>NC_030819.1:82042350-84542350 GCF_001704415.2 Capra hircus | reverse complement strand
GTTTTCATTCCAATCCCAAAAAAAGGCAATGCCAAAAAATGTTCAAACTGCTGCACAATTGCACTCATCTCACACGCCACCAAAGTAATGCTCAAAATTCTCCAAGCCAGGCCTCAACAGTATGTGAACCATGAACTTCCAGATGTACAAGTTGGATTTTAAAAGGCAAAGGAACCAGAGGCCAAATTGCCAACATCTGCTGGATAATTGAAATAGAAAGAGAGTTCCAGAAAAATATCTATTTCTGCTTTATTGATTATGCAGCCTTTGACTGTGTGGATCACAGGAAATTGTAGTAAATTCTTAAAGAGATGGGAGTACCAGATCACCTGACCAGCCTCTTGAGAAATCTGTATGCTGGTCAAGAAGCAACATTTAGAACTGAACATGGAACAACAGACTGGTTCCAAATTGGGAAAGGAGTAGGTCAAGGCTGTATATTGTCACCCTGCTTATTTAACTTAAATGCAGAGTACATCATGCCAAATGCCAGGCTGGATGAAGCACAAGCTGGAATCAAGATTGCTGGGAGGAATGTTGATAATCTCAGATATGCAAATAACACCACCCTTATGGCAGAAAGTGAAGAAGAACTAAAGAGCCTCTTGATGAAAGTGAAAAAGGAGAGTGAAAACGTTGGGTTAAAACTCAACATTCAGAACACTAAGATCATGGCATCCGATCCCATCACTTCATAACAAATAGGTGGGTAATCATTGGAAACAGTGGCTGACTTTATTTTGGGGAGCTTCAAAATCACTGAGATGGTGACTACAGTCATGAAATTAAAAGACACTTGCTCCCTGGAAGAAAAGCTACGACCAACCTAGACAGCATATTAAAAAAGCAGAGACATTACTTTCCCAACAAAGGTCTGTCTAGTCAAAGTTATGGTTTTTCCAGTAGTCACTCATGGATGTAAGGGTTGGACTATAAAGAAAGCTGAGGAGCAAAGAATTGATGCTTTTGAACTACAGTGTTAGTGAAGACTCTTGAGAGTCCATTGGACTACAAGGAGATCCAACCAGTGAATCCTAAAGGAAATCAGTCCTGAATATTCATTGGAAGGACTGATGCTGAAACTGAAACTCCAATTCTCTGGCCACATGATGCAAAGAACTGACTCACTGAAAAAGACCCTGATGCTGGGAATGATTGAAGGCAGGAGGAGAAGGGGAGACAGAGGATGAGATGACTCGATGGACATGAGTTTGAGTAGGCTTCGGGAATTGGTGATGGAAAGGGAAGCCTGACATGATGCAGTCCATGGGGTCACAAAGAGTTGGACACAACTGAGCAACTGAACTGAAGATATCTCTATCAGTTCATGGCTACACTCAAGGCAAACAAGATATTGGACCCTCCAGGAAAGAAGGTGCCACTTCCGAAGGGAGCCTCTTTGTGTCTCTGCTTAGTCTTCACGAAGTCCTTGAAGAGTTGTTCAAAACAGCTGGTTCAAGAAAGCTTTTGGACTCCAGGCACTGGAAAGTATGTGAAACTATTAAACTTGTATATTATACATATGTGAAAAAAACAAGAGAATATGTACCATCTAAGTCAAACCATATTGAAAACACAATTTCATCACTCACCTCCCTCTATAGCCAGTTCACATGGAAATCAAACTTTTGTGTTGTATAGACTGCAGTCATAAACCTAGATGGATGGCTAGGAGAAAGAAAATGCTGAAGCTGCATGATGCCCTAGAAATAGCCAGGGCTGATTCAAAACAATGGAAGCTCTGTTACTTAGAGCACAGTTTGTCTACTAACAATCAGCCCACAAAAGGCTCTTGTTGTGGCTAGTCCAACATGTTTCTGAGCCTGGGACTCTGTGCTTTGGTAGTGAGTACTGATTTGAGGTCACGAATTATCAGTTCAGTTCAGTGCAGTGCTCAGTCATGTCTGACTCTTTGCAACCCTGTGGACCACAGCATCCCAGGCCTCCCTGTCCATCACCAATTCCCGGAGTTTACCCAAACTCACGTTCATTGAGTCAGTGATGCCATCCAACCATCTCATCCTCTCTCGTCACCTTCTCCTCCTGCCTTCAATCTTTCCCAGCATCAGGGTCTTTTCCAATGAGTCAGCTCTTTGCATCAGGTGGCCAAAGCATTGGAGTTTCAGCTTCAGCATCAGTCCTTCCAATGAACACTCAGGACTGATTTCCTTTAGGATGGACTGATTGGATTTCCTTGCAGTCCAAGGGACTCTCAAGAGTCTTTTCCAGCACCACAGTTCAAAAACATCAATTCTTTGGCCCTCAGCTTTCTTTATAGTCCAACTGTCACATCCATACATGACTACTAGAAAAATCATAGTCTTACTAGAAAGAACCTTTGTTGGCAAAGTAATGTCTCTGCTTCTCAATATGCTGTCTAGGATGGTCACAACTTTCCTTCCAAGCATCTTTTAATATCATCTTTATCATGCTTTTAATAAGCATCTTTTAATATCATGGCTGAAGTCACCACCTGCAGTGATTTTGGAGCCCCAAAAAATAAAGTCAGCCACTGTTTCCGCTGTTTCCCCATCTATTTGCCATGAAGTGATGGGACCGGATGCCATGATCTTACCTTTCTGAATGTTGAACTTTAAGCCATCTTTTTCACTCTCCTCTTTCATTTTCATCAAGAGGTTATTTACTTTTTCTTCACTTTCTGCCATAAAGATGGTGTCATCTGCCTATCTGAGGTTATTGATATTTCTCCCAGCAATCTTGATTCCAGCTTATGCTTTATCCAGCCCAGTGTCTCTAACGATGTACTCTGCATATAAGGTAAATAAGCAGGGTGACAATATACAGCCTTGACATACTCCTTTTCCTATTTGGAACCAGTCTGTTGTTCCATATCCAGTTCTAACTGTTGCTTCCTGACCTGCATACAGATTTCTCCAGAGGCAGGGCAGGTGGTCTGGTATTCCCATCTCTTTCAGACTTTTCCACAGTTTATTGTGATCCACACAGTCAAAGGCTTTGGCATAGTCAATAACACAGATACAGATGTTTTTCTGGAACTCTCTTTTTCAATGATCCAGCGGATGTTGGCAATTTGATCTCTGGTTCCTCTGCCTTTTCTAAAACCAGTTTGAACATCTGGAAGCTCACGGTTCACATATTGTTGAAACCTGGCTTGGAGAATTTTGAGCATTACTTTACCAGCGTGTGAGTTGAGTGCAATTGTGCAGTAGTTTGAGCATTCTTTGGCATTGCCTTTCTTTGGGATTGGAATGAAAACTGATCTTTTCCATGCCTGTGTCCACTACTAGTTTTCCAAATTTGCTGGCATATTGAGTGTAGCACTTTCACAGCATTATCTTTCAGGATTGGAAATAGCTCAACTGGAATTCTATCACCTCCACTAGATTTGCTCATAGTGATTCTTCCTAAGTCCCACTTGACTTCACATTCCAGGATATTTGGCTTTAAGTGAGTGATCACACCCTCATGGTTATCTGGGTCATGAAGATCTTTTTTGTACAGTTCTTCTATGTATTCTTACCACCTCTTGTTAATATCTTCTGCTTCTGTTAGGTGCATACCATTTCTGTCCTTATTGAGCCCAATCTTTGCGTGAAATGTTCCCTTGGTATCTCTAATTTTCTTGGAGAGATCTCTAGTCTTTCCCACTCTATTTTCCTCTATTTCTTTGCACTGATCACTGAGGAAGGCTTTCTTATATCTTCTTGCTATTCTTTGGAACTCTGCATTTAGATGGATGTATCTTTTCTCCTTTACCTTTAGCTTCTTTCTTTTCTCACGAATCTTGGAGATCAGCAAAAAAGTGAAAGTGAATGTCCTGTCTAACTTTTTGCAACCCCATGGACTATACAGTCCATGGGATTCTCTAGGTCAGAATACTGGAGTGGGTACCTTTTCCCTTCTCCAGAGGATCTTCCCAGCCCAGAGATCAAACCCAGGTCTCCTGCATTGCAGGCAGATTCTTTACCATCTAAGCAACAAGGAAAAGCTAAGCATACTGGAGTGGGTAGGCTATCCCTTCTCCAGCAGATCTTCCCAACCCAGGAGTTGAATTTTCCTCTCTTAACAAATTATTAACATTTGGATTGTTGGAAGGTAAAGTTAACAAATGTGCTTAAACCCAATCATATCACTCCATTTTGCTCCTCTTTGGGTATTCTAGAAGAAAATGTAGAAAAAAAGCCTGCAACTTTGAGGAGTTTGCTTTATCCTAGGCAAAAACAAGTGTAACCTACAAAGGACATCTTTCCTCAGTTCTTGTAAAATAAGATCCTCTCTCTGTTAATAGTGGTATATCAGTATCAGTTTCTTGATTCTAATAATATATTATGGTTATGAAAAATGCTATTGCTGTGGAAAGGTAGGTGGAAGATACGCAGAAATTCTTCCCCAATTTCTTATGAGTCTTGCATAAAAAATTTAAAAATCAACCAAATCAAACAAAAAGATCTTTCTGCAGAAAAATTTGTCTCAGTCTGCCCCCAATGACCTATTTGTCAGAAAAGATTGTTGTTGTTCACTCACTCAGTCATGTCAGACGTTTTGTGACCCCATGGACTACAGCACACCAGGCCTCCCGATCCTTTACCATCTCCCAGACCTTGCAGGGACTCATCTCCATTGAGTTGGTGATGCCATCAAACCATCTCATCCTCTGTCTTCCCCTTCTCCTTCTGCCTTCAATCTTTCCCAGCATCAGTCTTTTCTAATGAGTTAGCTCTTAGTATCAGGTGGCCAATGTATTGGAGCTTCAGCTTCAGCATCAGTCCTTCCAATGAATATTCAGGACTGATTTTCTTTAGGTTAGACTGATTGGATCTCTTTTCAGTCCAAAGGATTCTAAAGAGTCTTCTCCAACATTACAGTTCAAAAGCATTAATTCTTTGGCATTCAGCCTTCTTTATGGTCCAACTCTCACATTCATACATGACTGCTAGAAAAACATAGCTTTTACTAGACAGACCTCTGTGGGCCAAGTAATGTCTCTGCTTTTTAATATACTGTCTAAGTTTGTCATAGCTTTCTTCCCAAGGAGCAAGGCTTAATTTCATGGCTGCAGTCACCAACTGCAGTGATTTTGGAACCCAAGAAAATAAAGTCTCTCACTGTTTCCATTGTTTCCGCATCTATTTGCTATGAAATGATGGGACTAGATGCCATGATCTTTTCTGAATGTTGAGCTTTAAGACAACTTTTTCACTCTTCTCTTTCACTTTCATCAAGAGTCTCTTTAGTTCTTCTTTGCTTTCTGCCATAAAGGTGGTGTCAAATGCATATCTGAGGTGACTGATATTTCTCCCAGAAATCTTGATTCCAGCTTGTGCTTCATCCAGCCCAGCACTTCTCATGATGTACTCTGCACTTAAGTTAAACAAGCAAGGTGACAATATACAGCCTTGACCTACTTTTCCAGTTTGGAACCAGTCGTTTGTTCCATTTCTGGTTCAAACTGTTGCTTCTTGACCCACATACAGGTTTCTCAGGAACAGATAAGGTGGTCTGGCATTCCCGTCTCTTTAAGAATTCTCCACAGTTTGTTATGATCCACACATTCAAAGGCTTTAACATAGTCAATGAAGCAGAAGTAAATGTTTCACTGGAATTCTGTTGTTTTTTCTATGATCCGATGGATGTTAGCAATTTGATCTCTGGTTCCTCTGCCTTTTCTAAATCCAGCTTGAATATCTGTAAGTTCTCAGTTCATGTACCGCTGAAGCCTAGTTTGGAGAATTTTGAGCATTACTTTGCTAGCTTGTGAAGTGAGTGCAATTGTGCGGTAGTTTGAACACTTTCTGACATTGCCTTTCTTTGGGACTGGACTGATAACTGATCTTTTCCAGTCCTGTGACCACTGCTGAGTTTTCCAAATTTGCTGGCATATTGAGTGCAGTACTTTCACATCATCTTTTAGGGTTTGAAATAGCTCAATTGGAATTCCATCACCTCCACTAGATTTGTTTGTAGCGACGTTTCCTATGGTACACCTGACTTCGCTTTCCAGGGTGTCTGGCTCTAGGTTAGATAGAGCACACCATCGCGGTTATCTGGGTCATGAAGATCTTTTTTGCACAGTTCTTCTGTGTATTCTTGTCACCTTTCTTAATATCTCATGCTTCTGTTAGGTCCATACTGTTCCTGTCCTTTATTGAGCCCATCTTTGTATGAAATGTTCCCTCGGTAACTCTAATTTTCTTGAAGAGATCTCTAGTTTTTCCCATTCTATTGTTTTCCTCTATTTCTTTACATAGATCACTGAGGAAGGCTTTCTTATTTCTCCTTGTATTCTTTGGTACTCTTCATTCAGATTGGTATATCTTTTCTTTTCTCCTTTGCCTTTTGCTTCTCTTCTTTCTCAGCTATTTGTATGGCACTTCAGACAAACATTTTGCCTTTTTGCATTTCTTTTTCCTGGGGTTAGTTTTGATCACAATGTCACAAACCTCTGTCCATAGTTCTTCAGGCACTAAGTATATCAGTTCAGTTCAGTTCAGTCGCTCAGTCATGTCCGACTCTTTGCGACGCCATGAATCGCAGGATGCCAGGCCTCCCTGTCCATCACCAACTCCTGAAGTTCACTCAGACTCACGTCCATCGAGTAGGTGATGCCATCCAGCAATCTCATCCTCAGTCGTCCCCTTCTCCTCCTGCCCCCAATCCCACCCAGCACAGAGTCTTTTCCAATGAGTCAACTCTTCGCATGAGGTGGCCAAAGTACTGGATTTTCAGCTTTAGCATCATTCCTTCCAAAGAAATCCCAGGGTTGATCTCTGTCAGAATGCACTGGTTGGATCTCCTTGCAGTCCAAGGGACTCTCAAGAGTCTTCTCCAACACCACAGTTCAAAAGCATCTATTCTTCAGCACTCAGCCTTCTTCACAGTCCAACTCTCACATCCATACATGACCACTGGAAAAACCATAGCCTTGACTAGACGGACCTTAGTCGGCAGATCTAATCATTTGAATCAACTTTCACTTTCACTGTATATTGTAAGGCATTTGATTTAGATCATACCTGAATGGCCTAGTGGTTCTCCCTACTTTCTTCAATTTGAGTTTGAATTTTGCAATAAGGGGTTCATGATGTGAGCCACAGTCAACTCTAGGTCTTCTTTTTGCTGACTCTATAGAGCATCTTCACCTTTGGCTGCAAAGATTATAATCAACCTGACTTCAATATTGACCATCTGGTGATGTCCATGTGTAGAGTCATCTCTTGTGTTGTTGGAAGAGGGTGTTTGCTATGAGCAGTGAGTTCTCTTGGCAAAACTTTGTTAGCCTTTTACATGCCTCATTTTGTACTGCAAGGCCAAGCTTGCCTGTTACTCTATGTATCTCTTGACTTCCTACTTTTGCATTCCAGTCCCCTGTGATGAAAAGGGCATCATTTTTTGGTGTTATTTCTAGGTCATGTACTCTTGCCTGGAAAATCCCATGGATGGAGGAGCCTGGTAGGCTGCAGTCCATGAGGTCCCTAAGAGTTGGACACGACTGAGCAACTTCACTTTCAGTTTTCACTTTCATGCATTGGAGAAGGAAATGGCAACCCACTCCAGTGTTCTTGCCTGGAGAATCCAAGGGACGGGGAGCCTGGCAGGCTGCCATCTATGGGGTCGCACAGAGTTGGACACGACTGAAGTGATTTAGCAGCAGCAGCAGTAGCAGTAGGTCATGTAGATGTTCATAGGACCGTTTAACTTCAGCTTCTTCAGCATTAGTGGTTGGGGCATAGAGTTTGATTACCGTGATACTGAATGGTTTGCCTTGGAAACAAACATAGCTCTGGAAAAACCATAGTTCTGACTACGTGCACTTTGTCAGCGCAGTGCTGTCTTTGCTTTTTAATATGCTAAGTTTTTCATAGCTTTTCTTCCAAAGAGCAAGTGTCTTTTAATTTCATAACTTCAATCACTGTCTGCAGTGATTTTGTAACCCAAGAAAATAAAGTCTGTCACTGTTTTCACTTTTTGTTTATCTATTTTCCATCTATTTGCCATAAAGTGATGATACCAGATAGCACGATCTTCGTTTTTTGAATGTTGAGTTTTAAGCCAGCTTTTTCACTTTTCTCTTTCACTTTCATTAAGAAGCTCTTTAGTTCCTCTTTGCTTTCTGCCTCTTTCTGCCATAAGGATGGTGTCATCTGCATGTCTGAGGTTATTGATATTTCTCCCTGAAATCTTGATTCCACTTGAGTTTCATCCAGCCCAGCATTTCTCATGATATAGGGTGACAATATACAGACTTGACATACTCTTTTTCCTATTTGGAACTAGTCCGTCGTTCCATGTCCAGTTCTAACTGTTCCTTCCTGAACCTACATACAGGTTTCTCAGGAGTTAGGTGAGGTGGTCTGGTATTCCCATTCCTTTAAGAATTTTCCAAAGTTTGCTGTGATCCACACATTCAAAAGCTTTAGTGTAGTCAATGAAACAGAAGTAGATGTTTTTCTGGAATTCTCTTGCATTTTGTATGATCCAACAGATGTTGGCAATTTGATCTCTGGTTCCTCTGCCTTTTTAAATCCAGCTTGATTGTTTGGAAGTTCTCAGTTCACACACTGCTGAAGACTGACTTGAAGGATTTTGAGGATTACGTTGCTAGCGTATGAAGCAAACACAGTTGTGCAGAAGTTGGAACATTCTTTGCCATTACCCAGTCCCTTCTCCGGAACTGGAATGAAAATTGACATTTTCCAGTCCTGTGGTCACTGCTGAGTTTTTCACATTTGCTGGCATATTGAGTGCAGCACTTTCATGACAGCATCTTTTAGGACTGAAATGGCTCAGCTGGAAGTCCCTCACCTCCATTAGCTTTGTTCGTACTATGCTTCCTAAGGTCACTTGACTTCACAGTCCAGGATGTCTGGCTCTAGGTGAGTTATCACACCATCATGGTTATCCAGGTCATTGAGACCTATTTTGTACAGGTCTTCTATGTATTCTTGCCACCTCTTCTTAATATCTTATGTTTCTCTTAGGTCTTTGACATTTCTGGCCTTTATCATGCCCATCTTTGCATGAAATGTTACCTTGGTATCTCTAATTTTCTTGAAGACATCTCTAGTCAAGATTATTTGTATTTTTAGCAGAGGAACCTTACTCATTGCCTTGAGATGACATAAAGGAGGTGTGTGGAGAATGCCTGGTCTATTCTGGTGCAGCTTTTGGGCAGAAATGTATTAGGGTTTTGGGCATTTGTCTTCTGTGGGGGAACAGAGTTTACAAAGGCCATGGTTTATAAGGAAACAGTAGAACAGGGGCCAGACTGAGCATCCAGTACATGTCACACCCCAGTGACCAGATCCCTCTCCAGGGTCAAGGAGACAGGGAAGCCAATTTACCAGCCCTTCTACTTTTACCATTTATGTCCCATCCTCCCTGAACACACACTCTCAACTCTCCCAGTTAGACAAAAGCAGCACAGAACTCACCAGCTCACTTCATTGCCTAAAGGCTGGCAAGAAAATGTTCTTCTCTGACTGGATAATGCAGACTCGTTAGGCTCCCATGGAATCCCCATTGCTCAGTACTCCAGACCCACCCCATGGCCAAGCCCTTCTCCAATTTCCCACCCTGCCAAAGCCAGGGCCCCTCCCTTTTAAGAAATATAATTTTATTTACTTATTTTGAGCTGTGCTGGGTCTTCATTACTGTGTGTGGGTTTTCTCTAGTTGCAGCAAGCAGAGGCCATGCTCCAGCTGTGGTATGCAGGCTTCTCACTGCAGTGGCTTCCTTCATTTCTGAGCACGTGCTCTAGGACATGTGGGCTTAATAGTCGTGGCGCATGAGCTCAGTAGTTGTGGTTCCTGAGATCTAGAGCACAGGCTTAGTAGTTGTGGTGTATCGGCTTAGTTGCTCCATGGCATGTGGGATCTTCCCAGAACCTTCATTGGCAGGTGGATTCTTTATCACTGAGCCACCAGGGAAGCCAGCCAGGCCCTGTTATTAGTCAGGGGCTAGCTGCTCCTTTTCTGTTTTTAAATTTGGCCTATCCTGTTGGTGGTTGTTGCATTTGCTTGGATCAGCTGGTACACATGACTAATTCATCAAAGGTATGTATAGGAAAGCATTAACATTGTCCTGGTTAGTTGACTATGAAGCTTGGCCAGTTTAGACACTGGTCCCAAGTCTCCAGGAAGATACAGGAGAGATTAATAGTAGAGGTAGAAGTCTTCCATCTCTGTATGCCTCTGAGACCCACAATAATTTTATTACTTGGCTACTATATGTGGCTGATGTGGGAAAGATCTCAGAAAGATTATGAGTAAAGCATTGGAAGAAAGTATCATTAAATACATTGATCAAGCCAATTCTTCACTGTGGCAATGGTATTGGAAAGTGTTGGGTGTGTGTGAGGAATACAAGCCAGAGTTGATATCAGATATGAGAGGACAGAAGGAGGCAAAAGATAAGAAACAGAATATAAAGTTGAACCATATGAAATAGCCATTTGTGTAGGTTAAAAACAAAATATCAGCAATTTCAGTGTTCAGCCTAATAAAAAGATGCTTGTATGGTCTCAATTAAGATATGCTTCAAGAAATAAATAAGCTATTTCATATCATTGAATAGCTCATTCATTTTGTCATTCATTGGACAATGGTTTACTGAGATACTACTATGTGCCAGGTAACATTCCAGGTGCTGGGATTCAGTAGCAAGTAGGACAACCAAATATCTCTACCCTCTGGTGAAGAAAGACATTCAATAAACAAGCTATACACAGATATCAATATACACACTCAAAAGCATCAAATATGCAATATAATGTGTTAGCAATATGTGTATACATACGTATGGTCAGGCCACTCAAAATGACTGTTCTCTTGCTCTCTATACATCCCCTGCATGGCCAGTGCTTGACTCACCTGCACCCTACTCACTTGAACTTCTGTATATTGCCCTAGTCACCAGGTGATGATTGTTCTTATCAAAGGGGCAGTGAAGACAATGCCCTGCCACAGTTTTCCCTGGTAACTGATGAGCCAACGTGATGCTTATTCTGCCTACAGCAGAATAAGCAATCTCCCCATCCCCCCTAGGCCTGAAGCCTGCACATCATCCACTACACTTGTTCCAGGATCCTGCTTCAGACGTGTAAGATCCCTTATCCATTAAACCATTGATGGCTCTGCCACCAACTCTGGTTTCTTTCTTTGGTCTTGAAGCTGGGAAAGCGCAGGCCTTTTGGCCTGAAGAGTGCAGCCCAACAACGTAGTATTGCTATCTATCATAAGCAATGATATACTCTAACATTTTATGTAATAAACATATCAATATGTTTATGTACACGTCTGTATACACATTATCAGATAGTGATGCCAAAAGCCTGGCCTCTGTGCGCCAGTGCCAAATTCAATCTTGGAGAAAGAGTTTGGGGTGAAGTAGAAAAGAATAGCTTTATTTTTTGCCAGGCAAAGCAGGAAACAGTTGGTCCCAGCCTTGAAAACTTAAGTTTCAACCTAGGAGACTTTGACAAGAGGTTCAAAGGTAGGACTGATGATAGGATTAGAGTGTGTGTACAACCTCTGCTCTGCATCAGGGACTCACTTGAAAAGACCTTGATGCTGAGAAAGATTGAAGGCAGGAGGAGAAGGGGATGACAGAGGGTGAGATGGTTGGATGGCATCACCGACTCAATGGACATGAGTGTGAGCAAGCTCCAGGGGTTGGTGAAGGACAAGGAGGCCTGGCATGCTGCAGTCCATGGGGTCACAAAGAGTCAGACACGACTGAGTGACTGAACTGAAGTGAACAACCTCTGCTCCTCTAATCTGGTCTCAGGTAATCTTAATGACCTTCTCTGGTTCCTTTAATGTAGCCTCAGGTGGTCTTTTCTCTGATATGAAGAATGCTGACATCTTATAGAATTTAAAGACATAATTACGTGTATTCTTTGAAGCAGGACCCTGCCCCAAGGCTGCATTATCTTTTCCTGTCTACCCCTCCTTTGTCTTTTCATCCCTCCCCTTCCCAAACTAGCAACTAATTGAATCTGTCCTTTGGAAATCAGGGAAAGACATGGAGGCTGGAGTCCTTTTATCCTCCTGGAGCCTGGTGGGCTGCTGTCTATGGGGTCGCACAGAGTTAGACATGACTGAAGTGACTTAGCAGCAGCAGCAGCATGGAGGATAAAAAGGCTTCCACAACAAGGAATCCTACAGGGTCCTGCTTATTTTTGATAGTAATATGTACTATAAAGAAAAATAAACAGGAAAGGAGGATACAGCGTGATAGGTTACACAACAGTATGCAATCATAAATATGATGATTAAGAATGACTTAATTGATAAGCTAACTTTGAGGAAAGATCTAAAGGAGATAATGGGATAAACCATGGGGATATGTGGAAGAAGAACTTTCAGGAGGAGGGAACAGCAAAAACATCAAGGTGACTCCAATAAAATGAGTGAAGGGTAGAGTAATAGGAAGTGCGTTCAAAGAAGTAAAAGGGAGCCTACCTTTTCAGGCACTATAAAACTCTGTCTCTTGCTTTGCGTAACAAGGGAGTCATTGGATAGTTTTGAGCAGAAGAGAACTACACTCTGATTTATATTTTAAAAGAATTCTGGCTGTTCTGTTGAAGAGACTCTCTAAGTATAATGGTGTGAGCAAGAAGAGGACATAGAAACTGTTCTGGTGATTCAGGGGAGAGAGTGAGAGGTAGTGGTCAGGCTTGAGGCATATTTTGAGGATTGAATGAGTAGT
This sequence comes from Capra hircus, assembly GCF_001704415.2. Taxonomy (NCBI): domain Eukaryota; kingdom Metazoa; phylum Chordata; class Mammalia; order Artiodactyla; family Bovidae; genus Capra; species Capra hircus. The sequence continues at coordinate 84,529,660 of NC_030819.1, read as the reverse complement.
GTTTACTGTAAGATTGGGCATGGGATGTCAGAGAAAAGGGAGTGAAGGAAGACTGAAGTTTTTGGTCTGAACAACTGAAAGTGATATCAAAATTACATCTCTGTGCAGCAGTTCCAAATCAAATCTGAGAGTCAGAGTTTTGAGTCAGGTAGAAAAGAACAGTTTTATTGCTTTGCCAGGCAAAGGGAGACATAGTGGGCTCATGCCCCTCAAAATTGTGTGTTCAACCCATGAGAATATGACAAGGAGCTTTACAGTGATGATTTAAACATAGGGCACTGATAAGGACCAGGATATCTGCAGAGCCTTCATTACTTTAATTTAGCCTCTCTTCTGTTCAGTTCAGTCGCTCACTCATGTCTGACTCTTTGTCACCCCATGGACTCCAGGAGCTTACTTAAACATCATGAGTTGGTGATACCATCCAATCATCTCATCCTCTGTCATCCCTTTCTCCTTCTGCCATCAATCTTTCCCAGCATCAAGGTCTTTTCTAATGAGTCTGTTCTTCATATCAGGTGGCCAAAGTATTAGAGTTTCAGCTGCAGCATCAGTCTTTCCAATGAATATTCAGGACTGATTTCCTTTAGGATGGATTGGTTGGATCTCCTTGCAGTCCAAGGGACTCTCAAGAGTCTTCTCCAACACCACAGTTCAAAAGCATCAATTCTTCGGCACTCAGCTTTGTTTATAGTCTGACTCTCATATCCATACATGACTACTGGAAAAACCATAGATTTGACTAGATAGACCATTGTTGGCAAAGTAATGTCTCTGCTTTTGAATATGCTATCTAGGTTGGTCATAACTTTTCTTCCAAGGGGTAAACTTCTTTTAATTTCATGCCTGCCGTCACCATCTGCAGTGATTTCAGAGCCCAAGAAAATATTCTCCAACTGGTTCCATTGTTTCTCTATCTATTTGCCATGAAGTGATGGGACTAGATGCCATGATCTTAGTGTTCTTAATGTTGAGTTTTAAGCCAACTTTTTCACTCTCCTCTTTCACTTTCATAAAGAAGCTCTTTAATTCTCCACTTTCTGCCATAAGGGTGGTGTCATCTGCATATCTGATGTTATTGGCAAACTTGATTCCAGCTAGTGCTTCATCCAGTACAGCATTTTGCATGATGTACTCTGCATTTAAGTTAAATATGCAGGGTGAATATATACAGTCTTGACCTACTTCTTTCTGAATTTGGAACCAGTCTACTGTTCCATGTCCAGTTCTAACTGTTGCCTCTTGACCTGCATACAGATTTCTCAAGAGGCAGATCAGGTGATCTGGTAGTCCCATCTCTTTAAGAATTTAACACAGTTTGTTGTGATCCACACAATGAAAGGCTTTGTCATAGTCAATTAAGCAGAAATAGATGTTTTTTCTGGAACTCTCTTCCTTTTTTGATGATCCAACGGACGTTGGCAATTTGATCTCTGGCCCTCTGCCTCTTCTAAATTCAGTTCACATATTGTTGAAGCCTGGCTTGGAGAATTTTGAGCATTACTTTGCTAGCATGTGGGATGAGTGCAATTGTGCAGTAGTTTGAGCATTCTTTGGCATTGCCTTTCTTTGGGATTAGAATGAAAACTAACATTTTCCAGTCCTGTGGCCACTGCTGAGTTTTCCAAATTTGCTGGCATATTGAGTGCTGCACTTTCACAATATCATCTTTCAGGATTTGAAATAGCTCACCTGGAATGCCATTACCTCCACTAGCTCTGTTCCTAGTGATGCTTCCTAAGGCCCATTTGACTTCACCTTCCAGGGTGTCTGGCTCTAGGTGAGTGATCACACCATCGTGGTTTTCTGGGTCATGAAGACCTTTTTTGTATAGTTCTTATATGTATTCTTGCCACCTCTTCTTAATATCTTCTGCTTCTATTAGGTCCATATTGTTTCTGTACTTCATTGTGCCTATCTTTGCATGAAATGTTCCCTTGCTATCTCTAATTTTCCTGAAGAGATCTTAGTCTTTCCCATTATATTATTTTCCCCTATTTGTTTGTATTGATCACTGAAGACCACTTTCTTATCTCTCCTTGCTATTCTTTGGAACTCTGCATTCAGATGCTTATATCTTTCCTTTCTCCTTTGTCTTTCACTTCTCATCTTTTCTCAGCTATTTTTAAGGCCTCCTCAGACAACCATTTTGCCTTTTTGCATTTTTTTTCTTGGGGATGGTCTTGATCTCTGCCTCTTGTACAATGTCACAAATCTCCATCCATAGTTCTTCACGCACTCTGTCTATCAGATCTAATCCCTTGAATCTATTTGTCACTTCCACTGTATAATCGTAAGGGATTTGATTCTAGTCATACCTGAATTGATCTAGCTGTTTTCCCTACTTTCTTCAATTTAAGTCTGAATTTGGCAATAAGGAGTATATGATCTGAGCCATAGTCAGCTCCCAGTCTTGTTTTTGCTGACTGTATAGAGCTTCTCCATCTTTGGCTGCAAAGAATATAATTAATCTGATTTTGGTGTTGACCATCTGGTGATGTCCATACGTAGAGTCTTCTCTTGTGTTGTTGGAAGAGGCTGTTTGCTATGACCATTGCATTCCTTTGGCAAAACTCTGTTAGCCTTTGTCCCACTTCGTTTTGTACCCCAAGACCAAATTTGCCTGTTACTCCAGGTATCTCTTGACTTCCTACTTTTGCATTCCCATCCCCTATAATAAAAAGGACATCTTTTGGGGGTGTTAGTTCTAGAAGGTCTTGTAGGTCTTCATAGAACCATTCAGCTTCAGCTTCTTCAGCATTACTGGTCGGGGCATAGACTTGGATTACCGTGATATTGAATGGTTTGCCTTGGAAATGAACAGAGATCATTCTGTTGTTTTTGAGATTGCATCTGAGTACTACATTTTGACTATGATGGCTCCTCCATTTCTTCTAAGGGATTCTTGCCCACAGTAGTAGATATAATGGTCATCTGAATTAAATTACCCATTCCAGTCTATTTTAGTTTGCTGATTCCTAAAATGTTGATGTTCATTCTTGCCATCTCCTGTTTGACCACTTCCAATTTGCCTTGATTCATGGACCTAACATTCCAGGTTTCTATGCAATATTGCTCTTTTCAGCATCAAACTTTACTTTCATCACCAGTCATACCCACAACTGGGTGTTGGTTTTGCTGGTCTGTCTCTTCATTCTTTCTGGATCTCCACTGATTCTGATTCTCCACTGATCTCCAGTAGCATATTGGGCACCTACCAACCTGAGGAGTTCATCTTTCAGTGTCCTTTTTTTTTTCTTTTTTTTTTTTTTTTCTGGCCTTTTTATACTGTTCATGGGATTCTCTAAGCAATAATGCTGAAGTGGTTTGCCATTCCCTTCTCCAGTGCACCATGTTTTGTCAGAACTCTCCACCATGACCCATCTGCCTTGGGTGGCCCTACATAGCATGGCTCATATTTTCATTGAGTTAGACAAGGTTGAGTTCCATGTGACCAGATTGGTCAGTTTTCTGTGATTGTGGTTTTCATTCTATCTGCCCTCTAATGGAAACTGATAAGAGCCTTGTGGAAGCCTCCTGATGGAAGAGACTGACTGAGGCCTCAGGTTGTCTCCTAAAGAGCCTCTGTAGTTCTTGGGGTTATCAAATTGTGGCCTTCTCTGTGGAATGAAGAACATTTCATCAAGTAGTTAACACCTTCCATTATGGGAGGTGGGGGATACATTCTGCAAAAGAGCTCAAAGATGTTGGTATGTGTATTCTTTGCAAGGGAACCAGAACCCTGCCCCAAGTTTGTGCTATTATTTTATAAAAATTAGTTATTGGTTGTGCTGGGTCTTTTTTGCTGCATGCCAGCTTTCTCTAATTGCAGTGAGTAGAAGTAACTCTCTAGTTGCAGTGCATGGACTTCTCATTGAGGCGACTTCTCTTATTATGAAGCACAGGCTCTAGGCACACAGGCTTCAGTAGTTGCAGCACATGGGCTCAGTATTTGTGGCACATGGGCTAAGTTGCTCCGTGGCATGTGGAATTTTCCTGGACCAGGAATTGAACCTGTGTCCCCTGCATTGGCAGGTGGATTCTTGTCCACTGTACCACCAGGAAAGTCCCTGTGCCATTATTTTTTGGCTGCTCCTCCCTTGATTCTATATCCTCTCCCTTTTTCTCATTAGCAACTGTTGGAACCTGCCCTTTAGAATTCTGGTAAGACCATGGAGGTTGAAGCCTATTATTCCCTTCAAACAAGAAATGGGGGATCCTTTCTGTAAAGGCTTTAATGCCCAGGGGCCACACAGGGTCTTACTTGGTTTCAAAAGCATGAAAAATTGAAAGAGTAAGGAGGAGAAAACTGCCATAAAAGTGAAACTGCACACCTCAGGTGGGACTTGAACCCACTGTCTTTTAACTGAAGTCACATATTAGGTCTCAGGGCTTAATGAAGCTCAGTCCTTCATGTGTCCTCACAGAAGGAATTCTGAAGGCAAAGTGATTGTTGAGAAATATCAGTAAGATCTTACAAAAAAACACGTGAAACTTAATGAGAGAGATACACTCCAGAGCCAGAGTGTGGTCATCTCAGAACATGAGAGACCCCAAATGTGAGGTAGTTTTGTAGGCTTTGTAATTTCATAGGCTAATGAGTAGGAGGATTATTCCAACTATTTGGGGGAAGAGATGAAGATTTCCAGGAATTGGGCCACTGCCAGTTTTTGGCTGTTTGTGGTTGGTCTTGGAACTGTCATGGTACCTACAGACATGTAATTTAGCATGCTAATGTACTACAGTGAGCATATACTGAGGCTTAAGATTGACTCAGAAGTCAAATTTGTGGCCATCTTCAACTCAGTTTGTTCTAACCAGTTTATGTTATATTCTGAATGTATGTCATTATTTTAAATGTTGTACCTTGTCCCCTTCCCTCATGTTTCAGAAGTAGCTGGGGAAGGGGAAGGGGAGATAAACTACGAAGAGTTCAGTTTAATTGTGTCAAATTGGAGACATCTATTACGTATCTAAATGTTGCTGAACACACGTTCTTATGCTCAACACAGTGAAGCCAAAAAATCCAAAATGTCGAAGTTTGGAGCAGAGAAATGCTTATTGCAGGGGAAAGCAAGGAGAAAGGCTGGTTTGTCCTCAAAAACCTCAAATTCCCAAATAGGTTTCTGGGGAAAGTTTTTATAAGCAAAATTTGGGGTGAGGGCTACAGGGTGTATGCCTTTCTTCGATTGGCTGACGGTGAGGTAATAGGGCAGTGCTCCAGAAATCTTGTGCTCAGCCAGAAGTCACCATGCTCCACCTGGGTGGAGACCTTGGAGGAAGAACTCTGACCCTGCCCCAAGGTTGCACTTTTGTTTGTTGACTCTTCCCTTATTTCTGCATCCTCTCCCCTGATTAGCAACTGCATGAACTAGTCCTTTGGAACTGAGGGAAGATCAAGAAGGTTGAATGAAGCCCATTTCCTATTTTAAAAAAAATAAATAAAGAAAGAAACATGAAAAAGACCCCACTGCACCAAAAGTGTCCTTCTCAATTTCATCAGGGTCGTAATATTGTTACCTGAAATCTGGGTTTGCCTCTAGGTAAGTGACACAACCAAGCCAAAAGACACAACCAAGCAAAGATGGGGAGAGGTAAGGATGGATTACTTATAGCGAGTAAGGAGAATGTTGGGGGGGGGGGGGGGAGGGTTTTCCCAAAGCAGTGTTTCCCTGAACAGCAAAGGTGCAGAAATTTTAAGCTAAAGGTGCCTGCATATTCATGAAGGGCCTCAGGCAGAGGAAAAGTCAGCAAAGAATTGAGGCAAAGATGAACAGTGTTCAAGCTTTAGATGTCTGAAGTCACAATGGTCAGAAAGGTCAGCATCATTAATCCTTAGGTTCCAACTGGTCTGGGGTCTCAGCAAAAAACTACCATCCTCCACCTGGGTGGGGGCCTTCTAAAAGATTAGTGTGTTAGATTATGATGTGCCTTTGAGGCTTTCCTTTGAGGAGGAACTAGAACTCTGTTTTACATCACTCAACCATTGTTTCTTGACTGCTTCTCCTTTGTTCCTGCATTCTCTTAAATCATTAATTACTGAGACCTATTCAAGGGCACGGAGAAGGCAATGGCAGTACTCTTTGCAGGACTAATTTCAAGTAGTAATTTCCAGTACTCGTGCCTGGAAAATCCCATGGACACAGGAGCCTGGTAAGCTACAGTCCTTGGGTCTCGAAGAGTTGGACATGACTGAGCGACTTCACTTTCACTTTTCACCTTCATGAATTGGAGAAGGAAATGGCAACCCACTCCAGTGTTCTTGCCTGGAGAACCCCAGGGACAGGGGAGCCTGGTGGGCTTCTGTCTATGGGGTCACACAGAGTCAGACACTGCTGAAGCAACTTAGCAGCAGCAGCTCAGACATGACTGAAGTGACTTGGCATACACTAATGCATTGGAGAAGGAAATGGCAACCCAACATTCTTGCCTGGAGAATCCCAGGGATGGAGGAGCCGGGTGGGTTGCCATCTATGGGGTTGTATAGAGTCAGACACCACTGACATGACTTAGCATTCAAGGGCAAGCACTGAGGCAGACTTAGATCACAAAATGACTTAGGCCAAAATTGACTCCAAGTAGTGGTGGCTGCGCGGGAGCAGGAAGGCCTAGAGGAGCTATCCCACGTTGAAGGTCAAGAAGGGTGGTGGTGAGGAAATATCCTTCGTCCAAGGTAAGGGAGCAGCAGCTGCCCTTTGCTGGAGCAGCTGTGAAGACATACCCCATGCCCAAGGGAAGAGAAACCCAAGTAAGATGGTAGGTGTTGCAAGAGAGCATCAGAGGGCAGACACACTGAAACCATACTCACAGAAAACTAGTCAATCTAATCATACTAGGACCACAACCTTGTCTAACTAAATGAAATTAAGCCATGCCTGCAGGGCAACCCAAGATGGGCGGGTCATGGTGGAGAGGTCTGACAGAATGTGGTCCACTGGAGAAGGGAATGGCAAACCACTTCAATATTCTCGCCTTGAGAACCCCATGAACAGTATGAAAAGGCAAAATGATAGGATACTGAAAGACGAACTCCCTAGGTCAGTAGGTGCCCAACATGCTACTGGAGATCAGTGGAGAAAAAACTCCAGAAAGAATGAAGGGATGGAGCCAAAGCAAAAACAATACCCAGTTGTGGATGTGACTGGTGATAGAAGCAAGGTCCGATGCTGTAAAAAGCAATATTGGATAGGAACCTCGAATGTCAGATCCATGAATCAAGGCAAATTGGAAGTGGTCAAACAAGAGATGGCAAGAGTGAATGTCGACATTCTAGGAATCAGCAAACTAAAATGGACTGGAATGGGTGAATTTAACTCAGATGACCATTATATCTACTACTGCGGGCAGGAATCCCTCAGAAGAAATGGAGTAGCCATCATGGTCAACAAAAGAGTCTGAAATGCAGTACTTGGATGCAATCTCAAAAACAACAGAATTATCTCTGTTCATTTCCAAAGCAAACCATTCAATATCACAGTTATCCAAGTCTGTGCCCCAACCAGTAACGCTGAAGAAGCTGAAGTTGAACGGTTCTATGAAGACCTACAAGACCTTTTACAACGAACACCCAACAAAGATGTCCTTTTCATTATAGGGGACTGGAATGCAGAAGTAGGAATTCAAGAAACACCTGGAGTAACAGGCAAATTTGGCCTTGGAATGTAGAATGAAGCAGGGCAAAGGCTAATAGAGTTTTGCCAAGAAAATGCACTGGTCATAGCAAATACCCTCTTCCAACAACACAAGAGAAGACTCTACACATGGACATCACCAGATGGTCCACACCAAAATCAGATTGATTCTATTCTTTGCAGCCAAAGATGGAGAAGCTCTATACAGTCAACAAAAACAAGACCAGGAGCTGACTGTGGCTCAGATCATGAACTCCTTATTACCAAATTCAGACTCAAATTGAAGAAAGTAGGGAAAACCGCTAGACCATTCAGGTATGACCTAAATCAAATCCCTTATGATTATACAGTGGAAGTGAAGAATAGATTTAAGGGCCTAGATCTGATAGATAGAGTGCCTGATGAAATATGGAATGAGGTACGTGACACTGTACAGGAGACAGGGATCAATACCATCCTCATGGCTGTCTGGGGAGGCCTTACAAATAGCTGTAAAAAGAAGAGAAGTGAAAAGCAAAGGAGAAAAGGAAAGATATGAGCATCTGAATGCAGAGATCCAAAGAATAGCAAGAAGAGATAAGAGTGCCTTCTTCAGCCATCAATGCAAAGAAATAGAAGAAAAGAACAAAATGGGAAAGACCAGAGATCTCTTCAAGAAAATTAGAGATATCAAGGGAACAATTCATGCAAACATGGGCTCGATGAAAGACAGAAATGGTATGGACCTAACAGAAGCAGAAGATATTAAGAAGAGGTGGCAAGAATACACAGAACTGTACAAAAAAGATCTTCACAACCCAGATAATCACGATGGTGTGATCACTAATCTCTTCACATCCTGGAATGTGAAGTCAAGTGGGCCTTAGAAAGCATCACTATGAACAAAGCTAGTGGAGGTGATGGAATTCCAGTGGAGCTATTTCAAGTCCTGAAAGATGATACTGTGAAAGTGCTGCACTCAATATGCCAGCAAATTTGGAAAACTCATCAGTGGCCACAGGACAGGAAAAGGTCAGTTTTCATTCCAATCCCAAAGAAAGGCAATGCCAAAGAATGCTCAAACTACTGCACAACTGCACTCATCTCACATGCTAGTAAAGTAATGCTCAAAATTCTCCAAGCCAGGCTTCAGCAATATGTGAACCGTGAACTTCCTGATGTTCAAGCTGGATTTAGAAAAGGCAGAGGAGCCAGAGATCAAATTGCCAACATCTGCTGGATCATGGAAAAATCAAGAGAGTTCCAGAAAAACATCTATTTCTGCTTTATTGACTATGCCAAAGCCTTTGACTGTTTGGATCACAATAAACTGTGGAAAATTCTGAAAGAGATGGGGATACCAGACCACCTAACCTGCCTCTTGAGAAATATGTATGCAGGTCAGGAAGTAACAGTTACAAGTGGACATGGAACAACAGACTGGTTCCAAATAGGAAAAGAAGTACGTCAAGGCTGTATATTGTCACCCTGCTTATTTAACTTATATGACGAGTACATTATGAGAAATGCTGGACTGGAAGAAACACAAGCTGGAATCAAGATTGCTGGGAGAAATATCAATAACCTCAGATATGCAGACGACACCACCCTTATGGCAGAAAGTGAAGAGGAACTCAAAAGCCTCTGGACGAAAGTGAAAGTGGAGAGTGAAAAAGTTGGCTTAAAGCTCAACATTCAGAAAACGAAGATCATGGCATCTGGTCCCCTCACTTCATGGGAAATAGATGGGGAAACAGTGGAAACAGTGTCAGACTTTATTTTGGGGGGCTCCAAAATCACTGCAGATGGTGACAGCAGCCATGAAATTAAAAGACACTTACTCCTTGGAAGAAAAGTATGACCAACCTAGATAGCATATTCAAAAGCAGAGACACATTACTTTGCCGACTAAGGTCCATCTAGACATGGCTATGGTTTTTCCAGTGGTCATGTATGGATGTGAGAGTTGGACTGTGAAGAAGGCTGAGCGCCGAAGAATTGATGCTTTTGAACTGTGGTGTTGGAGAAGACTCCTGAGAGTCACTTGGACTGCAAGGAGATCCAACCAATCCATTCTGATGGAGATCAGCCCTGGGATTTCTTTGGAAGGAATGATGCTAAAGCTGAAACTCCAGTACTTTGGCCACCTCATCCAAAGAGTTGACTCATTGGAAAAGATTCTGATGCTGGGAGGGATTGGGAGCAGGAGGAGAAGGGGACGACAGAGGATGAGATTGCTGGATGGCATCACTGACTCGATGGATGTGAGTCTGAGTAAACTCCGGGAGTTGGTGATGGACAGGGAGGCCTGGCGTGCTGCAATTCATGAGGTCTCAAAGAGTCGGACATGACTGAGCAACTGAACTGAACTGATTTAGGAAAACCATGCCTGTTTCTTTTTGAGGGCATCCACTAACCTAGATAGAATAATCCACAATTACAAAATGATAATATTCATTCCAAAGCCAAGTGCATAAACATTTTCACATATTTATAATTTTTAAGACCCATCTAATGATTGCTTATGTGGTTATATAAACATCTGGAGGTTTAAAATTAATTAGCCCTTATGTTAACATATTATTTTCCCAAGTGAACAGGAATTATAACAACTAACTGCAAAGAGTGTTATACAAGAATAAGCAAAGGGAGAATTTGATCTAACTTATTTTTCATCTAGGCAGAGCTATGGTTTCTCCAGTAGTCATGTATGGATGTGAGAGTTGGACTATAAAGAAAGCTGGGTGCTGAAGAATTGATGCTTTTGAACTGTGGTGTTGAAGAAGACTCTTCAGAGTCCCTTGGACTCCAAAAAGATCCAACCAGTCCATCCTAAAAGATATCAGTCCTGAATATTCATTGTTCTTTCGAAGGACTGATGTTGAAGCTGAAACTCCAATACTTTGGCCACCTAATGTGAAGAGCTGACTCATTGGAAAAGACCCTGATGCTGGGAAAGATTGAAGGCGAGAGGAGAAGGCGACGAGAGAGGATGAGATGGTTGGATGGCATCACTGACTCAATGAACATGAGTTTGGGTAAACTCTGGGAGTTGCTGATGGACAGGGAGGTCTGGTGTGCTGCAGTCCATGGGGTCACAAAGAGTCGGACATGACTCAGTGATGAACTGACTGGATTTGCATATTAATCACATAATTTGGAAATTTTTGTATTTTAAATAAAAGTATACACATTCCTTCACTCTGGCTACTGTTGATTTCACTTCCGAAGTCATCTGCACTGACAAAACTATGAAAATTGAAAACTATTGATCCCAGTTTATCCACGTGTACTTGAGAGAAATAAAATCTGGTTCATTTCTAATTTTTTCTTTTTTTAATTCATGAGCTTATATCTGGCGTTCAGTCATGCAGGACTGTAATTTGCTACTCATGTTCTCTTTATTTTAAAGTCAGCTTATTTGAGTCTCTGGTGTCAGAACAAATGTATCCAGAGTTCCAAAGCATGTACATCACCCTTTTCATTTCACAGCCACTCAGAACACAATCTATGCTGACCCCAGGCCAGTGGGTCATAGTAACCCTGATGCCTGTGAGTCAGAGACAAATGGATGTGTGAAGCAGAAATACAGTTACATTTATGTCATTACTTCTGTGATTCAGTTGATTCATCTTGGACATTTTATCACATTTTTCACTTGTTTCAACAGCCTTTAGGTAAACAATAAAAGAACCTTGGATTTCAATTAGCAGGAAACATTCTTAGATAGCAAAAAGAATGAAGAGAGGAATGAGGGAAGGATGCAGTTAAGGGTAAAGATAGAAATTTTTTTTTTTTTAAAGAAAAGGAAGAAAGTATGGGAAGGAGGGAGGGGAGAAATGAACCAAGGACTCCTCCAAATCCAACTGTGGGTTTATCACATTTTCTCCAGTGTTTTGCTGCATCTCATTTCCTAGCCACGACTTTGCTAAGTAGTTTTCAGATTCTGACTAGTCTGGTTTTGTGATTTCTGTCCATCTAATTATTTTTCTTCTATTGATATTAACCCTCAGAGAACTTAGAAACAGATATGTTTGCCTATTTACCTAAACATAACATTTTGATCTAAGCAAAAATCCAAAGTGAAGAGCTGATTATACAATCAACAGCATACTCCATTTTAACCTCAAGATCATCAAGAGTTCCTTCCTAACCTCCTGAGGAAGGGATAGGCTCCCCCTCATCAGCGAGAACTACAATAAATCTGAAATCTCATGCTTGGACTGCTATCTGTGAATAAAATGTGTTTGAATACAGAAAGCTGCAGACTGGTATTTTTAAATTAAATTATCCAGGTAATTACACAATTCTTCATATCATTACCCTATTAGCAGCTTAAGCTGATATATGCATCGACTAAGCTAAGGGCTTGTCTGAATGCTAACTTTTTATTCTGCTTAGTTGCAACCATTGAGGTTTCCTATATTGGCCAGTCATGTCCAACTCTTTGTGACCCCATGGACCGTAGCCCACTAGGCTCCTCTGTCCATGGGATTTTCCAGGCAAGAACACTGGAGTGGGTAGCCATCCCTTCTTCCAGGGGCTCTTCCTAACCCAGGGATCAAACTGAGGTCTCCTATATTTCAGGCAGATTCTTTACCATCTGAGCCACCAGGGAAGCCTTTTTCAGTCACTAGTTTCAAAAGAAATGTATGGAAGAAAAAAAAAAGCTAGAAAGAAGAAGGAAAGATGAGTGATTCGATCATCACAAACCCCAGAACCCTGTTAAAAAGTATTTGTACTTTAAAAAATCTTTTTTGCTGAAAGCTTTTTCAGGAGAAATAAATTATACTGACTCTATATAAATAAAAGCAGAAAAAGAGCAAAGACGAACATGAACATATATTACCAATGCCATTCATCAAATATACTTGACACTTCAATCTAATCCGGCAAATGAAAACACAGAAGTTTATAGAGTTATAGGAAGTAAGCAATTTAAACATACCAGGGCATGAGGTCATCTAACAAAACAAGAAGGAAGATGTTCCCTTTTTTTCCTCTTTCATTCTTTCACTTCTCTCAGATACTGATTGATATCCATGTTTCTCACAGGGTGAGGTGATCTTCAAATCAGATAATTAATAACAGCAGTCCAAATGTTCCTGAACAATCCTCCTTGCTCTAATGTCATAAAATAAAAGGACTTTTCATGCATTTCACACCATCATTGTAGTGCAGGGTTTCTCTTTCATAATAAAGTAATACATTTCTTAACTAATTAGTTCATTAATTTTAAATGTGATTCCAGTTTAAAAAAATTACTCGTTGAGACAGTTAATCCTTCTTAAAAGTGTGTGAGGTTATAAAAAACAGTTCCCTGAGCATTGTCACCACCAATCATTAATGGTCTGAATGGGTGAGGAAATACAGAGCTGAGAAAACACATCTCATTTGTTTATGAAGGCAAACCTCCAAGGCTGCTTTATAACCAGAAATCATATCCATGTCATGCAGATGCTGTGGTAAACTTTACGGTTCCAATTTGGAAAGGACAGTTTTCAATGCACTGCTCAAACGCTTTGCTAGTCTATATGTAAATACTTCACTAAAACCACTGAACGGTGATGGAGTTCAGTATTAATATCGCAAATTAAAGATGACATCTGAATGCATACTATCCAGAAGAGTGATCAGCACTCATGGCAAGGCAATAATCAGCGGCTTAAGCAACTTTCAAGCACCATGGGGGAAAAAACAAATGCGATGGAGCTTGGAAATTGCGCTGGTGCATGAAGAACATACCATAGAGCAACTGCCGATTGACCTGGTGATGAAGTGGAGGATATGACCATATGTTGCCATAAAGGATATTTGGAAACAGCCTTGAGAATATCCCCCAAGAGCTCATGGCTATTACCTGGTGTATTCCCATTAATTGACAATGTAAACTTTATCTGTAAGAGTGAAATAAGCTGTCAAAATAACTGCCTGTCCTGGGAGGAAAAAATTGCCTGAACAATGATGATCACACCCAGCACATTTTTCCACCAGAAATATTGAAGGATTATGATGCCTGGATTTCCCTTAAGTTCCATCATCACTGCCTTGAAGAGAAGAATGGGTTACTTGGATCATCTGGATTGGGAAAATAAGTATGTTAACGTGAAAATTGGAATAGAAAGTCATATGAGAGGTAAGAGATGATCAGAGAATTTAGAATCCCAAACACATTAGTCCCAGACTTAGAATCCTGAGTCTGTGATATTCTAAGGATACTACTCTGAGCCTGCATCCTCTGGGAAGTCAGATTTTACTTCTAGAAACCAGTCATATGAAGCAAGCAAGGGAGTCAGCACTAACGGCCTCAGACACGAGGCCTAAATCCAAGAATCCCCCCAAAGGAAGCCAGGCAGCTCTGCAGACACCGGTCCCGCACTTCTTCCTTCATGTTGGGAAAAAGTCAAGAAGTGAAAATGAACACAGATGCAAAGAGATATTATTTTCCCATGACAGCCTGTGCTGGGGTCACAAGGACAGACTGTGAGGGAAAGTCTACCAAGGTTCAGTTCCTGGCCCTTCTACCTCCAAGCCGTGTGGCCTTGGGTAGCTTACTTAATCTCTCTGTGCTTCAGCTTTCCTCCGTAAAATGTGGCCGCCTCACAGACCAGGGCTGGCCCTGTGTCCTACAGCTGCCATGCTTGCTGGGCTTGGTTGCTCAGTTGTATCCGAGTCTTTGCAACCCCATGGACCGCAGCCTGCCAGACTCCTCTGTTCATGGGGATTCTCCAGGTCAGAATACTGGAGTGGGTTATCACACCCTCCTCCAGGGGATCTTCCCAACCCAGGGATCGCACCCAGATTTCCCGTATTGCAGGTGGATTCTTTCCTATCTGAGCCACCAGGGAAGTTTTTTTTGTCTTCCTGGCCCTAGAACAGTAAAGGGCCATGTTGAGAGAGTAAATTAAGGATCCAAGGTTGTTCTGGCCTCAGTTCATCCTCTCTCTGTTTCAAAAATGAGAAAGGGTGTTTTTTTTTTTTTTTAAAACATCCAATGGATGAGTTGTTGCTTTTAACTCCAGTTGTTGGAGTCCACATTCCATTTATCGATTTACTTACTCATTTTTGTCTGTACTGCAGCATGCAAGGATCTTAGCTTTCTGACAGGGACCAAGGCCATGCCCCCTGCAGTGGAAGCAGAGAGTCTTAACCACTGGACCTCAAGGTAAGTCCCCAGAAAGGGAACTCGACTACTGGAGCCTCCTCACCCTGGCTGCTGAACCAGGGCCCAGGGTGTTCCTCCCCACCGCCCTCTCCACCTGCAGAGACCTGATGGCGGGCCGGGCCCACAGCGCTGTCCTGTGGCCTGCTGTGTGCTGTTTTCCCCCCAGGCTGCTCTGCTTTCAAGCAGGGGAGACAGAGCCAGCCCCAGGCAGAAAGTGGAGCCAAACGGCCTTGACCCCTGTGCCGACTCCATGTTCCTCGCCACTAGGGGAACCTCAAGTCTTCTCCCCTGGTTTTTTTCTGGGGGGATTTGCATTAGAATCCTTGTCTCAGGGTCTTCTGGGGAAATCCAGACTAAGACACTCAGTTGGTGTCTTCTGCTGCTGTCACCGGAGTGTGAAAAAGGTTCGGGAACGCCAGTGGTTGCATACCTTTGGGTGCTAGAGGCACTGTCAGCAGGCGCCTGTGAGCGGTGAACCAAGTGGAAAATGACCATCAACACTGGCAGGCCATGCTAATCTTCATGAATTTTATTTGTCAACTACTCTCTTTCTGAATATTCTTTTGTTCCAAGAGGCTTTCAACTAGGAGTATGTAAAGGAAAGAAACAGGAGATGGAAAGAGTACCGAGAGAACCCTGCTTTCTGCTCTAACTGCTGTCAGCAGAGACAGGCTGCGCAGAACAGATGCTGTGTCAGGTTGAGATGCCCTCACCTGTACTTTTCCAGGAGGCTGACACCAGCAGCACGATGTGATGCGAGAGCAGGGTCCCTGTAACAACCATCTACCACGGCTGCAAAATCCATAACAGCTGTGATAGAGAAAGCAACTGTAATAAAGGCACATTACCTCGCCTCTGTGAGATCAAACAATGCTCAGATTGATGGAGGCTACACTTTGATGTCTCCTGAAAAGTCTGTGTTTCTGGATATCGCTGAACTACCAAGGCTTTTCCTAAGGTAAGGTTAAAAAAATAATTGTGGTTTAGGCTCCTATTTCAAAAGGAGAACAAACTGCTATTTAAGTTCTGTGTGAGGACAACAGAGACCCCAAATATAGACAGTGTCTCTGACCTGCTGTACCACAGAAGAAAAATAAAGCTGGGCCATCCATTAATACCTGCCTTGAATTCAGGAGTAGTTGGAGTGCAGGCCAGGCAGGAGGCATTATTATTTTTTAATGGCTACTTTAACAGAGATGTACACGTGAGCCTTCTTCATGGGCAAAAAGCTTCCATTCTCTAAGACGCTTGTCACTCTCCAATTAAAAACATATTTATTGTCAAGGGGTAGTAGAATATTGGCTTCCTTCTACCTGTATTTTTGTCTATTGTTGAAAACCTTTACATAAAGAAAAAGCTAGAGGACGAGATGAGCTTCTTGTAAGTCCAGAGTGGGGAAATATTGCCACTTAAAAAATAACATTTCTGAAAGAAAGCAGAGGTGTCAGAGACAAACAGAAAAGGGGGTGATGTGTCAGTCAGTCAATAGTCTTTATTGAACACTCACTGTGTGGGGAGAACACAAAAGGCATAATACACGCCTTGCTTGTTCTCCAGGAGCTTGGGATCCAAAGAAAGGACAAGAATTAACACAAGGAAACATGCATAAAGCATATGACTAATTGCAACTTAAAAGAGCCATGTGTGAATGAATGAGAAAGAGTGTGTGCATGGGTGGGTGTGTGTGTTTAAAAGGAGCTTGAAAGTAAGATACAGTCCTGGTAATGAAATCAGAGAATAAACCACTGAACACAGGAGAAATGATACAAGAATACCAATTATCCTGTAGTACTTTTGTCTTTCAGTTGACTCTTCTCTGAGTGTAAATCAGAAGTGGAAATATAACACAGGATACCTTTCTTGTCATTGGGATGTCGAGTAACTGGCATCCTCCCTTGTCTGATAGCTGACGCTTCAAAGATATGCATCATATGTATCACTGTTCCACCTCACGAAAGTGATTTGACTTGAAAATGCAATGACAGGGAGCCATATTGGGGAACAGAAATTGTTTACATAATTGCTTGGTCTGTTGGTGAATACAGACCTTCATTTAGAATTCATTATTTTATAAACTGCACAAAGGGATTTCAAAGTTGTCAAGCTTGGTTTGTAAAAAATAAAATAAAAAGATAATGATAAAATGTCTGGCACCAGCTTTTCTGACTGTGATTTTTTTTTCCTTCATTCTATTCATCTTCCCAGTCATAGCAGGTACTCCATCAGCTGTGATAGCTGCTATTTTCTCTGGATTTAGATCAAACAACCTCAGAACATCCATCAGGGCCATTTTTACATCCTTTCTCCTTTGATGCCAAACCCCAAAGATTCCCTATCACGTAGAGTCTGCAAGTTGTTGGACTGACGAGCATTAGTAACCTTGGAATGTCACCCAGATGCAGCTTTCATACTGGAGGAGGCTAATGAATTTTGCTGCGACCAACTTGGTCTTGAAATGATTTTTCTTTAGGTCACCTTGCATAGTTAAAATATTTTTCTTTCTCATAGTTTACTTTTTGTCTGCCCAGTGAAAGTGGCAGAGAAGACTGGGCCAGAGAACAACAGTTTGTAGTGCAAAATTCTGATGTGTGCTTTTAACACTGAACATTCTTAAATCATCTCAACAAAACCTTATTTTTTACACACACATATTAAAATTATATTAAGGGTACATATATTGTTTGGTTTTATTTTTAAAGGATATCTTATGCTTAAAATGTTAAAAACCCTAAAGTGTGGACTTTACTTTGATGATCATATTTAGCAGATGAGGACCATAAAGCAATTAAGGTTTTGTCCAGATTAAAAAATGTACAGTCTCAAAAGCCCATATCAGAATTTTGTGCTCTAGACTCTCTTGTTCTGGGGCTCAGTCGTCTTTGCCACCCATAGTCAGCAAGCAAAAAGAAAACCAGGAGAAAACGACCTAATGAAAAATCATTTTACACACACACACACACGAGACTTTCAAGTATAAATACAATTTTCATTCAGTTCAGTCTCAGTCATTTCCGACTCTTTGCGACCTCATGGACTGCAGCACGCCAGGCCTCCCTGTCCATCACCAACTCCCAGAGCTTGCTCAAATTCATGTCCATTGAGTAGGTCATGCCATCCAACCATCTCATTCTCTGTTGTCCCCTTCTCCTCCGGCCCCCAATCCCTCCCAGCATCAGGGTCTTTTCAAATGAGTCAGCTCTTTGCATCAGGTAGCCAAAGTACTGGAGTTTCAGCTTGTTGAAAGGACTGATGTTGATCAGTCCTTCCAATGAATATTCAGGACTGATTTCCTTTAGGATGGACTGGTTGGATCTCCTTGCAGTCCAAGAGACTCTCAAGAGTCTTCTCCAACACCATAGTTCAAAAGCATCAATTCTTCAATACTCAGCTTTCTTTATAGTCCAACTCTCACAGCCATACATGAGTACTAGAAAAACCGTAGCCTTGACTTGACCTTCGTTGGCAAATCAACATATCTGCTTTTTAATATGCTGTCTAGGTTGGTCATAACTTTGCTCCCAAGGAATAAGCATCTTTTAATTTCATGGCTGCAGTCACCATCTGCAGTGATTTTGGAGCCCAAAAAAATAAAGTCTGCCACTGTTTCCACTGTTTCTCCATCTATTTGCCATGAAGTGATGGAACCAGATGCCATGATCTTCGTTTTCTGAATGTTGAGCTTTAAGCCAACTTTTTCACTCTCTTCTTTCACTTTCATCAAGAGGCTCTTTAGCTCTTCTTCACTTTCTGCCATAAGGGTAGTGTCATCTGCATATCTGAGGTTATTGATATTTCTTCCAGCATCCCTGATTCCAGCCTGTACTTCTTCCAGCCCAGGATTTCTCATGATGTACTCTGCATATAAGTTAAATACACAGGGTGACAATATACAGCCTTGACGTACTCCTTTTCCTCTTTGGAACCAGTCTGTTGTTCCATGTCCAGTTGTAACTATTGCTTCTTTACCTGCATACAGGTTTCTCAAGAGGCAGGTCAAGTGGTCTGGTATTCCCATCTCTTTTTTTTCCACAGAATTTTCCAGTTTATTGTGATCCACACAGTCAAAGGCTTTGGCATAGTCAATAACCAGAAATATATCTTTTTCTGGAACTCTCTTGCTTTTTCCATGATCCAGTGGATGTTGGCAATTTGATCTCTGGTTCCTCTGCCTTTTCTAAATCCAGCTTGAAAATCTGGAAGTTCACAGTTCACATACTGTTGAAGCCTGGCTTGGAGAATGCTGAGCATTACTTTACTAGCGTGTGAGTTGAGTGCAATTGTGTGGTAGTTTGAGCATTCTTTGGCATTGCCTTTCTTAGGGACTGGAATGAAAACTGACCTTTTCCAGTCCTATGGCCACTGCTGAGTTTTCGAAATTTGCTGGCATGTTGAGTGCAGCACTTTCACAGCATCATCTTTTAGGATTTGAAATAGCTCAGTTGGAATTCCATCACCTCCACTAACTTTGGTCGTAGTGATTCTTCCTAAGGCCCACTTGACTTCACATTCCAGGATATCTGGCTCTATATGAGCGATCACACCATCATGATTATCTGCGTCATGAAGACCTTTTTTGTACAGTTCTTCTTGCCACATCTTGTTAATATCTTCTGCTTCTGTTAGGTCCATACCATTCTGTCCTTTATTGAGCCCTTCTTTGCACGAAGTGTTCTCTTGGTATCTCTAATTTTCTTGAAGAGATCTCTAGTGTTTCCTATTCTGTTGTTTTCCTCTATTTCTTTGCACTAATCACTGAGGAAGTCTTTCTTATGTCTCCTTGCTATTCTTTGGAACTCTGTATTCAAATGGGTTTATCTTTCCTTTTCTCCTCTGCTTTTTGCTTCTCTTATTTTCACAGCTATTTTTGTGCATGCCAAATAGGCATGCACAAAAATTTGCTGGTCCTTCAAAACAACTGAGTTCCACTGGTTCAAGAGCCAAATGGCAACCCACTCCAGTACTCTTGCCTGGAGAATCCCATGGACAGAGGCGCTTGGTGGGCTATAGTCCACAGGGTCGCAAAAAGTCGGACACGACTGAGTGGCTTCACTCACTCACTCACTCACTTAGTGTAGGGCTATAATATGCTAAACTATTTCTGTTCTGTAATGTGCTCATGTAGAGAACAGTGTCCATGTGGGCAGGTCGAGAGTTCAGGATTCACTTATTTACGTAATTAATAACATTTGCTGACGACTAATAGTAGTCAGCAAATGTTAATTAATTCATGGGGTCGCAAAGAGTCGGACACGACTGAGCAACTGAACTGAACTCAACTGAGTGATATACATTTCGACTGTTTACCCCCACCCCCATGCTCAGGGGCAGAAGAGACCCTCAAAATTTCAATCAAGACAAATTAAAGAGAGTGCAACTTGAGTTTTCCACCCTCTCTCCAGTTTCTAACAGCTGCGTTACCGTGGTAACAGGGGTCCCGCCCTCGGCAGCGCGCAGCGAGCGTGGGGCCGGGGAGACTCGCCTGCCGGCTTGTCCTGCTGCGCCTGCGCCGCTCTTCTCCACCAGGGTACGCGCTCCGCGGTTTCCGGACCCGCCCGCCGGTCAACGCGAAGGGTTCGCGCACGGCTGTATCTCTCCATCCGCGGGCGCCCAGAGCGCCCCGTCTCCCTTCCCTGCCTGAACGCGGCTCCCACGGCTTAGTTCCTTTCCCCAAACCCCGCCTGAACGCGGCTCCACGGGCGCTTGAGAACGCCGGACCTGAAACTGCCTGGGGCTGTCTTCCCATTCCGGCCCCTCTCCGCTCTCTAAATGCCAATTCTGGCCTGGCCTGCAGCTCTCAGGGGCGGGACTAGGCACAAAATTCAGGGGAGTGACAGAAAACTTAGCAATCAAGATGAATGACATTTTAATGCCACAGTAATAGTATTTAATGCAATATTTGAAATATATTTATTAAAATTAAATTACCTTACGGTTTATTAAATTATATTAATATTTGTTAATAATTATAATACACGTTTATAAAAATAATAATGCAATATTTATAATTAATACAACATTTTGAAAAATACAAATTTTACCCCAAAAGCCATGATGAACTGAATATCCAGCTTTTAAATGCAGAATTAAATATCCCAAGCAATGTTAATCTGTCCACATTTTTAGCAGCAAGGCCTCAGAGTCTAACACATCTTAATTTCCTCCAAGAGGTAACATTTACCCCCCATTTTACCCCTTGTGTACCAATGTGCTTAATCTGAGCCCATGTTAGGACCACTGATACTTGTACAACATCTGTCGGACCCTCACCACTAAGGTGAAGTGGAAACTATAACTTGATGAGGAAACACTCTAGAGCAGTGGTTCTAAAGTGAGGGAGCAGATTTAGCAATGCTTGGGAACGTCTTGGCTCATCAGAAGATCTGAGGGCTCTACTGGCATCTAGTAAGAAGCCACCAGGGATGCTGCTGAGCACCGTACGTTGCACAAGACAGCAGTGCGTTCGTGTGTGCTGAGTTGCTTCAGTCGTGTCCTGTTCTGGGACCCTGTGTACTGCAGCCCATCAGGCTTCTCAGTCCATGAGATTCTCCAGACAAGAATACTGCAGTGGATTGCAAGTGCCCTCCTCCCAGTGATCTTCCTGACCCAGGGATCTTCCTGACCCAGGGACTGAACCTAGTTCTTTTATGTCTCCTGTATTGGCAGGTTGGCAGGCAGATTCTTTACCACTGAGGCCACCTAGGAAGACCATATTGCAATACATGAACTGTGAACTATCAGATGTTCAAGCTGGTTTTAGAAAAGGCAGAGGAACCAGAGATCAAATTGCCAACATCTGCTGGATCATCGAAAAAGCAAGAGAGCTCCAGAAAAACATCTATTTCTGCTTTATTGACTATGCCAAAGCCTTTGACTGTGTGGATCATAATGAACTGCAGAAAATTCTGAAACAGATGGAAATACCAGACCACCTGACCTGCCTCTTGAGAAACCTGTATGCAGGTCAGGAAGCAACAGTTAGAACTGAACATGGAACAACAGACTGCTTCCAAACAGGAAAAGGAGTATGTCAAGGCTGTATATTGTCACCCTGCTTATTTAACTTATATGCAGAGTACATCATGAGAAATGCTGGGCTGGAAGAAGCACAAGCTGGAATCAAGATTGCTGGGAGAAATATCAGTAACCTCAGATGTGCAGATGACACCACCCTTATGGCAGAAAGTGAAGAGGAACTAAAAAGCCTCTTGATGAAAGTGAAAGAGGAGAGTGAAAAAGTTGGCCTAAAGCTCAACATTCAGGAAACAAAGATCATGGCATCCGGTCCCCTCACTTCATAGGAAATAGATGGGGAAACAGTGGAAACAGTGTCAGACTATTTTGGGGGGCTCCAAAATCACTGCAGATGGTGACTGCCGCCATGATGCTTACTCCATGGAAGAAAAGTTATGACCAACCTAGATAGCATATTGAAAAGCAGAGACATTACTTTGCCAACAAAGGTCCATTTAGTCAAGGCTGTGGTTTTTCCAGTGGTCAGGTATGGATGCAAGAGTTGGACTGTGAAGAAAGCTGAGCACTGAAGAATTGATGCTTTTGAACTGTAGTGTTGGAGAAGACTTTTGAGAGTCCCTTGGACTGCAAGGGTATCCAACCAGTCCATTCTGAAGGAGATCAGCCCTGGGTGTTCTTTGGAAGAAGTGATGCTAAAGCTGAAACTCCGGTACTTTGGCCACCTCATGCAAAGAGTTGACTCATTGGAAAAGAGTCTGATGCTGGGAGGGATTGGGGGCAGGAGGAAAAAGGGACAACAGAGGATGAGGTGGCTGGATGGCATCACCGACTCAATGGACGTGAGTTTGAGTGAACTCCGGGAGTTGATGATGGACAGGGAGGCCTGGCGTGCTGCTATTCATGGGGTCGCAAAGAGTCAGACACTACTGAGCGACTGAAATGAACTGAACTGATAGCTATACGTGAGGTTTCCCTGGTGGCTCAGATGGTAAAGAATCTGCCTGCACTACAGGAGACTGGAGTTCGGTCCCTGGGTCGGGAAGTTCCCCTGGAAAAGGGAATGACTACCCACTCTAATATTCTTGCTTACAGAATTCCATGGACAGAGGATCCTGGCAGGTTACAGTGCATGGGTCACGAAGAGTCAGACATGACTGAGCGATGATCACATAGCTATATATAGACTAATTTATATATAATATACATATAACATTATATATAATGTTAATATAGTATTTTCATCTCATAATAATCTTTTAGGAGCATTACAGATGATGGCACTCAAACTTACTCTGTACACTTTTGATGTCAAAGCTCCAAGGCACAAAACAACTACCAGTGGTTTTAAAGAGTCCTAAAGTAAATTTTGCCTGCTCTGTAAAGAAATCTAAACAAAGTGTTACTATATGTATGCATAGTGGTCATTGCAGAGGTCTGGATTGATGATTTGCATATTGTGTCTCAGCTCCAAAGCCACCTTTTTGTGACCTGCTCTGTGGTGCTGGGGCTGAAATTCTATGAACAGTGTTTCCCAGGCTCCCCGCGGGCCCCCATTCTGTTAGGTTGGCTAATGGAAGGCAGGAGGAAGAGAGACGGTGTTTGTCTTGTTCTCTTGCTCACGCAGTCCAGCTTCGGGCTCTTTGAAAACTCTCAGCACCTCTGGCCCCCACACCAGCTATGGGGTGAAGTAGAGCCCCGCCTGAGGTAGTACTTGCTTCCAAAAGTTACTAACCCTGGGGCTACTTCAGCAGTTCCTCTCTGCTCTTTCACGCTTCAAAGTCATGTAAATAATACCCTGCATGAAATCCCTCTGCTTGAAATACTTATTCTGGCTTCTGTTCTCCTGACTAAAAGCTAGCTGATATAGCTTATTATAACAATAAAAATATGGATTATATAATATATAACAACAAATGCATGCGGTGTGATCGCACCTTTTCAGATACAGCTTATCGACTATGCATTTCTCAGTGACTCTACTAGAAAGTTCATATGCAAGACATTATACCGCATGCTTGGAACAGAACAGGTGCTCATGAAAGAGTGTACTTCCCTGCCATTTGTGCTTCCTTTTTTCCCAACCAGAGGAAGTTAAAGATCAAAATTACTTTTTAAAAAAGATTCCGGCTCTTGATCAAAAGAAGCAGTCTCTGGAATGTATTTCAATAATGTCCCTCAACCAGATGTTAACTAGAGTTTTCTCCTTTTGAAAGAGCAACGGTGCCCATCCAAGAGGAAACACTAATCATCTCACTCTCCCTTTGGGACAATGGAAAATTGTTGCTTGCAGATGCCGCCTTGTTGATCACATGTGGGTCTATGTAGGTAACTGTGTATAACTCCTGTTGCTCTATTTCTAACTTGCCTGTTTATTTTTAACAAATACATGTCCACTTTTCTATACATCCTGAGGGTTCTTAAGTCTTAAGGAAACTTGAATATTTTGGCAGCTTGGCTTCAGTCATTTAAATTATGCTATGCACAACTGGGAATGTTTTTCCTAAAACACAGACTCCTAGGAAAGTTGAGATTTATGAGTATTCTGACAGTCATTGTATTTTATATAAACATAGCAGTTAGTGATTTTTATACCATTTCAATGACACTTGGTAATTAGGTAGACCATAAATAAATGACTGCATTTTTTATAAAACCAGTTAGACATCTTCAAAAGTACAATACTAATTGTTCAAAATATTCCTGTTAAAGGAAAATTTGTGTGTGTGCGTGTGTGTGTGTGTTTTGTCTTCATTCACATCAATCAAACTGAGTGAGGTCCGTGGTTCTACTTATATGGCCACTTTCTGCAAGTTACCAGTGGCCCAACACCATGAACTCTCCAGTAAATGTAGGACATTTTGGATGCTATTTATAGTAGGGGTACCAAAGGGACATAAGATATAGGTCCTGCTTTCTTGATCAGTAGTCTTTGGCAGGCAGTGATGGGGTCATCATGTGTCTTTGTATCAGTGTGAGAAACTTTGTAGATACACTCGCATGCAGAGGGCTGTTGGGCTGCACTGAGACATGCTTAAGTGACAGATAATTCATGGAAGAGAATCCATGTGGAACTTAGGGGAAGAGTCACAGCGATCCGCATAGTCTATGCAGTCTGTTGTTTTGACGCAAGTTCCTCCCCAAAATACAAAGCCTGAGCCCTAGGCTTTGGGGCGGGTAGTTTATTTTGGAAACTGATCCTCGGGATCAAGTGTGAAGGAGCAGGGAGAGTGAAAGCAGGAAGGAGGAGAGGGCAAATGGCGTATGCAGTGCTGAGTTGGTCACCGTTCTGGAGTTCCACCCTGCAGGCACCTGCTAGTGCTGAGAGGAGCAGTCCGCCCTAGGGACCACAGGGAGAGGCCCAGTCCGCAGGCTCCAGGATCCCCCTTGGAGCTCCTCTGGTGAAGAATCGCCCGCTAAGGGTTAACTCTCTCCTACTCCTGAGGCTGCAGGTGTCCCCCACCACAGGCAGGGAGCCCAGGCAGGTGAGAGAAGCAGTACTTTCAGCAGGAGATGTGCAGACCTGTCCACGGTAGCCACGCCTCAACAGGAAGCAAGACAGAGGACCTAGGGCAGGGCTCTGATAGGACCAAGGAAGTCTGCTACAAAAGAGAGTTCAGCCTTAGGCTGCAGTCAGCGTTTTCATTGCAAGTACCTTTCACTCGATTCTGGTTTATACTTCCTCTCTTTCTTCATTTTTTGGCTGCACAGCAGCTTGAGGGGTTTTAGTTCCCTGATCAGGGATTGAACCTCTGCCCTCAACATTGAGAGTACAGAGTCTTACCACTGGATCGCCGGGGAACTCCCTAATATTTTCTAATTTTTGTAAAATATTTTATTTTCCTAGATGTTTCACTACTAAAAATTAATTTATTGGCTCCTGTGTAAGTGATATCTCACCAACTTTGAAGAAAGGTAAACGTTCTTGTCTTTTAATGTGGCTAGGGTTTTAATTCTTGTTGTACACCATAACTACTCACAGAGCTACCCCTACCTTGGGGTGAGGGGAGACAAATATCTTTTCAAAGAGCAACTGTCCATATAAACAACTTGTGCTAGTTGCTCAGTTGTGTCCAGATCTTTGTGATCCCATGGACTGTAACCAGCCCAGGCTCCTCTGTCTGTGGAATTCTCCAGGCAGGAAGTACTAGAGTGGGTAGCTGTTTCCTTTTCCAGGGAATCTTCCTGCCCCAGGGATTGAAACCCAGTCTTCCTCATTATAGGCAGATTCTTCACCCTCTGAACCATCAAGGAAGCCCAGACAATAACCAGTTTGACTTATACAGAGTCAGTCTGGTCCCCAGTATGTTCTGGTGGCCCATATATTCCTCTGACAGAAAGACCTTTTGCAAAAACAGTTTGTTCACGGGGCTGCCCTCCAGGTATGGGCAACCAACCACAGGGCTCCAGGGCAAGCCACCAACGTGGGTCCAGGAGCTTCGCAGAGCATGTGGCCCCCACACCTGAGGCTGGGGCAGCCCACCCTGCTGGGTTGGCTGCCCACTGGAGGGGGCTGCGAGGGTTTGCAGAGGCACTCCACCCACATGGGAGGGGAGCAGAGAGCTGACAACCCCGGCCCAAGGTCCAGAGCTTTCTGTGAGGGTCTCAGCACAGGATTCTCCTGGACACCTGTTTTTTCAACATATGCTTTCTTGTGACCTAATCACTGTTACTCTGGCAGCCTAAACACTTGGAGGAATGGACTTCTCCTTGGTGAGCCTGAAGTGGAGCTGAGGCCTGTGGTCCTTCCCTCCCCTCCCCTCATGTCCTCTGCTTGCCTTCTGCCTGTGGAGAACTTCAGTCAAATATTAAGTTTAATCAGAGAAATGAGAAGTACATAAACAAAGGAAAACAATTAAAGGAGACCAGATAATAATAATGTCATCATTAAACATAGTCAGGGACCTTCAGTCCTTTCTCAAAGGCTGTAGACAATATTCTGAGCCACATCCTGTGAGCTGTCCTATAGATACTAAAATATCATGGACGTCACCAGATGGTCAACACCGAAATCAGATTTATCATATTCTTTGCAGCCAAAGGTGGAGAAGTTCTATACAGTCAGCCAAAACAAGACCAGGAGCTGACTGTGGCTCAGATCATGAACTCCTTATTGCCAAATTCAGACTTAAATTGAAGAAAGTAGGGAGAACCGCTAGACCATTCAGGTATGACCTAAATCAAATCCCTTACAATTTTTCAGTGAAAGTGACAAATAGATTCAAGGGATTAGATCCAATAGAGTGCCTGATGAAGTATGGACAGAGGTTTGTGACATTGTACAGGAAACACAGATCAAGACCATCCTCAAGAAAAAGAAATGCAAAAAGGCAAAATGGCTGTCTGAGGAGGCCTTATAAATAGCTGAGAAAAGAAGAGAAGTGAAAAGCAAAGGAGAAAAAGAAAGATATAAGCATCTGAATGCAGAGTTCCAAAGAATAACAAGGAGAGAAAAGAAAGCCTTCCTCAGTGATCTATGCAAAGAAATAGAGGAAAATAATAGAATGGGAAAGACTAGAGATCTCTTCAAGAAAATTAGAGATACCAAGGGAACATTTCATGCAAAGATGGGCTCAATAAAGGACAGAAATCATATGGGCCTAATAGAAGCAGAAGATATTAAGAAGAGGTGGCAAGAATACACGGAAGAACTATACAAAAAAGGTCTTCATGACCCAGATAATCACAATGGTGTGATCACTCACCTAGAGCCAGACATCCTGGAATGCCAAGTCAAGTGGGCCTTAGGAAGCATCACTACGAACAAAGCTAGTGGAGGTGATGGAATTCCAGTTGAGCTATTTCAAATCAGAGTAAAGAAGCTAACTACAGGATGACCAGACTGTACTCCTGACATCAGCTGCCAAAATTCTGAGAAGTGGCCTCAGAGAAATGGAAACAAACAGACCCTGGAACTGAAGACTAACTGTACCTAAAACAACCAAGATGATGCTGGTCAGAGCACCAGAGGCCACCGTGAAGAGAACCGTGGGAGCTGCCTGTGCTGCTTCTGTGTGCGGCCCCTCCTCCTTTCCCTAAGTGCTCTTGCCCCGTGAGGTGCCTGCTGTGGGGAGTCGGTCTTTGGACAGAAGTCCACCCTCCTCCCCCAACCCAGTTGTCAGCATCTGAAATAAAGCAAACTTTCCTTTTCACCGACCTGTCCTATTTATTGGCTTTCAAGTGGCAATCTGGACCCTACACTCTTTTGGTAACATGCTAAGGCCAAGTGTTTATAAATTGGGCTTAATGCAGTACAGAAATATATATATATTTATCAGGACCTGATTTTTATGTGCAGTGTAACAAAGGAACAACTCACTAGCAGTATTAAAACACCATCTTCATGTTTTATATATTACTCTCCATACATTCACATTCCACTTAGAAGATACTCCTGGTTTAAACAGAATGGAATGTATCTCATCTTCATTAGATCTGTGACAGAATCTGTAGCTAACACTGTATATTTTCTTCTTTAAAAGATACCTCTTTGTTATTTTAACGCTGGCTTAATATTTCTTACACCTATATTTATATCACAGATTCTACCGAAAACATGATTATCAAGGTCAGACAGTGCAGATATTGTCACATATCCCTTTCTTCAGATGACAGCGTTATGCTGCTGCTACTGTTGAACTGGTTCCATGAGGTTAACATATAAAAATGTATTATTCATGAAAGAAAATGCATTTCACATATTTTGCCAATAGTTATTATTGTTCTAGAGGGGGAAATAAATGAAAATGGTGGTAGTTGTGGAAATGCATCCTTATTTGGAACTTAATATACAATACCAATTTAGACTACTTACCTTTTTCAACTTTATACCTTCCATTAAACTCAAAGCTTGATGTCAGCTAAACTCTATAAATGTTAATTTAAGGTCAAGGTGCTCCTGGGAAGCATTTGAATGCTTAGAGCAGAGCCCAAGAAAACTTTTTTTCAAAGATTTATGGGATAATATGTCTCCTTTCTGAAAAATAGGAACTCTATTTCTACTCTTTCCAATCATTTTCTATTTCAAGCTCTAGGACACACTTTCCTTTATGGACCTTTCTCAGATGTTTAATGGCATTCTGGAGATGTTAAAATGCAAATTTTTTTCCACGTGTAAGGTATAGTGTCTCTCCTTTAATCTTCACTTAGTAATGCCAAGTGCTCTGTATAGTGAGGAATGAATCATCTGTAACTTGGAAGCCCCTTCATCCATAAAGTAGCCACAACACAAATGCATCCTTTTCAATATCCAAACTATCATGAGGTGGGGTTTTTGGTCAGTGGTCACTTCTTCTGAAATCATGAGCAAAATCCATTTAAGGTTTGGTTCCAGTGAGGCCC
The DNA here is from genome assembly GCF_001704415.2 of Capra hircus. Classification (NCBI taxonomy): domain Eukaryota; kingdom Metazoa; phylum Chordata; class Mammalia; order Artiodactyla; family Bovidae; genus Capra; species Capra hircus. Next base: position 84,500,575 of record NC_030819.1, on the reverse strand, counting down.
AGGGTCCATTTTTCTTTGTTGTCTATGTTACTAAGTGAAATAAAGTTGGGCACACAGGATGCTATGCACGTTCCCCCCTTTTAGTCCATCAGAGTTTCTTTCAACAGGGTTCTGGAATCTTTTGGGGGAGTGGTTGGGGGAGCAGCACCGCTTGTTATTTGGTGGAAGCCGCAGGCACTCTCTGTTCTACGCGTGAATGCAGCGTTGAGAGTGACGTCTCCTGAGGAGGGGGCGCGTCATGGCCATGGCCACACAGGTCTCTGGGATTCGGGCAGGAGACAGGCCACAGTAACTGCTCTGCTAGGATCTTCTGCCCACTCACCCAGCAGCTGGTCAAGGGAGGCAGGTCTTCGTGGCCCCTTCAGCATTTTGTAAGACATTTTATGCAGCACACCGTCTCTGAGAGCAAGTAGTGGAAGGCCAGCATATACATGGGCTCTCCGGAGGTTTATTAGGGGATTGGGCACAGCAGCTTTGTCCAGAAAGGGGTAATGTTGATCAGGCAGGGCGATAACATTTTTCTCTCAGAAATTTGAAAGCGAAAAGACCAAAACCCAGAACTGAGCAATTAGCAGAGGGGTTGGAGGTGAAAGGATACACAGAGCAGGCTGTTTGCTGAGGCTACCAGGCAGTAAAGGTTATAAACGAGCAGGAGCTCTAATAACGCCAGAGTCATAAAGCAGAAAATGGGCATCAGAGAGAAATTCCTCAGAAACATCAGGAGAGAGAAGTGAAGTCATGTTAATTACAAAATACCAGAATACAAACTGTCTCCATGAGACCATGCTGTAAACCTTTTCCTAATTCCCTGAAATACTCAGTGTCCTCATTCCCTGCATTTCTTGTTAACTGAAGTGACCTGAATTCTTTGCTCAGGATTAACAGAAGGGGGCATGCAAATAGCTTTGGAAGCTCCCAGGTAAAGCCTGGAAATTAATGAAAGAATCCTTATCTTCTGATGAAGGACTCTTGGAATCACAGGTCTGACCAGAGTTTGAATCATGCACTTAACAATAGTCATTGCATTCCTGAGGAAAATCCTAATTAGCACCTCTTTGCCTGATGGGGCTGAGGGCCCCTGGGGTTGGCATGGCTGTGACCACAGCAGCCACAGGAGCCCTGAGACTTCAGGGTAACTGATGCCTGAGGGCCTAGGGGAAGGGTCCTGTCCTGGACCACACTGCTGGTGCTCAGCTGCTCAGTCGTGTCTGACTCTTTGTGACCTCAGGCTCTTCTGTCCACAGGATTTCCCAGGCAAGAATGCTGGAGTGGGTTGATATTTCCTTCTCCAGAAGACACACCTACATGGATACTATGAGGCCTGGTTTTCTAGATAGGAGCCCATCTTGTGGCCTCTCTTGGCTATCTGAGTGTAGAAGAAAGACTCCACAATGTCTCTTGGAGAACTCAACACTACAGATTTCCTGCCATTCATGTGGGCTGCCCACTGGGAGCTCGTTCTCTCAGGGAAAATCTGATCTCAAACGATCAGAGTCAAGAGGAAGGAGGGAAACTCCAGTGGCCTCGCCCAGCCTCATCTCTGAGGTGGTGGGGGGTGGACAGAGCGCTGAGATGAGAGCTGAGGGCCACACTTCCTGGGTCTCAGCTTCACCAGGGGAAACTGGGTGATGGGTTAGCTGAAAACTGAGACCCCAGCTCGAAAAGCTGAGGTCTGGGATTTGACGCTAACATCTCCACAGGTTTTGGAGCCCTATTCGCTCTCCCTGGCATAAGATGGGGAATGGAAAGGAATATTTTTCTGTTAAGAGCTTTGCAAATGTGGGCTTTAATTGCCATTCGATAACATCCAAGGTTGCGGATACGTATGTAATACTGTCACAGTCAGCTCAGACTCTCTAATATTCCGACCTGATCAAATCTGAAAGATGCATGAGTATGAGTGTTGTAGCCATGCGTTCCGGGAAACAAACCCACTCAGAAGGACAATGCAGATAGTGGAGTGCAGTTTATTACACCGGCGGGCCCAAGGCAGAGTCTCCTCTTAGCCAAGGACCCCGACCAGTTTTTGTGAAAACCTTATATACCCTAAGTGTATGTGCTTAAACCCATGTCCCCAAATTCCTTGAAGCTAGTCTGAACAAAGGAAAAGAAAGGTCAAATCAAAGTTAACCGGTGATTCATACGCCTTAAGCCTAGGTAGTAACAGTGAACAATTATCAATAGGCCTGTGGTCACATCCCAATAAGCATAATAGAATTTATGATTCTATTTGGTTACACAGATAAATAGGGTATTCTTTTAGGCAACGGAGAGTCTGGGTATGTGCCCTGGGCTCTTCCATCTGAGGGGTGGGGGGTCTGGTTTTCCAGTTGGTATGTCCTTTCCATAGATACTGGGCATATAGCTCAAAGTCCACAGTCTGGCCCAAGATGGAGTCCTGCTTTCAAGATGGAGCCTGTTCTGTCTGTTTCCTCCTAATGAGAAAGGGTACAATTCTCTTTAGCAGGCAGTGTAAGCAACTGTCCATCAGGCAGTCTGGAAAGATCAGGGAATTGACTTTTCTCTTGAACCTCAAGCAAAGGCTGACCAGAGCTGGTCTACAACTGCCCCTCAGGTGGGATATCATTAAGGCACATGTTCTGCCTGGGGTCGCAGAATTTCCCTAGTGGGATTTGGCTCCAGATGCCCTCGGGTGAACCACTGCTTAAACTGGCCCTCTGAGCCAGGGTCCCATCTCCCGCCTGCCCGGTATATCTCTATATGTGGTGTGAGGGCAGGGTAGTTAGTTTCAGGAAGAGAATGCACATGGGCAGAGGTCTGGGGCACAGAGAGCAATGGTGAGTTTGGGAAATGGCAAGTAGGGTCACTGTACCAGGAATTTAAAGTGGGTAACAGTGAGCGATGAGATGAGATGTGAAAGCAACAGCCAGTTATGCCTAAGAGGCCAGATTGAGGGTTTGGACTTTAGTACACGGTAGTGGGGAGTCACTGAGACTTGTTAGGAGGGAAGTGACACCATCAGTTTTCCTTTTTGGAAAATTACTCTGGCTGAAACATGGATGAACAAGAGGAGGCAGAAAACTGGAGGCCAAAAGACCAGCCCTGAGTGAGTTGGAGGTGTTTAGATGAGAGACCCTGAGGGTTTAGATGAGGTGGTAGCCGTGGCTTTGGAGAAAAGTCAGCTGTTACGCAGACTTTCCTTGGCACCCCCAAGCAGAAACAGGTGGCTTTTCTCTACTCTCTATGAATACTAAATGTCTTTCTGAATACTATACATCTCTCTGTGATTGCATTTATCATCAGTTCAGTTCAGTTCAGTCACTCAGTCGTGTTCGACTCTATGCGACACCTTGAATCGCAGCAGGCCAGGCCTCTCTGTCCATCACCATCTCCCAGAGTTCACTCAGACTCACGTCCATCGAGTCAGTGACGCCATCCAGCCATCTCATCCTCTGTCGTCCCCTTCTGCTCCTGACCCCAATTCCTCCCAGCATCAGAGTCTTTTCCAATGAGTCAACTCTTCGCATGAGGTGGCCAAAGTACTGGAGTTTCAGCTTTAGCATCATTCCTTCCAAAGAAATCCCAGGGCTGATCTCCTTCAGAATGGACTGGTTGGATACCCTTGCAGTCCAAGGGACTCTCAAGAGTCTTGTCCAACACCACAGTTCAAAAGCATCAATTCTTCGGTGCTCAGCCTTCTTCACAGTCCAATTCTCACATCCATACATGACCACTGGAAAAACCATAGCCTTGACTAGAAGGACCTTAGTCGGCAAAGTAATGTCTCTGCTTTTTAATATACTATCTAGGTTGGTCATAACTTTTCTTCCAAGGAGTGCCGGGAGCCAGCACGGGAGATCCCACCCATGACAAGGTCATGCAGGACTCGAGGGTATCCCTGGGCCATCTGACCCATGACAAGGTCATGCAGAAGAGTCCTGATGAGCAAGGCCTCAGGACTCGACGGACCCCCTGGACCTGCTCGAGAATCTACCCCCGAACCAGAATCTGTCTGTCTTACTATTTTACGTCTTTCACCAGCTCTTCTGACATTAGCAAGGGGCTGTCTCTGACAAAAAGAGTTAGCTTAGGGCTCTAGTTGATAAATCTCCTGAGCATGAAAGGAGTGTTTCAAACCCTCTGTTAGCATTCTAGCTTACTTGGCAGGTTTATCCAGACTCTTGCAACATTGTTGAGCCTATGCTTACTGCCAAGTTCTCACATCCCTTATCCATTGTGTTCCTGGGAGTGCATATAGTCAGGATGTAGGAAAAACAAGTAATAGCCTTAGCATTAACAACATTAGACTTTGAGTTAATAAGTTCTTTCTTTGCTGTAACCTGCTGAATCTTTGCTCCATAAAAATGTAACTCTGTGCTTTAAGGGTGACTCAGGCTAAGAATTTAAGAAGAAACACTTTAAGGAAAGATCATTGTTCTGGTGTTCAGGCTGACCAACCTTTATCAAAAGGAGGTCATATAATATCAATAGGCCTCCAGAATAGAAGATGATGTACAGAAAATAAGACTTTTGCAGGAAGGAACCTGATATCGATAGAAGTTATTACTGATGGAATGTTGAGTTGACTCTGCATTTTTCACCTTGCTGTATGTATAACTCAGGGTATAAAAGCCCGAGAAGAATAAAGTAATGGGCATCACTCGAAGAAGCTTGGTCACCCCATGTCTCTTTCTTTATCTCTTCATCTATCTTTCTTCATTAGCTGACGTCGTCCATCCTGAGGATATCCCTGGACTCTGCTGAGGCTGGACCTCGGCAAAGGAGTAAGCGTCTTTTAATTTCATGGCTGCAGTCACCATCTGCAGTGATTTTGGAGCCCAAAAAAATAAAGTCCGACACTGTTTCTACTGTTTTCCCATCTATTTACCATGAAGTGATGGGACCAGATGCCATGATCTTCGTTTTCTGAATGCTGAGCTTTAAGCCAACTTGTTCACTCTCCTCTTTCACTTTCATCAAGAGGCTTTTTAGCTCCTCTTCACTTTCTTCCATAAGGGTGTTGTCATCTGCACATCTGAGGTTATTGATATTTCTCCCGGCAATCTTGATCCAGCTTGTGTTTCTTCCAGTGCAACGTTTCTCATGATGTACTCTGCATATAAGTTAAATAAGCAGGGTGACAATATACAGCCTTGATGTACTCTTTTTCCTATTTGGAACCAGTCTGTTGTTCCATGTCCAATTCTACCTGCTGCTTCCTGACCTGCATACAGATTTCTCAAGAGGCAGGTTAGGTGGTCTGGTATTCCCATCTCTTTCAGAATTTTCCACAGTTTATTGTGATCCACACAGTCAAAGGCTTTGGCATAGTCAATAAAGCAGAAATAGATGTTTTTCTGGAACTCTCTTGCTTTTTCGATGATCCAGCAGATGTTGGCAATTTGATCTCTGGCTCCTCTGCCTTTTCTAAAACCAGCTTGAACATCTGATAGTTCACAGTTCATGTATTGCTGAAGCCTGGCTCGGAGAATTTTGAGCATTATTTACTAGCATGTGAGATGAGTACAATTGTGCGGTAGTTTGAGCATTCTTTGGCATTGCCTTTCTTTGGAATTGGAACGAAAACTGACCTTTTCCAGTCCTGTGGCCACTGCTGAGTTTTCGAAATTTGCTGGCATATTGAGTGCAGCACTTTCACAGCATCATCTTTCAGGATTTGAAACAGCTCCACTGGAATTCCATCACCTCCACTAGCTTTGTTCGTAGTGATGCTTTCTAAGGCCCACTTGACTTCCCATTCCAGGATGTCTGGCTCTAGATTAGTGATCATATCATCATGATTATCTGGGTCATGAAGATCTTTTTTGTACAGTTCTTCCGTGTATTCTTGCCACCTCTTCTTAATATCTTCTGCTTCTGTTAGGTTCATAACATTTCTGTCCTTTATCGAGCCCATCTTTGCATGAAATGTTCCCTTGGTATCTCTAGTTTTCTTGAAGAGATCTCTAGTCTTTCCCATTCTGTTGTTTTCCTCTATTTCTTTGCATTGATCGCTGAGGAAGGCTTTTTTATGTCTCCTTGCTATTCTTTGGAACTCTGCATTCAGATGCTTATATCTTTCCTTTTCTCCTTTGCTTTTCGCCTCTCTTCTTTCTACAGCTATTTGCAAGGCCTCCCCAGAGAGCCATTTTTGCTTTTTTGCATTTCTTTTCCATGAGGATGGTCTTGATCCCTGTCTCCTGTACAATGTCACGAACCTCATTCCATAGCTCATCAGGCACTCTATCTATCAGATCTAGGCCCTTAAATCTATTTCTCACTTCCACTGTATAATCATAAGGGATTTGATTTAGGTCATACCTGAATGGTCTAGCGGTTTTCCCTACTTTCTTCAATTTGAGTCTGAATTTGGTAATAAGGAGTTCATGATCTGAGCCACAGTCAGCTCCTGGTCTTGTTTTTGTTGACTGTATAGAGCTTCTCCATCTTTGGCTGCAAAGAATATAACCAATCTGATTTTGGTGTGGACCATCTGGTGATGTCCATGTGTAGAGTCTTCTCTTGTGTTGTTGGAAGAGGGTGTTTGCTATGACCAGTGCATTTTCTTGGCAAAACTCTATTAGTCTTTGCCCTGCTTCATTCCACATTCCAAGGCCAAATTTGCCTGTTACTCCAGGTGTTTCTTGACTTCCTATTTTTGCATTCTGGTTCCTTATAATGAAAAGGACATCTTTTTTGGGTGTTAGTTCTAAAAGGTCTTGTAGGTCTTCATAGAACCGTTCAACTTCAGCTTCTTCAGCATTACTGGTTGGGGCATAGACTTGGATAACTGTGATATTGAATGGTTTGCCTTGGAGATGAACAGAGATCATTCTGTCATTCTTGAGATTACATCCAAGTACTGCATTTCGGACTCTTTTGTTGACCATGATGGTTACTCCATTTCTTCTGAGGGATTCCTGCCCGCAGGAGTAGATATAATGGTCATCTGAGTTAAATTCACCCATTCCAGTCCATTTTAGTTCACTGATTCCTAGAATGTCAACGTTCAGTCTTGCCATCTCGTTTGACCCCTTCCAATTTGCCTTGATTCATGGACCTGACATTCCAGGTTCCTATGCAATATTGCTTTTTACAGCATCGGATCTTGCTTCTATTACCAGTCACATCCACAGCTGGGTATTGTTTTTGCTTTGGCTGCATCCCTTCGTTCTTTCTGGAGTTTTTTCTCCACTGATCTCCAGTAGCATATTGGGCACCTAATGACCTGGGGAGTTCCTCTTTTTGTATCCTATCATTTTGCCTTTTCATACTGTTCATGGTGTTCTCAAGGCAAGAATACTGAAGTGGCTTGCCATTCTTCTCCAGTGGACCACATTCTGTCAGACCTCTCCACCATGACCCACCTGTCTTGGGTTGCCCTGCAGGCATGGCTTGGTTTCATTGAGTTAGACAAGGCTGTGGTCCTAGTGTGATTAGATTGACAAGTTTTCTGTGAGTATGGTTTCAGTGTGTCTGCCCTCTGATGCCCTGTTGCAACACCTACCATCTTACTTGGGTTTCTCTTACCTTGGGTGTTGGGTATCTCCTTATCGCTGCCGTTCCTGACCTTCAAAGTGGGATCCCTCTTCTAGGCCCTCCTGTGCCTGCACAGCCACCGCTCCTCAGGTTGCTCCTCCCAGCCACAGGCCCTGGCCTCCGGCGTGGTTGGCTTATCCCAGCTGCTGCCCAGATTATAATTGTTTGCTTGCATGCCTATTTCTCCACTGGACAGTAACTTCCTTTAGGTGAATACATGTTTTTTTCATTTTCATCTTGTGTCCAGTCTGCCAACTCTCTGCTTGGCTCATGGTAATTTCCTAGATATTTGTTGAAGGAGAAATGTTTTCCACTTATACATTCCACCCAATCTTCTAGTTCTGCTACTTGGTAACTGCTGCTGCTGCTGCTGCTAAGTTGCTTCAGTCGTGTCCGACTCTGTCCTACCCCATAGATGGCAGCCCACCAGGCTCCCCCGTCCCTGGGATTCTCCAGGCAGGCAACAGTAAGGAATATATTTAAATCTGTGTTGTTGCAGGAAGCGGGACATTTTCCAGAGCCTGTAAAGTATTGGACAAGAGCCCACTTGTCTAATGAATTGTACAAGGAGACACACGTGCTGACAAAGCAAGAGACTTTATTGGGAAGGGGTGCCCAGGCAGAGAGAAGGAGGTTAAGGGAAGCAGGGAGGACTGCTCTGCCACATGGCTCACAGTCTCAGGTTTTTGGTGACGTGATCAGTTTCTGCGTTGTCTTCAGCCAATCATTCAGGGTCCTTCCTGGTGGCTCACACATTGGTCATGCAAGACGGATGCCAGTGAGAAGGATTCTGGGAGGTGGTAGAACCCACGGCATCTCCTTTTGACTTTTCCCAAACTCTTGAGCTTGGTGGTGACTTATTAGTTCTGCGTTCCTTATCAGGACCTACTGTTGTAAAATAACTCACACAAATTGTTACTACGGTGCCTGGCCAGGGTAGGTGGTTTCAGTTAATGTTATCCCTAACAGTTTTGTATTTAAAGTCTCTTCAGAGCTCCCTTTTCCTCTTTCAGTTTTAACAATCTAACCCTTTCAGTGGTTCTGTGGTGTCTGACTTGGTTTTGAATCCTTCACCATCCTAGTCCACCTAAGTAGGCAAAAACTCCTGGGACTGGGCATCACACTTCAGGAAACTTGGAAGAGAAAAGCCAAGCTCCAGAAGGTGAGTGAGACTGGAGACCACCCAGCACTGTCTCATGGACCACTGTCCACATGCAACCTGCATGATTCTTTTCTCCAAGGGCCAACCTAGAGACTAAAGCAAAAGGAAAGTGCCCCAGGGAAGTGAACAACTTGCCCATGTATTGCACAATACTGTCCTTTATGTAAAGACTGGGAGGGTGTGTAGACTGTGGAGGAAAGGTCAGGTGGACAAGGGTGGATCTACCTCCTAGTAAAGAGGACAAGCACAAACAGCCCCCCAAAATAAGAACCCAAGGGCATCTGTGTTGCAGTTTATCCCTTTGGAAGCCAAAGGACAGAGTATCAACTTCAATCCCACTCACAAGTTGCCAGCCATCTCTTTCCCATAAAACTGAAGTTTTTAACATTCTTTGTCATTTTCCTTTAGATACACATGTATAAGCACATACTTTCTAGTGGGAGAAGGAGAAAGACAGCAATATTGAAGAAGAAAAGTTCCATTGTTCAGTTGCTTCTAAAGTAAATGATGGAAAATTATAAGCTAATTTACATATGGGAGATTAGCAGAGTATCCCTTTATTCCTATTAATATATTTTCCCTTCCTAATTATAAAGATTTGAATCTTTTTAAAACAACTTTATACAAAACATTTGTGTGGATATAAGAACTGCATGTTAAATGCTAATTTTGGATGAGTTATTTGCATAACCTTACAAAGGAGCTAAATTGCTTGTATTTAATAATAAATAGAGAGTTTAACAGGATTGCGGATATCTTGAGAAAATGTGAAACAGAGAAAAAATTTGCTTCTATTTTAAGATATGGACTTTTTTTCCCCACTTTGAATTTAAAACTGTTCACTGCCCTCTAGGGAAAACTTATCCTAACTTTTTGATAAGCTTGATATTTCAAGGCTCCAGCAGCATAACAATTCAAATACATTGAAGGTGAAGATCTAATATGTTTTAAAATTAACATGGATCATTTTCCAAAGATAATAAACTGAATCTAAAATAGTTCTACATTTGGAAAATGGAAATTTTTGAAGATTCTAGATATGATAGCCATATGGAGAGAATTATTGAAGTTATCCAGAGAATTCAGGGAGAATCAAAATTCATAAAGAAAGAAAGATGGAACACTCTTCTTTAAATAATGTGATTTGACAGTGTTATGACTCAGCAGTTGTTATTTCTGCAGGTGAGCAGGAAAAACATGCTAGCAGGTAAAACATGTGCAGTAAGTAAGATGCTAAATACATCTTAATTTTGATTTGATGTTCATACTTCGTGAAGTCAGGAACCAGTCTCTTAATCAGCATTCCATACAACAGACCCTTCATCTTTCTCTTCCCCCTCCTCCCCTCAATTCCTTGCTCTCTTGATTTTCCTCTGTCTGTTTGCCAATTCTTCTTCAGACTCTTATGTAGACCCTTCTTTCTCTCTTTGATATCTATTGTTGACCTCTAATTCAGTCCTCCATCATTTTCACTTATCCCCCTCTTTCTCAGTGATCTTTTCATGTTCCATGGCTTCAGATTCTATCTCTATATCCCAAATACCAAATTCATATTCCCAAAGCTATCTTCCGAGTCCTGGTTAGCAGATGTTTGTCAGCCCCCTACTCTCAGATGTCTGTCAGCGTCTCAAATGCAACAAGTCAGCCCAAAACTACTCTCGATGTGGCTCACCATTCATGTCTCCCCAAACTTCTCCACTTCAGCAATTAGCATCATGTCCACCCATTCTAACTGCTTGATATCAACATTCTTTCTCTGTCATGTCATTGGAAAAGCATGTCAAATCTTTTCACTGGTCTTCTTTTACACTGTTGTCACCTTAGTCTAAGCCACCATCCCACGTGTTGGCTTTCCTGCCTGCTACTGACACACATGTCTCCTCCAACCAGTTTTTCCTACAATAACAAGAAAGTAATCTTTGTATGTCATTAATTATTACCAGCTACCTTTCCTTAGAAATAACTTAGAATTTCCTTAGAATTCCTTAACTAAGCAGATTCTATAGCTAACTGCAAAATGGCTACTCTGGGTTGTCACAAGTCTGACCTGGTCTATGAACATGTCACTTTTATATTAAAACCCTGTCAGTGGTTTTCTATTATATGAGTAAAATACAAACTCCTGACAAGGGTGTTATATACTAATTGTTTGCATCCCTCATAAAATTCATATATTGAAATCCTAAACCCTAATGTGATGATATTAGGAGGTTTAGGTCATGAGGGTGGTGCCCTCATGAGTGAGGTTAGTGTCCTTCTAAAAGAGACCCTGGAGAGCTTCCTCACCCCATTCTGCTATGTGAAGAGACCTCAGAGAGCTTCCTCACCCCCTTCTACCATCTGAAGACACAGCAAGAAGATGGCCATCTGTGATCCAAGAAGCTGACCCTCACAAAACACTAAATATTCTGGTACCTTGATCTTGGTCTTCCCAGCCTCCAGATCCATGAGAAATAAATGTTTGTCGTTTAAGCCACCTGGTCCACAGTGTTGTGTTACAACAGCCCAAATGGACTAAGACAAGTGGTCTACAAAGACCCCAGGTGGTCTGACAAATTACCCCTTGCTTATCTTACAAAATTTATCTCTTGCCCCCTCCACCTTCATCACTTTCCTTCAGCCTCACTGGCCTTTCAGCCCTTCAACTGTTCTGTGCTTTTTCCAGTCTCAGAGACTTTGCATGTGTTGTCCCTTTATTGAGAATACCCTGTCCCTGCTTTTATGAAACTGACTCTTTCGGTTCTCAGCTTACATGGCACTCTCTCAGAGAGGTCTTCCCTGCCTAGCAGTTCTTAGTGAGCCTTCCTCTGCAGTGTACCATGTATCACTTTAACCTGTTTGTTTCCTTCAAAACAATGATCATAATTTTTATGTCTTTTTTTTGTTTTGTTTTTGCTTGTCCAGTGACAGCCTCTTCTACTAGATTGTTAATACCCTAAGGACAGGGATTATATTTGTTTTATTATCTAAAGAGCTTAGTACAGTGCCTGTCACATCCTAGGCCTTCAATAAATATTTGTAGAATGAAGGAAGGGTAAATGAATGAGCTGAGGGTAATACAGGAGGAGGTTTTCTACAAAGTTTTTCATGAGTGAAAGAAACTAGTCAGCTGCTAATTATCTAAAAACTGAGTGGTGAATGGCTGTAGTTTCCTACCTGAAAACTTGATACAACTTCATACATAATTTCTTTCAGGAAGAAATTATGATCTACAGCAATCTTTTCAAGTCTGGAGAATATTAAAAGTTTTAGAATGTAGCCTTTCAAAACATCAAGTGCCTATTGTATTGAGGTTTTTAAATTTTTCAAATGATTTAAGCTGAATTGCATTCTCTTTGTTTACTCACAAAATACATGCAAGGCCTGAAAAAATAGAGTCAAGTCCAACAAATGACAGGGACAGCACACAGAGACTGAAGTGGGCTGTCTGTGCAAGTCTCCAATTTTCCTGGTGGGAGACAGAGAAATACCATAGCAAGGTGACTCTGGAGTAGAATTACCACTGTGGGTTGAGACCAAATGCCTCTGAGAGTATGTGATTCTATGACTCTCAACATATTTAATGAGTTGATATGGCTCCTTGGACTTCTATACTATTTTCTCTGTTCCAGTACAAATTTTCCTTGAGTTTTAAATATTGCTTCTGTAGTTATCTAAAATAATTACTTATGCAAGGATATTGTAAAACCCTTGGCAATTTCCCCCCCAAAAATGTTTTGCAACCTACCAAGGAATAGCCTCTGCCCTGCTGATTCCTTTGAGTGACATTTCAAAGCTGATTACTTAGTCCTATTCAGACAGATACCCCACTGCAATCAACATCCTTCTTGTGTTTGCCTCAATAGGGATTTTGCCTTAATAAGAAATATAGAATTGGTTTCTTAGTGATAATTATGATAATAATTTTCAAAGGACAAGTCTTCCCCTTAATAAAAAATTCTTCTGTAAGAGCAAGCATCCTTGAATCTTATCTATGCTAATTTTCAAGTGAACATTTTTAAAAATCAATTTTGATACTAGAGACTTATGCAGGGATAAGTAGAACTCAGAAATGATAGATTCTGTTTTTATGTGGATATAGATGTTTACCTAATGCAAATAGTAGGGGGAAATAAGCAAATTTGTTTATTAAGTTCTTCTTTAATCTTCCAATGCCAAAGATAACCTCAGATTCATATAAAATAAAGCATCCCACCATTGTCCTAAATTAATCAATTAAAACCAATGGAGGCTGCCTTATCAGAGTATTGTTATCATTGGAGTTTAATATAAAGCAGGCAGTGTTTGGATGGCTTGAGACTATTTGGCACCTCCTATTTCCATCCATTCTCCACCAGTCACCTCCAATAACATATTTTTAGGTAAAAAGAGAGCATTTGTTAGGGTTTAACTCCTCAGCTCTCCCTTAAATTCACATTGCTGCTTCTAAGCTGCTCATACTTGGGGATTCTGGGCCTACCAGTGGAGACGACAATGTAACGAGGTAGCTAGACTGTGCAAAGATTCTGAAGGAACGCCAAGTAGAACATGTGACTGGGAGGCAGTGAGTGCAGTGTACGGGGTTCTCATAACACTGTCTCCAGCATCACAGATCAAGGCAGACGCCTACATTTCACCTTTACAATGGTGAGAGCACTGAGCATAGAGCTGAGTGAGCAGGAATCTAATTCAGTCACGCCACTGCTGGCTGTGGGTCCTATCCAGGACCTCAATTTCCTCATTTTGCAATTGAATGTATAAGAGTTCTGTCCATGGGAACATAAAGTAAACATCATTTCCCTGTTCGTCATATAAAATAAAACTTTAAAACACCAAACATACATATAAAACACACAAGAAGCCACTGAAAGGGGGAGAGAAGAAGGCAGACAAAAAAGAGACTTTGGGACATGAAAAAAAACACATGGTGGTGAGTTCTCTAAGCTTTCTTTTAGCCCCATATATCCAGACTTGGAGCTGAAGAAGCCAATGATATGGGAATGGCAATGGGAGCAAGGGAAAAGGAAAAAAAAAAACTACAACAAAACCTGCTCTTTCTAGCCAAGAAATAAAAAATGGGCAGCCCATTAGGACAGAAACTTTGGGAAAATAAAAGCGAAGCATCAGAGAAAAGACCATGGCGCTACCCCACTCATGCTGGCAAAGGCTGAGTGGAGTGAGGAGCTTGAACTTACACTCAGACATACTATAGCAGAGTGCCCCAGCAGCCCTCCTAAGGTGATGTCTGAGAAGACCACGTGGGAGGATGAAGCACTCACCCCTGCTGACCAGTAATGAGTCTCCTTTCTTATGCAATGTTACTGGACATGAGAGTCTGTAGTTCCACCCCCATCCAGCACTAGGGAGACCTTCCCCCGCCTTCCTTGTTGAGGTAGTGTCAGAGGAAGTCTAAGGAAGAGTTGGTACTTTCACGTCAACCAGCAGTAACAAGGCCACCTCTACTGTGATGTCAGTGGAGACCACAGCTGTGCTGAAAGTTACACTCATCCGGCCTTAATGAAGATTCCTCCCACCAGGTATCAGCAGAGGCTGGATGGCCACAGAGGCAACATTCACTTGGCAGTAACGAGGAAGTGCCCTCCTCTTTCCCCAAAAGAACAAGTGTCAGAGAAAGATAGTTAAATGGCAATCCACAGTCTTAAAACAAAATGCAGAAATAATCAGGTTTGCATTGAAAATTACTCATCATACCAAGAGCAAGGAAGATCTCAAAATGAATTTGAAAAGACTACTGATAGATGTGAACACTGAAATGGTAGAGATGTTAGAATTATCTGACAAAAATTTTTAAGTAGCCATTAAGTGAGGGACTTCCCTGGTGGTCCCATGGTTTGGAATCTGCCTTGCAATTCAGAGGACATCAGTTTGATCCCTGGTTTAAAGGATCCCATGTACCTTGGGGCACTAACCCCGTGTGCCACAGCTACTGAGCCCGCGTGCTGCTGCTACTAAAGGCCATGTGTCCTATAGCCTGTGATCCTCAACAAGAGAAGCCTCAGTGAGAAGCCCTGTGTACCCTGCTCACTGTGACTAGAAAAAGCCTGTGTGCAGCAACAAAGACCCATCACAGCCAAAAATAAATAAATAAGAAGAAAAGAAATTGCTAAAATAAATAAATAAATAAATGCTTCAGTGAACAATTACAAACTCTTGAAACTTTTGAAAAACAGAAAACCTCAGCAAAGAATTCAAATCTATAAAAAAAGAACCAAATGGAAACTTTTAGAACTGCAAATGCAATCAATCACTGAAATAAAGTAGACACAACAGCAGAATGGAAGTGACAAGAGTCAAGAATTAATGAACCGCAAGACAGAACAATAAAAATTACTCTATTTGAGCAAAAAGAGAGGAAGTAAACTAAAAAATAAAATGATAAGAGCCTCAGAAACCTGGGGTACTATAACAAAAGATCTAACATTTGAATCATTCAAGTCCTGGAGGAGAGGAGAAAACAATGACATTGAAAAAATACACAAAGAAATAATGATTGAAAACTGCCTAAATTTGGCAAGAGACATAAAACCACAGATTGAAGGAACTGGGTGTAGCCCAAGCAAGGAAAAACTCAATGAAATCAGTCACAAGACACATCATCGTGAAAGCAAAAGACAAAGACAAAATCCTAAAAGCAGCTAGGTAAAATGACATACTAGCAGTGAGGGAAAAATAATTCAATGACAGTGGAATGCTCAGCAGAAATCATGCAAGTCAGAGGGAAATGGAAATCAAAAAATACATTGAACCGAATGAAAGTAAAAACACAACATAAAAATTTGGCATTATACACTAAAGCAATGCTAAGAGGAAATTTATAACACTAAAATCTCTGTTGACAAGGAAGATTCTCAAACCAGTCATTTAACATTCCACCTCATGAACCTGGAATAAAGAGAACAAAGCAAATCTAGGCAAGCAGAAGGAAGGAAATAATAAAGAACAGAAGTTGGTGAAATTCAAAACAGAAAACAACACAGAAAATCAATGGAGCAAAGAGCTGATTCTTTAGAAAATCAATAACGTTGATGAAACTTTAGTATGAGTGACGAAGAAAGAGAGAGAAAAGACAAATCATCAATATCAGGAATGAAACAGAAGCTATCACTAAAATCCCTACAGGCATCAAAAGATAATAACTGAATCCCCTTCAACAAATGAATGGATAAAGAAGACGCGGCATATACATACTATGGACTACTGTTCAGTGATTGAAGAGAATGGAATGCTGCCATCTGCAACAACGTGGAGGGTATTATGCTTAATGAAATAAGTCAGACAAAGATAAATACTGTGTGATACCATTTATGGAGAGTGATAAAGCTGGCTTGAAACTCAACATTCAGAAGACGAAGACCATGGCATCTGGTCCCATCGCTTCATGGCAAATAGATGGGGAAACAGTGGAAATAGTGAGAGACTTTATCTTTTGGGGCTCCAAAATCACTGCAGATGGTGACTGCAGCCATGAAATTAAAGACACTTTCTCCTTGGAAGAAAAATATGACCAACCTAGAGAGCATATTAAAACACAGAGACATTAATTCACCAACAAAGGTCCGCCTAGTCAAAGTTGTGGTTTTTCCAGTAGTCATGTATGGATATGAGAGTTGGACTATAAAGAAAGCTGAGCACCAAAGAATTGATGCTTTTGAACTGTGGTGTTGGAGAAGACTCTTGAGAGTCCCTTGGACTACAAGGAGATCCAACCAGTCCATCCTAAAGGAAATCAGTCCTGAGTGTTCATTGGAAGGACTGATGCTGAAGCTGAAACTCCAATACTTTGGCCACCTCATGCAAAGAGTTGATTCATTGGAAAAGACCCTGATGCTGGGAGGGATTGAGGGCAGGAGGAGAAGGGGATGACAGAAGATGAGATGGCTTGATGGCATCACCGACTCGATGGACATGAGTTTGAGTGAACTCCAGAAGATGGTGATTCAAGGAAGGACTCCCCATCTTATAGGTCCCCATGTCAACACTACTCAGCTAAAAGTTGAGAATAGTACATGGAAGATCCTTTATTCTTATTGGAGGATACTGGTTTTACAGAGTTGTGATGGTCTCTGTCATATATCAGTGCCAATCAGTCATAATTATATATATATACCCCCTCCATCTAGAGCCTCCTTTCCCCCTTCCACCCTTCCAGGTCAGCACCAGGCTGGGTTCCCTAGGTTATATAGCAGCTTCTTGCTTCACAGGAGATTTTGATGGGCCTGGAAAATGGTTTACATCACTTTTGCTCGTTTCCATTGACCTGAACTCAAAACTTGACTGTAACTAACTGCAAGAGAGACTGGGAAATATGTCTACCAAAATTTTAAAAAGAGCTGGGTTTGAATCCAATATCTCTGTTGACTATGTAAAGCTGAGAAGTGAGCCAAAAAAGTATTGATATCATACTTGATGGTTAAAATGTGTGCAAGTTGGCTTTTAAAAATTATTTTAAAAATTTTTTAAAAAGCATAAAATAAATGGGCATCCAGTCAGATATTTAGAACTAGCAGCCAATCTGTTTTGGGTATATGATTTTCTTTTACAAAGTTTTGTTTTATTTTGTTTTTGAAGACATACCAGTATTTAACCCTATTTTAAAAATATAGCTAAAGAAACTAACAGGGAGAAATGCTTAAGATCAGCTAATATTTTATTCAAAGTACATACAATAACTTTTTACTAGAATTCTTACAAAACTAATGATCACATTAATAGATATTAGGGTATATTATGAAGACTAAGCATTAAAATATGTGAATCTATATGGGTTTGCTTTCTTTTCAAATTAGTCTATAAACTAGTATATAAAATATCCATTTCTGAATACTTAATTGATATCTAAAAATAGAATTTAGGGAATGAATCTAATTAATTTTGCTGGGCTGACAACAAAATCACAGAAAACAACTCAAGAAATGCAGACCATATAACAGATGACTGTTCTTATTATCTCTGAAAATAATAATTCCCAGAGAAGATAAAACGTTTATCATACTGTTGTAAAATGAATGAAAGCTGCAAATTAAAATTCCAAATCCTGATAACATAACTGTACAAGAGGGGAAAGTGAAATTTACAAGGAACAATTAGAAAAATTATAAATACTTAGGATTTCCAAATTATTTTATAATGTATTTGATTGCTGAGCTATTAAGATTTTTCTCTCATAAAAGTATAATAAATTCCAAGCAGTCTGAAAATCCTATCAGCAGGAAGCATGTGTCTTTTTTTAATACAATGTGGCTTTAAAATGAGCAATTCCTAATTATTAACCTTAAACCATCTCAACAGACAGAAATAGAGATAAATGCTTTGTTTTTCTAGAGCCTCACACCAGGCATTTTCATCCTCTCCTCCTTGCTTCATAGGAAGCAATTAAATCTTTTCATAGAAGATTTACAAGTCTTCAGAAAAGCAAAATCATTAGAACAAAACAATGTGGCCATTTGAAAAGAGTATCAGGGTAGGTAATAACAATTGAACTTTGAGTTATTAAAGCAATAAATTTTTTAATCAATTTGGGAAGTATGATGAGTATCTGAAATATTTACTTGGTATTAAGTGATTTTTCTCTCCTAAGAATCATTCTCAGACTGACCTCTTAAGCTTTCTTCAAGACTTAAGTCAATTATTTTTTTTCCTCAGACTTTCCAAAGAAATAAAGTACTTTTGAAAATCAGCATGGTACACAGTAGTAGCTATCAGAAGGGGAGGGATATGGGCGGAGGGCAAACTGGGTAAAGGAGGTCAACTGTACAGTGATGGATGAAAGCTAGACTTTTGATGGTGAGCATGCTTGCTGCAGTGTATTCAGAAGTCAAATATAGTGTGAGACACATGAAACTCATATTATAAATGATGTTACCTCAACATAGTCATTATGTTATTTGTTTTATCTTGTATAATTCTTTTTTTCTTTTTGGTTGTGCCTTGCAGCATGCAGGGATTTTAGTTCCCAGACTAGGGGTTGAATTCGTGCCCCCTGCAGTGGAAGCAAGGAGTCTTAACCTCCAGACCACCAGTGAAAGTGTTAGTGGCTCAGTCGTGTCTGACTCTTTGCAACCCCATCAGCTGTAGCCTGCCAGGCTCCTCTGTCCATGAAATTCTCCAGGCAAGAATACTGGAGAGGGTAACATTCCGTTCTCCAGGGGATCTTCTCAACCCAGGGATCAAACCTGGGTCTCCTGCTTTGCAGGCAGAATCTTTACCATCTGAGCCACCAGGGAAGCCCAGAATCTTAATAGAAGTTAGCTATCATATAAGTTTTAGGATAGTTATTAAAAACTACTTCTTGATGCATGATGCAAAGTTTAGGGTTGCTAGAAGCAAGAGTACCATTTTTACTGCTCTAAGTAGAGTGAAAGTTTATACATAATGATCTTTGGCAGATCATAAGTTTATGACATCGGGAGAATGGCAACCCACTCCAGTACTCTTGCCTGGAACAGTCCATGGGGTCGCGAAGAGTCGGACACAACTGAGTAACTTCACTTTGCTTTTCACTTTCATGCCTTGGAGAAGGAAATGGCAACCCATTCCAGTGTTCTTGCTGGAGAATCCCAGGGATGGGGGAGCCTGGTGGGCTTCTGTCTATGGGGTCGCACAGAGTCAGACACCACTGAAGCAACTTAGCAGCAGCAGCTCAGACACGACTGAAGTGACATAGCATACACGAATGCATTGGAGAAGGAAATGGCAACCCACTCCAGTGTTCTTGCTGGAGAATCCCAGGCATCGGGAAGCCTGGTGGGCTGCCGTCTATGGGGTCACACAGAGTCAGACACGACTGAAGCTACGCAGCAGCAGCAGCAGCAGCAGCAGCAGCAGTTTATGACATCATGGTAGGATGGTCCCCAAAGCAAAAAAAATGAAGCAAGGTGCTTCAAAGGCCCGGTTTTAAAGTAAGCATACTTGAGATTGCAAATAGGAACTGAGAAACCAAGACTGGAATTAGTTTCAAGTCTCCTGGGAAAGCTCTTTCAGAGTGCAAAGACCATTTAAAAAAAAATCTTTCAGCTGAATGCTGATGAATGTGCACCCGAAGTGCTCACACAATACTATGCACTCATGACCTATCAGAGTCAAAGGACAGGCTGATATGGACAGCCAAAGACACAGTTCAGAAGCACACAGCTATGAGCCAAGACCAATTCAAAAATGCCCCAAAATACTTCCAACAGGATAGAAGCATTGATTTCATGGTTTCTTTTAAGAAACAAATAAAAATCCTCAAAATACTGCCTCTATCCTTGGCCTGAGTGAATGATCTAATCTGTTTTAATCTCCTGAAACTGATATGCTGCAATCTCAACTTCCAGAGATGATAGTACTAGGAGGTAGGGCCTTTGGGAGGTGCTTAAGTCATGAGGTGGAGCCCTCATAAATGGGATTAAGACTGTTGTAAAAGACACACCACAGAGTCCCCAGCTCCCTTCTACCGTGTTAGGATGAAACAAGAGGCCCTGGCTACAGAAAGGAAGAGGGCCTTCACCAGAACGCGACCAAGCAGGTGCCTCCAGAGCTGTGAGGTATCAGTTTCTGTCGTTTACAAGCCACCCAGTCTGCGGAGCTTTGTTACAGCAGCTTGAACAGATCAAGACGTGACCCTACACCTCTTACGTGGATTATTCATACAGCCCCTTATCTCCTTCAGCCTCTTCCGTGACTTCTCAGATTGGAGCATGCGCTCTTGTCAAGCTAATCTTCCTAAAATTATACTTCCATGGTTTCTTTATCTTTTCACAACTTATGTTGCTCAGTGAGGTTGACCCACGTGGAAGACTGTTCACAAAAATGGCCCCTGTCTGCGGCCCACACTCTGACCAGTGATTTTTCTGCTCTGCCCATTAGGAGGAGGAGTGTAATCCCCACCATCTTAGTCTGGCATTGTGATCTGCACTGACCAACAGAATGTGGCAGAAATGACAGTGTGCCAGGTGTAAGCCTGGGCCTCAAGAGGCCTTGGCATGCCTCTACTCTTCTCCCCTGTGCCCCTGATGGGTGGCACTGACCAGCCAGCCAGTGTATGAGGCCAGCTGCAGCCCTTCAGCTGACCGCCAGCCAGACTGCCTAGCTTGTGAGTTTCTCTGTGGCTGAAGAATTTATTACCTTAAGGTCCAGGACGTTTGGTTCTTGCATTTCATAGAAGATAGATTAGCTTATTGATAGAAGATAGATTATCTATTTGTGATGTACACAATGGTAAGGGTCTTGTGATTGTATTTGGAGATTAAGAACAATCTTGTGAATGTCAGAAGTCACGTACTTTATCCTATATATACTGCAGCACAATAAAGGAAGCATCAGCATTTTGTCTGATCTTCACCATCTTTTGTTCTCTTATTTTTCTTAGGGGACGCTCCGTTTTCTCCTGTGCAGGTGCGACTCTTGCTTGTGCTGGCCGGCCTCTGGGTGAGTCAGTCCTTAGTTTCCCTCTTAGCTGACCACAGCACAACTGACAACAAGCTCAGTTGAGGTCCACTCAACCTGGTCCAGATCAGTAGAACAACAGACAACAGCAAATAGCTTTAGGTTGTGAGGTGATTTGTTACATGAGGAACAGCTAACGAGTGTAGCCCCCACACACCCATGCTTACTCCCACCTCTTTGATTACATCCTCCAATCATCCTTCCTAGAATGTCTCCTTCTCTCTCCTCCATCTTCAACTGTCCAAACGCTTCAAAGACCCAAGTCAAGTGCTATCTTGCAAAGCCTTCTCTGCTTCAACCTATACACATATCTCTCTTCAGTGTAGTAAAAAAAATTTTTTCATTTTTCTCTGTAATATTTCATGTATCCCATATTTGATTATACAAACCCTGGGTTAACCTCAGTCCCTGACACAGAGCTAGCTCATCTTGAATGTTTAATAAAATTCACTACCTGAAAGCAAACGGATTTGATAGTCTTTCCACTCATCCAACCTGTGACCTGGTTTAGGCATCAATACAACTCCCTCAACTGACCATGTCTTGAAACCGATTAACAGGTGCAAAACTTTTGCTGTTGAAGCTCTTTATAAAGAGAATTGATGACTATATAACTACAGTTTACTTCAGCCATCAATTTCCTTTAAATGAAAGAACTGTGTTAGTAGATTTCTCACATATATGTATATAAAAGCTTAAGGGGATTTCTCCCTTGTTAGAGCTATCAGTTTCTGTTTCTGCCTATTAAGGATGCACTTCATATTCATTTTACTTGACACTACAGGAAATTGTGCATTCTCAGGCTACATAATTCTGAGCTTACTTCTGAATTGCTTTGACTATCATTTCAAACTGTCACAAGGTCATTTGACTCTTAACATGCATCAGGTAAAACAAGAAATATGTACTACATACTAATGTAAATGTCATAATAAATTCCTATATTCAGCATTATCCATGACCAACTCATGTTCTAACATCACTTTTTTCAGAATGTATGATACTAACACAAGATATTGCAAAAGCTACAGCACTGGTGTTTCAGTCCAATAGCCAATTATAGCATATTTAACACTGGATTCATTTGCCACCTCAAAACAATTCCAACAGTTAGATGAATAATCTAGCTACTTAAAAACTAACTTCTTTTAGAGTAGTTTTTCTTTTACTGACTTTTTCTTAGAAATCAAAAAATGTATGCTCATTACTAAAAATCTTGTCAAAGCTCTTATGCTAAGATTAGTATTAAATAATAATACTATTGCATATTACTATTACATATAAGACTCTCAAGAAGTCAGTTTAAGCCTAACAGTTTACAACTTGACTCATGCAGAAGCAGTCTTCTGTTAGAAGTGGTACTACTTTAGAAGGAGTAAGAGTAGCTTTTCCTGATTTGAGGCAAAAATTTACTGAGCATTTGTTAAGTGTCAGATATGGAAATGAACTTGAGCTTTATAATCTGATATAATTATCACAATAATCCTACAAATAGGCATTTATAATAGTCTCATTTTTTGCGAATAAGGGAACTGAGGTTTTAAAAAGTTAAGTAACTTATCCATGATCGCACAGATAATGAATCATATTTTAAATATTACATTCTTCCCAGGTTGCTCTTGTTTTCAAAAAGCCCAGAACTATCTTTAAGGTTCCTATTGAGATCGCTGTGATGGCAAGTTTCCCTCCTGTTTTCACACAGTATCTCCTTTGTCTAAAAGACTGCTGCCCTCAGTGAGACCAACCCAGGGGACTGGGTTACTGCTCATGTCATTTCTTCACATAAATAATTTAATTTTTTGTCTTGTCTGCTAAACTCATCACTGTAAATTTAACTCAGTTTAAAACTTGTGTATTAAATCTTGAAAAACACTTATGTTTTAAAAAGAGATATTCAAAGAGGAATTGTTTAATCCAAAGGAAGCAATTGCTGGGGATAGAACTTGAGGCAACTGTGAAGATGTAGGAATAGATCAGTGGTTCTCGGTCTTGGCAGCACTTTAGATCACTTGCAGAGATTTAACAAAGAAAAATCTTTATCCAGAATTCCCCAGAGGTCTGATTCAATTGCTTTGTATGGTAGATACTAGGCACCAGTCTGCTTTATAAAAGCTTCAAAGGTAATGATAATGGTGAACTAGGGTAGAAAACCAATAGTTTAGATAAGAGATCATAGAATATCTACATATCTAAAATATTGGATTTGGCCTTCATTTTTCTCAAATGGCATGTCAGTCTGTGGCAGTGAGCTTGCTCTCTCAATGAAACACAAATTTCTTACCAACATGTGGGTGATGGTTTAGCTGCTAAGTTGTGTCCGACCCTTGCAACCTGCCAGGCTCATCTGTCCATGGGATTCTCCAGGCAAGAATACTGGAGTGGGTTGCCACTTCCTTCTCCACTTCAAGATTTTTAAACAAACTTTTTCCATGAAAGTGCTAGAAAAAAAAAATGAGGAGAAATGTTTGTAATGCTGAGGTGTAAAACACCTGAGTTAGATGTAAATCCCAGAAGCCAAGACAACAACAAAGAAAAGATAAATTAGGCTACAATATGAGCAATTATTTTTGCATAGGCAAAATAACCATAAATAAAGTCAAAAGAAAAACCTCAAACTGAGAAAAGCTTACTTGCCACATGTTGGCAAACGGATAATCTCTCAAAGCACAAAGAGTTTAAGAGCTGAGAGGGCTGGGAGCAGCAACACCCAAGAGCAATGAGCACACTTGGAAACCAAATCCTGTTTTCTAAATTAGCTCCTTCATTAAAAGGAACTGGCTTGTAATCTTCCTAAGTCTCAGGATCAGGAAAGGCAAGGAAAGACTGAGAAATCTGTTCTAAACAAAAGGAAACCACAGATACATTACAACTAAATGTCACACTTCATACCAGAAAAACATACCTTTTTCTATAAAGGATGTTACTGGGACAGTTGGCAAAACTTGAACAGAATCTGAGGACTAGATGGTAATAAAACATCAATTTCGATCACCTGATTTGGGTACTTTTTGTTATACAGGAACATACTCACTAAAGTATTCGGGGGATTATGGGATTCACTTCTTAATCTCAATGGTTCCAAAAAAAATTCTTTGTTCTGTATTCACAATTTTTCAATAAGTTCAAAATTATTTTTTTTTAATGCAATGCACTGGAATTTATTAGAAAGCTCAGTGAGATGGAGATGTGAATCTACATATTTTCCCCCAAGGAAAGCAAGAACAATAACAGCTCTCTAGGTACTAGATATGGCTAAACTATACAGAATTTGTAGATATTAAAAATGCTACCTTGAGGCTCCCTCAGTGACCTAACCTTGTCCTCTAACATTTAGGATTGCTGGGAGTAGAGGGACTTCTCATAAAGGAAATTACTTTGATTTCCTTCTCAAAATTCAGTGGAAGAAGGAAGAAATCTAGAGAAATATATATAAATAAATAAACTTCCACAGCAAGTTTGAACATTTATGCATTTGCAGTTTAAAAAACCGTGTTTTAAGTACAGACATTTATGAAGTTCCAACAAATATTTCACAAGTACACTTTTTTCAGAAGTACACTCAGTTTTTGTAGAATGCTGCCTCTTATCAGAGATAAGAAAAACATACTGTTCATTGAATTAGACCTTAAAGAGACCTCTGGAGCTTATCTGACCCAAATACCTCCTGCTGGGTTATAACCACCATCACCACCACCCCTATCCCTTTGCTCTGCCCTGGTGAGAAAAGAGATAGAAGTCATCCTCTGATCCTGCGAGCTCGGTGGTCTGCCGCAGAGCGCCCGTCCCTGTACGGCCAGGCCTGGTTCCCTGCAGATCCTCCAGCCAACGTGGATGTTGATGTTCCGTGATTCACAAGCTCCACGGGCAGCAATGCTTCCCTCCCAGCTGGTGGTGTTAATCCTGTTGAACCATGTGGCCTGTGCACCAAGCTAAATGCAAAAGGGCAGAAACTGCCTTTCATTAGACTCTGAGGATATCTATGGGATACACAATGATCATATTTCACCCCTACCCACCATGTAATCATCTTTCACACAAAATTGCTTCTTTGAGTCACCTGTCCAGCGTTTCCTCCCAGACTTCACATGCCCTGCAAAGGGGACATGCACTCAGTCCCCTGCTCCCCCTTCCTTACCCAGCCTCCTGTAAGATGGACCCATCAAGTGGATGGACTGAATTACCCCTACATTTTTGACTGTCACCTAATAGGAGATGAGGGCCCAATGTGGAAAAGATCACAGGAGAGGGAAGCCAAAGCCAGAGATAATGCTAAAGATAGTGGAATGATTGGGCAAATCTGTCCCTGGAAAATTGGGATTCAAATGTTTTATACCTGAAATAAACCACAGGAAATCAATGAATCTTCATAAAACCACAGAGTGGGAAAAGACTTTAGAGTCACTTTTTCTGGCTGAACCCTGTTCACCATGAATATTCACAGTTCTTGAACAATAATCCACATTCTTCATTTACAAAAGTTTTTTTTCTTTCCTCCTTAGATACAGAAGAAGCCAAGTCTGTGTAGTGTGGCCTGGTCCCTATAATTTGTTAAGTATGTAGAGTCTTATTGCCTGAGTCTCAACCTCATTACGAATGATGAGAAAAATGACCCCTAGAAAGGTTCAGTGGTGTATCCAGGGCCACACAGCATGAGTGGCAAGGCCAGGCTGTGAAGCCAGAATGACATGATTCCGACAGGCTATTTTAGTCATCTCATTTTTGAAAAGTAATTCACTATATGATAGACACAGAAGAATATTTGTGATATATGCATAATATTTCAGTTATTTATTGCAAACCATGCGGCTGAAAACAGCCGTTTAGGCGGCTGGGCCGCCCGAACCTGCAGTTTGCTCAGCGCCCTGCGCCCCTCACCGCCCCCCATGGAGCAGCTGACGGCCAGAGCTGACCGGCGGGGACAGCAGCCTTCGCTTTCCCAGCCAGCGTCCTCTGCCTGGGGGGCAGGTGGCCGCCCTGCGAAGTCTCCTGCGGGACTCGGTCCACGGATGAAGGTGCCCCTGGCCCTGTGCGAGGCCCCACAAGGCGGGTGACCTCGCGGCTGGACACTCACAAGCTGCGACCCCAGAAGAGACTACAGTGTCTGGGTCCTCTCCCAGGACCCCAGGGGGCCAGCGGGTGCGGGACGGACCTTTCCTTCCGCCCCGAGTGGGTCCAGCCTCTCCCTCCAGGCTTCGACACTTCATCAGAGAGTATTCCTCCCTGTCTGGGAAAGACAAGCAGCCTCCAGGAAAATCCATCTCTTCCTCCAGCTTCAGAACCCGCTTGGGGACTGATGCTCCCCCACACCCCGACACCCCACTTAAGGTACTCGGGTGAGGGCGATTCTGAGGTTCTGTCCCTCTCCCCAGCGCTCAGGAGGGGCGTTGCCTTAAATTCTGTTATGAAAACACAGCCATCTCCTAATTTATCTCGCTTGGAAATCTGGTCTTGAAAGTACCCTTTCTTCAGTTCAGTCTGGTAGCTCAGTCTTTGAGCCCCATGGACTGCAGCACGCCAGGCCTCCCTGTCCATCACCAACTCCCAGAGTTTACCCAAACTCATGTCCGTTGAGTCTTAATGGGAGCGCCATGTGGTCAGTCGGTCCCCAACTAGAAGGTCTCACAGCTCCTTTCCTGTTGTTCCCATTGTGTATGTGTTTGTGTGATTTTTAATAAAATGTTGACTTAACAGCAACAACAACAACAACAAAAAACCCAGCAGTTTATTACTACTGCTCACAGTTCTGAGCATTAATGCAGTTCAGTAGGTTAGTTCCCACTTGGGTTTCCACAGGTAGCTGCAGTCAGGTGGTGCCTGGGGCTGATGTCAAATCTGCAAACTCTCATGTGCTAGACACGCATGATGACTCACTCACTCACACATCTGGGGCCTCAGCTGGGATAGCTGTTTAGGCATCACCCTGTATCTGTGCAGCCTCTCCTGTGGCTAACTTGGGCTTCCGCACAATACGTTGTTCTGGGGTAGTTCCTACCTGGTGGCTTGCTTTCCCAGTGTGTCTGTTCCGAGAGGTCAAGAAGGCAGATACAGAGTTTCTTATGATTTAGGCTTATAAATCACATAGTGCTACTTCTGCCAGTTTCACTGTGGGAGGGGATTATACAAGAGAATATTATACAATATTCATTACACATGAATATTGGGAAGTGTCCAACGTCCCATTGAAAGTCCATCTTTGTAGACTGGTTATCAAATACAGGTTACGATGCATAATCAAAACACCAATAGCCATCAAGCCACCCTTCAAATAAAGAAGTAAAACATTACTAACACCACTGAAGATATTGTGTGTTTCCTCTTGACCCTTCCCTCTACAAGTTGTAAATACTATCCTGAATTGTGTGTTTTTATTCTCTTGCTTTGTTTAAAAAAAAAAAGGCAAAAAATGAAACAGTGTCTATATTTGTACAAGTTGCTTAATTGTGCTCATTTTAAAACCTACTGGAATGGTATCAAACAATGTGCAGTCTTCAGTTACTTGCTTTTTTTATTCTCAAAACTCTATTTGTAAGTTTCACCTATTCTGCTGTATGTAAGCAACAATTAGAACTGGACATGGAACAACAGACTGGTTTGAAATAGGAAAAGCAGTACGTCAAGGCTGTATATTGTCACCCTGATTTTGCTTTTTTAACTTATATACAGAGTACATCATGAGAAATGCTGGGCTGGATGAAGCACAAACTGAAATCAAGATTGCAGGGAGAAATATCAATAACCTTAGATATGCAGATGACACCACCCTTATGGCAGAAAGTGAAGAACTAAAGAACCTCTTGATGAAAGTGAAAGAGGAGAGTGAAAAAGTTGTCTTAAAGCTCAACATTCAGAAAACTGAGATCGTGGCATCTGGTCCCATCACTTCATGGGACATAGATGGGGAAACAGTGGAAACAGTGACAGACTTTATTTTGGGGGCCTCCAAAATCACTGCAGATGGTGACAGCACCCATGATATAAAAAGACGCTTACTCCTTGGAAGAAACGTTATGACCAACATAGACAGCATAGATGCTTTTGAACTGTGATGTTGGAGAAGACTCTTGAGAGTCCCTTGGACTGCAAGGAGATCCAACAAGTCCATCCTAAAGGACATCAGTTCTGGGTGTTCACTGATGCTGAAGCTGTATCTCCAATACTTTGGCCACTTGATGCGAAGAGCTGACTCATTTGACAAGATTCTGATGCTGGGAAAGATTGAAGGCTGGAGGAGAAGGGGACGACAGAGGATGAGATGGTTGGATGCCATTACCAACTCAATGGACATGAATTTGGGTGAACTCCAAAAGTGGGTGATGGACAGGAAGGCCTGGCGTGCTGTGGTCCATGGGGGTCACAAAGAGTCACACACGACTGAGTGACTGAACTGAACTGAATTGAACTGAACTCATTTTTACTATTGTAGAATATTTTGTTTTCTTGAAAGATACCACAATTTAACCATTCTTTTGTTAGAGGATATCTGGAGTGTTCCTGTTTTCTGCTACCATATTCATCACAACTATGAACATTCTTGTGCTTGTCTCTCAAGGTCCAAATATTGGAGGCTTTCTCAGACATATACCCAAGAAATAACACTGGGTCATGGATCACAGGAAAGATAATCTTTCAATCAGTCTCCTTGTCTCCAGGTTTACACTCCTTTAGTCCATTCTCTACACACATGATAGAGTGATCTTTCTAAAGCACAAATCTGGTGTCATTCCCTTACTTTGGGGCCTTTGGTGAATGCCCACTGACCATACCAGTTATTCTCAGACTTTGTGTATGTCAGATGAACCTGAGCGGCTTGTCAAAAACAATGTCCTGGTCCTGCCGCTGGAGGTTCTGACACCATCATAAAGGCAGATGTGTGTCTTTAACAAGCTCCCCATGTAATTCTGTTGCATACCAAAATTTGAAACTCATTTCATAAGATGATAAAATTCCAACCCTTATTTTACTTTAAAACCACTCTACAATTTGTCTCCAGATTTATCTTCACCCCACCCCGCAAATAGAGCAAGACCAAAGGCTTCAAGTTCCTGAAATGTCTCCTCTTGCCCCAGCGCCCATCCCATTTACTTCTTATTGTTGCATCTATAATTCTATACTCTGATTATTTTTACAGTCAGTCTCTCTTTATTATGGGGAAAGAATCTGGAAATCAAGGATTCTTTTCTATTACAAAAATATTTCCAACATTGTGCATAGTATTCAGATACTTTAAGCAACATCAAAATCATTGGTTTTCCCAAGGTCACAAAACCAGTTAATGGTGCTTTTCATTTCTAGTCCAGTGGTATTTCTTTACCATGTAGTCGGTCTTAATGACATTATCATAGTCTTCCTGGTATCTAGACTAAAAGAACAGTGACCTTCACCCTCATTCTTAAGAAGGACTGCATATTCGCTCCTGAAGGAGTATATTGAAAACAGTGTGGGAATCTACGTAAATCCTCAGATTTTCCAAAGCATAGTAAATTCTGATTTTCCAAAGCATAAGAAAGTTTGCTTTGGTAAGTATTTTACCTTTGAAAATGATTCTATCAGTGTTTTTAAGGTTGTCTTTGGGAAAATGTTATCTAGTTATTTTATCACTCATTTTGTTTCAATTTGTTTTAACTTTTACCTTCACTTGTATTATACACCCTTTTCCTATTATTTATAGCTGTTTCCATTGTTTTAATAAAAACACAAAGAGACCATCCTAGAATCTAAACTACTCATATTTTATAATGCATTTTTGGGATCTGCTCTTTGAAGATTTCCAATAGAACAGAATGTAAATAGAGTTGTTGTTGCTGTTTTTTTGTTGTTGATTTGGCTTCTAGCTTTAGAATTCTCTTCAACTGCTTTCTCAGACTTCTCAGCTCTTCTATAATTTAGTGTTCCCATGTTTCTGAACTGCTCCTTTGTAGAAAAGCCATGCTATAAGCAACTTCAAATATATATATAAACAACAAAAAGATTTTTCTGAAAAAAATCAATTAAGATGATTTTAAATGAGGTTAACTGCACCCTGAAATAAGCCAAGATATTTCCCTTTCGTGACAGATCTTATTTTATTAATATGAATTCTTGCCCTGATAGTGAGCCACAGAAGACAATTTGAGACAAGAATAATTAATTAAAAGATACATTTCATGAAGCAGATGACATTGGCAGAGTAAGAAATAAGCAAAGCAGAATTCACAGTCTGAAGATGAGGTACTAAAACATTTCAGCCCTTTCAAGTGGTATAGGTATTTTCTTCTGATGCACAAAAATGCAGAAGGCAATTCAACCCTTTAGAGGTCTGTTTTTCATCAGCTTTGATCTTAAAATTGAGACAAGTGTTTGGAGTACTGTCGCTGATAAGGAGCAAAGCGAGGGCTGGAAGCACACTTGAACAGAATGTGGTTACTCACACCCGGAACGATTAAACACTCACTGCATTTTTTCAAAGGCATATTCCACAAGTCACACAGTTTTAGAAATCGTTACAGAGAAAAAGAACACCACAGTACTTTCATAAGAGCAAAAGCTGTCATGACCACAGAATACCAAAGAATAAGCTCTGCACATATTCCCAGGTTCATCTTTAGTTTTCCTTATTTGTTTCTAGACACTATTTTCTCTGCCACTGACAGTGTTTACAGTCTCTGGTTGTCACATAATGAAACAGAAGCAGAAAGCCTGATTATGGTGTTAGTAGTTTAGAAAGACACCAACATAGCTAGGTGTCATATGACCTTTGTTTTATTTTTATTACTTTTAAAATTCTCTCTCTTGAGACATGCTCTTTTTTTAGTCTGAGGATCCTGAGGAATCCTAGGTCAGCAGAGTTTTGGAAACTAAAAGGTTATACTCATAGCTAGCTGCAGGGTTGAGATGGGGAATCCACCTGCAATGTGTTCAATTCCTGGAGAGCCATGTGTTCAATTCCTGGGTGAGGAAGATCCCCTGGAGAAGGAAATGCAACCCACTCCATATTCTTGCCTGGGAAATCCCATGGACGGAGGAGCCTGGTGGTGTCACATGAGTCAGACACGACTTAGCAACTAAACCACCACCATGGTTGAGATGCAGTCCAATAAGATGGAAATTACTAGAGATGTTTCCCCCCTGAAAGAGGAAGCGATATCCCAGACTCCAACCCTTCCTTGCAATTATAAAACCCTAGGGTCCAGGCCAAAGTTAGACTAATAAAGTGTGGAACTTCCTCAGCTATGCATTTCATTCACTGCCCCTTTTCATTTCAGGTGGGGATGCAGCTGAAAAACAGAAACTTCTCACTTAACTATTGAGCTTTAGTTTCCCACTTTGCATTAGCAGAATGTGTGAAATCTCTTGAGAATTGTACTTTTTTGTTATCTATGCTAAATATTCATGTGAGACAAAGTAGTATAGTTCATGAAATCATTTAAACATTACTCAGGAGATACTGCAGAGAAGGCAATGGCACCCCACTCCAGTACTCTTGCCTGGAAAATCCCATGGACGGAGGAGCCTGGTAGGCTGCAGTCCATGAGGTCGCTGAGAGTCAGACACGACTGAGCAATTTCACTTTCACTTTTCACTTCCATGCATTGGAGAAGGGAATGGCAACCCACTCCAGTATTCTTGCCTGGAGAATCCCAGGGATGGGGGAGCCCGGTGGGCTGCTGTCTATGGGGTCGCACAGAGTCGGACACGACTGAAGCGACTTAGCAGCAGCAGCAGCAGCAGGAGATACTGCAAGGCCCTGGAAGCAGAAAAGGGAGTAAGATATAACATGCCAGACCTCAGACAGTCAAGGTCTAGTCAGAGACACAGAGAGGCAAACATCTGATGGCAGCATAGCATGGGAAATGTGGTCATCACCTCCCCAGGGAGCTGCAGATGCAGGGGGAGGGTGAACTCATCCCGCTGAGGTTCCGGGAGAGAAGGGCCAGGGCACGGTGACAAAGGAAGGATCAGCTGAGCTGGAGCTCTCCAGAAAGACAAGGCATGGAAAGCCATTCCAGAAAGAGCCTCCTGCAGAAGCCAGTGTTTGGAAAGGTGTGTGGGGAGCAGCTCGTTGGGAAAGTTTGTTAGCGAGTGATCTCTGTGGATGAGGGAGAACCTTGGAGCAAAAAGTTAATTCCCGCACCTGTAGCACTGGCACCCAGAGAGAAGCAGATGCAGTCAGCTTTAGAGTTGCTCTGAGAAAGGGAGGAGAGGTGGAGATGGAGCAGAGGCTGCAGGGGGTGAGAGAGGGGCTGCTGGGAGGAGGAGGCGGCGAGGCGCCCCGGTCGTGCCCTTCTGTTTACAGACTATTTCCACATCCAGGTCTTTACCAGGCGGATTCTTTTTCATTTCTGCACTGGTTACCTCAGTGATGGGGTCTCTAAAGCATCATGGACGTCATGAGTGACCAGAATCAGAGATGTTCCCAGCTTTGCTATGTCCTAGGACAGCGCTGTCTAAATCCCAAGAAAGAGATGTAGGTTAGAGGTCTCTGAAGAAAACCAAAAGTAGGGAAGAGACAAACACTACCTCCATAGGTAGTGGGGTCCTGAGGAGAGCAACTCTTTGGGAGAACTGAGCCTCTGACAGCAGTGAAACAGGAGAAAAGCAGAGGCCTGTCACCTGAAGGACTGGGGACTCTTGGCCAGACTTACTGCTAATACTGTGAAGGGTAACTGAGGAGACAGTATTTCCAGCCCCGGAGGGGTGCTCCACAAAGATTCAAGGCAGATGGAAATTTGAAAAGAACAAAGACACATTCTCACTGGTCTGCAGGTTTTCACACATGCTACTCCTGCCCAAGCTGACACTGTGTCATTGGTTTATGAAAATTCAAACTGTATTGAAACACAGCCATGCCCATTCTTTCAAACATTGTCTACGGCTGCCTTTTTGCTCTAATGGCAGGGTTAAGTAGTTGTGACAGAGCTTTGTAGCCCATAAACCCTAAAATGTTTACTATATGACCATTTCCAGAAGAAGTTGGCCAACCATTACTCTGATCTATCTTAGAATTTTCAAGAAATATGGTGTATATAAGATCAAATCAAAAATGGTACCACGATGATGCAATCAGCCAGATCCAGAATGTTTCATATTCTACCCCAGCACTGAAAAAAGGAGAGGGATATTAGAGTACACAAGAGAATTACCACACACAAATTGATAAAATTTGCCAAATGTAAAACAAGAGGGAATGAGTGGCAGGATGTCTGTGAGTTCAAATGCAGATTTCTAAAAAATGTCACAGATTCAACAAAACCTGATGATTGAATCTGATCAGACACAACAACCTGTGAGCTATTGTATGGATGGTGAATGCTCCTTAATGCAGCTGATTATTATTATTATTCATTCATTTCTCAAGCTTTTTCATATTAAATATCAGTGATTTTATTGTCTTAGTTATTAACAGGTCTATTTATCACGCTTATGTCCTATAGAGTTTTATCCTCTTGGATTTCTTTTAACTTGGAATGCCAGTGTTTTCAAGATTAATCACATGTCATGATTGTCTACATTTCTAACCTAGTTAGTTCCATGTGTACCATGTTTCTAGTCTTTCCTCTGTTGAAAATACCTCATTTAGTATCATCTGCAAAGTTTAATAAATTATTTGTTCTCTCAAAGAACTAATGAGAATATGAAATGAAACCTTCTAAATGGTAACCAGAATTTGCATAGCTGAGTCTGTGACACTGTATGTGATCTTAGTGAAGCTGCTTAATCTCTAAGTACATCTCCATTTCAGTACTTTTCACCGTTCCTTCATTCTTTGTATTTATTTATAAAGTATTTGCAATTACTTATAAAGCTACCTCTTGCTTTTTGTAAGAATGAGTATCATAATTATGGGATGGACAAGTTGATATACTTCTTTTCTTAAAAATATCTGTTTGTTCTCCAGAAAGTAAATATTTCATGAAAGAGTTGCATGAAGGAGTTTATGCATGAATTTGTTATTTGATCCTGCCGCTGTCATTTAGCCACATTGTGATTAAAATGTGTGTTTGTAACAGTATAACTACAAAAAAGATGTGAAGTGCTGCTCTAAATTCCTTCTAAGGAACAAAATTGGTTATAGAAGTTAAATACAACTATGTAAGATAAATGAGAATTTATCATATAAGCATCAGAATCTGTACAGAATTTCAAATGACGGATCCATAGAAAGATGCCTAAATGTCCTCTTTGAAAACTGAAGGATAAAGGACTAGGAATTTCATGGAAAAATGGAGAAAAGACACAAACACAGCTCACCAAAAAGGTATAAAAATAATCCACAGTATACGAAAATATTTTCAATAAAAATACATTATAAACATCAATTAATTAAATGTTTCACACCTAATTAGAGAGATTCTAATTAAAACAACACTGAGATACAAGTTCTTATTATGTAATTGGTATCAAGAAGTATGACAACATATTCTGTTGGCCAGGCTGTGGGGGAATAGGAACTCTTATACATGGCTGAGAGGATGTAAACTAGTTAAAATGAATCAGGAAATACAGGAAACTCAAAACACCCCAGGCAACAAATTTGGGAAAGAGTGTTTGGACTATATATTATAAGGCTAAAGACAAAGAACTATACCCAATATTGTTACTAAATTTGCTTTTCACTGTGATATTCACTGGGTTTTCATTCACAACTAAGCAACTTCATTATGTATATTCCAGAATGGATTAAGTAAATAAATATATTGCAGATCATGAGAGTTTGGCTTCCCACTGCTGGAGAAAGAATGAGGCAGGCTAAAATGAACCATGGGGTGGAGATTTGGAATCAGAGGTATCAGTATGAATTCACGATCTTTAATATATTCAGAGAGAGAGGGAAGAGTATATGGGGAATGTATGTGTTAGACATATATTATACTAATATTTCTTATATTTTTTCCTTACAGGAGCCTAGAAACAGTGACATTTCAGCACTGAGCCCACCTGGCACTCAGATTTTGGTTTTAAATCATTATCCAATAAAAGGAGTATATTCTTGGCTGATTCCAGGACTGAAGCAAGAAAAATGCAAGGAATCTGAAATGCATTGTGGTGTCAGAGAGTAAGGAAAAGATGGGGACATGTGAAAAACACAAAAGTTCACTTGAGGGAGCTTCCCTGGCTAACGCTGGGGAAAGGAACAATATTAATAATGAGACTAACAGGATATAACCTATAGAATGAAATAAAATTCCATGATTCATACTGAGAGAAATAAATCACTATTATTTTTATGTGAACCTTTCCCCCCCACAGTATCTTCTTCTATAAAAGTAAGACTAGAAATATTTATCTTGCAATATTGTTGTGAGGATTAATTAAGGGAAATGGTTTGAAAGAGCAATTCACACTACATGAAAGGTGTCTAAAAATTACTCTACTCTCCTACCTAGAGGGATGGGGAAGGTGGGAGGTGGGAGGGAGATTCAGGAAGGAGGGGACATATGTAACTTACTTTCCTGTCTCATTTTCTTTTTGCACAATCATTTCCTAGAAAACCAGAATATCACAATTTTGAAGTGAAATGACTGTGGAGTTTTGATTTAGTTTTAGGAACATGATCTTACTCTTTTTTATTTTTAGCAACCTCCTTCAAAATGGAAGCATCTGCCTATGGACTTGTCAGTGATAGTTAGCCTAGAATAGTCTTGAGAAATTCACCATTTCCCCATGAATTCTGCCCCAGCTGCTTCTCCCCTCCAGGTGCATTCTGGAAGTGATGCTGAGACTGGAGCCTCAGAACGCGTGATCCTGCTGCCTGCCCTGGACAGCTGTCCATTAGAGAGCACTGCAGGCCTGCAAGAGGTGCCTGTCCCCTCCTCGGAGTTCAGCTCGCTGGGTAAGCAGCTGTCATCTGAACAAAGACGCTGATTTCCCATGGAGGAAGTTTCAGCCTGGTTGGAAAATGTCTTTTTCTGTCCTGATATTTGGGTGGTCCTCTTTCATGGTTGTTAAAAAGAGTCTGATGAAGCCCTATTTTCTATGCATGTTGTCCTCTCCTTGATTTAACATAATCTTTGAAGGCAGAGAATGTTTATACTTTTCTTTGATAATCCCTTAGCATCTAGTTTAATAATCTGCACACTGGACTTAATGCTATCAAGCCAGTTTTGGGTGCCAACTAATCTTAGGATACAGATATAAATCCAGGGTTCCTTCTGTTAGAGGGAGATAACCCTACCTGCCTTTTACATATTATATAGAGCTTTGTGGTGACACCATTTCTTAAAGTTAGACAAACACTCTGCGATTTTTTAATAAGAGCTTTGAACTCAAGCATAAGGGTAAATAACCCATTGAATATACTATGACCTCACTTATTCAACAAATACTTATCAAGCCTTCATGATATCCCTGGCATTGTATTAGTAGTAAGGGTAAATAAGACTTGCTGCTACTGCTGCTAAGTCGCTTCAGTCGTGTCCGACTCTGTGCAACACCATAGATGGCAGCCCACCAGGCTCCCCCGTCCCTGGGATTCTCCAGGCAAGGACGCTGGAGTGGGTTGCCAATTCCTTCTCCAGTGCGTGAAAGTGAAAAGTGAAAGTGAAGTCGCTCAGTCGTGTCTGACTCCTAGCAACCCCATGGACTGCAGTCTACCAGGCGCCTCCATCCGGGGCAAATAAATGGTAGTGTCTGCCCTCAGTGGGCTTGCATTCAAATAGAGTGTGATAGATGTGTAAGTAAGTGTAGCAAAGTGCCATGGTATATGAGCCTTGATAACTACTTCTACAAGATACACTGGGACTCAGGGAACGTCCAAGAATTCCCCTGAAGTTGTTGAAAACAACGTCAGAGAGAAACTATCAATTTGAGCTAAGTTGGAAAGAGAATCCTGCACAGCATGATGAACAGGTGAAAGGGAGGCTTGACTGAAAACATGGAGACCAGTGAGGGGAACAATTCCAGAAGCACTGGCCAGAGACAGGGAGATCCGAAGCAGCAGGCGGGCCCCAGCTGTGTGCAGGGCTCAGCCAAGGGTCAGGGCGACACGTATTGAATGTGTGAAAGAGGAAACTAACAGAGATGATACACGTCAGAGTGGATGAGACAGGAAATCATCGTTCATTCATTTAGCAAACATTCATTATACATCTACTAAATGTCAGACATTGTTTTAGGTAATGA
Organism: Capra hircus; assembly: GCF_001704415.2. Lineage (NCBI taxonomy): Eukaryota > Metazoa > Chordata > Mammalia > Artiodactyla > Bovidae > Capra > Capra hircus. Next base: position 84,463,389 of record NC_030819.1, on the reverse strand, counting down.
TTATACAGAGTTTCTAAAATAGAGCCTGTTTTCAGGAAATGTATACATACTGATGGGAAAGGACAATAAACAGTCAAATAAATATTGATCTAAGTCAGATGTGTATAAGCGATGTGCACAAAACTGAAGCAGACAAGGGCACGAGGGGCAGCAGGGGAGTGGGCTGCTGATTTTATGTCAGGTGGCTGGGGATGGTCTTTCTGAAGCTTTTTGTATCAGTGGAGAACTGAAGGAAGGAAGGGAGGGAGATGAAAGGTCCAGAAGAACCAAGAAGGCTCGTATTTCTGCACAGAGGGAGGGAGGGCAGAAAGGCAGCGGGGTGGCAGAAAGGAACAGTGGGGCTGATGCCCTGAGCAGACTGCGGGAGGACGGCCTCCAGGAGTTCTGTGTCCAGGGGTGTGCACAGATACTGAAAGGGGGCCCTAGGGCCTCCACTGGCAGCTCCTTCCACGGCAGAAGGGGCATCTCCAAGGGCGCTCGGGGCTCCTGAGTCCTAGGCCGTTGAAAGGGAAGACTCAAGGGTCTTCTTTGTTGGCTTCCCAGGGCCACCTGAACAGTTTGGGAAAAGCAGAGTGAGGCGGCGGCAAATGATGGCCGTTTGGATATATTGAGTTTGAGTTTCCTAGGGGAGAGTCAAGGGAGATGGTTTATGTAGGAATCTGTAGCTCAGGAAAGACTTGGAAGTGGACAAAAGAGTCATGTGCTCCTTGGTGACAGTGATCTGTGGGGAGGTACGTGGTCACCAAAGGAGGAAAGAGAGGAGAAGAGGACTAACGTCAGCTCAGGGGAATTACCGATGTTTTAGACAGGGTAGGAATAAACAAGCCTGCAAAAAGTCTGAGGAGGAAAGTTGGGGAGCAGGAGAAACGTGGCATCATAGAAGTCAAAGGAGAAGAGATTCCTCAAGAAGACAGGGATGAGGACTGCTCTGGCAGTTCAGTGGTTAAGATATGGGTATCACTGTAGACCTGGGTTCAATCCCTGCTTGGGGAAAATAAGATCCCACAGGCCATGCAGTATGGAAAAAGAAAAAAGAAAAAAACAGCACATCAGGAATCATCAACATTGTCCAGTGAGAAAATGCCAATGGGAAGTGAGAACACAAAGATATTGAACTTGGACTGTTTTTTTTTTTTTTTTTTTTTTCAAGAAACTTGAAACGTGTAAAGGGAAGATCAGAGAAGCGACAGCTGGAAGGAAGTCAAGGCAATTGAGGCGAGGCAGTCTTTGTTTTGTTTTAAAGTTAGCTGATGCTTAAGCAGCTTATAGACTTTGGGGACCAAGTCTTCCCTGAGAGGAATCTGACGCTCACAAGAAATGAGAGAATGGAAAGAAAGCAGCTCATTTGGAAGACTGGTTTACAAGTAAGAACTCTCACTCTTCTTACTAAACTATGATGCTGTTGTTACTTTAAATGTGAATATTTCATCCAAGTTTTTGGAATAGTTAATCAAAAAATTGTGGACTTTTACATTAATTTTGCTATCTTGAAACATTGCATTAAAGTATTTATCTTGATTATGAAGATTTGCCCTTTAAACTTTGCACCAGAAACAATCACCCTAGTCACAGCCCTATTTGAAACAGACACACCTTATCTACCAATGAAAATGTTGTTAGGATTAATCATCAAGAAGAGAGGCTAATTCTAGAAAAGCACTGGAGACTAGAGGTACATTAGCAACTTAGGCAGAGATGAACACTGCCTGTATTCAGAGTTGTGAAGGTCCCGGCTTCCAGGAAAGCAGACACATTCAATCACATCCCTAAAGGGCCACAGTACAGAAAGGCACCTAAAGGGAACACATCCCTCCCACACACAGGTGGGCCTGGCCTTGAGCATGAGCACATGTGATCATCACCATTGGATGCTCACTAACTCATTCTTCCATGATCTAACCCCTCTAACTTTAGTAAAATCTTCTTTCTACCAATGACAAACTATTGCCCAGCAAAAATATCCCAGACTCTAGCTAATAAGTTCACATTATCCCCAAATTGTGGACCCATGCAGTACATTTCCTCATTTGAATACTTTCCTTTCTTTTCACCTAACTCAGTTTATGTCCTTTCTCTTGGGACAGCTTCTTCTCTATCTCTGTCTGACATGTTTATGCAATCGATGTATGAGTTCCATATCTTTGCTGCTTTTCTAACAATGTAAGGTGCTACCCACACAGTTGATTGACACAGTGTTTTTATTTTTTGTTGAAACCTAAGTACTCTTGCCTGGAAAATCCCATGGACGGAGGAGCCTGGTGGACTGTAGGCATGGGGTCGCTAAGAGTCAGGCATGGCTGAGCGACTTCACTTTCACCTTCTTGCATTGGAGAAGGAAATGGCACCCCACTCCAGTGTTCTTGCCTGGAGAACCCCAGGGATGGGGGAGCCTGGTGGGCTGCCATCTATGGGGTTGCACAGAATCGGACACGACTGAAGCGACTTAGCAGCAGCAGCAGCAGCAGCAACTCAATTCTTCATTGCTACTGATTTTCAGTGTTCACTGGTGATCACTGAAGAACAAGGGAAACCACTTGTGACTATCAGAGTTCACAGCATTATTAAAAAATAGCTAGTTGATAGGAAACTGTTCCACAAATCAGTCATGGAAACTTGTCAGGGTTTGGTCTAGCATCCACAAAGAAATAGACATCCATTGACACTGTCTTTGCCAAGAATGTGATGGAAAACATTTAACAACTAGCTCTCCAGAAAATAAAAAAGCCCTAACTTTTTTGTATTGAGCTATTTCCATAGTGTAAATGCTCTTGCAATGACTGATTTCAAGTTGCCAAACTGATATCACTGAATGTAGAATGGAAAGAAGTCACAAAATAGCATAACCTTCTATGAAATTTCTGCCATAAACATACAATAAATGCAGGTAGTTGTAAAATAGCAAAGAAGTGACGAATTTTGAGTGTTTATTATTTTAAAAATTTTAGCTTAGTTCTAAGTTTACACAATTCAATTTTTAAGAGTGGCTTGCAAAATTTTTGAAAATTTAACAATCATAATGAGCCTGTGTGACAGCTCCAGGACAGCCTTACTCCTTACTACCCTTAGTGAAAAGGAGTCGGTTATAAGGAGACAGACATGAAGCATAAACCTCCTTATTGATAAGACTAGCAGCAGCTCAGAGGAATGGTGCTGGCCTCCATCAAAGGAACAATGGCAGAGAAACTGGGAGACAGAGCAAAAGGAACTTTTCAGTGCAAGGGTTCAAAAGGAAAGTGCACAATCACAACTATCTTACCCTCTGAAAAATTCTTGATGCCTAGTTCTGTGCTGTACGAGTAAGACCATACTACTGTATTCACCCTACTCCACTAGTCTGCTGGGTAACTTTTTGCTTAGAAACTTGAAAAGCTTTTCCTTTCTAGGTTTACAAAAAACAAGGATTTCATTCTGGAGTTAGAAAATGGGGCTCACTGTAAGGATGGTTAGTCTTCTCAAAAATAATAAGAGGGGTTGTTATTATAAAATAATGCCTCTAGGATCCTTTTAAAAAAAATAAAATTTATCATGCTTGGGTTGGAGGAAATATTCCATTCTCCCCAGTCTTATGTCAAAGTCAGAGCAGTTTGGGAGAATGTCTTTGTACCATCTTTGGATGGGCCATGGTCTGGACCCACATTTCCAGTGATCAGTCACCAGAAGTGAAAGGCCTGGACCTAAGATGTGTGCACACTAATTATTGAGGGGAAGCTCATTCTGGAGAGAGGCAAGAAAGCCAACTGCTTATTATGGGTTGCTCCAGAACTCTCCAGCCTGTCACACCTTGGCGAAAGCAGAGAATGCAGACCTGAAAATGCAGTCTTGAACCTGCAGCCATTTCGATGCCTAGTGGCAAAGCAGAATACTGTAAAGCAACTTTTTCATGAATGTAGCTATTATATATTATTACTTTCTATTTGTGTGCTACTTAATAAATTGTCATCCTTTGAGCAAATTACATGTTGATTGCTTCTCTATTCTGCCTCTGAAGTCTGCCAGTCAGACAAGGCATTCCCGGCATAGGGCAGTGGTTTTCCAACAATCTTCCCAAGAGGAGACACTTCCTAAGCTGTTCCTCTCTGCTGTTGACTTCTGAGTAAGATTTTATTTGATAAAAGAGTTTCTCCAGCTCAAAAGTCAAGTTCAGAAACCACTGGTAAGAGAGAAAATAGTCTGTACCTGTGTTACATGACAAAAGTAAGAAAGGATTAATCTGGAAGCATTGGAACATCATTGTTGGAATTTATACTTTGATAGAAGCCAGTTGGTTTAAAGCTAAAAGAGATGTGAAAAAAGCCCTCAATATTAAATGAAGATTGTTGTCCTGATATCATTCTTACTCAAGGACTATTGATTTTTTTAAAAAATCAAGCTGTTTAAAAATGTTGTGCTAAGGATGAGACCATATTCAATGACAAATGGACTGCATAAACTGTCTTCCCAGAGCCTTATCAAAGCTTTTCACATGGTGCTTCGATAGTTCATTTTTTGATGGGCAGAATCTGAGTCGTGCACCCTTATCTGGCTTCATTATTATGGATATGAACATGGTTCCCGAGACTCTCACTGGTTCCACAAAAGGAGATTTTTAAAAAGGCAACCTGATAAATTCCCCATTCAATGAGAGCTGAGGAGTGTTTTATCCCGCAGTACCGTAGTTTGAAGGCATGTGACCTGAGTTTCTGCAGGAAGTTGTTTTTAATAGGGAGACTATTTTAGGTTACAAACCTTGAACCCTCGTTCTCTTCCTCTAAACCCAATTTAAGTGCTTTTCCCCTCAGATCTATTTATGCAAGAGAGCGTGGAATGAAAGAAAGGAATCTGGAAAGAGGAAATTGAGAGCCCTGCCAAACACCTGGAAAAGCATTTAAGAAGAACGTGCGATTCACTTCATACGAACTCAGATCCATCCAGTTCACATCTGAGAAGAAGAAGGGTTTTGGTCTGGAGCCCGGGAGGACCACATTTCTACTGCTGATGCTCTCCAGTGTCTGCTGTTGGTCCCTTGTTTTCTCATGACTCAACAGTTGAAAAGGGCTTAACTAGTCGGTCAGGAAAGAAAGAATCTTATCATTAGGGTAAGTAGTATCAGGCTCTCAGTTTCTTGGCGAGGATATTCACTACAGGCTGGGCATTATGCTAACACTATCCGATTATTTCTTATAGCAACTCCAAGGAATGAAACCTTATTATCTCTACTGTGTAGGTTAGGTAATTGAGGTTTAGAGATATTATATGATTTACCCAAGGTCACTCAGCCAGCAAATGATAGAAAAGGGTGTGACTTCCCCAGCAGTGGGACCCCAGGCCTGAGCATTTCACTGCAGATCCTACCACAGCAGAGGCGGAGACGGCGGAGCCATGTGACCCGTCAATGCAGGGATGGAGAGACAGCAGAGGTCAGGAGCAATTGTCCTTTTCCTCGTAAGGGCTATTTTAGGCCTTGCTTCTTAGCATTCATCTATGCACTAGAATACTTTTTGTTTCCATACATAATGCAAAATTGTCTACATCTCTAAAATTTTATTATGAGCCTTATGTAATAATTTGTATAAGGTCAAATTTGCATAAGTCAAGTGTTAAGTAACCCGGTTAGCATCTGCACATCACTATCTGTAACTAAATAGAAAGGGAAATGAGAAAGACTGGTAGGATAGGTTTTTCACACAGAGCCTGAGATAAAAAGGATTATAGGGAATAAAGAAGCGGGTATGGAGAGGCAAACAAAAACTCTGAGAAAGGAACCCAGTTGAAGGGGAGAACTTTACTCTTTTAAAAAAAATTTTTTTTTAAATTATGAAAGTATGATATATTTTGAGCTTCCCCAGTGGCTCAGCATTAAAGAATCCACCTGCAAGGCAGAAGACGCAGGAAATGTGGGTTTGATCGCTGGAGGAGGGCAGGGCAACCCACTCCAGTATTCTTATCTGGAGAATCCCACGGACAAAGGAGCCTGGCGGGCTACAGTCCATAAGGTCGCAGAGTCAGACAAGACTGAAGTGACTGGGCACATATAGCACCTGGTAACACATTTACAGGAAACCTGGAAAATACAAAACAAGTTTACATGTAGTTCCACTATATCTTACAATTTTTTTTAATGTAAATAAAATTTGAGATTTTTAGTTGGAGTTTCAATATCAAACTCTCAAAAATCAATAGAATGAATATACAGAGAAGTTGAAGGATATAGTAGACCTGAAAATTACTGTGAACCAATTCAACATAATTAAGATTTATACAATTTTCACATAACAATAGGACACAAATTCTATTCAAGTTCCCATAGACCGTAAACTAGGAGACACTGGAACATATCCACGGACATAAAACAAGGTGCAAAAATTTCATTGTCTAAAGGTAGAACTTAATTCTTAAATCAATTATAAAAATTCACATGCTAGCCTGGATCCTTCTCACTTCTTTTTCTCTTTCTCCTTCTTCCCCTCCTCTCTCATTCTCTGCTCCCTTCCTACCTCCCTCTTTTCTCTCTTTCCTTGCTTGTTTGGTTATTAAGCTCTTTCGGATTCTCAGAAACATAACTATGTTCAGAACAGCTCAACCACGGTAGTTACTTGTAAGAATACTGGAGAAAATAAGGAAGTAAGAAGAACAAGGAAAAGTGCAGCATTTAAACCACCAGGTCTTAGGAATAATAGCTCTCTGTTCCGAATCAGACCTCAAGGACACTGAGAACAGCATTCAGCGGCTCACAGGGTCGCCGTTGGCCCTCCCCACGTCAGAAAAGTCTCTAGAGCCTCTGTCTCAGCTTCTGCTTCACTCACAATCACAGATTCTACTTACTCTTTCTACCTCATGGCGTTTTCTTACTCTTGACTTCAACTATCTCATAGTTTTGTCTTCCTTCTCTATATATCACAGCTTTTGACAAATCATAAGAGAAAGTCTAATTTAACTCATTCTTTTATTTGAAGAATATTTAGTATGAGACACTTCTCTTATATGTTTCCTGGAAACCCATTTCTTCCCTGTATTGAAGACTTTTCAGAACACCTGACCAGTTCACAAGAATCCCCTTAACTGTTCGTCTATCTCCTTGTCGTTTTGTACATGATCCCACTCACCTGTCAGACCAGCCCCAAGACCAGCTGATCAGAGTTCCTTCTCTGGTAGCATTGAAAGAATGAGCCTATCCAGGTAGCTGGTTTTCTAGCTTATATAAGAAGGCTGTCTTCCTTTTTGCCATGGACTGTCTCATTCGTTCCAACCCAGACAGAACTCAGTTCTCTATCACCATTATCATTACAAATATCTGGTCATCAAATATCTTTCAACTTCTGTCATCTGTTGTTAATGAGGAGAAGGGTAGTCGTGTCCCTGTCCTTTCTAACTCTGTCCCTCCTCAGAGTTAGTCCCTCCCTTTCACACTCACTCTTCTTGGTTTATGTGTAGATTTTACAGCACTCAGCTTGTGCAATCTGAGCATGTCCTCAGGGCTTACCCACTCAGCCTACCAACTCATCCGAGGATTGCTTCAAACTAGGTATTCCTCTTCAGAGGAATCCTAGGCAATTTATTTTCCTTAGGTAGCTTTGGTCTTTGGAGCTGTGACCAGATTTTAACTGTGACCAGTGCTTTAGAATAGCACTCAGACTGGTGAACCATCTTCGGGAACAGATGAAGAGAAGCAGAATGGAGATCAGAAAGAACACTTCTGGGTGGACAGTGTCTCTCCAGCCCCTTTCCCAGTCCTCTCTAAGGTTAGGCTGCATTCTCTCCCTTGGGTTCTCTGAAACAGTCTGTTAGTTAATAATTCCTTCTTTGCTTAGATAGCCTAGATTAGCTAGGCTATCTGTCAGCCAATAACCCTAAATAAATACTCCTCTATCAAGAAAGCCTCACTTTTTATCACCACTACCAGTTCTGTCTGTGCTTTCTTGACTAAAAGCTTCTCAAGGGCAAGGGCTGCATTTGTCTTGCTCACTGTTTCATTCCCAGGACTTAGCATGTTTCCTGGATACTTAATAAATATATTTGGATTGACTGCAGTTATCGATTAGCACTTGCACCAAGCACTGGGAATGAAAGATGAAAGACATGATCCTCACAGTGCTCAGCCCTGTCCGACTCTTTGCAACCATGTGGACTGTAGCCCTCCAGGCTCCTCTGTCCATGAGATTCTCCAGGCAAGAATACTGGAGCGGGCTGCCATGCACTCCTGCAGGGAATCTTCCCTACTCAGGGATCAAACCCATGTCTCTTACCTCCTCTGCATTGGCAGGCAGGTAGGTACTTTACCACTAGCGCCACCTGGAAAGAGTCTAGGTGCTTTCAAATCAGCCCAGTTCTACTTTAAGTGTCCCTTGTATTAGGAGGACTTTTTGAGCTTTTGTGAAGGAAGTAGGGTTGGCTTGAGTGACCAAATCTCACAAAAGGCAAGGATAAAACTGGGCTGTGGGAACAGCTGGAGCCAGGGACAAATGTGGCCAGGACTTTTCTCCCTTTCTTGTCTCTGTCTGTGGGTTAAATTCTCCACGTCAGGCTTACTTCCTCCTGAGTATGGAAGAGTGCTGTGGTCCATGGGGTCGCAAAGAGCTGGGCACAACTGAGTGACTGAACTGACCTGATGGAAGAGAGGCAACCAACAGTCTTCACGCTTACATTTTCCCAGGTTTATCATGAGTTTCCATGTTTACAATTTTAAAAGTACTGGGGAGGCCTTCCAGTTGGCTCAGATTTTGTTTAAGGCATTTCTCTGGGCCAGTCACTGTGCAGAGAAGGCACCAGGATTGTTTTAGTTTGGGTTTCCATCCCTACACCAATCACAACCAGCAGGACCTGTCAGCTGGTGGCAGACAAACTAATAGGTGTCTGCCTACTCCATCTCCTTGACTTCACATGTACCAATTCCTTTCCCTGACTTTATCTGACAAATATCTATTAAAAGTTCATTTAGTGCAAAGCATTGTGCTAGGCTATTAGATTAAGCATTTGCATTTAATATACCAAAATTAAATTTTTTTAAGGAAAGCAAACATCTTTCCTTAATCCCTACAGTCATAATTAAGTCTTTTCTGCATTTATTTTTCAGAGTCACTTTGTAGCAAAACCTTCAAGGACTGGTTTATTTGGACCATCCTAGTACACATGAGTCGGGTGATTTTTATCTTTTGTTCCTATCCTTGCCATCTGTAATCTGTCAGGCAGTCCTGAATCTATACCATCAGGCTTGTTTGTTCTATTTCTCTATCCTTTTATCATGGTTCCATTAACTCACATCCAAGGGTGTCAAGAGAATAAATAGTCCAATAAAACAGAAGAATATACTTCCAGTTTTAAAAAGAAAGAAGCATACAAGAAATACATAAATCATACCATATGACAATAGCTTAGAAGATTGCATGGGAGGATCTTTGTGCTTTCTGCAGGAGAAAAGAAAAATGAAATTTCCATGCCTTACATCAGCACTTGACAGCTGAATATTGGGCAGTAAAAGGAGGAATGGGTGTCAGGAATGATTTTGCCTGAAATAAGCACAAATCCATGGAGGATGACCATATGTTTTCCTTGGCGATCATCTTATAATTCAGGATAATTTAACCCTACCCTAAACCTACATTTTGTCTAAGAAATTCTTAATCATAAACATTTCCTCCTCATAATACACAGTCTCTTACAACATGGGCTTGACACGCAACTCCCTATTACTTAATGTCACACCTATGTAATGGACACTCATGTCTCAATGAGCTCTTCCCAGATAAACAGAAGGCACCTGTCCAAGAGTAATAAACACTTGGTACACAGGTTACTAAGAGCACAAATAAAGATAAATTTGTTAGCCTGACCTAAATGTTCTCTGGATCTCAAATTAATCTAATGTTATCTGGCATTTGGCACTTCCTCTATCTAAACTGAAAAGACCACTCTATTGTCAGGGTCTCGTCACTCTTTCAAGAAGTAATTGTTCTTTTGCCTCCTGGTGCTTCCCCGCTGCTTCAATGGGGTACACTGTGAGCTCCAAATGTAGCACCCAGATTCAAGCAGAATATAATGCAAAGTCATTCCAAATCAAATGTTTGGTTCCTGGAGTCAACACTGATGTAAGGCTAAGCCTAACATCTAAGGGGAATTTTTTTTTAGATTTTCTACATGACTTGAATTAGAAATTTATTATATTAGCATTTACAAATGCACTTTAGAGTTCTCAATTTAAACTCATAGTTTTACAGTTGAGGAAACCCGGACTCCAAGAACTAATTTCCCCAAGGTCACACAGACCTTAGTGAGTGCCAGCTTATTTTACCTTAATTACAGAGAAACTGAAACTATTTAACTGCTCAAAATATGTTCTATACATTTTAATTTGTTTAGTTATGACAAACAAAGAAATTTTCTCTGTCAATAGAAAGCTGGATTAATGAGCAGCCAACAAGCTTACCTGCCAACTTCTATAGATATTCACAAGTTAGTAATTAGTTTCCCTTTCTAGGAAATAAAGATTCTGTACACCAGTCTCTAAGAAGGAGAAGAACCACCGAGAAGGTCACCAGCTATAAACAGAGAAAACTCATGCCCCAACCTCCCCATTAAATAAGAATACTTACACTAAAATTATTACTACTATTACTATTTAGCATAATACAACCTCTGATGTCTTCCCAGAGCAAGTTCTGGAATGTGGTTTATAGCTCTTAGGAACTGATTCTCCTTTTACAACCAAAGCTTGTTTGCTATTGCCTAGAAACCTGGTGTTTGGAAAAAGTCACTTACTGACAACTATGACCAAAATGAAAGCTTTTCCTCATCTGAACCTAACCTGATCTTCTGCCTGAAACAGGCAAGATAGCTTTACAGTAGGACAGAATCACGCTGCATGTACCTCAAACTCACTAGTCCAAAGGGTCATGTGACCACTGTGTGCTCCCTGCAAACCCGCCCTGGCTTGTGAATTTCCCTTGTTTGCCTCTTTGGCCGCTTGATCAGTCCTTCTACTTCACCTGCGCTCTCCACAGGACTGCCATACGGTGGTACAGACTTTTCCCAAGCATCTGCCCATTTTATTTGTCTAGAAGCAACAGTTCTCCAGCTGACTCTGTTCATCCTCCTATCAGGACCAAATGTTCTTAGGGAAATTATTTTTATTATTATTATGCACATGCACATCATGGAGGAATTTCCCAGTGCAATGCTTAGCAAGAGAAATGGGACGCAAAGAGAACATGCTGAACAATCCCATATTTGTCAAGTTCAAAATCAGCAAACCTAAGTCTATGGTTAAACAGGTCAGATAGTGGTTGCCCTTGGCTGGGGTATCAATCATCAGTGGGCATCAAGAACCTGCTGGTGACACTAGAAAAGTAGTGTCTTGGTGTGGGTAGTGGCAAAAGTAACTTATGTAAGCACTCACCTCGTGTAAACGTGAATTGTGTACTTTACTATATGTAAATATGCATGTATTATGCTTTAATTTTTAAAATATGTTATATCTATTTTTTTTTAACTTTTGTTTAAAGACCCAGTGATGTGCTTGATGTGATTTATATAAGAAGCATTCCTCAAAGTCAGGTTTCCATTTTGGCTCAGCTGGTAAAGAATCTGCCTGCAATGAGGGAGACCTGGGTTCAGTCCCTGGGTTGGGAAGATACCCCAAAAAAGCGAAAAACAACACACCCCAATATTCTGGCCTGGATAATTCCATGGGCTGTATAATACCTTGGGTCACAAAGAGTCAGACATGACTGAGCCACCTTGCCTTTCATTCCTCAAGATCACCATTACTATAATTATAAATTTCTTTTTCATGGTGCACAGCCTGTTGTCCTAGCCTTGATCAATGGGGAAGCCCATGTTTACCCGCACCAGCCTGGTTGCTCTTCCAGGAGACAATGTTAGCCAGGCTGTTCTGCAGAGGATGTGGGCTCCCATCTCCCTGCACTAGGCTGCATCTTGCAGAGTTGTTATGATCACCTAGTGTTTTCTCCTGGTCAGGATTATCTTCTAGATATCCAGACTACACATACATCTTTCTGGATATGCCAGACAAATCCAAAAGAACACTCAGAAATTTTCCTTCAAGTATTTTAAAAATATTTTAAATATAAAAGCATCACAATACCAAAGAATATTGTGTTTGATTCATAATCTTCATAATTAATAAGAGAATTGAAGGCGTGTGATCCCAATGATTATAGTATGCTAACTAATCACTTGGTTTCCTGTGTCCATGTTCTTTGTCCATCCTTGTCTATACATACAAATAATTTAAAAGATATAGTCATACCATATAGGCATTAAAACTGGTACACAGATAAATAGAATGCAATAGAGAGTCTTTCCAATCTGGATGTCTTTTATTTCATTTTCATGCCTAATTGCTCTAACTAGTACCTCCAGTATAACATTGAATAGATGTGGTGAGAGCAGATATTATTGTATTATTCTTAACCTTGGAGGATCTAGTTTTCCCTCTTTAAGAATGATGTTAGTTGTGGATTTTTAGACATGGCCTGTATTAGGTAGAGGGCGTTCCCTTCAACTTTCAGTTTATTGAGGTTTTTTTTTTTTTTCCATGAAAGGATATTAGATTTTGCCAGATGCTTTTTCTGTGTCTGCTGAGATGATCATGTTGTTTTTTTCTCTTCACTGCATTAGTGTGGTATATTGTACTGAATGATTTTTGTGTATTGAATTACCCATGCTTTGAGGAGATAAATCCTACTTGGTTATGGTGTATTATATTTTTATATGTTGCAGGATTTAGTTTGCTAGTATTTTGTTGAAGATTTTTGCATTATAAGTGATATTGGTCTGTAGTTTTCTTGTGATGTCTTTGGCTTTGGTATCAGGGTCATACTGGCTTCATAGAATGAGTCAGAAAGGATTCTTGGACTTCTACCAGCAGCATCTGATGGCAGGATGTCTCACAGGAAGTTCTCCACTCCCAGGCATTGGTTCCTGGGCTTCCTGCCTCAGAAGTACAGCACCCAGCACCAGGGGAAGGTAATGGGCTTCCCCAAGGATGACTCTTCCAAGCCCATGTACCTCTCAGCCTTCCTTGGCTACCAGGCTGGCATGACCCATGTTGTGAGAAAGCTTGATAGACCATGGTCCAAAGTGCATAAGAAGGAAGTTGTGGAGGTTGTGACGATAGTGGAGACTATGCCCTTTATGACTGTGGGCAATGTGGGCTGCACGGAAATGCTATGAGGCCTCCAGACCTTTAAGTCTGTCTTTGCCGAGCATATCAGCAATGAGTGCAAAAGGTTTTTCTATTAGAACTGGCATTAAATATAAGACAAACGCCTTCACCAAATACTGTAAGAAGTGACAGGATATAGAAAGCAAGAAGCAGCTGGAGAGGAACTTCAGCCCATGCCCAGATGTGCCTGCTTCCTCTATGCCAGAATAAGACCCCCCTAATGGAGAGCCAGGTGAATAGAGGCACTGTGGCCAAAAAAATTGGACTGGACCCATAAGACTCTAGAGCAGCAGGTCCCTGTGAACCAAATATTTGAGTAGGATGAGACAATTATTGTCATTGGGACAACTAAGGGCAAATACTACAAAGGGATCACCAGGCATTGGCACACCAAGAAGCTACCCTGGAAAACCTACCAGGAGTCTCACTAAGTTGCCTGTATTTGGGTATGTCATCTTCCCTGGGTGGTCTTTCTGTGGCTTGGGCTAGGCAGAGAGGCTGCCATCACTGCACAAGATCAATAAGAAGATCTACAAGATTGGCTAGGACTACCTCATCAAGAATGGCAAAATGATCAAGAACAATGCCTCTACTGATTACACCCAAAAGCATCAGCCCTTTGGGTGGCTTTGTCCACTGTGGTGAGGTGACCAACGACTTTTTTATGCTCAAAGACTGTTCGGTAGGAACCAAGAAGAGAGTACTCACCCTGTGCAAGTCTTTGCTGATGCGGACCAAACAGCAGACCCTAGAGAAAGTTAACTTCAAGTTTATTCACATCACCTCCAAATTTGGCCATGGCTGCTTCCAGATAGTGGAAGAGAAGAAAGGGTTCATGGGACCACTTACGAAGGACTGAATTGCAAAGGAAGCAGGGGCTTAGTATCAGAATAGATTGTACAACTGGCAAAATCTCAATAAAGTTGATTTCCAGTGAAAACAAGAGAAGAAAGTGTTCCCTCTTCTATTTTTTAGAAGAGTTTGCAAAGGACTGATGTCAATTCTCCTTTAAATGTGTGGTAGAAATCATCAGGATATAATTTCCTTTACACATTTAAATGGTATGGTATTAACACAGTGCTATTTTAGCTTGTATTTCTTTAATAACTAGCAAGGGAGGGATTGGGAGCAGGAGAAGAAGGGGATGACAGAGGATGAGATGGCTGGATGGCATCACTGACTAGATGGACGTGAATCTGAGTGAACTCTGGGAGTTGGTGATGGACAAGGAGGCCTGGCGTGCTGTGATTCATGGGGTTGCAAAGAGCCGGACACGATTGAGCGATTGAAATGAACTGAACTGAACTGAACTGAAGGTTAAACATCTTCCCATATGTTTCCTTATTAATTATCTCTCTTGGTATGTATTGTTTGTTCATATCCTTTGCTAATTTTTATATTGGGGTCTCAACATTTTCTTATCAAGTTTAATGAGCCTTTTAGAGTTCAGTTCAGTTCAGTTCAGTTGCTCAGTCATGTCCGACTCTTTGCGACCCCATGAACTGCAACACGCCAGGCCTCCCTGTCCATCACCAACTCCTGGAGTCCACCCAAACCCATGTCCATTGAGTCAGTGATGCCATCCAGCCATCTCATCCTCTGTCATCCCCTTCTCCTCCTGCCCTCAATCTTTCCCAGTATCAGGGTCTTTTCAAATAAATCAGCTCTTCACATCATGCGGCCAAAGTATTAGAGTTTCAGCTTCAACATCAGTCCTTCCAATGAACACCCAGGACTGATCTCCTTCAGAATGGACTGGTTGGATCTCCTTGCAGTCCAAGGGACTCTCAAGAGTCTTCTCCAACACACAGTTCAAAAGCATCAATTCTTTGGCACTCACCTTTCTTTATAGTCCGACTCTCACATCCATACATGACAACTGGAAAAACCATAGCCTTGACTAGATGGAACTTTGTTGGCAAAGTAATGTCTCTGCTTTTTAATATGCTGTCTAGGTTGGTCATAACTTTTCTTCCAAGGAGTAAGCATCTTTTAATTTCATGGCTGCAATCACCATCTTCAGTGATTTTGGAGCCCAGAAAAATGAAGTCAGTCACTGTTTCCACTGTTTCCTCATCTATTTCCCATCAAGTGATGGGACCAGATGCCATGATCTTAGTTTTCTGTATGTTGAGCTTTAAGCCAACTTTTTCATTCTCCTCTTTCACTTTCATCAAGAGGCTCTTTACCTCTTCACTTTCTGCCATAAGGGTGGTGTCATCTACATATCTGAGGTTATTGATATTTCTCCTGGCAATCTTGATTCCAGCTTGTGTTTCCTCCAGCCCAGCATTTCTCATGATGTACTCTGCATATAAGTTAAATAAGCAGGGTGACAATATACACCTTGCATACTCCTTTTCCTATTTGGAACCAGTCTGTTGTTCCATGTCCAGTTCTAACTGTTGCTTCCTGACCTGCATAGAGGTTTCTCAAGAGGCAGGTCAGGTGGTCTGGTATTCCCATCTCTTTCAGAATTTTCCAGTTTATTGTGATCCACACAGTCAAAGGCCTTGTCATAGTCAATAAAGCAGAAATAGATGTTTTTCTGGAACTCTCTTGCCTTTTTGATGATCCAGAGGATGTTGGCAATTTGATCTCTGGTTCCTCTGCCTTTTCTAAAACCAGCTTGAACATCTGGAAGTTCACAGTTCATGTATTGCTGAAGCCTGGCTTGGAGAATTTTAAGCATCACTTTACTAGCATGTGAGATGAGTTCAGTTGTGCGGTAGTTTGAGCATTCTTTTGCATTGCCTTTCTTTGGAATTGGAATGAAAACTGACCTTTTCCAGTCCTATGGGCACAAGTGTGGCCGAGAGGAGCTACCCCATGCCCGAGGTCAGGGATGGTGGCCTAGAGGAGCTACCGCACCTCCAAGGTAAGGAGCAGCAGCTGCACTTTGCTGGAGCAGCCGTGAAGAGATACCCCACATCCAAACTAAGAGAAACCCCAGTAAGATGGTAGGCGCTGAGAGAGGACATCAGAGGGCAGGCAGACTGAAACCACAATCACAGGTAACTAGCCAATCTGATCACAGGGACCACAGCTTGTCTAACTTAATGAAACTAAGCCACACCATGTGGAGCCTTTTAGAGTAGTTACCCTCAAAACATTATATTTTAATCTACTAATTTTTTATCATCCAGAAATATCGTATTTTAAGCATAGGGAGGATAAGTCAGGTTTTAGAAACACTTCTACTTACAATTTCCTCTTAGTTTTATCCTGTTGGCAAATAAACTTTTCTACATTTATTGGGGTCAGCAGGAGGTTACAAATCTAACTAAAAATAAACTGAGTTTCCTTGATGACCAGGTCGATTTAAAAAAAAATTATTTTCTTGAATACTTATTTGTTTTCACTGTCAATCCAGGCATACACACACACACATACACATGCACACACACACACACACATATATCAGACATACCTAATCCATAAGGTAATATCCTCCCTCTGAGTCCCTGCTGATGGTTCCATTTAGGGAGTTCAACTTGCTTAGTGCCATGCCTACATGCTCAGCTCAACACAACATCTAATTCAACTTCCCCCAACTTTTTTACACAAAGTGTTAAGTATTAGTGTAGTCGCTCAGTCATGTCCGACTCTTTGCAACCCCATGGATGCAGCCCACCAATCTCCTCTGTCCATGGGATTCTCCAGGCAAGAACACTGGAGTGGGTTGCCATTTCCTTCTTCAGGGGATCTCCCCGACCCAGGGATCGAACCTGGGTCTTCCACATCACAGGCAGATGCTTTACCCTCTGAGCCACCAGAGAAGCCCAAGGGAAACATCAAAATGGAAAACAAGCCATTTAACCAGTATGTATCTTGAAAAATTCATTCAGTTCACCATTTTAATGAAAAGCTAATGAAAAGGACTTGAGTCTTCTATAGGGACAAACATTTGATTAATAAGACCAGTTGGCATATGGTCTGCTTAGAGGATTTTAAACTAAAATGTTATTCCCTACAAGCCTATAACAATGCCTGGACAACCCTCATTAGAAAATGTGTAATTTGTGATTAGATTTGGAAAAGATTTATTCCATATATATTTTGTGTGGGTTATGTATGTGAAGGTAAGTGAAGGTGAGTGGACTGTCGGTATATGAGTTTAAATGAACAGAAAAGGAAATAAAACACATAGCTTTTTTTCATTCCATAATTTTTTAAATAAAATTTTATTTACTTTCCTAAACTTCTCACAATTTAATATTCCACAGAGGTGTTTTTGCTAGCACAGAATAAGAGCCAAATCACTCAAAGTCAGCCTCAATAAAGTAATTAAAACTACCTAGTATAGATTTTCCCTGGCTCTTTGCACTATCACTGGAAACAAAACTGCTGTTTATGTTTAGGAGATTTTTATCTCCTAGTCTCTTGTCACTTTAGGTGAGTACACACACAGTTACACAATGTTTTTTCATGCCAAACTTATAGGAATAATATACATGTTGACTATATGGAAGGTGTTTTAATCATTCTTGTGTTTTTCATTCTTCTTTGGTCTATTTCTCCTAATCATAAATTGATCCTATTTTGTACATTTTATTCCTTTAAGAAGTTGCTGTGTCTTAAGCCATGTCAGACTCTTTGCCAGCATACAGGTTGCATCATGCCAGGCTCCACTGTCTTTCACTATCTCGCAGAGTTTTCTCAGATTCATATCAATGAGTCAGTGATGCTATCCAACCATCTCATCCTCTGCCACTCCCTTCTCCTTTTACCTTTAATGTTTCTCAGCAACACAGTCTTTTCTAATAGGTTAGCTCTTTGCATCAGGTGAAAGAAAGTGAAAGTGAAGTCACTCAGTCGTGTCCTACTCTTTGCTACCCCGTGGACTGTAGCCCACCAGGCTCCTATGTCCATGGGATTCTCCAGGCAAGAATACTGGAGTGGGTTGCCATTTCCTTCTCCAGGGGATCTTCCTGACCCAGGGATTGAACCCAGGTCTCCCACATTGCAAGCAGAGGTTTTAACCTCTGAGCCACCAGGGAAGCCCATCAGGTGGCCAAAGTATTAGAGCTTCAGTATCAGTATACAATGAGTATACAATGTATCAGTATACAATGAGTATTCAGGGTTTATTTCTTTTAGGATTAACTCGTTTGATCTCCTTGCAGGCCAAGGGGACTCTTAAGAGTTTTTTCCAGAACCACAATTCAAAAGTATCAGTTCTTCCAAGCTCAGCTTTCATCATAGTCCTATTCTCACATCTGTTCATGACTAATGGAAAAACCGGCAGCTTTGAGTGTATGAAACATTGTTGGCAAAACTGATGTCTCTTTTTAATACATTGTCTTGGTTTGTCATAGCTTTTCTTCCAAGGAGCAAGTGTCTCTCAATTTCAAGGCTGCAGACACTGTCCACAGTGATTTTGGAGCCCAAGAAAATAAAATCTGTCACTGTTTCCTCTTTTCCCCCACCTATTTGCCATGAAGTGATAGGACTGGATGCCACAATCTTAGTTTTTTGAATGCTGAGTTTCAAGCCAGCTTTTGCACCCTCTTCTTTCACCCGCATCAAGAGGTTCTTCGGTTCTCTTTCACTTTCTCCTGTTAGAGTGTTATCATCTGCATATCTGAGGTTTTTGATATTTCTTCTGGCAATCTTGATTCCAGCTTGTGCTTCATCCAGCTCAGCATTTCACGTGATGTATTCTGCATATAAGTTAAATAAGCAGGGTGATAATGTATAGCCTTGATGTACTCCTTTCCCAATTTGAAACAAGTCTGCTGTTCCATGTCCAGTTCTAACTGTTGGTTCTTGACCCACATACAGGTTTCTCAGGAGGCAAGTAAGGTGGTCTGGTATTCCCATCTCTTGAAGAATTTTCCAGTTTATTGTGATCCACACAGTGAAAGGCTTTAGTATAGTTAATGAAGCTGAACTAGCTGTTTTTCTGGAATTCCCTTGCTTTCTCCATGATTCAGCACATGTTGGCAATTTGATCTCTGGTTCCTCTGACTTTTCTAAACCCACCTTGTACATCTGGAAGTTCTCAGTTCATGTCCTCCTGAAGCCTCGCTTGAAGGATTTTAAACATGGCATTGCTAGCATGTGTAATGCAATTTTACAGTAATTTGATCATTCTTTTTTGTTGACTTTTCTTGGGATTGGAATGGAACTTGACCTTTTCCAGTCCTGTGCCACTGCTGTTTTCCAAATTTTTTGACATGTTGAATGCAGCACTTGAACAGCATTATCTTTTAGGATTTTAAATAACTCAGCTGGAATTCTATCACCTCTACTAGCTTTGTTCATAGTAATGCTTACTTAGGCCTACCTGACTTCATACCCCAGGATGTCTGGCTGTAGGTGAGAGACCACATCATCATGGTTATCTGCATCTTTAAGACCTTTTATATATAGTCCTTCTGTGTGTTCTTGCCACTTCTTCTTAATCTCTTCTGCTTCTGTTCGGTCTTTACCATTTCTGTCCTTTATTGAGCCCATACTTGCATGAAATGTTCCCTTGATGTCTCCAATTTTCTTGAGATTTCTAGTCTTTCCCATTCTGTTGTTTTGCTCTATTCTGTGCATTATTCATAGAAGAAGTTCTTCTTATCTCTACTTGTTACTCTCTGGAACTCTGCGTTCAGTTGGGTATATCTTTCCTTTTCTCCCTTCTGTTTCACTTTTTTTTTTCTCAACTGTTTGTAAAGCTTTCTCAGACAACCTCTTTGCCTTTTCGCCTTTATTTTTCTTTGGTATGATTTTGTTCACTGCCTCCTGAACCATGTTACAAATCTCCATCCATAGTTCTTCAGACACTCTGTCTACCAGATCTAATCCCTTGAATCTATTCATCACCTCTGCTGCATAATCATAATTGATTTGATTTAGGTCATAGCTAAATGGCCTTGTGGTTTTCCCCACTTTTTTCAATTGAGCCTGAATTTTCAATAAGGAGCTCATGACTTCAGCCACAATCAGCTCCAGCCTTTGCTGACTGTGTAGACCTTCTCCATCTTCAGCTGCAAAGAATATAATCAATCTGATTTCAGTATTGACTATTTGGTGATGGCCATGTATAGAGTATTCTTATGTGTTGTTGGAAAAGCACACTTACTATGACCAGTATGTTCTTTTGGTAAAATTCTGTTAGCCTTTGTCCTGCTTCATTTTGTAGTCCAAGGCCAAACTTCCTGTTACTCCAGGGATCTTTTGACTTCCTAATTTTGTGTTCCAATGATGAAAAGGACTTTTTTTATGTTAGTTCTAAAAGGTCTTGTAGATCTTCATAGAATCATTCAGTTTCAGCTTCTTTGTCTTTAGTGGTTGGAGCATAGACTTATATTATTGTGATGTTGATTGGCTTGGAAACAAACTGACATCATTCTCTTCTGTTGACTCCATTTCTCCTTAGGGATTCTTGCCCACCGTAGTATATATAAGGGTCATCTGAATTAAATTCACCCATTCCCATCCATTTTAGTTCATTGATTCCTAAGATGTCGATGTTCACTCTTGCCATCTCCCACTTGACCATGTCCAATTCACCTTAATTCTTGGACCCAACATTCCAGATTCCTATGCAATATTGTTCTTTACAGCATCAGACTTTACTTTCACCACCAGACACATAGACAACTGAGCATTGTTTTTGCTTTGGCCCAGCCACTTCATTCTTTCTGGAGCTATTCATAATTGCCCTCTGCTCTTCCCCAGCAGCACACTGGATACCTTCCGACCTAGGGGGCTCATCTTCCAGTGTCATTGCTTTTCGCATTCTCATACTGTTCATGGGGTTTTCTCAGCAAGAATACAGAGTGGTCGGCCACTTCCTCCTTCAATGGACCGGTTTCATCAGAACTGTTCACTATGACCCAGTCTGTGTTGTGGCCCTGCATGACATGGCTCATAGCTTCACTGAGTTATGCAAGTCTCGTTGCCACAACAAGGCTGTAATCTATGAAGGAGACTTTAAGAAGTATCCCTACATATTTTTATGTGTAATTTAACAAAGCATAGGTATCTCTAGAAGCTTAATAGACAATGTATACCTACATGATCCTTGCAAAATGTACCTAACCTTTCTGGGTCTGTTTCCCCATTCCTAGTAAGATGATAGCTCTTTCAAGATTGTTGAGTGATTCTACCAAATCTTTGCTCTAGCCATCTTAGCAGATGTAACAAGAATAGAGGCCACTGAACAAATAAAAGACAGCATAGGATCAAGGAGCATCATCAGGGACCAAATCCTGTCCTCTCTGCTGCCCAGATGATTCAAAACCCTTCCCCTTTACCTGAAAAATCACCCTGAGTGAAGGGAAGGAGAAAAGAGACAGAAAGGCCTGAAGTTCTGTAACTATGTTAAACCATGGGTAAGTAAGGAAACACTGGACTGACTGAGTCCACCATGAATTGCCCAGATTGACTTTTCTACATTAACCTGCCATTGTGAGGCTCCTTCTCTGAGACCAAAAAAAAAAAAAAAACCAGACGCCTATTCTCTTCAATCACAGTTGGATCTAGTTTGGCAGAGTAGTTGGAAGATTTGTGGAGGAGAGTTAGGTAGAGAGAGGACTTCTTCTGTAAACTTTCTCCTCATTATATCCTTCATGGATATCCTATCCATTATTAGATCCTAAGCACTGACATCAACACTTAGACACATGGTTTCTTTTGAAGTAGACAAAAGTGTGAGTCACAGCTGGTGCTAGAGAAGACTCATGAGAGTCCCTTGGACTGAAAGAAGATCAAATAAGTCAGTCTTAAAGGAAATCAAACTTGAATATTCATTGGAAGGACTGATGCTGAGTGGAAGCTCCCGTATTTTGGCCACCTGATATGAAGAGCTGATTCATTGGGAAAGACCTTGATGCTGGGAAAGAATGAGCACAAAAGAAGGGAATAGCAGAGGATGGTTATATAGCATCACCAACTCAATGGACATAAATTTCAGCAAGCTCTAGGAGATAGTAGAGAACAGAGGAGGCTTGTGTGCTGCAGTCCATGAGGTCCCAGAGTTGGACACGACTTAGCAATGGAACATCATCGCTGGAAAACTTTTTTCCAACCTCATGTCAGTCTTTATGTTTAATCTATTGCTAATGGAAATGTTCTACCAAATCCAGGAAAAATACACCCTTTACACACCTTACTTGCATAATCATCAAATTATGAAAGTATCTACAGTCCTGACTGAGCGTATCAGCATTGCCAGTAACAGTAACTAGGTCATCAGAACTTGAAATAGCTACCAAGCATTACCATTAGCAAGAGCCCATAGAGCAGAGGTCAACAGTTAGATGTTCACACAAGTGAAAGTCTTCTAAAAGCTTTAACATGGGAAACTGTTTACCAGCTCTTTCCATGCAGTGACACGGATATGCTTTATTCATCTGGGGAGAACAAACTCATTGATGCTGTGAAGCAAGCACCTCCTTCCTGTAGACAACTTTCTTACTGCCATTAGTGATCATGCTTCAGATAGGAGTCAACGTGGCACCTTTACATTATCTCTTTCTACAACCGTGAATCCCTCTCAGCACATCGCAAGAGCAGGAAAATGAGCAAGTGAAAACCTGAAAACAGGTTGGAAACAGAAGCACCGCATTTAACTGAACTGAAAAGTTCTTCCTAAGTTTGTGGCAAACTCACTTGTCAGCAAAGTGTGAACTGATATACAACTGTTTAAAGACTATTTACCCTAGTTAGCATGAATATTCATTCATTTCTCTGCAGAAATAACAATGTGCCTGGTTACAAGGCAAAGACTTGTTGGGAACATTATATTATACATCAGCACATTACATAAGTTGTATGAATTAGATTATCTTTCTGAAATTCAAAAATCTCTGAATTCTAAAGTGCCGAGGTCCAGCCCCGGTGGATCCAGGGTGATTCGAAGGTGGGGACGGAGTCGGCGTCTCTGGAAATGACTTGTTTAATTACAGATAGAAAGGGATTAGAAGATTAGCGGAGAAAAAGAGGCTGAATAACTTGGTTCACATGGGATACCAATCACCACCTACGCAGGCCGCAGGCATCTTTCCGTTCTCCAGAAGGAGAGGTGGCACTGAGGCCCCCCCGGTCCGATCTTAGAAGCCCAGGCAAAATTAGTAGGCTTGGTGGGTACCCATGTACCAGATGGGAATTCGGCCAGAAAACAGTAGGAGAGAAAAAAGGGGGCTGAATAACTTGGTTTACGTGGGATACCAATAAAATTCCAAGACAAGGAATTTGCACCATCTACGTTGGGCCACCGGTGCCACTTGAATATCGGAAGGTGCCCCTCCTTGGGCTCCTTCTCGCGTGGTCTTGAAAACCGGGGCGAATAAGTAGACTTGGAGGGCACCCACGCTCCAGATGGGAATTCAGCCCGAAAAATGGGGAGCAGAAAAGAACGACACGAGGGAATCAGTCTTTCCGGAGAACTGATCAGATTTCTTTATTTTTGGGTTTGCTTATATACCTCTTGTTACACATAGGGATGAATACAGAGTCACGTGGGAGTCGGCGGTCCTGACCTTTATCAAAATCAGGTGCTTCACATAAATGTATAAAAAAGGTCTTAGGGATATTACATCATCTTCTGGCCATGAGTGAGACCTGCTAACATTTTATGATCCTTTCTTTCTGATAACCAAAAAACTTATTTTTTCCAAGGGTGTTTTTTCTTAAACCAGGCACCACCCTCCAAATAAAGTTACATTCCTATAGGGTGAGGGTGTAGTGAGTTACAATCAAGAAAGGAATTTATTTAACCCAAGGTTAACATGATTAGTCTTAAAGGTTAATACTTATTTCTCCTATATGCTTAAAGGTTAATACTTATTTCTCCTATATGCTTAAAGGTTAATACTTATTTCTCCTATATGTTAGTTATATTCATTATAAGGGTAGGGAATATGGAGATTTAGCAGCAAATATCAGCCCCATAAATGAAAATCCTTTCACCAATGCTCCCCTTAAGATCTATTTAATCTTAAGATATGATAAAGTTACATTCTTACATAGCAAGGACACAATGTTTTATAACAAAGTACAGTGATCTATTACAAAAGAGAAAATCCATTAACTCAAAAAGTCTAGTATCACTAACATCAAAAACTACTATATTTCCTTTGCTATATTCCAAATACATTGATTAGTATATTCCCAGGTGTCCAAGGATATGGAGGCCTGGCGGCAATCATTGACTCAACAAGAAGAAAAAGTCCTATGCTAATTAAGACTCTCAAAATACTCCAAAACTCTCTGTGCTGTTTACAGTTGAGAGGTAGTAAACAATCATGTGCCTAGAGGCAGCAGTATGGATAATCCTGTCACACAAGCTAGTCTGTCAGCAGAGAGGTTTGACCTGAGACATCCTTGTCCCACCCAGAGCAGGGAATTAGCAGCAATTATTGACACAACAAATGAAGAACCTTTCACCAATATAATTCCTAACCAACTATACTAACAATTTCTAACTCCCCAAAAGAATTTGCCTTTAGTAAGTCTAAAACATCTCGTGCCTCTCAGGTTGGGAGGCTGTAAACAATCACATGTGGCCGGACAAACCTATACAGGTGGGCTAGATAACCTTCAGAGGAGTCGGCAAGCTGAAACACTCTTGTCACGCCCAAGAATTTTTATTGTCTTGGAGCTGCACGTTTACTCCTTCTCCGAGAGAAACGGTTATGGGGGAGAACCCCCCGTAGAGTCAGAGGTGTAGGTGAGAGCATAAAACAGACTCTGGTTTTGGGGTTAGATGCTCGGGAACAGGGGGTTTCCTGAGGCTTGATCACGCCTTTGCGTATGCCAAGCCTCCTTCCTCATGACCTTTGCCACGGGCGGAATTCCTCACGCTGGCCCCCGGCACTAAAGTCTTTGTAGCGTCAAAGGTTTCAGGTAAAAAAGAGTGTATTTGTACTCATTTTTCTGATTAGGTGATACAGAATTAGTCTCGTCACTTTAATTTCGTATGGTAATGTACTTGGTCCATACTCCTGATTCTAGTTTCCTCATTTATATCCATGCCATAATATATCTCATATTAACTGGAGTACTAGGTAATTTATGGTAGCTGAGCACTTAACTTGAATATATGTATGTATACATATATAAAACCTATATGTTTATGTGACACAAACACACACAGAGAACTGCTTTAGGAACCACCTCAAATTTAGTAAACACAGGTATATAACTGATACTTTCATTCAACAACCTATTTCTCAGGAGCAAAGTTTAAATCAAGTGTGCTGGCAGTGACAGAAGGAGTATCACTGAAAAACCTAGTTTTAAAGAGGCTGTCTTCAGGCTCTACTACAAAGCCACAGTCATCAAGACAGTATGGTACCGGCACAAAGACAGACATATAGATCAATGGAACAAAATAGAAAGCCCAGAGATAAATCCACACACATATGGACACCTTATCTTCGACAAAGGAAGCAAGAATATACAGTGGATTAAAGACAATCTCTTTAACAAGTGGTGCTGGGAAAACTGGTCCACCACTCGTAAAAGAATGAAACTAGATCACTTTCTAGCACCATTCACAAAAATAAACTAAAAATGGATTAAAGATCTAAACGTAAGACCAGAAACTATAAAACTCCTAGAGGAGAACATGGGCAAAACACTCTCCGACATAAATCACAGCAGGATTCTCTATGACCCACCTCCCAGAATACTGGAAATAAAAGCAAAAATAAACAAATGGGACCTAATTAAAATTAAAACCTTCTGCACAACAAAGGAAACTATAAGCAAGGTGAAAGGACAGCCTTCAGAATGGGAGAAAATAATAGCAAATGAAGCAACTGACAAACAACTAATCTCAAAAATATACAAGCAACTCCTGCAGCTCAATTCCAGAAAAATAAACGACCCAATCAAAAGTGGGCCAAAGAACTAAATAGACATTTCTCCAAAGAAGACATACGGATGGCCAACAAACACATGAAAAGATGCTCAACATCACTCATAATCAGAGAAATGCAAATCAAAACCACAATGAGGTACCATTTCATGCCAGTCAGAATGGCTGCTATCCAAAAGTCTACAAGCAATAAATGCTGGAGAGGGTGTGGAGAAAAGGGAACCCTCTTACACTGTTGGTGGGAATGCAAACTAGTACAGCCACTATGGAGAACAGTGTGGAGATTCCTTTAAAAATTGCAAATAGAACTGCCTTATGACCCAGCAATCCCACTGCTGGGCATACACACCAAGGAAACCAGAATTGAAAGAGACACATGTACCCCAATGTTCATCGCAGCACTGTTTATAATAGCCAGGACATGGAAATAACCTAGATGCGCATCAGCAGATGAATGGATAAGAAAGCTGTGGTACATATACACAATGGAGTATTACTCAGCCATTAAAAAGAATACATTTGAATCAGTTCTAATGAGGTGGATGAAACTGGAGCCTATTATACAGAGTGAAGTAAGCCAGAAAGAAAAACACCAATACAGTATACTAACGCATATATATGGAATTTAGAAAGATGGTAACGATAACCCTGTATGCGAGACAGCAAAAGAGACACAGATGTATAGAACAGTCTTTTGGACTCTGTGGGAGAGGGAGAGGGTGGGATGATTTGGGAGAATGGCATTGAAACATGTATAATATCATATAAGAAATGAATCGCCAGTCTAGGTTTGATGCAGGATACAGCATGCTTGGGGCTGGTGCACTGGGATGACCCAGAGGGGTGGTATGGGGAGGGAGGTAGGAGGGGGGTTCAGGATTGGGAACACGTGTACACCCGTGGTGGATTCATGTTGATGTATGGCAAAACCAATACAATATTGTAAAGTTAAAAAATTTTTTTAATTTAAAAATTAAAAAATAAATAAATAAAGAGGCTGTCTTCACGAGGGGAACTCTCAGATCTCTCTTCAAATTGCTGAATATCTTAAAGGAAGTTGATCTTCATGCTGGGAATCAATTTATATGTAAACTGTTTAAAGAGCTTGTATGTGACATCCACAAATACAGAGAACACTGCAAGAGTTTCTTCTTGAAGATATTGCAAGAAGAGCGTAGGTATCTATTTTTCAAAGAACTGTAATACGTATTCTCTGTATTTGGTTTTGTATAATGAGGGTGATAATAATAGCCACCCCAAGAGTTGTTTTGAGGGTTAGATAATACATTAAATGTCAAGCCCAAGGCATTCTACATGGTACCACTGTGAGGCAGAATAGCTAGCATCATTGCCCTCAGTTTTCAGATGGGGCCCAGAAACCGTAGGTGGCTTGTCCAAAGTCACATGATCAGTACAGTAAAAAAGGGACACTTGATCTCATTTGCCAGCAGAAAGTTCAGTGTTCTTTCCACAACTTCTTACTATCTAAAATAAATGAGGGAGACATGGCAAACCACTCCAATATTCTTTTCTGTGAAATTCCACGGACAGAGGAGCCTAGCAGGCTCCAGTCCTTAGGATCACAAAGTGGCAGACACAGCTGAGGCAACTTAGCAAGCATGCATCTTTTATCATAACTTTTGCTAAAGGGGAAATAGCTTTATTATTTTTACTGATTATTTAAACAAAACATGCTCATTGTATAAATAACTGTGCATATTGGAGAGATGTAAAGAAAAAAGTACAAAAAAATCACATCCAATCACCTAGAAATACCCATGTTTAATTAGAAGCATCATCTTTAAGACATTTTTCTGTGCGTAAACAAGTGTAAATACAATATAACAGGGTTTCCCTGGTGACTCAGTGGTAAAGAATCCATCTGACAATGCAGGAGATATGGGTTCGATCCCTGGTCCAGGAAGATCCCACGTGCCATGGAGCAAGTAAGCCCGTGTGCCACAGCTACAGAGCCTGTGCTCTAGAGCCCGGCAGCCACAGCTACCGAAGCCACACGCCCTAGAGCCCGCGCTCCACAGCAGGAGAAGCTACTGACATGAGGAGCCGGCACACGGCAACAAGCCAGCTGTCCCTGCTTGCCACAACTGCAGGAAAGCCCACAGAGGAATGAAGACACAGCACAGCCAAAACTAAATATAGAAAATTTAAACAAATAGCTATGGCTTCCCAAAAAAACCCAAACAAACAATGTAACGATTAAATAGGATAACACATATCATTTTTATAGTGCATTTTTGTAAAATAAATTATAGACATCTTTACATATTAATAAATATGTTTTAAATTTTGAAATATTTACTAAAGTGCACAAAACTTACAGTTTTACTGCTCAATTTATTTTTAAGACCCACAACTAGTGGAAAAGTCCATCTGGGCAATTCATGGTGGACTCTGTCAGTTCACTGTTTTCTTGGTTACTTATGGTTTGACATAGTCACAGCACTTCGGGACTTTTTTCTCTCTTTCTCAATCACTTCACCCATGGTGATTTTTCAGTTAATGGTCAAGGGCTATGAATCATCTGGGCAGCAGAAAGAACAAGGTTAGAACCTTAATGATGCTCCTCTGTCTTACGCTGCCTTTTATCTGCCCTCTAGGCAGCAGGTTTCATTCTTGCTTTGTCTGGTGAGAGGGTTGGAATCATTCCCTGACAGCTGGCTGTCAGGTTGTGTATTCTGCACCCACTTTATTCCAAACACAAGGTCTCTTCAAGTCTGCCCACCAACCCATCTGCCTTAGTCTGTTAAAACTAAATATACCATAGACTGTGTGGCTTAAACAATAGACACTTCTTTTTCATGGTTCTGGAGGCTGGGAAGCCCAAAATCAAGGTGTCAGCAGATTCCGTGTCTGTTAAGAGCCTACTTCTTAGCTTGTAGACTGCTATCTTCTCACCGTGTCCTCACATGGCAGAAGGGGCCAGGGAGCTTTCTGGAGCCTCCTTCATAATGGTACTAACACCATTTATGAGGGCTCCACCCCCACTACCAAACCACCTCCCCAAAGCCACACCTCCTAACACTGTCACTTCTCAAGGTCAGGTGAATTTTGAGGGACACAAGCATCCACTGTGTAACATCATCTGCACCCCTTCAGTCGCCTTCCCAGTGCCAGACTGAGATCACCCTTGGGACTACGAGCTGACACACCTAACACAGGCATTGCCATTCCGCTGCTAGGGCACCATGCGACAGTGGCCCTCAGAGATGTTCACATTCTCATAGGCAGAACTTACGAACAGGATACTTTACATAGCAGATGTGATTAAGTTAAAGATCTTGATATAGATTATACTAGATTATCCTGGTAGGCCCAACATAATCGTAAGACCCTTATTGAAAAGGGAAGTACGAAGATCAGAAGCTGCAAAGGAGATAAACAGAGAGAGGAAGATGCTGGAAGATGCTACACTGCTGGCATTAGAAATGAGAAAAGGGTTATGAGTGAAGGAAATCTCTAGAAGCTAGAAGAGGCAAGGAATACATTCTCCTCTAAATCCTTCAGAAGGAGTGTAGATTCCACAACAACCTTGATTTTAACACACTGAGACTGATCTTGTGCTTCTGACCTCTAGAATACTTGTGGTAATTTGTTATAGCAGTAATTTGAAACTAATACACGTACCGAACATAGAGCTTCTTTAAAGGCTCTACCTAGAGAAGTAAAGCATAGGCACCCTCTTCACAGGTACGCCTTAACTGAAATTGGATTCCTATTCTCCCCACTCACCCCACTGTCAAAGCTTGGTCAACACGAATGCAGAGAATTATATTCCTTTTCAGAGAACACTGATAGCAGCCAAGTTTGTTACTCTACTCTCTCTCTGTGAAAAATAAAGCTGCTTCTTCACCCAGAAAGGAGAAAAACTCACTAGACAGTTATTCTTCCAAACCTATCACTTGTTTTAACACTTTAAGACTTTGACTTCTAATATGAACAACTTTTCAAACTATACATGTTTCTCTCACAAAGTCCAGCTCTTTAAGCCCAAGCTTTTTAACTTTAAAATTTCATTCACATACACATTTATTAAGTTTACTTTGTTCTTTTCCTGAGCCAATAAATGCATTGATTTAGTGATAGGTGGAGAGAGAACCTGGGTTAATATCACCATAATTTATTTCTATTCATATAAACCTCCATCAACAGTTTTTATTAAAGTACAGTTGATTTACAGTGTTGTTTTAATTACTACTATTCTGCAAAGTGATTGAATTATATATATATAATATATATTTTTAAAAATACTCTTTTCCATTATGGTTTATCACAGGATATTGAATACAGTTTGCTGTGTTATGTACTATGAATTTGGTATTCGTCCATTTTAATATGTAAAAGCTTATATCTGCTGACCCCTCTTCTCACTCCATCCTCCCTGCTTGGTAATCACCAGTGTGTTCTCTAAGTCTGTGATTCTGTTCCTGTTAACAAACGTAGATTCATTTGTGTCATATTTTAGATTCCACATATAAGCAATATTATATGGTATTTGTCTTTCTTTTTCTGCTTATTAATATGATAATATCTAATTGGACCCTTGTTGCTGCAAATAGCATTATTCTGTTCCATTGTATATGTATACAATATACAATTCATCCATCTGTCATCCACCAATATTTTTAATGATTATAAAATATTCTACTATATGGTGACTCCAGAATATATTTACCTAATTCCCTTTTGATGGACATTTTGATTGCCAAGTTTTTGCTAATATAGTGTAGACATGGAGTGGAAGGGGAGGGTGGGACAGATTGAGAAATTAGCACTACCAGGCATAAAATAGATAGCTGGGGGGAACCTACTATAAAGAACAGGAAGCTCAGCTCAATGCTTGTGGGGCCCTAAATGGGAAACCTTGAAGAAAGAAGGGCTAGCTTTGCGGTTTAGAGCTAAGATGGCGCCTGGGGGAAGAGAGAGGGGCGTGGTCTATGTTAAAGTTTTTGATTGTCTCTCTTGATTTCTGTGCAGCACGTGATCACCATAGACTCCTGTTACAATGAAGAGCATGACGACTTGACCTTTAAGGTGATTGGTGCAACTATGGTATATTAAGATTTGACCTTTAACATGATTGGTGCAACTATGGCATATTACAATTTGACCTTTAACGTGATTGGTGCAACCCTCGCAAAACCCCCTTGCTTGCCTGTATAAACCAAGAGTTTGTGGCAATGCAGCGGAACTGCTTAGAGGGAACCCCTGTCGCGTGTGATTGTCTCTCCATCGCTGAGGGGCTGGGTTGGCGGACAGCAGCCTCATCTCTCCTTGGGACCCCTCGGCTTTGCTGAGGGAAGTTCCATTGCCTCTCTCTTTCTGCGGAGTGCCCCCTGCAGGTGCTCTGTGATGACCTAGATGGATGGGATGGGGATGGAGTGGGAAGGAAGTCAAAGAGGAAGAGGATATATGTATACATAGAGCTGATTCACTTAGTTGTTCTACAGAAACTAACACAGCATTGTAAAGCAATTATATGCCAATGAAATTAAAGACCTACATGATTCTAAGTTTAAAAAGTGCAGAAATGAATTTTGATCAGTTGTGACATCATTTCTTTAAAAAAGAGCCTTAGGAACAGATTTTCTAGTTCAAAGTGTATGCACGTTTTACACTTGGAAACTTGTTACCAAACTGATTTTCTCTTATGCTAGAATTAAAAATAAATTGTCCTTTTTGTTTTACCAGTTTTTCTTTTGTGTATAGTCCAGTGTATGAGAGACCCCTTTATCCACACTCTGTCCAATCAGAGGAGTTAGCAATTTTTCTTTATCCACAATGGATCAACAATAATATTGAATTGGTATTTTACTTTGTATGTCTTTGACTATTGGATTAAATGTTTACTGGTCATTTTTAGGGTAGCTCAAACTGTAAAGAATCTGCCTGCAATGCAGGAGGCCCTGGTTCAATCCCTGGGTTGGGAAGATTCCATGGAGGAGGGCATAGCAACCCACTCTAGCATTCTTACCTGGAGAATCCCATGGACAGAGGAACCTGGCGGGCTACAGTCCATGGGGTGGCAAACACCTTCTCTAGATTCATCGGTCATATCCTCAGTCCATTGTTTTTTACATTGCCTTCTTCATATAAGCTTTTTCGTGCCATCACAACATTTTTCCTATGCTTGTCACTTATCTTTTTTCTTTTATTTAATTCTATGGTTTCTCTACCTCCATTAGATTGTCAAGTATGTCAATCATTCTTTTAAAAGTTCTGATTTAGCTAGCACTCCTGCGTTTAATTTTAGTACTGTTGGTGATTTGCGGAATGTGATATCTGAATGTTTGGATTAAGCAGGAACATTTAAAAATAAAGCCTTCTACTTTTCTCTCCCCAAAGTATTTATTTATTTAATTGATATGGTTGCATTTAGGTCTCCAATCTTACTATTATTTTCTTTCTTTTTAACAGACAATTTTATATTAGCGTTATTGTGATATTTTGTGATTTGATATCTTCATGTATTTATAAAATGATCCCCACACTACTGTCCAGTTACCATGTTACATTTGGAAACTTGTTACCGAGTGTAACAAGTTACTGTCTGGTTACCATTATAATACAGTTATTACAATATTGTTGACTATATTCCCTATGCTATATATTGTATCCTCATGATTTATTTATTTTATAGTTGGAAATTTGTCCCTGTTAATATCCCTCCTCTATTTCACTCCACCCTTCACCCTTCTACCCTCTGGCAGTTTGTTCTCTGTTATCTGTGAGTCTGGTTCTGCTTTGATTTGTGCGTTCACTTATTTTGCTTTTTAGATTCCACATAGAAGGGAACTCATATGGTATTTGTCTTTGTCTGACATCACACTTAGAATAATATCCTCTGTGTCTACCCATGTTGTTGCAAATGATAAGATTTCATTCTTTTTTACGCTGAGTGAAATATTACATATAATGGAATATTATTTATTTATTATATATAGCTCCACATATATGATGGAATGTTTCATATATATATGGTTAGAGATGAGTGATACTATATATATAAAATCCTAAAGACACCACCAAAAAGTATTAGAACTAATAAATAAATTCAGCAAAGTTTCAGGATACAAAATTACATACACAAATCTGTTGCATTTCTATACACTAACAATGAATTATCAGGATGAAAAATTGAGAAAACATCCTAT
This sequence comes from Capra hircus, assembly GCF_001704415.2. Lineage (NCBI taxonomy): Eukaryota > Metazoa > Chordata > Mammalia > Artiodactyla > Bovidae > Capra > Capra hircus. The sequence continues at coordinate 84,430,238 of NC_030819.1, read as the reverse complement.
TTGCAATTGCATAAAAATAATAAAATACCCAGTTCAGTTCAGTTCAGTTCAGTCGCTCAGTTGTGTCCGACTCTTTGCCACCCCATGAATCGCAGCATGCCAGGCCTCCCTGTCCATCACCAACTCCCGGAGTTCACTCAGACTCATGTCCATCGAGTCAGTGATGCCATCCAGCCAGCTCATCCTGGGTCGTCCCCTTCTCCTCCTGCCCCCAATCCCTCCCAGCATCAGAGTCTTTTCCAATGAGTCAGCTCTTCGCATGAGGTGGCCAAAGTACTGGAGCTTCAGCTTTAGCATCATTCCTTCCAAAGAAATCCCAGGGCTGATCTCATTCAGAATGGACTGGTTGGATCTCCGTGCAGTCCAAGGGACCCTCAAGAGTCTTCTCCAACACCGCAGTCAAAAGCATCAATTCTTCGGCGCTCAGCCTTCTTCACAGTCCAACTCTCACATCCATACACAACCAATGGAAAAACTATAGCCTTGACTAGACAGACCTTAGTCGGCAAAGTAATGTCTCTGCTTTTGAATATACTATCTAGGATGGTCATAACTTTTCTTCCAAGGAGTAAGAGTCTTTTAATTTCACGGCTGCAGTCACTACCTGCAGTGATTTTGGAGCCCCAAAAAATAAAGTTAGCCACTGTTTCCACTGTTTCTCCATCTATTTCCCATGGAGTGATGGGACCGGATGCCATGATCTTCGTTTTCTGAATGTTGAGCTTTAAGCCAACTTTTTCACTCTCCTCTTTCACTTTCACCAAGAGGCTTCTTAGCTCCTCTTCACTTTCTGCCATAAGGGTGGTGTCATCTACATATCTGAGGTTATTGATATTTCTCCCGGCAATCTTGATTCCAGCTTGTGTTTCTTCCAGTCCAGCATTTCTCATGATGTACTCTGCATATAAGTTAAATAAGCAGGGTGACAATATACAGCCTTGACGTACTCCTTTTCTTATTTGAAACCAGTCTGTGGTTCCATGTCCAGTTCTAACTGTTGCTTCCTGACCTGCATACAGATTTCTCAAGAGGCAGGTTAGATGGTCTGGTATTCCCATCTCTTTCAGAATTTTCCACAGTTTTTGTGATCCACACAGTCAAAGGCTTTGGCATAGTCAACAAAGCAGAAATAGATGTTTTTCTGGAACTCTCTTGCTTTTTCCATGATCCAGTGGATGTTGGCAATTTGATCTCTGGTTCCTCTGCTTTTTCTAAAACCAGCTTGAACATCAGGGAGTTCACGGTTCACATATTGCTGAAGTCTGGTTTGGAGAATTTTGAGCATTGCTTTACTAACATGTGAGATGAATGCAATTGTGCGGTAGTTTGAGCATTCGTTCGCATTGCCTTTCTTTGGGATTGGAATGAAAACTGACCTTTTCCAGTCCTGTGGCCACTGCTGAGTTTTCCAAACTTGCTGGCATATTGAGTGCAGCACTTTCACAGCATCATCTTTCAGGATTTGAAATAGCTCCACTGGAATTCCATCACCTCCACTAGCTTTGTTCGTAGTGATGCTTTCTAAGGCCCCTTGACTTCACATTCCAAGATGTCTGGCTCTAGATTAGTGATCACATCATCATGATTATCTGGGTCATGAAGATCTTTTTTGTACAGTTCTTCTGTGTATTCTTGCCACCTTTTCTTAATATCTTCTGCTTCTGTTAGGTCCAGGGATAAATCTAAAAAGGGGGTAAAAGCTTATGCTTAGAAAACCATAAGATACTGAAAAAAGAAATTGGAAACAGCACAAATGGAAAAGCATAATGTGTTCATGGGTTGAAAGAATGAATTTTGTTAAAATGACCATACTCCCCAAAGCAATCTATAGATTCGATCAGTATCTCTTAACTAATTGTTCATGGGTGTGTACTTAATTTTCATGCTGTCACTCATGGTACACAAGCTTCTCTCGTTGCAGAGCATAGGCTCTAGGGGGCGTGGGCTTCAGTAGTTGTGGAGTGTGAACTCAGAAGTTGTGGCACACGGGCTTAGTTGCCCTGTGTTGTGTGCAGTTTTCCTGGACCAGGGATCGAACTCATGGCACCTACATTGGCAGGTTAACTCCCAATTACTGTATCACCCAGTGTCTTAAGTTTGAACACATTGGAGCAGCCTTGCATTTTTACTTTCTACTTCCCTATGTTTAATGTTGTTGTATTTTATATTACTGTTTTGTATATCCCTTAACTACTTATTGTGGGTATAGATGATTTTGCTATTAATACTTTGTCTTTTAACTTTCCTACTAGCTTAATAAATGATTGGTCTACTACCTTTGCTGTATGTTTGCCTTTACCAATGAGATTTTTTTCCTTTCATAATTTACATATTTCTACTTGCAGTCTTTTGTGCTTACAGAAGTCTCTTTCTGTGCTCTAGTTCACGGATCCATTCCTTTGTATTATCTAATCTGCTGTTGATTTCTTCGAGTGTATTTTTTATTTCAGTTATTGCAATCTTTCAGTCTAGTTCTTTATCTTTTGAAACTCTTTGCAAACTTTTCACTGTGTTCATCCTCTGTGATTAACGTCTTGTCAATCCAGTTTAATGGAGCTGAACTCTTGTTTGTCTGTAGAATTCTTTCTCTTCCTTCAGATCTGAATGATGGACTAGCTGTGTAGAGCATTCTTGTTACAGTTTTTTTGTTTGTTTGTTTTTCTTTCATCTCTTTGAACACATTTTGCCACTCTCTTCTTGCCTTCAAAGTTTCTGCTGAAAAGTCAGCTGATAGTTTTATGGGAGTTCCACTCTACCAAAATAGTTGCTTACCCCTGCTCCTTTTAAGATTCTCTCTTGATCTTTAACTCCTGCCATTTTAATTAGTGTCTTGGTGTGGGCTTCTGTGGGTTTCCTTTGTTTGGGACTCTCTGTGCTTCTTGGTCCTGGATGCCTCTTTCCTTTCCCAAGTTAGGAAAGTTTTCAGCTATTATTTCTTCAAATAGATTCTCTGACACTTTCTCTTTCTTTTCTCTTTCTGGGGTCCTATAATGTGAATGCTAGTATGTTTGATGTTGCTCCAGAAGTCTCCTGAACTATCCTCAATTTAAAAACTTTTTTTTTCTTTTTCTGTTCAACTTTGATGATTTCCACCACTCTGTGCTCTAGTTCACTGATCCATTCCTTTGTGTGATCTAATCTGCTGTTGATTTCTTCTAGCATATTTTTATTTCAGTTATTGCAGTCTTTCAATCTAGTTCTTTATTTCTTTTGAAACTCTTTGCAAACTTTTCACCGTGTTCATTCATTCTTCTCCTTAGTTTATTGAGCATCTTTATAATCATTCCATTAAACTTTTATCAGGTACTTTGTTTAGCTCCACTTTGCATAGTATTTTTTTCTGGGGTTTTTATCCTTTAATCTGGAACATAGTCCTCTGTCACCTCACTTTGACTAATTTTCTGTGTTTAGTTTTATGTGTTAGGTAGGTTAGTTATGTATCCCAATTTGGAATAGTGGTCCTATGGAGGAGGCACCACACGGGCCCCAGCTGCATACTCCCCTCTGGTCATAGGCTATATATGCTCCAGGATTATCTCCTATGTGAGCTGCTTGGGCATTTCTGTTGTGGCAGCCCTGGCCATGGTGGGTATACTAGTAGGCAGGGCTGGCCTATGGCTCAGGGGACTGCTAGGCCCTGCCTCATGTGGTGGCTGCTGACCCACTGCTGTGTGGTGGGATCTACCTGTGGGACCAGGGGGACCCCAAAGCTGGCATTAGCCTGCTGGTGGTAGGTGGGTTCAGGTCCAAGGGCAGTCCATGCTGGTGGGCAGGTAAGCCCCCTGCGTTAATTGGCTAAAACGGGGATTTCAAAATGCCACTTGCATACAGAGCATCAATATCTTCTTAGTAGAGCAAGCTTCCAAAAATGGCAGCCACCAGCATTTATGCCCCTGTGGGGAATCCCAGTTGTCTCCTGCCTTTTCAGGAGGCTCTCAAGATCACAAGTGGCTCTGACCCCAGAATCCTTTCAAATTATTGCTTTTTCACTGAGGCTAGAAGCGTGTGAGATTTTGCTTGTACTCTTTCAGAGTAGAGTCTATGTTTTCCCCAGCTCTCCTGTATCCAAGCCCCACTAGTCTGTAAAGCCGTTTCTTTCAGGGGCTCATCTTCCTGAAGCAGGACCCCTGGCTTGGGGAGTCCAGCATGGGGCTTGTACCACTTGCTCCTTTAGGAGGACCTCTACAGTTGGGATTATCCTCCCATTAATGTGCTGCCTACCTGAGGATCTGGGTCGCAACCATACCAAGCCTGCACACCTCTTCTAACTGTGGTTTCTTATACCTCTATCTGTGGAAAACCTCCCCTGCTAGTCTTCAGGTTGTTCTCGTAGATGGTTGCCCGATAGATAATTGTAATTTTGGTGTGCCCATGGGAGGAAAGGAGCTCAGTCAAGTTCTTCCTTCTCCAAAATCTTGGCCATATTATACAAATAAACAATGCAAAAATAGTTACAAACAGACAGTTCCTTGACACATCACGCGGCTTAATTTTATAATAAATAAATAGGTGTACTTTGTTTAGCTGAAGGTTTGTTGTTTAGTTACTAAGTAATGTCTGACCCTTTTGTAGCCGCATGGACTGTAGCCCACAAGGCTCCTCAGTCCATGGGATTTACCAGGCAGGAATACTGGCATGGGTTGCCACTTCCTTCTCCAGAGGATCTTCCCAACTCAGGGGCTGAACCCATGTCTCCTGCGTTGGCAGGCGGATTATTTACCACTGAGCCACCAGGGATGCCAACTGAAGATTAAGGGTCTTTAAAAACTGTCAGCTGAATAACTTTCTGAAGTTATCCAGCAGTATTTATAACAGTTTGTCCCAAAGAAAGCACAGTCACTTAGTATTTGTGATTCCACTAGGTGTCACACTTAGCATCTTTTTCTTCTACAAATTAATAAACTCCCTAGAATCCATTTATCTGAGATTTTTCTTTCTGCCATGTTTGTTCTTTGCAGAATTGTTTGAATTTTTAAGATGGTTTGGAACATTAGTCTCTAAATAGTTTATTTCAGTGTATACTTAGGTGACTGGAGTTGAATCACTGTTGAGCACATCAGAATTGCCTCCCCAGAGAGCTCTGTTTGCTTTGTTAGGTAGGCATATAAGTTGCATCTCCAAAATAAATGTATTCTCTAAAATCACCAATGGGGGATCCCCAGGGCAGTGTTTATATTAGACTACCAGATCAAATATTTTAACTAAAATGAACAGTCAGTCAGGCTATTTAACTGACAGTAAAGCAAGCAGTTTTTTGTGTGTGAAATAAAGGAACTAACTAGTGATTTTAAATTAAAATAATTTTCACAGCCTTGATATTGAAACACAGTGTTGCCCTTGGTTCTCTGTGAGGTGTATGCCTGGGTGTGTGTGTGTGTTTGTGTTCATGTGTATATTGGGAAGTTGTAAGTAGTAAAGACAAATTCATGTATGTAATTGTTTTATAGGTAAAAGTGCCTAAGATGGGATTTTTTTCAAGTATCAGCAACTCCTGCAGAGACATTCTTGATAAACTGATATGAATGAACAATTATCTAAACAAATACTATTATGGTTATGTTCCAGATAACCTACATGTCTCCATTTAAAATAACTAAGTAAGTGATACTGTAAAACAGGGGTCCCCAGATGCTGGGATCTAATGCCTGATGATCTGTGATAGAGCTGATGTAATAATAATAGCAATAAAGTATGCAATAAATTCTCAAATCATCCTGAAACCATTCCCCCCATCCCTTGGTCATGGGAAAAGTGTCTTCCACGGAATCAGTCCCTGGTGCCAAAAAGGCTGGGGTTCACTGCTGTGGAATATGGCATAGCTATTAAAAAGAACAAACATAAATTTAAAATTCATACTGTTCGTAATTTTCCCCTCATGTATGTCTGACAATTGAAACTTACTTCAGTCAGCTAACAAACCTATTCAAGTACTGTCAAGCTACAAATGGAACCAAAGCCAATGCACTTATTTAAAAAAAAAAAAATAACATCTGTGACTTAAAAACTGTTATATTGAATATTTCTAAATGTCAGATATCCTCAATCTAGAAATCTTTAATTTTACTAAAACAGCTTGGTTAAAAGTTGAGTATTATGTTTTTTCACTGATAAATTCAAGTAGCTTGTACAAAAAATATCTGACATATTTTTACCTTAAAATCTTTACTACAGTCAGAAAGCTTTGATTTCTCTTGACCACATTCTATCTAAATCAAATTCATTTTTGTCCAATAAAAAGTTCAGGAAGACTGCATGAAAATACTATGAATGTTGAAATACCAGACATTTTCTAGATAATTTTATAGAAAAGATAATTCTGAATAGGATTCTTTTATCTTGATGATGTGCTGTTATTCATTTTTCTTAGAACCATTTTTTTCTGATACAGTTTTTCTCCTATAGTGGAGAAACCATTATTTTGCTAATAGTTAACAATATATCTCCCAGATGGTCATTTCCTCTGCATTGCTTCCTTGACCTTTCTCTTCAGCAGCACGAAATTCTTTTCTACAAATTCTTTCCAAAGATACCTGCTAGCTTTTAACGAGGTTTGCAAGGAACCCAACAACTCTCCCTAATTGCTTTTCACCTCTGACCAGCTAGTCACTTCTGGCTGCAGATTTATGTGTCCAGAATACCTAAATTCCTTATCATGCTTGTTATCAATTGCTCCTTTTCAAGATCTTCACTATTTCTAAATAGTAAAAACATCTCTTTATTTTTCTTGTTATAGAAATTTTTTTTAATTTCAATATCAAAGGACATAATTAATTTAGTGCTTGTCCTGATTTATTAGTAAATTTGCTTCCTTTCTTCATAATTTCTTCCCCTGATATATTTGTTAACACTCTGCTGATTAGTGTTAATCCTTTATATGAATAGAATATTTTTCTTATTTGCAAATATATATATCTTTTCAACTAAAGTTACCCCTTATCTGATGTGTTTAATTTACTTCCTTGTCATCTTCTTATTTCCAAAATAGATTTTATTCATTAAAATCTTTTGGTGGTATGTGCTCAAGTCACTTGTTCTATGGAGTTTTCATTCCTTTAAGGAATTAAAGATATGCTGGGTTTGCATTAAAATCCTAAATTGAACATTTCCTTTACACATCTTGATTTAACATTTTTCTTCTGCACTTGGATTAGTTGTGTATTTTTTTCATGAATTATTGTATAGTCAAGTCTCTAATGTTATACTGGAGTCATTAATTTTCTCTACCAATATCTGCTTTTATATCCATAATGTTCTAGAAAATATTGGGCTTCCATGGTGGCTCAGTTAGTAAAGAATCTGCCTGCAATGCAGGAGACACAGGTTCAATCCCTGGGTGGGGAAGATCCCCTGGAGAAGGAAATGGCAACCCACTCCAGTATTCTTGACTGGAAAATCCCATGGACAGAGGAGCCTGGTGAGGGTTATAATGGAGCCTGTTATACTGGAGTCATTAATTTTCTCTACCAATATCTGCTTTTATATCTATATGAGTGTGAGTGAAAATCCCTCGGTTGTGTCCGACTCTTTGTGACCGCATGGACTATACAGTCCATGGAATTCTCCAGACCAGAACACTGGAGTGGGCAGCCATTCCCTTCTCCAGGAGATCTTCCCAATCCAGGGATAGAACCCATGTCTCCCACATTTTGGGTGGATTCTTTACCAGCTGAGTAACAAGGGAAGCCCATTATGTTCTATAAATACTAATTTATATTTCAACAAAAAAAGATCTTAAAAATTCCTTTAAAAAAAAAAAGAGGCATTGTCCTCTATCTCTTCCGCAACATCTTAAGAATCTAACATTTAAAATGTGTTAGTCACTCAAATGTATCTGACTCTTTTCCACCCCATGGACTATAGCCCATCAGGCTCTTCTGTCCATGGAATTCTCCAGGCAAGAATACTGGAGTGGGTTGCCATTTCCTTTTCCAGAAACAATTAGTAGTAAGACATAAAACCAATGCTTTGGAAGGATAAAATTAAGGAGCAGCAAAAATGGCTAGAAAAAAATGGAGACCAAGTGGGAGAATACAGCAATAATACAGGACCATAAACAGGAATGGAGAGAACACTTCAGAAGATTGTGTTTAAGACAGAGTATTCTGAATTTATGGACTGGTTATGCAGGGAAAGGGAGAGGGCAGAACCAGAGATGAAGCTGTGGTTTCCAGCTCAAGTGGCTGAGCAGATGCAGTGCCTTTTAAAGGAATAAGAAAGTCAGAGGAGGAGGCAAGTACAGTTGACTATTCAACAATCGGAGTGGGGAAGGGGGTTAGGGGCTTCATTCCTCCAGAGTTGAGAGTGGGGAGATAACTTTCCAGTCAGCATCCATGATTATGATTCCACAACCACAGATTCAAATAACCAGAGATCATATAGTCCTGTAGTGTTTATTGTTAAAATAGGCATACCTGCCTATTTAAATAGAGTACCGCTGCAGTTCAAACCTGAATTTTTCAAGGGTCATTGTAGAGAGTGTGCAAGACTATCAGTTCTATTTTGGACAGAGTGTTGCTGGAATTTGGAGAAAATTGGTTGTAGTTACCCTGACTACGTAGCACAGAATTTAAGATTAGAGCCAAATAAAAATGCAGGATTTAACCCAAGAGGATAGTTCAAGTCATGACAGAAGACGAGATGCCCCAAAAATAAGAGAAAGGAGAGTAGTACACCTTTACGGTTAAGAGAAGAAAAAGGACCCAGGAGGAAGAAAAGCTCCACAGGGAGTGAATTAAGAGTGGCAAATGCTACTGAAACGGAAAGATGAGGCCTGAGAAAACATCGTTTCTAATAAGAGTAAGAGGTACCTTGAGTAGTGGAGAGAGAAGCCAAATTCAAAAGGGTTAAGCATTAAGTGACGGTAAGGAACTGAAATAAATTCGAATTGTCTGCACCCTTCCCGTCTTTTATCATCCCAGAAACACTGGTTAGGTTTATAGTCACAGGCCTCTTTCCTTTTTTTGGCTTTCCGTGGCCCTCCAGATAGTGATTTGAGTAATTAAGTTCTTCTTAAATAAAGAAAAAATTTAAGAATATAACGATTAATTTAACTTGTTGAAATGGGAAATTCACAAAATCTGTTTTAGAAAATGTTTGAGTCTTAGTACTGCAATTTACTATGATCTTGGTTGGGTTACCTAAAGTGATCTGTGTCTCAGTTCAGTTCAGTTCAGTCGCTCAGTCGTGTCCGACTCTTTGCGATCCAGGAATAGCAGCATGCCAGGCCTCCCTGTCCATCGTCTAGTCCTCATCTATGAGTGATAATATGAAGTAATTTTGAGAATAAAATAAACACATTATTGAAAGATCTCTGTAAGTTGTAACACACTCTACATAAATTAAGTTTTATTGAGACTCCCTTGTTTATGCAAGGGGTCAAGAAACATGATGTTAATTGATTTAAGGGTAAAGGTTTGACCTGGGGGAAAATGTATACGTTAAAATAAGATTAGGTGGAGTTCTTGATGTTAGACAAACAAAGAAAAAGAGAGGCCTTCTTATTCTACTTTTGAACACTTAATTCTTTCTTGTTTTTCTTCTGAGTAGTTAAAGTTAATTGAGAGGTCCTCTAATCTCTCCCACTGTCTCTCTTTTCTACCTACCCTATGTCTCAGAAGAGCTGCTCCTCAGTTCAGTTCAGTCGCTCAGTCGTGTACAACTCTTTGCGACCCCATGAATCGCAGCACGCCAGGCCTCCCTGTCCATCACCATCTCCCGGAGTTCACTCAGACTCACGTCCATCGAGTCAGAGATGCCATCCAGCCATCTTATCCTCTGTTATCCCCTTCTCCTCCTGCCCTCAATCCCTCCCAGCATCAGACTCTTTTCCAATGAGTCAACTCTTTGCATGAGGTGGCCAAAGTACTGGAGTTTCAGCTTTAGCATCATTTCTTCCTAAGAAATCCCACGGCTGATCTCTTTCAGAATGGATTGGTTGGATCTCCTTGCAGTCCAAGGGACTCTCAAGAGTCTTCTCCAACACCACAGTTCAAAAGCATCAATTCTTCGGTGCTCAGCCTTCTTCACAGTCCAACTCTCACATCCATACATGACTACTGGAAAAACCATAGCCTTGGCTAGACGGACCTTAGTCGGCAAAGTAATGTCTCTGCTTTTGAATATGCTATCTAGGTTGGTCACGACTTTTCTTCCAAAGAGTAAGCATCTTTTAATTCCATGGCTGCAGTCACCATCTGCAGTGATTTTGGAGACCAAAAAAATAAAGTCTGACACTGTTTCCACTGTTTCCACATCTATTTCCCATGAAGTGATGGGACCAGATGCCATGATCTTCGTTTTCTGAATGTTGAGTTTTAAGTCAACTCTTCACTCTCCACTTTCACTTTCATCAAGAGGCTTCTTAGTTTCTCTTCACTTTCTGCCATAAGGGTGGTGTCATCTGCATATCTGAGGTTATTGATATTTCTCCCGGCAATCTTGATCCAGCTTGTGTTTCTTCCAGTCCAGCATTTCTCATGATGTACTCTGCATATAAGTTAAATAAGCAGGGTGACAATATACAGCCTTGATGTACTCCTTTTCCTATTTGGAACCATTCTGTGGTTCCATGTCCAGTTCTAACTGTTGCTTCCTGACCTGCATACAGACTTCTCAAGGGGCAGGTCAGGTGGTCTGGTATTCCCATCTCTTTCAGAATTTTCCACAGTTTATTGTGATCCACACAGTCAAAGGCTTTGGCATAGTCAATAAAGCAGAAATAGATGTTTTTCTGGAACTCTCTTGCTTTTTCCATGATCCAGTGGATGTTGGCAATTTGATCTCTGGTTCCTCTGCCTTTTCTAAAACCAGCTTGAACATCAGGAAGTTCACAGTTCATGTATTGTTGAAGCCTGGCTTGGAGAATTTTGAGCATTACTTTACTAGCATATGAGATGAGTGCAGTTGTGCAGTAGTTTGAGCATTCTTTGGCATTGCCTTTCTTTGGGATTGGAATGAAAACTGACCTTTTCCAGTCCTGTGGCCACTGCTGAGTTTTCCAAACTTGCTGGCATATTGAGTGCAACACTTTCACAGCATCATCTTTTAGGATTGGAAATAGCTCAGTTGGAATACCATCACCTCCACTAGCTTTGTTCATAGTGATGCTTTCTAAGGCCCCCTTGACTTCACATTCCAGGATCTGGCTCTAGATAAGTGATCACACCATCGTGATTATCTGGGTCATGAAAATCTTTTTTGTACAGTTCTTCTGTGTATTCTTGCCACCTCTTCTTAATATCTTCTGCTTCTGTTAGGTCCATACCATTTCTGTCCTTTATCGAGCCCATCTTTGCATGAAATATTCCCTTGGTATCTCTAATTTTCTGGAAGAGATCTCTAGTCTTTCCCATTCTGTTCTTTTCCTCTATTTCTTTTTTAAACAAGGCTTTCTCAGCTCTTCTTGCTATTCTTTGGAACTCTGCATTCAGATGCCTGTATCTTTCCTTTTCTCCTTTTTTTTTTTTTTTACCTCTCTTCTTTTCACAGCTATGTGTAAGGCCTCCCTAGACAGCTATTTTGCTTTTTTGCATTTCTTTTTCATGAGGATGGTCTTGACCCCTGTCTCCTGTACAATGCCACGAACCTCATTCCATAGTTCATCAGGCACTCTATCTATCAGATCTAGGCCCTTAAATCTATTTCTCACTTCCACTGTATAATCATAAAGGATTCGATTTAGGTCATATCTGAATGGTCTAGTGGTTTTCCTTACTTTCTTCAATTTAAGTCTGAATTTGGCAAGAAGGAGTTCATGATCTGAGCCACAGTCAGCTCCTGGTCTTGTTTTTGTTGACTGTATAGAGCTTCTCCATCTTTGGCTGCAAAGAATAGAATCAATCTGATTTCAGTGTGGACCATCTGGTGATGTCCATGTGTAGAGTCTTCTCTTGTGTTGTTGGAAGAGGGTGTTTGAGATCACCAGTGCATTTTCTTGGCAAAACTCTATTAGCCTTTGCCCTGCTTCATTCGCATTCCAAGGCCAGATTTGCCTGTTACTCCAGGTGTTTCTTGACTTCCTACTTTTGCATTCCCGTCCCCTATAATGAAAAGGACATCTTTTTTGGGTGTTAGTTCTAAAAGGTCTTGTAAGTCTTCATAGAACCGTTCAACTTCAACTTCTTCAGCATTACTGGTTGGGGCATAGACTTGGATAACTGTGATATTGAATGCTTTGCCTTGGAGACGAACAGAGATCATCCTGTCGTTTTTGAGACTGCATCCAAGTACTGCATTTTGGACTCTCTTGTTGACCATGATGGCCATTTCTTCTGAGGGATTCCTGCCCGCAGTAGTAGATATAATGGTCATCTGAGTTAAATTCACCCATTCCAGTCCATTTTAATTTGCTGATTCCTAGAAAGTCGACATTCACTCTTGCCATCTCCTGTTTGACCACTTCCAATTTGCCTTGATTCATGGACCTGACATTCCAGGTTCCTATGCAATATTGCTCTTTACAGCATCGGACCTTGCTTCTCTCACCAGTCACATCCACAGCTGGGTATTGTTTTTGCTTTGGCTCCATCCCTTCATTCTTTCTGGAGTTATTTCTCCAGTGATCTCCGGTAGCGTGTTGGGCACCTCCTGACCTGGGGAGTTCCTCTTTCAGTATCCTACCATTTTGCTTTTTCTAGAGCTGGAGAAAACAACCAGGCTGCACAGACTGTATAGGGCAGGTCCCTTTCACTGCCCCAGAGATACTTCTTTACAGAGATTTACACCTAGCCACTGCTCTCTCCTGAAAATTTTATTGCACAGGTTTAGTTTATTTCTGCACTGTGGCCCTTTATATAGCCACAAACCATTATAACGAGCTAAATTTCATTGTCCTTATGTACCAATTTTCACCTTCTACAAGGTTATTATTGCCTCTGTGGAGAATTTGTGCTTCAGCTCCTTCTTTCCCCTCTGTCCATTCTCATGGTAAGTCTCTCTGTAGCTGAAAATATCTGAAAGCCAGGGGGAGGAGGAGCTCACCAACGTAGTCTATACGGACCACCCTCCTAAGGCACAGGACTGGGTGGAGAGGGTGAAGAATGGACCCGGATGGTTGAACAGAAGATATCAACACAGAAAATATGCCAGTAGCCATGAAATACATCTTCCATCTGGGATGGCTTGGAGAACAGGCAAAGTCAAAAGTCAGAGGAGGTGTGTTCTAAAGAAGACAGAGGAGACAGGCAATCAGATTAATAAAAAGAGAGCTTAACACAAAAGCCAAACTAACAGCAATGGCTGGGATATTTTGAGACCTAGTTCTTTTCCAATATTTAAAGCATGAATCCTTAATCTCATGTGAGGATTGACACTCTCCTGCTGCTGTTTTAGTGGGTTCTTAGTTCATTAAGCTTCTGCCAGGGATGTGGTCCTAGCGGGTTGAGTACAACTTTTCATTTGATGAAAGGATTAATGAGGCTTAAGACATGATGTGGAAAAATTAAAACGAATGTCCAATTTCTAATAGACTTCCTGGCATATCACATTATACTGCGACATTTCTTTGACCCAAATTTCTCAACTATTTCCTGAAAGCTTCCACTTAATTCTTCCACATTTCACTTGACTTCCCTTTAGATTTTACAAAAGTTACAAACATTCACATTGGAAAATTATACCTGGTAAATAATTCTCAAGCATTCACACATGGGACTTTTTTCTCTTATCACTAATTATTAGTAAACCCCAAATGTTCATATTATATAACAGTTTGTCATTTTTCTGTGGGTATTATTTTTATTCTTTGTCTTACAAGGTAGCTGTCCCTTAGCAAGTAAGTAAGGCTAGCTTATCAACCCACATTCACATTTAAATCAGCCTTGTGCTTAGCAACTTTCAGGACCATCCACGAAGTGACTCATAAACACAAAACATTTGTGTACAGTGAGCTATCTCTTCATTTTATGGCACAAACTATGCATTGCGGTAGTTTTTAGAAAAAAGAGAAATTTGCAAAGATAGAGTAAGGGTGCACAATAATTGAAAATCTATGGTTATAAAACATAAAAGAAATACATTTCTCACAGGATTTTCATTTTGTTACCGTTTTAGATGGCACATAAGAGAAGTCTTCAAATATGCACAATTAGAAAGAATAAAGAGGAGACATAGTCATTCTTTTTCTGATAAAGCCCTGGAACAAACTGAGTTTTCTCAATTTATCTAATACTCTTTATAAAAGGCACAAAAATGAAACAAATGGTAATTTAAGAGAATAAATACTGATTCTATTCTGCTTAAAATAAAATTACATATTTGCATGTAAAAGAAAAGATGTCAGAGCTAGAACAGAAGAATGAATTCATGTTATTAAGAATTTACAACTAAAAATTAAAATTCTGACATTATAAAAATGCTCATAAACTCACAACCATCACTTGATGTCAGGATATTATGGTCATTAAAAAATAATATTACCTAGAAATTCCATCTGAACAAAGAAATTATGTAGTATAATTTTATTAAATAAAATTAACATTCCTAAAGATATCTGAAATCTACTTTGTAACTTTTGTGATTGTGAACTACAAACAAGAGCATTAAGTACATATTTTAACTTGGTGAGGTACAATCACTTTTTATTTTGATCACATATTGAGTTCTGCAATTCGTAGGAAATACTAGCAAATTTATACTCAGATGAGTTTAATGTATAAGATAGATTTCTTAGCAACATGACAACTCAATAGGCACTAAGTATAGTGAACTTAGCACTACCAATATGTTAATTCACCAATATATTCATCAGTAAAATATAGAACATTTTTATTTATTTGTTTTTGCCTTCATAGTACAGTAGTATAATCAATTTTTAAATGAAAGTCTGAACCTATCTTTTAGATTTACTTTATCTGGCATTAGAAGCAAGAATTGAGTAAAACAATTGATACAAATTTGGAAATATGTAATATAACTGCAAACTTACTAATATAAACAATAGTATCAGTTCAGTTCAGTTCACTCGCTCAGTCATGTCCAACCCTTTGCGACCCCATGAATCACAGCACGCCAGGCCTCCCTGTCCATCACCAACTCCCGGAGTTCACTCAGACTCACATCCATTGAGTCAGTGATGCCATCCAGCCATCTCATCCTCTGTCATCCCCTTCTCCTCCTGCCCCCAATCCCTCCCAACATCAGAGTCTTTTCCAATGAGTCAACTCTTCGCATGAGGTGGCCAAAGTATTGGAGTTTCAGCTTTAGTATCATTCCTTCCAAAGAAATCCCAGGGCTGATCTCCTTCAGAATGGACTGGTTGGATCTCCTTGCAGTCCAAGGGACTCTCAAGAGTCTTCTCCAACACCACAGTTCAAAAGCATCAACTCTTCGGCACTGAGCCTTCTTCACAGTCCAACTCTCACATCCATACCTGACCACAGGAAAGACCATAGCCTTGACTAGATGGACCTTAGTCGGCAATGTAATGTCTCTGCTTTTGAATATGCTATCTAGGTTGGTCATAACTTTTCTTCCAAGGAGTAAGTGTCTTTTAATTTCATGGCTGCAGTCACCATCTGCAGTGATTTTGGAGCCCAAAAAAATAAAGTCTGACACTGTAACAACAATAAATGGACATTTTCAAAGTATATTTTTCCTATGCCATGTAAAATAGAAAAATTCATCTACAGACCATTATGAAAAATTAACTTTTTTCATTTGTCAAGGTTCTTTCCTTTCTAAGCTGTGTGCATTAGCCATGAAATTCTCAAAATTTGTTAATGGAGGTATTTTTCTGTGAAAAAATGTCTTTTTTCTTTGTAATGGAGAAAATGATATTTACTACTTACCAGAATGTGACACTTGGCTTTATTATACTGCAAATATAGGAATAAGGATTTTATAATTTTAGGGGATGATTAAATTTTGTATAACAAAATTATCATTTTCAATATATTCCAGCAAACTGTTATTTTCACTATCTTCATACTTGTGTTGTCTCTCTAAGGAAACATATTTGAAATCTCAGGGTTCATATATTCAGTTTACTCAGAAATATCTTTGTAAATCTTACCAAATTAATTTTTCCATGCCTGTTTTTAGTCCTCAATTCAGTTCAGTCACTCTGTTATATCTGACTCTCTGCAACCACATGGACTGCAGCATGCCAGGCTTCCCTGTCCATCACCAACTCCCAGAGCTTGCTCAAACTTATGTCTGTTGAGTTGGTGATGGCATCCAAACATTTCATCCAACTTTTAGTCCTAGTAGAATACATTTGTTTGAAGTGACTACCCCTTTGCCTTAATTTGTAAATGAAGCAAATATATAAGTTCGGTTATAAGAATATTTTAGTTACTTATAAGTAGAATATACTGAGACACAGGACATCCTGTCCACAGTTATTTATTCTACCTGTATGCTTAAGAATTAATGTTTCATGCTTTCTTTTTCACTGCCATCTACATAATAGCTTGCTCTTCTTGGTCAAGTATATTCCTTACCTTCTTCACAGCCTTACTGAAGTCCTATCACTGTTCCTTAAACTTTTTCCAAAACCATCAGTTCAGTTCAGTTCAGTTCAGTCACTCAGTCGTGTCCAACTCTTTGCGACCCCATGAATCGCAGCACACCAGGCCTCCCTGTCCATCACCAACTCCCGGAGTTCACTCAGACTCACGTCCATCGAGTCAGTTTTCAGTGATGCCATCCAGTCATCTCATCGTCTGTCATCCCCTTCTCCTTCTGCCCCCAATCCCTCCCAGCATCAGACTCTTTTCCAATGAGTCAACTCTTTGCATGAGGTGGCCAACGTACTGGAGTTTCAGCTTCAGCATCATTCCTTCCAAAGAAATCCCAGGGCTGATCTCCTTCAGAATGGACGGGTTGGATCTCCTTGCAGTCCAAGGGACTCTCAAGAGTCTTCTCCAACACCACAGTTCAAAAGCATTAGTTCTTCGGCGCTCAGCCTTCTTCACAGTCCAACTCTCACATCCATACATGACCACAGGAAAAACCATAGCCTTGACTAGACGGATCTTAGTCAGCAAAGTAATGTCTCTGCTTTTGAATATGCTATCTAGGTTGATAATAGTTTTCCTTCCAAGGAGTAAGCGTCTTTTAATTCCATGGCTGCAGTCACCATCTGCAGTGATTTTGGAGCCCCAAAAATAAAGTCTGACACTGTTTCCACTGTTTTCCCATCTATAGAGTTGTGCAATTGCCTTCATAGTAAATGGCAATAGATATTGACCACTGTGGGCTTCCCAGGTGGTGCTAGTGGTAAAGAACCAGAATGCCAGTGCAGAGATGCAGGGTCAATTCCTGGGCTGGGAAGATCCCCTGGAGGTGGGAACGGCAGCCCACTCCAAAATTCTTGCCTGGAGAATCCCATGGACAGAGGAGCCTGGTGGGCTACAGTCTATTAGTCACAAAGAGTCAGACAACACTGAAGTGACTTAGCACTCATGCATTGACCGCTGTGGAAGGTAGAATAATGGCCCCACAAGGAAGTCTGTGTCCTAATCTCTGGAATCTGTAAATATGTTACCTTAAAAGGCAAAAGAAAATTCAAAGTGCAGATGGAATTAAAGTTGCTAATCAGTAGATCTTAAAATAATGAGATTATAGTTAATCACTTGAGTAGAGCCTTACAAACAGGAAAAGACTAAAGAGTCAATAGAGGTGTGATGATAACATGAAGAGGCAGGTGAGATTTGAAGCTTGAGTGAAACTTGCTCTGAAGTTGCATGTGAGTGGTCTGTAGAAGCTGGGATGAGCCTTCAGCTGACAGCCAGCAATAAATGGGAATCTCAGTCTACAACAGTAAAATGTGGATTCTGCCAAAAACTTGCATGAGTCTAAACATGCATTCTCCCCTAGAGCCTTCAGAAAGGAATCGACCCTATTACACCTTAGTTTTAGCCTGATTGAGACCTATTTTGAACTGACTTCCAGAATTATAAGATTAAAAAAATGTTTCTGTTGCTTTAAGCTTTTGTGTGTGCTAAGTTTCTTCAGTGGTGTCTGACTTTGCAGCCCTATAAACTGTAGCCTGCCAGGCTCCTCTGTCCACGGGATTCTTCAGGCAAGAATACTGGAGTGGGTTGTCATTCCTTCCGCTAGGGGATCTTCCCAACCCAGGGATCAAATCCACATCTCCTGCATTGACAGGCAAGTTCTTTATCACTTGGGAAGCACTGTTTTAAGTTTAGTTTTTGCTAATTTGTATGACAACAGTAGAAAACTAATACAATCACATTCACCTCCAACTGTTAATCTACTAATTAATTTATTCTATCATCTATTAACTATCTTATAGATATATAGGGTTGGTTCTGTTCCACTGTGACCAACTGAGTGAAGGGATTCAGCTCCTGTTCTTCTCAGAATTATATTATTAGCATAGGAGCAAATAGGAGAATACATTGATTAAAGAGTCGAAAACAAGAGTGGAAACATCAACAGACAATAGATTTTAATCAATTTGTGGAAGACAGAGAACGTGTACATGCTAATTCACTTCAGTCGTGTCCGACTCTTTGCAAACCTGTAGACTGTAGCCCAAGCTCAGTCCATGGATTCTCCAGGCAAGAATCCCAGAGTGGATTGCCTTGCCCTCCTCCAGGGGATCTTCCTTACCCAGGGATCGAACCCTTGTCTCTTATGTCTCCTGCATTGGCAGGCAAGTTCTTAAACTATGGAAAATTCTGAGAGAGATGGGAATACCAGACCAGCAGACCTGCCTCTTGAGAAATCTGTATGCAGGTCAGGAAGCAACAGTTAGAACTGGACATGGAACAATAGACTGGTTCTGAATAGGAAAAGGAGTACATCAAGGCTGTATATTGTCACCCTGCTTATTTAACTTATATGCAGAGTTCATCATGAGAAACGCTGGGCTGGAAGAAGCACAAGCTGGAATCAAGATTGCTGGGAGAAACATCAATAACCTCAGATATGCAGATGACACCACCCTTATGGCAGAAAGTGAAGAGGAACTCAAAAGCCTCTTGATGAAAGTGAAAGAGGAGAGTGAAAAAGTTGGCTTAAAGCTCAACATTCAGAAAATGAAGATCATGGCACCCGGTCCCATCACTTCATAGGAAATAGACGGGGAAACAGTGGAAATAGTGTCAGACTTTATTTTTGGGGGCTCCAAAATCACCGCAGATGGTGACTGCAGCCAGGAAATTGAAAGATGCTTATTCCTTGGAAGAAAAGTCGTGACCAACCTAGATAGCATATTCAAAAGCAGAGACATTACTTTGCTGACTAAGGTCCGTCTAGTCGAGGTTATGGTTTTTCCAGTAGTCATGTATGGATGTGAGAGTCGGACTGTGAAGAAGGCTGAGTACCGAAGAATTTATGAACTGTGGTGTTGGAGAAGACTCTTGAGAGTCCCTTGGACTGCAAGGAGATCCAACCAGTCCATTCTGAAAGAGATCAACCCTGGGATTTGTTTGGAAGGAATGATGCTAAAGCTGAAACTCCAGTACTTTGGCCACCTCATGTGAAGAATTGACTCATTGGAAAAGAGTCTGATGCTGGGAGGGATTGGGGGCAGGAGGAGAAGGGGACGACAGAGGATGAGCTAGCTGGATGGCATCACTGACTCGATGGACGTGAGTCTGAGTGAACTCCGGGAGTTGGTGATGGACAGGGAGGCATGGCGTGCTGTGATTCATGGGGTCGCAAAGAGTCGGACACAACTGAGCGGCTGAACTAAACTGAACTTAAAGTGCCACCTGGGAAGATAGAGAGTAGTTTGCAGCATATTTATGAGTAACCCGGATTGGAAGAATGTATAGATCAAAACCTACACAAGAAAGTTGATAGGGAGAGTCAGTTCAGTTCAGTCACTCAGTCGTGTCTGACTCTGTGCATCCCCATGGACTGCAGCATGCCAGGCCTCCCTGTCCATCACCAAGTCCCAGACTTTGCTCAAACTCATGTCCATTGAGTCAATGATGCTATTCAACCATCTCATCCTCTGTCGTCCCCTTCTCCTCCTGCCCCCAAGCCCTCCCAGCATCAGGGTCTTTTCCAATGAGTCAGCCCGTTGCATCAGGTGCCTAAAGTATTGTTAGAAGAAATACAGTTATTTTCTGCCAAGTGCCGGGAGACTTCAGAATCTATATTGGATGATTTTAAAATAGAGTGAGATGGAAATCAAGGTGATTATGTGAAGCAAAGTCTAAAGATCAGCTGTATAATTTTCCTCATCTGCATCTCTAGGTTAAAAACAAATGAGGTAAACTGCCAGAGAAGGCTAAGGATCTAGAGTGGGGATTATCTACCAGAATGAGCCTCCTTCAGACTGAAAGAGGGGAGAGAAGAGGATGTCCTGTCTATTCCTTCCTTTCAGGTGAAGATAATCAATAGATTTCGTTATATTTGCCAGGCAAATGTTATAAATGTTGACAGTGTGAATGATAGACATGGCAGGGGGAACTGCTGAGAAAAGTGGAAGGAATTAATTTCCTCATTTTATGCTAGTTGAGATGCTTCATCTAAAGATGCTGAAAGGAATGGGCTCTATTACACCTTAAGTTAGCCTGACTGAGATCTAAGAAACAAGATTCAAGTATGTATATTATTTAAAACCACTGTAAGGTAACTTATTGTGGTAGGCAGTCTCTAAGTAGCCCACAATTATCCCTGCTTCCAGTATTCACGTCTTTGTACCATCACCTCACCTTGAGTGTGGGCTCAGGTTATTGATTAACTTCTAGGAAACAGAACACAGCAGAAATGAGGGATATCAATTTGAGATTAGGTGATTAAGAGAAGACTGAGATCTTAAGCCTGAGAGCTTCCTTGCGTTGTGAACCAGGAAGGCCAGCAAGTGATCCTTTCCCTATTGGTGAGCCTTCAGATGAGACCAAAATCCAAAATTGGTAATTTGACTGCAATCTCAGGAGAAGTCTTAAGTCAGAGGCACTGGGCTAAGTCACACCAGATTCCTCACCCAAGGGAACTGTGAGATAGTAAATGTTATTGTTACATTATTTATTGTTATATACCTATTACATGGGTAGTGTTTTAAAGTGCAGTAATGAATATACACATTTGTATACATTTTTACTGGAGAAGGCAATGGCACCCCACTCCAGTACTCTTGCCTGGAAAATCCCATGGACGGGGGAGCCTGGTAGGCTGCAGTCCATGGCGTCGCTGAGTCGGACACGACTGAAGTGACTTAGCAACAGCAGCAGCACACAGTTTTACATATAATACACATGTCATTTTTATTGATTTTGTAAAAAGATTTTGCTATATAAAATTTAAAATTTTTTATTCAAATATATCTCATTTTTCCATAAATTAAAATTTTCCTATCTATAAATTATAGATAGAGTATGCTAGATTTTTTTTTGAAAGATAATTGCTTTACAATATTGTGTTGGTTTCTGCCATACAGCAACATGAATCAGCCACAGGTGTACCTATGTCCCCTCCCTCCTGAACCCCACTCCCGCCCCTCTAGGTTGTTGCAGAGTACCGGGTTGAACTCCTTGTGTCACACAGCAAATTCCCACTCTCCGTTTTGCATATGGTAATACATATGTTTCCGGGCTGTGCTCCCAATCTGTCCCACCCTTTACTTCCCCCACTGTGTCCACATGTCTGTTATCTATGCCTGTTTTGTGTAAGGATGCTTTTTTTCAAATTTTACAGCTATAATTTTAATTCATGTGAAGTTTACTTCCTGGCTAGAAGAGGTTCCAATTAGACTTTTCCTGTATGCCTAGTCAGTTTTACCAAAAAATTTATTAAATAATCCATTATTTTCCTACTTTTGTAAACAAATTAAAGAAATTTAATGAATTGTCATATGTAAGTGGATTTGTCTCTGAAGGCTATTCTGTTCTACAGACCCACTTGCCTCTTCCTATACCAACAGCTTATGGATGTGCTGATGCATGCTCTAGCTGCTTAGTAACAAAAGCTGTGACCCCATCCGAATAGCTTTTCATTTCTACTTTTATTGGCTATTTAAACTACAATGTACAAAGAGCTCAAGATGAATAAGAAAAAGACACATCAATTTTTTAATTGACCAAAAAAATGTTATTTACCAAAAGAAAAAAGCAAATTCAAATGACCAACAAACATAAACCTCTCCACTATTCAGTAACAATCTATTAAATTAACAGTGGCTTCCCTGGTGGCTCAGACAGTAAAGAATCTGCCTGCAGTGCCAGAGACATGGGTTTGACCCCTGGGTTGAGAAGATTCCCTGGAGAAGAGAACGGCTACCCACTCCAGTATTCTGGCCTAGAGAATCCCATGAACAGTGGAGCCTAGGGGGCTACAGTCCATGGGGTTGTAAAGAGTCAAGCACGACTGAAGTGACTTAGCACACACAAATTAACAATAAGATATATAACCTTACCCTATCTAACTGGCAAACATTTGAGAGTTCGAATTTCTATTTCCAGTGAGAATGCAAGTAAAAGAATACTTACCTTAATGACAAGGGAGTGAAATTTGCATTGTTGCTGTATAGAACTAATAGAAGAAGAAGATATTAAGAAGAAGTGGCAAGAATACACAAAAGAACTATACAACAAAGATCTTAATGACCCAAATAACCATGATGGTGTGATCACTTACCTAGAGCCAGACATCCTGGAGTGTGAAGTCAAGTAGGACTTAGGAAGCATCACTACAAACAAAGCTAATGTAGGTGATGGGATTCCAGCTGAACTAGTTCAAATTCTAGAAGATGATGCTTTGAAAGTGCTGCACTCAATATGCCAGCAAATTTGGAAAACTCAGCAGTGGTCTAAGGACTGGAAAAGATCAGTTTCCATTCCAATCCCAAAGAAAGGCAAGGCCAAAGAATGCTCAAACTACCGCACGATTGCACTCATCTCACATGCTAGTAAATAATGTTCAATATTCTCCAAGCTAGGCTTCGACAGTACATGAACTGAGAACTTCCAGATGTTCAAGCTGGATTTAGAAAAGGCAGAGAAACCAGAGATCAAATTGCCAACATCCAATGGATCACAGAAAAATCAAGAGAGTTCCAGGAAGACATCTACTTCTGCTTCATTGATTAAAGCCTTTGACTGTGTGGAACATAATAAACTGTGGAAAATTCTTCAAGAAATGGGAATACCAGACCACCTGACCTGCCTCGTGAGAAATCTGTATCCAGATCAAGAAGCAACAGTTAGAACTGGACATGGAACAACAGACTGGTTCCAAATTGGGAACCAGTACATTGTCACCCTGCTTATTTAACTTATATGCAAAGTATATCATGCGAAATGCCAGGCTGGATGAAGCACAAGCTGGAATCAAGATGTTGGGAGAAATATCAATAACCTCAGATATGCAGATGACACCACCCTCAAGGCAGAAAGTGAAGAAGGACTGAAGAGCCTCTTAATGAAAGCGAAAGAAGAGAGGGAAAAAACTGCCTTAAAACAACATTTAAAAAATGATGATCATGGCATCTGGTCTCATAACTTCATGGCAAATAGATAGAGAAACAATGGAAACAGTGACAGACTTTATTTTCTTGGGCTCCAAAATCACTGAAGATGGTGACTGCAGCCATGACATTAAAAGATGCTTGCTCCTTGGAAGAAAAGCCATGACCAACCTATACAGCATGTTAAAAGACAGAGATATTACTTTGCCAACAAAGGTCCATATAGTCAAAGCAATGGCTTTTCCAGTAGTCATGTATGGATGTGAGAGTTGGACCATAAAGAAAGCTGAGCACCAAAGAATTGATGTTTTTGAACGGTGGTGTTGGAGAAGACTCTTGAGAAGTCCCTTGGACTACAAGGAGATCAAACCAGTCCAACCTAAAGAAAATCAGTCCTGAATATTCATTGGAAGGACCGATGCTGGTGCTGAAGCTCCAATACTTTGGCCACCTGATTCAAAGAACTGACTCATTGGAAAAATGAGTCATAGGTCACACCTAGGAGTTCCACTCCTGGGAATCTGTACCATAGAAATAAACAACACTTAAGAATATTCATTTGTCTCAGCCACTGAGACATATCCAACTCTTTGCAATCCTAGGGACTGCAGCCCACCAGGCTCCTCTGTCCATGGGTATTCCTGACACGAATATTGGAGTGGGTTGCCATTTCCTCCTCTGGGGGATCTTCCCAATCCAGGTATCAAAGTCACATTTTCCATGTCTACTGCATTGCAGGTGAATTCTATATTGCTGAGCCACTGGGGATAAACAGTCCCTAAGAATATTGCTATAGAATGTTTATTGCAGCAATGATCATTGTGGCACAAAGCTAAAAACATTTTTCATGCCCATTAGTAAAAGTATATTCAAGCAATCATAGTACATGTATATTATGAAATCAACTGTTTAAAAGGTGTCTCATAACTATACTAAATGAGCAAGAAGAGGAAAATGCAGTAAAGTGTTGGTAACATGATCTCAATTTTGTAAAATAACTAACAAGTGAAAAAACTATGAGTATCATCTCTTTGCATGTAGAGTAAGATCATAAAAAATGACTGAGTCAACTGAAACCTTGCACACTGATTTAATAATCAGTAGAGAAAACTATGATTGTTCTGAAACCCTTAACACATTTAGTCAATACTTTAGTTCTCTTAGTGTCAATTACACATATACATGCTACATATATGTGTTAAGGTGCTTCATTAGTGTCCAGCTCTGTGTGACACTACAGACTATAGCCCATCAGGCTCCTCTGTCCAAGAGATTCTCCAGGCAAGAATACTGGTGTGGATTGCCATGCCCTCCTCCAGGGGATCTTTCCAGGCCAGGGACTGAACACGTGTCTCTAAGTCTTTTATACTGGCAGGCGGGTTCTTTACCACTAGGGCCACCTGGGAAGCCCCAGTTACATAGAATTAGGTATAAAAGTATAGAGAAATTATCAAATGTAAAATGATATATTTAGTACACTTTAAGTTCAAATGTTAGGATCATTAAGAATTAAGTGATTTTATTTCACTATAAAAAACCTGTTAAACTTACCAAGGATGATTGGAAGAGTACTACCTTCTCCACTGGGTAACTCACTATAATGGACTAAGTCTCTTTTCTATGCCTTGGCAAACATTGCTCTCCTTCTCTGTGTTTGGCCAAGCCATGCTTCTGGGCCAGTCTCAGCTCCCAGCCAGGGTGTGATCGCTGGCCGTGGCAGTGAAAGCCCAGGATCCTAACGGCCAGGCCACCAGGGACTCCTGTCATTCTTCTTTTAAAGACTGATTCAGCTTCTGATGTTTTATCCTTTTAATATCTCTAAAAATGCCTTAATGTGAAGTTTTCTTCTGTTTGCGTCACTTCCTCGGGGACTCCATTCTCCCATCACAATCACTTTCTTTACTGATGTGGGTAAGTTCACCGTCACTCGGTCCCTCTGGCTGAGTAGCTGGAGTCTCTCAAAGGGCAGTAGTGTCAGCATCCCCATGGCCAGTATTTTTATGTTCAGTTGGAGTTTCACTTCAGCATTATGACTTTCCATTTTTTCTTGCACTTTCATCTCTGTTGTTTATTTTCCTTTTTGATTATTCATTTTGCAAAATGTTACATAGTTTTACCACTGGGAGACAAGGAAACAATATACTACATGCTTTGCTGTCAACACACTGAATAAAAAATAGGCAGTGATCAGTCACTAACAGATTTCGAAAAAAGTGTCATGATTGGTCACGATCATAATGTATATTTGTTATTCACAAGGTGACTTGTAGACTAACAAGTTGGCAGTGAAGTTTGTACTTTATACGTGCATTCACAGTTAATATATTGCGGCAACTGAAATTCAAACCACGTTCTTAGAAGACTGGTATTACTTAACTGAGCTGCGGCCAGAAAAATCTGTTTACGAAGTAACTGCACAAAGTGAAGATTTGCTATAGATTTACTCATTTTAACCATTTTAAGTATGTGGTTCAGTAATGTTAAGTATGTCCACATTGTTGTACAATAGATCTCCATAAATTTTTCATCTTGCAAAACTGAATCTCTTCGTCCATTGAGCAATGTGTATGTTTCACATTATTATAAAATCATGTCATTGTTCTTATTCAGTCGCTCGGTCGTGTCTGACTCATTGCAACCTCATGGACTGCAGCACGCCAGGCTTCCCTGTCTTTAACTATCTCCCAGCGTTTACTCAAGCTCATGTTCACTGAATCGATGATGCCATACAACCATCTCATCCTCTGTCACACCCTTCTCCTCTTGCCTTCAACCTTTCCTAGCATGAGGATCTTTTCCAATGAGTCGGCTCTTTGGATCAGGTGGCCAAACTATTGGAGCTTGAGTTTCAGCATCAGTCTTTCCAATGCAGATTCAGGGTTGATTTCCTTTAGGATGGACTGGTTTGGTATCCTTGTTGTCCAAGGAACTCTCAAGAGTCTTCTCTAACACCACATGAAAAACATCAAAAGGTTTAAATGGCTGTTTAATAGGCAGGAAAGCTATGGCAAACCTAGACAGTGTGTCAAAAAGTAAAGATATCTCTTTGCCAACAAAGGTCTGCATAGTCAAGTCCATGGTCTTTCCAGTAGTCATGTATGGATGTGAGAGCTGGACCATAAAGATGGCAGAGCACTGAAGAGTTGATGTTTTCAAACTGCGGTGCTGGAGAAGACTCCTGAGAGTCCCTTGGACAGAAAGGAGATCAAACCAGTCAAACCCAAAGGAAATCAGCCCTGAATATTCATTGCAAGGACTGATCCTGAAGCTGAAGCTACAATACTTTGGCCAACTGATGTGAAGAGGCAACTTCATAGGAAAAGACCCTGATGCTGGGAAAGCTTGAAGGCAGAAGGAGAAGAGAGCGACAAAGGGTGAGATGGATGGAGGGCATCACCAATTTAGTGGACACGAACTTGGGCAAACTTCAGGAGATGGTGAGAAACAGGGAAGCCTGGCATGCTGCAGCAGTCCATAGGGTTGTGAAGAGTCTGACACAACTTGGTAACTGAACAACAGCAACAAACATTTTTGAAATGGGAAATAAATGTGTTTCTGAATTAAGAGAGGGAAAATTAGACAAAGAAAGAAAGAAAAAGCTGCACTAAGATAAAACATATACTGTATTATCACATTTATGTATTTATGATAAATGTGTGCAAATATTTGTGTACATATGTAAATAAAAATAAAGGTAACATTAAACCAAAATAAAAGTTCAATTAGCAAACTTTGAGAGGAAAAGATAGCAGAAGAGGTAGGGGTAAGCTAATTTTCTCATCTTTCATAATATAGTCAGTTGACACTGTTGAGTACTAATAAACTGAGAAAACAGGACATAAGTATAATATTCAGCATTACACAAGTAATAACCAAAAGAACTTGAAATAAAAACAGCTAAATGTAGTTATCTCTGCTAAATAGTACTAGGAGTAAAGAATGGGAGATTTTTGCTTTGTGTTTTATAATCTTGCATAAATTGGATTTTTTATTACCATATTTATTTTATTTTTATAACTTGAAAAATGGTAAACTTAGTACGTATTCTCTGGGTGCTTACAATCAAGTTTCACACCACAGAAGAATTAAAGTACTACATAGGGCAGTAATCATTCTACAGCATAATTACCTGTTTTGAAATATGCATATAATATAATCATTTTTCCTTAAGAAGTGAAGTTTAGTAGTAGCATTAATGAGGAGAGAGGAGGCCTGCACTAAAACTCCTGTGATCATTATGCAGACGGTAATGTCTAACACCGAAAAATACTAGGATGAATGAAGGTAAGTAACAGGACAGCAGTAAGACCATTAACCTGAAATTTGAAGCCAATTTAAATATTCTATGGTCAGCTCAACTATATAATGAAAAACCATGTCAGTTTCCTTCTTAAGTGAATCAAGGCACTTTAGCATTCCTATTAGGCAGGCATAATAGAAAAATGGATCTTGATCTAAAAAGTTTTCTAAAACGTGTTTGATGTTGAGTAATTTTAGAAGTCATTCATTTCCTTTAAAACTAGTAACATCTAAATTATGGCTTTAAAACTAATTGTGGGCAAATTTCTGACTTCCAGAGAATGTGTGAATATGCATAATTATGGCAGGGGAGAGTGATTGAATTGCCAGAATTTATAAGTAAAAATGATAACCTTTTATAGATGTTAAATACCTTGGAGAGCATGACAGTGTGATAGCTGTGTTTGCTCTTCTGCTGCTTTTCTTAGAAGAGTATGTTGGTATTTTTGGATAAAACTAAAGGAAGGTGTGGACTTTTTATTTGCACATAATGTAAAGCTGTGGTTGGTAACAGGCATTCTAAGTTTTGGTATTGAAAGATAACATATTAATGGGAGAAATTAGATTTTGTTTTTCAGGAGGAGCAGAAGACTCAATTACACTTTCTCAATACAAATTTTCAGAATGGATCATGTAAAGAGACAGAAAGAATGAAATAAATTAGCAAGCCACATGTAAGAAAATATCTGTTGTTCAGTCTTACACATGGCATTTAAGGCAAGTAGACTATTTGCTTGATCCCAGCTATCTCCAAATCCATATGAAAATTCCTCTTGCAGCTATCTCCAGGACTTTTACAAAATCATTGACTCCTCAGAGTTTAAGAGAGAGAGACAAAGAGAGGGTAAAATAGATTAGTCATTTATTTAACATTAGCATGATTTCTTCATGAAAATGTACAGAGGAGATTCCATGAGTCAGTGTATACAAAATCTCTGTATTTTCAATTTATGTGCTTTATTTTGTAACCACCCACTCAAACCTACTAATCACCTACCATGATTAAAATTTCTTTTTACTTCTCATTTAGTCCTCAAGATATAGTCCATATTAACGAAACTAAAGCTATGAAAAGAACTGAGTAATTGAACAGATAACATTCAAAATGTTTAGCATTTAAGATGACTGGCAATTCACATTAGTGATTGGGCAATTCTCCTGTTACTCTGTGTAACAAAAGCAAAACGTTGATTCTATCTTTATGCTTTTTTTTAAAAAATCAATTCTGTCTGCAATAAATTCCCAATTCAGCTCTCCATAAAAATTAAACTTAATTCCTTTCTCTCTGAGAGTATAAAGAGCCTCTTTCTACTCTTCAATAAACTTTCAATAATGCATGGGCCAAGGCATAGTCAGTAAACTCACATATAGAAGAAAGGAAACTCTAGAATATAGTTCAAAAGTTGAATGAGAAAAGCAAAGAAATAAAATAGTCTGGATACCTGAATAGGTAATGGCAGGTAGGGAATGTATAAAAACGATTCTTAGGATTGTTAGGAAAGTTACACTTGGTAAATGTTTAAAATTCCCTCTTGTTATCTCTGAATCTTCAGAAGAGCCTTGTCTATCATGGCAGACTGCCCATCGACACTGAGGGGAATTGAGAGAGGTCAAATCCTTACAGATAACGTGCATTGGCTCTGCTTATGAAACCCTGCCCTGGAGAAGAGCCCTGGTCTTCACACTGTAAACACGTTTCCTGTCATTGTCCGTCCATTGGTCCTCTCAGTCATTTCATGTGTGAGTTTTGCAGAAAAGGGTTAGAGACTGCAAGACTCACTGCGCTGTGTATCTTTTATATAAAAATCCAAAAACTGTACCATAATCCCAACTTCATGATGACATTTTTTATATCTTTGAATGCACACTAGCATTAGAGAATGTAAAAGAAACTAATCTTTATTGAATGTTCATACTGTAATATTATTCATCTCATTTAATCTTTACACTGTGGATCAGAAAGTTTAAAAAACTGCAAACAATAAAGATGACAAGTCAAGTCCCATGGGTTTTGTGTGGATATCTCAATTTTGCCTGGTAAGGATACTGTTCCACCTCACCTTGATTGGTACAAGCATCCCAGTCTCCTTTTAGGAATCCCACAGCAATTCCTCATGATTTGAATGCACCTGCCCACCTCATTCTCTCACTTGTGTGACTTTTCCTCTACCCCATTGCATCCCCTCAACAAACCTAGGCATTTCACTCAGGTGTGATCAATCAGAGCCCTCCCTAAACTTTATTTGATTGAATTAGTGAAGACCAGCTAAACCATTTCAGTAGGAGAGAAAAGTGGACGTGAGAGATGTCAGGGAGAAAGAGAGGAAGGTCCCAGCTGACTTGATCTAGCACACCATTCTCATGGCCGTGCAACGTGCACGTCGCACAGGATTGTGAACTCGGAAGGGCCTCACACAGAAAGTTCAATGCTCTGCTGTAGCCATCTTGAATTTCTTATTAAATTTTAAACAAGGCATCTTGTTTTTTCATTATGCAAATTATATAACCAATCCCAAACTCTGGGTCCAGCTTCTGAGATCTAGTTCTTTTTATTATTACATTTTTCTGTTATTTAAAAAGACATGCCCTTTTCTGCTTAAGCTAATTTGAGTTGAGAATTTGTGACTTGCAATGGAAACACTTGTGACAAGCATATCTTCAAACCTGCACTTTCTATCAGTCTTCAGTCTTCAGGTGAAAACACCAACCCTTGATCATATGGAAGGATAAGTTATTCACTTATGAATGATTTATGCCACAGTTTTAACACTAAATGCTGTTTTCCTGCCATCTGTCATGCTTTCAGCCAACTTCACAACATCAGTTAGATCGTCCATGGAATGAAAACTAATGTTAACAACTCCGAAAAATATGTATGTTGCATTTAAATAAAATGTAAATACTTAAAATAAAATATAAATTTAAAAAAGCATATATGATACCTATATAGCAGGCAGCAAATGCATGCCAGGGAAAATTAAAATATATACATACTTTAGAGTGATTTTCAGTTTATAAAATGTTTATATATACAACATATTGCTATAAGCAGCACTAAAATCTGTTTAGAAAGTTCAGTTCAGTTCAGTCGTTCACTCGTGTCTGACTCTTTGTGACCCCATGAACTGCAGCATGCCAGGCCTCCCTGTCCATCACCAACTCCCGGAGTTTACTCAAACTCATGTCCATTGAGTCAGTGATGCCATCCAACCACCTCATCCTCTGTCGTCCCCTTCTTCTCCTGCCTTCAGTTTTTCCCAGCATCAGGGTCTTTTCCAATGAGTCAGTTCTTCACATCAGGTGGCCAAAGTATCGGAGTTTCAGCTTCAGCATCAGTCCTTCCAATGAATATTCAGGACCGATTTCCATTAGAATGGACTGGTTGGATCTCCTTGCAGTCCAAGGGACTCTCAAGAGTCTTCTCCAATACCACAGTTCAAAAGCATCAGTTCTTTGGCACTCAGCTTTCTTTAGAAAGTTAGGTTAAACTAAATGTAGTACTGAATTTCAAAAAGCATTTGAGCAAATTTATTAAGGACAGAGGTTACTAAAAGTATCAATAAATAGATTAAGACTGAACACCAAGGTTTAACAAAGGTTTGGTGGAGGGCTAACGTGTTTTCATAGCCCTGTGGTTTTAGCTGTCAAAAATACAAGAATTAGGAAAGAAAATCTGGGCCTGAGTGTCCTGGGTGTCCATCCCCCTGAAGACTTTAACAGGGTCTCATGTATCCGGCTGTCTGTTCAGCCTCCTCCTGAATGCTCATTTCTTCCTTGGCCAGACTAGTTTGTCCTTGGTCAGCACCACTTTTCAGGAAATGGGTGAAGTGCAGCTCTTCCTTGTCATGGTGTAAATGAAGAGAGGATGTTTTATTTTGTTTACAACAGCTCACTGCCTCCTGGTAGTAAGAAATGAAAATTAGGTTTAGGGAATCACATAACTGAGAGAGGTGAAAATAGAGTTAGAGCGATGGCAGGACCTTAAAATGAATTCAGGATTTAGTAACCATCTGAAAGACAACAACAGATGGTAAGTTTAGAGGTGTACAAATATAATGGGAAGAGGTCAGGTGAATTTCGATAGCAATCGCAGGAGAACTGCGTGATTGTTTTCAGGAATAAAGAAGAGAAGAGAAACCATATGGTGAGATAGTAATTAGGCTCCAGCATTTGCCTTTAAGAAAAGAAAAATCTTGGAAACTTATTTATGAAGATGTAACCTGAGGTCAAGGAAAGGATTTATTGGAAAATAGAAGAAAGAGAGATGACATTAGGGTCTAAATTGCAGATTCTTGAAGAGATTTTACAGTAAAATTGAAACTAGAAAGATGGAAAAAGGAAAAACAGTCATTTAAACAACACAGAACTATGAATCAGGCTTCCTAATGATAGAAAGAGTAGAATAGTACTGAGAAATTGAAGAGAGATCCCAAGGAAATTATTTATAAAACTAACCCAAACCATTTGACACTGAAGATTCAGTTCAGTCGCTCAGTCATGTCCGACTCTTTGTGACCCCATGATCGCAGCACGCCAGGCCTCCCTGTTCATCACCATCTCCCGGAGTTCACTCAGACTCATGTCCATCGAGTCCGTGATGCCATCCAGCCATCTCATCCTCTGTCGTCCCTTTCTCCTACTGCCCCCAATCCCTCCCAGCATCAGAGTCTTTTCCAATAAGTCAACTCTTTGCATGAGGTGGCCAAAGTACTGGAGTTTCAGCTTCAGCATCATTCCCTCCAAAGAAATTCCAGGGTTGATCTCCTTCAGAATGGACTGGTTGGATCTCCTTGCAGTCCAAGGGACTCTCAAGAGTCTTCTCCAACACCACAGGTCAAACGCATCAATTCTGCAGCACTCAGCCTTCTTCACAGTCCAACTCTCACATCCATACATGACCACAGGAAAAAACCATGGCTTTAACTAGACGGACCTTAGTCGGCAAAGTAATGTCCCTGCTTTTGAATATGCTGTCTAGGTTGGTCAAAACTTTTTTTCCAAGGAGTAAGCGTCTTTTATTTTCATGGCTGCAGTCACCATCTGCAGTGATTTTGGAGCCCCCCAAAATAAAGTCTGACACTGTTTCCACTGTTTCCCCATCTATTTCCCATGAAGTGATGGGACCAGATGCCATGATCTTCGTTTTCTTAGTGTTGAGCTTTAACCCAACTTTTTCGCTCTCCTCTTTCACTTTCATCAAGAGGCTTTTTTAGCTCCTCTTCACTTTCTGCCATAAGGGTGGTGTCATCTGCATATCTGAGGTTAT
Source organism: Capra hircus (assembly GCF_001704415.2). Classification (NCBI taxonomy): domain Eukaryota; kingdom Metazoa; phylum Chordata; class Mammalia; order Artiodactyla; family Bovidae; genus Capra; species Capra hircus. The sequence goes on along the minus strand of NC_030819.1, from coordinate 84,397,290 downwards.
TGATATTTCTCCCGGCAATCTTGATTCCAGCTTGTGTTTCTTCCAGTCCAGCGTTTCTCATGTTGACACTGAAGATAAACTTAGTGAATTCTCTGCTTATTAAAATGCAGATCTCTTCTTCATGTCCAGGAGGAAAAGCAAAGACAATGCAGAGAGAAGTCTCCACGAGTATGGTGACCACCTAAACATATTAAGAGCTTGCTAAACTCCTTGCTAAAATCATTCCATTCTCCAGGTTAAGTCAAGTTTTCTCTTAAGTCAACAAAAGGTATGTATTTCATGACTTCAGGAAAATAGTCTGAATGCTTTTCGGCTGCCTATTCTTCAGTCAAGGCAACCTGCAGGCCACATTGGTTAATGGCAGTTTCTGCTTGACAGGTTCCCCTCTTCTTCTTGAGAGAGATCAGAGAGTTGTGGTAGCTGGAGGAGCTGCATTTTAAACCCGATTTTAAAGTAGGCAATCAATAACCTTTCAGAGCTCTCTATGGCCCCAGTCTGTAGGGTGCGCTGGGTGGGAGGTCTGTTCAGCCTTGCAGGAGAACAGGGCCTGAGGCAGGGCAGTGGTGTGGAGAGAATGGATTTGAGGTGTACTGAGGATTGACAGGATTTAGAGGCTGAATGTGAAAGGGTGCAGGTTTCTGCTTAGGTAACTGGGTCGGCCATGTTGCTGTCTGCTGAGGTGACTGAGCGAGAGGCAGATAGAAAGATGTTGATCTCACCTTTGTGTGTGTTGGATTTAGGTGTCTGCGGGATGATCTGGTTTTTTTCTCCTCTCCAATTCTGACTGCCAGCCTTCTGATGAATATTTTTCTTGACAAAGATTAATGTACTCTTGATGTCAAAGTTATCAGTCCTTTAACCTAGGAAAAAACCCAATAGCTTTAACTAGTCTGATTCTCAGAGGGGCAAACATTCTTCCTTTTCATACTTTGGGCTGGTGCTCACTGTTCACCTTGTACCACCTTGACGTGCGTATAAGTTGTCAAAGGCAAGAAATGTCAAAAATAACTCTCAGGATTTCTGCCTGGACTGCTGGAGAACTATAGTGGTACTGGCAAACATAAGCAATTGGGATGGAGATTGTGAGAGGTTCAGTTTTGTTAAATGTTTAAATTGGGAAAATACTAGACTTGTGATATCATAAAATGTCAGCCTGAACGGGACTTGTAAGGAGAAGGAAAAATAACACTGAATATCTGATGTGTACCTAGCACTTTGCTGGAACCTTTTTGTATGTGTGCACGTGTGCTAAGTCAGTTCAGTAATGTCTGACCCTTTGCGACCCTATGGACTGGAGACATCCAGGCTCCTCTGTCCATGGAGACTACAGGCAAGAATCCTGGAATGGATTGCCATGCCTTCCTCCAGGGAATCTTCCTGACCCAGCGATCAGCGTCTCTTATGTTTTCTGCATTGGCAGGCTGGACTTACCACTAACACCACCAGGGAAGCCCAGAACCCTTTCATATATGTTACTTCAATTAATCTTGAAAATATGCTTGTAAATTATTTCTCCTGTTTTGTAAATGGAAATAGAGATTCTCAGAGGATGAGTAAGTAGCTCAAGTCACCCAGTTAGTTATACAATGAATTTTGTACAGCATTTAGAGGATGAGAAGTGAGCTGATATCACTGCTGGTATCTCATGCCTGGTGGCTTAGATGGTAAAGATTTGCCTGCAATACAGGATACCCGTGTTCCATCCCTGGTTGGGAAGATCCCCTGGAGAAGGAAACAGTTATACATTCCAGTATTCTGGCCTGGAGAATTCCATGGATAGAGGAGCCTGTCTGTTGCAAAGAGTCAGACAGGACTGAGCAACTTTCACTTTTTTAAAATCTCATGCCAAAAGTATGAAAGCTGGTTCTTAGGTGGCAAAAAAAGTTCTTTTTTTATGTATAAAGCAGTGATAAATAAATACAATAGATAGTGTATCCAAACTATTAAAAATTTACAAGGGGGTAATTAGGAGAAACATCTACAAAGACTCTTTAAGGGTGTGATAGTAGAAGAAACAAAATTGAGAAAAGCTGATTTAGATCGCATGTTATTTAATAATTTTTTTTACTCTATTTTTCCAAATCCTTTTTTGTTTCACATGAAACCTTGTGTTGAAGAATTTCATGTACTATAAGTGAAAGCAGTGTTAAATATCCCTTGGAAGAGGGCCCAGAATCATTCCATTTCCTTTTCCCTCCCTGTCTGTAGTGGCCTTGGAAGGGCTGATATGAAAGATTAGAGCTCTGAGCATCTTAGCTGGAATATCTGAAGAACAATTTAACCTCTTAATTTTGCAGATAAGAAAACTGATACGTTCTTGTATCATAGAATCATGAACTCCTCGTCATTTTGTTACTTGAAAGCCATGTAAAAAGTGGAACTGAACCAGATTTTCTACCTTGAGGCATACTACAGGATGAGATGTTATACCCAGCAAAGGTCAGGGAAATACTGTTTAGAGAGACATCAAGATAAATAAACAAGTAGAGATGTTTGAGAGGATACTCATCACAAGAAAAAGAATTTTTTTGTAACTATATAAGGTGACATGTGTTAAGTAGAATTATTGTGGAATCATTTCAAAATATGTACAAGTTATTCCCTGGCAGCCAGTGGTTAGGACTCTATATTCTCACTGCCAAGGGCCCAGGCTCAATCCTTGTTTGGAAAATTATGATCCCACAAGCCGAGAAGCACAGCCAAGAAAAAAAATTTAAAAAAAAATATATATATACACACACACATATGAATATCAGTTCAGTTGCTCAGCCATGTCCAGCTCTTTGTGACTCCATGGACTGCAGCATGCCAGGCCTCCCTGCCCTTCATCAACTCCCAGAGTTTACTCAAACTCTTGTCCATCGAGTCAATGATGCCATACAACCAACTCATCTTCTGTCATCCCCTTCTCCTTCTGCCTTCAATCTTTCCCAGCATCAGGGTCTTTTTTAAGGAGTCAGTTATTTGCATCAGGTGGCCAAAGTATTGGAGCTTCAGATTCATCATCAGTTCTTTCAGTGAATATTCAGGGTTGATTTCCTTTAGGGTTGACTGATTTGATCTCCTTGCAGTCTAAGGGACTCTCAAGAGCTTTCTCCAACACCACAGTTCAAATACATGATTTCTTCAGCACTCAGCTTTCTTTATGGTCCAACACTCATATCCATATGTGACTACTGGAAAAACCATAGCTTTGACTATACCGACCTTTGTCGGCAAAGTAACATCACTGCTTTTCAATATGCTGTCTAGGTTGGTCGTAGCTTTCCTCCAAGGAGTAAGTGTCTTTTAATTTCATGGCTGCAGTTACCATCTGCAGTGATTTTAGAGCCCCCCAAAATAAAATCAGCCACTGTTTCAATTGTTTCCCCATCTATTTGCCATGAAGTGATGGGACCAGATGCCATGGTCTTCATTGTTTGAATGTTGAGTTTTGATCAGCTTTTTCACTCTCCTCTTTCACCTACATCAAGAGGCTCTTCAGTTCCTCTTCATTTTCTGCCATAAGGTTGGTGTCATCCCCATATATGAAGTTATTGATATTTCTCCCGGCAATCTTGATTCCAACTTGTGCTTCATCCAGTATGGCACTTCACATAATGTACTCTGCATAGAAGTTAAATAAGCATGGTGACAATATACAGCCCTGACCTACTACTTTCCTAATTTGGAACCATGTTTTGTTCTAAATGTTGCTTCTTGACCTGCATACAGATTGCTCAGGAGGCAGGTAAGGTGGTCTGGTATTCCCATCTCTTTCAGAATTTTCCACAGTTTCTTGTGATCCACACAGTCAAAGGCTTTGACATAGTCAATGAAGCAGAAGTAGCTGTTTTTCTGGAACTCTCTTGTGTTTTCTATGTCCACTGGATGTCGTCAATTTGATCTCTGGTTCCTCTGCCTTTTCTAAAACCAGCTTGAACATCTGGAAGTTCTCAGTTTGCACACTGTGGAAGCCTAGCTTGGAGAATTCTGAGCATTACCTTTGTAGCATGTGCGATGAGTGTAATTGTGCCATAGTTTAAACATTTTTTGGCATTGCCTTTCTTTGAGATGGGAATAAAAACTGACCTTTTCCAGTCCTGTGGCCACTGCTGAGTTTTCCTAATTTGCTAGCATATTGAGTGCAGCACTTTCACAGCATCATCTTTTACGATTTGAAATAGTTCAACTGGAATTCCATCACCTACACTAGCTTTGTTTGTATTGATGCTTTGTAAGTTCAAGTTGGCTTCACACTCCAGGATGTCTGGCTCTAGGTGAGTGATCACACCATGGTGGTTATCTGGGTCATTAAGATATTTTTTGTATAGTTCTTCTGTGTATTCTTGCCATCTCTTCTTAATATCTCCTGCTTCTGTTAGATCCATACCATTTCTATCCTGTTTTGTGCCCATCTTTGCATGAAATGTTCCCTTGATATCTATCTCTAATTTTCTTGAAGAGATCTCTAGTCTTTCCCATTCTATTGTTTTTCTCTATTTCTTGGCATCCATCACTTAGGAAGGCTTTCTTATCTCTCCTTGCTATTCTTTGGAGCTCTGCATCCAGATGGATGTATCTTTTCTTTCTCCTTTGCTTTTTGCTTCTCTTCTTTTCTCAGCTATTTGTAAGGCCTCTCCAGACAACCACTTTGCCTTTTTCCATTTCTTTTTCTTGGGGATGGATTTGATCATCAACTCCTGTACAATGTTATGAACCTCTGTCCATAGTTCTTCAAGCACACTGTCTATCAGATCTAATCTCTTGAATCTATTTGTCACTTCCACTGTATAATCATAAGAGATTTTATTTAGGTCATGCCTGAATGGCCTAGTGGTTTTTCCTACTTTCTTCAATTTAAGTCTGAATTTTGCGATTAGGGGTTCATGGTCTGAGCCACAGTCAGCCCTAGTTCTTGTTTTTGCTGACTGTATAGAGCTTCTCCATCTTCGACTGCAAAGAATATAATCAATCTGATTTCAGTATTGACCATCTGGTCATGTCCATGAGGGTCTTCTCTCGTGTTGTTGGAAGAGGTTGTTTGCTATGACCAGTATGTTCTCTTGGCAAAACTCTGTTAGCCTTGGCCTGCTTCATTTTGTACTCCTAGGCCAAACTTGCCTGTTACTCCAGGTATCTCTTGACTTCCTAGGGAATTCCAGTTCCCTATGATGAAAAGGACATCTTTTTCGGTGTTAGTTTAAGAAGGTTTTGTAGGTCATCATAGAACCATTCAACTTTGGCTTCTTCAGCATTACTGGTTGGGGCATAGACTGGGATTGTTGTGATATTGAGTGGTTTGCCTTGGAAATGAACAGAGATCATTCTGTCAATTTTGAGATCGAACCCAAGAACTGCATTTCAGACTCTTCTGTTGGCTACGATGGCTACTCCATTTCTTCTAAGGGATTCTTGCCCACAGAAGTAGATATAATGGTCATCTGAACTAAATTCACCCATTCTGATCTCTTTTATTTCACTGATTCCTAAAATATTGACATTCACTCTTGCCATCTCCTGTTTGACCACTTCCAATTTGCCTTGATTCATGGACCTAACATTCTAGGTTCCTGTGCAATATTGTTCTTTACAGCATCGGACTTTACTTCCCTCAAAGGTCACATCAACAACTGGGAATTGTTTTTGCTTTGACTCCATCTCTTCATTCTTTCTGGAGTTATTTCTCCACTTATCTCTAATAGCATACTGGGCATCTACCAACCTGAGGAGTTCATCTTTCAGTGTCCTATCTTTTTGTCTTTTCATACTGTTCATGGTTGGCCCTACATGGCATGGCTCTTAGTTTTATTGAGTTAGACAAAGCTGTGATACAAGTGATCAGCTTGGTTAGTTTTCTGTAATTTTGATTTCCATTCTGTCTGCCCTCTGGTAGATAAGGTCATATATACCTATATGTGTACAAATATAAAATCATTTTGTTGTATACCTAAAAGTAATACAATGTTACATGTCAACTAAAAAAAAAGAACCATACTTTATCAATGGCAGCAAATGGAGAGGCGATCAAGGACTGAGATCTGACATAAAATTATCTGATCACATGCGGCTGCAGGTTCAGAGTAATGTGCAGCCAGAGCCTGATTTCATTGGAAACTGAAAATATTTCAGACATGCAGGCAAAAAACCTAAGGATGCTAACTTTGCTAAGCATCGCAACTAATTATACAATATGCTTTCATGACAAGATGGAGACATCAATAGGTTAGTCACAGCAAATTAACAAAATCATTTTCAGTCTATTGTATTCGGATGAGCTCAGCTAAAGAATTAGAGCCAATGCAAATAATACATTCAAAAGAATGCCTTTAGAAGAGACCCCAGTAAAGAAAGGCTTTATTAGATTTACATTAATTTTATAGAATGCCCAGGATACAACAATTCATCTAAGATTTAAAAAAAGAGAAACATATATGGTGATGAGAAAGAGACATTAATGAAAGTAAAAGAATATATGAAAATCTCTGTAGGGTACCATGGAATTCTAGCTAATTTTACATGTATTTTTTAGCTTTGAGTGATATAGTTACTATTTGTTATTATTAGACTAATTATTATCCAAGTGACTCAACAAATTATATCTATGTGTTAGTAATTGTGTTTTAATATGAAGGTAAACTGCAATCTTATCATAGTCTTAATGATTTCTTAATTTCTTTTTGCTATTTATTTCAAATCTTAAGAGTGTGATCTGGTAGTAACATTTAACACTTTCAACTGAACCTTGAAAGTGTTAGTCCCTCAGTCGTGTCCAGCTCTTTGCGACCTTGTGGACTGTGGCCCGCCAGGCTCCTCTGTTCATGGAATTCTCCAGACAAGAATACTGGAGTGGGTTGCCATTCCTTTCTCCAAGGCATCTTCCTAACCCATAGATTGAACACAGGTGTCCTGCATTGAAGGCAGAGTCTTTACTGTCTGAGCCACCAGGGAAACTCCAACTGAAACTTAGCTAAGTGTTAATATTAGTTAATGTAAGTTAGTTAATATTTAAGGAATGTTCCTGTTTCCTTTTAAACAGCTCTATCATCTAAAAACTTGGGCAGATTATTTTTCTAATAACAACATCACAGGAAACTATTAAGCATGACATTAAACTATGCTAATTACATTCCCTATGAAAAATTTCTATTTGAACTTACAGCATAAGACCCTGGAGAAAACTTAGCAGAGCACAAATTACTTAAATATGTTTTAAGAAGAATAGCATACCTTATAATAATTTTGCTTTCCATACCTTAAATGAACTGTTCTTCACAATGATTCATTATGGTAGCACGATCTTCTTGACCTTGTTAAATAGATTATTTTTTTTTTAATGTTAAAGCCTCTGTGATTGTAAATATAGCAAAGGGAAGAGCTTGGTTCTATCACGAACATTTGTTCAAAGTTAATATTTTCTTCTTACTAGAATATTGCTCTCATTGAGGAAAAAGAAATAACCTGATAAAACTAATTGTGATGCACCAAGGGGGAAAAGAATTTATCAGGAGTCAGAAAATAGTTTTCTATAAAGGGCCAGATAGCAAACATTTTAGGTGTTTCAGGCCAGTGTATCTGTCCCAAGTATGCTACAGTAACAGAGCAAAAGCAGCTATAGACAATACATAAAAGAATAGGCAAAGCTCTATTGCAATTATATTTTCTTTACAAAAAATAAGCAGCATATAAAAATTACAGTGAGGTGCCTCTTGACACACACTAGCATGGCTGAATTTAAAAAGTCAGGGAAAAAATTTTTTTTTGGCAAGGATGTGCAGAAATTGGAACCATCTCTGCTAATGGGAATGGATGATGGTGCAGCCACTTTGGAAAGGTCTGACATTTCCTTTAAACAGTTAGCATATGAGCCAGCAATACCCCTCCTGTGCATGTATCCAAGAGAAACAGACACTTAAAGCCATACAAAAACTCGTACGTGAATATTTATAGTAGCATTGTTCATAATAGTGAAAAGAAAGAAAAAAATCCAAATGACCATTAATTGATGAGTGGATAAACAAAATATGTTATGCGCTATATCCATACAATGAAATATTGTGTTGGCCAAAACCTTCCCTTGGTTTTTTAAGTAAAAAGACATTTTACACTTTCCCCAAAAATTTTATTGAACAATATACTCATCATTTTGTTCCACTATCTTCTGCCATTTTTCAGGCAATTTCATAATTCCATCTTCCCCAAACTTTTTTTTCCCAAAAATTTTTTATCTTTTTGAGCAAAGAATTCTTCCAGGTGCCTTTTATAGTCTTCCAGGGAATTAAATTTTTTTCCATTAAAAGAATTTTGTGAAGACCAAAATAAATGGAAATCTGAAGTTCCATTGTCTGGTGAATATGGCAGATGAACCAGAAATTCCCAGGGAAGCTGTCACAGTTTTTGGCTGGTCATCAAAGAAACACGTGGGCTTGTTTTACCCTGATGGAAGATTATGAATTTTCAGTCAATGAGATAGTTTTCATCGAGTGATGCTTTCAGCTGGTCTAACTGGGAGCAATACTTGTTAGAATTAATCGTCTGGTTTTCTCAAAGGAGCTCATAAGAGAGGACTCCCTTCCAATCCCACCATATATACAACAGTCACCTTCTTTGGATGAAGACCAGCCTTTGGTATGGGTGGTGGCGGTTCATTTCACTTTTCATTGCTTGTCACTATGTGTTATAAAAATGGAATATTTTCATTATGTTTCAATAGAGAATCACATGAAGAATTGTGATCAAGAATGTGTTTTTTGCTTAACTTATGTGGAACCCAAATATCAAAGTGATTATTAATAACATAATCAAGCTGGTGTAAATGATTTTCAACACTTGATTTGGATATCTTGAGTATGTTGGTTATCTCCTGTGTGGTATAGCATTGATTGTTCTCAATTAATGTCTCGATTTGTTATCAATTTTAATTGGTCTACCCAACTGTGGAGCATCATCCAGTGAGAAATCTCCAGCATGAAACTTTGCAAACCACTTTTGACATGTTGGATCAGTAATAGCACTTTCTCGATACATTGCACAATTTTTTTGTGTGTGTTTTGGCTATGTTTCTACCTTTCTTGAGATAATAAAGCACAATACGCTGACAATGTTGATTGCTTTCCTCCATTTTCACTGTTAAAATGGCTATACAAAAATTCACCAATTTTAATGTTTGTTTGATATTTTTAAATGCACACTGAGAAGACAGCTGTCACAACACAATCTAAAAATTTTTTTCTAATGAAGTTAAAGACAACTAAGCGCTGCTACAGCCATTTTATGGAAAAAACCGAATGAACATTTCGGCCAACCCATTGTTACTCAGTCCTTCAGGGATTCTTGGCAATGTTTGGGGAAAATTAGTAGTAAAAGTCAGGAATGCTACTACGCATCCTACATTGTATAGGATGGTCCCTCCCATAACATCCAGCTCCAGAAGTTAATAGTGCTGAGCTGAGAAACCCTGTATAGACTCATGCATGATATATCAGTGATAATTCTGTGAATGTGATTTGACTTTTCTAACCTAACATTCTATTGTAAAACAGCAGCGATTTTAACCAAGACAGACAAACGTGGAAAGCGTGGTAGAAGCCATGCCTCATATCCAGTCCTGGAGGCAGTGCTGCTTTATCTTGCCATCAAGGATTTGGAAGGAAAGTGCAAAGTCATTGTTAATGGCCAGACAATTATTTGAATACCCTGTCATTAAGCACAAAATGCTACAGAATTTATGGATAGTGAGGCATTCCTCCACTGGAGTCAGGTGTTAAAGCAATGGTGAAAATGGTAATATTAAATTTCACTAGGTTTGAGTTAGTGACTGTGGTTTAAGTGTTAGCTGCTCACTCATATCTGTGATCCCATGGATCTCACCAGGGTCCTCTGTCCATGGAATTCTCCAGGCAAGAATACTGGTGTGGTTGCCATTTCTTAATGGTTTGTGTTTTAATACACTGACCACTTGGAAAGAATTCCTGGCAAAGAGTAGAATTTGTAATTTAACTGAAAGAGGAAAATGTAATGATTTTCTTTGTTTGCTCTGTACTAATTTAAGGGAAAGAATGCATGTGAGAGGAGAGAATAGAAAAAAGTGGGAAGGCAGGTGGAGAAGGATATATGTTTGATTACTCAAAAAAAATTAACATCATCCTAAAAGGGAATTAATTACTTCACTTTTCCTTACATGAACATAAGGAAAAATGAAATAATTACTTTAATTAAAATGAACTTACTTCCTTACATGTTAGCTCAATGCCAACAAATTAAAATTTTCTGAAGAAATTGAGAGTTAAGGGAGCTATCTAAAGTTCCTTTATTTCTGTCAGTTTATATAGTTTGTTAAAGATTTGATATTAAAAAACACTTATTTTCACACCAAAAAACCCCTTAATATGAAACATTTCCAATAAACAGAAAATTACCAAAAAATAGACACAAATATTCCCACTTACTGAGATTAAATATGTTACCATTCTGCTAGATTTACTGTGGATCCTTCCCTTTTTTTAAAGCTGTAATTCTCATAATATTTTAATTCTGTTCTGAAATTGGTCTACAAATATCTCTACATAACACCAAAGTCAGTGATTCAATAAATAAGAGGAATGTACTGATTGCTTTGCCAGAAAAATAAGCCTTATACATTTATATCTATTTATGATATTTGTGGAATCAATTTCCCAAGGCTCATGAAACTAAAGTGTGTGCACGGCACATACACACACACCACTATATTAAAATCAAATGGATTTATAGTATCAAACTAAATATTATGTAAAATTTATAGCCAGATACACAAAATATGAATTTGACTCATGACTACACTGTGGATCATGGGTACCATACCTCATAAGTATGAGTTCCAGTTAAGAAGAAGGAAATAAGTGCTTGGGTGGATTTTAAGTGAGCACTAGTCACCACCACCATAACAAGAAATTAATTTAATTACAGTATGCAAAGATTTAACATACATGTGGATATTAAATTGACCCTACAATAAAACTTTAATATCTGCAAAAAGACATTTGAATGTATGGTTTATCAAACCACTAGCTGCCACAGATTTTCAATAGATGGTGTGAAGCACAATCAGGTTTTTATACCACCATCAGGGAAATGGTCTTGGTGTGCCTCCTATGTATCAAGGAATAGCAGAGCGCAGAGTTCAATATGTTGGACAAGGTTTGTTTATTCCAGGGTCTTTTCCTTTTAATAGATAAAAACATTTACAGAAACTTTAGCAATAACATTTCAGCTTAGTTCCTTCCTTATTCTTCCTTTCTTCTTTGGAACTAGATGACATCATTGTGTTTATTTCCCTCATGTTTTGCAGTGTTATCACACATACACATTACATTTATATATATTATGCTATATATAAATATATAGAGACACTTAATTTCTCCATTTTTGAGATTTATCCATATGTAGGTCTAGTTATTTGTTTTAAATGCAGTGTACAAGTCTACTGCATAACAAGCCTCTCTGTATTTTATTCTCTGCCTGACGGCAGGATATTTAAATACTTTACCCTTTTTAGTTCTTACAAATGTTCAGGAAATATATTTGCACAACATCTTTGAGCTTCTCCAGGGAGACATGAGACATGGAATTGCTGGGTCATAAGTACATGAACCTTTACCATTTCCAAGTTGCTGCCTAAACTGGCTTAACCAGTTTTGCACTCTTATCATCTATGCAGAAATCCCTACACATAGGTGAAAACTTGGTGACATGGAACTTTGTCATTTTGCCAGTCTGATGAGGGTAAAATGGTATCTCATAGAACTGTCATTAAAAAAAATATCGACTGGAAATGATCCATCCCTTCCCTCAGCTTTTCACGACTTGCTTATATAATCATTAAAAGTGAACCCTCATAAGGATTGCATTACTAATTGTTTGGATGTTTAGACTGAACAGAAATGATAAAGCCAAGAAACACATTCCTAGATTCCAGTCTTCTCCAGTCTTCTCTTTTTGCTTCATTCAACTTTGTTCCAGTCCTGGGCATGGAGGCTGGCGCAAGGTACCGCTTCCAAAACTGCTGACTCGGGAGTTTATCATATACTTCTTGTTGGGGCATCAGAATGAGGGGCAGTGCATGCTGTTGTGGTGTTTAAGTAATAAACATATATAAAATGTACTTTAAAAATGTGAAGTTTATTAATAGACAAAGAGATTTTCATAGGTGCATTATAGTCACAAAGAATTTCCATGAGAAAAATGTAAAGGTGCTTTATATAAAGCTTAAAAATTAATTATAATAATAGTTTGTGCTTATTTATACTCAGTACCTTCTCTATGCCCAGGACCTGAGGTGGGCCTTGGTGTTTTTGGAAGCTGGCCTGACATTCACAGATAGGCCTTATTGTTCTTCTCATTGACATAACCAGTCTTACAGAATAAGGTTGGTGGGAAGTCACTACTAAACTTTCTGAGACTATCAGTGAGTGTCCTCCTTTGTCAGTTATGGCTGTAGCCTCATTCTTTAGCCTGCCATCCAACCAGATAAGATTTACTAAGTTATCCAATCTTCAAACAGTCCCCAATCCCTGACAGCACTGAAATTCAGAGTAACCCTTCTCATTCTGCTTCTGAAGAGTCTTGCAAAATCACCTAACCAAAGTCGAAATCCTATCAGGCCTTTCTAGCACCTCTTACTGAGAAACTCCATCCCAAAGTGCATGTTCTCATTCTTTATGAGTAATAAAACTCCACTGGTTCAACTACATGCGTTCCTCCTTCCTGGTAGTCTTTGGCGGGAGGGGCTTTCACAGACATTTCTAAGAACTTTACATATGCTATCTCATTTAAGCTTGACAATTCTGATTGTTGGGTATTGTTATTACCCCCTTCTGCATTTGAAAAAGCAAAAGAAAGAAATTTTAACATCACCTGCAACATTACATAGCTAGTAAACAACAGGGGTAAAATGCACATATGGGTCCAATGATCACCCAGAGGTAGGAGCTGCTGCTGCTGCTTCGCTTCAGTTGTGTCCGACTCTGTGCGACCCCATAGACGGCAGCCCACCAGGCTCCCTCGTCCCCGGGATTCTCCAGGCAAGAACACTGGAGTGGGTTGCCATTTCCTTCTCCAGTGCATGAAAGTGAAAAGTGAAAGTGAAGTCATATCATGTGTAGGTAGACCAAAAATAAGATCTAAAGATGGGGATGGAAATGCAATATTACAAATGCTGCATTTCTATAGAAAGACTTGCCCAACAGAATGATATACAGCTTACATAACAAGGTGTGGTTCTAGTTACAGTAGGTTTTGCCTTTCCAGATCATGCCTGGGTAGTTTTTCACCACTGCTTCTGCCATGGAGAGAGGTTAAATGCTTTTTGAGGGCAGATTTGTGCTTGAAATCCATGTCACAGCAGTGGCATTTGTATGGCCGATCCCCACTGTGTATATCCAAGTGGTCCTGAAGTGTGCTTTTCGCAGTAAATGTCTTCAGGCACACAGTACACTGAAAGGCCCGTATGCCCATGTGCCCTCGAATGTGCCTGTTGAGATTTTTCTTTTGTGTAAATGTTTTCCCACACTGTAAGCACAAGAACAGTTTATGCATCTTAAGGTGGCACAGATAGTTCTCAACATGAAGAAACCCTCGAGGGCACCGGGGGCACTGGTGCCTCAGGGAAAAAGCGTCCTCTAGATTCTGAATCTCATTCACTGGACCATGACTTCATACTTGCAGTTCTCCTGACCTTTCTGTTCTCCTGAACTTTCCCCTAAAGATTAGGTACTTTCTGAGTATAGAGACTGGGACAGAAGCTTCGTACAAATAAATAAGCATAATAACAAACACAAATAAAACAAATAAACTTAAACAATCCTCCCTCCCCTGCCCAACTGTAGTATGAAGACTTTACTTGAACAAGGCCCATTTTCTCAACCTCTGTGCTAGCCCACATCCCATCCAGCTAGGACATCACACAGCAACATGTGCTAATCAGCAGGTTCCCATTGGCTATCTATTTTACACAAGGTAGTGTATATATGTCAGTCCTCATCTCCCAGTTTGTCCCACCCTTCTCTTCCCCACAGTGTCCACGTGTCTGTTCTCTCCCTCTATGTCTCTATTCCCGTTATGGAAATAGTTTCATCTGTACCACTTCTCTGGATGAAGCACAAGCTGGACTCAAGATTGCAGGGAGGAAATATCAATAACCTCAGAAATGCAGATGACGGGCTTCCCTGGTAGCTCAGATGGTAAAGTGTCTGCCTCCAATGCGGGAGACCTAGGTTCGATCCTGGGTTGGGAAGATACCCTGGAGAAGGAAATGGCAACCCACTCCAGTACTCTCGCCTGGAAAATTCCATGGATGGTGGAGCCTGGTAGGCAACAGTCCATGGGATCACAAAGAGTTGGAGATGACTGAGCAATTTCACTCATGCAGGTGACACCACCCTTATGGCAGAAAGTGAAGAAGAACTAAAGAATCTTTTGATGAAAGTAAAAGAAGAGAGTGAAAAATTTGGCTTAAAGCTCAACATTCAGAAAACTAAGATCTATGGCATCCAGTCCATCACTTCATGGCAAATAGATGGGGAAATAGTGGTTAACAGGGGTTGACTACTTTTGGGGGCTCCAAAATCCGTGCAGATGGTGACTGCAGCCATGAAATTAAAAGACGCATACTCCTTGGAAGGAAAGTTATGTCCAACCTAGACGGCATATTAAAAAACAGAGACATTACTTTGCCAACAAAGGTCCGTCTAGCCAAGGCTATGGTTTTTCCAGTAGTCACATATGGATGGGAGAGTTGGACTGTAAAGAAAGCTGAGAATTGATGCTTTTGAACTGTGGTGCTGGAGAAGACCCTTGAGAGCCCCTTGGACAGCAAGGAGATCCAACCAGTCCATCCTAAACGAGAGCAGTCCTGGGTGTTCATTGGAAGGACTGATGTTGAAGCTGAAACTCCAATATTTTGGCCACCTAATGCGAAGAGCTGACTCATTTGAAAAGACCCTGATGCTGGGAAAGATTGAAGGCAGGAGAAGGGGACGAGAGAGGATGAGATGGTTGGATGGCAGCAAAGACTCAACGGACATGAGTTTGGGTAAACTCTGGGAGTTGCTGATGGACAGGGAGGCCTGGTGTGCTGTGGTCTATGGGTCACAAAGAGTTGGACATGACTGAGTGACTTAAGTGATGGACAGGGAGGCCTGGCGAGCTGCAATTCATGGGGTCGCAAAGAGTCGGACACGACTGAGCGACTGAATTGAATTGGAGTGACTGAAGTGAATTGAACTGTACCATTTCTCTAGATTCCACTTATATGCATTAATATACAATGTTTGTTTTTCTCTTCATGACTTACATCACTGTTTAAGAGAAGAGAGAAGTCGCTCAGTCATGTCCGACTCTTTGTGACCCCATGGACTGTAGCCCACCAGGCTCCTCAGTCCACGGGATTTTCCAGGCATGAATACTGAAGTGGGTTGCCATTTCCTTCTCCAGGGGATCTTCCCGACCCAGGGATCTAACCGGGTCTCCCGCATTGTAGGCAGACGCTTTACCGTCCAAGCTACCAGGGAAGCCTGGTACATCACTCTGTTTGACAGACTCTAAATCCATCCACATTCCTACGAATAACCCAATTTCATTCCTTTTTAAGGCTAATATCCCATTGTACATATGTACTACATTTTCTTCATCCATTCATCAGTAGATGGACATCTAGGTTGTTCCGATGTTCTGACTATGACTCCTCTAGGCCTTGCCCCTGCCTGGAATGTCTTTTTGCTGAAAGTCACGCCACTCTCTTCTGTCCTAAGAAAGTCTCTTCATCCTTCCTTTCTTCTTTCCAAATCCTCTCCTTCAGATTTAATATATATTTTTTATTCTCAAGAAGTTTTAAATTAACTGCTATAACATTTATGTTATTTCATCTGTGTAAGGATTTGTGAAGCACATTATTAGACTGTGAGCTCCTCCAGGAAGCGCTGTTTGGTTTTTCGTGGCTGCCTCTGCCACCCTTGAGCGGGCTCCCAGCTCTCAGCAGGTGCTCAGTCTGTGGAGAAAGCGTCCTCCGGGGCGTCCTGGGCGCTGCGGTCCTCTCCTGCTTAGCGGCATTTCAAGTACAGATCCCAGAGGAACTACTTTTCCCAGTGGTCGTCACACCGGGGCCTCCCGAGACGTGCGGAAACGCCGAGCAGATGATTTCGCATCCAAGTTCTGCTTAAGTGGCTGAGCTGGGCGGGTCCCGCCTGCCTCCCAGGTCAGCCGGAACCCATTCTCCAAATTCCGAACACACCCAGACTAGTCACTTCCCGGTACGCTTCCCACATTTCCAAAGCCAGCCGCACCCAGTGCCCTTCAACTTGGGCCGCCTGGGCCCCCAGTCGCTCAAGCGGCGCAGAGAACCGCGGACCCGCCAATCACGCTTCTTCTTGCCCGGATGGGGCGGTGCCCAGGGCGCGTCACTCCGAGCGCAGCTCCGGATTGGCTGGGTCCGGGCTCGACGGCGGCCCCGGATTGGCTGGGCCCGGGTGCGCGGCGGCGGCGGGACTTTTCGGATGTGTCGCCGGCGGTCGGGAGGTAGCGGTTGAACTGATCCGGGCAGGCGCTGTCGGCGGGACTGGGGACGCGCGCGCCGCGGACTCCGGGCTCCCGCCTGTGGCTTGCAGAGCTGCGGCCTTCTCCTCCCTCGCCTTCCCGGGGCCGCGGAAGCATGGACCGGCACCGGCCGCGGCCGCGTGCCCTGGCGCAGCGCTCGGCCGTCGGGGCCGCCTACCCCGCCTCCTCCCCGGGCCACAGCCGCCGGGACAGCGAGGTGCCGCGCAGGAAGGGCCTGCAGTGCCCTCCGCCGACCCGCGGCCCCGCGGCGCCTGCGGAGAAGCGCCCCAAGTTTGTAAGTTGGGCCTTGGTCCGGGCGGGCTGCGACCCGGTCATGGGTCCCTCGGTTTTCCTCAGCTCCGGCCTGGCCGACAGCGTGGGCGGGTTCCCTGGGCGGAGCGGTGAGCTACGCTTTGTTCTAGATCGTCAGAGTTGCCGTCTCCTCACGGGTTATGACGGCAGGCCCAGTTCTATTTGGATCCTTTGACAAACACCTGGTCACTGCCCCAAGTTCCTAAGGCTGTCGTGAGAAGCAGCTTCAAACGTATAAGTCGTGATGTCTCTCGTGCACTTTGCACTTTTAAGTTAAACGTTTCCTTTTTCCCATAGCATCTGAGAGTATGAGATATATCGAAGTGATCTTTAGGTGATAGGATTGCTTTTTCTCCTTCGTATTTTAATTCCCAAGAAGAAGTTTTTAAAAGTAGATTCAGTTCAGTCGCTCAGTCGACTCTTTGCGACCCCATAAATTGCAGCACGCCACGCCTCCCTGTCCATCACCAGCTCCCGGAGTTCACTCAGACTCAGGTCCATCGAGTCGGTGATGCCATCCAACCATCTCATCCTCTGTCTTCCCCTTTTCCTCCTGCCCCCAGTCCCTCCCAGCATCAGAGTCTTTTCCAATGAGTCAGCTCTTTGTAACTTTACAAATTGAAACGGCTTGTTTTAAAACTTGGCGGGTCATGAAGTCACCGCTAAAGAATGTTTTGTTTAGTTTGGAAAGAAATCTGAGTATTTGAAACCTGCTATTCCAGTTGCTTCTCTTATTCACGTTAGCGCCTTGTAAATCTTTGTATTGTCACTAACTAGTGAAAGAACAGACACAGAAGATTGTTTTGTTGTCTGTAAGTAAATCACAAGCAAATTACATAGAGGGTTGATACATTTGGAGTGAGACAGAACTGAAAATTTAATACCCCTCCATTTTACTTAGGAATACGGAAAAACATTTTAGTCATAGGTGAAATTTTAGAGTACAGTTTGTTCCTTCTGTAAACAAATGAAAGTTGTTAGAAATATGAGTCAAGATACACAAATTAAGGGATGAAGGCTTGTGGAAGAGGAGTGAGTAGCTACATATAACAGTCAAAAATGATCCATGAATAAAAGAGCAGAGCCTGAGATGTATCAGAATACTGAAAATGAAGGACAACATGGATTAATGATGCAAAATTAAGTATCAAGATGACCATTAGTTCAGTTCAGTTCAGTTGCTCAGCTGTGTCCGACTCTTTGCGACCCCATGAATCGCAGCACGCCAGGCCTCCTTGTCCATCACCAACTCCCGGAGTTCACTCAGACTCACGTCCATCGAGTTGGTGATGTCATCCAGCCATCTCATCCTCTGTCGCCCCCTTTTCCTCCTGCCCCCAATCCCTCCCAGCATCAGAGTCTTTTCCAATGAGTCAGCTCTTCGCATGAGGTGGCCAAAGTATAGCCATAGGAATGGTGAAATTTTACAAAGGGGATCAACTATGTTGTTGATTGTTATCTTGACAGGGCTGAGGAATAAATAAGATAGAGTTAGATTGGCAGTAAAAGATTCTACCCCATATGGGAAGAATCCACTGGGCAATGACTTTTCTTCTTTTCACTTTCTGAGTTAATGGCATCATTCCAGTTTGTCTCTGACTCCTGTGCTCCAGAATATATAAGGTGTAATTTTCTGTGACTCCTTCCAGCAAGGATATCATGAAAATAGAACCTAAAATAATATTTATTAATAGATTTAGTTTCCTTGAAGGATATATCAGGTGATGTGAGTTCTAGGTTCTGTGCTGTTTCTCACTTCTTAGATATGTTGTAAAGATGAAAAAATGTCTAAAAGACACACACTTTTAAGCCCTCAGTCTAATAAATACATTTAAAATACTATGTATGTTTTTAGATTGGTTGAAGTCTGATTTAAATCATGACTTTAATTTAGAAGTAATTTGGATTCTTTATAGTCTCATAAATTAATTTAGATTCTTGCTTACATGATAATTTCTTGGTATTTTCCATTTCACTAATTCTGTCATCAGCTGTGTCTAATCTATTTAACTTAATATTTGAGTTATCAATTATCTTTTATTTCTATAAGGTCCATTTGCTTTCTTTTTCAAATCTGCCTCGTTACTGTATTCTTTATATTGCTGTTTCTTATTCCTTTGTTCCTTTAGACACTGCTTACTTTACTCTTTTTCTTCTATATTTGGCATTTATGGTATGTGCACCTTTGGACTGTGTACACTGACTTGCACCCGTGGTAGAGTGGTCTCTCCCTCTGTGCTTGTTAAATTTTGTATTGAAAATTTCAATGCTTAATCTTAACCTGTCTTCTAGGAGGCCTGACTTGGGAGAGTTTTCTTTGGGCATGATCTGAGTCTATTTCTACCAGGAGCCTGAAAGTGCTATCTCTCTGTTGGATTGGACTCTTAGAGGGCCTGGAGTTCCAGGGTCAACTCTAACTCTCTAGCCTAGGCTCAGTATCCCAGTATCAAGGTTACCTTCTGAGCAGGCGTTCCCAGCCCCGCCTGCTTCTCCTGTTCTCAGTCCCACTTCAGTGACACTTGCTAATCAGTTGGAGGGTGATTTTGGACACCACCCCTTCCTCATGAGATCTCAGCAGTGCCCCAAATAGTGATTGTTCTGTCGTTCAGTCTGCTGTACTGCTGGACCTCAAGTCCCTTTTTGGCTTTCTCTTGATTTGGAATGAAATGATACTAGCTAGTCTGAATCTATCCAGGTCACATAGTCATTAGGTCACCTGGTTGCTTTTGACTGTAACAAGTCATGCAGGTTGGTGATAATGTGCGTGACTGGTGTTTGCAAGCCACAGAGCTGCAGGCTTGTGTGGAACTGCGGCTAAACTGGCCACTGGCTTCTTAGTGTAAGAAGGTGGGAGCTCTGTTCCCCACTGAATTTCTGTTGTACTTTAGATAAAGCAGAAGAATCCTTGTTTTTTGCTACTTGTATAGTTGTGGGCCTCTAGTTAGTTTTGAATTGTGTATAAACGTCTGTAGCATAGACTTTCTCCCCATTGATATGTGTAAATAGTAGAGATTTGTCTGTTGTAAATGTAGGATAGTTTGGCTGCACAATAAATCAGCTTCCTTTGGGCTGCTTGTGAACTCACCCACTTGGTTTCAGCAGAGGATGTGGCAAGCAGCTTGTATGTGTGTGTGTGTGTGTGTGAAGGTCCTGGGGATAGTTACCGGGGACAGGGTGCCACCAGTGGAGGCTGGAAGGACAAGGCAGGAGCCTGGGTGAAGACTTCATGAAGGTGAAGAGAATCCAGTAGGATCATTAAACTGGTACTTGCCCTACCTCACACTATTCGTACCTGAACCCAAGTTCTATTACCCTTCTAGAACAAGACAAAACGGTTTCCTACCCTTATGGCAGAAAGTAAAGAGGAACTAAAAAGCCTCTTGATGAAAGTGAAAGAGGAGAGTGAAAAAGTTGGCTTAAAGCTCAACATTCAGAAAACGAAGATCATGGCATCCAGTCCCATTACCTCATGGGAAATAGATGGGGAAACGGTGGAAACAGTGTCAGACTTTATTTTTTTGGGCTCCAGAATCACTGCAGATGGTGACTGCAGCCATGAAATTAAAAGACGCTTACTCCTTGGAAGAAAAGTTATGATCAACCTAGATAGCATATTCAAAAGCAGAGACATTACTTTGCCAACTAAGGTCCGTTTAGTCAAGGCTATGGTTTTTCCAGTAGTCATGTATGGATGTGAGAGTTGGACTGTGAAGAAAACTGAGCGCCGAAGAATTGATGCTTTTGAACTGTGGTGTTGGAGAAGACTCTTGAGAGTCCCTCGGACTGCAAGGAGATCCATCCAGTCCATTCTGAAGGAGATCAACCCTGGGATTTCTTTGGAAGGAATGATGCTGAAGCTGTAACTCCAGTACTTTGGCTACCTCATGCGAAGAGTTGACTCATTGGAAAAGAGTTTGATGCTGGGAGGGATTGGAGGCAGGAGGAAAAGGGGACAACAGAGGATGAGATGGCTGGATGGCATCATGGACTTGATGGATGTGAGTCTGAGTGAACTCTGGGAGTTGGTGATGGACAGGGAGGCCTGGTGTGCTGCGATTCATGGGGTCGCAAAGAGCTGGACACGACTGAGCGACTGAACTGAACTGAACTTATTGTGAAAATTCTTCAGTGACACTAGGCGTTTAATTCTTACCTCCCACTACTAGAAATGCACAGTAGAGACGGGGATGCCCCCAGATCCAGATGGCTTCAGGCAGTCTCCATCGCTAATATGTGGGTCCGTCCTTTGAAAGGGAGCCTGTAAATTCTGTGATCCAAGCTGGCAAAGTAGCTCAGTTTTTTCAGTTAGGATATCCTCTAAGTGTTCTCACAGACTTCAGTGTGAATTTCACATCTCATCTTACGGTTTCCATTTATAGATTGTTATTATGTTATGTAGTTCTGTCATTACAGTATCCTCAGTTTTGATATGAGAGGTTTTTCACCAGTTCCATTAACATCTGTATGTCTACTGTGGTTGATCATTGTTATTAATAACAGTTAACTTTAATGAGCCAAGCATTGTTTTAGGTGTGTCATAGATTTCAGCTCCTGTAATCTGTTTAACAACCCAATGAGGTAGGTACTATGAATTAGCCTTGTTTGCTAGAAAGGGAAACTGAGGTACAGAGGTTAGACTGCCTCTGGTTGCATTGTTGCCTCGGGGTGAGGCTGGCTCCAGAGGACACATCCTGAGTCCCTGTCCTGTGTTACTCTCCCATGCTAGTGGGAGTTTTACTCATTACTGCTGCGTTTTTCAGAGAAGGCAATGGCACCCCACTCCAGTACTCTTGCCTGGCAAATCCCATGGATGGAGGAGCCTGGTGGGCTGCAGTCCATGGGGTTGCTAGAAGTCGGACACGACTGAGCGACTTCACTTTCACTTTTCACTTTCATGCATTGGAGAAGGAAATGGCAACCCACTCCAGTGTTCTTGCCTGGAGAATCCCAGGGACGAGGAGCCTGATGGGCTGCCATCTGTGGGGTCGGACATAGTCGGACATGACTGAAGCAACTTAGCAGCAGCAGTAGCAGCTGCGTTTTTCATTCAGGAACCATTAACACTAGTTAGTAATGTCTTTAAGCAATATAGATTTAGTGATTTCCTGATTGTAAGCATGTTGTGAGGTGGGAAGAGGTGTTAGGTTGGAGGACTTTTGCTATTGTACTGGGAACTTGAGAACTGAAATTGGGGTGGGCTTGGTGAGTATCCTGTCTGCTCACCTCATTTCCTTGGGCTTCTTTGGAGGTAGCAGTGGTTGGCTGAATAGTGACCCCCCCCCCCCAAAGATTCAGCTCAATTCTGTCCTTCAGTTGTGTTCAACTCTTTGCGACCCCATCGACTGCAGCATGCCAGGCCTCCCTGTCCATCACCAACTCCCAGAGCTTACTCAAACTCAAGTTCATCGAGTCAGTGATGCCATCCAACTGTCTCATCCTCTGTCGTCCCCTTCTCTTCCTGCCTTCAGTCTTTTCCAGCATGGTCCTTCCCAGTAAATCAGCTCTTCACATCAGGTGGCCAAAGTATTGGAGCTTCAGCTTTAGCATCAGTCCTTCCAATGAATATTCAGGACTGATTTCCTTTAGGATGGACTGGTTTGATCTCCTTCTGTCCAAGGGACTCTCAAGGGTCTTTTCCAACACCACAGTTCAAAAGCATCACGTCTTAATTTCTGGAGCCTGGTTCCCTTATGACAAAAAAGGACATTGCAGGCATAATTAAGTTGAAAAAATGGAGATATTATTCTGGGTTATCTGGGTGGACCCTACATGCAAGCACGTTTACTTAGGAGAGGAGGTAGAGGGAGATTTGACTACAGAGAGAAGTGAGGTGACTACAAGGGAGATGCAGTGGCTCACTACAGAATGCTGCAGCGTCAGAGGCTGGGAGAGACGGGTCTGTTCCCATAGAGCTTCGGGGATCAGCCCTCCTGACACCTTGATTTTAGCCCGGTTGAAAACATTTCTGTTGTTTTAAGCCATCAGGTTGTGGTATTAATAATTTGTTACTGCCGCCACAGGAAGCTATCAGCAGGTATAGTTATGAGGATGACCACATTGAAAGTTTTGGTTTCACAGCTTGTAAGTGTATGTTTTATGAGAACCATCAGATCATTTAAATCTCTTCCTGTGGTATTGTTTAGTTTAGATTTGTGGTCTGAGTGAAAAGAAGATAACCACAGTTTGGTTTCCTAGAAAGACTAGAACCTTCATTCATCTTGCTGTGCTGTATCTTTCTCATAAAGCGACTATGATAATGATACAGGTGATATCTGTGTGCTTGTTTTGAATTAATTTCTTCATTGAGTCCTCAGAAAAGTGATGGTTTCAGTTGTCCTAGATTTGCACTATCAAGAATTGGAGATTGTGTTCTTAGCTGAAGGCTTTAGGTATCTGAATTTTATTCATATCAAAACTCCACCTAACCCAGCAGGCACAGAAACCTATTTAAAGTAAAATCACTTTATTCAGCTCAGTCTTCTAAGTAGAGTTGTCTTTCGGTATCCATGGGGGATTGGCTCCAGGACCCTCCTTGGATGCTAAAATCCATGGATGCTCAAGTCCCCTACATAACCTATGCACAGTGTGTTAGTCACTTAGTTGTGTCTGACTCTTTGAGACCCCATGGATTATCCTGTGGCAAATTCAAGTTTTGGTTTTTGGAACTTTCTGAAGCTTTTTTTTTCCCAAATATTTTTGATCTGTGGTTGGTTGACTGCTTGGATTCAAAACCTGCAGATAACAGAAGTTGAATGTAAATTGCTCTGAATCATCTCAGACTTTCTTTTCTTTCTATCCTTCTAACAGAAAAAATAAGTTTACTTTCGTTTGTCAATATGACTTATTAAAAGAAACAAAATATATCCAGTGGTTTTTGGGGAGTATATTAGCTGCTGAAAACATATGATAGATGGTACATACACTTCTGGATCATGTGGCTCTTTGTGAGTAAGGAGGGGTGGGAGCAGGGATGATTGTTTTAGATTTAGAGAAAGGCTTAATTGCTTTTTTCAAAGACTCATGTCTTTAATTATGAAGCAGGCAAACTGACATACATTTATTGCACTGTGAAACCTTGCATCTCATCTAGTCTGTCTTGCAGCAATTGCTTCTGAACAGATGTTACCTGAAACACCTTTGTGCAGTTGGTAGAATGCTAAAATTTGTCATGCTTTTATTATTGTTGTCTTAAATTAACTCTGCTTTATAGCATAACTTTATTGCTGTGTCCTAGAATCTTTATATATTTATTGCCTTATAAATTGGATTTAAAATTGGCTTTTTATATGGAATGTAAATTAACATGTGTATAACTTGTTTATGCTTACGGAATAATACGAGGCAAAACTGCTTTGTGTAACACTAATGCAGTTGTCTTTAACTCAGCACATAGTATACTGTCTCCAAACTCGGAATGAAATGAATGCTACAGAATATGCTTACCATCACACTCTGCTTGTTTATCCCAGAAACTAATTTGACTTTTAGATCTATAAAATATAGATTAAGCATAACCTTTTACTTCATGGCATATTAAGGATCAAAGCATGAGCTTTCTTTGAACAGGATCTACAAAGGTAACTCTCTCTCACCCTGTGGTAGCAGCAGGGTGGCATTGAAACACCTTAGCGCTGAGAGTAATTTTTGCAAATAGCAAATCACATAATGATTATTAACTTAGGGGAGAATTTAAAGAGTTTCAGTGAGTTAAATTTTGATGCTGGAATATTCAGAGTACTGTCTAATGAAAACTACTTGGAAATGCTTGCCGTAGATTTTATTCCTCAAATGATCCACTGCCATCCTTTCTCACAAATTTTCTGTAGAAGAGACATTATGAATAATATTTCGGGGCAGTGACTTGGATCCCTTTTAGGGCTTGGGTTCCAGCTGAGTCACTTATTAGCTGTGTGAACTCAGGTGAGTTGTTTCACCTCACCCTGTGCCCGTTTCCTCATGTGTAAAAGGAAGCTGTTGGGAAGATTAGAAATTAAATGTGATGGGTTGATAACGGTCCCTGTAACAGCGTTTAGCCTCTATCTAAATATTTACCATTTATAGTTTTGTTGTTGTCATCATTGGTAGTAATAGTAGTAGTGATAGTACAATTTTTATGTAGGCTTTAGGGCATTGGGAACATTACAATGCATATTTGAATAACTTTCTTATATTGGGAAATCTTAATTGGGCCATACTTTTTCTCATGATGAGATGAAAGCATTCTTTTCCCTAGTTTTACCCTGACATGTCAGCTGACATGCACAGTGGTGGAGGCTTCTGATTGTTATGACTAAAAGGTCAGAGCAAGTTTCTGAATCCTTGGGAGGGGAATGTTTTTATTTGTAAAATGAGTTTCATGCAACTATGAAACTTGAGTACCAATGACACTTACAAAAAGGAACTTGCAAAGGAAACAACCTCAAATTTAGGAAAAAAATTCTTGTGACACTCCATTGTGAATTGAATGGTAGTAAAAATAAATGTTACTTATATATGTATATATAAAAAGTTAAGTATAAATCTTTATGCTTTTGGCTCTTTTACAAAACAGATTTACGTATAAAATCCAAAACAAAACTATAAAAAACCAATAAAGTTTAAATTGGTAACACTGATTTAATGTAATTGATGATTTTTGTTGAAATTGCATCCTCATTATTAGATTTAATAGTGGAAAGATATGTGTGTGGTTTGCTGCGTTCCTTTTGTCGCCTTGGCTCTTGGGGCAGAAGTTGGATTCCAGAGCTGAGGAGGCTCAGCACAGACCAGTACATCCAAAGGTCCAGCCCTGCGTGCTGGGTGGAGTCATGTCACCGAACACCTCCGTCCTTCTCATGAGGCCTGGACTTGAGGCTCTGAAGTGAACAGCCTCACTGGCTCTTCTGGCTGAAGTAGTGAACTCTTGTAATGTGTTTATGATAAAAAAAGAGCCGTATTTAATTTTTTTTAAGTAAATTATATGAAACTGTTGAAAAAGAGCAGAAAGAATTGGAGCCAAGGCCGCCAGTCCCTGTATTCATTTTCTCTTGAAATGTAACTTTCTGTAGCTGTAGGTTTATTGCTCCTTGAATAGTGTCATTTTGGAATTGTACCAGCCTCTTGGAGCTGAATCTTTCCTAAGTGTAGGAGTTGGTGAAGCCTGTACGATATGTGGCCTGTGTTGTTTGGCCTGCTGACACCATGTTGGTGGTGCACATAAACGCAGGTGTGTTCACCAAAAGTGCCTGAGGGAATGTGGTGTAGAGAGGGCCTCCCTGATGGCTCAGCTGGCAAAGAATCCGCCTGCAATGCGGGAGACTTGGGTTCAGCCCTGGGCTGGGAAGATCCCCTGGAGAAGGGAACGGCTACCCATTTCAGTATTCTGGCCTGGAGAATCCCATGGACTGTAGCAGCTTTCACTTTCCGATCGTCCAGGACGTGCTTGGTGGTGATGGTTTAGTCACTAAGTTGTGTCCGACTCTTGTGACCCCGTGGACTGTAGCCCGCCAGACTCCTCTATCCCTGGGATCTCCTAGATGAGAATATTGGAGTGGGTTGCCATTTCCTTCTCCACCAGAATGTGCTTGCTTTATTTCTAATGTTTAATATAATCTTGAAAAAATAGAAAGTTTTAAAATTCTGATAGAATTGGAGAGTCTGTAGAAGGTCCCTGCAGACCTCAGTTTGAGGAACTTGGAGATGACTTAAGAAGTTAGGAGAGGTCCCCGAACAAGCAAAGGATTTATCCCTTTCTTTAGTGTTTCATTTTGTGATGAACTAAAACTTCATGGGAAATAGATGGGGAAACAGTAGAAACAGTGTCAGACTTTATTTTTTTGGGCTCCAAAATCACTGCAGATGGTGACTGCAGCCATGAAATTAAAAGACGCTTACTCCTTGGAAGAAAAGTTATGACCAACCTAGATAGTATATTCAAAAGCAGAGACATTACTTTGCCGACTAAGGTCCGTCTAGTCAAGGCTATGTGGTCATGTATGGATGTGAGAGTTGGACTGTGAAGAAGGCTGAGCGGATATGAGTGAGCGACTGAACTGAACTGAACTGAAAAGTGATTAGTAAGTATTTACCAGTAGCAGGCTAGAAGTGATTAGTATTTATCAGTTCAGTTCAGTTCAGTCGCTCAGTCGTGTCCGACTCTTTGCGACCTCATGAATTGCAGCACGCCAGGCCTCCCTGTCCATCACCAACTCCCGGAGTTCACTCAGACTCATGTCCGTCGAGTCCGTGATGCCATCCAGCCATCTCATCCTCGGTCGTCCCCTTCTCCTCTTGCCCCCAGTCCCTCCCAGCATCAGAGTCTTTTCCAATGAATCAACTCTTCTCATGAGGTGGCCAAAGTACTGGAGTTTCAGCTTCAGCATCATTCCTTCCAAAGAAATCCCAGGGTTGATCTCCTTCAGAATGGACTGGTTGGATCTCCTTGCAGTCCGAGGGACTCTCAAGAGTCTTCTCCAACACCACAGTTCAAAAGCATCTATTCTTCAGCGCTCAGCCTTCTTCACAGTCCAACTCTCACATCCATACCTGACCACAGGAAAAACCATAGCCTTGACTAGACGGACCTTAGTCGGCAAAGTAATGTCTCTGCTTTTGAATATGCTGTCTAGGTTGGTCATAACTTTTCTTCCAAGGAGTAAGCGTCTTTTAATTTCATGGCTGCAGTCACCATCTGCAGTGATTCTGGAGCCCCCCAAAATAAAGTCTGATACTGTTTCCCCATCTATTTCCCATGAAGTGATGGGACCAGATGCCATGATCTTCGTTTTCTGAATGTTGAGCTTTAGGCCAACTTTTCCGCTCTCCTCTTTCACCTTCGTCAAGATTGCAACCCCATGGACTGTAGCCTATCAGGCTCTTCAGTTCATGGAATTTTCCAGGCAACAGTACTGGAGTGGGTTGCCATTTCCTTCTCCAAGGATTGTATATAATGTGCTTGAAATCAGTCTACCTGTAAATGGTTTTCTGAGGGTCAGCATTTCCCTTGCAGTCTTTAAAAAATACACTTTATCTTACAAAAGTGGTACAGAACACCATGTACTGCTCACCAGTAAGCTTCAGAAGTGAAACATCATAAATCCTACTGAAATGTTCGTTTCTTCCCCTTCTGTCTGTATCTCCTTATTATCTTTGCTTTTCATTTCTTTGAAATAAGGGCTTATGTGATTTAAACTTTTTTTCCATTTTAATTTTTTTTGGTGAGGGGTTTCCAATTTATATATATCTCTTTTCCCCTAAAAATAGACCCATGAATGGAATTAATACCCAATAACTTTCTAATCTCTCCACCATTGAGCATCATAGCCCATCTTAAATACCTGAAAAGGAAGAGGCGCTATGATTTAATGTATGAAACATCTCCTCGGGGCATCCTGTGTGCTAAGGGCCTTGGGATATTCCCAGGTAGCTGTGGTCTGTGTCAGACCTTCAAGGAAAAGATAGTAAGTAACCCGTCCAAAATTCATCAAAGAAATTATTGCTAATTCTAAGCCATTATAGATGTTGAAAAGTATATGCTTTTTTTGGAGATGAGGTGTAGAATTTCTTAAAACTCGCAGGAAGATATTGATATGTGGATTGATCTAATTGTAAGATACATAATGTTACCTTTATTTTTCTAATTTATTGTGAGGTATCTTTCCAGGATGTGGGGGACTTTTTCCTGTGGTCACTGCATTTTGTGAGGCAGGCTGTTTATTTGGGTGTCATAAAAATGAAACTTTGTTAACATTCAGTTTTTAACCAGGATTTGCAAATTGGTGACATTAATTATGGATTGTACTGTGGTATTAAACTGTTGCTGTTTACCAAAACTTTGGACGGAATGCAATTCAAGTGACAATTGCAATTTATTTCTAATGAAAAATTTGACAGCCTGAGAAATGAACATGAAAAATAGAATGCACATAATCTGTATTCAGAAATCCAATGTGACGGTTTCATTTCTTTATAAAAAGTGAGAGTTTCCATTAAAAGTATGTTTTCACTGCACTCACCTCTCTTCTGAGGGTATTGTTTTGCTCTTACTGATATCTCAAGCTTGTTTTCAGTTGCTATGTGCATATGTTTGTAAGCTTTTGGAAGTCATTTTCTCTCTTAGTGCTGCCTGATACAGGCTTAAGCTTACAATGTGAACACTTGGTTAATTGAAAATCTATGCAAAACTGTTCTTGTAATCTTATACTGCCTGATTCACTAATCTATTCATGATTAATTTACATTTAAATGTTATTGATATACTTTTAATGTCTATTTTCTTTTCTCTAAAAGATTGCAGTGGGGGTGGGTGAGGGCATGTAAATGTGTGCTTAGTCACTCGATTGTGTCTGACTCTTTGCAATGCCATGGATTATAGCCCACCAGGCCCCTCTGTCCATGGGATTTTCCGGGCAAGAGTTCCAGAGCGGATTGCCATTTCCTACATGAGAGGATCTTCTTGACCAGGGATCGAATCCATGTCCCCTTTGCAGGTGGATTCTTTACCACTAACACCACCTGGGAGGGCATGCAGAGACTACTTGAAACATATCTGGGTCATTGGAGGACTGAGCCTGCTGACTCAGGTTCTCCAGGGGCCTGTGTTAGAGAGGCTTGGGTTAGAGAGACTTGGGTGAATTAGCTTCTGTGCCTCAGTTAACTTGTCTGTAAAATGGAATAAATAGTCATAGTATAGTGAGGATTAGTCGAGGTGATGCATGTTAGTATAATAGCTTGAGCACAAAACTAGCAGTTAATACATGACAGCTGTTATTACAGCTCTTTCTGGAATTGCTATGGTATTAGGGCCCAATAAACTAGTTGAAAGTTGAAAATATCCTAAGTCAAAAGTGCATGGACTATGCTTAACCTGCTGAGCATCATAGCTTAGCTTAGGCTACTTCGTGCTTGGAACATTACGTTGGCTTATAGTCATGCAAACTCATCTAGCAGAAAGCCTGTTCTGTGATGAAGTGTTGAACGTATCTTGTCACAGATTGAACACTGTTCTGAAGGTGGTAGACAGGCTGGTCGTCCGGTCCGGAGTGGTTGCGCCCCCCGTGACCATGTGGGTGACGGGGCTGCAGCCTCCTGCCTGCCCAGCATCGGGAGAGGACCCTGCACCTGTCGCTAGCCTAGGAAGGGCCAGAATTTAACATCTGGAGTACAGTGTGTAGTGAGTAAGTATAGGTTTTGCGTCATTGTAAAGTCACCCCTTTCTAGGTGGGAGACTGTAGTTGTATTATTTTGAGTCTTTCCCAGACCCCAGAGTGGGGGAGATTTCCGCCTCTGCAGTGTCGGACATCCTGAAGGGCAGGTGACCAGATCTCAGTTACTGACGCGTCTTGACCTTTCTCCGCTGCTCACCTCCCTCCACCCTTCTTCTCCCGCTCCTGGTGTCCAGGGACCCGACCTCAATTCCAGTGGGGACACGTAAAGAGCTTGGTCCCTGGATGCATTCCGCTCCTTTCTGTTCCATCAAGACCTTCATCTTCTGCCCTTGCCGCTCTTTCTTTCTCTGTCAGCCTCCTGCTGACGGCATTTGCTCCACACCCTACAGAAGTAACCCAGGACTCTTTTTGAACTAGGATGCCTTCACATTCCTTGCCTCTTCAAACCTGATATAACATGGAGTATCAATAAATAAAAGAGCGCTGGCCTCCATGTCCACTTGCTTCCTGTCTCCAGGCCTGGAGCGACCTGACAGGCTTCTCAGTGATGGACCCGTGCTCTGTGGCCTGGGGGAGACCCCGCCAGCCCTGCAGACTACAGCCTTAGACATCGGGACTCTGTGGAACTACTGATTGGCAGGGCCTTCAGCCTGTCGGTCACAGTCATCATCACTGGCACTGCTCTCTGGTGGACTGTACAATCCTTTAATCGCTTACTACAGTGCTTTGAAGCAGGACTCTCACGACCCTGGTGTTACGCTTGATGGGACGGAGGCGAGGAGAGAGGTGTGGGCCATCCCGAGGTGTGGCCGGGGACGGAGCCTGTGGGTGGCACGCAGCCAGATGGGCCAGGGCCCGGGCTTTGAGCTAGCTTTCTGGCTGCTGCTGTTGCTTAGTTGCCCAGTTGTGTCTGATTCTTTTTGGACCCCATGGATTGAGATTTTTCCAGGCAAGAGTACTGGTGTGGGTTGCCATTTCCTTTCTCCAGGGGATCTTCCTGACCCAGGGATTGAACCCACATCTCCTGCCTATGTCTCCTGCCTCGCAAGCCTGTATCAGCAGGATTTGACTGCTGAGCCACTGGAAGGCCCCACTTTCTGGTTACATCCTTTTTTACTTCTCTCAGTGTCTATGCTGAGACTATATTCACTCTTTTTACCTTCTCTATGGGTCTGATTCCTTTTTGTTGTTAACAGTTTTTTAAATTGAAAAAGTAATATATGAACCTCTTAAAAAGCCCAACAGTGTAAGAGTTCAGAGTGAAATTCACTGACTGTTACATCCCGGTTGAAATTTTCCCCACCCGGAAACAGTGATGACTTTCATCATTTTCACTTGGATGCTTTACTGATACTCTGTGTGTGCGTAGCTCCCACTTGGAGCTGCCCTGGCACAGCATTCGCTGAAACTGCCGTAGAGAATGTTTCTCCTGCCTCTCCACACTCAGCCTTGACACCTTCTTCAGAGAGAAGATAAAGGCCATATTGCTTGAACCGGCTTAATTTCCTGCTGTTGCACCAACAATCTGTATCTGCAACTCTTTCTCCTTTCTCTTCCAGTATCTGTAGAAGTGTCAGGTTAACCCTTTTGCCCCTGATCTTGATCCAGTTCTATTGCAAGAGGTTGTTTCACTCTTCACAGGTCCCGTCTGATTGAAATGCTCAGATATCTTCTGCCCTGAAAGAAAAAGCAGGAGCAAAACCAAACACCCTCCCTCTCCCAACTTTCCCGTGACCCAGACACCTCTCTATACCATGCTGTGTTTCCTTCCCTTATAGCCAAATTCTGTGAATTCGTTGTTTTCATTTATTCTGTAAATGTTTGAAGGGCACAGTTGGGTACAGTTTGGTCCCTGACTTCAGGAGGCTTGCGCTCAGTCTGGCATGGAGATGGTGGGCAGTATTACCAGGGAGCCCATGTTGTGTCGTTTTCAAGAACTCATACTCTGAAGTTAACCTGGGTTTAAGTCCTGGCTCTGAAGTTGGTAGTTCTGTGACCTTGGGAAATTACTTTTGTTACTGTTGTTTATTTATTCATCTATGAGGTGGGAACAGTAGGACCTGTATTATAGTTAGACATGATGTTTCAAGTTATATTGAGGGTTAACACATAAGTACTAAACAGCTCTCAGCTCATTGGTCCTGTCATGATGGCATTAGCCAAGGGTAGAGAGCGCTCGTAAAGGGGGCATTCAGACACCTCCCACTGGCTTCTCAACTTGTGCTTCTGTCTTTCCACTAAAATGTGGCAGGTCAACAACTGCCAACCCAGTGGCTGGTCTTCATCTTCAGTTCAGTTCAGTTCAGTTGCTCAGTAGTGTTCGACCCTTTGCGACCCCATGGACTCCAGCACGCTAGGCCTCCCTGTCCTGGAGTCAGTGATACCATCCAACCATCTCATCCTCTGTCGTCCCCTTCTCCTTCTGCCTTCAATCTTTCCCAGCATCAGGGTCTTTACAAATGAGTCAGTTCCTTGCATCAGGTGGCCAAAGTATTGTAGCTTCATCTTATTAGACTTCAGAGTATGAACACTGACCCATCATTTCTTCAAATCTTTGCTCTAGCATGTTCTTCCCTTCTAATGTTTGCTTATCTATCTTCCTACCCTCTTGGTGTTCCGAGTACTCTCTCTGACCTTTCACTCTTCTTGACTTGAGCTTTCCTTCCAGCGTGGACTCGTCCATCTCACTAGCTACCTAGTGATACGGGAGTCTACCTGTGTCAGTTCTGTCCAGTACAGCTTTCGGCGATGGCGGAGCTTTCTGTTCTGCTGTGTCCAGTTTAATAGTCACTAGTCATATGTGGCTAGTGCTATTAGAGGGCTGATTTTTCATTTGATATAGTTGGAATTAACTTTTGAAACAGCCATATGTGGCTAATGGCTAATGCCGTACTTTGACCCACATTCAGGGACTGCCTGTGGCCTCAGAGTCTTTATTTGTAGGTCAGACTGCCTTCCAGTGATGTGACAGTTTGTTCCTGCTGGATTACTTGCACATCTTGTTCAGGCGGAGATGATACACTTTCACAGCCTCTGAAGCTGCTCTCAGCGATGGGTTTTTGAGTGAAATGCCATCAGTGATAACTGAAACAGGCTTGGGATCACATCTGTTAGAATGGCTGTCATCAAGGAAAGAGAGAGCAAGTGTTGGTGAGGATGGGGAAGAAAGGGAACCCTTGCGCACTGTTGCAGGGAATGTAAGCTGGTTCAGCCTCTAAGGAAAACAGTATGGAGGTTTTTCAGAAGTTAAAAATAGGACTATTATATGACTCATCAATCCCAGCTGTGGGTATATATCTAAAATACATGAAAACTGAACCTCCAAAAGGTACCTGTGATGCTTGCCTGGTGGTCTAGATTGGTCAAGAATCTGCTTGCCAATGCAGGGGACATGGAGTCAGTCCCTGACCTGGGAAGGTTCTACATGCCACGGAACAGCTGAGCCCGGGGCCACAACTACTGCACCCTTGCTCTCAAGCTTGCGAACTACAGCTAATAAACCTGTGTGCCTAGAACCCATGCTCCCCAAGAGAAGCCCATTGGAGTGAGAAATCCATGCGCTGCAACTAGAGAGTAGCCCCCACTTGCCTCAATTAGTGAAAAACCCGCATGGAGCAACAAAACCTAGCGCAGCCAAAAAAAAAAAAACCTATCTGGATTCCTATGCTTATTGCAGCATTATTTACAGGAGCCAAGATCTGGAAGCAACCTCAGTGCCCATCCACGGGTGAATGGATAAAGAAGATATGGTACGCACTGAATATATACAGTGGAATTAAATTCATCCAGTAGAAAGACATGCTGCTGTTTGTGACAACATGGTTGGACCTTGAGGGCATTATGCTAAGTGAGAAAAGCCTGAGGGAGAAAGACAAATGCTGTATGATAATTACCTATATGTAGAATCTGAAAAACAGAGTAGGGGAATGTGTTAAAGGAGATCAACTTTGGAGAGATGAATTAAAGGATATAAACTTACAATTAGAAGATAGGTTCTGGAAATCTAATGTACAGCACGGTGATTATAGTCAACAATGGTGTATCATAAAATCAGAGTTGCTCAGAGATTAGATCTTAATGTTCTCAGCATTAAAAAGATGATAATTATGTGATGTGATAAAAGTGTTAGCTGAAGCTACTGTGGCAGTCATATTGCAAAATATAAATGTATCAGTCAACAGGTTGTATACCTTAAAGTTACACAATATTATATGTAATGGTCCCATCACTTCATGGGAAATAGATGGGGAAACAGTGGAAATAGTGTCAGACTTTATTTTGGGGGGCTCCAGAATCACTGCAGATGGTGACTGCAGCCATGAAATTAAAAGACGCTTACTCCTTGGAAGAAAAGTTATGACCAACCTAGATAGCATATTCAAAAGCAGAGACATTACTTTGCTGACTAAGGTCCGTCTGGTCAAGGCTGTGGTTTTTCCTGTGGTCATGGATGGATGTGAGAGTTGGACTGTGAAGAAAGCTGAGCATCAAAGAATTGATGCTTTTGAACTGTGGTGTTGGAGAAGACTTGAGAGTCCCTCGGACTGCAAGAAGATCCAACCAGTCCATTCTGAAGGAGATCAACCCTGGGATTTCTTTGGAAGGAATGATGCTGAAGCTGAAACTCCAGTACTTTGGCTACCTCATGCAAAGAATTGACTCATTGGAAAAGACCCTGATGCTGGGAGGGATTGGGGGCTAGAGGAGAAGGGGACGACAGAGGATGAGATGGCTGGATGGCATCACGGACTCGATGGACGTGAGTCTGAGTGAACTCCGGGAGTTGGTGATGGACAGGGAGGCCTGGCGTGCTGAGATTCATGGGATCGCAGAGTCGGACACAGCTGAGCGACTGAACTGAACTGAACTGGATATAAAAAAAAGCAGGTACAGTAGATTTATCTTCATATCCTCACAGGAGCGACAGTAATCAGTCATTTGCTCTAGGTTATTATGATCACTGAGGGACTTCCGTGCCTGTGGCTGTCAGCTGGTGACTCCCCCATAACCCTTGCTGACTTGTTAGTGTGCTTGAGTGGTGTGGTAATCAATATAAAACTATGTGCTTTCAGAAGTCCTTTACAAATATACTTGGGTTATTACTAGAGAGTCATTACTAAAGTCTCCTTGGCTTTGTTGGAGGATTGCCAATGCAGTTTAGGCTGCAATTGCTTGATCTTACAGCTTGACTATAGAAGTTGTGTTCAAAACCCAAATTGTGACATAGAATGTTATGTGTTGGAATGTGGCTGTGTCATCATGTAACACAGTGTACATTTGATACAGTATTGGAGTGCTCTGTATCTAATCTCATTCATGAATTTCTGTCTCCAAATATCCCAAATCTCTTTGGATAAGAAGTGCAATGAAGAATATTAAGGTGAGGAACCCATGTGTTTCAGCACATGTAGCACTGGAAGGATAGTTACTTATATTATTTTTTGAATAGTGGAAAAGGGAAATAAGTGACCTAGGTTATTTATTTTTTCCTCTGAAACCTATTGAATTGTAAACTCCTTTGAGGGCAGATGCTATGTTTTATAGGTATTTATATACCAGACCGGACATGATGTCTTTCTAGCTTGCGTTCATGCTGAGTCACTTCAGTCGTGTCCGACTGTTTGCGACCCTGTGGACCATGGCCCGCCAGGCTCCTCTGTCCACGGGATTCTCCAGGCAAGAGTACTGGAGAGCCGTGTCCTCCTTCAGGAGGTCTTCTGAGCCTGCATCTCTTAGATCTCTAGCGTTGGCAGGCAGGTTCTTCACCACTAGCACTATGTGGGAAGCCCCTTGCTATCTTAGATGCTCAGTGGTGACATCTTGCTTGGCTAGCATTTCTAAAAGAAGTGTCAAGTGTAACCACATTTTATATATAGTACTGGACTGTATGTAAGAGCTGGAATTGTGCTCTTTTTCTCCCTTCTTGAGACGTCAAATTTGTAAATAGGCAATAATCTTTTTGACTCATTTTAAGTAACAAACCAATTTAGAAGTAGTAATAAAAAGTAGTAATCAAATTATGCAAGAAAACTTAGTGGTGATTTAAAATGTTATTTTAAAAAGTTGAAACATCAATAAAAGAAATTTTCTTTACTTAGACTTGTGTGTGTATGTATTTTAATGATATTTTGAAATGTGGATATTTTTGTGGCTTAAGTTTAGTCTTATTTGGAAGCACATGGTATATAAGACATGTACTAAACTGTAAATTCTATGAATAACAAAAAATATTTATTACATTTCTATTTTCACTTAAGCAACTTTAAAAAATAAAAGGGAAACTCCGTAGCAAAACATATTTTTGCATATATGTTATAAACATAAAATTGACTAAACATAAAATTTAGTCAATTTTCAGAAATTACAATCCTCCCAGCTTCTTATATTCACTCACCTCAACTTTCAAGATAAAACTTTTTAGTCAGTATTATGACACTTAATAACTGTCCAGTTGGAATTATGCTTGTCTTTCTTGCTAAGATTTTATCTTCAATTTCTTTGCCTCATAAACAACTCAGAAACTGCTTTATTTCTGTGGGTCTTCCTCCCTAGGTTTGGGACGGCGAAGACTGAGGGAAGGGAAAGGGAGAGCTCTGAGCCTGGGTTTGGGTCTCATTGACCAAGACTCCGTTCTCAGACTGGCCACTCTGGTAGATCACTCTTGTGACAGTCAGTTTCCTGATCAGTGAGATGGGGATTCGCTGGTGGCTCAGTGGTGAAAGAATCTGCCTGCAATGCAGCAGACACAGGTTCGATCCCTTGATTGGGAAGATCCTATGGGGTAGGAAATGGCAACCCACTCCAATTTTCTTGCCTGGGAAATCCCATGGACAGAGGAGCCTGGCGGGCTACAGTCCATGGGGTCACAAAGAATCAGACACGACTTAGTGACTAAACCAAGGTGAGATAATGGCTAATTTGTAAGATTGTTGGGTGTGTTAGTAGTTACAGTAAGGCTCACTAAGTGTTGCTAGGAATGGTGATGTGCGGTAGGCTTTATCATATGGCCTTCATTTTGCAGTCTTGGTTTCTGTCTCAGTGAAGGCCTCTTTTGGGCTTAAAGGCACATACACGATCTAGTTTAGGCTTAGAAAGAGCAATTGTAAAGAGGCACGGGCCTGTCCCTGGGATCAAGAACAGCTAGTTTAGCTGTTCCTCTCTTGGACTGGAGCTGAGAGCTGAAAGCTGGCAGCTTCCCTTTGCTGGGATCACGCTGTCCCCTGTTGCCTCCTAAGAGGCATCTGCTCCACTCTTGTGTGTCTGCATTGTGTTGCTTCTACTGCTTTGGTTTTCACACAGCTAATCCCAGAGGCTCACAGTCCTAGGTGTATGTGACGCTCTCAGTCCTGATTTTCATATCTGAATCCCAAGTCCGGATTTCTGGGAGAGTGAGGGTTTGATTGGCTTTGCTTGAGCTCTGCTTACTCAGCTGTGGCAGGGCTGGCTTTCAAAGAACAGGAGGACTGCCAGTCCCCCCTCTGATACAGAGAAAGGGTTGCGTGCTTAAGACCTATAAACCACCAGATGCCTGCTTTAGCTGCACCTGTGGGACTTTGCAGATTCCTTGATGCTAGGCACCGAAAGACAGTTCGTAATAGTTTGCCCACTTTAGTGGTTTCTAGCAATGGTTATTTACTAGAGTCACCAGGAGGAGCTCAAGTACTTATGACAGGCCCTATCTTTGGGTATTTTGATTCAGTTACTTTGGGGTATTACTCAGGCATTTGTATTAGGCAAAGAAAACAAAAACTCTAAACCATTGGCTTAATATCGTCCCCGCACTGTGATATAAAGATAAGGGAAACAAGTTTCCTGACATATTTAAGAAAAGAGAAAAAAGATATACACATGATCTGCCAGAT
Organism: Capra hircus; assembly: GCF_001704415.2. Lineage (NCBI taxonomy): Eukaryota > Metazoa > Chordata > Mammalia > Artiodactyla > Bovidae > Capra > Capra hircus. Next base: position 84,359,423 of record NC_030819.1, on the reverse strand, counting down.
AGTGATTGTAAATGAAAGAGCCATGGACGACAAGGTGGAGCCACCAGTTCTTGACGATACTGACGGTTCACCCCCCCGCCCCCCGCACTGTAAATGTGCATGTGCATTACCAACTCAGTCTGTTTGCTTCCCTCACATCTTATTCTCCCCTGAAGCTGTCAGTGTCCTGAGGCCCAGGCAGCAGGCTGGCTTTAGGGATGGTGCTGAGAAACTGCTGCTGATTGGAATTCTCAGCCCCAAAGAAAAATGACAGCATGTGAGAGATGCTGGCAGCTGAAAGGAGGGTGGTTTAATACCATTAACACTCAGCTAAACCTGAGAAACCTGTATGCAGGTCAAGAAGCAACAGTTAGAACCAGACATGGAACAGTGGACTGGTGCCACATTGGGAAAGAAGTGTGTCAAGGCTGTGTATTGTTGCCCTGCTTATTTAACTTCTATGCAGAGGACATCATGAGAAATGCTGGACTGGAAGAAACACAAGCTGGAATCAAGATTGCTGGGAGAAATATCAAGAACCTCAGATATGCAGATGACACCACCCTTATGGCAGAAAGCAAAGAGGAACTGAAGAGCCTCTTGAGGAGGGTGAAAAAACTGGCTTAAAACTCAACATTCAGAAGATGAAGATTATGGCATCCGGTCTCATCACTTCATGGCAAATAGATGGGGAAACAATGGAAGCAGTGACAGACTTTATTTTCCTGGGCTCCAAAATCACTGCGATGGTGACTGCACTCATGAAATTAAAAGACACTTGCTCCTTGGAAGAAAAGCTATGACCAACCTAGACAGCATGTTAAAAAGCAGAGACATCACTTTGCCAACAGACGTCCATCTAGTCAAAGCTATGGTTTTTCCATAGTCATGTATGGATGTGAGAGTTGGACTATGAAGAAAGCTGAGCATCAAAGAATTGATGCTTTTGAACTGTGGTGTTGGAGAAGACTTCTGAGAGTTCCTTGGACTGCAAGGAGATCCAGCTAGTCCGTCCTAAAGGAAATCAGTCCTGAATATTCATTGGAAGGACTGATGCTGATGTTGAAGGTCCAGTCCTTGGCCACCTGATGCGAAGAGCTGATTCGTTGGAAAGGAGGAGAAGGACGGCAGAGGATGAGGTGGTTGGATGTCTTCATCGACTCAGTGGACATGAGTCTGAGCTAGCTGCAGGAAGTGGTGAAGGACAGGGAAGCCTGGCATGCTGCAGTCCATGGGGTCACAAGTAGGTGGATACACCTGAGGCACTGAACAACAACAGAAGCAGAGTTGCTGATAAAGTGGAGTCAACTGTCACTTACTGTTTATGTTGATACTTTTAGCATGTTGTGATACTTACGCATTTGTAACTGTTGCATTAGGAGAATGAAGGCCCTCATCCTCTAGATGACCTGGTTGGGATCTGCCACTCTTCCTCTTCTCCGATTTGATTCCTGTCACTGCAGCTGCGCTGGCTCTCTCCTTTGAACTCTAGATGGGCCGTCTCCTAATCGCCTTTGTTCCAGCTGCTCTTTTATCTGAAGTACTTTCCCCGCTTGTCTACATAGCTACCTCCTTAGTCCACTTCCAGTCTGCTCAGATGCTGCCTTCTCAGTCAGTCTTATGCTCACTCCAGTTCCTCCTTTTAAGACTGCATCCTACAAACCTTCCCACTCTACTTTCCGGGCCTGCCTTCCTTTGAAGAACTTTTCATTTTTAGCAGAGCTCTCATCACCTTTTAACATCTTCTGTAGCTTACTGTGTTTGTTGTCTGTTTCCCCAGTGGAAGGTGAGCTTCTCTAGGACAGAAATCTTTGTTTTACTGATGGATTTCTTGCCAGTAACGTAGTAATATTTAATAAATATTTGTTGAATGAATGAATGTTTTAGGAATCTCATTCTGTGAGGGTAAATTTTGCCCTACCAGTTTTCCCTAAATCATGGCTAAAACTTATTTCTGCTTTAGTTTTAGATCATTATTAAATATTTGCATGTTAATTAGCAAGTATTTACGCAAATTTAATTAGTATATAATTAGCAAATATAATTAGCAACAATAGAGACTCTGCCTTTTCTCCCTGTCAGCGTTAAGCACTTCTGTTATGGTGCTTGTCCCACTGTCTTGCATTTGGTTATTCACTCACTGATCCTTTGGTTGTAAACTTGTAAGGGCAGGGATTGGGTCCTTTTTATATTTACTGTAGTGTCTTGGACATGTTGGGAGCCTAATTGTATTGTGTAGTAGCAAAAAAAAAGGATTACGGGACTAGATTGAAAAATCATGTCTTATTTCCTATACTTTGTTATCTTGTCTTTATTTGCATTAAGAAGTTATCAAGTGAGTGGTATTTACCTTAGCTTTCTCAAGATGGCATGGGATCATTTACATTTACAATAAGGAACAAAGATAGATTTCTTTTATTTCTTACATTAATAAGTGTCATAAAGTAGAAAAATAAAGCTAAGTCAATATATTATTGTTGCCACAGAAATTGAATTTATGTCAAAAGGATTTGTGCTTGTGATGTAGTGATTCGTATATTTTTCTTGAAATTAAGTCTCTAGCAGGTGACAGCATCAATAATTCACAAAACCAAGGAGCCTTTTGAGATAGGTTAATTTATATACGTGGATTAGAAAACAAATGAATAATGTGCTTAATGTATTCTGACATATTTGAAAATATGCACCAAGAAACTCAGCCTATTAAAAAGGCTGTTCACAGTATTTATTAGATTTTTATCCTTCTTTTGCTGTCTCATACATAACGTTTTTATTCAAAAAGGAACTAATCTATATTTTCTGCTTGGTGTGAAAAGTATTATCCATAGTAATTAAAAACCTTTTCTCATTAAAAAATAAATATGCTCATTCTAGACAACTGAGGAAATACAGAAAAAAATATAAAAATAAAAAAGTGCCAAATCCCACAATTCAGATAGATAAAATTAACAATGGTTCCTGTCTGATTTTTTCCCATAAGTGTATATATTAACAAAGTTAGAATTATATTGCAAATGCAATTTTACTTCAACTTTGTTTCATGTAACATTACATTATAAGCATTTTCCCTGTGGCAGAACTGTAATCTATTTACTCTTTCCCATATTCTGAGTTTTAGGTTGATTGCAATTCTGGTTATCTAAAATAACACTGTAGTGGTATATATATGTTTGTATATAAGAATACTTGATTGTATTTCTTATTCTCTCTGTAGATTCTAGAAATAGAATTACTAGGTTAAAGAATAACTACTAGTAGAATTCTTAGTTTGAACATTGGATTTATTTGACCAAAATTGTTCTCTAAGGTTTAACCAAATTTATTTTCTTTATGGTGATGCTAGAATGTAAACAAATAAAATCCTTCTCAAATAATAGATGCACTGATGCTTGGTACATATGAGCCTCAGGAATATCCAGTCTAAGTTTGTGTCTTGTGCGTGACATCTAAGAGATGAGGCAGGCTCAGAAATAACCTAGTAGTTGGATAAGCTTCAGGCTGATCTTGGAATCTCTGGGACCATTTAAAATCTTCCTACAGCCAATACCCAGCCTTCTTCAGGTGATGTAAAAGGTTTTTGGATCTCATGACCTGGAACATGACCTACTTGTAAAGGGGCTCAGGGGTTTGAATTGTCTTTTCCTGGACCCATTAGAGAAGAGTTTCTGATCGGGTAGTTTAGGTGAAAGAAATTGGAACAGCTGAAGAGAATATCTTAAAATAGATATGAAACCTGTGTTCCTAGGATTAGTCATTAGGTTTTCCCTTTGAAGGAAGAAGAACACTAGAATTCTGCTAGAATAAAACATAACTTGTAAGGTGTTCAGCCCCTGTGATGTGTAATCCAGGTGAGAGTGCCAAGCAGCGATTTGAGAATTGCTTTTTCTGGAGAGGTAGTTGTTTTCTCGCAGTTATGTGGCAGACTTTTGATCCTTTTGAAAACCTTGTGCCCTCTTAGAAATGAATCTTTTCTTTTCACATGTATAAATGGTTGAATGATGCCTCCTCCTGAAAGATGGACTTTTACAAAGAAGAAGTTATGGAGAAGGCAGGTCTGGCTTCCTAGAGGGTAGGAGTGCTGAAGCCATAGATAATGGACAATAGACAGGTGTTTATTGTCCTGAAATAGGCAGAATTACAGTTTTGAGTAAAGGAACAGATGCAGGTGCGGGTGAGCTTTTTCTGCTTCTCACCTGTTCTAACATCGCCTCGCTCACTTTCTTCTACCTCGAACTACAGAAGTGCCCACATGAACAGTGAGGTGACTGAAAAGTGCTTCACTTTGTAGTACCATAGTGCCAGCTCTGCTCTTGTCCTCAGGCCTGGGGAAGTTTCAGTGTTATTTTTGAACCCTGCTGAGATATTGGAGCCCTTGAAGAACGATATTTTCTAGGTGTATCGTGTGGTTCCTGGGAGATGACCCTTAGGTTTATCCCCAGGTGTCTAGTGTCACGGTTGCTAGTGGTAGCGTTTCACATTTTTATACTCTATAATTAGCATTGATATCAAAATAAAGACAGGTGTGTGTGTGGACCAGAAATGTTACTAGGTTAAAATACATATTCATTACTATTTTAGTGGAAGGGAATGATCTGGACTTTAAAAAAAAATTTGAGCAGATTGTGATTAAGAGAGGATTGAGTCGGGCCCTTTGCCCTCAAGGTGTAACTTTGTTGGGTTGGTCAGAACCTGTCACCCATTTTATCAAGCAAATAGTGTCATGTTGTGGTTTGATGTAATAAACAATCTTTGATTCTTAGGTACTAAATATATGCTTATGAGACTGAATTATCTTACCTTAGAAAGAGATTAAGCATTTGAATAAACAATGCAATTGGCAATTAATCCTGCACCCAGAGATTGTTCAGTTTTCTTAAATCAGTGCTAATGGGTGCCTTCAGGGACTGTCCCCAACTACTGACTCCCTGTCTCTCACTTCTCTGAAATCATTTGCTGCTTCTCTGCACCCTTCTGTTCATTTGTTTTAAATGGGCCATGGGACAGGTGTTGGTCTGCATGCCGCCCTGGGGATGTTTAATGCAGATGGTGGTGGAGTGGGGTCCTGGGCTCACTGCAGCAATGTTCTCTTGGGTCCCGAAGTGTGCAGGATCCCAGGCCCCACCCTAGACCTGTGGTACCAGGACCTTCACCTGCGAGGCCTGTGACCTGCTTTTACAAAGCAAGTCTTGGTGTGTTTCTTGTGCACACTAACAAGCTGAAAACCAGCTGGTCTGGACGGTCAAGTTTATCAGAATTGGGTCTGAGTCACTTGTGTTTGAAGACTTCAGTCTTACAGTTTTCCTCTTGTTGGTAATTTCTCGTAAGGAGCCAGGTAGGCTGTATAAACTTAATAGAACTGATTGCGACAGCTTGTTCCCACGCTCTGACTCTGCTGACAGTGATCCGAGCCTGCTAGCTTGATGCCTGGTGGGCCTTCATGTGTCTGAGGACATCAGTAGACAGATCCCTTGCTCCCTGCTAACCCACAAGTGCCAACCAATGAAAGAAAATGTAAAATTTGCTAAGAGGCTTGAGCTACAGTTTAGAATCTTTTTCTCATTGCATAGGAGCCTCAGAGGTTTGTATGTTGCTTTGTATTATATCATTCATTTGGTCTTTGTTACTTGTTAACTAAGTTGGTAGAAGGACTGTTCTTCATACCTCTTGATATTGACAGCGTTTTGCACAGTACTCTGAAAGCTGTAGATCTGGTTTTTGACAGCATGTGCTGTCTTCAATAAGGTTTTGATGCCTTGCTTAAATGGGAATATAGAAGCCTGTGTTCTATGCTTCTGTGTCCCCACCCCCCCGCTCCAGCTTTTTGATTCTTACGTTCTTTTGAAGAAAAATATTTAAAGACTTGTTCTCTCTTTCAGTTTCAGAGTGATCCTGTTGACTATTCATCCTAGGAGCTGTCGTTAGTAGAAGGCCTGTCTATATGCAGAGCTGCTTGCTTTTTAGGGAGAAATAGAATTAGCAATTTGAGATGCATCAGCCCGCAGGAAGATGGGTGAGGTTTGGCTGGGGAAGAGACCCCCAGTGTGCAAGTACTGCACCTTAACCAGTTACTGGTGGTCCTGGTTTCAGAGTTATTTGTATTTTGACATTATCACCACTTTTGTTTTTATCCCATGGTTATAAAGCGTTGACACTTATAGAATCATAGGCCAGATAATAGAACTAAAGGTCATAAAGCCACATCTAGGTGTAAATGCTTTAATAGGTCTAACATTCTGTACTTTTAACTTTATTCCCCCACTCCCGCAGACACAACCCTAATGTTGCTATCAGGTTGTTATTTTTAATAAAGTGTTCCTATTTGATTTCATTTACTAGTGGTTTTATGTTTCTGTTTCCTTTCTGGTGTGGATGTCAGCAAATTCTGCTCGTAAACTGAATTGATGGGGCCGTTCCTGTTTTCGCCATCAGACAACGTAGTCAGGGCATGCTGGTAGCTATGAAACAGAAATACTTCTTCATTTAAGTGTCTTGGTTAACCAGACATTTAAACAGTATTTTATGTACTAGTATAAGAGCAATAATATAATAAAGTTTATTTTTTTAAATTAAGGATGTCACCCTTGTAGTTTTGTATCTACAGAAGCAAGGCCAGAACTCTGCAGTTATCTGAGGCTTTTATGTCATTCTGTCCCCCTTCTCTCTCAACTTTTTTAGAAGTCTGTAATCTAAACAGGTAGGACTTTGACATAACCTACATTTTATAATAAACTTGAATTAATAATTGATTTTCAGAGATCCTACAAAAGATGCCACTTGATCTAACCTGTACATTTTTTCACTAAATATTTATTATTTCTCCTCCTCCACCCCTTATCATGTTTGAAATGGACTGTGATTAGACAATTAAGTTTTTAGGAGAAATTACTCACCTTTCTATCTACTCAGAGGTTTTAGAGCTAGCTTGTCTTTGGTGGTTTGTTTCAGATTGCATGTTGGCTGAACAAATAGCTATATAATCTCTGTTTGCTGTAAGCTGAATCTTGAAGTAGAGCTTATTCTGTCTTTACTGTTTTGATGTAGCAACCGACACTTTCAGATGCGTTTTCTTTAAGTCAGCATCTCTCGTCCTATCATGGGCCCTGGAACTTGCTGCCGTCGTGCCTACTGGCTTCTCCTGCTGGAGGGAGAACGGATAGATCAGTGTGTTCCAGGAGAGATGGAATCGTGAACCTGACCTGAACTTCTTGCTCGTCTCTCAGGCTGTTAAACTTCCCCTTCTCATGCTTTGACTTTTCTTACTTTTCTGTGTAAACCTTATAATTCTGTTGTAATACATCACATGTTCTTTTTTGTGAAAGATTGTCTGTAATAGTTTGTAATTGGACTTATAGGCATGCTTGTATAGTTTTTGAAGAACAGGCCAAGCATTTTACGAATTACTTGAGTTGCTAGACCCTCAATGAAATAGTTTAACGGCATTAAAAAAACTATTACCAAAAAATGAATCCTTACGTGTCTTGTTTCTATTCAAGAGCGACTATTTTTCTGAAAGTTAGGAGTCCAACTCTAGTTTAAAAGGCTGTCCTATTTTTAGGTCTTTGAAGGTAGGTAAAAATATTCCTCTTGTTTATTTACATGTTCTGAATTTTACATCGTGTAACCTATATTCTTTACATTTTCTGTATAATACTTTATCTTCTGTGCAGTTTTTAGTTCATAAATCTTGCATAGGTCATAGTCTCGTTTCTCTTAACATTGTTTGTATGCTTCCGTTGTTTTTTCTCTCTCCTTTAACGTCACTTTATGGCATTTTCCTCAGACAACTCACTGGCATTTTGGGATTAATAACTTGTGTCAGTAACAGTTTTTCACGGTCTTAAGACATACTCTCCCAAATAGGACTTCAGCATAATGCTTTTTCATTAGCCTCCTTTTCAAGCCTTAGGCCGCTTAGAATGCTGTTGTATCAGAAGTTGGCACTATTCCTTTTTTCTTCTCAGATGAACTTGAAAAGATCCATTTCAGGTGTGATGTGAGTTGCGATTGGGCTGATACTTCTAGTTGGAGAATGAGAGAGCTGTATGTTTAACCAAGGGCTTCCCAGGTGGCGCTAGTTGTAAAGAACCCTGCTGCCAATGCAGGAGACATAAAAGACATGGGATGGATTCCTCCTGCGGGAAGATCCCCTGCAGGAGATCATAGCAGCCCACTCCAGCGTCCTTGCCTGGAGAATCTAACGCACAGAGGAGCCCGACGGGCTGTGGTCCATAGGATCGCAAAGAGTCGGACATGACTGAAGCTACTGATGACACACACACGTGGTTAACCAAGTGCTGTTGGCTGGAAGCCTCTGATGGCGGGAGGGCACACATGCGGCTGGCAGTTAGAGGAGGGGACCCCACACAAGCTTGCCTCTGCTCCTTTCTATGCAAACTCAGGAGCCGGGTGGACCTAAGTTTAATTCTAGTCCTGGTCTCTGGGCCAAGACTGTGGCCTCTTCGCGCCTCAGGGCTACTCCTGCTAGCACGGGCTCCTGTGCGTGCTTGTTAATTTCAATGCTGAAGTTGTAGTGATTGACTAAATTCTACAGCCCAGGCTTCAACATTACTCTTTCATTAATCCAGTATTACTGCTAGTTTGCTCCTAGTTGAGAATATGTGGTCTGCTGATCCGGCAGTTCAGTCTGGAGCCTAGTGGTGTGCTCACCTGTCCGGCTGTGTTCTCGCTGGTGTACACTCAGCTCATGCTGGGCCCCTTCCATCCCCGTTTCTCCTGCTCTATGAGAAAGAGCATCTCTGAAAGGGAGAAGAGTCTAGGGTAGTGATTTATGCTGTACAGATTTTCAGTCTGAATTGTCATTGAGAATAGATTCATGAGCATAACAGTGAATTCTAGTATGTACAAGTGTGAATGATAAATTTCATTCTGTCAATAAATGTTGAATTTACCTACGTGCCACTTATTCCGTTAGATGATGAAGTGTTAGTTGCTCAGTCGTGTCTGACTCTTTGCTACCCCATGGACTGTAACTGACAAGGCTCCTCTGTCCATGGGATTTTCCAGGCGAGAATGCTAGAGTGGGTTGCCATTTCCATCTCCAGGATTAGTTGTTCACTGCTAACCTATGTCCTTTTATACTAATCGTAGACCTCACCTCATTTCCTCTCTAGGAAATGTGCTCAATCCTTTCTCTACCATTTTAAAGGTCTAACGCTACAATGAATAATAACGAGGAGAAGTGGAAACTGACTTCAGCTACTTGAGTACAAATCTTCCCCAACTGCAGAATTTATAAAAACTTGGATTGTTTTTCCCCCAAATGCTTAATTTTGCTCTTGAACTCTACTTTGCAGGAAACCAATTTATTCACTTTCTAAAGTGGCCCAGTGTTTGTCTAGCAAGGAAATCAGCAAAAGGGTTCTCAAAGAAGTAGCAATGAAATTGAAAAGTGTCTGCTGTCACCACTGGTGATAAATCAAACTGATGTTAAAGATGCAAATAGTCATTCCAGTACTCTTGTCTCTGTTATTGGAATTGTTTAAGTTAATTAAGCCAGCAGAGCACTTCATTATCTATTATACTGCATGCTAATGGCAGATTTAAAGTTTCACTTTTATCATTTGAAAAATTTTCTGAAAATCTTATCTAAATTCCTATATCCATTGCCATCTAAGTCTGTATACTTAATGGTAACTAATACTGTTATTTGGGAGAATATATTTATTGTACCACAGTGAGGTTTCTTTCTAGTTTGTGAGGTTTACAAAGCCAAGAAATTTTACGAGACTATCACATTCAAGGTAACTTTTGTCCATCTTTTTGAGAAAGTGATTAAAACAATATATAATACATTTTTATTAGACTGTCAGGAATTTAATTATATTCAACTTAACACTGTAGAATTTTAAATGTACTCTATTAACTAAAATTAAAAAAAGCTGTTATAAATTACTGATATGATTGATTTCTTTCATTTGCAGCATTTAAATATCAGGACACTGACGGATGATATGGTAAGATGATCCTTGAGGTTTCCTTTGTTATAAATCATAACTAACCCTCTTATGTTGATGGTGTGCTCCACTAATACCTTTAAGATTGCTACAAACTGCATGTTTTGGAAAGGGACTCTATGGTGCTGAAGTAAAGGTTGAACTGGTGAAATATATTATATTGTTGCTTTTGAAAAGTAAAAGGGACTAGTCAATATGTTCATTTAAAATTTTTGTTTAATCACAAGTTGTTAGTCAACTTGGAATCATTCAAATCAGTTCTCCTTCTTTGGGGATGAATTGCACACTCAGAAAGAGGTACAAACAATAGCTAAAGACATGTCAGCTTTTCAAAAATACGTAGTTACTAATTAAAGTAAGCCAGACTAAACTATCACTGATATATTCTTAAAGTTTTGTTTAAAAATGAGAGAACTAGATATGCCTTACCCTATATCCTGTATGCTGAAAATAATAAGCTTTCTTATAAGTACTTAAAACTTTATAGCACCATTATAGATTTTTATATACTCATAAATTTTTATATATTCAAATAAATTTTGCATTCAAAAAATAAATATATGTACCTAGAATACAGTGAGCACTCAAAAACTGTTCAGCAGCTCTATATCCAAAGTACCATCTTAGGCATGCGGTTCAGGGGGCATACAAAGATGAATGAGACATAGATCTGGACATGCACAATTTAAAAAACTGAATTAGAATTCTTCATTTTACTTCTCTGGGTAGAATCTAAGGAAAGGATACTTATATAAGCTTCTCTGGATAACATTTTTTTTATAGGATAATATTCAGAAATGGTGGTAATATTGAGCAGTAATGCAGATTTTGGGTGTAACTTCCACCCTGCAAGGTGGGTGATGTCTGTATTTAGTGCTGAGCACAGCGGGGCTCAGGCAACTGAAGTAGGTGGCTTGCCCACATGCGCACGGCTGGCAGTGGAGTAGCTGTGGCTGAAGTCCTGTTCCTGCTTGCTCCAAACCCACACACTTGCTGTGCTGACTTAGCTTTCAGATGATTTCTAAAAGGCCAACAGTAAAACCATGTGCGATTATTCTGTTTGATCTTTTATGAGAATTTACAGTGGTATTTTTGTAAAGCCTCATTGAGATATAATTCATATAGCATGTAGTTCACCTATTTAAAATGGACAGTTAGTGGTTTTTTAGTATTAATATATTTGTAGAACTGTAAAACCATCACCACAATCAATTTTAGAACATTTTCATCACCTAAAAAGAAACCTCATACCTATAAACAGTCACTCCCAATTTATTCCCAACTCATCTAGCCCCAGGCAATGGCCAGTCTATTTTCTGTCTGTAGATTTGCCTTTTCTGGACATTGCATATGAAATGGAGTCGGTTGCTCTTTCATGACTGAGTTCTTTCACTTGACATCACGTTTTCAGGGTGCATCCATGTCGTGGCCTGTGTCATTGTTTCCTTCTGTTGCTGAATGCGTCCTGTGTGATGGTATTCTTGCAGCTTGTTCATATTTTGTGGGCACTCTATGTTTGTTTCCCTTTTTTCATTCAGATCCCACCCTTATCTTTGTTTTGTTACTCTTTTTTTTCGCTTTGCCACCCCTCAGTCTCTACCCCACGTTCTAGAATCAGGGTCATGCTATAGAGTGGCTGCAGCCTACTGCGCTGGAAGCCTGTGTGCTTTGATTTTCTGTTAGTTAATGGGCTCCTCCTCAGGAAGACTTTGTCCCTCCTGCCTCTTTTCCTCACCTTTCTCCTTCTTGTCCCTTGGCTTTGTAAGGTCAGAACTTTTGGGCTCTACCATACCCTGTGCATATTTTTGTCAAAGCAGTCTATGATTTGTGATCCATCTTTCTCACTAGTTTAAATCTTTTGAAGACTGAGACAGTATGATGTTATTAATACTTCCAGACAAGTTGTCTGGCACATGTTAAGCATTTTCATCAGTTTGTTGAACAAACGAAAGAGTGAGTCTCGGTTTTGCTAACCTGGTATTGTGTTTGTCTTGCATCTGGTCCTGGCTTAGTCCTGGCAGGCTTTCCAGAGATGGATCTTGGCTTTCCACAGGGTGGAGCAGCTTTGACAAGGACCTGCTCTCAGCCTTTCCGACCACCTGCCTGGGTCACTGACTGTGCCTGCCTTCACCTTAGATGGTTCCATGGTCCCCTTCTCTCCCAGGGGAGGCTCGAGCAGGCAGGCTAGTCCAGGCAGCTGGCCCAGGGTTGTGGAGGCCAGAGAATAAGCGTGGCTGTCTTGAGCAGGAGACCCCCGAGTCAGCCCCTTCTCGGCCACTGCTGACTGCCGCCCTGTGGAAAAAGCAGTGGACGCGGAATCAGAAGTCTCTCGTTGGAAGACAGAACCTCACCACTTCTCCACTCTGACCGCGGCAGGTCACTTAGGTGGTTCACTTACACATAAAGCAGGACTAATTTTATACCTTTCCTGCTTTCCTCTTAGGATTTTGGTGAGTCTCATCGAAGCTCAAGTATGTTGAGCTGCTGCATTCTGTTCTGTCCCTATTTACGCGCTTTAAAAGATACTTCCCGGTGTGGACAGAGGGGTGGTGTGACTGATTCATTTGCAGTTGAGTCTTACAGGGGGTGTGTGTGTCATAGATCGTGTAGAGATTTGAGGAGAGAAAGGAAAGCTGGATACTTTGAGGGCTCTTTAAACTATTTCTGATGAGTTGCAGCACGTGGAAGCATTTGCCACTGATGTTTGATGTGTGCTAGCAAAGTGTTTTCTAATCAAGCTTTCCCACCACTGCAACATGTGCTGCATGTATGCCTTTAATACAGAACTTCCTGACGTGAATAGCCTTTTTTGGGGCAGGGCTTGGGAGAAGGCATATAGGAATGATGTCTGCTGTAGTCATGTGTTTGAATAACAATATTTTAAAACCATTAATCGAGACATCCTGGGAAACATTAATGTTAGAAACTCATCTTAGGTTGCTTTTTGTTAAAGGCCTGCAAAAGTACTTCACATTTCAAGGTAATTTCTTAAATTACTGTCAGAATTAAATTTCATAGGACACTGTTGGATTAAGAGAACGGAGTGTTACTGTAGCCTTGAGGTCCATAGGCGCAATTGACATACTTTAAACAGTGTTTGTTCTATGAATATCTGGGCATCTACTGTGTGTAAAATGCTGTTCAAGGTGCTAGGGTAATATAAAGGTGAAAAAAGTAATTTAGCTTACAACACTCTTTTGTTTATACCTGGGTTGAAAAGAAAGGTCTCCTTGTAGAGACAAAAAGGTTGGGAGGAGGACAGTGAGGGGCCAAGTGTGAAAGGTAAGCTGGATGAAATTGAATGTGCATGTCACCATGCTAACTTTTCCATCAAAGTGTCCCTTGGGTGTTTTTGTGGGGTAGGGGTTATTTTTGACCTGCTTTTTTCTCCCTTGTCCTTCAGAACCATTTGTCCAAAGTGCAGTCCTCCTGCTGATCTTCCTCTCTCCTTTTATCTCGCTATAGCCAGCATTACTATTGTAATCCCTTGTGTGGCCTGCAGCAATGGTTTTCAAGCTTCTTTGACTAGGATCCACAGTAAGAAATACACTTTAGTTTGTAGCCCAGCACACAAACACAGATTCTCTCTGTTGAAACAAAAGTTTCTAGGAACCTATATTTAATGTTTCTAAGCATAATGGTTAAACCAGATCAAACCAGCCCATCCTAAAGGAAATCAACCCCAAGCATTCATTGGAAGGACTGACGCTGAAGCTGAAGCTTCAATACTTTAGCCACCTGATGCGAAGAGCCGACTCTTTGTAAAAGACCCTGATGCTGGGAAAGATTGAAGGCAAGAGGAGAAGGGGACAACAGGGGATGAGAAGGTTAGACAGTATCACTGGCTCAATAGACATGAATTTGAGCAAACTCCAGGAGATGGTGAAGGACAGGGAAGCCTGCATGCTGCAGTCCATGGGGTCGCAAAAAGTCAGACATGACTTAGCGACGGAACAACAACAACAAAGCCTAATGAACTCTGATCTTTTTCTTTCCCTTCCTTTCTACTCCTTTTACTCCTATCCATCCCATGAAAAAAAGGTGATCCAGTCCACTAAGTGGACTTCATAACACCAAATAGTCTACAGTTATGCCTAGCAAAACAGACATGTCCAGTACTGCAGCCGGAGGAAGTCCTGAGCTCTCTGGGAGCGTCTGCTCAGTCCACATGGGCACATGTCGGCGAGCAGGGTGAGTGTGCCCGCCCTCCATGTACCAGCTGTGCGACTTTGAGTGCGTCGCAGGGCTTTTGAGCCTTGGTATCCTTGTGGGATTTTTTAAGAGCTAAATTAGGTAATATATATTCAGTCAGTCCAGTTCAGTCGCTCAGTCGTGTCCGACTCTTTGCGACCCCATGAATCGCAGCACGCCAGGCCTCCCTGTCCATCACCAACTCCCGGAGTTCACTCAGACTCACGTCCATCGAGTCGGTGATGCCATCCAGCCATCTCATCCTCTGTCATCCCCTTCTCCTCCTGCCCCCAATCCCTCCCAGCATCAGAGTCTTTTCCAGTGAGTCAACTCTTCGCATGAGGTGGCCTGGAGTTTCAGCTTTAGCATCATTCCTTCCAAAGAAATCCCAGGGTTGATCTCCTTCAGAATGGACTGGATGGATCTCCTTGCAGTCCAAGGGACTCTCAAGAGTCTTCTCCAACACCACAGTTCAAACGCATCAATTCTTCGGCACTCAGCCTTCTTCACAGTCCAACTCTCACATCCACACATGACCATAGGAAAAACCATAGCCTTGACTAGACGGACCTTAGTCGGCAAAGTAATGTCTCTGCTTTTGAGTATGCTATCTAGGTTGGTCATAACTTTTCTTCCAAGGAGTAAGCATATATTAGTAATTAGTAATAAGTACTTAAAAAAAATGAGATATGATTCCATATAATATAATGCATTAATTTTAAAAGTGCAGTATGCATTTTGGCAAACTGTACGATCATGCATTTACTATAGTTATGGCAAAAAACATTGCCATCACATCTGTGTTCCCTCTGAGTCCCTTTGTGTCCCTTGCAGTCAGTTCTCTTCACCCTTCCTGGCTCTTGGAAAAAACTAATCAGTTTTTTGAGCTATCCAGTAGTTCAGTCTTGAAATTCATTTAAATGACATCACATTGCGTCGTGCCATTGTGTCTGGCTTCTTTTACTTAACATAATGCTTTTGAGATTCACCTAACGTTTGGGTTTATCAGAAATTTGCTCTTTTCATTACTGAATGGTGTTCCCTTGTTCTGTAATACTAAAGTTGGCTTATATATTCAACAGTGTGGGTTGTTAGCAGTTTTTGGCTATTATGAAAAACTGCTATGAACATTTGAATTCAGGTTTTTTTTTGAGACATATGCTTTCTTTTTGGAGGGCGAATTATGTGGTTTAACTCTGTAAGATACTGTTACATTATTTCCTCTAGTGACTAATGATGATGGACATTTTTCATGTGATTATTTGCCATTCCTTTCTTGTTTATGATGAAATGTCTGTTACTAAATACAGGACTATTGAAATTTTCTATTTCTTCTTGAGTTAGACCTGATAGTTTATCTTTCAAGGAATTTTTTTCATGTTATTTATGTTGTTGAATTATGAATTATTTGTGATATTTCCTTGTATTTTTAATGTAGGATCTATATTTATTTCTTCTTTTTCCAATTCTGATATTGGTGATTTGTCTTCTGTTTTTTACCTGATTAGTGTGCCTAGAAGTTTATCCATTTTATTGATTATTTCAGAGAACTGGCTTTTGGTCTCCCTAATTTTCTTTATTGTTCTTTTATTTTCATTTATTTTATCTTTATATTTCTATACTTTTGCTTTATTCTTTTAACGGCTTCTTTGGGTGGAAGCTTAAATAATTTATTTGAGAACTTTTGTTTTCTAATGAGAATTTTATGCTGTAAATTTCCTTCTGAGAACTACTTTCGCTGTTAATCTTGTGAATATTTAAAGTAGTTTTAAGTTTTGTGTTGATTTCTTTTCCCCATTGATTATTTAGATATATCTTGTTTAATTTTCAAATATTTGAGGATTTCCCTTGTATCTTTATGTTGCTGATTTGTAATTTAAGTCCCTTGTAACCAGTGACTTCATACTTTGTGTGATTTCAATCTTTTTCAATTTGAGTCTTGCTTTCTCCCCCAGAATGTGGGCTGTCTTGGTGGATATTCCATGTGTATTCTGTTTTTGTTAGAATCGGTCTATAAGTAGTAAATACGTCAAGGTGGTTGATAGTTTTGTTCACATCTTCTATATTCTGATTTTCTGTTGCTTTTCTCTAACAATTATTGAGGAGTGTTGAAGTCTCCAACTATAATTTTGGATTCTTAAATTTTTCTTCTTAGTTCTTTCAAGTTTTGCTTCATGTTTTATGAAGCTCTGCAATTAAGTGCATATACATTTTGTATTGTTTTAACTTATCATTATGAAATGATCCTTTTTATCCTCAGTAATATTCATTACTTTTTAGTCTTTGGGCATTTAATGGATTTTTCTGCTCTGCCTGATACAGTTATCTCCTTCCCTTTTGAAGAACAGAGACTGTTGGCTTCTGTGGCCCACACTTTATGGGTTTCGTACCCCTTGGACTTTTCCTCCTCTGTCTCTGCTGTGTGTGCGTCTCCTCTGCCTTTAACCTTACACATCTTGTAGACTGTTGTCATCTCTCAGCCTGCTCTCCTGCAGCCACTGTTCTCTTCTTTGTCTCTGGTGCTTGGCTTGGGTGGTCACCTCTGTGTGTATGTATCTGTCTGTGAGTTTTCCTCAAGCTGAGGCATCCATGCGTTGGCCTATTGAATACCTTCAGATGGATGTCTCATTTTTATGTGAAACTCTTTGTGTCCCAAAATAAATTTGTCGCTTCCCTCTTAAGCATATTTCTGTTCCTATATTTTCATAGAAGGTAACTTCACCCTTCTAATGTTTTGTTAGGACTCTCACAACTTTCTGTTGCTTCCTAAAAAGCCAGCTTTTTGGGGTACTTCCCTGGTGGTACAGTGGTTAAGACTCTGCACTTTACCTGCAGAGCACATGGGTTTGATCCCTGGTTCAGGGAACTAAGATCTACCATGTGGGGAAAAAAAAAAATCTGACTTAAAAAAAAAAGGCAGCTTCTTGCACAGCAACCAGAATGACCTATCTAAATTGCATGCCTGGCAATGCTTTGCCCTGTTCGTAGCTGCGTAGTTGCACCTTTACCTATAGGTCAAGCCTAAAGCTTTTTGCCCTGGCACATAGGCCTCCATGGTAAGACCCTGCTTCTCTAATTTGATACACATTTTTCAGTCAGCAAGCAGGAGTCAAGTAAGTTGCTGGAGAATTTACTCAGAGAATGTAGAAACACAGCTGCTGCTTGGAGAAAGGTGTGTTAAGTGATAATGAGGACTGTTTATTAGCTGTGTGCCAAGTAGCATTCCAAATATTAGCTTTATAAACACATTTAGTTTCCACAACAAGCCTCTGAGTAGGCCTTGTTACTATTCCATTTTTCAAAGATGAAGAAACTGAGGCGAGAGAGAGTACTAGTTACTTGTGTAAAGTCATGTGAAGCAGCCAGGAAAACTGATAGACTGGCCCCAGGGAGCATGATCTTTGCCACGTTGCTTACACTGCCACTTGAGCTCTGTCCCTGTCTCGGTTGAGAGTACCAGTGTAAAACCTGGAAGTGTTTCCTTATTTTCTGCTTTTCTCCTACAGTCATTGGAATGAGTCTTCTGACCTTGAAACTGACCAGGAAAAGTTGTATCCTAGCCATTGATCTTAATCCTGAGAAATTATAATTGTAAAGACATATTGTATTTAAGGAGTTTTCTGTGATAAGAAATGAACTGTTTTGAGTATTTCTAGTAAGTAAACAAAACTGGAAAAGTTGTCTCAAAGGAGTAGTGATGTGTGTGACTTAGAGTTAGCAACAGGTAAAGGATATGTTTTCTTAATTGCAAAGAACATAGAAAAACTTCTGTCTGGAAACCGCAGATCTCACAGCAGTGGCAGCTTGCCCCCAGGTGTAGGTGTAGGCTTTCTAGGTGCCCCTCCCAGGTCCTCCTGGAAGGGACTCCAGATTGCCTGGGGTTTCATGGTCTGGGCGTGCATGCTGAGGGATCCGTGAGAAGCGCCCCCTGGGCTCCGTGGGCCTGCAGACCCGCTCGGTGTACCTGACTCCACTGCATTCCGGGGTGTTCTTCCCTCTGCTGCTGGGGCACTGCAGGCGAATGTGCCTGCCTGGCCTCCGATTTGTCTACCTGCATGCTGTGCCTGTACCTACCTGGATTTGCGGTGTCTTGTGGAATATATATAAATTAGACATCACACTTATGAAAGAAAATAAAATGATTTGATTATCTGAATTTGTGCCTAACTCCCAAGTCTGGTCATGGAACCTAAATCATTAACTTTTTTTTTTTTTTAAAGTTCAATGGAAAAGAATAATTTAAAATAATTTTATCATATGGGCCTAGTAAGATTTAAAGCTTTCTGTACTGTAATTTAAGTTTATTTTACATTTTTATTAATTTATTTTTCCTTTTAAAGTTAAAACCAATGATAAAGCAAAACATATCATAATATATTCCACAGCTTTCCTGCAAAACCATATATTCAAAATACTCTGTGGAAAGTCAGTATACCAGGAACTTACCCAGAGGTGCAGTGGTTAAGAATCCTCCTGCCAGTGCAGTGGAGTGGGTTTGAGCCCTCGTCCGGGAGGATTCCAGGTGCCAGGGGCAGCCGGCTGTGGGCCCCGAGCGCTGCAGCCTGCGGACCTCGAGCCTGCGCTCTGCAGGAAGGGAAGTCCCCGCACTGAGAGGCCTGCACGCAGCAGCGAAGGCCCAGCGCAGCCAAGAATCAACCAGTAAGGGAATAAAGGAGGTATACCAGCGGGACAACTGAATCTACCTGAAAATAAGTCGTAAAAAACTTCAACTATTCACTCAGTTTGGTGGGACTTTCAGAGCACATTAATATGAGTTAATTAGCACTTCCTGTACTTAGATTTTCAGTAGTAACACTTCAGTGCTATCTTGGATTTTTAAATATTTATGGGCTGGTTTAGAGAGCTCCTCCTCAAATCAGTGGGAATTTGGAAATAAGATCAAGAGTTCTCAAGAGTTGAGTATGCTAAGATGCAGTAGAGTATGCAGACTTGTTTATTCATCCTTTTATCTGTTCATTCATGGAGCCTTTATTGAGGACTTGGTACTGTTACAGACATGGCAGAGATGAATAATCTGTCTCTGCCCTCTGGGAACACTAAGGAAAAAAACTTGTGTACAAAACCAGTATACAGTTGAAGTGGGCTGGAATGGTGAATGGTAAGGTCAATTTTGGTCTTGGAGAAAACTTCATAGAGAAGGTGACTTTTCAGCTGAGTTTCAAAGGACAGGTTGGAATATAGACTGGCAGGAGTGGTAGTAATTTTTTTCTTCTTTCTAATGATTTTACTCCTGGATATCAGTGGAATGAATTACAGTGCCTGTCTCAGGTTGGCAAGTAGAAAGCAATTGTTGATAATTTCAGGTAATTTTTGGGTACTATTCGTCTAGGTCTTGAAAATAATGTGACATTTATAGAACTAATTTATATTTCCTTTCAAGCATATAGTAGTATAATATTGGAGTATATGTAATTAGAAACTGTACTTTAAGTGAAGTGAAGTGAAGTCGCTCAGTCGTGTCCCGACTCTTTGTGACTCCATAGACTGTAGCCTACCAGGCTCCTCTGTCCATGAGATTTTCCAGGCAATAGTACTGGAGTGGATTGCCATTTCCTTCTCCAGGGGATCTTCCCAACACAGGGCTCAAACCCGGGTCTCCCACATTGTAGACAGACGCTTTACCATCTGAGCCACCAGGGAAGTCCGATATAGTCTTGAGTGCCAGACTAAAATAACCTGTACTGTATCTTGATAGTGGCGATGAGAGTTAATTCTGAAACCCCAGAGGTTTAATTAGTAGGAGAGTACTTTAAGTAGATGTGGACAAATATAACTTTCAGATATTTTGAATATTCAGTTCAACTCAGATCAGTCGCTCACTCGTGTCCAACTCTTTCTGACCCCATGGACTGCAGCACGCCAGGCCTCCCTGTCCATCACCAACTCCAGGAATTTACTCAAAACTCATGTCCATTGAGTCAATAATGCCATCCAACCATCTCATTCTCTGTTGTCCCCTTCTCCTCTTGCCTTCAGTCTTTCCCATCATCAGGGTCTTTTCAAATGAGTCAATTCTTCGCATCAGGTGGCCAAAATGTTCGAGCTTCAGGTTCAGCATAAGTATTTCCAATGAATATTCAGGACTGATTCCCTTTAGAATGGACTGGTTGGATCTCCTTACTGTCCAACAGACTCTCAAGAGTCTTATCCAACACCAAAGTTCAAAAGCATGAATTCTTCGGCAGAAAGCTTTCTTTATAGTCCAGCTCTCACATCCATACATGACTACTGGAGAAACCATAGCTTTGACTAGACAGACGTTTGTTGGCAAAGTAATGTCTCTGCTTTGTAATATGCTGTCTAGGTTGTTATAACTTTTCTTGCAAGAAGCAAGTGTCTTTGAATGTCATGGCTGCAGTCACCATCTGCAGTGACTTTGGAGCCCCCAAAAATAAAGTCTGTCACTGTTTCATTGTTTCCTCATCTATTTGCCATGAAGGGATGGGACCAGATGCCATGCTCTTTCTTTTTTGAATGTTGAGTTTTAAGCCAGTATTTTCACTCTCCTCTTTCCCCTTCTTAAAAAGGCTCTTTAGTTCCTCTTTGCTTTCTGCAATAAGGGTGGTGTCATCTGTATATCCGGAGAAGGCGGTGGCACCCCCCTCCAGTACTCTTGCCTGGAAAATCCCATGGACGGAGGAGCCTGGTGGGCTGCAGTCCATGGGGTCGCTAAGAGTCGGACACGACTGAGTGACTTCACTTTCACTTTTCACCTTCATGCATTGGAGAAGGAAATGGCAACCCACTCCAGTGTTCTTGCCTGGAGAATCCCAGGGATGGGGGAGCCTGGTGGGCTGCCGTCTCTGGGGTCGCACAGAGTCGGACACGACTGAAGTGACTTAGCAGCAGCATCTGTATATCTGAGGTTATTAATATTTCTCCCGACAGTCTTGATTCCAGCTTGTGCTTCCTCCAGTCCAGCATTTCTTATGATGTACTCTGCATATAAGTTAAATAAACAGGGTGACAATATATAGCCTTGATGTACTCCTTTCCCAATTTGGAACAAGTCTGTTGTTCCATGTCCAGTTCTAACTTGCTTCTTGACCTGCATGCACATTTCTCAGCAGGCAGGTCAGGTGCTCTGGTATTCCATCTCTTTCAGAATTTTCCACAGTTTATTATGATCCACACAGTCAAAGGCTTTGGCGTAGTCAATAAAGCAGAAATAGATGTTTTTCTGGAACTCTCTTGGTTTTTTGATGATGCAGCAGATGTTGGCAATTTGATCTCTGGTTCCTCTGCCTTTTCTAAATCCAGCTTGAATATCTGGAACTTCACGGTCACGTACTGTTGAAGCCTGGCTTGGATAATTTTAGCATTGCTTTGCTGGTGTGTGAGATGAATGCAGTTGTGTGGTAGTTTGAGCATTCTTTGGCATTGCCTTTCTTTGGGATTGGAATGAAAACTGATCTTTTCCAGCCCTGTGGCCACTGCTGAGTTTGCCAAATTTGCTGGCATATTGAGTGCAGCACTTTCACAGCATCATCTTTTAGGATTTGAAATAGCTCAACTGAAATTCCATCACCTCCACTAGCTTTATTCGTAGTGATGCTTCCTAAGGCCCACCTGACTTCGTATTCCAGGATGTGTGGCTCTAGGTGAGTAATCACACGATCGTAGTTATCTGGGTCATGACGGCCTTTTTTGTATAATTCTGTGTATTCTTGTCGCCTCTTCTTGATATCTTCTGCTTCTGTTAGGTTCATACCATTTCTGTCCTGTATTGTGCCGATCTTTGCATGAAATTTTCCCTTGGTATCTCTGATTTTCTTGAAGAGATCTCTAGTCTTTCCCATTCTATTGTTTTCCTCTGTTTCTTTGCATTGATCTCTGAGGAAGGCTTTCTTATCTTTCTTTGCTATTGTTGGAACTCTGCATTCAGATGAATATATTTTTCCTTTTCTCCCTTGCCTTACTCTTCTCTTTTCCCAGCTATTTGTGAGGCCTCATCAGACAACCATTTTGCCTTTTTCCATTTCTTTTTCTTTGGGATGGTCTTGATCACTGCCTCCTGTACAGTGTCACAAATCTCTGTCCATAGTTCTTCAGGCACTCTATTGGATCTAATCCTTTGAATCTATTTGTCACTTCCACTGTATAATCATAAGTGATTTGGTTTAGATCATACCTGAATGGTCTAGTGGTTTTCCCTACTTTCTTCAGTTTGAACCTGAATTTGGCAATAAGCAGTTCATGATCTGAGCCATAGTCAGCTCCTGATCTTATTTCTGCTGACTGTATTGAGGTTCTCTATCTTTGGCTGCAGAGAATATAATCAGTCTGATTTCGGCATTGACCATCTGGTGATGTCCATGTGTAGAGTCTTCTCTTGTGTTGTTGGAGGAGGGTGTTTGCTATGACCAGTGCGTTCTCTTGGCAGATCTCTTATTAGCCTTTGCCCTGTTTCATTCTGTCTCCAAGGCCAAATTTGCCTGTTACTCCAGGTATTTCCTGACTTCCTACTTTTGCATTCCAGTCCCCTATAATGAAAGGACATCTTCTTTGTGTATTAGTTCTAGAAGGTCTTGTAGGTCTTCATAGAACCATTCAACTTCAGCTTCTTCAGCATTGTTGGTCAGGGCATAGACTTGGATTACCATCATATTGAATGGTTTGCCTTGGAAACGAACAGAGATCATTCTGTCATTTTTGAGATGGCATCCAATTATTGCATTTTGGACTCTTTTGTTGACTATGATGGCTCCTCCATTTCTTCTAAGGGATTCTGCCCACAGTAGTAGGTATAATGGTTATCTGAGTTAAATTCACCCTTTCCAGTCCATTTTAGTCTGTTGATTCCTTAAGTGTTGATGTTGTCTTGTTTGACCACTTCCAATTTGCCTTGATTCATGGACCTAACATTGCAGGTTCCTATGCAGTATTGCTTTTTACAGCATCAGACTTTACTTCCATCACCGGTCACATCCACAACTGGGTGTTGCTTATGCTTTGACTTCATTCTTTTTGGAGTTATTTCTCCACTGATCTCCAGTAGCATATTGGGCATCTACCACCCTGGGGAGTTCCTCTTTCAGTGTCCTGTCTTTTTGCCTTAGAGTGGGACACAGACTATATAGTGGGGAAGCACTAGGTGTATGGGCATCTAATCCAGTCTTGAGGTGTCAGAAAGGCTACTACACGAGACGTTGTGCAAACTGAAGCCTGAATTGAAATTATCCAGATAAATGGTTAGGTTCTAGGCACGAGAAATAGCTTGCGCATGTGTAGAAGTTTCTAGGTTATTCATTACGTCTAGATTATATAGTCTAATGGTGGTGGAGTCGTGAAGAGATTTTCTCAGGAGGAAGTAAGATTAAGGTTAAAGTGGACCTTTGAGCCATGGTAAGATATTTGAGTGTCATCCTCTGAGCAGTGGCATTACAGATGCTGAGAGGCTTGAAGTACAGGAGTGAGGGAGATGATTTGGTCTGGATTTCAGTAAGATCTGTGCAGAGATTAGTTTGGGGAGTGGTAGGGACAGGGGCCAGTGAAGACACTGGAGCAAGTTAGGAGGCTGTACCAGTTGTCCAGGTGGCCTGAAGTAGGGTAGTAGTGGTAGGGGCAGAGGGCAGAGGCAAGATGAATTAGGTCTATTTGGTTTGATTTATATATTCTAGTTAATTTTCATTAAAGTTATTATAGTTCAAATCACTTGTCTGCTGACTGGAGACAACCTCAGAAGTCCGCATCTTCAGTATGCATGTGTATGCTTCTCTCCCAATTCAGGTCCATGTATTTTTCTAATCTGACAGTATCTCCCAACTTCTAAAGCCTTCAAAAACCCTCCTGCTTTGCCCTTTGGAACTCAAAGTCTGTCATCTTTGAATGTTTGCTTTCCTTGTTGCAGTACTTGAAACCTAGGGGTTATTTGAAGACTTTATTTTCCTGGTAGCTTTTTCCTTCAAAGGCTTCCAGCTCTTCTTGAGCATTTCTATTGCATTTCTCCATGTTAGTCTCAACTGTGGGTCATCTCGTCCCTCCCATTGATTCATTGCAGGCATTAGAACTTAAGTTCCTTTCCTTCACACCACTGTTTCTGTTATTATTCCATTCATACCTACCAGGGACACTTACTTTGGGGTCTGTGGTCCTCCAAGGGGTCTGTGGTAGAATTCATGGTATAATTGAACTTAATGGGAAAAGGATTAAATCTTTTAAATTAAGCTTTAAGTAAAATTTAGTATTTTAAAAAATCATACACATAAGCAAAACAAAAAAACAAATGACCAGCTAAACAAAAGAACAGTAGGTTTGGGCCTGTGACTTTGTCACAGATAAGGAAAGCCTCTTTGCTATGTGGGCATTTCCACTGGCTACTCTGCATATGGCACTTGGCTGTGGAATACATATTGCATTTTCAGTTCAGTTCAGTTGCTCAGTCTTGTCTGACTCTTTGAACCCCACGGACTGCAGCATGCCAGGCTTCCCTGTCCATCACCAACTCCCTGAGTTTGTTCAAACTCATGTCCGTCGAGTCGGTGATGCCGTCCAACCATCTCATCCTCTGTTGTCCCCCTCTGCTCCTGCCTTCAGTCTTTCCCAGCATCAGGGTCCTTTACAGTGAGTTGACTCTTTGCATCAGGTGGTCAAAGTATTGGAGCTTCAGCTTCAGCATCAGTCCTTCCAATGAATATTCAGGACTGATTTCCTTTAGGATGGACTGTTTGTATCTCCTTGCAGTCCAAGGGACTCTCAAGAGTCTTCTCCAACACCACAGTTCAAAAGCATCAATTCTTCAGTGCTCAGCCTTCCTTATGGTCCAACTCTCAAATCTGTACATGACTACTGGGAAAACTATAGCTTTGACTAGACGGACTTTTGTTGGCCAAGTAACGTCTTTGCTTTTGAATATGCTATCTAGTTTTGTCATGGCTTTTCTTCCAAGAAGCAAGTTTCTTTTAATTTCATGGCATAACTTATTCTCTCTTAATGATATTAAAATACTGTATAAAATCTAAATGTGAACAAATCATTGTAAGTAAGTAATTTTGGGGAGGCGGTGATACATTTTCATCTTTTCAAAGGATCCTCTGGTTAAAAAACTTTTCGTAAATTTCAGTAATACAATTTAAGAGTGGGAAATGACCATTTGTAGTATTTAGGAGTATTGAAGGTAGGGTATAGTAGTTGGTAGGTTGGTGGGAATTGTTACCATGTGATAAGATTGTTCCTATGACTGAGATGCTTAGCTTATCCATTTGAAACAGTGAATGGCCAGTTTTCCTCCCCAGGAAGATGTCTCTTTGTGACAGAGATGTCATAGCATTTTAGTAAAGATCATGGGACTCTTCAGCTGTTCACATGCACTATCTCCTGTAATTCTGATTTAGCCTCACCTGGTTTCCTTTGCATCCCTTTCCAAAGACTCTTTTGAGGTTCTTTCTCCACCCCAGAATTAATCACTTGTCTCTATCTGTTGCTAATTTACTTGAGGGCATTTACTGTATTTTTTACCTTTATTAGTAATTTGTTACTGTATTTTCTTTTCCCCCAAGTGGTAATCTGTGGGATGGCACTATATTTTATATGTTTTATCATCCAGTAATTGCTTAGTCATACCTTCAGGTACTAATTGACTGCCAGCTACTATTTTGTAAGCTAAACACACAATGATGCCTATCAGTTATCTGCTGCTGTGTAAGAAATTAAGCCAAATCAGCAAACATTTATTATGTCATACTGTTTCTGTTTCTTGACCTCCTACTTTTGCATTCCAGTTCCCTATAATGAAAAGGACATCTTTTTTGGGTGTTAGTTCTAAAAGGTCTTGTAGGTCTTCATAGAACTGTTCAACTTCAGCTTCTTCAGTGTTACTGGTTGGGGCATAGACTTGGATTACCGTTGATATTGAATGCTTTGCCTTGGAAACGAACAGAGATCATCCTGTCGTTTTTGAGACTGCATCCAAGTACTGCATTTTGGACTCTCTTGTTGACCATGATGGCTACTCCATTTCTTCTGAGGGATTCCTGCCCGTAGTAGTAGATATAATGGTCATCTGAGTTAAATTCACCCATTCTAGTCCATTTTAGTTCACTGATTCCTAGAATGTCGACGTTCACTCTTGCCATCTCTTGTTTGACCACTTCCAATTTGCCTTGATTCATGGACCTGACATTCCAGGTTCCTTTGCAGTATTGCTCTTTACAGCATCGGACCTTGCTTCTATCACCAGTCACATCCACAGCTGGGTATTGTTTTTGCTTTGGTTCTGTCCCTTCATTCTTTTTGGAGTTATTTCTCCATTCCAGTAGCATATTGGGCACCTACTGACCTAGGGAGTTCCTCTTTCAGTTGAAGTATTTCAAATCCTGAAAGATGATGTTGTGAAAGTGCTGCACTCAATATGCCAGCAAATTTGGAAAAGTCAGCAGTGGCCACAGGACTGGAAAAGGTCAGTTTTCATTCCAATCCCAAAGAAAGGCAATGCCAAAGAATACTCAAACTACCGCACAATTGCACTCATCTCACATGCTAGTAAAGTAATGCTCAAAATTCTCCAAGACAGGCTTCAGCAATACGTGAACCGTGAACTTCCTGATGTTCAAGCTGGTTTTAGAAAAGGCAGAGGAACCAGAGATCAAATTGCCAACATGCGCTGGATCATGGAAAAAGCAAGAGGGTTCCAGAAAAACATCTATTTCTGCTTTCTTGACTATGCCAAAGCCTTTGACTGTCTGGATCACCATAAACTGTGGAAGATTGTGAGAGAGATGGGAATACCAGACCAGCAGACCTGCCTCTTGAGAAACCTCTATGCAGGTCAGGAAGCAACAGTTAGAACTGGACATGGAACAACAGACTGGTTTCAAATAGGAAAAGAAGTGCGTCAAGGCTGTATATTGTCACCCTGCTTATTTAACTTATATGCAGAGTACATCATGAGAAATGTTGGACTGGAAGAAGCACAAGCTGGAATCAAGATTGCCAGGAGAAATATCAATAACCTCAGATATGCAGATGACACCACCCTTATGGCAGAAAGTGAAGAGAAACTAAGAAGCCTTTTGATGAAAGTGAAAGCGGAGAGTGAAAAAGTTGGCTTAAAGCTCAACACTAAGAAAATGAAGATCATGGCATCCGGTTCCATTACTTCATGGAAAATAGACGGGGAAACAGTGGAAACAGTGTCAGACTTTATTTTTTGGGGGCTCCAAAATCACTGCAGATGGTGACTGCAGCCATGAAATTAAAAGACTCTTACTCCTTGGAAGAAAAGTTACGACCAACCTGGATAGCATATTCAAAAGCAGAGACATTACTTTGCTGACTAAGGTCCGTCTAGTCAAGGCTATGGTTTTTCCAGTAGTCATGTATGGATGTGAGAGTTGGACTGTGAAGAAGGCTGAGTGCCGAAGAATTGATGCTTCTGAACTGTGGTGTTGGAGAAGACTCTTGAGAGTCCCCTGGACTGCAAGGAGGTCCAACCAGTCCATTCTGAAGGAGATCAACCCTGGGATTTCTTTGGAAGGAATGATGCTAAAGCTGAAAATCCAGTACTTTGGCCACCTCATGTGAAGAGTTGACTCATTGGAAAAGAGTCTGATGCTGGGAGGGATTGGGGGCAGGAGGAGAAGGGGACGACCGAGGATGAGCTGGCTGGATGGCATCACTGACTCGATGGACGTGAGTCTGTGTGAACTCCGGGAGATGGTGATGGACAGGGAAGCCTGGCGTGCTGCGATTCATGGGGTTGCAAAGAGTCGGACACGACTGAGCGACTGAACTGAACTGAACTGTTTCTGTGGGTCAGGCGTTTGAAAGTTGCTTGGCTGGGTTGTTGTGGCCTGTTGTCTCATGAGGTTGCAATGAAGACGTTGGCCAGAGGTCTCATCAGCTGAACATTTGACTGGGGCTTCTGGGATGGCTCACACACGTGGCTGTTGGCAGGTTGCCTCCCTGCTTCTTTAGCTTTGTTAGCTCAGTTCTTTGCCCCGTGGGCCTTCCCCTAGGTCTTCTTGAGTGTCCTTGTGATCTGGCAGCAGGCATATCATAGAGTGAGTCATCCAAGAAAGAGCAAGACAGAAGCTGGAATGTCTTTTGTGAGTTAGTCTTGGAAATGACACTCCAGTATTTTCATAGTGTGCTGTTGCTTACACAAGTCAGGGGATCCCTGAGGGCTGTCCTTGAGAATGGCCAGCACAGCTAAGACAGCTGAAGATTTGTTTAGGGTGGCACTTACATTTTAGTGGGAGAGAGGCAGAGTTAACAATTACAGAAGAAAATGACAGGCTTTCTTAAGTCATACTCAGCACAGATGAAGGAAATTAACCGTGTGCTGTGACAGACGGGAACGTGAATGGGCTCATATTCTACTTAAGATGGAGTGGTCCGCCTTTTAACCTGACGCTGAGAGGTGAGAGGTACTTTTATTTCTATTAACAGCTCAGTGCCATATTAATTAAGCATGGCGTCCCTCCCTCAGATAGCATTATCATGGCATTCTCTTCAGTCTTCTATGAGTTTAACCAGTTCTTCAACAAAGATGCTATTGTGGAAATTTGAGGGATTTGCTTAGGGTAACCCAGCAAGTGAGGGGCTGGGCAGGATTCAGAAGTCAGACTCTGGAGTTCTGTTTTTAATCAGCAAGTTGCTTGGTTAGTAATAAAGCTAATTAAAAAGCCAGGTTATTTTAGCTGTTAGGTTTTTTCCTCCTCTTAAAGGTAGTGCAAGATTGCAATTGATAATTTTGAGTGTTTTTTTTTTTTGATTTCAGGTATGTGTTCAAATAGAATTAATTCAATAATTAAAATGAACCTTTATTTGTTTAATAATTCTCCTGGATTGCATGAAAATATCTTCTCCCTTCTGGATTCTAAGAGTGTGTGTTTATGATCACGCATAGTTTTTCTATCTTTTCATGTTTTAAAATGACTAATAATTACATATCTTCCTTTTGTTTAAAATGTGAAAATATCACTCCTCTGTTAGTATTGAAAAACATTGTAACAGTAAAAAGTGTTCACTCTTCAGTTCAGTTCAGTCAGTCAGTCGTGTCCAACTCTTTGCGACCCCATGAATTGCACGCCCGGCCTCCCTGTCCATCACCAACTCCCGGAGTTTACTCAAACTCACATCCATTGCATCGGTGATGCCATCCAGCCATCTCATCCTCGGTCGTCCCCTTCTCCTCCTGCCCCCAATCCCTCCCAGCATCAGAGCCTTTTCCAGTGAGTCAACTCTTCGCATGAGGTGGCCATAGTACTGGAGTTTCAGCTTTAGCATCATTCAGTCCAAAAAAATCCCAGGGCTGATCTCCTTCAGAATGGACTGGTTGGATCTCCTTGCAGTCCAAGGGACTCTCAAGAGTCTTCTCCAACACACAGTTCAAAAGCATCAATTCTTCGGCACTCAGCCTTCTTCACAGTCCGACTCTCACATCCATACATGACCACAGGAAAAGCATAGCCTTGACTAGATGGACCTTAGTCGGCAAAGTAATGTCCCTGCTTTTGAATATGCTCTCCAGGTTGGTCATAACTTTTCTTCCAAGGAGTAAGTGTCTTTTAATTTCATGGCTGCAGTCATCATCTGCAGTGATTTTGGAGCCCCCCAAAATAAAGTCTGACACTGTTTCCACTGTTTCCCCGTCTATTTTCCATGAAGTAATGGGACCGGATGCCATGATCTTCGTTTTCTGAATGTTGAGGTTTAAGCCAACTTTTTCACTCTCCTCTTTCACTTTCATCAAGAGTCTTTTTAGTTCCTCTTCACTTTCTGCCATAAGGGTGGTGTCATCTGCATATCTGAGGTTATTGATATTTCTCCCGGCAATCTTGATTCCAGCTTGTTCTTCCTCCATCCCAGCATTTCTCATGATGTACTCTGCATATAAGTTAAATAAGCAGGGTGACAATATACAGACTTGACGTCCTCCTTTTCCTGTTTCGAACCAGTCTGTTGTTCCATGTCCAGTTCTAACTGTTGTTTCCTGACCTGCATATGGGTTTCTCAAGAGGCAGGGCAGATGTTTTGGTATTCCCATCTCTTTCAGAATTTTCCACAGTTTATTGTGATCCATACAGTCAAAGGCTTTGGCATAGTCAATAAAGCAGAAATAGATGTTTTTCTGGAACTCTCTTGCTTTTTCCATGTCTTATAAAATAGCTAAATATCCAATAGTTTTTAGAGCCTGTTTTTAGTTAATTTTTTAAACTGTCATTACTGATTATCACTGTTAGATAATACTCAGTATGGTGCTCATTTAACTTCCCCTGAAGATAAGTGATATTAATTTATGAAATCCTGTACACCCCAGACACAGCTGAAGTCATATTAATTAAATGTGTGTACAACCTCCAAATAGCATTATAATGGGATTCCCTCTGTGTCCTGTATATTTAACCAGCTGTTCAACAAAGGCAAACTGTATACTGTGCCTACTTGGGTTGTGTTTCTATCTCAACTTTAAGAGAATTTCACATGAAATTAAAGAGTACCCATCCAGGTGCACCTTGTAAAATACATAGAGTTGCAGTCAAATTGCCAAATGTAAACAACAAGCGATGAACACAGCATGGTGGTGATTTCTGTCATGTTTTTGTATACAAAACTGTTTTAAAAGTTTGCTTTTATGTTCTCTTGTGCCTTGCTTTAAGCAAATTGTGTGTGTAACTCTGTGAAAGATGAATTAGGAGTGATTTTTTCCCCCTATTTATGAGCAAAGTCATAGAATCATCTGTTTAAAGAAAGATAAAACTTCCTTAGAACATTTACACTGATTTGGTAATAATGTTCACTCTGTATCTGGCTTTGTATGTGTGCTCAAAATGTTTGGAATCTACTTGTAGTGCTTGATAGAGCATTATATACCTGAAAATGTTTTCAGTTTAACCCTGAGGTCTTCAACAAATTCAGTTTACTGTTTGTTCTAGTATAGGAGGAAGGGTTGTATTTATTTTTGTCCTATGGCTCCTTCCTTATTTTGTCTTTCAATCCTTTCTGATCTAGGAAAATGAAAGCATTGAAACTATGAAACACTGTTTTTTTTTTTTTTTCTTTTGCATTTTTATAGATTTAGCAGTTAGAAGAGGGATGTGCTAATTTTCCCTATCTTGTCATTAGCTCGGTAGGCTAGAGAAGAGATCTGGTGTACATTTGTTTCAATAGTTGGATAAAAGCCAACCCTCGCCTAGAATTTAGGTGCTAAGCATATGGTGGAGATGTGGTAATTCTGTATTATTATTGTACAAATTGTAGTAGTATTTATTGATACAAATGCAGTTCTGTGTCTAAAATCATAATGCATTGAGTTTTAAAATTTTCTTTGTGCTATTTTGTAGTCTAAATTTGTTGTTCATTCGTGTCCGACTCCTTGCGACCCCATGGACTGCAGCATGCCAGTCCTCGCCGTCTGTCACCAACTCCCAGATCTTGCTCAAACTCATGTCCATTGAGTCCGTGATGCCATCCAACCATCTCATCCTCTGTTGTCCCCTTCTCCTCCTGCCTTCAATCTTTCCCAGCATCAGAGTCTTTTTCAATGAATTGGCTCTTCACCTCAGTGGCCAAAGTAATGGAGCTTCAGCTTCAGTCCTTCCAATGAATATTCATGGTTGATTTCCTTTCGTATTGGCTAGTTTGATCTCCTTGCTATTAAAGGGAATCTCAAGAGTCTTCTCCAGCACCACAGTTTGAAAGCATCAGTTCTTCTGATGCTTCTTTAGGCTCAGCCTTCCTTAGGGTCCAACTCTCACATCCATACATGACTACTGCAAAAACCATAGTTTTGTCTATATGGACCTTTGTTGGCAAAGTGACATCTCTGCTTTTTAATATGCTGTCTAGGTTTGTAATAGCTTTTCTTCCAAGGAGCAAGTGTCTTTTCATTTCATGGCTGCAGTCACTGTCCACAGTGATGTTGGAGCACAAGAAGATAAAGTCTGTCACTGTAGTCTAAATAGCATGACATTTTTACGTATGAAAGTGTTTTGGAGCTTGTTTTTTGTTATTTAAACAAGTAGTTTCCTCATTGAAGAATTAAACAAATGCATTCAACCTGATGCTTCATTTCAGTCTCTTACTACAGTGTATGGATTGAAGGGGCTCAATAATTAGTTATTGTTATTTTTATGACTTCTAGAGATTTTTATTTTAAAGCATTTTGATTTTTGGTGAAAAATAAGATTTTGATTTCTTCTACCACTGTCGCGTCTGCCTACAATGTGGGAGACCTGGGTTCGATCTGTGGGTTGGGAAGATCTCCTGGAGAAGGAAATGGCAACCCACTCCAGTACTCTTGCCTGGAAAATCCTATGGAAAGAGGAGCCTGGTAGGCTACCGTCCATGGGGTCACAAAGAGTCGGACACGACTGAGTGACTTCACTCACTCATTCACTCACCACTGTTAGAAGCTAAGTATTCACAAATTAGCTTGTGAATTGCTTAAGCTTACTCTTCCCATTTATTGACATGTTTACATTTATAATATTGATGTTGCATTAATAGTGTTTTGCTTAATTTTGCTTCCTTGTAAGTTTAGCATATTAATGAACTTTGTGTGTCTGTGTGTGTGTGTGTGGTGTGAAGAGGAGTCAGTATAGTTTCTACACCCAAGGGTTGATGTTACATGTATAGACTCAATGGCAATGAAGTAGTGATTCAAAAGACTGAGGAACCAGCCCAATTTCTTAACTGTTCGATGTCCCTAGTTTTTTAAAACAAGTGTCAAGAATTGAAGTAATGATGTCCATAGAAATATAACTTGTGGATGTATATTCATGTGAAATAATTTCATGTTTCTGAGGTGTTTCACAGCAGGGAGGTTTTGTGTTGGTAACTTAGCTGCCCTTTTTCTTTTGCTATATTGTATATACTTCTTATTACATTTTCTACATAGCCGTATAATTACCTGTTTATGTGCTTGTCTCCTCCACTTGATTGTTATTTAAGTTATTTACATTCACATAGCTGATTTATTTTTGTATCACTGACTTGCTCTTTATTTCTTTTTGTGTATTTGGTATTCCATTTCCATCAATTCTGCTTGAAAAACCTCTTTTGACACTTTTTGTAGTCGAGGTCTGCTGTAAACAGATTCTCTCAGCTTTTGCTTCTCTGGAAATGTCTTTATTTTGCTTTTGTTTATGAAAAGTGGTTTTACTCGACATTGAATTCTAGGATGAGGGTATTTTCCTTTCAGTTCCTCAAGGATGCCATTCGGTTGTCTTTTGTTGGCATTGTTTCTGGTGAAAAATTTGTATCATTTTTGTTTAGTATTTAATGTCTTCTCTTCTTTGGGTGTATTTTTATGGTTTGCCCTTTAATTTTAATTTTCAGTAGTTTGACTGTGAGGGTCCTACGTATGGGTGGTGTTTGCTTGTTTTGTATTTTTTCTGGGGATTGCTGAGCTTCTTAGATCTGTGAATTGATAGATGTATATGTCTGTATCTGTATTTATAATACTCTTTTCTCTTCTGCTGGGGTCCCAAGCTATACTTGTGTTACAACATTTCATATTGTATCATGAATATTGGTTACTCTATTTTGTTTGTTTGTTTCAGTTTGAATATTTTCTATTGATCTGTGTTTAGGTTCACCAGTTCTTTTCTCAGCAGTGTTCAGGTTCTTTTTAAGCCCGTCTAATGAATTCATTTCTGATACACTTTTCATTCTAACAGATTAAGAAAATAGTGTCCATGATTTGCTACTGAAATTCCCCATTGCATGGTCATAATTCCATTATACCCTTTAGCATTATTTTTATGAATCTTCTTTTAAATAGTCTGTCTAGTAATTCTGCCCTCTAGGCTGTCTCTCAGTCACTTGTTTTGACTGTGGGCCACATTTCTTGCTTCTTTGTGTCTTGTAACATTTGATTGTATGGTGGACATTTTATTTAATTACAGTAGAAATTAAATAATATTTGCTCCCAAGAGTGGGCATGCTCTTCTTTCAGACTCTTGAAATGGGGGCTGTGTCTCTGATCACTAGTTGAGCTGGGTTTGGTCTTCTGCTACTAGAGTTTTATTCAGCTTGTCTGTGGCCTCAAATCCTTTGCGGACTTGAGATCTGAGTGCTAATGAGATTCTGGCAATTTGCTTTTTGGCTTTAACACTTGAACTTTGGCTTTGGAAACCATGGAATATCTCTTTCTGCTTTGAAGTCTTGATGCCCATTTTTAGGATTTCTATAGTGTTCTTTTTTTGTTTTCAGTTCCATTGCTGGCTCTCTTTCTTCAGAGACTTGGTATCCTGCCCCCAGCCTTCAGATAGCAGCTGGCGTGTGTGCTCTGAAGGTCTAGGTTTCTCTCAGGTCTCCTGGCTGGTCCAGAGGCTTTGGCAGGCAGCTGCTTTGCACTGGGAGAGGCCTCTCCTGCCTCGGAGCATCCCCATGTTTGGCTTTCCTGCTCTAACCCTGGCCACAGGCGTCTACCCCATGCGGTGTGTGAAGACTTGAGGGAAAGAGTTGGTTGGAGGGTGCAGACTCACTCTGTGGCTGGGACTTCATGACCCAGGACCTGGAAGTCTAATCTCTCATGCCAGCGCTCATGTGGCTGTCAATAGTTCGTTAAAAAACTTGGGCTTTACTGAATTTATTCTTCTTCTTCAGCTCTTGTCAAGGATAAGAGCAGTCTGTTTCCTCCCAGTATTTAGTCAGTACCCGTGCATTGGAGAAGGAAGTGGCAACCCACTCCAGTGTTCTTGCCTGGAGAATCCCAGGGACGGCGGAGCCTGGTGGGCTGCTGTCTATGGGGTTGCACAGAGTCGGACACGACTGAAGCGACTTAGCAGCAGCAGCAGGTTGCCTTGTGTCCTCAGCTTCCTGAGATCAGCTTCCTGATGGGTTGAAAACAACAGCGAGAAGAATTCTGTAGGGTGTCTGGCTTCTTTTGGTTGTTAGGATGAGAGCAGTGGTGTTGTGGACTACTCTGTAATCCAACAGCCAGAAGTTGTTGTGTTGTTAGTACTTTAACATTTAGTCTGTGTTAGATGGGCCATGTGTGAGTATATATATCACATAGTATTTTTCCTTAGGATTATCTTCAAAGTGAATTTAAAGGCCTGTTTTGAAAGACAAGTCTTGTTATCTTTGCATAATATTTTTTGAAGGCTTCCCTTGTGGCTCAGCTGGCAAAGAATCTTCCTACAATGTGTGAGATCTGGGTTTAGTCCCTTGGTTGGGAAGATCTGCTGGAGGAGGGCATGGCAACCCACTTGGACATTCTTGCTTGGAGAATCTCCATGGATAGAGGAGCCTGGCTTGCTGCAGTCCCTGGGGGTTGCAAAGAGTTGGACATGACTTAGCAACTAAGCAAAGAACATTATTATTTGCAAAAAATCCTATTTCTTTAGTGAAGTGAATAATCAATACTGTGACTTACTGTCTTTTTAAATAGAGAAGTTAAGTGTTATATTTCTTTAATGGGCCCTAGTAGCTCTATTCAGTAGAACCTCTGTCATGATAGATGTGTTCTTTATATGTTTTGACCAATATGGGAGCCACTAGGCTCTTGTGGTTCGTGAACACTTGGTATGTGACTAGGGCAGCAAAGGAACTGAGTTTTAAAATTTAATTTACATTTAAATAACCACACGTAGTTAATGGCTACCACAGTGAATAGTACAGGTTTATGTACTACACATATATATGGTGAAAACAGTAGCTTAATGTGTGCACAGTTATGCTGAACAGTTCCAGAATCATAGTGTTTTAAAAGTACCCTTCTTTCCCTTTTTGATGATTACCACTTGAAACACTGTGTGTGTCTGGATTCTCTGTGAGGAATACAACTTGATGAATTCACGCTATTTTCAATGAATGAACAATTAGCTTTGTAAACTAATCTATGCATTTTCGAATATCCGTGAACTATCTGTTGATACAATTGTAGAAGAAATCTCATTGCAATAAAAATCCAGTTTTATTTCTTGAGGCTTCAGTCTACTCTGTGGTGGTGGTGGTGGTGTAGTTGCTAAGTCTTGTCCGACTCCTGTGACCCCGTGGACTTGCAAGCCCACCCGGCTCCTCTGTCCATGGGATTCTCCAGGCAAGAATACTGGAGTGGGTTGCCATTTCCTTCTCCAAGTCTACTCTGTAGTTATTCATAAAGTTCAAATACAGGCTAATCTGAATCAAGAGAAATGTGATGTCTCTCAGGCCAAGCTATGGAGATGTAAGTCAAATTCAGTTCTCTAAGTGCCTAAATCACGTCTTTCCATCCCCTCCCAGTCCGAGTGTGGTATGTGCTATGAAAAGGACGCAGGAGGAGGGGGCTCGAGGGTGAACTCTGAGTACCACTGTGATTGCCAGCTACCAAGTTAGCTGGGCTTCCCTTGTGGCTCAGGCGGTAAAGAGTTCACTTGCAGTGCAGGAGACCAGGGTTCGACTCCTGGGTTGGGAGGATCCCCTGGAGCAGGGCATGGCAACCCACTCCAGTGTTCTTGCCTGGAGAACCCCATGGACAGGGGGGCCTGGCGGGCTACAGTCCATGGGGTTGTAAGAGTCAGACATGACTTAGTGACTAAATCACCAAATTAGCTAAATTACCTTTGTAAAAATGCTTAATTTGTTAATCTGTAGCAAGGTCATTTATCATTAGAGTCTTCATTCTATAATCTTAAGATTGGAAGGAATCTTTTGAGTTTTTCTCTCTCTTCTGCCTTCATACAGGATAGTTATGAAGACTCTTCACTTATTTTTATATTTATTATTTCTTTTAATCATAAAATTCACGTGCTAAATTGAATGCCTCTTGATGAAATCACAGTGATGATATAATGGACCCTGTTTTTTCATTTTGGAAATTGAAGAAGTGTTGTTGAGAAGGGAATACTTACATGTGTGCTTTTTATTTTATCTTTCTTCATAGATGGATAGATTTGCCAGCATAAGAATTCCAGGGAGCAAAAAAGAGAGGCCTCCACTTTCCAACCTGAGGACTGCATTTTCAAACAATGATTGTTCTTCAGAAATGAATGAAAACATTCCAAAACCACTGTCAGAGAAGGAAATCTTAGAGCTTTTTGAAAAGATGATGGTAAGAATTTTGATTCATTATGAAGTGTTTGATGTAAAAGCCTTAGCTTTGGCTTATGTTCATGGAACTAAACATGTATGAAACTTAGGTTCCATAGGTGATTTCTGATGTCATTAAGATAGCTAGCACAAGGCATAGAGTTTTAGGATTACAAAAATAAGAATCTGAAGAAAAGTGTCATACCAGTTGTTTTACACAGAAGTACATAAAAACATAAACCCTCTAAATTATCAAGTGGTATACTTTTATCTTAAATAGACTATCTAAGTGATATGTCTGGTTCGGTTGCATTTGAGAATGACAGTTACAGTGCTTTGCTGTGTGTGTTGTTAAGTGTGCTGATTTTTGGACCTTGTTTGAGCTCTTAGTCCCCACAGTAACCATGTTTGCATAGTCCTGCAACAGTTAAGTCTGCAGACACTTGAACTCACTTGCTTTGGGGTGTGCCTTTGTAACTCTTCTATAACCACGAGTTAATATAATTTCAGTCTAGAACAAAGAGAATGTAACCTTTTTTTTTTTTTGCTAGCCTTTGCATCTGTTTATGAGACTTGTGTAAGGCAGATTTCTTCAAGACTGCCTTTGAGGACTCAAGATAGTAAACTGCCCTCTTACCCACGCATCGTGTGTTTGAACCATGGCCTAAATTGTCTGAGATTCTGGAATGGTACTGTTTCGGTTCACCTTGTTAAGACAGTTTTCTCCCTTGTATTATAGTTGCTGGTGTCATCTGAGTAAGTAGAGCAAGTAGGCCAGTGATAGACATTTGCGAAGGCATACCACAAGCTGTTAAAGTATAACATCGGAAGTACAGAACATAGTTGATGATTTTCTGTTCTGAATATGATGACTTTAGAAGTATTTTCCTGTTAGTCTTACCCTTCTCCTAGCTGAGAGTATTCAGTTCAGTTCAGTCGCTCAGTCGTGTCCGACTCTTTGTGACGCCATGAATCGCAGCACGCCAGGCCTCCATGTCCATCACCAACTCCCGGAGTTCACTCACACTCATGTCCATTGAGTCAATGATGCCATCAGCCATCTCATCCTCTGTCGTCCCCTTCTCCTCCTGCCCCCAATCTCTCCCAGCATCAGAGTCTTTTCCAATGAGTCAACTCTTCTCATGAAGTGGCCAAAGTACTGGAGTTTCAGCTTCAGCATCATTCCTTCCAAAGAAATCCCAGGGCTGATCTCCTTCAGAATGGACTGGTTGGATCTCCTTGAAGTCCAAGGGACTCTCAAGAGTCTTCTCCAACACCACAGTTCAGAAGCATCAATTCTTCAGCGCTCAGCCTTCTTCACAGTCCAACTCTCACATCCATACATGACCACAGGAAAAACCATAGCCTTGACTAGACGGTTTTATTTATATGAACAGAGCAGATGGATATTGGCATCTTTGAAGTGTTTACATGTTTAATAACTGGACCAGATCACTTTTTAAATCTTAAACAGGTCTCCCTGTTGGCAGAAGATCTTTTGCAGTCAAACTCACTTTATTCAGCAGAAGTAAAGTGGATTTTTGCTTTCTAAGGACTGCCAATTTGCTAATGAGTGAGTTTGTCACAACTAAAGGCTATAAAAGAAATAAGCACTGGGTTCTTCTTTTCCTTTCTGATACCTTGACCATATCACAATACATTGCAGGGAGAACTTGAAGATTCTGAAGCTGAGAAGGGCCTTTCTCCTCCTTTAAATGTGGACTCAACTGGTGTTTCTCAGGCTTGTCAAGCGGAGTACCACATCTCTGACACATTTAAAGCTATTTCTAGGTCTGGGGAGAAGGCTAGATTTAGGTTGGGGTTTATTTTTGGCTTTGCCTATCTGTACCATTTTTATTAATAAAAATCCTTCAGAAGAAGCAACGTTGAATACTCTCCCATTTTTGTTTTTTGGCATTTGTCAAAATGAGGTTTCATTTAAAACTTGTGTCTAGATTCTTTGTCTTGGCATTGTACGGTTTAAAAAACTTATGTTCTCAGAGGTACTTAGATGATTATTTTTTGCATGAAGTAAAAACTTTGTTTTGAAGAACACCTCTTTTTCCTCCTCACGATGGTCCTTTGAGACAGTGTGCTGACTTGATTGCTTAATGAATGCGAAGTACAGTGTCATCCTTGAACATTCGTACTTATTTCACCTTTATTTAGAAAATGATTTAGTTGGTCTCTAGGTAACAGTTTTAGTGCACTTTTAAAAAGTAATGATGAGTTTTAGTTCTGCTACTTCTTAAGGGCTTTTCCCCCCTCTGTTTTTATCCAGTGAAAGGAGAATTTTGATCTGAAAGCTCATTTTGGTTTCTCTGTGGATCTTAGATACATGAAATAGTTGCATGAGCATCGCTATATACACAACTTTGATTTCTGGATGTCAGATTTCAGTGGTTGCTCTTGAACTCACAGTGGGTCTGTGTAGCTGGCTTTTTGACCAAGGTGAACGTGGCAGGTATAGATTGAAAGTGACCTGTTGTTCCAGCCAGTGCCTCTTTCAACCAGCCCTTTCAACTTATTCCTGCCTGCTGCCAGATAGCTTTCACCACAGGCCCCAGAGGTTTCCATTTGCTTTCAAGATAACGAAACCCTAGTTTAATTTAAATAAGTTAACTTTTACCCGGAGAAAGCCTCTCCCTTGCCCGTTCAGGGCTGCTCTGCTCAGAGCCTGCGGTGCTCTTGGTGGGGCTGTGGGGGGCCCTGCTCTGTTTCTGCCCTGTGTTTCTCCTCCTCCTGCTCTTCCAGTCTGTCTCCTACAGGGTGAGCTTGGAGGTGAAGGGAGGAGAGCAAGGATACTCTGCCGGCCGGGGGTGTTTATGGTCTGGCCCTGGTGTCATGGAGTGTCGTGTTGGTGTTTTACTCCTGCTTGTAGCTTATTGCCCCAGATTTGATGGCTTGAAACCACACCAGTGTATCAGCGCCTTGTAGTTCTGTAGGCTGAAGCCCAGGATGACTCAGCTGATTTCTCTAGGGTGACAAAACTTAAGTCAGTGTTGGATGGGTGGACTCTTCTTCAGAGGCTTTGGGGGAACACTCCTCCTTCCAAGTTCATGTTGCTGACAAAATGCAGTGCCCAGGTGTTGTAGGTCTGAGATCCCAGCTTCCTCGCCGACTGCCATCTGGGGTTGCCTTAGCCTTGAGAGGCCCCTTTCCTCTCCTTCACATGGGCCCTCACGTCTCAGACATGTCAAATCCATCTCATGCTTAGAATTTCTCTGAATCCCCCTTCTGTGGCATCTCTTGCCTTCATGGGGAGAAAGTTCTCTGCTTTTAAGGGTTTGTGAATTAGATTGGGCTCACCCAGAAAATCCAAAATACTTCCACTGATTTAAAGTTTGTAACCCTAAGTACATTGAAAAAGCCCCTTTGTCGTGTGATTTAACATATTTACAGAAGCCAGGGTTTAGGGCATGGATACCTTTGGGGGATCATTTTGCCTGTCACAGGTATTGTTGTCGTTTAGTGACTAAGTCATGTCTGACTTTTGCAACCCCAAGGACTGTAGCCCACCAGGCTGCTGTCTCCATGGGATTTCTCAGGCACGGATACTGGAGTGGGTTGCCGTTTCCTTCTCCAGGGGATCTTCCTGACCCAGGGATCGAACCTGTGTGTCCTGCCTTGACAGGCAGATTCTTTCCCACTGAGCCACCTGGGAAGCCCCTGCTAGCAGCATGAGAGATTACAGACGCGATTACAGATGCCTTTCTCCTGGCGATCTGCGTGGCTCTCCGGCTCGCAGTGTTGCCTGTCATTCCCTCGCCACTGGTGGTGTCTCATTTGAACGTCAGAGGAGCCGTCTCCCCCGGCCTCCCACGAGCCCGTTCCTCTTGTGGGTCCCCTTGGGGTGCAGTGCCTCTGAGCCGGCCAGGCCTGCTCCTCTCCAGGATCCATATCCTCCGTGGGAAGCTAGAGTGTGCTGTGCCCCAGCCCCTGTCTTGTTCCATTCAGAGCCTGGCCTCCACAAAGCATAGTTGACGCTGGCGCTTTCTGCCCACAGCTTTTCCTTTGGGGATTGTTTTGTTGCAGATGTGTGCCCCCCTAGCTGCAGGTGGCTGCCCAGCCGTCAGGCCCTGCTTGCACCATGTCACACTGCATCGCTGGCCTCTTGTGTTTCTCGTTTCCTTTGGGTGTCAGGACACTTTCTTCTTCTCCTGAGTTTCCTCCTCTAGCCAGTTCATACTGGTTTACTTTCCATGTTTCTTCTCTGTCTGTCCTTTTATCTCCTCTGAGTGTTGCCTCTGTCCCTTTTGTTTCGTCTTTCTCTACCTTGGTTCACTGTACACTCCTTCTGGGGAATTGGAGCCTTTTCATATTGTAGAATATCGCATATATTCTGACACTCTGCTGTGTCTTTAACAAGGAGCAGCTATAATTGAGCTCATTAAAAGATGTTAAACCTCAATTCATTTTCTTATTTTTTCCCAGTGTTATTGAGTTACAGTTGACATTTAATATTGTGTAAACGTAAAGTACACAATGTGATGATTTGATAGATGTATATTTTTTAAAATGATTGCCACAGTAAGGTCAGTTCACACATTCATCACCTCACATAACTGTCATTTTTTTCCCCTGTGGTGAGAACGTTAAGATTTACTCTCTTCAGATCTTTCAAGTATAATTTTTTTTTTAAACTAGAGTTACCTTACTGTTCACTACATCCTAAGATTTGATTCATTTTATAACTGTAGCTTTGTACCCACTGACATCTCTCCACCCTTCAGCCCCTGGCAACCACCAGTCAATGCTGTTTCTATGAGTTTGGTATTTTTAGATAATACATTTCAGTGATAGCGTACACATTTGTCTTTCTCTGCCTGATTTATTTCACTTGGCATAGTGTTCACAGGGCTCATCTGTGTTGCCACAGGTGGCAAGATTTCCTTTTCAATGGCTGAATAGTACTCCATTACACTCCATCCACCCCCCCCCCCCCCGCACACCCACACCCACACCAGTTTCTTTATCCATTTATTTCTCAACAGATATTTGTTCTTTATATTGGTTATTGTAAGTAATGCTGCATTGAATAGGGGCATGAAGATGTCTTTTCAAGTGTTTTTACTTTCTTCAGATAAATACCCAGAAGTGGAATTGTTGGATCATATACTTCTATTTTTAATTTTTTGAGGAACATCCATACTACTTTCCATAGTGATTGTAACAATTTTCATTCCACCAGGAGTGCATTTCTTTTTTCACATTCTCCCTAGCACTTCATACTTCTTTTTGACACCGTTCTATGTGAAGTGATATATCATTGTGATTCTGATTTGCATTTCCCTAATAATTGGTGATGTTGTGACTCTTTTCATGTACCTATTGGCCATTTGTTTAACTTTTTTTGAAAAAATTTTTTTAGTTCTTTCCAATTTTAATCAGATAATATTTCTTTGCTTTTGAGTTGTATGAGTTCTTTATGTACTTTGGATAGTAACCTCTTATCAGATATGTAGCTTGCAAATATTTTCTCCATTTCACAAGTTGCTTTTTAATTTTGTTGAGTTTTAAAATTTTGTTTTGCTGTGCAGAAGTGTTTAATTCGGTAAAATCCTTCACATTTATTTTTGTTTTTGTAGCTTGTGCTTTTGGTATCATGTTCAAAAAGCTCATTGCCAAAACCAACATGGAAAAGCTTTTCCTTTATGTTTTCTTCCAGGAGTTTTAGAGTTTCAGGTCTTACATTTAAGTCTTTAATACATTTTGAGTTAATTTTTGTGAGTGGTATAAGGTGGGGTCCAGTTTTTTCTTTTCTTTCTTTTTTATTTGCATGTGATTATCCAGTTTTTCCTGCTTTATTAAGGAGACTATTTCTCCCCATTGAGTATAGTTGGCTCCCATTTCAAATATTAGTCAATCATATAGCATAGGTTTATTTCTGTACTCTTGATTCTGTTCTGTTGTTCTCTGGGTTTGTGCCATATTGTTGTAATTACTGTAACTTTG
Organism: Capra hircus; assembly: GCF_001704415.2. Lineage (NCBI taxonomy): Eukaryota > Metazoa > Chordata > Mammalia > Artiodactyla > Bovidae > Capra > Capra hircus. Next base: position 84,316,344 of record NC_030819.1, on the reverse strand, counting down.
TAATATAGTTCAAAATTGAGATGTGTAATGTCTCCAACTTTGTTCTTTTTCAAGATTGTTTTGGTTATTCATAGTCTTTGGTGGTTCTTTTTTTCTATAAAGAATACCATTGGAATCTTGACAGCATTGCATTGAATATATAGATGGCTGTGAACAAGATGGACATTTTAGTTATGCTAATTCTTCCAACCCATGAACACAGGATATTTTTCCACTTATTTGTGTTTTTTGTAGTTTTCTTCATCAATTAGTTTTCTTCATCAATGACTAAAAATGATCAGTGTCCAGATCTTTTGCTCCTGAGAACTTGTGTGTAAGTCCCTTGTGTAATTTTATCCTTTATTTATTATTTTGACATGTCTCTATGCTAGATTAAATCCATGCAATATTATTCAGCTGGTTTATCATCTCAAATAACTGCCTGTTGAATTAAATGTATCTTTCTAACTTTTAAGATGTCTAAGATTTGATATTTCTTTTCACCTTCAATTCTATGTTTTGGTGGTGGTTAACTTTATCAAATTTTGGTTTGCTGGATAACTTAAAAATGTTAAAATAATGAATAGGAAGAAAAGTTTCATATAGTCATACCTCTTTTGTCTTTTCACTTTCACTGTATGTTGCGAGAACAAAAGCTGCAAGGTCATCTATCAAGCTGTGATCATCAACAGGCGTTAAATGAGTGCCAGTGATGACAGAATTACTTTGAAAAAAATTATTTAAATTCTGGACTTCCTGTCATCACTTGTAAGCATGGAAGAAATGGTCTAATAAAATTGCACAGAGTACTTAAGTATGAATAATAATGCTGTAATCTTTTCGTGGGAATATGTTTACCAGGCTCTGTTGTAATGTAGGAGAGAGTGCATTTATCGATTGCCATTAGCATTGCCTCTTCAGCGTGTGTTTGAAGTGTCCATTGGCATTAAGAGCTTAGATGACCTGCTATTTAATACATATTTTAGCTTTAGTGTGAGGAAACAGATAATACTAAAGCCATTCAAAATTTAATTTTGAAACAATTTTCAGATGTATTATAGAGTTGAATCTATTTTTGTTCAGTGGCGTTGTTTTTAAATAGGGTATTCGAGGTACACAAAAAACAGTAGAACCTACATAATTAATTGAAATACTTTGTGTGCTTTTTTAATCCCAGCCTCCTTTTTGAGGTATACAAAAAAGAATAGAACGCATGTAATTAATTGAAATCCTGGTGTACTCCTTTCAATTCCATCTTTTTGTGTTGTTAACCAAAATTTTAGAGAAACAGAGACCTGACTGAATAAAGATTGGGGTTTGTTAGGACTGTAGCCCAGGAGATATAGATTCAAGGAGCACTTGAGTTGTGTTCCTTTCGACTACAAATTAGGGGAGGCTTAGTAAGGCAAAAAGCCCTGCAAGGTTAGTAGAACTGGAATTGAAAAGAAGTAAGGGTGCTTGTTGAGTAGGGATTGGCTGGGGTCTGAAATGATTCCACAGTTGTGAAGGGGACAGACTTTGAACCTGTTAACCCAGTCCAAGCTGGTACTTGCTTCTTGCTTCTCAGTAAGTGGAGAGACAAGCTGTTGGGGCAGGGAATAATGACCTTGAGAAAGCCAGCAGGTCTAGAAGATGGTGGACTAGGGCCCCAGAGAACCGTCCTGTTTGAGTTAGAGTTCAGGCTGCTTTTATACTGAAAGAGGTAGAGGTTGTTGCAGACTTCCTGGTGCAGAGATTCTTTGTTCTTGCTGTTGTCCACATGGTTCCTGTAAATCTTGAACAAGACAAATGTTATTTCTGCTCCTCAACATTTTTTCTCTATATGAATGAAAATGTTATACATTTAAGGATTAAATATTTAATCCCTCTGTCCATGGAACTCTCCAGGCAAGAATACTGGAGTGAGAAGCAATTCCCTTCTTCAGGGAATCTTCCCAACACAGGGACTGAACCCAGGTCTCCTGAATTGCAGGCAGATTGTTTACCAGCTGAGCCACAAGGAAAGTCCAATGAGTAAAGTGTTACACATTTAAGGGTTAAACGTGGGATGTAGAGCCTTAAGAATAGGCTACCAGGTATATTTCAGGCTATAGGCAACATTTTTTTTTACAAAGGTCCAGAGCCAGCATGACTAAGCAAGGCAACAGAGCACAAAGGTTAGAGCTAAAGGAATCGATCCAGAATGCAGTCAGGTTTGTTCTTTGTTAGAAAACTACAAGGGTGCAGCTAGCAGATACTGTTTTGAAGTGGTTTGTTGTGTTCTTGAGTTTGTTAAAGTTGAGAGAAAATTCACATTCTCAGTGATGCAGGAATGTGTCTAAAACCACATCTATAATGGTCTAGCTCCATTTGGATGCCTGAACCATAGTTACTCCATTTTGATTTTTAAATAGTCTTAAATATATCATCAGTATATTTTTCAAGAAATCCTTCTCTATACTGACATCATAGGTCTGTTCTTACTATATTCCTAAAATCTGATATGAGAAAGTATTTTTCCTACATAGTAACTAGTTTTTCTATTATATTAATAGCATTATTAATATAATAAATATTATATTGAATAGGCATTCTTGTCCATCATTTGTAATATCTCCACTGTTTGTTTCTGAGGTCTGATTTTGTTCGTTGTTCTATTTGTCTAGCTCTGCAGTTATATCCATTGTCTTAATTACGTTATGTAATAAGCCTTGATATCTAAGACTTCCTTCCTCTCTTTAAAATTATCCTGACTGTTCTTGGCTGCTTTGTGATTTTGTATTAATTTTAAAATCAGTTAGATTTTATTATAAATCCTGTTGGGATCTTGATTGGAATTGTAATAAATTTATTGATTTAGATAGAATAAATACCTTTGTGATATTCAATTTTCCTGTGAACATTGGATATATTATAGCTATCTATTTATTTAGATATTTTTCTGTTCCTAAACTGTAACATTTATAATTTCCCCTTAGAGGTTGTGTGTATCTTTTATACGATTTATACCTTGGTTTGTTTCTAAAATAAAACTAATATTTTTAAAAACTTAAAATTTTTAGTAAGATTATTAATTTGCATGTTGCCTTTTACATTCAGTAATCTTACTGAATTCTCAGTTTTTATTATTTCTAGAGTTCCTCATATTTTTCTATGTATATAATCAGGATATCTGTGGCTAACTTTTACATCTTTTTCTGTTCTTATTCCTTTTCTGTTCTTTTTCCTTTCGTTGCAGTGAGTAGAAAACCGCAGAAAAGAGTTAATATGTTTTTTTTTCCCCCTGTTCCTAAAGTATTTAGTAAAGAATTTTGTTTTTCTTCATTTTCCATTTCAGGTATTTGAATAAAGTTGGCCAGCCCTTCACTAGAGTCTTCTTCCGATAGGGTAGACACATGGCTCTGCTAATTTTTATCCTTTAAATTGAGTATATCATCCATTGCTGATCAAATGAGTGACTGTTTTTATTCATTATTTCATTAGATCAGTTTTCCAGTATTTTCATAAGAACTGTATTTTAGTGGGCTTTGGACATTTACCTGTTCCCTTTGTTCCCTTTATGCTTTCAGAGTATACTGCATGAATTGTTGCATGAGCTGCTTTGTTTCTTCTGCTCTGGTGACTGCTATGTCTAAGCAAGAAAAGATAAGTACATATAGAGTTGAATAGTGAAGTATCTTTGTGTTCTTAGCTTTGTAGTCAGTTCAGATATCTTTGAAATGTAAGGTCCAGAGGAAGAACGAAGAGCTCAGGTGAACTAATGAAATTGAATTGATACTTTTTGGTACGGTTGCTGGGAGCAGAGTTCATCTCACTGTCCGTATTCATTGTTGTCACTCTTTGGGCACATGCTAAAGATAATTTTTCTTTTTTAATCTTTTCTTTTCCTTTTTCATAGTTGGTGTTAAGGACTTATGCTTAGCTGTTTCTTCAGTCAGACGAATGAATGAATCCCTATTGTGTTTGATGTGTAAGTGGTATCGAAAGGGCCACCAGGAGTCTGAAGGAACAGAAGCCAAGGAGGGCTCCTTTGTGTTAGTTCCCTAAGTGCTTATTGGCTGCTGTAGATTCCTACTAGCACTTTGTTGATTTCAAGCATTAGCAGTTTTTACAAATCTACTTTTTCTGTATTGTGGGTTTTTTTTTTTTTTATTTCTTAAAAAATATAAAAGTATATTTTGGGTTGGCGAGATAAAATGAGAGAGGTTCTATGGTAATGCTTTGTTCTGATCTATTAGTTGTCACTTTTCTCCCTCTCCTTTAGGTAGAAATTGAAAAATTCGGGTAAAGGTTGTTTAAAAGCAATCCAAATAATAATCCAGATAGGAGGAGGAGGAGAGAGGGTGGAAGTGTAAGGCGATTGTCAAGTTGATTCATGGGCTGTGTTTGTCAGGGGGGTGATGTCAGTGCCACGTTGTTTCTTCTAGATCCAGATAAATGAGAAAATAAATGATTTAGGGGCATTGGATTTTGCCTGGTGGGAGTTTGTTGACCCAGTCAAATGATTCGAAAGGGGAGTTTTGAAAGGATGAAGGTTATGCTAATGTTGAAGATTCTGCTTTCGCTAATTAGGAACTGTGCAAGTAGAGCCTTTTCCAATGGTGAAGGTCTTTTTTTTTTAGTCTGATTTTCTTCTCTAGGGAAGTCGGCCTTTGTGTTTTGTCAGATGACCATTTTATTATCCTTTATGTAATTTATGAAGAATTGGCCATTTGTGGAGAGCAAATAAGTGAGTTAAACCTTTTTATAAGTAGCACTGTTCTTTTCTGCTGGACTGTGTAACAGCTGTGATTGTAGGTGCTTACGCATAAGCTTGAACAGTTCCAACCAGTTTATTCCAAAATAAATTAGAGTTGAGCAGCTTGCTGCATGTTACTCTCATTTCTTGTCTGTTCTGCTGAAATTTATAGTGTGTGAAAAAATGATACTTAGGTTTCTTGTGTGTTTGTTTAGTCTCTGATACTGGCTTTAGGTTAAATGGAAATTCGGTTTCGAATGGAGATAGTGTGAACTCTTTGTGCAAGCTCCTGTTAGAATATTTGGTTGAGTAAGAATTTTATGTGTTCACTGTCAACCTCTGGATAAGCGCTGTTTTCTGGCTGCAGTCCTGTTACTGAGCTAGCCGTCTGATTTCCTGTTAATTTTAATTGGATTGAGTAAGGACATTGAGAATAGAACAGTGAATCTAACCCCACTATTGGTGAAACCAAAAAACTGACTCTTCATAATCATAGTTTTGTATAAAAATGAAAGGATTATTATAAAGGTTTATATAAGAACATGAGCTTCCCTGGTGGCTCACACGGTAAGGAGTCTGCCTACAATGCTGGAGACCCAGGTATGATCCCTGAGTTGGGAAGATCTCCCGGAGAGGGAAATGTAACCCACTCCAATATTCTTGCCCGAAGAATCCCATGGACAGAGGAGCCTGGAAGGCTGCGGTCCATGGGGTAGCAAAGAGTTGGACATGACTGAGCAACTAACACTTATATAAGAACATAGTAAACATGATGGACAAAGAAAGAAAAGCTGTTTTATAGCTTTAGCACATTTATGGGCATCTTGAATATAAAGTAGTAATATGGAGTTAATTCCAAGTTCCAGGGTTTTGGTTGTACCTATCTTTTACAGGTTTCTGGATTTTACTTAGGCTTAATCTAAGAATGTAGTTTATTAAATTGCAGAGCTATGTGAGATTCAGTTAGTACACAGTAACTGAATTGTACTGTTTGAGGATACGTGATTACCTGGAATGAGATCTGAAGCCTTCGATTTTGCATTTGGCACTACACCATTCCTGGTGGTAAGAATGCAGCTCAGTAGGACTAAGCATCAGTAAGACCTTTGACACTGTGTGATGGGGAAGCTGAATTCCAGTGAGGGGAAGCATAGAATCACCCTTCTAGAAGAAATATGGGTAAAATTGTGCTTATAGTATGTTGAGCTCTGAGATCTCAGGAGAAGTAATTAGGGGATCATTGTGGACTTCTTAAAATGCTTAACCAATTTGTGGCTGTACTGGAAAAAAATTTAGCAAAACTGCTACCAAGAACAATTATTTTGTCTTTAACCCATGGAACAAAGATTGAACACTATTGAAATCAGATGATAACTGTTGACTTAGTCAGAATGCTTGATTTTGGTACTGCTCTGCTTTCAGGTTTTACCTTTTAATATTTTGTGTATTCATCCACATGGACGTTTTGATCCACTGGTGCACTGTTTTTCTAGCACCTGTTTTATAACTCCAGTCATGCTTCTGCTTGTCTGTAGTGTTTTTCCACTCTGGGTGAATTTCCTTGCACCTGACCATCTTCAACTTGCTGCTTGTATATTCGCTTAATTCTCCAAATAGTCAATCATTTTAAATTTAGTTTGACTCTCCATGGCATTAACTATCCCACTCAACTTGATGTATGTAAATTTAATGAGCATGCTGTCCTGTAAAATCTACATTCATGAATGAAAATAGTCTGATGTTTGTAGTTCAGTTGAAAAAGTGTCCACACTCTGTTTGCAATTCTCTGCTTGATTACTCCTCGGTGCTCACTAGTTGCATGTATGGGCGTGAGTACTAAGATTACATCTTTTTCTCTTTCTCAGTTTTGCCAAAGAAAATCTGGAAGATGTATATTTTGTGTCACTGTTTTATCAGCCTAGGATGGAGTCAAGGTATGTAAAGATAGTAGCAAACTTGGATTATCCTGGTTTGTGGGAACTTCCAGCCCCATCTACATAGGAAGAGATCTCTGGAGCATCTTAAAAGCTGCTGGCTTGACTCCATGTCTTTGACCTGGCTTCCAGGTGAGGGCCGCAGCTTCCCATTTGGTGTTCTTGCACAGGTTAGGAAAATGTGTGCCCCGTCTTTCCTCTAAGAGGGTGCAGCACCGCACAGTCACCCCGTTTGGTCTCGGCGGTGTCTCAGCCTCATTCCATCTCAAGCAGGGGCTGCTCTGCAGGGCTCAGCCACACGTAGGCTGATCTAGGTCAGTGGCTGCATGTGGTTCTGCTTGTGCTCCCTGAAGACATGATGTACTTTTAGCTTGGCCCGTGCCGGCACCACCGCCTGGAGACCCTGCCTCTGGAGCTGGACCTCGTTTCCATCACTGTTTTAGTCTCGGACTCTGATTATTGTCTCTGGCTGCAGCTCCATCTCCCAGAAAACTACCTGTGTTTCATGTTTGTCCCAAAAGTAGTTTAGCAAATTCTATTTGGGAGTTTTTGTGATATCTCATTTGATGGATATCTAAAGAGTATATGCATTGTGAATGACACAGCAAGTGTAGGAAAAAAATCTTTTAAAAATTATCTGTGATGGAGGAAACAGAAAGGCATATATAAAGGAGAACTAGGGTCGAGGGGAAGCTTTTTTGTTTAATTTTTAATCCATTAAGGATTATCATCTTTATATAATGAGACCCAACAAGCTAGAAGAATTTAGTGAAATGGGGTGGAAGCAAGGTAATTGATGTGCAGTGCCCTTTTAGGAGGGGAGAGGAAAGAAGATCCAGAGCATATATGAGTGGGATTATCTTTGGATCGATACAGGAGTTGGTACAGGAGAATGAGTGTGCAAATAAATTGGTAACAGAACAAACAGGAAATTGATGGTGTGTTCTTTTTCCTGGAGAAGATTAAATGTATTTACTGAAAATGATAGGTAGACATGATGGTTTCATAGCTCCTGGCGAATGGCCAGTTTGAAATAAGTACTTTAGGGAATGTGAGGAAATATTCCTGTGATTTCTCATCAATGTTAGAGGAACAGGTGGATCACAGAGTTAGCCTGGTTGGGAGATAATGGAGTGGGTATTAACACTGAGGTTTCGCTGAGGTCGAGAAATAGCTGGCTTGGAAATGGGAGAAGTGAAAAGATGGAAGATTGTGATCAGAGAGGAGGATCTTGGAGATGATGGTGATACTCGAGGTAGGACCATTTTTAGATAAAAGGCCCCGGTGTGGTCGTGAAGACCACGGGTGAGGAAAGTGGAAATGAGCGTTGCTGGTTGTGGGGAAGCCAGGAGGGGTGTCACAGCATGGGCAGTAGGGGGAATCTGCTCCCAAGGGTGTGAGATGGCTTTAGCCCCAAAGGAAGGGGGCTGCAGATAGTAGAGATACATAATATGGAGATAAGAATGGAGGCACAAAGCTGTGCTGCAAGGCTTACGGTCACCTTACAGAACTTCCTTCCGTCTCACTTCTCTAATCAGTAAAGAAGAGACAGTACATAACCCAAAGGGTTATTACTGAGTGTTAAACAAATAGTGCTTCTGAGTGTTGTAGCACAGTGCCTGGCTTGAATTTAACCATTGTTTAAGATTAGAAACATGGTCCTTGTGAAAAGATGTAGCAAGGGATGCTAGAAGAGTGAATTAGAAGGGTGGTTCATAGAACACCTTTGGAATGGGTATGGGAGGACATGTGAACAACTTGAACTTTGTGTTTTGGAAAGTTCCAAAAGATGCCTGACCTTTAGGTTTCTAATGGACTTCTGTTAACGTGTGTCTGATTCAGATTTGTCAATAGTTGTTTCTTTACTTCCCTCTCCTCTATCAAGTTTGTGTGTATTTACTGTAACCAAATACACTACAAATGTACTCCTTTTATTTAATGGACTTAAAAAAAATTGCCATATATATTTTTTGTTTGTTTTTAGCCTTACTGTGCAGCTTGTGGGATCTTAGTTCCCTGACCAGGTGTTGAACCCCAGCCCTTGGCAGTGAGAGTGCACAGTCCTAACCCCTGGGTTGCCAGGGAATTCCCCCCAAATTACTGTATTTTAAAAAAAAGTGGGATGTTCCATTTTTCTTGTTCTTTTCAAGTTATTTTATATAGCAGAATTTTTATGAGTATTTTAATTTAGTTTTTAAGAACTTTATTTTGAAATAATCTTAAAAGAGTTGCAAAAATGGTATGGAGGATTCTTTTATACCCTTCATCCAACTTCCTCGAATGCCAACGTCTTATATAACTTTAGTGCAATTATTAATACTAAGAAATTAATTAGTTTCTAATTAATTAGTTTCTAACCAACCATCATTGGTTAGTTTCTAACCAACCATCATTGGTTCTTACTAAACCACAGACTTGATTCAGATGTTGGCAGTTTTCCCACTGAAGTGCTTTTCCTTTTCTGAGAGCCAGCCCAGCATCCCATCCTGTGTTTGGTTTGCCATGTCTTTTTCATCTCCTCATCAGTGGTACTTCTTCATCTCTGATGATCTTGACACTTTCCAGCAATCCTGCTTATTTTATATCATGCCCCTCAATATTTTTTCCTTCAGTATTTTTTCCCTGTATTTTTGAAATCTGTCCCTGGTGCTAGTCAGACTCACATAGTGAAATAGCACAGTGATTCAATTTAGGTGTAGTTTTTAATTAGAAAGTAATTAACTAGAGGAAAATTACTTTTTGATGCTGCAACTCCCCATTTCCCCAGGCAAAAGATTGTATTTAAACATGTATATGAAGGTAGTGCTAATTTATAATGTATGTTACTAAGGCATTAATAGAACTTTAGCAACAAAACTGATAATTACTCTTTAGACTGATCAAAACTGAAGTTTTGATGATGACTGCTCAAAAAATATTTTTGAATGAGATATATTCTGTTAAATAGCCAACTGATAAGGTTTTTCCAATTAAGGAAATAGTTATTTATCTTATATCCATTTGAATACTCATTCAAAGTATTCCTCAGACCTTGTACATCATTTGTTCATTATTTTATTTATTATAGGTATTTAATGAATTATATATCAATGTTTGCATATATGGAAATAAACTGTTTTTTAGGGCTTTTATAAAATCCATAACTACGGTGTCCTTCTGTGTCCATACAATATATAGACGTATTGACCTATGTTTGAATGGAAGAATTGGTAAACATGCAGAAGTTTATGTTGCTTGTGTCAGCCATACATGAAGGCCTCAGGATTATTCAGTTCTGCTTAGAAAGTAACCTTGTTATAACATTAAGTACGTTGTACTCAAATGGTGTCCTGGACGCGGTTGCTGCCCCTCTAAGACCCCCTTAGCATGGCTGGTACAGGCACACGCGGGTGTGCATGTTGACTCCTGGTGGCTCACAGCTGCTGTCTTAATCCAGAGCTGTGGCTTCAGGGAGCTGTGTTCCTGCAGACTGTGGCTGACTGACTTGGGTGGTGTCAAGCTTGTCTCTCCATCTAGGGACTACTACTATCCACTGCATTGCAGGCTCAAGTGAGAACCCAGATGCAGCTGCTTTTTAATGTATATATAATTTAATTTATTTATGGCACTTCTGGGTTTCTTCCTTTAAGTCCGTATATACAACTTTTGTGTATAAGCTCATGTCATCTTGAAAAGGCATTTCACGAAAGAAAGCAGTAGCCTTTTCTTTCTTACAAGTCTCTGTCTTACAATTTTGTTTTGATTTCAGTCACAGTAATGGGCTTTCTGTTTTTTAATTTTCTGTATCTATTAAGTATTTTAATTTGCAGGTTAAAGAGGCTGGATCATGTTTGGCCATTAGATGGAAACTAAAAAACATAGTGAATCATTTAAAGCGCATGTTCTTATGTACCCACTCCCACCTCTTATAACAATTGTTCCTTTACTTCCTCACTACTTTTCCTTAAATTTTTTAAGTAGATCATATAAGCTGTCTTCATTCATAATTAAAAAATCAATTTATTACCTTACTGTACTATGTAATAAAACAGTATGTGTGTGTGTGTTCAGTTGTGTCCAACTCTGTGATCCCCATGAACTGTAGCCTACCAGGCTCCTCTGGCCATGGAATTTTCCATGGAGTATTGGAATGGCGGGTTGCCGTTTCCTTCTCCAGGGGATCTTCCTGACCAGGGTGTCAAAGCTGCGTCTCCTATGTATCCTGCATGAGTAGGAGGGTTCTTTAGTAGCTGAGCCACCGAGGAATAATGTAAACAATTGGCCATAGACTACTCAAAAAGATACAATAAAGTCACATCCTGGAATCTTTGCCTCATGCCACTGTGAATACAGCTACCATGTAGGTTGATACAGGTATTGTTCTGTTCTGTTGCTTCAGATACCACAAGCAGTATTGTTCTGGGATATCTGAATTTCAGAAATGAAGCACAAATGATGGTGCAGCTTAAAACGAAAACTGGAACTATAATTTGCACAGTAGTTGGATTTTTGGAAAATGCAATATATATTAAAGATACATAATATAAAGTATTAAATATGTAACAACTTACCTATTAATTCCATTGTATGTCTATTCCAGGCAAGAGTACTGGAGTGGGTTGCCATTTCCTTCTCCAGAGGATCTTCCCGACCCAGGGATCGAACCCGGGTCTCCTGCATTGTAGGCAGATGCTTTACCGTCTGAGCCACCAGGGAAGCCTGAATTAGAGTCTAGGCTTAGATAATTGTGATTTTCCCTGTCTCTTTGTGCATCTCTCAGTGGGATGCAGGATAATTCCTTGTGCAGGACTAGTCCATATGTTGCAGAATGTCTAGCATACCTTTCCCTTGTAAATGCTGGTAGCTGAAATGCCCTGAGACATTTCCAAAATGTTTCCTAAGTAGTGTTAAGGCCTGTTGAAAAATCACTGGCTTAGAGAGGAAAAAAGAAAATAAATAATTATTCACATAATAGGATGTTTCTAACCTGAACAGCCAAGAGTGACATTACTAATTACTGCCTTTTATTGGAATTTCAAATGCGACAACTTCTAAGATCTTAAATTTTATATCAAGGTGAAATGAAGGGAATTTTGACTTTTAAGTGCTTCAAAGGTTTGGTAGCCAAAACCTGAGTCAGCTAAAGGCATAAACTGTAGCGTCTGAATTGTAGCACCCTTACAAAGCTTAGAAAAAAATTTAGCTTTCAGCCTCCATAGGTGATCCAAAGCCCTGATTTTTATGGGCCCAGTTCTGAGTGGATATGGAGTTTATATACATTTAGATGTCTTAGCATTGCACACAAATGACCCAAGGCTAAGATCAGAAGGAAGTCCATTTGAACTGCTCTCTCATTCAGCCACTTTTCTCTTTACCTCAGCCTCCCTTCCTTTGTCAGAATAACCTTTTTCTTAAGCAGCTTAATTGATAGATTCTGATTGCATTACATATCTTTATCTGGATATTCTTGACTTGTATTTTTTAGTCACAGTTAGACCTATAGCTGGATCTAGGTTACATAAACCCTTATTTTGAATGGTGCTGTTAAGAAATGTAAGGTTTTTAGGTGGTACCTCTTTTCATGAGAGCAACTTTTATGTGATTTAGAATATTCAAAATTAATTAATGTATGTTTTTGATAGGGATAGGTTTCCTGGATAGCTCAAATAGTAAATAAATAATCTGCCAGCAATGTGGGAGACCTGGGTTTGATCCCTGAGTCGGGAAGATCCTTTGGAGAAGGGAATGGCAACCCACTGCAGTATTCTTTCTTGGAGAATTCCATGGACAGAGGAGCCTGGTAGGCTACAGTCCATGGGGTTGCAGAGTTAGACACAACTGAGCACTTAACACTTCATTTCTTTGCTGGGTAAAGAAGTGACAATTTAAATTGTAGAATACTTTGCCTTTTGTTGGGATCAGTATTAGGTATTTGGTATATGCTTGCAGCTTATCAGAATCTGGAAAGGGATTGGCTTATTTACTTTTTACTTTTTATGACACGTGAAACAGTGCTTTCAGAATGGTGCAAGATGGCTTTTGGTGCAACTGTTGTAAAAAAAAGCTTATATATTTTTATATAATATTTCACAAATATATATAAATTGTGACTCCTAATATATTTACGGAAGGCAGAAATCTTCAGCTGTCTAATTATCTATGATGATGTCAGTGTAATGTTACTAGCCTGTTGTGAAATTTAAAAGTTTTTCTGGTAAGTATTTTACCTGCTCAAATGATCTAGAATACTCTTCTCTGTATTGCTAAATTTCTTTCTTTCTTTCTTTTTTCCTCCAGGCAGAGCTACATGGAAATCATTCCAAAACAGTTACTGCTGCTTTAGTCACAAATTATTGATTTTCTGTTCATTGTGTATGTAGAATTGCTGCTCTACTTAGATTCTAAAACAAGGCTTTTTAATTGTGTTTTCCAGGAAGATATGAATTTAAATGAAGATAAAAAGGCACCATTGCGGGAAAAGGACTTAAGTATCAAAAAAGAAATGGTGATGCAGTACATTAATACTGCTTCCAAGACAGTAAGTAAAGCTGTCGAGTTGAGAAATACTGCTGAAACATGTCCTAGTACAGTGAACAATACGTGTGTCTAATGGAGCACCTAAGTTTGCGGGCAACTGTAATCAGAGAGCTTTTGAATGTATAATTAAAGGTACACGTATTATAGTGAGTTTGTTTAATTCACAAGTATTTCTTACCTTACAGCTTTTAAACTTTTATTTTTTAGCCATTCACAGTGTTAAGAAACACAGTGGTTGCTTGGTCTGCTCACTTTAGGTCATCTTTCCTTGTTAGTAAATTAAGATGGGTATTGATTTCTCATGTCACTTATAAATTAGGATAATATTTGTATTTTAGAAGAGTGAGACTGATTTGACTCTAACTACCTAACTCAGAATGCATAATCGTGGCTTAGAGGCATATGTTTAATGTGAGTTTCCCTGTGGATAAAATTAGCTTGTAACAAATTGTAAATGTAGACACTGAGAGGAGCATTAAGTCTCCACATGGCTGCTGCTTTTCTAGGGAAACATAAAGTATGTGGGTGGAAGTAATGACTAAATGTCTGAGAAACATGACTGGCACATAGAATTTATTTCATGGAACAACAAATGAGCTTGACCAGTCATAGAACTGTGACTGAATGGATTGGATGAAAAATATACAGTGGAAGCTAATGAGGAAGCAAGGCTCAGTAACAAGACAGTAGAGAATGCTTTTGGCTGAACATAAAATAGAACTGGACTGGAGAAAAATAACTAAACACACTGTTGTTTTCACGGGATACTTTAACCTAAGGCCAGTTTACAAGAATATGAGTTATTTATACTGTGGCTCCATTTATCTACTTAGGCCAGTCAGTGACTCAGGTATTTCTTTTGGAAGAAAGACTCAAGTGATGTTTAATTTTTAAGCATGTCTCGTTTTTTGGCAGCCTGATGTTCAGATGTGGAATTCACTCAGTACTGTGTTTTTCCCAGCTCTCTTTCTGTAGATGGGCCCTTCATCCTGCCACTGAGATGTGCATTGCTTTTGTTCCGTGATAATACTCAGCCGTCACAGATTAGCATTGGGGCTTTAGACTGACTATGTTTTAGACTGACTATTTATCTTCTGTTTGATCTTGGACATCTAATTTTGTTTTTCTGATCCTCGGTCTCCTTCTACATAAGATGGAGATAATACTAACTTCACCATAGGCTTGTTGTTAGAATTAACTGTGATTAGAACATAACAGATTTTTAACTGGTGGTTGCCTCTTGTGGCGTTAGTAGCAGTTGTTTACTTTTTATTTTTCTTTGTGATTTATTATTCTTACTGTTGAAATCATTATACTACAAAACACAATTAAAAATACAAGTAAATGTACCTTAGTGAAATACAAGTTTCCTATTAGTCTGCATTTATAAGACATTCACTAATCATGTTTATTAAGTGTCTGTATGTAAGGCACTACTTAAAGCCCTAGTGATTAAGCACCAGAATAGTGTGTCATTGTGTTGTGTGGAGCAACATGTGACACACATGACAGAAACACACAAGCGTGTCATGAGAGGTGAAATGTGATGTGGGGGGAAAGCAGGGGGAGTGGGGATGGTGTAACTGGTTTCTATAGAGTCATCGGGGCAGAGTCTCCTGTTAGAGAATTTTAAATCCAACAAGCATGAATCCACTTAATATAATTACAGGAGATAATACATTAGTTAGAACTGGTTTAGAAAACCTTGGCATAGTAGTGCAGTTTAATTCTGGAATTTCAGATAAACTTTTTAATAGAACAGAATATTTTGAACTTCTACACAGTGGATCTGTTTCAGTTCACATTCACTGATTTTAAGCTTTAATCCCCTAATTATTTTGGACTCCGGTTGGAATTTATTTACCAGAATTAGATAATTAGATTATCAGAATTGAAATAGATTAACTGTCTGAAGTATAATTAAAGCTTTTAGTTGGTGTGTGAAGGGCCATGACTCTCCTAGAAGGGTTCTGAATAATTTGGCAAATGGTTAACATTGTAGAGAGTTCAAGCTGACCAGTCATCTACTTTTGCTATGGAAGTAAAAACATTCATTAACTCTAGGATGTGGACTTTGTTATGCCAGTATATTTAGGTTAATGAGTACTGAAAAAATTTCTCTGAGAAAGGCAATGAGTTCATAGATAGGTTGTTCTAGGGAGAATGTGGGAAGTTTGTGTCAGATGTTACCATTTTAGCCGTAGAATTTGCTTTGAGATTCTCTTTTGTGGGTAAGCATTAATATTCTCTTTTGGAAGATAGTATATTGATGCCTACTGTTGATGATTTGATAATGCTTTAGCAATGTTAACCCTTAAATTAGCCCTGAAGTAGATCAGCTTGACTTTAAAATAGGGGGGGAAAAACACTAAAAAAGCCATCAATCAAACTAGATTGTTTTCAAGGTCTTACAAGTTTCGGTTTAAGTGGCTGAATACTACAACTGAATTTCTTCAGTTAGGAAATATTATTAAAATGTACCAAGCAAATATCATATTTAGAAGCTAAAAATACCATACTCTCATGTTTCTAACTTCCTAGGGCCTTTTGGCCTGTGCAGTCGAATGGCTGGGTCTGGCGGGGCTTCTAAGAACGCTCTCCCTGGACCAGAGCGGGCAGGCTGCCTTCCCTGCTGCTGGTCATGGTTGGGCGGGTGTGCGGTGCTCAGCCGCTGATGCCATGGAGCTGCTGCTCTGGCTCGGTGCAGGCCTGTGCCAGACTCTGCTGTGATGTGAGGTGGTGTCTGTTCTTATTTAAGCTGCCTGGAGCTGGGTTTTGCTTTGCTGCTGTAAACATCCTTGTAGGCCATCCAGGTGTCCTTTTGTGTATGTGGGCTATCTCTTTAATTTCCTCTGGAAATTTCTCTTTCTATCCAAGTCAGTTCAGTTCAGTTCATTTGCTTAGTCGTGTCCGACTCTGCGACCCCATGAATCGCAGCACGCCAGGCCTCCCTGTCCATCACCATCTCCTGGAGTTGACTCAAACTCACGTCCATCGAGTTGGTGATGCCATCCAGCCATCTCATCCTCTGTCGTCCCCTTCTCCTCCTGCCCCCAATCCCTCCCAGCATCAGAGTCTTTTCCAGTGAGTCAACTCTTTGCATGAGCTGGCCAAAGTACTGTAGTTTCAGCTGTAGCATCATTCCTTCCAAAGAACACCCAGGACTGATCTCCTTTCTATCCAAAGAAGAATCTAAAAGAACTTTGGAGTCACTGCAAGGCTTGGTGGCCATTTCTTGGTAAATGACTTGCCTTAGATGCTTAGTAGCAAGTTTATTGGAGAATGCATGCATGCCTTGCCTGGAAAATTCCATGGACAGAGGAGCCTGACGGGCTACAGTCCATAAGTCTCAAAGAGTAATTAAAATAAATAAATTTATATTAAAAAAACGTGTTGGACACGACTGAGCTCACATCCCTTGCCATTTTCTACTCCATGGAGTCTTCCTGATCTGGGGATCGAACTGGCATCTCCTGTTTGTTTGTCTTCTGTGTTGCAGATGGATTTCTTAGTGCTGAGCCGCTGGGGAAGCCCAGCCTGTTGCAGCGGATTAGTAAAAATCTCTTTCCCATCTGTTGAGAAGAAAGAACTTGCTGTTCCACTTTTAGGCTTTTTCAGGGTAATTTGCAGAGAAGGCAGTGGCACCCCACTCCAGTACTCTTGCCTGGAAAATCCCATGGGTGGAGGAGCCTGGTGGGCTGCAGTCCATGGGGTCGCTAAGAGTTGGACACGACTGAGCGACTTCACTTTCACTTTTCACCTTCATGCACTGGAGAAGGAAATGGCAACCCACTCCAGTGTTTTTGTCTGGAGGATCCCAGGGACGGGGGAGCCTGGTGGGCTGCCGTCTATGGGGTTGCACCGAGTCGGACACGACTGAAGTGACTTAGTAGCAGCAGCAGCAGGAGAAGAGGGCTGGGGCAGAGGGGTGTCGTGTGGGGATGAGGCAGGAATTGAGGGGATCCGGAGAGAAGGGACAGGGCAGAGGGGCGTCTGGTGCCCTGGGGACATGGGGTTTCGGGGGAGAGAGGGAGAGACATTTGAAGAGTTTGGAAGGACATTGTGTTTTACCCTATATAGTGAAACACCTTTATTATGTCTTTAAGAACCACTGTGTCTCTAAGAAGGACCATTCATCTTCTTTTTCTTTTTCCCTAATTAATTTTTATATACTGAGATGACGACACTGTCCAGGCAAGTTCACTTCTATACAGACTACAATCAGACATCTGTCAGCATATAGTCTTTTTTGGTTGTAGATATAATGCTTTAAAAATCTTTCTTCAAAATGTATACTTCTAGTCCCTGAGGACTGTGCTAGCTTGGAATCAAAAGTTTTTACAGGCTCCCCAGCCTG
Organism: Capra hircus; assembly: GCF_001704415.2. NCBI lineage: Eukaryota > Metazoa > Chordata > Mammalia > Artiodactyla > Bovidae > Capra > Capra hircus. The sequence goes on along the minus strand of NC_030819.1, from coordinate 84,298,841 downwards.
GGCCTCCCTCTCCTGCCCTCCCATCTGTGTGTCTTTGGAATCTGTCCCTGCTACAGGGAACAAGCTCATTGTAGGTGGGCTTCATGAAATGAAAAGACCCAACCTCACATTGCTAAGGTGCCTAAAGAAAGCGTCCATTCTTCATTCCCTGTTTGTGTCTTGATTTTTCCTATTTGATTTCTTTATCCAAGGATTGAAGCATAAACCCTCTTTTATAAATGCGCCTGGAAGTTTACTAGCTTCCTTTGACTTTGTTTTTAGTTTTTTTTTTCCTAGGTTATCAGGTCGAGTGGAATCAAGTGGCTTCAAGTGTTCCTCTGTTAGAGAAGTTTGGATGGCATTTAATTTTACTCTTTGAATTCTTTCTTGAATATTATTTCTTCTTTAGTCTTCTTTAGTAAGAAATATAAATGGCAACTATTAAGAATATAATTTTAAAAGGTACATAGAAGACTCTTAACAAAATTTTTTCAAAAAGTGTGATGAAATGACTGAGTGTACATTGAGTTCTTAAATGTAGGGTTATATAGACTTTCATATATGTGTATGTATGTATATAGGTGAGTATATGTAGTGTTCAAAAGTCTCTTTGAAAGGTATTATCACTTGTTACAGCTCAGTAGGATGTGATATTCTCAAACTCGGAGGACGTGGTTTTCTGCATTATCAGCGTTCCAGGCATATTTTGATCAGATCAGGAAAGAACTACTTTGAGGAAATATTAGTCGTATGCTCATTTGTATGTGTGCTTTTTCTCTAGGTAGAAAATCTTAGATTTGATTTGTTAATATTTAATATCAGTGAGGGTATTTTCATACCTTTTAGTATGCATTTTATTTTTTAGAGCTCAATTTCATATGTTAATTTTGGAAACTGTCAGATATAGATCAATCAAGTTGTTGTCTCTTTTATTTCCTCACTTTTTGTCATTGTTGTTGTTTAAATGTAGAAACTTAGATGAATCATAATTAGTTACACGTTCTTGGTAGAGTTAGCATGGACTTTTCTGGCTTACATTTCAGGTTTGGAGTTTGATCAAAGCACCCCTGCAACATAAAAGCTTGGTTAAGTGTGTGCTGGTACTTGGTGTTAGACACTTATCATCACTGCTCTTGGGATACTTTGCCTGTTTGTCTCCAGATCTTGGTTGCTGAAGAGAGCAAATTTCAGAGCCTCAGAGCAATGGACCAATTTCTTGTTGAGAGTATTTCCTAATCTATCTGGCATTTTCATTTTCATTTGTGCCTTTATAGGGCAGGCTTTATTTATGTGCAACTAGAACTATCTTCCAACAGCTCAGATTCATCCAGCTTCTTGTGAGGTGTCCGGAGCAGCTCCAGTGGTATATCGTGTTCTCTGTTGTTACTGTATTGTGTTTTTGTTTAGGCAGGAGATGAATATGACGGTGATCTTTTCTTTTTTAATAGGAAGAAATTATATTGGATTCAAACTAGAATTGTATATTTTTGGTTTTTTAAAAATCTTACTGTTAGTTAAGACATTTTTTTCTTTTATTATAGGACTTTAAAAAAGATTCATCAGATACAGAAGCACTGTTATTTATTGGTAAAATTGACTAGAATTTTAGAGCCTGACAGGGTCAGTGGTGCTTTTACCAGTTGTGCCATTAGAGGTCATCTGAGATTGTTTTCATCTTGCTTATTGAATTGTTGTTTGATCTATGATATTTTGCTGTGTTTGTGATTACTTTTTAGATTTTATGAATATAATTATTCTTATGTCCGATAACTGCAAAAGGAGTGAAAACTTTGCAAGTGCCAGAAAGAAGAGGCCTGTGATAATGATGTAGATGAAAGGGAAGAGCAGGTATCTGTATGGAATGGACTTTCTGAAAGCAGCAACGGTTCTAAAGAATAAGTGAAAAATTGAGAAAAATGCTGTGTATGTACGATTGTTTTTCAGTGAATGAGAGGGAAAAGTATGTCAGTGGAAATAACAAACAATCTATAATAAAGAATTGAACAGAATTTTATTTGAGGAGCTGCTACTGCTGCTGCTGCTAAGTCACTTCAGTCGTGTCCGACTCTGTGTGACCCCATAGACGGCAGCCCACCAGGCTCCCCCGTCCCTGGGATTCTCCAGGCAACACTGGAGTGGGTTGCCATTTCCTTCTCCAGTGCGTGAAAGTGAAGTCGCTCAGTCATGTCTGACTTTCAGTGACCCCATGGACTGCAGCTCACCAGGCTTCTCCATCCATGGGATTTTCCAGGCAAGAGTATGGGAGTGGGGTGCCATTGCCTTCTCTGATTTGAGGAGTAGTGGTGCTCAACCTTGATATCCATTAGAGTCATTTGGGGAGCTTTAAAAATCTTGATGTCTGGGTTCTGTCATTTTCAATCAAGTCAGGTGGGACCTAGGGACCAGTGTTTAGTAATGCTCTCCTGGTGATTCCAGAGTACAGTCGAGGGTGAGAACTACTGGACTGGACAGGGTGAACCTTGTCACTAGGTGTCTTCATGCAACCTTAGTTCAGCCAAAGACTAGAAGTTAATAGGATTGAAAGGCTGAGCATGGTGAACATTTACTCATGAAGCTGTTATTAAGCAGCTGTGGGTTGTGGGCTATTTTGCCTGTGTGTAAGTGAAAATGAATGTTCAAAGGCATGCTGTAACTACAAAGAAATTCTCTGACACTTGGGCTATTGTGAAAAATCATCAAAGTAGGGGAAGGTTATCTACTATAACAGATGGAAAAACTTGGTCTTTTTTTGGAAAAAGATGCCCAGCAAGGAGGGAGAGGGTGTACCTGGTTTTCAAGTTTCAGTGGTGGCAATAAATTTAAACTCCTCTTAGTTTTGGTTTGTATTAATACTTACTAGACATACTTTCAGTTCTTACTTACTCCTAAAGAGAGTAAATCCTATCCATGCTTAAAACTCCGTAGTGGGTTGACCATCTTGTGTACAGAAGGCATTCCTTCCCAATTCTGTGCTTCCCTGAAACACTGCCATTTCCTCACTGGCACAGTGTTCTGTCCTTGGGATTCTGTGAGGCATGAAATTGTCCAGAAGTGAATTTAGACTGTCTTTTCGTCTGCATGCATGTGTGCTAAGTTGCTTCAGTTGTGTCTGACTCTTTGCGACCCCCTGGTCTGTAGCCCGCCAGGCTCCTCTGTCCGTGGGATTCTCCAGGCAGGAATACTGGAGTGGGTGGCCATTTCCTCTTCCAGGGGATCTTCCTCACCCAGGGGTCGAATCCACATCTCTTATGCCTCCTGTATTGGCAGGCAGGTTCTTTACCACTAGAGCCACCAGGGAAGGTTTTGTCTACTGCTAGTATATAATTACTGTGAAACTAGTCTTTTTTTTTTTTTTGGTAGCCTTTGGGAAAACAGTATTGCATTGATCAGTGAGTTAAAAATAATTTTGCTGTTTTTGTTAAGGATGGTTTTGTTATTCTCTTTCATATGGTAGAGATTTTTTAATTTACTCAGGTGGTCTTTTACTTATATTAGGTCTGAAATTATCTTAGAGCATTTCAACATTTTGCAAATGAAGTATGTGAGAACCTCCAAATAGTAACTAGGACTAGAAACTAGGGTTTCTGATTTTCTAAACCTTATTATTGTAAAGTAAAACAGTTACAGAAAACACTGATAAATATGTAGCTTAATGATTTATAAGAATATTGCAATATCAATAAACAGAACCTTGGCAGCCATCTTAGAAACTCCATCATATACCCTGTCAAACTTTGCTTTTTCATTCGTAAATCACTACCTTGACTTTTATGGGAATTATTTCCTTGATTTTCTTTAATTTTATCACTGAAAATTGTATTACCAGACACCTTTTGTTGTTGCTTATGTTTTGATATTTGAAATATCTTTAACAGTGTTTTAATATTCAAGTTCCTTTCCATCCGTTTATTTTATCTAAGGCAGTCTGGATTTTACTGATTGCATCCTCTTGGTGACATTAATGTTTCTCTCTTTCTCTTTCCTTTTTATTTCCTGCAAAATGGCAGCTAGTTCAGAGGCTAGATCAGACTCAGGTTTGATCCCTTTGGTAGGATCGTAGAAGTATGTTCTGTATCAGAGGTTACTTCATATACAGTTTATGGTTCTGTAATTTTGATTTCATTTATTAGTTGGAATATATTTATAAAGAGGCATTTTCTCTCAAATACTGATTACTGTGTGATATAGGAAACTTAGGATAAATCCTTGATTCTTTTTGCCAGCTTTCAAGGAACTGAATTGGTTCCCTATCATCCTATAAAAAAGGTGATCCTTTGTTTTTAGTATTATTATTAATGAAGCTCAAATTGTCCTATCTTCAACCAGTGGGATCTTGTCCAGCTGGCCTCTAGTCATTTTGGAGTGACCCTGCTGTTTTACATAGTTTTATTTCTATCTGGTAAGATAAGATGACCTGCACTCCCCTCTTTTCCCATACCAGACCTGGAATCGGTCATTTCTTTTGGTGGGAAATAATTCTTCAAGAACAGTCTGGTTGTCAAGGATACTTATTGCTAGTGGGTTAATTACGGTTTGTAGGCCTTTTCAGTGGAGAGACAGCAGAGGAAAAAAATATATGTGAATGTGTTTAAAAGTTTTTTCTTTTACATTTGCTGTCCACATCTCCAACTGTTTTTGTTGTTATATTATATTTACATGGATCATATAGCCATTACAGTTTATAATCTTTTAGCATTTAGTATTAGATTGGTACAAAAGTAATAGCAGTTTTGGATCCTGAATTTTAAATCATTATAACTAGGCTCAAACACATCTCTATTAATCAAAATAGGAACCATTACAATCAACACATTTTTTGCCAAAAAAGAATAAGTGTCTAGTCCTAGCAAAAAATATCCATGCTTTGGAATTCAGTGACTTCCTGGAAAGCATTTTCTGCTTCTGCTGCTTGTGGAAGCGTTTTCCCTGCAAACAGTTGTTGCGATGGTTGGCGAAGAGGTAGCCGATGGGCGAGAGGGGTCAGGTGAGCACAGTGGACGAGGCAGAACCTCACAACCCGGTGCGCTGGTTGGCTGTGTCACGTGCTGTCGCACGTTGTCGTGGGAGAGAACTGGGCCCTCTCTGGTGGCCAGTGTTGGCTGCAGGTGTTGGAGTTTTCAATGCGTCTTTTTGATTTGCTGAGCATACTTCTCAGGTATGATCGTTTCACTGCAATTCAGAAAGTTGTAGTGGATCAGACGGGCAGCGGACCACCAAACAGTGACCATGACCTTTTCTTGGTCAAATGTGGCTTTGGGAAGTGCTTTGGAGCTCCTTCTCAGTCCAACCACTGAGCTGGTTGTCTCTGGTTGTCGTATAAAATCCACCTTTTGTTGCATGTCACAATCTGCTTGAGAAATGTTTTGTTGTTGTTGCATAGAATAAGAGAACATGACACTTCAGAACAACAGACTTATTTTTTATGTTTTGATATTTGGTCAGCTCATGAGAAATCGACTTACAAGCTTTTTCACCTCCCAATTGGCTTCAAAGGCCGAATGACATTGGTCAGCACTGAGTTCTTTGACAACTTCTTGTGTGACTGTAGAGGATCAACCTCAGTGATTGCTCTCGGTTGTCGTCAAACTCCAGTGGCGGACTGCTCTGCCCCTCATCGTCAAGGCTATCATCTCCTTCACAAAACTTCTTGAACGCCCCCTGCAATGTACATGCATTAGTAATTTCTAGGCCAGATGTGTTGTTGATGTTGTGAATCGTCTCTGCTGTTTTATGACCCATTTTGAAATTGAATAAGAAAATTGCTGAATTTACTTTTCCCGACCCAGGGATCGAACTTGGGTCTCCCGCATTGTAGATAGACGCTTTACCGTCTGAGCCACCAGGGAAGTTATATAATATCCATAGTCTAAAATAAATATGTGAAGAAGAACTAAAGAGCCTCTTGATGAAAGTGAAAGAGGAGAGTGAAAAAGTTGGCTTAAAGCTCAGCATTCAGAAAACTAAGATCATGGCATCTGGTCTCATCATTCCGTGGCAAATAGATGGGGAAACAGTGGAAACAGTGGCTGACTTTATTTTTCTGGGCTCCAAAATCACTGCAGATGGTGATTGCAGCCACAAAATTAAAATATGCTTACTCCTTGGAAGGAAAGTTATGACCAAGCTAGACAGCATATTAAAAAGCAGAGACATTACTTTGCCAACAAAGCTCCATCTACTCAAACCTATGGTTTTTTCAGTAGTCATGTATGGATGTGAGAGTTGGACTGTAAAGAAGGCTGAGCGCTGAAGAATTGATGCTTTTGAACTGTGGTGTTGGAGAAGACTCTTGAGAGTCCCTTGGACTGCAAGGAGATCCAACCAGTCCATCCTAAAGGAAATCAGTCCTGAATATTCATTGGAAGGACTGATTCTGAAGTTGAAACTCCAGTACTGTGGCCACCTGACGCGAAGAGCTGACTCATTTGAAAAGACCCTGGTGCTGGGAAAGATTGAAGGCAGGAGGAGAAGGGGACAACAGAGATGAGATGGTTAGATGCATCACCAACTTGATGGACATGAGTTTGAGCAAGCTCCAGCATCTGGTGATGGTCAGGGAAGCCTGGCATGCTGCAGTCCATGGAATTGCAAAGAGTTGGACACGACTGAGTGACTGAACTGAACTGAAAATAAATATAACCTATATAGCAAATAATATTAGTCATTAGCAAAAAACATAGAGTGAGAAATGTACATTAAAATGTTGTGTACCTACATTTATTTAAGAATGTATTCTAATATCAAATGACAAAGTTCAGCAATGCAAAACCACACTTACTTTTGCATCAACCTAATAATTCTGCTTTAGGTGTTTGTCTCATTTATTTTTAACATATATATATTAATCTCTCTTAGTTCATTTTGAAATGGTGAGTCGCAGTTTGCCGTGTTTCCGGTTGTGTTTTGTTGTCGGTAGGGTTGCTCAGCCCTCTGCTGGTCTCCCTCTCAGCACTCTCTGCACAGCAGGGATCCTGGAAGGAGCCCTGACCGCAGTGCTGGGACAGTGTCCTCATGGGACACCGGTGGCTCCAGGGTCTGCAGGTCTTCCTGCCTCTGGCCTGCACCCAGAGCTCGGGTGGGCCACACCCCTCCTGGTTCCAGCTGCTGTTCTCACGCTGTTTAAGAATAGCTCTGGGCTGTTTCTGATATGTTTTCACATCTTCAGATGTCTTGTTGCTTTCTCTGCTTCTTTACATCAGACCTTGATGCTGTGCAGATTTTGTGACTGTTAAGTGGTTTCTCTCCAAATGATTGGATTTTGAGGGTCATGGAGATACCTTATTGATCAGTGTTGTTAAGTTTTGCTATTTAGTTGTTTTGTTTGTTTTTCTGTGGAGATCCAAAAACTGTTGCTGTCACCTGCCCAGATCCTCTAGTCTTCTGATTTTGAGTCTTGTGTTCTTTTCCTTATTTTAGGTCAGTTTATGTCTTCGGTTAAAAGCCGTTTCTGAATTGTTAGTATTCTTCCTCTTGCTTGCCCTACCCAGTCTTGACTTTCAGGGGAGAAAATGATATATTAATACATGACATTTTCCTATCACTAGGTTTTGCTGCTTATTTCATTCATAAACTGTCATCAAACCTTTTAATGGTCCATGACCTTCAAGTATAATTAAATAAAGCACTAGCTTAATTTCTATATTATTCTTAATTTCTGTATTATGTTTGTGCAGTGCTATATTGGCTCAGAGGTTAAAGCATCTGCCTGCAATGCGGGAGACCTGGGTTTGATCCCTGGGTTGGGAAGATCCCCTGGAGAATGAAATGGTAACCCACTCCAGTATTCTTGCCTGGAGAATCCCATGGATGGAGGAGCCTGGTCCATGGGGTCGCAAAGAGTTAGACACGACTGACCAAGCGACTTAACTATCATGTAATATAATTTAAATAAGTTATGCAGAATGCATTGTGATTTATATCCCATTGATCATTGGGAAATTCAGACTGCCCTTCAGTACTCTACCCCACCCTGGAAAAACAGGTCTCATCTGCTTGTGTGTGTCTATAAATTAGTGAGTGTGTTAAATCTATCTCAGCATGAAATCACTTCAAGTGCTGAAAGACTATCTTAAAGAATTTAAATTGATTGCAGATGTTGGTGCAATTAAGCAGGCCTGATGAGCTCAGAATCATGTTTCTCAGATTTGAATATGAATGCATTTTAAAAATTATAGTGATGTACTCCATGTAAATGGAGTTCATAGGCATCTGAGAGTTTCTGTCACCTTGTGCTTTAAGATGGTTCAGCACTGTAAAAAGTGACGTGTGACCCCTTATACATATACCTGTATTACTTAAATGAAAATGTGTTACTCATCTTAAGTATGTGGTTCTGTGTATCTCTAACCAACTAGAATTGACTTTGAATGAATATTTTCCCTCGTTATTTAATTTGCCTACTAATTAGTCTACTTTTTTGCCTATAATTTATTTGAAAATTAGTCTATAGATAGAGCCCAGTGTCTTGTGGGATCTTAGTTGCTGAACCAAACCAGGGATTGAACTTGCACCCTTGAGTCCTAACCACTGAACTGCCAGGGATTTCCGTCTCCATTAATTGCTTTGGCTTTAAACTGCTGAGATGTAAAAGAAAATTTTCTATTTATTATTTTAAAATATAGCATACTGACTTGCAAATTAGAAAGTGAGTTCTGAATGACTGAGTGACTGTCTTAACAAGATTAGAGTATACAGTGTGCTCATTTTCAATTTATTTCAGATTGATTTGTGCACATTAAGTAATTAAACTCATCAGTTTTTGCAACACATTGTAAAATGTTATGGACATTAGGACTTTATTTTGTATACTGTAGTAAAATAAATTACAAAAATGGTGAGTAATTATATTTAGAAAATTTTTAAATACTAAGAAAATTACTGAAATAGTATAGTAACACTAGTGTTTTGAGATAGGAACAAAGAATACATTACACTTTTTCTGGATGGTGTGGATTAAAGCTATGTTCTATAATATTTTATAAAAGCTTATTTTGCTCATCACACAGAGTGTACTTGGTCTTCAGAGGTTGAGAATTACTTTGTTACTTCTAGCTTTGTGATTCCAGAACGTTCATTATACCTCTTAAAGACTTAGTTTACGGAGCAATAAAATTTAGGAGTGTTTGTATGAGAATGATGGGATGAGACATAGGGCAATGATTAAAGTCTCATGTTATCTTTATTTTAAGTCTCTTGCTAAGTCGTCTTACTGAAGTTTACAGTAAAGTATAAAATGGGACTGGGTGAATGCTGTAGATGAAGCATTCTTAAATCTGATTATACTGAAATAAAGAATACAAATTATTAAAACTGGTCATCGTTAAAAATACATAGTCTTTTTTCTACTTAGAAGATAAAATTATATATTCACCTGCTCGTTCTGAATCTAGAGCCAGGCCCTTTGCTTTGAGTAGGAGTTGCTCCTACTTTTTTCCACATAAAGCATGAAGCATCATCCATGATCACCACTTGCGTATTTTAATTCAACCAAGATTTTATACTTGTAAAAACAGTCTATGGTCAGCTTTACAAGATTTGTATGATTTTTATAGTGAGATCTTTTCAGTTATCTTGATCATACCTAATTTAAAATTAAGTTTTTTCAAAAGCAGGTCACCCTAATCTTGATTTTTCTAAGCATTAATTTGTCACAGAAGCAACCATTTTCATTTTCATATATTATTACATTAAAAAGAACAAGATTATCATACTTCATAAACAGTCTGGGGTTTATTTTAAAAAATCAGCTCTTGGTATTTACAGATTTCGATTCCTAGGAGTATGGCCTACAGCATACTTTGGGCTTTGATCACTCTGTTACATAGTTTAGTGGAAAGCCTGGTACTGGATGTCTGTAGCACGTTAAAGAAGTCACACTCTGGTGAACTTTATTTCTTTCTTTCCTTTCTCCAGTGGGGTCAGAAAAGCCAGAAGATGCTGGCTCTTGCATCTGAGAAGCCCTGAGGTATGCTGGCTTCAGGGAGGCCTGGATCTGGGTTCCCAAGTGACATAAGGACTCTGTCTTTTGTATCTCTTAGTACTGTTTTGCTGTGTCTTGTCTTTATTCGTGTAGGTTCTTTCCATGCTGCATCTAGATGGTTTACAGAAGCTTCTGGCTTAGTTTCTGTATTTTAGGTTAGCAGACTCAAAATTTTTGATCACTTACCCTATCAATTAAAAGAAAAACAACTGGTCATATGTGCTTTGCTGTGTACTGTGCTCAGTCTCTCAGTTGTGTCTGACTCTTTGTGACCCTGTGGACTGTAGCCTTTTAGGCTCCTCTGTCAATGGGACTCTCCAGGCAAGAGTACTGGGAAGAAGAAAAGCGTTAGCTGCTCAATCGTGTCTGACTCTTTGTGACCCCCCAGACTGCAGCCTGCCTCTGTCCCTGGGATTTCTTAGGCATGGAGTGTGAGTTGGTTGCCATTTCCTTTTCCCATGCATATGCATGCTAAGTCACTTCAGTCATGCCCAACCCTGTGTGACCCTATGGACAGCAGCCCACCAGGCTGCTCTGTCCATGGGATTCTCTAGGCAAGAATACTGGAGTGGGTTGCCATTCCCTTCTCCAGGGGATCTTCCCAACCCAGGGATCGAACCCATGTCTCTTGCATCTCTGTATACCACTGAGCCACATGGGAAGCTCTTACGCTAATAAGCCAGTGAGTGAATGAGTGAAAGTTGCTCAGTTGTGTCCGACTCTTGGCGACCCCATGGATGATACAGTCCATGGAATTCTCCAGGCCAGAATACTGGAGTGGATAGCCTTTCCCTTCTCCAGGGGATCTTCCCAACCCAGGGATTGAACTCAAGTCACTTTGCAGGTGAATTCTTTACCAGCTGAGCCACCAGGGAAGCCCAATAAGCCAATAAATGCTTATTATAAACATATCCATTATATTAATACTTCATATATAAATTAATATATTAATGTTTTATCTGTAATATATAAATGAATGGAGGATATTAAGATATAAAGCAAAGTACTAATAATTCATTAGACAATTTTTTTTGTCTTAGTCACAAATCCTTTTTTTTTTTTTTTTGTAGTTTTTAATCACTCTTTAGGTATGCTAGATTCATGACAAACAGATAAATATCCCTTTTTCCTCTACTCATATATTTTTATACAACCTACAAATTACTGATGACTTGTTATTTCAAGAACTATACAGTTTTCTGGGCTTGATACCTTTTTAAAAGTAAATTTTTAACTTATTTTTTATTAGTTTTCTTCTAAAAATTGTACTTTAACCCTCAATTTTAAATTCGCTTTTAACTTTAATTGCCCATTATTTTTATCTTCTTAGGACAGAATCTATCTTACCTATTCAGGAATGTTCTGGGAGCACACACAAGCATGCTGTGCGTGCTTTGTCCGTGGGGGGAAGCATACTTTGTTCATGGGGGAAAATTTTGTTCCTCGAAATTGCTGTTGACTTCCATCTTGTCCACCTCAACCCTTTCTGGTTCCTCTGTTTTTGTACCAGTAATTAGCTCCCATCCTCCACTTCAGTTCAGTCCAGTCGCTCAGTTGTGTCCGACTCTTTGATCTAATTTGTGCTGTTTTGACCTCAGCACTTGCTACTCTCTTTGCCAATTTAGTTGGTGCTTGAGCTTCCCATGTGGCTTGGTGGTAGTCTTTCTGCCAATGCAGGCGATGCAGGAGAAATGAGTTTGATCCCTGGATTGGGAAGACCTCCTCGAGGAGGAAATGGCCACCCACTCCAGTATTCTTGCCTGGGAAGTCCTATGGCAGAGGAGCCTGGTGGGCTTTAGTCCATGGGGCCCCAGAGCGTCAGACATGACTGAGCACAGGATTGAATGAGCTGTCTCTTTGCCCATTTGGTTAGTGCTTGAGGGTCCTGAGGAGATACATGTACCCAGGCTCTGCCTTTGTGTGTAGTACCTGGAGGAAAAAGAAAGACATCTGGACAACATAGATTCCTTTGTGACAGTATTATCTTTGTGAACTTACGACTGTCTACATGTGACAGATTTTGAAGCCTCACAAACTTGGATGGTCAACATTCTAAGATGTATGTATGTATTTTGTGGGCAGGTATACAATCTAAGCTATTGTATTAAAATCCAAATATCATTTTAACACTACACAATCAAAAATACTATTATTGAGGAGAAAATTCTTGTTTTGTCTTCTCTGTTTGTCGGCTGGTGTATATCAAATGCCACATGACAGGAACTTGCTTACTTGGGTTGTTGATGATTCACTATGAAGATATTGGGGTGTGTGCCCGTAGCATCATGTGCTTTCCCTATCTTAACTGTCGTCATACTTCATGTATGAATTACATTAATTGAGTTAATGAGAAGTTAATGAGTTAATTCCTTGAGTTAATTGAGAAAGCTCCATGTGGACAGGAAATACCTGATGCAGCAGAAACTAGATTGTTGGCGCCCCTTTTCTAGGGGAGTCTCCATGGAACTCTGAAGAAGTTTGGGTCTCTGGATATGTGTGCAAGTAGCCCCACAGACTGCCTCCGCATATAGCATATACTCCCTACTGTTAGAGTACCCCCGAATTCCTGAGGTCGTACTTTATACTGTAATTAAAATAAATTCATTTTATCTTGAGGTTACACTTGATCGTGGTGCACATGTGTAAACTCTTGGGTCATTTTAATAGGAGCCTTATTATCTGTTATATTTTGATTTTTACTAATTCATTATCTGAAGTCAATTGTAATTTAAGTGATGAGGGCATTGTAACAGTTGGCAAAATGCACCTCCCTTGAGGTTCACTTCTTAACTCCTTCTAGAGGAGGATGTGACAGGAGCTGTTGTCCTCAGTTACTCTTTCACTAAGTATTTTTATTTTTATAGCTTGTGATCTTTATACATTTCCCCCTGTCATTTAAAATAAATTTTCTTAAGACACGAAGGCTGTTTAAATAATCAAAATGATTAGAAATTCTAAGATCAACTTATTTTGTAATCAAGTAATATTCTAGTGTCATTCATTTATTCAGATACTCAAATTTTAAATTATTAAAACCAAAGATACATCTTACAGAGATAAGAGTATTACTTAATGAGGTGGCCTTCAACCAGTGTGGAATAATTTCTTAACTATTCTATTGCTTTTGTCGGTTCTTCCTTACTGAGAAAGGAATATGATTTTTCGATACTTTTCGCATTGAAATTTCTGTAGAGGTATGTTTTCTTATGAGATATCTGAATTCAAATATCATCTTAATATAAAATTAAAAATAAATAAATGGCTGAAATTATTTAATTTTGTATAAAGCTTTAATGTGACTAATGGGGAATGCACTGAATAAAGGTACTAAAACTGTAACAATTTTAACAATTTTTTTCTTATTTCAAAACTACTTCCATTGTTACAGAAAGTTTAGAAAATATGACATCATAAAGAAGGAAAGAAAATCTATCAACCCAAGATACAGTCTAAAAAAAGAAGAAAAGAATCTAAAGAGGAATTATTATAACAATAAAACTAAGGTTTCGATAGCAGAAATATTAAATATGACATTTTCTTCTGTGTCAGCAATTAGGTAGAAGTCCAACGGCTAAGGATAGCAAATGGACTAAAGATTCAGTTCAGTTCAGTTCAGTCCCTCAGTTGTGTCTGACTCTTTGCCACCCCATGAACGGCAGCAAGCCAGGCCTCCCTGCCCATCACCAACTCCTGGAGTCCACCCAAACTCATGTCCATTGAGTCCTTCCGGACTGTAATGCTGAAGCTGAGACTCCAATACTGTGGCCACCTCATGCGAAGAAATAACTCATTGGAAAATATCCTGATGCTGGGAAAGATTGAAGGTGAGAGGAGAAAGGGATGACAGAGGATGAGATGGTTGGATGGCATCACTGACTCAGTGGACATGAGTTTGAGTAAACTCCGGGAGTTGGTGATGGACAGGAAGGCCTGGCTTGCTGCCGTTCATGGGGTCGCAAAGAGTCGGACACGACTGACAGAGCGACTGAACTGAACTGAATCCTTAGCCCACTTGCTATCCTTAGCCTTTGGACTTCTGCCTAAGAAGATACCAGAACAGTGTGGCCTTGAAAAGAGACTGTGAAATGGGTTGTGAATGAGCTAACATTAGCTCAATATTTTAAGGTAACAATAGCTTACAATATGTAAAAAATAGAAAATTGAAAGAGAGGCTTTCTCTGGAGGTACAGGTGTCAGCTATGGCATTATCTCTAGCACCTTTTGAGGGAATGAGAACCAGATGAAGAGACGCTCGAGAGAACCACTCAGGAGCTGACTGTATTCTTTTCAATTTAAGGACATAGGGATTGGAAACTGACTCTGTCTGTGAATGATAGTTCTGAGGAAAGCGGCTCTGTGAGCTGCTTTGGTGTCAGAGCAAGGAGACATGATCAGACCTGGTGTTGGAACAACTTGGACTTGTATCAGAACAGTGACTGGATATGGCCTCTCAGAAGGGAGTTGACTTTGAGTTGTCTTGGAAGAATTTTGTCCAAGGGGCCCACCTACACATGCAGTGACCCCACAGAGAAGGCCTGTGTGGGCTGCACTGCCAGGTCTCAGTGAGGGAGTCTCTGAGTCACCCACATTTGCAGCATCTGCCTGTCAGCCACGGCAGAGGACGGTGTGGTAGTGACACCTGATTATAGTAGTTTCCATGCCTTAACTTTCTTTCCTCCCTACTCTCTTTAGTCCCAAAGGTGTTGGAGGAAACCCGGTGAGTAGGGATGATGGAATTGAAAGACAAGGTGGGAAAACAGTGAAGCTTCACAGCCGTGTTCAACATTATAGATTTCCTAGTCTGATTGAGGCCACGCTGAGGAATGGGAGGAACTAAGTTAGCGAAGCTTGAGGTTTCAATATTAGGCCTATCTGTTCAGTAAGGAAAATGCAGCCTTGCTAGGCTGGGTACGTTACATGAAGTATAGAGTATTATTCATGGGTGATATGACTAAAAATAATCTTGGAGTGAGAGTGTTCTTAAGCAAGTTTAAATCCAGAAAATGTAAAGGAAAAGGTGGGTACATTAAAAAAAAAAATACTTTTATTTGGCTGCTTTGGGTCTCAGTTGCAGCTCTTGAGATCTTCGTTGCATCATGCGGGATCTTTGGTTCTGATGCGCGAACTCTCCAGTTACGGTGCATGGGCTCAGGAGATACCACGTGCAGGCTTACTTGTTTTGTGGCATGTGGGATCTTAGTTCCCCTGCTGCTGCTGCTGCTAAGTCACTTCAGTCGTGTCCGACTCTGTGCGACCCCATAGACGGCAGCCCACCAGGCTCCCCCGTCCCTGGGATCCTCCAGGCAAGAACACTGGAGGGGGTTGCCATTTCCTTCTCCATTAGTTCCCCTACCAGGGATCAAACTCAAGCCTACTGCATTTCAAGGTGGATTCTTAACCATTGGGCCATCAGGGAAGTCCGTACATTTGTTAATGTAATAACTTAAGGTTTCTGTATGGGCAGTGACAGGGAGAGGGAGGGAGTAAACCAAGTTAGAAGAAATTAAAAAAATGGGAGAAATAGTTGCTGCATGTCACTAATGTGTAAAGAACAGCTACAAATCATTAGGAAAAAGATGAATAACCCAATAGGAAATTTTTACTTAATATGAGTAAGCAATTTACCTATGAAAAATACAAATGGCAAACAGCCACTTGAAAAGATGTTCAATCTCAATATGTAAATTAAAATAGATATAGAGAGCATTTTTCATCTGTCAAAATAGAAAAGCTAAAAGAGTGCCGACAGTACGTGTTTGGTGAGGGTGTAGGAATATAAAGTAGTGCAGCCTTTTTGGAGTCCAATTTGGCAGTATTTATCAAAATAAAAAACTTGCATAGCTTGCTTATCTAACAATCTCACTACTTTAAATCTATTTTTATCACAATACCTTGAAGATAAAAGATTTATGTATGAGATTGTTCCTTGTAGTACTGGTAAAATAGCAAAGGAATTTAAAATAACTAAAGTATCCATCAGTGGAGAAATGGTTAAGTAATTTACAGCACATTCATGCTGTGATCAATAATACAGCTATTAAAATGAATGAATTTATGATTTAGAAAGTTAGCTGATACAGAAAATGATAGGAAGCCTGTGTATAGCATAAACCAAATTTTGTTTAAAGAAAGTTGTTTTGTGAAGACATACGTATATATGTAAATGAGTTGGTGCTTATATATATTTATCCATTTTAAGGAAAACTATTGATGTATTCTAATCAAACTAGTTAAAAGCACTTGCAGATGTCTGTCATTTGGAGCTAGAATTGGAGAAATTGAGGCAAGAATTTAAATTTTTGTCTCATCTTTAAATAAAAAGTCCTGGGATTATGTATGACCTACTTTTTGATATTTTTGTGTATTTCTCAAGATGTAAAGGGTTTTGTTTTTTTTTTTTTAAATTTGACAAAGTGCAAAGAGGATGATGTGGGCAAAGAGCAGGATGGTCACCAACCAGATTACATCAGACTTCTGCGTGCGGCTAGGTGCCTGCTTCTTTATTTCAGGCTTACTGCAACCAGTCTTGCTTCTACCACATGCAAGAAACTCTGGGAAGCGAATGTAGACAAGGTCTCAGGTATGTCAAGGAGCTCAGTTTGGTAGAGACAGCATGTGTCAGCAGATGGAATTGGTACAGTGGGATCTGTGGGCCCTAAGTGGGTAGTAAGGTGCTGGATTGTTGCCTGCAGCTATGTTGAAGATGCCTCATGTTCTTTCTTGGGGGGTGTCATGAGGAGACCCTGGACTCTCCCCAGTCTCCTGGCTGGTGCCCTAAGCAGGTCAGTGGGTCACTCCTACTACAGCTTCCTTTATCCAAGTTTTCAGTGTTGGTACCAGAAACTGTCTTTTTAGAATAATGTTTTCTTAGCAGAATCAAAATCTGATGTTGTTGCTAATATAAAATACCATTTTTGTCTTGTTTACCAAGTCATTTTGCCATAGTGCAGATGGCCTGATAACACGGACCACATTTCAATTAGGAAAATAAAAACAAATCAGCAGAGTTAATAGTATGCTGTTTGCAAAGCTTTTAAATACAACTTGGAATAGCACGCAAATTCATTTACATTTTTGTAGTAAATTGGCATTCATTTAATAATCACTTTTATTTACTAGAACTTAAGTTTTGGAAACATCTGGATAAATCTATGGCTAATTTAAATGTTTAGTGTGTGATCCTTGCCAAATAGTGTTTATTAAGCATTTACCTATGCGTGACAATGCTGGATGATGTAAAAACCATAATGAATGAAAAATATAGGAAACCTTGGAGACTTGACTCATAAGAGTTATATTACCACATTAAAAATGTATGAAAAGAATTATTTATATTTGAAGTATTTCATGTGATTATTTTTCTGTTTGCCTTAGAATTTATTTAGTATTACCGTAATTGATTTTTTTTCAGTATGAAAAATTAGGGCACTAGATCTGATAACATCTAAATTACTTTTCATTTTTGAAAATTCTTTGTTTCCTTCCTTTACCAGGAAATGCTTCTCATGTATTATTCCCTGCTTTCAAAAACTTGATGTTTTTATCTTAATATATTTTCAAAAAGTAATGTATATCATTGCAGATAACACATTGCAGATAACATAGAAACCGAAAAGAAAAAAAAATAGCCATCCACAATTTCTTCACCAGAGATCACTGTTTTTAAACATTTTTGGTTACTTTTATTGAGTATGGAAAATGAGGCTGAGACTATCAGCTCAAGAGGTAGTATCAAATACTGTGTGTTATTACTGCGTGTATGGTGTCTGGCATACATGTTAGGTAAAGCATCTAGTAGTACTAATGAAAGGAACATTATTTTCACAGTTTCAGCCTTATTTCTGGTGTGTGTTTTTTTTTTTTTCTTTTAGTAGTGTCCTCATTATGTTCTAACTCTTCTTATTCTGATACTTATTAGAGACCCTTAGTAGCTGTAACCTTATAGTAAGTAGTATAAGATACTCTTTGTAAAAAGTACATTTGTCATGTAAATGTATTTTGATATTATCCAAGCTCAGATGGTAAAGAATCTGCCTGCTATGCGGAGACCTGAGTTTGATCCGTGGGTTGGGAAGATCCCCTGGAGAAGGGAACAGCTAGCTACCCACTCCAGTATTCTGGCCTGGAGAATTCCATGGATTGTATAGTCTATGGGGTCGCAAAGATTCGGACATGACTGAGTGACTTTCACAATGCTCCATTTCAAACAAAACTTTAGTGTTTGTATATATAAAAATTCAGTCTGATCAAATACTTGTCTTTGGAGAGTAGCAAGGAGTATATTTTTTTTCCCTGAAATTCATGAAGTCGGTCACAGTATGTCAGAAATTGGTCATGGCATGCTGGAGCTTAGTTTTCATGTTCACTGGTATAAGGACATGATTGAAAACTTCTTTTTTTTTTTTTTTTTAACATGTCTATCATTTTTTTTTTAGTGTGAAATTATAAATTTATTGTTTTTTCTTTTTTCTTTTTTTTTACTTTATTTTACTTTACAATACTGTATTGGTTTTGCCATACATCAACATGAATCCACCACGGGTGTACATGTGTTTCCAATCCTGAACCCCTTCTCTCACCTCCCTCCCCATACCATCTCTCTGGGTCATCCCAGTGCACCAGCCCCAAGCATCCTGTATCCTGCATCGAACCTAGACTGGCAATTCGTTTCTTATATGATATTATGCATGTTTCAGTGCCATTCTCACAAATCATCCCACCTTCTCCCTCTCCCACAGAGTCCAAAAGACTGTTCTATACATCTGAAAACTTCTTAATGAAGTTAACTTAGCAAGAACAGGGAAATGATGGAGCCATTTTGGAAAACCTCTGTTAAAGGAATAGAGGGGGAGAACACCAATAAAAAATTCTGAGGTTGTACTGCAGCTTTCTCTTCAACTGAAGATACGATACAGAGAGCTTGAGAAGAATTAAATGGTATAGTCTAGGGAGAGGAGGGCTCAGGTGGGAAAAAAAAAAAAGTGTTTTGCCTCAGGAAGATTGGCAGAGGGGCACTGAGAAGAGACATGGATTAGGAGTTTCCTGTTGGTCATTTGTAAGATAAACTCTGGGAGAGGGCTGGTGAGGACACAGGTAGTCACATCTGTGAAGGCTTAAGAAGTGAGTATATTGAGGAAGGAGAGACAGTGAATACACAGCGTACTTGTCAGTTTTTAGTGGTGATAGAAAGGAAAGAAATGAATTAGTAACCTGAGGGGAAGCAGAATAATTGAGAGGGGTTTGAGTGAGGGTGTGTCTGGTTGAAAGGTTTGTAGAAATGGAATCACTATACAGAGAAAGGGAAGTAGGGGCTAGGATTAGACTGACTGTTTAATGTTAAAAGTCATAAAAATAAAGGAGCACACATGTTTCTCTCTGTAGGGAGTCTTGTAAAGATGGAAGAAACTGGTCTCCTTGATGGAAGATGAAAGATAACTGTTCACTGTTCTGAATCTTTGTTCCAACAGTTGGGCAAAGGTAGGGATAGAACTGAGCTGATGGGTGTTAAACCGGTGGTGAAGGAATGGAATATGAGTAAAAACATATGAAAATTCTCTGGAAAGCCCATTTGAGGTTGGAAGATACAAACAAATATTAATGAAAATTCTCTTTAGGGTGATAAGAAGCGTTTTGTGAAAATATAGTCTTATGTAGCTCCCTCCCCACTCCCCCATCATGTCTCGGGAGAGCCTGTGGTTAATGCCCCTGTGGTCAACTCTAGCCGTGTCGACCGAAGCCTGGAAGGGTATACAGTAGAGACTCGCATGGCCTGTCCTGATGGGGACAAGTAGGAAGCACAGAAAAAGAAGGGGATAAATTGGAACTGTGATGTCATCTTCTGTTTAACTACGAATAGACCAGGACAGTCTAGATCGGACAAATAGCACCAGTTTAAGTGACTCGGGGATTAAGGCCAGGCTGAGGAGCAAGTGAATAGCAGGTCAGGTAAGGAGCTAGAATATATTCTAGCAGTAGTAGTAGTTTGTCGCTCAGTCGTGTCCGACTCTTTGTGACCCCATGGACTGTAGCCTACCAGGCTTCTTCCTCCATGGGATTCTCCAGGCAAGAGTATTGGAGTGGGTTGCCATTTCCTCCTCCAGGGGATCTTCCCGATCCAGGAATCGAACCCGGGTCTCCTGCATTGCAGGCAGACGCTTTAACCTCTGAGCCACTAGGAAATCATCCAAAGAAAGAAGCAACATGTGGATTTGAGAACTTCATGTTAAGCATGTGCTTCCTTGGAGTCAGGAAGTCAAGAGATGTACAGAAGCAGTGTAACAGATGAGGTTAATATCACATGACTGGCCCTCTGGGTGTGGTTAGATGATGCGGTGTGTGTGTTGGGAATGAGGTGTGGGACTAAAGAGAAGTGTTGCTCCTGGACTGACTCATGGGCGTTGTTGGGAGTGAGTGTTGGGAACCTTCTTCGGGATCGCTTCGTGTGAGTGCTACAAACAGCATGCAGTGCTTCCCTGAGCCCGCTGCCACCTTCATACAGACTTCTAAAGCTCCGGGAAGGCATTGTGGCAGCCTGTCGGGTTGGGTAAATCCAGAATGAGCTTTAGTAAAACTTCCTAGAGAGGCGTTCTGGGGGCTGTTTTTGCCCGATTCAGAGCTCCTGTCCCTCCCGAGTCAGAGCTCCTTTTGCTCCCCTGGATGCTGAGCCTGCCGGTCTGAATCCGCATTCCTTTCCTGCCAGCATGAGAGGAGCTCAGCACCAGGTTTTGGGGCAGAAAATATTGCCAGAAATGTTGCCTTCTGTGGTTGTTATCAAATGGTTATTATGTAGATGAACTCATCTTCTCTAATTGTTAAGAAAAAGAATGGTAGAATTATATATACAGAAACAAAGCCTTCAGGAATCTGGGTTTTAAAATGTAAAATTGTAAGTACTTTCTAAAATTAAGGATTAGCCATCATATCCATAACTTTCTAGCCCAGTATCTGGAAGTGAAGCTTACCTCACTTATGGTATAAAAAGATAGAAAATTCAAAGCATAAAAATTCTGTGAAATTGTATGCTGAGAAAAAGACACATTTTTCAAATGGAAACTCTTAAGTGTATTATTACCATCATTCTTAGGGGTAATTTAAATAATACTGTCAGTTATATTTAAATTTCAAAAGCTTTCGCTATTGTGCATTAAGAAATAATTAGATTCATTTTTCTGAAACCATGTAGTGATGTTTTCTCTGTATAAACATGTGGAGACTTAGAAACATTGACACGGGTAGTGAGAACAGGAAATGACT
Source organism: Capra hircus (assembly GCF_001704415.2). NCBI lineage: Eukaryota > Metazoa > Chordata > Mammalia > Artiodactyla > Bovidae > Capra > Capra hircus. Next base: position 84,277,630 of record NC_030819.1, on the reverse strand, counting down.
TGTACAGTACCGGTTTTCTAGTACTAGCATCAAAGCCGAAGTGTATCAAACTTAGCAATTCATGTGGGAAAGAGCATTGCATACTAACCAAATCTCTTCTAGTTGTCAGTTATAGAAGCCCAACTTAAACTAACTTGAGCAATAAAGGCAGTTTATTGATTCTTCCCTGGAAGAGAAGGGTGTGGCTAGGATGAAGAGCTCATACAGGGACCATTTCTCCCCTCGTCCCTTGGCCTCTGAACACTGATGTCTTCTGACTACAGATCAGCTTCTTCCAGAAAGGGAAACCTTGAAACTGTAGGAGCAAACATCAGGACTTCCCGGAGGTACAGTGGACAAGAACCCACCTGCCGACGCAGGGATACGGGTGCTGTGTGCCTTTTATGCAGCACGTGGGCGTCTCCAGTGGCGGCACGCCAAAGCTCCAGTGGTGGTGCACGGGCTCCTGAGTACTCGGGCTCACTAGTGTCTGGGCTCAGTTGCTCTGCAGCTTGTTGGGGTCTTAGCTCTCCGACCAGGGATTGAACATGTGTCCCTTACTTTGGAAGGTGGAATCTTAGCAACTGCACTGCCAGGGAAGTCCCTTACAATCTAATTTAAAAGAAGGGAATATATGCTTATTATAACAAATCAGATAAGGTATGTTTCAAGCATATTTCAGTTTTTACAGCTTCATCCACTCCATTAACACTGTAAATATTTTACACTGAGGAAACCAGAGATCAGAGTGGGATGTAATTCTGATGCAAAGATCTTGTTTCTTCCTCTCTGCTATTTATTTTGTCCCATATTTAGCTGTGAATATGCTAGCTGTCCCATATTTAGCTCCCCCTCCCACTCAGTCGTGTGTGACTCTTTGCGACGTGGAATTCTCCAGGCCAGAATACTGGAGTGGGTAGCCTTTCCCTTCTCTAAGGGATTGAACCCAGGTCTTTCACATTGCAGGTGGATTCTTTACCACTGAGCCACAAGGGAAGCCCAAGAATACTGGAGTGGGTAGCCTATCCCTTCTCCAGGGGATCTTCCCGACACAGGAATCGAACCGGGGGTCTCCTGCATTGCAGGCGGATTCTTTACCAACTGAGCTATCAGGGAAGCCCTATAGTGTCATTTATAAGAAGAATAATCTGAGAAATAGATTAGCTTTTATGCTATTGTATGTTTTTGAGCTTTTTACTAATGTAAACAGATCTGTAGGGTACCTTGTGTATGTGAAGAGGCAGGGTGGTTTTCTTCTATAAATCAAGGAAAAGAAAGAAACAAAGGAAGACGGGCTTTCAGTATAAATGTTAACAGTGACACTTGAAAGTACTACTCAGAATTGTGGAGGCAAATAATTGTGCAATTAGCTGGAGGGATAGAAAAACAAATTGCCTCTTTTTAAAGGCTGGAACAGCTGGTGGTTTTGACACCCCTCCCCCCATCATTTTTTGGTAAATTCCCAATGAAGTTTTGTTGTGTTTTTCTTTCTACATAAACATAATCAACACAATAAAGAAGAAAATGAACCAATGACTAAGAGCATCAGCACATTTTTTTCTTCAGATGTGCCAAATAGATCTTTATTCTTCACTGAACCATCAAATAGAGTCTGGCAAATTAGAACATCCATGTTTGTTTAATCAACTCTCTCCACCCTGACTTTGGACTCCCCCTCCCCAATTCCAAAAAATATACTGAGGGTGCTGAATAAAAAGAAGTGTCCTTATTTGACAGTGTAACTTTTTAGCAAGAAAATATACAAAATTTTATATAAAATAGTTTAAATGCCATGTTTTAAAATGTAAATTAAACATTTAAAAGGAATTCAATTTGCATGTACCTATCTAACCTTAGAAATAACAGAAAGCGTCAAAACTAGTAACTGGAGAAGGAAATGGCAACCCACTCCAGTGTTCTTGCCTGGAGAATCCCAGGGACAGGAGAGCCCGGTGGGCTGCCGTCTGTGGGGTCGCACGGAGTCGGACACGACTGAAGTGACGACGTAGTAGTAGTAGTAGTAGTAGTAGTAGTAGTAGTAGTAGTAGTAGTAGTAGTAGTAGTAGTAGTAGTAGTGGTAAATTTGGAAATGGCGTTTTAGCACTTTACATGCATTGAGTCCGCCTATCTTTAGTGTGTGTTGGGCAAACTAAGTCAGAATAAGCACACCCACATGACCACGGCTTCGCTGGGGACTCAGCAACACCAGCAGCCCCAGTGTCCTGGTCCCTGCCCACCCTCCTCCTCAGATAAGTCCTCCCCTGACATCTCACACTACAGGTTTTTTTTTCTGTTTTATAAGTGTTTTTTAAAAAGTTTATTGTGGTGGTATACAATTCATCATTTTAGCCATCTTAAAGTATCCAACTTTTTGGCATTTATTATCTTTGCAGTGTTGTGCACCCATTGCCACCATCTAGTTCTAGAACATTTTCATTAACACCAGGAGAGACTGCGTGCCCTTTCAGCAGCCACTCCCCGCCCGCTACTTCCTGTATATTTGACCAGTAGAAGCCTCTTCAAAACTGGTTCCTCTGTCCTTCAGCACACCCCCTTCCTTCTTTGAGCACTTCGTCACTCTCCAGCATGAAGTCTTCCAGGGTCATCTTGTGCTGTCCTAGCCTGTCCTTTTTGTGGAGAATGCAATTTAAAAATCATGAGTGCTAGGTCTTCTAATAGGAGGTCTTAAACTTCTATGCCCTGTAGACAGTTAGGACGTAAATATGTATATGTACGTGTATGTTCACAGATATATATATATGCCATGCATGAAGGTATATGACACATTTATATACATGTGTGCATACTTGAATATTATATATGTATATATATATGTATAATGAATACATACAAAATATGTGTATATCCATATGTGAAAATCACATGTATACAGACACCCATCTTAAATATATTTTTTACCCACCTTACCATCTTTGCATGTATTTCTTTTCCTATCTTTATTTGTCTATTTATCCATTCAGATGCACCCCTCTCTCTCCCAAAACCACACCTTCAAATTTTATATTCTAGCTTATTTTTCTGACGTTATTGATCACTTAAAATGCAATTAGGTTTATTTGATTTGAGTTAATCTTAAGATTGTCTTTCCATTGTTCTTAATTATTTTTTCTTTCTGAGTAGATGAAATATCAACATAGTTCTAAAAATCTGAATTATACAAAAAGGTATATGCAGAGAATTGTCACTTGCTGTCCTTAGGTGTCCTATTCTCTCATCTTCTCTACTAGGATCCTTGTGTGTGTGGTGCTGTAGTTCATGCAGTGTGTTCGTGGGTTGTGGCTCACCGTGGTTTATTCAGTAACTATCCTCTGGCCTTTGGAAGAAGCAACTGACTGTTAACTGCTATCGTAGTCCCCTTTTGAGGCTTAAAAGCTAAAGAACACCTCAATTCTAATCATGGTAAGCAGGTGGAAATGTTATTATGCATTCAACGGTTGGAGCAACACTTCTTAAGTAAAAATAGTCTAAATATTCAAGTGGGCCAGCAAAGGAAAGCTTTCTTCTGAATGGAAGGGTAATTGATGCTAGTTAGGTATAGGTGGATAATACAAGAAACATAGCATGTTGAATGTCTTTTATAATTTGTTCAAGGTAATATCTTAGTGACTAAAATTAACGTGGGATCAATCTCTTTTTTTCCTTTGTAAATATATTTTACAAACAATGGGAGAAGAACAGCAGATTTTCTGTATTTTATCATGTTTCTTTGTAAAATGTACTTGGTGGTAATTCTAAACTTTTAACATATGCTATTTTTACTGTACGCTAAGGCAACTTCTAAAGTTACAGGAAGAATTCTTGGCACATAATCGTGTTCTTCAAATGCTTATGAAAAAAAAAATAACCTTAACTCTTTATGAGAGCTCTGTGCTAAACTTAGTTTTGTTAGTGAATGCTCCTTTCTGTAGTGCTTTTCATCACTCATTGTTTCTACTGTGAGTTTGCATAATATCGTCTCTGAATAGCAGATTTTATTGGCAATGGAGATCTGTTGGGGTTGTAAATGTTCTGAAAACAAGTAATTCATACTGCAGTGACAGCTTAGTATTTCTTTTGATAAGTAACATAAGAGATGCTAGAAATCATTTGAAAAATGCAAGGAAATTGTCCCAGTGCGTTTTAATAGCAATATCCATGATGGTAATTTAGGTTATAATTACCCCCTTGGCACCAACTCTGCTTACCCCTTTTTGTACAGTGCTGACTCTGCTGTTTTTTAAAAATGTTGTCATTATCAATGCAAACGATTTCTTTAAATAGTCTTCACAGTTTTTATCATTTTATTTATCTTCTCACGTCTCATCACCTGAATAAGTATCAAGACTTTGGAAATTGGCAATGCTAGTGAAATGAGACAGTTAATTTAATAGTTGCTGACATACATAGATAAGCATAGAGACATATACACACTCTTGCAAGAGTACACACCCTCTCTTTACTCTGTGAGCTTAGGTGTTATGACTATTTTGGCTTTATATTGATGCAATTTTTCTTTCTTTTTTTAAAATTTATTTAATTAATTTATTTATTTAGTTTTTATTTTTTATTTTTTTTTAAATTTTAAAATCTTTAATTCTTACATGCGTTCCCAAACATGAACCCCCCTCCCACCTCCCTCCCCACAACATCTCTCTGGGTCATCCCCATGCACCAGCTCCAAGCATGCTGTATCCTGCATCAGACATAGACTGGCGATTCAATTCTTACGTGATAGTATACATGTTAGAATGTCATTCTCCCAAATCATCCCACCCTCTCCCTCTCCCTCTGAGTCCAAAAGTCCATTATACACATCTGTGTCTCTTTCCCTGTCTTGCATACAGGGTCGTCATTGCCATCTTCCTAAATTCCATATATATGTGTTAGTATACTGTATTGGTGTTTTTCTTTCTGGCTTACTTCACTCTGTATAATCGGCTCCAGTTTCATCCATCTCATCAGAACTGATTCAAATGAATTCTTTTTAACGGCTGAGTAATACTCCATTGTGTATATGTACCACAGCTTTCTTATCCATTCATCTGCTGATGAACATCTAGGTTGTGTCCATGTCCTAGCTATTATAAACAGTGCTGCGATGAACATTGGGGTGCATGTGTCTCTTTCAATTCTGGTTTCCTCGGTGTGTATGCCCAGCAGTGGGATTGCTGGGTCATAAGGTAGTTCTATTTGCAATTTTTTAAGGACTCTCCACACTGTTCTCCATAGTGGCTGTACTAGTTTGCATTCCCACCAACAGTGTAGGAGGGTTGCCTTTTCTCCACACCCTCTCCAACATTTATTGCTTGCAGATTTTTGGATCGCAGCCATTCTGACTGGTGTGAAGTGGTACCTCATTGTGGTTTTGATTTGCATTTCTCTAATAATGAGTGATGTTGAGCATCTTTTCATGTGTTTGTTGGCCATCCGTATGTCTTCTTTGGAGAAATGTCTATTTAGTTCTTTGGCCCATTTTTTGATTGGGTCGTTTATTTTTCTGGAATTGAGCTGCAGAAGTTGTTTGTATATTTTTGAGATTAGTTGTTTGTCAGTTGCTTCATTTGCTATTATTTTCTCCCATTCAGAAGGCTGTCTTTTCACCTTGCTTATATTTTCCTTTGTTGTGCAGAAGCTTTTAATTTTAATTAGATCCCATTTGTTTATTTTTGCTTTTATTTCCAGAATTCTGGGAGGTGGATCATAGAGGATCCTGCTGTGATTTATGTCTGAGAGTGTTTTGCCTATGTTCTCCTCTAGGAGTTTTATAGTTTCTGGTCTTACATTTAGATCTTTAATCCATTTTGAGTTTATTTTTGTGTGGGGTGTTAGAAAGTGATCTAGTTTCATTCTTTTACAAGTGGTTGACCAGTTTTCCCAGCACCACTTGTTAAAGAGATTGTCTTTACTCCATTGTATATTCTTGCCTCCTTTGTCAAAGATAAGCAATTTTTCTATTTTCTGCAGTTAACCTGCTGAAAATTACAAAGTGAATGTCATGGAGAATGGTCCTGCGTCGAGTAACTTTTTATACAAAAAGCACTTAAAATTCCAATCTATTTTTACAGTCCCCCAATATTTTAAGTTTGTAATCTCTAGAGGCTGTACTTTGGATCTTCATGTTAAAAAATGCCGATTTTTCTTGATGGATTTATGTGTAATTACAAAACGAACAAATTGCCTGCAGTTGGGGGTGCTGCATGGTGAGTTTTGGTATAGAGTACCTACTTTCTGAGAGGAATTAGTTCCGATTTAAGCAGAGTGATATTTTACAGTGACTGGAGTAATGTGTTAAGAATGTAGTTTCTGACCTCTGTGATATCTCAGATAATGTGGGCAGAGTTTTGCTTAAAGCAACTGCCATGTTTCAGACACTGTGTGTGTATGTGTATGCTCAGTTGTGATCCACTCTTTGTGACCCCATGGACTGTGGCCCACCAGGCTCCTCTGTGCATGGAAGTTTCCAGGCAAGAGTCCTGGAGAGGGTTGCCATTTTCTACTGCATTAGACACTCTACTAGGGACTAAAAGGCCATTTTCTCACCTACGTGGGCATTATGCTATGTTGGCTTCCTGTAGAGCATGAGGATTTTCTAGATTTAGCTTTTTACTTTTACTATTTTAAAAGTCAGATCATCATTATGTGGTGGATACTCCCTGGTTGTACAGAAATAATTCAGTTAATTGAAAAAGGAAAGTCAGTTCTTGGTACTTTTCACTAGTACCTTGGAAATATAACATTTTTAATTTGTCATAGAAATGGTATTCCAAATGACTGCTAATAAACAAATGAGACAGAATAGTGAAAAAACATATGCTGATAAATCTTACAGCTGAACTGAGATGAAATGCAGGCATTGAGGCAGGTACAAATGAATCTGTTCTAAGACAGGTCAAAGGGAATAGTTGCTGTTTTCTTTAAAATTAAATAGCAAAAGAAAGAATGTTGATTTTAGAAAAATAGAAATGGTAAGGGAAATAAGTATTGAAAATATATTTCTTTTTGTGCCTTAGAATACTTTTAGTAAAAAAATATGACAAGAATAATGTATGTACTTTTCTGTCTATCCTGCATATGGTATTTTAGAATAAAATTTACTAAGGGATTAAAAAAGATTTAAAAACTCTGTTGGATAAATATCCTTCTAATTTTTGTGATGTCAGGCAGACATCCTTATCTCACTAATGTGTTTCGATACCACAGGGGATAAAGCTTTCTAAGTATTTTCATCTTCATGGCTAATGGACTTAGAAATATGCAGGCATGAGTACCCTTCTCCCTCCCTGGCTGCCTGCTTCCTTTGAAGTTATATGAAATGAAAGAAACACAAGATGGGCCATGTGTAAAAGGCACAGTTCTGATTATTCATGTAACATAGTGTTTTCTCCCCTTAATTCCTTTTCTTTTGTACGTGTGTTCTGATAGTAATATAATAAAAGGGGAGAAGTAGTGCTGGAAACTAGTCTTTTGTTTATCTTTATTTCCTATGTCTTTATTTATTTTTAAAGTTTTCTATTTTTTAAATTATAAAAGTGTGATAACACATTTATAGAAGACTTGGAAAATACAGAGCAAAGTTAAATATAGTTCCACTATACATTGAAATTATTTTTTAAGTAGATAAATTAAGATTTATCTTAATTGAATAAATTTAGATTTATCTTAATTGGATAAATTAAGATAATTGGAGTTGGAGTTGGAGTTTCAGTATCAAGCTCTCAAAAATTACTAGAATGAATAGACAGAAAGGTAGATGGGTATAGTAGATCCAAAAACCACTATGGACCAATTTGACATAATTAAGATTTATACAGTTTTCACACAACAGCATGATACAGATTCTGTTCAACCTCCCAGAGACCATAAACTGGGAGATACTGGAACATATCCAGGGACATAAAACAAGGTGCAAAAATTTTATGATCTGAAGGTATTGAAATCGTACAGAGTCCTCTTATCACTGTGGAATTATGTAAGAAATAAATATCACAAGATAAAATAACCCACATATTTTCAAGTACCAAGAGAGACGTTTGACTTAGTGATTGAAAGCCTCAATAAAGTTAAAAGACTGATAAAGCATGGAGAGTAATTGCAGAGCAGAAAGCATTACATGAGAAATTAATATCAAGATGAGGAATTAATATCAAAGATACTAAAAAAACCCATGTATTGGAAGTTAAGTGTTTACTTTTAAATGATGGATGTATCTAAGAAGCCATAAGAAGGAAAATTAGAAAATATTTGTAACAGAATAAAATTGAAAAGAGAATTTATCAGAATATGTTGCATGCAGCTGAAGCTACCCAATGCAACTAAATACAGTGTGGAATCGTGAATAAGGTATGAAAACAAAAATAATGGACACTAGCATAAATTTTGTGAAATTTGAACAAAATCTTTGCTTTAGTTGGTAATACTACATCACATATTAATTTTCTAGTTTTTATTTTGTTTGAATACATGGTATTTCTTAATAGTCTCAGAATTGGATTCAAAGTTTCAAGCCTCATTCAAAATAAAAAAATAACTAATAAGCTTTTTAGACTTTTAGCAGTAATACTGGTTGCCAGAGTAAATGGAACTGAAACGAAGTTTTGATTAAATATAAATTAGAAATCTAGCATTCTCTTCATACTTAGTCAAACAACTGGGGCCAAAATGTCATAGATTTTTCATAAAGTTTGTAAGTTTTCTAAACTATATTTTATTATACATGTTATATATATGTATGTATGTATATATACACATAGGCTTCCCAGGTGTCTCAGTGGTAAAGAATCTGCCTGTCAAGCAGGAGACACAAGAGTCATGGGTTCGATCCCTAGGTTGGAAAGATCCCCTGGAGTAAGAAATGGCAACCTGTTCCAGTATTCCTGCCTCAAAAACTCCATGGACAGAGGAGGCTGGCAGGCCACGTTTCCATGGGGTTGCAAAGTGTTGGACACAACTGGGCACACAGGTTCACTAGAGTCATATGTAGAGCTTTGGAGGAAAAAACAATACCTGGGCATTTATATTTTTCAAAAATTTCCGAGATAATTCTAATGTGCATCTGAATTTTAAAAAGTGATTATAGGTTTTTCTATTAAAAGGTAATTTTGGTGATAGAGAGTTCTGTTATTTTCTGTTGATCAATCATGATACAATGATAATAAAAGAAATAGTAGTTACATAATCACTTTGTAAAGATATTTCAGTTTTCACAATCAAGAGCCAGACAAAAAATAAAAGATAATTACAATTGCAAGCCATAATGGAAACATGATTAACCTAATATAAAATAGTTGCATACTATTTGAGGGATTAAACAGAGTGATGTGGTAAATGAAAGTGCATACATCCATATGTTTTCATCCACCCAGCCAGTCTATGTCCTTTGTTTGGTTCATTTAATCCATTCACATTGAAGGTAATTATTGATATGTATGATCCTATTACCATTTTCTTGTTTTGGATTTATTTTTTCTAGGTCTTTTTCTTTTTTCTTTTCTTTCTTTTTTTTTAATTTTAAAATCTTTAATTCTTACATGCATTCCCAAACATGAACCCCCCTCCCACCTCCCTCCCCATAGCATCTCTCTGGGTCATCCCCATGCACCAGCCCCAAGCATGCTGTATCCTGCGTCAGACATAGACTGGCGATTCAATTCTTACAAGATGGTATGCATGTCAGAATGCCATTCTCCCAAATCATTCCACCCTCTCCCTCTCCCTCTGAGTCCAAAAGTCCATTATACACATCTGTGTCATTTTTCCTGTCTTGCATACAGGGTCGTCATTGCCATCTTTCTAAATTCCATATATATGTGTTAGTATACTGTATTGGTGTTTTTCTTTCAGGCTTACTTCACTCTGTATAATCGGCTCCAGTTTCATCCATCTCATCAGAACTGATTCAAATGAATTCTTTTTAACGGCTGAGTAATACTCCATTGTGTATATGTACCACAGCTTTCTTATCCATTCATCTGCTGATGGACATCTAGGTTGTTTCCATGTCCTGGCTATTATAAACAGTGCTGCGATGAACATTGGGGTGCATGTGTCTCTTTCAATTCTGGTTTCCTCGGTGTGTATGCCCAGCAGTGGGATTGCTGGGTCATAAGGTAGTTCTATTTGCAATTTTTTAAGGACTCTCCACACTGTTCTCCATAGTGGCTGTACTAGTTTGCATTCCCACCAACAGTGTAGGAGGGTTGCCTTTTCTCCACACCCTCTCCAACATTTATTGCTTGCAGATTTTTGGATCGCAGCCATTCTGACTGGTGTGAAGTGGTACCTCATTGTGGTTTTGATTTGCATTTCTCTAATAATGAGTGATGTTGAGCATCTTTTCATGTGTTTGTTGGCCATCCGTATGTCTTCTTTGGAGAAATGTCTATTTAGTTCTTTTGCCCATTTTTTGATTGGGTCGTTTATTTTTCTGGAATTGAGCTGCAGAAGTTGTTTGTATATTTTTGAGATTAGTTGTTTGTCAGTTGCTTCATTTGCTGCTATTTTCTCCCATTCAGAAGGCTGTCTTTTCACCTTGCTTATATTTTCCTTTGTTGTGCAGAAGCTTTTAATTTTAATTAGATCCCATTTGTTTATTTTTGCTTTTATTTCCAGAATTCTGGGAAGTGGATCATAGAGGATCCTTCTGTGATTTATGTCTGAGAGTGTTTTGCCTATGTTCTCCTCTAGGAGTTTTATAGTTTCTGGTCTTACATTTAGATCTTTAATCCATTTTGAGTTTATTTTTGTGTGGGGTGTTAGAAAGTGATCTAGTTTCATTCTTTTACAAGTGGTTGACCAGTTTTCCCAGCACCACTTGTTAAAGAGATTGTCTTTACTCCATTGTATATTCTTGCCTCCTTTGTCAAAGATAAGGTGTCCATATGTGTGTGGATTTATCTCTGGGCTTTCTATTTTGTTCCATTGATCTATATGTCTGTCTTTGTGCCAGTACCATACTGTCTTAATGACTGTGGCTTTGTAGTAGAGCCTGAAGTCAGGCAAGTTGATTCCTCCAGTTCCATTCTTATTTCTCAAGATTGCTTTGGCAATTTGAGGTTTTTTGTATTTCCATACAAATCTTGAAATTATTTGTTCTAGTTCTGTGAAAAATATGGCTGATAGCTTGGTAGGGATTGCATTGAATTTGTAAATTGCTTTGGGTAGTATACTCATCTTCACTATATTGATTCTTCCGATCCATGAACATGGTATATTTCTCCATCTATTAGTGTCCTCTTTGATTTCTTTCATCAGTGTTTTATAGTTTTCTATATATAGGTCTTTAGTTTCTTTAGGTAGATATATTCCTAAGTATTTTATTCTTTTCGTTGCAATGGTGAATGGAATTGTTTCCTTAATTTCTTTTTCTACTTTCTCATTATTAGTGTATAGGAATGCAAGGGATTTCTGTGTGTTGATTTTATATCCTGCAACTTTACTATATTCATTGATGAGCTCTAGTAATTTTCTGGTGGAGTCTTTAGGGTTTTCCATGTAGAGGATCATGTCATCTGCAAACAGTGAGAGTTTTACTTCTTCTTTTCCAATTTGGATTCCTTTTATTTCTTTTTCTGCTCTGATTGCTGTGGCCAAAACTGCCAGAACTATGTTGAATAGTAGCGGTGAAAGTGGGCACCCTTGTCTTGTTCCTGACTTTAGGGGAAATGCTTTCAATTTTTCACCATGGAGGATAATGTTTGCTGTGGGTTTGTCATATATAGCTTGTATTATGTTGAGTTATGTTCCTTCTATTCCTGCTTTCTGGAGAGTTTTTATCATAAATGGATGTTGAATTTTGTCAAAGGCCTTCTCTGCATCTATTGAGATAATCATATGGTTTTTATTTTTCAGTTTGTTAATGTGGTGAATTACATTGATTGATTTGCGGATATTGAAGAATCCTTGCATCCCTGGGATAAAGCCCACTTGGTCATGGTGTATGATCTTTTTAATGTGTTGTTGGATTCTGATTGCTAGAATTTTGTTGAGGATTTTTGCATCTATGTTCATCAGTGATATTGGCCTGTAGTTTTCTTTTTTTGTGACATCTTTGTCAGGTTTTGTTATTAGGGTAATGGTGGCCTCATAGAATGAGTTTGGAAGTTTACCTTTCTCTGCAATTTTCTGGAAGAGTTTGAGTAGGATGGGTGTTAGCTCTTCTCGAAATTTTTGGTAGAATTCAGCTGTGAAGCCGTCTGGACCTGGGCTTTTGTTTGCTGGAAGATTTCTGATTACAGTTTCAATTTCTGTGCTTGTGATGGGTCTGTTAAGATTTTCTATTTCATCCTGGTTCAGTTTTGGAAAATTGTACTTTTCTAAGAATTTGTCCATTTTTTCCACGTTGTCCATTTTATTGGCATACAACTGCTGATAGTAGTCTCTTATGATCCTTTGTATTTCTGTGTTGTCTGTTGTTATCTCTCCATTTTCATTTCTAATTTTATTGATTTGATTTTTCTCTCTCTGCTTCTTGATGAGTCTGGCTAATGGTTTGTCAATTTTATTTATCCTTTCAAAGAACCAGCTTTTGGCTTTGTTGATTTTTGCTATGGTCTCTTTTGTTTCTTTTGCATTTATTTCTGCCCTAATTTTTAAGATTTCTTTCCTTCTACTAACTCTGGGGTTCTCCAATTCTTCCTTTTCTAGTTGCTTTCTTTGTAGAGTTAGGTTATTTATTTGACTTTTTTCTTATTTCTTGAGATATGCCTGTATTGCTATGAACTTTCCTCTTAGCACTGCTTTTATAGTGTCCCACAGGTTTTGAGTTGTTGTGTTTTCATTTTCATTAGTTTCTATGCATATTTTGATTTCTTTTTTGATTTCTTCTGTGATTTGTTGGTTATTCAGAAGTGTGTTGTTCAACCTCCATATGTTGGAATTTTGAATAGTTTTTCTCCTATAATTGAGATCTAATCTTAATGCATTATGGTCAGAAAAGATGCTTGGAATGATTTCGATTTTTTTGAATTTATCAAGTTTAGATTTATGGCCCAGGATGTGATCTATCCTGGAGAAGGTTCCATGAGCACTTGAGAAAAAGGTGAAATTCATTGTTTTGGGGTGAAATGTCCTATAGATATCAATTAGGTCTAACTGATCTAATGTATCATTTAAAGTTTGCGTTTCTTTGTTAATTTTCTGTTTAGTTGATCTGTCCATAGGTGTGAGTGGGGTATTAAAGTCTCCACTATTATTGTGTTATTGTTGATTTCCCCTTTCATACTTGTTAGCATTTGTCTTACATATTGCAGTGCTCTTATATTGGGTGCATATATATTTATAATTGTTATATCTTCTTCTTGGATTGATCCTTTGATCATTATGTAGTGGCCTTCTTTGTCTCTTTTCACAGCCTTTGTTTTAAAGTCTATTTTATCGGATATGAGTATTCCCACTCCTGCTTTCTTTTGGTCTCTATTTGCGTGGTATATCTTTTTCCAGCCCTTCACTTTCAGTCTGCATGTGTCCCTTGTTTTGAGGTGGGTCTCTTGTAAGCAGCATACAGAGGGGTCTTGTTTTTGTATCCATTCAGCCAGTTTTTGCCTTTTGGTTGGGGCGTGCAACCCATTTACGTTTAAGGTAATTATTGATAAGTATGATCCCGTTACCATTTTCTTTATTGTTTTGGGTTCGGGTTTATACACCCTTTTTGTGTTTCCTGTCTAGAGAATATCCTTTAGAATTTGTTGGAGAGCTGGTTTGGTGGTGCTGAATTCCCTCAGCTTTTGCTTGTCTGTAAAGCTTTTGATTTCTCCTTCATATTTGAATGAGATCCTTGCTGGGTACTGTAATCTGGGCTGTAGGTTATTGTCTTTCATCACTTTAAGTATGTCTTGCCATTCCCTCCTGGCCTGAAGTTTCTATTGAAAGATCAGCTGTTACCCTTATGGGAATCCCCTTGTGTGTTATTTGTTGTTTTTCCCTTGCTGCTTTTAATATTTGTTCTTTGTGTTTGATCTTTGTTAATTTGATTAATATGTGTCTTGGGGTGTTTCACCTTGGGTTTATCCTATTTGGAACTCTCTGTGTTTCTTGGACTTGGGTGATTATTTCCTTCCCCATTTTAGGGAAGTTTTCAACTATTATCTCCTCAGGGATTTTCTCATGATCTTTCTTTCTGTCTTCTTCTTCTGGGACTCCTATAATTCGAATGTTGGAGTGTTTCATATCGTCCTGGAGGTCTCTGAGATTGTCCTCATTTCTTTTAATTCGTTTTTCTTGTTTCCTCTCTGATTCATTTATTTCTACCATTCTATCTTCTATTTCACTAATCCTATCTTCTGCCTCCGTTATTCTACTATTTGTTGCCTCCAGAGTGTTTCTGATCTCATTTATTGCGTTATTCATTACATTTTGACTCTTTTTTATTTCGTCTAGGTCCTTGTTAAACCTTTCTTGCATCTTCTCAGTCCTTGCCTCTAGGCTATTTATCTGTGATTCCATTTTGATTTCAAGATTTTGGATCATTTTCACTATCAATATTCAGAATTCCTTCTCAGGTAGATATTTCTTCCTCTTTTGTTTGGTTTGGTGGGCAACTCTCCTGTTCCTTTACCTGCTGAGTAGTCCTCTGTCTCTTCATCTTGGTTATATTGCTGTGTTTGGGGTGGCCTTTTTATATTCTGGTAATTTGTGGGGTTCTCTTTATTATGGAGCTTCCTCACTGTGGGTGGGGTTCTATCAGTGGCTTGTCAAGGTTTCCTGGTTAGGGAGGCTTGTGTTGGAGTTCTGGTGGGTGGAGCTGGGTTTCTTCTCTGTGGAGTGCAATGGAGTGACCAGTAATGGGTTATGACACATCAAAGGTTTGGGGATAATTTTGAGCTGCCTGTATATTGAAGCTCAGGGGAGTATTCCTGTGTTTCTGGAGAATTTGAGTGGTATGTCTTGTTTTGGAACATGTTGGCCCTTGGGTGGAGCTTGGTTTTGGTGTAGGTATGAAGGCATTTGATGAGCTCCTATTGCTTAATGTTCCCTGAATTCAAGAGTTCTCTAATGTTTTCAGGCTTTGGATTTAAGCCTCCTGTTTCTGATTTTCAGTTTTATTTTTACAGTAGCCTCTAGACTTCTCCATCTATACAGCACCGATGATAAAACATCTAGGTTAAAGATGAAAAGTTTCTCCACATTGAGGGACACTCAGAGAGGTTCACTGAGTTACAAGGAGAAGAGAAGATGGAGGGGTAGTTAGAGGTAACTGGAATGAGATGCGGTGAGATCAAAAGAGGAGAGAGCAAGCTAGCCAGCAGTCACTTCCTTATGTGTGCTCTATAGTCTGGACCACTCAGAGGTATTTACGGAGTTATACGGGGAAGAGGAGAGGGAGGAAGTAGACAGAGGTGACCAGAAGGATAAGAGAGAGGAATGAGAAGGAGAGAGACAAATCCTGCCAGTAACCAGTTCCTTAGGTGTTCTCCACTGTCTGGAACACACAGAGATTCAGAGTTGGATAGAGAAGAGATGGGGGAGAAAAGAGACAGAGGCCACCTGGTGGAGAAAAAGGAGAGTCCAAAGGAGGAGAGAGTGGTCAAGCCAGTAATCTCGCTCTCAGGTAAACTTGGGTAGTGAAGTTTGGGTTTTTAAATGTACAAAATTGACAACAAAAACCTAAGAGCAAAGATTAAAAATCTAGAGTAGAGGTTGGATTTTCAAAAATACAATATTAAAGAAAAGAAGCAGAAGGAAAAAGGAAGAAAGAAAAAAAAACAAGAATTATTAAAAAAAAAACAAAAACAAACTACAACAACAAAAAAAAAACACAAAAAACCACCAACAACCATCCAGGGACTATATATGGTGTTTGCCTTAAAAAAAAAAAAAAGTCTTTTTTTTTTAATAGTAATAGTAGGTTATAGAAATAAAAATTCTAGGAGAAATAGAAGACTTAACAATTTAAAAAAAGTTAGAAAAAAAAAAGAAAAAAGAAAACCCCCCAAAACAAAAAACAAACCAAAAAAGGAATGATTTTAAAAATAGTAAAAATATCTGGCCCTTCTCTGATGTCGTGGGCCGTGTGGGATCACTTCCAAGGTGGTTCCCTCTGTTTAACTTCTTCTGTTTGCTGGTTTTTTAGGCTCAGTAGTTCAGTCGCGCTGTGGGGAGTGAGGATGCTGCAAACAAATAGCACTGTTGTGTGCACACAGTGTCTCAGCCCCGCGTGACCTGTCCCTTCTCCTGGCGCACAAACCGCTCCGGCTCTACGATGCTCAGCCGGGAACCGTCTGGGGCCGGTCTTAGGCTGCGTGCACTTCCCCAGTCCAAGCCGCTCAGGTTCGGCGCTCAGGCAGCCCTCAGAGGCACAGATTCGGCTGGAACTGCGCTTTGTGCCCTTCCCAGGTCCGAGTAGCTCAGGAGTTTGGCGAGCGCGATCGCCGCGGCTTGTCACCTTTTCTGCCGCTGCTGCTCAGCTTTCTGGGTGGACCACTGGCGCCCCCCGTGAGGCAGATGGTGACTGTCCAGCACCCCCAGAAGTCTTAGCAAAGAAGCCTGCTTGCAGTTAGGTAAGTCAAGTCTCTCCGGGTCTGCAATTGCCCCTTTCCAGTCCTTACGGCTCTGGCTGCCTGTCCCCGGCGGGGGATGATCTGCAGCCTGCTTTTTCCGCTCCGTCCTTTGTTCTGTGCTCGGCCCTGGCGGTGTCTTATGTTCGAGCTTTTTGCGTGGTAGCTATTCCACAGTCTGGTTTGCTAGCCCAAGTTGGATCGTTCTGGTTGCACGTGGGGCGTTCCTGCCCGATTCTGACAAAGCACTGCAGCCCGCGCCTCCCGCGCGACCCTGCCCTGCCCCCACTTCCCAATGGCGGATGCAGGCGTCTGTGCTGCTTTTCCGCTGGGGGAGTTACTGTTGGGCTTGTAATCTCTTGGTTTTAATTATTGATCTATTTTTCCTTCCTGTTATGTTACCCTCTGTGTTTCCAAAGCTCGCCACAGACTCGGCAGGGAGAGTGTTTCCTGGTGTTTGGAAACCTCTCTTCTTAAAATTCCCTTCCCGGGACGGGCTTCCCTTCCCGGGACGGAGCTCCCTCCCCACCTCCTTTGTCTCCTTTTTCGTCTTTTATATTTTTTCCTACCTGTTTTTGAAGACAATGGTCTGCTTTTCTGGTTGCCTGATGTCCTCTGCCAGCCTACAGAAGTTGTTTTGTGGAGTTTGCTTGGCGTTGAAATGTTCTTTTGAGGAATTTGTGAGGGAGAAAGTGGTCTTCCCGTCCTGTTCCTCCGCCATCTTTACAGTTCTCCTAGGTCTTTTTCTTCTCTTGCATTTCCTCCCTAAAAAAGTTCCTTTAGCATTTGTTGCAAAGTTGGTTTGGGGGTGCTTAATTCTCTTTACTTTTGCTTGTCTGGAAAGCTTTTGCTTTGTCAAATTTGAATGAGAATCTGGCTGGTTGTAGGTTGTTTCCTTTCATTACTTTAAATATATCATGCCATTGCCTTCTGACTCTTAGAGTTTCTGTTTAGAAGTTAATTGATAACCTCAGGAAAGATCCCTTGTATGTTATTTTTCATTTTTCTCTTTTTGCTTTAAATATTTTATCTTTGATTAATTTTTGTGAGTTTGATTACTGTGTATCTTGGTGTGTTTCTTCTTTGGTTTATCCTGCCTGGGACTCTCTGTGATTCCTGGGCTTGGTTGACTGTTTCTTTTTCCATATTTGAGAAGTTTAAAGCTACTAGCTCTTCAGATATTTTCTTGGGTCCTTTCTCTCTTCTCCTTTTGGTACCCCTATAATCAAACATTGGTGCATTTAATGTCCTAGAGGTCTCCTAGGCTGTCTTCTCCTTCTTTTTTATTCAATTATTTTTTTCTTTATTTGGTTTTGCAGCAGTGATTTCCACCATTCTTTCTTCCAGCTCATTTGTCTTTTATTTTGCCTCAGTTATTCTGGTTTTGATTCCTTATAGTGTATGGTTCATTTCTGTTTGTTTGTTTTTTAGTTCTGGGTCTTTAGTAAGCATTTCTTGCATCTTTTCCATTCTTTTTCTGAGATCTTGGATCAGCTTCACTATCGTTATTCTGAATTCTTTTTCTAAAAGTCGCCCTATCTCCATCTTATTTAGTTGTTTTCCTGGGGTTTTATTTTATCCCTTCATCTGGGGTATAGTCCTCTGCATTTTCATTTTGATTAACTTTCTGTGATGTGGATTTTCCTTCTGGTTGAAGAAAGATTGTCGTTCTAGCTTCTTCTGTCTGCCCTCTAGTGGATGAGGCTAAGTGGATGGGAGGGACTAGCAGTGGAAGAAATTGAGTCTTGCTCTGGTGGGCAGGGCCATTAGTTAGTTAGCTCAGTCGCTCAGTTGCTCATTCGTGTCCGACTCTTTGCGACCCCATGAATCACAGCACTCCATGTCTCCCTGTCCATCACCAACTCCCGGGGTTTACCCAAACTCATGTATATAGAGTTGGTGATGCCATCCAGCCATCTCATCCTCGTCGTCCCCTTCTTCTCCAGCCCCCAATCCCTCCCAGCATCAGGGTCTTTTCTAGTGAGTCAACTCTTCGCATTAGATGGCCAAAGTATTGGAGTTTCAGCTTCAGAATCAGTCCTACCAAGGAACACCCAGGACTGATATCCTTTAGGATGGACTGGTTAGATCTCCTTGCAGTCCAAGGGAATCTTAAGAGTCTTCTCCAACACCACAGTTCAAAAGCATCAATTCTTCGGTGCTCAGCTTTCTTCACAGTCCAACTCTCACATCCATACATGACCACTGGAAAAAACATAGCCTTGACTGGATGGACCTTAGTTGGCAAAGTAATGTCTCTGCTTTTCAGTATGGAATCTAGGTTGGTCATAGCTTTCTTTCCAAGGAGTCAGTGTCTTTTAATTTCATGGCTGCAATCACCATCTGCAGTGATTTTGGAGCCCCGAAAAATAAAGTTAGCCACTGTTTCCCCATCTATTTCCCATGAAGTGATGGAACCAGATGCCATGATCTTAGTTCTCTGAATGTTGAGCTTTAAGCCAACTTTTTCACTCTCCTCTTTCACTTTCATCAGGAGGCTTTTTAGTTCCTCTTCACTTTCTGCCATAAGGGTAGTGTCATCTGCATATCTGAGGTTATTGATATTTCTCCTGGCAATCTTGATTCCAGCTTGTGCTTCTTCCAGCCCAGCCTTTCTTATGATGTACTCTGCATATAAGACTCTACACATGGACATCACCAGATGGTCAACACCAAAATCAGATTGATTATATTCTTTGCAGCCAAAGATGGAAAAGCTCTATACAGTCAGCAAAAACAAGACCAGGAGCTGACTGTGGCTCAGATCATGAACTCCTTATTGCCAAATCAGACTTAAATTGAAGAAAGTAGGGAAAACTACTAGACCATTCAGGTATGACCTAAATCAGATCCCTTATGATTATACAGTGGAAGTGAGAAATAGATTTAAGGGACTAGATCTGATAGACAGAGTGCCTGATGAACTATTGACAGAGATTGGTGACATTGTACAGGAGATAGGGATCAAGAGCATCCCCATGGAAAAGAAATGCAAAAAAGCAAAATGGCTGTCTGAGGAGGCCTTACAAATAGTTGTGAAAAGAAGAGAAATGAAAAGCAAAGGAGAAAAGGAAAGATATAAGCATCTGAATGCAGAGTTCCAAAAAATAGTGAGGAGAGATAAGAAAGACTTCCTCAGCGATCAAGGCAAAGAAATAGAGGAAGATAACAGAAGGGGAAAGACTAGAGATCTCTTCAAGAAAATTAGAGATACCAAGGGAACATTTCATGCAAAGATGGGCTTGATAAAGGACAGAAATGGTATGGACCTAACAGAAGCAGAAGATATTAAGAAGAGGTGGCAAGAAAACACAGAAGAACTATACAAAAAAGATCTTCATGACCCAGATAATCACGATGGTGTGATCTCTCACCTAGAGCCAGACATTCTGGAATGTGAAGTCAAGTGGGCCTTAGAAAGCATCGCTACGAACAAAGCTAGTGGAGGTGATGGAATTCCAGTTGAGCTATTTCAAATCCTGAAAGATGATGCTGTGAAAGTGCTGCACTCAATATGTCAGCAAACTTGGAAAACTCAGCAGTGGCCACAGGACTGGGAAAGTTCAGTTTTCATTCCAATCCCAGAGAAAGGCAATGCCAAAGAATGCTCAAACTACTGCACAATTGCACTCATCTCACATGCTAGTAAAGTAATGCTCAAAATTCTCCAAGCCAGGCTTCAGCAATACTTGAACTGTGAACTTCCAGGTGTACCAGCTGGTTTTAGAAAAGGCAGAGGAACCAGAGATCAAATTGCCAACATTCGCTGGATCTTGGAAAAATCAAGAGAGTTCCAGAAAAACATCTATTTCTGCTTTATTGACTATGCCAAAGCCTTTGACTGTGTGGATCACAATAAACTGTGGAAAATTCTGAAAGAGATGGGAATACCAGACCACCTGACCTGCCTCTTGAGAAATCTGTATGCAGGTCAGGAAGCAACAGTTAGAACTGGACATGGAGCAACAGACTGGTTCCAGATAGGGAAAGGAGTGCGTCAAGGCTGTATATTGTCACCCTGCTTATTTAACTTCTATGCAGAGTACACCATGAGAAACGCTGGGCAGGGCCATGGCTCTTGCCAATTGTCTGCTGATGGGTGGGGCTGCATTCTGTTCCAGACAGTTGTTTGACCTGAGGATTGGCAGCCTTGGCGTCTACAGGCTCTATTGCAGGTGCATGCCAGGGGGCATCTCCCAGGATGGCTGCTGCCGCTGCCCTGTCCACGCTGTGAAGCCGTTGCCTACCCCTGCCTCCACAGGTGGCCTCCAACACTGGCATGCAGTTTTGGCTCAGTCTCCTGTGGGCTCACTGCTGCATCCCCTGAGTCCTGGCATACACACGATTTTCTTTGTGCCCCCCAAGAATGGAGTGTCTCTTCCTCAGATCCCCTGGGGCCTCCTAGTCTCTTTCCTGGATCCCAGGCTGGAATGTCTGATGTGGGGCTCAGAACCTTTACAACAGTGGGACTGCTTTGTTGATACTGTTGTTCCCCAGTCTGTGGGTTGCCCACTTGGCAAGTATGGGATATCGTTTTATTGTGCTTGCGCCCCTCCTACTGTCTTAATTGCGGCTTCTCCTTTTGGATGTGGGCTCTTTTTTGGATGGGTTCCAGAGTCCTCTTTTTGATGGTTGTTGAACAGCTAGTTGTGATTCTGGTGCTGTCAAAGGAGGAGGTGAATGCAGGTTCTTCTCCTCTGCCATCTTGAACCAATCTCCTATTTCCTATTTAAATTGAAATATTCCTGTCAAACTAAGCATTCATTCGTAAGAGTGTTTTTCGTGTGTGATTTACCTGCTTGTCTATTCTTGTTATCCTTAGTCTCTGTATGGCTTCCATTTAACAACCTCATTCATTCACTGAACACTAGGTACTTTTCAAGGCGCTGGTGACACAGTATTGAATTCAGTTCCATGAGGCAGATGCTGCCCTAATACCTGTGTTCTAGTGGAGGAGATAGCAGCACACATAGGTTGTGGTGTTCCTAGAAGTTTTGCCCCCCGAGCTCATTGCTTTTCCTCCTTCTCCACCGCTGTCATCATCCTTTCTGCGCTGATCGTTCCTGAAGATGGTCAGTTTTACATCCCATGGTGTCCGTTCCTTGACTTTATCACTTCCCAAAATCTTTGTTTTTCCACCCAATGTCAACCTCCCATTACCTTGGATAGTAAAATACCACCTCTAAATATGGTTCCAAACTTCCTTTCCTGAGCATTATCTACCCTCATACTTACTTAATAGTCCCACTTTAAGAATTCTGTCACCCTTTAAGAACTGGGCTTCCTTGGTTGCTCAGTGGAAAAGAACCTGCCTGCCAATGCAGGAGATGTGGGTTCAATCCCTGGGTCAGGAAGATTCACTGGCAAAAGAAATGGCAACCCGCTTCAGTATTCTTGCCAGGGAAATCCTTAGGACATGACTTAGCAACTAAACAATAACAACAATAATCTACTGACTCTGTAGTTTTTTCATGTCGATCACGTTCTCATTTTCTTCGTGTTCTTATCTTTTTGGCCTTGGATGCACAGTCCTTTGTTCTCTTTCATACTATTCAGTGCATTTGCCTCTCTGTTCACATACACTCTGCCCTTGGTTAATGGAAGTACCTGCTTGTGCTGTGCTTTCATATCAGCCTAGCATACATCTCAGTTCAGTTCAGTCGCTCAGTCGTGTCCAGCTTTTTGCCACCCCACAGACGGCAGCACGCCAGGCCTCCCTGTCCATTGCCAACTCCCAGAGTTTACTTAAACTCATGTCCATTGAGTCGGTGATACCATCCAACCATCTTATTCTCTGTTGACCCTTTCTCCTCCTGCCTTCAATCTTTCCCAGCATCAGGGTCTTTTCAAATGAGTCCGTCCTTCGCATCATGTGGCCAAATTATTGGAGTTTCAGCTTCAACTCAGCTCTTCCAGTGAACACCCTGGACTGATCTCCTTTAGGATGGACTGGTTGGATCTACTTGCAGTCCAAGGGACTCTCAAGGGTTTTCTCCAACACCACAGTTCAAAAGCATCAATTCTTTGGTGCAAAGATGTCTTTAGTCCAACTCTTGCATCCATATATGACTGCTGGAAAAACCATAGCTTTGACTAGATGGACCTTTGTTGGCAAAGTAACGTATCTGCTTTTTAATACGCTGTCTAGATTGGTCATAACTTTTCTTCCAACGAACAAGCGTCTTTAAATCTCATGGCTGCAGTCACCATCTGCAGTGATTTTGGAGCCCTCCAAAATAAAGTCTATCACTGTTTCCACTGTTTCCTCATCTATTTGCCATGAAGTGATGGGACCAGATGCCATGATCTTAGTTTTCTGAAGGTTGAGTTTTAGGCCAACTTTTTCACTCTCCTCTTTCACTTTCATCAAGAGGCTCTTTTGTTCTTCACTTTCTGCCATAAGGGTGGTGTCATCTGCATATCTGAAGTTATTGATATTTCTCCCGGCAGTCTTGATTCCAGCTTGTGAACTTCACCCAGTCCAGTGTTTCTCATGATGTACTTACTCTGCACATGAATTAAATAAGCAGAATGACAATATACAGCCTTGACGTACTTCTTTCCGGATTTGGAGCCTGTTTGTTGATCCATGTCCAGCTCTAACTGTTGCTTCCTGATGTGCATACAGATTTCTCAAGAGGCAGGTCAGATGGTCTGGTATTCCCATCTCTTTAAGAATTTTCCAGAATTTGTTGTGGTCCACAGAGTTAAAGACTTTGGCAT
Organism: Capra hircus; assembly: GCF_001704415.2. Taxonomy (NCBI): domain Eukaryota; kingdom Metazoa; phylum Chordata; class Mammalia; order Artiodactyla; family Bovidae; genus Capra; species Capra hircus. The sequence goes on along the minus strand of NC_030819.1, from coordinate 84,254,438 downwards.
AGTTGGTAAAGGAGAAGTAGATGTTTTTCTGGAATGCTCTTGCTTTTTCAGTGATCCAGCGGATGTTGGCAATTTGATGTCTGGTTCCTCTGCCTTTTCTAAAACCAGCTTGTACATCTGGAAGTTCACAGTTCACATACTGTTGAATCCTGGATTGGAGAATTTTGAGCCTTACTTTACTAGTGTGAGATGAGTGCAATTGTGCAGTAGTTTGAGCATTCTTTGCTGTTGCCTTTCTTTGGGATTGGAATGAAAACTGACCTTTTCCAGTCCTGTAGCCACTGCTGAGTTTTCCAAATTTCCTAGCATATTGAGTGCAGCACTTTCACAGCATCGTCTTTTAGGATTTGAAATAGCTCAACTGGAATTCCATCCCCGCCACTAGCTTTGTTCGTAGTGATGCTTTCTAAGGTCCACTTGACTTCACATTCCAGGATGTCTGGCTCTAGGTGAGAGATTACACCATCATGATTATCTGGGTCATAAAGATCTTTTTTTGTATAGTTATTCTGTGTATTCTTCTCACCCTTTCTTAATATGTTCTGCTTCTGTTAGGTCCATACCATTTCAGTCCTTTACTGTGCCTATCTTTGCATGAAATATTCCCTTCGTACCTCTGATTTCCTTGAAGAGATCTCTAGTCTTTCCCCTTCTGTTGTTTTCCTGTATTTCTTTGCATTGATTGCTGAGGAAGGCTTTCTTGTCTCTCTCTGCTGTTCTTTGCAACTGGGCATTCAAATGTGATCACATGGACCAAAACCTTGTCTAACTCAATGAAACTATGAGCCATGCCGTATAGAACCACCCCAGATGGATGGGTCATGGTGGAGAGTTCTGACAAAATGTGGTCCAGTGGAGAAGGGAGTGGCAAACCACTTCAGTACTCTTGCCTTGAGAACCGCATGAACAGTATGAAAAGGCAAAAAGATAGGACAGTGAAAGATGAACTTCCCAGGTCGGCAGGTGCTCAATATGCTACCTGAGAAGAGTGGAGAAATAACTCCAGAAAGAATGAAGGGATGGAGCCAAAGCAAAAAAACACCCAGTTGCGGATGTGACCAGTGATGGAAGTAAAGTCTGATGCTACAAAGAGCAATATTACATAGAAACCTGGAATTTTAGGTCCATGAATCAAGGAAAATTCAAAGTGCTCAAACAGGAGATGGCAAGACTGAACGTTGACATTTTAGGAATCAGTGAACTAACATGGAGTGGAATGGGTGAATTTAAGTCAGATGACCATTATATCTACTGCTGTGGGCAAGAATATCTTAGAACAAATGGAGTAGTCATCATAGTCACGAAAAGAGTCTGAAATGCAATACTTGTATGCAATCTCAAAAACGACAGAATGATCTCTGTTTGTTTCCAAGGCAAGCCATTCAGTATCTCAGTAATCCAAGTCTATGCCCCGACCAGTGATGCTGAAGAAGCTGAAGTTGAATGGTACTATGAAGACTAAGACCTTTTAGAACTAACACCCCCAAAAGATGCTCTTTTCATTATTGGGGACTGGAATGCAAAAGTAGGAAGTCAAGAGATACCTGAGGTAACAGATAAATTTGGCCTTGGAGTATAGAATGAAGCAGTGCAAAGGCTAATGTAGTTTTGCCAAGGGAACACACTGGTCCTAGGAAACACCTTCTTCCAACAACACAAGAGAAGAGGCTGCACATGGATATCACCAGATGGTCAATACCAAAATCAGATTGAGTATGTTCTTTGCAGCCAAAGATGGAGAAGTTCTATATAGTTATCAAAAGCAAGACCCAGAGCCTACAGTGGCTCAGATCATAAACTCCTTATTGCTAAATTCAGACTTAAATTGAAGAAAGTACGGAAAACCACTAGACCATTCTGATATGACCTAAACCACATCCCTTTTGGAGAAGGCAATGGCACCCCACTCCAGTACTCTTGCCTGGAAAGTCCCATGGACAGAGGAGCCTGGTAGCCTGCAGTCCATGGGGTCGCTAGGAGTCGGACATGACTGAGCAACTTCACTTTCACTTTTCACTTTCTCTGCATTGGAGAAGGAAATGGCAACCCACTCCAGTGTTCTTGCCTGGAGAATCCCAGGGACGGGGGAGCCTGGTGGGCTGCCGTCTATGGCGTCGCACAGAGTCAGACAGGGCTGAAGCGATTTAGCAGCAGTAGCAAATCCCTTAGGATTATACAATGGAAGTAACAAGTAGATTCAAGAGATTAGATAGACTGAGTGCCTAAAGAGCTCTGGACAGAGGTTTGTGATATTGTACAGGAAGCAGTGATCAAGACAATCTCAAAGAGAAATACAAAAAGCAAAATGGTTGTCTGAGTAGGCCTTACAAATAGCTGGGAATAGAAGAGAACCAAAAAGCAAAGAAGAAAAGGAACGATATACCCATTTGAAGCATGCGTCTGGAAGGAAGCATTCACCCACACTGACTGGTATTTTCTGAATGACCACAGATGACAGAGCGAGCCTTTAACAGGCATTCTACCACATGGCCCTTGTCAGTGTCCTGTTTGGCTTTCTGAAAATGGTCTCTTCTCTTCTCTCATACCTGCAGCTCTGCACCCTGCGTTTCAGCTGATTGTGTCGTTGCTTCTGTCACTGAGACTGTCGATGTAATCAGAATAGAACTGCCCTACCTTACTTCCTAATCACCAGATCTGACAATCTACCCCTTTGGTTCTGCTTTTGCTCTTTTTAGAGTGCAGTTTCCTTGGTATTGCGTAAGGTTAATCCTTCCTCTTGTAGGTAGGTCACATCTCGAAAAACCTTCTTAAGGATTTTTGGTTGTTATTGTTTACTTTTTTGTCTTCCTGTATCTGTACCTATCCTTTGCATCTACCAGTTTCTTCCTGTCTCCTTGGGTTATTCCCATCAGTATGCAGACGGGATGTGGTTTTCCCCTCATCCCCGATATCATGCCACAGGGGTTCCTTTCTAGCTACTTTTCCTGGTTCTTTGCTCTCGTTTACAGAATATTCTCAGAAAAGTTGCCCAGTCTTCTTGCTTTCTCCCTTGAACTTCTGATCTGGCTTATCTCGAGTCCACCACTGAACCTGCTCTTATCTAGGTCATATTAATCAGTAGTTGGTGACACCATTCGCTTAGTTGTTGACGCCTATAGGTTTCTCATCATCTTTGTGTTTTCATTCTTTCACACCACACCCCTCCCATTCAGCCTGTCTGTGATTCTAATCTGATCTTCCTTCATACTGAGCAAATCTATGCCTTCCATAACTGGCACTGTATACTAGGCTGCTTTCAACTCTTGACCAGAGGATGTAAAAGACAGATTCTAATTCATTTCCTTGTTTGATTTTTGCCTCTGTGTTGCCACACAGTAGCTACAATAATCTTCTAAAAATGTTTATTACGTCTCGCAATTTCTGTTCTTGGTCCTCTCAAATGTTTTTCCGTCTATTCAGAATAAAACCTAAAGTCTCCACCACGGTTTATACGACTGTCTGGGACCAGGAATCTTTCTTAAAGGGCCAGATCTGAGACAGTTCAGGCTTGTGTGTTAGGTATGGTCTCAGTTGCTTCTGCTGCTGCTCTTCTGTCTTATCTTCCTCTTCCTCTTCTGAATTGCAAGCTTTTAGAAATGTGAAAACCATTCTTCATTGAAATATGAAAACATTTGGCTGTGGGCTGTGGTTTGTCAATCCTGTGCCTGTTTTATCTGTCCCTGTCATCTATAACTCTTTGTTTAACTCTTTGCCACCATGACTGGGATTCAGATGAGTTTCCTTGCTGTCCTTTGGATATGCCTAGTTCCCTCCTGCCTTAGTGCTTTATATTTGCTCTTCTGTTTGCTTGAAAGACCCTTCTCCCAGAATGCCCATGCTCCTTTCCTTTCTTCATTTTGCTCTCTTCTCAGATTTTCTTTTCTTCTTCTTTTAAAAAAATATTTATTTATTTATTTGGCTGCACTGAATCTCAGCTGTGGCACTTTGGATTTTTGTTGCACCGTTAGGTTTCTCTAGTTGCGGCATACAGGCTTCGTTGCTCTGTGGCACGTGGAATCTTAGTTCCCTGACCAGGGATTGAATCTGCATCCCCTGAGTTGCAAGGTAGACTCTCAAGCACTGGACCACCAGGGGAGTCTGTAGCTTTTATTTTCTTAGACAGAAAAAAATGTCATTTGCTCAGACCTATGATTCTTAAATGGGGCTTCCCTAGTGACTCAGACGGTAAAGCATCTGTCTGCAACGCAGGAGACCCGGGTGCGATCCCTGGCTTGGGAAGATCCTCTGGAGAAGGAAATGGCAGCCCACTCCAGTATTCTTGCCTGGAAAATCCCATGGACCGTGGAGCCTGGTAGGTTACGGTCCATGGAGTCGCATAGAGTCGGACACGACTGAGCGATTTCACTTTCTCTTTTCACTTTCATGATTCTTAAATAGCTGCTTCCTCTATTACTGATTCTTTTTCTTCTGTCTTCCTCATTTAGGTAGGTAGCACTACATTTTGGCTCATGCCTAATGTCTAGGAGTCACTTGACTTTTATTTCACCACTGTATCCACATGATACAAACAATGTCTGATACATAGTAGGTACTCAGTATATCGTTTAAGTAATAGTAGTTAAGGTAGTCTTAAAAAAGATTTATTTGGCTTTATTCATTGAGTCAGCATCCCATCTAATAAATAGAAAAGCACTCCGAGAAATTGTACAAAATGGAAGGTGTTAGAGAAGGAAGGAGTGATGTGTAGGGAAGTTTGCAGCAAAAGAAAGAACTTTTTCAGTCCCAGTCATCTCTTCTTTTCAGGGGAAAGGGGGCAGAAAGGGGTCTTCTGTGCAGATTGCCTCTCTAGTGCTTATCAGGAAATTTCATATTTGCCTGTTTATAGGTCGCATCTCTGGAAAGATTGAAACTGCAATCAAGTCTCGGTTTGCTGTTCTGGGGGCAAAGACTCCATTTTGGGTCTGTCTCTTCTCTTTTTTTTTTTTTTTAAAAACTAGCAATGGTTTATATTCTGATGGTATCAATGCTTCTGAGTATCAGAAGGGCCATCTTACACTTCTTGATAGTCCTAAAACTTCACATTGATGTCCATTAGAAAAAAAAAAGCACCTTTGCTTCAGAGATATTAAAATATAGGGGAAAGTGCTCATGCTAGATTTGATGAAATAGGATCCATGCTATATTACCTTAGACGTAAGGCTCAACTTCCTGCTCTTTAAAATGGAAACAATACAGTCTACCACAAGACTTATGAGGTGTAAGAAATAATGTCTACAAACTGCCTGGTATTGAGAGGGTAACAGGCAGGAAGGCCAGGGGTCTCCAAATGGAGGAAATAGCCTGCAAGTGTCAGATATTTTTCTCTCTCTTAAGTGGCAGGAGGAAACAAACTAGCGATATTTTTTCCTTCTCTATACAAATTTAAAAGGAGGTTTCTCTTAAAATTCTGTGTTGTCATAATGATACCTGGTTTCACCTGAAGTTAACCAATGCCTTTTTCTTATGGAAATGTTTATCTTGGGCTATGCTAATATGTTATGCATTTACCCCAAACTCTGTCTTCAAGTCGGTTCTGCCTTTTGGCTCAGAACCTACTTGATAAACCAGTATGTTATACTCTGATATTGTTCCTCTAATCTATGTAAATAACACTATTTGTATGGTGCTCTGCCCTTCTTCAAGAGTCAAATTAATCCTTTTATGGCCCAAGATGAACCATTTGGAGCCAAGATTATCCCAAAATACATCCTATGGGTGAGGGGCCTGGTGCCATTCTAAGTTTTGAGACATTCCTTTCTTTCATTAACAGGCTGCTCGTGACTATATAACATCCAGCTAAAGACTAGCAGGGGGGTACTCTTTCTGCCCCCTTCTGATGCCTATGTCAGAAGCTTTCTCTATCTCCTTTATACTTGAATAAAACGTTGTTACACAAAAGCTCTGAGCGATCAAGCCTCGTCTCTGGCCCCGGATTGAATTCTCCTCCGGGGGCCAAGAATCCCGGCGTCGTAATTCAACAACAACCTTTCAGTATAATACTGGTGTATTATATATAATACTGGTGTATCACTCGGGGTCCAGCCAGGCAAAGAAGAACCTAAGTATGTAAAGCACAGAATTTAATGCTGGGCATTGGTAACACCGTGACAGGGGTGATGAAAGGACTGGGAAACCCAAGAGAGGACAGTGAGACAACCTAGAGGTTAGCAGAAACAAGGAGCTGCCCACACTCCTAATCTGGAGGGACAGATGGAGGAGGTGACATTAATGGAGCCTGGGGGGAGCACCATCCTCTGGGAGCTGGAACCATGGAGCATATCCTGTAGGAGCTGGGGCTGCAGGGGAGCCTGTGTGCTTCTGGAGACATGCCAGAGCTCACACAGGACAGGGAAAGAGAAAGCACCCGGCTTTTCCCTCCCTCCTACCTCCAGTCACCTGCCTTTGACTCCCTTTGGCCAAACCCACACCTGAAGGCAGATGCTCTGGAAGCCTGGGAAGCTGCGTCGTGCAGGGACAGGACAGAGCACAGCAGAGGGCAGGGACGGGATCTACAAAGGGGAGAGTGGCCGGTCCACAGAGTTAGGGTGAGCGGGCGTGTGTGTGCGTCCTAGTTGCAGTCGTGTCCGAGTCTTTGCAACCCCTCAGACTGCAGCCCACCAGGCTCCTCTGTCCGTGGGCTTCTCCAGGTAGGAATACTGCAGTGGGCTGCTGTTTCCTTCTTGGTAAAACAGGTTTGGTAAAACGTTTATTCTGATCTGATACAGTGGCATTCTGAGATAGATTTCCAGCCTCAGGCATGTTCTCCTCTGAAATCTCATGAGGGCTTCTATGCAGACAGATGCCTTTCTGCGTCACTGAGCTCACAGCTCGGCCAGAGTGGAGTTGCAGCGTGGCAGAGTCAGGACAACCAGATTCTGCTCTGGGGCTCTCCAGGGCTTCTGAGTGAGCTTTGTGGAGGGCTACAGTCTCTGAACTCACGCTTGAAAAATGGAAATTGCGGCTCTCAGGTGGTTTTTCTCTCGCCCACAACACACTCCACTTGGCTCTTCATCTTTGCAACCCCCTGTCTAGAAGTCTCTACAGTGTTTTTGAAAGAAAGGAGGGAATAGTCTAAGAAAATAGATGATGTATCTAAGGTCACAGAATTGGCAAATGGTAAGGAATTCAGTCTCCACTCTTCCCACGCCAAGACCGCTGGTTCTTTTTGTGCCTGGGGCATCTTCTGGTAGAGGAAGGCTTGTGCAGAGAAAGGCAGGAGTGACACCCACTGAAACCCTGTGGCACCTGGTGGTGTGCTGCGTGCAGTGTCCCGCAGTGTGCTGATTGGCGTGTCAGCGGAGGGTGACCTGCCGGGCTCTGCTGGCGTCGGACGCACCCGCCCCGGGGAGCGCAGGGTAGTCTCCTGCTGGCTGGTGACCGGCGCCTTGGTGCCTGGGGGCAGTTGGAAGCCCCTAAAGTTAGTTTAGTACAGAGTGGTGAGTGTTTTGAAAAAGAAATCCATAGATAGAGGCAAGGACTCAGTTTGCGTGGCTTAGAGAAGCCCGGTCCTGGTAGGGTGGTTTCGGCGAGGTCCGACTGATGCCCGGGGAGCCCGAGCAGGCGCGCAGTGTGGTGTCGAGGTGAGCACACTGAGGCAGGGAGCGCCCGACGCGGCGTGGAGGCCGTCAGGCCGCGCAGGGTTCCGACTGGGCAGACCGGATGTGGTTCAAATAGAGAATTCTCTTTTGCCAGGAAGTTTATTCTCTCTTGCCCAGCGTCTGCTGGAAAAGCCTGTTACTGCTGCGCCTCAGACGCTGTCTGTGAGCCCTCGTTCTCTACCCATGCGCACTGGCGATGGTGAACAGCTCTGCTTTCTTGCCTTCAGTCACAGCGGCCCCAGAGGAAACACTGACAGGTTGCTCTTGGTCTTTCCTATAAACGGAACCATACGCTATGTTCTGTTTTTTTGTTTGTTTGGCTTCTTTAACTCAGCATAGCTTTTGGATTCATCTATCTTGTTGCATTATGTAGTGAACTTTTTTTTTTTTTTTTTTACTGTTTTATAGTGTTCCAGTGTATGGGCTTCCCAGGTGGCTCTGTGGGTAGAAAATCTGCCTCAGTGCAGGAGACGTAGGAGATGCGGGTTCAGTCCCGGAGTCAAGAAGATTCCCTGGAGGAGGGCATAGCAACCCACTCTAGTATTCTTGCCTGGAGAATCCCATGCACAGAGGACCCGGGTGGGATACAGTCCATGGGGCCGCAGAGTCCGGCACGACTGGGCATGCATGCACACACTCCACTGTGTGGCTGTACAACACCTTGCTGATGAATATTTGCATTGTTCCCAGTCTTGGCTTTTATGAATAAAGCTGTTCTGAATGTCATAGCGATTTTTTTCCCCTCCTGCTTAACACCTCAATGTCCACTTGCTGAGTCAGTATGTATTTAACTTTAAAAGAAATCCCTGTTTTGTAAAGTGCTGGTGCCATTTCATGTCCCCACTAGTTGTGTGGAAGGATTCCAGGTGCTTCACACCCTCACCGTTCTAGGATGGCTGTAGGATTATTTTGTTTCTGGTTTTGTTTTGCAATTCCTTGATGACAAATGATCCTGAATACCATTTCCTGTGCTTATTGTCTATTCATAGATCTTCTCTTGTGAAGTCTTTTATTCATGTCTTTAATTGGACTGTTTTTCTTATTACTATTGAGTTGTAGGAGTTTATTAAATGGTCTGAATAGAAATCTTTTATGAGATATATTTATATTAGGAGATGAAGTCTCCTGTGGACCCTGGGTATTCCTGTATATTCTTTCTGGTTATGCCAGCAGTGCAAGGATTGAGGATTGTTTATCCAGATCATTTTTCAGGATTGTGTTTACAGTGAATCAACCTTAGAGATCACCTTAGAGAGGACTTCCCTTGTGGTTCATCTGGTAAAGAATCCACCTGCAATGTGGGAGACCTGGGTGTGATCTCTGGGTTGGGAAGATCCCCTGGAGAAGGGAAAGTCTACCCACTTCAGTATTCTGGCCTGGAGAATTCCATGAACTGTATAATCCATGGGGTCTCAAAGAGTCGGCCTGAGCAACTTTCACTTTCACAACCTTAGAGATGAAGTTTTATCTCTGTGGATAATTAATGGGCTTATTACTGTTCACTATAAAAGTGGTGATTACCCTAAGCTCAGGGTTCTTCTCTTGTGATATCCCTTGCGTGTGTACACATCCATCATCAGGAATCTCTGCATCATCCATTTGGGACTTTTGTTTGGGTTAGGGAACCAACATGTGTAATAGAGTTCTTTTGTCTCTAACTCAGGAGTCTTATGGAGAAGGCAATGGCACCCCACTCCAGTACTCTTGCCTGGAAAATCCCATGGATGGAGGGGCCTGGTAGGCTGCAGTCCATGGGGTCGCTAAGACTTGTACACGACTGACTGACTTCACTTTCACTTTTGACTTTCATGCACTGGAGAAGGAAGTGGCAACCCACTCCAGTGTTCTTGCCTGGAGAATCCCAGGGACGGCGGAGCCTGGTAGGCTGCTGTCTGTGGGGCCACAAAGAGTCGGACACGACTAAAGTGACTTAGCAGCAACAGCAGGTCTTAAGTTTTCTCTCAGTACTCATGAAGCAGTAACAGGCTAATTTAGCTTATATATAGAGTAGCATATTAGACTCTGCATAGTTCTTGACACATATTACAGTGTTTTCTCAATCTGTGGCTTATCTTTAATTTTAATGAAACTGTGTTAATAAAAGAGTCTTTTGAGAAGTGGAAGATTTACATTTTGATGAAATCCAATTTTATAGTTAGTGCCTTTTGTATGCTAAGGAATCTTTGCTTTCCCCAAGATAGTGAAGGTTTTCACTATGTTTTCTTCTAGACATTTTATAATTTTAGCTTTTTAAGGCTCACATTCTTTCATATGGATGTTCGGTTATTCTAGCACCAATTATTGAAAAGATTGTTAATACCCGATTGAATTACATTGAGATCTTTGTTGAGAATCATTCATTACATAGATTCAAGTATATTTCTATACTTCATTCTGTTCTATTAATGTTCTGTTAATGCTGCTTTGATTACTGTAGCATTTCAGTAAATCTTGAAATCAGATGAAATAAGTCCCCAACTTTATTTTTTTGGAAATTATTCTGTTGTAGGTTCCCTGCATTTCCATATTAATTTTAGAAATTGCTTCTCAATTTCTTCAAAAAAGCTTGCTGGGATGTTGATGGTTATTATATTGACTTTGTAGATTATTTTTCAAAAGGTGTTTTTCTTAATGGATTTCTGGAGATTGAGTCATCTGATCCATGAACATGGTATAACATTTTCATTTATTTAGGTCATCTTGTCTCCACAGTGTTATAGTTTTTAATGTACAGATAGTTCTTTTCTTCTGTTAAACTTTTTCTTAATGATTTTGTATTTTTTGATGCTATTAGAAATGGTTTATTTGAAAGTTTGTTTTCCAATTGCTGATAGTATTTAGAAATAAGAATTATTTTTCTATGTTGAATTTTGTTCTGTGACCATGGTAAATTCCTGTAGATAATCATCTTGCTTGCTTATAGACAGATTTACTTCTCTCTAATCTGCGTGTGTGCTGTTGTTATTATTGACCTTGCTATATTCCTGAATAGAATGATGAGAGCCAACATTCCTTACCATATTCCCAATTTTAGGGGCAGCCAGCATGTTGATTTGGCTAACAGGAAATTATAGTAGCTGGAAGACTTTATGAATGGAGACATTCTGTTCATTGAGTGCCCTATTCTGTGTCTCTAAAGCAAATTAAAGCATTGTTACGGTTTTTGGATTCCTGCACTCATCTCTCTAGGAACTTTGTTGTGAGGATCCCATAGAATGTGAGTTCAGCTAGCTCTCATTTCATGGATTGGCATCATTTGGTTCAATTTAATTTACTTATAACTGTAGCCAGAGGGAGGGAGAGTAGAAATTCTAATGTTTTTATAAGTCTTTATATTTTATATATTTTATAGCAGAAGTCCAATATAATATTGAAAGGTTACACATTTAAATATATCAGAATAAGTACATAATTTACATATATTAAGTAGCTCTCAGAAGAAACTGTTCAGGGACTTTAAAGTGGCTGTCTTTGTGAGATAGGGGTAAGAGGTGGGCAGGTGGCTTTTTACTTATTTTTAAAATAACTTTGTATCACTTTTAATCCAAAGTACTTATTGCTTGTTATTTTTATATTTTAGAAGTATTTTCTTCAAATACTAGGGTTTACCCAAATATTGTTGAAGGAAACAATTCATCTATTCAGTCTTGGTTTATTTTGATTCTACCGAAGTTGTAATTCTTTTCAATAATAAATTCAGAAATGACTACAAACCTCTATTGATATATATTTGGATAAAATTATTGGCCTGGCAGCCTACATCAGAAACTTGAAAAAATTTACGATACAATCAAACTAAATGCTCATTAATAATGGTGTAAATTAGGTAAGTGGTAGTATGTTAATCATGGAAGAAGGCATGGCAGTCCACTCCAGTATTCTTGCCTGGAGAATTCCCATGGACAGAGGAGCCTGGCAGATGACAGTCCATGGGGTCACAGAGTCGGATGCAACTGAGCAACTAAGCATAGCACACAGCACAGTGTGTTAATAATAGTCTGTATTCAGAAAGAAAATAATTTTCTTTGGGAATTAAGTATTAATACTGGAATATGTTCTTTAAATATTAGTAACTGATAAAATATCATATATTTTTATAAGTAAAATATGTATGTTTAAGTATGAAAGTTTATATGTTATATATAATGTAGGAGAAAAAATACTTAAGACATAGAAATATCAAACTAATAGTTGTTTTTAGACACTTTTTCTTTGTTTTTCTGTTTCCAAATTTTCTGTGTTGAACAAGAAGCAGATTCGTAATTTAAAGCAAAGAGATGGATAAATGATATACTGGTACAAGTTGAATCTATTCTCTTTTTAATGAGAGATAGCATAGTCACTAATTCAAAAATCTGACATTTTCAGTTTTCTCACCATTTCATTTTTCCTTTCATTTTTATTTTATCATTTTGTTCTTTGAGATTTTGCCCTGAAATTTTCTTTAGTAAATTAGGACTTGCTGACTATGAAAATCAACCCACTTCAGTGTTCTTGCCTGGAGAATCCCAGGGACGGGGGAGCCTGGTGGGCTGCCGTCTATGGGGTCACACAGAGTCGGACACCATTGACGCGACTTAGCAGCAGCAGCAGCAGCAAGCTCCAGACAATGGCACCCCACTCCAGTACTCTTGCCTGGAAACTCCCATGGACGGAGGAGCCTGGTAGGCTGCAGTCCATGGGGTCGCTAAGAGTTGGACTCGACTGAGTGACTTCACTTTCGCTCTTCACTTTCATGCATTGGAGAAGGAAATGGCAACCCACTCCAGTGTTCTTGCCTGGAGAATCCCAGGGACGGTGGAGCCCAATGGGCTGCCGACTGTGGGGTCGCACAGAGTCGGACACGACTGAAGCGACCTAGCAGCAGCAGACTATGAAAATCACCTGTTTCCCAGGGCTAATTTGTTTTGCTTTATGGGAATGTTTCCTTGTGTAACAGTGTAGCAAAAAAATGAAAAAGAAATGGGAAAAATACATCTAATTTCCCACCATCCCAACGAATCTACTTTTGGACATGTATAGATCCTTTCCTTCCCCTTGGATTTATAATCTGTAATTTAAATAGAATTCTGAAGTTTATTGTTAGTTGGACATCCTCATCTTTAGACGTCCATATGTTTGATGGACATTCTCATGTGGTCCATCTGGACCATACACGTATGTGTTCAACAGGTCTTTCTACTTCTGATGCTTCTGATCTCAGAGTGGAAGTCCAAGTTCTTTGGTGGCCTGTAAGGCCTACAGTCCTCTCCATCACAGCTGTCTTTCCAGACTTCTACAAGGTTCAAGCTCGCACATCTTTCAGACTTTGATTCTAATGTTCAAGTTTGAGTCCTGCCGAGTCTTCTCTGGGAGACTTCGTTGACCATCCTGTTTGAAATCCACCCCACTTCCTGTGCTGCTTATTCCTCCTATTGCTTTTTTTTTTTTCTCTATAGCACTTAACACTATCTACTGTTGGATGTATTTTAATTACTTTTCAGTTATTGTCTGTCTTTCTTTACCCTTCCCTGTGGAGAGTAAAGTTCTGTGCAGGTAGCGATTTTTGTCTCTTGTTCACTGGTGTTTTTTCAGCACTTAGGACATTGACTGGCACTTACTAGGGAATTAACGTGTGTTGAATAATGAGTGAACAGCAGCTCTTCTCATCGGTGTTGCATACTGCTGCTAGTGTGATAAGCTGTTTGTGGAGTGGTACTCCACTGCTCTAGGACCTGGCCTCTCATTTTCAACTGTATGTGCTTTCGTATATTTTTTGGGGGTATGCTCGTGTGTTATATTTTTGCCTGAAAGGAATTCTTGACTAAATTTTTGCCTCCTTAACTCTTCTTTACCTTTCCCTTGGCTTCTTCCCTTTTCTCTCTGCCAAGTTGGCTCTTCTTCCTTTGAGCCTTTGGTGTCATGTTAGAGAAATTAGGAGCTTCCCTTGTGGCTCAGATGCTTGCAATGCGGGAGATCCAGGTTTGATTCCTGGGTCAGGAAGATTCCCCTGGAGAAGGGAATGGCTACTCACTCCAGTGTTCTTGCCTGGAGAGTTCCATGGATGGAGGAGACTGGTGGGAGGAGTCCATGGGGTTGCACAGAGTTAGACATGAATTAGTGCTGGAGGAATTAGACTGCACTGAAAAGTACTGTTTTTTTTTTTTTTTGGCTTGGGATTCTCCTTCCAGACTTAGGTATTGATAATCTCTGTGTCTGTAATGCCTCGAGCTAGGTGCTTAATGATTTACAACTTTTTCTGTATTGCTTAGAATATTTATTTTAATGGAATTATTCTTATATTGAGGTTTGGTTTTATTTTGCATGTTCCTAAAACCTAATCCATGGATACCATAGATTATGAATTTATAGATTTATGGCCAGAAGTAAGGAAATCATTCTCTCAAAATAATAATACTGTGAGTAACTGTGTATTGCTGTTAATGTGAAAGGTGCAGTTAATGCAGTTGTAACTATTTTAATAATCTTCACACAGCATGAATTGTTTTTTTTACTTATTTTTCAGGGAAGTCTTAAGAGTAATCAACAGATCTCACCTCAGGAATTTATCTATGAACTGAAGATGGGGTCTGCGGATGAGAGACTCTTCACGTACCTGGAGTCCCTCCGCGTGTCTTTGACAAGTAATCCTGTGAGGTAATTCGTCTATCTGAACATGAGGGCATGTACTGAATTAAACAGATGCCATGATTTGTCACTTTTATACTTCATGGTGCCTGTGAATAAATAGCTGGTCTGCCTCAACAACTTCTCAGGGTAACAATTGAATACATAATACTTATATTCATGTGGAAATATAGTCTCAATATACTTTTTGTGTTTATTACTGAGAAATATATAGCTTGTGGACTTTAAAAAAAATTGTGCCTTTTTTCCCTTAGAATTTTAAAAAACTTAAGCTATTTTTCAAAAGAGAATTAATCATGATCAGAAACTATTGATTTAACGTGGTTGTGTTTCACACTGAATTTTGGCATTGTATATATACTGGCTCATTTCTGTTTGACATAGCAAGAAATGCCAATGATTTTTTTTCGTTTATTGAAAGGCGTATCTTTATAGGAGCCCATAGATTAGTGTTGTCAGGTTTAGCAAATAGAAATATAGGATGCCTAGCAAAATCTGGATTTTAGACATACTTACAGTAAGAAATTATTTGTTATTTTTTTCAGAAATCCAGATTTCACTAGGTGCCCTGTATCTAGCCATACTATAGTAGGTGCCTTGATAAACCAATTTTTAGACTTTTTAGCCAAGCATAGTCTTGAAAAATTTTAAATAGGGGTTGTTATAAAATGAGCAGTCATAGAATTTCCAAGCTGTAAGAGTCTAAGGTAGGTTAGTTTTGATTTCTTATTTGTATAATAAATGAATGCTTATTTCTATGTAAATATATATATAAAATATATTCTAGCTTTCTCTCTATATGCATATATATGCATGCATGTATGTGTGTATAAAATGTAGATAAAGGGTCAGAGGGCCAGAATGACAAACTATGGTTGGAGGTTAATGATATGTAAAAGAATTCTTTTGATATTCTGATATTCTGGATATTTCTTAATTTTGGCTACAGTAAGATAAAAATCCTTGACAGTATAATTTTTAAAATAAAAAGAGCCTACCTGCTGAGAGACATGAGAGTGAGGTTTAACTAAGGAGTATGAAGAGTGAGCAAAGAATATCTGTTATTTCAACTTTATCTTTATTTTTCCATATTTTACCATTTTAGTCTGTTCTCTAGGGTGTAAGGAGAAGGAAATGGCAACCCACTCCAGTACTCTTGCCTGGAGAATCCTGTGGACAGAGGAGCCTGGTGGGCTACTGTCCATGGGGTCGCACAGGGTTGGACATGGTTGAAGCAACTTAGCATGCATGCATACATTGGAGAAGGAAATGGCAACCCTCTCCAGTGTTCTTGCCTGGAGAATCCCAGGGACAGGGGAGCCTGAGGGTCTGCCCTCTATGGGGTTAGAGAGGGTCGGACACGACTGAAGCAACTTAGCAACAGCAGCAGCTGGGATGTAAATTAGTGGTGGGCATGAGACCAGGGACTTCATATGTCTTAATATTTATTTGACAAGTGTAGTCATATATGAAGAGTTCTGGTTTCCAGTTTAATCTGTACTGTTAAATGTTTTCATTTAAAAAATGTTGATGAGTACCTGCTGTTTTCCAAGTACCATCTTAGATGTGTGGCTTGAATAAACAGCAGAGTAGGTCCAGGCCCTGTTCTTGTGGAGTTTAAATGTAGGAAGAGGGTATGTTGGGGTCAACTGAGGAGCTATACTCATTTTCAGTTTATCTGACAGCCTCCTGACACTGGAGATAATCATGGAATTTCGATGTAATTAGAAGTAGACTCTGCCATTACCTCATCTTCTTATTTTGAGTATTTGAACATGTTAGTGAAAAAAGCTGTGAGAGGACTGTCTGTGTGAATTCAAGCATATTACAATGGATTTAGTACTTCCTATGATTCTTGAATCTTGTTTCAAAAATAAAAGTTTGTGGAATTATTTCCTCAAGAGTGGCCAGTTCTACAATATATTATCAGGAAGTCACAAATATTTGTTTCCTATGAAATAGTATTTTTGACTGGAAAGAATAGAAAACCATATTATTAGGGAAATGTTTCTGAAATCATGGTGCCTCATGTAGAAGGAATCTGAGCTCCTCAGGAACATTTCTGTGCCCAGTGCTCCAATGACAGGAGAAACTGAGCTGAACATGTGACTGTGAATCTATTTCTCTGATCACATCTTTGGACTTCGCAGTTAGTTATGATGCCGTTAGCCGATAAAGTCAATTTTTCATATTTTCTTTTTAATATATTATGTGATTAAATTTCAAGAGAGAAGGAATTCTAACTTTTCGTAAGCTTTTGAGATTATTATTAGATCTGTAGTATTACTGAGAAAATCAGAGTTAAATTTTTTAATGTTTGGGAATACAGTTGAAAAGTAAAGTAAGCAAGTGAACTGATAAATGATGGTTTTGGAGCAAGATTTATTTAAATCAAAAATCAAGGAAAAATTAGGGGCAAACCCCCTGCCCCACTCTGGCGCCCCATCCCTGATATGCAATATTTTAGAGCCATTCATCAACCTCTGAAACTCTGCCTCCTGATTATGAAACATGGTTATCCTTTGACTATCTGGATAGGGAATTATGTGTAAACTAGTATTTTAAATACCAAATTATTTGCTTTGTTTTATGAAGAGTTGATTTGAAGATCACATAGTTCTCTTCTGTTTGAAGTTTTATTCATTATTCAATATTCTTAAGGACAATTTTGTGCTTAAAGACATAGTTCCTTTGTAACGTTTTAGTGGATGTCCACTAAAAGATGAGTCAACAACTACACTTTCAAATATATGGACGTGAAAATGTAAAAAGTAGATACTAGTATTATTATGTGTGATATGCATTTTAGTCTTTACTCATTTTTGCAAGTAGCAAATTATAGAATGCATCTTCATTTGTGCAGTTTGTTCTGGCTATCAAGAAAAAGATTTCTGTCTCAGGAACAGTAGTCTTCTTTGATCTTTTTGTTTTGTGATTTTTAGGCATTAGTTTCTTTTATTCACAGTTAACATGTACATTTTGAAGTTTACTGTTACTATTCTACAAGATACCATTTGGTTAGAAGATTTGTAACAAGATTTTGGAACTAGATTTGATCAAGTTAATAACTGAAACTTTGAGAAAATCACTTTAGGAAATTTTTTCATAAGATTTAAATTGGTAGCTCAGCTGGTAAAGAATCTGCCAGCAATGCTGGAGACCTGGGTTTGATTCCTGGGTTGGGAAGATTCCCTGGAGGAGGGCATGGCAACCCACTCCAGTGTTCTTGCCTGGAGAATCCCATGGACAGAGGAGCCTGGCAGGCTGCAGTCCATGGGGTTGCAAAGAGTCAGATGACTAAGTGAGTAAGTGTGTGTTTACTGGAAAGCAGGTAAGCAGTCTGTGTGTGTCATTATTCCATTTAATCAGTGTGTTTGGAATGTAGGTTTTTTGCATTTCTGGGCTTGAAAACACAAAACTGGTGGGAGAACTTTTGGAATTGCTGAATGTTTTGTGCCGTGCACTGCATGTGTGAGAACAGAGATGGAAGAGCTTGTGGCGAGTGATGAGATTACTGTATTCCTTCTTGTCAGCCTGATCTGAAGAAAAGAAGTCAGGACCCAAATTTGAAGTTACTGATAGCTTGACTTATTATAAAAATTATTTGTATAAAATGTTTGACATTAGAAAGGCTACAGTGACACAAATACCCACGTTTACTGATGAGGCTACTGATGAGGCTAATTTACAGAATGTTGCCTATGACTTTGAAGCTTCGATGCCCCCCTCCTCAATTCAGATCTCTTGAATTTTGGATTTATCATTTCTTTCTTTGCATTATAGATAAACATACATGTATCTGTGATATTCTTGGTTTTTATATCTTTTGAGTATTACTTAAATGGCATCATCTTCTGTGTTCTCTTTGAAGACTTTCATTTTCCTCTCAGTTTTTATGTATTTATAGATGTTGTGTACAGCTACTCACATTTCATAACAAGCATTTTTCTTACCATTTTCTTATATTTTAAATGCTATCAGTTCAGTTCAGTTGCTCTGTCGTGTCTGACTCTTTGTGATCCCATGGACCACAGCACAACAGGCTTCCCTGTCCATTGACAACTCCCAGAGTCTACCCAAACCCACATCCGTTGAGTCGGTGATGCCATCCAATCATCTCATCCTCGGTCGTCCCCTTCTCCTCCCACCATCAATCTTTTCCACCATCAGGGCCTTTTCCAATGACTCAATTCTTCCCATCAGGTGACCAAAGTATTGGAGTTTCAGTCCTTCCTATGAACACCAGGACTGATCTCCTTTAGGATGAACTGGTTGGATCTCCTTGCAGTCCAAGGGACTCTGAAGAGTCTTCTCCAACACCACAGTTCAAAAGCATCAGTTCTTTGGCACTCAGCTTTCTTTATAGTCCAACTCTCACATCCATACATGACTACTGGAAAAACCATAGCTTTGATTAGATGGACCTTTGTTGGCAAAGTAATATCTCTACTTTTTAATACGCTGTCTAGGTTGGTCATAAGTTTTCTTCCAAGGAGAAAGCATCTTTTACTTCATGGCTGCAGTCAGCATCTGCATTGATTTTGGAGCCTCCCCAAATAAAGTCTGTCACGGTTTCCAGTATTTCCCCATTTATTTGCCATGAAGTGACTGGACCAGATGCCATGACCTTCATTTTCTGAATGTTGAGCTTTAAGGCAACTTTTTCACTCTCCTCTTTCACTTTCACCAAGAGGCTCTCTAGTTCTTCTTCACTTTCTGCCATAAGGGTGGTGTCATCTGCATATCTGAGGTTATTGATGCTTTTCTCCCGGCAATCTTGATTCCAGCTTGTGCTTCATCCAGCCCAGTTTTTCTCATGATATACTCTGCATATAAATTAAATAAGCAGGATGACAATATGCAGCCTTGACAATACTTTCTGGGTTTGGAACCAGTCTGTTGTTCCATGTCCAGTTCTAACTGCTGGTTCTTTACCTGCATGCAGATTTCTGAGGAGGCAGATCAGGTGGTCTGGTATTCCCATCTCTTGAAGAATTTTCCACAGTTTGTTGTGATCCACACAATCAAAGGCATTGGTATAGTCAGTAAAGCAGAAGTAGATGTTTTTCTGGAACTGTCTTGCTTTTTTGATGATCCAGTGGATGTTGGCAATTTCATCTTTGATTCGTCTGCCTTTTCTAAATCCAGCTTGAACATCTGGAAGTTCATGGTTCACGTATTGTTGAAGCCTGGCTTGGAGAATTTTGAACATTACTTTATGAGTGTGAGATGAGTGCAATTGTGCATTAGTTTGAACATTCTTTGGCATTGCCTTTCTTTGAGATTGGAATGAATACTGACCTTTCCCAGTCCTGTGGCCATTGCTGAATTTTCCTAATTTGCTGGCATATTGAGTGCAGCACTTTCACAACATCATCTTTTAGGATTTGAAATAGCTCAACTGGAATTTCATATCCACTAGCTTTGTTTGTAGTGATGCTTCCTAAGGCCCCCTTGACTTCTCATTCCAGGATTTCCGGCTCTAGGTGAGTGTTCACAACATCGTGAGTATCTGGGTTGTAAAGATCTTTTTTGTATAGTTCTTCTGTGTATTCTTGCCACCTCTTCTTAATATCTTTTGCTTCTGTTAGGTCCATACCATTTCTGTCCTTTATTGAGCCCATCTTTGCATGAAAAGTTCCCTTGGTATCTCTAATTTCCTTGAAGAGATCTCTAGTCTTCCCCATCCCATTGTTTTCCTCTGTTTCTTTCACTGATAGCTGAGGAAGGCTTTCTTATCTCTCCTTGCTGTTCTTTGGAACTCTGATTTCAAATGGGTATAATCTTTCCTTTACTATTCCTATTTAAAGCATTCCTTTAAATAGTATAAGAATGCTTTTTTTAAAAAAAAATCTTGTCTGATAATCCTGTGTTTACTTTGTAATTCATACCAGTTTAGAAATATATTGGAATTTATGTGACGTTTCCCTTCAGAATTTCAGATTGTGCTGCTTTTTCCATGGTCCTCTTCTTCCTCCTTCTGTTCATTCTTCCTTTATTCTTCTCTGTGTTTTTTTCCTTCTTCTTGCTCAGATTCTTTTGATAGATTTAAAATTTCTCCTTTTATTTTTCCTCTTTTACTAATTTGGAAGAGATTCTCTTTGATCTTAAATAGAAGAGAAATTTAACATCCACATACTTAGAAAGGAAACTGCTTGCATGTAATTATAAGGAACAGAAGAAAACAATATCTTTTCTTCTGAACCGAAAATACATTAACACCAATCATCTTCTCTTGATTTGTTTGCTAGTTCTGTGTGATGTTTTAATTTTTTCTCTTTTGGTATTGTAAATTAGCTGTCTTTACTACTGAGATGCTTCCCAGGTGGCACTCCTGCCTGTCAATGCGGGAGACACGGGTTCGATCCCTGCTTCTGGAACATCCCCTGGATGAGGGCATGGCAACCCACTCCAGTATTCTTGCCTGGAGAATCCTACAGGCGGAGGAGCCTAGTGGGCTACAGTCCGAGGGGTCCCACAGAGTTGTGCACAACTGAAGAGACGTAGCATGCACACATGTACCACTAATATATGCTGCAGATATTTATATGTGTTTATATGCACATACTTATAATTTGTTTTTGGTTCATCATTCATTTTTTTCTAACTTTATTTTTGTTTCAAATATATCATTGTATTTCCCTAGTGAGAGTACTTCAGTAGTAAAGCTTTCTTTTGTTTGAAAGTGAATTTGTTTACCTTTACTTTTTTGAACTTTTTTGCCTTTTTCCAAAGGGCGTGAAATTATTTGATCTTTTCTTAGTCAATTGAAGATATTGATATGATTTTTCTTCTTCGTTACATTGCTTTTTCGAGAGGCAGGTTCTTTCTCTAAAACTTGTTCTGTTCTAGGTAATCTGCCTTTTCTCTCTGGTTTTATTATGTCTTTTTTTGGATGTTCTCCAGTTTGTTCTATGTGTCAAGGTGCATTTTTTTCTTATTTTTACTAGGGATTTATTTGGGTTTCCTGAGTATGAATGGTGTCTTTAATAAATTCTTTGAAAATATCAGCCATTGACTCTTTGAATATTGACTGCCCTCCCCGTTTTGTATGTTTTCTACGTTCTTACTCCATATAGTGTTATTTCCTAGCCTCTTTGAAGTTTTGTTTGTTTGTTTCTCTGTACTGTTAATATATTCTAGTTTCCTAATTATTTTCTTTTCCATTGTCTAATCTGCTGTTTAATTTGTATGTTGTATATTAAATTTCCACTACGTTATAATTTCATCCCTAGATGCTTGCTCCTTGGAAGAAAAGCTATGACCAACCTAGACAGTGTATTAAAGAGCAGAGACATTCCTTTGCCAATAAAGGTCCATCTAGTCAAAGCTATGGTTTTTCCAGTAGTCATCTATGAATGTGAGAGTTAGACTGTAAAGAAAGCTGAGCACCAAAGAATTGATGCTTTTGAACTGTGGTGTTGGAGAAGATTCATGAGAGTCCCTTGGACTGCAAGGAGATCCAACCAGTCCATCTAAAGGAAATCCGTCCTGAATATTCATTGGAAGGACTGATACTAAAGCTAAAATGCCCAATACTTTGGCCACCTGGTGCGAATAACTGACTCATTGGAAAAGACCCTGATGCTGGGAAAGATTGAAGGAGGGTGGAGAAAGCGACAACAGAGGATGAGATAGATGGTTGGATGGCCTCTCCGACTCAATGGACATGAGTTTGAGTAAACTCCGGGAGTTGGTGATGGACAGGGAGGCCTGGCATACTGTAGTCCATGGGGTCACAAAGAATCGAACATGACTGAGCAGCTGAACTGAACTGAAAACTGTATCTTTATTCATAATTTTTGCTTTGTTACGTTTGTCCCATTTATTATTTTTCTAAATATATTACATATTTTATATTCTTTGACTGTAATTTCAGCAAATAAAGGTTTCCTAGGCCTACTCCTGGAGGTTTTTTTTTTTTTTTCCCCTGCTTTACTTGTTTCTTGTTTGTGTGTTTTTAATTTTAGAATGTGTCCTCCTATTCCTTGGAGCTTTTTCTTTGAGATTTATTTTGAAGGTATTTTGAATTAATCTAAATGATTAGTCTAATTAAATTTTTGTTTTTCTAATACTGAGTGCATAGGGACTGAGGGCTGCCTTAAAATAAGTTGATTTCTTTTTCCCTGCACATGCATATGCAAGGTTGGGTTACGAATTATCGGAAGACATTTGCCTTGATGTCCCCCTTTACTGGATTGTCTATTGCTCGTCTCCTTCCTACTGAAGGTGTGGCCTTCTGAGAGCCTTGTCTCAGACTTGATGGTGGCTCGAGGCTGTAATTCTTGTCTCATTTGCTCTGCTCAGCTCCCGCAAAGGAGATGTTGCATTTCCAGGGCTTTATGTTGGCCTCAGAGCAAATGAAGTCTGAGGCAGGCTTTCCTATCAAAATTTTTTTCATTCTCTCAGGTCCTGCATTTATTTCACCCCTTTTTTAGTATTTTTCTTTTGTTTGTCCTCTCAAGATCTTTCTTTATGACTCATCCCTAAATCCCACAAAATAGAGACCTTTTACCATTTATTCAATTTCCTATAATGCAGCTGCTGTCCTCTTTGACGCATGCAAAATACTGGGTTCTACGGTGATACTAATTACACCTTGTTTTTACTTTTGTGTTCTGAACTGCATTAAAAAAATAGATACAGAAATAGAGCAAAGAACAAAATCAGCTGTACTGCTGGAAAATAGAGTGAAAAACAAAACTGGAACTTGAAGTGAAATGTACTTCTTAACTTCTTTCCACTGAGTCACTTACCATGTTGCTGTAGCTAGAAGGACCAGAAAGCTGCCGGCCAGAGTCCTATGCACGTGTGTTCTGTCTACTTCATCAGTTTGATAAATCAGTTCTTCTTGGGGAATATTCTAATAAGGAGATGGAAGGAGTGGCCAGAAGTAACCTTTGATGTTGTTTTCTGGGAGATATATAGGAAGACCTTTCCCTTTGTAGAAGTGAGGGAGGGTGGATAATATTCTTATGAATAACATGCTCTAGTTTGTTTTCATTCTCATGATGTTTCAGAATTTTAAATAAGGCAGGAAATATAAAGTTTCTTAAGAGAAAACCAGACTTGGAAAAATCAGCAATATGTACAGATTTACAGTGATAGTCACAGTGATAATTTCTGAAATGGGCAAGAGAACTGAACGTTTTCCTTGGAGATGTACATTCTTGTAGTCTTCCTGTCTTCCCTTTTCCTGCTTTTTCTCTCTTTCTCCTCCATAGTGATGTCAGGAAGATATGCAATGCAGATGACTGTTTTCTTTCCTATGCTGTTCACTACAGTAGCTATCTTATGACTATTTAATTAATTAAAATTTAATGGAAAAAGGCAACATTTCAAGTGCTCAAGAGGCACATGTGGCTAATGATTCCCATGTTGGACAACACATATGTACTGCTTCTGTTGTATTTTCGTAGATAGTGCTGCTTAAATGCTTTGGTTTTTCTGAGTAGCTGTATATATACATAAACATAGCAAACATTTCTTTGATATGTTTATTACATGGTTGCTATGTTCTCAAAGTTATGTTCAGGACTGTGAGAATACATAAGGAATTAAAGTCTGAAAGATTAAAGGGTATTTTTTAAAACCTCCAAGGATGAATGAATATTCATGTTAAGAGAATCAAAGAGTGATATAAGGCAGCGGTCTTCAACGTTTTCGGCACCAGGGACTGGTCATGGAAGACAATTTTTCCACGGATGCAGGGAAGGCAGTGGTTTGGGGATGATTCAGGTGCATTACATGTGTTGTGCAGTTTATTATTATTATATTGTGATATGTGGTGAGAAGATTAAACAGCTCACCGTAATACAGAGTCAGTGGGAGCTCTGAGCTCAGGGCGAGCCCTGGGGACTGGCTGTAAAGACAGGTGAAGCTTTGCTGGCTCTCCCACTGCTTACCTTCTGCTGGTTCTGGCTGGGGACCCTGGCCTAAGGGGCTGCCTACGCAGGGACTGCTGCCGTAGCAGTATATATGGCTAAGGGAGTGGGCTTCATAGCAATGTCCAGAACCAGAAAGGAAGGGAGAGGCTGGGGTGACGGGCCGTGCTGTAGCTGTGGTCCATGGTAGCTTTACTGGGGCTGCCTGTAGTCAGGATGAGGGAGTCACCAATACGGCACATTCTAGAATTCGTGGAAACATCCTCTTTGGTAGGTTGAACATATTAGTGGGGTGTATGTTTCTTTTAAACAGAATTTTCCACATAGAAGGGCCTACTTTTACCTCTTAGAAGCAATTTTTCCAGGTTGCTTTCCAATAAGAAGTCAAAGTGAAAGGTTGGTGTTACTATTCTTCTTTACCTCTTTGGGTACTGCCATATATGTTAGGATATGCCTTTTATTATTTATGTGTAAATTATCATTCAGGATTCATAACTTTTATGATAATAGTGCTTATTAAAGAAATATTTGTTGAAAATGACCTCTAATTTTAGGCCATTTTGCTGTTCTTTCTGAAGTGCTTAAAATGAATGAAATATTAATGAAAAATGCCTGGAAGAAATAGCTATTAATGTTTTCAGGTGCATACTAACTTGATATTTTTGAAGGGCAAGCTATTTCTTCCCAGTGCATTCACAGCCCCTCCAAAGCTTGTGTCATTTTTCTGAGAGCATCTGTGGAAGACTGAGTGTTCCCCCGTGGTTGGGAGACTTTCTCCTTTGTATATTGTCATTCATACTGTAGCTTGATTTTGCCTTATTGATATATTAAAATGTATTATAATTATTTGGTTGTGAAGTTAACTTTGCCTGTACTTAAAGCTTTGACTTTGAAGGCAAGGTTAACAATAAAAGTAGAATACGTTGAAAATAAGTAATTGCTTTTAACAGAGAAATACATATTTTCTGCACAAGGTGAATAGAGCATATATAGCTCAATTTATACATGAGCTGAAAAGTCCTAGAATTATAAAGTGCTGCCAATGTATTTTAAAATATGTCTCCCAGTCTTTTTAAAATAAAATATAAATTGCTATTTGAATTGCCAAGATTAATTTTAAAAATCCTATTCAAATATAAAGTCAGTTACAGTATAACGTAGGGTCTCAAATTTTGCTTTTAAAATAGAGTAGTTTGATATTTAGGCATAAAAGGAATAATATATGAATGAAAACTAATTATTTGTAAAAATCAGGTTGCTGTTTAAAAGACTACAAAAAATAGTTTTATGCCATAACAATTTGGGAAAAATACTACTCTTAATCTGAAACAATTTCTCATATATCTAGAGACAAAATATAAGAAAATTACTTCTTTCCAATGATAACTGTCTGCATTTTCAGAGAATGTAAACCTTCTGTGCTCAAATCTGTAACAGCTATGAGTATGATGTTATTTAGTGAATACTTTGACTTCCCTGGTGGCTTGGACAGTAAAGCGTCTGTCTACAATGCAGGAGACCTGGGTTCGATCCCTGGGTCGGGAAGATCCGCTGGAGGAGGAAATGGCAATCCACTCCAGTACTATTGCCTGGAAAATCCCATGGACAGATGAGCCTGATAGGTTACAGTCCATGGGGTGGCAAAGAGTCGGACACGGCTGAGCGACTTTGCTTTCACTTTCACTTTGGTTTCTTTGGTAAAGATAAATATTTTCAGTGGAAAATTATTGTACTGCAGGCACTAAAGCTTCTAGTTACTTAGTATCCTACATACAAGAAAATTAAATAGTTTAGTTCTGAGACTAATTTTTTGGCCTTGTTACTATGTGTTAAAATATATTGCTGTGTGCATTATGTAAAGGATTTAAAATATGATGATTCTTGTGTTGGTATTCCCTGACATATCTGTGCATAAAGAAATAGGTAATTGTACATAAAGAAAGGCAAGAGAAGTTTCAATTTTCATGATTCAGAAAACCATATAGAGTAAACTCAGTTTTATATTGCTGCAGATTTCTAGTTCTTTTATTACAAGGGGTAATGTACATCAGAAAGAAAGGTATACTTTTCATATGTTAAACATCTTTTTTGTGTTAAAATTTATAAAAGAAAATTATAAAATTATAAAAATTTATAATTACAAAAGAAAAATATTTTGTATATTAAAATTTAGAAAAGAAACATTGAATTTTGATTAATTTAAATTTAAATATTCACTTGTTACTTGTGGCGACCCTGTTGGACAGCACTCTTGTAGAGAGCAGAAGCTCATATAATTTTACTGTTGCGCTTATTTTGAGCCTTTGCGCTCTTACGTGTAGATATGGCTGCTCCCTTTATCGTGCTGTGAAATTCTGAGGTGGGGGGTAAACTGTTCCACTGTTGTAGAGCCTTAATATGGGGCTCAGAAGAGAAGATCAGAGGCAGGTTAAATAAATTTGCATAGTAACAAGAGACTAGGGAAATTCAAGCGTGAAATGAAGTGACATGCTGAGCCTGGCTTGCTCATTCTTCAGGATCAAGGGCGGGTATTTGCGTATTTCTGTGGACCTTCCTGTTACAAAGCTAGAAAAGATGTAGGCGCTTCTCCTGGTTCTCACACTGCTGAGAGTCCGTCTGGAGAGAAATGTCTTAACAAACATTAAAGAGTAAATGGTACCATCAGGTGTGATCTCAGTAAGTTCTTAAGTATGTGGTATGGATAACATGCCCCTAGAGCACAGCAGAGGGTGTATTAATCTACCTGGGTGAGGTCCCACAGTACCAAGAGGCGTACTGGGGAGGGACGTAGAGAATAGAAGTTAATGAAACAAAAGATGTCATCAGTCCAGAAAAAATAAGGGACCCAACAGTGAAGCTTTTAGGTAGAAGCTGGTCAGACTGTAGTCTTTCTGAGGTGGTGAAGTTTGAGAGACCAGAAGGACAAGGAACTGGGTGAGAGGACTTAGGCTTTGGCGCTGGGTCTGGGGGGTGTCTGGGCGGCAGAGACCCTGCGGTGGAAAAACAGAGGCCGGTGGTGGGGTTGCTGGAGGGGTGGGCATGGGCAGGTCAGGAAGGCCTTCATGTCACAGGAGGGAAGGTGGGTTTTTACTGTCAGTTAGCGGGAGGCTCTTAAGGAGTTTTAAACAGGAAATGGAGATTCCTGTTTAGAAACCTCGCTCCTGATGCTGTGGCGAGAACAGATCCTAGATGGGAGGGTGGACAGGGAGAGCAGAGGGAGAGTGTGGTGTCCCCGCGGGGACCGAGGAGGCTGGGTGAGGACTGCAGTCGTGGGCCCGGATTGGGGGCATTCTTGCAGGTAAGTGAAGGAGAGACCGCAGGACACGTTGGTGGATTGGATGCAGGCTGGGAATGAAAAGGAGGACTCCGGAAGGACGCTGCGAGTTTTGAACCTGAGCAAAGAGGTTGATACTAGTTCTGTTAACAGATGTTGACTGAAAAAAAATGATAAAACCTCAAAGTTGAGAATTACATTTTATTCAGCAGACTTACTGAGGTCTTAAGTCCAGGAGACAGCCTGACAAACTGAGGGAGTGTTCTGAAGAGGTAAGGGAGCTGCCAGGATATATAAGTGTTTGCGAAAAAACTCCAGGTAGTTGGCATGTTAAAAAAATTACTGCTTGTTAAAGGAAAACCAGACATCTCTTGTTAATGAATTTGAGATAGCAGGTGAAGAGCTGAATACATGAATCTGCAGCTCACTGGAGAAATGTGGAGTGAAGATAGATACTATGGTTTATATGTGGATTGTACATAAAACTTTGAAACTGGCAGAAATCCAGGGTTGGGGTGTGTGTGTGCATGTGTGTTCATCCATTGTGTACCCAGCCCTTGCATACAAGAGTTTCTGGGAGAAGCTCTGGGGAACTCAGCAGTTCCGTGTGGCCCGGAAAGGGAGGGGAAGCCCGGAAAGAAACTGTGCTCTGGCTGGTAGGGAGGAGGAGGGCCCAGGAGATTGGTTTCTTGAACCTAAGAGAGGAGAGTGTTTCAAAAAGAAGGAAGTGGCAGACTACACTGGACACCGCTGAGATGGGGTGAGGCAGTACTGTGGTGATTGCCAATGGGAGGGCTGTTGGTTACCTTTGAGAAAAGCAATTTTGTAGAGTCTGCATGGCAGATGTCAAATTGAAGTGAGATGGAGCGAATGGATGAAAATGTACACGCTACACTTGTATGCAGGTCAGGAAGCAACAGTTAGAATTGGACATGGAACAACAGACTGGTTCCAGATAGGATGAGGAGTACATCAAGACTGTATATTGTCACCCTGCTTATTTAACTTAAATGCATCATGAGGAATGCTGGGCTGGAGGAAGCACAAGCTGGAATCAAGATTGTTGGGAGAAATATCAATAATCTCAGATTATTGGGTAAACTCTGGGAGTTGGTGATGGACAGGGAGGCCTGGCGTGCTGCAGCTCATGGGGTCGCAAAGAGTCAGGCACAACTGAGTGACTGAACTGAACTGAACACTTGTGATGCAATCATTTGGAACCTCTGCTATAAAAGAAAGGGGAAAAATGGACAGTAATAGGAAGTGTCTAAGGTCATGGGAATGAAACCCTTTGAGCCAGTGCTATGCTATTCTACCGTGTTTCAGTCGTGCCTGACTCTGTGACCCTATTGATTGTAGCCTGCCAGGAGCCTCTGTCTCTGGGATTCTTGAGGCAAAAATACTGGAGTATGTTGCAACGCCCTCCTCTAAGGGATCTTCCCAACCCAGGGATCCAACCTGTGTCTCATTATGTCTCCTGCATTGGCAGGTGGGCTCTTTACTACTGGTGCCACCTGGGAAGCCCTTTAAGCCAATTGCTGTTCAGTCCCCAGGTTGTGTCCAACTCTTTGCAACCCGGTGGACTGCAGCACGACAGTCCTCCCTGTCCATCATCATCTCCTGGAATTTGCTCAACCTCATGGCCATTGAGTCGGTGATGCCAACCAACCATCTCATCTGTCATTCCCTTCACCTCCTGCCTTCAACCTTTCTCAGCATCAGGGTCTTTTCTAATGAGTTGACTCTTCATATTAGGTGGCCAGAATATTGGAGCTTCAGCCTTAGCATCAGTCCTTCCAATGAATATTCAGGACTGATCTCCTTTAAGGATTGACTGGTTTGATCTCCTTGCAGTCCAAGGGACTCTCAGGAGTCTTCTCCAACACCACAGTTCAAAAGCATCAGTTCTTCAGTGCTCAGATTTCTTTAAGGTCCAACTCTCACATCCGAACATGACTACTGAAAAAACCATAGCTTTGTACGGACCTTTCTTGGCAAAGTGATGTCTCTCCTTTTTAATATGCTGTCTAGGTTTGTCATACCAGTCTTTAAGGAACAAGCATCTTTTAATTTCATGGCTGCAGGCACTGTGTGCAGTGATTTTGCAGCCCAAGAAAATAAAGTCTGTCACCGTTTCCATTTTTCCCTCCTCTATTTGCCATGAAGTAATGGGACTGGATGCCATGATCTTCATGATCATGAAGATGCCATGATCTCCTCTCTCACCGTTATCAAGAAGCTCTTTAGTTCTTCGCTTTCTGCCATTAGGGTGATATCATCTGCATGTCTGAGATTGTTGATACTTCTGACAATCTTGATTCCAGCTTATGGTTCATCTAGCCCAGCCTTTTGCATGATGTACTCTGCATTTAAGTTAAATAAGCAGCATAACAATATACAGCCTTGTCATATTCCTTTTCCGGTTTTGAACCAGTATGTTGTTCCTTGTCTGGTTCTAACTGTTGCTTCTTTGAGCCAATGGAGAAACGTAAATTAGCCAAACAAGAAGGATGCTGCTGGGAGGGATTGAGGGCAGGAGAATAAGGGGATGACAGAAGAAGAGATGGCTGGATGGCATCACCGACTCGATGCACATGAGTTTGGGTGAACTCCGGGAGCTGGCAATGGACAGGGAGGCCTGCCTGGCGTGCTGTGATTCATGGGGTCGCAAAGAGTTGGACACAACTGAGCGACTGAACTGAACTGAAACAAGAAGGAAACTTGAATTGATCCTTGAAAGATGAGATCATTCCATTTGTTACAGAAGAGGCAATTTTGTAGAGGGGAGCCTTGTGAGTGAAGCTAGGAATGACCTTGATAGAATCAAGGGCAGATTATGAACTTAAGTTTATGAATTGATCTGATCTACTTTCAGTTTTCACTTTCATGCATTGGAGAAGGAAATGGCAACCCACTCCAGTGTTCTTGCCTGGAGAATCCCAGGGACGGGGGAGCCTGGTGGGCTGCCGTCTCTGGGGTCGCACAGAGTTGGACACAGCTAAAGCGGCTTAGCAGCAGCAGCAGTGGAGGAGTATTGAGCAGTAGTGGCAAGTATTTAGAATGCGAGCAAATAATGGAAGGTCTGAAATGTGCTAACAGTTTTTCTTTCCGTGTATGTTGGCTGTCAAATTAGTTTGTACTTAAAATGAGTAATTTAGTTAATGCTTTCCTAAAGAAAAATACATTTGATACTAAGAAATTTACTTGCTAATACTTAAACTATCTGATAGTTTTAAACTATTTCATTTTCTGCAGTCTGTTTCTTTTAATGGTTGACAAGTTTTAAATGGAGCACACAGTGGTATGTGTGTATATGTTCAGTCGCTCAGTCATGTTCAACTCTTTGTGACCCCCTGAGCTGTAGCCCACCAGGTTATTCTGTCCATAGAATTTTCCAGGGAAGAATATTAGAGTGGGTTGTCATTTCCTACTCCAAGGCATCTTCCTGATCCAGGGATGGAAGTGTCATTTGACACTGAGTCTTTTGTGTCTCCTGCATTAGCAGGCGAATTCTTTACCACTGCACCACCTGGGAAGCTCACCCAATGATATGCTAAGTCGCTTCAGTTGTGTCCGACTCTGTGCAACCCCAGAGACAGCAGCCCACCAGGCTCCCCCATCCCTGGGATTCTCCAGGCAAGAACACTGGAGTGGGTTGCCATTTCCTTCTCCAAGGCATGAAAGTGAAAAGTGAAAGTGAAGACACCTAGTGGTATATATTATTTTAAATCCATAGTTTTCTTACTGTGATTTCATCTAAAGATAAAGAACTCACGTTTCTTGTATAAGGTGGTTCATTTTTTCATCATTGCAGTTCATCTGCTTTTCTTTTATTTGTAATACTTTCTTTGAGCATTTTCTCCCTTTTAGTATATTGTAGCTAAAAAGTAACTATGAGAATGGGTTATTCACTTTGTTTCTTCATTATCTCATCTAATACTAGAGGGGGGTGAATAGTTTTAAGTACATAATTTCTTTAAAAGTTAATTCCTAGAAAATATACATGTTAATCATATGTATTTTGAAGTTTGGTATGTTTTACAGTCAGAGCATTATTTAGTTCCTGAATTCCCTGTCTGCCTGTATAATTTAGTGTAAATTTTGCGGATAGACTATTGAATGGGATGTGGGAGTGTTTGTTTTGCCCTGCTGGGCATGTTAATTGCCTTGTACTCTCCCCTAGAACTCTTCATCTTAAGTGTTAATATTTAGTCACCTTGCCAAGAGTAGGTGAGAATGAAAGCTTAAAATAAGCTATAATTATATTCAGCATTGGTGATATAGTGCTCTGACAGAGGAATGTAAATTGGATCTGGATATTATACGTATTAAAACTGACCTTCTAAGTTTAAGATCTGAAATTTGTTAGTTTGTCACATGTGGCCAGTAATATATGTTTTCCTCTTTCAACAACTTCTCATATTGATTTTTAGCAAAATAATTTTGTATTTCCCTAGGCGTTAGTGGAAAATTATTATTTTTGGTAAGTAAAACAGTGTCTTACTGCAAAAAGTATAAATTCTTGCCTGGAAAATAAACAATACACGGAAGCAAAACGAAAGAGAAATGAACAGCACCACCTGCGTGCAAAGACAGTGTAACTGCTGGGTGGAAGTGGGGGTGTATGAGGAAGCGCCGTCATTTACTGCCATGGGGCTCATTTAAAAGTGTTGGTAAAGCAGAAGAACCATAAACTGAATGATTCATGTATACCCTTAGTGGGTTTTTTTGATTCACAACATCAGCCTGCATTTTGCTTCTGGACACGAGGCATGGAGCCCAGAGCTCTTCTCGGGGGACACGGGCTGTGTGCCCGAGCCACAGCTGTGTCGTCGTCCTCGTGGCGGTGTTCTCTGTGGAGCAGAAGTGTGAGGGCTCTGCAGAGCAACCTGAGTATACAGTCCTTACTCTTAAAGAAAACGTCTGTTTGATCTCTCCCAGTAAGTTTACCCTTGTTTCTACACCTACTTCTATGGCACTTTTTAAATGTTATCTTTTAAGAAGTGTATCCAAAGCACTACACTTAGTTTTCATAGAAACAGCAACTCTTCCAATGATTTGTTGTCTGTGCAATTTAGATTATATAATAAGAAGTGCAACTTACAAAAATGGGTTTGGAAACACATCCAGCTGATTCTTAGTGGGAGCAGAAGTGTGTGGATGTATGAGACAGTAAAACACTTGCCTGGAATGTTCATTTTGCCATGGATGTTAGCCTGTGTGTCAGACATGAAGAGGAAGCCAGTAGGTAAACAAGTGAGCTGATTAGGTAGGAGATAATTAAGAATGTATTTGTGTGGCTCTACATACATGACACATTTCCAATATGTGAATAAGAACATGTACTTTTGAAAAAAAAAGTAGAAAATATATTACCACATGGTAAAATACCATATTACCATATCTGCTTTTTAAACTTCACCTATGTTAGCATATTTCCATAGCAAGTTTGTAGGCATAAAAGTTTCTTTGATTAAGGATTTTTTCCTAGCCCCTGCCATGTTAAGTAGTTATCTTACCTGCTTTATACTTTTTTTTTTTTTACGTTTGTCCTAATGCTTATTTTAATTGTTTTGTTCGCATCTTCTTATTTTTCCTTCAAATTCCTGCCATCAAATCTTTATACCCTATTATGTTTGTCTACTCTTACCACCCTTTTTCTTTTTTAATTCTTTTCCAATCACTATTTTCTGTTACATTTATTTATAAACTGGTCTTGAATTGAGCTTTTTAATGGTTCTTTTCCGTTTTTATTTGAGCTCACTTCAGCAGTTGATCCCTGCCTCTCATCTGTTTTCTCTTTCCACATGATTTATATTTTTTAAAAATATTTTTTATTGAAGTATAGTTGATTTACAATGTTGTGTTAGTTTCTGGTGTGTTCCTTAGGATTTGTTAGGTCATCTTCACTGCCTTTTCTCAGGTGCCTTGGTTGAGAGTTTCTTTGTATTCTCACATGTTAACTGTAGATGCTTCAGACTTGTGTTTCTAAGAAGACAGAGTAGATACACTTTTACGTATTCCTCCCACTCGGCACAACTGAAAGAATAAGACACTGTATGTGAAATAAATCCCTAGTGACATATAGGCTAGGAATCTTGGGACCTAAGAGATAACATGGAGGTGAGCTCTCTGGATTTTCTTTTGCCTCTTCTACCCCAACTTTGAACCTAAAGAAGTCAGCAAGCTAGAAACACCAATAAGCACAGACAGAATTCCGATAAAAGGCTGCTGTTCACTCTTAAGCCAAAGGGCCATGAAAAGGCAGCCGGCAAGATAGAAAGCTATGACAGTAACTGGTGCTGGCCTGCTGAGGACTGCAGAGGACAACCCTTGCCCCACCCACCCCTCTGTCAGAGCCTGCTAGAGCCCTGGGCTCAGAGCCCCAGGCCACAGGAACGCGGAGCTCGTCTATCCCCACTGTGCGGGTGCCATGGGACGTCACAGAGAGTCAGAACTTGCTCCACAGTCCAGTGGTCACAAGCTTGCTCTCCTCTCCACCTCCCGTGTTGGTGCCAGTGGAAGTTCTGTGCAGAGTGTGAAGAGGCAGTCCTGTCTTTCCCTGCCTGAGAGGTGCCATGGAAGGCAGGTGGGGAACCCATGCTCCCACCTGGTCAAGCACCTCTCCCCTGAGTGGAGGCTGGGCGCGGAGCCTGGGCTCAGTTCCCACCTGACAGAGTTCGTGTGCCACCTCTCCGTCCTCTACTGGAGCAGGGTCACGGGGAGCCAGCCTGGAAACAAGAGGATTAAATAGGTCAAAATCTCCTAGCTTGGTACCCAAGTTTCTCAGATTCAGTATAAAATCGTCATCCCAAGGAGTAAGATCTCAGAATGAATGAAAAAACACACTTGGTAGATACCAGCACTGAGATGACATAAATACTAGAATTACCTGACAAGGATTTTTAAAGTAGCCATCGTAAAACTATTCTAGTGAGCAATTATACACATGCTGAAACAAACGAAAAAAATCGAAAGTGTCAGCAAAGAAATAGAAACTTTATTCTTCTTTGAAGATCCAAATGGAAATTGTGTAAGTGAAAATACAGTGATTGAAATTAAAGAAAAAATAGTTTACTGGAGGGGGCTCAATAGCAAAATTTAGGGATGAGAGGAAAGAATTGGCGAACTGCAGTGTAGAATATTTAAAAATTACCTAATCTGAATAATAAAGAGAAAAATAAATAAATAAATGAAAAGAACAGAGCCTTAGGGGCCTATGGTACTATTACCAAAGGTCTAACTTTTCTGTCTTCACAGTCCTGGAAGGATTTGAGAAAGAGAGCAGGATAAAAAAATTGCTTGAAGAAACAGTGACTGCATACTCCTCAAATTTGGCAAAAGACATCAACTTAAAGATTAAAGAAATTGAATGAGCCAGAAGTGGGATAAACCCAGAGAAATTCACACTAAGACACATCATAGTGAAATTTCTGAAAACTAAGGACAGAGAAAAAAGTCTTGAAAGCAGCAAGACATTACACTTTAGTTATGGGAAAAAACAATTTCAGTGACTTTGGATTTCTCATTAAACTGTGAAGGCCAAAAACAAGTGGTGAAAGTTTTCATGTGAAGAAAGGAAATAACAATCAGCTCAGAATCTTACATGCTGTGAAAATGTCCTTCAGTAGTGAATACTGGAATATGTTCTTTAAATATTACTAACTGATAAATATCATATATTTTTATAAGTAAAGTATGTATGTTTAAGTATGAAAGTTTATATGTTATATATAATGTAGAAAAAAAATACTTAAGACATAGAAATATCAAACATAGTTATTTTTAGACACTTTTTCTTTGTTTTTCTGTTTTCCAAATTTTCTGTGTTGAACAAGAAGCAGATTTGTAATTTAAAGCAAAGAGATGGATAAATGATATACTGGTCCAAGTTGAATCTATTCTCTTTTTAATGAGAGATAGCATAGTCACTAATTCAAAAATCTGACATTTTCAGTTTTCTCACCATTTCATTTTTCCTTTCATTTTTATTTTATCATTTTGTTCTTTGAGATTTTGCCCTGAAATTTTCTTTAGTAAATTAGGACTTGCTGACTATGAAAATCAACCCACTTCAGTGTTCTTGCCTGGAGAATCCCAGGGACGGGGGAGCCTGGTGGGCTGCCGTCTATGGGGTTGCACAGTTGGACACGATTGACGCGACTTAGCAGCAGCAGCAGCAGCAGCAAGCTCCAGGCAATGGCATCCGACTCCAGTACTCTTGCCTGGAAACTCCCATGGACGGAGGAGCCTGATAGGCTGCAGTCCATGGGGTCGCTAAGAGTCGACTCGACTGAGCGACTTCACTTTCGCTCTTCACTTTCATGCATTGGAGAAGGAAATGGCAACCCACTCCAGTGTTCTTGCCCGGAGAAGCCCAGGGACGATGGAGCCCAATGGGCTGCGTCTGTGGGGTCACACAGATTCGGACACGACTGAAGTGACCTAGCAGCAGCAGCAGCAGAGAAGGGAAAATCAAGACATACTCAAAGGGAAGAAAACCAAGAGAATCTTTAGCCAGCAAACTTACCCTAAGAAAATGAGCAAAGGATGTTTTCTACATAGAAAGGAAAAACTAGAAGAAGGAACCTTGGGATATTAGGTAGAGAAAAAGAGAACTGTAAGTAAAGGTAACAGCCAATACAGTATACTTTCCTCCCCTTGATGTTTATGAACTTGATGGTAGAAGCCAAATTTATAGCACTGTCTGATGCCATTCTGAATCTGTGAGGAAGAAATGCTTAGAAACAATGATTCTATAATGGGAAAAGTAAAGGGAGGTTTGCTAGGGCTGTCAGAACAAAATACTGCAGACTGGATGGCTTAAACAACAAATTTATTTTCTCACAGTTCTGGAGGCTGAAAGCCAACAGGGTTGGTTTCTCCTAAGGCCCCTTTCCTTGTCCTGTGGATGTCTGCTGTCTTACCGTGTCTGCACTTGGCCTTTCCTCTGCATCCTTGGTGTCTCCTCCTCTTAGAAGGACACTAGACATTCTGGATTAGGGCCCTCCCCTTATGACCTTGTTTAATTACTCCTTAAAAGGCTGTATCTCCAAATGGAATCACATTGTGGTTTTGGGCTTCAGTGTATGAGTTTTAAGGGACACTTTTCCATCTGTGGTGGGCTTCCCTGGTGGCTTAGAGGTTAAAGCATCTGCCTGCAATGTGGGCCTGCAATCTCCCCTGGGTCGGGAAGATCCCCTGGAGAAGGAAATGGCAACCCACTCCAGTATTCCTGCCTGGAGAATCCCATGGAGGGTGGAGCCTGGTAGGCTACAGTCCATGGGGTCGCAAAGAGTCAGACACGACTGAGCGACTTCACTTTCACTTTTCCATCCGTAACAGGAGGGAAGATTTCTATAATTCATTCAAACTTGTGAAATGATGACACCAAGAAAAAATGTGATTACATTATGACATAACATCTAGAGCAATCACATAAAAGGACAATACAAAGAGATATACATAAAGACACAGTAGGTAAATCAAAATGGAATGTAAAACACATGCAAATAAACTGTGGGAAAGCAGGAAAAGGAAGATAAAATGAACAAACAAAAGGCAGAAACTGGTAGAATGAAGCACTAACATATCAACAATTATAGTATATGTAAATGGTTATATGCTAATTAAAGGAGATTTGCAGAGTTGATTAAAAATATCACTAGTTATATATTTTCTATCAGAAATTTACTTTGAATATATTTATATAGGCAAATGGAAAGTAAAAGTATATTATACACATATGTAAATATTAATGAAAAAACACTTGTGGCTATTTTAATATAATTTAGACCTCAGGGTAAAGAAATAAAAGAGATTGATTGTATATAATGAGTCATACCACCAAAAGTGCAATCCTAAACATGTATGTGTCAAATCACAGATGTGTAAAACACAAGAAGCAAGAAATAAAAGGAAGAACTGAAAGGAAAAATGGATAAATCCACAATTAGATTTGGAGACTTCACAACTCAGTTAACAATTGATACAACACATGAACAGAAAATCACTAAGGGTATATAAGAAACTCAACACCACCATCAAGCAAAAGTATATATTTATAGGAGACGCCATCCAATGGTAGCAGAATTTCTTTTTATAATCACGGAACATATACCAAGACAGACCATGTCTTCTACAGAGCAAACCTCATCACATTTAAAAAAAGTGAAATCATATCAAATGTGTTTTCTCACCAAAATGGACTCAAATAAGAAAGATAACAGGAAGATCTCTGAACATCTGGAAAGTAAACAACAATAGCAAGTAACACACTTCCATATAGTTCTTGGGTCAAAGAAGATGTCTTAAAGGAAATTAAAAATATATACCAAACTTAATGAAAATGAGAATTGTCGTTGTTGTTTGGTCGCTAAGTTGTGTCCGACTCTTTGTGACCCCATGGACTGTAGCTTGCCAGGCTCTTCTGTCCTTCACTATCTCCCAGAGTTTGCTCCAATTTGTGCCCATTCAGTCAGTGATGTCATCTAGCCATCTCATCCTCTGCTGCCCCTTTCTCCTTTTGCGTTGAGTCCCAGCATCAGGGTCTTTTCCAGTGAGTTGGCTGTTGGCATCAGGTGGCCAAAATATTGGAACTTCAGCTTCAGCAGGAATCTTTCCAATGAACATTCAGGGTTGATTTCCTTTAGAATCGACTGGTTTGATCTTGTAGTCCAGGGGACTCTCAAGGATCTTCTCCAGCACTATAATTTGAAATCATCGGATTCTTTGTCACTTTAGCCTTCTTTATGATCCAGTTTTTATATCTGTGCATGACTTCTGGAAAAACCATAGCTTTGACTAAACAGACCTGTGTCAGCAAGGTGATGTCTCTGCTCTTGAATACACTATGTTTGTCATGTGGGCTTTCAAGGTGCCTCAGTGGTAAAGAATCTGCCTGCCAGTGCGGGAGATGCAGGAGACGTGAATTCGATCTCTGGGTTGGAAAGATCCCCTGGAGAGGGAAATAGCAACCCACTCTAGTATTCTTGCCTAGAAAACCCCATGGACTGGAGCCTGACGGGCTACGGTCCATTGCGTCACAGAGTCGGACATGACTGAGTGACTGAGTATGCATAGAGCTAGGTTTGTTATATCTTCCCTTCTGAGGAGCAAGCATCTTTTAAATTTTGCATCCTCAGTGGTTCTGGAGCCCAAGAAGATAAAATCTGACACTATTTCCACTTTTACCCTTCTGTTCACCAGGAAGTGGTGAGGGCAGGTGCCATAATCTTAGTTTTTTGAATGTTGAGTTTTAAACCAGCTTTTTCATTCTCTTCTTTTACCTTCATCAAGAGGCTCTTTAATTCCTCTTCACTTTCTGCTATTAGAGTGGTGTTATCTGCATACAACATGAAAATGCAACATTAAAAATTTTGTGGGACACATCTGAAGTAGTACTGAGACAGAAATTTATAGCACTGAACACATACATTAGAAACAAGGAGAAGCCTCAAATTGGTAATTTTAGTTAACACCTTAAGAATAAAAAAAACCCAACAAAGTGAAAATTCCCTGGTGGTGCGGTGGTTAGGAAGCTGCTGAGAGTGCGAGTTCAATGCCTAGTTGGGGAAGTAAAATCCCACAAACTTTGCCGCAAGGCCAAATAAATAAAGGAGCATATAAGCTCAAAGTAAGCAGAAGGAGGGAAATAATAAATAGTAGAAATCAATTAAATTGAAAACAGAAAAGCAATAGAGTAAGTCAGTGAAACAAGGAGCTAGTTTTTTTGGAGAGAGTGATAAAATTGACAAACCTTTATTAATATTAATAAGGGAAGAAAGAGAAGACACAAATTATTGATATCAGCAGTGAAGCAGAGTATCACTACAGACCCTACATCAAGAGGGTAATAGGGAAATGCTGCAAACAACTGTAAACACACAAATTTGACTAGCTAAGATGAAAAAGATGGATTCTTTGAAAAGCACGAAGTACTACAGCATACCCAAGATGAGACAGAAAATCTGAATAGTCCTCTATTAAGGAAATTGAATTACTAATTTAAAATTCCTTGAAAGAGCAAGTACAGATGATTTCACTAGAGAATTCTACCAAACATTTGAAGAAAATAGTATTATTTCTAGTCTCTTGCAGAAAATACAAGAGCAGGAAACAGTTTGTAATTTGTTTTATAAAATTTGCACAGATAGCAAAAAGAAAAACACAATAAGACAAAACAAAAAGAAACCCCTACTTTTACATAGCAGTGTCCATCATGAATAGAGACACACAAATCCTTTTTGTAATATACTATATAAAGTTAGAGAAAAAGAGTCACATGATCATATCAATCAGTGCTGACAAAGCATTTGACAAAACTCAACACCTATTTCATGATAAAAACTCTCAGGAAAATGAGAACAGATGTTATAGATTGGATTGTGTTTCCCAGAAAGATGTGTTTAAATGCTAATTGACACCTTAGAATGTGACTTTATTGCAGATGTAGTCCTTTATTGGCTTCCCTGGTAGCTAAGTCAGTGAAGAATCTGCCTGCAATGCAGATGTGGGTTTGATCCCTGAGTTGGGAGGATCTCCTGGAGAAGGAAATGGCCACCCATTTCAGTGTTCTTTCCTGTGAAATCCTACAGACAGAGGAGTCTGGTCGGCTCCAGTCCATGGGGTCACAAAGAGTTAGACATGACTGAGCGACTAGCACTTTGACTTTTTAATCCCATATAAGTGGTGTCCTTATAAGAAAGAAAGAGACACAGAGAGCACAGGTGTGATGACAGAAGTATGGACCTAGATTAACAGTCATACCAGAAGCTAAGAGGACCAGGAAGGATTCTCTCCATAGCCTCATGGGCAGTCTGATTCTGCTCTGACAGTTTAATTTTGAGCATCCATCCTCCAGAACTATGAGAATAGTTTGTTATTTTAAGTCACCCACCGTGTGACACTTTGTTATAGCAATCCTAGGAAACTAGTGCACAGGAGTACTTTAACTTGATAACATGAGTCTACAAAAAAGTCTTAGAGCTATCAATACTATTGTATTTAATGGTGAAAAATTGAATGATTTTCCCTTCTGATTTGGTGCAAAGTAGGGACATTCCCTCTTACACTCTTAATCAACTAGAAGTTCTAGCCAGAGCAGTGAGGCCACAGATGAATAGAATACATATGGATCAGAAAGGAAGAAATAAAATTGTCCATTTTTGGAGATAACATGATTATTTACACAAAGTTCAAGAAATATCTTGAACTGAGTTCAGCAGGATTACAGGATTCAAGATAAAAATCAATGTTTTTTGCAAGAGGAAAAGTTTTAGAGCTCTGCTGTACAGCTGTGGGTATACGGTTGACAGTAGTGTACTATACACTTAAATATTCTGAGAGTTGTTCAGTCACTCAGTTGTGTCCACCTCTTTTCGACCCCATGGACTTCAGCCCTCCAGGCTTCCCTGTCCTTCACCATCTTCTGAAGTTTGCTCAAACTCATGTCGATTGAGTCAGTGATGCTGTCAAACTATCTCATCCTCTGTTGCCCCCTTCTCCTCCTGCCTTCAATCTTTCCCCAAATCAGGGATCTTTCCCAATGAGTCAGCTCTTCATGTCAGGTGACCAAATTATTGGAGCTTCAGCTTCAGCATCAGTCCTTCCAATGAATATTCAGGACTGATTCCCTTTACGATTGACTGCTTCCCTTTACGATTGACTGCTTTGATCTCCGTGCAGTCCAAGGGACTCTCAAGAGTCTTCTCCAACACCACATTTCAAAAGCATCAATCTTTAGTGCTCAGCTTCCTTTATGGTTCAACTCTGTGATCCATATGTGACTACTGGAAAGACCTTCGCTGTGACTGTGTGAAGCTTTGTAAGCAAAGTAATGTGTCTGCTTTTTAATACAATGTCTACGTATGACATAACTTTTCTTTCAAGGAGTAATTTTTTTTATAATTTCATGACTGCAGTTACCATACGTGGTGATTTTGGAGCCCAAGAAAAGAAAGTCTTTCACTGTTTCCCCATCTATTTGCCATGAAGTGATGGGATCAGATAGATGCCTTGATCTTATTTTTTGAATGTTGAGTATTAAGCCAGCTTTTTCACTCTCCTCTTTTCCTCGCCTCCTTTTTCACTCCACCTCAAAAAACAAAACAAAACAAAACAAAAAACTCTATTGTAAATTTAACAAATTATGTATAGGATTTATATGCTAAAAACTACAAAATTATGATGAAGAAAATCGAAGAAGGTCTAAATAAATGAAGAGATATCCTGTGTTCAAGAATGGGAAGACCCAGCCCTATTTGCTTGATTTTTGGGTTATTAGCAGAATTCAGTTCCCACAGTCCTGGGACTGGCATCCATGTTTCCTTGCTAGCTGTCAGTTTATACTTATCTCAACCTTTTAGATTCCACCAGCATTCCTTGGCTCATAGCCCCTTCCTCCATCTTTATAGCCTCTGAAGGCAGGTTGAGTCCCTCTCAAGCTGTGAATCTCTTTTTCCGTATCATCTCTCTAACCCAGCTGGGGAAGGGTCTCAGCTTTAACGGACTATGTAATTATATTTGGCTCTTCTGGATAATCTAGTTTCTGTATTTTAAACTCATACGATAGTAATCATAACTGTAGTTAACTTTCCATTCCTGTGCAAGGCAGCGCCTGCCTAGCTTCTGGTGTTAGGACGTGACCGTCTTAGTGGAACGGGGGTGAGGTTGCTCCGCCTGCCACGTGTGCACCCTGTGGTGGCTGCCTCCCTTGTAGTGGTCTGTCAGTGCCCGTGGCATTGCTCGATCATTCCTTCATGTGCCTGGTCAGCACCAAAATCCGGTGATGTGCAAGTCTCTTACATAAAGTAGTGTTTGCATATAATCTATATGCGTTCTCCTGTATACTTAAATCATCTCTAGATTACTTATAATACACAATACAGTGTGAATTAGGCTAGGCAAATTGGTGT
Source organism: Capra hircus (assembly GCF_001704415.2). Classification (NCBI taxonomy): domain Eukaryota; kingdom Metazoa; phylum Chordata; class Mammalia; order Artiodactyla; family Bovidae; genus Capra; species Capra hircus. The sequence continues at coordinate 84,212,140 of NC_030819.1, read as the reverse complement.
TAATACAACAGAAAGGCTATGTAAATAGTTGCTGGTATGTGGCAGGTTCATCCTTTGCCTTTTGGAACTTTTTGGAATTTTTGTTTTTTCAAATGTTCTCATTCTGCAATATGTTGAACTGGTGGATATCAAGTGCTGACTGTATATGGGTTTTACACAAGGTCCTTCTTACGTGTTTCTTACAAGGTCCTGATCCAGCCACTTGTGCTCGGCATAGGCCTTGCCTTTCGTATTTAATGGTTTTGCATGTGTTCCCTCTGGCTTTGTGACTTCTGTTTCTTTCTGTCACTGATTCTGTTAAGACTCAAGGCAGGCATCAGCCAGTCTGGCCCCTGGAGAGGTCGATGCTGCTGCACCTTCAGTTCCTTTGTTGCCATGATTATAGTGCTACTTATATTATGGGAATAATTTTGCTCGACATTTGTTTTAACCAGTAGTCTGTGAATTTTCTCAAGGGAAGAGAGCATGTTTTTTTCAGCTTTGTATTTCTCATTCATCTGGTCCCATCACTTCATGGCAAATAGAGGTGGAAACAGTGGAAACAGTGTCAGACTTTAGTTTTTTGGGCTCCAAAATCACTGCAGACGGTGATTGCATTAAAAGACCCTTACTCTTTGGAAGGAAATTTATGACCATTATGACCAACCTAGACAGCATATTAAAAAGCAGAGACTTCAGTTTGTCCACAAAGATCTGTCTAGTCAAGGCTATGGTTTTTACAGTGGTCAAGTACAGATGTGAGAGTTGGACTTCAAAGAAAGCTAAGCGCTGAAGAATTGATGCTTTTGAACTGTGGTGTTGGAGAAGACCTTTTGAGTCCCTTGGACTGCAAGGAGGTCCAACCAGTCCATCCTAGGGGAGATCAGTCCTGGGTGTTCATTGGAAGGACTGATGTTGAAGCTGAAACTCTGGCCACCTGATGCAAAGAGTTGACTCATTGGAAAAGACCCTGATGCTAGGAAAGATTGAGGGCAGGAGGAGAAGGAGATGATAGAGGACGAGATGGTTGGATGGCATCATGGACTCAATGGATGTGGGTTTGGGTGGACTCTGGGAGTTGGTGATGGACAGGGAGGTGCCGGGCTCCAGCCCCGGTGGATCCAGGGTAATTTGAAGTGGGGACGGCGTGGCGAAGAAAAACTTATTTATTTAGAAATATAAAAGAAAGATTAGGAAAGAATAGTGTAGTAGGAAAATTTAGTGGGGAAAAGAGGCTGAATAACTTGGTTTATGTGGAGAACTAATAAAATCTCAGGACAAGAGATTTGCACCATCTATGTTAGGCCACCAGCGTCCGTTTGAATAGCGGAGAGTGCCCCGCCTTGGGCTCCCTCTCTCATGGATCTTAGAAGCCGGGGCAAGTACATAGACATGGCGAGCCTCTACGCCCCAGATGGGAATTCAGCCGGAAAATAGAGTAAGAAAAGAATACACAGGGGAAACCAGTCTTTCCAATGACTGGCCCATCCTCTTTTGTCTGGAAAGGCCTTATATACTTTTGATTGTACATAGAGATCAATGGATAATACAAAATTATGCAGCATCAGAAGCCCTGACTCTTATTGAGACCAGGCTTTCTCTCTGTATACCTGGTTGTATATACAAGTTTTAGGTGATTTACATCATCTTCTGGCCTGAAGGCCAATTAACATTTTACGGCCCTTTTTTGATAAGGGTTTGTCAACCAGAAGACTTATTTGTCTTAAAAGTGTTGTTCTTCCCAAAATCTGGGAAAGCACTAAATAAAGAAAAAAAAGCACTAAATAAAGTTACATTCTTACATAGCAAGGATACAACATTTTATAACTAGTAAAAGGAGTACAGTGATTTATAACAAAGAGAAAAGTAATTAACTCAAAAGTCTAGTGTTGCTAACATCAAAACTACTATATTCCTATTTCTGCATCCCGATTACATTGATTAATATCCTCCCAGGTGCCTGAAAGATAAAGGATATGGAGGCCTGGTGGCAAACATTAACTCAACAAACTCTTCACCAAACTAATTCTTAACTCTAAAAGGCTCTATATCTTTAAGATGTTTTGAGCTTCATGCCTCTCACAGTTGGGGGCTGTAAACAATGAGCTGTAAAGCAGAAGGGTCAGATCAGATAAGTTAGAAAGCATTCAAAGGGGAGACTTTTTTTTTCATATGCAGGAGACTGTTAACTGGAGCTCTGAATTAACTCTTTCGGGGATAACCCCCTGTTATGTCAGAAGAGTATAGTATAGCAGACAGTAAACAGACAGATTTTGGTTTCGGGGTAGATGCTCAGACAGAGGACCCCTTGAGACCTGACTCGCCTTGCCCGTCAGGCCTCTCCGCATGACCTTGTCATGGGTGGGATCTCCTGTGCTGGCTCCCGGCAGGGAGGTCTGGTGTGCTGGAGTCCATGGGGTCGCAAAGAGTCGGACACGACTGAGTGACTGAACTGAACTGAGTGCAGTATCAAGCACACAGTGAGTCCCTGCTAACAGCTGACTGACTTGATTAACAAACAGTTGTTTTAGTAGTGGTGAAACATCAACCTTCGAGCAGCAGTCAAGTCCTAAAGTGTGATGTAGGACAGGGACTCAGGTTCATCATCCTTGGTTCAGGATGGACAACAACTAGTTCTGGGGTCAGGATCGATGTTTCTGTCACGAAGGCTGAGACAGGTTCAGTGATGCTGCATGGAGTGTGTCATCACTTGGTGCCTTTTTCTACATGTGTAAAGTTAAGGACAGGAGCCTGGGCATTGGCAGACCTAGATGCTGTTTCAAGCGACCTTAGCTTCTCTTACAGTGTCCTGTTACTTATACAGTTGCCCCTTGAACAGGATAGATTTGAACCACACGAGTCCACTTACAAGTGGATTTTTTTCCGTTGTGAATACTATTATACTGCACAATCTGAGGTTGCTTGAATTTGCAGATATGGAGGAACCCCAGATATGGATATAGAGAGCTGACTGTAGTCACACACTGATTTTTGACTAAGTGGGGGGGGTCAATGACCTTAAGCTATGTTGTTCAAGGATCAACTCTGTATAAAAGTGGGAGGTTCTTCAGCTTCGTTCTAAAACCATTTGAGTGCTTAGTCTGTGCCAGATGATTTAAACACAGATAAGAAAATGGTCCCTGTCTGGTAGGTTTATTCCACCTCTGACAATCCGTGATATGTTTGTCTTTTTCTTCTTTAGAGCACACTTGGAAAGAGAGGTAATAACTTTTGTCTGTAGGAAACAGATAGTGCTTTCCTTTGGCCAGGAAGTAAATTTGAGACCCGATTACCATTTTTGCTTTTTGAGGTGACTGTATTTGTTTCATAAAGCCAAAAATACACCAGAAAGCACTTTGCACTTTTGATGTCATCCTCTGTCTGGAAGCAGTAACAGTTTCAAAGCCTAAGCTTCTTTGAACATTTAAAGGTGGTTTGAACATTTAATCCAAGACCAGCTGCCCCTCTCCCTCTTTTTTTTTTTTCCTTCTTGTTAGTATTTCACCTTTTTTTTTTCCTTCTGCATTGAGACCCTTTTAGGAAGTGCTAAATGGTAATACACTTAGAATTCTTGAAGCAATTAAAAGAGGAGAGTTTGGTATTTCCTGTCATATAATTTTAAGAAGTAGCTTTTGTGTTAAATTAGTGCTTAGCATGTTGCTTTTTGCTGTTTTAAAGCAATTTTTTTTCCATTACCAATGTCATACTAATCTCTGTCATTTCTATTCATGAATAAAAGACACTTGCACAGAGCTTCTTCGTCCATGAGTGCAAGTTTTAGTTAAACCACATGGTGCCCTATGACACTGTGCTGACAGACACAGAATACAGAGCACAGATTTTGTTTCCTGAAGATTGATCATTTATAGATCAGTTGATAATTTTTTTCCCAGGTTGCTTCTTACATTGATGATGAGAAATTTTTCACTTCTGTAGAAAGCTATGGATTTTAATAAACCTCTGTCAGGACTGCAGACCTACCTACTCAATATCACTTTCTTATCTTGAACATCTTTTCCAGGAAAGATAGGAAGTGATATTTGGCCCTATTCTTAAAAATAACATTGCTGAAAATTGTAGGGGTGAGGGCAAAGCTTTTGGGACGATGAGTTTGTGAATGATAACTTCTTAATACAATAAGAAGTTCTTACTGTAAGAACTTGCTAATTTTTAAGAAAAACAAGAAACCTTTTTATGCATTTATTTTGTTTTAAACCATTACATATTCAGTAATTGCATTCACCGGCTTTCATTTTATGTTTAAATATTAGTGCTTCTTTTGTTATCAAGAATCTTTGCTTGCACTCCCTGCATCCTGTCTGACTTGCCTTGTTTTTGATATGTTTTACAAAATGTAAAGTGTAGTCTGGCTTTCAGAAGGCTGTTGCCAGCCTCTCTGATTTTATTGTCATTGATAAATTAATTCCCACCATGAGTTAAAGGCTTATCATGTAAAGTAACAGGGTATAGTGCTTCTTTACATTCAGCTTTTATAGAGAATTAGTTCATGCATAATACTTTGGCCACCTGATGCGAGGAACCAACACATTTGAGAAGACCCTGATGGTGGGAAAGATTGAAGGTGGGAGGAGAAGGGGATGACAGAGGATGAGATGGTTGGATGGCATCACTGATGCAGTGGGCATGAGTTCGAGCAAACTCTGGGAGCTGCAGTCCATGGGGTCGCAAAGAGCTGGGCACGACTGAGTGACTGAACTGAACTGAATATGAATGAGTGGGTGTAATTTTTACTGTAATGACTCATATTCTGCTTAGTAGAAGACAGTTATTTAGTTTGTCCAGAAATAGTTGATTTGAGAACTTCTATGGATCCCAGTATTCTATAATGATATAGTTGTTATATTAGTAATGATACATTTTTTAATAGCTCTGTTCTATTAATATTATTTATTAGTCAGACTTGATTTACCTGGATTGATATGCTTCCTAAATTTTATAGTGGGCTCCAACATGAACATACTGTGTGCACGCGTGTGTGTGTGCTAAGTTGCTTCATTTGTGTCCGACTCTGTGTGACCTTACGGACTATAGCCCTCCAGGCTTCTCTGTCCATGGGATTTTCTAGGCAAGCATACTGGAGTGGGTTGCCATACCCTCCTCCAGAGGATCTTCCTGACTCAGGGATCAAACCCGTGTCTCTTACATCTCCTGCATTGGCAGCTGGGTTCTTTACCACTGGCAGCACCTGGGAATTATGTACAACAGTATCTTATTTTTCCATTAGTATAATTTTAAAGTATTTGTATATTTTGCTATAAGGCATATTAGGAATAGTAAGTTTATTTTCCATGATGATTGAAAGTGATAGCAGTATGAATGATCTTAAAAATTTATATTAGCTTTAGAATATTTTTTATGGGTATACTTTTGAAAATGGAGATTGTTGAAACTTCACCAAGTTTTACTGTGAAGTACTTAGTCAGGAGGGCCTGATGAGCAGAGTCTGTCCACATATCTTAGTGCCAGCTCTCAAAAAACCCTCTAATTACTTCTTGTGTGTTTGATTTCAAGCTTCCCTGCTGCAAGTGAAATTAGAAAAGTACAGAATAGGATGTCATCAAGGAGTTAAGTGGGATGTTATAGGTGTTTTCATGAAATGTGAAAGTAGATTTGAAAGGACTATAGGTAATTTGTTAAGTGCATTCTTGAATTATTCTTATGGATAAGAGATGAGTAAAATAGTTTGAGAAGAGTCTGTCAATCTAAATGGCAGATCTTTTTTGGGTGGTGGTTAAAATCAAACTGGTTTTAGAAAAGGCAGAGGAACCAGAGATCAAATTGCCAACATCTGCTGGATCATTGAAAAAGCAAGAGAGTTCCAGAAAAACATCTTATTTCTGCATTATTGACCATGCCAAAGCCTTTGACTGTGTCGATCATAAAAAACTGTGGAAAATTCTGAAAGAGATGGGAATACCAGACTACCTTACCTGCCTCCTGCGAAAACTGTATGCAGGTCAAGAAGCAGCAGTTAGAACCAGGCATGGAACAGCAGACTGGGTCCACATAGGGAAAGGAATACATCAAGGCTGTATATTGTCACCTTGATTATTTAACTTCTATGCAGAGTACATCATGAGAAACGCTGGGCTGGATGAAGCACAAGCTGGAACTGGGATTGCCGGGAGAAATATCAGTAACCTCAGGTATGCAGATGACACCACCCTTATGGTAGAAAGTGAAGAAGATCTAAAGAGCCTCTTGATGAAAGTGAAAGAGGAGAGTGAAAAAGTTGGCTTAAAGCTCAACATTCAGAAAACTAAGATTATGGCATGCGGTTCCATCACTTCATGGCAAATAGATGTGGAAACAGTGTCAGACTTTATTTTTTGGGCTCCAAAATCTCTGCAGATGGTGACTGCAGCCATGAAATAAAAACATGCTTACTCCTTGGAAGGAAGGTTCTGACCAACCAAGACAGCATATTAAAAAGCAGAGACATTACTTTGCCAACAAAGGTCCATCTAGTCAAGGCTATGGTTTGTCCAGTAGTCATGTATGAATGTGAGAGTTGGACTATAAAGAAATCTGAGCACTGAAGAATTGATGCTTTTGAACTGTGGTGTTGGAGAAGACTCTTGAGAGTCCCTTGGACTGCAAGGAGATCCAACCAGTCCATCTGAAAGGAGATCAGTTCTGAGTGTTCTTTGGAAGGACTGATGCTGACGCTGAACTTCCAATACTTTGGCCACCTGATGCGAAGAGCTGACTCATTGGAAAGACCCTGATGCTGGGAAAGATTGAGGGCAGGAGAAGAAGGGGATGGCAGAGGATGAGATGGTTCGATGGCATCACCGACTCAATGGACATGAGCTGGGGTAAACTCTGGGAGATGGTGATGGACAGGGAGGCCTGGCATGCTGCAGTCCATGGGGTCGCAAAGAGTTGGATCCCACTGAGTAACTGAACTGAACTAGTATCAGAAACTGAATATTTGTAAGTGATTGAGTTATGTTCACCTTAATGTTATATATGCAAAAGAAGAAAATGGAATTTTTAAAGTAATATTTTTATTTTTCATGCAAATATGTTGGTGTTTATTCTTACTTTCTAAGGAATGTACTATTTTGTGTTAAGTAAGACAGTGGCATTATATCTTGGTATGTGACTTAAATTTTTTTATTCTTAATAACATCCTGCTTCTGATTATGATTATTAACCTTCCATTTTTCGAAGACTGCTGCCCCACACATGCATAAAATCAGACATACGAACATTTATGCAAGCACATATACTCAAAGAAATATAAATATATTTCATATTATATTTTTTTCTTTCCCCTACTGTTTAGAAGATAAATTGTTACCATTATTTTATTTATTGTGCTAGGTTTTCCAGATCACCGCTGATTTTCCTATGGTACTTTTACTATAGTAGGTGTGAGCTGTTGTCTGTTGGCAGAGTTATCCTAGTTACATACATGTTGTTCTTTAGTTGCTAAGAGAAGGTGAACGTGAAGTCGCTCATTCCTGTCAGACTCTTTGCAACCCCATGGACCATAGGCTCCTCTGTCCAAGGGATTTTCTAGACCAGAATACTGTAGTAGGTGGCCATTTCATTCTCCAGGGAATCCTCCTGACCCAGGGATCAAACCCACATCTCCTGCATTATCAAGTGGATTCTTTACCACTGAGCCACCAGTGGAAATCCCAATTACGTACATACTTATTATATTAATGGGTTTACAGAATGGAGGTGTTTGTGTCAAGATGGAAATACTTATTTGAAAATAATGATGAAGCTTTTTAAAAAAATGCAGTTGAAGTTTGAAATTTTGAGAAATTGTTAACATGTATAAGGATGTATTTTAGTGTTTTGGAAAATTCTCATAGAACATGCTTTTTACAGTATTTTGACTACTTTTTTCAGTAGTCTTTATCTGTATGTAGACCAGAGTCCTCTCTCTTCAAATATTGCTACCTTGCCCAGTGTCTGCTTTTCAGAAAAGTCCAGACTGGGGCTTGCCCAGTGGTGAGCTAGTGAATGTTTAACCGCCAGCTCTCTGGTTGAGGTGGTGCTCTGACCAGCAGCGTCAGCTGCTTCTGTCGTGTCAGTACTTCCAACATGGCAGGGTTAAACTGCTCATGTGGTGTCAGTGGACATGGGGCATGGACGTGCTGGGCATACGAAGCTCTCACAAAGCCAAGTGCAGGCTGGGCTCCGCCTCCCACTGGCTGTCCCATCATTGCTGCTGCTTTCACAGCTGAGGTTGTGAATCATGAAGACCTTTATATACAATGTTATTCTTTTGTTGTATTTATGACTAGATTATCACAAGTGCAGAATATTTGTGAGTATATATCATTATCATGATAAAACTCAAATACTGACTTAATATATGACTGTTGGTTTTTCTGTTTTTCAGTTGGGTGGAAAGCTTTGGACGTGAGGGGCTTGGATTATTACTGGACATCTTGGAAAAGCTGATTAGTGGCAAAATGTAAGTATTGCTAATCATTATTTCCAGTTAAGCTACATTTGCATGTCCAATGATGACTCCAACACTGATATCTTTCATGCAGACAAGAAACAATTGTGAAGAAGAATCAGCACAAAGTCATACAGTGTCTGAAGGCCTTGATGAATACCCAGGTATGCACATAGGTAGCTGTATTGTTCTTTATTAGTTCTTACAGAAATTCTTATGAAGTAGAGTTATGTAATACAGAATTTACACCAAAGTGATGTACTGCTTTGGTAAGCTGTTCAGTATATAATGGAAAACTGTTGAATTGTGTTGTTCTGGTTTTGTGTCAAATGAGCTGTGTATCAACAGGAGATACTTGGGGATGAATAGACCCTCTTCTGCTGCTTCATTCTTCGTACACAGATTAATTCTCTTTTCCCCCTGTCCTTCCCCCCTACCTCAGTACCTCGCTCTCTGTCTGCATTTTGGTTCTCCTTTCTTCTTCCCTTCCTTCTTTTGTAATTTTCAAAAGTATAGCATGAATCAGCTTGGAAGTCATACATGATTATTAAATATGATCTTCAGTAATACTTATTACCAAAGAATTAAGTTGGAAAAGCTTAGTTTTTATAGTCTAGGAATTTAAACCTTTAATGAAATTAATGTGAACCGATATGAACAGATCCCAGAGGTGGGCAATGATAATGCAAATGCAGCAAATGCTTGAACAGTGCATGTGTGAACTTCGCTGATCCACATACATGAGGATTTTTAAAATAAATACATATTTGTACTGTAAGAATATTTGCTCCTCCTTATGGTTTTTTTCAATAACATTTTCTTTTCTCTGCCTTATTTTAAAAATATAGTATATAATGCATTTGACATATAAAATATGTTAATTGACTGTTTATGTTATTGGTAAGGAGTCAAGAGTAAGCTAAGTAAATAAGCTTTTGGGGAATCAAATATTATACTCAGATTTTTGACTGCCTGAGGAGTTGGTGCCCGTAGTCCCTGTGATGTGCAAGAGTCAGCTGTAATATTGAAACCAAATATAATATGGTGAATCTGCAGTTTGAATATTTAAGGAGCATACATTAGAAGAGAGAAATGGTTTTGCCCTGTACTGAAGTTCGGTTTCTCTAACAGTGTTTCCATTCTTTCGTACTGTTAATTGCAGAAGTTAGCTCTGTTCCAGGATGTGTCTCTAGCTCTAACATATAAATACATCTACTTCCTGATCATGTGCAAAAATGATAGGTGTTTTCATTCATTAGACAGTGGGAGAGGAAATTTTACCTATGGTAATGATGATGTGTGTTTTATAGCAAAACTGTATACTTCTGATAATTTTTAAAAATTCATTTAAAAAATAAATCATTAGAGAATTTCATACTTAACTACTTGTTAAATTATTAACATTTACTTTTCTATTGATTAAATGCAGCAAATAGTTATATTTTCTAATTATTTATCTTACTGGACTATTTATGAATTTTTCATCATTTTCTGAAGCCTAAATTTCTGTTTTTAGCCAATGAAATATTTTTAACCTCCATGCTTTCTCTTATCAGATATAATTTCAGGGAAAATTTCTGTTATATAAATCACAACCCGTTTCTGTATGGAACTTATTGTTCTGTGAGAGTTTGATTTTAGATATATTATGTAGCTTTTGTAGAATATGTGTTAAGAGTGAATGAGTAAAGGAATCAAACTATTAATAAGGAGTTTCCCAACTGAGCTTGTAATACTTGCTGTGGTGGCAGTGGGGGTGGGGAGTGGGACCTCCTAAAGTAGAAGTATGAATTGGGAATTTCAGTGGTGAAGGCTGAGTAGAAAAAACTCAGGAATGTTTTTTAAAAACCAAAGGAGTATTTGAATCATAATTTGAATTTGAGAAGAATGTCATGGTTAAAGTGAGGGGTTATATAGGATATAATATTCTTACTTGGTTTGAAATTGAATTTGAAAGAGAGTAAACTTTATGTTTACTCTCAAAATCATCCCATTTATATTAATATCGTGTTGTCTTTCTGATGACAAAATATCATTCTGATCAGAATACATATATTCCTGCAGTAGTTTCTACATGGTATCAGCCCAGATCACCCTTCAGCTTCTGCCCATTTATGAACCAAGTGTTACTGTCTAGGCCTGCACTGTGGAATGCCATTATCACGTGTGGCTCCTGAGCCCTTGAGATGTGACCACTCTGAACTGATATGTGCTCTGAGTGTGGAATACACTTTGGAGTTTGAATACTTAAGAGAAAAGAAAAAGTGAAAGTAGCTCATCAGTAAATGTTTTGTCCTGATTACGTGTTGAAATGATGACCTTTTGGATATATTGAAACGCTTCTATGAAAATGAGGGTTACTTTCCCTGGGCATTTTACGTAGTGCCTGGGGTTCACACTGTAATCCTCTGGGACAGTGCACTGTGGTCCTATACCGGGTCCTGTACCAGGACCACAGAGCAGATTTAACTTTGGTCAACACATGATATTAATATAAACGGGATGATTTTGAATGTAAACAATGTTTGTTTGCTACTGCTAGGCTGTCACATCCTACTGGAAGATATGGAGTTATGTTAATGACTCAGTATTTTGATTTAAAGATGTATACCTCTCTTAGGTCCCACTTACAATCTGTGGGAGATAAGTATCAAATAACAGAGGATGAATGAAAGCAACACAACAGTACTATTTATTCACCATACATCCCAGAGGATCCTTTTAAAGAGTGAGGAATTAGTTGAATAGAATTACTATTAATACCAAGCTCTAAAAAGGACCTTAATCCCAATTAAACTCAAGATTAGCATTAGATATCAGTATCAAAGTTAAATCTGCTCCTGGTTAAATCCGCTCCAGGAGCACCAGAGCTGCTCCTACCAGCCTTCCTTCCCCCAGGAGAGTTCCTCCTGTGCATTTTGTGTGTGCCTGTTGGGGAATCTCAGTATTCCTCACTGCTTTTCCCTTTCTCTAGTTGCTGAAAATTACCTGTGAGCAGTCATCTGTATTTGATTGATTTTCTTAGTTTTTAATGTAAAGGGAATAGTTGTATGAATTTTTTTTACATTATTTATGTTTTCTCACTTTACTACATGTACAAGTATAGTTTCTTATAAACATTCTTTTAATAACTGCATTTTCTTCAAGGCAGTATTATTTTTTAACTAACCACTAAAATTTAACCCTTTTTTCCCATAATGTTGTAGTATGGCTTGGAAAGAATTATGAGTGAAGAGAGGAGTCTTTCTTTGCTTGCCAGAGCCATTGATCCTGAGCAGCCTGGCATGATGATGGATGTGGTTAAGCTCCTTTCTGCAGTGTGCATCGTAGGGGAGGAAAGCATGTAAGTCTCAACTTGTTTCTCTCATTACACAGTAATTTAATACAGTTTGATTCAATAATGTTTTCATTATTCTGTTTTAGTCTAGAATTTATTTTAAATAATGAAGTATACTTAAGTAGCTTATTCAGATTCATATTGGCTGAACAGAAATGTAAATTTTTCTTCTCTTAATTGATATAGTAGTTATGGACTGACATGTTTCTATGAAAAATGGATTTCTTTATTATTTTTAAACAGTTTTGAACTCAGACCTTCAGTAAACAGTCTAAATGAAGACTTTGAAAAATATACAGATTGGTTCTGTTTCTTATGATGTTTTTCAGATAGAAGTATAAGTGAATAATTGATACTATAATGGTCGAGGGTAGAATGTGTTGACCATAAAGTGTATCGTGAAGTTTGAACTTTAAAGACATTATCTACAATTTCTAAAGCTGTAGCCAAAAAGCCATTACATGTATATAAAGATAAACCTTTTGTCTTTTTAAGAAAGATTAGTGTTCTTATTACAAGAGAGCATTTAAAAATTACTTAAAATGCCTTTTATGTATGGTAAAGATATTCAAACTGAACGATTAATAGAGCAAACAGCAACGGCTTTCCCACCTCTAAGTGTGGGCAGTGCCCTGTGAGTGAAACCCCCAGCACACATTGGAAACTTGTCCATGTGGGTCCTGTGGGTCCGCTGACTGGAGCCCCGCTCAGCTGGACTTCGCTGGGGAGGCAGCAGGCACCACTTGGCCGGCGCCCCTCCCTGGATGAGGCCGAGTCTGCTGCAGTCCCAGCTGCAAAGCCACGAGTGCAGCTTTAGCACTTTCCCATTTTAAGAAGGCCACCCAAGGATGAATTTAATGTAGAAGCATGGTGTGCCTCCTCTGTCCCCCCCTCGCCTCTCTTTCCCTCTGCCCCCTATGTCTTCTTCCTCTTCCCCCTCCTCCCCGCCTCCTGTGCCTTCTCTTTTCTCTTTCTCCTTCCCTTCTTGTCCTTCTCTTCCTTTATCCTCTTTCTCCTTTTCCTCCTCCCTCTTCTACTATTTTTCCTTCACTTCCATATTACTTATATTATTTCTTGATTTCAGATAGATTATTTAAATGATGTTAAGAACTGTTAGGACTAAACTGTCTATGTCCACAAACTGAGATTTTACAGTATACCAGGTACTGTTAGCATAAGTATTCTTTAAAGAAATAGCAAGTATATTTCTTACATAACCATCATTCTTTATATTTGACTATAATTACTCACTACTGTGTGTGTTTGGCCACCAGAACTTCATTTGCTTACGCTCAAGGCACAGTACGGTTGTAGTGGTTAAAAGCAGTCTGGACCCACATCCTTGCTCTAGCACTGTACTATTTAGTAGATATGAGACCTTAGACAAATTGTTTAACCCTTCTCTGCTTCAGTTTCCTAACGTACAGTATAGATTAGCAATAATACCTACTTTGGGGAAAGTACCTGATATGTAGTAAGCACTATATAAATGTTTGATAAATAAATATAGGGTTATTATGAGGAATAAATGAATATGTAACATGGTTTGGGCTTGAAATGTGCTATGTAATCACTAAGACACTTTTTTTTTAAAATTTTTATTTATTTTTTTATTTTTTAAATTTTAAAATCTTTAATTCTTACTTGGGAACGCATGTAAGAATTAAAGATTTTAAAATTTAAAAAATAAAAAAATAAATAAAAATTAAAAAAAAATTTTTTTAAATGTTATTGCTTGTCTAGAAGTAGTGACTGGAGCGTAGTAGGTTAAGCTACTGGTTTTGAGTTACTTGGGTTATTTGCTGTTTGCAGTTTAATTTGTAATTTTCCAATAGCCTTGAAGAAGTCTTAGAAGCTTTAACATCAGCTGGAGAAGAAAGAAGAATTGACAGATTTTCTTCTATTGTGGAAGGTCTTCGGCAAAATTCAGTTCAGTTGCAAGTAGGTTTCATGTTTATCATTCATAACGTTTTGTAAATGTTTACTGACTGATATTTAATAATAACATGTGAAACTGTTCAGATCAGTTCAGTTCAGTCGCTCAGTCGTGTCCGACTCTTTGTGATCCCATGAATCACAGCACTCCAGGCCTCCCTATCACCAACTCTCAGAGTTAAACATCATGTTAGATTGAAACATTATCATATCCAAGTTACCTATTTAATATTCATTTAATTTCTCTCTTTCTTGACACAATAGTTTTATTGCTATAATTTTTGTTTTAGCCATTGCTAATCAAACATGAGTATCTTTAAGGAATTATTGTAGCCTGATTTCTATCTTCAAATTTTTAAAAATCTAATTGGTGTGGTTGGGACCTGGCTATAGAGAACTTTTAAAGATCCTCAGATGATTCTAATGTATAGTAAAATTTGGAAACTGAGGTTGCCAATAGATATGAAGTAAGTCTGTTTTACACTTAGTAGACATTATAGTTTCAAATTTTATTTTAAAAGGGTATACCTTAGCCATTTAATTTTTCTCAACTTGGTAGGAATAGAAGAGCCAGATCTTAGTGTTAAATTAATAAAAATGAGCATGACATTTGATGACAAATCAGAAAATGTTCAGTTAGTTCAGTCGCATGGTTGTGTCTGACTCTTCCCAGCACGCCAGGTTTCCTTGTCCATCACCAACTCACTGAGCTTGCTCAAACTCATGTCCATCGAGTTGGTGATGCCATCCAACAATCTCATCCTCTGTTGCCTCCTTTTCTTCCCATATTCAACCTTTCCCAGCATCAGGGTTTTTTCAAATGAGTCATCTCTTCATATCAGGTGGCCAAAGGATTGGAGCTTCAGCTTCAGCATCAGTCCTTCCAAAGAACACCCAGGACTGATTTCCTTTCGGATGGACTGGTTGGATCTCCTTGCAGTCCGAGGGACTCTCAAGAGTCTTCTCCAACACCACAGTTCAAAAGCATCAATTCTCTTGTTCTCAGCTTTCTTTATGGTCCAACTCTTGCATCCATACATGACTACTGGAAAAACCTTAGCTTTGACTAGATAGACCTTTGTTGGCAAAGTAATGTCTCTGCTTTTGAATATGCTATCCAGGTTGGTCATAGCTTTTCTTCCAAGGAGCAAGCGTCTTTTGATTTCATGACTGCAGTCACCATTGTCACCAAGTCACTTTGGAGCTCAGGAAAGTAAAGTCTGTCATTATTTCCATTGTTCCCCATCTATTTAGAATGAAGTGATGCAGTCAGATGCCATGATCTTCCTTTTTTGAATGTTGAACCTTAAGCCAGCCTTTTCACTCTCCTCTTTCACATTCATCAAGAGGTTCTTTAGTTCCTCTTCACTTTGTGCCATAAATATGGTGTCATCTGTGTATCTGAGGTTATTGATATTTCTCCCAGCAGTCTTGATTCTAGCTTGTGCTTCATCCAGCCCAGCATTTCGCATGATATGCTCTGTATAGAAGTTAAATAAGTGGGGTGACAGTACACAGCCTTAATGTACTCCTTTCCCAATTTGAAACCAGTTTGTTGTTCCATGTCTGGTTCTAACTGTTGCTTCTTGACCTGCATAGAGATTTCTCAGGAGGCAGGTCAGGTAGTCTGCTGTTCCAATCTCATTAAGAATTTTCCACGGTTTTTAGTGATCCACACAGTCAAAAGCTTGGTGGAGTTAATAAAGCAGAATTAGATGTTTTTCTGTAACTGTTGCTTTTTCTGTGATCCAGTGGATGTTTTTCAATTTGGTCTCTGGTTTCTCTGCCTTTTCTAAATCCAGCTTGAACATCTGGAAGTTCTCAGTTCACGTACTGTTGACGCCTTGCTTAGAGAATTTTGATCATTACTTTGCTAGCGTGTGAGATGAGTGCAATCGTGCGGTAGTTTGAACATATTTTGGCATTTCCTTTCTTTGGAATTTGAACAAAAACTGACCTTTTCCAGTCCTGTGGTCACTGCTGAATTTTCTAAATTTGCTGACATACTGAATGCAGCACTTTCACAGCATCATCGTTTAGGATTTGAACTGACTTGACTGGAGTTCCATCACCTCCTCGAGCTTTGTTTGTAGTAATGCTTCCTAAGGCCACTTGACTTCACATTCCAGGATGTCTGGCTCTAGGTGAGTAATCACACCATCGTGGTTTTTTTTTGTA
Organism: Capra hircus; assembly: GCF_001704415.2. Taxonomy (NCBI): domain Eukaryota; kingdom Metazoa; phylum Chordata; class Mammalia; order Artiodactyla; family Bovidae; genus Capra; species Capra hircus. The sequence continues at coordinate 84,196,262 of NC_030819.1, read as the reverse complement.
TAGTTCCTCTGGGTATTCTTGCCATCTCTTTTTAATATCTTCTGCTTCTATTGATTGCTGCTGCTGCTGCTGCTGCTATGTTGCTTCAGTCGTGTCCGACTCTATGCAACCCCATAGACGCCAGCCTACCAGGCTCCCCCATCCCCAAGATTCTCCAGGCAAGATCACTGGAGTAGGTTGCCATTTCCTTCTCCAGTGCATGAAAATGAAAAGTGAAAGTGAAGTCTCTCAGTCGTGTCTGACTCTTAGCGACCCCATGGACTGCAGCCCACCAGGCTCCTCCATCCATGGGATTTTCCAGGCGAGAGTACTAAGTCCATACTATTTCTGTCCTTTATTGAGCCCATCTTACCATGAAATATTCCCTTGGTGTCTCTAATTTTCTTGAAGAGATCTCTAGTCTTTCCCATTCTGCTGTTTTCCTCTGTTTTGTTGCATTGATCACTGAGGAAGGCTTTCTTATCTCTCTTTGCTATTCTTTGGAACTCTGCATTCAAATGGGTATATCTTCCCTTTCTCCTTTGCCTTTCTCTTCTCTTCTTTTCTCAGCTATTTGTAAGACCTCCTCAGACAACCATTTTTCCTCTTTGTATTTCTTTTTCATGGGGATGGTCTTGATCACTGCCTCCTAGATAATGTCATGAACCTCCGTCTATAGTTTTTCACTGTCTATCAGATCTAATCCCTTGAATCTATTTGTCACTTCCACTGTATAATTTAAGGGCTTTCATTTAGGTCATTCCTGAATGGTCTCATGCTTTCCCCTACTTTCTTCAATTTCAGTCTTAATTTGGTAATAAGGAGTTCATGATCTGAGCCACAGGCAGCTCCTAGTCTTATTTTTGTTGACTGTATAGAGCTTCTCCATCTTTGGCTGCAAAGAATATAATCAGTCTGACTTAGGTATTGACCATCTGTGATGTTCATGTGTAGCGTCTTCTCTTGTGTGTTGTTGCAAGGTGTTTGGTATGACCAGTGCGTTCTCTTGGCAAAACTGGTACTCTTTGTTCTGTTTCATTTTGTACTCCAAGGCCAGAAAATGTTAGGTATTGCCTAATTAATAACTTTTTGTAACCTTTCTGAGGATGGTGTTTGTGAATCTCCTTCTGATGGCAGCATTTTGTATTGGCAGTGATGAGCCCTCTGTGATTGGTGTCTCGGGCAGTAGGCAGCTTTGAAGGTCTGAATCCTGTGTTGGCACTCTTGCATGAGTCCAATCCCTAGAGCTTCTTGAAATGAGCCCATCCTTCCTCAGGTGGGAGTGAAGGCTGGGCTGTATGTCTGCTGCTGACTTCAGCCCTGATCCTTCAGTTGCCTGTGGGCTGGCGCCTGTTCATTCATACATCTTTACCCTTTTTTCCCCTTCCCTTCTTTCTTATTGGCCCCGGATTTCTTGTTCACCACAGTTCTAATGAAGAGTGAACCTGAAAGAACCTGTGTAGAGAAAAGCTGAGCGATCACTTCATCTGAATTTTCCTCTAAGACTCTTGTACCTTCAACTTGTATAGTATTTGTGCAAATCCCAGTGGGTTATAAGATTAATTTTGGTAATTTCTGTAGCATATTAGAAATTATCTCTAATTTTAAAAAAACTAAGTATAAAATATGATAGTTATATGTAAAGTTTAAGTAAACATCTTTTTGTTCTAATACATGCTTTTCATATTTAATGACACATATATACAGGAATGATGAAATGAATAGAGTTTTGAATCAGCCAGACTTGAATCTGAATCCAGCTTTTCACATCCTAGCTATATGAGATTCTAGAACACTTCCTCAGTCTTTTCTGTACCTCAGTTTTCCCAGTTTCATGATGGCAGTAATCTCAGTACCTAGCTCATTGTTGATGCAAGGATTACATAGGATATGAACTCAAATGCTTAGTACACTGCTTGGTTCATTAACAGAAGCATTCCCTAAATGCTGGCTTTAAAATGTATTTCAGTAAATTGAAAAGACAAAGTCAGTGGAGACTAAATGTGATCTTCATTTTTTCAGGAAACATTACGAGTGCTGATATTAAAATTGGTACTTAACTATGCAACATTTAATGAAAATTTATTAACAAAAATTTATATTCACACATGAACGCATGCACCAATTTTTATAGTGATTTTATTTATAATAGCCCCAAACAGTGAACAACCCCGATGTCCCTCAACAGGTGGGTGGCTACACTGTGGTACACCTGTACTTAGAATACCCTTCGACATTAGAAAGGATACAACTTGCATGGATCTTCAGAGAATTATCCAGATGGAAAAATGCAAGTCCTAAAAGGTTAGACACTGTGTGATTCCATTCTTGGAATCAAATGGAATGTGATTCCATTCTTGGAATCAGATTAAATTATAGAGAACAGTTCTCTAAGAACAATTTACTGCTTTACTGGTTTTCAAAAGTTGGTCATGGGGTCTGGAAAAGTGTTGGACATGTTTATAAATTATAGCAGGAAGGAATGTTGTGTGATTAAAGCTGTTGAGTACCTTAATTCTGCACATGGTTACAGAAATCTGTACATGTGATGAAATCGTGTAGAACAGTACATGCATCCACAGTTGAGCGTAAAGCTGGTAAAATCTGAAAAATCACTGTAGATAGTAGCAATTTCAGCTTCTTGGTTTCAGTACTATACTGATGCAAGTTGTTACCAATGGAAGGAATTGTGTGAGGAGTACTGAGGACTAATCTGTGTTTTTTTTCCCAAACTTCCCAAGAACCTGTAATTCAGTTCAGTTCAGTCTCTCAGTCGTGTCCGACTCTTTGCGACCCCATGAATCGCAGCACGCCAGGGCTCCCTGTCCACCAAATCCCAGAGTTCGCTCAGACTCACGACCATCGAGTCCATGATGCTATCCAGCCATCTCATCTTCTGTCGTCCCCTTCTCCTACTCCCAATCCCTCCCAGCATCAGAGTCTTTTCCAGTGAGTTAACTCTTCGCATGAGGTGGCCATAGTACTGGAGTTTCAGCTTTAGCATCATTCCTTCCAAAGAAATCCCAGGGCTGATCTCCTTCAGAATGGACTGGTTGGATCTCCTTGCAGTCCAAGAGACTCTCAAGAGTCTTCTCCAACACCACAGTTCAAAAGCATCAATTCTTCAGCGCTCAGCCTTCTTCACAGTCCCAACTCTCACATCCATGCATGACCACAGGAAAAACCATAGCCTTGACCAGACGGACCTTAGTCGGCAAAGTTATGTCTCTGCTTTTGAATATGCTCTCTAGGTTGGTCATAACTTTCCTTCCAAGGAGTAAGCGTCTTTTAATGTCATGGCTGCAGTCACCACCTGCGGTGATTTTGGAGCCCCAAAAAACAAAGTCTGACACTGTTTCCACTGTTTCCCCATGTATTTCCCATGAAGTGATGGGACCGAATGCCATGATCTTCGTTTCCTGAATGTTGAGCTTTAAGCCAGCTGTTTCACTCTTCTCTTTCACTTTCATCAAGAGGCTTTTGAGTTCCTCTTCACTTTCTACCATAAGGGTGGTGGTCATCTGCATATCTGAGGTTATTGATATTTCTCCTGGCAATCTTGATTCCAGCTTGTGTTTCTTTCAGTCCAACGTTTCTCATGATGTACTCTGAATATAAGTTAAATAAGAAGGGTGACAATATACAGCCTTGACGTCCTCGTTTTCCTATTTGGAACCAGTCTGTCGTTCCATGTCCAGATCTAACTGTTGCTTCCTGACCTGCATACAGATTTCTCAAGAAGCAGGTCAGGTGGTGTGGTATTCCCATCTCTTTCAGAATTTTCCACAGTTTATTGTGATCCACACAGTCAAAGGCTTAGGCATAGTCAATAAAGCAGAAATAGATGTTTTTCTGGAGCTCTCTTGCTTTTTCCAGGATCCACCGGATGTTGCTAATTTGATCTCTGGTTCCTCTGCCTTTTCTAAAACCAGCTTCAACATCAGGAAGTTCACGCTTCACATATTGCTGAAGCCTGGCTTGGAGAATTTTGAGCATTACTTTACTAGCGTGTGAGATGAGTGTAATTGTGCGGTAGTTTGAGCATTCTTTGGCATTGCCTTTCTTTGAGATTGGAATGAAAACTGAACTTTTCCAGTCCTGTGGCCACTGCTCAGTTTTCCATATTTGCTGGAATATTGAGTGCAGCACTTTCATAGCATCGTATTTCAGGATTTGAAACAGCTCAGCTGGAATTCCATCACCTCCACTAGGTTTGTTTGTAGTGATGCTTTCTACGGCCTTCTTGACTTCACATTCCAGGATACCTGGCTCTAGGTGAGTGATCACACCACTGTGATTATCTGGGTCATGAAGATCTTTTTTGTACAGTTCTTCTGTGTATTCTTGCCACCTCTTCCTAATATCTTCTGCCTCTGTTAGGTCAATACCATTTCTGTCCTTTATCAAGCCCATCTTTGCATGAAATGTTCCCTTGGTATCTCTAACTTTCTTCAAGAGATCTCTAGTCTTTCCCATTCTATTCTTTTACTCTATTTCTTTGCATTGATCGCTGAAGAAGGCTTTCTTATCTCTTCTTGCTATTCTTTGGAACTCTGCATTCAGATGCTTATATCTTTCCTTTTCTCGTTTACTTTTCACTTCTCTTCTTTTCACAGCTATATGTAAGGCCTCCCCAGACAGCCATTTTGCTTTTTTGCATTTCTTTTCCATGGGGATGATTTTGATCCGTGTCTCCTGTACAACGTCATGAAACTCCATCCATAGTTCATCAGGCACTCTCTCTATCAGATCTAGGCCCTTAAATCTATTTGTCACTTCCACTGTATAATCATAAGGGATTTGATTTAGGTTATACCTGAATGGTCTAGCGGTTTTCCCTACTTTCTTCAATTTAAGTCTGATTTTGGCAATAAGGAGTTCCTGATCTGAGCCACAGTCAGCTCCTGGTCTTGTTTTTGTTGTCTGTATAGAGCTTCTCCATCTTTGGCTGCATAGAGTATAATCAGTCTGATTTTGGTGTTGACCATCTGCTGATGTCCACGTGTAGAGTCTTCCCTTGTGTTGTTGGAAGAGGGTGTTTGCTATGACCAGTGCATTTTCTTGGCAAAACTCTATTAGTCTTTGCCCTGCTTCATTCTGTATTTCAAGGCCAAATTTGTATGTTACTCCAGGTGTTTCTTGACTTCCTACTTTTGCATTCCAGTCTCCTATAATGAAAAGGACATCCTTTTTGGGTGTTAGTTGTAAAAGGTCTTGTAGGGCTTCATGGAATCGTTCATCTTCAGCTTCTGCAGCGTTCCTGGTTGGGGCATAGACTTGAATTACAGTCATATTGAATGGTTTTCCTTGGAAACGAACAGAGATCATTCTGTTTTTGAGATTGCATCCAAGTACTGCATTTCAGACTCTTTTGTTGACCATGATGGCTACTCCATTTCCTCTGAGGGATTCCTGCCCACAGTAGTAGATGTAATGGTCATCGGAGTTAAATTCACCCCTTCTAGTCCATTGTGGTTCGCTGGTCCTAGAATGTCGACGTTTACTCTTGCCATCTCTTGTTTGACCACTTCCAATTTGCCTTGATTCATGGATCTGAGATTCCAGGTTCCTATGCAATATTGCTCTTTGTAGCATCAGATCTTCCTTCTATCACCAGTTACATCCACAGCCGGGTATTGTTTTTGTTTTGGCTCTGTCCCTTCATTCTTTCTGGAGTTATTTCTCCACTGATCTCCAGTAGCGTGTTGGGCACCTACTGACCTGGGGAGTTCTTCTTTCAGTATCCTATCATTTTGTCTTTTCATACTGTTCATGGGGTTCTCAAGGGAAGAATACTGAAGTGATTTTCCATTCCCTTCTCCAGTGGACCACATTCTGTTAGACCTCTCCACCATGACCCGCCAGTCTTGGGTAATGACTTCAAAATAAAAGGTTTAAATCTTGATAAAATTGAGCTTCCAACTTTTTTTTTTTGCATCCTTAATACATCATTTGATATTTGAAAGATGTGAGGGAAAAGATAGAGAAGGGTGGTAAGACCAAAGCCAAGTTCTGCCTAGGTACATTACAGGGTTGACTCATTAATTGGAAGTTTGACCTCTGTTGTTGTTTAGTCACTAAATCATGTCCAACTCTTTGTGACCCCGTGGACTGTAGCCTGCCAGGCTCCTCTGTTATGGGATTTCCCAGCAGGATCAGTGGAGCGGACTACTGTTTCTTCCTGCAGGGACTCTTCCCTGCCCAGGGACGGGACCTGGGTCTCCTGATTGGCAGGCAGACTCTTTACCACTGAGCCACCTGAGAAGCCCTAGGTGGTTTATACTTTTTGGTTGTTATAATGCTACTGTGAATATTTGTGGAGATGATATTTTTAAACAGCTGATAATTTGCCTTACTCAGTGCTGGGACAGTAAGGGTGGAGAGGAGGGGCCTGCAGCAGTGCTTCCTGGACAGCTGTGAAGCCATGCAGTTAATTCACTTCTTGAGAAATTTTTACCAGGATGCAGGTGGCTGGTTACATTTACTTTTATGAAACCGACTGCCTTATTTATTATATTTTCTGTTATGCTTAATAAGATTATTTTTTTAAGTCCTATAAACACTGAAGTTTTATGATAAAATTTTAAAGTTTAATTTTCATTGAGAAGTCAAGGTCATTAGCATCATTTAATGTTGCAACATCTTTGTTGTTTTTTTTTATAAGTTCAGGTTAAATTTGTGTCGTCTTGATTAAGAACAGACAATGGGAAGATTTTTGCTAAATTCTGATATCCCTACTGAATAGTTTTGCTAAATTCTAATATCCCCACTGAATAGTTTTGTTGAGAGTTCTTATACTAATGGATGTTTCTTCTTATAAACCCAAATATATGAAATAGCTAACAGGTAAGGAGTTAAAAGTAAAGATATTATTTTTCAGATAGCTAACTTAGAGGGAGATAACTGACTTGTTTTTCTGGGATTGCTTGTGCTCTATATCCTTTGAAATCGTCAAACAGTACTGTAGTAATAATAGCTAAATATCTTTTCTTTTTGGTGTTTCTCAATTAAATTCAAATAAAAAATATTTTAGCACTAACCAGTTACCAGTTTTCCAATAAGACTCTAAGTACCCATTTTATTCCATTAGCTATATAAGTTGCACTTATTAAAATGTACTAGACAGGAGTGATACTAGCAAATCAAATAAAAATAAACTTTGTTTATCTATGAATAAAGTAGAAACCAGTTGTTTGCTTATAAATTGGAGAAAATGGGAGATAGTAAAATTAAAAAAAATCCTCATTGTTCCTTTATTGCAAAGTATATTTATTCCAAAGTACTTTTTAAAGGACGATTGTTACACTTTCTTGAGTCTCATAATAGTAATTATGAAGATAATGTGGCTGCTGCTGATTTTGATAGAATTGAGCAGACTTCCACCCTTTTCTCCAATTAGTATAGTAAGAAAGTGCCAAATTGAGTACCAGCAATAACTTAAAATCATTTCAGGATTTCAGTTCAGTTCAGTTCAGTCGCGCAGTCATGTCCGACTCTTTGTGACCCCATGAATCGCAGCACCCCAAGCCTCCCTGTCCATCACCAACGCCCGGAATCCACCCAAACCCATGTCCATTGAGTCGGTGATGCCATTCAACCATCTCATCCTCTGTCGTCCCCTTCTCCTGCCCTCAGTCTTTCCCAGCATCAGGGTCTTTTCAAAGGAGTCAGCTCTTCACATCAGGTGGCCAAAATATTGGAGTTCAGCTTCAGCATTCGTCCTTCCAATGAACACCCAGGACTGATCTCCCCTAGGATGGACTGGTTGGATCTTCTTGCAGCCCAAGCGACCCTCAAGAGTCTTCTCCAACACCGCAGTTCAAAAGCATTAATTCTTCAGCGCTCAGCCTTCTTCACAGTCCAACTCTCACATCTGTAGATGACCACAGGAAAGTCCATAGCCCTGACTAGATGGACCTTTTGTGACAACTAATGTCTCTGCCTTTTAATATGCTATCTAGGTTGGTCATAACTTTCCTTCCAAGGAGTAAGCATCTTTTAAATTCATGGCTGGAATGACCAGCGGCAGTCACCTTGGAGCCCCGAAAAATAAAGTCAGCCACTGTTTCCACTGTTTCCACATCTATTTGCCATGAAGTGATGGGACCGGATTCCATGATATTAGTTTTCTGAATGTTGAGCTGTAAGCCAAATTTTTCACTCTCCTCTTTCACTTTTATCAGAAGGCTCTTTAGTGTTTCACTTTCTGCCATAAGGGTGGTATCATTTGCATATCTGAGGTTATTGGTATTTCTGCTGGCAATCTTGATTCCAGCTTATGCTTCATCCAGCCTAGCGTTTCTCATGATGTACTCTTCATATAAGTTAAGTTAGCAGGGTGATAGTATACAGCCTTGATGTACTCCTTTTCCTATTTGGAACCAGTCTATTGTTGCTGTTTTAACTGTTGCTTCCTGACCTGCATACAGGTTTCTCAAGAGGCAGGTCAGGTGGCTTGGTATTCCCATTTCTTTCAGAATTTTCCACCGTTTATTGTGATCCACAGAGTCGAAGTCTTTGGCATAGTCAAGAAAGCAGAAATAGATGTTTTTCTGGAACTCTCTTGCTTGTTCCATGATTCAGCAGATCTTGGCAATTTGATCTCTGCTTCCTCTGCCTTTTCTAAATCCAGCTCGAACATCTGATAGTTCACAGTTCACGTATTGCTGAAGCCTGGCTTGGAGAATTTTGAGCATTACTTTACTAGCGTGTGAGATGAGTGCAATTGTGCGGCAGTTTTAGCATTCTTCCGCATTGCCTTTCTTTGGGATTGGAATGAAAATTGACCTTTTCCTGTCCTGTGGCCACTGCTGAGTTTTCCAAATTTGCTGGCATATGGAGTGTAGCACTTTCACAGCATCATCTTTCAGGATTTGAAATAGCTCAACTAGAATTCCATCACCTCCACTAGCTTTGTTCATAGTGATGCTTCCTAAGGCACCCTTGACTTCACATTCCAGGATGTCTGGCTCTAGATGACTGATCACACCATCGTGATTATCTTGGTCATGAAGATCTTTTTTGTACAGTTCTTCTGTGTATTTTTGCCATTTCTTCTTAATATCTTCTGCTTCTGTTAGGTGCATACCATTTCTGTCCTTTATCGATCCCATCTTTGCGTGAAATGTTCTCTTGGTATCTCTAACTTTCTTGAAAGATCTCTAGTCTTTACCATTCTATTTTTTTCATCGATTTCTTTGCATTGATTGCAGAAGAAGGTTTTCTTATATCTTCTTGCTCTTCTTTGGAACTCTGCATTCAGATGCTTATATCTTTCCCTTTCTCCTTTGCCTTTCGCTTCTCTTCTTTTCTCGGCTATTTGTAAGACCTGCCTAGAGAGCTGTTTTGCTTTTTTGCATTTCTTTTCCATGGGGATGGTCTTGATCCCTGTCTCCTGTACAATGTCATGAACCTCAGTCCATAGTTCATCAGGCACTCTACCTATCAGTTCTAGTCGCTTAAATCTATTTCTCACTTCCGCTGTATAATCATAAGGGATTTGATTTAGGTTATACCTGAATGGTCTAGTGGTTTTCCCTACTTTTTTCAATTTAAGTCTGAATTTGGCAATAAGGAGTTGATGATCTGGGCACAGTCAGCTATTGGTCTTATTTTTGCTGACTGTGTAGAGCTTCTCCACCTTTGGCTGCAGAGAATATAATCAATCTGATTTTGGTGTTGACCATCTGGTGATATCCATGTGTAGAGTCTTCTCTTGTGTTTTTGGAAGAGGGTGTTTGCTATGACCAGTGCATTCTCTTGGCAAAACACTATTCGTCTTTGCCCTGCTTAATTCTGTACTCGAAGGCTAAATTTGCATGTTACTCCAGGTGTTTCTTCAGAGAGAGCAATGGCACCCCACTCTAGTACTCTTGTCTGGAAAATCCCATGGACAGAGGATCCTGGTAGGCTGCGGTCCATGGGGTCGCGAAGAGTCGGATACGACTAAGTGACTTCCCTTTCACTTTTCACTTTCATGCATTGGCAAAGGAAATGGCAACCCACTCCAGTGGTTTTGCCTGGAGAATCCCAGGGACGGGGGAGCCTGGTGGGCTGCCGTCTATGGGGTCACACAGAGTCGGACATGACTGAAGCGACTTAGCAGCAGCAGCAGCAGCCAGGTGTTTCTTGACTTCCTACTTTTGCATTTCATACCTTATATTCTTATATCAGAAAAGAAAGTATAAGTGTCAATATACAGTTAAATGTACATTACTTTCTTTTCTCATGTGTGACATACAGAGGTTTTCATCTTCCAAGATAGTAATTCTCTCTGGTTAATTTAAGCTTGAAACGGGGCTAAGTACCTTACAGAATTTCTAGTAGGGTGGGGCCCGTGTGTGGATATATGTAGCAGTAGTAATGCAGAAGAGGAGAGAGCAAACCACATCCAGGAATGTCCCAAGAGAAACAGCACTCGTAATCCCTGCTTTGGGCAGCACTGGAGGGCTCTGCCACCTTGCTGGGAGAGCTTTAGCCAGACCCCACACCTTCCGTCACAGAGTCCAGCCTTCCTTTGTGTGATTAGCCTCTTGTGGTCCCTGGGTCTTCCAGAGAGGTGGGTTGGAATACGGTAGATGGGCCAATCTCTAGTGTCTGTTGTAGTTTGATATTCATTTCTCTCCTCTAGTTAATTTTTCTATGTGTGTTTTCTCTCTTCTCCTGTTGTTCAGACCTGTGATTTTGGGCACAAGCCTGATGGAATTGCCGTATATTTATGGAATGGAATGGAATGGAATCAAAGTTGGGAATCCTGGAGTGTTTTTGGGTGGCTGTTTCACTTTTCCTCTGCACTTGTGTCCTCAGTGACCGCATGCTGCACCTTCCCTTCCTATGGTGTCTTCCTGATCCAGCCTTCTTGGACTTGTGGCTGGGAGGGTCAAGAGCACAAAGGATCTGTGATTTCTTGCCACTCCTAGCCTGCTGTGTTTGTCTGCCACCCTTGTAGGGGTGCTGCTGTCCAAAGACACGGACTCCTAGGTCTAAAACAAAGGAATCCCTTTACCCACAGCCATAGCAGTAGCTCGAGTTTCAGCGTTGTTAGCCCCAGATTCCAAGTAGAGGGGTCACGTTAGAGCAAAGACACTCTGGGCAGCAGTTACTCTGACCAATACAGGCTGTGATGAGATTTGTTTAGTTTGTCTTCTTGAGTATTCATTGAAGGCTGCTGGTCAGCAGTGCTTCAAGCAGCAGGTTGAGGCTGCTCTGCACTACTGCCCTCAGCCCTGCCTCTCAGATCACAGATCTTGCCAGCCAGACACATCCCGTAAACCACTAGAGTCCATGTTAGGACTCCAGGAAGCTTTCTTCGTTTCTTCTGTTGCAGTTTCACTGCACCTTAGGTTTGAATGATTGCACAAACTTTGTTCAGCAAGGTGGACATCGGGGCAACTCTTTGATCCATGACAGCCCTGATGGTGAGTTGAAGCTGATGAGTACCTTCTGGGGCTGACACCGTGTCACTAACTACTCCAGGCAAAGCCAGGGACATGTTTCTCAGGGCCTGTTCCTTTAGTGTCTCATTGTAGGGGTCAGTCTGCTGGTGCACGTATGTCCTTTCTCTCCAGGAAACTTTGCTGAGGAACCAGAGTTGCCTCAGGGTAGAGAGATGACCACAGCTATCTAAGGCTGTATGTGTGCAGGTCCTGATTCCTCAAACAGCTAAACACCTCTTATGTGTGCCTTTGAGGTGCACGTGAGTGTTTTGGACAGAGAGGCAAATTAATGCCTCGTTTCCCCGTTAGATGCATAGTCTTGAAGGTGCACTGGGTGCTTCTGGGTGGAACATATTGTCTGTAGTTCTCGGGATCCCCCAGTTGGGATCTCTGTCAGTAGGGAAGCTGCTGGGTGATAGTGCTTTCAGTGAGACCTCCCAGCTGGCTGGTCAGGAACATGGAGTCCAGTCTTTGTTTTTGAAGGGGCTGTGTGATGGCTTTTCACAGATGGCAGGTGAGTCACAGGAGAGGAATTTTCAGCTTGGGGAGCACAGATCTTTCAGAATGGGCTTGGGTCTGCATGCCCTTTGGTTTGGAGGGTGGATGCAGTCTCTGCCTTCCAAGGTGGTTTGTTGTAAAGACAACCTGGTAAAGGTCTTGCAGAAGAAAGGCGGTCTCCACCTCTACCTGCAGTGCTTTCCAGACCCCTGAGAGCCCCACGCAGTGTTTCCTGGTGGCAGCGCGCAGAGCGCTGCCCCTCCGCCCGCCTCCTGCGTGGCTTCTTTTCCCTTAGTCTGATGCTCTTGGTGGTGTTTCTGTACACTCGCTGTGCCGTGATGTCACGTGAATGGAACAAAGCCTTCACTCATTTTGGTTCGTGTGACAGTACACTAACTGCTGTTTAAAGGGAAACGTGTTTTCTAAAGTTTCTCATCAGAGAGGAGGAGAAGGAGCCCCATCGGAGAGCAGACGTGTGAGCGAGGGCATGTGGGGCCACATGGCTCGGAGCGGCAAAGCTCTGGTTCTCTGGCCATCGGTGTGCTGATGCCAACCTGTAGCAGCTTTAGTTTCTGAGTTTGATCAGAGTATATTTAAATATAAGCATACTTTAAATATGGGCTTCCCTGGTAGCTCAGATGGTGAAGAATCCGCCTGCAATGCAAGGGATCGGATTCGATCCCTGAGTCAGGAAGATCCCCTGGAGAAGGGAATGGCGACTCACTCTCCTCTGTTTGCTTGGAGAATTCCATGGACAGAGGAGCCTGGCGGGCTCAAAGAGTCAGATACAACTGAGCAACTAACACACGCACGCGTGCATACATACTTTAAATAAATTTAAATCCTTAATTGCCTCCAGGTTTCTCAAAATTTGACTTAGTATTCTTAGATACTCACAGTTAGCTGGATCTTTGCTGTATTTCTTTGGACCACTCTTATTTTTTACTGTTTATTTATTCATTTGGCTGGTTTGGGTGTTGGTTGTGGCATGTGGATCTGTGCTCCGTTGTGGGGTCCTTTGACACAGCATAGGGACTCTCTAGTCTGGTGCTTGGGCTCTGGAGTGTGCAGGCTCTGTACTCGTGGCACATGGCATCCTAGTTCCCTGGCCAGGATTTGAACCCATTTCCTCTGCATTGCAAGGCTGGTTCTTAACCATTAGGCCACCAGGGAAGTCTGGACCACATATTTTTTACTAATAACCCAAATCTTATAATTTCTCTTCACCCATTATTGAAGCACATAGCCATTATTCTACTTCTTTCTCTGTTTTTAGTTGTGGTAAAATATACATAACATTAAATAAGATAATTTGAAAATAATACTCTTGATGCAACTTGCCTTGTAGAACCAAGACTGTTCATCTGGGTTCCTTGAGTAGCAAGGGGTTTGATGTGCGAGGGACTAGAGGAAATGCCTCCAAGGGGAATCTGGAGAGGGAGCTGAGAGAAGCTGGAGGGTGTCAAACTCAGTGTTGACCTGAGAGCAGGTGAAGGAGAGACAGCGGGAAGAAGGTTGGGGGGAAGTGTCTGAGGGCACTGTGCTGTCCCAGGAGGACTCAGCAAGGTGGTTGGGGGAATCCTCCAGCCAAAGTCCTGGGGATCCCAGGATCGGGCGCATTTCAGCGTTCTTGCTGTGATCAGATGTTGGCTGGTGGAGCCCATGGGAAGTGTGGCTGCGTCATACCTGTTGTGACGGGTGTCGCAGGGCTGCAGCCGGAGCTGTTGGTCGTTTATACTCACTGCAGTCAGAGATTAAAAGTGCATGTTCATGGGTGCTATAAAGACAGAGGTTTCTTAAATTAAAAAAAAAGGGGGGGGGGCGGAAAGCTCCTTCAGTCTCTATGGATTTCATTGAGTTCAATTACAGAATAGGTCTTTGGAAATTTGATTGGATCACATTTTTCCATTACACTAAAAAAAAGAAAGATTTTCTTTTTTTTAATGTAAAAAGTTGAGGGGCTTCCCTGGTGGTCCAGTGTTGGAGACACCATGCTTCCAGTGCAGGGAGCGCAGGTTCAGTCCGCAGTCAGGAGACTAAGACCCCACAGGCTGCACAGTACAGCCAGCCCCCCGGAAACATGCTTACCTGTTGGATAACTGGTTTCGGTTCACTAAAGTTCTAGAACTAAAGCAGGAAAACTGACCTTCAGTTCAGCTATCACTGTGCTTTGAAATATGTTCATTTCAGTTCAGTTGTATCCGACTCTTTGCGACCCCATGAATCGCAGCACGCCAGGCCTCCCTGTCCATCACCAACTCCCGGAGTTCACTCAAACTCATGTCCATCGAGTCGGTGATGCCATCCAGCCATCTCATCTTCTGTCGTCCCCTTCTCCTCCAGCCCCCAATCCCTCCCAGCATCAGAGTCTTTTCCAATGAGTCAACTCTTTGCATGAGGTGGCCAAAGTACTGGAGTTTCAGCTTTAGCATCAGTCCTTCCAGTGAACACCCAGGAGTGATCCTTAGAATGGGCTGGTTGGATCTCCTTGCAATCCAAGGGACTCTCAAGAGTCTTCTCCAACACCACAGTTCAAAAGCATCAATTCTTCAGCACTCAGCTTTCTTCATGGTCCAACTCTCACATCCATACATGACCACTGGAAAAACCATAGCCTTGACTAGACGCACCTTTGTTGGCAAAGTAATGCCTCTGCTTTTCAATATGCTCTCTAGGTTGGTCATAACTTTCCTTCCAAGGAGTAAGCGTCTTTTAATTTCCTGGCTGCAGTCACCATCTGCAGTGATTTTGGAGCCAAAAAAATAAAAGTCTGACACTGTTTCCAGTTTCCCCATGTAGTTCCCATCAAGTGATGGGACTAGATGCCATGATCTTAGTTTTCTGAATGTTGAACTTTAAGCCAACTTTTTCACTCTCTTCTTTCACTTTCATCAAGAGGCTTTTTAGTTCCTGTTCACTTTCTGCCATAAGGGTGGTTCATCTGCATATCTGAGGTTATTAATATTTCTTCTGGTGCTGGGCAATAATTGAAAAATATGACATTGAAGAAAATGTTACAATGCCTGTTTGAATTTAGCCAAATTTATTAGCTTCTGTTTGTTTCCCTTATGGTTAAGACTCTTAAGGCTGTTAGGCTCAAAATGTACCCGAGTTTAATTTTGCCCACGACCAAACAAAGGTTATTCTTTGTATAATGAATGTCATATAACTTCCTATAACTTGATTGACTGTTTCTTTTGTTTCAAGTATACCTCCTCAAAAAAGTAAATGTTAAGTAAAGTTACTTAACATCAAGTAAGTCATTCTCACATTTATTGAAGGCCCAAATGAAGACTACAGGGTATAATTGGATATTTTATTTTTTAAAACCACTGTTGGGGCCTTCCAAAAGGATGCAGAGATCAAATTATTTTAATTCCTCTCTGTTTTCGATTACTACATTTATTGAGGCTTGCAACAGTATGGTTACTGTATCTGTATGAATCAAAAGATTAATATATTAAATGAACAAGTAAATAATATGCCATTAAGCTAATAAACATTAAAGAAGCAAGAGTAAAATAATATTCTAGTGTAAACTCATAGTGTCATTTGGAGTACACACCTCAGTATAGTAAACTAGTGGTTAACATTTTTATCCTAGAGTACACTGCCAATTTTCTGAATCTATGTAATGCATTTTTTCACTTATGCTTTAAGAGACCACCAGAAAGATAAAGGTAACTCATGACTCAAGGTAACTGCAAAGTTTCGTAATTAACCAGTCAGTTAATTATTCAGTTAAGATTGCTGTGCACGGTTCTGCTAGATATTAGAGCAATAAAGATGCATGAAATGCACTCCTTAGGATCTTAAGAAACTTACACTCAGGAATTCAGAGCTTGCTAATATTTCGTATGAATATTGTGATACTAGAATCTCAACAAAATGGAAGAACACAGAAAGAATTCATGGATATCTCAGGACAGTGTCACAATAAATCTTTAAAAATCCTGGTTCTATCTTGAATTCAACTGTTCATAATCATGTGAATTAGAGCCTCTTTATCCTGTAATTTATTTGCCTGAATTTGTATGAGATATTTGCAGTTACTGCAAGCTCTGACTTGTCGTCTTACTGTGTCTATCATTTATAGAAATTTTAGTAGAAATATAAGTAAAGTATAGGACTTTACATTTGCCGACATAATTCACCCTTTTCTGTGTTTGTCTTCATAATGTAGTGGTCAGGTTTAGTTTGTATTCTGGATTAACACTTGAGATTTAAAAATTCCTGGGTATTTCTTTTGTTGCACTGGAGGCAAGATATTTGTCTATAAGCATCATTTACTCATTTTAACCTGATAAATGTGGAATTTGATTGTGCAAAGAGAGACAGATGATTTCTGCTGTGGAGGTAAGAAGATGAATAGCTGTATAACCTGTTTCTTCCAGGCCCAGATAGCAGGTATTCACAGATTTTGATAGAATTTTTACTTAACGTACTTTATGGTTGCTGGTTTGCAGTCTGCATTCAGCTTGTGAAGCTGATAGGTGTTCAGTGTAGTATAGCCATCATTTTAACATATGAAAACATCTCCTCATATTCAGGATGAACCTATTGCCCAATTGTGAGCTTTCTAAAGAATACTTTCTTTTGCTGTTTGTTGGATACCTTTTCAGTTCCTTTGGCATAATCTTGGAGAAAGCATCTGTGTTGTTGGCCTTGGCAAAACTTGGACAAGCCTGTGGTTGGTCTTAATCATCACAGCTCTTAGTGTGCCTGGAATTTTGTGCTCAAACTTGTTAGTCGAAAAAGGGTTGGAAACTGAAAGTTAAAGATACGTAAAATGTTGATGTTTTTCTCCTTTTGTTTTGTACATAGTGATAAATAGCATTATATTAAATTATGTGGTAGAGGAAATTTAGGTAATATGTATTTACATATGAAGAAACCATTTTCAAGGGTGGAAAACTACTTTGCTGATTAAGTGATGTTAATTCCTGAGTGTGTCTTTGTCTTGCTGTTTAACTTCTTTCTACTTCTAATGATTTTCCTTTGATCATTTGCCTTGTTGTAAGATTGCCTTTGACAAGCTCTATCCCTCTTATTGAATATCTTTGTGATTTTTGCTTACAGTTTATTTATCCCCCTTTCTAGTTTATGTCATTGCTGACACTTTTCCCACTATTTGTGATTACGGTTGTGGCTACTTATTTTCCTCATCCTTGGCTGCGTGGGGTTTGCTGGTCTCAGTTTTTGTAGTGCATTTTCAGTTTGTTGCTGCTCTTGAGGAAATCCTCAGCTATCCTGAATTCTAGCTGGCAGGCCTGTGTGCATGTGTGCAGACATGTCTTTATAGCTAGAAGTTGTGTTAAAAGTAGCTTTTCTTATGTAAGGTTCCTTTTTGATAATTGGAGCAAGAGTAACAAGTTTATAGCATTTACTTTTTAAATCATTAAAATGGAGTCCATGATCTAACACCTAAAGATGTCTTACTTAGAAGCCTCGTTTGAACCGAAGGTCAATAAGCAGTGTTTCTAAAATGTTATAAAGTGTTAATAAAGTGTTTTTAAACATGCCTTTGTAGTAAGGAGGAGAGTATTTTAGGGTCAGTTTAATTGTATGCTTTCATGTACTGGTTGTTGATGGAACATGAGAGAGTTTTCCATGTGGAAGAGCAGTTCTGTCCTTCTGTAGAAACTGCTCTTTAAGTCACCAGTTTGCCAAATGCAGTGGTAATGATCTTATTAGACAGTTGATCACTCTCTCTGTTGACACACTTTCCTCCCATACTTTTCAGACTTCTCCTTGTTTGTTTTCTACCATATTATAGCTTTCTACTTTTCTTTAACTCATTTCCCCAACCTGCAAGTCAAAACCTAAAGTTGAAATTGATGAAACTGAAATGTTCCAGTCAGTTCTTGGACCTCTTCTCTCTCTCTTCTCTTCTCTTCTCTTGATGATCATCTGAGATTTGGTTTTTACATGCAATTGCTATGGTAATCTCTTTCTTGAACTAGGGTCGCCTATATCCAATTTCCTTTTCTACTTCTTTGGATAAGGATCAATAATAGAGATTTTCAACTTAACATCTCTAAAACTGAACTCCTGATCTTTCTTCCCAAACCTGTTTCCTCTGTTTATCCGTATTTATTTTCCATCTTAATAAATGACTGTCAGCTTTTAAATTGCCCTGGTCAGAAATCGTGGAGTCAATCTTGCCTCCTCCCTTTCTTTAGTAGTGATTTCTGTCTTTTTCTTTTTGTAGTTGTGTCCCCAGTACCAGCGAGTCCTTAGTAGACATCACTAACAAGCTTGGAAGTAACGAAATGCATAACCTAATTAACAGAGAGGGTCTGATGCCCAAAGATAGAGCCTTTATTTAACTTAGAATGCTCCCAGGAGGAAGGCAGAAACTCCTGTTTTCTTACCCTCTTCAGTTATCAGTTCTGGGGTGAGGTAGCTTTTGTCTGCCTTTGAAACTGTTAGTATGGCATACTTAATGCAAATTAATGGAGATCATATATGCTATGTTATTGGAACATCAAGCAGAACATGATGATTAATTCCTTATGATGAATATCACAATTTCATTATTTCCTGGAGTTTCTGTTAATATCCTAGCATTCAGTAACTAATTTTTTAAATGAATGTATGATTCTTAATGTACATTTCATTTTTTTTAAAAGCAGAATTTTTTCTAGTCTCCTGTGAAATTTGTTTCTCTCCTTGCATTTCATGTGTCTGTTAATACTCCCACCTCCTATCTTGTTGAGAAACAAAGGTGGGAGAACTTGTAAATTCTTTTCTTTGGTCTCAACCACATGTTCACCCAGCCATCACATGTTTTAGAAAGGTGGTTCAAGACCTCCTCATTGCTCACTGAGGTTGCCACTATGATAGCTTTATTTCCCTGCCATGCTGTGTGGCATGTGGGATCTTAGTTCCATGACCAGGGATTGAACCTGTGGCCCTTGTATTGGAAGCTCTATGTCTCAACCATTGGACCACTAGGGGAATCCTAAGATCACTTCTTTACTTAATCTGTTACCTCTGTTATTTCCTCTCCTCTGCATGAAATCCTTTATGATTCTCCCTATTTCCAGCTGAACCAGCACTCTCTGATTTGGCCTAGGAGGCTGTGCTTCATCTGTCTGGCCTCGTCTTTAATGAGTCCTTCCCCTGCACTCCCACTTCCTACCTTTACAGACTGCTCAGAAAATCTGAATTCCTTGTGATTCAACAGAAGGGCCCAGGGCTTTGAATATGTTAACTCTTAATATTTGAACACGTTGGTCTCTTCATCTGGCTGCCTGTCTTCCAATTAATCCTTGAGAGTCAGTTCTGTTCCTCAGCTGTCCTTGTTTTCATTAGTCTCCATATGCTCATATAGTATATTCTCATAAATCTGTTAGAGTGAATTTTTGTTATTGTACCTACTTATCTTCGCTAGGGTAGACAACATGTGCCGTTTTACCTTTGAGTTCCTGAGCCTTTTCTACTGTCTATAGAAATTGATTTATATGCTGGTATGCTGTATCAGTGTGAAATCATGTGGTAAAACAGGTCCAAATATCTCAATATATGTATTAAAAACCTAGAAGGAACTCTTTGGTCTTTACCTTGATTATAGAGTTTTTCATCTGTAAGAAAATAAATCAATACATTTTACTGTATGTAGACATATGTTTACAGGATATAAATTAATCAAAAAGTGGGTATGGGTCGTGATAATGGTAAATTACCATTAGAATTGGGAAGGGATCTTAATGAATTAAATTCATTATTTCAGTTTGTCAATTTCCTATTTTTCCTTTTATGGGAAATTGCCTTTAAAATACTTCCTGGTAGCAATTTGGATGATCCTTTCCCTTTCTTTCTCCTCAATTTTGTGCTAATATTGTTCTGTACATATTGACTTTCCATTTAGGTGATATTTGCTGCTAATTTTTAGGTTGTTTGTTTTTGCTGCTTTCTTTGAGTTGTCTATAATTTGCATCTTTTCTGGAAACCTGGTGACTAATGCTAATTTAATTTCTCTGTACGTAGAGAAACGATACGTATGCTGTTTGAGATCTTTTATAATGCTGAAAAAAAATTTGTGGGTACTGGGTAATGACTGGCAAGGAAGTGCAAAGAAAGCCTTTTAAACTTGACTTTTTGACATGAACTGTTTACAGCTGAGTGAACATGTACTGAAAGGTAGACTCTGTTTTAAGTTTTTCTTTTCTTTTTTTTCTAAATATGTTTTTCTTTTCCCTCTCTTTCAGGTTTTGACAGTAGAGGCATGCTCGCCAGATTTTAGTGTTTAGATATCAAATAGAACAATTACAATATATTTCAACCAGCTGGAACTCAGACCCCTGTTGGTGTTTTAATCCCAGAATGGCATTTTAAATTCATATAAACCTTGCCTTAAGGGATGGAGAAAGGACAATTTAGAGAACAGCATGAGGTTAAACATATTGATCAGTAGGCTAGTCTTTCTTGTTGGCTTTTGGTAGAATGCAGGCTTAGAAAAATAACCATCAACAACAACGAAGAATTCTTTGCTTCCCTAGAAACAACCTCTTTTGTTTTCATTATATAGATTTTTGATAATGAAAAATACAATTCAGCCAGTGATTTAAAACAAAACAAAACAAAACAAAAACGATATCCAAGTTGAAAGTTGGAGTTCCAGGGTAAAAGTTGAGAAAATATGATTTTTTAATTTTTAGCTCAGTTGGCCATGTTAATTCTTTATGTCTTCTTAATAAACATAACATACAATA
This sequence comes from Capra hircus, assembly GCF_001704415.2. Taxonomy (NCBI): domain Eukaryota; kingdom Metazoa; phylum Chordata; class Mammalia; order Artiodactyla; family Bovidae; genus Capra; species Capra hircus. The sequence continues at coordinate 84,175,633 of NC_030819.1, read as the reverse complement.
GGTCTGAATTTTTGTCAAAGTGCAGAGACCAGTGCCTGGTCAGTTAAGTAAGTAAGTAAGTGTTAGTCACTCAGTCGTGCCTGACTCTTTGCGACCCCATGGCCTGCAGCCCACCAGGCTCCTCTGTCCATAAGATTTTCCAGGCAAGGATACTGGAGTGGGTTGCCATTTCCTTCTCCAGGGGATCTTCCCAACCCAGGGATCAAACCAGTAATTAGCCTTGCAATGTTCATAATACAGTTTTTGGTTATAGCAACCCCATTAACTAAATTTATGCCTTAGTTAATTCTTATTGACTTAAAGTCTTTGGGTTTCTCTTGATGAATCGGAAGTTATTTTATTATCCTAGTTTAGGTAAGTGTTATCTAAGGATATTTATAGTTTTTCAACTAATGTGTGTTCAGTTTATGTCTTGTGTGCATGGAATGATATTTTTGGACAAGAACTTAACTTTTGGTTGGAGTGAATTAAAAACTCCTCTGAAGATATATTTCTTGTATAATTTATAATTGACTAAAGTATTTTACATTCAAATTATCGTTTTAATAGACTCACCTGTGAAGGAAGATATTTGATAATACTTGGAACACAGCCTTGATGTCTCAGTGCTATTACTCCTTTTTAAATGTCTGATCCAAGTCTAAGTCTTGCTGTGTAATTTATTATAGGTAGCGTGTATGCAGCTCATCAATGCCCTTGTTACATCTCCTGATGACTTGGACTTCAGGCTTCACATCAGAAATGAATTTATGCGTTGTGGATTGAAAGAGATATTGCCAGTAAGTGCCCTGCAGTCTCCTTATTAATATTTAAATTAGAGAAGTACTTGAGTAGGGGGAAATTTAGATAAATTACTTTCAAGAATAATTTGTCTATGGGAAAAAGGCTTGAGTATAAAATCTATTTTTAAAATACAGATGATAAGTTTTGACTATTAGTTAACACTTTAAGTCTTTGAATGCTATAAATCAAGTTGAGTGGTTCATTTATTGTTTATATTTTTCATTAATTTTTTGCATTATTAAAACCAAACAGTTCCTCATAATTTCTATTTAATATCTGTAGAATTTAAAACATATTAAGAATGATGGCTTGGATATCCAACTTAAAGTCTTTGATGAGCATAAGGAAGAAGATTTGATGGAGTTCTGCCATCGCCTCGAAGATATTAGAGCTGAATTTGAATATCCTTTTGTGTGATATCCAATCAAATATGTATTAATTACTAATAATTACTGCTAAATCTTAAACAGTCAGCCCCTAACCCTAAAATATTAAACTTCTGAAGCCATTTCTAGGTAAATGCTATAAAATCAAAACTTTATTGAATCAGAGGGATGTTTGTGTAAACCTCTTTATTAGTTTATGTGTGTTTTTATGAAAACATGCTTATATAAATGAATGTGGCACCTTAAATCTGGATACTGTAGGCCTCTTAATGTGTACCTGTGCAGTCTGTTCTTTCTGTTTGGAGCCCCCCTGCCCAGTGCTTTCCTGCCTTAGGAGGAGGCCCCTTAGCCTGCTGGTTATTTCTGCCCTGTACCTTGCGTGTATTTTCTTACGGGCCTTTGCTGGCTCTGTGTATCTGCAGATGTTTGTGTTTGTCTAGAAATGAGCCACATCTCTGTCTTCCACGGGGGAGCGCCATGGTAGGTAATGCCTGGCACCAGCGCTCTTGGTCACGGCTGCCCCAGAACCCAGTGCAACCTTCGTGACCAGCTCTCCGCCACTTTCTGCCAGAGCGTCTTGGCTCAAGAGAGTAAGATTGGTTGGAGTCGACTGTGGAGGAGAAGCCAGAAAGTATCAGGTGAAGTTGTCATTTGCACAGTTTCCCTCTACTCTCATACCTAACTACGTGCATTTTATGCTTAGTCTATACGATACCTATTTCAGAGTAAGACAGTAATCTTTGGAGGCCTTACAGAGCAGATTCTGTGTCACATTACTGCAGTTATTTGGTGTAGAGGATAAATAAATCCACATATTCCTTAATCAATTTACTGAAGCGAATGATCTTTACAACATGGTGTGGAACACAGTTAAGGAAACAAGAGCAGAGGGATATTTCATTTCAATTCTGCAGCATCTTTTGCTGATTCGAAATGATTATTTTATAAGGTAAGAGGAAACTATATTCTAATATTTTCTTTCACTAATAAAATTATATTGTGAAATTCACCAGCTGTTTGATTTGAGCATGCACATATTTTTAAGATTTCTTTCTTTAATAGTATTAATTCATAGTATACAGTGTTTCCTTTGGGCATATATTTAGATAGATGATGGTATAAAATGATACTACTATTACTTTTTAAGCTCTAGCAGATTCTTGGTTACAACTTTTCATCTGAATAAAAATAAGAACTAGCAACAAATTTACTTATTACTAATTTATTGCATGATGTATAATATTTTCTGGTTAGTCCTTAGGCAGTAGGAATGGTGTTGATAAGTTTCTTTTCATAAGTTATAAAAAAGATACTAAAACATCAATTTTATTAGTGTTTAGTTAGAAAGTTCCTTAATAGTACAGTTATGTTTAATGTTGCTAATGTATCAGAAAGCTAGACCAATAACTTTGAAGTCATTTTATTATACCTTAGACATCTTGAGCTCAACAGATTTTTAAAGAAATTAACTGTTATCCATATCTGCATATAGTTATATGGGTTTCCCAGGTGGTTCAGTGGTAAAGAATCCACCTGTCAATGCAGGAGACTCAAGAGATGTAGGTTTGATCCATGGTTTGATCCTGACATAGAAAATGGCAACCCACTCCAGTATCTTGCTTGAAAAACTCCATGGTCAGAGGAGCTTAGCAGGCTACATGCATGCCCATGGGGTCACAAACAGACACGACTGAGTGACTGAGCACCACCATCTGTGGTTATATACGGATAGTAGCACTGAAGCTGCTCTATTGTTAAGAAGATTGAAATGGTAACATGAGTGAAACTCCTAGCCAGATATGGTGTATGCTCAATAAATATTCTCTATGCCCTCTTTCCTTTTTTATTACTGTTTTAAGAAGGAAGCTAAGATCTTTTGAGTATGAAGCCATTTTGGCCACCTTTAACTTTGCTGAAATTTTTTTCTCAAATACTGTGGATAGTATGTCTTTTCTTACTCTGACTTCAAGTAGGAGTTGTTAGTTTCATTCAGGCTGTGTTGTCTGGGTGATATCAGAGGGAGTAATTTAGGCTTTTGATGTACCTAACAAGTGAACAGAAATCTAAACATGGTAAAACTTTAGGTTGAGATGAGTATGACCACCTGCCCCACCTCATTCCCTTGTAAAACTGGCAAATCCAAAAATCTTCTAAAATATGAGTCAGGAACCTGTTTGAGGCTTCGTTTGCTTGTTTCTCATATTTTATTAAAATAAGACAGTTTATTGAACCACTTTATAAATGCTGGATAAAAAATACTAATACTTGATTAAATAAAATTTTTGAGAATCATGCTGCTGCTAAGTCGCTTCAGTCGTGTCCGACTCTGTGCGACCCCATAGATGGCAGCCTACCAGGCTCCCCTGTCCCTGGGATTCTCCAGGCAAGAATACTGGAGTGGGTTGCCATTTCCTTCTCCAATGCATGCTATGTTGCTTCAGTTGTGTCCAACTCTGTGCGACCCCATGGACAGCATGGAATTCTCTAGGCAAGAGTACTGGAGTGGGTTGCCATTTCTTAGGTACCCTAATTGTAACATTGTACTCTTCTGAGAATTTAAAAGTAAACTTGAAACTTTTACTCATTCTAAAGTAATCCCATCCTTTTCTTGATCTCTGTATTTTCCAAGAATTTAAGACCTTGCTTTTGAAGGTTTGAATGTGTCTAATAGTGTAGAAATGGTGGCTTAGTGGTAAAGAATCTGCCAGCAATGCAGGAGCCTCAGAAATCGTGGGTTTGATCCCTGGGTTGGGAAGATCCCTTGGAGGAGGGTTTGGCAACCCACCTCAATATTCTTGGCTGGAGAATTACATGGATGGGAGCCTGGCAGGCTACAGTCCACAGGGTCACAAAGAGTTGGACAACCCCTGAAGCGACTTAGTGCACATGCATAGTGCTGCAAAGGAGGTTATTTCTTACTTTGGATCCTAGTCCCTTATATCTGTGCTCCAGGGGACATGTGGTTTTTAAACCTCAGAACAGATTATAAAGCACAACTCTTGTTGGGCATGCTCAGGCAAGCCTATCACTTTAGTAGAATCAACTTTCTAGAGAAATATTACATTATAGTGTTACTGAAAATACAAGTCTGTGTGCCTGACTCACAGTGAGACCAAACAACACTAAGACATTGGCGTTTGGAACAGAGAAAAGTTTACTGCAGAGCCAGGCAAGAAGATGGGTAGCTCATGCTTTAAAAATCCCAATTTCCCCCAAAGCTTTCAACAAAGCCCTTTTACAGGAAAGGTGGAGAGGGGCGTGGTTAGTTGGTACAGACTTCCTGGTGTGAAATCCTCCTTCTTGAAGTCAGGTCACACTCAGGTGACGATGTTCCTGTAAATCTCTACTAAACAAATGTTATTCTCTGTCCTGACAACAAAGCACCAAGTCCCAGGGCATAGCTCTCACCCTCCAAAGCCCAGGTCCTGGCCAAGAGGAGGCCCACCTCGGTTGGCGGCTCCCTCAGGGCCAGGTACCCAGACTCTGTTTAGCCGTCATCACTTAGGAGCCTGGCGCCCAGGACCCAACTGGCCCAGTGTTCCTCAGGCCCCCAAAATGGGGCAGGAGGCAGGGCCCACAGCCTGCGGCCCAGCCGGACGGCCACCGCTCTCCGCTCACGGAGACCGAGGTTGCAGAGTGGTTCGCCAGTGCCTCAAGGCCCCGGCTCATGGGTGGCCATGGGGGAGGCTCCGGAGCCTCCGTGATGCACCTCCGGCCTCCTCCCTGGGTGCCCAGCTCACCCGCTGGTCCCAGGCCAGGGAACGCGCCGGAGGGCCCCTGGTGGAGGGCAGGGTCTGCCCTTCCCTGACTCCCCCTCATGGCTGTGCCCCACTCTTGGTTGACCACTCCACCCCCCACCCACCGCGGCTTCCTGACAGGTGGTCGTCTGTGGGCGGGCCCACTGTAGCACCGACCAATGACTGAGTGGTATCTGTTGCCAGGTAACGGGCGGAGTAGTGTTGCCCAGCAACGGCTCCAAGCTAAGGGCTGCCCTCGCTGTGCTCTGTTACAGTAGCATTATCAAAGTGATATTATTGAGCCATAGAAGTTCCCCTCCTTTGCTCAGTTTTTCAGTATCACCTTTGAAGTTTGATAATCATCTGTGTTCCCTTCTTCCTTAGCTCTTTCAGCCCAAGGCCCTTGGTATTCATTCCAGATGTGGTTGCTATGAAGGCAGTTTTTTTTCCTGTGACTGTTTAGTAAAGATCGCATTGGTTCTTTCCCATGGACCAAAATTCTCACTTATTTATTACTGTTTGCTGTTGTTTATTCTTCTTTTAAAAATTATTTTATAATTAAAGGATAATTGCTTTACAGAATTTTGTTTTCCATTAAACCTCAACAAGAATCAGCCATAGGTGTACATATACCCCCTCCCTTTTGAATCTCCCTCCCCATCCCACCCCCTAGGTTGTTTATTCTTATAGTGGGAATATATTTATTACAGGATAGAGTCAGCATTATGGTCATTTACATAATAGTTTTGCTATATATTCTTTAAAATATTTTTTGTTATTTACCTTTTTGTTCACATACAGTAAATTTTACTTTGTGTTGTGCAGTCCTATGTACCTTGTTGTTTTGGGTTTACCTCTTCAATATTTTCGGTTTTGCTATCTCAAATGGACCTGGATTTTACCTTTCAGAGGTCTTCAGTTTTCTGGACATTTTCACGTGAACATTTGTAATTAATATTGATAATTAATAAATTTTTTAAAGCTTTTTATAAGTTATTTTTCATTGTAGACCGTAAAATATTCTCACTTAAAAGAATTCAATCTATGAATTTAAATTTTTGCTCACTTTTGCTTTTGGGACAAAAAGAAATTTTACAGAAATGGAACTCAGTTGGAAAATATACAGCAAAGGCCCCATGAAAAATCAAATGCAGCAAGATAATTGGAAGGTGAATAGAAGATCAAATTCAATTCTGTAGCAAATTATTGATGGCTTATTGTGTGCAAAATAGCGTGTGAGTTGAATGTGCATGGAAATAATTTCTGATTTTGGTAAAAAAACTGCAGAGAAAGTGAAGGTGACTTCAAAATATTCTCCAACAAAAATGACATTTTTTTAGTGAAGTAATGACATTTATATTTATTCCTTAATTAGGTTGTTTACATATTCCTCTGACATATTCACTACCTTACTGATATCTCACATCGAGATTATTTTCTAGATTTACGTTTATGGAATCCATAAGTATATTGTTCTTTACTTGTGTTGCCTTGCTGTAAGAGTTTCTGCATTAGTTTTCATCTGCATTATAAATGAGCTCATAATTTAGAATGGTGGAACTGAGAAAGCATTTAATGAAATTATGGTTTTGAAAAAATGACACAAAATAACTTGTGTTAAGAAATGTTTTATTTAAACAACATCAAGATGACATTAAATAAGAGTAAAAAGGGGACAGAATGTGTCATCTCAATTTTTAACTGTAATAGAGATATGTGCAATTTATAGATTAATACCTCAAGTGTAAATGTGGTTATTATAGCTAAGATATTAGCTAGGAGATTATTTCTTTGAAAGAAGTTGAGAAAATTGAGGAAAGCAATGATAATGCCTTCTTGCCTTGATCTGTACCTAAGAATACTCTATTGAATACTGTTAAACACTATGACAGTTAATGAACATTTTTTTCTTTGCTAATGTTGAACTGTAGTTTATTTTATTCAGTGTGCTGCTGCTAAGTCGCTTCAGTCGTGTCTGACTCTGTGCGACCCCATAGACGGCAGCCCACCAGGCTCCTCTGTCCCTGGGATTCTCCAGGCAAGAATACTGGAATGGGTTGCCATTTCCTTCTCCAATGCATGAAAGTGAAAGTGAAGTCGCTCAGTTGTGTCCGACTGCTAGGGACCCCATGGACTGCAGCCTACCAGGCTCCTCCATCCATGGGATCTTCCAGGCAAGAGTACTGGAGTGGGTTGCCATTGCCTTCTCCTTATTCAGTGTAATGAATGGTTTATTGGGTGTAAGTAAGTAGGTCCAGAGTAGCAGGTCATAGCTTATAGGGATGGAAAGCTGATAGTGAGAAGGAGGTGGAGAGGAACAGCTGTGCAAAATGTCATTGAGAAGAAGTAAGTCTTCCTGGGCGGTTGGAATGGAGGCCTGTGCCCCCTGCCCCTGCCCATAACTGTAGTTTGGTTTTGTTTGTAGAATCTTCTGGATACTTTTTTGCATTTGTTGGCTTGAGTTGTTTTGAAGGATGTTCTTTAACTTGTTACTCATACAGGTGGACTGAACTTATTGTATTGTCATTACAAATGAAGCCTGCTTGAGGATTTTAATTAAATTTAAACTTTGAAGAAAAATTGTTAAACTGAATTCTTTTAGCTTTCTTTTAAGTAAAAAATATTCTTTTGATACTGTTTATAATTCACAGTATCCCCAAAATTGTAAAAACAGTGAACTGTATGGTTTTAAGAACCTTCCAGATAATTTTTTATAAAATATGTCTTCTGATTTGTAAAATAAAATGAGTTAATGGTAATCCTTTTAGTACAGTATAGTGATAGGCTGATGATCTCTGCAGAGGACTGTGTTTAAGCATGTATCAGTATCACTACATTTGAATATTCTCTTTTTCACTGCCTACTAATTAAGTCAAGGTTCTGACTTTCATAAGAAAATGATGTCTAATGCACACTGTATTTATAACTAAAAGATTATTAAAACATTAATGTGTTAAAATAATTAGAAGGAAAGTGACGTTTGTATTTACTCTCACTCCCATGTTAAGTCTGTCGTATCAACTGTTAAAACTGTGCAGTAGTATATTATTGAACTGGAAATCAAGCTACTGAATGAAATAGCTTTGTTTTGATGTAAAGTTACACTGATAAATTGAGTGTACCTTTATTCTTTTCCTGGTTCTAGGCAACAGTACTTCAAATTAATTGATGAGTGTGTATCTCAGATTGTACTGCATAGAGATGGGATGGATCCAGACTTCACATATCGAAAAAGATTAGATTTAGATTTAAGTCAGTTTGTTGGTGAGTATGTCTCTGTTATTTAAATGGAAATATTTTCTGTCCCTTACCCATGGCTTAGTGCTAGAGTGTTGTTTCTTGCAGTGTGGACTCTGGAGGGTCCTGGATACCCTTTCAGAAGGTCCTACTAGTCAAATCTATTTTCACAATAGTACTGAAACATTATTTGCCCTTTTCACTGTCTTGATATTTGCAGAACAATATTGAGAAAACTGCTGGCACGTTGTTGTGAATCAAGGCAGTGGCACCAAACTCCAGTAGCCCTGGGGTTCTTTGGTAAAACATAAGAAATGAAATGAAACTGCTATTATTTACTCAAGAATGTCCTTGATAAAGAAGTAAAAAATAATAATTTTATTAGACATTTACTTTTGTGTATACTGTGTGAATATATTCTGTGTGAAAATATTCAAAATTCAATATATTGTATGTGTGAGTCACTTGTGCTGCAAACCAGAGTCCACAAGGAAGTACTTGTGTAATTGTCTGAGTTGCCAGCTGAGATGCCTGCCTTTTTTTTTATCCTTGAAAAAAGTGATTGTTAAACAAGTTGTGGCTACTTAGATGTGAGTGTTTGGCACACACTTTCCTAAAAATGAGATGAAGATGATAGACTGTGTTACCAATGATAAAATCCAAGCATTTATGTAAAAATTTGAGTTTGGAAAACTTGTATTTGCTACTGTCAGCTTGACAGCTTTGCAGTGCTAAATTTTTTTCTGATGAGATTAGTGGTGATATTACCCTATATAATTATTTTGACATTGTATGAAGAGATGTATCACCATTTGAAGGATCTGTATGACTCTGTAAACCACTCTTTCCCAGATGATCAGGGCTTGATGTGTCTAAATGATTTAAAAGTAACAGAGTGCAAAACAGTCTTTGAAATGATATGTGATTCCACATGGTAACTAATGTTTAAGAAGCTACCATATGTCAAATCTTGATTTAATATTCAAAGAGTATTATTTGCATGAAGTTGTTTTTTTCCTCATAAAATATTTGAGTTCAGGAAGAAGTGTGGGATGTATAGAATGAGAAAGCAGTAGATACTATAATGACACTGATAAAGCAAATATTTGTTTCTCTCCCTAAGAGAGAAGAAATTAGAAGTTCCTGGGGGTAGGAGGGACATAGAAATAAAGGAAAATATTCTCTAAATAAGTAGCAAACTAAAATATAGAATGATTTTGAATAGTGTCTGAAGAGAAAGTTTTTTCTACCTGGACATTAGGAATATTTTTCTTGAGTAGGTGAGAGGTTTTGACATTGAATTCTTGAGAAGGAAATAAAATCTTTGAATACTTCTTGGCTATATAAGTGAAATTAGTTACATAGTTAAATAAATTTATTGTTTATTGATTATAAATGTTTCAAATAAACTTACAGACACAATACCAAAGACTTAAATATAGAAGAGAGTGTCACTGTGTTAACATGCTTAGATGGGAGACAGATGTTGGAAAGTACAGGGCACACATAACATATTAAGGTGGGATTCAAGACATGCTGTCTGTGCAACAGGAATCAGAGGATTAAGTATTAATTTAGTGCTACAGAGCCAGCCAAATGAACAAAAAATTATAGAGAATTGGGATTATACAGGAAAGTGTTTTCTTAGGAAGTTATCCATAATGCCCTACATAGTTAAATCAAGAAATAATTATGTACACACTGTATTTAGAGTTAAGAAGCTAATCACCAAAGTAATCTAATATAGAAAGAGCTGAGTGGTCCCACTTAGGTAGCGGGACTAGTTTTGGATGTAGTGATTTGGTTGATTCTTGCTTCTCGTAAGTTGTTTTGTGGTATGTTTTATTAAACAATGTTCATTATTACTTTCATTAAAAAAGAAGGGATATAGTACATCATGAGGCATCCATATGAATTACTTCTCCTGTGAAGTATTCTGTCAGGTGGATTCCTGTCAGAGCTTTTTAATCTATTATTAGTGGATATTTAAGTTATTTGCAGTTTTTTGCTAACAGTATTTTAATGAATATTAAAAGCGAAGTCCGAGAAATAGAATTACTGGGTGAAAGAAAGTATTTAAGTTTTTGTATATATTGCATAGTTTCTTATTAGCAAAGTTCCTTAATTATACTTCCAACTGCTTTTAGGAGAGTTGGCTTCCCCATGCTATCTCCAGTACTCAGCATTAGGGATTAATCTTTGCTTATTTCTAATTAAATATTTTAATATTTTTCATATTATTAGGAAAATTCAATTATCTGTTCTTATGACTTATCAATTTTTAGATTTTTATTCCTAATTTTATGCTTATTGCTATTGTACATTTTCCCCATTTGTATTGGCTATCATCTTCTCCTTTTCCTTCAAAATATGAACTGAGGATAGCAACCTTTGGGTATTATATGTACAGTTGAATTCTCTTCCTTATGCTGAACAAAAGGTTAAAATTGTAGTTGGGTTTATCTTTCCTCTTATATTTTATGACCTTGGTATCGTGCTTAGAAAATCATTCTCCATTCCAACATTATATATTGTTCCATTTTGTTTATTACTGACATTATTTCTAATTTTTCTCTGTGATTTTTTTTCTTTGTAAACTTTTAAAGTAACAGTGAATTTAAGAAAAATGTTGTCATTGCAATTTTAGATATTTGCATAGATGAAGCAAAACTAGAAGGGTTTGAAGAGAAAGCATCAGAACTTAACAAGAAAGTAAGTAGTTTGACTAACTTTGCAAGACTACAGGGGGGCTCCTGCAGCTATATTTCTGCCTCAGGGACTCTGTGTTCTTCCAATATCCTTATTTCCTTTGGGTGTTTGCACAAATGCTATCCTCTGAGGACTTCCTGTTTAAACATATAAACTCCTTACTCCCAACTCTGACCCTCCCTATGCTTCTGTCCTTGTTTTTCTACTGTTTTTATCACCATTTGACATGCTACATCATTTATGTATCTATGTGAGTATATGCAAATGTCTTGTCTGTTACTCCCTCTGTAATAAAATTTATGAAGGATTTTTGTTAGCTTTATTCACTATCGTGGCACCTAAAACAATTCCTGGACTGAAAACTAAACATATTTTTGAATGAGTGAATAAATAAATGATTGACAGTATATAGAATCAGAATTTTAAGGCTGGAGTATTTCTCAAGGCCTCAGATAATTTAGGGCCATAAGATTGAAATTATATCTAAAAATTTTAAGGGAAAGTTTAACTTGGTTTTGGTTTCGATTAAAGTTGCTTCATAAGACTGAGTGGAACCATGTAAAGTTGTCGTCTTCGTAGGTCATCAGTATTGAATGTCAGCAGTTGCATGTCCAGCCATCCCTCACTTTTCTTTAAGTTACTGTATTATGCTTTTGTCTCTACTTAGTGGGTACTTATTACACTTGTTCTCTGATCTTAAAATTTTATTATCTTTCGTTGTTGGATTCTTCACATTTTAAGTAGTTTACTCTGATTTGAATTCTTAGGGCTGATTCCTTTCGTTGGAGGAATCATGGTAGTAACTGCTACCACTACCTCAATGAACATTTCACTCAAGAAACATTTAGACTGAGTTAGGCACCATGCCAGTGAGTCTACATTTTTGATGTGTCAAGCCCTAAATGTACCTTAAGAGAACCGTACATTTTTAATAGACTTTTTAGAAGCTCTTAGGGCTTCTCTAATAGCTCAGTTGGTAAAGAATCCGCCTGCAATGCAGGAGAGGCCAGTTCAGTTCCTGGGTCAGGAAGATCCACTGAAGAAGGGATAAGCTACCCACTCCAGTATTCTTGGGCTTCCCTTGTAGCTCAGCTGGTAAAGAATCTGCCTACATTGTGTGAAACCTGAGTTCCATCCCTGGGTTGGGAAAATCTTCTGGAGAAGCAAAAGGCTACCCACTCCACTATTCTGGCCTAGAGAATTCCATGGACTGTATAGTCCACGGGATTGCAAAGAGTTGTACATGACTAACCGACTTTAACTTTCACATGGAGAACTTTGCAAGTGCCCTGTCTAAGAAGTCCTATGTTTCGCCAAATACTTAGAGAATATTATCTCCCAGGCCTTTGGCTGCAGGCTCAGATTGCAGCTGAGGATATTAACGTTGTCATTTTTGCAAAGTGACTTAGTTAATGGAGGAAACAAAGTAATAGATACTTTAAATTACGTGTCATAAGTGTTCTAGTTGATAGATGTTTGCGTTGTATGGTGACCTCTCACCCACTGGCTCTGTATTCCAAGCTCAGTAAATAATACTTCCACTCACTGTAGGAAAGGCGTAGCACGCTTCCAAGTTACTTGGTTTGAATGAATCTCAGATAGTTTAAATTGGCTTTTATAATCTTTTTTTTTTGTTTTGTTTACAGTATTTGAATATGATAACTTTCTCAAAACACTGTTTTAAAATTGTAAGCTTTCAATGTAAATAGAAGAAAGACCTTGTTCAAGGTTAGTTGTCTCCTTTTAGTCAGCAGTTATGTGTCTTAGGTATATTCAGAAAATATTGTTCACTCCATAAGAGATTTCTATTGCCATACCATTTTGTATGTGTCAGCAAGAATTTTTTCTGATAGCTTTATAAGGACACATGTAAATACTTTGCTTTAGGCAGGAAGCTATCATGATTGCTAGACACATTCTTTATTTTAATGCATAAATTTGAAAAATGAAGACTAGAAATGTCAGAAAGTACATAGAGAGTATTGAGTTATCAACCTTCCTGTATAGATTCACTTACTTGAGGAATGAAATTAAGTAGAGCCTCAACCTTAACTGTGTTTCTTGACATTTTTGCATGTAATTTTGTAAGCGTAAGATTGCTCTACTGACTCCTTTTGGAGAGGAAGCCTATCATTTCAGTTTTTGTAAAGTGCGTCTTTAATGGAGATTCATTTTATCCTCAAGGCTACTGTGATTTGACTATGGATATTATAAAAATGCTAAAGCAAAGTTTATATTTCATCTGATCCTTTTATAGGGGAGGATGTAGAAATTTATCTCTCTTGTAAGTAATACAGATACTCTCAGTATGGTAAAGTTAATTTAGTAAGCTTTCTTTGAGTGTAGTATCTATGATACTGGTTGTTTTGATAGTTTTATTTTTGTTCCTATAAATAATTCTTTTTCCTTCTGTATCTTATTCTAAGACCTAAGACAGGACAGTGTACATAATGATGTTATGAGAAAGGTTTCTTCATTCTTAGTCTTAAGAATTTAGTTTCCTATTTCTTGCTAAGCAGCAGTGAACATTGACTGAGCAGTCATAAAGAGGAGAACAGAGAAGATGACCTCATAGAGATTTTTGAGACTGGGAGATTGAGGACCTTTATGATATTGACATGGTTATTCAACATAAAAAGGAAAGTTTGACAGGAATTGGCTGATGATTTCACTCAACAAATGAGTTTAATTTCTAAATATAAAGCTTTTGGAAAGGTGATGAATAAAGCAGAAAGAGCCTCATTATTAGTGAGCTTCCAGATTGGTGGGCATTACTGAGGTGTATGATAGTACATTTTGGTAGTTTTATAATACAAGATGATAACTGTTTTAGGAAAACCCTGTGTGGTGTGTAAGTCTGTGGGAAGGATCTCAGGTGGCCAGGGACCACTTGCCCTGGGAAGTGATGGCTAATGTGAGCCCTGATGGACAGTGGGAGGCAGCAAGGCGACTGTCCGAGGAGGAGGCACAAGTACATTTATTTTCAGTTTCTTATATCAAGCTTAGCATCTTCAAAACCAAATTCTTCATTCTTGTCTCTAAAAATGTCATTCCCTCAAATTATAATCCTTTTTTTGCCAGCTTGCAAAGCAACAGAACAACATAGTTATCCTGGTTATAGTCCCTTCGCTCATTTCCTCTGTTCAGTCAGATGCTAATTTTTGATTCTGTTTATATATATATATATATATATGTATGTATTCTGCCCCCTCTTTTCTTTCCCTGTTTTCTTGTCCTGTTTTCTGACGTACTCCAGCAGGGCTTGCGTCCTTGCTTGGATAGCGCCTTGTTTCTGTGACTCTAGTCTATCTTCAGTTCATTGTCCGTGCTGCTGCTGGTTGGGTTTTCCAAAGTGCAAATCTGATTACTTTGCTTTTCTGTGATAAATACTCTAAAAATTGTCTGTAGTTATTAGGGAAAAGAAAAAAGCTTTTTGGTTTATTGTAAACTTCCTTTCCATAGTTTCGCTCTGGTGTATCTCTAGCTTCATCCTCTGCAGTTTGTTCTCAGACCACATTTTGTGGCCCTTACAAGGGATGGCTTGTCATTCATGTATGCACTGTACTAGTCACTCTATCTGAAATGCAAGCTACGCTTCTCAGCTAATGACTCAAGTTCTTCAAACCTTAGATCAAGCATCATTGCTCCAAGAATGACACACATGCCCCCTGTCCTTTCTCTATTGTGAGTAATTTTCATAGATTTTGGATGGTTAGTTTGTTTTGATTTTGCCACCGGACACTATGCTTACTAAACACAATGATCATATTCTTTTAAATTCTGTACCCCTAGTCCCTGCCACTCTGAGAAACACATCATAGTCATCTGTTAGATATTTGTTGAATAAAGGAAAGAGGTAGAATGGGACCAGATATCAGGTGGTTCTGGTATTAGGTTAGGTATTAGGTTAATAAGTGTGGGTTTTATAATGATGCCACTAAAGATTTAAGACAAAGGAGTCACGATATATGACCTATCTTTTGGATGGAACAGCAGTATTAAAAACACAAAGTTTGTAGAGAGAAAGACAATATTGGTTTTGAAAATACTGGAATGTTTCCTTCCTCTTGAAAAACCTCCCTTAAATTGGAAATACATTTATAGACTGGTCTGCAGTCTGGGATGCAGTTGTGAATCCGGAGCTGGTGATGGGGACTTGGAAGCCACCAGTGTATGGAGACCCTACTCCTAAGCCAAAGCCTAACCCTCATTTGACTGTGTTTTAAAGTCTCAAGGCTACATTTGTGAGCTATTTGTATTTTTTAGTGATTACTTTTTTTTTAAAAGGGAGTTAAATACATGTTCTTGATCATGAGACAGAACTTATGTTCATCTCTGCTAGTAGAGGGATTTTAGTGAAGATGATGGCCAGGTGAAACTATTTTGAGTGTAGGATGGTGACTTGTGATAAGTGGCTATATCAATTAGAAGACTCATTGGATTTACCAAATTTTATCATTTGCCTTCTTCCTTCAAAGTGTTGCACTAAGGTCTTTGAAAGATTAATTTATCATTAACTTTCCAAAGATTAATGATGAAGAAGATGGAGTTTATTCTCTTAAACTTTTGTTGAAGGTTAGAACCTATATTGGATCCTTAAGTTTCTGATGTTATTTTACAAAAAAAGGAAATAATTGATGCATTTACAAAGTGGAGTTATTTATTAGTAAAAATATTGAAATGGAATTCTTCTAAATCATGTTGATAAACTTGGGACATTTCAAGTATAAGTTTTCACAGGTAAGGGTCAGGGAATTCAGGTACAGTGCCTTGCTCTCCATTATTTTACACAAAGTTGCAATGATATTTTGGAACTCTTGAGAAAAATGCCAGCGTTCTGGATAACTGTAAGCCCAGTTTGTTCTGATGAGAGGAGAAGGTCACAGATTTCATTTTTGGCTTTGTCCGCTCCTTTGCAAATGAATGATTTTGGTGGGACCTTGAGGGACCTAGAGAAAAGCTGTGGGTGACTTAGCAGAAACCTACCACCACTCCTTTCAGAAAAGTTACCTGCCACTAACAGAGCATTAGAGTCAAATTTCTTTATGAAGAATAGTGCTTTTTATTTTCAGCTTTCTCTGTGTCTTGTATGTTTTTCTTTTTTTTTTCCAGTTTGAAAAGGAGTTTACCGACCACCAAGAAACTCAGGCTCAATTGCAGAAAAAAGAGGCAGAGATTAATGAGCTTCAAGCAGAGTTACAAGCTTTTAAATCACAGGTAAAATACTATCTACCTGGAGTGAATTTGGGTATTGAAAACTCACAGGGTAACAAAGGTTGTATCACGTCTTCACAGCATCAAAATGTTGAAACTTTAATTTTTCTCATATGTTTTCATATTTTTGTTTAGATATATTTCTATTCTGCTGTGTTTAAATTTTTAAAATTATTTTGCCTCCGTTTTTTAAATTTTCATTTTTCAAAATGTCTAATCTCTTCCTTGTGTTTCATTTGGGTTTTGTTCCTGATGTCATGTGTTTGCTGGGTAATTAAGCACTAAGGGTAAGAAAGTCTTTTATTATTAGATTTGTCATTCATCACTGATCTTTATCCCACTACAGAAAATTATTGCTCAAGCTATTTATTTTTCAAAACCTTCAGCTTATGGGTACCTTGCAGTAAAAGATAAACTCTAGCTGAATGAGAACATTTTCTGATAATTTTTCAATTTCCAAAAGTAAACAGATTTAAAACACAACAAAAAAGGGAGCAAATCTGGATTATGAAGTAGATAGCTCACATATACTGTCTGCACACAAAACAGGTAGGTAGGTAGAAAGAAATACATTATCTACATGTTTTACATGGATGAAAGTAAGGAAGTAGAATATTCATAGCTAAATTCCTTCATGTAGATTTATATGCAAGATGATGAGCAATAAGTATAGTTTTGCTATCTTCCTTTCATCCTAATTTATGGTTATGTTGAAATAATGTTAGGCATACTTTTTCCTATGTTATTTGCAATTTTCTTCTCTTTTTTACTTAGTGTATAGTTTTGTTGCAGAGTCTATCTGAAGATGCTCTAGGAATTATATGTTAGTGTTCAATTTTGGGGGAAAAATAGAATCTATCTATAAGAAAATTCTCAGTGATCATCTTTCTCTAGTGCTGCAAGAGAAGGTACCACAATTTGTTGAAAGTTTTCATCCTTCTTATGTGGTTCCCTCTCCCTCATATTAAATAAACATTTGGTTGTGTTTTCTATATTTCAGATTGAGCTTTAGACACTGAAATATTCATGACAATTTTTTCCTGGTCCAGGCTAGTATAAATTTAGACTTTCCTTTCTTTTAATTTTTCCCAATTGAAGCATTTCTTGTAAATCTATGCTAGAAAATTTTAGTTTATAGAAAACATATTCACTGCGTTTGGATATGTTATTGCTGCATATGATTTTATATAAAACGGGAATATATTTACATTTTGAAACAGATTAAATCAAGCAGTCTCCTATGTTGTTTTAGATTGTGTACAGTGATAACCTCTGTTTATGTCTATCAAAAGAAAGCCTGTTATTAGAGACTTGACATTGACCACATACTCAGTTTTGAAGAACAGTTGACAAATCCTTTCTTTGGATTAGTTTATATTTCTCATGGAATATTTGCATTTGTCTTAATATACTTCTCTTTGATCAAAGCTGTGCTGATTATAAAGGTTATGAATAAAATGTGTTCTGTTATCCATGATTTCATTCCTTGTGTCACTTAACAGACAAGCACTGTTAGACGCTGAGGACAGACTGGGGGCAAGGTGATCATAGTGTCTGGCCTCATCAGTGACATACTCAAGTAAATCACACTCATCAAAGTCTAGAGCAGAAATTCAACTATACCTTTAAGACATTAATTGTTAACTATAAATGTCTGTTGAATGTGAGTACGATGTACATACATCCTTGACGTTCAAAAGGCAGTGGTATCCATTATCACAGCAACCCAGCCCAACACTAAAGTGATTCTTTCTTTATACATAATGTTTTTGATAAGGCATGTTTTTTGATTGTGGTCTCAATTTCTCTTAAATACTTTTTCTTTTTGCTGATTTTGGATGTTGATTTCAAGTCCTTGTACATAATCTGTTTTCCATAATTTTACCATAAAACTTTTAAATGATTTATTAATACTTATACAGCTATATGGCTTAGAGTTGAAGTTAGTTTCAGGAAATCATCATCACAAAAGTTATTTATCAACTCCTGTCACCTTCATGGTAGTAAAAATGCATCTCTTTATGAAGCAACAGAAGCATAAGGATAGAAGTGCCTCGTAACCAGGTCGTGTCTTGCTTTTGCAGGTCTTACTAAGAATCTTAGTTAATTTTTCCTCAAGGTCAAAGGTGTGATGTGGCAATATTATTTCGCTCTCTTTTTCTGGATCTTATTTATTTTATTTTATTTTTACTAACTTAAAAGATGGTGTCCCGCAGAATTCTGTATATAAACCTTCATGCTCCGTCCTCTGGGTGAACTTACCTGCACAAATGGCTTCTTCAGCTGTCCTGTTGAGACTGCTAACTTGCAGATCTTTTAGACCCGGGTCACTATTCGCCTCGTGGACATCTCCACCCACATGACCATAATTACCTTAAAATGGGGAGTAATATTTCTGACAGTTACATTTTTATGAAAACAAAAGCTATAATAATACTCTTAAATTGGGGAAAAATTTTTGTTGAAATTTTGTTTGTAGGTTAAACCACATGGCATTACTGAAATTCAGTTGTTTTTGGTATAAAACAAAATTTTGAGAAATGTATGCTTGAACCTGCCTTGTAGAGAGCTCTTTGTCATGGTTCTTATTATTTTTTCCCTGTAGTTTGGTGCCTTGCCGTCTGGTTTGCCTCCTTCAGATGGAAACGGAACTGGCCCTCCAGCCCTGCCCCCGCCGCCGCCTCCGCCGCCCCCGCCGCCCCCACCGCCCCCCCCGCCACCCCCACCGCCCCCACCGCTCCCGGGGCTGTCGTTACCCCTTGGCGGGGGGCCTCTGCCCCCGCCCCCTCCGCTGGGGCTTCTCAGTGGACAGACCGCTCCACCTCCACAGATGCTGCCTTTTGGGTTAAAACCAAAGAAAGAATTTAAACTGGAAACCAGCATGAGAAGATTAAATTGGTTAAAGGTATAACAGAAACAAGTAGAGAAATAATACTATTTCTTAGATTAAAGCTTAAATTTGTATTTACTGGTATATAGTTTCCAATGGGAACCGTATTCAAAATGGTATTAAATAAACAGGAATTCTTTTAAGGAAAGTGTTGAGTTTAAAGCCCTTTAATGGCAACCCACTCCAGTATTCTTGCCTGGAGAATCCCATGAACTGAGGAGCCTGGTGGGCTATATAGTCTATGGGGTCTCCAAGAGTTGGACACGACTGAGCGACTTCACTTTCACTTTCACTTTCAAGCCCTTTACTATTGGCTAAAGCTTTCTAGTTTATAAATTGGGTAGGAGTCTATGATAATTATACTGGGATTTGGTTTATAATCAAATGCATACATAACATTTAAATTAAATATATACATAATTTTATATTATGATTATACTGTGTATTTTTAAATGTTTTAAAAAAGTACAGAAAAGTTAGTATTCTTAGGAACTTTTTTATGTTGGTAGCTATTGCAAAAATTATTGCTTGCTGTCGGAGGTGGATATTTAGTTGAGACCAGGAATTCTGAATCCTGCAGAAAGATGGTTTCACAAGTCACATAAACTGAGCATTGCTAAAGATTAGGAGAAGTATAACTGAGGAAGAACTAACTTCATTGCATTCAGCTTCAGTCCCCAACTATTTGAGAGTGGAACCTTTTTTTTTTTTTCCTTTTCCCTAATAACACCTTAACTTTCTGCAGAACTTATATTGCATTGAACAGACTTTGTAAAAAATCTTACGGCAGTTACTCCATAAATATCTGCTGGCAGCTCTGGGGTACTGGGTGTGCAGATGGTGACTGGGTGGGGGACAGATGATACACTCAACCATTTGTGAATCTGTCTTCTCTCTGACTGCAGATCAGACCTCAGGAAATGACTGAAGACTGTTTCTGGGTAAAAGCAAATGAAAATAAGTATGAAAGTGTGGATTTGCTTTGTAAACTTGAGAATATATTTTGTTGCCAGCCAAAACGTAAGTTTAATATCTTAGTTATTTGTTGCTTTTAGTATTTTAATATTGCAACTCTTTAGATGCTTTCAATAGTATTATTTGTATCCCAGAAATGATGTTTTTATAGTACTAATGAATAAATGAAGCTAGTTTTTTTATGTAGAGTATCACCTGAGCAGTTTTTTAAATGCAAATGATTAATACCAGAGTTAAAAGATTTCTACACGATACATTCTTTGAAGATGTTCTAAGTTAGACTTTCATAAAGGAGGATATTTTCATAGAAAGTTTTGATATGAAAATTCCCTCTAGTCAATGAGAAATAGAAAAACAAAATCAAAATGTGAGTCTTCCTCTAGTCATAATTTTCTCACTCTTTAGTGTTGCAGTGACTACCATGTAATTAATTAGTATGACTCACATGGGTTAGAAATGATCAGATTTATAGATTATTTTGAAAGGTAGCTTGAAATAGAGTCTGTGAGTAGATTATATCATCTTTTCATTATGAACAATGAAATTCGTTTTTAAGACCTACCCAAAGATAGCTTTTACCTATGCACTGTGAATTTTCTCTTTTTAACAATTATATTTAGGAATTACTCTTGTCTGAAATTTGATTTTGACATGGGCCTACCGTTTATGTTTCAGGGTTGATACTCACATACACTGTTTATTTCATTTTCAGTAACACATTTTAGATTTGTCGTACAAACCACTTACATCAGGCATTATCTTTTAATTTTCAGAAAGGAACCTTTTAGCAGACTTAGGCCACTTATATCCCTGGGCCCATCAAACAGAGAGGTGGTAGGGAGAGATTGCATTGGACAGAGCTGGGAATGCTCAGTGTAGACTAAAGAGCTGGCTTCTTAAACTGCCTACTGCATGCTGGGTACCATGCCAGAGGCTTTATGTACCTGATTTAACTTGATCGTCACAGCAACCAAGGGATGCTGGCAGATACCAAAAACATCATTTGCATTCCTTTTAAATGTGTTCTAAAATATAAATTAGAAACTGTTTCTAAAAAATAATAGAAGTTAGGAACTCTAACAGGTAATTGTAAATTAGATTTCTAGAATTTAATTCCAAAGTCTTTATCATATATTTTGGAACACCATTTTTCCTGACTAAAACAGTAAAAATAATATATCTTCATCTTTGAAAACTAGGGGAATTTCTTAGTAAGCTAACCCTAGTAAAACTTGTGAAGTAAGCAGATCTTAATTTTACCTTTTGATTATGGAGAATCAAAATTTTCTTTGGAAAAGATTAGTGCACTCTTCAGGCAATCAAGGAAAATATATGGCAGTTAAAATGTGTATTTGCATGTAAAACACTTCAGAATTTCAGATTTCATAATCTGGAATTGATTAGTTTTCCCTTTGCTTTTCTTGTAGGTGGAAAGGGTGATATCTAAAAGCTGTTTAAGTAATACTGCCATCCAGCTACTTTTTTTTTTCCTCTCTGTACTCTGATTACTTTCTTAATTAATGAGGCTCAAAAGGGAAACTTGTTAGCATGCCTTCAATTTAGCTGTAGTGTTAGCCTGAAATGAAATAATTGGACCTTTAAAAAATTCTTAAGTCATCTAACTTTAGCCTTATGATTTAAGGTTGGAAAAAAATAGACATTAGCTCAATCTAATACCAGTTGTAAAGGTTAAGGTGAGGAAATGATGATTCTTTTCTGAATATTCCATATTTCACTATCTTTCTGACTCTGTGTGTATCCCCAGTGCCCCAAATCTCTCTTCAGTTTGACTTAGAGGCTGGCAGAGGTCTGTGACATCTTTTCTTTCAACTCAAATGCAGCTTCCTCTTTTCTGTGACACTATATAATATTTCCACGATCATTGGAAAAATGAGGAAGCCTACGGTCATAACGCTGGGGAATGCCAACATCTTACAATGCCGACAGGAGGCAAGCTGTGAGGGCAACTGTTTTTTTGGTCGGGATTTTAAAGAATAACTCCTAGAAAGCATTAGTTGAGGAGCCTTAAATGTGCTTTTTGGCCTGATTAGTATTTTATTAGAAAAGGTCATTTGTTACTGCTTTCAGAAGGACAGGACTTTGTGTAAATATAGGAAAAATCAGACAGGAAGGCAAGATGAAAGTGCCTGTAAAACTTAGACAAGACACAGGGGTGTTGGATAGGTTGCTCCTTGTTCCTTTATTCATGGCCTGGCTGCAACTTTTGCCTATTTCCCATGATGCCAAAGTTTTCTTTGAATCAGTTTTGTCATTTCTGCAGAATTCAGAATGGAAATGAAGTTGCTCTCCCCTCTCTAGCAGGCAGGGGGCGATAGAGGCATGGACATGGGTTGATTGTCGTTGTTGGCTTGCATCACAGTTTGGCAGGAAGGACACAGGATTTAGATTACTGAAAAATTACAGGTTTTTAGAGAAAAGGTGTATTTTTTTTTTTAACTGTAATACCTCCATGGACTAAGAACCAAGGCTCTTTCTCTGATTACAAAGGTGAATGTTCTGTTCCAGGCATTTTAAATGGTAGGCACCAATCTTTGTGCATTTGAAATTGGCAGAAAGGAAAAAGAAAAAAAAAAAACAGAACTGAAGCCATTAATTTAAAAAGAACCTTGGAATTCTCTTTCATATTCTTTATTTTTTTGTTACCAAGTATGGTTCTTTGTCTTACAATGCTTTAGGTTTATGAGGGATTTAGGTTAAGATAATTGGGTTTCAGAGGTCTCATACACAGAAAAGGAAGAGGAACTAATCTTTCCTATTGAGCACCTGTGGTATACCAGCCCTGAACTGGGTCATCTTCATGTGATTTTGTTTAATTTTCACTGCATCTCTTCTGGGAGAAGGCAATGGCACCCACTCCAGTACTCTTGCCTGGCAAATCCTATGGATGGAGGAGCCTGGTAGGCTGCAGTCCATGGGGTCGCTAAGAGTCGGACACAACTCAGCAACTTCACTTTGACTTTTCACTTTCATGCATTGGAGAAGGAAATGGCAACCCACTCCAGTGTTCTTGCCTGGAGAATCCCAGGGACGGGGGAGCCTGGTGGGCTGCTGTCTGTGGGGTCGCACAGAGTGGGACACTACTGAAGTGACTTAGCAGCAGCAGCAGCAGCATCTCTTGTTAGGTTTTTCTCTTGGTCTGCTGATTGAAACAATTGTAACTCCACACAGTACCACCCTGCCCCATCAACTCACAGATGGAGCAAGGTGTTCTTGAGAGAGTTGAGCCTTTCCTCTTAACTCATGTTGCTCTTTATTATTTTTCTTACCTTTTTTTCCAGTTAGATTTTACTTATTTTGCTTTTTAAACTAATCTCCTTTTTATGACTTTTTTAACACTGCTTCAGTGGGAACATGTCTTGTATCATAAGGAGTACAGAAACTCCTTAGTCATTTCCTATGAAATCAACATTTTTTTCTGATTGTTATATCATTTTCTTTTTTATACTTCATTTCCCTAATAAGTATCTCACTTTAGTTTCCTTGCTTCTCTCCATCCTAAACTTTTGAGATGAATCTTAGTTTTCCATTGTTTAGATTCTTTTGAAAATAACATGTTGGCATTTTTCCTAATCATATATTTTTTCCCTCATTTGCCTCATTAATTTTTCCTGCTTTTTCTCTGTCCTATTTATCTACAGTTGTTCACATCAAGTATTTATAGGGGCCATATTGTATGTGAAGACTTGTGTTTGGCACTGGGGACACTGTGGTGAGGAGGTGGACATGGCCCTAGAATCACATTGCCTTATGGCCTTGATGATGTGCAGTCAAGTTCGCAGGTGAAGTCTAATAACCAGGAGTGAGATAAGCAGTGCTCATCTTGATTATAGAAAAGCCTGCCATGTTTTACTGTTTCAGGCTTCTGTTAAGACTTAACAAGGTTATAAAGCAGCATTGTTTATATATCTCTCAGAAATTTAATCACAATATTCGTATACTGAACATTTGGTATCATCAAAATAATGCTAATGACCTGTGTATTTTTTACCAGATTGGAAGCATCTGTTGGTTAATTTTTACAGGCTGTTGGCAAATGGATTAACGTATACTAACAGGTTATTGGTGTTGGATTTATCAAGTAAAATTAATATTAATTACGTTCATCATTCACAAACTGTTAACTTAATAGGGATTAAAGGGCTTTCTGAAAGTATATGAATAGTCTAATTCGCTTAGACTGATTAATTATGAAAATATGATTCCACAATTGTTAGATTTCTGAAGTAATCACCTTTTATAACAGGTGTATCATATTTGCCAGGTAGAGTCAATAAACTGGTTTATAAATAATTTCTCAACTGAACAGTTATGGCATATGGAAACAGTTAATGGATTATGTACTTAAAAACAAATCAAGCTTAGATTTCTGACATCATAGTTCAGTGGACAGAGTATTGAGGTAGAGAGTGATAAACCATGGATTTTCCCAGTGACTTGGCTGTGTTCAGGATGTGTCTTTGTGTTTGAAACACAATTTATTACTCTGTACAGACCAAAGTGTATAAAAATCCTGAACTACCTCCGAAGCCTACATTAAGATGAACAATATAATTTGTAACAGAGAAATATGGTTCTTGACGGCATGTTAATATAGAAATGATGCCAAAATGAACGTATCTTCAACATCTTGCAGATTTCTGAGAAGACATTTGACAAATACTAATTTAGGAAAATTGGGGAGGAAGTTTGGGGAGAATTAAATATTTTTCTAGGGATCTATTTTGGTTTTTATCTGTGACTGAATATGAAAAAACTTTGAGGAAATTATGAGGTAGGTCAGAAATGTCATGCTTGTTTCACCATTAGGGAGTATCTCATTGTTACCAATTGTATTCTCTGTTGTATTGCAAAAGAAACCAGAATTTATTCTGAAAGCTTTAGTGAGGTAAAACCTAGAGAGAGAGGGTAAAGAAAGGGGTTGTTTAGGTTAGAGCCACAGGCAACTTTCAGGTCCACAGAATGCGTCAGTCACATGCTTAGTTACCCAGCATACCTTTGGCATATTGTGATAGAAGCTTTGAAAGTTCCTGTAAGTAGTCGTGTTTGTTATATACTGTGGTGACGCTGTAAACAGAAAGGAAGGAGGCTTGGATTTGCTTATATCGTATTGGGGAGTGTGTGCCCATAAACGCGGACTTTTCCCCCTTTCCTTTTTTGTCTTTTTTGTTTCTTCTTCCATCAGAGAAAGGAATGGTATCAGGGCATTGGATTCCACTAGAGTCATTTGACTAGTAGCAGATTGGGCAATGCCGTCTCCTGTTTTACAAGTAATTCAACTTGGTATTTTATTTCTGGTAGCAGTTTTCCGTGGTGCACCTGTAGCTATCAAACCTTAACAAAATTGTAAATTTGTTACATTCTGTCCTCATCTGTTAGATTTTTTCTCTTAGGATTTCTCTTCCATTTCCTGTATCCTCTGCCTTCTTCCTCATTTACACTGGCGTCTCTTGTTACCCTCTGATTGCTCAATGTACACTTTGCAGTTGCCATGTCTGCAGTATGTTCTGTTACTCAGGATTCCCACATAATTAGTGTGCAGCATTATTCTCCAGAAAATAAAAATGAGGCTCTTCCTTCTGAGTGTGTTATTTTAATCTAAAGCAATATTTTGTAAATCTGGCCATTCACCACTTCCCCTCTTCTCTGCTCTTTCCTGCCCCTCCTCACCCCCGGGTCCGCCTTCACACACACCACTTGCCAGGCTTGGAAGACCGAGAATCACGTGGAGTTAGCGCTGTACCCGATCCATCTCTGGAGCACAGGCAGGGAGTGGTCTCATGGTAGGAGAGTCATAGGAGATGGGTGCTCCTTGCTGAATTCCACGCTATAGGAATTTGATAAGAAACTAGTAAGTTTATTTGTAAGAGGAAACAAAAAAAGAAAACTTCTCATGAAGATAACTTTATTATATTTGTATAACCTTGAATTTCCTAAGTTAGATTTGGGTTCTATATTTGTGTGTTTAGTTAAGCTGGGTGTTCCTGCTGCCCCCCTTCAAGGTTAGGTCATTTGGGCATATACTTTCAAACTTTGATCATATTCTATGTATAGAAGAAGCTTTCATGAATGTCATGGCATTTGAGGAGAATGCCAGTTTAGAGACCTTTGTTTATCACAGGTCTGACTTGTCCAAGTGCGTGTCTGTGCCTTAAAAGAGTGGATATTTCAAAGTTAGACACGCTGTATCCCAGGAGTTTTTAACTTGGAGTCTAAGAACTTTGATGAGAAAACTGAAAGTGACATCGTTGCTCTCACTAACCTCTGACCGACATTTAGCTTTCCCTTCAGTTGTGAATATACACAGTGAACAGAGCAGAAGCTCTGCCATGCCTATCTGTAAGGTTCGTGTGTGCTTTGCATCTTGCGTGGGTGCATTCACTCTGTCACGTCCGACTCTTTGTGACCCCATGGATTGTAGCCCGCGAGACTCCTCTGTCCATGGGATTCTCCTGAGAAGAATACTGCAGTGGGTAGCCATTTCCTCCTCCAGGGCATATTCCTAATCCAGATATCGAACCTATGTTTCCTGCACCTCCTGCATTGCAGGCAGATTCTCTGCTGCCAAGCCATCAGGGGAAGCCCGTGTACTTTTATATCACATGAGAATTGTTTCAGGCATGTTGAAATACTGAAACTCATCACTACTTCAACATTAACGTATAAATTTTTATACTTTTAGCTAGACTTTGTTACTTAAGATGTGAATAAAAAAACTTATTTTGTCAGTTGGGTCCTCCTGGAAACAAATGCTGAGATGTTGAAGTGCAGGAGGGATTTTTAAGAGTTAAGCATTGGGTAATGGGTGGGAAGGGTAAAAGATGGTGAGAGCAGGACTGGGCAGGAGGAACCGGGAGTGTCGTGCAAATCTGAGAAGTTCTCAGCCCTGGAGACCAGGATGCATGTTGCGGAGGTTCCGGGTTGGAGCCTGCTGGCTGGCCTGGGCACTCCTGCCACTCTCGGGCCGTGGCCGGGGCTCCAGCTGTGGAGCGGCCGGGAGGGCTCGTGGCTCGTAGCCTGTCAGCTCAGGGTGCTCTTTCTGTAGCCGACTGGAAAGTTCTTTTCTGAAGGGAGATCTGAGCCTCCCATCTCCATGGTTGTCAGATGTGTATGTGACTGGTACACAAACTGACACTCAGTGTGTTTCAATAACAGAATTTGAGAACAGTTTACTCCCTTTGAACTAGTATGTACTTTTTATGCATTTAAAATCAAGAGAAGGGGTCTGCCTCTCTGGTTGCAGTACAGGTCCATGCCCACAGACGTTGCAGGCCCTGCTGTATAGGTGAGACTGAGGTCAGAGGCCTGCCCTCACCTGCCGCCTCTTCACATGTACGTGGCTTTTGGGCTTGCATGTTTCATAATTGAAGGGCCCAGTGTGTTATTTGTAATGAGATATTTCATCCAACTTAGAATAATTTTTTATGATGGTTCCAAAATCTGGACATCCATTTATTAAGTAATGCATTTGTTAATAAAAACATATATCAAATGTGGAACACATATAAAACTTACTCCCTAATTAGACAGTAAGAAAGCAACAATATTAATAATGTGTCCTGTTTAAAAGTAATATTTACTTCATTATGTCATTTTATTTGCTCCCCAAAGCAATCCTGTGAAGCACCCCAGGCAGATGTTCTATACATTTTATCTTTAAGAAAAAGTTGTGCTCTACAAGTGAAGTTCAGCTAAAAGGAGCTGCCACTCTGAATGGAATACAGATCTGAGTGTAAAGTCATTGCTCCTTCTTCTATGCCATGCTGCTTCTCTGATTAAAAGAAATCCTATTATGTTTTATTTAAAGTGCTCTTCTTTGATTTAAAATAATTTTCCTCTCATCTCCTGCCACCTTACCACTGCCCCACAGCAGTTCATCCTCATCCCACGATTTATATTAAAGGCTTTAAAAACCTGCCGTTTTTTATTAAGACCATCTTTCATCATTCGGTACCTCTTTTCACTTCTATAAGTATTTGAGCTGTAAATACTAACATCACGCTGTGGAGTGTGTGCAAGAAGTTCAGCTACAAGTGTGTGACCCCAGCCGTTACAGCTGTAGGTCTTTTCCTCTCTAAAATATAGGAGATAAGATCCAGCTCTTAAGGTTATTGTGAGGATTGTATAATGAATATTTTAGGACATCTTTTGCAATGCCCAGTTCATTGTAGTTGCTCAAGAAATATTAGCTGAACTTAAATTCTGAGAACGCAGGCTCATCTTTACTTGCCTTGTTTTGTGTATCATCTCTGAATCTTCCACAATAGTAACAAGTTAAATGATCTCCCTCCATCTTGACCTCACTTTCAAATGAAGCTTTCTAAACTGCTCTGTTAATGGATCTCTGGTAGTAGTCACTTATGAAGACTTCTAGAATACTGGTCGGTATATCTTGTTTCTTTCATTTCTGTGTACATCTTCACTGCCAAATACTTTATTAAGATTCTGTGGAGAAGGAGCTGTTGAATCAATGTAAAGACCTATATTTCCCTATTTTTTAAAAATTTTTCTGGGTTTTTTTCTTTCAGTTTTTGAGTGATTAATGGAGCTGGTGCCCAACAATGTATGATTTTAATAACTGAAAATTTTAACTTTGGTTTTCTTGGTGTGATTCTGTTTTAGATTATTGAGCTGATGAGAATGATCTTGGAAAGCTCATTCAGTTCTTTATAAAACCTTACTGGATCTTGTTAATAATTCATTATGCTTGATGGTTATTTATAGTTTCAGCCTAATGAGGGTGATATGAATGGCTTAATGTCTCTGTGGAACTGGGATGCATTAAGGTCCCAGTCCCCAGCCTTGTTGGCACCAGGGACCAATTTTGTGGAAAACAGTTTTTCTGTGGACCAGGGGCTGGGGGGATGGTTTTGGGATGATCCAAGCGCATTAGATTTATTGTGCACTTTATTTCTGATCTAATGCCACCACTGATCTGACAGGAGGTACTCGTCTACAGCCCGGAAGTTGGAGACCCCTCTTTAAAGCAAAAGGAGCCTTTAGTTGATAGGCAAATCAGAGTGCCAAGTAGAGCTTATGGCCTAAATCCCTGCTGGGTTTTCAGGAAAGATGAGAACTGTTCATTTTCTTAATTTCATAGAGCGCTAGCAGAAGGTTTAGAGGAGTGATAATTTCTCAAGAACTGGCTCCTCTTTTTCTTCTCCAGCTCTGTGATGTAAGCTAAAGAAATTATTTAGGCCAATTGTATAACACTGTCTTTTATACATATCATTTAGCCTAACTCTTATTTCCTAAACAGGTGACAAATTGAAGAAATACATAAAGAAATGTTTTTAGAATGTAATTGAAAATGGCTATTGTATTTCTTCTCCAATAGCCTGTCTAGTAATAATAGGGGAGGCAAAACTCTTAAAAGTGTTTATCTCAGAATGGTTTACAGCCTGGAAACGTGAGATTGGCAGATGAACTTGGAAATTTACATGCTGCATTAGTGTGTGTAGATTAGTCTTTTCTGATAAATCCAGAAAAGAAAGTTTGCCTGCAGGAAATAGTACTCAGTTAAAAGTGATTTAAAAAAGAAGCCTGGTGGTTTGTCCCAGGGTTGGTGAACTCAGTGACATTAGATTAACTTCTCCTCTGTTACCTGTCTTTCACGCCAGTTTCTGCATAGCCCAGCTGGCAAAGGGGGAGGGAATCATTATGCTCGTGCTCACAGATGGGGCTTTGTGTTAGTTTTTTATTGATGCTCTAACGAATTTCTCCAAATTTAGTAGGTTAAGCCCTGTAAATTTACTGTCTTATGGTTCTGTAGGTTAGAGTCCTGTGTGGGTTTCATTGGGCTAAAATCAAGGGCTGCATTCTGGAGGCTCTTCCAGAGGCTTCCCACATTCTTCAGTTTGTGGCTTCCTCTTCAGTTCCTCAAAGCCAGTAGCAGTGAGCTGAGCCTCCCTCACCTGATATCCTTTAGTACGTATTTCTCAGACTCTGACCTAAATGAGGAAAGTTTCTTTAAAGACTCGTGATTAAATTGGGCCCATCTGGATAATCAGGGAGACTCTCCTAATCTTAAGGTTTTTAACCTTAACCACGTCATCAAAGCTCTCTTTTCTTTGTAAGATGACGTATAAAACAGGCTCCAAGAATTAGGATTTGGAAATCTTTGACAGAGAAGAACAGGGCTTAGGATACCGTAAAATTACAACATTTCACAAGATACTTGACCCTGTTGATTCTGCTCATTAAAATTATATGTCTCCTTTCAGCCCTGCATTCCCTTAATAGGAATGCTATTTTGGGTCCAGGGGCATTTTGACTTGTTTAAATCATTTGTTCTGTTCACTAAATATTTATTGAGCTGTGGATCTTTACTAATCACACCAACATGTTTTTGTTACCATAGCTAAGTGCCTTTCCAAAGCCTTAGGCAAAATCGTCATATCATGTCTAAGAGCCAGGCATTATTTTTCCTCTTCTTTATTTAAATATAATATATTTAATTAGTGTGCAACAGGTACTATAGCCTACTGTGTATTTTCCAGTTTGTAATATATACAATTTCATTTTTTTCTAAGATAGTAATAAATTCTACATATATATATATTTACTTACTTTTTTCCCAAGTCAGAAATACCCTTCAGAAAGCTGCAGTAAAGAGCCACTGGTATCTACAAACAAATTGGTTCTTGACTTTCAGTTGTTATCATTTAATTATTATTATTTAATTATTACCTAATTTAGAAAAAGAAATGTGTTATATTGTTTAACTTATAAACTTTTGTTGGGAGATAACTATTTCTGTATGCCTTGTTGAAAAACTTAATTCTCTCACCTTGAAGTTTAGTTATTTTTTAAAGTACAGTTTGTTTTATGACATTTCACAACATATTTTTATCTGTAGAATATTTATACAATGCTCAAACCTAATATGCATCTACAAATGATATGAACATATAAATGATTATAATTGCATATTTCACTGGATAATTTAAAATATATAAAAAAAGTTTGTTTTAATTGGGAAAATTTCATCACTGAGGGAAATCACATTTATCAAAAGATCTAATACAGCTACATTTCACACAGAATAAGCAATTTATTTTAATTAAATTGTTGTCTCTTAGTTACTTGCCAGTGTCGTCTTCTGTCATCATATTGCCTTAGACTCATTCCTCCTGAAGTAGGGCTCTTCTCCCTTCTTTAATCTTCTTTTCTTTTTCAATTAGAGAGCCAATTATTTTTCAGGGTTTCACAGGTCTCAGTGGGAGAGTTTGCACCCTTGGTCCCGTTACTGGTAAGATTCAATCCAGAAGAGTTGAAATAGCCAGTGGGATCATTGTGTTTGTTTTTCAATAAAGGACATTTGTTTTTAGAGCTTTTGTGTTTTTCTATTTAAAAATTATTCGTTTTTTGAATACTTTTTAACTTTTCCTGAGTTTTATTTAGCTTCGCTTAAAATCTTATCTGGCTATAAAAAAGTGAATGTGAACTTTTAAAACTGGCCGCTCATTTGCATTTCCATTAAGCTTGAGCAGATTTAGCAGTGCTTTTAATACCAATAGGAAGGAAAATAGCAGTTTGTGTCAGCTTCAGTGTGACAACAGTACTTTTGTAATAGATTTACCATATATGCATGTATATGTATATATACATACGTGTGTATATATCTGAAAGTATATTGTTTCATAGACTAGTCAGTCGAAAAATGACTAATCAGTGGATTACTGTTTTTGTTTTTTTGAACCGTCTTTTTTCCTCAGCTAGATCGTTGAGTGCAGATTAGGCAGTGGATATGATGGTCCCAAACCCACTTTGGTACCTCTGAGGTGTGCTTTTATCAGAAGAGCTATTTTCGTGCATGTGTTCATGATGAATAGGCATAACCTACAACCTCAATAAATCACAATTTCTCATTATTCTTCATTATACTAGGATTGTAAGAAGGGCACACAGCTGCTAGAATCCAAAAGGAGTGAGAGAAAGCAGCTGACTTACAAGGAAAGGGGAAATAGGTGCTCGCTCAGCTCCTGAGTGGGCCCAGGCCTCCCATCGTAAGAGTCAGGCCTTTGTCTGTTCATGTGAGAGGCTTAGGTCCTGAGCAGTTAGAAATCTAAGTCTCCAGGTTGCATCATTAGAAAGGCGTTGAAAGTCAAGGGTTCATTTCTTCTTGACTTCATGCCTGGAGCTCGTGCCTCTCTGTCCTGGTGAGACTCTGAAGGAAAGGCGAGGGAGGAAGGCTAGGGAGCACGCTGGGGGCCTGGCTGGCAGTCCCTGCACACAGTGACCCGAGACACGCTCCCTAACCACAGTGCGGCATAAGGGCACCTCTGATTCAGTCCTGTCAGCCTTAGAAGCCGTGATAGCCATTTCATTCATTAGTCACCTTCTTACAGTGTTGTTTTTTTTTTTTTTTTCCCATATTGTTTTCTCATAGTCTTTCTATTCTCAAGACAGTAATGTAATCTATCTTCAGAATTATCATCTCTAGAGATATCACTGGAGAAGGCAATGGCAACCCACTCCAGTACTCTTGCCTGGCAAATCCCATGGACGGAGGAGCCTGGTGGGCTGCAGTCCATGGGGTCACTAGGAGTCAGACACGACTGAGCGACTTTACTTTCACTTTTCATGCGTTGGAGAAGCAAATGGCAACCCACTCCAGTGTTCTTGCCTGGAGAATCCCAGGGATGGGGGAGCCTGGTGGGCTGCCGTCTATGGGGTTGCACAGAGTCAGACGCGACTGAAGAGACTTAGCAGCAGCAGCAGCAGAGATATCACATTAATCATCTCCCACGTGTGTACACATTCTAAGGGATTCAAAGAAAATGGCCTTCCCTGTCTCACATTTGTAGCTTTCTGCATACAGGTTCAAACTGTGTTTCTAGCTGTATACTTCTCGCTTTTTTTCTGCTCAGCACACCACACTCCAGTACGTTTGATCTACTTTTCTGTTAAATTTGGCTGTGCGTTTCATTGCCCCTCTCTGGGTCCTCATCACTTACTCTGAACTTTTGAATTTGCAGTCCCTATCCATTCTTTGGCTTCTAGGAAAATTCCCCATTGGAGCTGCTGCCACCTTCTTGCCAGCATTTCATTGACAGGTTGGCACTGGAGAGCCCTCCTGGCCTCCTCTGTGCAGCTGCTGTGTCTGCCATCACAAGGGCCAGCCAGTCCATTCTACTCAGAGTGCACCAGAGCTCTGGAGGCCTCACTTCTGCCCCCCAGCTTTCTCACTCCCTCTGCTCCCACCTTCGTCTCAGTTCTTCCACTTCAGCCACACTGCACAGCCTCTGGGGTACACCTCAGACATGCCAGGGGCACTCCTGCATGGGCTCTTTCCTACTTGGAACACTCTTATTTCAGGTAACTGCTTGGGTCAGCCCCCACTGCCTCCATGTCTTGACTCAAGTGTCACCTTCTCAGGGAGTTTCTTAGGCTTACCTCTCAGTTTAGTAATGTCAGCCTGTGTGTTCCTCTGTGACCTCCTCAATCCAGTTCTCCCTACCTTATTTTTCAGTTTTTTTTTTTTCACTCATCACCTTTTAACATCTTATTTATTTCTTATTTATGAGGTATATATTTATCATTTTCTCTCTCTGCCCTCACTGGAAGTTAAAATCCTTTAGGAGAGCGATCTTTGTTTCATTTACTAATGTGTCCTGAGCACCTAGGAGACGTACCGGGCACCTGTTCAGTTGCTAGGTTGTGTCTGACTCTGTGACCCCATGAACTACAGCATGCCAGACTCTCCTGTCCTTCACTGTCTCCTGAAACTCTCTCAAGTTCATGTCCACTGAGTCGGTGGTGCTATCTAATCATCTCATCCTCTGCCACTTGGCACCTAGTGGGCACCAAATTAATTTTGGCTGAAATGAATGGTTTTTCATTCCTTTAAAGAAAACGTATAATAATTTCAACTTCCTCAAGTTCAAATTGTCTCTTTAAATTTTAAACAAATAGGAATTTTGCGTCAGTAGATTTCTAAGTTATGTCCGACTCTTGCAACCCTGTGGACTATAGCCTGCCAGGCTCCTCTGTTCATGGGATTCTCCAGGCAGGAACATTGGAGTGTGTTGCCATTTCCTTCTCCAGGGGATCTTCCCAACCCAGGTCGAATAGAACCCAGGGATCGATCCAGGTCTTCTGCATTGCAGGCAGATTCTTTACTGAGTGAACCATGGGGAATTTTGCAAAGAGAGTAGAGTTGGTTAAATGATCTAGATTCTAATTAACTCTACCACTGATGACTTTAGCTCTGCTGAGTGATAGACTATTTTGTAAATCACGTAAAAAATTAAGAGACTAGAAGGTGGTTGAAAGAGTGGTATATGTTCAGGATCTAAATGCTAAAATGCTTCACATTTTTTCCTGTTTTAACTGCAAGACTGTATATGAGAAGAAGGAAAGAGTTTAGGTAGATTCTGTTATTGTTGGATGAACCTTGATTCGAATCAACAGCCCCAAGAAGAACTGTTAGCAAACAGATTGTAACAATTCATTTATTATTTCATTTATTTTTCCTGAAAATTGCTCCTTTGTTGCATGTTGATTTTTTTAGTCGTTGTTAATTGGGGTACAATTCACATCATGTGAAAGAAACCATTTTAAAGTATGCATTTCAGCGGCATTTAGTACTTTTACAGTGTTGTGCAACCACTGCCTCTGTCTAGTTACAAATGATTTCCGTCAGGTCAAAGTAAAACCCTGTCTCATTCAGCAGTTTCTCCGCATTGTCTCTTCCCCTTCATCCTGGCAACCATCCTGGCAAACTCCAGGAGATAAGTGAAGGACAGGGAAGGAAGTCTGTTTTCTGTGTCTTAATTGGCCTTAGTTGGATGTTTCATCTAAGTGGGGTTATGCAGTGTGTGACTTTTTTTAGTCTGCCTTCCTCCAGCATGATAGTTTCGAGGATCATCCACATTGTAGGGCGTATCAATATTACATTCCTTTTGTTGTTGTTTACTTGCTAAGTTGTATCCTTCTCTTTTGTGACCCCTGGAGCTGTAGCCCACCAGGCTCCTCTGTCGGTGGGGTTTCCCTGGCAGGAATACTGGAGTGGATTGCTATTTCCTTCTCCAGGGGATCTTCCCAACTCAGGATTGAACTAGTGTCTCCTGAATTGGCAGATGGATTCTTTACCACTGAGCCATCAAGGAAGCCCAAAACGTTGGGTTTCCACCCCTGGGTGGGCTCAAACCAGCAGCCTTTTTTTTTTTCCAGATTTTATTTTATTTATTTATTTTTTTACTTTACAGTGTTGTATTGGTTTTGTTTAACGGCCAGATGCACTAACCGACTGCACCGCTGAGACAAATAGATTTCTTTTAGTGGCTTAATAATATCCTCCTGTGTGGGTTATGCCTGCTTTGCAGTTCCTTCCTTGGAAGGAAAGCTATGGCAAACCTAGACAGCCTATTAAAAAGCAGAGACATCACTTTGCCAACTAAAGTCCATATAGTTAAAGCTGTGGTTTTTCCAGTAGTTATTTGTGGATGAAGAAGGTGGAGCGCTGAAGAATTGATGGCTTTGAATTGTGTGCTGGAGAAGACTCTTGAGAGCGCCCTGGTCCTCAAAGAGATCTAACCAGACAATCTTAAAGGAAATCAGCCCTGAATGTGCATTGCAAGGACTCATGCTGAAGCTGAAGCTCCAATACTTTGGCCACTCTATGTGAAGAGCTAACTCATTGGAAAAGAGCCTGATGCTGGGAAAGATTGAGTGTAGGAGGAGAAGGGGCTGAGAGAGAGAGGATGGGATGGTTGAATAGCATCACTGACTCCACAAATGTGAGTTTGAGCAAACTCCAGGAGATAAGTGAAGGACAGGGAAGGAAGCCTGATGCGCTGCAGGCCATGGGGTTGTGAAGAGTCAGACACGATTTAGCAACTAAACAGCAAAAACGTGTTATGATTTGTTTACCTGTTCTTTGCTTGGTTTTGGCTATTGTGAATAGTGCTACTATGAACATTTGTGTACATCTATTTGAGCATAGGTTTTTGGCTCATTTTGGCATTTTTGAGGAACATCCAACTGCTTTCCAAAGCAGTTGAATTGCTTTACATTCACACCAGTAATGTACATGGGTTCCAGTTTATCCATATCCTTCCAATATTTATTTTCATTTTTTATTGATAAGTATTGATTTTGAGCTGTAAAAATATTAAAAGTTTACTGAAAACTGTCCTTTTATAAAGATTCAGGCACAGAAAAGAAAATCAAGTATGTTAACTTCTTTTCTTATAGAGGCTAATGAAAGCTTTAATTACATAGAGAAACCTCAGGATACAAATAAAATGTAGTTATAACAAATTTATTGAGTGAAATGTAGTATAAGATTCGAATGGTTATAAGCTTGAGATTTTACATGAAAGATCAATGTTTTGTGGGTTATTTTGTATTATAACTATGAAGTAGTACATGTGTGTTAATACATAGCAAAATATTACTTATGTCTTTATTAAAACTGTACAATTACTCTTGACTATTTAAACTACTAACGTTTATTCATTATAAAACAACTAAGTTAGGGAAAATTAGAAGTGAATGGAAGAAAAGTATACCATCCTAAATACCACTACCCTTGAATTAATCATAAGACTTGAGTATATGTCCTTTTATCCTTTTAATATTTGTATATATAGTATAATTTTTTGTTACTTTCACACATGGTTTCTCTGCTAAGTAGCTTTTATCATATCTTGATTGACCATATTACATCAAATCATTATATCACAACTATTGGACATTTTAAAATCTATTGATTTACACTGGGGTAATTAGAAAAGACTTTATAAAGGAGGTAGCTTCACCTTACTGACCCCGTACGTAATTCATTTTTTGGCTTTAGTGTTCTTTTCTTAGAGAAATGCTTTCTATGACTTTCCAAATTAGATTTGTAATTCAATCCCATATTGCTCATCATTTTTCATTCATAACACTAGCTTATGATTCAAACAAAATCTGTATCTTTTTTTTCCTAATACTCACTTTTTGTATTTGATTTTAATCTTTACATGTAGGGCAGAATTATGTCTTCTCCCCTCTGTTTTCCCTTTTCTCAAGCCAATGTCTTATATTAATTGAGCTTAATAAGCCAGTTGGATGGGTGAGCAGATGAATACAGGGGCAGTGGAGCTGAGACTGTGAACATGTTTGCTGGGTATATTTGGCAAATATGTGGGCTTGGAGGTTCGTGTGCTGATGGAGTGAACTTTAGTCTCTGGAGATGGGGAGATGGATGGGACAGTGTCACCGGAAGATGAATGTAGAGAAAGTTGTGTTTGTATTAGAGAGGTCTTTATGTGCAAATTTAAGGATTTAAATTTTGGTCTGCTTCTTGTTTATATATAAGTTAATAATTTAAAATATTAAATATATTAAATTCTGTCACAAAGGTTGGAATGTTTTGAATAGAAGTATAGCATGATATAATCTATGCTTTAGCATGAAAATTAAGTCTTGTGCTGGTCTGTGTCATAGTAGAAAGTCCATAGGCTGGGATATCAGTTAAGACACTAATATAATTAGTGGGGGATTAGTGATGAAGTTCTGAATCTATAATACTTCCATGGGAATGCACAGACATGGGAGAGATTTGTGGATTATAGTAAACCATGTTTAGGTAAATTATTAGCTGATGGACTCTTGAAAGAATTGCAGAGCCATGAGGTGATTTAGGTTTATACCATGAAGTAGGTTGATGTTCATAGATTTATAGGCTGAAGACAAACATGTTTTTATCCAGTTGGCTTGGAATGCTATTATGGATCTCCAGCAAAGTATGGGAAAGCTTTTCTGTAAAAGGCAAGAATAATTGTTTTAGTCTTTATGGGCTATATAGCAACTGTCATGGTTATGCAGCTGTGCTATTATAGTACAAAAGTAGCCACAGACTCTGTGTTTACTAGTAGTCATGGGTCTCTTCCAGTTAGTTCTTTGTGTACAATACAGGTGGCAGATAGGCCTTAGCCCATGGGGCTGTAGTTTGCTGACCCCTGGGTTATGTTATTGAGGTTTTATTTCAGATTGTATCATTAATGCTTGCTGCTGCCGCTGCTGTCGCTTCAGTCGTGTCCGACTCTCTGCGACCCCATAGACGGCAGCCCACCAGGCTCCCCCGTCCCTGGGATTCTCCAGGCAAGAACACTGGAGTGGGTTGCCATTTCCTTCTCCGATGCATGAAAGTGAAAAGTGAAACTGAAGTCGCTCAGTCGTGTCCGACTCTTAGCGACCCCATGGTCTGCAGCCCACCAGGCTCCTCCGTCCATGGGATTCTCCAGGCAAGAGTACTGGAGTGGGGTGCCATTACCTTCCCTGCATTAATGCATAGTGGATCCCAATGGAGGTTATATGATATACTTCAGCGGTGATCACTAACTGGAAATAGGGGTAGCGAAATGGACATTGTATTTAAATATCAATTAAATCCACCTCCCAGATATTTGTAATTAAATGTCAAATAACTAAGACAGAGAAACAATATGATAGGAACTACCTTAAGTAGCTTGATCCGAAAATCTAAGCTGGGTGGTGAGAGAAATAAAGATTGATTGGGTGTCAGCAGGAAACTGCGTAGAACTACAGGTGTAGAGATTTTATAATCTTTTTTCTTTTTTGTTTGTGTCATACATCTTGCAGGATCTTAGTTCCCTGATCAGGGATCAAACGTGTGCCCCCTGCAGTGCACGCATGGAGTCCTAACCACTGGACTGCCAGGGGTGTCCTGAGAGTATGAATGTTAAGAGCAAGTTTCTTGAACATGAGAAGAGTAGAAAACTGTGGAATTTTAAGTACTGCATCTTGGAATAATAACCTTACAGAGATAGTTCTTATTCTAACAATTGTGCAACCAGAATGTTAGAATGAAATAAAGGGAACAGAAGCAAGATTCTAAGGTAGAAGTTAACAGTGAAAAGCTTCAGTTTTGGAATCAGATTGCCTGGTTGGAAGGAATTCCGTCTCCCAGATTTTTCTTGACTTTGGATGAATTTTCACAATATTTTTCAGATTAACTTCAATTTTCTTGTTTGAAAAAGAGAGTTAATAGCTACTGAAAGGACTATTATGAGATTGTGTCTATTGAATGCCTAGCATGAAACCTGATTCACATTACTTCAAAAATGGCAACGTTTTTATCATTATCACATTAATTTCATTTTATTTGTATTGCATCATAGCAAAGAAGTAGAATAGCTGTCGGAGCTTTAATGACTGGGAATTGGACTGGATATTCCAATGACATTCTCTTCTATGTCAAAGAGTCCTTTTTTATTAATATTGTTCCAAGTTTCTTCAGTGATAACTAGTTTATTTCTCTGACTTTCCATTTTTAAAGCATAGGATTTAGTCCCACTCTTTTGAATAATTATAATCTTGCGAGATTTATTATAAAAAATGTTATTAGAATGATATGAAACTGTCCCTTTCTCTTGGTAGTCTTTAAATTAGCTCATAGGTTTAAATTATATCTGATGTTGCTGCTAAGTTGCTTCAGTCGTGTCCGACTCTGTGCAGCCCCATAGATGGCAGCTCACCAGACTCCCCCGTCCCTGGGATTCTCCAGGCAAGAATCCTGGAGTGGGTTGCCATTTCCTTCTCCAGTGTCTGATGTTACTGCATCAGAATTATTGCTTCTATTGATGAAGTGGCACAG
The DNA here is from genome assembly GCF_001704415.2 of Capra hircus. Taxonomy (NCBI): domain Eukaryota; kingdom Metazoa; phylum Chordata; class Mammalia; order Artiodactyla; family Bovidae; genus Capra; species Capra hircus. Next base: position 84,136,075 of record NC_030819.1, on the reverse strand, counting down.
TAACTGGGGTCGATGCTTGCCATCAGTTTATTTCAAAACCGTAAAGTGTTAAAAGAATCAGGGAGTGAACTATGCAGAGTTAAAGCTAGAATTGCTGTTTTTGCTAATGACATTTTCTTAACTTTTTTTGAAAACTGTTGAACATGAGCATATGAGTCTTTATACTAATTGTAATGCATTACTGTACCCCATAATCTATGAGAGTGTTCACCTCTGCACTCTGCCTGTCCAGCTGTTGTCTTGAACAATTATCAGCAAGTTATTATTCCGGTATGAGCTGTGTCATGCTCGAAAGTGGGATAAAAAAAAATGTTAATGAGTGTGTATGAATGTTGGTTGATGAAGGTTAAGTGGTTGCAGATACGCTCTCTGCATTCTTTCCTGTGAATGATCAGACTGAGGCAGTGGGTTCTGATGAGGGATTACAAACAAACGGTGCTGATTGACAGTTTTTGATTGAACATTAAAATGGTATCTAAAGGCAGATTCTGTGTTTCAGCTGAACAATAGACACAATGTTGTTGACCCCCAGTGCAGCACCACACTTGAGCATCAGTTTTGTTTTTCAGTTTTCATTTGTTTCTATTGTATGAGATTTTCACATTCTCTCATTTTATATTACACATTATTTGAAAGATGTGCCTGGTAGTGGTGGTGTTATTTAAAATTTTTTTAAAAATATGTCTATTTGGAGAAGGTGATGGCACCCCACTCCAGTACTCTTGCCTGGAAAATCCCATGGACTGAGGATGCTGGTAGGCTGCAGTCCGTGGGGTCGCGAAGAGTCAGACACGACTGAGCAACTTCACTTTCACTTTTCACTTTCATGCATTGGAGAAGGAAATGGCAACCCACTCCAGTGTTCTTGCCTGGAGAATCCCAGGGACAGGGGAGCCTGGTGGGCTGCCATCTTCGGGGTCGTACGGAGTCAGACACGACTGAAGCAACTTAGCAGCAGCAGCATTAGGTACTTATGTTTTTTAGACTAACAGCTGCAATTTTAAGTATGATCAAATTATTGTTTCCAGTAGCTGTTCATGTTGATAAGCATGGGCCAGTATTCATCAGCAACATTTTCTTTCTCTTTGTGTCAGTTTGCATGTATTTTGAAATGATGACTGAAATCATTTTTAGCATTTGTTATTTGTATGCTACTTGAAATTAGCTGTGTATATATTCCCTAGGAATCTTTTGAGTTGATTTTTGTGAACATTGCATTTCACATGCTGTATATTGACCAAAAACTTTTAATACAGCCTTTTTTTTTTTTTTTTTAAGAAATGACTGCATGGAACAGTATAAATAGTGTTGATAAGGCTTTCTTATTTTCTTCATAATTAATAAACCAGAACTTAGTTTTCAGCTTTTATGTTTTGTAAAGTGTAAAACGTTACACAGATATTTGTTTTTAGCCTTTTTAGTTGAAAGGACAATCCATAAGGATCACAGTGCTTTGCATCTTGTAACAGAAATAGAAAAAGTGGGAATGTTTGTTAAGTGAACATTAAATTATAAAGTTAGTAGGGTCTATAGTGATCATTTTATCATTTGATAGGTGAAAATTTGATAGCTAAGCAGAGTTGACTTATACTGTTTGCCAGTTGAACCATCATTGGATGCATTTGGGTCATTTGTTGACCATTGAGAAATGTTTTCTTTCCTTTTTATGTGCTTTATAGAGACAATACCCTGTAATTCATTCTCTATTTAATATAAGAGTTTTAAATAATAACCCATAGTGTTATTCTTAATTTTCATATAGACATATTTTAATGTGTGAAGCTGGCTTTTAAAAATTTATAGTTTAAATTTTTTTCAGTAAAATTAATTCATGATTATTATAGAAAATACTTATGCATGCACCCTGAGTTCTGAAGGAAATAGGACTGGAACACCCACCCACACCTTTGGCAATGGTTCCCACATCTATTCTGTAGATCGATCCTCCTCTGAAGAAGAGGGCCTTATCTCCTAGCCCAGCAGCTTTGTGCTTAAGGACTATTTCTCCTCAGAGCTCTGTAATCCCTATTGTATTAAGTGCTTAAGTTTTCATGCTCCTTGGCTTTTTTTCTGTCAGTGAGTGAAATTGGATATACAAATCATACTCCCTCAAGGCTAGCTACTTCTTAATACTATGCCTAGGATTGCAGTTATCTGCCATCAGCAAGCAGAGGCTCTGGTTTTGGTTATTGAATAAATCACGGCAAATCATGGAACTTAGCTGACCAGCCAGTCAGCCAAACAACAAATAATATCGGATGCCTCCCCTATGAAAGGTAGTGTCCTGTGTCCTGGGATGTGGTGCTGAGCAAGACAGATATAAATTCTGCTTTGATGTAATATATTTTCAAATGGAGAAGATAGAAAATGAATAGGTAGATAAGGAAAAATAACCATGGTGTTGGAATGTGCTCTGAAAGTAATGAGCAAGTTGTGATGGTGCTGGGTTGGAGAGGATGGTCATGGAAAGGCTCTGAGATCGTGACGTTTAAAGGGAGACTTAAAGAAGCAGAAATGTGCCTGCCAAGGGATCGAGGTGCAAGGTCTCCAGGTAAAGGAAGCAGCATGTTCAAAACTGCTCAGGTTGGAAAGAGTCTGGTACCGAGGATCTGTGAAGTTCAGTATGGCTTGAGCATATTATATGAAGGGGAGAATGACAGAAGATGAAGTTTGAAGCCTTCTCTGGAAAATCTGAGCCGTTCTGAAGGATGGCTGTGCTTTTGAAAGCAGGGCGGAAGCATGAGACTAACCCTGGAGAAGGAATGGTGGGGCAGAGGAAGAGCTGACGCACTGTTGAGCTGCCTGCTCCCTTAGGGCGTCGGAAGACAGGTGACGGTGACGATGATGGTGATGATGGCACTGATGGCCAGGTGAGGGGGTGGGTGGCGTTACAGAGCCAGGCTGTGGCCTGCTTCCAGCCTAGAAAGATTGATGCCAAGGGAAAATTCTTTTTAAAGAACTTGCTTCTCTAAAAAAAGAGGTAAAATAGTCTATAGCCCCTTTATTTCTAACACACAGAAAAGCTTTTTTGAAATAAATTAGTTCTTTTACTCAACTATGCATTAAGAAATGAATATATTTGAATAAATAAATAATCAAAAATCCCACTCAATCCAAATCGTGGGTGTCCATCATTTAATTCATTGGTTTCTCTCCTGTCTGAGATTCACAGTGAACTCATGGGTGATGATTATTCGTAAATTAAACCCTCCTGTTCTTCAGCTGCCTTAAGTGGAATAAGATGAAATGATTGAAGCTCTTGCCCTTTGGATTTGGTTTTTACTCAGCTTTCCTTCTACATTCTATAGAAAACTTAGTGAGAACTATTATTTTACTATAATGTGTGTGTATACAAATATATATATATTTATACATATACAGGAAGTGACTTTTCATGGAGATGAGAGAAGCAGAATGCATTCGAGTCTTGTCTTGTCTGTCCATCTTTTAAGGCCCATGTCTGTGATACCCTTTACTCTATGAAGATTTCCCTTAACAGTCTAGCCATATGTTATTTTTGTTTGTTTGTTTTGCTCCTGTGAACCTTCATGCATCTTTTTTCTTGATAGACCTCATTTCCTTTAGTCATTCACAATTTTACTCATTTTTTAATAAACTCTTTCACTGGGCTTTTTATTGGACATGTATCAAATGGTGCTTACTTCTTTAAAACTTTTCACTTGATATAAATATCATTCTATATTTTATCTCTGTGCATCTTACTGCTATAACTTTAAAATTCTTTAAGGAGAAGGACTGTTTTACTTTCTGTGTCCTGTGGATAGCCTCAGTGCCTTCTGAGTGAGTGAGTGAGTCAGATTTTCTTTATAGTGACAAAGGTGTCCTTGGGAAGCTGCACACTGACGTCTGTCACAGGTCTCATTGTTGACACTGCTCTAACCGGGCTCTCTTCCCTGGGTGTCCTCCTGCAGGAAGTGGAGGGTGGTAACGGTGAGAATGGCCTGGGATCAAGCTGGATTCCAGTCCTGAATCTGCCATTAGTAGTTGTTGGCCTTGAAGAGGTCAGTCCTCCTAACCATAGTTACATATCAAAAAACCAGAGCTCATTTTAGTTTAACATTTATAAATTACCAAAATAAATTTTTAAAATAATCTGTTTTTAAATAAAATGAAATCAGATTATAATTTTATCTAGAACTAGAACTGTGCTAATAGTGGTAAACAGATCAAACGGGTTTTTTTTTTCCTCGTAAGGGAATAGATGATCACTTGGCACAATTAAAAGTAGGCACAACAGATCTTACAGATGTATAAGGGTGTTCATCGTAATGAGAGTTTCGATAGCAGAAGTCTACAAACAACTTAGATACTCACCAATAAGGAAAACAGTTAAAGTAGGATATTGCTGAATTACCATACCTAGGAGTATACTATGAAGCTGTTAAAAAGAATGTGGTCAATCCATAAATATCAATATGAAAAAATATTAAGGGTTTATTGCTTTGTGATACAAGTGAAATATAAAATATGTGGTAAAATCTAATTCAGTTAAAAAGGGAAAAAGAATTCTAAGGTACATTTTGTATGTATGTGTATGCATCTGTCTGTGTTTATACTTAGACACATTTTATATGTAGCCTGTTTAGAAGACAACCAGTGGCAGTTTTTTGTTACTAGTTATTATCATCACCAGTACTAGTTTTCTTTGGTGAATATTTGTAGTAACATGCAGTAAGGTAAAGCAACCTTCACTTTTTGTACTTTTATACTGTTTGAATTGCCCTATAGTGAATTTTTAAAATTTGTTTTTCCTAGAGAATAATTCCAGAATAAATGGGCAGTTAGCTGGAATAGTATGTTTAGTTTTTCTTTTTTTTTTTTTTTTTTAGTTCTTATATATTTTATATGTGTGTTGTTTAACTGGAAAGTAAAAAAGTAACTTATCTTACTCAACATAAATAAATCTCCCCAATTGTAACAAGATATATAGGTCATTTGTTTTATTTTTAAACAGGAATCACCTTAGCTTTCTGAAGTGAGAGAAATTTTTGTCAAGTGTATAACATAAGCAAGGTTCCATTAATTCAGTAAAATGCATTCAGAAAGCAATATATTTGATAGTTTATTATTCCAAATGGTGCCAGTGATCAAAAGGGACACCCCTTGCTAATAGAGGGGATCTGCGTAATGGTTGTTCCTGAAGAACGTTTGCTCACTCTAGTGTGAGGACAGCCGTAACTGATGAAGTGAAGAGTTGCGTGTGTCTTTCTCAGGCTGGGCTTCCCTGACGGCTCAGAGGGTAAAGCCTCTGCCTGCAATGCGAGAGACCTGGGTTTGATCCCTGGGTCAGGAAGATCCCCTGGAGAAGGAAATGGCACCCCACTCCAGTACTCTTGCCTGAAAAATTGCATGGACTGAGGAGCCTGGTAGGCTGCAGGTACGCTGCAGTCCACAGGGTCACAAAGAGTCGGACACGACTGAGCGAATTCACTTCACTTCACTTCACTTCTCAGGCTTGGAAGGAGCAGCTTGTGAAAAGCTGTGAAAGAATTGTGTATATTCAAGTAAACTAGGAGGACCATGTATTGGGATAAGATTTTAAATTTGATAATTTTGAAGTCCAGTATTGTTTTTTCCCTGGTGATGGTACTTCTCTGGCGGCTCAGATGGTAAAGCATCTGCCTACAATGCAGAAGACCTGGGTTCAGTCCCTGGATCAGGAAGATCTCCTGCAGAAGGAAATGGCACCCCACTCCAGTGTTCTTGCCTGGAAAATCCCATGGATGGAGGAGCCTGGTAGGCTGCAGTCCATGGGGTCGCAAAGAGTCAGACACAACTGAGCAACTTCACTTTCTTTCGCTTTCACATTGTATTTCACATTGTATTGTCGCTCAGTGGTAAAGAATCTGCCTGCAGAGCAGGAAACCCAGGTTCGATCCCGGCAGGAAAATCCCCTGGAAAAGGATAGCAACCCACTCCAGTGTTCTTGCCTGGGAAATCCTATGGATAGAGGAGCCTGATGGGTCACAGAGGGCTGGACACACTGAGTGACTGAACGACCACAACACAGTAAGACTTTGTGCTTCCCTTATAGTCGGCATCTTTCTTTTCAGCTGCTGGTAGTGGGGTCTTGTCCTTAGTTTTACGCAGTTAAAGGAAAATTATATAAACGCATTAAATTTTTTTCTGAGTACTCAGTTCTTGCAATTGAACCACATAGCTTTTAAGACTTTTGTCTCACTGTCAGTATTAACAGTAATCTAATTTTATACTTAGAGTTGAGGGATGGCCTCCTATTCTAAGTGTTATCTTTCCCCCCAGAGGAAATAAATGCTATTGATCCTGAAACGACAAGTCTCTGGGAAAAATCTCAGGAAAGAAAGAGATTAATCTTCAGTAATCATCTCCAATTATTATCGGACTGTACTTTCTCTGCAGAGTAGAATGATTCTCTGCCTTGAATTCTGTTTAATTATCATAACATTTGCAGTTTCTACTGATGGGCAGACTAGATAGGCTTGAAGTGGCCAGGACAGTAAAATTTCCCGAGTGGAATAAGCACAAGATCAGGAGTCCAGAAGCCTGATGTGCACTCACCAGATTCTTGACCTCCTCTGCCTTAGTTTTTTGTTATAAATTGAGATTTTTTATTATATGCTTTTTTTACTATCCATTTTAATTGGGAGAAAAAGGGTTTGAAACCTTCAGAAATTCAAGTAATAATTTGATATATGGATTTGATGTTTTGAGCATGAAGTTGTCTTAAGAATAGAAATACGATTTATTTAAATCTTTTAAAGATTAGGAATTTTGACATGCACCAGAGAGTCACAATTAATTGGTGTTCCTAGGTGTCAAAAGTGTTGTTCTGTTTAGTATTTCATTTCCTGTTCTTCATTGGCTTGCTGGTATATGTCTTTTGATCAGTAACTTTTACTGTCTGACATTTTCATGAAGCATTTAAACTGGAAATAGTTTTTAATTAGTAAGGTTAGATAGTTTATAGTAAGTGATATTTCAGTTCCTGTAAAGATTCTTCTCAACTAAGATGTTAATGCTTCTCTTCTGAAGTGTTAGGTGGCCCAACATAATTGTGAAGTAATTGAGTTTATAGTGAGATTCTCTAATAGATTTAAGCTACTGCATTCCCATTAATGAAAGGTTTCTTCCCTTCCCCTTCACAGAATGGTTCTGTTAAATACTTTCTTCTTTTTTTCGTTTTAATAACACATTTGGTTAGTCTGCTAAAGGTAAGATGTTTTTTGGGAGGCAGGCTGTAAGACAAATTCTAAGAAATTTTTGTTGGACGTTGGTGATTATAAAGCATAAGGGATTCCGAATTCAGTTTTGACTCAGCTCTCCTTTTTCCTTGATATGATATACCTTGATATGATAGGGACGCACAGCATAGAAGGATGAGACCATTTTTTATAGTGACTTCTGTCTGAGTGCATGAACAGGACTGTGAGTCTCAGGTAGTGACCTGAGGCTGAGGACCCACGCAGTAGCTATCTAGATGGAGCAGTGACCAGGCAAATGAGAGGGTCAACGCCAGCGCCAGGAAGTGCCTGACCCTCCTACCTGCTGTCAACTCTTTAGCATGGGAGGGGTTTAAAAGTGAAAAGATTGCAGTCTATGCCTCCTCTCTTAGAGCGGAAGGATAGAAGCTAGGAAGGAGAGCCTTTAGATCTCCTCTTGTATAAAAAGCTACCCTTGCTTTTTTACCTATTATCTTTGATTACAAAGTAATTGATAACAGGCTACCGTATTTTTAGATATCTGAGAGCTAGATTGGGACATTGAAGAAAATAGAAATGTATTAGGTACTTAAAACACCCAAGAATTAAGTTCCTTGCCCAATTAGGAGAGAGAATCCAGAGTGGGGCTGAGAGGGGAAGGACTGTTTGGTAGCAGTGTTTCTGTGTCAGCTGGGGAGGAGTTAAGCCATTGTGCCTGAGGGGCACCGTGCAGGCAGGAGAGGGGTTACACCTCACACCTGTGGGGCACTGTGCAGGCAGGAGAGGGATTATACCTCACACCTGTGGGACACTGTGCAGGCAGGAGAGGGGTTATACCTCACACCTGTGTGACACTGTGTAGGCAGGAGAGGGGTTACACCTCACACCTGTGGGGCACTGTGCAGGCAGGAGAGGGGTTACACCTCACACCTGTGTGGACACTGTGCAGGCAGGAGAGGGGTTACACCGTCACACCTGTGGGGCACTGCAGGCAGGAGAGGGGTTATACCGTCACACCTGTGAGACACTGTGCAGGCAGAAGAGGGGTTACACCTCACACCTGTGGGACACTGTGCAGGCAGGAGAGAGGTTACACCTCACACCTGTGGGACACTGTGCAGGCAGGAGAGGGGTACACCTCACACCTGTGTGGCACTGTGCAGGCAGGAGAGGGGTTACACCTCACACCTGTGGGACACTGTGCAGGCAGGAGAGGGGTTATACCTCACACCTGTGGGACACTGTGCAGGCAGGAGAGGGGTTACACCTCACACCTGTGGGACACTGTGCAGGCAGGAGAGGGGTTACACCATCATACCTGTGGGGCACTGTGCAGGGAGGAGAGGGGTTACACCGTCACACCTGTGAGACACTGTGCAGGCAGAAGAGGGGTTACACCTCACACCTGTGGGACACTGTGCAGGCAGGAGAGGGGTTATACCTCACACCTGTGGGACACTGTGCAGGCAGGAGAGGGGTTACACCGTCACACCTGTGGGGCACTGTGCAGGGAGGAGAGGGGTTACACCGTCACACCTGCTGGGCACTGTGCAGGGAGGAGAGGGGTTACACCGTCACACCTGTTTGGCACTGTGCAGGCAGGAGCGCCGTTGTGACCTCACCAGTTCTTAGGAAACAGGGAGGAATAATCTGTTATAAGTAGTCTCATCCTGGTCCGGTTCAAGAGTTTTGAAATCGCTTAAATTTCTGTCCCTTCATTCAAATAGCAAAAAAAATGTTTTGACTGTAATCATTCCTACATACATCTTCAAATCAAGAAGTGGTCAAATTAACATCATTTAAAAAAAAAAAACAACAATGATTTGAAATCCAGCCTAACTATTTTTTCCTATTTTAAAGAATTGTGTTTAGTTTACATAACAGAATTTTACAATGAAAATATTTCAAAGTGTATAGTCTGTGGCATTAAATACATTCACATTGTTTCATGGCCATTACTGCCATCCAGCTTATAGAACTTTTTCATCTTCTCCATCTGACACTCTGTACCCATTAAGCGCTAACCCCCCCACCCCCACCCCCCCATTTTCTTGTCTCTTTCAAGTAGAAATCTTGTTTTGAAACATTTCCGCATCCACAGTATAGTATGTCCCTTCCTAGTGCTCCGTTAAGAACTTCCCTCTAGTGGGACGGCGTGTGTGGGATGGCGTGTGTGGGACGTTCGAGCCGCATCTAGGGCAGTGACGTGTATGTACATGCACTAGACTTTTACATGGCTGTGTTGGATCTACACAGTATGTGATCAAGCTTGAAGGGGCAATATCATAGATATACAACTATCTAAAGCCCAGATTTAAAAAAAAAAAGTCCAAAGCTCAGGTGGTTATGGGAAAGCAATTGGCACATAATAGTTGATTCTAGAAAACAGAGAGGACAAATAATGGAGCTCCGTTTAGGTAGGGCAACTGGAGGCCAGTATGATCTAGAACCTTGGCAGCACCCTGGAACATAGGGGAATAAAGATGCAGTAACTGAGAAATCAAGGAAATAACTTGAATTTTCAACTGAGCTATCAGAGATGAGTACATACGATCAGGACAGCGTAATTACTTATCAGAGAGGCTTTGTGCAATTAAGGTTGCATTGAACTGAATCAACATCCAGGCATTGTCTCCTTCTCTTCTTCCCCGTAACAGTCTCCCATGTATGCACATGTACACAGACACACACGCACGCGCATTTTTTTCATCAGGGATGACACCTATACCCCTTTCCTAGGGCAATGCCAAGTCCATAGTTGGAGACAAGTCCAAGGTTTTTATGATAGAGTACCAGAGCTTCATTTTTCTAACACTGAAATGTGAAATTCATGTTGATGCTCTATACTCTGATTAGTTTTTTGCAAAAATGCAAGATTCTAAAGAATGTAAGCATGCTGTTACTGAATAGAATTATGTTCATTGTAAAATTCTGCTTCTTAAACCTGAAATTCTGTCTCAGTATTTTGTAGTAATCGCTTTTATGTCTGATCACATTTCTACTGAGTTTTGTAGTCTTGCAGGCCATTTTGATGAAACTCTGTGTCATGTTTTTTCTGCACACTGATACATTAGGGATGACCTGCTCCCTATTTAATATGGCATTGCTTGTTATCTTTAGTTAATATAATTTATTGTTACTTTTTCTATTCCCAGGTTGCTTAGCATTGTGTATACAAATAGTAATAAGTTGGCTGATTAAGTCTCTACATTCTACACCATGCTAGATATCCAGAATTATCTCTGTCCTCATTTGGATTTAATCCTTTCTTTTAAATTAGGAATGTACACTAAGGTCTCATTCTTTTCATAATAGGTTGTTTTTTTTCCCTTCAGTAGATTGTCTTCTTATACATTAGCATGTCAAGCATTAACTTTTAGTCTTTGCTGTGTAATTTTTTTAGCAGAGGTATATTTTTACGTTCTAATATCATCAGAGGATATATGGGGGTAGCTTGTACTGGCAAAAACAATAGTTAGAAAAAATAGTGTTTTATGAATACATGTAATAATCCATGACTGGGGAACAACAAAATTCAGAAGGAATTCATAGGGGTAAGGACTGGAAAGATTCCTTGTAGGGGGAGGTTTTGGGGATGCAATTTAGGGATGTTTTTATGAGAAGTCATGATGGAGCCAAGAAAAATTGTGTGAGGATAAACTTCAGTTGTCTTGTAGCTGAGCGTTTAACTTTTTCATGATTCCTTTTATTTTTTTCCCTCATAACGTATGGTTTATTCAGTAAGAAGCCATCTCAATTTGTAATTAATTTAATTAAAACAGTTAACATTAAGACATAACCTGATACATAGGCTTACTGTCTTGCAAGTGAAAGTTGCTCAGTTGTGTCCGACTCTTTGCTACCCCATGGACTATACAGTCCATGGAATTCTCCAGGCCAGAATACTAGAGTGGGTAACCTTTCCCTTCTCCAAGGGATCTTCCCAACCCAGGGGTTGAACCCAGGTCTCCCACATTGCAGGCAGATTCTTTACCAGTTGAGCTACAAAGGAAGCCCAAGAATATTGGAGTGGGTAGCCTATCCCTTCTTCAGTGGATCTTCCTGACCCAGGAATCAAACCAGCGTCTCCTGCATTGCAGATGGATTCTTTTACCAACTGAGCTATGAGGGAGGAGGGTTATTTTTCTCCCTAGCACAGCTTATTTCATTTAAAAAAGCTGTTGAATGTGTGATTTAGAAGGGCTTGATATGTTATTTGGTTTGAACTCTTGTTTTTCTGCTAAGTTTTTGGTCATGAAGGGGTGTTGACAACAAAGGAACCTGCAGGAAGTGGTTCTTTTAGTTTGCAATGGCAATACTTTTCAGATGAGCAAAATAGCTCATTTCTGTGATTGCAGAGGTCCTTAGGATCAAGCGCTTCTGTAACATTTATTTTGAAAAGTTTGTATTTTCATATAGGAAAAAGAGATGGGGAAGACAAGTGCTTTTAGTTAAGTGGGTAGAAATCATTATTATTTTGGAGTATAGGCGTTAAATTCCTTATAAAGTGTATTCCCAATGCCTTAATAAACCTTTTGTACATGGTTTTAAAAAAAGTCTAGCTATGACTCTAGTTAAAGGCTTGATAAATAGTGAAATCTTTCTCCGTATCCATATAGGACTTGAGTTGCAAAGAGAAGTCCTTCAAGAAAATTTGTTTTATGCCCTTGTCTTCTAATCATATAAAGAGAAATGCATTTACTTGTTATACTTTTCATGGTTGCTGTTGTTGAATCATTCATTCTATAAGGTTTTATTTAGTGCTTTAGCTACTCTCTTATATATTATATAATTCTTAAGCTTTGAATTACCAGATAGACAGCTTTTTGCTAGTAAAATGCTCTTATTAGTTATGGCAGTTATATATTAATATTTGAACAGAAAAATAACCTGTTTCTCCCCTATTTATTTTCTTTGTATTTAGATACATAGCCATATATCTTTGTGTCTAGAAATATTAAAACTGAGTTTGACAGATCAGGTGTGACTGAAGCTATTTATACAATTATAGTTTTCAGTACCAAAAGTGTTTACTTTGATATTTTGCCAAGGGGATATTGCCAATGAAAAAATAACTAATTTATTCCAGGTTTTCACTTTTTTCTATGTATTCTGTATCTTCTGCCTCTGAGCTGCCTAAGTCTTCTTTGAAACCATATCGCCTTCTCACAGTCGCCAATGTTAGTAACTTTGAGAAATCTGCTTTCTTTTCTCAGCCTTTCATCTGTTGTCAGTTCACACCCCTGAGTCTCGCTGATCCATTCCGTTCACCCCTTTTGGCTAAATAACTGCGCCCGCCCCAAAGGGAGCCGCCACGTGAGAGCAGTGTTGAGTGAACTCTTGATTCTCCCTTTGGAACTATATAGTTTTTCCCATAGCCCTAAATCCTGCTCGTTGTTTTGAAGAGACCAAGCATTTCTCCTCCTTCCCTGGTCCACTTCCGCTGCATGTCTCCATCGCCTGGAACCGTGAAGCCTGGGGTCCCTTTGCCCATGCTTGGCCGGTTGCAGACTGTTCTCCTGCTGCAGGTCCCCTGCCCCAGAGCTGATCTGGGCCTATGGTGTGGGACCAGGGTTCTTGTCTGGGATCTGGTGACAACTGAGGCCTTTTTGTGACCTCAGGCAAGTAACTCATATTTTCTGTACATAACACAGAAAAACCTGGGTTTGATACATGTTTCCTCATTGATAGAGTGAGATGGTTAAACTTCATATTCAAGAGCCTATAAATGTGGACGCTGTAAATTTTTGATACTTTATTGGACTCTTAGAACGCCAGTAGTTAGAGAAGCTGGAAAGATAAGCAGCCACAGTTATGCAGATGATGTCTAGTTTATAGCTGTCTGCCCCCACCTTCCACCCCTCCCTAAAGCTGTGGTCGGCTTCAGTGGTTACATACTTTATGTTCACTTTATTTCTGTAGTTGAGATGATTCTTGGCTTCTCTCAGTGTCACCGAGAATGGTTATTCAATCGGGTGCACTTCCTTTTATCCTCTGAAGGCTAGTGTTATGATAATCTAATGAACAAAAAAATGGTAATTTAGACATATAACGTAAACTTTAATAGCAATTGTACTAAATGAAAACTAGAAAAAAATTAAAATGCTTGGTTAAGATACAATAACCAGAAAGCACTAACGAACAAAAATTTCTCTATATATATATATAAAATAAAAAATTATTAGTAGCATTTAGTGTTTAAAATATTCAATTATGGAAGTAGAAAACTGTTACATTTTGTGCCTCTACTAGCTACTTACACATTTATAGCTGCATCTTCTAGAATTTTTTGCAGTCCTTAAATTATACCTTAAATAAATGAACCTTAAAATTTATGTGGAATCTTACTCCACATAAAGAAAAAGGTCACATTTTTAATCAATCTGATTAGAACATAATGTAAAATGAACTAGAATAAATTGTATAACCATGTACCATGGAACTATGATTTTTAACGGAAAATGTAGTATGAAAGAAGAGATTTTGAAAGGAGATTCTTCATATAATTTTGCAGCTATTTTTGAAACTTTGAAAATAGAAAAAGAATAAAGAGAAAATGTAATTAAAAAAGACTTTTTCAGTTCATGGCTCTTGGCAATAAAGAAAGCTTTGTCGTCTTTGACTTAATTCTGACGTAAACCCTTATGAAAGGTGGAGTAGGTCGTGTTAGTGTTAGTGATCAGAACCGTTCGTCAACAGGATTAATATTCTTGGAAAAATTCAGCCTTACTCCACATCTCTAGGAAGTGAGATCAAACACAGACTTTGAATGGCAAAAAAGCGACATCACAAGTAGAGATGGCACTAATAATCTGATGTCCTGACTCATACTTGAGGAAAGCCAGTCTTTTAGTGAAAGGGTGTTGGTCCTGGCTTCAGAAGGCGCGCTGGCAGTGGGTAGGGAGCGTCTAAAGGTGTTCTCCTCTGGGCTCCTGAGCTGTGGTCAGGCACTCTGTTTCTTGCCCCTCTTTTCTCTGTCACTGCAGGGGTTAAGGGATGGTTTCGGGAAGTTAACGATTATTTCCCTTCGTTCTCACAAGTCCTTAGAGGGACGGTGCCCGTAGGGCAGGGATGTAAGCCACAGTGGGCTTCTTGTCTGGCCCTTGGGGGCCAGGTTTCAGAGTGTGGCACTGGGATCCCAAGCTCGAGTTCCCTGCAGAACCCTGCACTCTCCTGGCTAGTATTCCACAGAGGTACCATCAGCATGGGTAACTGGATTTTGTGAAAAATTTCATTCTTGCTAATAGCCTCCTTTATTATTTGTCTTTGTGTGTTAGTTGCTCAGTCGTGCCTGACTCTTTTATGATCCCATATTTCTCTTTAACGCATCCTTATTGTTGGCAACATGTATATCCTGCTGTATCAGTGACATTTACATAAACATTTTCACTGGTTTTATTCTCATTTGTGGCAGTTCATGATACGGCTGTGTTTTTTTTTTTTTTTTTCCCCCATAGCAGTACTAATCATTATTTCTCAGCATGAAAGGTTTTAACCAAATCAGTCTGTTTGGATAATAGACGTGATTATCTGGTTCCATAACTATGTAACCATGTTTCTATCTTTTTTTTTTTAATCCTGTTTTTTTTCTTCTGAGTTTCTTTTTAGTTTAGAAACTGTCTTCCTGTCTCTTTACTCTATTTCCATTCCATCTTCCCCCAGCCGTTCTTTGACTATCTGGTAGCAGAGAAGAGAGGAGAAAGCCATTGTGTCCATTGCATGGCATATGCTGATACATTAAACTCCACAAGAGTCTACTTTATCATTTTTATTGAAAAAAAAAAAAAACAATTGAAGGTACTTCGGTTTCTGATTTGCAGGCTGAATTAGTGAAGATTGCTAGATAAACTTTTTTTAATGTGACATCTAACGTATTTTGCAACTAGTAGAAAGGTTGAGTCAAAGTGTAGTGACCTTCATTCTTTCATTAGATCTGTTGCTTAAAGATACTTACCTCAAGCATTATTTTTCTCATAATGATTATGATGATGATGACAGTAGTCACAGAAGTAGTATTACTCTTATGTAAGTTATATAAGCAAGTGCCTCAGGAAGTGTTCAGTGTAATGCCTAGCAGATATTCAGTGAATATTATTTAAAATTTGAGATTATTTGACTTTTTTCTTCATGTAGACCAGAAGATATTTCAGAACATGATAGGTTACTGCTGTTGAGAAATAAATTGATTTTTCAAAATGTAGAGACAAGCCTTTTAGTTGAGGATCAAGGCAGGAAGATAAAATGTATACATTTTCTAAAAAATAAAGGATTATCATGGTTTCAGGTTAAGGAAAGGCACTCCACTAATAAAATTTTTGCCATCCTTCATCTGAAAATTTTAACCAATACAGAAAGACAAGGAAAAGACTTCTATACTAGGAATAAGGAGATGAATGTGCTGTTATTTGCTGATAACCTGGATAACCTTTGACAACCAGTAAAATAATTACTAGGACTGATACATTTTATCTCTTGACATTGGGAAGTACTCCTCAGACTGCATGTTTACAACTGGACTAGGTCAAAAGTGTTCCTCATTTGTTGCTCAGTTAAGTAAACAACAGCATCATCTGCCTGATTGCTTAAACCTGAGGGTCCCCTCCTTTTCCATTAGTCTGCAGGTACACAGGTACATGTGCATATACATACAACAGAGCTATACTGAGGCCCTGCTCTGTTCCAGGCTTGGGGCTAAGTATACACTGGTGAGCAAAGTAACTGCCTCTAACAGCTTGCTTTCTCATGTGGGGAGAGAGACAATATCAAATTCATGGTATGTGGGAGTAAGCGCTTCAGAGGCGAAACCGGGCAGAGCGCTGGTGATGGGGCACACAAGGTGGGAATGGCGTGCTGGTCTGTGCTGCTGGGGTTTAACAGGAGTCTTCTGCTCTGTGTGCTGAAGAGACTGCAGCTGGTCAGATTTGAAAGTGGGGAGACTAGTTAGAAAGCAGTTGTGATACAGGTGAGAAACGATAGTAGCCACAAGCAGTGGCGGGTGTGTAATAGCCAGGGATCCAGTAAGGGGTGCTTATTTTAGTGAATGTTTTGAGTTAGAATTGACTGGATTCACTCCTGGCCTAGATGTAGGTTAAGGGTTAGTGAAAAGAAGGGTGACTTTAAGCTTTGTGACTTGAGCAGTCGCAGTAAGAGCATTCCCATTTCTCACGGATTGCTGCCACTCCCCTCTGTCCGGCCTGTCTGCTGTTACTTTGTGCCACTCTTTCAGTTCACCTTTGGTGGGCTGTTTTTTCTAAAATGCAGTTCTTTTGATGTCTCTTTCGTACTTAAGACTTCAGTGGCTTCACATTGCTCTAAGAAGAAAAGCCAAAATTCTTCAGTCAGTCAGTTCAGTTGCTCAGTTGTGTCCGACTCTTTGCGACCCCACGGACTGCAGCACGCCAGGCCTCCCTGTCCATTGCCAACTCCTGGAGTCCACCCAAACTCATGTCCATTGAGTCAGTGATGCCTTCCAACCATCTCATGCTCTGTCGTCCCCTTCTCCTCTTGAATTCAATATTTCCCAGCATCAGGGTCTTTTCATATGAGTCAGCTCTTTGCATCAGGTGGCCAAAGTATTGGAGTTTCAACATCAGTCCTTCCAGTGAACACCCACGACTGATCTCTTTTAAGATTGACTGGTTGAATCTCCTTGCAGTCCAAGGGATTCTCAAGAGTCTTCTCCAACACCACAGTTCAAAAGCATCAGTTCTTCTGTGCTTAGCTTTCTTTATAGTCCAACTCTCACATCCATACATGACTACTGGAAAAATAGTAGCTTTGACTAGACGGACCTTTGTTGACAAAGTAATGTTTAAAAGGCCTCACATATTCTGGTGCCATTTATTTCCACCCAATATTCTTTGTTCTTACTATCTTACTTGTTTCTGTGCCCTCACAGAACCTGAAACACTATCCTTCCGTAATTTGTGTCCTTCCTTCTCCCACTCCAAACATTTCTCACTTGCCTAACTCCTTTTCTCTTTCTAGCTTTTGCTTAGAGAGCATTCATTCCATAGAGACTACCCCTTACAAGTGTGAGTTAATCTTTAGTCTCTTGTGTTGCCTGCCCAAACACTGTAGATATATCTATGTATGTACTTTAATTGGATTGGTTCTTAAATTTTTTGAGGCCAAGACATGTCCATTTTGTCTAGCATGTTCTTTTTTAGTTGGTGTTTAATAGATACTTATTTGAATGAAAGAATAAATAACTAAAGTGGATGACTATACAACATACATGCAAAATTCAACAAAATTTCTATATTCTACCAGTAACTAGTAACAAAGTATAGTGGGGAAAGGTTGAGTTAATCAGTATGTCCAGAGACCTAGGAGTGTAATACTTAGGGCACCTAACATTAACAATAAATACGCAGCATGCCCATGCAGAATGCTGTGTTAAGTTAAAAAATTATAGACAGATGTCATGTTCATGATTAGGAAGTTTGGAAATTGTCAACACATCTAATTTACCTGAATCTGTTCACGAATGCCTTACAATTCAAATATAATTCAAATGGATTTTATTTTTAGAACTTCGGACTTGCTCTTAGGTTCATGTGAAAAAAGTGAAGAATGTTTAACGAAAAAGAAAAATAATTTGAACAGCCAATTAGTAAGATATATCATAAATCCTACAGTGCTAAAGGCGGAATGATAGTAGCTCAAGAGTAGTATATGGAACTGTGGAGCAGAATTAGATGTCCAGGAAAGCAAATATGGAATAAAAGTGCAACGTAAAATCAGTTGAGAAAGATGGTTGATTATTCATAAAATGATAGAGATAATTAGTTAATAAACATTTTGGAAAATATAAAATTTGATCCCTATTTCACACTATGTACCCAAACGTAATTATAATGCTTTTCTGATATACAAAAAATTTAATTATAATGTGCTATCTTATATACGAAGATTGTTTAATCTTCAACATTAGTGATTTATTTATATATATCTAGCTAAACGATTTGCTCCGTTCTTTGTTTTCGATATCCTGATTTTGTCTAGATGAATGACTTTCGTCAGAAATGCTGTCCATGTGTACAAAGGAGAGGAACCAGAACAGGATCACTTTACTGGTTACAGCTGTTAACCTTAACTGTCATGTACTGTGCTGTAATCACAATCCATATATTGTTCATTAGGATGTATTTATTCTCTTATTTTTTAGCAAGGACAGAGAACTTAAATGCATTTGCTGATTTTTAAAAGCTCAGATAAAGTAGGCTGAATATTAAAATTTGAGCATTTTTCAAGTATTTGGAAAACAAATTATAAACATTCTACTGTCCAGTTTTATATGTCTTTTTAAACAAATAAGGTATATCAAACATAAAACTGCTGGGTGTTTGTTTAGCACTTTTAGAGCTAACTCCTTAACCTGTGCCAAGTGTCAGGACACTTATTTTTATGATCGTGTCCTGTACATTGTTGAGATGAACTCACCGTGCTTATTCTTCACCTGATGGCTTTGGTTTCCATAGTGAACGACAACTTTGTTTTTGTTTTTTTCTGTTAGACTTTTAAATATTTACTCTTAGTTGTTTTTTAGGGAAAGAGCTGCCAGACCCTATATGAAATAGTTTGGGTCTTGGGATATCTACTATTCTATTATTTTTTTAACTGATTTAAACTATTTATGTCTTTTTAAAGATTATTTTATGGCAAAGTTTATATCTTCTCTTTTGACAGTTCAGTGCCTAACATGGATCTATCCTTGGTTTTACAGAGAAAAGAGAAGAGGAAGATTTTGAAGAGAAGAAAGCTATTAAGAAACGAATTAAGGAACTTAAATTTCTAGATTCTAAAACTGCCCAGAACCTTTGTAAGTATATTTCAATATAATTAAAGTAGCAAAACACACCACTGAACACACTGGTTCCTTTAAACTATGTCATTTTCTTTTTGACTCTTTTTTCATTTTATGTTAATTTTATTATCATCACTTATAATAGATTCAGAGATAACTTTGCTTTCCTTTAACTCATGATTCCTGAAGGAATTATAAGTTAAATTCTTCAAAAGATTAATGCATATTAGAAAATAAAGCATGGAAAGGGATTTAAAATAAAAATATATTTCCCATTACTGAAAATAGACCTACCCTTTAAAGTCTTTTAAGTATAACAATAAAGAATTATGGAATTTAGGTGATGAGATCATATTTTGAAAAAAAAATTGGTAGTGGATTATTTCTTTTGTACCTCGGAATTTCTGTTATTTGTGATACTTGATCAGACACAAAGGAGTTTGGAATATTAATGGGAATAAAGATGTTGATTAAAATGAATTCTGTTACCCCATCTGAGCAGTTCAAAGCCTTTCCTCAAAAGTACTTCCTGGAAATGTTTTAGATTTAATTACTGTTACAGGAGCTAAATACTTAGTATTGAATTGTCTTCCTGGCTGAATTCCTGTGGGAGAAGAGGGCAAATGGGTTTGCTTCTGACTCATTTCAGCTGCATCTTAAATGTGTCAAAGAGTCCTGTTTGGAACTGAGATAATGTGATCTGGATATATTACTTTCTGATGCTACAAGATGGATAAAATGTGGATAATCTAGAGGCATAAAGAGCTGACGTAGTCTGCCGTTCAATTATTAAATGGCTCAGGTGAGCTTTTCACAATCACTTGGAGAAAACAGTCCTTGGTGAGAGGATGAGCCTCCATGCTGTTGATGCAGGAGGGAGTTAGTTAGAGCAGTATCCAGAGAGGCAGGGTTGACAGTCCTTTGTGAAAGCTCTGGAAGCCTCTTCTTACCCTGCTGACTTTTGGCAGAGAGCTGTCTCTTTTCTGCAGTGTACACCTAACAGGATGTAAGCTTGACAAGACCCTATGGATAGTGTGAAGAAACTAGTGTTCTGGCCAAGCAGTGTTTTCGTTTCTGGGCACCCGCGGATTGCGCATAGCTGCCGCTTTGCAGTGGAGCCGTGTGGCTCGGTTGGGCCCAGGAAGGTGCCAGCAGGGATGCGGGGTGGAGGCCTTACCTGCTGTGGGAGCAGCTCCAGGGCACTCTGCCTGCACTCAGAGCATTGTCCTCCCAACGTGAAAACTGTAAGGCAGGGAGCCTGTCTTCCTGGTGTCTGCTGAACATATAGTCTGAAGTAGAAAGGTGTTGGGGCCAGGAGGTTAGACCAGTGAAATTTTGGTATTTGTTATTTCAGGAAACTTCCCTCTTAAAGGAAGGGGAAAGCATTAGTAACTTGAATAATGTCAAAAAGTTCTGTACTCTGATTTGAAGAGTGAAAATGTCTTGAAAAATGTTAATGGCTTCCATTACAAATTGTCTTGTTCGGGGTCCTAAAGAAATACTGTCTTCAGTATGATTCTTTTTAGGTGGGTTAGCTATGGTAAGATAGCCTAAATAGCCATCTCAAAGTTGAATGATTGGTCTTTTGAGCAGTGTTCTTTAGTATTAGTTAGGTATTACACAAATGTACTAAACAGGATTTCAGGTTTAAGTGTAGTAATTGATGTGCTGGTTCAGGATGTGCCTGTTTAGCCTTTGAGAAGGCAATGGCAGCCCACTCCAGTACTCTTGCCTGGAAAATCCCATGGATGGAGGAGCCTGGTAGTCTGCAGTCCATGGGGTCGCTAGGAGTCGGACATGACTGAGCAACTTCACTTTCACTTTTCACTTTTATGCACTGGAGAAGGAAATGGCAGCCCACTCCAGTGTTCTTGCCTGGAGAATCCCAGCGATGGGGGAGCCTGGTGGGCTGCCATCTACGGGGTCGCACAGAGTCAGACACGACTGAAGCAACTTAGCAGCAGCAGTAGTCTCTCCTTGTCGGTAGTTGTGTTGACAGTGTATGTAGGTTGTTGGTAGCATGGCAGTTGAGTGACTTGAAAAAGATTGCTGATTTTGAAAAAGGCTGTTTAGAGAAAACAAAGACGGATACTGTTTGTCTGGGTTGCTGTAGCTGAGCATATGAATCCATTCATTTAATTATTAGACACATTTTAAAGTATGAGATCAAAAGGTCAGAATTTATACCAGGTCATCATATTATGATGAAATCCATCTCGGATCATTCTTACCCTCTCTGAGTGTAGCAAGTGTTATGATTTAAGCTTTAAGAGGCTTTAGCAGCCTATAATCTTGACTATAATTAGTCTGATTCACAGCTGGTTTTTGTCTATGAAATTCAGTCTTCTGAGATACTGAATTCTGAGAAGAGTCATATGATGGTGACAAGACACTGTCTTATCACTTAGAAGCCTAAGGTACTTCCTCTTAAATTCCTCTTAACTGAAACATTTCACAGAGTTTTGAGGAAGGATCTAAAATCTATTGATTTATTTACCTATGTATTTAAAAATGGGTTGTGTGTGTTAGTTGCTCAGTTACGTCCGACTCTTTGGGACCCCATGGACTTCAGTCTGCCAGGCTCCTCTGTCAATGAATTGTCCAGGCAAGAATACTGGAGTAAGTATATTTTGAGTTTCTGAAGTTTGTTTGAGTCTGGTTTCAGGGTCAAAGAATTCTAGCCATTCTAGGATGAAGAGATGGCTTGGGAGTTTTACAAGGTTCCTATGCTTTACTAGATTTTTTTTTTGGAGTGGATATTAGACCTATAAAGAGGGGAAACCTGGAACCTAGAAATTACTATAAAGGTTTAAATATTGATAAGTTCCCTTGCAGAAAACCTGTGTGACTGGTCTAGTATCGGCACATTCTACACTCCTTTCACTTCAGCTCAGTTCAGTCGCTCAGTCATGTCCAACTCTTTGCGACCCCATGAATTGCAGCACACCAGGCCTCCCTGTTGATCACCAACTCCTGGAGTTCACTCAGACTCGCGTCCATCGAGTCAGTGATGCCATCCAGCCATCTCATCTTCGGTTGTCCCCTTCTCCTCCTACCTCCAATCCCTCCCAGCATCAGAGTCTTTTCCAATGAGTCAGCTCTTTGCATGAGGTGGCCAAAGTACTGGAGTTTCAGCTTCAGCATCATTCCTTCCAAAGAAATCCCAGGGCTGATCTCCTTCAGAATGGACTGGTTGGATCTCCTTGCAGTCCAAGGGATTCTCAAGAGTCTTCTCCAACACCACAGTTGAAAAGCATCAATTCTTCGGCGCTCAGCCTTCTTCACAGTCCAACTCTCACATCCATACATGACCACAGGAAAAACCATAGCCTTGACTAGACTACATTCCTTTACTGCACTCAAAACTTCCAACTGGGATCAATATAATCACATTTTAAGGGATAAGATGCATGTTAGTAAAAATATTCAGTTTAATGTGTCTTTTGGAGGCTTTAAATAAGCATCTTATATTATTCTCAATAACTTTTAAATACAGTATTTTAAAGATCTGTGCTTCTCTTTTGATTTGTGTGTTATGCATTAGTCTACTTTCAACTCTTCTGTAATTTACTTACCCTTCAGTTCAGTTCAGTTCAGTCGCTCAGTTGTGTCCGACCCTTTGCGACCCCGTGAACTGCAACAGGGCAGGCCTCCCTGTTCATCACCAACTACTGCAGTTTACCCAAACTCATGTCCGTTCTACCATACTTGCCCTTAGTTATGGCAAATGTTTTCCCAAAAGGTTATTCATAAGCAAAAAACCCTCCACATTTCGGTCTTTATAAATATATGTTATTTTAATCATGGAATAATACCTGAAGGTAGTGGATGGATTACAAATATAGAAAAAAGTTGAATAAGTTATATCTATCTGCAAAGTTGATTTTTCTGTTCAAATTTAACTTTTATATCATATATTATTTTTAAACATGTATTATTAGTTATAAAGAGCATGGGTAACTAATGTTGCTTATATTTATATGATTAGATAACTGTGTAAGTGAGATCATAGAGGTGTTTCATCTGCAAAGTTAGGGCATTTCCAGGGCTGCTGTCACTACTGAAACGAGTGGCAAGTTTAGGGGTCCCCAGGAAAGCTGGTTTTAGAAAAGGCAGAGGAACCAGAGATCAAATTGCCAACATCCTCTGGATCATGGAAAAAGCGAGAGAGTTCCAGAAAGACATCTATTTCTGCTTTTTGACTATACCAAAGCCTTTGACTGTGTGGATCACAATAAACTGTGGAAAATTCTTCAAGAGGTGGGAATACCAAACCACCTGACCTGCCTCTTGTGAAATCTGTATGCAGGTGAGGAAGCAACAGTTAGAACTGGACATGGAACAACAGACTGGTTCCAAATAGGAAAAGGAGTGCGTCAAGGCTGTATATTGTCACTCTGCTTATTTAACTTCTATGCAGAGTACATCATGAGAAACGCTGGACTGGAAGAAACACAAGCTGGAATCAAGATTGCCGGGAGAAATATCAATAACCTCAGATATGCAGATGACACCACCCTTATGGCAGAAACTGAAGAGGAGCTAAAAAGCCTCTTGAAAGTGGAAGAGGAGAGTGAAAAAGTTGACTTAAAGCTCAACATTCAGAAAACGAAGATCATGGCATCTGGTCCCATCACTTCATGGGAAATAGATGGGGAAACAGTGGAAACAGTGTCAGACTTTATTTTGGGGGGCTCTAAAATCACTGCAAATGGTGACTGCAGCCATGAAATTAAAAGACACTTACTCCTTGGCAGGAAAGCTATGATCAACCTAGATAGCATATTCAAAAGCAGAGACATTACTTTGCCAACAAAGGTCCGTCTCGTCAAGGCTATGGTTTTTCCAGTAGTCATGTATGGATGTGAGAGTTGGATTGTGAAGAAGACTGAGTGCTGAAGAGGTGATGCTTTTGAACTGTGGTGTTGGAGAAGACTCTTGAGAGTCCCTTGGACTGCAAGGAGATCCAGCCAGTCCATTCTGAAGATCAGCCCTGGGATTTCTTTGGAAGGAATGATGCTGAAGCTGAAACTCCAGTACTTTGGCCACCTCATGCGAAGAGTTGACTCATTGGAAAAGACTCTGATGCTGGGAGGGATTGGGGGCAGGAGGAGAAAGGGACAACCGAGGATGAGATGGCTGGATGGCATCACTGACTCAATGGACGTGAATCTGAGTGAACTCTGGGAGTTGGTGATGGACAGGGAGGCCTGGCGTGCTGTGATTCATGGGATCACAAAGAGTTGGACACGACTGAGTGACTGAACTGAACTGAAGGACCACTCTTAAGGTTGATGATTTGTTTGAAGGACTCATAGAATTGACTGACAGCTGTTTCATGGTTATTACAACAAAATGATGCAGATTGTAATTGGCAAAGGGAAAAGGCCCGTGGGGCAGAGTCCAGGAGAGTTGTAAGCATGGCATTGCAGTTGTCCTCTCCCAGTGGTGACAAGGACAGCAGTGCCTTCTCCCAGCAGTGATGGGGGACACTTCTCACAAGTTACTGCCATCAGAGACCCAAGCCTTGGTATTTAGTTTACACTGGGTCTTGATATAGCTGTTCACCCATATGTTTGACCTTAATTTCCAGACTCTCCACAGTTCAGGCTAATACATTGTGGCCCAATGTTCCTAGTAAACAAAGACAGTCTTATTATGTAGGACATTCCAGGGGCTTACAGAGTACCTCATAGAAACCAGTCCTCACTTGGGTAATCTTAATCGTTTACCACACAGTAAGAATCTGCCTGCAGGAGACTTGGGTTCGATCCCTGGTTTGGGAAGATCCCCTGGAGAAGGGAATGGCAACCCACTCCAGTATTCTGGCCTGGAGAATTCCATGGACAGAGGGGCAGGGTGGGCTACAGTTCATGAGGTTGCAAAGCGTTGGACACGACTGAGTTACTAACACTGTCATTACTACTTTGGCTGCTTTGGAGATGGAATAGTAGAGTTGAGTAGTTTTAACAGATTGTATAGGCTCATAAAACCTAAAACATTTACCAGTGTGGCCATTTATAGAAAAAGTTTGGTAACCTCTGCTTTGAGTATAGCACTTCCTGGAGTGGTAAAAAATTTGCTTGCTAATACAGAAGACATGGGTTTGATCCCTGGGTTGGGAAGATCCCCTGGAGAAGGAAATGGCCAACCAGTCTTGCCTGGGAAATCTCATGGGCACAGGAGCCTGGCAGGTTGTAGTCTGCCAGAGTTCAGCTCCAGCAGCCAGGGATTCACCCTGAAGGGGTGGGCGGTGTCGGCGAGAGAATCTGAGGCAGCCGCTCAGTTTTCTTGGACTGCCTGTTTATTTCAAGCTTATGATTCTCTTTTATAGTTTTACAAAAGCATTAGATCACAGGTTTGATATTTTTTTCCCATTGACCCAGGCTTCTTTTTCTCCAAGAATTATTGTTGCCCCTCAAAAGGAGTTCCTTCCTCAGCAATTCTCTTATCTACTTTTTCTCATGTGTCCTTGTGAATACACTGTAACTTATGCTAATGTCTGGGCTGCATACCACATTCCTCAGTTTATTTCTTATCTTTCTAAGTCCTGTTTGCCCCTAGTATCCTAAGTTCACTATTTCTTAGAAAGGGCTTCTAGCTAATAATATCTCTAATGTCCCTAATTTTTATAAGCTAGAATATCATGTTGTAACATTACAGCAATACTTAAATCTTTAGCTTCTAGCTATTTTAATTATTCCTAAGCCCCGGGTTCGATCCCTGGGTTGGGAAGATCCTCTGGAGAAGGAAATGGCATCCCACTCCAGTACTCTTGCCTGGATAATTCCATCGATGGAGGAACGTGGTGGGCTACAGTCCATGGGGTCACAAAGAGTTGGACACGACTGAACGACTTCACTTTGACTTTCAACTCCTAAATTCAGCAAACTCCTTTGCCATAAACACTTTTCTCACAAATAGACTTCAGATAGGAATCCCTCCCATGGTCTTAAGCTGTGGCCTCTGTGCTCACCCTGGAACACTCTATTGTAAAAGTTAAATGTCAGTGATTAACTTTATGGATTATTATTTGAGCACAGCTGCAGAAGGCTTTATGCCTTCTCCTGCTCCTCTGAAAAACAATAAGCACCTTAATACTCTCTTCCATCAACTCAGCTGAGGTAAGGAAAACAAAAGTCAGAATCACAAAGCCTAACTCCTTCATTCTGGATCTGTGCCTATGGAACAAAGGGAGGGGGTTTAGGGCCATGCCTCTATTTTGTCAGTGAGGCCTAACGCGGCTCCGGACAGTAGTCTGTGGGACATGACCTAGCAACTGAACAACAGCAGCTGCTACTATACGTATATAGCGGTGCTGCATTTGTACCAGTCTTCTCTTCCCGTGTCAGAGCTTTTGAGTGTCCCTACTCTACCACCTCTCTAATACTTGGAGTTTTACAAGAAGCTAGTGTAGCTTTAAAGAAAAAAATACTGTGATTAGGACTTGTTTAGCTTCCTTGTTCTGATTATTTGTCTCTCTCTAAAATTTTGTAAAGTGACATTTTCTCTTTAAATATGCTTCTTCCCTGGTGTGTGTGTGTGTGTGTGTGTGTGTTCCTTTCAGAACTCCAAGACAACATTTTTAGGTGTCCTTAATCATATTCCATGTCTCTTAACTTAGTATTTTTCCATCTCTTTGTCTTTGTGGTTTGGAGAGCATCTCTGCTTCAGTTCAGTCGCTCAGTTGTGTCCGCCTCTTTGCGACCCCATGAATCGCAGCACGCCAGGCCTCCCTGTCCATCACCAACTCCCAGAGTTCACTCAGACTCACAGCCATCGAGTCAGTGATGCCATACAGCCAGCTCATCCTCTGTCGTCCCCTTTTCCTCCTGCCCTGTTTTCTCTTATCTGATGTCTAATCCATATGAATTTTCTACTTCAGTATCTAGATATGCATATTTTTTTTAAGATTTTTTTTCTCCTTCAAATATTTGTTTCTTTGTAATGCAGTTATTTTGTTTCCTGCTCAGTGTTTCAAACTTTTGTTTCATTTCTTTAAGTAAATTTTTCACTTTCTCCAGGTTTTCTAATTTCCTTTCTTTTGGGATAGATCAGAAAAGGATTTAAAGATTAAAATAAAAGTAACTTTTAAAAAACATTTCAAAGTTCTCTCTCCACTTTGCCATGCCGCCTGAAATAAAAAACTATGATTTCTTTCTCCCTCAATTATTATGTTGTGCTTCCATGTAATTCTTTCCTTTTAATCTTTTTTTTAAGATGCTCTTTATTTTATTCTTTATTGGAGGATAATCGCTTTACAATTTTGTGGTGGTCTCTGCTGTACATCATCACAAGTCAGTCACAATTTTATATATATATATAAAATACAGTTTTATATTATGAAATTTAAAAGTATTATTGAGAATTCAACATTTTTTACATTTTTTATACCTCATATGGGCTTCCCTGGTGGCGCAGATGGCAAAGAGTCTGCCTGCAGTTCAGAGACCCAGGTTTGATCTCTGGGTTCAGAAGATCCCCTGGAGAAGGGCTCTGTCTGCTCTGTCCATGGAATTCTCCAAGCAAGCCTCAGTATTCCTGGAGAATTCCATGGACAGAGGAGCCTCGCAGGCTGTAGTCCATGGGGTCAGAAAGAATGGGACACAGATAAAATAAAAAACTGTACACACATAAAATAAAAAACTCCCTCTTGAGCCTCTCTCATTTCCGCGCCTCTAGGTCATCACAGAGCGCCAGGCTGGTCTCCCTGTGTTACATAGCGGCTTCCTTCTGGTTATCCAGCTTAATAGATAGGGATGCATATATGTTCACGCTCCTTTCTCAGTTTATTCTAGCAGCTTCCTTCTGGTTATCCATTTTAATAGATAGGAATGCATATATGTTCACGCTCCTTTCTCAGTTTATTCTATCCTCATTTTCCCCACTGTTACCACCAGACTGCTCCCTATGAATGCTTCTCCATTTCTTCTCTGTAAATAGTACTGTTTTTCTAGATTCCATATTATACATTAATATACAATATTTGTTTTTCTATTTGTGACTTATTTCACTCTGTATAACAGGCTGTAGGTTTATCCACCTCCCTGCAACTGACTCAGATTTATCCCTCCATGGACATGGGTTTGGGTGGACTCTGGGAATTGGTGATGGACTGGGAGGCCTGGCGTGCTGCGGTTCATGGGGTCGCAAGAGTCAGACACGACTGAGCTGAACTGAACTGAACCACAACTTCCTTATCCGTTTGTCTGTTGATCCTTTTAATCTTTTTGTTTAATGTTATAACCTTTTCTACAATTTGTTATTGTGTCCATAGTTAGGTTTCAAATAGAATTTATTGTTTCTCAAAGGGAATTTTAAGGATTGTGATTAATCTTACTAATCCTTCTAAACTTGCAATCCAGATAATATCTTAGCAATTTGCCTTCTCAGTTTGCTTATTTCTGATGTTTAACAAATTACATATTATTTTTTGGTCATTTTTTATTACTGTTTTGAGTTTTCATACATTTTTCTATTTGGACCTCACTGTATTCTGAATGAACTGGGGAAAAGCCTTCTGAATTTTGAGGCACATTCATCCCATTGTTTCAGGTGATTTGACATTAGTGTTTTCTTTTTATTTTGTCAGATATAAGTCTTTTCATATGTTTTTTCATTGATTATTATGAGTAAGTTCTATAATCATAAATGAGCTAATTTGCCATGTTCAATTTCTTTTAGTATTCCTCTATGTTAATGTTTGGACTTCTCTTGTGGCTCAGCTGGTAACGAATCCGCCTGCAGTGTGGCAGACCTGGATTCGATCCCTGGGTTGGGAAGATCCTCTGGATAAGGGAACCGCTACCCACTCTTAGTATTCTGGCCTGGGTTACAAAGAGTCGGACACAACTGGGCTACTTTCAGTTCACTTCACATTAATGTTTACATTTAATCCTAGGATCATATGCAACTTGCTTTATACATGATGTACAGATTTAGATATTGTTCCCTCTCAGTTGTTCATTAATTATCTCTTTAAAATCATATAAGTATTATATTTTTGTGCTATCTAGTGTCTACTGATGGATTATCCTTTAGTAATTCCAGAAATCTCTTTTGCAGTATCATTTAGCTCATTTGTTCCTTCTTGTTCTTACATTATTGAAGATTATACATATTATTATTTCTAGCAGCATATCCCACATTTATAACAGTTGAGTTCAATATGTGTGAATAAAGTTGATGATAAGAACACAAATGATGTTCTTATTATTCATCTCTAGTTGATCCATGGTATCCTCAGGAATATAGTCTTACTCCAAGAAAGAAGGATCATGTTTTCTTAATCTCATGAAAAATAGTGTTTTTATATGAAAATACCTACAAATAAAATGATACAAGTTTGGTATATAAAAGTAAAAGTAGCGGGTAGTAGTAATGAGGTCTGAGTGTGTTCAAGAAGTAACATCTATCACTGGAGAGAAGAAACAATAGTAGCAGAATAAGGCGGAACCAGTAAAACATTAAATCTAATGCTCTGAAGATATTCTTATACACTTCAGTAACTTTTGAGAAGATCATTGGGTTTGAACATTAGATTTATGAAGTATGAGTGTGTTAGTTGATCAGTTGTGTCCAATTCTTTCTGACCCCATGGACTGTAACCCACCAGGCTCCTCTGTCCATGGAATTAGTGGATGTATATAGATGTGGATAGTGGAAGAATACTGGAGTGGTTAGCTGCTGGTATTCTTGCCTGGAGAATTCCGTGGACAGAGGAGCCAGATCCCTTCTCCAGAAGATCTTTTCCACCCAGAGATCAAACCCAGGTCTCCTGCATTGCAGTCAGATTATCATCTGAGCCACAGGGAAGCCCATGTAAGGTATAAAAAATGTAAATAATGTTGAATTCTCAGTAATAGCATTTTATCCCTTCTAGTCCATTTGGATAGTTTCCATTAAAATTTGTGTTCTAATATTGCATATTTAAGCTTTAGTTGCATGCAGAATGTAATTCTCTGGCATATTGTCTGAACATGAGGGTGCTCTTATGACTTGTAAAAGTGTTGTGCACTGCTTAGCAGGTTTTTTTTTGTTTAAATTTTGTTTTTAATTAGAGGATGATTGCTTTACAATATCATGATTGTTTCTGCCATACGTCAGCATGAATCAGCCATAGGTGTACATCTGTCCCCTCCCTCCTGAACCTCCCTCTGCCTCCCTCCCACCCTACCCCTCTAGGTTCTCATGGAGCACTGACTTTGGGCTTCCTGAGTCATACAGGAGATTCCCGCTAGCTATTTATTGTATCTGAAAATGTGTGTTTCAGTGTTACTCTCTCAAATTGTCTCACCCTCTCCTTCCCCCTCTGTGTGCAAAAGTCTGTCCTTTATGCCTGCATCTCCTTTGTTTCCCTGAAAATAGGATCATCAGTACCAGCTTTCTAGATTCCATAGATATGCATTAACGTATGATATTTGTCATTCTCTGTCTGACTGACTTCACTCTGTATAATAGGCTATAGGTTCAGCCACCTAATTAGAACTGACTCAAATGCATTTCTTTTTATAGCTGAGGAATATTCCATTGTGCATATGTACCACAACTTCTTTA
The DNA here is from genome assembly GCF_001704415.2 of Capra hircus. NCBI lineage: Eukaryota > Metazoa > Chordata > Mammalia > Artiodactyla > Bovidae > Capra > Capra hircus. The sequence goes on along the minus strand of NC_030819.1, from coordinate 84,105,511 downwards.
TACATTCATCTGTCAGTGGACATGGAAGTTGCTTCCATGTCCTGGCTATTGTAAATAGTGCTGTGGTGAACATTGGGGTACATGTGTCTTTTTCCATTATGGTTTCCTGAGGGTATATGCCCAGTAGTGGGGTTGCTGGGTCATATGTTAAGCAATTTTCTGGGAAAAAAAAATTTTTTTAACTATTTACTAAGGGCAGAAGATATTATGTAGACTAATAACACACACGTCTAGATAAATATTATGTATACATATTGGGGTTTTATGGTTCTTTTCATTACAATATGATACCTCTATAGTGTACTAAGCCATTTCAGTTTTTAAAAAATCATATCAAAATTGGCACCATTCCTATATTAGGCTAATAACTAAGCATTAAAAATCATCCTCAGAACCAACATAATAATATAGAACTGTTGTTTAAATGTAGTTCTAAAACTGAGGAAGAGTAATAAATGTGTTACTGAAAGATTCCTCCACAGTAATTATATTGAGTATTTAAAATTTCTCTTTTTATGAATCATTTTTTATTTTATATATAGAAGTACATCTCAGATTCTTTTCTTACATCTGTAAAGCAGTTATCCTTCAATTAAAAATAAATAAATTTATACATCTGTGTCTCTTTTGCTGTCTTGCATACAGGGGAAATTTATATTAAAAAAAAGAAAAAAAATGAGTAAATTTATAAAACATTATTTTCTTACCTTCTTTACTATGGCTCTTTTTTTCCCCTCCTCTTAGCAATCTTCCTGAGCTCTTTCCGGGTGCCATACGAGGAAATCAAAATGATGATATTGGAAGTGGATGAAACACAGTTGGCAGAGTCTATGATTCAGGTAAACAAACAGAGAGCTTAAATTCCTATATTTCATTGCAGGCTTCTCATTAAGCAGAAATCTGTAAGTGAAGCAAAATTATTAAACCAAATCATTCAACTGGAAAATCTTCGCTGCATAATTACTTTCAGCATAGCTTCTGCGTTGCCAGGAGATAGAGCTTTGCATGTTCTCTTAACTGCAAACTAAATATAATGCTATCAAATGATTACATTTCAGTTATTTTAAATGACTGTTTCTGAAAGGCAGATTGTTTACTTTTACATGTATGTTTATTTTTTTTTACAGTTAAGTCTAATAATATGCTAATTTAAATTTATTTGTATGATCCTTGTAGAATATGATTTTCTTGGGCTTGTATGTCTTACAAAGTTGTATTTTTGTTTGGTAAAGAAGATTGAGAGAGTTTTCTCTTTATTTAGAGTTACCATTACTAACAACCCTTACTTGAGTCATTTGTGTTTCCATGAATACTAGAAATTGTTTGCGTAGTATTCTGAGTCATTCAGAAGGCTGGAACTTCTTGGTTTTTTCTGTCCTGTCTTCTAAATGTGGTGTGAATATATAATCCCATCAGTGACTTGTGCTAAGTCTCAGACTCTTTAAACTACCTAACTCAACAACCTTTCTTCAAGCGTGTTTTTCCTCCAGCAGCTTCTCATAGTTTATGTCTTTATTCCTTTTGATTGTGAATGTGCTTTGTTCCTGGGAGTAGATTTCCAAGTTCTTTCACTAAAATGTTTCTACTTAATGCATATGTAGTTTTTATAATGCATTTGTAAATATTATAAATATATAAATATTTATATTTAGACAGTAACTTTTAACTTGATTATATGAATATTTTGCATGATCATGTCTTTTGTTGTTTGAGTGGAAAAAAGTTTGGATTTTAAAATTCATATCTGAAGAACATTCAGTTCTACATAATTTATTAACATATTACTTCTCTATTACTGTTTTAACAATTTACCACAAATTTAGTGGCTTACTATAAAACAAATATATTGCATTTTTGTAGAACAGAAGTCTGGTGTGGCCTTATTGTGCCAGAGTCCAGGTGTTAGCCAACTTGCATTCCTCTCTGGAGGCTTCAAGCTGTTTTTGATTTCCAGCCCCTTGTGACTGCCCGCATTCCTTGGCTGCTGGACACACTCCTTCAGTTTCTCAGCCAGTGACTTTGAAGCTCTGTTCCTCTGTTCACAGAAACCTTGTAGAGGTGTCCTCTGTTCACATCTTCCTCTTACTATTGTGCTCTCCCTCTTCCACGTTTTAAGACCTTTGTGATTCCATTGGGCACATCCGGATAATCCAGGATAATCTCTCAGGTTTAGGGTCAGCTGATAGCAATTTAATTCCATTTTAAACCCTGATTCCCTTTGTTGTGTAAGTTAATATTTAATAAGTTCTGGGAATTAAATGTAGAGCTCTTATTGGGGTTGGATCATCATTCTGCTTACCACACTTGCTAAATATAAAACAAATCTTAAGAATTGAAAATCTAAAAATTTACTTTGGACATATGCAAAATCTTTATATATTCATTAAAAAATAAGAATTTCATACCTTCTAATTGTAAAGTGAAGAACTTGCCTATTTTGAACAGAGCATAGAAAAAGCAGTACTTTGTTAATAATCATCAATTACTTGAGCATGTATTTTATAGTGCTTACCATATGACGGAATGGTGTTAGGCTCACTCAGGTATAGGCTTGATCAGACACAAACATTACCTTTGTGGAGTTTATAGTGTGGCAAGGGAGATGGCGTGTGTGTGTGTGTGTGTGTGTGTGTGTGTGTATGTATGTATATATATATATAATTTATATATATGATTATAATACAAGGTAAACCTGGCTGTATTGAGATTGTTAGACCTAGATAGTATGTGAGTGTGTGTGTGTGTGTGTGTGTGTGTGTGTGTGTGTTAGTCTCTCAGTCATGTCCAGCTCTGTGACCCCATGGACTGTAGCCTGCCAGGCTCTCCAGGCAAGGATACGGAGTGGGTTGCCGTTCTCTTCTCCAGGGGATTTTCCCGACCCAGGGATCGAACTCAGGTCTCCCGCATTGCAGGCAGATTCTTTATTGTCTGAGCCAGCAGGGAAGCCTGAATGTGTGCGTAAAGATCCTTAAAGGTTGAATCAGTTCAGTTCAGTTCAGTCACTCAGTCATGTCTGACTCTTTGTGACCCCAGGGACTGCAGCATGCCAGGCCTCCCTGTCCATCACCGACTCATGTCCATTGAGTTGGTGATGTCATCCAACTATCTCATTCTCTTTCCTCCCCTTCTCCTCCTGCCCTCAGTCTTTCCCAGCATCAGGGTCTTTTCAAATGTGTCAGCTCTTCACATCAGGTGGCCAAAGTATTGGAGTCTCAGCTTCAGCATCAGTCCTTCCAGTGAATATGGCATGTATATAGGCAGAGGGATCCTGTGAGAGAAAAGCTGTGTGGGGCAACTTTGAAGACTTTATTTTGAGAGGAACTTGGGATGGGAAAGAACAACGGAATGTTGGGCCTGTAATTTTACAAATCTAATAGTTTTATTACTTTAGAAAACAAAAATAATGAAGTGAAAAAGTAATGAATTTGTGATGAAAGATTAAAATTTAAGTATATATTAACTAAAAATATTCAAGGTGATTTTATGGTTATCTAAATAGATGCTGAAGAAATTCAGTGTAATTAATAGGTCAGCTGATTAAAAGAAACTGAGTCTTTTATTAATAATCAAGTCTTCTGGTCTTAGGCAGTTTTACTGAGAAAACTTCTATTTATAAGGGAAAATCATATTCCTTTATTGTTTTTATTCAGTTTGGTAGTATTAATGTCTAATTTTTTTTTTAGAGATAATCTTAAATTGCCACTTTTTTGTTTGTTTTTGGCCAGTCAATCAAGTTTTTGTCCAAAGGTACACAGTGAGTGAAAAACTTGTTCTTTGATCTAACTCTTTGATATATAACATTCTCTAACATCATTTTTTAACCAATAACACCATTGGGGATTTTTTCCCTTAAATATATATATTTTCATTAAATATACTTCCTAAAATATATATATTTAAGCCTCGCATGATATAGGCTTAATTATAATTTGAATTTGACTTTGGGCTTGTACAGAGTTCACTTATGCTGTAATTTGGAATTGTGAGCATCAACCACTCTTTTGTTAATTTTAATGTCAGTATACTAATTTGCTGTAATACTATTATCAATCATATTTTGATACAGAGGATCTACATAGACTTTGTCAAAGGGATGGTTTAATCATATAAGTTCTAACAAGGAGGCATAATTGTATGTATTCCCTTTATGAGCTGCAGATGATTGAGGCAAAGGGCCATTGCAGCCATGGCACCTATGTTCTCTCTGTATTCGTTTATCTGCAAGGTTCATCATCCTGTGTCCTCAGTGCCTTTTCAAGTTTTCTTTCACATCAGAAAACTTACGTTGTCTTGTTTTAGAGATATCTTTATTATTAAAAGTGTAATCATACTGGTTAAATCTTGCAAGTGCTATCATTAAAATTCCCTTGATTTCTTTTCTATTCTTTCTCTTGCCTGTTAGAAGAATATGATCTCTTTTATCCCCCTGAGTGAAGTGCTAAAATATGTTTGGCTTTGCCTGAAAATTTCTGACATTTAATTCCCAGTAGCTAAAACGTAATTGATCACATTTATCCAGGTGAGAAAGCTCTTTCTTTGGTATAGGTTGAATTCTCCTTTCTCAATTATATAGCTAATCAAATAAACATTGAGTAGTGCTTGATTTGAATATGTAATAATCCTGGATAGAGAAGAGGAAAATTAGTTGCTTTCAAGATACAGAGACTAAAGCTTAAGGCTTAGTATTTGGGAAGTTAACTAGAAATAAAACTGAAGATTAACTCAGTGATTTCCTTGTCACAGTTTATTAATAAACTTTCCTAGAATTTAAGAAGGACAGTAATGAAGATATTTTCCTTTGGTTTTAATTTTAGAACTTAATAAAGCACCTTCCCGATCAAGAACAGTTGAATTCACTATCTCAGTACCAGAGTGAATATAGCAACTTATGTGAACCCGAGCAGTTTGCTGTTGTGGTGAGTACCCTGTCAGCTCTCTTTGGAGGGGACGTCTGTACTGTGCACAGAGAAAAGAGAATGCAAGGCTTTCACATCGTTAATATTCACAAACATTTAATGTCCACCTTGCTTTTTTTTCTTAATCTGAGGATATTTATGAAAAATTATCTTGATTTTAAAATATATGTTAAAATTCTAACCATAAATGAAGTCCAAGGAGTTCTTTCAAAAGCACAAACGTGATTTTTTATCTTCTCTATTTAATGGGAAAATGTAAAATGAAACCTACACTCGTATGACTAGAGTGGATTGTGTTTTATTCTGGACCTGTGTGTTCCAACATATCGCAAGAGTAGCTTCACTTTCTCATTCTACTCAATCACTTCAGTTCCTCTCATGTTTTAGACTCTAAAATTAGAAATACAGTTTCTTTTTGGCAATGAGGATGAAAAAATGAATGCATTTTAGAAAATCTTCAAGACACCTTGATAATCATCTTTTTCTAGCCTCCTATTTTAGAGACGTTGGGATCTAAAGAGATGAAAAAAGACTTTTCAATGTTATATGTTAGCTCTGTTACAACTTGAATTTAAGATTTTTATCAAGTTTTCTCTTCTGCTGCTCTTACCTTCTACCATTAAATTATCATGTTGACGTTGGATACCTCAGCCATCATGATGATGTTTAAAGTACTATTTCATTTTTTTTAATATTTAAGATTTTTTTCCCCTAGAGTCTTCAGCTATATTATTACCAACCTCCAGGGACGTTGTAATATTATATTTCTATAATTCTGAAAGCTTGGGTTGGATTACTAAAGGACTGTGTTTGCATACTATTATTTGGTGTGTTATTGGCACTTGGTTTTAAACTTCTTGTCTCTTCATAAATCCAATCTACTCAGCCCTCTGTGCAGTGACTTTCCTGCCCCCAAAGTTCACATACTCAGATTAGAAAGAAAAAAAGACAAGTTTTTCCTCTTAATAGCCCTGTAATTTTTGTTATAAAACTTTTAAACATTATTTTTAGAAAAATGCTATTTTTTTTTTAACCTGAGTCTCTCCAGAGAGCTCTTTAATCCTCTTGTCTCCCTCTCTCTTTTTCTTTATTTTCTTGTTTATTTTCTGTCACCTGATCAGTCTTTGTCTTGATCCCTGTGTGACACAATATCTTCCATATGAGACAAGGAAGAATTTGCGTTACATTTTTAACCACAACCTGCTTAGATTTTTGATGTTTGTCCATCTTTTTTGACTCCTGAAGGAAAATCATAGCATGTAAAATTACAATTTTGAAATATTCCTATCCATGTTAAGTATGAAACACAAACTTATATGAAAATATCTACTTACCACGAAACTCTTTATGTTGCATATCATCACAGAGATTTAAAACTATTTTCATGTTTTTCCTGCTGATTGTCACAGAAGAATGAACTCTTAACTTGCAGATGTTTTAGGTTTATTTAAATAGCCAAGGTATGCCTGCCTTTGAAAAATGAGGGTTCACATCAAAGAGGCATGATTTACAAGTATTGTACTCAGAGGGGTCAGAAAGTTAAAATAAGTATATTCCCAGATACCAGGGCTTTAGACATGATAATTTTGATTTTAAGACACATGTCAATGTGAACTTGACCTTGACTCTACACATTCCATGCTGATCCTACCTGACTACAAATAGAATATAAAGAGAACAAGAGTGATACTGCTGAAAACCATCTGCTATTATCTGTTGATTATGAACATTTCTGAAAATATTGTTTCAGGTTCTGGTTTGTGTTACACTAACACCTTAGAATATATTTGTTTTAATGAAGAAAGGTGAAAGACAGTTGAAGAAAAATGTTAAGTTTTATATGAAGTTTTTTGGGGGAAGGGGGTAGCAAATAGTAATATTCTTCACTCCATCTTTTTTTCCATTCCAGTTTTTCACCATTTTCAATCTGGCTCTCTACTTCTAAAACCCCCACGCATTGCCCAAAAGACAGGAAAACTTGCCTAAAGTTCTAAACAGTTGAGAGTTACCCCCAAAATGATGAACCATATGTGATGCCTGACGTTTTCTGTTCTTTCTAATTTAAAAACTCAGTGAGTTCACATATTCTTTAAAGAGTGATGCCTTATCAGTTTATCAACATTATATAAATGATACCATAATTTGTTGGTTTAAAGAAATTGATTATAATTACCATGTGTATACTTGTGTATATATTGAAGATAGGCTGTTAACTAGAGGTAAACTAAACTGCAGATTCCTACAAGTCTTTGCTCTTGTAGAAAAACCTTTACTTATTGACTAAACCTATGTTTAAAGTGCTAATCATTTTTGGCTGAAAAATCTTCAGAGTCACGAACAAGGAAGAGTCACAGGTGGTCGTTCCACCCCAAATAGAATTGAAACTTGCCTTTTTACTTGTTTTCACTGTAGATAGACTGGTGTTAACTGTTTCATCTTCAGGTTCTGTGTACTGATACTGTCATTTCTAGCATTGTTTTCATTTTTATAGAAATCAGTTAAAACCCTGCAGTTATTTTCATTGCCAGTTTACAGTTTTCTTTTATCCAATTATATAAATTCATTAATTTCATTTATGTGAATTACAGATGTATTCTATTTAAATAAACACTCAAATTTGATTCAGTGGACAAAGTCACTAAGGTTGTTTGCATTATATAATCTGCTTTAAGTCCACACAAGAATTACGTAAAACAGCAAACAAACAAAATCCAGCTTACCTGGACATCAGTGTTTGTCTCCATTATTTCTGTTTCATAGAAAGGTGGTTTGTGAAAGTAACACATCCAAATTCCTCGTAATCAATGTCAATAAGGCCACATAGAGAGACTTCTTGGCTGTCCAGTGGTTAAGACTCCAGCCATCCAATGCAGGGGGCGTGGATTTCATCCCTTGGGGCTTCCCTGGTGGCTCAGAGGTTAGAGCGTCTGCCTCCAATGCAGGAGACCCGGGTTTGATCCCTGGGTTGGGAAGATCCCCTGGAGAAAGAAATGGTAACCGATTCCAATATTCTTGTCTGGAGAATCCCATGGACGGAGAAGCCTGGTAGGCTACAGTCCACGGGGTCGCAAAGAGCTGGACACGACTGAGCGACTTCACCTTCAGGTAACTAAGGTCCTACATGTTATATGGTGTGTCACAAAATACCAAATAGAATATGTAAAACACAACATCTAAATTAGAAGTATGTTCTACTTTTGTCATATATTACTTACATACAAGTATCTGGATCATGGAAAAAGCAAGAAAGTTCCAGAAAAACATCTATTTCTGCTTTGTTGACTATGCCAAAGCCTTTGACTGTGTGGATCACAATAAACTGTGGAAAGTTCTGAAAGAGATGGGAATACCTGACCACCTGACCTGCCTCTTGAGAAACCTGTATGCAGGTCAGGAAGTAACAGTTAGAACTGGACATGGAGCAACAGACTGATTGCAAATAGGAAAAAGAGGACGTCAAAGCTGTATATTGTCACCCTGCTGATTTAACTTATATGCAGAGTACATCATGAGAAACGCTGGACTGGAAGAAGCACAAGCTGGAATCAAGATTGCCAGGAGAAATATCAATCACCTCAGATATGCAGATGATACCACCCTTATGCTAAAAAAAGTGAAGAAGAACTAAAAAGCCTCTTGATGAAAATAAACGAGGAGAGTGAAAAAGTTGGCTTAAAGCTCAACATTCAGAAAACGAAGATCATGGCATCTACTCATCAAAGGCTGGTTTCTGTTGAAAGAACCTGATTTTAGTTGTATGACTATTTTTTTATATTTGCAGTCATCTTTTGATCAATAAGCCATTAGGTAAAATCACTGTGCTCACAGTGGTACAGTTGGTTAACTGTGTGAGAAGTAAGATATGTAAATATTCAATGGGATCACAAGATTTAGCTGAAGCTTAGAAAGAGGCCTAAAATTTGCATTTGAAAGTTGGTATACTAGAATTTCTTTGATTAAAAATTCTAAGCTTTTGAATATTTGTCTCCACATTATTTAGTGCTGTTAAGCTGCCACTTCTTCAAAGGAATTGCAGTGTTTACAGGAAATTGAGTTGAACAAATGTTTTGTTTGTGTGCTGTATTTTGATCTGCCACCATTTGGTGTCACTGTAGGGCAGGGCTTTTAAACTTTGTGCAGTAGAGACTTTTTTATTTTTAACCAAAACATGTTGTAAGAAGTTCATGCAAATTTCCTTCCATTAAAAATGCCTCATTTTAAAATACACCTAAATATTCTTGTTATAAAACATTTAAATAATGTATAAAAATATTGAATACAATGTAGAAGTTTCCTTGTATCTCACTACCCACTGCATTCCATATAAATGATCTTTTTAAATGTTTTGCTGGCTTTCCAATCCTATTTCTTTGTATTTACAAATGTATGCATATTCATTTGCACATTGTTCTAAAACTTCACCGTGAAATATGTTTTGGAGATTTTGTTTTTATGATGTGATATTTTGAAATTCCTATATGGTATTTCATGCTGTGCTCAGTCATGTCTGACTCTTTGTAGCCTCATGGACTCTAGCCTGCCAGCCTGTTCTTTCCATGAAATTTTCCAGGCAGGAATACTGGAGCAGGTTGCCATTTCCTACTTCAGGGGGCCTTCCTGACCCAAGGATTGAACCCTTGTCTCCTAAGTCTCCTGCATTGGTTGGCGGATTCTTTACCACTGTGCCACCTACTGATATTTTGACTTTTTCTATAACTATTTCCTCAATGAAGGATGGTTAGTTTTTGTTTTCCCCCAGGTTTAAAAAGAAAAACTCGGCATACCTGATTTGCGTATGTGTTTGGAGGGAGTGTTTTATAGAGGTTATGTGCATGAACTCTGGGTTAAAATCCTACATTAACCTTACAAGCTTTGTGATCTTGGGTAGTTGTTCATTTTCCTGTACCTCACTTTCCTTATTTGTGAAACTTACATTAGTTTCCTGTTGCTGCTGTAACAAAGTACACCAGACTTAGTGGCTTGAAACGAAATAAATTTATTGTCTTAGAATCCTGGAGGTCAGGAGTCTGGAATGGGTCGTTAATATTGTGTTCTTCTGAGAGCTCTGGAAAGGGTTTCCTCCTGGCCCTCCCCGCGTTGGCGGCTGCCCACGCTCCTGGCTTACGGTCTGCCATCACGCTCACTTCTCCTTTTGTCATCCTGTCATGCCTCCTTCCCTGGCTCTCTCCTCCACCCTCAAAAGGACCTTGGGTTTATACTCGCTAATCTAGAATAATCAAGCATCTAAACGGAATCAAATCCACAGTCTCCCTTCTGCCCTGTAAGTTAACATATTCAGAAGTTTTGGGGATCAGTTTGTGACCCTATTTGGGGAAATCACGATTCTGCCACCACAGGTGAGTGGTCCTGTCTGCCTCCACTGCATTCTTTTGAGTATTAAATAGATGCAGTGACTCATTGGAAAAGACTCTGATGCTGGGAGAGATTGGGGGCAGGAGGAGAAAGGGACAACAGAGGATGAGATGGCTGGATGACATCACCAACTCGATGGCCGTGAGTCTGAGTGGACTCCAGGAGTGGGTGATGGACAGGGAGGCTTGGCGTGCTGCAGTTCATGGGGTCGCAAGGAGTCGGACATGACTGAGCGGCTGAACTGAACTGATAACGTGTAAATCAGCTTGTAATCCAGACTCTTCTAAGGCTTAGCTTTTGTGATTAATATTATTGTTTCTTTGTAAAAGTCACAGAATTTGAATTCCTAGGTGAAAACTTCTGTTATTCTTGGTCATTACTGTCAAGTTAACCTTCTAGAAATTATCTCAATTTATATTTTTATGAACAATATACATGAAGATTTTTTTCTTGCACCATCACTAGTACTTAATATGACCTTTTTTATTTCACGTGTGATTTTTTTTTCACTTTATATTTCCAGGCTACTGAATGAGATTGATGCAATTTATTATTTATTTATTGGTTATTTATATTTTTTCCTGGATTTACTTTCTTACTATATTATCTTTCTTTCCTTATAGCTTATAGAAGCTCGCTATATAACCTATGTGTTATTCCTTTGTAAATATTTACAGATTTTCTTATTGCCTCTCACTTGTCTTTCCATGTTTATTTACGATGTCTTCTGTATCCTACATTTTTGAAGTTTGATTATGAAAATGAAGAGTCATGTTCCTCACTCAAGGAGTGTTCTGTGTTTTAGGACAAGCTCAGTCCTTTGTACATAATTCAGTTCAGTCGCTCAGTCGTGTTCGACTCTTTGCGACCCCATGAACTGCAGCACGCCAGGCCTCCCTGTTCATCACCAACTCCCGGAGTTCACTCAGACTCATGTCCATCGAGTCCGTGATGCCATCCAGCCATCTCATCCTCTGTCGTCCCCTTCTCTTCCTGCCCCCAATCCCTCCCAGCATCAGAGTCTTTTCCAATGAGTCAACTCTTCGCATGAAGTGGCCAAAGTATTGGAGTTTCAGCCTCAGCATCATTCCCTCCAAAGAAATCCCAGGGCTGATTTCTTTTAGAATGGACTGGTTGGATCTCCTTGCAGTCCAAGGGACTCTCAAGAGTCTTTTCCAACACCACAGTTCAAAACCATCAATTTTTCGGCTCTCAGCTTTCTTCACAGTCCAACTCTCACGTCCATACATGACCACTGGAAAAACCATAGCCTTGACTAGATGGACCTTTGTTGGCAAATTAATATCTCTGCTTTTTAATATGCTGTCTAGGTTGCTCATAACTTTCCTTCCAAGGAGTAAGCATCTTTTAATTTCATGGCTGCAATCACCATCTGCAGTGATTTTGGAACCCAAAAAAATAAAGTCTGACACTGTTTCCACTGTTTCCCCATCTATTTGCCATGAAGTGATGGGAACAGATACCGTGATCTTAGTTTTCTGAATGTTGAGCTTTAAGCCAACTTTTCACTCTCCACTTTCACTTTCATCAAGAGGCTTTCTAGTTCCTCTTCACTTTCTGCCATAAGGGCGATGTCATCTGCATATCTGAGGTTATTGATAATTCTCCTGGCCATCTTGATTCCAGCTTGTGCTTCTTCCAGCCCAGTGTTTCTCATAATGTGCTCTGCATAGAAGTTAAATAAGCCAAGTGACAATATACAGCCTTGATGTATTTCTTTTCCTATTTGGAACCAGTGTGTTGTTCTACCTCCAGTTCTAACTGTTGCTTCCTGACCTACATATAGGTTTCTGGAGAGGCACGTCAGGTGATCTGGTATTCCCATCTCTTTCAGAATTTTCTGCAGTTTCTTGTGATCCACATGGTCAAAGGCTTTGGCATAGTCAAGAAAGCAGAAATAGATGTTTTTCTGAAACTCTCTTGCTTTTTCAATGATCCAGTGGATGTTGGCAATTTGATCTTTGGTTCCTCTGCCTTTTCTAAAACCAGCTTGAACATTTGGAAGTTCACAGTTCACGTATTGCTGAAGCCTAGCTTGGAGAATTTTGATCGCCACTTTACTAGTGTGTGAGATGAGTGCAATTGTGTGGTAGTTTGAGCATTCTTTGGCATTGCCTTTCTTTTAGACTGGAATGAAAAGTGATGTTTTCCAGCCCTGTGGCCACTGCTGAGTTTTCCAAATTTGCTGGCATATTGAGTGCAGCACTTTCACAGCATCATCTTCCAGGATTTGAAATAGCTCAGCTGGAATCCCATCACCTCCATTAGCTTTGTTTGTAGTGATGCTTTCTAAGGCCCACTTCACTTTACATTCCAGGATGTCTGGCTCTAGGTGAGTGATCACACCGTGATTGTCTGAGTCGTGAAGAACGTCTTCTGTCTGTTCTTGCCACCTCTTCTTAATATCTTCTGCTTCTGTTAGGTCCAGACCATTTCTGTCCTTTATCGAGCCCATCTTTGCATGAAATGTTCCCTTGGTATCTCTGATTTTATTAACGAGATCTCTAGTCTTTCCCATTCTGTTATTTTCTTCTATTTCTTTGCATTGATTGCTGAGAAAGGCTTTCTTATCTCTTCTTGCTATTCTTTAGAACCCTCCATTCAAATGAAAATATCTTTCCTTTTCTCTTTTGCTTTTTGCTTGTCTTCTTTTCACAGCTATTGTTAAGCCCTCCTCAGATAGCCATTTTGCTTTTTTGCATTTCTTTTTTGGGGGGATGGTCTTGATTCGTGTCTCCTGTACAGTGTCATGAACCTCTGTCCATAGTTCATCAGGCACTCTGATTATCAGATCTAGTCCGGTAAATCTATTTCTCACTTCCACTGCTTAATCATAAGGGATTTTTTTAGGTCATACCTCAATGGTCTAGTGGTTTTATAGGTACGTGGAAATAGCAGTTGATTAAGTCTTTCCTTGGATGATGTGGAACATCCTGTAACGTTGTAGAATGAGTGAAATGCCACTTACTATCCCTCACTGACTCCCTAAGCTACTTCACTTGCTCTCTATAACTTTTACATGGATGTCTAAAATTCTTAAAATAGTATCCCTTAAAAACAAACTAACTAAAATCTTCATTGAAGTATAATTAGTACACAGTAAAATGCATATATTTAAAACTTGTAGAATTCGATTCATTTTGATATAAGTACACTTATGAAACCATCACCATAATCAAGATAATGAACATGCTCATCAGCCCTGAGTGCTTCCTCAGACATCTCCATTAGCCTCTCCTTCCTGCCCGCTCAGGCACCAGCCTTAGGTCTTTGAGGAGCAGCCGCAGCCACTCCTCCTGCTTCTTGTCTCGCCTGTTCTGTGCTTCATCTCCCAGACCACTTACCGTGTTCTCAGGGCCCATGCCCAGGCCTGTCCACAGCCTGCTGCCCCTCTTCTCTGCTTTGGGAAATGCTCTCTGGAATTTTTTCTCTAGCACTCTGTTATTCCTTGCATAATTCAGGATTCTTCCTCTTTGTTATCATAATGCCGGGTACTTATCTCTAGATGGTTGTTATTTCCCTGAAGTATAAGTGTGTCACAGATTTCATTTATGCTTGGGAATTTTTGACAGGCTGAAATATACCATGCTCATCTTTATATTCCTGATCCATGGTCCATCTTGTGCTACGTGGTGGCTATACCATACAGGCTAAGTGAATATGTGAAAAACGAAAGCGATAAACAGAAAGCAGGGAAAATATATATAGCAAGAATAGTAAAATAAAAATGAAGTGAAGAATTCTTTTTGATATTTTACATTTTAATTTATTTTCTGACTATAAAAATTTGTAATACTTTGAAATTATCAACAATTATTAGAAAACAGGTTCACAGAAAAATTGGGGGCAAGTTACAGAGATTTTCTGTATGCACATGCATTGCCTCCCTCTTTATCAATATCTTTCACTAGAGTGATACATTTATGATACTTCATGAACCTACACAAACACATCATAATTGCTCAATGTCCATCGATCACCTTAGGGTTCATTCTTGGTGTTGTACGTTCAGTGGAAATAGGACAAATATATATCAGTCCTGGGTGTTCTTTGGAAGGACTGATGCTGAGGCTGAAACTCCAATACTTTGGCCACCTCATGCAAAGGGTTGACTCATTGGAAAAGACATTGATGCTGGGAGGAATTGGGGGCAGGAGGAGACGTGGATGACAGAGAATGAGATGGCTGAATGGCATGACTGACTCAGTGCACATGAGTTTGGGTGAACTCCAGGAGTTGGTGATGGGCAGGGAGGCCTGGTGTGCTGCCATTCATGGGGTCACAAAGAGTCGAACTCGAGTGAGTGACTGAACTGAACTGAACTGATAATGACATATATCCATCATTATGGTACTATACAGACAATTGTTTCAAAAAATCACATTTTGCAATGAAAAGGTTGTGTACGTTTGAGATGGTGATTTTAATTTTTGTTAAAATGAGTCTCTGGCCAATTATTTCTTTGGTAAGAATGGGTTAATTTAAAAGTATACCAAGTAGCCAACAATTTTGAGCATAAAAGTCTCAATGTATACTTGTATTCAAAACAGAATATAACCACCCTATTTGATTCTGCCCCTACTTTGTACACTTGCCACTTTGTAGACTCAGCCACTTTGTAGACTTATTCTGCTCTTCTCCCGGTGCCACACCTATGTTGGACTTTTCTTGATCCTCTCTAACTCATGAGGCCATGCTGTTTAAGTCTGTGAACACTCGGGTACCTGCCCTATACAGTGCTGCTTTTGGTGCTCAAAAGAAATTGAATTTTTTAAAAGGTATGAGGAAATTTTGATTTGGTGTAAGAATCATAGCTTATTGAAACAACTTAAGAAGAGACTGACCAGAATTGGTGTGGAACCTGAAAGAATATGTCCACTGAGTCATCGCTTTCCCAGACTTAAAATATCCACCTCTCTTTCATTCAAATGTTGATTATTTGGAGTGCTTTGCAAATGTCCAAATTCAAAATTGTTCATGTTTCAGCAGAATTATCAGTTTGTTCTTTTAATTATCCGTTTGGCTTCTTGTAATTACTATTTCCTTTTCTCCTTAGTAATTCTTCTTCAGTCTTGTCTGTCAGTGATAAATCTCTCCAGTCTCTCCTCCTGGATAACAGGAACTCTGTTTGTCTTCAGTTGCTGTCTTTGTCCCCGGTCCTTCGCATTTCAGTGTGCTCTAGACAGCACTTTGGCAACCTCATGTGCGAATCTTTCACCATCCAGGAGGATATTTGTTTAGAATAATAAACTGTCATAACTCTGTGCATTGCTAGTTAAGTCTTAAAGTTCTGCTTCACTTAAGATCGTGAACATTCAGCTCTGTTCGCTTGTTCTTGTCCCTTGCTTTGCAACCTTCTTGACACATTTCTGCCAGGACCCAGTACTTAATATAGGCTCCCTAGCACAGATGGCTTTTCTTCCACCTAGTTTAAGGCTTATTAATTTAGCTTGCTTTCAGTTGTCATTGGTCTGTAGCCTGAAATTCTGCAGACATGTCATACTGCTGTCATTTTCCTTATAATCTGATTTCTGCTTTTCATCTCAGTCAGTGGTCCAACTCAAAATGATCACAACACCATTTGACTTTTTATTGAAACTTACAGAAATTTTGCAGGTTTAAGTAGTTAAACATCATTTGTCAGGTAAGAGAAATTTCTGTTTCACCCATCCTAGTATTTTCTCTGAAGATTTTTTTCTCTCACAGATTTCTTTTTAATTCTGCCTACATATGACATGGTAGAGGTATATGTTGATAAAACTCTTAAAAGGCCATTTACACCTTTTCTTTACATGTTTCTTTACATGATTTTTGGTAGTATAAAATAGTATATAACAGATTTATTGATTTAGGCAAATATACTGAAATTCACAGAAAATTAGAGACTTTTTCTATGTTTGAACTTAACATGGCTTCACTGTTGTTAGGTTGAGTATATTTAAGAACATTTCTGATATTACTTTGAGTTCTCATTTAGATGATTCTGAGAAAGTGGCTCCATGTCCACTAGCCTTTTGGTTTACGTGGGTCTGAATTACCAGACTTGTATGGATGAATTTAGACCTTGAGATTATATTGGTAATGAAACCACTATCTCATGTGTTTCATTTCAGTACCTGTCCTCTTGGTTCAGCAGTGATTCACTCATTTGTACATTTATTTGCAAATATTTATTGGACGCCTCCTGTGTGCTTGGCCTTGTTCTGGATTCTGAGTTTGCTGCAGGGAACACATCTCTTACTCCTCGTTGGTCTTAAATTTGTAGTCGCATATAGTGACAATAGATACAGAAATGAAAGTGCAGACTCAGGTGACCCTCAGTACTCTGCAGCAGGTGGTGGTAAGAGGTGGGTACGTGTGTGTGATCAAATGCCTGGGGACAGCCTCTCCCCTCTGAGCAAGCACCGGAGTGACTAGCTCGGGGGACCGCTCACAGACAGGCCACAGAGTGCTGGGCTTTGGGGGCAGTGGGGTTTGGCACAGGGAAGCCTGCCTGGTGCAGAGCGAGTGGAGGGCGAGCAGCAGGAGTTGGGGAGAGGGAGGCCCTAGGACCGCGCCAGCAGGGTGTGGGGCCCGTGGCCGTCATGCTAGGAAGTCACTGGAGATCTTTACACGGAGAAGTGAAGTTGTCTGGTCTGTGCTTTAGGTTTAGGTCAGGTTAATTATTCTGGCAGCTGTGTGAGGAACAGGTGGTGGGGTAGGAGCATAAATCGAAGCCAATGGCCAGTTAACATGCTATAACAATGATGAAGGTGAGAAAGTGTTGTGGCTTGAGGGCAGTGTCCATGGTACGAAGGGCCATATAATATTTCAAAATTAGGGAAGCTCGGGTATCTGATAGGTTGGATTTAGGGAATGAGAAGAGTCCAGGATGACCCCAAGGTGCTTGCCCTGTACAATTAGATAGATAGGAGATCCTATTTCCAGAGAATAGGAAAAGACTCGAGAGAGAAGCAGACTCAGGGAGGGAAGATCACTCAAAACATCTGTGGACGTGTGAGTGGACCTGTGCAGAAAGCAGTTGGGATGTAAGCTGGAAGTCAGGGCTGAAGGCATAAATTTGGGGGCTAGTCACATACTTGTGGGATTTAAAGCCCTGGCACTAGATGAGATCACCCAAGGCGTGAATCAGAAATGTAACACAGGAGGCCGTGAGGGCACAGCAAAATATGCAGACCTGGCTGTTTATCTCAGTCTTCTCCCTGGAGAGGGACTCACCATTTGCAAGGGTTTATTTGTTTTTGCTGCTGGTTACCACCTCTCTGAGGAAAATTGCAATCCCTGGTCTAGGGAATTGTATAAGGTGATTTTTTGATATGACACTATTGCAGTTTGTTTCAAAAGCAAAGCATGAGACAGGGCGAGAGAGCTGTTTGGCATTTGTGGGATATAATTCATCAGGGACTTTTGGAAAGAAGGTGGTGGTCATGAGGACAGTGGTCATGGAATATGTATCTGTGAAAAGAAAGAAAAAACTACTTTTGCCTGCAGATCTTGCTCTCATGAAGGAAAATGGAATGATTTCTAATATATCATAGTAAAAAATGTGTAGTGCCCATATTATGAACTAAGATAATGTTAAAATGCCAGAAGTGTGCAGACATATTCTGTGATACAGTAACTCTCGTTTATTCAAGGGATTGAATTCATTTAGTTCAAATCTACATCAAAATAGTAATATCAAATCCTGCCATTAATGGGAAAAATCACTCATGTACTACCAATTGTGTTCTCTGTAGAGTGGGAGGATAAGTGGAATTGAACTCTGAGTGAATTCTTTTATGAGCATTCGTTACCCATATTCCCCTGAAATTAGTAGAATGTCAGCTAGGTTAAATAACTCTCCAATTCTTTAATTTTTGAAAGCTAATAAAAACACAGCATGATCAGAACAATATGCTATTTCATTGAGTTGCTAACTCTTGTGAATTTCTCAAAAAGTTTGAATTTTCAACTGTGATGTATATTGGTCTAACCACTTTTTCATGTGTTAGCAAAAGGTACTTTGTATTGTTTATGCTCTATCTTACAGGCATGTCAAAATGTAAAATGTTGTGAAATAATTTGATAATACTAAGAAGTGATATCTATGGCAACTCATCTTCACTGCAGTCTGTTCTTAACATAACAGCTATTGACATAAGGAAATCGCAACCCACTCTAGTGTTCTTGTCTGGGAAATGCCGTGGACAGCGGAGCTGGTGGCCACAGGCCGCGGGGTCGCAGAGTCAGGCACGACCGAGCACACCTGTGCGGGCAGTGACGTAAGGTGGAGAGCGCTCTGTCTCTCCCTGCAAGCTGACACTGGCTTCCACCCTGGAGGAGGAACCTAAGTCTTTGCTGTAGGTGACAAGTCTCTGCATATGTGACAGGGCCCTGATGTTTTGTGCCTCATTTTCTGTCACTCTCCTCTGGCTGACTCAGCTTTACCCATGTGGCCTCCATACTGTCCTGCTGACTGTATGGTCTCCTTGGACTTATTTTCTATATGTATCCAGATGGCTTGCTGCCCCATATCCTTTTGATATTTCTTCCTCAGTCAACTTTTGGAGGTCTTCTCTGAGCACCCTGTTTGAAATTGCAGGCCCAGTTGCTCATATCACTTCTGTTTCTTTTCCCTGCTTTGTTTTTCTCCCAAGCACTCATTACCTTCTCATTTACTATATGGTATTCCTTCCATTAACCTGTCTATTAGTTGATCATAAGAATGGTCGTGGTCACAACATGAGTCCTTCTCTTAGACATATGTTAGTGAATTTCTAGTGTCTTGAACAATATCTGGCATGTAATAAGCATAATAGATACCTGATAGATGCATAAATAACTTTCCCTAATGGCAACCCACTCCAGTGTTCTTGCCTTGAGAATCCCAGGGACAGGGGAGCCTGGTGGGCTTCTGTCTATGGGGTAACACAGAGTTGGACACGACTGAGGCAACTTAGCAGTAGCATGATGCTTGATAGTTAATTTAAATACTGAAAAACTACAACCATTTAGTGCTTATCTTACTGAGGCTTGAATGCAGCATGTTCCTAACACTGAAACATAAATCTGGGTTAAAACAACTTCATCTTGGTATTTGAGATTTCCTGCAAATATCCTTCTTTGCATTTCTAGTCTAATTAGACAGACCTGGGTTCGAATTCTTAGTTTACCATTTACTAGCTTTGAAATATTGGGTAAGTTTATTAATACCCCTCGGTTTAATTCTCTTTATAAAATGTGCGTGAATTTAGGGCCTATCTCTCTAGATTGTAGTGATTAAAGGAGCGCGTGAATGTTTGGAGTCAATAATGAATAGTGAGTGCTCAATTCTGTTAGCTGCTGTTATCCTCATTATAAGTTTATTTTGAATGTTTTTCTTTTCATCTGTAATGATCCAGTTCAGGACCTACTTTCTTTAAAGCTGGTTTCTACTTTACATTTAGAATTTTCTCTCTCACCCTGTTATTTTCAGCATGTTTTATGTTTGTGCTTTTGCCGCATCACTGTCTTAAGAGTACTCTCTTAGGGTATGCACAGCAACATAGTTTCAGGTCCAGCACGCGCCCTTCGTCTCTCGTCTTGTGTGCGCTTGACCTGTGATCAGCACCTCACCCTATCGGCTGAGTGTGCTCTCTCGCTCTCTCCTCTCCCTCCCTGGTGCTGCCTTTCTGATGCCACCTTGGCTCTTTTCTACCTCTTCTTACACTGCAGTGAGTATCTTGCTCAGAGTCTTCCCTCTGCTCTCTTCTCATACCTTACTCTTTCTCAAGGGTTTTATTCACTTCACAGTTGTTTTCTAACAACTCTTGACTATTCTTTTTAGAGCTCCCAGTCTTTTTGTACTTTAACTTTTAAACATGCACAATTTAATGTCACAGAGCGGCCAAAGGCATTGGTTAGGAGTATAGCATGAAGGCCAGTACTGACTCATGAGCCGTCTCAGCTCTGATCAGCTGTCATGACTTCTGTATCTCATGGTAAGTTATGGTGCTGGAGCATTTATATTCTGTTCATGGGAACAGTTTTCAAGGGAACAATTGAGATTACTGAGAAACTGATTAGGGTGAGCATCTCATATTAGTTGCATGTGTTGGAGCCAGAAATATGAGCTAAAAGCTTTCTATCTCTAGCTCTCTGACTAGGTATATCCAACTGAGGATCTTAACCTTAGGAATCTCCTGAAATTAAAATCATCCAATTGTATACAATAATAGCTTCATAGTTATTATAGAGAGTGTGCTCAAGAACAAATAATACTCCAAATTCATTTTGACTGCCTCAGATATTATAAAGCAGCAGGTTAGCCTCTGCTGTAAATCGTGTCATGCAGTAGGAAAGCTGAAGGAGATTAAAACTGTACTCTACATTAGTTTAGTTTGATAGCTTTTTTTATATAGCATCTGAGACTTGTTAACACTTAGAAGATGAGAGTGTGGATAATAGGAACAAAGATGGAGATTAATTTTGGAGTTTCAGGTCAATGACATATGTATTGTATCAAATTAGCATCTATAGGACACTCAGGTAAGTGCATGACAGTTACAGTACTTGAATTTGAAAGTGCAAGTTATAGTTGCTCACTCGTGTCTGACTCCTTGCGACCCATGGATTATAGCCCACCAGGCTTTTCTGTCCATGGAATTCTTCAGGCAAGAATACTGGAGTGGGTAGCCATTCCTTTCTCCAGGAGATCTTCCCAATCTACAGACAGAACGCAGGTCTCCCACATTGTAGGCAGATTCTTAACCATCTGAGCCACCAGGCAAGTGACATACAGTTCACAAGGTATATTTATATACGTGTATCTGATGCATCTGTCCTTCTGAGACAACAGTCCGTTAGGCTTATAAGAACTGAAACTCATTTAGAATATGTGATTTAACCAAGAAATCCCACACCTCACAAACAGAAGAGAAGGATTCAAACTCAAGATATCTGACTGCACATTTCTATATCGTATATTGTTTCTACTTCTTTGCTTCTAGATACAAGACTCTTGATCTATTGGCACAGTCTTATATGTATACAAGAGGTAGGAAAAGGCAAATGAATGCAAAGGGAAAGTTTTTCAAGGTAGTCTTTAGCCTGCATTGCAGTTTTGCTTGAACTAGTCCCGCTTCTGCTTTTCTTTGCAGAAACTAAAAGCTAACCATTTTTTTCTTTAGAAACTCAGAGTCCATATGGGAGGGAAATAAATGTTCTTCTTCCTTAAGGAGCTGGCATGTCAACTACCTTGTCTGGCTTATTACTCTCTGACTACTCGCTTCGCGTGAGAAGACTTCCCCTCATTTTCTGTCCCCGAGTTGACAGGGAACTGGTGCTTTGAGGCCCAGAGTAAGAGCCTTTGGAAACTCCTTTAGATGCTCAGAATCTAAATTGCTTACGTTTTACTCAGCCTAGTTTGCGCTGTGGCTCCTAGCACGGAGTGTTTGTGGTGAAGTTTCAGTCCTTTGGTTCTTCATAGTACTTGTCTGGTTAAAAAAATTTTTTGTTGCTGTTTATTTGTTCTTTTCCTTCTTTGCTTATATTTTTATTTTGTTATTGAATTGTGTGTTTCATTAGACATCCTTATCTTCCACACCAGGCTTGGCTTTTTTGAAAGGATAAATGCAATTGTTTTCTTTTCTCTAACATTGGGTCAAGTTTCCTGTCCTTCAACTCAGCTACTATCCATTATTAGTGCTATTTTTCATTCTTTACCAAGAATGCCAATTTTATATCCAAGGTGACATATTTATTTAAGGACTGATAGGGAACAAAGTAGTTTTTCTTCTCTTTAGTGAAAAGCTAACATTAACTTTCTTACACCAGTATCACTAGTGCCAAATCATTTCACTTTTATATTTGTCCTAATTCCCATCTGCTAGAAAAATCTAATTCTCTGTGTGTATGACTTCCATTATTGATCACCATTGGCTGACATTAAAGTTACTGTTCAGTTTAGTCTAAATTTTAGTGTGTTTGCATTCTCATGGTTTGTGGTTTCATTTTGAAACTGACTGGACTAGTATTCTGTTGCTGTTTTGTTCGTTGGGGTCACATTGTTTGTTTCTTCCCGTAGAAAGCTGTGTGGCAGCACTGAAATTTTGTGCTGTGGGCAAGTAGAGTCTTCAGTCCTGTTCTCTCAGTGTTTATTTTGTAAGTAGCTCCCCATGGAACTGCTAGCCGCAGTGCAGCACCCGGTCATTCTGGTCAGTTGAATGCCAGTGCACTCTGAAAGCATTTAAGGTTCTACCGGCTTTGTATTATGAGTTTCCGTGACACTGTCTTTATTTATGCTTTTCCTAATTTCTGAGCCAGAATTTTTTGCAGCATTCTATATTTTGAATGTAATTAAGAGGAAGCTAGTTTGGTTAGCTTCATGACAGGCCTTTCCTTTATTGCTTAGTTGTCTGTTTGCTATTCTGTTCTCATTCTATTACTCTACACTTTTTTTTTTTTTGGCCTAGTTTTACTTTTCTTCTTAGCCTTTAATTTCTTGGTGGATTTTTATAACCTCCTCTGGAACTATCTGTATTCCTATCTACTGTTGATTTTAGTAATTACCTCTCTTGCCAGTTGAAGACTACTCCCCCAACCAACTTTAACCACCCTAAAATTCAGGTTTCTACCTACTTTTTTCCTAATCATGGGTCTTAACTGTAGCCTAATCTTTAATTAGATATGCCCCTTGTCTAAACCCTGCCTTTAGCCTTCCCTGTGTCTTGGTGCACCTTAGTGAGAACCATGCAGTTCTCCTGTGCTGCCTGAAAGCACATCACAGACTTGGCCCTCTGGGATCTGCAGACAAAGCGATAGACATACTTTATTACTGAAGGGCGGAGGAGTTGCATGAAAAAGGTATCACAGCGGTTTAATTTGAATGCTCCCAAAACACACCCACCAAATCAATGGCTTGAGCTGAAACATGATCCCAAACCCTGAATGAATTTAAGAAACGCCATTGATTTATTTTTAGAAGCCCTTGAATGAATTTTATTTGTCCTAATGTAAAAACAGAATAAAAACTGCAAACAATCAATACTAAGAAACGCAGCAAGGTGTTATTTTTAATGGGTTTCTGTTTGGAATAAATGCAGAAACACCTTTGCCATTAATATTCTAGCATTAGAAAAAGAGCAAAAGTTTATAAAATGGCATAGGAAAAATAGTTAAAGAAATCAGCCATTTAAGAGTATTTTAGGGAGAGTTATTAGTTTAAAATATGACTTAGCAAATGTTATAGGATAAGGCCCTCAATATTACTCTTTTAAAAAAACAAAATCTGGCCAGTTTTTTTAAAGAAAACTTGTGCATGGCTTACTTTTCACCCGTCTGTTCTGGCATGTGTCTGATGATAGCAGAATCACTTGGATCTGAGGTAGCCAGTGTGCATACTCAGTAGTGTTTTCCACATGCTGTCCTAGTTCAGTACTATTGCCACCGTAGTGATGGACACCAGTTTCGGCCAACGTGGCATAGTACTCTGTTTCAGATTTCCTCAAGGCTGGCCTTTGTCTGGTCATTTTCAGAGGCTACTTGTACCCCAGCATGTACTTTCCACTTTTCATAACCAGTTGGAGCCTAGATTTGATTGACTCCAGTGACTTTTTCATCTTTTTTTGTGGCCACCATCTTCCTGCCCCAAACTAAGAGCAGCCATCAGGATAGCCGGGGAGTAAGAAACTTCTTTTATTACTTCTGAATAAACTAATCTATAGCACAGTTTCTTCTGTGTCACTTTCTCTTACCCCAACTTCCCTGACCCTGCCTCCCTGAAGTGCATGCCAAACTTTAGTGTCTCTCAGTGAGGTCAGCTTCTGGAGGTAGCAATGAAAGGGTCAGCTGGCTACCATTACATCCAAGAGTCTGAGTTCTGTTTTTTGATATCCAGCTCCAATTTGCCATTTTACTCTATGACCTTTACCTGGACCTCTGATTAATCTTGAATGTGTAATAAGTTAACCAATTGTGAATTTATAGGATTTAGATAAAGTGGCTCTTGAATGTTAGCATCTTGAGTATGATGTTTCAAAGACTTCTCAGAATCCCTCTTTTGTTAAGTGAAATTCTGAAAGTCAGGCTTACCTAAGATTGCCATACCTAAGGTGCTTTATGCACTGGTCATAGCAGCCCTCTTCCAACAACAGAAGAGAAGACTCTACACATGGACATCACCACTGAAATCAGATTGATCATATTCTTTGCAGCCAAAGATGGAGAAGCTCTTTACCGTCAACAAAAACAAGACCGGGAGCTGACTGTGGCTCAGATCATGAACTCCTTATTGCCAAATTCAGACATAAATTGAGAAAGTAGGGAAAAGCACTAGACCATTCAGGTATGACCTAAATCAAATCCCTTATGATTATACAGTGGAAGTGACAAAGAGTCAAATGATTAGATCTGAGAGAGTGCCTGAAGAACTACAGATGGAGTTTCTTGACATTCTACAGGAGGCAGTGATCAAGGCCATCCCCAAGGAAAAGAAATGCAAAACTACAGAAAAGAAAAAGAAAGTGAAGTCATGTCCGACTCTTTGCGACCCCATGGACTGTAGCCTAGCTGGCTCCTCCATCCGTTCACAGGATTTCCCAGGCAAGAGTACTGGAGTGGATTACCAATTCCTTCTCCAGGGTATCTTTCCGGCCCAGAAATCGAACCTGGGTCTCCCACATTGTAGGCAGACACTTTTACATCTGCACTACCAGGGAAGTCCAAGAAGGCAAAATGGTTGTCAAATGAGGCTTTAGAAATAGCTGTGAATAGAAGAGAAGTGAAAGGCAAAAGAGAAAAGGGAAGATATACCCATTTGAATGCAGAGTTTCAAAGAACAGCAAAGAGACATAAGAAAGCCTTCCTCAGCAATCAATGCAAAGAAATGGAGGAAAATAACAGAATGGAAAAGACTAGAGAATGCTTCAAGAAAATTAGAGATACAAAGGGAACATTTCATGCAGAGATGGGCACAATCAAGGCCAGAAATGGTATGGACCTAACAGAAGCAGAAGATATTAAGAGGTGGCAAGAATATACAGAAGAACTGCACAAAAAAGATCTTCACAACCCAGATATTCACAATGGTGTGATCACTTGCCTAGAACCAGACATCCTGGAATGTGAAGTCAAGTGGGCCTTAGGAAGCATCACTATGAACAAAGCTAGTGGAGGTGATGGAACTCCAGTTGAGCTATTTCAAATCCTGAAAGATGATGCCTTGAAAGTGCTGCACTCAATATGCCAGCAAATTTGGAAAACTCAGCAGTGGCTACAGGACTGGAAAAGGTCAGTTTTCATTCCAATCCCAAAGAAAGGCAAGGCCAAAGAATACTCAAAGTACCGCACAATTGCACTCACCTCACACACTAGTAAAATAATGCTCAAAATACTCCAAGCCAGGCTTCAACAGCACGTGAACTGTGAGCTTCCGATGTTCAAGCAGGATTTAGA
The DNA here is from genome assembly GCF_001704415.2 of Capra hircus. Taxonomy (NCBI): domain Eukaryota; kingdom Metazoa; phylum Chordata; class Mammalia; order Artiodactyla; family Bovidae; genus Capra; species Capra hircus. Next base: position 84,079,787 of record NC_030819.1, on the reverse strand, counting down.
AAAGGCGGACAAACCAGAGATCAAATTGCCAACATCAGTTGGACCATCAAAAAAGCAAGAGAGTTTCAGATAAACATCTACAACTGCTTTTGACTATGCCAAAGCCTCTGACTGTGTCAGTTCAGTTCAGTACTCAGTCGTGTCCGACTCTTTGTAACCCCGTGAATTGCAGCACACCATGCCTCCCTGTCCATCACCAACTCCCAGAGTTCACTGAAACTCAGGTCCATCAAGTCGGTGATGCCATCCAGCCATCTCATCCTCTGTCGTCCCCGTCTCCACCTGCCCCCAATCCCTCCTAGCATCAGAGTCTTTTCCAGTGAGTCATCTCTTCGCATGAGGTGGCCAAAGTACCAGAGTTTCAGCTTTAGCAACAGTCCTTCCAAAGAACACCCAGGACTGATCTCCTTTAGAATGGACTGGTTGGATCTCCTTATAGTCCAAAGGACTTTCAAGAGTCTTCTCCATCACCACAGTTCAAAAGCATCAATTCTTTGGCGCTCAGCTTTCCTCACAGTCCAACTCTCACATTCATACCTGATCACTGGAAAAACCATAGCCTTGACAGACATTTGTTGGCAAAGTAATGTCTCTGCTTTTGAATATGCTGTGTAAGTTGTTCATAACCTTCCTCCCAAGGAGTAAGCATCTTTTAATTTCATGGCTGCAACCACCATCTGTGGACCACAACTAACTCTGGAAAATTCTTCAAGAGATGGGTATACCAGATCTCCTGACCTGCCTCCTGAGAAATCTGTATGCAGGTCAGAAATCAACAGTTAGAACTGAACGTGGAACAGCAGACTGGCTCCAGATCGGGAAAGGTGTACGTCAAGGCTGTCTGTTGTCACCCTGTTTAACTTACATGTAGATTACATCTTGAGAAATGGCTGTGCTGGATGAAACAGAAGCTGGCATCAAGATTGCCGAGAGAAATAGCAATAACCTCAGATATGCAGATGACATCACCCTTATGGCAGAAAGTGGAGAAGAACTAAAGAGCCTCTTGATGAAAGTAAAAGAGGAGAGTGATTCAGTTCAGTTCAGTGGCTCACTTGTGTCCTACTCTTTGCGACCCCATGAATTTCAGCACGCCAGGCCTCCCTGTCCATTACCAACTCCCAGAGTTCACTCAAACTCATGTCCATCGAGTCGGTGATGCCATCCAGCCATCTCATCCTTTGTGGTCCCCTTCTCCTCCTGCCCCCAATCCCTCCCAGCCTCAAATTCTTTTCCAATGAGTCATCTCTTTGCATGAGGTGGCCAAAGTACTGGAATTTCAGCTTTAGCATCAGTCCTTCCAAAGAACACCCAGGATTGATCTCCTTTAGGATGGACTGGTTGGATCTCCTTGCAGTCTAAGCGACTCTCAAGAGTCTTCTCCAACAGCACAGTTTGAAAGCATCAATTCTTCGGTGCTCAGCTGTCTTCACAGTCCAACTCTTTCCATACATGACCACTGGAAAAGCCATAGCCTTGACTAGATGGACCTTTGTTGGCAAAGTAATATCTCTGCTTTTCAATATGCTCTCTAGGTTGGTCATAACTTTCACTCCAATGAGTAAGCATCTTTTAATTTCATGGCTGCAGTCACCATCTGCAGTGATTTTGGAGCCCCCAAAAATAAAGTCTGACACTGTTTCCACTGAATGTTTTTTCTGAATGTTGAGCTTTAAGCCAACTTTTTCACTCTCCTCTTTTACTTTCATCAAGAGGCTTTTTAGTTCTTCTTCACTTTTCTGCCATAAGGGTGGTGTCATCTGCATATCTGAGGTTTTTGATATTTCTCCCGGCAATCTTGATTCCAGCTTGTGCTTCTTCCAGTCCAGTGTTTCTCATGATGTACTTGGTTTAAAACTCAATGTTAAGAAAAGTAAGATCATGGCATCTGGCCCCATCACTTCACAGCAAATAGATGGGGAAACAGTGGAAACAGTGGCTGACTTTATTTTGGGGGGCTCCAAAATTAGTGCAGATGGTGACTGTGGCCATGAAATTAAAAGACACTTACTCCTTGGAAGAAAAGTTATGACCAACCTAGGCAGCATATTAGAAAGCAATGGTATTACTTCACCAACAAAGGTCCATCTAGTCAAGGCTGTGGTTTTTCCAGCCTGGATGTATGGATGTGAGAGTTGGACTATAAAGAAAGCTGAGTGCCTAAGAGTGATGCTTTTGCACTGTGGTTTTGGAGAAGACTCTTGAGAGTCCCTTGGACTACAAGTAGATCCAGCCAGTCCATTCTAAAGGAGATCAGTCCTGGGTGTTCATTGGAAGGACTGATGTTGAAGCTGAAACTCCATTAATTTGGCCACCTGATGCGAAGAACTGACTCATTTGAAAAGATCCTGATGCTGAGAAAGATTGAGGACAGGAAGAAAAGTGGACGGCAGAGGATGAGGTGGTTGAATGACATCACCGACTCAATGGACATGAGTTTGAGTAAACTCCAGGAGTTGGTGATGGACAGGGAGGCCTGGCATGCTACAGTCCATGGGGTCACAAAGAGTCAGACACGACTGAGTGACTGAACTCGACTGTGAATGAATGACAATAGCAAGATAAATGTAAAGAGGAATAAATTGTGGGTATTCATTTTAGAATAATGTGCTTGAGATACAAGAAACTCTCAATGGTGATAATGCTGGGTCAGCCTGTCACAACTGTATATATTCTTGTATTTTCCGTTTGTTGATAATCTGTTGTGTTTAAGTTCCTATATCACATGTGGAACATTCTGTCCTTTTGCGCATAGCAGCTAGAGATCTTTTAGTACAAAAATAAATGTGATTATGTCACTTCTAAGCTTAAAGTACTCTGTCTGAAATTTACCTTGTTACTCAATGAAGTCATTTTTTGTCCTTTTCCTTTTAACCTGTTGTTGTTATAGGCAGCATATTGGTTGAATATTGCATTTTTGTTTCAAGTCTAGTGTAATGATTTTGCCTTTTTAAGTGGAGTGGTCATTTTCTTTTAATGTGGTTGTTAATCTAGTGGGATTTGAATCTCACATCTTGTTATTTATTTTCTATTTTCCTCATCTATTCTTTGGTATTATTTTAGTCTTGAATTGAGTATTTTAATGACTTTATCTTTCTGTTGGTTGGTTTGTTACTATGTTTTATTTGTGGTTGCATTAGGGTTACAGAATACATTTTAAAATTCCTTCAAATGATATGATATCAGTCAATGTGTGTTATGAAGCCTCACTATAATTTACTCCCGTTGGGGGCTTTGTGCATTTGTTATCACACATCTTGCCTTGGGTTATGTTTAAAACTCTTAACATGTTGTGACTTTTACTTTCAACAAAGTGGTTGTCTTTTTTATCTACACACTCCAGTATTACTCTCTCTCTTGTGTAAATGTTGACTTCCATCTGGAATCATCTTTCTTCCACATGAAAAACTGCCATAACATTTATTCCAGCGCTAATGAATTCTTTCAGTTTTTCTATGTATGTAGAAGTCTTTTCTACCTCATTTTGAAGTATTTCCATCAGTATGGAATTCCAAGTTGATTATTTTTCCTTTCATAGTTTTAAACATGTTACTACACTGTCTTCTTGTTTGAATTATTGGGGCAGGAAATTTGCCATCACTCATAACTGTTTCTCTGTACATGTTTCTCTTTTTCTCTGGTTGTTTTGAAGATTTCTTCTTCGCTTGATTAATTTGATTGCGATGTTGTTTCGGTATATAGTTTTCTTCATGTTTTTGTCCTTGGGTTTCACTGAATGGGATCTGTGGATACTGGGTTTGTAGTTCCCTTTAAAGTTGACATATTTTTAGCCGTTGTGTTTGTCAGATATCTTTTCTATATCTCCTCTCCTCTATTTCTGAAACTTACGTTGCATATATATATTATATTATTACATACATGTCAGGCTTCTCAAAGTTCTTCCTCAGCTCATTGATGCCCTTTTTATTCTCTTCCCTCTTTTTTCATTTTGGACATGCATTTCAGTTCACTAATCTTTTCTTTTATGCTATTTGATGTTTTTCCTTTTCAGTCAGCTCAGATAGCAATGCTTTCTATTGTCGCAATTCAGTGCAAGTAGTTTTAAAAAAAACATCTTTCATGTCTCTGCTTAAAATCCTTAATCTTTTCTGAGCCTTGTTAAGCATTTGAATTATGGTAACTTTAAACTTTCCTGTCTCATTCAGTATTCCATGAATTGTGAGTTTTTCCCTTTTGCCTCCTGAGAGCAGGTACTATCCTCATCTTTATCTGAGAGCTGGGTGCGGTTCCCAACAGTGCTTCTGACTGATTCTTTCCTCGGTCTTCAGTAGTTTCCCACGTGATGTGTCTACTACAGTTAAAGACGTAAGTGGAACCTCTTGAGAACACTGGAGCTTTCTGTCTGCGTTACCGTTTCCTGTCTGGTACTCTGTCCTGAGAACTCAGCTGCGTTGGCATCCCCAGCTCTTACCTCTGTCTCGGTCATGACACCTCCTGGCTCCCCTCGGGCTCCTTTTCAGACGGTAATCTGGAGCAGTCGTGGAATGCACCCGTTTCCCCTTTCTTGGTCATTGTCAGTGTCTGAAAGCTGTTGCCTCTCGGTGTGGGGGCAAAGGGAGATAAATGTAGTCCGTGTTTTTCCACTTTTGGCCAGAAAGGGAATTTCTCTCTGATTGTTCTAATGATTTCTAAGTCCATTTCAATTTGTAAAATGGTCTAGTATATGTTTTTTTAGCCAATGCAGGAGACCTGGGTTCCATCGCTGGGTTGGGAAGATCCTGTGGAGAAAGGACTGGTACCCACTCCAGTGTTCTTGCCTGGATCCCACCGTCAGAGGATCCTTGCAGGCTCGAGGTCCATGGGGTCGTGAAGAGTCAGACACAACTGAGTGACTTTCAGATATCACCACTCCCTTCTTTGTCCACTGGTTTCAGCTGCTTTCATTTTCTGTTCCCTGCTCAGGTTTGCTGTACGCCTGCCGCTCGCTCTGCCTCAGCCCAGATACCCCTTCCCTGTGGCAGGACTCATCATCCTGATGCCTCCCACCATTCTCTGTGTTACCTTGCATATTCATGAGCAATCATCCTTACCTAAAATGATCTTACCGATTTATATTATTGTTTCTCCTTTTCTCTGCCTTTCTTTATCTGTTTACTTTAGTACATCCATTTGGACCAGGTCCCTGTCATCTTATATTCAATGTGATTCTTTGGCACATGATGTATATGCAGTAAATAATTCGATATATAAATGAATGAGTAGTTTTATCTGTCTCTCATATAACTCCAGAAGTAGTCGTTAACATTTCATTGCTGAGGCAGCTTGTACATCCATCTAGTAACTAGTGCAGCTCAGCTGTGAACCATACTTTTATGATACTGAAGGACAGCCTCCTTTTTTTTATGGTAGCAGTCACTCTTGTGTGTTTTGCTGTAGGTTCCCCCTGTACTTGAAGTTGCTTTTAGTCCTGGTTTCTGTATGCTTCATCACTGGAGCAAATTTATTTTTAATATTTAAAGATTGACTTGAGTTAATGATAAATACAAATTACTTAGTATGTTTATGGAGGAGCTTAAATTATTGAGCTGTTGAATTTGAAATTAATTTGGGGAAATTTTGTCAAGTTGCTACTTTTTCTACTTTGGTATTTTAAATCTTCTAAATAGACAACTAAAAAGTGGGGCATTTGAGTCCATAATAAGAATTATGGTTGTTTTTCTGGTATAGAAACACGATTGTTTCGTGTTAGACCATCTATGTATTATTGAAATTTTATGGCGCAATCCACTTAATGTGTTTCGTTTGCAAAAACAAAAGAAAACATCATTATAGTCACATACTAATTACTAGCCATGAATCATTCATCTGAAAGAAAGTCTAAAGGATTTTGTAGTTATAAGCAAAAAGGTCTTTTATGAGTGCTCACTTTGCAGACAGCGTTGTTTTAAGGTTGATTTTTAGATTTGAGTATTATCTAGTGCCTGAGAATCATTTCCTGTATTCTGCAAATCTCATTATATAAGTCTGGATACAGTCTTCTAAGATGGTTTTGGAAACATAGTGGAAAATGGGAGACTGAACTTATTTAACTAAGTTAGTATAGAGTTAGGCAATTTTACTGTGCTGGTGGCTTAAGGTGTAATTACTATAGATATTGACTTGTTTATTTTTTATCTTATTCTTGAAGCCATCTGGAAAGTTCTATAAACATACATTTTTAGTAAAGTTGAGTGAATACTATAACCAATATTCTATATTTAATGGCTGTCCCCTTTAACACATAGGTGAACATTTGATGAAAATAGATTGTATCCATGCTATTTATATAGTCTTAAATCATCTTCATATAAATAACATTATATAAGAAAGTATTGTAACTTTACATTTGAAAAGCTGATGGACATCACCTTAGCTAAATGTTATGTATTATATTATTATATGTACATATGTTTTTCCTTTAATATACATATATATGAAGAGGAAGAGAGAAAATATGATGAAGCAAATGATACAAAATGGAAACATTTGGTTACTTTAGGTAAAGAGTTTTTTGTATTTTTGAAACTAAACTTGTAATAAAAGCATTTTAAAATTCCATTTGCAGTAATAAAACCATAAAATACTTAGGAACAAAATTTTAAAAATTTGTGGGGGTCTCCCTGGAGCCTGGGCTGTGCATATGCGGAGCTAGATTTGCCATCTGGCACCTGTTGCACAGCGAGAGTAGAACAGACGTACCAGGGGTCCATCATTCCTGGGAGTCATTGGAGTTCTGGCCCTGCCAGAGTAGAGATAACTCTCACTAAAATACTTGGCATTCACTCAAACAACCAGTAAGGTTGTAACTCAGGAAACATGACCAACATCCTAAAGGAGTACCTACACTTCAGTTCAGTTCAGTTCAGTTCAGTCCCTCAGTCGTGTCCGACTCTTTGCAATCCCAAGATCCCAGCACGCCAGGCCTCCCTGTCCATCACCACCCTCTGGAGTTCACTCAGATTCACGTTCATCGAGTCAGTGATGCCATCCAGCCATCTCATCCTCTGTGGTCCCCTTCTCCTCCTGCCCCCAATCCCTCCCAGCATCAAAGTCTTTTCCAATGAGTCTACTCTTCACATGAGGTGGCCAAATTACTGGAGTTTCAGCTTTAGCATCAATCCTTCCAAAGAAATCCCAGGGCTGATCTCCTTCAGAATGGACTGGTTGGATCTCCTTGCAGTCCAAGGGACTCTCAAGACTCTTCTCCAACACCACAGTTCAAAAGCATCAATTCTTCGGCACTCTGCTTTCTTCACAGTCCAACTCTCACATCCATACATGACTACTGGAAAAACCATAGCCTTGACTAGACGGACCTTAGTCGGCAAAGTAATGTCTCTGCTTTTGAATATGCTGTCTAGGTTGGTCATAACTTTTCTTCCAAGGAGTAAGCGTCTTTTAATTTCATGGCTGCAGTCACCATCTGCAGTGATTTTGGAGCTCCCAAAAATAAAGTCTGACACTGTTTCCCCATCTATATCCCATGAAGTGATGAGACTGGATGCCATGATCTTCGTTTTCTGAATGTTGAGCTTGAAGCCAACTTTTCACTCTCCTCTTTCACTTTTATCAAGAGGCTTTTGAGTTCCTCTTCACTTTCTGCCATAAGGGTGGTGTCATCTGCATATCTGAGGTTATTGATATTTCTCCTGGCAATCTTGATTCCAGCTCGTGTTTCTTCTAGTCCAGCGTTTCTCGTGATGTACTCTGCATATTAGTTAAATAAGCAGGATGACAATATATAGCCTTGACGTCCTCCTTTTCCTATTTGGAGCCAGTCTGTTGTTCCATGTCCAGTTCTAACTGTTGCTTCATGACCTGCATATAGGTTTCTCAAGAGGCAGGTCAGGTGGTCTGGTATTCCCATCTCAGAATTTTCCACAGTTTATTGTGATCCACACAGTCAAAGCAGAAATAGATGTTTTTGTGGAACCCTCTTGCTTTTTCTGTGATCCAGCGGAGGTTGGCAATTTGATCTCTGGTTCCTCTGCCTTTTCTAAAACCAGCTTGAACATCAGGGAGTTCACAGTTCACGTATTGCTAAAGCCTGGCTTGGGGAATTTTGAGCATTAGTTTACTAGCATGTGAGATGAGTGCAATTGTGCGGTAGTTTGAGCATTCTTTGACATTGCCTTTCTTTGGGATTGGAATGAAAACTGACCTTTTTCAGTCCTGTGGCCACTGCTGAGTTTTCCAAATTTGGTGGCACTGACCCTAAAAAAATTAAGTCTACAGTCTTTTCTGGGAAGAATAAGTCCTAACGTGTTAGAGGGGCCAGGGAAACACCTCCTGCTTTCCACAGAATGTGAGACTAAGCTTGTTAAGACTATAAATAAGCCTGTGGAGAAACTTAAAGGTGATTACCCAGTGATTAATTTGCCTGCTACATCAAGAAGGAACATTCTTCAAAGTAGTAGTATACCACAGGAGTTATTATGGCATTTTATAATTTAATTAAGAAGTTGTGGCTCAGCTGGTAAAGAATCTGCCTGCAATGCAGGAGACCCAGTTCGATTCCTGGGTCAGGAAGATCCACTGGAGAAGGGAAAGACTACCCACTCGAGTATTCATGGGCTTCCCTTGTGGCTCAGCTGGTAAAGAATCTGCCTGCAATGCAGGAGACCTGGGTTCGATTCCTCAGTTGGGAAGATCCCCTGGAGAAGGGAAAGGCTACCCACTCCAGTATTCTAGCCTAGAGAATTCCTTGGACTGTGTAGTCCATGAGGTTGCAAAGAGTGGGCTAGTACTCAGCGACTTTCACTTTCAGTTTCAAAGTTAATAAAGTAGAATGTATAGTCAAAGGAAAAAGCAGTCAAATCAACAAGAGGGGCCAGATTTTAGATTTCAGATGTAAAGACTTTAATGTGGATATCATAAATATGTTTAACAAACTAAAGGAATTTATCTTTGAGAATTAAAGGAAAGCAAAACTGAAAAGTTCAGTAACTGAATTAAAATATTCAATATGTAGGTTAAGTATAACCTACAATCTAAACACCTGTAATTGTAATCCCATCTGGACAAAAGAGTGAAATTCTGGCTGGAAAAATATTTGAAGAAATAAAGGCAAAGAAATGTCAAATTGAGTGGAAAAAATAAACTTATGGTTCAAGAATGTTAGTAAACCACATTCAGGATAAATATAAAGAAAAAGACACTTTGGCACATTCTAGTCAAACTGCTTAAAGACAAAGGGGAGAAAGTAATTTGAGGCTGAAGGAAACATATGAGAAAATAAGGAGATGGATATAGCTGATTTTCTAGAAATAATCAAAAGCAGAAGTCAACAAACAGAATGGTATATTTAAAATGCTGAAATAAATCGAACTCTATAAACTCAAAATTCTCTATTTTGTAGATACCCCTCCAAAATAGGGTAAAGTGAATACACTTTTAATTATATGAAAGCAGAGAGTTTGTGCCCGTCACAGCTGTCCTACCAGAAGAGCTAAACTTGTCTTGCAGGCCAAGTGAAAGTTATACTAGATGAAAACTGGTACCCACAAAAAGGAATCAATACCATGTGAAATAATAAATGTACTGTGCTTTTTTATTCTCATAATTTATTGAACAGAAACCTAATAATTAAAAAATGATATTGCGAGGTAGTGTTTATATGTATATAGAAGCAAAAGATGTGATGGTAGTTGCACAGATGATTGGGGAGGATGAATGGAATTGCACTGTTGTAACATTATGACACACATGAAATGAATCAGAGTGTGCAGTGTGACTGAAATGCTAGAGGGGGGAATCAGGAAATGAAAACCATAAAAAAGCATAGTATTGAGTTAACAGTCACTCTAAATAGACTACATAAAGATGCATAGTGCTCGTCCTAGAGGAACCAGGAAAAATCAGAAGAAAAAAAATGGAGTACTAAAAATTGCTTGATAAACACAAAAGCAGGAAAGGAGAACAGAGATGTAAAGGGCAGAAAGGACAAATACAAAACGCATAATAAGCAATAAGAAAAGTAGCATAGCTATGTATATTTCAGAGAATGCATATTTCAAGACATCATCTTTTAAGAGATAGTGGCATTACACAAGGATACAGGAGTAATTTACAAGAAACAATCATCTTAAATATGTATGTACCTAATAAAGAGCATTAAAATTCATGAAACAAAACCTGTAGAATTAAATGGAGAAATAGATAGCTTCCCAGTCATAATGAGATTTTAATGCCCCTCTTTCATTTAATTCTAGTAAAAGTATATCAAAAAAGAAGACAGTAAATATTTGAAAAAGCAAGACTGTTCTATCAACCAGATTGTTCCATCAACCAGATTGTTCCAATTGGTATTTATAGAAAATTTCCCATATAACTGCAAAATATACGTTCTTTTCAAATACACATGGAACATTCACCAAGGTAGAGCATATGGAAACATAAAATAGATCTCAGTAATTTTCCAAAGATTGGGATCTTGTAAGAGTATGCTTTCTGTCTAAATTGAAATTAAATTGGATAAAAACAGTAATAGAACATCTCTCACTGTTTGAAAATTGGATAACATAGTATTAAATTGTTTGTGGGTCAAAGAGAAATTATTTTGAAATTCATGAAAATGAAAGCACTGGAAAAATTAAACTAAATTCTCTAATTTCAATCAGTAATCAAAGAAGGGAAACTATTACAGAAAGTAATCTACTACAGACCCATATCATATATAAACATACATGAAAAAATTGCCAGTAAGATATTTTTGTATCAAGTAGTGCATAAAAAGAGTGTATTGTTACCAATTTGTACAAGGTTGGTTTAACATTTGAAAATTAATTAATGCAGTTGACCATATTACAAAACAATAAGGAGAAAAATCATACAAATATCTATATACAAAATAAAAGCATTTGATAGAATTCTATCTTGTTTATGATATATAAGAACTCCTAGCAAGGAAAAATAGAAAACTTTTTCAACCTGATCTAAGGACATCTGTGGAAAACATGGGACTGTCCTCATGCTTAGTTGTGAAAGATTAAATTCTTTGTCATTTATAATTTGGAACCCAGACAAGGAAATCTATTCTTATCACTTTTCTTCATTATAATATATATTCTAACTTGTGTAATAAGAAAATGAGATAAAAGGCCTGTATGTTGGAAATGATGTAAGTGAACTTATTATCTATGTGAATCTATAAGGAATCTATAGGAAACTTAGAAGGTCACAAAATAGTAACTATATGAAAATCAGTTGTATTTTTTTGTTTAAGCAATGATATATTGGAAAACAAAATTAGTACTATTTACAGTAGCATCAAAAATGTAAAGTACATAAGGATGCATTTCACTGAACATGCGCAAATTTTCTATACTGCAGCTACCAAGTTATTGCTGAGAGAACTTACAGAAGTTGTAAATAAATGGTGATATATATACCATGCTAGAGTGGAAGACTAAATTTGTTAAGATTACATTTTCCCCTCATGATCTATAGATTCGTAATACATACAGTCTCAATCAGTCCCAGCAGGTCTTACAATAGTAACTGACAAGATTTTACAAAAATTCATGTCATGTAAAGGACTTGGAATGGACAAAATCAATTTTGAGAAAGGCAAATTTGGCTGACCTAGAGTACTGATTTTTTATCAAGACAATAATGTTTTTGCTTAAGACTATATAAACTTTTTTCTTAAAAGTTTAGAGTTTGAAGACTCACAAAGATACCATCAGTTGATTTTCAACAAAGACTTGAAGGCTAGTGAGTAGAGAAAGGAACTTCCTTGTACCAAATGATGCTGTGAGAAGTCCTCCATCATACCATGTGTGCATGCTGAGTCTCCTCGGTCGTGACCGACTCTGCAACCCTGTGGACTGTAGCCACCAGGCTCCTCTTTCCATGGCATTCTCCAGGCATGAAGACTGGAGTGGGTTGCCATGCCCTCCTCCAGGGGATCTTGGTGGCCCAGAGCTTGAACCTGCGTCTCTTAACATTTCCTCCGTTAGAAGGAAATGGCTTGAAACAACAGTGATTTTTTCTGTCACACTCCTGGAGACCTTTGGTCCCGCATGACGCTCTTGGCAGGGTTGGTGCCTTTTGGAGACTGAGGAAGAATCTGTATTCTGCCTCTCTCCTAGCACCTGGTAGCCTTTGGTATTTCTTGACTTGGAACAACATGCCATTCTTTGCTCCTTCTTCCCATTCTTCACGTTTCCTTCTCCTGTGTGTGTCTTTCTCTCTCCTTTCCCTTAAAATGGCACGGCATTAGATTCAGGATCACCCTAAATCCTGCATGGAGGTCTTTAATCCTGGAGGTCTTTAATACTCAATCATACTACATGTATGCAAATCTCAAAGTCATTTTATTGAGTGAAAGAAATCAGATACAAAAAGTGTTTACTGAAAGTTTCATTTATATAAATTTCAAGAACAGGCAAAACTTAGTTCTAGTGATAGCAATGAAAACATTGGTTTTCTGTGTTAGCATGCGGATTGTCTGGAAGCAGACGTGAATGAATTTAAGACACCAGAATGGTTCCGGGTGTTATGCCAGCTTTTTAATTCATCAGATATGAAACTTATGTGTGAAGAGGGTTTTGCTAAGACTGCCAAATTAAATAAGAAGCCTCTCGCTCTCTAACTTCACAACTTGCAGATCCTGAGTATCTGCAGAACTCGTTTGGACCTGCTGTGAAATCTTTAGCGGTCCAGAATTGATAAGCATTTGTACAAAAAGAGAAAGTATATCTGATGTCTGTAGCAATTTTCTATTTCTTGACAAGCTGAAGGAATATACATTTTATCCTTTTAATATTTTTTGTATAATTCTTGGCTTTATCTTGCTCCTATGGCAAAATGTAAAAAAATAATGCCATGTGTACTTTGCTGTTGTATAGTTTAAAAAATAACTTTAGCTTATGAGTTTTATTATCATAAGGGCACATTTATTTAAAAGAACAGTCTTGATAGTCTGAGCACTATCCAGGAATAAGGCACTTGAATAGCTATGTTTTTGATGCCTTTCCTGAAGTTCAATGAACTTTTTTTTTTTAATTCTAAGGATTCTGGAGATCATGAAAATATTGGCCAGCTAAAACAGTAAAAGGAAGATATTTTTTCATACAGTTTGCTTGGGAAAATCAAGTTCCAAACCCTTTCTGAAGGGTCTTAGTCTGTCGTTAGACCTCCCTTCTCAGATGGCACTTTCCTCCCATCCCTGTGTCAATTTTTGTAATCTTGTCTTTCACAAAGATCCACTTATTTTCTTCACCTTCTCCTTCTCACACGTCTTACAGGGAGTGGAGGAATGAGCTAGTATGATACTGTGAGTGGCAAGTGCAGTGCTAGGGGACAATAAAAGTGGATCTGGAAACATTTAGGGCAATTGGGTACACCCAGAAGGAAAGAACGGAATGTGAAGAGCAGAAGGTGGAGTGCACAACAGGGCCACTCGTCTCCATAGTGCTTTATCTAATAACTGCTATGGGGAAATTAAAGTCTGTTCTTGTCCGTAGGAAAATATGAGAGAAGTAGTTTGAGTATCAGATGGCTTTTAAGTTGCAGTTGTTAATTTTCATGTTATGATGCTTTGAGTGTCTTGCACGCTTAGTTGGCAGCAAGTTAGCTCTAGACTCATGCCCTCTGGCCCTGTGAACTTGCAGGAGTCATTTAACTTTCTGGAAACACTGTCCCATTATTCCTTATAATTATGTATTTAGAAAGTATCTAAAGTAAAGGTTTAAAGCAGTATTGATAAGTTAATTCAGACTCCAGCTAGTAGCTTTTCAGTCAGCAGGTTACTTATGCTAGAAAGTTAAATGAATGATTAATTAGTCTTACAACAACTCTAGGGTTAGGTTAATTAGTCTTACAACAACTTTAGGGAAGAATAATAAAGATATGGAGTGTGTTCTCAAACTTCTTTTGAGGTGCGCCTGCACAAGGCTGCAGGCAAGAAGTGGGGGAAAACCCAACAAGTTTTGAAAAAGTTTGCTCCTGAAATACCATGTTTGTAAAAGAAACTGAATAAAGAGGACCAGATATGGTGTTAAATGTAGTTGGTGTAAAAATGTCAAATAGATTCTATTTTCCTCCCTCGTGAAATAATAGATAAAATTATACGTGAAAAACATAACCATAATGAGATTATGGGAGATTATATTTCCTGGAAGACTTTTCCTCCTTTTTGCCCTTTAAGACAGATGGCAAGAATTTGATGACACAAGGGCAGCAACCACGACTTCTGTGCCGCTCGCAGCGCTGAGTGGGCACCCAGTCAATGCTTGTTGGTTCGTTGATTTTCTAAAGGTCTTTTCGTCTTACTTTGTACCTGCTCCAACCATGCAAATGTTGCCAGTGAACAAAATCTTGAAATAAAAATCACCCTTTGTGTTCTGGATATTGCTTTCGATTTTGTCCAGTCTCTGTTCTTAGGTGTTTTCATTCTGGCATGTGACATCTATGGTCATGTGATGGTTGCCAGAGGACTACTCCCTGCCTTCAAAAAATAGTAGTAAAATCAAAATATTTATACTTTTTCTTTTATGCCTTTAGTTTTATATCCAGAGTATAACTCAGTGTTATCAGATTTTGGTGCTGTGAGTTTACATTGCTAAGACCCTGTAGTAATATATGTAAACGATAACTCTGGAAAAAATGAATTCTGATTTGTTCTAACCTTCTAATTATTTGCTATCTTATAGTTAAGTTTTGTAATAGTCTTTCCTTTTTTTCTTTTTTAATGACTTTCTGTTAGCTTTGAGAATATTTTTTGAGCATCATAGCTCTCCATTTCTTCATCCAGTCTAGACTTTGGCAGATAAGTCAGAGTTCTAAATGTTTTGAGCAAGAAAACCAGAGTGCAGATGTCCAGTTTGAAGGGCTGGAGAAACCTTCAGGATTTAAATAAAATTTTTTTTTTTAAATTTTTAAGCTTTTTCCTTTGATCCCATCTGAAGAAATAGACTTTGATTTGACCAATAAGAAAAATAACTGCTGTTATCTTTATAGATCACAAGATTAAGGTCTTAGAACATGAGGTTTCACTGAGGTCTTTTCTTTCTTTTAAATAAAAGGGAAAACCATTTGGTCTGGGACATCAGTGTAGGCTGAATGGTAGACTATAAACAGGCTCGAGTTCTGGTGATTTCTCAAGTTCCTTTCCAATATGGTAATTTTGTTCACTAAAATGCATTTGTTTATTTTCAGTCAAAATACTAACTTTTCAAATTTGGGAGAAGAAAACAATATGAAAAAGACCTCTAATTATAAAAAGTGTTAAAAGATCTGTTTACATTATTCTTCCTGACTTTGCTTTGTCTGGACTTTCCATAAACTCATAGCACTTTTTCCTGCATTACATCACAGATTTTATTTTTTCGAGGAACCTTTCCCTAGTGCCAGGTAGACTCATTATTCATATAAATCTAGGTTATATTATTCTAGGAAAATTAATTACTTTATGCTGGATCCATATGGTGAGCTTGTCAGCAGGAATGCTTTAACATACTTTGGGTCGGTTTAATATAGGCTTTTAGGTAGTCTTTTTTCTATTTGCACATGAGGTAGTATATTAATACATGTTAAAATTAATATATTTTGCAATAATAATGTTTTACATCAGGTACTAGAGAATTCTTTCCTTGTTTATTGGTGTTTTTGTTCAGTCTCTAAGTCATGTCCAACTCTTTGCAACCCTATAAACAGCAGCTCAGTAATTGCATCTAACCATCTCTCATCCTCTGTCATCCCCTTTTTCTCATGCCCTCAATCTTTCCCACCTCAGGGTCTTTTGCAGTGAGTCAGTTCTTCATATAAGGTGGCCAAAGTATTGGAGCTTCAGCATCAAGAGTCTCCTCCAACACCACAGTTCAAAAGCATCAATTCTTCAGACCTCAGCTTTCTTTATAGTCCAACTCTTACATCCGTACATGAATACTGGAGAAACCATAGCTTTGACTAGATGGACCTTTGTTGACAAAGTGATGTCTCTGCTTTTTAATACGTTTTCTAGGTTGGTCATAGCTTTTCCTCCAAGGAGCAAGTGTTTTTAATTCCATGATTCTTGTTCATGGCAAAGTACCAAATACCTGACTTCATAATCATTAATGAGAGCATGGGCTGAAAGCAGAGATGGCTGTGGGACCATAATACACCTTCTGAATGGCTATAACCATAGTTGTGCATGTGACTGCTCCCTTGTGTGACTTACTGTTCTGAAGACTAAATTAAAAGTAATCGAGTATCATACAGAATGGTCCAGTACAATATAGTTATGTACAAATAGTAAATTTGTAATATTTAAATAAGGATACAAATTCCAGGTAAGTAAGTCCATTTGGAAACATTGTATAACAAATGAAATGACTTTATGAGAAGTAATCACAGCTAATATCTACTGTCTGTGCTAAGGCATACAACGTCCAAACAATGATTTGTGCCCACTAAGAATGAGTATCCTAAGAAGGCCTCACTTTGTCTTTCTAAAATTTATTTTTATAACTAGAGTCATTCTATAAAATAATTAGTACTGTTTCCTGTACTTTAAAAAATTGTCCCTTTTGAGCTTACAGTTTCTATGCTTTCTTCTAGGAGAGAATATTTTCTCTAGATGGGAACTTGAAGACATTGCTTGGATTCAAGGAATTTTAAGACATTCCTTACAGTACTTTGTAGAGGGACTTTTTAATAACTATTAGTTTAGGTTTAAGAATCTTGATTGTATATGCGTAAGCATTTAACAGGTCAAGTGGGTGGGAGAATACTATATGTACATTAGATATTTAAATTATTTGCTGAGAAAGTATTTAGTAACTCTGAGAGTTGTGTTCATCTGAAGATACTCTCTCAGAGGTATCTCCTGAGAACTCTGTTGCTCCGGTTTTATTAGATGACTTAGCTGGGTTGTCTTTCTGTGTTATTAAGGTGGTATCTGTAGTGTCCTGTTGGAGTCTAATAAGTTCAGGCTTTTGTATGGTATATTTTATTTTAAATAAGTCATTATATTATGAGCAGATAGCTTTCTGTCTCCTTAATGAAATCGTATAAGCTTCAATAACAGTCATTATATTATGAGCAGATAGCTTTCTGAAGGCCTATAAGCTTCACGTGACATTGTTTTTTGTTTTTTGTTTTTAGCTTTTCCTTTAGTGTCTGTGACAGGCACAACTCTTTCCTATTTTAATCTTATCATATTCTGTCACTGCTTTTTCCCTGACCTTGCCTCAAAATACTGATGTTTATGATTGTTACTGAAGTTCACTGGTTTTGGTAGCGCTGCCCCATCGATCTGCTTTGTCTCAAATTTCTAATATGTTTGGTCAAAGAATTCACATGTAACTTAAACAATGTACATCCCAAGTCCTCTGGCTCCTCCCGTCGTGTGTTGCTTGGATGTGGTTTGGGGGTAGATTGAAGGCCGGAGCTTGCTGGCCCTCTAGCCACTTGTTCTTTGTGATTCTCTCAGCCCCTCTCAAACCCAGGATAGGATCCCTCTCTGCGCACTTCCCAGCTCTAACTGCCCCAAGCCCGGCGCGGGGTCACTCTGCAGCCCTGTGTTTCTGAAGGAAGTCAGTTTAGCACAAATTGGGACCTATTTCCTCTCCCTTGCTCTAACTCACACTGTTAGTCAGCAGAGTTCTTGCGGACAACAGTTGCTCTTTGAAGAAAACAAACCATCTTTAGACCTGTCTGAATCTGTTAAATATGACCCAGCATTTTCAGTATTGAACAAAAGTTAAAGCAGTGCTATGTATGAATGCTCTGTAATTTGTTGCATCTGTATCCTGTTACCTTTTAAAAATTGTTTTTTTTTTTTAAATTCTATGTACTTTATTACTCAGTTAAATTTTGTCACTTAACTGAAGATTTCTTTTCAACGAGTATTTAAATTGTTAATTTTTTCTTTGAGGGATGACTGGATTCTTCACAAAAACATGCAGGGTTTTTCTCTCTTCCTGCTATCAGTTTTAGGGGACATATTGCTTCTTCCGTACTGTCATACCAATAAATCATCCCAGATTACTTGCAGCCACACAGTACTAAAGTATATCATGCATTTTAAAGGAAATCTGCTATTTTCTCTTCAATCAGATGAGCAATGTGAAGAGACTGCGGCCACGGCTCAGTGCTATTCTCTTTAAGCTTCAGTTTGAAGAGCAGGTGAACAACATCAGACCTGACATCATGGCTGTCAGTGCCGCCTGTGAAGAGATCAGGAAGAGCAGGGGCTTCAGCAAGTTGCTGGAACTGGTGTTGCTAATGGGAAACTACATGAATGCCGGCTCCCGGAATGCACAAACCTTCGGATTTAACCTTAGCTCTCTCTGTAAAGTGAGTTTGTTATTTGTTTTTCCAATTTATTTCTTAATTGGAGGAAAATTGCTTTACAATGTGGTATTGGTTTCTGCCATACAACAGCGCAAATCAGCCATAATTATACATATATCACCGCCCTCTGAACACTTATTCTTAAATGTCAGCCCTGACTACATTATTTATTCTTCAATTTGATGTGCTCATTGTCAATAACTTAAACTGAACCATCAACCCAAACCCACGGTGAACTGAGCTAATTTACTCAACCTCTGAACTAAATCCAAATATTAATTGTCTCTGATCTGCAAATTCAAATGAAAGATTTTTGTTTAATAGCAAAATTGTGTTGTGAATCTATGGTTTCTCAAACTGATGAAATGGAACATCAAAATATTATTTAAGCCTAATATTCATTCAATATAAATACCTGCATATGACAGTATATATATTGAGAATTGCTTGTGATTCCCACTAAAATTTTTACCTTTGGCTATTTAAATGTTTCTTTGCATTTTTCTTTTTTGAAAGCTGACTAAAGGGAAATAAAATTGAGACTGCTTTATATAAAAGGAAAGTCATATTAGGAATAAACATAACTCAGAAGTCATTAATGATTTTGAAATATCTCTATTTAAATATAATGTTGGAGGAGATGAAAATTTAGTACGTTTAGAGTGTTTTTTTTCCCCTTCAGTTTTTTCTGTAGGTTAAATTTTCTTACAGCAAATCCATTCAGAGTTTTATATAGCAGAGCTCTAAGAAGCGGGCCATAGTAATAGTGCTTTATTGATCTGCTTACAACAAATTCTTCTCAGTTACACAGCACAAGAAAAGCTTTCTCTTGTTCTTGACCTGGTCACATCTACACTCCCTGATTAAGGAATTTGATTGTTGTTATTGCCAGTTTGATGGGGAGGCGAGAAACACGCTCGGCTTTAGCTGTGGGTTACCGAATGGTTAGTCTCTTGGTGCTTTCCTGGCTTTTCTTGCCCAATTCCCCTGGCTTATGCCTTTTAGTAGCAGTGCCTTGCGAACTTTTCTCCTTTCCCATATGCATCTTTTCACTCTTCTCTCCTTGTTTTCTTAGCCTGCTATGTTCAGTGAAGATCCCTAGCAAGTATTAAGATGGGATTCATAAGACATGTATTAAACACTGCACATTTATAGAGTGCTTACTTACTCTTGTGTAAAACGCTTGTCCTCATCATCTCATTTTATGTATATGATTAATATTTACCTGGGATACATGGGATTCCTATTTTTCATATGTAAGCCATTAAGCATGCTTAAATATTTCAGTGGACCTCTATACTAAAGTTATGGCAGCAGAGTTAAGAGAGAATGGCTAGCTGGACTAAGGGAGGGCAGTTACTCAGAGAGGAGCAGGAATTTGAGCTGGATCTGGAAGGATGAGTGGATGTTCTCTGAGAGGAAAAAGCATTCTAAAAAAGCATCAACAGTTCATGTAAAAGGTTATATCATGGCATGTGTGAGTATACCAAGTGATCAGTTATTGTTGAAGGGGCTTCACTGGTAGCTCAGATGGTAAAGAATCTGCCTGCAATGCGGGAGATTTGGGGTCGATCTCTGGATCAGGAAGGTCCCCTGAAGGGTGAAACGGCAACCCACTCCAGAATACTTGCCTGGAGAATTCCATGGACAGAGGAGCCTGGTGGACTACAATCCATGGGGTTGCTAAGACTCAGACATGACTGAGCGACTCACACTTTCCCTTTTGGATGGAGGAAGAGTGGAGAAAATAGAAATAGTAAGTTGGTGTCGATGGTGAAGAGCTTAGGTGTCATGCCTATGGTAAAGGCGTTATGAAGGCGTGTTAGTTCTGTAGAACTAGTGATGTTATGGTCTGTTTTTCAGGAAGGTAAATAGCAGAAGTATGGAAGAAAGGCAAGCTGCACCTTCTAGTACTGTCACCATTAGCCGTATATGACTTTTCAAATTTCAATCAATTACTATTTAAGTAAACTTAAAATTTTTTAATTCCTCAATCACACTTAGCATGTTTCAAGTGAGTCAGTGTCCATACATGCAGACAGCGTTAAGTATGCACGTTTCCATCACTGTTCTATTGGACAGCCTTGGGTTAGGGGGTTATAGTTGGGAGAGACACAGTGATTGGTTGACCTGGGTCACATAACCTAGGAGGGCACCAGGGGAAATGGAGCTGAGAGGATAGCTGGGGATGGAAGAGGAATAAGGGAGGGGTCAAAGATAATTCCCTGCTGCTGACATGTTTGAAGCTGTTGCTCAAAGGAGAAATGAGTTCAGGCTGATTTTGGTGTTTCCTATCTCTATAGTTTCTAGAGTAGGCAATGGTGACCCACTCCTGTATTCCTGGCTGGGAGATCCCATGGAGAGAGGAGCCTGGTGGGCTACAGTCCTTGGGGTTGTGAAAGTCAGATACGACTCAGTGACTAAACCACAAACAACAGTGTCTGTTACCTCAGTGTCTTAAAAGGCATCTGCTTGAAGCTGCCTTCTTTATACCTTTTACATATATTTGAGGGCCCACTATGAAATGGTCACTGTGCTCTGAGATGATGGAGGTCTGACTAAGGTAGTTGCAAAGGAGTAGAGGGGGTGGAGGGCAGTGTCCACGTTTAAGGAACATCTAGGAATTGGGAGGGCATGGTGATTATGAGTTTGGAGGCTGAAGGGCAAGGAGGCAAGCAAGACTGCCAGTTCAAGCTTCCCCTGAGAAGAAAGGAAGAAAAATAGGGCCGGGGGTGAGATGGCAGAGAAGTTTAAGTCCACATGTGGAAACTACTGGGGTTTGCTTCAGACTGCGGAGCATCTGTTCCGGCTTCAGATTGTGTATCTCAGAACAATGACCAGCTCACAAGAAGCTGACCACATGCCTTCCCTCATGCCTCCCTTCAAAGAGACGAAACAAGAGGTTAGGTCTGCTTAGTGAAGAGGAAGTGCCTCATCTGGCACTAGGTCCGCAGGAAATGCTGAGAGGCAGCTGCTGAACGGGAAGCAGTGTGCGGAGCAGTGCGCTCAGGGTTGTGTGGAGGCAGTGTTGTCGTGTAGTGAAACAGATGTCCTCTCATGTTGGTGCACAGTTGCTGACGCAGAGTGGTTTGAACCCTTTGCAGATACAGTGCCTGCTGCTAACATTTTACTATGGTCGAGCTATAAACCTGTTAATCTGTCTCCAGATAATAGGGTTGACTGTATTTTCAGTCAGCGTTACTGGATATTTTGATCTTCCCTGTTAGGAGCCTTCTGTTGTACAAGAAACAAAATAAATACTACGGCTTCATATTTTTTATTAGCCTACATGTCAAGTTGAAAGCATATATTGAACAAGATGATATCTCATCATGTTTGTTATCAGAAGTAGCAGCTTGATCTTTGACAATTGTGATTGAATTTTCACACTGAGCATGAAGCATTTGCTTTGATGATAAGCCCCATACAAGGAATTCCATATTTATTTGACAGTAGAAAGACAGGGTAATATTTTAATCTGTTCAAACATGCTGGGTAATTATATGCCATTTAATATTCTATATCCAAAATCTTTACTTTTAAGTGTGCTTTATAAATTTAGCTTGAGTGTGTGGAAAGTTAAATTGTTAACTTTGCATTGTTTAGAGATAAATACATGAATAGTGAATTCTATATGCATTGTAATTTGGTTTTAGGGACTATATTATCTTTGTTTATATCTGTAATTGAGATGGCTATAATAAACTATATTATGATTTATATTATGATAAACTATTATAATAAAACTATAACATCACCGACTCAATGGACGTGAGTTTGAGCAATCTCTAGGAGATGGTAATGGACAGGGAAGCCTGCAGTGCTGCAGTTCATGGGTCACAAAGAGTTGGACACAACTGAGCAACTGAACTGAGCTATAATAAAGGAGTTCAGAACGAAAAGATTTTACTTTATTTTACCCAAAGATTTGATAAGGTCTGTGATAAATATAAAAGTAAAATTTGAGACATTAAGTAACCATAGACTAGAATGTATTAAGATGTCAGCATAAATTAAAGTAGATGGTAGGCTTGAGGCTTTCTGATGGAAAAAGTGAAGTGCAGAACACAGTCATGAGGCTTTGTGAACTAAATATTTTAATTTCTCTTATTAGCCAAGGCTGCACATCATGCGAAATTTTGCCTGCATGTCATTATAAATGGAAAATAGGATGGCGAGCAGTGTTCTTTTAAATAGCAAATAAAAAAAAAATCAGTGTCATGAAGATCTTTCTTTTAGAACCATCTTCCTCCCCATCAGCCACCCCCTTCTCTTGCAGATATGCACTCAGAGTCTGTTAGAGGGTAACACGCTAAGAGAACCCTCATAGTAAGATGTTGCTGCTGCTGTTTAGTTACAAAGTCATGTTCAACTCTTTGAGACCCCATGGACTATAGCCTGCCATGCTCCTCTGTCCATGGAATTTCCGAAGCAAGAGTACTGCAGGTCCCAAATGAAATATAATAATCTCAAACTGCTTATTATCCAAATTTATCTAAAGTTTAGTAATATCTTTGGAGGATTTTACAAATGACAAGCACTCTCTCCATTCTTCTATGTAGTCTGTTGTTTATCCTTTTAAAAAGCCGAGCCATCAGAAAGCAAAGCACTTACACCATTTTCCTTAAACTAGGGATGGCATTACTATAACTGAAAAGTACAGGTGTATCATTTGATAATAAGTAGTTTGAGATTACATTCTTTTATCTGGACCTGCTCTTGACTAAATGCAAATTTGTATCCTTAGAAATCTAATCAGCAATCAGGTAGGTGCTTGTCTGACCAAAATGCCCACCTAGAAAAATGTATATGTTGTTGGTGCTAAAATTAGTAATTTTAGAGAACCTGTGTGGAGCCAGGTTAAGTCAGTATTCTAGAAAAAGGGGGTTGACTCAACCATCAAACTCTACACCATATTAAATATATGAGATGATTTTAACTTGTTTTTGAAAAGATATTGTCAATTCAGAAACAATGATTATAACCTGTTTGTATATATTACTGGTGTCTGCTAAAATGTGTGATTTCTAAATAACGAATCATCCCAATCAGTACAATTGAATGATGGAGCTATTGTTCTTGGTAGCTAAAATGACTGCCTGTACTGGGATAGTAAATATAAGTTTTGGAAGAGTTTACCAATTATAATAAGTTATATCAGTTTATGCAGTGTTAGTTGGAGGGGAGGGATTGCAGAAAAATGTCACTGTTGATTTGTCTATAAATTTATCCATATTATCACTTATAGGAAATTTCCTATTGTCAGTGGCAGTAGAATGTTCAATTAATTCATTTCAAAGGTGAAGTTATCAAAGCATACATAGTAATGGGACTGTTGGTACTGGGAGTTAGATATTAAATGCAATGGTGGCAGGCCAGTTTGAATTTTGTCTGTTATCTTTTCAAGTGCATGAAATTATTTGGTCTGTATGTTTCTTTTATAAGCATAGGCTAACCAAAAGTCGGATAAATTCACCAAAGCTGTGATGGGGAGAATTTTTAAAGAAATGTGTTTAGTTTCCTCATTCTTTGGTGCCTTCGCCAGCTGTCCTGCATGATCTCTTGAAGCTGTGTGCAGCTCTCCTTCAGGGCTTCAGTTCTCACCCCACAGTGCCCTTTACAAGTAGCGATGTTTCAGCCTCGCATCGGATCAGGTACTTCAGCAGGTGTGGATGCAAACCCTGATGAGTGGCATCTTCAAAAAGATCGCACAGGTGATCTTTAATGTTCAGACTGAACTGAGAATCATTTTATCTGTCTTCTGCCCAACTTTCTTACCCCAGAATGAACAATCCCTTGTAGGTGGCCTGGAACCAACCAACAAACACGCAAAAGCTAAACCTAACCAATATGAGAGCAAAACAAAAATGTAACAACTCTACTTCCTCACTTAAGGATGAGTGGTGAAAATATTCCCCCAAACTGCTGCTTTTCTTTGTTGCCATGCTGAACACTGTTCTGAAAGTGAAGAAAATGAGTGAAAGGAGTATGAAGCTCAGTGACACAGTGGAACTGAAATAAGTTGATGGTCAGTGTCCTGAGTTATTTTTTAGGACTTGATCTTAGAAAGCAGAGTTTCAATTATTATGAAGAGCAGGAAGCAAATCCCTCTACCTGTCACATGTGGTTTATATTCTGCAAGCTTGTCACAGTCACACAGGTTACCACTTGCGATCTTTTTTTGTGAAATCTTGATTCTTGTATATATCACCTTTTCCTTTGCTATCTGAAGTTATTTTTAAGAAAGACCTTTGTCAAACAAATCCATTGTTCCAACGGCATTCGGTTTTTCAGAAGGATTTTAGAAGAATTTTTATTTGCTATCAGATTGGAAAGCCACCCCAGTAAGTTTTGGCACCCTTTGAAAATAAAGCAGTTTCTGGCCAAAGACTTGAAGATAACAAATGCCACACATCCAACCAATTAAGTCTGTGAAAAATCTGACTTCCAGAGCAGTGTGAAATTCCTTAGACTGCTTAACTCTATCGGACTCACTCATTAACATATTTAATCTTTAGCATTTTCTAAGAAATAATTAATTAGCCTTACTAAATAGTGTTTCTGATAAATTATTCATACTACCTTTGTTTTCTCAGTTGCCTTCAAAATTAGAATTAACCCTTTATTAGAATTATAAAACCCAGGTGGTTTTGTCCATGAAGAGCCAATGTGCTGCTCCTGTGCTGTCCTCTCACCGCTCTCAAAACCAGAATTCCTGTTCTGTCAAACTCCCTGCCCCTGAAGCTGACAGCCTCAGATTCCTCCACTGTGCTTAGAGATAAAAAAAAAAAAAGACAAAAGAAAAGATCTTAATGGCCCAGATAATCACCATGGTGTGATCACTCAGCTAGAGCCAGACATCCTGGAATGCGAAGTCAAGGGGGCCTTAGGAAGCATCACTGTGAACAAAGCTAGTGGAGGTGATGGAATTCCAGTTGAGCTATTTCAGATCCTAAAAGATGATGCTGTGAAAGTGCTGCACTCAGTATGCCAGCAAATTTGGAAAACTCAGCAGTGGCCACAGGACTGGAAAATGGCACTTTTCATTCATATGCCAAAGAAAGGCAATGCCAAAGAATGCTCAAAGTACTGCAGAATTGCACTCACCTCACACACTAGTAAAATAATGCTCAAAATACTCCAAGCCAGGTTTCAACAGCACATGAACCGTGAACTTCCAGAAGTTCAACCTGGTTAGAAAAGGCAGAGAAACCAGAGATCAAATTGCCAACATCTGTTGGATCATTGAAAAAGTTCCAAAAAAAATATCTGCTTCTGTTTTTATTGACTATTCCAAAGCCTTTGACTGTGTGGATCACAGTAAACTGTGGAAAATTCTTCAAGAGGTGGAAACACCAGACCACCTCACCTGCCACTTGTGAAATCTGTATGCAAGTCAGGAAGCAATAGTTAGAACTGGATATGGGACAACAGACTGGTTCCAGATAGGAAAAGGAGTATTTCAAGACTGTATATTGTCACCCTGCTTATTAACTTATATGCAGAATACATCATGAGAAACGCTGGGCTGGAGGAAGCACAGCTGGAATCAAGATTGCCGGGAGAAATATCAATAACCTCAGATATGCAGATGACACTAATGACAGAAAGTGAAGAAGAACTAAAGAGCCTCTTGATGAGGGTAAAAGAGAAAAGTGAAAACGCGGGCATTCAGAAAACTTAAGATCATGGCATCCAGTCCCATCACTTCATGGTAAAAAGATATGGAAAAAGTGGAAACAGTGACAGGCTTTATTTCCAAAAAATGAAAATTAAAGAAATAAATCTGAAAGAAAGTATTCTCTTAACCCAGGAGAAGACATGGATATATGTATAATATTAATAAAAGAACTAAATCCAAAAAGCCTACTGCTCTTATCCCCAACTCTGACATTCTGGAAAAGACAAAATTATGGAGATAGTAAAAAGGTCAGCAGTCCGTAGGGGCTTTGTGGGAGGGGAAAGAAGGAAGGGATGAATAGGTGGGGACAGGAAATTTTTTAGGCTGAAGAAGCTATTCCCTATGACTCTGTAATGGTAGATATATGACATTATGCATTTGGCAAAACCCATACAACTTTAACAGACAGTGAACTCCAAAATAAAGTTTCGTTCATTCTTAATAATAATGTATCAATAATATCAATATTGGTATGTGCAATTTAACAAATGTATCACACTATTGGAAAATGTTATTGATAAAGGAATTTGTATGTGTGGAGGAGAGAGTATATGGAAAATCTGTATGTTTTGCTCAATTTGTCTTAAAGCTGAAACTGCTATAAAATATAAAGTCTGTTAATTAAATTAATCATGATAAAACCCATTTAAAATGAATGTATTTGATCTATTTATGTTAACTAAAGTACACAAATCTGTTTAGAATCACTTGGGGAATAAGGGGATAGTGTAAATAGAATATCGAACAATATGATAGTCCAACAAGATAAAATTTTACTAAAATGCAAAAATGGTTTTCATGCTCACTAAAATCCAATAGAAATATGTTTAAAACAGAATTAAGAGATAGTGTGTCTGTGAGAGTATGGCAAATATTTAGTTTAATTATAGAAGTTGACATTATTGAAAGCATTTTCTTCCTTATTTAAAGTTTTAATTCTTGTCATTTAAAAATGAAAACCAACCATTGGTGTAAGTTATTTTTATATGTAAATGCCCATAAATGTATCTAATAACTATTTAACCTAATATAGTTTATCACTACCTATCTTTAAAATCATTATGAAAGTTTTGTTATATGTGTTAATGGTTGTGGCAGTGGCATAGATGATGCAAAGCATCTTGTTTATGTTAAGATTTTAAATTTCCATTTATTTTGGAGAGATACACAGTATTTTTGAAAAGTGTAATGAACACAGTGATTGTTTTTTAAATATGTATTTAAACATATTAGGGAATAGTTCATTCTATAATTGTAGTTGTTTTCCCTACTAATTTTGTACCTAATCATTAACTTTTTGAACTTCATATCTGAGCAATTATGATATACTCATTTCTTTGCAAAAAAGCAAAATGGCTGCCTGGGGAGGCGTTACAAATAGCTGTGAAAAGAAGAGAAGTGAAAAGCAAAGGAGAAAAGGAAAGATGCAAGCATCTGAATGCAGAGTTCCAAAGAATAGCAAGAAGAGATAAGAAAGCCTTTCTCAGCAATCAGTGCAAAGAAATAGAGGGAAACAATAGAATGGGAAAGACTAGAGATCTCTTCAAGAAAATTAAAGATACCAAGGGAATATTTCATTGAAAGATGGGATCGATAAAGGCCAGAAATGGTATGGACCTAACAGAAGCAGAAGATCTTAAGAAGAGGTGGCAAGAATACGCAGAAGAACTGTACAAAAAAAATCTTTAAGACCAAGATAATCACAATGGTGGGTGATCACTCACCTAGAGCCAGATATCCTGGAATGTGAAGTCAAGTGGGCCTTGGAAAGCATCACTACGAACAAAGCTAGTGGAGGTGATGGAATTCCAGTTGAGCTATTTCAAATCTTGAAAGATGATGCTATGAAAGTGCTGCACTCAATATGCCAGCAAGTTTGGAAAACTCAGCAGTGGCCACAGGACTGGAAAAGGTCAGTTTTCATTCCAATTCCAAAGAAAGGCAATGCCAAAGAATGCTCAAACTACCGCACAATTGCATTCATCTCACATGTTAGTAAAGTAATGCTCAAAATTCTCCAAACCAGACTTCAGCAATATGTGAACCCTGATGTTCAAGCTGGTTTTAGAAAAAGCAGAGGAACCAGAGATCAAATTGCCAACATCCGCTGGTTCATCAAAAAGGCAAGAGAGTTCCAGAAAAACATCTATTTCTGCTTTATTGACTATGCCAAAGACTTTGACTGTGTGGATCACAAGAAACTGGGGAAAATTCTTGAAGAGGTGGGAATACCAGACCACCTGACCTGCCTCTTGAGAAACCTATATGCAGGTCAGGAAGCAACAGTTAGAACTGGACATGGAACAGCAGACTGGTTCCAAATAGGAAAAGGAGTATGTCAAGGCTGTATATTGTCTCCCTGCTTATTTAACTTATATGCAGAGGACATCATGAGAAACGCTGGGCTGGAAGAAGCACAAGCTGGAATCAAGATTGCCGGGAGAAATATCAATAACCTCAGATATGCAGATGACACCACCCTTATGGCAGAAAGTGAAGAGAAACTAAAAAGCCTCTTGATGAAAGTGAAAGAGGAGAGTGAAAAAGTTGACTTAAAGCTCGACATTTAGAAAACGAAGATCATGGCATCCGGTCCCATCACTTGATGGCAAATAGATGGGGAAACAGTGGAAACAGTGTCAGACTTTATTTTTGGGGGCTCCAGAATCACTGCAGATGGTGACTGCAGCCATGAAATTAAAAGACGCTTACTCCTTGGAAGAAAAGTTATGACCAACCTAGATAACATATTCAAAAGCAGAGACATTACTTTGCCAACAAAGGTCCGTCTAGTCAAGGCTATGGTTTTCCCAGTGGTCATGTATGGATGTGAGGGTTGGACTGTGAAGAAGGCTGAGCCAAAGAACTGTGGTGTTGGAGAAGAGTCTTGAGAGTCCCTTGGACTTCAAGGAGATCCAACCAGTCCATTCTCAAGGAGATCAGCCTTGAGATTTCTTTGGAAGGAATGATGCTGAAGCTGAAACTCCAGTACTTTGGCCACCTCATGCGAAGAGTTGACTCGTTGGAAAAGAGTCTGATGCTGGGAGGGATTGGGGGCAGGAGGAGAAGGGGACGACCGAGGATGAGCTGGCTGGATGGCATCACTGACTCGATGGACGTGAGTCTGAGTGAACTCCGGGAGATGATGATGGACAGGGAGGCCTGGCGTGCTGGGATTCATGGGGTCGCAAAGAGTCGGACACGACTGAGCAACTGAACTGAACTGATATATTCATTGGCAGTTCATATTCAGATATCCATTTACATGTGGGTACATGTAACTTACATATAGAGGTGTTGTTTCAAAGATATACTAAGGACTTCATTCTGCAGGTGATTTAATATGGAAAATGATGTTAGTAAATATACTTGGCTAGATCTCTCAAAGATGAAACTGTATAGTTTCATTCAAACATGTTTGTATCATATTTTGTCAGCACTGATCCTATTAGCAATATGGAAAGACTTCGAGCTTTCCTGGCGGCTCAGATGGTAAAGAATCTGCCTGCAATGCAGGATGCACTAGTTGAAACCCTGAGTTGGAAAGATCCCATGGAGAAGGGAATGGCTACCCACTCCAGTAATCTTGCCTGGTGAGTTCCATGGACAGAGGAGCCTGGTAGGGTAAAATCCATATGGTCTTAAAAAGTTCAACATGTCTGAGTGACTAACAGTTTCACTTTTTTCACTTTTGCATTTGAGGTAAAGTTCAGGTACCATTTTTTAAATTTTATAGATAAATCAGTAGAAAGAATGCCATGTTTTCAGAACTAGAAGAGATTACAAGGTAGAGGTATAGATGCTTTCCAGGCTAGAATTAACATGTTATAGAGTTTCAGTATTTTAAGTTGCATTCATTAGCGTTCTTTTATTGTCTTACTATTTTTAACCACTGTGTTTTTGAGAATCTTGATTCTTTTTGATACATTGTGTGTGTGCGTGTGTGTGTGCGCGCGCGCGCGTGCGCGTGCGTGCTTAGTCGCTGATTTGTGTCCAACTCTTCGCAACCCTGTGGACTGTAATCTAGATTAAATATTTTGTAGAGGAGCTGTATTTTATAGTGGCTAAAAGCTTTGGATTCACATAGAAGTGGATTCAAATAAATCTTGGCTCTCTCGCATATTAGCTGTGTGTTCTGGGATGTGCTGTGTGATCTTTCCCGTCTCTCTTGCTCTCTTTATAATGAGTATAACACCCGCTGCTTTCTCATAGGGATATTGTGTGTTGTAAGCACTTAACTGGTGTTACAGCATTTGGCTAGTCCTGTCTCCTAGTAAGTGCCACACAAACAAGAGTGGCTGCTGTTGTCCTCGGTGTTCATACTATTCACAAGGTAGGGTCTTCTAGAATGTTTGCGGAGTCATTACAGACCCTCATAATTTTTTCATTTTCCTGGTGTTCAGCATTGTCTACAACATCTAAAGGGTAAGTGCCATCTTGATAATGTAATTAGAGTACAGGAAGATATATAATGAGAAACAGTTCCAAATGTGACACTATTCTTAAGATAAAAGTTTCATTATTTGGAGTATAAGGGGTTGTAGTTCTTTGTATTCTGAAAATTACCAAGAAGATGCTTAGTTTTAATTTTGGGTATTTTCTTCCTTGTGACTAAAACAATGAAATGTTCTGTAAATGTCATCCAAATATGTGCTAATACCTTAAAAATATTCCAAAACCTTGCATTGTAGCTACAAAGGCGTTCTATCGCAACTGACAACCAGGCCATGATTTATTACAGGATCTCCTTTTAACATTATTTTGTTTGGAATGAACAGAGCGGTTGAAGAAACTCCATCCATCTTTTTGTTTATTTGACATCTACAGCACATTAAATGTACCTTTAGGAAGCAATATATAAACAAGAAATTCTCCTTAAAGTAATGATTACTCATCAGTAAGATAATTTCTTGACAGTGATACCAAAGGAATCCTGTCAAGCAATGTTAGTGACAATTTAAATAAAGCATATTTCTTAAACTTAAGAATAACATTTCAAAGCAGATATTTTAGCTTTATTTTCTTTCCGAGGGAAAGACTATGTTCAAGTTGTATTTTTCTCTTTAACAAAATTAGCATCATCTCTCAAGCTTTCCTTGTTCTAGCTCAATTGCTGATTATGTATGATGGATAATTAGTAGAAATAGAGTGTGCCCTTTTTGTTTTTAATGTTTATCAAAAGGTAAAAGAAAATTGATCACGTAAGTGAGGACTGTGATAAATGTATTTTGTTGTGCTTTCATACATTTTCACGTGCTCTCTTGAAGGATATTTTTGCTTTTTGATTTCTTTTGTTTTTTCTTTAAGTGATTTGGGGGAAGGAAGGAAGGGAATAGAGTAATTGAGACAGTAAGAATACCTTCTCAGCATTGTGGAGCTTTTCCTGAGAATGTTAGGAACTGAATGAAGAATCTCTGTCCTGGAATTTAGAGCAACTAGTAGTTTATTAAGCTCATGCATTAGTTACGAAGTGTCACTCTCTGTGTTTCTTAACTTCTTACCTTTTATTAGATATATTTTCAAAACTATTTTGGAATTTGAGCATTTTTAAAAAGTCTCTTAATTGTTAAATACAGATTTTGGAGTAATGGGAGACTCATTTATTATTCAGTGAGTATATTTTCAAATGATTCATGGTGACCTGTATGTGAGTTGCTAACCTGCTGATGTCAACAAAACAACCAGGATAGAACCCTCCTCCCTCAGTTAGTGTGTTGTCTTTATGATTGTCTCTAAATATTTGAATCTCTGTTTAACATTTATTATCATCATTAACATTTATTAAATTTGTAGATGCCATAACCTATAGTATGTACCAGAATTCTAATTCTGAAATCTTATCACTCTGTGGAAAGATGAAAATAATCCAGTTGCTTATTGTTCGATCAAAGACATTTCTTGGTATATTTCAGCCCTCAAAATAGCTGGCCATTTAGTTGTATCACAAATAGAGCTAGAAAGCTCTTTGCAGGTGCTTGTTTTAATCAGCATTCCACACAGACGATGTGTCTGGATTCACATGAATGGAGCATGAGGAAGGCAGTAAGTACACTGGTCAAGAGCTGGCAGTTCATAGAAAGTAGTACTCTCCTGCCATTGCTTTAAAGAGGGACGTAGGGAAATAGAAGAATTCAGTATTGTTCAGTTGCTAAGTTGTGTTCGACTCTTTGTGACCCCATCACATGCCAGGCTTCTCTGTCCATCACTATCTCCCTGAGTATGCTCAAACTCTTGTCCATCAAGTTGGTGGTGCCATCCAACCAGCTCATCCTCTGTTGTCCCCTTCTCCTCCTGCCTTCAATCTTTCCCAGCATCATGGTCTTTTCCAATGAGTTAGCTTTTCACACCAGGTGGCCAGAGTATTGGAGCTTTAGCTTCAGCATCAGTCCTTCCGATGAATATTCAGGACGGATTTCCTATAGGACTGACTATTTTAATCTCCTTGCTGTCCAAGGGATCTCAAGAGTCTTCTCCAACACACAGTTTAAAAGCATCAATTTTTTGACACTCAGCTTTGTTTATGATCCAACTCTCACATCTGTACATGACTACTGGAAAAACCATAGCTTTGACTATACGGACCTTTGTTGGCAAAGGTATTAAAAATGTCTTTGCTTTTTAATACTCTGTCTAGGATTGTCATAGCTATTCTTCCAAGGAGCAGGCATCTTTTAATTTCATGGCTGCAATCACTGTCTGCATTTAATTTCAATCCCAAGAAAATGAAATCTGACACCGTTTCCACATTTTCCCCATCTGTTTGCCATGAAGTAATAGAACCAGATGCCATAATCTTATTTTTTTGAATATTCAGTTTTAAGCAAGCATTTTCACCTTCATTCTCCTGTCAAACATGATTCCAACATGTGATTCATCCAGCCCAGCCATTCACATGATGTACTCTCTATAGAAGTTAAACAAGCAGGGTGACATACAGCCTTGACTTAATGCTTTTCCAATTTTAAACCAGTCCATTGTTCCATGTCTGGTTCTAACAGTTGCTTCTTGTTCTGCATATGGGATCCTTGGGAGGCAGATAAGGTGGTCTAGTATTCCCATTTCTTAAGCATATTCTACAGTTGTGATCCATACAGTCAAAGGCTTTAGCATAGTTGATGAAGCAGTAGTAGATTTTTTTATATTTCCTTCCTTTTTCGATGATCCAGCATACGTTGGTACTCTGATCTCTGATTCCTCTGCCTTTTTTAAATCCAGCTTGTACATCGGGAAGTTGTCCGTTCATGTCTTCTGAAGCCTAGCTTGAAGTATTTTGAACATAATCTTGCTGGCATGTGAAATGAGTGCAATTGCATGGTAGTTTGAGCATTCTTTGGCATTGTCTTTCTTTGGGATTGGAAAGAAAACTGACCTTTTCCTGTCTTGTGGCCACTGCTGAGTTTTCAAAATTTGCTGGCATAACAAGCGCATCACTTTCACAGTATCATCTTCTAGGGTTTGCAGTAGCTCAGCTGAAATCCCATCACCTCCACTAGCTTTTGTTCATAATAACTTTTCCTAAGGCCCACTTGAGTTCACACTCCAGGATGTCTGATCCAGGTGAGTGACCACATCACTGTGGTTAACTGGGTCATTAAGAGCTGTTTCGTACAGTTCTTCTCTGTTTTCTTGCCACCTTTTCTTAATCTCTCCTGCTTCTGTTAGGTACTTGCCATTTTTGTCCTTTATTGTGCCTGTCTTTGTATAAAATGTTCCCTTAGTATCTCTCATTTCCTTAAAGAGATCTCTAGTCTTTCCCATTCTTTTGTTTCTGTCTATTTCTTTGCATTCTTCACTTAAGGAGGTTTTCTTATCTGTCCTTGCTGTTCTCTGGAAATCTGCATTCAGATGGTTTTATCTTTTTCTTTCTTTCTTTGCTTTTCACTTCTCTTCTTTTCTCAGTCATTTGTAAGGCCTCTTTGCCTTCTTCTATTTCTTTTTCTTAGGGATGGTTTTGGTTATCACCTCCTGTACAGTGCTAGGAACCTCCATCCATAGTTCTTCAGGCACTCTCTAATAGATCTAGTCCCTTGAATCTATTTGTCACTTCCACTGTGTAGTCATAAGGGATTTGATTTAGGTCATACCTGAATGGTTCAGTAGTTTTCCCCCACTTTCTTCAATTTAAGTCTCAATTTGGCAATAAGGAGTTCATGATCTGAGCCACAGTCAGCTCCCAGTCGTGTTTCTGCTGACTGTATAGAGGTTCTCCATCTTCAACTGCAAAGAATATAATCAGTCTGATTTCAGTGTTGACCATCTGGTAATGTTCATGTGTAGACATCTTGTGTTGTTGGAAGAGGGTGTTTGCTATGACCAGTGCATTCTCTTGGCAAAACTGTTAGCTTTTGCCCTGCTTCATTCTGTACTCCAAGGCCAAATTTGCCTGTTACTCCAGGTGTTTCTTGACTTCCTACATTTGCATTCCCATCCCCTAGAGTCCCTTGGACTGCAAGGAGATCCAACCAGTCCATTCTGAAGGAGATCAGCCCTGGGATTTCTTTGGAAGGAATGATGCTAAAGCTGAAACTCCAGTACTTTGGCCACCTCATGCGAAGAGTTGACTCATTGGAGAAGACTTTGATGCTGGGAGGGATTGGGGGCAGGAGGAGAAGGGGACGACAGAGGATGAGATGGCTGGATGGCATCACTGACTCGATGGACGCGACTCTGAGTGAACTCCGGGAGTTGGTGATGGACAGGGAGGCCTGGCGTGCTGTGATTCATGGGGTCGCAAAGAGTCGGACACGGCTGAGCGACTGAACTGAACTGAATGAGGATAAAGACACTTGTTTTTCTGTGTTAATTCTAGGAGGTCTTTAGGTCATCATAGAATCATTCAGCTTTAGCGTCTTCAGCTTTAAAGGTTGGGAAGAAACTTGATTTACTGTGATGTTTAATGGTTTGTCTTGGAACCAAACTGAGGTCATCCAGTCATTTTTGAGATTGTACCCAAGTACTGCATTTTGGACTTTTTTTTTTGGCTGTGAGGGCTCTCCATCTCTTCTAAGGGATTATTGCCCACAGTTGTTGATGTAATGATCATCTGATTTAAATTCTCCCATTCCTGTCCATTTTAGTTCACTGATTCCTAAAATATCAGTGTTCACTCTTGCCATCTGTTTTATGACATCCAATTTACCTTGTTTCATGGACCTAACTTTCAGGGTCCTGTACACTATTGTTCTTAACAGCATCAGACTTTAGTTTTACCACCAGATACAACCCCAGTAGTGTGTCATTTCCACTTGGGCTCAATCTCTTCATTCTTTCTGTAGGTATTATCCACTCTAAAGAATACTGGGCACCTATCGACCTTGGGAGTTCATCTGTCAATGTCCTATGTTTTTGCCTTTTCATACTGTTCATGGGGTTCTCCATTTTCCATGATTTTCCATTCCCTTCTCCAGTGGACCACGTTTTATCAGAACTCTCCTCTTCTCCAGTGAACCAAAAACAAAAAGAAATTATAGTGTTTTATACTGACTCTTTGTTGTACTGGGGAAAACTGTTGTATTTGTGAGAGTTTGATACTTTTACTCTAGCCTTATCCATTAAAACTAATATTATGTATGAAATTGTAGAGGTGAAAGGTAACTTTTATAAATTATATTAATATTCTCAGTTTATAAGAAAGTTGAGACTGAAAGATTCTGACTCAAGCATGCAAAAATAACTTCTGAACTGAGATTGCAAATAGGTTTCTTTGTATTTTTTAAGACAGATTTTACAATATCTATTAGCTCTTAAATCCACTATAATGTATATTTAATATTTTTGAAGTGGAAGATAAATTTAGAATTTCCTTTTCCTTTCCAGTTCGATATTCTCATTTTGAGGTCTAATATCTTGTGTGCATCTGAGTTCTAATATCTTGCCCAAGGCAACGTAACTAGTTAAAGGCCAGTTTTAGTGTTATCTTTTAGCAGGTCATTCACACATGTTAGTGGCCATCGGTCTGGTTAGTGATCAGAGTCAGTTTTTGAGGAACAGTATTTCGAAACAGGTGGATGTTGTCTTTTATATGCCTTTTAGAAGGTATCATGTAGTAGACTCTGTTTGTATCCGTTAGTTTTTTAAATGCCAGGAACCATTCCTTTGGTTTGCGCGTTTGGTTTGCAGAGGCCTGGGTAACATTTGAACCTATCGTAGGAGTAATCATGTGAAAGCCATGTGAAGATCACATCTGTGTTTGAGTAGCTCTGTATTTCCAGGGACACGATAGTTTTTGCATCAGTACATTGTGTATGTTTGTGTTTGTGATGTCCCAGAATATCTCTTTCTGCCACAATTGGATAGTAACTTTCATTTGATATTTTTTTGATAGTGACATAATATTTATTGACATAGAGTTTGAAAAAATACATATGGATATATGTATATATCTCTGTGTGTATGTATACTTATATACATATATTATTGTTGTTCAGTCACTCCATCGTGTTCAGCTCTTTGAGACCCTGTGGACTACAGCACACCTGCCTTCCCTGTCCTTCACTCTCTCCTGGAATTTGCTCAAACTCGTGTCCATCGGGGGCTTCCCTGGGTACTGAGATTGTAAAGACTCCTCCTCCAGTGCAGGAGACTCGGGTTCGATCCTGGATTGGGAAGAACCTCTGGAGAAGGGAATGGCAAGCTGTTCCAGTGTTCTTGCCTGGAGAATTCCATGGACAGAGGAGCCTGGTGGGTTATAGTCCATGGGGTCACAAAGAATTTCACACAACTAAGTGACTAACACTTTCACTTTCATGTCCGTTGAGGCAATGATGCCATCCAATGCCAGGCTTCCCTGCCCATCACCAACTCCCAGAGTTTGCTCAAGCTCATGTTATCGAGTCAGTGATGCCATCCATCCATCTTATCCTCTCTTGTCCCCTTCTCCTCCCGCCTTCAGCCTTTACCAGCATCAGGGTCTTTTCTAGTGAGTCAGCTCTTCGCATGAGGTGACCAAAGTACTGGAGTTTCAGCTTCAACATCAGTCCTTCCAATGAATATTCAGGACTGATTTCCTTTAAGGCTGACTGGTTTGGTCTGCTTGCAGTCCAAGGGACTCTCAAGACAACACCACAGTTCAAAAGCATCAATTCTTTGGTGCTCAGCTTTCTTTATAGTCCAACTCTCACATCCATACATGACTACTGGAAAAACCATAGATTTAATATATATTAAAGTAGGAAATTATTGAAAGGGAAGCAAGTAAGTAGGACTGTGCAGTTACGTATAGCAGGAATCTCACCAGCTCTAAATTAAATCCTGATTTTTTTTCCTGCCATGTATTTATCTGATCTCATTCATTACTCATTCGTAGGGAACACTACCAGGTTGTGTATTTGCTGCTTTACTCTCAGTACCCCGTGCCCTCACCACTGACAAAACCCAAGCTGACCGCTGTTTATACCTGGTTTGTAGCCTGGTCCCTTTGGTTTAGGGTCAGTCCATCCTGGTCGTCTCTTCGAGTCCCTGTTCTCCTTTCTTTTATTTTATATACTTATTTGTGTTTCTTTAGCTTTGGAGACTAAGAGCTCACAAACTGGTACTCCTAGAATAGTTCAGTCCTGTAAATTCTAAGTATTCTCTACAGTTTATCACCCTCAAGGGATAAAAAGTTGGTTCTTAGGGAGCAGAATTGTCTTTCCTGTCTTACATTCTTTTTGTGTAAGGCCTAGATGTCCATGGAGTACAGAAGCAGATATACAGTGTATGTATAATTTTTAAATTTCATATTTACAAATGATTAGGAAAAACATGCCTGAAAATCTTAGTCAGCTATAATGAAAAATAGGTTAAGAAATGAAATATAATGAAAGATTGTGCTACACTTACATACATCTCCATCATTTCCCAACGTCTGCGCTTAGATGTTACTCAGAAGCTTCAAGCTCCCTTGTCCCAAACTGAAGCAAGTCCTTTCGCTCTGCCCTGCCCAGGCCTTTCTCCTCGCCCTCCCTGTTCAGCTTCGGTGAATGGCGTCACGTGCGGGTCCGTGCCCACCTTGTCCCCTTATCTCATGCCAAAGGCGTTACCGCAGTGCAGTCTGTTTTCTTTCACTGCCTGGATTATTACTGCAGCTTTAAAAATCAGTCTTCGTGCTCTGTGCTTACCCTTGCTCTAATCTTTTATCCACATTGTGCTAGAAGGATCTTTCTAAAATGTACGCCTGATTATCTCTCATCTGCTTAAAAACCTCCCAGTTCTTAGGGATCAGAATTCTTTATCCACAGAATGGTCTGCCTTTCTTTTAATTTTCTGGCTTTTTCCTTCTCAGACTTCTTTCTACTCTCTCTGCTTCCCTCTCCTCCCAACATACACTTTACTTCTGGAGTCACCTAGACTCCTCTCAAGTGCCACTTTCCTCCTCACCTTCCGTCCCATTCACATGCTCTGACACTGTGCCTTTGAGGTTTTGGCTTTGCTTCTGTGCCGCACGCCACTTCCTGCCTGCTGCTGTTCAGTTCAGGTACCCTGTCCTTCTAGGCGCACTGTGTGGTTATTTTTACCATGCTCTTCATCACATAGGAAGAAATATATGTTTTCCTTTTTTTTACACTAAACGGCTTCCTGAGGAATGACTTGTTTGTTGTTTCATCTCCAACTCCTATAGTATCTAGCAGGCATTCTATAAATATGTGCCAAATGAAAAGATGAACAAGTGTGTGAGGCTGCTCTAAGTGCTAATATTATATAGATTGTTAGGTTGTCCTGTTTTCCGGAGCATTTTACCATATATTTTCCCCCGATGAAATACTGCATACTAGATTGAATTAAGCTTGTTCCTTCTTTACGGGAGATATTAATGATTTAGACCAAAGAACAATATATGATAAGTAGCTTTTCAAGTGTTTAAACATTGGCTTTCAAAAACAGCATTAACTAGGTTTAGAACTGATTTATTTCTTATCTATGAAAAAACAGGATTAACATTATTTAAATAAAAAGACTACCAAAATATTTTTGATTCTCTATATTTTTTTCTCCTCATTCTGTTTAGCTGAAGGACACAAAATCAGCAGATCAGAAAACAACACTTCTTCATTTTCTTGTGGAAATATGTGAAGAAAAGCATCCTGATATCCTGAATTTTGTGGATGATTTGGGACATTTGGACAAAGCTAGCAAAGGTTTGTGCTTTTATAGAAAATATTTTCATATTCTGGGTCTTAAGTTGGTATAGAAAATAATGCCTTTTATTTGAACATACTTGCCTCTGTCACAATGTTTTCATACTGAATGCATCATTTTAAAATTAGAAAGTTACAGGACATTTACTTTATAAATTGTCATTTCTGCAGCTGTGAGTTTAGTTTGTTTGGGTAATGAGACCCTCTGTTCAGAAGCTGAGAGCTCGTGAACACTTGCAGCCCAGCTCTGCTGCGCCCCGCCCTGTGGCCTGCATGGGTGTCACTCCCAGACACCTGGGATGAGTGTGAATCTGAGCCAAGCGCCTGTCGGCAGCGTCCCCTTGGCCTGAATTCTGAATCTCCATCTGAGTATGCTTCCTTTGCTCCTGCGGGTACCAAACTGCCAAAGATTCCAGTCACTCCTCCCTAAAGCCCCAGGTTCTAACCTCCTTATCCCCACTGTGGATTGATGTCTGGTTATAGAAAGGTTCAGAGAAAGAATAGGCCTTATTGATATTTATATTTGCCTTGAATATGACTTAGGCAATTTTTTGATCATCTGAAGAATCTAGGTTGTATATCAAATCAGTTCTGTGGGAAAAAACTTGACTCCAAAAATGAATTTATGAGTACACATGTGTATGAATATATACAAATGTATGGATATATATTTTGGATGATACTTCATTTGGACCGGGAGAATATCTGTATTCTTTATGTGTAGGCCACTGGTTATTTATCAACTTAAAGAAGAATACTTTTTTCCTGCATTATAGTGAATATTTCTTTTAAAAATCACTTGTTTCATTTTATACTCCTATGAAACTATTTCTTCTATGAAGTGGGGTTTGTAGCACTTATTTTGCAGAGAGGCATGTGACTGCATGAGAAATTCTTTCACATGTTTTCCTGAGATATATATTTCTTTCAAGTATATATCTCGTACAGCTGTTGCAAAAAAAAAAAAAAGTTGGAAAAAATTAATCTGTTTTTTTAAGACATAAAGTAAATTTTTAAACTTTTCTCTCTTGTAGTCTAATGTTCTAATGACATTGGATTATTCCTTAGTTTGCACTTGTGCTTCCATAAAATGTTCTTGGCATAAGAAGATAATGTCTGTATGTCTAAGTGTAAATGTTTTAAGGGAATTTAAGAAGGGAAAATAATCCAAATAATTTTCTCATAATAATCAATGTGAGATTGAGCAAAAGAGCACAGAGAAGAAAAGAAAAACATTAAAATTGACTCACTGATACTCAAAATAGCTTTTCAGTGATTAAGTTCATTAATTCAAGGATGATAATGTTCTTAAAAAGAATTTTCTGAAATTTTGGAATAAAATTTGAGTATATAGGATGAAAAAGAATTGAAAGTGGGTTTTCTTGATGAACGTTAAGCTTGATAAGTAACAGAGGAAAAAGTGTTACCAAGTGCCTTGAAGTATGGAGGAATTTCTTTTTCTGTGGAAAAGATGGTTAAGTAGTTATTATAACAGCTTATACCAGCATTAGGTCTTTGAAAAGAATTAAATCAGTGTGGGCCTTTTCTGATAATAACAGCTTGGATTTCTGATCACTTCACCATCTTTTCTACTAGTTCTAAAACTGAACAGTCAGCTGAAATATGCTTCTCTTTCAGATCTCCTTTTTTAAAAATAAAGTTTTTGCTTACATCTTTATTGGGGTTGTGCTGGGTCTCCTTTGCTGTGCCTAGGCTTTCTCTAGTTGTGGCAGGCTGGGACTGCTCCTGGTCTCAGTGTGCGGGCCTCTCCCTGAGGTGCCTTCTCTTGATGTGCAACACAGGCTCTAGGTGTGCAGGCTTCATTGCCCCTGAGGCACGTGGAACTTTCCCAGAACAGATTCGAGCCTGTGTCCCCTGCATTGACAGGCCGATACTTATCCACTGTGCCACCATGTGAGTTCTCAGATGTATTTTATACAGTAAACTTATTTTCTAACAGTTTTTGCCATGAATTAAGCTTTCAAAATATCATTTATCTATTTTGACTCATTTGACTGTGGTAAAAATCCAGTATAAATATTATATTTTGCTTTTGAAAAATATTTAACTTTCATAAGGGCTTGCTCGCAGAGTTGTAACTTGGTAATGAGATTCTTCTGCTTTCTCTTTCGGTGTTTCTGTGGGGGCATTCTGGGGCCTTGGAGGATTTAGTTTCCATCTGTTAAAGTAGATGCATGCATATGTGTATCGGTCAGCAGATACCGTGAACGAGTTTCACGGGGAGCAGCCGACTTCATATTTGAAATAGAAAAGCCATCACTGAGAAAATTTTTTTATAGTGTAGGTGATTGTTGCGCCTAATTTCTTTTTATGATTGTATTACCTTATTAATGGATGAGATTTTAGAGGAACAAATATAATGTTTTAGATGAAATGAGTCTATTTTTTTTTGAAAGTTTTCATGCTCTGGTATTTTATATCATCATTGGAAAGTTTCCAGATTTGAAGTCTCCTCAATGAGCTATCACATGAATTAAAAAGTATCTTTGTTTTTGAGACACAACAAATCCTGGCCATTAGGTACTCCTGGATCAGCAGGGAGAACTTTCATTACAACTAATGAGCTTACCCGTATGACAATTTTCAAGAATCTACTTCATTAGGGCTGCTTCTCTGCTAAAAGATAATGGCTTACAGCTTTTCTGTTGTATTTCAGTGAAAATATTTTGGGTCATTATTGTATTTTTGTATACCATTTTAATATTTCTTTCCTTTATGGATTTCTAAGGGTTGGATACATTTTCCCCTGGTCTAAACAGTTGAAATTAATGAACTCTAATCCATGATGGTGTTACTGATTATTTCACAATAATTTTATCATTAAATTGGAATGACATTTTACTAATGATTAGAAAATATGACCAAACTTTGGGGATTTTGAAATGTATTAAAATAATACCAAGGTAAATTTACAATTTCACCTTGTTGAACCCATGTCTTTTTAGGGTATTATATCTCTTCCCTGGTGGCTCAGGTGGTAAAGAATCTGCCTGCAATGCAGGAGACCTGGGTTTGATCCCTGGGTAGGAAGATCCTCTGGAGAAGGGAATGACAACCCATTCTAATACCAACTGCAGCATTCCATGGACGGAGGAGCCTGGCGGGCTACAGTCCATGGGGTCGTAGAGTTGGACACGACTGAGCAACTAACACTACTGTTATTACTACTATTGCTACTATAGCTCTTCCAGATATTTCCATTCTTCCCTAGATAGTTAACCTGGAATTCTCGAGATGCCGCACTAATGTGTTTTGTAACTCACTTATTCATTCATTTGACAAGCGCGTGCTGTGTGACTACTGTGTCAGGAACTGTGGACTATCTTGCTTCTGGTCCAAGGTGTGGTTCTGTCTTGGTGTAGCTCCAGTTACCTTACTCTCATCTGACTTCGGTCCCAGCTGACTCCTCCCTTTTCTTCTCACATATTTGACTTCTTCTATACACCTTTTCAGCAGTGCTGTTATTACTGGTCTGATATTGAGTCCTTCCCTTTTTTTCTCCCTGTAGCTTCTCCTTAGGTGATCTCTTTAGTCCCCAGGGGCTTAAATAGAATCATTAAATTAATGACTTACAAATTTTTTTCTAGACTTCCTTCTAAGCTCCACACTTGTATATCCAGCAGCTTACTTTTCAGTCTCCAGCTATGTTGCAGTGTATAGATCACCCTTTGCTATAAATGTGGCTCTTGATTACGACGCCCTTACTGTCTCCTCTCCAAATTTGATTTACTTGAAAAAATCCATTTTGGCCCACTTTCTTCCGATTTCCTTTTTCTCATTTCCGTGACTCTGCAGCCCTTAGCACCTCAGCTGAGAATGCGTGGTAGTTTCCGTGGGGAGTGGCTGCTGTGCTGGAAAGGCCTCTCACTCTCTCCTGTGTTAGGAACCTTACAGGAAATGTCCTTTCCCTTTGTTGCTTCTTCCTGGTGCTTGCTGAGAGCCTCACCTAAGTGTCTGTGTATTGCAGTCTGTGTTTACGGGTAAATTTTTAGATTTTCCAGAAAGTCTTAGATCACTGTTTAAGGACTACTACTCTGTTCGACACTATTCCTGGAACTGCTGAGAAAGGAAGTAGCTTCCAGAGAGAGGGCAATACTCAGTGTGTTTTCAGAGTGGGTTTAATGATTGCCCGTTTCTTTTTTTTCTTAACTTTTTCCATTTCTACATTTTCAGCTTTCACGAGCATCATTTGATGCTTTATATTTGAGTTTTTGTTTGCTCCATTTTATAGACCTCTCTGCTTTTAAGACTGTTTGTTTGCTTTTAGCTAGTAATTCCTTGGTCTGACCCAAATATATGTCAGTGAAATACATCTCCTGGTTTTCAATTCTTCATGACTTTCCACCATTTTATGATAAATGCCTTACTAAATACCGAATGTTTGTCTTTTATTCACCTACTGTGAGCATTTAGAGCGCTTAATTTCCAGGTGGCTGCCACCTGGAAATGCACAGTATATGAAAATTTCCAATTCATCTGCTATAACAAGCAGAAAGCATTTTCAAAGTCTTCCATTAACCTCTTTATGCTATAGACTTCCAAAAATGACAATTAAAAATGTATTAGCAAGTTGGATATATATTTTAGATATTCAGTATTAGTTATTATTTCAGCTTCATTTTATATTTTAAGTGTATATTGTAAATATATAAAAATATTTATTGTGCAACAAAAGTAACAACACAGCTAACATAATTTTTGGAACCATTGTGTCATGAAGACTAACGTTGGTGTCTCATAGTTTTGCAGGATAATTATTTTGGTATTTCAGATCAACTGTAAAATACTAGAGTTTTATGAGTATACACATTAGTGTGTATGTCCACCAATACAATGAAATAACGTGACAGGACACATTAGTGGGGGGTGTGTGGCATTTATAATATAATTTAGTTAAAAGAAAAAAACATATAGGATATTGCTTTAACTGAATTGTCAATAAAGAGCACAAAATACATTGTTATGGGCTGAATTTTGTCACCATATGTTGGAGCCCTTCATATGTTGAACCTCTTCATATGTTGAACCTAGTACCTCAGAATGTGACTGTATATGGAGATAGGGCCCTTAAACTAGTGATTAAGTTAAAATGGGACCCTCAGGGTGGGTGCTAATACAGTCTGACTTGTGTCCTTATAAGAAAAGGCAGTTTGAATACACAGAGGAGACATCATGGCTGAGCATACAAAGACCAGCCCTGTGAGTGCACGAGAGAGAGAGAGTACGAGCCAAGGAGAGGTCGTTCAGGAGAAATCAAGCTTACAAATTAATATAATAACTTGAAACATTTTTCTTGCTTAGTTTCTTGGCATTAAAATGGCCTATTTTGTGTTGTTGTTTAGTTGCTAAGTTGCGTCCGACTCTTTTGTGACCCCATGGACTGTAGCCCGCCAGGCTTCTCTGTACATGGGATTTCCCCAACAAGAATACTGGAATGGGT
This sequence comes from Capra hircus, assembly GCF_001704415.2. NCBI lineage: Eukaryota > Metazoa > Chordata > Mammalia > Artiodactyla > Bovidae > Capra > Capra hircus. The sequence goes on along the minus strand of NC_030819.1, from coordinate 84,035,248 downwards.
TGCCATTTCCTTCTCCAAGGGATCTTTCTGATCCAAGGACTGAACCTGCATCCCCTGCTTGGTAGGTGGATTCTTTACCACTAAGTCCCTAGGAAACCCAGAGTGGCCTATGCTGCATGATCTTCGACTTTATCAGATAACTTGAAGAAACAGTTATAGACCTATAGTGATGGGTGTTCACTATCAGTTCAGGAATAGCAGAGGATCTTATAGAGACCATGAATTATCACGTGATTTTAAATAATTATTATAAATATGCATCAATTCTTTCTTGAATAGGCATGACACATAAATTAGTGTATGTATGAGGAAATATTGAGGCATTCTAAATAAATATATTCATGAGTGTTTACATTTAATTTTCAGAGTGTGTTCTTACATCTCCTGGATTTTACTTTAGAATGCATTCATTTACATTGAGCTAAATTTACAAGTTTTAGTTTTGTTTCATCATGTCTTGTGCTCGCTACATCTGCATATATTTCTTTACCACTCTCTCTGTTTTGCTACTATATAATAGTTGAATTTTTCTTGTAAGCAAGTAGCCGACAAAGACTAGTTGAACTCTGAATTATCTATTGACACTTTTCCAAAATTGAGATATGAATAGATGGTTTTACCCTTTTTTTTATTAGCATGTGGAAATAGTGAAAATATTATTCTGCATATAGATGGAGAGCAAGAGGCTATGTCAAAAAGCTAGTCTGTGACTCCTGTTTAGTTATGTCTCAATGATCTATTTTGACCATCTCTAGCCATCTAATATGTATAGTCAGGAATTGTAAAACAATTTTAATATTACTACGAACTAAAAATGATGAAAAATAAATTTATTTTAAAAAGGCAATTCACACGTAGGTTTGCATATACTTACTAAAAGAGCCATTTATGTAAAATTTTACATTCAACAAGTTAATACTTTTAATATAAAAGGGTATGATGAAATACAACTGAACCATTCACAAGGTAATTGCAGCATTTATGAAAAATATTTATAGTGCACTGGGAATATGGTGTACTGGTAAAGAACCAATAGGATTAAGTTGTTTGGTGAGCAGCATTTTACTTAAATCTTGCCTGTTTATTTCCACGGACTATCTATGTAAATTTGGCATCAAAAGTTGAAATTGGCAACTTGCAGGTAAGGTTGTAAATGTTACACTATTTTATAGTACAAATGTAAACCGTTTTGGAAGGCAGCAGAAAGGCATATGGAAAGAATATGGCTAAAATCTCTACAAGGATTAAGGACTCTGTAGACTGACATTGAAATACACTGGCATGAAGAACTACTTGCAGTTAAAGATTGCTTCTGAGATATGGAGCCGGGAACATTTCCTGAATTGGCTGCTGCTTGGGCTGATAGATGATGATGAAGGAGAAAACTGCATCAGGAAGACCTCTATATCTTTTTGGAGGTTAGCGGACTGAAAGTGGCATCAATACAGTGTTAATCTTTTTGAGAAACTAACCGTTTACAGTGTTTGCAGACTTTTGTCCTCCTGCAGATTTGCAATAGCTACTTGAACAGTTCTGTCAGCATCACCTATGAGCCAGAGCTAGCATCAAGTAACAGGACAGGGGCAACAGGGACAGCCAAGGTCTTGGAGCTTTCTTAGGCTTCTGGGTGGAAAGCAGTATTTACTGCACTTCTGTTTTGCAACATGAAGTGGGAAATTACAAACTAGGTAGATAAAACTCCAGGGTGTTCTGAAGGATAGCTTAAATATGACAAATCTATGTACTATAAAGACGCCTATGCAGTGGATGGAGCAAATACAGTTATGGGCTGGCTGCTGAATTTCATTACTCACAAGGTTGACATGTAACCAACTGGATGAAGAGTCGTGGAGCTGAAAAGATGCTGAAGGTAGAGCTGCTAACTGCTTCCCAGAACCAGACTGTTAATACAGCTTGCAGAGTCTTGAATTAGTAGTTGTATTAGTTTCCTAGGCTGCCATGAGCTATCACTACACTCCAGGTCACTTTAAACAGCATAAATTCAGTACCTAGCTGTTTAGGAATACAGAAATACAGGTGTTGGTAGGATTGGGTTCTTCTGGAGCCTCTGGGGAGGAGCCATCCAGTGCCTCTCTCTCAGCTGCTGGTGGCTGCTGGCAAGTCTTGCGTTGCTCTGCCCTCTGTTTTCATAGTGCTTTCTTCTCTGTGCCCCTGTATTCTCACTTCTCACTACAAAGACACCAGTCATTTGATTTAGGTCCTACCCAAGATCCAAGATGATTTCATCTTGAGATCTTTAATTCTTTACAAAGATCCTGTTGGAAAATAAGTCACATTCTGTTCTGGGCAGATGTGGAGTTTGGGAGACACTACTCAACTGAATCCTGCCATCCTTGCCATCACTCCCATAAGGGCATGGAGGTAGCACCATCATCTCTGAGTATTATAAAATGACACTAAAATTAATTATAAAAACTAATTATAAAATAAGGGTAACTACACTGTTAGGTTTATATATGGAATACATTTATATTAAGTTGTGAAATGTTTGGGCATTTAAGGGTTATTGTTGATGAGCTTGTGAAGCAATTAAAACTGAAATTTATTAACATGCCTCTGAGTTTAAGGAGGTTTTATTGACAAGTAGTGATGATTGCAATAGTTCTAATAAATGACTTCAGTGAGTGAAATAAAAACATGATCAGTTCAGTTCAGTCACTCAGTTGTGTCCGACTCTCTGCGACCCCATGAATCACAGCACGCCAGGCCTCCCTGTCTATCACCTACTCCTGAAGTTCACTCAAACTCATGTCTATCAAGTTGGTGATGTCGTTCAGCCATCTCACCCTCTGTCGTCCCCTTCTCCTCCTGCCCCCATTCCCTCCCAGCATCAGAGTCTTTTCCAATGAGTCAACTCTTTGCATGAGGTGGCCAAAGTACTGGAGTTTCAGCTTTAGTATCAGTCCTTCCAAAGAAATCCCAGGGCTGATCTCCTTTAGAATGGACTGGTTGGATCTCCTTGCAGTCCAAGGGACTCTCAAGAGTCTTCTCCAACATCATAGTTCTTCAGTTCTTCAGCACTCAGCTTTCTCCACAGTCAAACTCTCACATCCATACATGACCGCAGGAAGAACCATAGCCTTGACTAGACGGACCTTTGTTGGCAAAATAATGTCTCTGCTTTTTAATATGCTAAGTTGATCATAACTTTCCTTCCAAGGAGTAAGCATCTTTTAATTTCATGGCTGCAGTCACCATCTGCAGTGATTTTGGAGCACCAAAAAATAAAGTCTGACACTGTTTCCCCATCTGTTTCCTATGAAGTGATGGAACCAGATGCCATGATCTTCATTTTCTGAATGTTGAGCTTTAAGCCAACTTTTTCACTCTACTCTTTCACTTTCATCAAGAGGCTTTTGAGTTCCTCTTCACTTTCTGCCATAAGGGTGGTGTCATCTGCATATCTGAGGCTATTGATATTTCTCCTGGCAATCTTGATTCCAGCTTGTGCTTCTTCCACCCCAGCGTTTCTCATGATGTACTCTGCATATAAGTTAAATAAGCAGGGTGACAATATACAGCCTTGACATACTCCTTTTCCTATTTGGAACCAGTCTGTTGATCCATATCTAGTTCTAACTGTTGCTTCCTGACCTGCATACAGATTTCTCAAGAGGCAGGTCAGGTGGTCTGGTATTCCCATCTCTTTCAGAATAATTCTGCCTTATATTAAGGGAGAGGCTGTTGTTACCATTGTAGACTCTGAGACTAGACAGCTGGGGTGTAAACTCCCAACTGCCCATTTCTCATCCTCCCTGGGCCCTGTTTTCTTACGTCTGAACGGGGATGATACTAGTATTTAATTTAGAGCTTTGATGTGAGGACTCCATAGGTTTCTGTGTGTAAATATTTATAAAATTATATATAGCACCTAGTAAGCACTGTGTAAATATTCTCTGCATTTGTAGTAGTAGTTGTTGCTGTTGCTTTTCAGTGATTATTTCTTATTTACACACATCTTCCCATGCTGTTATTAATGATGCAGGTAAACATGGATCTCTGTGACTAATGTATTATTAATTTTAATATATATTCTCAAAAGTTGTTTGAACGGATTCCAGCTGCATCTTGCCTGAAATGTATGCAAGCGTTAGCATACAGGACCAAGAATTTTGTAGATTTATGTTGTTGAAAGACTTTTGTCCTTTTCTAAAAATTATAGAATAACATACATAAAAGAATTTGCACAAATCATAAATGTATAGCCCAGTGCATTTTCACCAGTTGGATACAACAGCATAGGGAATGGAATTTGGAAAATGGAGTCTCTTTACCCTCTGTGCTACAGCCTGACACTAGAGTTTTGTTTCGTATTTTGAAGTTTGATAGAAGATTTCTTTTGAAAAAAAGGTTTCTACTACTAAATAGCCTTTGAAACCAGGTAGTCTCCAGCAGGTCTTCAACGACTTATAGTTCTTTTTTTCTGCAGGTATTTGCATGTTATGTGAAATCAAGTTTATTAGCCCAGGATTATTGAGAAATGCCATATGGAAATATGAACTAATACTGATCATAAATGATAGAAATAATAGAAACATTCAAAAATATTTTATTCAGCTTTATAGGAAAACCTGAAGAAAATGTCTTCTTAGATAACCTTCCGCTCTCTTCTCAGAAGTAGAGATTTAAAATTGATCAGTTGTAGACCCTTGTGGCATGTAAATGTCTGTCACCATGATGGCAGCTTCTCAGCAGCTGTCTATCAAACTACATATTCTCCGGAAAAAAGAAATAGTGTTCATTAATAGTTTTTGATGTGTTTTGAAAGGATTCTTTTCAAAATGTTTATTGAACTCTCACTGCCTAGGAAACACTGTCCTAGGCACTTGTACTAATAAGGATTAGACTAACAGAAAACAATCAACCAAACAGAAAAGAATAAGTCTTAGACTGACTTTGAGTGACAGAAAAAATGGTGACAGCGGCTCATATATGATGCATTCATTCAGTCAGTATTTGATGAGTTGCTTTTTGAATATATCTTCTGTCTCCGGTGCCATTCGGGGTACTGGATAGAGTTGTGGTGGTGGTGGTTTAGCTGCTAAGTCATGTTCCCCTCCTCTGTGACCCCATGGACTATAGCCCACCAGGCTCTGCTGTCCATGGGATCTTCCAGACAAGAACACTGAGTGCACTGCCGTCTCCTTCTCCAGGGGCTCTTCCCGACCCAGGGACCGAACCCATTGCTCCTGCATTGGCTGGCGAATTCTTTACCGTAAGCCACCAGGAAAGCCCACTGGATAGAGTACATGAACACAGAAGAAGTCTCTGGTCTCTTGAAATTTATACGTTCCAGAGAGAAGTCAGTGTATATCATGTCGGGTGGTTAGCTGTGGAATTCTAGGCCAGGTACTTTTTTTTTTTTGCAATTTAAGTTAAGAGATCAGAGAAAACCTTTGCATGAAAACGTGACAAAGTGTGAGGAGGTAAGACAAGGTCTATGAGAGAAGCACGTAACAAGAGGGGTGCACAGGCACCTAAGCCGTAGGTACAGATGTGACCTGGGATTGAGGGTGGAGAAGTGTGTAACAGGGGATATGATCAGAGAGGTGACATCCCATGGGACTCGCTGGTCGTTGTAAGGACTTTGATTTTGCTCTGAGATGGGGAGCCATCGGAAGGGTTCTGAGCAGAAGAGTGACAGCTGACTTGCATTTTTAAAGGATTGCTTTGGCTGCTCTGCTGGGGAAAATGGAGAACAGTGCCAGAAGCCGTGAAACCACTTGATGCTGTAATAAGAATCCCAGGGAGAAAGAATGTTGGCTGGGACCAGGAAGAGGTAGCTTGGAGGTGAGAGGGTTTAAGCAAAGCGTCTGCATTGAAGGTGGAACCAACTGAATTCATTCTGGGACTGGATGTGTGGGGTATGCGGGAAAGAGGGGAGTCATAACACCAGTCATTCACTGAGATGCAGGAGCATCGTCCAGGAGGAAGAAAAGTTCCAGTTTGAAAATGTGAGTTTAAGATGCCTATTAAACATTAAGGAAGGATATTCAACCCTCAGTTGGAGTTCAAGGCAAAGATCTAAGCAGCACAAAAATAGTTGTCATGTTTCAAGTTCAGAGATACACAGTCCAGGACTTGTCAGCCTGCATGGTCTCTTGTAGCCATACATGAAAGCTCATTGCACAATTTGCGAATCAGTCTTTTCTTAATATTTACCATGTGTGTGTGTTTTTAGTCAGTCATGTCCAACTCTGCGACCCCATAAAGTAGCCTGCCAGGCTCCTCTGTCCATGGAATTCTCCACGCAAGAATACTGAAGTGGGTTGCATTCCCTTCTCCGTGAGATCTTCTGGAACCAGGGATGGAACCCGGGTCTCCTGCACTGCACATGGGTTCTTTACCATCTGAACCTCCCTCCCACAAACACGTGCACAAAATCATTATCTTGAGGGAACGTTTTGAATAGTGTTACAAACCTGTCTATTATTGGTCTGTTTTGTATAGTACTTACCAGAGTCTTGAACATCTTATTAGTAGAAAGGAGTTGTCAGCTTTTTTTAGGTAATATGGTTTTCCATTAGATAGACTTCTCCCATCAGTACTGCTTTCTCTTCTAACAGTCTTGTGTCTTTCACGCCCTCCTTCTGGTTGCGGAGGGCAGGGCTGCTGCTCTCGCCCTGATGTGGGTGACGCGGCTCCGCAGGGCCGACCAGAGCCCGCCACTGCTGTGCCCCTCCTTTCCTCTGCCTGCCTTCTTTCTCTCTGCCTTTCCTTCCTCTAGACTCCACCGCAGAGAGAGGTGATTCCCTTGCAGTGTGATGTGTAGAAAAATGTAACAAAAAAAAAACCCTCATTATTTGAGCAGATCTTCCTTGACTTTTGATGATGTTACACTCAGATAAACCCTCGCAAGTTGAAGCTAAGTTGAAAACTCATTGAATACATCTGCCTAACCAAAGATCACAGCTTAACCTCGCCTAACTTAAACATGTTCAGAACACTCATATTCACCTCTAGTTGGGCAAAATCATCTAACACTAAGCCTAATTTATAAGAAGGTGTTGAATATCTCATACTGTTTATTGATTACTGTCCTGCAAGTGAAAACCAGAGTAGTTCTATGGGTTCAGATTGTAAGTATATTAATTCTTCACCCACATGGGCTGACTGGGAGCTGCTGCAGCTTGCTCTCCATCATCATGAGAGCATGTCCCACACATTGCTAGCCCAGAGAAAGCAACATTCAAGGTCTAAAGTATGGTTTCTGTTGAAAGCATATAGCTTTCCCTACCATCATAAAGTTGAAAAATCCTAAGTGGAACATAAGCAAGTTAATACCTAATGCAAATTATAATGTATTATTATATGGGATCCCCTCAAGAATCAGAGTGATGAACAGGGAAGCCTGGCGTGCTGCAGTCCCTGGGATCACAAGGACTCAGACAGGACTGAGCAACTGAATAAGAACAACAATAAGAATCAGAACAGGGCTTCGCAGGTGGCCCAATGGTAAAGAATCCACCTGCCAAGGCAGGAGACGCCAGAGATGCACATTTGCTCCCTGGCACAAGAAGATCTCCTGGGAGAGGAAATGACAACCCACTCCAGTATTCTTGCCTGGAAGATCCCATGGACAGAGCAGCCTGGCAGGCAACAATCCCTGGGGTCCCACAGAGTTGGACAGGACTGAGTGACTGAGCATGCTCCCGTGCATGCAATAATCAAGACAATGAAGGAAAAACTGAGCAGGAGGCAAGCTGAGGATCATCTGCCAGTCGTGTAGCATGGCTTCTTTCAGTTTACACGCTTGCCTGTTATGAACCAGTCTGCAATTTATTTTGAGTTTGTGCTGTTTTACCATCTTATCTTAGTTTTATGCTTTTCTGTCAACATAATGCATTTTATAATGATACTCTAGAACTTAGATTTTGTCTTCAGCCTACTTAATATTAAAGATTTTGTTAATGCTACTGAGGTTTTTGTCCATCATGTCCATCCAGTGTATTATTTTTGACGTGTGTTTTGTGAAATACTCTTAAAGCTTTATTATTACAGTTGTCTAGGAAAAATCATTATGTTTGGAGCTTTAAATGCTATAGGCTTTAGTTTCTCTGATAGAACAATTGTGTCTCGAATAGGAAGGGTAATTTAGTTTGCATGTTTACGTTGTTTTTTGGTAATATGTTGCTTTTAAAGCATTCTTCAAAGACATCAACTCCTCTGTAATGTATCATGGTATGTAAGAATGACTGACATTTCTTAGTAAACTTGTTATGAAATAAGGACGAATACCTCCAGGAGATATTCATAGATGATTATTATTTAATTACAGAGATTACATAAATGTATGCAATTTCTCCATTTTTATTTGAAATCTTAATGTGGTAAATCATAGAGGATGCATATTGCAGAGAACCTATATACATGATTTTTGTATCATGATTTCTGAATCTAAATATTTATAGTTGTGATTTTAACTTTTATTCAGAGCTTTTCTAACACCTCTAGTGTATAATTATCATAATGACTAGCCACTTGGAGAAAAGTCTGTGTCTTAGCTTTTAAAGTTTTAGATATTTAACCTGTTATATTTTCCCTTTTTAATGTTTTAACCTTTTGAGAGGTTAAACCCAAAATCCATTCTTTGAACAAACATTTGAGTATCTGCCCTGTGTTATGTAAACCGATGTACAAAGATGCATAATATATAGGTCTCTGCTCAGGAATCCCTGGGCAGTTAGGAGAGGAAGACACATGCTAAAAGTAATGGCTGTCATCCTTGCAAAGATAGAGATGGTTGCTCGGCAGGACAGGTGGGAGGGCGCGTCACCAGGACCAGATTGCCGTTTTGGCCTCTTACTGTGAAAGTATGAACAGGAGTGACTTGGATGGAGTGGGCAAAGCAGATAGACACGCTGTTTCCGGGATAAGGTAGGAATAGATGAAAGGGATTGGGTGGAATCAAACTAAGAGTTGATTGCGGAGTGAAGTGTGGCAGGTTAGGAAATAGGACCGCGCTGTCAATGGAACTCTGATGTTGTTGTGTAAGGAGTTTCTTGTCTGGTTTTTAAGCAGAGGTAAGGTATCTTTCAGAGAGGGCAATGGCACCCCACTCTAGTACTCTTGCCTGGAAAATCCTGTGGATGGAGGAGCCTGGTAGGCTGCGGTCCATGGAGTCGCTAAGAGTCGGAAACGACTGAGCAACTTCCCTCTCACTTTTCACTTTCATGCATTGGAGAAGGAAATGGCAACCCACTCCAGTGTTTTTGCCTGGAGAATCCCAGGGACGGGGGAGCCTGGTGGGCTGCCATCTATGGGGTCGCGCTGAGTCGGACACAACTGAAGTGACTTAGCAGCAGCAGCAGAGTATCTTTAAATTAATGTTTGTCTGAAAACTTCCATGTACAGTTTTGATATGGCTCTGAGAGAAACAGTAGGAGACCAGAGGTCAAAAAAGAGATTAGTGTTCCAGATCCCTTGAGTGGTGTTCAACTTAGCAAGGAAGGAGGTTGTTTTTTCTTTTTTTTAATTTTATTTTTTTATTTTTTAAATTTTGAAATCTTTCTTACATGTGTTCCCAAACATGAACCCCCCTCCCACCTCCCTCCCCATAACATCTCTGTGGGTCATCCCCATGCACCAGCCCCAAGCATGCTGTATCCTGCGTCAGACATAGACTGGCGATTCAATTCTTACATAATAGTATTTGTCAAGTACCATGTGAGGGATGTCACTATTCTTTGGATCTGAGGGTTCAAGAGAGGAAGGGTCAAGACTAGCAGGTTTCCAGCACAGGAGACAGCATTATGGTTTTACTGCCCACAGTCATTTGGAGATTGAAGATGGGCGGTTGGCTGGGGGGAGAAACACACAGTGTCTGAGGTGACTGAGGGATATCCCATCTGATTGAAAACGAAGTATAATGTAGAAGTTGAAAGTGCCTTAAAAATATCTAGTGAACTGTGTTTTATGTTGACTGTATTTTGTTACTTCTAAATAATGAAAAGGAAGAAAAAGATAAGACTAACTCATTGGTCAAGAAATGTGACATAGTTGAAAGATAAAATTCATACACGTCACATACAGAGATACCAGTAAATTAACACTTTCCAGGAGTGCAATTTAAAATTCTCTGTTCCAGTTGGGACTTCTAATAGCAAAAATTATCGTCACTGACCTCAAAGAACTTGAGACATGTTCAAGTTAATCTATGTGGTTACTCACATAGATCTTTGGACATAGTTTACTGTCTTTGTATATATAATTACTGAAGAGCACCGAGGACATTCTTAGATGCTCTTTAGTTCATACATCAGACGGCCCCGAGCATTCAATTGTATTTTATTCACGTAGAACTTGAATGCACCTTTCTTTCTTCCGACTGTGGTTTCATCTTTATGTAAAAACCAGCAGAGAAAAGTTAATCAAATACGGTTAAATTGTCTTAACTATAATGCACAAATAATGTAATCAGGTAGAGCTGATGAAGCTTAGATAATGGCTTAATGGGGTTTCTGTCTGTTAAGTAGTCACAGAACCATTTTGTGAGACACCTTTTTTTTCCTTATGATGCCAACCTGAGATGTTTGAATATGCCCCAGAGTTTCCTGACATTCCAAACATTTTACTCTTATAATAGTAACTTTTCTTTCTACAGCAGTTTTCCTGGCAATGGTGATAGTTGTGGTGATTTTTTGTTTGTTTGTTAGTTTCCTTTGATTTTAGTATTGATTCAGTCTTTAAGGCATTCACTGAGTCTTACTGAGTTCTCTGAATAAGATTAACATCTCATAATCCATTTTATTTTTAAAAAATTCTTCATCCTATATTATAGCAGTTGATCTTTATGAAATATCAGTAAGGTAAAAGTATGAGGTGAGATTCTTCGTATTTTACTCATGCGGCGATAGAACATTGTCCCTGACCCAGCTGGCTGTCAGTGAGTTGGGAAGGGCTCCCAGGATTCCCTGAGAAGCCTTTGCCTGAAGCCCTTCTCCCACCCACTGAGGAACACATGCTCCCTGGGATGGCTCTGTCTCCAGTCATGAGCCGCCAGTCCCTGCTGAGTGCAGGCATGGCTGCCACGCAGCTCTGAGGACAGCTTGTGGATCAGAAGTGCGCCCCTCTCAGCCTCCCTGCAGGCACTGGGGTCCTGCCTGCTGACCAGACACACACTGCCGTGTCCATGGGACAGAGGAAAAACTATGCATTTGACTTTTGTCCTGGTTCCTAACATCCTTGTTACATGATGAGTGTCTTTGTACACCAACGAGATGACTCAGGGCAGACGGGAGCAGGGCCAGCTTGGGGAACTTCAGGATGGGGGCATTGGTTGACAGAAGTACCAACCAGGAGGTCAGAGGGACACATGTTTCAGCCCTCCCTCTCGCCTCCACGTCAGGCAGGAGAGCCCACGATTGGGTTGATCGCAGCTGTGTCGTGAGGCTTTGCTGAAATGAAGAGGCACAGAGGCCTTGTGTTACAGTGAACACGTGGGTGCTCTGGGAGGCCGTGCGTGCACTGCGCCTAGAGAACGTGGGGCCTCGTGCAGCCCTCCTTCCGTGTTCTTGCCCTGGGCATGTCTTCCATTTGGCTGTTCCTGAGTTCGATCCTTTACAATAAAAGCTGTAGTAGCAAGTACAGTACTTCCGCAAGTCCTATGAGGCATCCCAGTAAATTATAGAAAATAAATGGGGTGGGGGGAGTGCATGAGAACCCTTGAATTAATCGTTGGTTAGAAGTATAGATGATCCCCGTAACTTGCCCTCTCAAGTGAGGGCAGTCTTCATGGGACCGAGTCCTTAAACATGTGGGTTCTGGGCTAACTCCAGGAAATGAGTGTCAGTGAACTGGGAGACACAGGTGGTTATTGGAGAAGTGGATGGTGTTGGAATGCTGTATTAGATATCAGAAAAAATTAAATAATCCACTTATGTTCCTTCCCAGTGTTTGCCTTGTGCTGTTTGTTACATGGGAGTTCCTCAGACTTACTTGTCTTTTCTCTAGATATCTATCTGCCAGATTTGATGTGTGTCTGTGTGTAGTAAAATCTGATCAGTGATTTAATCATAATATTTTAAGTATGTGATTTTGTTCAATAGTGTGTTAATAAATTTAATTTAAATGTTAATTAAAAATACAGTTTATTTGTCTTCCAACCATCCATCTATCCACAGAATACTTAAGTGTATTCCCCTGGGTTTAGCTGTATGTGGATTACTTGTGACTTTTACTAGGCACGAATGTATACAAAAAAAGCACTTTATTATTTAATAAACAGAGTTTACTTGTTCTCAGAGTACCAGTAAAGAAAGTTTGAAATTTGTTTCCCATGGTACTCAAAGAACCCCTGATATCTTTTCATTCCTGATGTAGATGACCTTGGAAAAGAGAGCAGAGTTTTCCCATCTTTTCTTTGTACATTTTTCCCCTCTCAAAAGACCATCATTTTGAAAAGTGCTCAAATTATGTTGAAATAGATTTAATTTTAAAAACTTCCTCTTTGCCATTTTTTTCTTAATTGACTGATTATTTTGTATTGTTTATGGAGGTCGAGGACTTTGATTTTCAACAAAAGACACTTCTTATATGTGGTTTGTGTATGTGAGCTTTACCAAAATTTTCCTGTTTTAAAAAATCTTTTATTTTCTTCATTTCTGGATTTAAAAATTAAAAGGTTTTTAAAACTTTAAGTGAAATTCACCTTTCCTTTATTTTCATGGATTTTTCATTATTATTGTAAGGTTTTTCATGTGTTTTGTTTCTAGAATATTTTACTGTTTTATATTATAATTTCGTCCTTTTAAGGCATGTAATATTCTCTCTTTTAGTTTCTGTAGAAACCCTGGAAAAGAACTTGAAGCAGATGGGAAGGCAACTTCAACAGCTTGAGAAAGATTTGAAAATCTTTCCCCCTTCTGAAGACTTGCATGATAAGTTTGTGACAAAGATGTCCATATCCTTTGATGTCTAAATAACTTTAAATTACTAGTCAATTAGGAGTACAATTTAACCTTTTAAGTGTACTTGCACAACCAGAAATCACTCTATAATGCCCAACTATAGAGCATTTATCCTTTACCTTCTTGCAAGAAAATTTATCAAGGGTTTTGCCTATAGTGAATAATACAGAGATTTATTCTGTTAATTTCATTCCTTTTTTTCCTTTTTATTAATCTAATACATTCTCATTTTCCTTCCATATGCCCTATTTCCTTCTGATGTTCATGTAAATTGAAAGGATAGGAAGATTCAATTTGAGGAAGTTTGAATTTAATATCATGTTGTGATATAGAAACTTTTGAAATGGACCAATACTTTTGAAGCAGATGAAGACTTTATAAACTGGTGTGACTGTCAGCTTAATTTCAAAAATGAATTTTTGCATATCAAAACTTAACTCATATTCGAGAAACTTTAAAATTTCTTTTAGAAATACTACACTGTTCCAAAAAGCAAAACTGAATTATCACAGTCTTACTGATATAGGTATTTTCCTGACCCAAATTAAATTGACCAATACATGTGTGTATGTGTGTATGTATGTATGTAGATATGCGTGTGTGTGTGTGTATATATATATATATATAAACTAATAGCATTAGGATTGTCCTGCTTAATTTAAGGTCCTTTGAATTTCATTATTTTGGTTTCACTAACTTTGTCAGTGGGAAGTGAAAGTTGCTCAGTCATGTCCGACTCTTTGCGACCCACCCCATGGATTATACACTGGAGTGTGCAGCCTTTCTCTTCTCCAGGGGATCTTCCCAACCTAGGAATCGAACCTAGGTCTCCCACATTGCAGGCAGATTCTTTACCACTTGAGCCACAAGTGAAGCCCAAGAATACTGGAGTGGGTAGCCTATCCCTTCTCCAGGGCATCTTCCCGACCCAGGAATCAAACCAGGGTCTCCTGCATTGCAGGTGGATTCTTTACCAACTGAGCTATCGGAAGCCTCACTTTGTCAGTGATCTCATCTTTAATGAGTAATTGAACTAATAAATTTTTTTTTTAATTTACAGAAACTAATGTTGAGTTGCTCTCCAAACCATTCTGTGAAATTAGAGATTTATATCTTTTGCCTTATAATAAAATATTACAACTGTACATCTTTAAAATCCCATATGAGCTTCAGAATTCCATATAAAAGGATAACCCACTTCTAAACAAGCACTTATAAGTAGATATTCCTAATATTTTATTTTAAACTGAGATACTTAAAATAACTACTTTTCCTCTTTTCATTTCTTCTTCCCTGAGATTTTGCAAATCACAAAATTATGATTTGGCTTGTCATAGACTTTATTGTACTGTATACTTTCAGCTTAATTGTGAATTAGTTCAGTTTTAGCTTTCTGCACCATCTCTTTTGGAAATATCATAAAAAGTCACTCCAGCAATAATCAATTCAGGGTAATGTGTTTGTTTCCTTTCATATGTTTCCTATCCACACAGTTTCTTCTTTCATTAGGCAGGATGTCTTTATCACTACATTTGAGAAGGTTGTGTTTTGAAAACTGAAGATGAAGTCTGTGTTTATGCAAGGTGTTTGCCACACCTTCTCCTTTGGCAGAGTACGGTTAAGCCTAAACATGTTATTGTAGAATTACATGTGGCATCATTCTTAACTCCCCCACCCACCATTTTATCATGTCACAATATTCATATATGGCAATATTGTGATCATTAAGAACTGTTCATTGAGGCACTTTTTCTTGTTCTGTATAGATAGAAAGCATTTTTGAAAAGGTTTTATTTGCATACAATTTATATAGAAAGCATTTTTGAAAAGGTTTTACTTGCATACAGTTTCCAGTAATACATTGTGCATGTACTAATTATGAATCTCAGTTATCTGGAACATAGGACCTGAAATAAATTCTTGAGATTAGAATAAGGTTAGTAGAATCCTGCTCAGCAGACAATTCAGGACCTATCCATATTTGTGTTCATATGACACAGAAGCTGAATGATGTTGGCTTATTGAAAGGTATGCAGCTCATAAAAAGCAGCCAGCAGGAAATCAGAAACAGGAAGGATGAAGCTTTGTTGGAAACAGTTTTTCATTCTGAGTACAATTATACTCCATGGACAAGAAAGCTCCTATATCCTGTCGCTAAATATCACAACCTAGATGCCTCTAATGAACTGATTAGCATTCATGTATCTCTTGGAAGTCAGATATATGAACAGTTGGTGCACTTTGCTATTGACAAAGCTTATAATCATAAATATTCTTTCCTGAGATTAGATTGCACTCGGTTGCTTTTCATCTTAGACATACCAGTTTCTAAGTAATTAAATTCATTCATTGCAAAGCTTTGTTTACTTTAATTAGGACTGACAACAAGTCAGATTTTGAATATTAAATACATTTATACAGATTTTATTAAAATGGCAAATTGTGAGCTTCTTACATCTAAGAAAATGGAAGAATTTGAGGACTAAATGCACAGTAAATAAACCTATGTTTAACTAAAGTTGGGGTTACTAACACTGGCAGTTTGTTTATGTTTTAAGTATTAGTGCTTATTAGTTGAAAGACATATCAAATGTTTGGTTCATCGGTCAATTCTGAAAGAATATGTGTGTTATCAAAGTTATTAATGGTTCATTTATGCAAATAGATATTTAGATTAAACAATCATGATTTGCTGAACTATTAAATAATTTGTTAATTGTTTTATATTATAGTGATACAATTTTGTTGTAATTTCATGAAATTTCTTGAGTAGCACTCAGTTATAGTATATTGTATTTTTATTCTAGCAGTACTTGTTTTCTTTACATGCACATCTTAATATCAAAAAATACAAAATTATATTCTTTAAAAGGCATACAGAGTTATTTCATTATCACATTGACTTTTTAGTAATAATTACCCTACTTTTCAATTGCTAAGTCTGGTGAGAAGTGTAATTAGAGTAATTTCACTGTAAGTATTTGCCTGAAAAATTTGTTCCATGATTTGTGGTAGGATCAACCAATATTGTTATATAATCAATATAAAGTATTATATGAAAGGTGTACATACTTCTTAAATTCTTTGTCCATGAGAAACTGGGAAAATGCCAGGATTAGTGTCATGCGATGCTTGTTCCTTTCTTTTGACCTTTACATTCTGGACTATATCTTATTTTAAGGAAAAATAACAAATAGATCCTAGCACATCACCCTCAGAATTCTCCTTGCACAAGCCTTTGCGTTTCTCTTTTCTCTGTGTCCCACTGTCTCCCAAGCCTCGTAGAAAAATCATTTTGCTTAATATTTTTGTATTTGCCGTAGAACTTACATGACAAGTTATTTGTCACTTTTTCATTTTTCTATTCTTTAAATTTCTTCTTTGTGATCACACTTTATTTTCATATTTTCTTCTTTGCTGTCCCACTGTATAACAATATTTTGGACACTCCAGAAATTACTAGGTAGATGCTAAACTGTCCCAATAAATTCCTTGAGAGGAAAACTTGCATATTACTTCTATCTATATTTCGCAGTGCATAAAGCACAGAATTTTTCTGGTAAAGCAACTTAGTACATTTTAATTTAATTGAAGTGTGATTAGGAAGTAAAATGGAAGAATGGAATAGGTGAAATGTAAACTTGCATAATACATGGTCCATTTGCAAGAGTGGGAAGTTAGGTAATTGAGTGATTTGTAAGAGCAGATTTTTCTCTTAAATTAGTCTTCTTTCCTCCTTTTTTTCCCCCTGGTTTCTCTCACTTGTTTTCCATTTAACACATTCTCAACAAACTTTAAAGACTTGGGTTAAAATATCCTTCTCTTCATCCTCTGTACAGCCTCAGATCTACAGTGATCTCTTCCTTCACAGAGGTCTTGCTACATTCACCATGTTGGGCTTGACAGGCATGCCTCGGTCACTGTCACTTTCTCAGCCAGGAGTTCCCTCACTGCCTTGCATAAGTTAGGCTCTGTCACTCTGTTCAGCATCACGCACAAATGTTTGTTTTTATCATCCTTATTACTGTCTGAATATCTCATTCATCTATTTACTATCTGTCACCACCCTCTAGAATGCATGTTTCATGGAAATGGGGACTCTGCCTACCTTTTTAGCCAGGGTTTTCCATTGTGTCTAGAAGAGACGTTCTCAGTGGGGCTCGATGAGTACTTTAGATTAGCTGACTGCCTGGCCGTCTGGGTCCCGGGTCATTGAGAAGATCTGTTGGGTGTTAGATGTTTGGCACTAGTTGAAGCTGATCCTTGTGAGGTGATTAATGGAAGTAAAGGTATCTTAGGTGGGGAGGTACAATAATATGCTAATAAAGGTAGAGTCTATTTGTGCCATATTGCTTGGGAATGAACAGAACTTGTTTAAATCCCAAATCTCAGTCTGACTACTCAGTTGGCCAAAACTAAACATATGTTGTTCAATGTGTATGAACACAGATCTGGTTCTCTTGTACCTTTCAAATGGGAAAATTCCACTGGGTCAAGTAGAAGTTCATCAGAATATTGCCTTAGTCTTGATAAAGGAAAAGAAAATAGATTTCACAAAAGTATCATGTAGTTGGATATATGTTAATATTTCTGTAATGAATTTTATCAAACTTGTTGAATAACTTGCCTTTCTCTAAAGCTCTTTATAAATATAGGACTTGTGCTGGGGAAAAAGTAAAGCCTTGTTACTAGTACAGTTATGGGCATTAATCTCTAACTGGAGTTCAACAATTGGCATGAGAACACCTGTGTTTGCTTTTTCTTTCCGATGATGACGATTTCTTTTTTTAATCGGAAGGTTCTGCTCTCTCTTAATGAGGTAGTACCTATCACTGGCCTCATTAAAGTAGCCCTTTATTCCATTCTATCAGATAGTCATTTATACTTCTGAGAATTTATTTGGCTATTTCCAATATCATTGCAATTCAGTCACAATCTTAGCATTTTTTGTCAGTAATTCCACTATTTAAAGTTGCACTTCATTTCCTTTGGGAGCAAATTGTCATATAGATAACAATGATAAGAATATTTAAAACTCTAGCTGTTGGAACAAGACCCCGTAATGTCCATGGTTTTGGCTCTTGATCCTCTTTCATATCATATCATTTAATGGAATTTTGCTATTTTTATTAAGTATGTCCAGGCATATTTCTGATATTTTATTAACTCTTGATTCTTACCTAAAAATCTAAGAAGTGTTATTGAATAATAGGGCTTTATTTTAACTTATTCACCAAGCTGATTGCTGTAAATGGGCATATTCCTAGGTATTAGAAAAAAATTATTAGTGTTTGTGGAGTACCTGTTATTACCTATGGCTGATTCATGTTGGTGTATGGTAGAAACCAACTCACTATTATAAAGCAGTTATACTACAATTAAAAATAAATAAAAAAACAAAAACCTGAAAGCCTTGTAAGTCATGATGAGGCAAAATAGGAGTACCTGTAGAACATACAATTAGGAATACCCACCATGTAGCACAACCTGTTGTCCAGGGTAACTACTTTTTAGGAACTCTGTTAGCTCATAACATTGCATCCAAATTGTATGTGTCTGTGTATGAATGCATGTATGCACAGTTTTATGAAGAGAGTTCCATGATTTATATCAGGCTTTTTAAAAATTTTATTTTGTAATTGGAGGAAAATTGCTTTACAATGTTGCACTGATTTCTTCCATACAGCTTCGAATTAGTCATATATATATATATATATTTATCCTCTCACATCAGACTTTTGAGGTTTCTTATCTTTCCTACCACAATTTAAGAGTGATGACAGTAGAGTGAAATTAGTCATCGGCACCAATACAGTTGCAAATGATTTTACTTAATACAACATCTAGAGAAAGGGCAGACAGTCACAGGTGATTAGCCCCCCAAATGTGGAAAGTTGCTCAGTCGTGTCTGACTCTTTGCAACCCCATGAACTGTAGCCCACCAGCCTCCTCCGTCCATTGGATTTTCCAGGCAAGAATACTGCGATGGGTTGCCATTTCCTTCTTCAGGGGATCTTCCTGACCCAGGGATTGAACCAGGTCTCCCGCATTGCAGGCAGATGCTTTACCATCTGAGCCACCAGGGAAGCAAGAACAAAGCACTACTAGGGGATTGAACTAGAAGGACAAACAAAGAACTTCGTTGCACAGAGTACAGTAGACTGCAGGTGCTGTGTATTCAGTGGAAAGTGGAACAGATAATCACTCTTAGTTGCAGAGATTAGACAAGGGAGCTTCATGGAAGAGGAAGAATTGAACTAAGCTTAAAATGATAGGTTTGGACAAGCAAAGGCGGAAAATGATTTCTCTTTTAGACAAGAGTTAAGGTGGCTCAGATGGTAAAGCATCTGCCTACAATGTGGGAGACCCGGGTTCAGTCCCTGGGTCAGGGAAGATCTCCTGGAGAAGGAAATGGCACCCCACTCCAGTATTCTTGCCTGGAAAATCCCATGGATGGAAGAGCCTGGTAGGCTACAGTCCATGGGGTCACAAAGAGTCAGAGACGACTGAGTGACTTCACTTCACTAAGGCTATATAAATGATCCATGTGGATATAGTCTCTATTTTGGACATAAATTTTAGTTCATAGGTTGAATAAATGAACCAACATTGATTTCTGAACTCGGTAGGTAAATAAAGGGATGCTTACTGCACATTAAAAAGGAATCAGCAAAAGTTCCATGTAATGATAATTTCTGAATGCATTTGAAATGTGATTTCTATTTACATAAATTCACTTCACCTATTAGCATTTCACAAATGTGGTTGTTTCACAAGATGGTATATGGAGATACATGTATGTATTATAATTGCTTATGATTTTGTGATTTTAATATACAAAATCTTTTGTTCATCCAAGGATTAAAAATGATACTAGATATAAATGCATTGACTGCTAGTCCTGTTTTGATCTAGATTTTTAGAAAGTATAAGGAGACATTTGAATATTATTGAAACTGCTGAACTATAATTTTAAATCATATTATGAGATCTGATAAGAGGCAAATTAGAAGAAAATATCCTTGAACCCAGTCGTAGAAGCAAAATGTTAAATATTTAAATATTTAACTTTTCTGATTGTTTTACCACTGATAATTATGCATCACAGTGAATATTTCATCACTGTACAGTATGGATTGAATTGTAAGAACGGTTAACTATTAGAGCTAGTTTTGGCATTTTGGAGATGTGTAATAATGGCTAACAATTAAAACATATTACTTAAGGATTTTTTTTCCCTAAAACATTTCTTTGTAAATTTCAGAGTACCTTAACTGTAATATACAGCTTTGTTATCAGTGCAAAAGAACAATATGAGAAACTTTCAAAATTGCATGAAAACATGGACAAGTTATACCAGAATATAATGGTGTACTATGCCATCGACGTCAAGAAGGTGTCCGTAGAAGACTTCTTGACTGATTTGAATAACTTCAGAACCATGTTTACGGTATGTTAAAAATCTTAATTTGTTTTTTAAAGGTATATCTATATTACTTCATTTACTGTTTAGTAATTTATTCTACTCCTGTTGTCTGTAGTAAAACTTATACGTTTTCAGATGTTAAAAGTTAGCTTTAAAATTTTTAGATTTTTAAATCTATTGAAAAAGGTACGTTTTGTTCTTTTTTGGGCCTTCCCAACATTAAGTTGTAATCAGAAATTTTGATTGAAAAAGTGACAAATTCTGAAGTTTTTCATAAAGACTCCCCTCCTGGCTGATTACAAAGCACTTTTGTAATAAGTTTTTGGCTCTGAATTTGTTTCTTTATGCTTAAGATCAATTTTTATTTTTGTGGTATAATTTCACCAAATTCTGTAGAGTTTTTATGAAGCTTTTTTTCCCTTTTCTTTTCATAATGCATTGTACAATAAGCTACCTGTGATTTGCCTTTGAATGGATTTTACGTTCCTAGGGTTTCCTTTAGATGCTTTAATAGGGAGGTCAGGTCTCTGATGTGGAATCCTTTCATTTAGGCATTAAAAAGATCTTTTGAAAAGTATTAGCTGATTAAATGGGGGAAAAAACCCACACACATATTAAAGTGAGAAAGCATTGTTGTCTCCCTAAGGAAACTGGTGATACATTTTCATTTCTACAATGAAAAATTACATTGTTCGTAATAGATGGGTGAGTCACTTTTGTGTTTCAGCAAATGTTTATGGGGATTAAAAACTTTTGAAGTATAAAGAAAAAAAAGTTGAATTTAAAGAAAGTTGAATTTATTTTTAATTTCAGGAAAGCTTTATTGCTGAATTTATTGGACTTAGTTTTAATCATCTGGTTATGACTAGATAGCCTTTCAATAAAAAGTCAATATTTTAAATGAAAATTGGTTCACAAGTCTAGTTTACTTCCTCCATAAATTCACAGTGTTTTTCAAAATTATTTTTTCACTAGCAGAAAAAACTTTGACTATTGGATATACTTATGTGCCTATATGTGTGATATACTGCATAATATGCTACTTTAATTTTTATGTTTTATGAGTCAACATGGTTTAGTAGAAATAGTGAAGGCTTTGCAGTTTGAGAGAACAGCATTTGGATTCCACACCAGTTAGATGACTATAAATACTTTTAACATTTTTGAGCCTCAGTTTCCATATTTGTAAAAGAAAATGTTCATTCTTTTCTCATGGTAGTATTTAAGTACTAAATGAGATAAGTATTAAGTATCACAGCTCTTGGTACATGGTAGTTGCTTAATAAATTATTATGCCATGATGGGTTAACTCAGTAAACTTGAGGTAGTCAAACCCTGCACATTTCAAAGAAATTGCTGGTCCTTGACTGGCTCTGGGGAACAACTGTAAACTCTTGGAATATCCTGCCCAATAAAGCAGTTTTTGTATACCCAGGACCTTGGGCCAAGCTAGATAGTTATGCAAAAAATGTGATTTATTGTGAACACTTGTTTTTGTTCACCTGGGGCCTTGGGCCACACTGTGTTGGCTCATCCTCTGTGTGGTGTTGAAGACTGAGGGGCCAAGGTCGTTCATGCTGGAGGTCTACGTTCTGGTCTGCATGACTGACCTCCTCAATAACTCTTGGTACCAAGGCTTGGTTGAACTTCCCTTCTTGCCAGTACATCGTATCACATGTGTTGTAACATGTCCTTGCTGGAATAATGAAACTCTACTGGGAGAAGACAACTGTGATTTCAGTCTGTCTTTTCCCTGTAAGAAGCTGTGACAGCGAGTATAACAAAGTTTCTGAGTTCTGTGGCTCCCTCCAACAAATTATCAAACCTGAGGGTGGTCTTGAGGATCCATGACACAATTATGCATAAAATTATAAAATAATAATACCGATCAGATACTGAATATTTTCTGTGAACAAGATAGTTTTCCAAATGCCTTACATGTATCAGCCAGTCTTCATGATAGCTCTGCATCCTTTTGCTGTCTCTATTCCCCACTTGAGCAAATGAAGAAAGAGACCAAGTCTGTATTGTATGGTTTTGAATCACATCTAATTCCACATCTGCCTTAGATCTGGTAGGATTTCTGTGGGTTACTTAGCATCCTTACTTAGTAGGTGGTGGGCAGAGGGAAAAGAGTTGGAGTGGAGAAAGGGTTCAAGGTGGAGGGTGATAAGGTGAGAGCTATACTTTGTTTCAGAGTTCACATGGCTCCTGGAAGTAGCTGCTACCATACACTTCCTACATACACAGACATGCACACACGCGCTCATATTCACACTGTACTAAATTGAAATCATTAGAGCTAAGTATAAAACACTTTATTTGAATAAATAATCTGGAGAGGGAATTTTCTTTAGAATAACCATAAGCATAAAGAAGACTATAAGGGAAGTACAATTTTGCAGGCAAATTTTTTCTTCCTTTTTTTATGATTAGAGTCCTTGAATTTTAGACATTGTGTCATTTTTTTTTTAAATTGGGAGAAAAGTGCTGTACAGTAGACATTTAGAAAGACCACAGTGTCAAGACTGATAGAAATTACTATTAGGTATTACTGATAGATAAATGTCTGTTTGTCAGTGTCTTCTGATCTCTTAGGTTGCTGTTAAATTCCATATGATTCAACTTCAGAAACTATGCTAATTTCAGGAGTTAGTATGAAAATACTAGGGATAGATGTAGAACTTTCATATGTTGAAGGTTGTTCTGGAAAATCACATTAATACAATAGACATCTAAGCTGCTTCCATTTCCTAGCTGTTGTAAAAAGTGCTGCAGCGAACACTGGGGTATTGAAGTACATGTGTCTCCTTCAGGTGTGGTTTTCTCAGAGTATATGCCCAGTAGTGGAATTGCTGGGTCATATGGTAGTGGGGTTGCTGGGTCATATTCCTTGTTTTTTTAAGGAATATACATACTGTTCTCCACAGTGGCTGTATAAATTTACATTCTCACCAACAGTGCAAGAGGGTTCCCTTTTCTCCATATCCTCTCCAGCATTTATTGTTCATAGATTTTTTTTTTAAATTTTAAAATCTTTAATTCTTACTTGCATTCCCAAACATGAACCCCCCTCCCACCTCCCTCCCCATAACATCTCTGTGGGTCATCCCCATGTTCATAGATTTTTTAAATGATGGTGATTCTGACTAGTGTGAGGTGATACCTCATTGTAACTTTAATTTGCATTTCTCTAATAATAAGCAATGTTTAGCGTCATTTCTTGTGTTTTTTGGCAATATGTCTTTGGAGAAATGTCTGTTTAGGTCTTCTGCCCATTTTTTTTATCGGGTTGTTTGTTTTTCTGGTATTGAGCTCCTTGTATATTAACGGATGTGTGTAGAATCTAGAAAGATGGTACTGATGAGTTCAGGGCAGCGGTGGAGACACAGACACAAAGAACAGTCTTGTGGACCCGATGGGAGAAGGAGAGGGTTGGATGAATTCAGAGAGGAGCATGGAAATATGTACACTACCATATGTAAAATAAATGCCCAGTGGGAATTTGCTGTGTGACACGGAGAGCTCAGCCCAGTGCTTGGTGGCGACCAGAGGGGTGGGCTGGGGTGGGAGGTGGGGGGGCGGGGTTCGGGAGGGAAGGGACATATGTATACCCGTGGCTGATTCATGTTGATATATGGCAGAAACGAGTACAATATTAGGAAGGAAATATCTTGCAATATAAATTTTTTTTTAAATACACTAGGCAGAGACACATATTTTCTCTTTAAGTTACTATTAAGATATGTTTGCACTGTTAAAATGCTTAATATGTTAAAATATGTTCACATTGTTACATCATTCACAGGCATTCATGACCCCGGTCATGAATGAGCAGGAAATTCTCCTAAAGTGGAGATCTGTCTTGAATTGCACATAAGAAGTTGGAGCACTCATTCTACACCTGCCCTCCTCTACAGCAGCTTTCCATGGAGTGTTTGCTCTGGAGTTCAGGCCACTCTGCTTATTTTTCCCAGTGCTTGGTGCACTCCCTCCATATTTTGCCTGGCTGATTTATTGTACTCACCGTTCTGATCTCTGCTTAGACTTTTCTTCGTCTAGTATCAGATGCCCCCAACTACAGTCGGTAACATTCTCTCATAGCTAACATATCTACTGTCAGTCAAGTGCCAGGTACTATTCTATCATTTAATCCTTACAACAACAAACAGATGTGGTATGTGTACTGTGATTATTCCCATTTTACAGATGAGTAAACTGAGGCTTAAGAGAGATAGTGACTTACCCATTGTTACACAGCTAACAGGTGACTGAATGGAGATGCTAGTCCAGGGAGTCTCCCCGCTGTTACTAGGATCTCCCATCTAATGTGTATAGGAAGAGCTGTTCAGCTTCTTTTCTTTCGCCTTCCCTCTGTCTTTCCCTTCTTCTCTCCCTTGCCTCTTCCTTCCTACCTTCCTCTCTGAGGCCCTTTTTGCATTAGTTAACAAAGGAACGTCTGTTCTCGTCTGCTCCCCAAGCCCTGTAGAATAACAGGGAAGCTTTCATGATCTTGTGGCTTCCTCTGAGAAATAGCTGTTAACTGTGACAGCAGTTTTGTCCCAGTCTTTTCTAGTTGGGGATTCTCAACTAGGAATCAATTTATTATTGTTATTTTAGCAATCTGTTGTGGGTGGTGTGCTCATTGGGAATAGTATCTGTTTAGAACTATTGATCAGCTACCAAGAAGTAGGGAGTAAGCTTCCATTGTAATGTTTTAGCTTTATTTTTCTTATTATCTTCAGCCAAATACAATTGCCACTGATGGAGTTCCTAGGACCCTGTACTAGGTGCTCTTCATGTGTCACCCCACTTATCTTCACAGCATTTTAGTGAGGTACAGAATGTTACCTGGAGGAAACTGTGGGCTGGAGGATAACAGTCCATGCCTTAGCAGAGCTGCTTCAGAATTGCCATGCACGGGATTAGACGGAGGCCTGCCTTATTCCACAGCATGTATTTTTCTCATTTTTAATACCATTTCTAAGTACTTGTTCATCAGAGAGTTTGTAAGAAAAGTCAAAATGTAATTTTTAAGGGTGTTTTTGATAACTTACTAGACGGAATCATCACAAAGCATTCTTCATTTCCTCACCCCTTCATAGAATAACTTTCTGTTTACATTGACGAGTGCATGATAGAAAAATGTGTGCAGATCTGGTACTGTTTCAAAGCATAAAATGTTCACTTTTAAAATTAAAGGCCTATTAATGCAAACCCTTGTGGTGAGGTGAGGGTTAAGGGGAGGGGTAGAGAGTCAGTACCTCTCTGTAATGGATTTTTATTTCCTGTAGGACTGATGTGGGGAATAAAGTTCAAATTGGAGGCACTCACTGCAGGCTGAGGGAATTGGTGGCCCACCAGGCATGAGACTTCACCAAAATTTGTGCCTTCATTCACATACTGTTTCATAACAATGATTGCTTTCCACTTCGGTCTGGTTTCAAACTCATTGTTATATGCCATTACCAATGGACCTGTAATGAATAGGGTAAAACTCTTCTCCAGGATGAACTGATGAATTTTAGTCAGATCTGAAAAGAACCCTCTTGTCCGTCTTTATTTTATCCAACAGCTGTAGGATGCTTGTGTTTGTTGTTAGAAGTTAAGACTAACCTTAGTTTCTCTCATTGGTCACTGTGACTTTGAAGAATATGTTTGTCCTGGTCCCACTTCCCACTCATCTTCACATTACAGAATTTTGTTCAAACTGCTTTTACATCCTTAGGCTCAAATTACATGGTTTGTTCTTCAACACTCTCATCTCTTATCCTGATAATGCTTAGGTTCTTTATCACTGAAAGGTCTTTTGCTACTTTCTTTCTTTAACCAGAATTAGTAGCACATTGAAACAACACTCTTAACTCCTTGAGCAAATTTCACCTTACACCTCATTTATATTGCTGAACATTGCATCTTTTAGAGATACATCTAAGTGCTTTTACTTCTTAGAATTCCTATATTTGTCTTCTTATAAGTAACATGTTTCTAAAAATTTTATTTTGAAGAATATATCATTTTTCTGTTTTAATTAGACATAGCTAACTATGTTGATATTCCCCAACAAACCTTCCCTTCCATCAGGAAACTTCCACAAGCCTCTTATCCTTGTCCATCAGACAACAGACAGAAAGAAAACCACGCTTAAGGAAAACTAACCAAACTGATCACATGAACCACAGCCTTGTCTAACTCAGTGATATGAGCCATGCCGTGTAGGGCCACCCAAGATGAATGGGTCATGGTGGAGAGTTCTGACAAAATGTGGTCCACTAGAGAAGGGAATGCAAACCACTTCAGCATTCTTGCCTTGAGAACCCCATGAACATTATGAAAAGGCAAAAAGATAGGCCCCTGAAAGATGAACCCCCCAGGTCGGTAGGTGCCCAATATGCTACTGCAGAAGAGGGGAGAAATAGGTACAGAAAGAATGAAGAGATGGAGCCAAACCGAAAACAATGCGCAGTTGTGGAGATGGAAGTAAAGTCCAATGCTGTAAGAACAATATTGCACGGGAACCGGGAGTGTTAGGTCCATGAATCAAGGCAAATTGGAAGTGGTCAAACAGGATATGGCAAGAGTGAACATCGACATTTTAGGAATCAGAACTATAATGGACCAGAATGGTGAATAGAATTCAGGCGACCATTATATCTACTATTGTAGGTGATGAATCCCTTAGAAGAAATGGAATAGCCCTCATAGTGGACAGAAGAGTCTGAAATGCAGTACTTGGGTGCAATCTCAACAATGACAGAATCTTCTCTATATCTGAGGCAAACCATTCAATACACAGTAATCCAAGTTTATGTACCAACCACTAATCCCAAAGAAGCTGAAGTCGAAAGGTTATATGATGACCTCCAGAAATAACACCAAAAAAGATGTCCTTTTCATCATAGGGGACGGGAATGCAAACTTAGAAGTCAAGAGATACCTGGAGTAACAGGCAATTTTGGCCTTGGAGTACAGAATGAAGTACTAACAGAAATTTGCAAAGACAACACACTGGTCATAGTGAACACACTCTTCCAACAACCCGAGAGACGACTCTACATGTGGACATCATCAGATGGGCAATACTGAATTCAGATTGATTATATTTTTCTCATCAGAAAATGGAGAAGCTCTATACAGTCAGCATAAACAAGAACAGGAGCTGACTGTGGCTCAGATCATGAACTCCTTATTGAAAAATTCAGGCTTAAATTGAGAAAGTAGGGAAAACCACTAGTCTATTCAGATATGACCTAATCAAATCCCTTATGATTATACAGTGGAAATGACAAATAGATTCAAGGGATTAGATCTGATAGACAGAGTGCCTGAAGAACTACAGACGGTGGTTTGTGACATTTTATAGGAGGTGATGATTAAAACCATCCCCAAGAATAAAGAAATGCAAAAAGGCAAAATGGTTGTCTGAGGAGGCCTAACAAATAAATACCTGAGAAAGGAAGAGGAGCTGATGGCAAAGGAGAAAACAAAAGATATACCCATCTGAATGCAGAATTCCAAAGAATAGCAAAGTAGAGATATGAAAGCCTTCCTCAGTGATCAGTGCAAAAAATTAGAGGACAACAATGGAATGGGAAAGTCTAGAGATCTATTCAAGAAAATTAGAGATACTGAGGGAACATTTCATGCAAAGATGGGCACAGTAAAGGACAGAAATGGTATGGACCTAACAGAAGCAAAAGATAGTAAGAGGATGTGGCAAGAATACACAGAAGAACTGTACAAAAAAGATCTTCATGACCCGGATAACCACGATGGTGTGATCACTCAGCTAGAGCCAGACATCTGAGTGTTAAGTTAAGTGGGCCTTAGGAAGCAACGCTACAAACAAAACTAGTGGAGGTGATGGAATTCCAGCTGAGCTATTTCAAATCCTAAAAGATGATGGCAAGAAAGTGCTGCACTGAATATGCCAACAAATTTGGGAAAGTCAGCAGTGGCCACACTGGAAAAGGAAAGTTTTCATCCCAATCGCAAAGAAAGGCAATGCCGAAGAATGTTCAAACTACCGCACAATTGTGCTCATCTAACGTACTACTGGAAGAAACACAAGCTGGAATCAAGATCACCGGAAGAAATATCAATAACCTCAGATATGCAGATTACACCACCCTTATGGCAGAAAGTGAAGAGGAACTCAAAAGCCTCTTGATGAAAGTGAAAGAGGAGAGCGAAAAAGTTGGCTTAAAGCTCAACATTCAGAAAACAAAGATCACGGCATCCAGTCCCATCACTTCATGGCAAATAGATGGAGAAACAGTGGAAACAGTGTCAGACTTTATTTTGGGGGGCTCCAAAATCAGATGGTGATTGCAGCCATGAAATTAAAAGATGCTTACTCCTTGGAAGAAAAGTTATGACCAACCTAGATAGCATATTCAAAAGTAGAGGCATTATTTTGCTGACTAAGGTCCGTCTAGTCAAGGCTATGGTTTTTCCTGTGGTCACGTATGGATGTGAGTGTTGGACTGTGAAGAAAGCTGAGCACCGAAGAATTGATGCTTTTGAACTGCTGTGTTGGAGAAGACTCTTGAGAGTCCCTTGGACTGCAAGGAGATCCAACCAGTCCATTCTGAAGGAGATCAGCCCTGGGATTTCTTTGGAAGGAATGAGGCTAAAGCTGAAACTCCAGTACTTCGGTCACCTCATGCAAAGAGTTGACTCATTGGAAAAAACTCTGATGTTGGGAGGGATTGGGGGCAGGAGGAGAAGGGGACGACAGAGGATGAGATGGCTGGATGGCATCTCGGACTCAATGGACGTGAGTGCAAGTGATGGACACTTGCAACTCCGGGAGATGGTGATGGACAGGGAGGCCTGGCATGCTGCGATTCATGGGGTCGCAAAGAGTCGGACACGACTGAGCGACTGAACTGAACGTACTAACAAAGTAATGCTGAAAATTTTCCAAGTTAGGCTTCAACAGTACGTGAACTGAGAACTTCTAGATATTCAAGCTTGATTTAGAAAAGGCAGAGGAAGCAGAGATCAAATTGCCAACATGTGTGTATTATAGAAAAAGCAAGAGAATTCCAGGAAGACATCTTCTTTATAGACTATGCTAAAGCCTTTGGCTGTGTGGATCACAACAAGCTATGGAAAATTCTTCATGTGATGGGACTACTAGAACACCTTACCTGCCTCCTGAGAAATCTGTATGGTTGAGAACAAACAGTTAGAACCAGATATGAACATACTGCTTCCAAATTGGAAAAGGATTATGCCGAGAATGTATATGGTCACCCTGCTTATTTAACTTATGTGCAGAGTACATCATGAGATGCGCTGGGCTGGAAGAAGCACAAGCTGGAATCAAGATTGCTAGGAGAAATATCAATAACCTCAGATATGGAGATGGCACCACCCTTATGGCAGAAAGTGAAGAGGAACTAGAGAGCCTCTTGATGAAAGTGAAAGAGGAGAATGAAAAGCTGGCTTAAAACTCAGCATTCAGAAAACTAAGATCATGGCATCAAGTCCCATCACTTCTTGGCTAATAGATGGGGAAACAATGGAAACAGTGACAGACTTTATTTTCTTGGTCTCCAAAATCACTGCAGATCCTGACTGCAACCATTAAATTAAAGGACACTTGCTCCTTGGAAGAAAAGCTATGACAAACCTAGGCAGCCTGTTAAATAGCAGAGACATTACGTTGCCAACAAAGGTAAGTCAAGTCAAAGCTATGGTTTTTCCAGTAGTCATGTACGGATGTGAGAATTGGACCATAAAGAAAGCTGAGCACCAAAGAATTGACAGTTTTGAACTCTGGTGTTGCAGAAGACTCTTGAGATCCTTTGGACTGCAAGGAGATCCATCCAGTCCATCCTAAAGGAAATCAGTCCTGAATATTCATTGGAAGGACTGATGCTAAAGTTGAATCTCCAATACTTTGACCACCTGATGCAAAGAACTGACTCATTTGAAAAGACCCTGATCCTGGGAAAGATTGAAGGCAGGAGGAGAAGGGGACAGAGGATGAGATGGTTGTATGGCATTATTGATATGCTGGACATGTGTCTTAGTAAGCTCTGGGATTTGGTGATGGACAGGGAGGCCTGGCGTGCAGCAGTCCATGGGGTCACAAAGAGTTGGACATGACTGAGTGACTGAACTCAGCTGAACTATGTAGACCTTTTATGTTTACCATATTATATATTCATGTATAGAACTGATGTGCTTACACTTAAAAAAGCCAGACTTTTTGGTCCATGTAACTTTTATCCTGGTCACATGCACATTGTCTTTTGGGATGTTGATGTACTGGGAAAAATCACTAGGCATCCTGCTTTATAAATAAGTTCAAAGACCATATATATCTGGACACCTCAGTTTAGGGTTAGGGTTTTGAGGTCAACAGAAAGCAGTCCCTGCCTTTTTAAAGGGATTACTTTTGGATACACAAAAGTTGGAGGATCATTGTCGTTTTCTTGGGTGTGTGTGCTTTGGGTTTCGATATATGTGCTGAACATTGCAATTATTATTTTCTAGCCCATAAAGTCCAGTTTATTACTCCCTAAAGTTTGTTTCTCACATATATACCTCCCATCTGAATTATGTGTGATTACAATCAAGGAAAAGAATTCCCTTTGGTTTCTTCACATTTTAACTGATTGCTGAATTCTCCCTGTGATAAGCCTCAGCTTTTGTTTGTTTTTAATAGTGATGTTTTGCTCTCCTTGTCACTACTGGGGAGACAGCAGGGAGACACTCCTAGCTAAGAGTGCAGGCTCTGTCTTTGAAGGGCCTTGGGTGATGTGTCTTTGGCAGGTTACTTAACTTACTGAGTCCCAGCTCCCTGTTAATAACAGCTTGCGTTTCTTAGAGATTTTACAGTTTCAAGATCAGATGATACAATATTCATTTACCCTCAAAATAAGTGAGTTCTCTGTGGAGAATACAAGTAATTTTCAACTTTTCCATTTCATTATAGTAAGATTGATAGTTTAAATAGTTTTATCTCTTTTATGCTTCCTTATACAATACTTTGAAATAAATAGCTACCTATTTTCAATCAATAGCTCTGTCTTTAAATTATGTCTACAATTTTGTAAAAGTTATGTTTCATCTAGTTAAAGTTTTATCTTTTATGTTGTTTGCGGACTCTAAGTTGAACTTTGTTTCATGTGATTGAAAGATGACTGTGTAGTAAGCAAATATAAAATCAGTTGTAATTCATTTTGTCCTGCTGCTTTTGTCGATTAAATACAACCTATCTTTCCAGTAAATACTAAAACTAGTGATTTCCTGAACAAAAATGAAATTATCCAATGAGAAGATATTTAGTAAAATTTTTGTATATAGGACAGCTAGCACAAATCTCGTTTGCCAAGTCATTTAAATTACCCAGAATTGATTTTTGTCAACTCTGAATATCATTTCTGATGATTACTGTATAGACCAAGTAGGTGACCAGCAGGAACTCCAAGGGCAGTAAGCATCTTCTTTGTGTTCCTGAAATCTTGAAGATGGGCTTACTGTAGTTTATCAGAGAGAAGAAAATCATGTAAAGTTCCTGGGATTGGTTGTTGAGCCAGCTTATGTATTTCTAATAGGGAGTGTCTTCTATCCTGATTTTGGTGGGGATACAATTTGAAAATTACCTTCACTGGAACTATTGTTATTCCGAGATCATACTTAGAAGTATAAAGCTCCAAACCTAGACCAAAATAAATATTCTATTGGATCTTCTTTTATTCTTATCCTTTAGTATCTGTTTATTTAAAGAATTACATCGGTTCCAGGTGCTGAATATTTGGGTTTGCAACTTGAAAATGAATTCTGTTAGGTTCTTCTAATCTTTTTTCTCGATTACACCTAGGTGAATTGGCTTAACTTTTCTCTTTACCTAAAAGATTTCTCCTTTGCATTGCTCAGTGGGATAATAAATGCATTTGACTGACAGGTTCTGTATGAATAAATTACTGGTGATTTGTATTAATGTATCTCTTACATTTAAATATTTTGTTTACTGAAATAATATCTCACAAAGTAAAGACTAGATAGTTTTTTAAAGTAGTGTAACCACATTTATTTAAGAATGTATTCTAGTATCAAACAGCAAAGTACAAGAATGTAAAAGTGAAATTGCTTTTGCACCAACCTAATATTTCATATTGGGGTATAGCCGATTAAGAATGTTATTGTAGTTTCAGGTGAAGATTGAAGGATCTTAGTCATACATGTACATGAATCCATTTTCCCACCAGTCCCCCTCCCATCCAGGCTGGCAATAACACTGAATAGAGTTCCATGTGCTATACAATAGGTCCTGTTGTTTCTCCGTTATGAATGTAGCAATATGTACATGACCTTCCCAGACCTCTTAACTCTCCCTTTCCCCTGACAACCATAAGTTCTTATTCTACATCTGTGTGTCTCTGTTTTGTAAAAGTTGATTTATATCATTCCTGATTCCACATATAAGGGATGTCATATGATATTTCTCCTCCTTCTGACTTACTTTGTGCCACAGTCTAGGTCCATCCATGTTTCTGTAAATGGCATTATTTCCTTCTTTTTAAGGGCTGAGTAATATTCCTTTTTATATATGTACTGCATCTTCTTTATCTAGAAAGACTAGATTATTTTAAAACATTAATAAGCATGGCAATTGATAATGGAGAAACAAGAACTCAACTAAATAGCTGATACATCATAATAAGTATATTAACTCACATAATTGAAAAGATAGCACTTAACTAGCATACCACAAATGAAAGTGAATAAAATGGCATATTCTTTGTACATTAAATATACTGGTCTTCCATGTTCTGAGCAAAGACACAGAAAGAGGGGAAAAAAAAACACCTGACTTAAGGCTACTTTTTATGTTATGTTTAAACATTACCAGGTTTACATGAAACGTGCTGGGTTTTGACTGGATGATTTCCCTGAAGAACTGATTAGCAGTAGTTAAAAAAAAAAAAGGCTGTCCTGTCAACAGGCCTGTCTCTAAGCACTCTTCCTCATGGTTGCTGTCTTGTATCTAGCCATGCCTTTATTTAGCCTTATGATTGGGATATAAAAAGAATGTATTTACAGTATATCACTTCCAAATACAAGGGAAGAAAACATATTTAATGGAAAAATCAAGTTCTACTTCGGGAAAATCTTAATTATGAACATTTCATACTTTATTTATTTATTAAATACATTGTTGAATAGCTTGAAAAATCTCTTTTATTTGAAAATTTTAGAAAGTGCTTGAAGGAATTGCAAACAAACTCATAGCACTATTATGAAAGGTCAGTAACATTAAGTCCCTAATGAGTTAATATGTAATTTGGTAAAGAGAAACTTGAAGCTAAAACTGTTTAATCATAAGTACCTGTGCATCCTTTGGGACATTCTCAAAGGATAGTTTTCTGTTTTCATAAGTTTCACAGGTCTTGGAGAGTTCAACTAATAACACCTTGTCGTGAATGATAAGGTGATGAAATTTTGGTGCCAAGATATCATGCTTCACAGTTCTCATTAATAGCATTTTTAAATTGGATTTGGTAATACCAGAGGACATAACTTGATTAATTTTTACTGTCATTCTAGATCCCTTTCTAAAGCATGTACCTTGTAATTATTGCAAATAGAGGTTTCTAAGAATAAACTTGTTTTTTTGTGAAGTAGTTACAATCTATTTAGTTAAAAAATAATTTTGATGGAAAGCTGATACATAGATCACATACCTTTTATATCCTTAGAGGCTTTTTTGACTGGTATTAATTATCTAATTTTTTTTCTTTCATGTTCCATATAATTAGGAGTACAGGAATGCATTTCTAAGGTAGTCGTGAAGAATTTCTAGGAAGCAGTCATGCCATAAAGCTGAGCATTGCCTCTTTTTAAGGTTAAGTAAGTCCTAACAAGCATTTAGTGGGAATGTGCTGAACTCTTCTATGATTTACTTTGAGAAAATTAGCCTATGTCTTCATAGTCCTAATACCCATCTCTCTGAAAAGCATGCAGATTTAAATTCACTTTGTCTTAACTCATTTCAGGGATTTGATACAAAATTGACCACTTAGGCAAGAAGAAAAGATTTTTGTGTTTAGTAAAAACTGTACCAAGAAATTCCTGGCTTACATAGCTTAACTATCCATTAATGTTGACAAGAATATAACTCTGGACAAGGAGATATTTATAACTTTTTTATTTGATAAAATTGCCATGAATTTTCTGTTACAGAAATATATAAGAAATTATCTTGTGTTGAGGTGGGCAGATTAAACTATTTAAATAGGAAACAATCAAATAGAGAAGTAAAATCAGAAAGTCAGGATCTGTGCAAGTCTACTTGTGTACTCCAAAGTTCATATTTTAGTACAGTTGTATCTTATAAGTAAGACAGATGTTTCTCAACTAAAGGCCTATTTGGAATATACACTATTTCTTAGGCTTTTTGAGGAGAGGGTGACAGGCACATTGATTTTTAAAAATTTGCACAGGAAACTCAAACCGGAGCTCTGTGACAACCTAGAGGGGTGGACTGAGGTGAGAAGTGGGAGGGAGGTTCAAAACGGAGGGCATATATGTATACCTATGGCTGATTATGTTGATGTAAGGTAGAAACCAACACAATATTGTAAAGCAATTACTCTCCAACTAAAAATAAATTTCAAAAATTTTACTTTGAGGAGAAAATAAAGCAATTATTAATTGTATCATTGGGCAATGTTTTAAGTTAATTTATCAAAAATACCAAATTTCAAGTGAGGACTTTTTTGGGAAAGCACAGAAAACAACTCTTCCAGGAAAAAAAAAACATGAAGTATATTAAAAACAATATTAGTGTCTGTATGTGTGTATGCTGGGCACTTCTATAAGCCATTTATCTGTATTAATTCATTTAATTATTATAGTATCCCCATAAAGTATACTTGTAAGTACAATTCATATATATAAGAATTAAATCTTTAGCGGTAAATAGCTAGACTTGAGGTCAGGAATACATCTAACTTCCATGTTTAATTCAACTCTTTATTTTCCCTGCCAAGTAATCCTATGTTGTATGAATGCTTTAATGGTGCTTCCTGTCAACTCCATGTCCAATCGTATTCCAACATCTCTGGATGGAAGGAATTTATAATTCTCATAAGATCTGTGAAAACTGACATTAGCCCATTTTCTTGATAGAGACATATAAATGATATCAGCTTGAAAGTGGCTCTTCCTTGATTTGTTGCTGGATAAATAATTGTGTATTTGAGGTATTTGGTTAATGATATAGTAATAATGAAAAATTTATAAGTTTGTAATAATATAATATTACTAATAATAGTAGGAATAGGCACTAACACTTATATAAGGGCTACTGTGTGTCAGGCACTTATGTGAGCCATTTTCTTGTATTAATTTATGTAATTCTTACAATATCCCCATAAAGTAAGTATTATTTTGCCCATTTTACCAAAGAGGAAACTGAGATACAAGTCACACAGCTATTTAGTGCCAGGTGGAGTTGAAAACAAAGACAGTATGACTTAAGATTTCTTCCTTCTAACCAGTATGCTCTCTATAGTATACAGTAATAAGCTCAGATTTTTAAAAATAATTTCTGAAAGCAGTGAAATGTCATACTTACTGTATTTTTTTTTTTTTTTTTTTACTTACTGTATTTTTAAAGACATTGATCCCATTCAGCAAACTCTTCTGAGTGCCTGCCTAGGACTCATTTTATATGGGTATGCAGTGGTAAGTTGTTTACCTTTAGATTCTGAAACATAATGTATAAAGTACCCAGGGGGGTGTATAAGAACTACCACATTATACTAAAGTATTTAAGAAGTAAAGATCTATGTGTTGGTCAACCTTCTGTAAGAACTCATTTTTTAAGGACTTTGCTTTTCAAAGTATGGTAATAGGGATTCTTAAAGGTTCATCTCACCACGGTTCAACAAAGCATTCTAAACCATGGCTGTATTGTGTGAAAGTAAGGGAAGTCTCTGAGAGTAAAAAATAATTAAGGAGAAAAGAGCGGTGCTGAAACATAATATGTTGAGCGTAGATACACAAAAGGGAAAAGCCAAGATTAAGACCAGGGCTAAATGCAGGGTAAGTACACCAAATAAGAAATATACATAAAGACCAGGACAAAAGGAAATTAAACTTATACAGGTTATAAATGATACCTGATTATTTATAGAAGTAAATTAAAAGGTCTGTGCAGGAGGCAGTTATAATTTAGATCCTCAAGATTCTCACAAATTAAATTCAATCAAATAACACTTAATCACAATCAACAAACACACAGAGAGACAAGGGGCTGTATGGTGAAATGATCCTGTAAGAACCCTGAGACTCTACATATTGAATTATAATTTGTGAAATGTTAAAGGAAATAGCAGATGAAATTAAAAAGAGAAACTGAAGATTAACAAAGATGACCAAGTAGGTTTGCAAAAGAACCAATTATAATTTAAGAAAATGTAAGCATGATGGTTGAAATTAAACATGCATTAAACAGCAGACACACATTTCACATACTATCAAGTTTATGCTCAAAATCCTTCATCCTAGGCTTCAGTAGTACATGAGATGAGAAGTTCAACATGTACAAGCTGGATTTAGAAAAGGCAGAGGAACCAAAGATCAAATTGCAAACATAAGGTGGATCATAGAAAAAGCAAGAGAGTTCCAGAAAAACATCTACTTCTGCTTCACTGACTACACTAAAGCCTTTGACTGTGTGGATTACCACAAACTGGAAAATTCTTAAAGAGATGGGAACACCAGACCACCTTAGCTGCCTTTTTCTGAAATCTGTATGCCGAATTCTCAAGAAATGACAGTTAGAACCAGACATGGTGTTCCAAATCGGGAAAGGAGTACGTCAACGCTATATATTGTCACCCTGCTTATTTAGCTTATATGCAGAGTACATCATGAGAAATGCCGGGCTGGAAGAAGCACAGGCTGAAATCAAGATTGCAGGGAGAAATATCAATAACCTCAGATATGCAGATGACACCCCCCTTATGGCAGAAAGTAAATAGGAACTGAAGAGCCTCTTGTTGAAGGTGAAATAGGAGAGTGAAAAAGTTGGCTTAAAACTCAACGTTCACAAAACTAAGATCAAGGCATCCGGTCCCATCACTTCATGGCAAATAGATGGGGAAACAATGAAAACTGTGGCAAACGTTCTTTTCTTGGGCTCCAAAATCACTGTGGATGATGACTGCAGTCACTGTCCACCTGAATATTCACTGAAAGTCAACCTGAATATTCATTAGCAATCAACCCTTAAAATTCTCTGGAAGAACTGATGCTGAAGCTGAAGCTCCAGTAGTTTAGCCACCTGATACCAAGAGCTGGCTCAATGGAAAAGACCCTGGTGCTGGGAAAGATTGAGGGAAAGAGGAGGAGTCAACAGAGGATGAGATGATTGGATGGCATCACCGACTCAATGGACATGAGTTTGAGCAATGTCCAAGAAATAGTGAAGGTCAGAGAAGCCTGGTGGGCTGAAGTCCATGGGGTCGCAGAGTCCGACACGACTGAGTGACTGAACTGCAACGCCAAAACAGCAAACTATACTCTGCTGAAGAAAGAAATGCTGAATTAGACACTAGCTCTAAGGAAATTGTCCAGAATGCAGTCCAGGGAGAGACTAAGATTAGAAATGTAAAGAAACATGGAAGACAGGGTGTAGAAGGCCTTCATCCTGTACTATGAAACGTCTCAAATAGATACTCAAAGTAATGAATGAAAGACAACATTCAAAATGATGGCTGTGGGTTTTCCAGATCAAATATCTGCAGAATAGGAAGCATAACCTATACCAAGCCAGATTAATAAAATGAAATTCACTTCAAGAAAATATTGTAGTGAAACTTTAGAATAGTAAAATACAAGATCTTAAATGCAGACAGAAAGAAAAGACATGATCGGTGTGCATCAACAATTAAATGCAAATAACTTTCTGTTAGCAAAAATGGGAACAAATAGACACTGAGGTATTTTCAAATGTTAAGAAAAAAAAGTTCTTTTAAAATGGGATATTCAGCATAAGCTCTTTATAGAATAAGGACAAAATTAAACCAATTACAGATTAATAATAAAGGTGTTCCCTGTGAATAGCCTTTTGTTAAAAGACTTTCTAGAGGAGAGTTTGGAGACTTCTTGATGATCAGACAGTAAATACATGCAAGTCATAGAGTCTCTGTTGCAACTGCTCAGCTCTGCTATAGCTTGCAAAAACAGCCATGGGCAGTAGATAAACGAATGCGTGCAACTATGTTCCAATAAGACTGTATTCATAAAAATATGTAACTGATCCAAGCATTGTAGTTTGCTCACCCCTGCTCTGAAGGAGACATTTCAAGAAACAGAGTTTTCTTTTTAAGGAAAAAATTGAGAGACAAGGGGGCATACCTACTATGAAACTAAATGTTTAGCAGTAAAGTATACAGTAAAACAATGTGTAGTTCCTTTGCAGAGAATGGGATAGAGCTTAACTACTGGACAATTTGTTAAGTAAATTGAAAGAGATGTTGTTTGGAGTTCAGATATTTATATCCTCTGTATTGTTCAAAGAGGAAAAAGGGAGGTCAGAATATCAATTAACTTGAAACTTTGTTAATTTGTGTGATAAAATTACAAGTATAGCCAGTAAAAAATAGTGTAAGCCCCAAACTGGAAGAGGAGAAATGGATTAAGAAAGATATATGAAGTAAAACAAACACAGAAAAATGTCTAAAAGGAGCATAGATAAAGGAGGACAAACAGAAGGAATAGTGTAAGATCTGAAAAACATAAAATAGACCTAAGGGAATATTACTTCATGACGATAAAAAGCTTAGTTCACCAGAATGATACAGTTCAAAAACCTGCA
Organism: Capra hircus; assembly: GCF_001704415.2. NCBI lineage: Eukaryota > Metazoa > Chordata > Mammalia > Artiodactyla > Bovidae > Capra > Capra hircus. The sequence goes on along the minus strand of NC_030819.1, from coordinate 83,996,046 downwards.
TGTGCATTATAACGTAATACCAAGGCAGATATGTAAAATGTGATAAACTATAGGAATAAGTTGACAGATATAGCATTATGTTGGACAACAGCAAAATTCTCTAACTTACAGTTGCTTCTGGTGGTGCTTAATTGCTTCAGTCGTGTCTGACTCTGTGTGACCCCATAGACTTACAGATGAGTCAAGCATAAACATATTACTAAAGACATAGGAGCTTTAAACAATTCAATTGTACATGTATATGGAACCCCACCCAGCAGTTAAAGAACACATATTCTTCTCAATCACAGGTGGATCTTTTATCAAGTTGATCATATACTAGAGATCTGAAATGTGTGCATGCTGAGTCATTTTAATTGGATCTGACTGTCTCTGACCCTATGGACTGCAGCCAATCAGGCTCCTCTGTCCATGGTATTCTCCAGCAAGAATAGTGGAGTGGGTTACCATTTCCTTATCAAAGAGATTTGAAATAAATTTTAATAAATTTCTAAATTTCAGCTTTATTCATTGACCACAATAATATGAAATGTGAAATAAAATTTAAAAGGGTGATGTTTTAAAGCCACTTAGAAAAAAATCTAAAAACTACTAAGTAGCTCATGTATCAAGGAAGAAATCATAGGAAAAAATAGACCAGAACAGTGCTTAAATCAGAATTTGTAGAGCATGTTGTGCCCAAGTCTCGAAATCTCCCAATGACCACCAGGGAGCCGATATCCGATGCAAAAGCAAGAGAGTTTTTATTACCAAGCTCGAGCTGGGGCTCCCACCGATACCGACTAGGGAGGAGCCCTGAGCTCTAGGGTTACATTGCTTATATAGGGTATTATCACGCAAAAAATTTGAAAAACGGGAGTCTCCGGGTCTGATTGGTCACGTTCTGGTGAAGGGTTAGGTGTTGAGTTCTGATTGGTTCTCCTTTCCCGGGCTTGATTAGAATTTCCCTGGGCTGGCCAAAGGTTCTGATTGGTTTGCAGGTGGTGGGGTGAGGTCAGGAGATTTCTGAAGGCTCTTTTCCCGGAACCTTACAAAATGGAGTAGCTTTGATTCTTCAGAGCACAGAAATATTGATGTAAAGAAATTTATATGCTAGTCTTTGTATTAAATGGAGAGAGTCACATGAAAACTTACATTCAGTTCAGTTCAGTCGCTCAGTCATGTCCACCTCTTTGCAACACCATGAATCGCAGCACGTCAGGCCTCCCTGTCCATCACCAGCTCCCGGAGTTCACCCAAACTCATGTGCATCGAGTCAGTGATGCCATCCAGCCATCTCGTCCTCTGTCGTCCCCTTCTCCTCCTGCTCCCAATCCCTCCTAGCATCAGGGTCTTTTCCAATGAGTCAGCTCTTCGCATCAGGTGGCCAAAGTATTGGAGTTTCAGACTCAGCAAAACTTACATTAGCATATGTAAACTAGATAGCCAATGGGAATTTGCTGTGTGTCTCAGGAAACTCAAACAGGGGCTCTGTATCAACCTAGAGGAGAGGGGTGGGGAGGGAAATGGGAGGGAGATTCAGAAGGGAGAGAATATATGTATACCTATGGCTGATTCATGTTGAGGTTTGACAGAAAACAACATTATTCTGTAAACAATTATCCTTCAATTAAAAAAATAAGTAAATCAAAAAAAAATCAGAAAGGCAAAGTTAATAAACTAAGCATCTGACTTGAGAAATTTATAAACAATTATACAACCCAGAAAATAAAAGAAGGAAATAAAGGGAGAAAAATGACTTTAGAGAATTTTTAAAAACCAAAATATGGTTATTTTGGAAAGACAAGTTAAACTTCTGAAGAGATTGATTGAAGAAAAAAAAAAGTATTGAGAGTATAAGAAAGAATATAATTCTAAATGTAAAAGATACTAAAAAAAGAAAGCATAATTTAAGAAATTTGCTGGCCAGAATGGGAAAGATTGATGAGATAAGTACGTAAGGAAAAGATTTCGTATTGAAACTGACTTTAAAGGAAATAGAAAGCTTGAATAGGTCTGTCAGTTCAGTTCAGTCGCTCAGTTGTGTCCGACTCTTTGCAACCCCATGAACCGCAGCATGCCAGGCCTCCCTGTCCATCACCAACTCCCAGTGTCCACCCAAACCCATGTCCATCGAGTTGGTGATGCCATCCAACCATCTCATCCTCTGTCATCCCCTTCTCCTCCTGCCCTCAGTCTTTCCCAGCATTCGGGTCTTTTCCAATGAGTCAGATCTTCATACCAGGTGGCCAAAGTATTGGAGTTTCAGCTTCAGCATCAGTCCTTCCAGTGAACACCTAGGACTGGTCTCCTTTAGGATGGACTGGTTGGATCTCCTGGCAGTCCAAAGGACTCTCAAGAGTCTTCTCTAAAATAATTTTAATTTAATGACTTTTCAAATCTGCCAAAAAATTAAATACTTGGCCTGGAAAATTTTATAGATGAGGTTTCTCAATTTTTAAATGATTATTCTAAACTAATAGAGTGTTAAAAAAATTATGACAAAATGTTCAAAAGAATACATTCTGCATGTCCAAGTTGAGTTTATCTCAGAAATGGAAGTGTGTGTTGTGTTAGAATATTCACATCACTACATTAATAGTTTCAATACATCAAGAAAACACTTAATAAAATCCAACCCTGATTTTTCAGTTTTTAAAACAAAGGAAATAATCTAGTTGAAACCTCTATCCCGCAATGTGAAATGAAGGACTCTCTTCACCTAATAATGGAAATTTTAACTCTTAGCTAATACAGTACAGTACTCAAGAATGAAAAATATAAAAACTGGAAAAGAAGAAGCTAATTACTTCTTATGTTATCTATGAATAGTTCAAAAACGAACCTACAGGAAAATTGTTAAAAATAAGAGACTTATCAATGAGATATATGGAATGAACTACATTTTATACATTGGTTACAAAATATTAGAAATTATGTTTTTTTAGAAAGACATCACTTATATTGGATAATGGAATAATAAATGGCAACAAAGAGAAGACACAGATAACAAAAGATGCCCAAGACCTGAATGGTCTAAATTCTAAGTTTTTGTCAGTAGACTTTAAAGAGACAGTAGCTCAGTTGGTAAAGGGAAACCGTGGTTTGATTCCTGTACTGGGAAGATCTGCTGGGGAAGGGATAGGCTACCCACTCCAGTATTCTTGGGCTTCCCTTGTAGCTCAGCTGGTAAAGAATCTGCCTGCGTTGCGGGAGACCTGGGTTTGATTCCTGGTTGAGAAGCTCCTGTGGAGAAGGGAAAGGCTACCCACTCCAGTATTCTGGCCTGGAGAATTCCATGGGCTGTATAGTCCATGGGGTCACAAAGAATCAGACATGACTGAGTGACTTTCACCTTCACTTTCTTAAAAGACAAAACTCAATGGAGAGCCATATCATGTTCATAAGTAGAGAGATTAAATACTAATATAAAGATACCAATTCTATATTAACTATAGAATCAGTAGTTCTGTTCAGAATCGTAATAGACATTTTAATAAGTCTGTTTTGAACTATAGATGACAAAGCAAAGGCCTGAGAATAGTGAACTCATTTCTAAGGACGAAGAAGAAGAAATCTTCTGTTATCTGTATCTTCTCTTTGTTATCATTTATTGTTCCATTGTAAATGCTTTCTTTATGAAAAATTACAATTTCCAATATTTTGTAACTAGTGTACAAAATGCAGTTCATTCTATATATTCCATTGATAAAGTCTCTTATTTTTAATAATTTTCCTGTAGATTCCCTTTTGAATTATTCATAGATAACATAAGAAGTAATTGGCTTCTTCTTTTCCAGTTTTTATATTTTTCATTCTTGAGTACTGTACTATATTAGCTAAGAGTTAAATTTCCATTATTTGGTGAAGAGGGCTCACCTTAAAACACTATAATAATTAAAACAAAATGGTTGGCACTACTGGTAAAGAACCCTCCAGCCTTTGTAGGAGACATAAGAGACGTGGGTTTGATTCTGGGTCAGCAAAATCCCATGGGGGAGGGCTTAGAAACCCACTCTAGTATTTATGCCTGGAGAATCCCATGCTCAGGGGAGCCTGGTAGGCTACAGTCCTCAGGGTCGCAAAAAGTTGGACATACTGAAGCAACTTAGCACGCACACATGCATGGTATTGGTGCAGACATGGATACAATGATCAAATGGACTGAAACAGCTCCAAAACATCAACACTTAAAATCCAGATGAGTGGCTTTGTAAGTCAGTGATGGAAAGGATAGGCTATTTGTGAAATCCTTATGGGTCAACTCATTTTTCATGGGAAAAAATTAAATTGGAATCATACCTCATTTTACTCACAAATGTATTCACAAATGTTGATCCCAGTTAAATAACATAGGTGCTGGAATATGAACAACATCATTTAAGAATTTGAGGAGAAAACATGGAAGAATATTGTTGTCTTTCATGTACGGAAGGATTTCCTAAATAATGTATTAAAGGTATGAACAATGAAGGAAAAGAGGTTTTTGGCTACTATGTAAATTTGAGAACTTCTGTTTACAAAAAGGCAATGTAAATAATGCACAATGATATGTAAAAACCAGGATATTACATGCTGGAAATTTATGCTTTAAAAAGCATAAAGTTAACAAAAAATAGCATCCAGAATATTTAAAGAGCTGTAAATCATTAAGAAAATGATAATGTAATGAAACAGTGGATGAGATATGAAGAGGCATTTCATTAGAATAGGAAATGCAAATATTTTGTAAACGGGTGAGAAAATGCTTGAATTAGTAACCATAGATACACAGGTTAAAAACATGATGTAATACTATTATATACCTGCTGTATAGACAAAACACTGATAACAGTATTAGTGAGTATGTTAGCTATGTTGATGTGTTGATGGCGGAAGTGTACATTGGCTCAGTCACTTGGAAAGCATTTTGACCTCATTTAGTAGAAAAACGGAAGATGAACCTCTTGTTTTGTTCATCAGTTGTGCTCCTATCCTAGAAAGCAGTGAATTTCAAACTATTTTGTCCTCACCCACAGTGGAACCTAAACCTTTGTATTTATGTGTTTTTAGAACTGAGACAAACAATACTTAACCTCAGTCCTTCTGTTCTAAAATGTTATGTTCTATGATGGAGTGTGCTCTTTCACTCAAAGAGTATCTGTCAGCAGTTTCTAAACAAATCTAAGACTCACTGAGACCTGCCATTTACAACAAAAAAAGAAAGCTCATACGTATATACACAGGGAAGTGTACAAGAATGTTTGTAACTGCATGATTCATCATAGCTCAAGAATTGGAAACAACCCAAATCCCACTGACAGGAGAGTAAACAATAATACCCAATTTAATTTTATAAACAGTGACAAGAAAGCATAATTTATACATAAACATATGGATGAATCTTAGAAATATAATGTTGAGTGAAGAAAACAAATCATCGTGTTTACAGTAAAGGATACGGCAAGTATCAAAAAAACTAAAAAAAAAAAAAGATTATAGTAGGCACATATTATAGAGGATTACAGTGTCAGACTTCTAAGTTTTACGTTCCTACACATCCGGTTAATTTTACTGGCTTTGGGTTATTTTGGTTTCTCTGCGGGAAAGTATGTTGTATATTGCTGTAATGTATGTTTAAACTAGTTGTGACAAAGTTCATTTTATTGCGTTTAGTTATGTAGAAAGCATACATTATAGGAAAACAACTGTGAACTGGTGTGTTTTATTGTCTTCCAGAGTACACGCACATGCACCCGTGTGTGTGCGTACATGCACGTGTGTGTGTGTAGTCTCCTCAGTCGTGTCCAGCTCTTTGTGACCCCATGGACTGTAGCTTGCCAGGCTCCTTTGTCCATGGGATTCTCCCGGCGAGAATACTAGAGTGGGTTGCCATGCCCTCCAAGGGATCTGTTTGTTAACATATATGTATATATGCATGCATCATTAGTATACCTGTATATTTTATTACTGTATTTTTATAGATGCTTTAGAGTCTTTTGTTATTATTAAAAGCACATGAGCCTTAGGAACGGAGGTGGATTGTTGGTTATGCCTTTGCCGTGAATAGTCCAGATGTGTCTGAAGGTTAAAAGCCCTCTGTGTCGTTGCTCTAGACTGGTAAGCCCATGGATCTTTCAGCCAAAAGCACGCACCAGGTTGTGTCTGCAAGTTCTGCAGGCACATAGGATTTCTTTTGGTATTACATAGATGACAGTTGGGGGCAGTGCACTTTACTTGCCAACTGACTATGTAGTAAACCAGGTAAAGCATAGGATGATTTAAAGAAATTGATAGCTAACCATCTTCATGTGTTTGCATGTGTGTGCTGAGTCCCTCACTCATGTCCAACTGTGCGACCCCATTGACTGGGTCACTTCCCATTGGAGTGGGTTGACATTTCCTACTCTAGGGATCTTCCCGACCCAGGGATCAAACCCACCTTTCTTGTGTCTCCTGCATTGCCAGGCGGATTCTTTACCTCTGTACCACCTGAGAAGCTCTTACCTTCATATATGACTCACCCTCAACTTCCTTTCTGGCTTCACATTTTGGAATTGAAGAAACTAATAGGCAATTATATCTAGAATAATGTGGTTTTAGAACTAACTTTTCTGTTTTAGGCTACTTTTACTTCTCAAAATTTAGCATGAAAAAACCCCCCAAATTACCACTTGAACTGTGAGAGTATTTTCAGACTAAATACCTATTTCTGTGCTGTCTGTTGGTATTTTTCCAGCTAAAATTCTTCTAATGTCAGAATAAGATATTTTTAAATGAAATAGTCTTTTAAATGGAAATTGATAGTGCATTTTCCATAGAAGAATATAGCTTTAAGAACTCCTTCAGACCTTATTTCTCAAGGTAAACATTATTTCTATAGATCTGAGAAGTAATTTTGACTTTTTATTACCCAAAGGAGTACTAAAAAGGCGTGACAGTTATATCTAGTAATAGGTTACCTATTTGATATTCTTATTGAAATGCATCTAGTCATTAAAGTAGAAAATTCACATCTGGAAATTGTATACTTTAATAAGTTTCAAAAATAAAAGCTACATGATATTTTTACCTATTACCTGTTCCTCTTACTCCTCGCTCAAACAAGAAACAAGTTTGATCCCCATGTATTTGCCTGTCCTTTTCTCTACCACTGTTCAGTGTTCCTTTCCCATCTCCCACATGCCTGCACGGGTGCACACACACACACACACACACACACACACACAGGCATACACACTTGCGTTTAAGAGCCCGCTTATTTTCTGCTTTGGGGTTGCCTTCTCCTTTCCTAGCCTACGTTGCTCTTTATAGCAGCTGTCGTCCTCTACCTGGGGCTTAACGTGTGCTACATCAACATGAAGGCACATAGCAGAGAAAACGTAAACTGTAACCAGCTTTCAGGCATTGCGTCTGCCTCTTAGTGCTTTCATTGTAGTGAACAAGAACAGAATTATTCGGAGCTAGAATAGAGGATGCAGATTCCATTTTGAGGAAACAATTAACTGCATATTAAAATATGTATTTTTGGAGCTAGAATTTCATAGCTTACCAATATCATTTAATGTTAATATATGTCATGATCTGTGAAGTTTCTGAGAATTTACCAAAGTTTCTTGATTTCCATAATTTCATGAATGTTGGTAGAAGGCAAAAGACCATGGGTCAGAAACAAAGAATAGTTTATTATAGCAAAAATAGTAGCCAAAGTAACCAGATTTGTGGATTTCTGAGCTCAGAATTCCCACAAGGCAATGTGAAAAAGGCTGGGTTTAATACCTGCACTCACAGTGCTTTGTATTACTGGAGGGAAATCCTGAATTTAGAAAACCCAATCTTCTTTCAGAATTAAGACTATTTGACCGTTGCCCCAGTTTATCATTCTGGACAGGAAACAAATCCATTTGCTTCAGAGGGAAACACTGCCTCTATTTTCTAAGACTGTTCATATCTTTGAAAAGGTAGTTTGGAACAAAAATGCTTCATTAAGCTTGCATTTTACTTAGTTTTACTCTCTCACTTGAAAATCTTTTGTTGTTTCCTAGTTCCCTTGAAGGAAACTCTAACTCCTCATCTTGTTCTTGAATATCCTAAATGATCGGGTCCCTGCATACCTCCTGACCTCATTTAACACCACCGTACTGGCCTCTTCTCTTGCCAGCCCACCAAAAGCCTTTGCATTTGGCTCTCCCTAGATCATTACCTAGATAGCTCCTTGACTTTGAGCCTGAATTAAGACCAAGTGGGAAACCTTATCTGACCAAATAAGATGAAATAACTCTCCAGGAATTCTATCACATCCCTCCTTTTTTTGTAGTACTATACTTGTTAGAGATTTTAATTGTTTATAATCTGTCTTTGCCTCCAGACCCAACCTATCACACAGAATGTAAACTTGTTTTAGATCTATTAATATGTATCTCAAGTCTTTAACACAGTACCACTTACTGTTAGGGCTTCCCAGGTAAACGGTGGTCAAGAATCTGCTCAATCTCTGGGTCAGGAAGATCCCCTGGAGGAGGACACGGCAACCCACTCCAGTATTCTTGCCTAGAAAATCCCATAGACAGAGGAGCCTAGAGGGCTACCGTCTAGGGGCTTGGAAAGAGTTGGACACACCAAGAGACTAAGCATGCTCGCGTGTATGCATCTACAGCTCAGTCTCTCAGTAAACGTTCTTCGCGTGGATGAGTTAATACTCCCTCTATTCTATTCTTTTTGTTTCTCCTTTTTTCCCTTGCAGTTTTCCTTTTAATTGTTTTGATCAATAATACCAAACTTTATTATCTGACTTCTAATGAAGGACTTGCCCCATCTCTTGGGTTTAAAAATATATATATTATAGTCAAGAAGATTAAACCCTCACCAAGAATAACATGGCACGTACTTGTTTAATTATACACTTTTCTGCTTAATTCTATTAGTGATAAACTAGCAATTCAGTTCAGTTCAGTTCAGTCACTCATTCGTGTCCGACTCTTTGCAACCCCATGAATGCAGCACACCAGGCCTCCCTGTCCATCACCAACTCCCGGAGTTCACTCAGACTCACGTCCATCAAGTCCGTGATGCCATCCAGCCAGCTCATCCTCTGTCGTCCCCTTCTCTTCCTGCCCCCAATCCCTCCCAGCATCAGAGACTTTTCCAGTGAGTCTACTCTTCCCATGAGGTGGCCAAAGTACTGGAGTTTCAGCTTTAGCCTCATTCCTTCCAAAGAAATCCCAGGGCTGATCTCCTTCAGAATGGACTGGTTGGATCTCCTTGCAGTCCAGGGGGCTCTCAAGAGTCTTCTCCAACACCACAGTTCAAACTAGCAATTATATAACCTCTTTGGCTTCATCGGAGCTGAGAATAGTCTCCACAGGAGATTGTAATGTGATGACATGCTGTTTGTTGGCACTTTGAAAACTTCATGTTTACCTGCTGATTCCTACAGATGCCACAGGAATGGCATTTCTTGATTTGCATAAAGCTTATGAAAAGTACAAAAATAACTAGTCTCATATCTATTGAGATCTTGTGTTTCACTTATCATTATTGGTTTTGATGGCCCTGACTTTGAAATGCCATGTATTTCTTTAGTCATCCTTCTGATACTTCTATCTGTATGAAAGAAATTGTGAAACATAGATTATCATATAAAGTAGCCATTACAGTATTTCTGCTTTTTATCATTGTTTCATAAGTTATTTTTCTTGTACTCAGTGGTTTATTTACTAAAGGAGGTATGGGAGGGTAATACATTTGCTAGGCACTCTTTTGGAAGTACATATAGGGAAACAGTTTTGATTTGTAAATTAAGTCCCTTTTTTATTTTTAGTTTCTGTCTTCCTTCTCTTAGTTGATTTCACTAAGATGCAGGTGCCTTAAACGTAACAGTTGTATTTTTAGATACATAATACTTTTAACGAGGATTCATGTGCTAATCTTTTAAAAGACTGTGTTACTAATTAAAGAAGTAACCATTACCTAAAAAGATATTAAACTGCAGTTTTACAGGTGAATAATTTTACATTTTCTTTGTTTAATCATTGTGGTTAAAATTGATCATTTTCCAAAATTTGGTTATAACAGCAAGCAATGAAGGAGAATGTCAAAAAAAGAGAAGAAGAGGAAAAAGAAAAACGTGCCAAGATAGCCAAAGAATTGGCAGAGAAGGAAAGATTTGAACGCCAACAAAAGAAAAAGCGCTTATTAGAGATGAAGACTGGTGAGTACTATCAAATTTGCTATTTATATTGTATACCAAGATTAATCGGCAGTTTAATATCCTTCTGTGAAAAAGGAAGACGTGTTCACTTATTTCTGTTTTTAAACAGTAGAGCAATTCTTTCTTTTACGGGTTTTCCCCACTTCAGATTAATAACAAGTAGTGTTTTCATTCTGACATTGGTCATGGGTGGTTTTGCTGTAGTTCCATTATATGAGCATTTCTTTGGCTACTACTTAAATAACCAGCCTGCAATAATTTATTTCAGTGAATAAATTAACAACTATAGGAAACTGAGAAATTCTACAGGACAGGTAACCTATTTTCTTTAACAAAATAGTCTTAAAGAAGGGGGGAAAAATGATGGAGAGGACACTTATTGATTAAGAGACGTATCAACCAGCTGTTATAAATGGAACTCATGTATACTGCAGTCCAAACAAATGTAGAAAAACGTAGTCTGAAAAATCTGAATGCTTCAGTTTTTTCTTGTAGACATTACAACATTGTTGTGAATATGTTTTAAAGTGTCTTTTAGAGACTCATGGTGAAGTTTTATAGAGGAAAAGATGTAATGTCTTGGATTTCAGTCAAAATAGCCTTGCATGCGAATGGGCATGTGTACAGATGACACAAGAATGACTACAAATAATACTTAGTAAAGTTGAGCAATGGGTACTTGGAGGGTAGGCTATGTTCATGATACCATTTTCTCTACTTTGAAATTTTGAAATTCTCTATTTTGAAATTTTCTTTAATAGAAAGTTCTTAGAAAAAATTGAAAAGAAAAAGTACAAAAATTATTGTTTTGCAGAAACATATATGTGTATTTTCTAAATTTAAAAGGTATCACTAACTTAGAAGCAAAAGAGGTAAAATATACTTATATTTTTGCCCCCTCTAAATCCTGGTTCTTCCACCTCCAAGCCACCAAAGACTGTAGAAGACTAATTAAAATCTATCAGCCTCACTGCTAAATTACCATAGTTTACAACTTAGGCCTGCAAACTCCCCTGAAGTTTCCCTGAGGGTAAAAACCAAGATGCTTTTTTTTTCCTTCTTCACTTCTATTTTTACAGACATATTTTATCTTTAATAAAGCAAGCTGAGTACCTTGATGTGTTGCACAAGTTTTACCCAGGGGTTAAAAAATCATCCAAGCACAATTTCTTGTTTATAAGAGTACACTTGAAATCCATAAAGTGTTCACAGAAATATCTTAAAGTGTTAACACAATGTAGATCAGGACAATTAAGCATTGATTTTTAAAAGATGCTTCTGGAAACCTTTTAAAATAATATATTACTGTCTAGTTTACCAGACATTCAGGTGTTTGGACATTATTAGTTCATTGAGTTTTGGTAAACAAGTCATCTGGATGGATTGCTTGATGGCAGATTGACTGTGTATTGTGTGGGGATTTTACCTAAGGGTCTGTCATACAAAGCCTCTTAGCAATCAACCTGGAAAGTTGAAACCTGACAGGAAGCAAAAGTTTTAATGAACCTTCGTATCCAATGTAATCTTAATAATATTTTCACTTAATTTTCTTTTTCTTCTGGAGGAAGCTTCCATTTTTAAAGATAACTATGTTTATTTTATTTTTCAATTTGAAAGTAATATTTTCCTATTGTAGAAGACAAATGGGTGGCCATTCCCTTCTCCAGGGGATCTTCCTGACCCAGGGATTGAACCTGGGTCTCCTGAATTGCAGGTGGATTCTTTACTTTATGAGCCACCAGAGAAGCCCTAAGTTAATTTTATTTTCCAATTTGAAAATAGTAATTTCATGTTATAGAAGACACCTAAAAAGTATTTTAATCAAAAGACCATAATCCAAGGAATCACTGTTAATATCTTGACCCATTTTTCTTTAAATTTTAAAAGCTTCTATCTTTTAACAGTAGTTACATGACTCTAGCCAACAGACAGTTTAGTGTCTCACATTACTTCCTGAATTTCCAGAATGTTTCATTTTATGTAAATTGTGATTTTTAATTTGTAATTTTTAATATCTATGTTATTGCATCCATCGAAAGTATCATGTCTAATTTAACTTGCAGTTAATTTTACATTCATCAGTATGAGGTCATAGAGAAATATTTATTTTCAACTTTTTTTGTGTGATAGTTATTTGTGCATACCTAATGCATAAGTAGACTTCCCTGGTGGCTCAGACAGTAAAGCGTCTGCCTACAATGCGGGAGACCTGGGTTCAATCCCTGGGTCGTGAAGATCTCCTGGAGAAGGAAATGGCAACCCACTCCAATATTCTTGCATGGAAAATCCCATGGATGGAGGAGCCTGATAGGCTGCAGTCCATGGGGTCGCAAAGAGTCTGACACGACTGAGCGACTTCACTCACTCACTCAATGCATAAATAATTGAAAACTGTTTGTAATTATTAGAATATGAAAGAAAAAAGGTTAAATAGTTTTAAGATTCTTGGTGCATGCTACCAAACTGATTTCCAGAAATATTTTTCTACTTTCACCAACTTTTACTATTTAGTTTATGAATGTGCCTTGGTTTGATATTTCTCATTTTGTAAGGTTTTTGTTAACTTAATAGGTTAAAAAGTTGTATTTTATTATCTTAACTTGCATTTCTGTGAGTACTACTGAAACTGGACTTTTTTCCAAATGTCTGCGGAGCATTTGCATTCCTTCCTTTGTGCGTGGCATTGTCTTATTTTTATCATAGATTTATGTATTCATTATGTATCAATATTTACATTAAAAATTTTTTTTTACTTTTTTAAAAATAACATAACCATGTATTACTGTATCAAGTGGCAAAGCTCAACAATGCAAAATCAAATTACTTTTGCACCAACCTGATAATTTTACATACGGTAATGCATATGTTTCAGTGCTACTCTTCTCAATTCTTCCAAACCTCTCTTTTCCCCTCTGTGTCCATAAGTCTCTGTCTTCGTCTCCACATGCCTTGCAGATAGGTTCATCAGTACCATCTTTCTAGATTCCATATATAAATTGCTTCCTTTTTGTGTAATATTTTATTGTAATCTTTGCTTTTGTGACTTTTTTCCTATCATATCTAAGTTTAGAAAATCATTCCTTTGATAATTTCTTATTCCACTTCAATTTCTTTTTTTAGTTTGTTTGTGTAATACTATTTTCTCCATTTATTTGTAATTCTGTCTTAGTTATTCATATATTTGACACGTAGTTTTTAATATGCTAGAATCTGTTTCTGAGTTCTGTCAAAACTGTTCTATTTTAACCATCATTTATGTCCAATAGTTTGTTTATATTGTGTTAAGGTTGTTACTTTTCTGTTCTTAATTATTAAGATAAAATTGAATATTTTTGATTTTAAAATAAATTTAAGAAAAGTTTTCTGTTGCATCCTTTGACCTACTAGATTATTTTATAGAACATTTTCCATACTATCCTTCCCCCAACATGGTCTGAAAAGTTTTATCATGGATGAGTCTCACATAAATGTAAGGCTCTCACTTGATAGAGATTTCCAAAACCGTTAGATGCTGAGGTCCATTTGTGCCATACATTCCGTCATTTTCCAGGAGAGTATTCTTCAAAGAATATTCTGGCTGACATTGACTTATATAAACTATTAAATAAATACTTTAATGCATCTTAAAAAATATTATATTATGTGTGACTATTTTAAAAGGTTTAATCAAAGCCTTTTGATAAAAGACGATACAACTTTTGGTACAGCAGAAAGCTTTGATGTTCTTTTGAAAACATTTGAAAATTTTGTAACTCAAGTTTTAATTTTTTTCTTATAGGCTATAGCATTTTAAAGAATCTAGACTTGAGGGCTATATCCCAAATTTTATGGTACATAAACATATAATTTTCTCACCAAAGTAAAAGACCTCTTCTGAAATCCCAGTAAATAGTGATTATTCTGAATGGTCTTTAATTTTCCTTTAAACATACCATGATTATTAGCATAGAAAAACTAGGTATTCAGTCTCAATATTATTGTAGCTATTATAACCAAGTAAGTCATATAAGTATCAAATATATTATTACTGATATGTTGATACCTTTCTTTATATTCAAAAATAGTATAAATATGAAGTAACCTTTTTCTTTCCATATTAGATATAGAACATACTTTTTGTCACTGGATATTATATTGTTATGAAAAATACAAGTGCTGAGGTCTTCCATTATTATTTTATTGCTATAGAAAAAATTAATAGCTATGCCACTTTTGTTTCTTTTATTCAGCCACAGTTTTTTACCCCCCTCAGTGTGCTAGAATTGCAGTGATAAATAAGGAGAAATAAGATTTCTGTTGTAATGAAGTTTAAAATTCTAATATGAGGGTCATTATCTTATTATCTTATATTTATAATTATTTTATACATCTTATACATAACCATATATATAATATAATTTCAGATTATAGAAAGTTATGTGAAGTAAAGTAAGACGAGATAATGAGATGGAAATGGAGACTGGCTGGGTTGGTTAGTGCACATGATGAATTTTGGTCCTCAGAACTCAGAAAGGAGAATATTAAGATAGCAGACTTACTAATTTAAAGTATTGGTTACAAAACTCCTTATAAACTGTTAGGATAACTAGGCTCATGTGATTTACTATCCTATATATGCTAATATTGTGAACTTTTTAAACATCTTATTGTGAAGATAGCTAAATTTTCATGTATTTCTTTCTGGGTGTTATTATTTTCATGTAGAACATACTGTTACTGTAATCTTTATAGAAGTTATCAGCCTGACTTTCCTTTTATCTAAAGAAAATAGAAGGGCAAATTGTTTAATTTACAGTTGTGTTTTGTCACCTCTCTGGATCAGTAACTGTTTGTTTTGTCTTGTTTTTGTGTGTAGAACACATACTCCTGAATGAAACAGGGGAGAAAAATCTTCAACCCTGCCCTGCCCTAAACACACAGGGAGCTTCCTTCCATCTATTTTTATGACTGTAGTATTTTCATCATGCAAATAAGAACTATATTTTCACAGATGTACAAATTCTTGCATCACCACCTGAGGTAGTGGAGTAAATTTAATTCCTGCTCTTTCTTATCCATTGTAAATCACTACTTGCCCTTGGCAAGAGAGCAAACAACTATTTGAAAGTCTACTATTTATTATCACTATCATTTCCGAATGTTATTTTTGTTAGTAGAATGAAAATAAACACTGAATAGTGGGCTAAGTTTTACTGAGAAGAAAAGTGCAGCATTAAAAACCCGTTAGAGCAGCAAGACTAAGCAGCACCCCATCTCGTGTTATCATGTGATGGGATTAAAAGGCCATTTGTCTCATTTTCGTTCTGTTTGGAAATGATGAGCCTGGAGGTCTCTTAAATATTCACATGTGCAGTTGTTATTTCTGTTGAATGGTTTGATATTACATAAAACAAACAACTGCATTTTCAAGATGCCTTTAATTGGCTGAATTTTGAATACATTTTCTAAGGTTGATGTTTAAATTTGAGTTATTTTAATTTGCAAGATAGTGAAAGTATTAAATATCTGATGTAGAAATTTGTAAGTATAGACACTAAAATTTATTTAAAGTGCATAGCTATCCTTATATGTGATCATTTCTAGTGAGACGAATAGTGAATTTATGTGATTATGTATGACTTTTTCAAAACTGCACTTCGGTTTCTTAATCATGGAAAAGAATAGGGTGTTTGATAATAGAATTCAAGTATTATGCTTTAAGACTTCCCAAGTATGTAAGTTGATTCACTTAATTTTTAAATTGCACATCAAAAGGGTCTTGAAATGGACCCAGTGTTATATAATTATGTTTTGTGGAGGAAGTAAATAAGAGCTTATTTAATGGAGCAATAAAAACTATATGAGCAGCTTCTATATTTTAGTCTTTAGGTTTGCAGTTTGTTTATTATTTATTAGACTTAAATGTCTCATTTGGTACAACTTCAGTCTATTAAATAAAGAGATAATTAGCTTTTAGAAATCTGTTGTTTACCCACATGGCCAAAACTGCTCCTTTGTTTTCTATTTTGCAATTTAGAATAACTAAGCAATTAGGCCTCCATTTTAGAGGAAATGCATATTACAGAAATACTGCTTGGGATTGTCTCTGCCAGTCTCAACAGAGATGCAGTTAAGGTGTGTACTTGCTTTTACGAAGGATTGACATTTACCCTTTCCTCTACATATATATAAAACTTAGATTATTTTCCATAATTGCATATAGCCTAGTTTTATAGACTTTCTCTTCTCTAGAGCTTTCAGTTTTGTAGCATCTTCTGACTATTGATGATGCTTAAGAGACTAATTTATTTCTCTACTTAGAAGAATATAATAAATTTGCATTGCTTTTTTTCTTACCTTCAGATTTTATGAAATAATAATAATGATACTAGTAATAAAAGCAATAACACCCAATATTACTGGTATTATTACTACTACCACCACCATTTATAGATCACATATTGTTTTCCAGGCTCTGAATATGTTTATTACTGCATGTAATAGTTGCAGTGATCTTTGGAGACTTATTTTTATCAGAGTCAATTAATTCCTTTTGTACATAGTCACAAATTTAGCAAGCCAATACTCATGTTTTCTGACCACGGTTCATATTTCTATTTTTATTTCTTAAAATTTTTTAAATTGGCGTATAGTTGATTTACAGTACTGTATTATTTCAAGTTTACAGCTTTAGATTATTTTCTGTTATAGGTCATTACCTTTTAAGAGATGCAGATTCGATCCTGGGGTCAGGAAGATTCCCTGGAGGAGAAAATGGCAACCCTCTCCAGTATTTGGCTGGAGAATCCCACAAAGAGTCAGACAAAGAGTCTGACTCTCACAAAGAGTCAGACATGACTGATGTGACTCAGCATGCACACATACGTTATTACAGGATATTGAATATAGTTCCTTGTGCTATACAGTAAATCCTTATTGTTTATTTTATATATAGTGGTAATTTATCCCTCCCCTCCTCCTGTCCTCTTTGGTAATGATGTTTGCTTTCTATGTGTGTGAGTCTGTTTCTGTTTTGTAAATCAGGAGATTTGTATTATTTCTTTAGATTTCACATATAAGTAATATCATATAGTATTTGTCTCTCTGTCTGACTTACTTCATTTAGTATGATGTAAGGTTGATAACCCGAAAGTTGTGTTTTTTGATATTCCTTTACTGGTGACGACTTCACCATTATAGAGAAAAATGGGACCAAAACAACCTTAGTAACTGGTGACAGGCACTGGACTATACCTGTGTGGAGAGCTGTCCGCCCTGAAAACCTCTGAGAGGCGCTATCTCTTCAGCAGTACCATGCCGGTGGCTTTCCCTTTGTCCTCAGAAGTTCCGAGAGGACTGCCAGATTAGGAGTGCTTCCCTGGTGCTGCTTTGATTCTTCTGCTCGCTCAAAGATTTGGAGGGGGGATTTTTCAGTGCTCTGGATAGGTCTGAGCCCATAGCTCAGTAGCTCTGAAGGGAGCAAAAATGTCACCAGGATTTCACTGCTTGACCCAGGTTGGAGGTTAGGGACCCAGGGACCCACTGTGTAGTGTTTTTGAAAGGGCACAGACACCTTAGTGTGCTTTACTAGAGCTCAAGTGCCCTGAAACACCCACCCCCAGCTCTACCATGTGACCTTTTTTTTCCGGAGTGTATTAAGACTGAGACCCCATGAAATAGAATCAGAGGGTGTCTGGTGGGAGACTTTTCCTAGAGTCTCACCAGTACAATACAGGTTTTCATTTGTGTGCAGGAGTCTCTCACTGGAAAGCACAGCTTCAATTGTGGAAACTCACTCAGAGAGCGGCTTTTGTGTGCCTCACAGATGTCTTCTCTATGTGGCTGTGCAGTGCTCACGCACCATTTTGTCTCCTTGAAAAAGGCCTAGAAAAGAGAAATTAGGAGAGGAGGCTCGCAAACTTCTCTAGCACAATCTACCTTGAAACCTTGATTCTTTTTTTTTGTTTTAAACTTTAAATGTGTCCTTTGTTAAACATCATTATGGTACATCTTCACACTAATTGGTTTATGGCTCATCTAATATTAAAAATCATTTGCATTGCCCTTCTGAGAATTATATAATATTCAGTTCAGTTCAATCACTCAGTCAATAATTTTGATCTTATTACAGTGCGAAGATAATATAACTTTAATAACATCAGCTACGTTTATTGTATGTAGTTGAGGACTCAACACAGTAGCATCATCCTTGTATATAATCTTGAGTACTCCTTAGGTAACTGTCTCCCTAATCAGTAGTTATTAATACAGAGTACACTTTCCAAACAGTGCATTATTGTCACCATGAGCCCGTCCATGTCAGATGGCCAGTTCTGAGTTGAATTATTATTTGTATTTGATGGAAAGTTGTTATCCTTAATTTCAGAGATAGATGTTGAATATTGTCTTGTTTTCAGGCATGATCACAAATCTCTCTGTTTTTTAAAAAACTTATCTCATTTCTGTAGTCTAATGATTCTCTTTAAACGTTACATAAATCTTTTTTAGCATTTACCCTGAGAAACAGGCCTCCATAAACCTTAAGTTGTTTTAGATCCAGAGGATATAGACTTTTGAACCCGACTGTTACTTTACCCAATCTATCACTATACTCTTTATACATACATATACACACATATCAGGGATGATATAAATTTCACCTTTTTTCAACTATTATATATATATAGATAGATATATAAATGTGTATGAAAGTGAAAGGGAAGTCGCTCAGTAGTGTCCGACTCTTTGCGACCCATGGACTGTAGCCCACCAAGCTCCTCCGTCCATGGGATTCTCCAGGCAAGAATACTGGAGTGGGTTGCCATTTCCTTCTCCAGGGGATCTTCCCGACCCAGGGATCGAACCCAGGTCTCCCACATTGCAGGCAGACGCTTTAACCTATGCACCACCAGGGAAGCCCTTATAAATGTGTGTGTGTATATATATATATATATAAATGTGTGTGTGTGTGTATATATATATTTGTGCAAGGCAGCCAATCAGAGAAAATTGCAACCAACACAGAACTGTTTAGGTCATTTGAACAGTTAAATATATCTACAACCCCTTTTACAACTCAAAAATGTATGGTGCTCTGAAAATCAGAAATTTTTGTGTCCAAACTGATTTGATGCCAAACCTGACTTGAATTGATAGGTGGCTCCATGAAATGTGAATACTTGCGTTGCAGAAATAAAAAGATTTTTAATTAGAGGATGCAGCTCTAAGTTGCTCCGGGTTTGTTGTGATTTTACAGTGTGTACACCTTTTGACCTTTCCACAATCTGCAGAACTTCAGTTCTGAAATAGCTGACTGCAGAGCTTAGAGATAAGAGACTGTAACCTTGAACTTCTCAGTGACTGTCCTCCTCGTGTGTTGAACTGGTTATACCATCCACTCCACCTCTGGCCTAGTCATGACTACTTCTCTGAGTTTATGTAGATGTTCTCTCTGCCATCAGTACTTTCTTCCTAATTCTTAACTGACTGAATCTTACAAAATGTGATTTAACAATTCTTGCATTCTCCGAAAAGTCTTCTCTGAATATTTGCCCTTGATTGTAGACAGTCTCTCTTTTATAAACTATTATAGTCTTACCATATTAATTATGTATGGAATATTTGGTTATGGTCATTTTATTTGCTTTAGTCTTATGCTTCTAGTAAGTTGTGCATTTTTCAAGAACATGGCCTTACACATTCTTTTTTTTATAGGACCTGTGTGCACATAGTAAATACCCAGAAAGACACTTAGAAGATTTGCCAAAAAATTGATACATAGCTGGTTGAAAGACATCTGTTTCCTTTTGTGTTCAGTTGAGCATATTGTTATTTACATGGAAAGTAAAAATGTCAATCAAGCTACAGCTCTTGAGCCAAGTCATCCTGCACTTATTTTTATAAATAATATTTGTTGGAAGATAGCCACACTCTTACCTTTACATATCGTCTATGGCTGCCTCTGTAGTACAAGTATGGTACTAAGTAAGTAAGTGGGACACGGACTGTTTGTCTCGTATTTGCTATCTGGTTTTTTGAGAAAAAGTCTCCCAACTCCTGATATATGTCAGTAATCTATAGATATTATTCTTTCAGTTTGGTAACACAGAGTTTAAAAGAAAACTGTTCTATTAACTTTTAAAAAAAATCTTCCTGTGGCCAAAGCGTACATTTGCAGAGTGGCTGATCTGCGTTGCAAACAGAGGATCTGGTGGTTAAATCAGTAAAGAATATTGATACACATCTCCAGCAGCAGCTTACCTGACTTTTAGATTCTGTTCATCTGGAATGGAGAGCTGTGCAGTTGAACTTTTGACATGCCAGCAAGAGCCGGGACCGACAGTTGGTCCCGATCCAGCCAGCACGGCCATTGTCCTCCTACCCTTTCATTCGCGCTTTGTCCGCAGCGTTTCTGTGCTGTTGTTAGTATGTTAGTATTTTGAGATGAAAATATCAATGTGTCAGAAGGGCATGGGGGAGCCAGGTGTTTATTTCTTTATTAATAGGCCGTCTCTCTTCTTTTCCAATTTTTGGTCATTTTGACATTAAATCCCTAAAGTCGAAGGAAATTCATTCAGTGGTGTTGAACTTGGTCAAGAAAGTTGCTCCAAGTCTGAAGTGAATATATTGCTGAGTAAAAAGAAACTAAGTAGTGCTTGGCTTTGGATGATGACTAAGTATACCCTTAGGCAGACTGGGAAAATTAACCAGAGAAATTGAATATTTATGTGTTACTTGAAAAAGGTATAAATAGGCATTAGTGCTTAGATGAAATTAGACATTATTTTATAATAGGATTTTAAAGCATTGTTTCCTGGATAGCTTCCTTCCTGAGATAGCCAATGTTCTTCAAGAAAATTAGAAGCAGCGTAATATTAATGAAGTTAACACTGAGGACAGCCTTTACACAGGCGAGGATGCCCTAAGGCAGGAAGAATTTGACAGACTGCTGTAATACAGAAAATAGATGACTGATTGTTTTTGGAACAAGCAATTCTTGAGAGACATTGCCAGCTAGAGTGAATTATGTCACCATCGAACTTTCACCAGTAATTATCATTAATGGGTGAAAGTGACAGTAATTTTAGTTTAATAGAATCCTTTGAATGTTCATTTTTAAACTATTAGTGGTATTCGTGAAGGAACTCTTGCAAAGCAGAAACATTTCTGTCAAAATTAGTGTTGAGTTAGAGGCTCCATCACCAGCCTTCAGGAGACTTGTGTAAAGTATCATTGCAGGAGGAGCCTGCAGTGCCCTCCAAAACCATTCCCTCTCCACTGCTTTGACTTGCCATTAGTTCCAAGCTTCCCAATATGCAGCATTTCCTCCTTTTAGCTCAACTGCAGAATATTCTTCAAATGTCATAAAGTCAAGAAGATTGGTGAACAAAAGGGATTCTTTATTTAAAAGCCAAGAATTAAGAAAAAGGCAGGTTTTCTGTTGCACTTAAGATGTATAATTATTGATTGAATTGAAATTATGATCACTTGTTTCCAATAGATATTCTTCATGCTAATTAGATTATGTTTTCACAGGTAAATAAAAGTACTTACTTTTCTTTTTCTTTGCCCTCCATTATTTATTTTAATATGGAACAATGTTGAGCTCTCAAAAAAGCATAGTAATTTTTCATAGTACTCAGTCACTATTTCTTCATTGCATGGAGTATTTTTATTAGATTGAGGTTAAATCAGTAAGTAAATAAATCTCTTAAGTGTTTTAATAGTTGCTCCTGCTACCACTTTGCTGTGTCTGTATCTGTTATCCTCTGATTTCAGCTTTGGTAGATGAAAGTGTGTCACTTGTGATCATGGGAAGCACCTTTGATCCTTGCAGAAAGGCCCTACTGTTTGCTCACCTTCCCCACAGATTGCAGCCTTTGGAGAACTTTTCCATGGGATGCTCAAGGAACTTGGTCCAAGGAAACCTGAGGTCTGGGTTTACTGTGTTCTGATTCTTCTATTTCAGCACTTTGCTGTGCCCAGTGTTGCAATCTGAGACAGTGATGTTTCCTAAATCATGGGAGTATCTGCTGAGATTCAACATAGAATGGCCTCATGATACATTTAGAGGCATAGTGGAGAATTTATGAACTGTCTCTTCTGTGCCTGGAAAGTTAGAAGAGCTCAAATGATAGAAAGCTTTGTTCAGAACTGCTGCACTCACATCATGGGAGAAAACTTGGGAAGGAGGGTTGGTTTTCCAGTTTTCCTCCTCCCCAAGAGGAAATTTCCATTTTATGTTTTACACCGTCCTCTTCCTAAAGCAGTGCACCTTGATGGGCTAGAAATAGAATACAAACTCATTGCCATCTACCGACTCTAAAAAGGGAACACCAAGAAGAGAAGGGAGATGTGTCCACAACAGTGTTTAGCATTGTTAGAATCAGAGCAGTTCTTCCATAGAGGCCTGGGGTGGGGGGTCAATGTGCCTCCGTTTCCTCCCTAACAACAGAATTTTTATAATATCTGAAAACTGAGGGGACTTCCCTGGTGACTCAGACAGTAAAGAATCCACCTGCAATGCAGGAAACGTGGGTTCGATCCCTGGGTCAGGAAGATCCCCTGGAGAAGGAAATGGCAGTACTCTTGCCTGGAGAATCCCTTGGACAGAGGAGCCTGGTGGGCTACAGTCCATGGGGTCGCAAGAGTCGGATACGACTGAGTGACTGACACACACAGCTTAGCTAAGGGAGGCTTGTGTGTATTTGTGTGTGATTGCTCTTACCCTGCTTCAATTAGAGGTCAGCTAACTATGAAAATAAAAATCATAAGTTTCAAGAATTTGGTATACTCTCCCTAAAAACTTATCAGAGCCCTCTTTGGAGTAAAAAGTTTCTCTCATTTCATTAGTTAGATGATATGTATCTTCTATAAAATATGAAAAAAGAAGAAAATGACACAAAACGTTTACTATAATTATTTTGAATGACACTTCAATTAATGTTCTGATTTAGCTGCTTTATACGTGAAAATTAAACATACTTAAATTTCTTAAGAAATTTACAAACTAAAATTCTCTCATACAAAAATAGTCACATTTAAAAAAAATAAACCTTTCAAAATGAGTTTCTGTTTTAATACAGTATCTTTCCATAGCAGGTGTTCAGTAAGCACTTTTAAAATATTAATGTAATTCATGTCTGTGGGACAAAAATCCCTCAATTGTACACATTCTATTTAAGTAGACTCACTTCAAAATCACTGCAGATGGTGACTGCAGCCATGAAATTAAAGGATGCTTGCTCCTTGGAAGGAAAGCTATGACCAACACAGACAGCATATGAAAAAGCAGAGACATTACTTTGCCAACAAAGGTTTGTCTAGTCAAAGCTATGATTTTTCCAGTAGTCATGTATGGATGTAAGAGTTGGACTATAAAGAGAGCTGAGCACCAAAGAATTGATGCTTTTGAACTATGGTGTTGGAGAAGACTCTTGAAAGTCCCTTGGACTGCAAGGAGATCCAACCAGTCCATCCTAAAGGAGATCAGTCCTGAATATTCATTGGAAAGACTGATGTTGAAGCTGAAACTCCAGTCCTTTGCCCACCTGATGCGAAGAGCTGACTCATTGGGAAAGACCCTGATGCTGGGAAAGATTGAGGGCAGGAGGAGAAGGGGATGACAGAGGATGAGACGATTGGATGGCATCACCGACTCAATGGAGCTGAGTTTGGGTAAACTCTGGGAGGACAGGTAAACTCCCTGGATGGACAGGGAGGCCTGGCATGCTGCAGTCCATAGGGTCTCAAAGAGTCAGACACGACTGAGTGACTGAACTGACTGACTGACTTAAAGGTAAACTGACCTAATCCCATTACAAGATGTGACATCTGTCAAGTTTGTTGCTCCTGTAGCACTGACATCAAATAGGTATTTCAGTCAAAAGAACAAATTCAAGTCTGCAAAGATACAATATTTCTATAAATACAGTTTAATTTCTAACCCTGAACCACCAGCCTGCCTGTTGGTAAAGAACTTAGGTAATTCTCTGTGTGTTTTAACTCAGTAATTCTAGGGTAGAATCCAGTTATTGATGTTTGAAATTCCCTGCCAAGCTCTCTCCCCAAAGGAACTCCAAGCTTGAAAGTCAGCTTGGGGCATACTCCTAAGGTTGTGTGTTCTTCTTGACTGAGTTCTGTCTGGACACCAAACACCCTCCCTGCTTAGATATAATTTCTTCTGCCTGCTTTTGGTAAAAACGATGTCTGTTTTGCTCTTAAATCATGACCCATGAGATCTGATGGGTCGCTCTTAGATGCCTCCTTTGCTCCCTGATGTTTGTTCTTGTTCAGTTGCTAAGTCGTGGCTGACTCTTTGTGACCCCATGAATTGCAACACACCAGGTTTCTCTGTCCTTCAGTATCTCCCGGAGTTTGCTCAAACTAATGTCTGTTGATTTGATGGTGTCATTCAACCATCTCATTCTCTGTCAATCCCTTCTCCTCCTGCCCTCAGTCTTTCCCAACATCAGTGTCTTTTCCAGTGCGCTGACTCTTCTCATCAGGTGGCGCGAGTATGGGAGCTTCAGCTTCAACATCAGTCCTTCCAATGGATATTTAGGGTTGATTTCCTTTAAGATTGAATGGTTCGTTCTCCTTGCAGTCCAAGGGACTCTCAAGAGTCTTCTCCAACACCACGGGTCAAAAGCATCAGTTCTCCAGCACTCAGCCTTCTTTATGGTCCAGCTCTCACATCCTTAAGTAACTAGTGGAAAAACCATAGCTTTGACTAGACAGACCTTTGTTTGTTAAGTGGTGTTTCTGATTTTTATCTTGCTGTCTAGGTTTGTGGTGTTCAGACGTGTATCTGAATTCTTTGATGGGGCTTTCCAGCCTGCTTGTCTCCCCAGCCAGGGCCCAGGGGGGTTCATTGCTCCTCCCGCAGCTCTCAGGTCCTGGGGTGAGGAGTGTTCTGCAGCCCGCTTGCTCCCGGGCTAGCTCTCAGCACCCAGTGCACGTGCCCGATGCTTCCTGGATCTGCTTGTTGCACACAGGCGCTTCCACTCTTTCTTCCACTCTCCATGACTCCATGGGAGATTCTGCATGTGGTCCCACTTCCTCTGGAATGAGGGGCAGTGTGCCGGGGTCCCACCCTGTGTGGACTCTCTGTGTTTTCTAGTCTCCCAGCAGATGGGGGTTTTTCTGTCAGTAACCCAGGTGTGTCGTGTGTGTTCTCTCCTATGTGGAGAGCTCCTATATTCGAATGGTCCTCTACACTTCCACTTTATGGAAGAAGGGAGGGCTGGCATCTGAGCAGCTGTGCTGACGCCTCTGCTATTCTGTAGAATTCTAGAATCCTGAAGTAGGTGGATAACTGAATGAACACATACTGATGTAAGTCAGGGCTTCCATGCCTGGGAATCTACTGGCCTGAGTGAGTTAAGACACAGAGGCAGGAAATCCATATTTTCATAGCAAAAACCAAAGTAGCAGGTCTAGTGTGAGTGTTTAGTAGAGCTGTAATAAAAGAGGAAGCTAAATTGCAAGATGGGAGAGTGTGCTGCTGTGTTTTTGGATTTTTCCTTCATCCTGCAGGCACACTTCAAGGGCGTTGTGCAGATCAGTGGTAGCGCCTTCTTTTTAGAGAGATGGTTCTGATAGCAAAAAGGCAGATCAATTAGAAAACGAGGGGCGGTAGGGGTCGCTGAGGGTCAGACAAGACTGAGCAACTTCCCTTTCACTTTTCTCATGCGTTGGAGAAGGAAATGGCAACCCACTCCAGTGTTCTTGCCTGGAGAATCCCAGGGACGGGGGAGCCTGGTGGGCTGCCGTCTATGGGGTCACACAGAGTTGGACATGACTGAAGCGACTTAGCAGCAGCAGCAGAAAGACTGAGAGAAATTAGGAGACTTGCAATTTTGCAATAGTTAAATTGCAAACGCCTGAACTAGGATGCACTCAAAACAGGAAGACTGGATGGATTGGAAAGGCAGTTAGAGGTAGTAGCAATAGGCTTTCGTTCCTGATTGGGTTTTCAGAACCTGGAGAAACTTTCATGACAGGGTGGGTGATGTCTATATAGCTTTAGGACACATTGAGTTTGCATCTCTAATTTCAAGCCTTTTTATTTGGATGGGAATTGAGCTTCCCAGGTGGTGCTAGTGGTCAAGGATCAAGAGATACAAGAGACAAGGTCCCATCCTTGGGTCAGGAAGACCCCTGGAGGAGGAGATGGCAACCCAACTCATTATTCTTTCCTGGAGAATCTCGTGGACAGAGGAGCCTGGTGGGCCACACCCGATGGTGTTGCAAAGAGTCTGATATGACTGACTGAGCAGGCACGCTGAGGCCTGAACGGACCTGGCATAAGGTTATGGCACAACAACTGCACATAAATGTTAGCTTCTTTCTTAGAGAAAGGAAATAAATTTCTTTGCTAACAAAGACAGTTTAGTTGTGTTAGGCATTTTAGTAAGTACAGTAACCAAGACCACTTAAGAGCAAATCCTGTTAGCTCATGAGGATATAAGTTGGGGCAACTCCCCACTGGAGTCTGACCGAGGCTTGGGACATGGGTCAAGTAACACAGACTACGTGTCCCGTCATCCTCTTTGAAGGGAACTGGGTCACTCCTCCTCCTTCCACCTTAGCTGATATCAGCTCAGATATTCAGTGCCAAGGCTCTGGGATTCTCAGTGCAGAAATTTGTTTTCATATTTATTTATCTGGCATATATGATGTGATTTAGCATTTTGTGATTTTTTTAAGCATTAATCACAGCTTATCTAGCAGAGCAAAAGACAGCCCTAAGGTTTCTGTGTGATTTACTCTTGTGGTTTTAAATTTCTGACCAAAAAATACACAAATTGGCATTGGAGTGCCTTCCTTCTTTAATAGAATTATTAGATTATTACTGTCATGGTGAAAATGTTGCCTTCATTTAACAGATACTTATGGAATGTCATGGCACTGTAAAATGAGCAAACATCCCTGCCCTTGTGGGCTTATATCCTGGCAGAGAAGACACTGTTTAAGATGAATTTACTGTAGTGTTAGAAGTGAGTAAGTTCTGAAGAGAATAAAATAAAGCAGGGTCATGGGGATAGGAAGTATGGAAAGGAGTGATATGTTTTTAACTTGCCCAGGTTCACGCTGTTGCCAACTGTGAGCATCATGCTGTAGTGCTGAGAGCCCCAGCCTAGGGGTCCCCATGACCAGGTTTCCAACCCCAGCTCTACCGGCATGACAGTGAGCAGATCAGTTAGCTTCCCAGAACAAAGTCGTCTCATCCATAAAGCAAGGTTTCCTTTGACTCTGAAATCTGATTGATCTTCTATAAATTAATTTTTAAGTAAAATATGTGCTGTGTTAGAGCACAAACAATCAAATGTGTTTAGCTCTCCAGCTCATTTTGTAACATTGTCCTTTATTAAAATACAAAGTCTATTATGATAAAACTCTCTTTGCATTTGGCAGTGACTAGCAGTGTCTCCCCATGTGCAGTGTGTTGTTTTGGTTTTCTTTCCATTTGGCTGTAGGACAAATGTGAAAGTTAACTTATTTAAAATGTTTTCCCAATGCTTTGATTGGTGAAAGAAAGATACGAGTTTAGAAAAAGTTACTGATAAGAGGAACTTGGGGAAATATGTATGTATGCAGATGTGTATGTGTGTATATGAACAGATCTTTTCAGTAATGAATTGTCTTGTGCCAATTACTAGTCTGCTTCTATATTAATTTTCTGAATGGAACATGTTTAGTATGTATATAGAACAGAAATATAAATGCCATTGATTATAGAATTGGTTGACCCTTTCACAGATTGACAACTTCTTATTTTCCTTGACAAATACTCAGTCAGCACTTCAGTCTGTTAAGAGTAGAGCTCATTAACATGCAGAAACTAGCAGCCTGATCTAGTTATAATGTATCTTTAATGTCTGACTTATGCAGGGTAGTGTGGGTCCTTAGTCTTGTAATAATATGTAGAGTGGCCTCCCATGAGCAACAAGGTTCTGAGATCAATATAACCTGGATAAAACCTTTATCCATAACAACTGTCATTAGGAATGACTAGCATTTCGCTAATTAGCCCACCATTTACAACCCATAAGCTTCTCACAGATGGTGGATGTTTATAAACACCCACAGATGTGTGCACAGCTGACTCCCAGTTATCCGCAGGAGTAGGGGACATAGATAATTTAGATTTGCTTACAATACAAACCCCTCATTTTAGCTACTTTCAAGCTCCTTTCTCTTTGGACTTTTTACCACAGCTGTTAATGAAGTAGCAAATTAACTAATCTAATTTCAACTTCTCCTCTTATTGATGCATATACCCCCTGGTGAAAGCACTAATATGTACAAATATGGTCATGAGATGGCTGGCAAGAGGATGAAAACGGGGAGCTCAGGCTTAGACGAGTACATGGAGTCATGGCAAATCATTTCTACATGTTGGTAGCTGTGTGTCTAGGAAGAGGTTTCAGTTTGTGAAAGCACAGCAGGCCTCCCATGTCAACAGTGTTATACCTAAACTCCCAGGAATAGAAGAGAATATCTTTTTAAATTTGAGAAAAAGGAAAGGACATCATTTTCCTCTCCCATCAGGCAGTCTGATGCTGTGTTAATTGTTTCTTTTCCGATAACTCTTTCTGTAATTTGATCTCAAGTTTTCATTGTAACATTAGCCTGTTCACTGTCTGATGCTGAATGAAGATGAAGAGATGTCAGTGTGATAACCTGAGCACATGAAGTTATTTACTTCCTTTATTTTGTTCAGCCTGTAGAGTCTTCCTTTAGGCTGATCTTCCTTTGCCTCATCTTCCCTGGTGGCTCAGACAATAAAGTGTCTGCCTACAATTCAGGAGACCTGGGTTCAATCCCTGGGTTGGGAAGATCTCCTGGAGAAGGAAATGGCAACCCACTCCAGTGTTCTTGCCTGGAAAATCCCATGGACGGAAGAGCCTGGTAGCCTGCAGTCCATGGGGTCGCAAAGAGTCGGACACCGCTGAGCAACTTCACTTTGACTTTCGAAGAGTCTTAGATTTGGCTCTTCTCTTCTAGGTTTTTAATCTGAAACTTCCATCCTCCTCTGTGCCTGCCGTGCTGTGCCACGCCAAGGCACTTCAGTCGTGTCCGACTCTGTGACTCTGTGACCCTGTGGAGTGTAGCCTGCCAGGCTCCTCTGTCCATGGGATTTTCAGGCAAAAATACTGGAGTGGGTTGCCTTGCCCTCCTCCAGGGATTCTTCCAGATGCAGAGATCGACAGGAGTCTCTTAAGTCTCCTGCATTGGCAGGCGGGTTCTTTACTACTAGCACCACCTGAGAAATCCTCTCCTTTGTGCACTGGGCTGTATTTTACTTGTCCCAGAAAGTTTAAAGGCATTGTTTAAGTGTGCCCAGAGCCAGGAGTCGTGTGGAGATAGTTGGTATCCACAGATCATTTATTTACAGAATAAGATATGAAGGGCAAACATTTTGCTTCTTAATGACCTGCAGAATGTGTACCATTTCTTTAGGCTGAGGCATTCATAAGTTAGTATCAGTTGTTTCCCAGAGTTTCCTTACTTGAGAAACAGTGCTTTATCTTACTGAAGAGTAAAATTAATCATTCCATAACAGCATGTTATAAATATCCAAAAATGTTTAAAGAAGAAATTTTATAATAGATTAAATGGTGGTCAAAATTATAAATGATAGCATATGAATTGTGGAAGAATATAGAAGAGTAAAGAACTGTTGCACCAGTAGCCGTATCCAACAGATCTGTAACTCTTCACATAAAGGATGCTGGAGTGCTGGGGTCCAGCCCTGGTGGATCCAGGGTGATTTGAAGCGGGGATGGCGTGGCGAGGAAAAACTTATTTATTTAGAAATATAAAGAGAGATTAGGAAGAAATAGTGTAGTAGGAAAATTTAGTGGAGGAAAGATGCTGAATAACTTGGTTTACGTGGAAAACTAATAAAACCTCAAGACAAGAGGTTTGCACCATCTACGTTAGGCCACCGGCGCCCGTTTGAATAGTGGAGGGTGCCCCACCTTGGGCTCCCTCTCTTGTGGGTCTTAGAAGCCAGGACAAGTAAGTAGACATGGCGAACCTCCACGCCCCTGATGGGAATTCAGCCAGAAAATAGAGTAAAGAAGACACGGAGGAACCAGTCTTTCCAATGACTGGACCATCCTTTATTGTTCGTAAAGGCTTTTTATACCTTTTTTTGTACATAGAGATTAATGGATAATATAAAATTATGCCGTGTCAGCAGCCCTAACTCTTATCGAAACCAGGCTTTCTCTCTGCATACCTAGTTGTATACACAAGTCTTAGGTGATTTACATCATCTTCTGGCCAGAAGGCCAATTAACATTTTACGGCCCTTTTCTGATAAGGGTTTGTCAACCAGAAGACTTATTTGCCTTAATAGTGTTGTTCTTCCCAAAGTCTGGTGCCACTCTCAGAAGGCACTAAATAAAGTTACATTCTTACATAGCAAGGACACAGCAATTTATAACAAAGAAAAGGAGTACAGTGATTTATAACAAAGAGAAAAGTAGTTAACTCAAAAGTCTAGTGTTGCTAACATCAAAACTATTATATTCCTTTTTCTATATCCCAATTACATTGATTAATATCCTTCAGGTGTCTAAAAGATAAAGAATATCTGGCAGCAGCAGAGGCCTGGCAGCAGTCATTGACTCAACAGTGAAACCCGTCCCCAATATAATTTTTAGCTCTTTAGAAAAGGCTCTGTGTCTTTAAGATGTTTTAAGCTTCGTGCCTCTCACGGCTGGGGGGGCTGTAAACAATTCACAAGTTGTAAAAGTCCGGCCAGACTGGTCAGGTAAGTTAGAAAGCTATCAGAAGGGTTTAAACTGAGACATTCTTTTTAAACGCGGGAGACTGTTAACTGGAGCCCTAAGTCAATTCCTTTTAGAGGCAGAAGAGTGGAAAGCACAGTGCAGTAAGGCAGGCGGACTCTGGCTTTGGGGGTAGGTGTTCAGGGAAACCCAGGGGGGACCCCTGAAGCCAGATCACGCCTTTGTGTATGTCTGGCTTCCTTCCTCGTGACCTTTGCCACGGGCGGGATTCCTGATTCTGGCTCCCGGCACTGTAGTTTTGTTGTTCTTTCATTGAAAGAGTTTGTAAGTGCTGATTGGGCTTCCCTGGTGGCTCAGATGGTAAAGAATCTGCCTGCAATGCGGGAGACCTGGGTTTGATCCCTGGGTAGGGAAGATCCCCTGGAGGAGTGCATGGCAAGCATTCCAGGAGAATCCCATGGACAGAGGAGCCTGTAGGGCTATGGTCTGCGGGGTCTCAAAGAGTCGGATACAGCTGAGTGACTAAGCACAACACACAACAACAACAGGTCCTGTAAGACTCTTACTGGATATTTCCCCAGTATGAACAGTGACTGGGAACTGCGTGCTTTGTGACAGATCCTTTTATGTATCCTTCAATAGTTGCCATCTGACTTTAACAGGTAGTGCTGTTCCCTGAGGTAAGGAATACCAGGAGGAGATGAAACATGGAGGAAATCAGGATGAAGCATCTGTAGGACACCTGAGTTTCCATGTCTGGATGACTGCCTGTGGTCTGCGGGAGCCAACTCCTCCCAGTTTGCCTGAGGCTTTCCCGTCCCGGTATTCCAGGAAACCCCTTAATCTTCGGTCAGTGTAGTCAGAGCTCAGGAGTAGAAGTTGTGCTGGCGGTGGAAACTTTAGAGTTCTTAGTCTGCAGAACTATAGCAGTTAATAAAATGCTGATGGAGCACGTGAAGGGTGGTGTGAATGTGGACAGAGGAAGAGGAGGCGGGAAGAGAGTTTTGGAAGCAGTCACCATGGAGGAGGGAAGGGAATGAAGAAATCCTCGTATCCTGAAGCCCAAGGGGAGAGACTGTTTCATAAAAGGGTTAGTCAGTATTGTCAAATGCTTCCCAGATACCATAGAGTAAACTGACTGACAGTAGCCTATTGACATCAGCTCGAGGGACAGGGAAGAGGGTTGATGAATGAGTATGGGAGACTGAGATCTAAGTAGGGTAGTCACCAGGGGGTTCAGGATCAACAGCACGAAGGATGTGCTGCATTTGTTTAAATGTAGATTGGGGGAAATGAGAAGGGAAAGGAGGCGGGGAAAGGCTGATCCTCAAACAGCAAGATTCTGAGGGCAGTGGGACAGAGTGAAGAGAATGTGATGTTGGTATAGGCAGAGGAAATTGTCTTAGGCGCGACGACCTCTGCTAATGTGATGGGTGAGAAGGCGGAAGAGCTGGACCCAGTGCAGATACATTTGTAGATTTGATGGTAGGAGATTAAGGGTTTTTTAATCAAGTTATTGCATTTTATATCTGATATAGAGCAAGCCCTGTGCTGAGGAAGGGTAGCTGGATGAAGGGCTTGAAAGAAGCATTGAAACAACCCGTATAGGGAGTGGGGGTGAGAGCCTCCAGGTGAACATAGATGGAGTGCTGGATGGCACGAAGAATGCAATTGAGATTGGCACCTGTGATTATGTACCAGCCCTGATTTTGCAGTACTGTTTCTCACCATAGTTATTCAGCAGCTAGTGTGTAGTGCCAACAAGATAGAATTTTCAGTTCATTTAAGTTTTGCTAGGAGTCTGCAAAAACACCTTCCAGGAGGAGGAAAGTAAAATAATGGCTTGTGAACCATGGTCAAAGTGATGAACCTCAGATAGGCAAGGAGATGACAGTGGGTCCAGGGCAGTGAACATATTCCTGGAGAGATGACAGGATGCGGAGAGGAGCGGGAGGGAGATGAACAAAGGGAGGGAAAAGAAGGACAGATGGCTCATATGAATTCAGATTAATAAAAGTAAAAGAGTTGTGGGTGGTAGCAAAGCTCAGATTATGGCTATGAGAGTGGGTAACGTAGGATTGATAACCTGAAGATGCAGGAGGTCAAGGAACTGATTGGCTGTTGGACTGGTAGCTCATACGGAGCTGAATTCATACAGGATGATGGCAAGACCTGGCTAGAAGAAGAAGGCTGAGTCACATGACAAAGTCGATGGTAAAGACTTATGAGAGAATGAGCAGCATCTCCTAGAACGGGGCAGGGAGACCATCTCTCCAGTTTAATAGTAGTGGTCAATGGAGTCTTCATTGAAGACATCAAGGTAGTAGAGAGTTGCTTATGTTAATAAATATTGGAAGAAGGAGGGGTCAGAAAGGACTTGCCTCTTAGATGTGGTGACTGTGAATGACAGTGATAGTGGTGTGACTGGCCTCAACATTTTAATCTAACTGTAGCCATTGTCCAGTAGGTGGCTTGTAGGAGGGATCAGGAGGCCACTGCAGACTGGCCTGATTCTGGTATTTCTGGATACTCCTGGTCCTCGGAGAAGGAAGATGTCTCTGCTCTTTTCCTATGAGGAAGTAGTCATCAGTAGCTTGTATCTCATTCATCACCTGGTTCTGGAGAAAGGCATCTGGCTTCCAGTGAATTTGGGGAAACCAAATCTGTGATTGTTTGTTGAGTTCCCAGCTAGAAAAGCCAGTTTCTTTCTGCCTTGAGGCATTTCCTGAAACAACTCCAAGTACAGCTCAGCAAAGCTGAGAATCTGAGTACTTTTCAGTTATCACACAACGCAGAGACAGAGTATCAAGAGGCTCACAGTGTCGGAGGGTTACAATGCAGGGGGGCAGGAAAAGTCAGTGTAATGGAAAGCATGTCAGCTTTAGGGTCAAAAGACAGTGGTTCAGACCTCTCCTTTGCTGCCTGCCTGTTACAGTGCTTTTGGTACATTGCTCATCTCCTAGAGCTTCAGGTTCCCTGGCTTTAAAATGCATCTGGTAATAGCTGCCCTACAGGGCTGGAGTGAGACTTAAAGCAGAGAATCTAGGTAAAATGCTCGACACAGATCCTAGTACATGGGGACTCAGTGATGGCTCCTCATATACCTAGCTCACAGTTTATGTTCATTTTGATATGCATTCTTTCTTTTCTAAGTAAAGTTGTTCTCAAACTTATGTAATACCAGTTTTTGTCTGGGGGCTTCTGTATTCCTTTGTCAGCTTTTTGTAGTCAGGGCGGAGTCTTCCTTTGTTCTCTTGAGAGTTGAGCACAGTTTTGCCTCCAGTCTCTTTGCAGTTGTTAATGAGTTCATCAAAAGTTCATCGTCTCCCATTTTCATTTCTTTTCTGTGCTACTTGCTTTCTCAAAGCATATGTCAGTTCCTTTTCCTCCTCACTTTCCACTCATTCAGACTGGCCTTATTGTCTTTGCTGGCTTCTTTTCTTTCAAAAATATGTTGCTGTCACCCTGATTAAGATTTTAAAATATCTTTAGTTTGTAATATTAATGCCACAATTCCCACATCTGGTTGAAGAAGAAATACTCATGCAGAATAAATCTGTATTTGTCATTTGAAATGTACTGAAAAAATAAAGAATATTTAGTACTTTGAAACACAAATTCATACTTGAAATGAACCTAGAACTTAAATCTAGTAAAAAATTACTTTATGTTGGCAAGATTCGCAGAAGTGAGGTGGCATTTAACTAGGAGTTCTCTTGGCACACACAAGGTTAATACATAAATTTTCACTGTTTACGTGCTATCTATAGAGCTGTGTGTTTTAAAGTACAAGTAAAACCATCTTCAGAAATGTAAGTGCAAATACAAGTACAGATTGTTTTTGTTGTTTAGTCGCCATGTCTTGCCCAACTCTCTGCAGCCCCATAGACTGTAGCCCACTCGGCTCCTCTCTCCATGGGTTTCCTGGGGAAGAATACTACAGTGGGTTGCCATATCCTTCTCCAGGGAATCGTCCCAACCCATGGATCGAACCCACATCACCTGCATTGGAAGGCGGACTGTTTACCATTGAGCTACTCGGGAAGTACAGATAGCAAAGAAGAGTCGCTGAAGTGACCGCTGAGCCGCAGTGGCTGTATCTCTGACCTACTGCCTCTGTAGTAAACAGTTTCATGCCACTTTGCTTTCTTTCTTGGAGCATTCTTCATTTAAATAGTCAGGATTATGTGTAGAAATTGCCCTTAGACTGGAAGTCCCGTGACAACAGGGCAGAGGCTGGTTGCAGTGCCTGCCCCATATTCCTTAGTGCATATTTGTACGATTCAGTTGAACTACAGACTTTATAGTTTTATATTTCCAACTCTTTCTTGGACAAACCAGTTTGACTCAAAATCAGTTCATCGAAAACCTATTGTATCACATTCCACATAAAACCTGGTTTTTATGTTCTCACTGTGGGTTAATGATACCACCGTTTGCCTCATCACCCAGGCTTGACATTTTCACACTGTGCCAGCTTTAATCATAGTGAAGTCCAACTTTGATTCTTTCACACCTGTCAGCAGCCCTCTGTGGCAGCTCTCCAGCCTGAGTCCGGCTCCCCTCAATCCCTCTCGGCACCATATGCTGCTGTCAGAGCCTGCTGACTGCTGGGTCCCTCTGGGCCCTGGTCACTGGCTCAGCCACTGCTGGTGAAGAGGGGCCCCCATGGCCTCGAGCCCATTTGTCCCAGCTTCTTCGGAAGGAAAATTCCTGTGAAATCACTTCTGTTCCGTAGCTAAGTCTCCCCTGGATTCTTGGTATTGGATTAACCATTTTTATTTCCTCTATCTGAAGTCATTTCATTCTTTGTTCCAAAACTGTGGGAGGAACAAAACCATTGAAAAGTCTTCTTCCAAATTTTCTAATATACAAAAATATTAAAAAAATATGTTTAAAACATATGCTAATATGTTTTCAATAGGAAGTAAGCAATTGCACGGTCAGACTTATTTCCCAGAGTACAATGAAGCTCTTGTGGGTGAGCTTCTACTTAGAATATTGATGTTCTGCCATGTAATTAACCTTTTCCTCTCTGGGTTACTTTGTGATTATAGGGTCATGGGTGTTCATTGTGTGTGCAAGTCTCATCTTGTTAAATGTCATCATCATTTCACATCGACATACATATTTCAATAGACACATTATTTTCCCGTGACTTTCTGTGCTTTTTGCATCTGAAGGCCTCTATTCAGCACCCTTAACCCTATATAACAGACAAGGACATCTTTGTCAACTTTATTTTGTCAGGGAGTCAATACTGATTTTAAATCTTGTTTTCTTTAGTAACTGTTAGAATAGGTCACCATGAACAAGCTAATCAGAGTGGGTCACTTGTGGAGTAATTGCTAAGCAGAAAGTCAGGAATTTATCCTCTGCTTTGTAAGTAATAGTTGTGAGTGATCATGGAAAGGTCTACTCAGTGTCTTCACTGATTAATAAGTGATTGGCTTTTTCCAGTTACTATGTTTTGGATTTTGTCTATATCAACAATTTAAATATGCTTCATTATTTTTTCTTGTCTCAGCATGCTTTGGTGTAGGAATGTCATAGTTTACTAAGTTTGTCTCCTGTAAATTGACATTTAAGTTGTTTTCAGTCTCTTTTTATTATTTATAAACAACATTGTAGTGAACATCCGTGTGTACATATGAGTTAAGATAATTTTCTTAGGAAGAAATTATTTCATCAAGTGGTACGTGCAGTTTATTTCTGCTACGGATTGCCAAATTGCATTCCAGAGAGCTTGCATTAGTTCTGTATTGCCCCTAACAATGTGTGGAATGATCTGTTTTCGAATCTTCACCATTATCCTCAGTTGTTATTGCCATGCCCATAGGTGAGCAATGGTCTCATACTGACATACCTGCTGCTGCTGCTGCTAAGTTGCTTCAGTCGTGTCCGACTCTGTGCGACCCCATAGATGGCAGCCCACCAGGCTCCCCTGTCCCTGGGATTCTCCAGGCAAGAACACTGGAGTGGGCTGCCATTTCCTTCTCCAATGCATGAAAGTGAAAAGTGAAAGTGAAGTTGCTCAGTCGTGCCCAACTCCTAGCGACCCCATGGACTGCAGCCTACCAGGCTCTTCTGTCCATGGGATTTTCCAGGCAAGAGTACTGGAGTGGGGTGCCATTGCCTTCCCTATCAAATTACCAATGGCATTTTTTCACAGAACTAGAACAAAAAATTTCCTTCTAACTTGTAATAGGAAATACATTCAATTTAACATATGCAAATAATGAAGAATAGTGAATAAAACCAGAAATACCAAAGTATTGGGTTTTAAAATATAAAATTCCACTTCTCATCGTTGAGCCATTCATTTAATTATAGTATAAGAGAGAACTGTTCTAGTTATTGTATTCCTTAAATTCCAATGAAAATTGACCTTCTAATTCTTCTGAGTGAAATAAATTTTCAGTTTCACATCTAGATTAAGACACATTTGGGAGACACGTAGTTTTCAGGGCATTAGCATACTGTGTCCCCCTTTGTTTGGCAAAACAATAATACTGATAATTGTGATAATAGTTAATATTTTATACACTGAACAACAGCAAAATACATATAATAATAGCAAAAGCTATTTTTTCCTACTGTGCTGGTGTTTTGGGGTCGTTAAGTCATGTCTTTGTGACTGCATGAACTGCAGCACGCCAGGCTTCCCTGTCCATCACTATCTCCTGCAGTTTGCTTAAACACATGTCCATTGAGTCGGTGATGCCATCCAACCATCATCCTCAGTCGCCCCCTTCTCCTGCCCCCAAGCCTTACCATTATGAGAGTCTTTTCCAGTAAGTTGGTGTTTAACATAAGGTGGCCAGAGTATTGGAGCTTCAGCTTCAGCATTAATCCTTCCAATGAATATTCAGGATTGATTTCCTTTAAGACTGACTGGTTTGATCTCCTTGCTGTCCATGAAACTCTTGAGTCTTCTACAGTAAAACTATTCCATACCCCACACCCCCAAAAAGACACATTTATTTTTTTTTTTAAATCTTTAATTCTTACATGCATTCCCAAACATGAACCCCTCTCCCACCTCCCTCCCCACAACATCTCTCTGGGTCATCCCCATGCACCAACCCCAAGCATGCTGCACCCTGTATCAGACATAGACTGGCGATTCAATTCTTACATGATAGTATACATGTTAGAATGCCATTCTCCCAAATCATCCCACCCTCCCCCTCTCCCTCTGAGTCCAAAAGTCCGTTATACACATCTGTGTCCTTCTTCCTGTCTTGCATACAGGGTCGTCATTGCCATCTTCCTAAATTCCATATATATGTGTTAGTATACTGTATTGGTGTTTTTCTTTCTGGCTTACTTCACTCTGTATAATCGGCTCCAGTTTCATCCATCTCATCAGAGCTGATTCAAATGAATTCTTTTTAACAGCTGAGTAATACTCCATTGTGTATATGTACCACAGCTTTCTTATCCATTCATCTGCTGATGGACATCTAGGTTGTTTCCATGTCCTGGCTATTATAAACAGAGCTGCGATGAACATTGGGGTACATGTGTCTCTTTGAATTCTGGTTTCCTCGGTGTGTATGCCCAGCAGTGGGATTGCTGGGTCATAAGGTAGTTCTATTTGCAATTTTTTAAGGAATCTCCACACTGTTCTCCATAGTGGCTGTACTAGTTTGCATTCCCACCAACAGTGTAGGAGGGTTCCCTTTTCTCCACACCCTCTCCAGCATTTATTGCTTGCAGATTTTTGGATCGCAGCCATTCTGACTGGTGTGAAGTGGTACCTCATTGTGGTTTTGATTTGCATTTCTCTAATACTGAGTGATGTTGAGCATCTTTTCATGTGTTTGTTAGCCATCCGTATGTCTTCTTTGGAGAAATGTCTATTTAGTTCTTTGGCCCATTTTTTGATTGGGTCGTTTATTTTTCTGGAATTGAGCTGCATAAGTTGCTTGTATATTTTTGAGATTAGTTGTTTGTCAGTTGCTTCATTTGCTATTATTTTCTCCCATTCAGAAGGCTGTCTTTTCACCTTGCTTATATTTTCCTTTGTTGTGCAGAAGCTTTCAATTTTAATTAGATCCCATTTGTTTATTTTTGTTTTTATTTCCAGAATTCTGGGAGGTGGATCATAGAGGATCCTGCTGTGATTTATGTCTGAGAGTGTTTTGCCTATGTTCTCCTCTAGGAGTTTTATAGTTTCTGGTCTTACATTTAGATCTTTAATCCATTTTGAGTTTATTTTTGTGTGCGGTGTTAGAAAGTGATCTAGTTTCATTCTCTTACAAGTGGTTGACCAGTTTTCCCAGCACCACTTGTTAAAGAGATTGTCTTTACTCCATTGTATATTCTTGCCTCCTTTGTCAAAGATAAGGTGTCCATATGTGTGTGGATTTATCTCTGGGCTTTCTATTTTGTTCCATTGATCTATATGTCTGTCTTTGTGCCAGTACCATACTGTCTTGATGACTGTGGCTTTGTAGTAGAGCCTGAAGTCAGGCAAGTTGATTCCTCCAGTTCCATTCTTCTTTCTCAAGATTGCTTTGGCTATTCGAGGTTTTTTGTATTTCCATACAAATCTTGAAATTATTTGTTCTAGTTCTGTGAAAAATGTGGCTGGTAGCTTGATAGGGATTGCATTGAATTTGTAAATTGCTTTGGGTAGTATACTCATTTTCACTATATTGATTCTTCCGATCCATGAACATGGTATATCTCTCCATCTATTAGTGTCCTCTTTGATTTCTTTCATCAGTGTTTTATAGTTTTCTATATATAGGTCTTTAGTTTCTTTAGGTAGATATATTCCTAAGTATTTTATTCTTTGCGTTGCAATGGTGAATGGAACTGTTTCCTTAATTTCTTTTTCTACTTTCTCATTATTCGTGTATAGGAATGCAAGGGATTTCTGTGTGTTGATTTTATATCCTGCAACTTTACTATATGCATTGATGAGCTCTAGTAATTTTCTGGTGGAGTCTTTAGGGTTTTCCATGTAGAGGATCATGTCATCTGCAAACAGTGAGAGTTTTACTTCTTCTTTTCCAATTTGGATTCCTTTTATTTCTTTTTCTGCTCTGATTGCTGTGGCCAAAACTGCCAGAACTATGTTGAATAGTAGCGGTGAAAGTGGGCACCCTTGTCTTGTTCCTGACTTTAGGGGAAATGCTTTCAATTTTTCACCATGGAGGATAATGTTTGCTGTGGGTTTGTCATATATAGCTTGTATTATGTTGAGGTATGTTCCTTCTATTCCTGCTTTCTGGAGAGTTTTTATCATAAATGGATGTTGAATTTTGTCAAAGGCCTTCTCTGCATCTATTGAGATAATCATATGGTTTTTATTTTTCAATTTGTTAATGTGGTGAATTACATTGATTGATTTGTGGATATTGAAGAATCCTTGCATCCCTGGGGTAAAGCCCACTTGGTCATGGTGTATGATCTTTTTAATGTGTTGTTGGATTCTGATTGCTAGAATTTTGTTGAGGATTTTTGCATCTATGTTCATCAGTGATATTGGCCTGTAGTTTTCTTTTTTTGTGACATCTTTGTCAGGTTTTGGTATTAGGGTGATGGTGGCCTCATAGAATGAGTTTGGAAGTTTACCTTCCTCTGCAATTTTCTGGAAGAGTTTGAGTAGGATAGGTGTTAGCTCTTCTCGAAATTTTTGGTAGAATTCAGCTGTGAAGCCGTCTGGACCTGGGCTTTTGTTTGCTGGAAGATTTCTGATTACAGTTTCAATTTCCGTGCTTGTGATGGGTCTGTTAAGATTTTCTATTTCTTCCTGGTTCAGTTTTGGAAAATTGTACTTTTCTAAGAATTTGTCCATTTCTTCCACGTTGTCCATTTTATTGGCATACAACTGCTGATAGTAGTCTCTTATGATCCTTTGTATTTCTGTGTTGTCTGTTGTGATCTCTCCATTTTCATTTCTAATTTAGTGATTTGATTTTTCTCTCTTTGCTTCTTGATGAGTCTGGCTAATGGTTTGTCAATTTTATTTATCCTTTCAAAGAACCAGCTTTTGGCTTTGTTGATTTTTGCTATGGTCTCTTTTGTTTCTTTTGCATTTATTTCTGCCCTAATTTTTAAGATTTCTTTCCTTCTACCAACTCTGGGGTTCTCCAATTCTTCCTTTTCTAGTTGCTTTAGTTGTAGAGTTAGGTTATTTATTTGACTTTTTTCTTGTTTCTTGAGGCATGCCTGTATTGCTATGAACTTTCCTCTTAGCACTGCTTTTATAGTGTCCCACAGGTTTTGGGTTGTTGTGTTTTCATTTTCATTAGTTTCTATGTATATTTTGATTTCTTTTTTGATTTCTTCTGTGATTTGTTGGTTATTCAGAAGTGTGTTGTTCAACCTCCATATGTTGGAATTTTTAATAGTTTTTCTCCTGTAATTGAGATCTAATCTTAATGCATTATGGTCAGAAAAGATGCTTGGAATGATTTCGATTTTTTTGAATTTCTCAAGTTTAGATTTATGGCCCAGGATGTGATCTATCCTGGAGAAGGTTCCATGAGCACTTGAGGAAAAGGTGAAATTCATTGTTTTGGGGTGAAATGTCCTATAGATATCAATTAGGTCTAACTGATCTAATGTATCATTTAAAGTTTGCGTTTCTTTGTTAATTTTCTGTTTAGTTGATCTGTCCATAGGTGTGAGTGGGGTATTAAAGTCTCCCACTATTATTGTGTTATTGTTGATTTCCCCTTTCATACTTGTTAGCATTTGTCTTACATATTGCGGTGCTCCTATATTGGGTGCATATATATTTATAATTGTTATATCTTCTTCTTGGATTGTTCCTTTGATCATTATGTAGTGGCCTTCTTTGTCTCTTTTCACAGCCTTTGTTTTAAAGTCTATTTTATCGGATATGAGTATTGCCACTCCTGCTTTCTTTTGGTCTCTATTTGCGTGGTATATCTTTTTCCAGCCCTTCACTTTCAGTCTGTATGTGTCCCTTGTTTTGAGGTGGGTCTCTTGTAAGCAGCATATAGAGGGGTCTTGTTTTTGTATCCATTCGGCCAGTCTTTGTCTTTTGGTTGGGGCGTTCAACCCATTTACGTTTAAGGTAATTATTGATAAGTATGATCCCGTTACCATTTACTTTATTGTTTTGGGTTCGGGTTTATACACCCTTTTCGTATTTCCTGTCTAGAGAATATCCTTTAGAATTTGTTGGAGAGCTGGTTTGGTGGTGCTGAATTCTCTCAGCTTTTGCTTGTCTGTAAAGCTTTTGATTTCTCCTTCGTATTTGAATGAGATCCTTGCTGGGTACAGTAATCTGGGCTGTAGGTTATTGTCTTTCATCACTTTAAGTATGTCTTGCCATTCCCTCCTGGCCTGAAGAGTTTCTATTGAAAGATCAGCTGTTATCCTTATGGGAATCCCCTTGTGTGTTATTTGTTGTTTTTCCCTTGCTGCTTTTAATATTTGTTCTTTGTGTTTCATCTTTGTTAATTTGATTAATATGTGTCTTGGGGTGTTTCGCCTTGGGTTTATCCTATTTGGAACTCTCTGTGTTTCTTGGACTTGGGTGATTATTTCCTTCCCCATTTTGGGGAAGTTTTCAACTATTATCTCCTCAAGGATTTTCTCATGATCTTTCTTTCTGTCTTCTTCTTCTGGGACTCCTATAATTCGAATGTTGGAGCGTTTCATATTGTCCTGGAGGTCTCTGAGATTGTCCTCATTTCTTTTAATTCGTTTTTCTTGTTTCCTCTCTGATTCATTTATTTCTACCATTCTATCTTCTATTTCACTAATCCTATCTTCTGCCTCCGGTATTCTACTATTTGTTGCCTCCAGAGTGTTTCTGATCTCATTTATTGCGTTATTCATTATATTTTGACTCTTTTTTATTTCGTCTAGGTCCTTGTTAAACCTTTCTTGCATCTTCTCAGTCCTTGTCTCTAGGCTGTTTATCTGTGATTCCATTTTGATTTCAAGATTTTGGATCATTTTCACTATCAATATTTGGAATTCCTTCTCCGGTAGATTCCCTACTTCTTCCTCTTTTGTTTGGTTTGGTGGGCAACTCTCCTGTTCCTTTACCTGCTGAGTATTCCTCTGTCTCTTCATCTTGGTTATATTGCTGCGTTTGGGGTGGCCTTTTTATATTCTGGGAATTTGTGGAGTTCTCTTTATTATGGAGCTTCCTCACTTTGGGTGGGGTTCTATCAGTGGCTTGTCAAGGTTTCCTGGTTAGGGAGGCTTGTGTTGGAGTTTTGGTGGGTGGAGCTGGGTTTCTTCTCTTTGGAGTGCAGTGGAGTGACCCGTAATGGGTTATGAGACATCACAGGTTTGGGGATAATTTTGAGCTGCCTGTATATTGAAGCTCAGGGGAGTGTTCCTGTGTTGCTGGAGAATTTGCGTGGTATGTCTTGTTTTGGAACTTGTTGGCCCTTGGGTGGAGCTTGGTTTCGGTGTAGGTATGAAGGCATTTGATGAGCTCCTATTGCTTAATGTTCCCTGAATTCAAGAGTTCTCTAATGTTTTCAGGCTTTGGATTTAAGCCTCCTGCTTCTGGTTTTCAGTTTTATTTTTACAGTAGCCTCTAGACTTCTCCATCTATACAGCACCGATGATAAAACATCTAGGTTAAAGATGAAAAGTTTCTCCACATTGAGGGACACTCAGAGAGGTTCACTGAGTTACAAGGAGAAGAGAAGATGGAGGGGGTAGTTAGAGGTAACTGGAATGAGATGTGGTGAGATCAAAAGAGGAGAGAGCAAGCTAGCCAGTAGTCACTTCCTTATGTGCGCTCTATAGTCTGGACCGCACAGAGGTATTTACAGAGTTATACGGGGAAGAGGAGAGGGAGGAAGTAGACAGAGGTGACCA
This sequence comes from Capra hircus, assembly GCF_001704415.2. Lineage (NCBI taxonomy): Eukaryota > Metazoa > Chordata > Mammalia > Artiodactyla > Bovidae > Capra > Capra hircus. The sequence goes on along the minus strand of NC_030819.1, from coordinate 83,952,303 downwards.
GGAGGTTAAGAGAGAGGAATGAGTAGGAGAGACAAATCCTGCCAGTAATCAGTTCCTTAGGTGTTCTCCACCGTCTGGAACACACAGAGATTCACAGAGTTGGATAGAGAAGAGATGGGGGAGAAAAGAGACAGAGGCCACCTGGTGGAGAAAAAGGAGAGTCCAGAGGAGGAGAGAGTGGTCAAGCCAGTAATCTCGCTCTCAGGTAAACTTGGGTAGTGAAGTTTGGGTTTTTAAATGTACAAGATTGACAACAAAAACCTAAGAACAAAGATTAAAAATCTAGAGTAGAGGTTGGATTTTCAAAGATACAATATTAAAGCAGAAGGAAAAAGGAAGAAAGAAAAAAAAAGAATTATTAACAAACAAACAAACAAAAAAAACCACCAACAACCATCCAAAGACTATATATGGTGTTTGCCTTAAAAAAAAAAAGTCTTTTTTTTAAAAAATAGTAATAATAGGTTATAGAAATAAAAATTAGAGGAGAAATAGAAGACTTAACAATTTTAAAAAAGTTAGAAAAAAAAGAAAAAGGAAAAGAAACAAAAAAGCAAAAAAAAAGAAAAGGAATGATTTTAAAAATAGTAAAAATATATCTAGCCTTTCTCTGGTGTTATGGGCCGTGTGGGATCACTTCCAAGGTGGTTTCCTCTGTTTAACTTCTTCTGTTTGCTGGTTTTTTAGGCTCACTAGTTCAGTCGCGCTGTGGGTACACATTTAAAGACATCATTTTGAGTTATTCCTGTCTTTTTGCTATCTGGGTTAAGTCATATTTTGAGCTTTGTTCTAGAAGCCGAAAGTCTGAATTTGGTGACCAAGTAAAGCAAGTACAACCTGATTCCCAGACAGTCTTAACTAGCAGCATGCACAATAAATTCATGTAATTTTGTTGGATCCACTGTCTTGTGTTTCTTTTAAAAAGAGTTACATTTAACTCTGAGCCTCTGAATTTTGGACTTCAGTTGCACACTTTGAACACTTCTTTGCAGAAACTGAGCTTTTCTACCCTATCCTATGCCAAACTCTAGGTGGTTAATATATTTCTTCTTATTCAGTTCAGTTCAGTTCAGTTCAGTCGCTCAGTCGTGTCTGACTCTTTGCGACCCGTGAATCGCAGCATGCCAGGCCTCCCTGTCCATTACCAACTCCCAGAGTTCACTCAGACTCACGTCCGTCGAGTCCGTGATGCCATCCAGCCATCTCATCCTCTGTTGTCCCCTTCTCCTCCTGCCCCCAATCCCTCCCAGCATCACGGTCTTTTCCAATGAGTCAACTCTTCGCATGAGGTGGCCAAAGTACTGGAGTTTCAGCATTAGCATCATTCCTTCCAAAGAAATCTCAGGGCTGATCTTCTTCAGAATGGACTGGTCGGATCTCCTTGCAGTCCAAGGGACTCTCAAGAGTCTTCTCCAACACCACAGTTCAAAAGCATCAATTCTTCCATTCTCAGCTTTCTTCACAGTCCAACTCTCACATCCATACATGACCAATGGGAAAACCACAGCCTTGACTAGACGGACCTAAGTTGGCAAAGTAATGTCTCTGCTTTTGATTATGCTATCTAGGTTGGTCATAACTTTTCTTCCGAGAAGTAAGCGTCTTTTAATTTCATGGCTGCAGTCACCATCTGCAAAGATTTTGGAGCCCCCCAAAATAAAGTCTGACACTGTTTCCACTGTTTCCCCATCTATTTCCCATAAGGTGATGGGACCGGATGCCATGATCTTCGTTTTCTGAATGTTGAGCTTTAAGCCAACTCTTTCACTGTCCACTTTCACTTTCATCAAGAGGCTTCTTCACTCCTCTTCACTTTCTGCCATAAGGGTGGTGTTATCTGCATATCTCAGGTTATTGATATTTCTCCTGGCAATCTTGATTCCAGCTTGTGTTTCTTCCAGTCCAGAGTTTGTCATGATGTACTCTGCATGTAAGTTAAATAAGCAGGGTGACAATATACAGCCTTGACGTCTTCCTTTTCCTATTTGGAGCCAGTCTGTTGTTCCATGTCCAGTTCGAACTGTTGCTTCTGGACCTGCCTATAGGTTTCGCAAGAGGCAGGTCAGGTGGTCTGGTATTCCCATCTCGTTCAGAATTTTCCACAGTTGATTGTGATCCACACAGTCAAAGGCTTTGGCATAGTCAATAAAGCAGAAATAGATGTTTTTCTGGAACTTTCTTGTTTTTCCATGATCCAGCAGATGTTGGCAATTTGATCTCTGGTTTCTCTGCCTTTTCTATAAGCAGCTTGAACAGCCACGGTTCACGTATTGCTGAAGCCTGGCTTGGAGAATTTTGAGCATTACTTTACTAGCGTGTGAGATAAGTGCAGTTGTGCAGTAGTTTGAGCATTCTTTGGCATTGCCTTTCTTTGGGATTGAAATGAAAACTGACCTTTTCCAGTCCTGTGGCCACTGCTGAGTTTTCCAAATTTGCTGGCATATTGAGTGCAACGCTTTGACAGCATCATCTTTCAGGATTTGAAAGAGCTCCACTGGAATTCCATCACCTCCACTAGCTTTGTTCATAGTGATGCTTTCTCAGGCCCACTTGACTTCACATTCCAGGATGTTGGCTCTAGACAAGTGATCACACCATCGTGATTATCTTGGTCCTGAAGATCTTTTTTGCATAGTTCTTCTGTGTATTCTTGCCACCTCTTCTTAATATCTTCTGTTTCTATTAGGTCCATACCATTTCTGTCCTTTATTGAGCCCATCTTTGCATGTAATGTTCCCTTGGTATCTCTAATTTCTTCAAGAGATCTCTAGTCTTTCCCATTCTGTTCTTTTCCTCTATTTCTTTGCATTGATTGCTGATGAAGGCTTTCTTATCTCTTCTTTCTGTTATTTGGAACTCTGCATTCAGATGCTTGTTTCTTTCCTTTTCTCCTTTGCTTTTGGCTTCTCTTCTTTTCACAGCTATTTGTAAGGCCTCCTCAGACAGCCATTTTGCTTTTTTGCATTTCTTTTACATGGGGATGGTCTTGATCTCTGTCTCCTGTTCAATGTCACGAACCTTTGTCCATAGTTCATCAGTCACTCTGTCTATCAGATCTAGTCCCTCATATCTTTTTCTCACTTCTACTGTATAATCATAAGGGATTTGATTTAGGTCATACTTGAGTGGTCTAGTGGTTTTCCCTACTTTTTTCAATTTAAGTCTGAATTTGGTAATAAGGAGTTCATGATCTGAGCCACAGTCAGCTCCTAGTCTTGTTTTTGTTGACTGTATAGAGCTTTTCCATCTTTGGCTGCAAAGAATAGAATCAGTCTGATTTCGGTGTTGACCATCTGGTGATGTCCATGTGTAGCATCCTCTCTTGTGTTGTTGGAAGAGGGTGTTTGCTATGACCAGTGCATTTTCTTGGCAAAACTCTACTATTCTTTGCCCTGCTTCCTTCCGCATTCCAAGGCCAAGTTTGCCTGTTACTCCAGGTGTTTCTTGACTTCCTACTTTTACATTCCAGTACCCCTATAATGAAAAGGGCATCTTTTTTATGTGTTAGTTCTAAAAGATTTTGTAGGTCTTCATAGAACCATTCAACTTCCGCTTCTGCAGCATTACTGGTTGGGACATAGACTTGGATTGCCATGATACTGAATGGTTTGCCTTGGAAACGAACAGAGATCATTCCGTCATTTTTGAGCTTGCATCCAAGTACTGCATTTCAGAGTCTTGTTGACCATGATGGCTACTCCATTTCTTCTAAGGGATTCCTGCCTGCAGTAGTAGATATAATGGTCATCTGAGTTAAATTATTACTGAAGTCATATCATATGTGGTGAGACTTAAAGAACATTTCCTAGATATGGTGGGAGCCCTGGAAGCACATTCAAAGTGAACACAATGGAAAATGTCCACAGGTTGCAAACAGTTGTGAAGTGTTTACGTTACATACTAGTTGCATATTAGTTTGCCTTGTGGCTTCACCCTCAGCTCTCTCTTCTCATATCTACACACCCCCTTCCTAATAGAGCTCATGCTCTGTCGTAATACCAATGATGACCGCAGCAAAGATTATCTGTTTCGTTCTTACGATGTGCCAGGAACTCTGTGGAGTGTTGCACATGATTTAGCCTCTTTAATCCTCCCAATAATCTTATGAAATAGGTGCTATCATTAGTCACACATTAAAGTTGAGGAAAAAAGAATAGGGGTTAGTAAGGTGAAGTACTTTGCCCATTCACACCAGTTTTCTAATTGGAAAGCCAGAATTTAAATTGAAGTTGTCTAAATTCAAAACTTGTATTCACTACCATTTCGCTATGCTTATGTATTGTTCTATATCTTTGAGTATGACCAGTATGTTACTACAGTTCAAACTATTATTAATAGTGTAACCAATTCTTCTGCCCCGACTTTTAAACCTGTAAGCCTTCTAGATACCATTAATCACCTGTAGTTGGATATCTCATGATCATCTCAACATATACAAACTGAATTCTTCTCTTGGCTCAGGCACATTGTACCATGAAGCAAAAATAATTCAGTAGTTCGTGAATAATACCAACTCATATCCAATTGGCTGAATCAGAAACTTGCATATTAGCCTCAACTTCACTTTGTAATACACACATCCACAAAAACCAAGGTTTTTCTGTTCTTTGTCCTTTCTCTTTTCCTTTTTCAACACTTTTGCTCTATATCTGGTTCCTGCAATCACACTTTTTGCCTGGATTTAAGTCACGAAAGGCAGGGGAACCAGAGATCAAATTGCCAATGTCCGTTGGATCATCAAAAAAGCAAGAGAGTTCCAGAAAACCGTCTACTTCTGCTTTATTGACTACGCCAAAGCCTTTGACTGTGGATCACAGCAAACTGTGGAAAATTCTTAAAGAGATGGGAATACCAGACCGCTTTACCTGCTTCCTGGGGAAACTGTATGCAGGTCAGGAAGCAACAGTTATAACTGGACATGGAACAACAGACTGGTTCCAAATAGGGAAAGGAGTACATCAAGGCTGTATATTGTCACCCTGCTTATATAACTTATATGCAGAGTAAATCATGCGAAATGCCGGGCTGGATGAAGCACAAGATGGAATCAAGATTTCTGGGAGAAATATAAAAAAACCTCAGATATGCAGATGACACCACCCTTATGGCAGAAAGCAAAGAAGTAAAGAGCCTCTTAATGAAAGTGAAAGAGGAAAGGTTAAAAGCTGGCTTAAACTCAGTATTCAGGAAACCAAGATCATGGCATTCAGTCCCATTACTTCAGGGAAAATAGATAGGGAAACAATGGAAACTGTGACAGACTTTATTTTGGGGGGCTGCAAAATCATTGCAGATGGTAACTGCAGCCATGAAAATAAAGACGCTTGTTCCTTCGAAGAAAAGCTATGACCAACCTAGACAGCATATTAAAAAGAGAGACATTACTTTGCCAACAAATGTCCGTCTAGTCAAAGCTACGGTTTTCCTAGTAGTCATGTATGGATATGAGAGTTAGACCATAAATAGAGGTGAGCACAGAATTGATGCTTTTGAACTGTGGTGTTGGAGAAGACTCTTGAGAGTCCCTTGGACTGCAAGATCTAACCAGTCCATCCTAAAGGAGATCAGTCCTGAATATTCATTGGAAGGACTAATGCTAAAGCTGTAACTCCAATACTTTGACCACCTAATGCAAAGAACTGACTCATTGGAAAAGACCCTGATGCTGGGCAAGACTGGAGGCAGGAGGAGAAGGGGATGACAGAGATGAGATGGTTCGATGGCATCACCGACTATTGGACATGGGTTTGAGCAGCTCCGGGAGTTGGTGATGGAGAGGTATGCCTGGTGTACTGTAGTCCATGGGTTCACAAAGAGTCAGACATGACTGAACTAAAGTTACGAAAGCTACCTTCTCTTTATTTTCCTTGCTCTTTGTCTTGTCTCTTCTCAGAGTGATCTTTTTAAAATAAAATTTTGACCTTGTTAGTTCTTCACTTAGAACAAGTTAATGGCTCCCTTAAAGACAAACCTCAAACTCCACAGTCTGGCGTGTTCAGTGCTTCGTGAATTGGCCCCTACCTCAGTATCACCTCTCAGCATCCTTACTGGTACCCTGCGCTCCATTCCTGCAGACATGGGAGCTCTCCCCTGTGTTTCACGTCCCCTGTACACCTGTCCTGGGCCTTCTGCAGGGCTTGCCTTCTGGTAAATGACGTCCTTAATTCTTAGGTCTCCAGGATGCCTTCTGTCAACGTTGTCTCTTCTCTCTTTGCCCTCTGCCAGCGGTCCTTCCTCGGTGGAGATCTCTACTGCCTTACTCTCCGTTGTGTATTAGACCTTTTGTTAGCTGTCTTCTTTCCCTTGTTATAGGAAACCACATTTAGATCAAGAAGCAGCCTCTGTCTTCTCTTTCTCCTTTTTGGCTTTCTCGTCCTGTTGGGAATTTTTTAGATTTTTCATGCTTATCACTGTGGACTTGTAGTCTGCCTGGCTTCTCTATCCATGGGAATTTCCTAGGCAAGAAAACTGGAGTGGGTTGCTATTTCCTTCTCCAGATCTTTCTGGCCCAGGGATCAAACTTGAGTCTCCTGCATTGCAGGCAGACTTTACCATCTGAGCCACAAGGGGATCCATGATGTGATTTCTACAGATTTTTAAATGGAATACAGTATGCTTAGAGCACGGTAAATGATCCTCCCCTTCACCCTCTCAACTCCCACTTCCCAGAGGTAACCGCTTTTGATTCTTAGGTCCCTCTTTTTTTTCTGATATTTGCCTCTTCTTTCTTTCTAGTAATATACTTAGGCTATCATTTGTCAGTTTTTCGTTTTAGACGATGAGTTCCTAAGTGGCAAAAAGTTTAGTTCCTTTGTGCCCTCTCCGCACTTACACTGTCCTCATTACACCCTTTCTCCTTTACCTCCACTGTCATCACGTTGTAACTATTTCATACTTGATGGTCAGGGAAGAGCCACTGAATGCAGGAAACACAGAAGAACTGGGCTTGATCCCTGAGGTTGGAAAGATCCCCTGGAGAAGGGGATACTCCAGTATTCTTGCCTGGAGAATGCCATGGACAGAGGAGCCTGGCAGGCTACAGTCCAAAGGATTGTGAAGAGTCGGACACGACTGAGCTTGCAGACATACATACATAATAGTGCAATCATGTCAATACTCCTCACCCCTCTAGTTAGTATTCCATGATTGCTTCCTGTAGGACAGCAATATTATTTCTGGGTTTATACTAGTAATTAACAAAAATTGCTCCGTATCTGTGTATACCTATCACTGTTCTCTTCAACTTTCTGACAGGTCTGTGAAATAAGAAAGAATATTTTTGTAAATGGCCCACCCCAGCAGACTTGCTTTTAGTTTCTTGGCCCCCTTTCTCTCCTGTGGCCTAGTTTTCTACTTTGTGATCTCCTTAACAGATCTCTCTGCCTGTCCCCACACCCTCTTGAGTCTTCTTTAGAAGCATCTCATCCCTAACTCTCCCTTCTGTTTCCCTTGAAGCCAAGTAACTTTTAAAAACACAATTTACAAATTAAGCAAGGTGATATGTTATTCAGACAAAGCACAGCTTTGACTATTGCAGTTAGTCTATTTATTTAAAAGTGTTTTCACAGCAGGAGAGCGGCTATAAATATTTTGAATATCAATTGACTTGTAGTTAAAGAAATTGAATTCTAGTCTATAATAAAAATGGCTAATTTTAATTTCTCTGGTTTGTATTACAATAATGTAAACATGAGTCTTTTAAATACTTCTTCTGAGTCTGGAAGATCCCTTAAGAAGGAAATGGCAATCCACCTCAGTATTCTTGCCTGAGATATCCCAGGGACAGAGGAGCCTCGCAGGCTATAGTCAGTGGGGTCACAAAGAGTTGGACACCACTGAACAGCTAAATAACAGTGACAAAATCCTTTATTATACCTGACTTCTGTTTTTATTTTTAACTCCTGCCTTTGTATCTGCCTTTCTTCTATCAGAGGTGTTGTTCCCTCCCCAGTCCCTGCCATGGCCCACTCATGTTGTTCAACAGGTTCTAATTCACTGGGAAAACTTATGTATCCATATAACCCTCCATACTGAGCTCACTTTTCTGCTTCTGGAAACCTGAAAACACCTCTTGTTAATTCTTGGGACCTAGATATCTTGACTGCCTAGTAATATTCTGGCGCATCATAGCCCTCCGTAAACGTGTGTGAAGTGAAAATCTCAAATGCATTTTCAGCATTTGGAAAAACATCTTTATTTTGTGTCTCCATCTTCAGTTCAGTTCAGTTCAGTCGCTCAGTCATGTCCAACTCTTTGCGACCCCATGAATCGCAGCACGCCAGGCCTCCCTGTCCATCACCGACTCCCGGAGTTCACTCAAAGTCACGTCCATTGAGTCAGTGATGCCATCCAGCCATCTCATCCTCTGTGGTCCCCTTCTCCTCCTGCCCCCAATCCCTCCCACCATCAGAGGCTTTTCCAATGAGTCAACTCTTCGCATGAGGTGGCCAAAGTACTGGAGTTTCAGCTTTAGCATCATTCCTTCCAAAGAAATCTCAGGGCTGATCTCCTCCAGAATGGACTGGTTGGATCTCCTTGCAGTCCAAGGGACTCTCAAGAATCTTCTCCAATACCGCAGTTCAAACGCATCAATTCTTCGGCTTTCAGCCTTCTTCACAGTCCAACTCTCACATCTCTACATGACCACAGGAAAAACCATAGCCTTGACTAGACAGACCTTAGTCAGCAAAGTAATGTCTCTGCTTTTGAATATGCTATCTAGGTTGGTCATAACTTTTCTTCCAAGGAGTAAGTGTCTTTTAATTTCATGGCTGCAGTCACCATCTGCAAAGATTTTGGAGCCCCCCAAAATAAAGTCTGACACTGTTTCCACTGTTTCCCCATCTATTTCCCATGAGGTGATGGGACCGGATGCCATGATCTTCGTTTTCTGAATGTTGCGCTTTAAGCCAACTTTTTCGCTCTCCTCTTTCACTTTCATCAAGAGGCTTTCTAGTTCCTCTTCACTTTCTGCCATAAGGGTGATGTCATCTGCATATCTGAGGTTATTGATATTTCTCCCAGCAATCTTGATTCCAGCTTGTGCTTCTTCCAGTCCAGCGTTTCTCATGATGTCCTCTGCATATAAGTTAAATAAGCAGGGAGACAATATGCAGCCTTGACGTCCTCCTTTTCCTATTTGGAACCAGTCTGCTGTTCCATGTCCAGTTCTAACTGTTGCTTCCTGACCTGCATACGGATTTCTCAAGAGGCAGGTCAGGTGGTCTGGTATTCCCGTTTCTTTAAGAATTTTCCACAGTTTATTGTGATCCACACAGTCAAAGTCTTTGGCATAGTCAATAAAGCAGAAATAGATGTTTTTCTGGAACTTTCTTGTTTTTCCATGATCCAGCAGATGTTGGCAATTTGATCTCTCGTTCCTCTGCCTTTTCTATAAGCAGCTTGAACATCAGGAAGTTCACTGTTCATATATTGCTGAAGCCTGGCTTGTAGAATTTTGAGCATTACTTTACTAGCATGTGAGATGAGTGCAATTGTGCAGTAGTTTGAGCATTCTTTGGCATTGCCTTTCTTTGGGATTGAAATGAAAACTGACCTTTTCCAGTCCTGTGGCCACTGCTGAGTTTTCCAAATTTGGTGGCCTTTTGAGTGCAGCACTTTGACAGCATCATCTTTCAGGATTTGAAAGAGCTCCACTGGAATTCCATCACCTCCACTAGCTTTGTTCATAGTGATGCTTTCTCAGGCCCACTTGACTTCACATTCCACGATATCTGACTCTAGATGAGTGATCACACCATCGTGATTATCCGGGTCGTGAAGATCTTTTTTGTACAGTTCTTCTGTGTATTCTTGCCACCTCTTCTTCTTATCTTCTGTTTCTATTAGGTCCATACCATTTCTGTCCTTTATCAAGCCCATCTTTGCATGAAATGTTCTGTTGGTATCTCTAATTTTCTTGAAGAGATCTCTAGTCTTTCCCATTCTTCTCTTTTCTTCTATTTCCTCTAAGTCTCCATCTTCACTCAGTTCAGTTCAGTCACTCAGTCGTGTCCGACTCTTCACGACTCCATGAATCGCAGCACACCAGGCCTCCCTGTCCATCACCATCTCCCAGAGTTTACTCAGATTCACGTCCTTTGAGTCAGTGATGCCATCCAGGCATCTCATCCTCTGTCGTCCCCTTCTCCTCCTGCCCCCATTCCCTCCTAGCATCAAAGTCTTTTCCAATGAGTCACCTCTTCGCATGAGGTGGCCAAAGGACTGGAGTTTCAGCTTTAGCATCATTCCTTCCAAAGGACACCCGAGGCTGATCTCCTTCAGAATGAACAAGTAGATTCTTAAAATAATCCAATGGGTAAGTCTCCATCTTACCCATTGGATTTTTTTAAGAATCTACTTTAATATCTGATCTGAATTTCCCTTAGAAATGATGTTATTCAAAGGCATAATCAAATATGCTATAAAAGTTATTTAATGTATAATGTATCTGAAACAATGCTGAGAACATAATTGAATATTATATAGACTTCCTATAGTGTACCATGGAGTTCATTTATGAGTTTATTTCCATACATTTTTGTATCACTTAGCAATTTACCAAGTGCTTTCATTTGTATGATCTCATTTGATCGTCTCCTGAACCATGGACATGTATTTTCACTATTATGCATGTCAGGAATGATTATGTAGCCAGTTGACAGCTCAGACTAGAATGCAAGTCTTCTTACTCTGATGCTATGTAATTTTCACTATAGGAGTGCGGAATGGAAGCCAAGCAAAACTGTTAACACTGCGGAATAACTCCAGGGACAGAAGTTCCAGGTAGAGACTGATGGATGAGAGAGAATGTTTGTGGAGAATCACAGGTAGTTGCCTTTAGTGGAGGAATAGGTTGTGATGTTGGAAATCAGAGATATGATTTAAAGAGCAATTGGTGTCAGTGTCAGGACCAAGTGAACGAGTTGGGACTTTATCTTGTGGGAAGTGAGTGGTTTTGAAAATTTGTGACTAGGGGATCATAATTCTGCTTCAGTGCTGTATGGAATGAATTGAATTAGGGAGAAACTAGAAGCAGTATCATTTCAGGCAACACATACAGTATTTCAGGTGAAAAATAATTCAGTTCTGAACCACCGACATTAAGTTTAGTCAGAAAAGGAAACGGTGGATCTCTTCCTGGGATACTGGCATGTGCTGAACGGACACGTGAGGCCAGGGGAAGGAGGGAGCCAGTCAGCACTGTTGATGGGGGTGTGCTCCCACTCACTGACACTGATGATGGGGGTATGCTCCCACTCACCACCCCCCATCACAACTTCTGTTCTTCTGTGTGGGGACTCCTTCTGGCTGACCACACCACTGCTTCATTTGCTGCTTGAGACAACATACGCTGATAAACACCTTCTTTGCTAAATGTTAAATGAAAGCCATAATCCTTGCCCTCAGTGAACTCATAGTCTCGTGGTATAAACGATCACATAAACAATATTATAGAGGATTTATTGATCTATGTACCTCAAGCCATTATGACACAGAAAGGCACCCAGTTCAGCATATATAGGTCAGGAAAGGATATTTAGTTGTCTGTCTGGAAGGAGAAGGAGATAGCTTGGAGAAGAAAGCAGGAAGGATGTTCTGTGTAGATAGAGCAGCATGATCAAAGGCATGAAATTGAGGACGTGAAACTGTAGGTAGGTGTTTAGTGAGCCTGACCATGTCGGCATCTGTCTCCTAAGAACAATGGCATTATCCAACCTGACCATAATATAATTATCACACTCAAGTGACTCACACTGGTATAATAATTTAATACCCAACACATTATATTTTATTTTTTTAATTTAAATTGATCTTAATTGGAGGCTAATTAATTTATAGTATTGTATTGGTTTTGCCATATATCAACATGAATCCACCACAGGTGTACATGTGTTCCCCATCCTGAACTGCCCTCCCTCCTCCCTCCATACCACCCCTCTGGGTCATCCCAGTGCACCAGCCCCAAGCATCCTGTATCCTGCATCGAACCTAGACTGGCGATTCATTTCTTATATGATATTATACACGTTTCAATGCCATTCTCCCAAATCATCCCACCCTCTCCCTTTCCCACAGAGTCCAAAAGACTGTTCTATACAACTGTGTCTGTTTTGTTGTCTCGCATACAGGGTTATCGTTAGCATCTTTCTAAATACCATATATATGCATTAGTATACTGTATTGGTGTTTTTCTTTCTGGCCTACTTCACTCTGTATAATAGGCTCCAGTTTCATCCACCTCATTAGAACTGATTCAAATGTATTCTTTTTAATGGGTTATCCCAATAATGTCATCTGTGGTTTTTTGTAGTATAAGAGCTAATCAGAAATTGTGTGTTGCATTTAGTTGTCATGTCTCTTTAATCTCCTCTAACATAAAATGCTGTTTTCCTAACCTTTTCTTCTCTTTTTTTCTTTCTTGGTCAATATTGGTGACTTGTAAGAACCTAGACTAGTTGTTTCACAAAATATTGTTTCCTTACATTTAGATTCAGATTAAAATATTTCTGCACAGGTTATATTGTGTCCATTTCAGTGCATGTCCTCAGGAGACAGTTGTTGTCCATGTTCCCCACTACTGATGATGTCAAATTTGATTATTTGGATAAGGTGTTATCTGTGAGATTTCTCCATGCCATGTTGCTCCAAATCTCACATACAATATTTTTTGTAGCCATTGATGATTTCTGCCTAATTAATTCTTACTGTGTGAGTTGTAATATGGTGAATTTTCTTTTTTCAATACAGCTTTTTCTTCCCCTTTTTAAATAAAATTTAAAATGTTTAGTGTCAGTATGGATTCATGATTCTTTTTTTCCAGTGTATAATAATGCATTCTCATCATTACCTGTGCAGTATTCAGACTGTCCTAAATTTGGCTAAGGCTATTCTTCCTTCCCTATTAGCGAAGGCTTCCCTGTTAGCTCAGATGGTAAAGAATCTGCCTGCAGTACAGAAGACCTGGGTTTGATCCCTGGGTTGGGAAGATCTACTGGAGAAGGGAATGGCAGCCCACTCCAGTATTCTTGCCTGGAGAACTCCATGGACAGACCATGAAGTCGTAAAGAGCTGGACACAACTGAGCGACTCGCGCTTTCACATTCACTTCCATTCTTCAGTCTGACCCCTCCCCCCATCTGTCTTTGAGCGCTTTCCTATTTTCTGGCACAAACATTTTCCGTATGCTTTCCTGACTCATTTCTTTCTTCCTTCTACTCAGCCCTAGAATCAGCTGTTTTTCTAAGTATTCCAGTTCCTACTAGTAAGTAATAGTATTTAGAAGCTAAGATTTGAGGGCCAGGTGTTCTCATTGCTCCTGTGGTGCCATTACTTCTCGGCTCTTTGGGACCGCAAAGCTAGAAACAGTACTTTTCTCAAAGCTTGAGCTTCTCTGCTACCAGCACTCCTCTAATCCAGCACTTCGTGGTGGTTCTTCTCCTTCTCCCACTCACTATCTGCATTTCCCAGCAAGCATTCCATGTTCTGCATCAACATGGCTACCCATCTGCTCAGGCTTATAGTACTCGTGTGATAGTTTCACAGTCACTTCAATACTGCTGTCAACAGCAAACTTACTATGGAAAGTTCAAGGTTTCCTTTTACTAATGAGATATATTCACAACTAATATCACACTAATGATAATATCACATTAATGAGATATATATTTAGCTTTACCTGCAGTTCTTTTTAGGAGAAATGTACTTGAGTTTGAGTGTAAATTTCCAAGATTACTAGATACTAATTAAAATATCTGAATTATTTAATGTATTTTAATTAAAATAGCCATCAAGCCACTTTAGAACTAAATTTACATGTAAGTTAACAACCTCCAAATACTGTATCGCTCACCCACCTTTTTTCATGTTACACCTATGAGGTTCAGTACTTTTCTAAAAATGAAACAGAACCAGATTGCAAATGGCCGATACCTATTTATATATCTGTTTATAAACCATAAATGAGTATGTTATTTGTACTGTACTGCATTCACTTGTCATATGTTCCCTAGAATAGGATTGCATTTCCAAAAAGGAAAAAATCCAGAGGAAAATAGTATGTAGTATTTTAGACATGACTGTATACCAGTCACACAACTTCATAGAGAAGGCCTGAAAATAACTACTCTCTCAGGGACCAAGAAAAAAAATCTTTGGCATTTCCATAGATTTAGTTTGAAGTAGTAGTTTCTTTGAACCTTTTTTTTTTTTTTAAACAGCTTCCTTTAAAAAACATTTAGCATGGGCATATAACTATAGATTATTACAAAACAACTGAATACAGAGAGCTAGCTCTATATCCAGAATCTCATCAATTATATGTAGAATGTCAGTTTAAACTAATCATAATGTGTTTCTATCCTTCAGATTTCAGAGCCTCTTTTGGTTTATCTTTCATTAAAAAGACAAACTTTTCATATTTTCTGTAAAAGTTTGCAGTGATTGTTCTGTGTCACTGAAAGTTTGGGGACAATTACCCTCTGATATGAAGAATCAGCTGTTGGGAGCATGTTCACAGAAGTTGGCCTGGAAATACAATTTTGTACAATAAATTTAGACAGCAGAATCTCTATAACAACAGAAACATTGTCCCACACCTGGTCGATTTTAGAATAGGAGCTCTGATGCCTTGAAAATAACCCATTTCTACAAGGGAAATGTGATTTATGATAACCCGAGACACAGTTATGACTAGACCCACATTCCATTTAAAGTTATTGTGCCACCAGACTATAAAATCAGTGCTCTAAAGTGAATCAGTGGAATTTGGTTCTCTTCAGTGGACAGTGGCAGAGGCACTAATGAGACAGATTACATTAAAAGACATTTGATTTCTGGGGGAGTTAAAGTCCTTTCATATTTTGAAATTGCTGGCTTAGTCCTGGCATCTGATCTTCTTCCCCCTACCATACCATCACCAGTTCCTGCGCATGCTTTGACATTGCTATGGTAACCCAGAGGGATGATGGAATTCCCGGCTTCTCTTTTCACAGAGGGTGATGAGACAGGAGTGATGGATAGTCTGCTGGAGGCCTTGCAGTCGGGGGCTGCCTTCCGCGACCGAAGAAAAAGGACACCGAAGCCAAAAGGTGAACATTATGCTTCTTTCATGTTACTTTCCAGGGAACTGTAACAAAGAACAACACTCTCCTTTTTTATAATTCTTTTAAAGTCGTGTGTCAAGAATGTAGTGCTGTGGGCAACAACTCTTCAGGAGTTTTATAAGTTCGCTTAATCCTTCCTTTGCAATGACAAGTGTCAGAGAGAGAAGCGTTCCAGTTGGCCAGTGTCACTAGCATATTAACAAATCAATGTGCTGAACCTGGGAAAGCCTGATTAGTGTGACAGGTCTCATCTAAGGGACCATATGTACCTTATCCCAGTGGAGTTCACAGTAGCATAATTAAATGAGAAGTAAAAGTCACAACATTATTTCTTCAAGTATACCAGGGTATTGAAGCACTGCTTCACTTCCAGAAATACTTAACCTTGGAAAAATGTCTAATATTGTTATACTTCCTGAAGTAAACAGAGCTCTATATTAAGTTTCTTTTATATATATGTATTTTTAACAGATATTCAGCAGAGTCTCAGTCCAGCATCTCAGAGGCCTATTCTGAAAGTTTGTAACCATGGTAATAAACCATATTCATAAATTGCACATTCTTCTTATCTACTTTTATGCCGTTGATCTGTGATTTTAGTAGGCTGCTGTTATGTTCTTGAGTTTCAGTGTGACTAAAATAGTAAAAATGTGTGGATGTACATATTTGCAATGAGATTGTACACTCGTGTTTTTCCATCCCTCCATTAGTGCCTTGAGGTAGTGTCAAAGATTCTCCTTTCAGGTCTCAGGTACATATTTTGCTTTTATTATTATTATTTGAGGTTACCTCAGACATTTATAATCATTGTTGTCCAATGTCTCCTTTCAAAAACATTGTTTTCTCCTAATCCTATTTTGAGCAGTGTATTTGCTGTACATTAAGATACAGTTTGAAATATTGAATTGTTACCTGTTTTACTCTACAATATTTGCCAGTACAGTGTGAAACGCTATGACTAACTCTGTGGCCAAATCTTTAACACAGATGAGCTTCATGTGGTATTACTGTGGAAGGATGTGCTAAGAAAGGTGAGCTGCCTTCGTCTCCGATGTTTATCTGAGACTGGCTCCTTTCGTACTTCCCCAGCTGGCTCCTGAACCCCCGGCTCATGGAGCCCTCTTTCTGTCTTCAAGACGCAATTTCGTGTGTATTGGGCTTTGTTTACTTTGGTTTCCTTTCTCTCACTGTTGTGTATTATGGTTTCTGCTTCCCTTTCCTAGTCAAAATCAAGTTCATCCATGCTGATTGACATTTATCCAGTGAGGTGTTAACAGAGCTTACTAGATTTATAAATGAAAAGATACTTGACAGACTTTATTTGAGTTGTTTTGCATACAGATGAGTTAACATTCTAGAAGTATTGATGTGTGACTGAATAGAGAAACTTACGTCAGATTTCTAGAATAACCTAAAAAGAATATGAGGTAAATAGAAAGGGGCGTGAATGTAATGATCTTTTAAGAGCTGTGTAGATGCTTACTGATCAAGATGAAGTATATGTAACAGATGTTTAGTAAATGAAAGAAAAGGTAGAAAAATGTACACCAAAATTTTAAAGAGATCTTTTGACTTTTTTCAACAGTTTGTTTTTATTGTTTTGCTTTCATCTATTCTAGAAATAGGAAGAAAAAGTTGTACTAAGTCAGAAAAATTCACTGTGGATAATTAATTCCTAGCTTTGGGTAATTATTTACTAAATATTGGCAAAAAGTGTAGAGGATAGAGAAACTCAGAGAGGCTGAGAACTTTAAGAGTACAGAGCTAGTTAGTGACACAACTGTAACATTAGTGTTGATTCCCACCTTGTTTCTTATTTAATTGCATATGTGTACTTAGATTTTTTAATTATTATTATTAATGCAGTATGTCAAGTAACTAAGCCCCCATTGTAAGTCATTAAAGAAAAGACCCAGTCATGATATGATATGATTATAATGGCATACAGATACCCTTGCTGTGATTAAGTATTCTGGCTGCTATGAAGGGGAAAACTTTTTAAGATAAATTTGTATACTGGCCTTGAGAAGAACAGTTCTTTTGTGACTATAATGTTAGTAACGTGTCCAGGCTGCAACGGTTCGTCTATAATTATGAATTGTGATATTTTTGGTCCAGAGGAAAAAAGCAGGTAAGCATTGCACTTCTATTTCTATCAAGGCTGATATACTATCCTAAGTCTAAGGTTTTGTGATAATTAAGCAAGTAAATTATATAGCAAGTCAAAGGAGATATATCTTAAAGATCAAATTCTCTGTTCTAATATAAATGTAATGGTTTAAGGTATTTTAAAAGCTTATTTTCATTGATATTTATTTTTTCCCTTTATGTTTCTCACCAAGTAAAAAAAAAATTCAAATGACCAGACTGATTTTTAAAGATACATGTATAATGGCAGATTTATTAGACTAGACCTTGAAAAATGCAGAATTTGGTTAAGAACATTGCAACAAGGATCATGAGTGTTTTTTGAAAAGATAACATTTTAGAATTCATTTTTAAGTCTGTGTTGAAAAATTACTTTATTTTCACTAAAAATATTAACCTTACAACTGAACTATGTGATTGAAATGTAATGTAAACCCCTTTTGATTTTTGATTTACTTTCATGTACTTGGAGAAGGAAATGGCAACCCACTCAGTATTCTTGCCTCGAAAATCCCATGGACAGAGGAGCTTGGCAGGCTATAGTCCACAGGGGTTGCAAAGAGTTGGACACGACTGAAGCAACTTCACTTCATGCACTTAAAACCAACAACTGACATTTGTATTTTCTAAAAATATATAGTAGTTGATATCTTATTTTTCAGAGATCTATGAGATTTTCTACAATATTTTAAATTTGTTTGCATCGTAATAGTAATAATAGTATTAATAGGCTAATTTTTACTACATTACTTTGCTTGTTGAGTTATTTGAGTTAGAAGCCAAGCAGTATGTAGAAATGCTTTATATATATCCTTTTTAACATTCTTAATAATCCTATCAGATAGTCATTGTTTTTATCTCTGTTTTCTAGTAAAACATAAGCAAAGATTGAACAGGTCTCATAGTTTGCCTCTGGTCCTGTGGCCAAGTTTCAGACACAGGTCTGCCTGACTTCCAAGTCCAGCTTCTTCACTCTGTGCTATGTCGTGTCTGAACACAGCAGCTTGAATCACTTTTTTTTCCTCTTCTCATCATCCTGATGAGCCACGTGTGTCCATGTTCTTTCTCTCATGACATAAGTTCATGCTATTGAGATACACTCTCACACGCACTCAGACGTTTTCTAGCCTCTGGTCTGTCTCCTCCCTTGTTCCCAGGTAGAACCACTAGATAGCACTCTTTTATCTGAGTCTTGGATCTCAAGAATAAACCACCTTCCAGAATTAGGACCATCGTTTATTTCTTTTAATAAACTCTGTATTAAAATATCTATATTAATTTAATAAACTTATACTGTTAGATCATGAAAATTTTAGATTATAAATACAGACTGTGTGTGTGTGTGTGTGTGTAGACTAGAAAGAGGGGGATTCATCTTTTTATTTCAGAATGAGAAAATCCTGATAATGTATCCTCTGAGACCTTGGAGCTAAAGTTTCACAGGATATATTTTGGCAAAAGATGACCTGAAGCACTCTAACTCCTATAAACCTCACAAACAGAGAAATGGTACACACTGAATAATCCAGCCCTTGTGCTGTGCTAAACCTCTACTCAAAATACTTTGGTTAAAACCTTTAACTGTTTTATCTTTTGCTTTGTTTGTTAAGACCTAGTAAGAAATTGTGTGTGGTATTTTTGTTCGTTAAGCCTTCACTTACTCAGTTGTTTGGCAAAATGTATTAAGCATTGCTGGACATTTTAGATGCAGAGATGCCATCTAAGAATCCACCATCCAGTTAGGAGACAGCTGAGTAACAGTTCTCGTGTGTCTGGTTAATGCCAAGATAGCAGTAATGCACAGAGCTTTTGGAATACCGTCAAGACCAATCCAGACTTTATGAGACAGTTCAGATTTGGCCTCTAGAGGGACCTGAAGTCAAAGTTGAGTTTCGAAGGATAAACAGAAATGAGGCAAAACCCTGATGGCGAGAGTGAGGCAGAGAGCAGAAGCAGCATGCGCGCCCCAGGCTGAGCCCTGAAAGGCTGTGCGCCCTGCAGTGCTCCTGCCTCCCTTCGCCGACTCTCCTCCCTCGCTGTGTCCACCGGCCTGCGCTCCCGCCCCACACGAAGGCTCACTGGCCCATTCTTCTAGATTCCATAGACATGCGCTAGTGGACAGCACTTGTTCCCTCTTTCTGACTGACTTCACTCTATGTGACAGGCTCCACGCTCAGCCCATGGACAGAGCAGTCTGGCAGTCTGCAGTCCATGGGGTCACAAAGAGTCAGACCTAGCTGAGCACACACAGGTCCATCCACCTCACTGGGACAGACTCAAATTCATTCCCTTTTATGGCTGGCTAATATTCCATTACCATATGTAGAACAGATAGCTAACTGGAAGTCACTGCATAACACAGCGGGCTCAAGCTAGAAGGGTGGAATGGGTGGGGGGTAGAAGGAGTTGGAAGAGGGAGTGGACTTGTGTACTTAGGGCCAGTTCACATTGTTACATGGTAGAAACCAATACAACACTATAAAGCAATTATCCTCCAATTAAAAATAAACTGAAAAAAAAAAAAAACCCAAAAACTATTTGCTCTTATTAGTACCTGTATGCTCTTGCTAGCACCCCACTTTTTCCCATTTTGCACCATGCATTTCCCTTAAAGAGTTCTTATTCAGTGTCTGCCTCATCACTCCTCAGTCCCTCTGTGCAGAAAAGGAGTGTCTCTGCCTTGTTAACTGAACTTGTTAACCCCAGTTCTTCTCTGGGTTCATGCCTGACACATGGATGTTTTTAGTAAGAATGTGTTGAATGAATATAGACATGTCTATGCTTAGACTTAAATAGAACAATTAATGTACATTGAGCAAAATCACATCTGTGGTTGTTACCCAGATATGTAGGCCTTAGTATGTCATTTGCTAAAGCACCAGCTGTGACCAGGTAACTCCTTCTCATCTTCTCCCTAGAATATTATCTGTCATCAGAAGGAGATATTTGATCATCATAGGTTTGAAGATTATCTCATCAGATGTGAAGGGTGAGGTTCAATCTTGATTAGATTATTCACTCCTTAGCAGTGTGGAGTAACTTATTAGTTTGATTTCTTTCCCTTGCTTAATCAAGCAAAGTTTAACAACAGTAAAGAAATGAAAGCATCTACTAATAAGTGCAGGGCTTTGTCTCATTTCTTTACTTAACACAGTCATTTGAAACCTAAAGATTTTCTATAGTTGATAGAAAATAGTAACTCAAAATAATCAAAATATTTATTAATGCATTTTAATAAAATCATACCATATTTAGGTATTAGTGAATAAACTGACCTGGTTAAAAATAAAGGCTTAGATAGGGAAGAAGTATATTGAGAGTCTGATGCCAGGCCAAGAACTTGGACTCTTGAGGCTTCTGAGCAGGAAAATGACAAGTCTGAGCAATTTGTATGACGCATGTTAGAAGAAAGAATGGAAAGGACCTAGTAGCCACTTTTTGAAATTTCCATAGATTGGCTTGGGGAGGAATGGGGAGAGTCAGAGAGGTTATCAGGGTGTGAGGAGAGAAGCCAGGTCTAGAGCTCTGTGTTGAGATCATCACAGAGGAGTGCATAAGCAGATGAGTTATTTGCGGGAAATCCTCTAACCTAGAGAAGTCAAGGACTGAGCCTTAGGGATGGACACAGGCAGTGATGGAAGCAGATAACGAATGAAAAGGAAGGTCGCATGATAGAGGAACCTTCATTGTAGGTTGAAAGAAGACTTTCAAGGATGTGGTTTACCCCATTTTTTTTCTTTAGTTGTTTCTTTCCTTTTATCTTTGTAAAACTTAGTGGTATTACAACTGAGGGACCAGTGTTTTTCAGGGTACAGTAATTTCTACTCTCTTCAGGGACTTCTTTTCCTCTGTAGACTCTAAAACGTTTGTGACAAAGGTTTCACAAACAGGAATTGTTCAACCACATCTTATGGAGCATCTGCTAGCAGTTTGATTGCATCTCATTAGATGGTTCTCTTTTCATTAAGTGGTACTGTGGAATTTTTTTTTCAGTTAAATGGATATAGAGTAATCAGAAAGAATTCTATAAACTATATGCAATTAAAATCCCTAATGATAAAACTATTTAACTGTGACAAAATAAGATAAAACATAATCAAAATTTTAGGCAAACAAGTATTACACATTTTTAGTGAACATCCATAACCTAAACAAAATCTTGCTATATTATCTTTACACTAAATCAATTCTTAATAGCCTTAATTTGGATTTGATTATCTATTTTGCTCTTCCACTTATATATGGAGCTTTGAGAGATTTTTATAGAAATAAGATTGTATTGCCTCCAGGCACAGCTGCTCTGCCACTCTAAGATTGGAAGTCAGAATTAAATGTGAAGCTAGTCAGATATCTTTGAATTAGCATATTTCTCACAAAATAACTCTACAGGTTTGTTGTCAATGTATTAAAACTTCACACACAACCATCCCCCCTCCCTACTGCACTTAGCCTTCAGTCCCTTTATTTCTTGACCTACCTTTTCCATGAGCAGCAAGAAGTTGTCTTAAGGCAGAATTATGAAATTTGTAAGATTTTCAGTGGTGTCTACTGAGCACAAGCTGCCTTCAGGCTTTTCTGAAAACAGGGAGGACAATACCAAACCAGTCTCTGTCTAGAAAACCTTATCTATCAAAGTAGAATATGGGCTACCATTTTCATTAAACAAAATAATAATAATATCCTATCTTAAAGTAGAAAAGCATAATGAATAATATGGCTTATTTTCTTGAGATTATTTTTTGTTCTCTTTCTGATGAATGTGTGCCTGTCTAAGGATGGAAACTATTAAAATACTAATTGTTTTTGACACCCTTACACTTGGGCTTTCAAGCGGAATTAAATACTACCTGTAACTGTCAAAAGACTTAAATATTTTTAAGGAGACTTTTCTAGGCCAGGAATGTAAAACAGTTTGGGTGATTTTACATTTTAAAAGGACATTTAAGTAAGAAATAACAAATGCCTTTCATTTAATGAGCATTCACAGTTCTTTGCTGAAGGCTGAGACTAAATTGAGTGAAAAGGAGATAAAGAACCATTATATGAAGAAAGGGCTGTCCTTGACTTCCCTGAAATAGTTGTTATGATTAATATGTCTCTGTTTGTGTTACTCAATGCACTGTAATTGTTACTTTTAAATGTTTTTGGTCCATTCTAAATCTATCCTTTTCTTAAAGCATAGGGTCAGAAGCTGGATTTATAAGGAGTCAGTAGATGGACTTTAGAAACTCCTTGAACTCTATTTTTGTTCTAGATTTTGTGCTGGGGCTTTTTTCCGCCCTCCCACTCCCACCCCCACCCCCAGCTAAAAGGATCTGTTGGTTTTATCAAATTCCCCAAAGAATAAAAAATAATTTTTTTCTTGTTTGATTATTGGTTTGTTACAAATTTTCTGTTTCTACACATTATATTTTTATACATATATGCAAGATGCATTTTCCACATTGTGACTGCATTGGTAAGAGTCTCAGGACGTTTACTGTAATTTTTTTGTCATTTGAAAACTAATGTTTAATAGACATAGTCACAAATGTGGGGAACATATCAAATGGTTGAAGAGTCTGTAATTCTAGTGACAAATAAGCTGTTTAGGATAAGCAGTTAAGGTCCACTGAACCAGTGCCACTGTGGAGGTTTACTCAGAATGCAGGGAGCGGACAACATCACATGTATCCAGAACGGTCATTAGTCGTGCTGGACCTCCCGGGCAGGAAGATATGCAAGACTCGCTAGACTCTGCAGCTGAGAAGGAACATTCTCTGAAGTGCCAAGAGACAGAGCGGTACGCAAAGCCGCAGGCCTGAGAACAGCCAGGTCCGTCAAGGACGGAGGCCCACTGGGCACAGAGCAGACCCAAGGGCACAGACAACACCGTTCACCTCTGACAGAATGTTTGTGGTAGAACAGTAGAAACTGGAGCAGACAGTGCTGAGTGCAGGCGTCATGGGGGCTGTCCCTTCTAAAAGCCTGGGTAGGAAAGAATGAAACAGAAGGGAAATAGCTGGGACTAAAACGGGTTGTAGTTCAATGAGAGGGTCGTGACTCTTTGTCTTTTGTGTGGCATTGGCTTCAGCGTCCATTCTGAAGGGAAGGCACTCTGGTGGGGAAAGATGCGTGTTTGCTGGGGCGGTAGTGAGCGTGAGGTTCCTGGGGGTGGGATGCAAGCAGAGGTTTGAGCACCTGGATGGTGAAAAGGAAGGGTATGTGGAGAGAAGTAGACACGAATATTGATTCAGGAGCTTGGGGGTCTCACCTAATGACGTCCTTTTTCTCTGAGAACTAGAATGCAAGGGCTTCTCCTGCAAGTGGCAGGCTGTGTGGGGAAGGGGGGCAAGGGCAGCAGAGAACGGCACGTCTCCTAGATGGATTGTGAAACGTTACTGCTTGGGGAGATGCAGGAAAATGTTTGCATCAATGGTCCAGCCGAAAAGAGAGAATATTACTTGTGTATAAGTAACTGTCTGTAAAACCTGAGGGAAAGAAAAGTAGCCCAGGTGCTCCCCAGGTCCCGTGACAAAGGGCAGTTGGTTCTCCAGTTTCCTGAAAACTCTGAAGTTGATCTCCAAGTGTAACCGCAGGGATCAGTTTGGCAGTGGGCCAGCTGAGTGAGCTTCAGAGCACCAGCCAGGGAGAGTCATCCCGGTTTTGAGAGGATACCGTGTTCCATGTAGTATTACAACAGTGTAGCAGTTAACTGATTAAGTTGAGGAAACTCGGTTGGAACATATGTACCACTTATGTTTCAGCGTGGTTTGGGTGTCCTGTTACATGTGAGGAAGGCATTCTGTCAGGGATGGCAGTGACCTCATGCTGCTGGGTTTCCTCCAGGCAGGTGCCAGCTACATCATGTGTCTGAGGTCTTTTCCTACTAAACAGCACTTGGTGCTTAACTTCACTGTTTCTAAGGGACTACTAGATTTGTTTTTATATTTTATTTTATTTGCACTCATTAAAAATAAAGGTCAGTTTGGAGTAGTCACAGATAGAAACCACTTTCCAAGTGTTGTCAGTATCAGAAATAAACGTTTTGCCAAATGCCTGTCAGGCATAGTAGTTACTTAAAGCAATAGCTGTTTGTACTCACTGACTATCTGTAAAAGTAGTCATATTTTTAAATCCCGTTTCTAAAAGCCTTGGGTGATCTGGCCGAACAGTCTGACCTTGAAAACAGCGTGGAATCAGGCATGGCTTCAGGGGCAGTTAGGCCTTGCTGTGACTTCTTGATCTAATGAAAGGAGACCCTAGAAGCTTATTTAGCCTTTGGATTTACTTTTCCTCAGCTGTAAAAAAAAGAAATTACACTATGTGCTTCTTAGACTATTTAGAACATTAAGTGAAAACATGTGAAAGGACTCCACTAAAATACCTGTGTGGCATGCTAAGTTGCTTCAGTCGTGTCCAACTTTTTCCAACCCCATGGATTGTAGCCCGCCAGGCTCCTCCGTCCATGGGATTCTCTAGGCAAGAATTCTGGAGTGGGTTGCCATGCCCTTCTCCAGGGGATCTTCCTGACTGGGATCAAAACCTCACCTCTTTCATCTCCTGCGTTGGCAGGCAAGTTTCTTTCTTTACCACTATTGCCACCTGGGAAGCCAAAGTACCTATAATTGAGTAGCTATTCCATAAGTTCAGTATTTGTTAGTTCCTCTGCAATTTTTCTCCTTTTCTGCCTACCCTGCATGATGCATTTGTCCATAGTGAGTTATTATAAATTCTTGTGCAAAGTGGTAGTAGTATGCAGAATGGGTGTACTAATTAGAGAGACTGAAATTAATTCTTTCACATATGATAGTTCCTGTACTGTACTTAAGATGTTATTAATTGGTATGAACTAGTTTCGAAAAAAGAAAAAAGAAAGTCTATAGAGACTTTGGTTTTAAAATAAAATAATAAAGGTGTTTTTACCTCCTTTTCCCCTTGTGTGTTAACCGCAAAGCCACAAGGAGAAAAAGCAGCAAAAACCAACATCAAATTCTGTGAAGTCAAGACACGGTCAGCCTGGAACAGCAAGATGTGAAGACAGGAAAGAGGATGCTGTGGGAGGAGGGAGCTGGGATCCAGGGGCTTGACGGTTTCCAAGCAGATTCCCCAAACTGAGGGCCTGGGAGTGCTCTGTGGGGATCCTGGAGATGGGTGTCCAAACTCAAGGTGTGGGCAGGGCGGATTCCTCCTGCAGGCTCTGAGGGAGGCCCTGTCCCCCCATCTCTCTTCTGGAGGTGGCTGTCCTCCAGGTTCCTCGGCTTGCACCACGTCACTCTTGTCCCAAACTGTCTGCACGTAGCCCCACAATGTGCCTCTGTGTCTTCATGTGCCCTTGTTTTTGGCCGTACCACATGGCATACAGAATCTTAGTTCCCCAACCAGGGATCAGACCCATGCCCCTTGCAGTGGAAGCTCAGAGTCTTAACCGCTGGACCACCGGGGAAGGGCCTTATGTGACCCTCTTATATGGACTTGAATCTTTTGGTTAGGGCTCTCCACCTTAACCTGGAGAAGGGCATGGCAACCTGCTCCAGTGTTCTCGCCTGGAGACTCCCATGGACAGAGGAGCCTGGTGGGCTACAGTCCACGGGGTCACAAAGAGCTGGACACGGCTGAAGTGACTGCGAGCACACACCCCCAGTTTAACTTGATTACATCTGCAAAAGCCCTATTTCCAAATCAGGTGCCATTCATAGACACCAGGTGTTAGGGCTTCGACATGAGTCTCAGGTGGTACAGTTCAGCCCGCAACAGGGACCCCAGTGAGAAGCACTGACATGCCCTCACAGGAGCACCCAACGGCTCAGCAGCTGCGGGTGCCTGGAGGTGCCAACAGGAGGGGCGGGGCGTCCAGCAGGAAGCAGGGTGCTGGGGGGCGGGGCAGCCCCACGCAGGCAGCACATGCCACGGCCAGACCTGCGACCCCCTGGCTGCACTGCACCTCTTCCTCCCCGAGCAGGTAAGAGTACAGATGGCGTCCGGAAAACTCGGGCGGGGACTCTAGAGCTGGGGTGCCGGTCAGAGGCAAGATAGTGCGCTGAAGACAGGAGTTACCTGAACACAGAGGCGAGGATGTCAGTGGGACAGTCCTGTTCGGACCCAGCCACCACTCAGTGTGAGCCAGCTCATGCTCCAGGCACAGGACAGAGGGTTCTCCTGGGGACAACCGACAGTCTAGAGAGAAGGCTTTCAGATACTGGTATTTTGGGCCCTCTTCCCTCAAAAACTGTTCGCTTATTACAAGAGTACTCCACAGAGAAGCCCACTGGTTAACAAACCTACTCACACAAGTTTTTTCTCTGAACTATTCACTGGGGTCAAGGATTCATTAGCTGACACTTGAGGAAAACATTCACCCTAAAACAACAAGGGAAAACAAACCAGAGGAGCTCTTAGTGAACAGAGAAAATGTGGAGGAAAGCACCATAATTAAAAGTTGCAAAGATGTCAGATATTTCAGTGATATGTCATATTTATAATATATGCAATATATATATAAAAGGATTAGAAACGAATCTGTTGGATGAAAAATATGATAGCAGAAAAAAATAGTACGATATTTGGAAAAGCATAAACAGAGTTAGTTATAGGGAAGATAAGGGGGGAAATGTAGAATTTACAGATAAGGGACAGAATTTACAAATAATATGGTATATCTGACTTTATAATTTTTGTTATATTAATATTTGTACAATTGTATATAACTATGTACAATTGTATAATTGTATTACAAAGCTTTGAGGACAAGTATGGAAAGAGTGATAGGCACTTGGAAAATGAGACAGTTATTCTAGAAAAAAATTATATACAGTTGACCCTTAAACACCATGGGTTTGAACTACATGGATTCACATCTATGTGCAGTTTTTAAATAGTAAACATTATAACACTACACCATCTGTTGGTTGAGTCCATGGATGTAGAACCACAGTTGGCAGGAACCTCATGTATGGAGGAACCTCACATATGACTATAAATCATATGTAGATTTTCAAATGCTCAGAGGTCAGATCCCCTAACCCCACATTGTATAGGGGTCAAGTGTATAATCATGATACTCTACTTGAATTTAACATGGCCTCATATGCTATTTTATAGTCATAATAGTAATAAACACTCTGGTAGACAGATTCCAAGGTGGCCCTCAGTGATCCTTGCCTCCGAATGTTTTTTATTGTGTAGCTCACCTCAGCAACGTTTTCTGGGATTAGTCTGCAACTAGTTGAATAGGGCAGAAATGATAGTATATCTCTTCTGAGATTGGGGCTTCTCCGATTGTTCAGTGGGTAACGAATCCGCCTGCAATGCAGGTGTCACAGGTGATGCGGCTTCGATCCCTGGGTCAGGAAGATCCTCTGGAGGGGGACGTGGCAGCCCACGCCAGTATCCTTGCCTGAAAAATCCCATGGACAAAGGAGCCTGGTGAGCTACAGTCCATAGAGTTGCAAAGAGTCGGACACAACTGAGAGACGAAGCACACACACACATCTGAGATTAGGTTGCAAAAGATACTGTGGTTTTCCTCTGGGGTGCAGTGTCTCCCCCTTCTCTCGGTTCTGGGGGAAGAGCTCTATGGAGAGACCCAAGTTGTGAGGATATTAAGCTTCAATCTCACAACAGGAAATCAATGTCTATAGTTGATGAATCAAGAAATAACAGGAAAAGCGTCAGGCATGAGAGTCAAGGACAATGGACTTTTATTGGAGGCCTTTTGAATTTCTTTATAAAGTAGCCATTAACTTTCTTAGAAGTTAAGGTTAGAAATATTAAAGTTCTAAGTGGGCAACATGGGCAGTCAGGATGGGCAAACGCCTGGTGGCTCAGTTTATAGCCTCTTGATGAGAGTGAAAGAGGAGAGCAAAAAAGTTGGCCTAAAGCTCAACATTCAGAAAACGAAGATCATGTTATCTGGTCCCATCACTTCATGGGAAATAGATGGGGAAACAGTGTCAGACTTTATTTTTTGGGGCTCCAGAATCACTGCAGATGGTGACTGCAGCCATGAAATTAAAAGACACTTACTCCTTGGAAGAAAAGTTATGACCAACCTAGATAGCATATTCAAAAGCAGAGACATTACTTTGCCGACTAAGGTCCGTCTAGTCAAGGCTATGGTTTCTCCAGTGGTCATGTATGGATGTGAGAGTTGGACTGTGAAGAAGGCTGAGCGCCGAAGAATTGATGCTTTTGAACTGTGGTGTTGGAGAAGAGTCTTGAGAGTCCCTTGGACTGCAAGGAGATCCAACCAGTCCATTCTGAAGGAGATCAGCCCTGGGATTTCTTTGGATCAAATGATGCTAAAGCTGAAACTCCAGTACTTTGGCCACCTCACATGAAGAGTTAACTCATTATAAAAGACTCTGATGCTGGGAGGGATTGGGGGCAGGAGGAGAAGGGGACGACCGAGGATGAGATGGCTGGATGGCATCACTGACTCAATGGACGTGAGTCTGAGTGAACTCCAGGAGATGGTGATGAACAGGGAGGCCTGACGTGCTGCAATTCATGGGGTCGCAGAGAGTCGGACACGACTGAGCGACTGAACTGAAGAATAACCAGAAGCGCAGAGTTCTCCTTACATTCATTGGTTATCTATCTCTTTTACTAAAATACACTGATTTTATTTTTATTTTTCATTTTCATTTTCTCTCTTCTAATACTATGTATAAAAGGGGCTTCTCTCTCTTCTAGCTCGCAGCTTTTCATTTTTATGTGATCCAGAGACTGAAGTGCTCTTCACTGTGTCTTCTTTCAGAGTGATGAGTCAGTGATGGTGGTACTTCTAGCTCAGGATAGTGACTGTGCTTCTCCATGTAAGTCAGGCCATCTTCCTGCTTCTTTTGTGTCCTGTAGACAACATTGGCCAGTGATTTTGCAGCATGTATCTGACTATTTTTGTCCTTTGCAATTCTTAATGTGAGAGAAAATGATCGAAATGCATAAGAGAAAATCAGGTACCACTATACTCTGTGTGTGTGTTGGGTGGGGGGGGGGTGGCTTTTAGAACAGAGTAGCCTTTCAGTGCTACATAATCTTTAGTCACTGAATCCTCAGAAAGCAAGGGAATGGGATGAGATTTGCATTTGGAATTCATACTAGTTACTATTATTGACTGTTTGTAAATAAGTTGTCTTAATACATTATACTGGCTTCATGAAAGCCAAGGATGCATTAGTGTAGCTAGAAGAACTGTTTGTGTTTTGGAGGGGAATGGTGGTATGACTACTTGTTATATAGTCTAGGTAAGGAGATAAATATTTTTCTACTTGAAAAGCATCTATAAATAATTTATTTAAGAAAGCACTGACATGCATTAAGAAAGCTACATGTCCCATCGATTCCCAAGTAAATTAGAAATTATTAGTATTAGCCGTGATGTAAGTTATTATAATATGACAGCATTTGGCTTAAGCAGTTTCACCATTTATTAGCTCTGATACTAGAATAAATGATAATGATCATTACGTGCTATGTACATTATCATTTAACTAATCATGCTTGCAATCTCCTTCTATTAGTCAAACCTCTTTGGGTTAATTAGTCAGAGGAGCTGCCTAATCCCGATTTCTAGAGGAATAATGAAATAAAGGAACACTGAAGTATGCTAAAGAAAGTTAGTGCATCACCATTTACCTTATCTATTGGCTTCATTTACCCCCACTCAGTCCATTAGAGTAGCGTCAAGGTTAAAAGATTCTGGCGATTTTTTTTATTTTGAAATATGATTGGGCCTATTAAATTATATTCATATATTTTTTCCATTAAAGCACATATGCAGCAGAAAAGTGCTAATATGATATGCAAATAAAAACAAAATTCTTGTTTACCAATATATGCATATTGAAAGATAAACCAGTAAACACTGTTTAGATTGAGCATTTAAAATGTTAGTAACATTTTATACTTTGATTCTGACAAGTTAATAACTCAAGATGTGTAGAATATCAAGGCTACAAATATAAGATACAACCAGGAGACTTTTATTATTAGTCCTTTTATTCTTCTTGTTAATATAGTTAGGCTAAGGGGTCCTTAAGCTGATGTTTGAGAAACTATGAGCAGAGTTTTATTTAATCCAAAGTATATTTGATCATTGGATGGAAAGTATAATTTCATCCCATTTTCTTAGTCTTTCTTGTGTCTCAGAGGGGGAGAAAAAAGAGAAAAGGGTCTTTTAAAATTCATGGTGACCTGTCATGAGGCAACTTCTCAAATGATGATGATCATCTAGTTTTGAACATGCAGGCACAGGTCAGTGAAGGGCATGGTGCGTGAAGAGGTAACCAGCAGAGTCTCCAGGCAGAGAAAAGCACCTCCTCCTGAGAGCACCCCTGGGTCCACACCACACTTGCACCATTGGCAGTATTGTCCTTTCTAATACGTCTCAGGCTTCTCATCATGTCCTAAACACTGCTCTCCCTGTTTGCTACTCACTTGCTGGAAACTTGACAAAGCCTGTTACTCTCCACTCTACTGATATTAACCTCTTACCTCTTTGTTCACTGATCCACATTTCCTTTGCTCACCTAAATACAAAAAGACATGATCTGCTCAGGGTGAGAGAGACATACATGCAGTAACAGAATGAAGCAGACAGAGTCAGTAACTGGGTACTATGTTGTAGAAACTTGGGATTTTCCTAGAAACTAACACTGTCTTTCATATTCTTTTATTTTAAAGCCAGAATAAGAGAAGGTTTGGAAGGTGCTGTTTTTCAGCATTTGTGGTGAGTTCTCCTGCCCTGCTGCTAAGCCCTTGCTGTGGTGGTCTCTGTACTCCTGCGTCCGTGCCTGTCTCTTTTGAGAAGTGTGATTTGTTTGTTTCCATGTTGTAGACCCACAGGGTCACTCATGTGTTCCTCTTCTAGACAGATCTGTAGTCCTATCTAGAATCTCTTTGTAGAGATCTTCTTTAACTCTGTCAATGTCCTCTTTCAAGAAATACCATCTACTATTTCTACATTCTTTTTTTAAATAAAATTATTTTTATTATTTAAAACTTTTTTTAACAATTTTATTGGAGTAGTGTTGGTTTACCATGTTGTGTTGGTTTCAGATGTACAGTAAAGTGATTCAGTTATTATTTCTGGGTCTTTTGGCTAAGATCAAGTGCAGTATCTGATCTTACATCAAAATCAGGCATTAAAGACTGTAAATATACAGATTGTTGCTTCAGCAAAACCTCTCTCTGTGTCACTGAGGTACTTGGCACTGTGCATTGCACTGCACTGGAAAGTATTATTTTGTTTTATTTAAACCTTTCTTATTCTCTTACACTTCTAGATGGTGGTAGGCTTCCCTGCTGGCTCACAATGGTAAAGAATCTGCCTGCAATGCAGGAGACCTGCCTGGGTCAGGAAGATCCCCTGGAGGGCATGGCAACCCACTCCAGGATTCTTGGCTGGAGAATCCCATGGACAGAGGAGCCTGGTGTTACAGGCCATGGGGTTGCAAAGAGTTGGATATGACTGAGCGACTGACACTTGCAATTTTCTTGGTGATGGTGTGGTAGTGGTGGTGGTGGTTTAGTTGTGTCTGACTCTTGCAACCCCATGGACTGTAGCCCTGAAGGGGCTTTGTATCAGGGACACTTTCTATCCATATTGTTGTATGTGGTTATAATTTGTTTATTCTAATGATTATTTAGTATTCCACCCGGAATATATGAATGTTAGTTCTTTTGTTGGTAGATATTTATATTGTTTCTAGAATTGGGGTATTATAAATAGTACTGCTAAGAACATCCTTGTAGATGTCTTCTGCTTCTGGATCTGTCAGAAATATATGAAGGCGTGTAGTTCACTGAATAAGCCTATGTTCAGCTTTGGTGAATACTGCCCAACAAATTTCCAAAATGATTGTACCAGTTTATACTTTCATCAACAGTGTATGAGAATTCATTTCAATAATTCTGGTTGAATTGAGATATCTCATTGTGGTTTCATATTGCATTTCCCTCATGAGTAACATAAATACTATTCCATGTTCCTTTGGCTTTTTACATAATATTTTTCACATAATATCTCATTGTGTGAAGTGCCTATCTGAGTCTTCTGCATATTTTTCTATTGGCTTGTAGGTGTTTTTCATATTGAGAATAAATAGATTTTGATACAGCTTAGAACTCCATCATAACACTTATGTCAAACTGCCCATTAAAGGCAAGACTGTGTTACTTTATAGTAATATAATATTCCACATCATTCAAATCTTTGAGTGAGAGACCTTATATGACAGGTCTGATCAGTGTATGTTAAAAAAGCAGCATCTTGCCAAGTGTATAAACTGTTGTTATAAAACATTGTCCTCAACTTGTAACTCACAAACGTGTATCAGAGTGAACTCTCAAAGTAACAAACTTACAATGCACTTAGATTTAATTTTATAAAATTTGAGTAACTTTTTTTATAAAATACTTTTGAATAGTCTATTTCTAAAGAAAAAATTCAATGCAATGCATATGATTCCATTATTGATGAGTTAGAACCAGATTAAGAGAATAAATGTATAGATTTCTTCTAGAACAGTATTCTCATTTATTTGTCACAAAAAAGTATATCTTGCAAGGTCAAATTTCAGCATATTAATTAAGATCATTTTAAATTAATAAACCTAATATTAACTAAAAGCTACTGTTTTTTTACATTGTTTATTTTCCATTGAAAGATAATTGCTTTTCAGTATTGTGTTGGTTTCTGCCAAACATCGGTATGAATCAGCCGTAGGTATACCTATGTATACTCTCACTTTTTAAATGATGATTCTAACCTTTCAGTTCAGTCGCTCAGTTGTGTCCAGCTCTTTGCGACCCCATGAACCACAGCATGCCAGGCCTCCCTGTCCATCACCAGCTCCCGGAGTTTACTCAAACCCATGTCCATTGAGTCAGTGATGCCATCCAACCATCTCATCCTCTATCTTCCCCTTCTCCTCCCGCCCTCAATCTTTCCCAGCATCAGGGTCTTTTCCAGTGAGTCAGTTCTTCACATCAGGTGGTCAAACTATTGGAGTTTCAGCTTCAGCATCAGTCCTTCCAATGAACACCCAGGACTGATTTCCTATAGGATGGACTGGTTGGAACTCCTAGCACTCCAGAGGACTCTCAAGAATCTTTTCCAGCATCACAGTTCAAAAGCATCAGTTCCTCAGTGCTCGGCTTTCTTTATAGTCCAACTCTCACATCCATACATGACTACTGGACAAACCACAGCTTTGACTAGATGGACTTTTGTTGGCAAAAATATCTCTGCTTTTTAATATGCTCTCTAGGTTGCTGATAACTTTCCTTCCAAGGAGCAAGCGTCTTTTAATTTCATGGCTGCAGTCACCATCTGCCGTGATTTTGGAGCCCAGAAAAATAAAGCCAGCCACTGTTCTACTGTTTCCCCATCTTTTGCCATGAAGTGATGGGACCAGATGCCATGATCTTAGTTTTCTGAATGTTGAGCTTTAAGCCAACCTTTTCACTCTCCTCTTTCACTTTCATCAAGAGGCTCTTTAGTTCTTCCTTGCTTTCTGCCGTAAGTGTGGTGTCATCTGCATATCTGAGGTTATTAATATTTCTCCTGGCAATGCTGACTCCAGCTTGTGCTTCATCCAGCCCAGTATTTCTCATGATGTACTCTCATATAAGTTAAATAAGCAGGGTGACAGTATACAACCTTGACATACTCCTTTTCCAATTTGGAACCAGTCTGTTGTTCCATGTCCAGTTCTAACTATTGCTTCTTGATTTGCATACAGATTTCTCAGGAGGCAGGTCAGGTGATCTGGTATTCCCATCTCTTTCTGAAGTTTCCACAGTTTGTTGTGATCCACACAGTCAAAGGCTTTGGCATAGTCAGTAAAGCAGAAATAGATGGTTTTCTCTTGCTTTTTCAATGATCAAGCGGATGTTAACAACTTGATCTCTGGTTCCTCTGCCTTTTCTAAATTCACGGAAGGGGGAAGAAATATGTAGTTAACTAAATATGCATTGCCAAGTTCATCATTTACCCTGCCTCCTTATTTATGAAATGTCATATCGGACTACCCCCAGAGTTGAGCAGCTTCTTTAGAGTTTCGCCTTTAACAAAATTCTGATCATTATAATAAACAGCAGTTTATTCAGGATAAGTTAATAGACATTAACAACTTTAAGACTTTGTTACACATATTGCCACAGTGATATGGGATGGATGAAGGGATTATATGAATATATAAATCCTACCAGCATCTAGTGACTTGTCCACTCTTCAAACGCTCACCAGCACTAGATGCATTTAAAATTTTTTCAACAGTTAGATAAAATGCTGTCTCATTATTTTGCATATTTAATTAGCAATGAAATTGTTTCTTCTTTTTTCTTATTATATTTGAGAAAATATGAGGGACAGGGAGATCAGAAACAGTGGGAAGGAGAGAAACTTTCTCAGTATTTCTTATCAAACTATGTTATCCATTAAGGAAAAACTATAAAATTTAATGCTATCTCTTCTGTCTTATTTTCTCAACTAGGAGCAGTTATTACTACTGTTTATTTGTGATGATTTTTCAATGCTGCTAGTGCTAGAGTAGGTTTTATTTTTACATTTTGGTTATTAATAACAATACATATAACCAACTCCTGTTTTATTGGAGCAACGAGGTAGAGAGACAGATGGAAATCACAGACAGACCTAAACCCCAGTGGCAATGACTGGTGAAGGGACAGCTAGGATCTCAGGTAGACTCACACATCCTTCCCTGGGGGATTTGGGTTATTAGGCAGCAGCTAATAGATCTGTGTAGATTCTTGTGACTAATCTGGGTCTACTTGGTATCAGCAGAGCCCGCTGAAAGGTAAAGAAACTGAGCCAACCAGCAAACTTTTCCTCTGGACAACTTTGGCCACAATTTTAACAGATTATTTTTCAGTGAGTTTATCACATGAATCCATTTAATAAAAGATATTTCAATAATGAAGGCAATTCTGAATATGATTACTTTGCTAAAACATTAATTTTTTAATTTATAATTTATATACTTTACTTCTAGGAAGACTTTGAGGTGACTTAGAAAAGAAAGCACAGAACAATCCTGTAATTATTACAGAAAACAGATGCTGTAAGAAAAGAGATGCAAGTTGGACTCTTAGCTTAGAGCTATATTCTTAACTTCAGAATCCATCAGAAACCCTCGAGGGGCTTATCCAAACCGAGGTTGCTAGGTCCACCACAGAGTTATGAATTCAGGTTTGTGGTAGGCATGAGAATTTGCATTTCTCATAAATCCCCAGAGGCTGCTCATCCAAGGAACCATACTTGGAGAAACACAGATCTTAAGCTGTTTTTTGTTTCTTGAATTTTGGGAACCATCACTGATTAATATTAGATTTTTTAATTAAATGGTTTCTCTTTATAGCTCATTATCTGATCACACATAGTAGCTGTGTTATTATTTTCATCAATTTCTTCATATAAATATAAAAGATATGATTGATTATAATATCTGGTTATTCTGAACCTTGGCCACATTAAACACACCTAAAGAGTTTTTAAATGTAACCAATATGGAAGCTTATCTCCACAGATTCTGATTTAATTAACCCCTGATGGAGCCTGGAACAATAGTTTTGAAACCTTTCCTAGTGGTTCCAGTGCTCATCCAGGGTTGTGATACATAGATGGAAGAATAGTCCGTATTGCCCACAGATAGTCAGGTGATTTCCTCTGTGCCTTGCCCCCTGCCCCCCATCAATGTGCCCAGCTACTCACTCCCGTTTTTATCTGTGTGGTATGCTTTTGGTTCTTAAATATGCTGTTTTGTTCTTCTCTTTATTGAAGTTCATCTGTTTTTGATGAACTATTACTGCAATCTATCAAGGTCATTTTAAATTGTTTCTTTCTTCTAAAGTGTTTAACTCCTGCCCAAGTAAGTATCATCTGCAGGTTTAATGAGCAGATTTCTGCTTCCTAATTGCGACTGTGCTCATTAAGTGCTAATGGTTTAAAGTCTTACTGCAAATTGTTCCTAGCGTGCATGTGACGCTGCCTCGACTTTGCCGTGGCCATGCACAGTTTCTTCATCATCAGTGAGCATTTATTTAGTGCTGAAATGTTGTGTGTTATTGGATCAAGTTCATGACTTGTAAACAGTTGAAAATAAGTGCTGAGTCTGCCTCTTGCATGGTTTTAAGTCTACGGGGGAATGTATGTAGCATGAGCTGCGTGAACAGCACAGGGCATATAACCACATAAGCACAAAAGTTGTGCACTGTCTCTAGTCCATCGGTCAGTGGATGTCCGACACTCACTGTGGCTACACAGAACAGAGATTAAGAGTGCCAGCTGCCTTTAACTAGCTGTGTAACCTTGAGCAAATTATTTGCTCCTTGTTCCTCAGTTTTCTCATCTATAAAATGATAGTTCTTACCTTGATTTGTTGTAAAAATTTGTATCAGATGGTGCATGAAGGATTCTCAACAAAGCCTAATACAGAGCAACAGTTCGAATAATTAGTAATCATTAAGTCAATTAATTGGGCAATTGAAAGTAGAAGATATTTAAGATTTGGTTTGACAAGACTGATCATTAATAATTGACACTAAGATGCCTGGGACCTGCCCTACTCTGGAACTTCTCATTTGTTCAAGTTTAAGCATGTTTTTCTAGAAGCAGATAGTTTAGATTTTCATTCGCAGTATGCCATGTTTAATATGAAAAGTGTTCTACGCAGTTAATTGTAACTACTGAGTGGCAGAGCCAGGATTCAAACTCAGGACTTCTGTCTGCAAGATGCTAATTGCTGAATGGTAGCGACAGAGAGCAGAGATCGCCCCAGACATGAGGGGTAAGGTGAGTGATAATCTTTTTAGAAAGAATAATATTCCATAAAGAATAAAGAAGCCAGTATTTGACCATATACTATGTGTTAGACATTCTTGAGTGCGTCGTTTACACTGTCCCATTCAAAGTCTCAAAAATGTTGAGTAATCCTTGCCCCAAGTCATAAAGCTGATAAATGGCAGAGCTAGGAATCCAACCCAGATCTGTTGGCAACAAACTCCATTCTCTAAGTCACTTCAATAAACTGCCTGTCCTTGAATGGAGTCAGACTGCTTTTTCTGGAGTAGAAGATGCACTCAGAAATGATTTAGAGTGCAGACAGATAAGGTACGGACAGAGGTGCTGTCTACTTCCTGTTTTGTGACAGAGTAAATTGGAAAAAGCAACTGACGGATTTTCTCTTGAGGTTCAGTTCAGTTCAGTTCAGTCGCTCAGTCGTGTCCAACTCTTTGCAACCCCATGGACTGCAGCACACCAGGCCTCCCTGTCCATCACTAACTCCCGGAGTCTACCCAAACTCATGTCCATTGAGTCAATGATACCATCCAGCCATCTCATCCTCTGTCGTCCACTTCTCCTCCCGCCTTCAACTTTTACCAGCATCAGGGTCTTTTCAAATGAGTCAGCTGTTCGCATCTGGTGGCCAAAGTGTTGGAGTTTCAGCTTCAGCATCAGTCCTTCCAATGAATATTCAGGACTGATTTCCTTTAGGATGGACTGGTTGGATCTCCTTGCAGTCTAAGGGATTTCAAGAGACTTCTCCAACAACACAGTTCAAAAGCATCAGTTCTTTGGCGCTCAGCTGTGTTTATTGTCCAGCTCTCACATCCATACATGACTACTGGAAAGAAACCATAGCCTTAACTAGATGGATCTTTGTTGTCTAAAAAGTAACGTCGCTGCTTTTTAATATCCTTTCTAGGTTGGTCATAACTTTTCTTCCAAGGAGTAAGCGTCTTTTAATTTCATGGCTGCAGTCACCATCTGCAATGATTTTGGAGCCCCCCAAAATAAAGTCTGACACTGTTTCCACTGTTTTCCCATCTATGTCCCATGAAGTGATGGGACTAGATACCATGATCTTCGTTTTCTGAATGTTTTCTGAACGTAAGCCAGCTTTTTCACTCTCCTCTTTTACTTTCATCAAGAGGCTCTTTAGTTCTTCTTTGCTTTCTGCCTTAAGTGTGGTGTCATTTGCACATCTGAGGTTATTGATATTTCTCCCGGCAATCTTGATTCCAGCTTGTGCTTCTTCCAGCCCAGCGTTTCTCATGATGTACTCTGCATACAAGTTAAATAAGTAGGGTGACAATATACAGCCTTGATGCACTCCTTTTCCTATTTGGAACCAGTCTGTTGTTCCATGTCCAGTTCTAACTGTTGCTTCCTGACCTGCATGCAGATTTCTCAAGAGGCAGGTCAGGTGGTCTGGTATTCCCATCTCTCTCAGAATTTTCCACAGTTGATTGTGATCCACACAGCGGCTTAGGCATAGTCAGTGAAGTAGCAGTAGATGTTTTTCTGGATCTCTCTTGCTTTTTCAGTGATCCAGCGGATGTTGGCAATTTGATCTCTGGTTCCTCTGCCTTTTCTAAAACCAGCTTGAACATCTGGAAGTTCACGGTTTAAGTATTACTGAAGCCTGGCTTGGAGAATTTTGAACATTATTTTACTAGCCTGTGCAATAAGTGCAATTGTAGGGTAGTTTGAGCATTCTTTGGCATTGCCTTTCTTGGGGTTGGAATGAAAACTGACCTTTTCCAATCCTGTGGCCACTGTTGAGTTTTCCAAATTTGCTGGCATATTGAGTGCAACACTTTCACAGCATCATCCTTTAGGATTGAAATAGCTTAACTGGAATTCCATCACTTCCACTAGCTTTGTTCATAGTGATTCTTCCTAAGGCCCACTTGACTTCACATTCCAGGATGTCTAGCTCTAGGTGAGTGATCACACCATCGTGGTTATCTGGGTCATGAACATCTTTTTTTTATATTTCTCCTGTGTATTCTTGCCACCTTTTCTTAATATCTTCTGGTTCTGTTTGGTCCATACCGTTTTTGTCCTTCACTGTGCCCATCTTTGCATGAAAAGTTCGTTTGGTATCACTAGTTTTCTTGAAGCAATCTCTAGTCTTTCCTATTGTAATGTTATTTTCTATTTCTTTGCATTGATCACTGAGGAAGGCTTTTGTATCTCTCCTTGCTATTCTTTGGACCTCTGCATTCAGATGGGTATATCTTTTCTCCTTTGCTTTAGCTTCTTTTCCTTTCTCAGCTATTTGTAATGCCTCCTCAGAAAACCATTTTTCTTTTTTGCATTTCTTTTTCTTAGGGATGGTCTTGATCAATGCCTCCAGTACAGTGTCATGAACCTCCATCCATAGTTTTCAGGCACTCTGTCTATCAGATCTCATCCCTTGAATCTTATTTGTCACTTCCACTGTATAATTGTAAGGGATTTAATTTAGGTCATTCCTGAACGGTCTATCTTTTTGCCTTTTCATACTGTTCATGGGGTTCTTAAGTCAAGAATACTGAAGTGGTTTGCCATTCCCTTCTCCAGTGGACCACATTTTGTCAGAACTCTGCACATGGAGTCACAAAGAGTTGGACACAGCTGAGTTACTAAACTGAACTCAGCTGAAGTGAATGGAACTGAGTGGTCTATTGGTTTTCTCCACTTTCTTCAATTTCAGTCTGAATTTGGCAATAAGGAGTTCATGATCGAAGCCACAGTCAGCTCCCGATCTTGTTTTTACTGACTATTTACAGCTTCTCCATCTTTGGCTGCAAAGAATACAATCAGTCTGATTTGATATTGACCATCTGGTGATGTCTGTGTATAGAGTCATCTCTTGTGGTATTTTCTATGACCAGTGCGTTCTCTTCACAGAACTCTTTATTAGCCTTTCCTGTTTCGTTCTGTACTCCAAGGCCAAATTTGCCTGTTACTCCAGGTGTTTCTTGACTTCCTACTTTTGCATTCTAGTCCATTGTGAAGATAAAGACATCTTTTGGGGGACTTAGTTCTAGAAGGTCTTGTCTGTCTTCATAGAACCATTCAACTTAAGCTTCTTTGTCCTTAGTGTTTGGGGCATAGACTTGGGTTACTATGATATTGAATGATTTGCTTTGAAAAGCAACACAGATCATTCTGTGGTTTTTGAGACTGCACCCAGGTACTGCATTTTGGCCTCTTGTTGACTGTGAGGGCTGCTCCATTTCTTCTAAGGGATTCTTGCCCACAGTAGTAGATATAATGGTCATCTGAGTTAAATTCACCCATTCCAGTCCATTTTAGTTCACTGATTCATAATATGTCAATGGTCACTCTTGCCATCTCCTGTTTGATCACTTCCAATTTGCCTTGATTCATGGACCTAAAGTAGAAGGCAATGGCACCCCACTCTACTCTTGCCTGGAAAATCCCATGGACGGAGGAGCCTGATAGGCTGCAGTCCATGGGGTAGGGAAGAGTCAGATACGACTGAGTGACTTCACTTTCACTTTTCACTTTCATGCATTGGAGAAGGAAATGGCAACCCACTCCAGTGTTCTTGCCTGGAGAATCCCAGGGACGGGGGATCCTGGTGGGCTGCCATCAATGGGGTCACACAGAGTCAGACATGACTGAAGCAACTTAACAGCAGCAGCAGCACGGACCTAACATTCCAGGTTCCCATGCAATACTGTTCTTACAGCATCGGACTTTACTTCCACCACCTTTTATATCCACAACTGCACGTTGTTTCTGCTTTGGCTCTGTCTCGTCATTCTTTCTAGAGTTATTTCTCTACTCTTCTCCAGCAGCATATTGGGCACCTATCCACCTTGGGAGTTCATCTTTCAGTGTCATATTTTGCATTTTCATACTGTTCATAGGGTTCTCAAGGCAAGAGTACTGAAGTCTTTTGCCATTCCTTTCTCCAGGGGACCACATTTTGTCAGAACTCTCCACCATATCCAGTCCATTTTGGGTGGCCGTGGCTTATAGTTTCATTGAGTTAGATAAGGCTGTGATCGGTTGGTCAGTTTGATTAGTTTTCTGTGATTGTGGTTTTCTTTTTCTTTGCTCTTGATGGAGAAGGATATGGAAGCTTCCTGATGGTAGTGACTGACTAAGAGAGAAACTCGGTCTTGTTCTGGTGGGCGGGGCCATGCTCAGTAAATTTTTAATCCAATTTCCTGTTGGCAGAGAAGGCTGTGTTCCCTCCCTGCTCTTTGACCTGAGACCAAACTATGGTGGGTGTAAGGAAGATAATGGGGACCTCCTTCAAAAGGTCTTGTGTGTGCGCTGTTGTATTTAGTGCCCCGACCGTGCAGCAGGCCACTGTCGACCCATAGCTCCTCCGAAGACTCCTGGACACTCACAGGAAATCTATGTCAGTCTTCTGTGCGGTCTTTGCACAGAAGTGCA
Organism: Capra hircus; assembly: GCF_001704415.2. NCBI lineage: Eukaryota > Metazoa > Chordata > Mammalia > Artiodactyla > Bovidae > Capra > Capra hircus. The sequence goes on along the minus strand of NC_030819.1, from coordinate 83,910,846 downwards.
GTCTCCTGGTCCTGGCGCGTAGATCATGGTCCTTTACAGTTAGGTTGGACTAAATTAGAGTGAAATTAGATCCACATTCAAGTTCAGGAGGGGCGGCCATGAGGAGATACCCCTCGTCCAAGATAAGGAGCAGTGGCAACCATTTGCTGGAACAGCTGTGAAGAGACACCCCACATCCAAGGTAAGAGAAACCCAAGTAAGACAGTAGGTGTTGCGAGAGGGAATCAGACGGCAGACACACTGAAACAATAATCACAGAAAGTTAGGCAATCTGATCACACGGACCACAGCCTTGTCTAACTCGGTGAAACTAAGCCATGCCATATGGGACCACCCAAAACAGGTGGGTCATGGGGGAGAGGTCTGATAGAATGTGGTCCAGGAGAGAAGGGAATGGCAAACCACGTCAGTATTCTTGCCTTGAGAACCCCATGAACAGTATGAAAAGGCAAAATGATAGGATACTCCCCAGGTCGATAGATGCCCAATATGCTACTGGAAATCAGTGGAGAAATAACTCTAGAAAGAATGAAGGGATGGAGCCAAAGCAGAAACAATGCTCAATTATGGATGTGGCTGGTGATAGAAGCAAGGTCCAATGCTGTAAAGAGCAATATTGCATAGGAACCTGTAATGTCAGGTCCATGAATCAAGGCAAATTGGAAGTGAACAAACAGGAGATGGCAGGAGTGAACGTTGACATTCTAGGAATCAGCAAACAAAAATGGACTGGAAGGGGTGAATTTAACTCAGATGACCATTATATCTACTATTGTGGGCAGGAATCCCTTAGAAGAAATGGAGTAGCCATCATGGTCAACAAAATGCAGTATTTGGATTCAATCTCAAAAACAGCAGAATGATCTCTGTTTGTTTCCAAGGCAAACGATTCAGTATCACGGTAATTCAAGCCTCTACCCCAACCAGTAATTCTGAAGAACCTGAAGTTGAGCGTTTCTATGAAGACCTACAAGACCTTTTAGAACTAACACCCAAAAAAAATGTCCTTTTCATTATAGGGGACTGGAATAAAAAAGTAGGAAGTCAAGAATCACCTGGGGTAACAGGAAAATTTGGCCTTGGAATACGGAATGAAGTAGTGCAAAGGCTAATAGAGTTTTGCCAAGAGAACGCACTGGTCATAGCAAACACCCTCTTCCAATAACACAAGACTCTACACATGGACATCACCAGATTGTCAACAAAAAATCAGATTGATTATATTCTTTGCAGCCAAACATGGAGAAGCTCTATACAGTCAGCAAAAACAAGACCAAGAGCTGATTGTGGCTCAGATCATGAACTCCTTATTGCCAAATTTAGACTTAAATTGAAGAGAGTAAGAGAAACCAATAGACCATTCTGATATGATCTAAATCAAATCCCTTATGATTATACAGTGGAAGTAAGAAACAGATTTAAGGGACTAGATCTGATAGACCGAGTGCCTGATGAACTATGGGTGGAGGTTCGTGACATTATAGAGGAGACAGGGATCAAGACCATCCCCATGGAAAAGAAATGCAAGAAAGCAAAATGACTGTCTGGGGAAGCCTTACAAATAGCTGTGAAAAGAAGAGAAGCAAAAAGCAAAGGACAAAAGGAAAGATATAAGCATCTGAATGCAGAGTTCCAAAGAATGGCAAGAAGAGATAAGAAAGCCTTCTTCAGTGATCAATGCAAAGAAGCAGAGGAAAAGAACAGAATGGGAAAGACTGGAGATCTCTTCAAGAAAATTAGAGATACCAAGGGAACATTTCATGCAAAGATGGGCTTGATAAAAATGGTATGGACCTAACAGAAGCAGAAAATATTAAGAAGAGGTGGCAAAAATACACAGGAGAACTGTACAAAAAAGAGCTTCATGACCCAGATAATCAGGATGGTGTGATCACTCACCTAGAGCCAGACATCCTAGAATGTGAATTCAAGTGGGCCTTAAGAAGCATCACTATGATCAAAGCTAGTGGAGGTGATGGAATTCCAGTTGAGCTAATTCAGAATCTGAAAGATGATACTGCAAAAGTGCTGCACTCAATATGCCAGCAAATTTGGAAAACTCAGCAGTGCCCACAGGACTGGAAAATTGTTTCATTCCAACCCCAAGAAAGGCAATGCCAAAGAATGCTCAAACTACCGCACAATTGCACTCATTGCACACAGTAGTAAAGTAATGCTCAAAATTCTCCAAGCCAGGCAATAACGTGAACCGTGAACTTCCAGATGTTCAAGCTGATTTTACAAAAGGCAGAGGAACCAGAGATCAAATTGCCAACATCCTCTGGATCATCGAAAAAGCAAGAGAATTCCAGAAAACCATCTATTTCTGCTTTATTGACTATGCCAAAGCCTTTGATTGTGTGGATCACAATAAACTGTGGAAAATTCTGAAAGAGATGGGCATACCAGACGACCTGACCTGCCTCTCTGAGAAACCTGTATGCATGTCAGGAGGAAACAGTTAGAACTGGACATGGAACAACAGACCAGTTCCAAATAGGATAAGGAGTACTTCAAGGCTGTATGTTGTCACCCTGCTTATTTACCTTATGTGCAGAGTACATCACGAGAAACGCTGGACTGGAAGAAACACAAGCTGAAATCATTTCACCACGAGAAATATCAATAACCTCAGATATGCAGATGACACCACCCTTATGGCAGAAAGTGAAGAGGAACTAAAAAGCCTCTTGATGAAAGTGAAAGAGGAGAGTGAAAAAGTTGGCTTAAAGCTCAACATTCAGAAAACGAAGATCATGTCATCCGGTCCCATCACTTCATGGGAAATAGATGGGGAAACAGTGGAAACAGTGTCAGACTTTATATTTTTGGACTCCAAAACCACTGCAGATGGTGACTGCAGCCATGAAATTAAAAGACGCATACTCCTTGGAAGAAAAGTTATGACCAACCTAGATAGCATTTTCAAAAGTAGAGACGTTACTTTGCCGACTAAGTTCCGTTTAGTCAAGGCTGTGGTTTTTCCTGTGGTCATGTATCGATGTGAGAGTTGGACTGTGAAGAAGGCCGAGCGCCGAAGAATTGATGCTTTTGAACTGTGATGTTGGAGAAGACTCTTGAGAGTCCCTTGGACTGCAAGGAGATCCATCCAGTACATTCTGAAGGTCAGCCCTGGGATTTCTTTGAAAGGAATGATGCTAAAGCTGAAACTTCAGTACTTTGGCCACCTCATGCAAAGAGTTGACTCATTGGAAAAGACTCTGATGCTGGGAGGGATTGGGGGCAGGAGGAGAAGGGGACAACAGAGGATGAGATGGCTGGATGGCATCACTGACTCGATGGACGTGAGTCTGAGTGAAGTCCGGGAGTTAGTGATGGACAGGGACGCCTGGCATGCTGCAATTCATGGGGTCGCAAAGAGTCGGACACAACTGAGCGACTGAACTGAACTGAACTGAAGTTAGAGTGAGTCAGATTTATTTATCTGCATATATAAACAATTTTTTTAACTCTAAGATTCTTTGTTTTTGTTCTTGACCTGGTTTGGTTGTCCTTAACTGAAAATATACGTAATACAATAGTAATACAATACAATCTGAATTAGCATTTGATGCTAATACAATTGTTTTTACCAGACAATAAAATATTCTTACTTTTCATACTACTAATGCGAATAACAGCTTCTTACTACTAATAATGGCTTCCGTGTTGGTTCAGACAGGAAAGAATCTGTTCACAGTGTGGGAGATCTAGGTTCGATCCCTGGATTGTCAAGATGCCCTGGAATAGGGAATTGTGACCCACTCTAGTATTCTAGCCTGGAGAATCCCAGGGACCGAAGCTACAGTCCATAGTGTCACCAACACTTTCACTTTCACTACTAATAAAGTGTTTACTTTTTTAAATGCTTTATAAAATGAAAATAAATGTGTGCTTTAGTAAAAGGATATAATTTCTAATCAGATCGTTTATTATGTAAGTGTTCAGACATCTTATACCAAAACCCATAACCAGTGTGCTCAGTGAGAGTTCATTTCTCTCTCTTTACACCAACTTCACCACATCCCCAGATAATAATTTAAGCATTCTGACTAAATTGAACATCATTATGCGTATTGTACATACCACTAATTTTGTTTTCAGTTAGACTTCTTCCATTTTAGAATTTGTGCTTACTGTTGCTGTGGGGGGAAAAAAAACCTGAAGTTTTAGAATTGCTAAATTACTATTAATAGTTGTATAGCACAACACAGTTGAGGTAAAGAGAATGCTATAGGATAGACTTGGTTTTGAATTTCAGCTTTACTGCTTATATGCTGGCAGTTACTGAGTCTCTTTGCTCCTTGGTTTCATCTAATGCCAGTGAGCCGAACTTATACCCACCTTATAGGATGAGTGTGAAAACTGAATTTAGCAAGCCATGCACAACACTGTGTATTCATTAAAAGTTAACTGTTATTATTGATGATAATAGTTGGTTCCATGCTGACAGGAGTGTTCGTTGAGAAGGGGAAATATTTGAGTTGAAAATTTAAGCAAAGATGAAAAGAAGATCGTCCTCTGCCAAATTCTAGCAACTGGGCCTCGCTGTCCCATGCTGCCTGCACATCCTGCCCTTCCTGGCTCGTTAAGTGCTCTTGGATCAGATCTGCAGAGTGGTTTACGTGACTGTGAGTGGCGCTGATCCAATTATGTAGCTCGCCTGTAGAGCCATTTAGTGGTAGCCAAGGTAGCTTATTTCTGTGTCATTTAGATTAATTTTTCCATTTAACTTGTATTACTACGAAACCCATTGTGAGATATTTCCAGTTTTCTGCTTTCAAAATTTACTTTTAAAAGCAGTGATAAATAGGCTCCTGTTTGATTTTAAATGGTTTTCCATAACTACACAGTTTTAGCTCCACATAAAAATTGCTTAGATGTTGTTGCTCCTTCCTCCATAAAATTGCAAACACCTAGGGCTTGGTTGAATATCCGGTTGTAAGGAAGCTCAATGTTAATTTTTCAAAGGTTGTATATATTTCTGACATAGCAATTTATTGAGGAAAAAATGGGTTTGTATATTGTTGGAGCAATATAAGTAACAGCTGCCCCTTAAAATAAGAAATAGAAAAACCAAGTTAAGAGACATCTAATGTGTTCACTAATTATTTTACCAGAGTTTTAAAAGAATGTATCAATAATGGGTTTTTGTTTCAGGCTATTTGCATCCAGAACCTTGGCTTCCAAAATTAAGAAATCAGCTCTTATTAATTAAACTTAAATATGACGGCAGAGATCTTTGTGCTGTGAAGCAAGAGCCTGATCTCTGGCTGTTTGGATCTGTACTTGGTGTAATGTGGTGCACTGTTCTCAGCCAAAGCCCTGTGTTGTCTGGGCAACTCCCGTTGCCATAGCAATGAAATTCTTTTGCGGGAGCAGGGCGAATGCTAATTGTAGCCATTTGTTGTTCCTTCTGTCGATCCCTTAACTAGCACAGTTGTAGAGCAGCCAGAGATTCTGGGTGAACAGCATGGAGTGCCCCCAAAAGCATTACTGCTGAAGGCAACCGGCTGCTCTGCTTAAAAAATCACTGGAGCAGCCGCGGTTCAGGCAGTGCCGCTGTGTGGGCAGAAGCACAGTGTGGCTCCGGCCTGACAACTGTTGAGCTAGGCCTGGGAGGGAAAGAGAAGGCTGCTTGAAACCTGTTGAGAAGGTGCTGATGACATGGAGATTAATTTGACACCAATCCCTCGGAGGTAGGTAGGCATATCATAACAACTGTTTATCCAGGCTAAAAGCAGTACTGGAATGCCCAGAGGCTGTGGGAGACAAATCAGTAGTTCTTCCTTTCATTTCCATCCAAAACTGCATTACAGTGGCCTAAGGTAAAATAATTCATTTGGTTGGAACCAACCAATTGTAATTCACATAGGTGTTAGATTCAGTTAATATTGGTAACTCCCCACTCTCTTTATAATCCCTTATTTTTAGAGACTCATGATTTAGCTGCCAGAAATGAGTTGAAACTGAAAATCATCTCAACATAAATGAGAACAGACTCCTTTTGAAAAATAAATGACCAAGTAATATCTACCAATTATGTGGTCTATCATGCTACTTTAATTCAAGAAAATACTATTAACCTAGCTCATAATTCATTGGAAAGTCTAATTGCTATAGGTACTTGGGTAAGAAAAAAAATATTATAATGGTAAGAGAAAACATGTGAGGCACAATTACTCTTAGTTTAGTTCAGTCGCTCAGTTGTGGTCGACTCTTTGCGACCCCATGAATTGCAGCACGCCAGGCCTCCCTGTCCATCACCAACTCCCGGAATTCACTCAAGACTCACGTCCATCGAGTCCGTGATGCCATCTCATCCTCTGTCGTCCCCTTCTCCTCCTGCCCCCAATCCCTCCCCAGCATCAAAGTCTTTTCCAACCAATTATACTATTATAGTACATTTTCCCTCTAGAAGTGTACTGACCCATAAAGATTGGTCAAGTTCATGAGACTTTTAAAAACTAGCTTCTGTGTAAGCATAGTAATAAATTTCAAGGTAGTTTTTATAAGGTATAAATTTAGTGTATCTGCCTCTTAATATATGTGCCTCTATATTAATAGACCGAAGGCACATCCTGGCTGAAATGTCCTTAAAATGTAGAGGGACTGATATCATAGGCTTGTTATACAAAACTATACCTCATCATAGTTTTTTTGTTTGTATTGAGATTAGCTATAAGGATAGTGCATCATAACCACAGATTCTTCTTTTTACTGGGGAGTAGGGAAAGAAGTCTTTCAAGTCAACATGGTTTTTTTTTTCCTGAAAGAACTGCATGTATATTTAATATTTTGATTGCTTGTCTTGCTCTTTACAGGGAGGCAACTGCCAGAATATCATTCAGTGTACTGAAAGAAATAGGTTTCTGATGATAGTGACCATAATAAGTCATTTATGTGCTTCAAACACTAAACAAATTTGTCCCATTCCATTGTTTAAAATAGATATTCAGCCCATAAATTCCAAGGAGAGAAGATTTGAAATTTGTTGATATTTTCTAAGATACACAGTTTTCTTTTCATAATTTTTAATTAAGAGAAGAAAATATCTGTAAACTATATAATAAACACTATTTTGGGGTATTATCTATATCTTACATGTGAATTTCATATGCAAGATATTATAGATATTCCTTAATAAACTTTTTTGGAGTTATTTTAAAGATTATTTTTACTAAATCTTCAACATTAAATATTTGGTTGTACTTCTAAAACACTACGTTCTCAGTATAATAAATGAAAATAAGAGCTTATTTATTTATTAATGCCTTTAATTCCTCAGCCTACAAAAATCAAATTATTGTTAAATTTACCACCAAGCATGGCTTCTGCTGCTGCTGCTGCTGAGTTGCTTTAGTCGTGCCTGACTCTGTGCGACCCCATAGACGGCAGCCTACCAGGCTCCCCATCCCTGGGATTCTCCAGGCAAGAACACTGAAGTGGGTTGCCATTGCCTTCTCCAACACGTGAAAGTGAAGTCGCTCACTCATGTCTGACTCTTCGTGACCCCATGGACTGCAACCTATCAGGCTCCTCCGTCCATAGGATTTTCCAGGGAAGAGTACTGGAGTGGGTTGCCATTGCCTTCACCGAGCATGGCTTCTGCCACCCTTAAATGATTAGGTCACCCATAGAGTTCCAAGAATGACTGAAGTCTAACCTTATCACCAGCCTGCACAGAGAGAATTTTTGTCAACACACCACTTAGCAGTGGACTGGATGATAACTGGCCGGATAGATTTCCATCATGATCAGTCCTCAGTAGCCCTCTGGAGAAATCAGAGTAGACCATCCATCCTCAGTCAACCAAGGTTCTTTTCCTTAATAGCTAGAGATGAAAAGACTAAAATCTGATTATGGGATGAGGAATGCTCTCATATCAAGAAATGTTCTGAAAGCACATCATAGAAATTAAGCCTCATCCAAAACGCCAGCTCTTTGGGGTACCTACAACTTTCTTCCAGGGGCAGAAATAGACTATTGCTGCTTGTGTCCAGAGCCGGCCACTGTGGAAACCCACAGCCCAGCATGTCCTGTTGGGTGATCTGTAGGACTTTGCTCTGAATGATATAACATGCCAGCACCTGGCTCACTTGGGCCAAACAAACTGAAACATCCCCAAACAACTTCCAGGGAAGGTGACAGCCCACAGGCATTTAGAATCAGGTTGCTTGGTAGGAGTGAGTCTTACAACAAGCTCTGTCTGGGAAGCAGGAGTTGACTGGGGAAGAAGGAGTCCGGGGCCCAAGCTGCTTCTCCTGCCTCAGTCTGGTGTGGGTGATGGGATACTCTCTTCCTGACATGATTTATCATTCACCTCCGAGACAGTTGTCCTCTCAAGAAGAGAGTGCCTCCTGGGGCATGTGTCAGGAAACCTAAGAGATGCACATGAGCATGCCACATTAGGTGCCCTCCACTCCATCAGCAGTGAAGGCGGGGCCTGATGGCGTAGAAGAACCACTCTGGTGGGAAAATGAGGGAGTAAGCGACCTAAATTTTAAAATTCTTTTTTAGCCCCCGTTCAAACACTCTCTCCTTGCCCTCCTTTTAAGTCAAGGAAGCTTGAAGAAGCTTATGTCCCACTGTGATTCTCCGTGAAAGATTGATGAGCCATTCTCGCAATGCATAGATGGAGGAAGCCTGCCTTAAAAATCTGACTGTAAAATCTGTACCTCATATGGCTGTTTATTAGAAGATTCAGGCCTCATGATCTGTGCCACAGTCAAGCCCTTCCTAAGTGCATACACCTCACTGATAGTCCTGAATAACAGTGGTGATTTTTTTTCATGTAATGGTAGTTGGTAACATGGGTCACCTTGGCAACCTGTTAGATATTTTTTAGTAGTTTTGTGGTTTGCAGTTTAGTTCATTTTTACAGTTATTTCTCAGTTATTTTTAGTCAACCATGTCTTATTCATAGTTTAGCCTTCTTTTTCATTGTGCCCAGCATTAAACAATTTGCTCCTAAGAAAACTAGTTAAGAATTAATGTTTATAACTGGATGATAGTTCAAGTTAATTTTTAAAACTTCGATTCATTTTTCTCCTTGTCATTACATGAAAATGATTAGTCAAAAGCCAGAAACTATCAATCTCTAAATTATAAATTATACATAATCTGAAACTCTATTGGTAATTCCAAACCTTCTTGCTGTGTGTCAGAAACACTGGGAAGCCTCATTCCAGAACTAGTGAAGTAGAGCTTCTGGGGGTAGGTTCTCAGGAACTGTTTTTAAACAGAGTTCTAAGGTGATTAGTGTGTCCCTAAGATATCCCTAGTTGGAGAAAGAACATTTTGGAAACAGTGATCTGAGGGTGATATTCCTCACTTTTTGATGTCTGGTTTCAATGTGAAAACAAGGTTCTAGGAATACAACTAACTGGCTCATATTTTTATTTTTTGTTCTTTTTTGATGTTTCTTTTTCTCTAAAATGAAAGTATTTCAAATATTTGACTATAAAAGATTTGTACAATAAAAATGATGTTAAATACATAGTGGTTTAAAAAAAAAACAACAGGTAGTGGTGGTGGTGATTTAGCCATTAAGTTCTGTCCAACTCTTTGCGACCCCATGGACTGTAGCCCACCAGACTCCTCTGTCTATGGGATTTCCCAGGTAAGAAATACTGGAGTGGGTTGCCGTTTCCTTCTCAAGCAGATCTTACCAACCTAGAGACTGAACCTGGGTCTCCTGCATTGCAGGAGGATTCTTAATGTAAGTCTTATTAACTAGAAATAAAATTTAAGCAATATATAGAACATGGACACAATTGCTGGTTTTAAGGTGTAAAATGTTGTTATAAAAGAACACCCCAGAGTGCAAAAAAATAATTGGGACTGCATGAACCAGTAGATTGGAAAGATTCATTTTTAATCCATATCCTTCCAGACTATTTACTTAGACTAGCTTGAAACATACTTTCAGCATTAGCGAAATTGCCAAACAAACAGAGCAGACATAATTGGCTGAAATTTAATTAGAAAATTTCTTTGTTTAAAAAATAATTTTTAGGAAACCCTGAAGTGTGCATTGATCGTCTGCATTCATTTTTAGTCAGTTTGCTGGTGACAGTTCACCTAGAGCCGAGAAGGACAACTCTAGGTCTAGCCTCCAGTTCTCCGGTTTATGGCAAGTCACTGTTTCAACAAAGTCTGGGCTGCTGGGGCATGGAATTACAATGAGTGACAACTTAACCTATGTTTATGTGTAGGTGCAACCTCAGTTTGCCTTATAATGTTACACACCCTTAGGAACTGGTAGCTACTGGCTTGCAGGTATTTCTTAGTTGAGCAAGAACTGTCTGTTGCACACACTAGTGTCATCAAAAAAAGAAAAGAAAACAGGCAGCAAATAAGAGAAGAGTTTATTTGGAGTCTTAAAAATTATAATTTGGGAGATAACAGATTCAGGGAAGAGAAAGAGTGGAATTTATAAAACAAAACCATGAGGCTGTATTCTGACACAAGAAAGGAAGTGTTTATCCTTGAAGAATGTCTGTCCCAAGTTGATTTTGGTAAGAGTTTGGTAAGTATTTTCACTTTCTGGCTGATGTTCTGAGTGCCTTAGTTGGGACGATACGTCGTCAAAAGGTCAGGTTCCATCCAGGCTGGGACATGTGTGAGTTGCACTTCCTCAGTGGCCCTGGCCTCTGTCTTAGAGAGCTCATTTAGCAGCACCAGCCCCATGCTGAGTTTCCTGCCACGCCAGCCATTAGTGAGTCTGTTTCTTCTCTTTTCCCACTCAAATTTTAAGAGAACCCAACACCCTTGAGCCGCTTATCTGAAATACCTTTTCCAAGTTCTCCCCTAGTATTGGAAGGATCACTCTTCAGATATAGCAGAAAAATTCCTAAAACCTTTGGCATTCTGTTTTTAAAAATAGCTAATCCTTGGGTTAAACAGTAATCACACTTGAGATGGCACTGGCCCTGCCATGTTGGGTTTTGGTCCTGTCTCCCTTCTGTTTCACTTGCTTTTTTGATTCTCTTGCTTTGTTCTTGTTAAACATACTGACAAACCTCAGGCTGTGTGTTAAAACCAGAGGAAAAGGAAAGACAAAAAAGTGCCCTAAGTTTTAAAATACTTCCTTCCAGGCAGGCTAAAGTTGTCAGGTCTTATGAAAGCAACTACAGCAAGAAACCTTTCTGGAATAAAAAGGCCCAAGTTTTATAAGTTGTCCTTAGACTGACTCTCCGTCCCGAAGTAAAGTGCTTTAGTGGCTCCACATCTCATTCCCCGAGTCTTCTCCCTCGTCAGGCAGGTTTCAAAGCTCCCTTGGATGTCAGCTTCCAGGCCCACATTCCATCCCACTCCTGGTCAAAGGAAAAGTCCCTGCGGCTCTGTGCTGCTGTAGTGCATTCTGCCCCTCTTCCACCTGGCAAGCTTACTGTCTTTCTTACTGGAATATGAACTCCTGAATGGCGGAGGTCATTGTCTCCATCTCCCACTCCCTAATACCGAGTAGAGTGCCCAGCAGATGTGTGTATTAAGTGGTCCTGGTGGTGGTGGTGGTCCGTTGCTAGTTTATGTATGACTGTTCGCGACCCCATGGACTGCAGCATGCAGGCCTTCCCTGTCCTGCACTGTCTTCCAGAGTTTGCTTAGATTCATATCCACTGAGTTGGTGATCTGTCTAACCTTAGTGGTTGTTATTATTTCTGCCTATAATGTTGCTACTGGATCCAAGCTTGCTCTATATGCTGCACAAGGAGTTGAGGCAAGGAGGAGACTTTCATTGGGGAGCCAGCTGACTGAGAAATTGGCAGTCTAGTGCCTCAAAATAACCATCTTATCAGGGTCTGGATGCCAGGTTCTTTTATAGATCAGAGAGAAAGAAGCAATGAGGAACTAAAATTTAAAAGCAGAATAGAGAGGGAGAGGCAGTGGGGAAGTTAAGTAAAAGGATCTTCAGTCTTGCAAAACATCTCCAAGGGAATGTCCAGCCTTTGGAAGTGGTGTGTTAATCTATTCTCTTCACAGGTGGGGCGATGACACCCCACTCCAGTACTCTTGCCTGGAAAATCCCATGGATGGAGGAGCCTGGTAGGCTGCAGTCCATGGGGTTGTGAAGAGTTGAACACGACTGAGCGACTTCACTTTCGCTTTTCACTTCCATGCATTGGAGAAGGAAATGGCAACCCACTCCAGTGTTCTTGCCTGGAGAATCCAAGGGACAGGGAGCCTGGTGGGCTGCCGTCTCTGGGGTCACACAGAGTCAGACATGACTGAAGCAACTTAGCAGCGGCAGGGACATATTATCTCTCTATGAGCTTATTGAAGGCACTTTAGTTTATAGTCAAGCAGAGGGCAGGGTCCTCAAGGCAAGCCAGTAAGTATGATTATAATAACAAGAGCAAGGAAAAGCAAGTTAAACAAAAATTCCAACATGGAGTCAGAATTGACTTCTTCCCTGCAACAGTCTTATTTGTCTCTAGATCATATTTTTTCAGGTAATTGACTGGTATCACAATCCAAATATTGGATATTACATCTTCATGTGGTATCACACTTTTAATCATCTTTAAAACTTAGGTTTTATTTTTACTTGCTACAGTCTTTTTTAATTTTACATACTACAGAAGACTCTGAGTTTTTGTGCATGACTGATGCACACATCATGAGTTCAGTGTTCTCAAAATGAACTTGCCATATAACCAACATCTATATGGTTTTTCAATGATATAGAAGCTTTCCAGGAATAATAAAGAATTTATCTTCGTATGTGGGATTCCCTTGTGGCTCAAAGTGTAAAGAGTCTGCCCACAATGCAGGAGACCTGACTTCGATCCCTGGGTTGGGAAGTTCCCATGGAGAAGAAAATGCAACCCACTCAAGTATTCTTGCCTGGAAAATCCCATGGACTGAGGAGCCTGGTGGACTACAGTCCATGGGGTCGCAAAGATTCGGACACGACTGATCTTAATATGAAGTTAGTGTTGGAAATGATTTGCCACCAGTTTACTTGATTCTGTGTGTGTGTATGTGTGTGTGTGTGTTTAGACAAGGAAGTGACAGTGATGCCTGTGGCAAGTAGACTTTTTCCCTCTATTAAAAGTGCTTTTTAAATTCTCCTTTTTGCATTCCCTTGGCAATTTCAAAGGAAATTGAATTTAAATATGCTTTTCTAGCAGCATTTAAATGTATGTAAATGGATTGTAAATAAAAACTTTAAAGGAAATGAAGATGATTTACAAATATCCTATTAATTCCCCAAGCATCCCTATATGCCTCTGAAAAGGGCAGTTGTCTTAGAATCATAAGGCTGGAAGAGACCCTTCAGTGGATCCATGAGTAGCCTTACAGAGAGATAACTGGCCGCTTTCTCTTTAAAATGCTCAGCACAGGAAACTCCACACTCTCTCTGGAGAGCCCTCAGTGCGGGCTCTCACAGGGACCTGTGAGGGGTGAGATGAAGACAGAGCATGCCCTCCCTGGAGGCCTCGCTCAGCACCCCAGCCCCAGCCAGATGCAGGCCTCGGGAGCCACTCCCCGCCCCCCCCAACCCTCTCATCCCTCCACCCCCCACCCCCGCCCTTATCACCGTCCCCACGACGGAAGCCCCTGCCGTGCCCTGAGCACCACCAGAGGCCACGGTCCTGAGTAGAGTTCTCCCCGCTCCGAGAGGCTGCCACAGCTGGCCTTCCCTCTCAGTGCCACTGCCTTCCCTTCCCTTCCCTCCCCTTCCTGCTGCTAGACAGTTGGTTTTATTATATCAGCGGGGTTCCCTTCACTCTTCCTTCCAGGTTTCCTCCCATCCACTTCACTCCTATGTGCTGCTGCTGCTGCTGCTGCTGCTGCTGCTGCTGCTGCTGCTGCTGCTGCTGCTGCTGCGTCGCACCAGTCGTGTCCGATTCTGTGCGACCCCATAGACAGCAGCCTACCAGGCTCCCCGTCCCTGGAATCCTCCAGGCAAGAACACTGGAGTGGGTTGCCATTTCCTTCTCTATTAGTTCCCCTACCAGGGATCAAACTCAAGCCTACTGCATTTCAAGGTGGATTGTTAACCACTGGGCCACCAGGGAAGTCCGTACATTTGTTACTGTAACAACTTAAGGTTTCTGTGCCCTGTCCGCAGACTCTACCATTGGCTATGCTTAAACCATTTGCCGTTCCCAGTATGGCCCAAACTTTTCAACTTGTTTAATTCCTTCGTCCTCTAGGAATGGTGTTTCTCTGGTGTTCTCTGGTATTTCACATTCAAATTTTTATTAAGATTAAAAATGTGAACTCCCACTCTGAGAACTCTTACCCTTAAGGTCTATCATCTCTTCAGTTCTGAGGAGTCTTGTCATCATGTGTGAATGATGAACTATCACAGCTGCTTCAATTAAACATAAAATGTGATGAAGTAAAGTATAAAACAGGACCTAGTGTAGAGTAGACATGTCATGATCTGTTCTTTTTCCCTTTTTTTCCTCTCCTTTTAGTAGCATCTGTATTCAGATCACATGCTGGTTGTAAGAAATAGAAACTTGAAGTGGTCCATTTTCTAGAGAAAAACTGAGTGGAAAATTGCTAACAGCTCAACATGCAAACAGGCCCTGGGATTTCTTTGGAAGGACTGATGCTGAAGCTGAAGCTCCAGTACTTTGGCCACCTCATGCAAAGAGTTGACTCACTGGAAAAGACTCTGATGCTGGGAGGGATTGGGGGCAGGAGGAGAAGGGAACGACAGAGGATGAGATGGCTGGATTGCATCACAGACTCGATGGACGTGAGTCTGAGTGAACTCCGGGAGTTGGTGATGGACAGGGAGGCCTGGCGTGCTGCAATTCATGGGGTCGCAAAGAGTCGGACACGACTGAGCGACTGAACTGAACTGAAAACATGCAAACATGATAAAGTTGAGACCTAAACTCTTTAGATAAAAGTTAGGGATGGGGGAGGGATATCAGACTGGATCCTAAAGAAGATAGGGCCCCACCCGTTGCCTGGGCCCTGGCTCTAAAGTTGTCTAAAGGCTTGCAGACTTGACAGTTAATGCACCTTGAGGCTTTCTAAGCAAGCATGATGTTAGCAGATGGGATAAACAGCAAGAAAGTCTTTGTTAAGAAATGTAGATATAAGTTGGGAAGGGAGAAAGAAGGATACCCTGTAAGGAAATAATGAAACTTAGGTGACGTCCGGGAAGATTGTACACCCCATCAGTTCAGTTCAGTCGCTCAGTCATGTCCGACTCTTTGCCATCCCATGGACTGCAGCACACCAGGCCTCCCTGTCCTTCACCAACTCCCAGAGTGTACTCAAACTCATGTGCATAAAGTCAGTGATGCCATCCAACCATCTCATCCTTTGTTGTCCCCTTCTCCCCCTGACATCAGTCTTTCCCAGCCTCAGGGTCTTTTCAAAGAAGTCAGCTCGTCACATCAGGTGGCCAAAGTATTGGAGCTTCAGCTTCAGCATCAGTCCTTCCAATGAATATTCAGGACTGATTTCCTTTAGGGTTGACTGACTGGATCTCGTTGCAGTCCAAAGAACTTCTCCAAAGAGAAGTTCTCCAACTCTTCTCCAAACTCTTCTCCAAAGAGTCTTCTCCAACACCACAATTCAAAAGCATCGATTCTTTGGTGCTCAGATTCCTTTATAATCCAACTCTCACATCCATACACGATTACTGGAAAAACCATAGCTTTGACTAGACGAACCTTTGTTGGGAAAGTAATGTCTCTGCTTTTCAATATGCTGTCTAGGTTGGTCATAACTTTACTTCCAAAGAGCAAATGTCTTTTAAATTTCATGGCTGCAGTCACCATCTGCAGTTATTTTGGAGCCCAGGAAAATAGTGTCAGCCACTGTTTCCACTGTTTCCCCATCTATTTCCCATGAAATGATGGGACCAGATGCCATGATCTGAGTTTTCTGAATGTTGAGCTTTAAGCCAATGTTTTCACTCTCCTCTTTCACTGTCATCAAGAGGCTCTTTTGTTCTTCTTCGCTTTTACCATAAGGGTGGTGTCATCTGCATATCTGAGGTTATTGATATTTCTCCCAGCAATCTTGATTCCATCTTGTGCTTCATTCAACCCAACATTTTGCATGATGTACTCTGCATATAATAAGCAGGGTGACAATATACAGCCCTGATGTACTCCTTTCCCGATTTGGAACTAGTCTGTTGTTCCATGTCCAGTTCTAACTTGCTTCCTGACCTGCATACAGATTTCCCAATAGGCAGGTCAGGTATTCCCATCTCTTTCAGAATTTTCCACAGTTTGTTGTGATCCACACAATCAGAGGCTTTGGCGTAGTCAATAAAGCAAAAGTAGATGTTTTTATGGTATTTTCTTTCTTTTTTGATGATCCAACAGCTATTGGCAGTTTGATCTCTTGTTCTTCTGCCTTTTCTGAATCCAGCTCGTACATCTGGAAGTTTCCAGTTCACGTACTATTGAAACCTGGCTTGGAGAATTTTGAGCATTTCTTTGCTAGCATGTGAGATGAGTGCAATTGTGCGGTAGTTTGAGCATTCTTTGGCACTGCTTTTCTTTGAGAGTGAAATGAAAACTGACCTTTTCCAGACATGTGTCCACTGCTCAGTTTCCCAGTACAGCCCGTAGTACTCAGCCAATTAGAAACTGGTGAGAAGGGACCTGCGTGTTAGGGAATAATTTGCTTGTTGTAACTGCTGTGGGTGTGCCTGCCCACCAGACACCTGATCTTCAAGACTGACATTAAATGTCTCACTTTCACTATGCTTCATGTCTCCAAGTCCATTCCATGGCTTTGAACATGTGATTGGGTTCTCCCACTGGTCTTTTTAGATTACTACTCATTTGTGGATTGCTGGAAATACCGTGGGGATGGATTGCAATGTGTAGGTGGTGACAGTGAGTTCCTGTAATTTCAAGCTGAGATGCAAATTTCTTCAAATATTCTCTTATTGCCCTAGGTCATGTTTTGTTTGTCAGTGTCCAGGTTGTTGTGGCTCGTAGAGATGCTTCTTACGTCCCAGGCTTTTTGTATCAGAACCTAGTGTTGTCACTGCCTTGCCTGGAGCCGACCAGCTTGGCTGGGAGAGTGCTATGTGTTACCGTTGTTTCTCCTTCACGCCCACACTCTGTACTATGCTGTAGTTTCTGACTTGTCTCTACCTTGCCCCAGCCATTTCTTCATTTGGCTATTAAATCAAATGCTCTTCAGGACTCTGAAACCTAAACCTAGAGAATTTGTGTTTGGTGAAAATCCGCAGGGTTGTGTGTCAGCAGTAACCATCCTCCAATTCATTGTTTCACAGACAAGCCTTTTAGCGCATTATGATTATTCCCGTTTTGTCATTGAAAATTGAGTTTTTTACATTGTCATTTAACCTTTTTCTGCTTTAAGTTTAAATACATATGTGTTGTTTCATTTTTGAACTTTTTACTGAAATGTTACATACGTGCAGAAAAAGGTACAAATCGTACGAGTAAATAGCTCAATATATTTTCTCAAGATAAACATACCCTGTAACTCCACTTGCTCCAAGGAATAGAGCAACACCAGTACCCCCAGGATCGCCATTGCTAGTCCCCCAGTCCTTGCCTCCGCTGCCCTACCGCCGCTTCTCAAGGATAACTATTCTGTGATTCTAAGACTGCTGGGTACTGCTTCTTGTTTTTGAACATCACGTAAATAGAGTATCACAGTCAGTTCTCTTGAGAATTTGCCTTCTTTCCCTCAACATGTGTGTTAGAGTCAATTGTGATATTACACGGAGCAACTGTTTCCTAATTCTTATTGCTAATATTCCATTATTTGATTAGCCTATAATTTGTCCATTCTGCTGTTGAAGTACCTTTGCTTGGCTTCCAGCTTGGAGCTGTTCTGAATAGTGCTACTATGAACATCCTCAAACATACATTTTGATGCACAGATGTGGGCATTCCTATCAAGTAAGCACCTAGGAGTAGAGTTGCTAGATGACAGTGCATGCTAATGTTTACCTTTTGCAAATACTACCAGTAGATTTTTCAAAGAAAATTTACCAATTTATCCTCAGTCAGCAGTGATTAAATTACAATTGCTTCACATGCTCAACAATGTTTGGTATTGCCGGTTTTTTAAGTTCTTTTTAATTTTAACCATTCTGTTGGTGTGCACTGGTATTACATTGGGGCTTTAACTTATATTTCCTTTAATTTGTAACCTCTTTTATGAAGTGCTTGATTAAGTCCTTATCCAATATTCTGCTAAGTTGTCTCTTTCCTGTTAGTTTGAGGACTTCTGTATATACTCTGGACCCAGGTCCTCTGGTGGATATATGTAAAGCAGCTGTCTTCTTCCACTCTGTAGCTTGCCTTTTCACTTTTTCAGTGATTTTTTTATTTATAAAACAAAAATATCTTTTAATGTAGTCCAGTTAATTGAGCTTTTCTTTATGGTTAACACCTTTAGTGTCTTGGTTAAAAAATCTTTGCTTTCCTCAACATCATAAATATGTTCTTATTTTCTTCTAAAAGCTTTTTTAAAAATAAAGGACTCTATATGTAATGCTACTGTTCAGAATATGAATTCTTTAATTTTTCCTTTATTCTTTTTATTTATATCTTTTATATCTTTATCTTGTATTTTTCATTCTTTTTCATATGTATATTCATATACTTCACTGTGATAAAATATATGTGATGCAAAATTTACCATTTAACCATTTTTAAGTGTACAGTTCTGTGGCATTAAATACACTCATATTATTATGCAACTATCCCCACTCTAAATCTTCAGAACTATTCAGTCTTCCCTAACTCAAATGTGTACTCAGGAAACACTAGCTCCATGTCTTATTTATATATTTTATACAATAATATTTTTAATACTTTCCACTTTTCTTTAACAATGTTAGTACCAGACCTCTGTACAAAAAGATATTGTAAGTTCTTAATCCCAAATTTTTCCAAATCCTAATTCATAACTTTAAAGTGCACTGTCAAAAAAGAGCAAAGCTTAAATATTTTGAAAATTTTTTTGTTGTTCATTTTTTTAAAATTTGTGTTACATGATTTTGATTTAGCATTATTGAAATTACATTAAGGAGGCTGAAAAGTATTCTTATGTCAATTTAAGGCAATGCTCCTGAAAAAGAATCAATTAAGAAACTGTGAATAATTTCCACAGACTTCTTTTTGTATTTATAGATCATGTTACATTGAATAATATTCAAATAGGTCAATGTTTGAAATGTAAAAGATTTTATTTTCTAGGCTTTTACTTTAGGCATATTAACTATATTTGAACTGAGCTATAGATTTTATTCTTACATGAAATCTTTATCAGTCTACCTAATTATTTTTAACCTATTTAAGATTATGTAAATAATATAGTAATACAGAGTAGAATATATTGCTACACTCTTTTTGCAACCCTTTCTCTTGTGGCCAGCAGTCTTTACAGTTCTCTTATACTAACAGTGCCTTCCATTGGTATTCTTTCTAAACTACACTCATATCTCAAATATTAAATTTATAGTATTACGTAAAATGAGAAACTCAAATGACTAGTACAATAGCATAAGGAGTATTGGAACTTCTTTCTATTCCTTTATATTTACTGACATTTTCTCTTTGTGTTTTTGTCTTCCATGCATGAACTCCTAAAATATCCCTGTAATGGGAAGAAATTCAAGGGAAAAATAACCTTCCCTGTGTCTTCTATCCATCCCTTTCTTTTAAATAGCACCTGCTTGATCTTAAGTTTTTCTTCAAGATAATCATATGTGTCTTACCAGGGATGGCAGCTGGTTAAACTAAAAATGACCTGTTAATGACAAGAGTGGGCCACAGGAAATACCTGCCCCCTGGTTTCCCGGTAGTTCCCTGTCACCACTTCACCTCACCCCAGTGTGCTCACCATCCCCACTGGCCTTGGGTGTGGATACTTAGCACTCCTCCTCTGCTCACCAGCCCTGAGAAAATGCCCTCCACGCTTCCAGGCTGTACCTTCTCAATTCATCCTCCTGCTCTGCCACCCCCTGCTCCTCACCCCCTTACTGTAGTGTCGAGTATGAGGGAGGAATAAGTATAGTGTTTCCCTAATATAGATCAGATGGATCTAAGTTACCTAAAAAAGGCAGACAAGTTATCTAATTCAAAGTTGTTAAAAGTTTCTTGAACCTTTACATACAACTTGATGAAGTTTTTCTCAAGATACCAAAGCTAGAATTTAACTTGCTCTTACTTTCTTCCATGGTATTTTTATTTCCTTCTTAGATGTTCATTGTTTGCTAATTTTGTAGTTTCTAGAAGGCCTCAGTCCATGGTGTTAGATGTAGCATGTGGGAAATCCCAGTACACAGGCTAATTAAATGTCATTAGTACTATCTTTGTAATTAATATTAGAAGATAGCATTTACTGAGAGTTCTCTATGTGGCAGGTACTGTGTACTTAGCTTAACTCTTATAATGATGCTGTGAAGCAAGTCAGACTTTTCTATTTCCACAGTAGAGAGAGGTGAAATCATTAACATATGATCTCAAATGTAGAGTATGGTAAGGAGCGATTGGAACTTGGATATTTCTGACTCCGAAATAGTTATGTCTTGAGATCTGTCTTTAATTGTTCTTAGACAAGAGGGTATTCTCCAAAGATACAAGGGAAGAATCTTAAGAAATGATTCTGCAACCTACCCTTGAAGAGGTAGGTGAGAAGGGTGCAGACACAGTATCCCTGTGAATGGTGCATGTCTGTTAAACCTTCATGATTGACCTGTAAGTATGTACACCTTCTGTATTTTCCAGTGCCTTCAGTTGCATTTTTGTAGTGCTTAAATTAACAGTAGTCAGTGTAGCACTGTGGTAAGAGGATATGCTTTGTAATAAGCAGACCAGGGTTCAAATAGCTGGTTTGATGTCTACTTAATGTTTACTCTTTATATATCTCTTCTTTATAGTCCGTAAAATAAATGTATTTTGTAGATTGCTGTAGGTATCTTAATTAATCTTTATTAATTGCTTTAGAACTTAATTGTTTTGTGTCAAGAGTTTTCACAGACTGCCTGATGTGGAATAATACTTAACAGACATGGCAAATCATAGATTGTGTTATATTTCTAATGTTACTCGTATTGGTGGTATTGTCATCAGTTCTCTGAACAACACTGTGAGCCACACGTGTTCATATTAGTATTCCCAGTTAACAGATGAGAAAATGCATACTCAGAGTAGTTAACTGACTATCTCACATGGCTACATACAGAATAAAGAATTTCTGATTCTTGCATCTAATGTGGGGCTTCCCAGGTGGCACTACTGGTAAAGAACCCGCCTGCCAATCTAGTTTAGACATAAAAGACACTGGTTTAATCCCTGGGTCGGGAAGATTCCCTGGAGAAGGGAATGGCAATCCATTCCAGTATTCTTGCCTGGAGAATCCCATGGACAGAGGAGCCTGGTGGACTATAGCCCATAGGGTTGCACAGGGTCAGACTCAACTGAGGTGACGTCTAATGTGGGTTTTCTACTACACCTTGTAGCTTCCAGTAGTGCAATATTAGGATGTCAAATGCATTCAAGATTCAAATTATAGATCAGTAGATAGAATGTCAGGTTTCCCTGGTAGCACAGCTGGTAAAGAATCCACCTGCAGTACAAGAGACCCCAGTGCTGTTCCTCTGTCAGGAAGATCCCCTGCAGAAGGGGTAGGTTACCCACTCCAGTATTCTTGGGCTTCCCTGGGGGCTCAGACGGTAAAGAATCCACCTGCAGTGTGGGAGACCTGGGTCCAGTCCTCGGGTTGGGAAGATGCCCTGGAGGAGGGCATGCAACCCACTCCAGTATTCTTGCCTGGAGAATCCCATGGACAGAGAAGCCTGGCAGGCTGTAGTCCATAGGGTTGCAAAGAGTTGAACACAACTGAGCGACTAAGCACAGTACAGATGAAATGTCATTAGTTTAGTTTCATGCAGCACATTACTCTAGAGGATCACCTTAATAAAATGGAGATTCAAAACTTCAGATCCCTTTGCTAATCCCTCTACTAACTGTTGTCAGTTTTGATACTTTGGACATAAACATGAGGGATAAATCCTTACAGCATAGTCAAAAGAAACGTAAGTAAGGAGAGAATTTAAACTTCATCCCTGAAATGTTCTTAATATGTGAAACTGAATTACTTCATTGCTGTTTAACCAACACACAGACACACACAAAAAACAGCTTCCAAAACTGGGAAAGCGGTTGGTTGTAATCCCAGTCAAGTTTCTGTGAACAGATGATATATTCGTGAGAATATTTCAGAATAAAGGAGAGACAAGTAATAATGTTTCAGGGGTCAATGACTGCCTTAAATTTAGGAAGAGACATTCAGGTCAATCTGTCACTGTTTTTGGAAAAGAGGCAGAACTGATTTGATTTATAGAATTCCCTTATGGGTGCTACAGTATGCTGTTATATGAAGGAGTAAGTTTTTCAGAGTGGTGCCACTTACAACTATCTTCATGGATTAGTGGAATTACAGGTTTTAATTGTGTAATGTTGAGGAATATAGTCTCTTGTGCATATTTTCTGCTTGGTAGTCTTAGTATCTGACAGTCCAGCGAATGTCTTCCAGTTGGAGGCGCCTTAACAGGGCGTTCCCTTTCCAGCGGAAGGAGAGGAAGCGCTTCGGCGGAAGCCTGACCGGTGTTCAGCCGTAGGTACTGCTCAGCGCGCCGGCGTCTTCGGGTCTGGCCAGCGCTTGGAGCACAGTCACTCTGGGAGAGTTCTGCTGAGCCCTCCCAGCTTCAGCAGCCACTTCAGGTGCTGAGATCGTGTTCATCAGCCCCTACTGGTGTGGTCCGCACCCATTCTCAGGCCGTCTTCTTACCGAAGGTCTTTATTGGCCGAAAACCATTGTTATCAGGGGTACCAGCTGTGGTCAGGGAATTCTATAAAGCAGGTAATTTCACATTTTAAATGAAGAAGATAGGTATCATACATTTCTGAGGCTTGGCAACTAAATGTCAGGTGCTTGAAGGTGACGATTTGTGTATAAGGGAGGGGAGTGAAAATAATGCAACTACGAAATGTCCACTGAAAATTCAGCCTTTTCTTGAATAGGTTAATTCATTTCAAACTCTAATCAACCTTTTTGAGGTAAGTCCATTTTTATAGGTGAGAAAAAGGCAAACTAAGAGAGTAACTTGCATCGTACATCGAGTTACTAGTAGCTGAACTGAGATTTAAATCAAGCTGTGTGAATACACGTATGCTGGGGTTTAGAGCTGGTAGAACTTACTGCCTTACTCACTGCAGCGCTCTCTACATCCACAACTTCCTCAGCTTCCTTGGTTGGTTTCTGTCTTGTTTACCTGACGGTGTTTTATTCGTTTTTCTATATCTAATGCTTTGTTTAGCATAAAACACACAACAGGTTTTTACTAAGTGGTAAGGAAATGATAAATGAACACAGAAAAAATATAGGCATTGAAATCAAGTTGAACTAACTTCGAGTTCAATTTGACATGCCCCCTGTGTCCTTGTTTATAAAGTGAAATAAACATGTCTACCCTTGGTGTTTGAGGAGGCAGTGATATCACACATGTAAAGGCCCTGTCTTTGCTGCATGTGAAATAGGTCCTTAATATTTCTTCCCTTTCTCCTCTCCCCTTAAAGAAATGCTTTGTGTTATTATGCATGATCTTTGTTTTATTTTTATTGTGTAATAGTCCTGTAAGAATTATTCATTCTCACTTAGTTTTCTACCTAATGTGATGCCAAATGTATCCAGATTTTATATTAAGTATTTTTTGATGTTGAAAATTGCATAGTGAGGTGCTACCAATTCTCAAAGTGTTCTCCAAATTCTGCAGATTTAATCAGATCTGTTTTCTTTTCCTTTAAATGATTCAGTGTTATTTAATTCCACAAAATATTTAAAGTGTACTGGCCTTAGTTCATAAGTAATAACTTGTGCAGAAAAAATTATATTTTCATATCTGTGAAATATAATCTTTATATTTAGTTAATATTCAATGCTTGTTGACTAATGCTTGCTTATTATATTTAAATGTTTAATTCATTTTGTAATGATAGTGCAAAATAGTAAAAAAAAAGTCTCAGGGAAATTTTGTTAAAATATTTCTTAAATAATCAATTAAAAACATGATATCAGATCTGAAGTAATCTAAAAGGAAATGTCATTTTTCTCTATTATGTCTAAAATCATAGAATTTGAATATAAAATTTCCACTTTCAAAGTTTTAGCAGTATTTTAGTCATTCACTTTAAAAATCAAAGAATAGGAACATTGTGTGGTATAAATTATGAGATTGCTACCATGTACTATTAGACATTTTAAGAAATAAATTTTGGCATTAATCTACCTTAATAGTTATATTTTTTAAATTTGAAAAGAAAATGAGGCCAGGTGGACTAAAGAGAGTCTCCAGCACCTTTCTATGTGGTGGAATTGCTATTGATTTATGACAGATGCCAGTAGGAGCAGGCCGGGACTGGTTTGTTGCTGTCAGATGAGAACTGAAAGCAGACAGGTTTTGTTATCAATCGCTGGTCGTCAGTGTCAGACAGCAATGGCTGTTATAATTGATTTGATTGCTCCGAATGACTTGAGCTTTAGTGGCCAGAGCCGATTGTGGCAACTGAGCCATGCAAGACATTGACATAAAGAGGAGGTGACGTGAGCCCTCAGAGGCAGTCAGATGATTTAGAGGGGCAAATTTACCTACCGATTCAATAACTCATAAACTCTAACTTTTGATATGAAATGATGTTGATGAGCAAAAAAGACTAGTTTTTAAGTTAGACTTTATGGTGCTTTTTGTTGGATTATAGTAGCCTTTTATGTTTTCCTTTTTACCCCCCATGACTCTGTTATCTATAAATTATACTTATATTTGCTTTAATGAAGAACATCATGTATTGTATGTCATTCCCATACTAAGCCATTTGATGGGAATGTGAGTTTTACTGGGGAACAAAGAAAAGTAGACCATATGGACCAGATATCTACCTTAGTATATGACCTTGATTCCTGATTTTAGAGAATATGAATACATTGAGTTTCCTAGAATGAAGCACCTTCAAGAACTAAACACAGTAGAAGGCTTGAATTACTGACTATATCTGCCTCATCATCTAAATAAAAGCATTTCATTAGGTGTATAAGTATTAGTCAGGTGAGCAAACATACAGGCGTGTGTATATGTGTGTGTTTTGTGTGAGTGTGTGTTGACAACCTGCTTTCTCTGCCATAGTTTTCTCACATGCATGGATTCTGATTTGGACCAGATGTGGAAAATGTTTCCTCTCAACAGCCTGTTGACTGGTAGTCGCTTCCCGAAGCATTGCATAGGGAAAGGCTCAATTGGAAAAAACATCGTGCTCATCTAGTGATGTCTGTGTTCAATGCTGATTGTGACACCTTTATGAAAATGATACCTTTTGTACTCCTATTTTCTGACTTTAAGTAGGTGTGTGTGCATGTGTGTGCAATGTGCATGCGGGCATACTCAGTCACGCCAGTCGTGTCCGCCTCTCTCTGACCTTGTGAACTGTAGCCCGCCAGGCTCCTCCGTCCTTGGCATTCTCAAGGGGAAAATGCACATTTGTTTGGGGTTTTCTCTTCCTAAGCAAATATTAATATATATCAGAAATTAAGACATCACAGATACTGCAGTCACAGAAGACTTGAATATACCTAAACCCTGGTATCTTGGATATCATTCTTCAAATTTTATCTGTAATGCATTCATCAATGGTGATAGTTCATCCGGAAATCTTTTAGGATATTTTATTTTTTAACTTAGAATAAGATGATAGATCACACTAGTTAGAGGCTTCCCAGGTGGCTCCATGGTAAAGAGGCTGCCTGCCAGTGCAGGAGATGCAGGGCGTACAGATTCAGTCCCTGGGTCGGGAAGAGTCCCTGGAGGCGGAAATGGCAACCCACTCCAGTATTCTTCCCTTGAGAACTGCACGGGCGGAGGAGCCTGGTGGGCTGCAGAGTGTCGGACACCACCGAAGCGGCTGAGTATGCCCGCACACACATTGCACACACATGCGCACACATTGCACACACATGCGCACACATTGCACATACATGCACACATTGCACATGCATGCGTACACATTGCACATACATGCGCACACATTGCACACACATGCGCACACATTGCACACACATTGCACGTACATGCGCACACATTGCACGTACATGCGCACACATTGCACACACATGCGCACACATTGCACACACATGCGCACACATTGCACACACATGCGCACACATTGCACATACATGCACACACACCTACTAAAGTCAGAAAATAGTAAGTTCAGTTTTTACCTTTACATCATTGTGATGTAGTCTATTTTCTTTTCTAATCTACTGTATTTCATTAGAAATAAAATAATATAATAACAGTCCTGATGGGTAGAGACCTGATATGTTAGAAAATACTGTTCTGAACTTATTCTCTCAGTTTATTTATTAAGACACTAAAGCCAAAACTGAGAGGTACCCTTTGTGAAAACAGAAAAAAAATATTAATAATAAATTAATGCAAACCTCACAGTCTCCTATTAAGATGTGAGAGAAATTGAGCTCCTGGCTGTCACAGAATTTATAGACTGAAATGTAAATACAACTGTATATATCATTAACAACCAAACTTTTTAACCTTATAACAAATAGAATTACAAATAAATATTTGGGTTATACTAATGAGAAGAATATGAATAGACTAAAAAAACTTTATAAACAAAATGGTATTTGAGCTAAATTTTGAAGGAGTAGACAAAGATAAATTTGTTTTTCTCCAGAAAAGGACTGTTTAGGGAAGGTATTTTAATAGCATTCTATACAGATAAAGAAAACATGACAGATCAAATTTTACAGAACAATGAGGCTCAAGGTTGGAGATTGTTAATTCACTGTTTGGTTCTGAATTACTCTAATATCCTACAAAAATTCAGTATAGTTTAGCACAATGATCAGTTCTCACAATAATAAGCTTTAAGTATTTTCAGTGACGTAGACACCAGGGTTCTGGCAGATGATCAGTAAAGACCCTCTAGATGTTAAAAGTCTTCAAATTCAAATAAAACCAGCAGAAAATAAGCTAGAAATCTTTCTAAATTTGAGTACAAGCATTTTCACTTCAGCTGTGAAAATCCAAGCAACCTGACTTTTTGGTTCTTCTGGCTGTTTTCCTGTTTTTAAGAAAAAATAATTATACTGAACTATAGATAACAAGCAGCCTTATATGATCTTCAAATATGGCAATTATGTCTTTTACAGTGATTTACTAGCTCATTCTGTTTCTAAGCTTTTTAACTGTGGTGATCAGTATAATTACAGAGCTGCCTATATCGTGTGAAGTTGCAATTTGCAGGTCAAAAATGTTATGCAGAAGTAGGTATGGTGGCTGTCTAATTAGATTGCTTAATATTTATCAAAATGGCACTCGATTTGTTATTGTGCTTTGCTTGTCTCAGCGTTCCAAGTGTTCTTTTTTAATATAATTACATGATTGCATTTCTTTTGAATTTTATGAAACATTAATCATAGTTAAAAACTTACACTTGAAATGTGATTCGCTGTTGGACAGAATCTAGAGTTTCTTCATCAGTGTTTTGGAGTTGAAGCTGAGAATTCACTCAATAGAAGGATGTTCATTGTGCAGCTCCTGTAACACCTGTCAGAGATTCTGGGACTCTAGCTGGTTTTACTATTGACGGACCTTACGAAGTTTACCTTCTCTTTCAACAGCATTCTGCATTCATGGGACTTTTAGAGTCAACACCTTGTCAGGAAATCTGGTGCTTGTTTTCTTTTCCTCGAGAATGTTTTGGTCACACGTGGTTCCAACTTATTCCACCAAGTGCTTTTGTTTGCCTTCTGAATATCATGATTAGTGATGTCATCCAGAGTGACCCCGTGGACTAGCGCACACCAGGCTCCCTGTCCATAGAATTCTCCAGGCAGGAATACTGGAGTGGGTAGCTGTTCCCTTCTCCAGGGGATCTTTCCCACCCAGGGTTGGAACCTAGATCTCCATTGCAGGCAGATTCTTTACTATCTGAGCCACCAGCAAAGTCCTATATCTCTTTATACAGATAGAGAAAAATTCGTCTACATAAGTGTATTGACTTTTTTTTCTAAGTAGCACTGCTTCTCTATGGAACAAGGATCAAATCCAGTTTCTAAATCATACATACAGGAAATTAAAGATGACCCCAACACCCCACCTCAGACACATGGGCTTTTGTTGTCAGTGCAGTTGTGGCTGGTCCTCGCTTTGACAGCAATGTTCTGAAGAGAGTGTGTTGTATTATTCTTGATCAGGGGCAGAATTTAGAATGTCTGGTCATGACCACCAAAAGTCAGGCCATTCGACTGTGTAGGTGATTCTGACTGAGTCTTGTCCCTTCTATAACAATTGATGTTTTCTAATTAAGAGCATTAAATTTATCATTTCAACGAAGTGTGTACAACCTACTAATGATGATCTCAAATGAAAAAACTGTGCATCCATACAAATTGAGATCATACCTCTATCCTTGGGATATAGTTGCGATGATATTGAAGACACAAGTCAACGATAACCATCACCACAACAGACTTCCTTTTCTTTTAAATTAGTAAAAAATTAAATATCTTATGATATTCACCTGTTTTTATATTACTGCATGTCCTATAAAATATTAATGTTAAGTCATTTACAATAAAATTATGGATTTTTTTTAGAAATAGATAAGCTAATTATAAAATTCAAATGGAAAAACAAAGAAGCAAAAACTAGAAAAAACATTTTAAAAAGAGGGAGAACCTGGCTAGTGGGGTTCTAGCCTTACCAGATGTGTTATAGCACAAAGCAACAAACAGAAAACTTGGACAATGTGTTTCAACTCACAAAAAACTAATTTCTCTATTGTCTTTTTATTGCTGAAATTGTCAGACTTGTTGTCCAGGAAGAACCCTCTTCAAGTTTCTTACCCCAGACTTTCCTTAATGTGTCCCTACATTTTGGCAACAAGATGTTCCAGGCTCATTTTGACTATTCACTTTCCCTGCTGCAGAATTTGGAATCAGTTACTCTCCACAGCATTCACTTTCTTTAACAGAAAAGGCTGTTAGAAACCAAAATGTGGGCATTATGGCTGCATATCAGTTTATGCACAGTTGGCCCTCCATATTCACAGATTCAACCAAATTTCAGAAAGAAAATATTTTAAAAATTCCAGAAACCTGAATTTGCAGCGCACTGGCATTTATTTATATAGTGTTTACGTTGTATTTACAGCTGCTTACATAGCGTTTACATTGGTTAGGCGCTTTAAGCAATCTTAGAGATGAATTAAAATAAATATAAGGGGGGTGTTGGAGGGTATTCTAGGATTACATAAATGTTATGCAAATACTATGCCATTTTATTAGGTTGGTACAAAAGTAATTGTGGTTTCAGACCGTGAATTTTAAATCATTACAGCTAGGCGCAAACACATCTTTATTAATCAAAATAGGAACCAAATGTTTGATTGATTCCAATAGAAATCAGTATATTTTTGCCAATGAGAAATAAGATTGTTTATTCCTATAGTGTAAAAGTCTGTGCTTTAGGATTCCATGAACTCTTGGAAAGCATTTTCTGCCTCCTAGTTATGGAAACATTTTCCATATAAAAAGTTGTTGAGATGTTTGAAGAAACGGTAGTCAGTTGGCAAGAGGTCAGATGAGGCAAAACTTCACGTCCAATCTTGTTGCCAAAATGTAGGGACACACCAACAAAAGTCCAGGGTAGTGTTAAAAGGACATAGGCACGGACTTTATGAGGCAAAACTTCATATCCCAATTCATTCAGCTTTTGAAGTGTTGGTTGTACAATCTGCAGTCGGGTGTTGAAGTGAAGAATTGGGCCCTTTCTGTTGACCAGTGCCAGCCGCAGGCATTGCAGTTTTCGGTCCATCTCATCAATTTGCTGAGCATACTTCTCAGATGTAATAATTTCACTGGGATTCCAAATGGTATAGTGGCTCAGACAGGGAGCAGAGCACCAAACAGTGATCATGACCTTCTTTTGGTAGAGTTTGGCTTGAGAAGTGCTCTGGAGCTTCTTCTCAGTCCAGCGACTGAGCTGGTCATTACTGGTTGTCATATAAAATCCACTTTTCATCGCATTTTGGGAAATGGTTCCTTGTTATTGAGTAGAATAAAAGAAAACAACACTTCAAAAAGAATGTTTTTGACTTTCAGTCAGCTCCAGAGGCACCCACTTATCAAGCTTTTTCACTTTTCCAATTTGATTCGAATGCTGAATGACCATAGAATCATCGACATTGAGTTCTTTGGCAACTTCTCGTGTAGTTCAGTGACTCTCTCAGTTGGTCATTGTCAGCTTCTGATGGCCAGCCACTATCCTTCTCATCTTCAAGACTCTCAGTCTCATTTGCAAAACTTGAATCACCACTGTGCAGTAAGTTCATTCTCAGTTCCTGGGCCAAATGCATTGTTGCTGTTGCAAATTGTCTCTGTTGTTTTACGACCCATTTTGAACTCAAATAAGACAATTTCTCAAATTTGCTTTTTGTCTAACCTCATTTCCATAGTCTAAATATAAAATAAACAGCAATTAATAAGTAATTAGCAAAGACATAAATCAAGAAATGCTCATTAAATTATGAACAACATAACATTTATTCAAAAATGCATTCCAATATCAAATGGCAAAGTTCAACAATGCAAAACTGCAATTACTTTTGCAGCAACCTAATATATGAGATGGGTATCCATGGATTTTGGTATCCTTGTGATTCCTGGAGCCAATCCCCCATGGATACTAAGGGATGATTGTATATATTGGTAGGCTGGCTGTATAAGGCCGTAACTAGGCCA
Source organism: Capra hircus (assembly GCF_001704415.2). Lineage (NCBI taxonomy): Eukaryota > Metazoa > Chordata > Mammalia > Artiodactyla > Bovidae > Capra > Capra hircus. The sequence continues at coordinate 83,880,039 of NC_030819.1, read as the reverse complement.
CTTTAATAATAGACCAGACAAGAAATTCCTTTTTTAAGTTCCAAAATTCGTGATGGTATATTTCCTCTACATCACATCTTCCTAATAATAAAAATAGCAGCCAAGATTTATGTAGCTCCTACTATAGCTTAGAACTGCATGATGTTGCCTCCACTGCCTCCTTCTGTGTAGCTAGGCAGTGTTTTACCCTTACACGTAAGTAACTCATTCCATCATCACAAAAGTCCCGTAAAACATAGGTATTTATGTGTGAGTGTGTGTGTGTGTCTAAAAGAGGAACTTCACAGAAAGTTGCTAAATAACTTGCTCAAGGTTAAACAACTAGTAAATGTTCCCTGTGGGATTCAAACCCATGCATTTGTGCATATCCTTTGAGAGAAATGGATGAGTGAGGATAAATACACCTATGGGACAGGATTTCCAAATTCCAGTTTATTTCAGGCAGACGTTTGGGAAAGAAGTGACTGTGTATCAGCCCAGACAAGTTAGAATAGTCCTCTTCTCCGAATATCAAATAATAGTTTACTCTGTTTTATGTGACCTAAAGGATATAAGGCCTAAGTATTATCCCAGTCTCCTAAACAACACCCAGTGCCCCTAAGGATCTGATCACCTAGCTGTTGCCAGAGGGAAAGTAACACCCCTTTGTTCCTTCAGGTCACACTGACCTTGCAGGACGTCCACGGAGACTGGCTTTGTTTTTGGAGAGGCTTCTCAGAATTAATTCACTGCCTCCACTGAGAAGCATAGTAAACAGTAAAACACTTCATGTGAAAGAGACCCTCTTTGAAAAGTTTCAGTCTTTTTATAGAAAAGATAGTTTGTATGAGATACCTTTATCAACTGAGTACATTTTATTATCATCATTGATTTCTAGCCTCTAATCTTTAATACATTCACTGAGAGCTGTTAGCCAGCAGTCATACATCATCATTTTTAATGTGTTTATATTTACTTATTTGTGCCTAAGGCTAATTTTTAAGATTATATTATCATCATTATTATCAAATATCTAGTGAGGATAGTTAACTATCAGTTAGAAACTGAAATCCTAAGACAGGAAGAGTCCAAAAGATCAACCCTCTCACGAGTGCGGGGCTGTAAGATCAGCCATCTGGAGAGTGTGCCTCTGGATCTGTCAGTGGAGCAGGAAGAAATGCTTAAGGGATTGAGGATTCCTTGGCTGGTTAACTGGACCAGGAGGCTCAATTATCTCATGAGGCCTACAGGTACCTCATGATACCAGGATCTGTGCCCAGCAAGGGAAAGGTCCGAGAAATGAGAGCCCTTCGCTTCAGAAATGAGAGCCCTTCACTTCCTAGGGCTGATGGCTACCCTCTCCTTAGGTGTTAATGTTTAGGTTAGCTAGTTGTATCTGTGAACAGCATATTCAAACAAATTCAGAATTGATTCATTGATTCCTGTCTTACTGTACGTGCGTGCTGGAGAAAACATCAGTTACATATAAAGAATTACATATGTAAATACATATGGAGGTTGATACACATACACACACATAAAATATTATTAATATTGGGGTAGAAATAACTGGTTTCATACAAAGTTCTTTCTATCAATTTGGTTATATGAAATATGTAAACCTATATATTTAATTCTTGCACTTCTAAACTGAAGTTCTAAAATATGTGATAGAACGGACCTTACAATCTGTCAAATATGGCAGCTATGTTTTCAAAACAGTTACTTCCTCCCCAAGTTAATAGTCAAAGTTTGAGTTTTAATAAGTGATTTTAAATTTTTAGCAGAGAAAAGGCATTGGTCAACAAAGTGTATGGTGATATTTTCTTTTCCATCTCTTACCTTTGTAATGAGGCGTTTTCTTAAGTCATTTTCTGCCGTTTAAAATGATAGTGTTCGTGTTCTAACAATAATTGTAGAGGTTTGAATTATTATAAACCTTGAATATCAATTCCTCCCCTTCCGTGACAGTGCTACCGCTAGGGAAGTCAGGCTTGCAAGGTCTAATTACTGCAGCGTTTTGATATCCCCAGCCACAATATTGGCAGGAATTTAAGCCATGGTAGAATTCATCGGTGACACCGTTGTAACTAAAAAGCACAGAATCTGTTTTCAAGCTTGTTCAGGATGGAAAAAAAGTATCAGATGATGTCAAATAGTCTTGCTGTAAGTTCAGAAGTGCCTTGGACGATTCTAGTATGAAATGCTAATTGTTTGCAATAGGATGTAAGTAAGATGGCACCAAGTCTTATTTGCAGTGACTAGTGAAAGCTGTTGCACTGTAATCAGCGACATACAGAGCAACGGGGCACTCCATTAGGAGCCCGCAGTTGACAAGCAGTTAATGCGTGCCAGTCTGAGCCTTTCCTCTTGCTTCTACTTGCTTCTATTATTTCTTCTCGTTTATAATAATAAGTCCCATATGGAAAACGTATAACAAGGATAAGATAAACTAGCAGCTAAATTTTGCCAAGCTAGACCAAGTATCTGCAGGCTGTAAGTCTCCTTTAGCTTTTCTTTGCCTATGAGAAACAGCTGCCATATTAGGCTGATTGAAAATACAGCGGTTTTCTAGTCAGCAAATTGCTAGTGTGAGAATTTTTCATGTTATCTCTCCAGACTTGAGCAGAACTTAACTATGCTACAGATTATTTTATTTTCTAGATATATATTACATTTCAAAGTTTAACCACATTTTCACTTCTCATACTTTGGCAGCAGGACACTTAACAAATAAAAATGAAAATTGCTTGATATACTGCTCTCTTCTCTGTGCTATCCAGTACACCCCTTAGTATATAAAGAAAAGTTGAAACTCTGGAATAGTTTTTCTGCCCTGGGTTGTATTTTCATCACAGCAACAGTAGTATAGAATACTCTTTCAATACTTGTATAGCCAAATTTCTAACATGTAACTATTTAGAAAAAAAGTGATGTTTTATTCCCCACACTTGGAAAAATTAGGAAAGTGACTACTTTTCTGTGTCATTTTTAGACCTAATTCTTTCACTGATTCTCCATGACTACCATAAAGGAAAGCCAGCTCATTGGTCAGCACTTTATGGTCCCTCCCTTTTTTTAAAAGATTTTAAGGTCCATGGGGTCGCGAAGAGTCGGACACGACCGAGCGACTTCACTTTCACTTTTCACTTTCATGCACTGGAGAAGGAAATGGCAACCCTCCCCAGTGTTGTTGCCTGGAGAATCCCAGGGACGGGGGAGCCTGGTGGGCTGCCGTCTATGGGGTCGCACAGAGTCTGACACGACTGAAGTGACTTAGCAGTAGCAGCAGCAAGGTACCTTTTCTATTTAAAGTATGAAGAAGTAACTGAAAAGTCAGTACTGTGATTTATTTCTGAGCTTCCTGACAGCCACATATAAGAAAGGAAGCAGAGTCGGTTCTAGACTACCAAAACTTGAGCTGAATTCTCTGGGCAAGAGCATGTTTGAATCTAAGTTCAAGGAAACAAAACCCAGGAAATTCCAAGAGTCCGAGGCAAGTTGAGAGTTTAATTTACTCTGTATTCCCCTTTAGTTAAAATGCCGTGAATTAGCCATACTGAGCTCTTTCCTTCCATCTGAAAGTGTCTTAAATCCTTTAAACAATCTTGAGCTCCTAAGCTGGTATAAAATAAGACGTGCTAGTGCATGCGAGGGGTTTTCCCCCTGTTTTGTCTGGGATTGACAGATAAAACACAGATGGTCAGTTAAATTTAAATTCTAGTAAACAGTGAATCCTTTTTTTAATATCAGTGGGTCCTATAAATACTTTAAAAATATAAATATACCCCTTATATTGTATGAGACATACTAACAATAAAAATATTATTCATGGTTTATCTGAAACAATTGTTAATCTGAAATTCAAATTCTTGCTTTGGTAAGTCTGGCAACCCTACCCACAACCTGCAAGTAAGCCTCACAAACCATAATAAGGGATTGTTCCTTCATCACCAAAACTTTCTTTTTTTAATTTTTATTGATGTACAGTTGATTTACAATGTTGTATTACCTTCAAGTACACAGCAAAGTGACTCAGTTATACATGTACATGTATCTACTCTTTTTTAGATTCTTCTGTCATGTAGGCCATTACAGACTACTGAGTAGAATTCCTTGTGCTATATAGTAAACATCCTTGTTTTCCTTTTTTTTTAACTTTGGTTGAGACATTGATGGCCATTAATAGAAAGACCGTTGTTTTCTAACAAAGAGAGGCTTGAAAAGGATCTTTAGATCCTACATGGTAACCAAACCAAAAAGGAAACATTTATCAAGAGACCTGGTTATCTCAAGTGAGCTATGAAAGAACACAGACTTACATATATACCTACCGTATGGTTAAATTAAGTTTCCAGGTATTAATAAAATTGCCAGAGAGATTGTGTCTTCTGGGAAGTTGGATGGCTGCATGGCAGGACTGGATGTGGCGTTATCTTAGCACTCCTTTACGTCCAGGAACTAGTGGAAATCTGCAGTTTCCAGAGCACACTCCTGGAAAGAAGGGTCTCACTGTATATACTGTTCTGTTATCCTTGGGGTTTTACATTCTGGATGTTATTCTGGAAGTACTTACACTAACAGTCTGAACACTTCGCATCAAGGGACTGTTTAAGCATTGGCCTCCCCTTATCCTTGAACACATGGCATTGTCACTAAGAACACACCTTCATTCTGAGCGCGCAAGAACAGAGTAGCATCCATTGGTCCCTGAATGTTATGTTGGAGTGGCCCTTTCACTATAGGCGTTAAACTCTGCCTTGCTCTTTCTCTGCACACAAACTGGAAGTCCATTTCTTGGAAGGGGTATTTATGTGCTGGCATGTGTTTAGAAGGTTCAGCTGCAGAAACCAGAATCCAGTATAAGCAGAAAAGTATTTATAATGGCATATTAAATGCATTGCAGTATCATTGGGAGAAATGAAGAGACAATCTAGATTGAGATTTCTGAATAACATCAAAACCAGACCACAGGCCACCAATGCAGTCACTCCCTCCTCTGTGAGACGAAACTGCCTGCAGAGCTGGGGAGCTGCTGCTCTGGAACCTCACTGCCATTCCTGACAGGAAGTCCCCATGATCTGGAAGCCCTCATGGTTACTCTCAGCTTCAGAACTGTCCAGTGCCCTTGTGGTCTATGCCAGCATAGCAGACACCTGATTTCATGCCTTTCAGCACCCACCAAGTTAGTGACCAGATCCTTGGAACTCACCAGTGTGTCCAGAGTCACATTTGTGAGCAAAATTAGCAAAACTGTGGCCTCTACTTTACTTCCACCTTCCTAACCTTGAGCAGTTCAGAGACTGGCCAGACCAAATCACATCCAAGCTGGATGTGAGTTTTGAAATGGTTCTTAGTTTTCCAGCCAGTATAACACAGGAAGGCAATGTAGTAGGTGGTTAAAATGGATGTTGAGTGTCAGTTCTCCATAACCAGGATACACAACCTTGTTTACAAGTAATCGTCATATCTTAGTAATTAATCTGCCTCCTACAGAAGGGAAAAATCAATAAAGGCCATGTTACAAGGCTCTCAGATGCTTTTTAGAAAATGTTTCTGAGGACCTTCTGTAACTTACATCATTAGTATTTTCACCTCTAAGGTAATATACAATTCTTGAACAGTGACAGTTTTTTTTTCCTCCCTCTGGCCTTAAATTCCTAAGGGCTTTGAACACTAAGGGCTTTGAACACTGACTCTCCAACAGGGATAATGAGATGTCTTACAGACAATGTTTTGACCACAGTTCTATATCAAATGTAAAACCTTCTTTATGTGATTGTATCTTTATTCAGAAACATTTGCCTTGCTTTTGTTGTCAAGTGAAATCTGACTCCTGAAAGGACAGCAGCTGCCAGTGCCTTTCTAGCGGTTACTTTGATGGTGCTCAGAAACTGTTTTTCAGAACTAATCTGCCTTGACTGATTCTGCTTTGGTTCCTCCAGACACAAGCAGGTAGCCTGATGGGACTAGCATTCCTTCCCTTTTCACCTACTGTTATGGCCGGGTTGATGACAGTGGGCATGCTCAGACCCTCCCAGAGGTTCTTCTGTTTATAGCACAGTCTTCTTTTCTCTGTCTTTGCCGTTATTTTTCAAATGGACCCAAAGTGAAAAGGCAGTGGTGAGAGGCAAATAGGATAGAATTAGTGATGGTCTAGAAACACTTAGGGCTGTTTTTCCCTCAGGATTTTTATTTTGTAAGAAATAGACAAACCCACATCATTGATTTACTTCATTCTTACACAGTCGTGGATATGTTGACAAATAACTTTAAAGAACCACGAGTTGACAGTTTGAGTACTAAAGTATGGTTCCTCCTTTTATATATAACTTGAGGAACCATTGTTGTATGAAAATCACAGAACAGTAAATACAATAAAGTCATCTTTATCAAAATAATATTTATTACCAAGACATGAAAAATGAAACTGACAAAGTAAGTTATACATTCCTATCAATCTTTTGCAAATTTCGTGTATTTATTCAGTAAAAAGGCCTTACTTACAAATTCTGTTTGAGCTTTTCTAATTGGTTGTAATTGTTATCCATCCTTTTGGGAAAAAGGTGATTTTTTAAAAATAGAACCAAAAAAGAGGTATCATAGTATAAATGTAAAATATAAATCAAAATTCTCAACTTATATAGATGGTTAAAGAGTTATTTATGGAATTTTTCAGTATGAAAATTCAGCCAAGTATACAGTTAGTAAGTTGCATTTTTTTCGATTGCTTTAATAGGATAAAAATTATGGGAATTAAAGCTAAGTTCCTACAATACTTCTTTAATAGCAACCCTATTCCCCACCCCACATAAATTCTTCTTAAATTTTCACTTGGGTTTGTTACATATGCTAGTCTGTCAATGAAGATGAATTATTGGGGCAGATAAATAAATGGCCTTACAATATTTGCTTACTAGCTTAAATAACTGTGTATAACTGTATTCTGCTAAGCTTTGAAAATTCTAGTCATTTTCCTCTCTGTTTGCCTAAAGTCTTTCTCATACATTCAGTTTTATAGCTAACAGGCACATACAGAGAAGAATACTTGCAATGGTGATGTATTTCATGGTGTTTCGTTCATTCAGCCAGCATTTTTGAGCAACCACATGTAGAACCTTTGGTACAAAAGTGGCACAGTGTTACCTGACCTGATTGTACTTCCATGTTTTACAGAAGAAACTACTGATGTTTATATCACATTTTCCACTTTTATTAAATAAGTTATTTCCAGATTTTTATGAAAAAAATATTTTTTCAAATAATAAGCCAAAATGGTTTCATTAAATGTTAATAGTTTCTAATATTTCAGACATAATATTTATTAATTTTTAGACTCTATGTTTTAACTTAATTTTGACTAAGTAAATCATTCCCATGGTTCGAATTGAGAATCTCTAAAGAAAATACAGTGAGCAGTCCCTCTCCTGCTTGTCCTTCAACCAGGCAGTTTCCCCCTTCCCAGCAAAAATGCATATTGGGTAAGATAAGATTCAAGTGCATATAAGAAAAGACTCAAATATCATTGACTTAAATACTTCACTTAGAGATATTTAAAGGTCTGACGCTTATATTGAAGTTCCACAGTGTCATCAGGGACTTGGACTCCTGTCTTTATTGTTTGCAGTTGTATAACTTTAACCGTCAGTGGTTAGCTCTCATTCAGATTGACTGTAGATTTTTGAAGGTGGTGACAAGAACATCGGTAACCAACATATAGAGTTTGTTTGGTGAGTCTTCATCCTCTTTCCATCTTCACGGGGTCCAGGATGGGACATCACTGTCCCTTTGGCTCAGCTTTGTTGAGTCCGGTGTCTGTGCTTGTCTGGAGTGCCCGCCTCCTTCACAGGCACGTGCGTCTGGAATCCCAGTCCATGCATGTGCTTGTGAATGTTGATGCTGTGCTCTCCGGTCACCCTTCATTGATGGCAGGCCTTCTCACCATTCTGCTTTGCAGGGGCCATCCTTCCAGGTCCAGGTTGGAAGAAATGCGGGTAAGGAATTGGCTCCAACGGTCTTTATGCTTACCGTCTTTATCCTTTAGCTTCTAGTCTCAAGGCTGCTTCCTTGTCCAGTCTGGCTCCTGGAGTGCTAGCTGTCATTTCTGTTACTCCAAGGAGGAGAGAGAACTCAGTAAGAGCAGAAGGTCCTAGCTCTTTATAGAGCTTTCCCCAACATCAAGAATAGGAGATGCAGAGAAAAGTACGGATTACAGGGGACTCCTGTGAAAGAAATGCCTGTCGTGGATAGGGCATGAGCAGCTGGTGAGAAAGTGTGCTCTGGGTGGACATCAGCAGGGGCAGCAGCAGCCAGAGGCAGGCTTCACTGACAGGATTTCACCTTTTTGTTCAGGAGCAACCTCTGTTTTTTTCTTTTTTTTTTTTCCTTTTTTTTGGCAAGAACATTTAAGGTTTGCTTTCTTAGCAGATTGTAGTTATACAGTACAGTATTGTCAACTGTAGTCACCCTATTATACATTAGATCCTCTGACCTTACTCATTTTATTACTGAAAGTTTGCCCCCTTTTACCTTTCCCTGTTTCCCCTACCATACCTCCCACTACTGGAACCACTTTTCTAATCTCTGTTTCTGAGTTTCATTTTTGTTTTTTTCTTTTTTGGATCCACAGAGAAGTGACTCCATGCAGTACCTTCTGTCTAGTTTATTCTGCTTAGCATAATGCCCTCCAGATTCGTCCATGATGTCAGGATGAAATGGAAGCACTTGCTTATTTTTAAGACTGAATAATACTACATTAGATATTGTATACACATATATGTATACACATATATATATATACACACACACATGCTACATTTTCTTTATCCGTTCATTCATTGATGGACACTTAGGTTATTTCCATACCTTGGCTCTTGTGAATAATCCTGTAATGAACATAAGAGTACAAATATCTCCTTGAGATGATAGTTTCATTTCCTTTCTAATCTTTCTGAAAATTAAAAACCAGCTCAAAGGGTTACTGTCGTGGCTTATAGCCTACCAAAAGTATTTCACAAATAATTACTTTTTTAAAAAAAGATAGTACTTTTTCCCACCTTTTTCAACATTTCACTATCAAAAATTCTCAGTTACACATACTGTATAGTACATGCATTAGTGGAAGAGTTTGTTTTAAAGAGATATTATTAGCAGATAGTACCATCTGACTTTTGGAAACTTGCTTATGGTGATCTCCTTCCTTCCTGGTATCATTTTAACAGGCTTGTCACATTAAGCTAATCCCATTCAGTAGCTATGAATAGGATTAGATGGTGTGTTTTATTTAGGCGAGGAACACTCTGGTGTTTATAATTTATAGTGTTTTTTCCTTGAATAAAACACTATCAATGTTTTTGAAAATTTGGATGATTTGTCAAGTGCTAGACAGATTTGATTTTGAGCTGTTCAAAGGTAGGCTTTAGAACAAGAGGAATTTAGCTGTGTAATTACAAGACTTACCACAGTACCTTCTCTAAAGGTTTAGGATCTTATTAGAGTGGTTTATGTTCAGTGTTATTCTTTTTAAAGGGAGGAAAGTTGAGTGTGAGTTTTTCCTCACCACAGGTGACATAGTGTCAGGAAGGCAGCCAGCAGCATAACCTTGACCTTTAAGCCTGTTTCCTCACTGTAACACTGAAATAGTAACTCCAACCGTAAAACATTGTTTTGAGTCTAAAAATGAATATATAAAGGGCCTGGGACTGGCATTTTTCTTTCTTTCTGCTGGTAAATTTCCCTGTTGTGGTTTAGTGATCTCTGTAGCGATGATTAGAGATAAAAAGTTCAGTATGATTAGTGACATATAGGATTGCCCATTTTAATAATTGTCTTATTTTTAAATATTTGGAATTCAGAGGCTAGCACTTTGGAAAATATATCCTCCTATACATGATTCTCTTGGTTGCTGTAAACTCAGTGATAGTAATTTTGAGGTGGGTTATGGCTGTAGAGAAAAGTCACCAATGTTTCTGTTGCATGGGTAACTGGAAGCGTAATGTAGTCATTACAGGTCTTCCTTATTTGTTTATCTTGGCCATTCAGGATGTTCTGTGATGTGTGCGGGCTTTCTCTGGTTGGGGGGCGCTGTGAGCACATGGGCTTAGTGGCTGTGGTGCACAGGCTCACGGGCTTAGTTGCCCCGTGGCATATGGGATCTTCCCTGACCAGGGACTGGATCCATGGCCTCTGCGTTTGCAGGAATCCATAACCCTGAACCACCAGGGACATCCCTCGTTACGGGCTTTGTGGGGATTCTTCTATAAATACCGTCTTTTCAGTATATAATGGTCATTCATTACCTAATAGTAAATACATAGCCAAAAAGTAAGACTTCTCCCGAAGCCTTGGCTGGACCAGAAACATTGGGCTCTTAGATGACAGATTAATGCAGAACTTGGAACTAGACGAAGCAAGAGACCACAAGTTCTGTCCCAGTGGAACACTGGATGGCACTGAAGGTGGCTGGCCGACAGACGGCTCCCTCTGGACAGACTGTCAAGTAAGCCCCTGAGAAGCACTTACAGATGCTCTAAGTGCTTACAGCTCAAATCAATGCATATAGATTAAAAACTGACATTTTAAAAATTGTACCAATATTTTATGCATTTTTAACATTTTAATGATCATAAGAGTTTTTAATTGTTTCACAAACTCAGAATAGTTCTAAGTATTTTTTTTCTTAAATTATCCCAGCCCTTGTTGGTCTTTTGAATATATTTGATCTGTGTTTCTGGGTGCATTTTGTGAGAGTACTCCAGTGTGCAAATTTTTAAATTAAATTAGAATTTTTTTTTTAATTTTACCTTATTTTACTTTACAATACTGTATTGGTTTTGCCATACATCAACATGAATCCGCCACGGGTATACATGAGTTCCCAATCCTGACTCCCACCTCCCTCCCCATACCATCCCTCTGGGTCATCCCAGTGCACCAGCCCCAAGCATCCTGTATCCTGCATCGAACCTAGACTGGTGATTCGTTTCTTACATGATATTATACATGTTTCAATGCCATTCTCCCAAATCATCCCACCCTCGCCCTCTCCCACAGAGTCCAAAAGTCTGTTCTATACATCTGTGTCTCTTTCAGGGTTATCGTTACCATCTTTCTAAATTCCATATATATGTGTTAGTATACTGTATTAGTGTTTTTCTTTCTGGCTTACTTCACTCTGTATAATTGGCTCCAGTTTCATCATCTCATTAGAACTGATTCAAATATATTCTTTTTAATGGCTGAGTAATACTCCATTGTGTATATGTACCACAGCTTTCTTATCCATTCATCTGCTGATGGACATCTAGGTTGCTTCCGTGTCCTGGGTATTATAAACAGGGCTGCAATGAACATTGGGGTACACTTGTCTCTTTCAGTTCTGGTTTCCTTGGTGTGTATGCCCAGCAGTGGGATTGCTGGGTCATAAGGCAGTTCTATTTCCAGTTTTTTAAGGAATCTCCACAATGTTCTCCATAGTGGCTATAATAGTTTGCATTCCCACCATCAGTGTAAGAGGGTTCCCTTTTCTCCACACCCTCTCCAGCATTTATTGCTTGTAGACTTCTGGATCACAGCCATTCTGACTGGTGTGAAATGGTACCTCATTGTGGTCTTGATTTGCATTTCTCTGATAATGAGTGATGTTGAGCATCTTTTCATGTGTTTGTTAGCCATCTGTATGTCTTCTTTGGAGAAATGTCTATTTAGTTCTTTGGCCCATTTTTTGATGGGGTCGTTTATTTTTCTGGAATTGAGCTGCATAAGTTGCTTGTATATTTTTGAGATTAGTTGTTTGTCAGTTGCTTCATTTGCTGTTATTTTCTCCCATTCAGAAGGCTGTCTTTTCACCTTACTTATAGTTTCCTTTGTAATAGACACCCATGTCACTGTAGTTACAATCATCACAAAGGAGAGATGAGATAATAATTTGAGTCAAGTATCCCCCGTTGGGCTTCCCCGGTAGCTCAGCTGGTAAAAAATCTGCCTGCAATGCAGGAGACCCCAGTTTGATTCCTGGGTCGGGAAGATGCCCTGGAGAAGGGATAGGCTATGCACTCCAGTATTCTTGGTCTTCCCTAGTGGCTCAGATGATAAAGAATCCGCTTGCAATGTGGAATACCTGGGTTCGATCCCTGGGTTGGGAAGATCCTCTGGAGGAGGGCATGGCAGCCCACTCCAGTATTCTGCCCTGGAGAATCTCCATGGACAGAGGAGCCTGGTGGGCTACAGTCCAAGGGGTTCCAAAGAGTTGGACACAACTGAGCGACTAAGCACAGCACAGTACATCCCACTGGTGGTTAGATCGTTCATTTCTTTAAAACGAAGTTGAGTGAGTGAATGTATTTTATGATGATTCTGTTAGACCCACTTATTTTATGTGTTTAGGAACGAATAGAGGGAATGTAACTTCCAAGATCAGGCTTCAAATTTCGCATCAGCCACTTATAGTGAAACCTTCTTTGAGTTGTTTAAGCTGTCTTATGTTCAGTATCATATTTATAAAATGGAGATAATAATATCTGCTTCAAAAGGTCTCTATGAGTACTTGAAGCTATTCAGATGTCAAGAGTTTGGTATGCATGTTGCCAGGCAAAGAGCACTTGGCCCTTGAGAGGAACCTGTATTTTTGTTGTTGACATCATTTTCATTATCGTCAGTTTTGAATTAACGTTTCTTGGATGTCCAAATCCAGCATTATTCCCTTGAATTTAAGAAAAGTGGAATCATGAATATTCATGCATTTCAATATAAAAATTTTCATCAAGAGAATAATATGGCTCTAGCCATTGTAACCCACTGCTTGTGGGTTATCTGTTGAATTACATATCTGTGCATTGAGATTTTAAAACTAATTGATATTAATATGGCTGGTCTACTTTACAGTATAGGTTTTAAACACTCTCATCTTTTTGCAAAGGGTAATCTTTAGAGGTGCTCAGTGGTGTCATTATCTTCATGCACACTTTAAAAAATGCTTACATGGAAGCAAGCACTATATATGCTCACTTATGGTATCTTATTTACTTTTTACAGTAAGTGTGCAGGTGAAGATTATCATTCTCATATTAGATAAAGAAAACATCAGTCTTAGAGAGTCTATAGGATTTGTTCAAAGTAATACCTGGTCTTGTATCACCAGGTCACTCTTAATTCCATTAAACTGCCACTATTTTCCTCAAAGTGCTGTGCTGTGCTGTGCTGTGTTTAGTCACTCAGTCGTGTTCGACTCCTTGAGACCCCATGGACTGTAGCTCACCAGGCTCCTCTGTCCATGGGATTCTCCAGACAAGAATTCTAGAGTAGGTTGCCATGCCCTTATCCAGGGGATCTTCCCAACCCAGGGATCGAACCCAGGTCTCCTGCATTGCTTTGCCATCTCAGCCACCAGGGAAGCCCAAAAGTGCTATAATTGGGACAATCTATGGGAACTTCCTCTCCTCTGTTAACTAGGGACAGATTTTGTCTCAGTCTAAAGAACATTCTCACAGATGGGACGGTACAATGAAAGGCTGACTCCCTTAGGATGGGCCGACCTCTTTCCCAGTTTTAAGATTCAAGCACAGGCAGAAATGTTGTTTGGCAGGAATGCTATGAAAAGTTCAGGTCTCTGTGAGTAACTGGGTTTGTATCTAGTGAAGGTCTCCCCGAGTCGCAGGACCATGCCCTCTGGTGACCCATGTCCTCACCCCTCTAATCAGACACCGCGTCACAGAGGCTTTATCAGTGCTGTCACAGAGCTCCAGACCCTCACAAGGTACTGCCAGAGGACAGGTGCGTTAAACCAGTATGTGAGCGCCTACCTTGTGTTGGGAACTTTGCTAAGCAGACAATTTGTGACGTCTTCTGGAGGTGAATTCTGAATAATATTTTGAGGACAGATAAGTTGATGTGTGCTCATTAACATCTTGGAGAAGGGCATGGCAACCCACACCAGTATTCTTGCCTGGAGAATCCCATGGACAGAGGAGCTTGCGGGTTACAGTCCATGGGGTCGCAAGAGTCAGACACGACTTAGCGACTAAACCACCACCACCATTAACATCTAGATAATAGATGGTTATATGATAAGCAGTAACAACTAATGGATGCATGAAAGGAAAGAAGACAACCATACGCCTCGTATAGATAGATAAGTGGGGAAATAGGACCTGCTTCTGGCACATAAACATCTCAAGTTATAAGAAGTTTTGGTTAAAAGAAAATTATTTCATGCTGCCCCTCCTCATTTGTCTCCCTGATTTCTTATTGTATTTAAAATGGGGAGGTTCTTTTTTTTTTTTTTTGGATGGGTAGAATACCAGAAACACTTTTAGTATAAAATTAAACTGTATATTGTATGCTAGAAAATGGGATTACAATGCCCTGCATACACCAGCCAGCTCCCTGAGAGCCCTCGTCAGCCATCCCATGAAGCTAAGAAAGCTTAGATTTTTTGATACTTAAGGTAATAAATACACCTTCTGTTTAAGTCACTTTAATAAGTAATGTGTCTCTTGAAGTTGGAGCATCCTGATTTGGATGGGCTGAGAGAAGGAGCCCTGTGAAGGTGAAGTTGGGGATATGACATCTTATTAAAGAAAGGGACAGGAGAAAAGGTAAAGATATAAATACAGAGGTTTAAGATTTTGACATCTTTCTTTTAAGTGAAACTTATTTTTAGTTTAACTTTTGTAAAGGCTTCAACAGTGTCATCAAGGATTTGGACTTCTTCTTTGCTCTCCATGGCTATTTTTTCTTGGGCTCATCAATTCATGCTTGCAAGGTACTGACATCATAGCCGCACACACCCACATCCAATGACAGATGGGTCTAGGGAACAGCTCTCTTCTTTTGAGTCTCTGCTTTCAGGAAGGAAGGCTCTTTGCCAGCAGTTTCGCTGCCTTCTCTGCCAGGACTAAACGATGGCCATTGGGGAGGCCGTCTCTGCCACTGAAGAGCCCTCACCCGTAGCCTTCTAGCCACTGCCCGGTGCCCTCCCTTCTTCACGTCTTTACGCTCTTTATTCCATCCCCTGTGGCAGAATGTTTCAACAGAGATTTGATCAGGTCATTCTATACTTAGCGATTGTTGGTGGCTCCCCTTTAGACACTGAAGGGAGTCACCTACTCCCTGCCCTCCCCATCCCAGATCAGCCTGCACAGCACGTACATGACGCCAGTCCTGCATGGAGTCGGGCTGGGTCTTGGTCCTACTGGTGAACACTTTAAGATCATACACTGAATGTGTTTTTAGATTTCTGAAAGCAGGGACCTTCAGGATACAGCAGATGATGTATTGTGTGAAGATAGTCATCAGTATTTGTTAAGCAAATATTTATGGTATGCTTCTTATGGGTCAGACACTGTACTTGGAGTATAGAATTGAATAAAACAAACACTGTAATGTTGTCGAGGAGCCTGTGATCTAGGAATAAGGGCATTAAATTGACCAAGTATTTGTAAGTCATTGTGACAAACGTTAGAAAGGTAGACAGTGGCAGGAGACTTACTAACAGAAGGACAAACCCTACTCTGAACGTGAGCTTCCCCAAAGAAGGTGTTCAAATGAGAGCTGAGCGGGTCCTTGCCAGGTGCAGACGGTGAGGACGGAGGCCAGGCATGTGGAGAAGAGATGGAGGCTGACCAACATGTCGGGACCCAGACAGGAGATGGTAGGGGGGTGAACCAGAATTGAAGCAGAGAGGACAGAAAGAGAGCATGGCACACGGGAACCGTATGTGGGGAAGGAACCTGTGACGTGAGCACATGGATTCAACTGTTGTTCCCTGAGCAACGGAGCAGGGCTTGGTTAGAGAAGACAGAAAGACTGAGAGAGCGTGGTGCCAGCGACCGCCTCGGTCAGCCCCTTGGTGTTGCCGGACAGAATGCTGTTCCGACGGCATGGCCCGAGGCGCCGGGCCCTCCAGGCACTGTGTCCGGGCCTCTCCCTCCAGGTGTTCCGTGGGCAGTAGGCGCAGACAGAACACCTCTGACCTGTGCGGCTTATGTTCGCGCTGGCTGCCTCCACTACGCCTGTGCCGTCTCCCTTTGCGCTGGCCCTTGAGTTCAGTGTTCCTGTACTCTGTGTGTTTCATTGTCCCACAGAGGAGCTTACAGGCTGAGCCAGATACTCAGCAAGTCTACAGTATCCTATAGGTCAGTCTCCTGCCAGTCGTCCAGGAACCCACCACCACTGCTTTATGACCCCAAATGTGGTGACTTGTGTTTATCTCCTTATGCAACAGTTATTTTTTTAGCATTAGATTCATGCCAGTGATACCATGGGCCATGGAAAGAACTTGTGTTTTGCAGTTAATAAAATGTAAAATTCTGACTTTCCTATTCACCACGTATACAAACATAGGCCAAAAACTATTCTAACGATCTCTGTGCTCTGACTTCCCTATTTCTAATACATTTTATAAGTTGTCCTGAGGATTCCGTGGCATAAGTCAAGGGCTTAGTAATCATGAGAAGTAATATATGGGTAAGGGCGATGTCGTGAGAACAGGAAAGGAAGTCTTTGAGGCTGTGGGCAGTGTGGTGCGGAGAGAGGGAAGAGCGGACTGTGGATCATGAGGTGAGGCGTGCTGGTAGTTGACCATGGCAACAAAACCGCCCTTGGCTGCTTTCCTCAGAAGGGCTGTGGATAAGAAGACACTCAAAGCTTCAAGGACTGTCCAGTACAAAGGAGTTCTCAAATTTAGTTGGGCTCTATTGTTAAGAAACAAATCACTGTGCTCACTTAAACTTGGACCTTGGAGAGTGTATTTTATGAGTTCAACCCTGAATTACTTTCACAGTTCAAGAACACTGACAAAGTAACTTAAAAGTGTGCAATTATCTACCTATTGCAGAAAGTCAGTTTAGGGGTGGAAAGTCTGTATTAAAATGGAAAGAACAGTGCTCACTTGCATGTACTTTAAAGAGCATGTTAAAGCCCAGCTTCTTGGCCAGGGTACCTTATAGTTGTTCAGTCACATCCTCTGAGCGTTTTGTCTTTTTGACAGAGAAAACTGATTTCAAAGTAGAGCTTTGTTCTCTGTAACTGTGTTGCTTAAAAACTTTCAGGCAAAATTCAGAGCTCAGTGTGAATACTCTCTTTATTTTAATTATTTTTGTTGATTTGTTCTTTTGAGTAGTTTTTGTGGAGGAAAATTTCTTCAAAAAAAAGATGTAAACAAGTTTAAGAAATTAAATATAATGATAATAGCTAACATTTATTAAGTTCTTAGTTTATAGATCAGGCACTGTGCTAAGATGCATTATCTCATTTAGTAATCACTATTGCAAGATGAGAGCCAGCCTTCTCTTCATTTTTCAGGTAAAGAAACTAAAACTTAGACTGTCCCACGCTCACACAACTCAGAAGAGAAAGAGCCAGCATTCATGTCCCATGTTTCTAGCCATGTTGTTAGTTGAACAAGTTCTTTATTATTCCTTTATCCTTGTTTCTTTAGCAATATTTGGATAAGGATTGAGTTCAAATTCAGTGAAAGTTGAATTCCATACTTTTTTAAGCATCGAATCATCATTTTATTAATATATCCCTAATCTACTTCCTTGTAAATTCCATGCCTTTTTCAAATTGCAGTTTTGATTACCATGTATTATGTCATTTTTTAACTAACTTTAAATGTAGAGAGTACATTTGAAATATAACAATGACTTTCTTGAAATCTATAAAAATATTTGAAGATACTGTAATTTTCTAAGCCCAAATTTTCTACTTTAACTGTCATCCATCTGCTATTTTTCAAAAAGACCAACTTAATAAAAGTAAATATGTTAAAACCAACATTTCTATAAAATTACAGGCTCACTCTGAAATAAAAGTTATTCATTAAAAATATGAAAAACACAAAAGATATGTTCTCATTCAGATACCTTGTGTTTGACAGAGGAGGCAAAAATATACAGTAGAGAAAAGACAGTCTCTTCAACAAGTGGTGCTGGCAAAACTGGTCAGCTATGTGTATAAGAATGAAACTAGAACACTCTCTGACACTGTTTACAAAAATAAACTCAGAAGGGATTAAAGACCTAAATGTAAGACCAGAAACTATAAAACTCTTAGAGGAAAACATAGGCAGAACACTCTCTGACATAAATCACAGCAAGATCCTCTATGACCCCCATTTAGAGTAATAAAAATAAAAACAAAAATAATTGGGACCTAATTAAACTTAAAATCTTTTTCACAGTGAAGGAAACGATAAGCAAGGTGAAAAGACAAGCCTCAGAATGGGAGAAAACAATAGCAAATGAAACAACTAACAAAGAATGAATCTCCAAAATATACAAGCAGCTAACACAGCTCAATACCTGAAAAATAAAAACCCAGTCAAAAAGTGGGCAGAAGAACTAAACAGAGACGACTTCTCTGTCCAGAGAAGACAGAGAGATGGCTAATAAACACATGAAAAGATGCTCAACATCAGTCATTATTAGAGAAATGCAAATCAGAACCACAATGAGGTATCATCTCACACTGGTCAGAATGACCATCATCAAAAAGTCTGCAAACAATAAATGCTAGAGAGAGTGTGAAGGAAAGGAAACCCTCTTACACTGTTGGTGGGAATGCAAACTGATAAAACCACTGTGGAGAACAGTGTGGTGATTCCTTAAAAAAGCTAGGAATAAAACTACAATCCCACTACTGGGCATATGCCCTGAGGAACCCAAAATTGAAAAAGACACATGTAACGCAGTGTTCACTGCA
Organism: Capra hircus; assembly: GCF_001704415.2. Taxonomy (NCBI): domain Eukaryota; kingdom Metazoa; phylum Chordata; class Mammalia; order Artiodactyla; family Bovidae; genus Capra; species Capra hircus. The sequence continues at coordinate 83,861,358 of NC_030819.1, read as the reverse complement.
GCACTGTTTGCAATAGCTAGAACATGGAAACAACCTAGATGTCAGATGAATGCATAAGGAAGCTGTGGTACATGTGCACAATGGAGTATTACTCAGCCATAAAAAGGAATGCATTTGAGTCAGTTCTAATGAGGTGGATGAACCTAGAGACTATTATACAGTGAAGTAATTCAGAAAGAGAAAGACAAATATCATATAATAACGCATATATATGGAATCTAGAAAGATGGTATTGACAATCCTACATGCAGGGCAGCAAACGAGACACAGATATAAAGAACAGACTTTTAGACTCAGTGGGAAAAGAAAAGGGTGAGAGAGCAGCACTGAAACATACACATTACTGTATGTAAAATAGATAGCCAGTGTGAGTTTGATGTGTGACTCAGCACCCAAAGCCCGTTCTCTGTGACAACCTGGAGGAATGGGGTGGGGAGGCTGGTGAGAGGGGGGTTCAGGATGGAGGGGACACATGTATGCCTGGCAAACACCATCACAGTCAGTTCAGCCACTCAATCGTGTCTGGCTCTTTGTGACCCCATGGACTGCAGCACGCCAGGCTTCCCTGTCCATCACCAACTCCTGGAGTTTACTCAAACTCATGTCCATTGAGTCAGTGATGCCATCCAACCATCTCATCCTCTGTCGTCCCCTTCTCCTCCAACCTTCTGTCTCTCCCAGCATCAGGGTCTTTTCCAGTGAGTCAGTTCTTCATATCAGGTGACCAAAGTATTGGAGTTTCAGCTTCAGCATCAGTCCTTCCAGTGAATATTCAGGACTGATTTCCTTTATGATTGACTGGTTTGATCTCCTTGCAGTCCAAGGTATCCTCCAATTAAACAGTTTAAAAAGATATATGCCCATTTGAAAACATTTTTAATTGGTATTTTGTTTCAAATGGACATAGATCCTGTGTGTTTTTTCATAGATTTTAATAAGTTTATATATATCTCAACATAGTTATCTGTAGTTTATGGAAAGAGGTGATTTATTCATTTTTATAGCCATCATACTTAGTAGTTAAGAAAATCATACATGTCAAAATAGATTTTTCAAAACAATGAACTTAGTTTTTGACTGTCCAAAATAAATAGAGTCCGCCCTTTTTTTTAAGTTCAGAAGACAGACAGTATATGGGGTGGGGGATATTATAAAAGCAATACAGCTTTAAAATATTCAGAAAATGCATTCCAGATACAGGTTAGGCTTGTGGGGTACAAACTCGGGAATTCTCAATATGCACATGGCACTTAAATAGTTAGACTGAGTGGCTGACCTCGAAAATAAGTGTGGGCAGAAAGGTAATGCTCAGGGCCTGAGCCCTGGGGCTTGCTGTGATAACACTTAAGGGCTCAGGACAGTGAGGAGACACACAGAACACTGAGAGGAAGACCAAGCGGTCTGATATCCTGGAAGCCAAGGAAGGCAATCCCAGGTCGAGTGAGTAACACCAAGGCTCACTACCGCGGAGGGAGTCAAGTTTGGTGAGAACCGAGACAGGACCATTGGTTTTTTTCATTGTGGAGGAGGCTCTGCAAAGGGTAGGACAAATACCTGATTGGAACAGGTTCAAAAGGGAATAAGAGGAATTAGAAACTAAGATTATAGATAATTCTTTCAAGGAAATTTGATATAAAAGGAAGGAGAAAAATGAATTGGTAGTTTGAGGAAAAATTGAGGTCCAGGAAAGGGTATTTGTTTGTTTTAAGATGTAAAAGCATTTGTTTGCTAAAGAGAAGAACCCAGGGACATGGGGAGAAGTTGATGCTGTAAGAAGATGGTGAGTGGGTCCCTGGAATCTTGTCCTTGAATGAGAGGCTGTGTGGTCTGGGTCAGAAGACGGGGTGGCCCCCTTCTCGCTGGACTGGTTCATGGTGGAGACGGGAGGGAAGGCAGGGTGTGGCGGGGAGGGAAGCAGGGGAAGGATGGCACAGTGAAGGGAGTTTGTAGTTCTTGCCTCACCAGTTTGTAAGTAATCTTCATTTCTGCTCTTCTAGTATAAGAATTTTATGGGAAGCTTTTTCTGTATTGTGCAGTTTATTTAAACTACTTTCACAGAAATATTCAACCTTGGTATGAAATATATCTTCTGCTCTTGTAACTTATAAACTGTGAGAGATTTAAACTTTCTATAAATACCAGATTTTCTCCTTCAGTCCCTTTGATTCCAATTACCTTTAATATGTTCACCCAATTTTAACCTTCTCAAACCTTATTCAGCAGTTTTCTTCCTGATATGTTGTAACTGTGAGAAAGTCCATTTTATTTCTCTGAGTTTTCACAGTTAACTTGAGAAAGCCCTGTTTTCCAGATATTTAACTGGTTTCTAAATTACTTAATGAGGTGCCAACGTACTACATTTAATGTACCAAGTAATGATTACTGATTACTGGTCAATCCATATTCTAATTGCCTTTCTCCTCAAGGTATTGTTCTCTTGGGGGAAATTGTCAGCTGTTCAATGTTTTGAGACCAGAAACATTTTAAAATGCATTAAAACCTACACTCAAAGCTTGGTAGAAACACATTCAGCTGGCTCTACTGCTGCTGCTGCTGCTGCTAAGTCGCTTCAGTCGTGTCCAACTCTGTGTGACCCCATAGACGTAAGCCCACCAGATTCCCCCGTCCCTGGGGTTCTCCAGGCAAGAACACTGGAGTGGGTTGCCATTTCCTTCTCCAATGCATGAAAGTGAAAAGTGAAAGTGAATTCACTCAGTCGTGTCCGACTCTTCGCGACCCCATGGACTGCAGCCCACCAGGCTCCTCCATCCATGGGATTTTCCAGGCAACAGCACTGGAGTGGGGTGCCATTGCAGTGGGTTCTAATCACTTTTTTCATGTAATGAATATGATTTCACTTTGTGTTACAGTCTGTTTTCTCAGACAGATGGATATAACCATTTTCTGAAATTATTTCCACAATAACTGCTAATAATAAATTCATAATTACTTCCTTCATTTATATGTATGTGTCAATTCTACTCAGTCAAAATATTCCCATAGAAAATATGTTATTAATATAAAATATTAACATTTTTGTTGGTAGTTTCAGTTTGAGGAAAGCAATATAATTCTCTTACTGTCCAAAAGTGCTCATATAACTAAATTATCCATAACATCTAAGAATGACTAATAGAGAGAAGACGGAGAAGGAAGAGAGGTTATCTCTCGGGGGCCACTCTGTTTACTGGTGTTAGTTAACAGAGATCTTTCACAGCTAAAGCTTGTTTTAAGAATTCTTGTTTAAGAATCTAGATAACAAAAGAAATAACCTCTTAAAGTGATGATGTGTGGCTTTGGCCAGCTTTGAGTGTCTCTTCACTTGAGGTCTTCTCTTACTTTACAAATTAAAATATCAGAACATTCTTCAGAGTATATTAAGAAAATATATTGACGTAACTTAAGCACCATTATTTGCAGCCAGCTTTCAGTTCCACAGTTTGTCTTCTACTCATGTTCTTAATGACTCTCATTTCTTCTTCTCTGTTTGATCTAGTAACTCCTCAACTGAAGCCAAGAAGAGGTGGCTTCGTTTCTTTACTGTTGTTTTTTCATTTTATGTATGATTAAGTTTAAGTTTTAAGGTGACTAAGAATTATAATATATAAGAACTGCATACATACATGTGTCTTAAGTGATAACAGCAATATCAACAGTGAGGACGCTATAAACAGTGTGGACACTGTTCAGTTCCGTGGAACACAGACTAGAATTGCTGGAGACCTGCCTAGTGACATCAGCACAGAAAGTGTCACATTCTAAGCCTAGAAATAGGGGCCTCATTTGGGTTTTTTGTGGGATGTTTTGTTTGTTTTTCTCAGTTCCTTTTTTGGTTGAAATAAAGTTGATATACAATATCCTGTTAGTTTCAGGTGTACTACGTAGTGATTTGACATTTGCATACATTGTGAAATGATCACCATGATAAATCTAGTAAAGACTTTGTGAAATCTGAGTAATTTCATCTACCATAACATTCCATGTACTTCCATGTACTCTTCTTTCATGTATTCTTAATTCTCACCTTCCAGTGCACATTGTATAATTTGAAAATTATATGGTTAACCATAGGACTAAAATAATGAAATACTGAAATACTTACTTCAGCCATATTTCACTCTTGGTAATTTTCCAGTTTCTTGAAATTGTCTTCAGAGCCAATTTACAAACCCCACAAGAAATCCCATTTACCTTATAGTCTTCCCTCATTGATCAGAAATTTTATGAGTTGCCTTTTTTATCAAACCTCCCTCCAAAGGGATTCTGTTGTGTTTTTTTCTAAAGCCATATCTACTTTCCAGGGGAAACTTTTCCAGCGACCATTGAAAACAAAGATGCTGCAGGCCCTGAAAGAAACTATAGAAAAATGACAGATTGTTCTGACCAGAATCTGAGGGCCATCAGGGATTGAGAATATGAGTTTTCACAGAAACTTTTGAAGGGCTGGTTGTTAATTAGGGTTCTTATAGTTTTAAAAATTCATTGTTGCTCTCTTGTCATGCCAAGAAAGGACTTTTTTTATTTTATAATAAAAATTTTTTGCCAGTCTGTGTCTTAGGTGTACAAAATGTGCTGTTTTATTTTTTTTATTGAAGTGTAATTGACATACAATATTATATTAGTTCCAGATATACATACAGCATAATGACTCAGCATTCGTATATATATTTTGAAATGGTCACCACAATAAGTCTAGTTGCTCTCTGTGCTGTGTTCATTTTTGAATGCACAACCCAGTTTGGCATATAATAAGGACCCACTAAATGGTGGCAGAATGTTTAAGTATTTCTTGGAAGGACAAATTGTTCTTATTTAAGAATAATTATTATTCAGAATAATAACTATTGTTATTATCTTACCAATACACTGATCACACATTCATCCTTGTATTCTTCCCACCTTTTTTGAGAACTGAAGGTGCAGGTATAAAACAATAGACAAAACTCAGCTTCTCTTGGAGGATACATTCTATAGAAGAGAGAAGATGATAAACTAAATGAATAAAATACCTAGTGTGTTAGATGGTGAAGTGTGCTACGAAAAAAACAATATAGCAAACTTCTGCTTCCGGGTGAGGGTGGAGCTGGCGGCCGGTCATCATCTCTGCCAGAGAAAATAGAATGCCGCATAAAACATACAGATCATCCAAGAGACAGAGAAGCAGTGAGTTCAGAGGAACAAGCCCTGGGGAGGAGCTGGCTTCTCACTAATGCCTGCTCCTGTGCCATGAGACCTGTGCTGCTGAGGCTCAGGGCCGGGCCTCACAGGGGCCCCAGGAAGAGGGTGGCTGCTTCAGAGGAGCAGAACCAGCCATACTCCGACAGTCGTGTACGGCTGGGCCGGCAGAAACGAGCCTGGTGGGGCCTCAACACAGAGTCAGTTTCTCTCTGTGACGCTTACTACTGTATCCCGAAGGTGTGGGAAGTCAGGAATGGCAGTAGACTCAAAGTCTAAGCAGAAAATGTCTTTTTGAGGAAATCACAGCCTGTCAGGCAAGCATTTAGAAACTCTGGAGGGCAATGCCCTAGGAATTGGGGCAAATCAGAGTAGACTGAGTCTTACTAAAACAATAGCTTGGACTGGGGTCAGCTCCGTCCCTGATTGAGTGAATCCTAAGATTCCCTCACTCACCCTTACTAGGAGATGGGAGTATGAACCCTCAGGAAGAACCATTATCCGGGCACAAGTATATACAGGAGTTTGAGCAAACTCCAGGAGACAAAGGACAGGGAAGCCTGGTGTGCTGCAGTCCATGGGGTAGCAAAGACTGAGTGCTTCAACAACAAATAAGTATATAGTTAATGTCTAGATTGCAATAAAACATTTCCATGTATGTCAAGAGATAGGACATATGAACACACATACACAAGAGATACATACACAGATGATCCAGACATCAAACTTGTTAGATGTTAGACAAGGACTTTAAATGAGATTGAAATATTCAATCTTAATAAATATTCAATAAAATAAAAAATAAAATAGGTAAGAAGTAAGAGTGTTTTACTGGAGAATGCAATTCAGTTCAGTTGCTCAGTCGTGTCTGACTGTTTCAACCCCATGGACTGCAGCACACCAGGCCTCCCTGTCCATCACCAACTCGTGGAGTTTACTCAAACTCATGTCCATCGAGTCAGTGATGCTATCCAACCATCTTGTCCTCTGTCGTCCCCTCCTCCTGCCTTCAGTCTTTCCCAACATCAGGGTCTTTTCAAATGAGTAAGTTATTCGCATCAGGTGGCCAAAGTATTGGAATTTCAGCTTCAGCATCAGTCCTTCCAATGAATATTCAGGATTGCTTTCCTTTAGGATAGACTGCTTGGCTCTCTTTGCTGTCCAAGGGACTCTCAAGAGTCTTCTCCAACACCACAATTCTTCAAAAGCATCAATTCTTCGGCTCTCAGCTTTCTTCACAGTCCAACTCTCACATCCATACATGACCACTGGAAAAACCATAGCCTTGACTAGACGGACCTTTGTTGGCAAAGTAATGTCTCTTCTTTTGAATATGCTATCTAGGTTGGTCATAACTTGAGTAAGCGTCTTTTAATTTCATGGCTGCAGTCAACGTCTGCAGTGATTTTGGAGCCCAGAAAAATAAAGTCTGACACTGTTTCCACTGTTTCCCCATCTGTTTCCCATGAAGTGATGGGACCAGATGCCATGATCTTCGTTTTCTGAATGTTGAGCTTTAAGCCAACTTTTTCACACTCCTCTTTCACTTTCATCAGGAGGCTTTTTAGTTCCTCCTCACTTTCTGCCATCAGTTCAGTTCAGTTGCTCAGTTGTGTCCGACTCTTTGCAACTCCATGAATCACAGTACGCCAGGCCTCCCTGTCCATCACCGTCTCTCTCAGACTCACATCCATCGAGTCAGTGATGCCATCCAGCCATCTCATCCTCTGTCGTCCCCTTCTCCTCCTGCCCTCAATCGCTCCCAGCATCAGAGTCTTTTCCAATGAGTCAGCTCTTCGCATGAGGTGGCCAAAGTAGCATCATTCCTTCCAAAGAAATCCCAGGGCTAATCTCCTTCAGGATGGACTGGTCGGATCTCCTTGCTGTCCAAGGGACTTTCAAGAGTCTTCTCCAGCACCACAGTTCAAAAGCATCAATTCTTCAGCACTCAGCTTTCTTCACAGTCCAACTCTCACATCCATACATGACCACTGGAAAACCTTGACTAGACAGACCTTTGTTGGAAAAGTAATATCACTGCTTTTTAGTATGCTGTCTAGATTAATCATAACTTTTCTTCCAAGGAGCAAGCATCTTTTAATTTCATGGCTGCAGTCACCATCTGCAGTGAAAAGAAGTAAATAGAAATTCTAGAGTTGAAAAATACAAAATATGAAAACAAATTGATGGGTAAAATGATGGTTAAAATGTCAGTATAGGTAAAACCCAATTGGTGAACTTCCTAGTGACCTGGAAGACAGGTCATTAGAAAATATCCAATCAGAAACACGGGGGGGGTGGGGAGGAGAAAAAAATGTAATGAACATGAGACACCCAAATATGTTCACTAGCACTGACCAAAAGACGTAGATGGTAGGATACATACGTAACTGAAAGAGTTGAAATTAATTTAACTATATATTTTATTTGACCCATTATTAAATAAAATATTATTTCAACATGTAATAACATGAAAATGTTCTTATGGATACTTTGCTTCCCTTTACTCATGCAAAGTATGCTTTACCCTTGGCCGCATCTCAGTCTAGACTCTCCATGTGGCTGTGGCTGCCATCTTGGCAGGTCAGGTCTACGTGTGTGTGGTTGGGACCCCAGAAGGAAGAGAGAAAGTAGTTAGAAGGAATATTTTTTAGAAGATTAGGTAGGAAAGGGAATGAATACAGCTAAGTATTGGTAGCTGGAACATGAGGAAGTATATGACGTTAAAGGAAGAAATGAGAGAAGCCCTCTCTAAGGGCAGTATTGAGGGATAGACATGGAGATGAAGGTATAGGTGGCTTTGGCTTTGGAGGAGACAAGAAGATTGAAGGCAGTGTCCGGAGGTGGTAGTATGCCGGCATTTTAAAAAAACATCAAGGAGGGTAGTATGTGATGGAGGGGTTAACATAGAAATGAGATTAGGTCAGAGAAGCAAAGGGGAGCCAGATCACATAAAGCCTTGATAGACTTCTTAAAGTTTATTTTGGGAGCCAGATCACATAAAGCCTTGATAGACTTCTTAAAGTTTATTTAGAGATGAAGAATACATAGGCATACCTCATTTTATTATGCTTCAAAGACTTTTTGGTGGCTTTAACCCGATTGAAAGTTTGTGGCAACCGTGCATAGAACAAATCTCTGGGCACCGTTTTTTCAGTAGTATTTGCTCATGTCGTGTCTCTGTGTCACATTTTGCTAATTTTCTCAGTATTTCATACTCTTCATTATTATTATATTTGTTATGGTGATCTGTGATCTTTGATGTTACTGCCACTCACTGAAGGCTCAGATGATGGTTTCTTAGCAATGAAGTATTTTTAATTTAAAGTGTGTACATTTTTTAAGACATAATGCTGCAGAAACTTAATAGACTACAGGATAGTATAAACATAATTTTTATATGCACTGAGAAACCAGAAAATTTGTGTGACAGCCTTTATTGCTTTACTGCAGTAGTCTGGAAGTAAACCCATACTATTTCCGACACATGCCTTTATCTCTGCCTTTTCATGTTCTGTTTATTCTCTTCATATTATTGAACTACAACAAACAATGCCAGTTATTTCTCCACCAAAAATGAGTTTGTTCAGAATCAATAAGAATTGTAATTCAGGGTTTGCAACTATGGCAAGCTAGGTGCAAGTTCCCACACAGGAGGGAGAGAAGACTCTTCCAAAGTGGGGAAGGGAAGCCGAGAGGGCTGTAGTAAGTGAAGATTTCACAGGAGGAACTGGGAGCTTGAAGTAACAGTGGCTTTTCATTGGCTCATTTATTATCTGAGTCCTTGCCAGGCGAGAAACGCGGTCTTCTCTCTCTGGCTGTGCTGGGTCTCTGCCGTGGCATGCAGATTCTTCACTACCACGCTGGCATTCTCTGGTTCCGGCCAGCAGGCGCAGCTCTGATTGCAGAGCACCGGCCCTGGGTACTCAGGCTCAGTACTTGTGGTTTACAGGCTTAGTTGCACTATGGCCTTTGGGAGCTTAGTTCCTGGACCAGGGATCAAATCCATGTGCCCTGCACTGGCAAGCAGATTCTTAACTACTGGCTGCAGCGTGCGCACGGGCTCTTCTGTCCAGCTCTTTGCAACCCTTTGGGCTGTAGCCCGCTCTGCTGTCCATGGGACTGTTCAGGCAAGAATGCTGGAATGGGTTGCCATATCCTCCTCTCGGGGATCTTCCCAACCCAGGGATCGAAGCTGCATCCCCTGTGTCTCCTGCTTTGCAGCAGGTTCTTTACCTGCTGAGCCATCAGGGAAACCCTGTTAACGTCTGGACTACCAGGGACGTTCCAGGAAAGGTAGTCTGTCTTCTTCCTATTGAGCACTGGTATTGTTATGGTATGAGAACTCCCCCTTTGGCCTCCCAACTCTAGTTTAATTGAGGCTTCTCTTTATTCATTTTTACTGTATTAAGAGTGGGGATCTTAAGGCTTAAAATTGGCTTTGGTTTTTCTTCTGTTGTTAATTGAAAGAATACTTCCTAAGACTGATTAGAAAGTTCATGCAGTGCCATCAGAAGTGCGCCCCTAAGCGTGCAGTATGAAGAGTCTGGGCAGCTGTGTGTTTGTTTGGAGATTGACTTTCACAAGTCCCTTTCCCCTAGTCTCTGGGATACGATCACATGTTGTTATCTAGTCACTAATTCATGTCTGACTCTTTGTGACCCCATGAACTGTAGCCCATCAGACTTCTCTGTTCATGGAATTTCCCTGGCAAGAATACTGGAGTGGCTGCCATTCTCCGGGAGATTTTCCTGACCTAGGGATTGAATTAATGTCTCCTGCTTGATTGGCAAATCCCTTACCACTGAACCACCTGGGAAGCCCTCTATTAGCATACTTTTTTTCTTTTTTTAAAAAAATAACAACTTTTCCACACTGTGAATGTAATACATTATCAAGAAAATCAATAGTTATTCACTTTCAAATTTCGTATTTATTTTCTATTTTAAAGATTTAAAATAGCCACATTCAATTAGTTAAGCATGCATTTTTAAAATTGTTAATAGCTTATTCTTCAGTATATTGTGCATTAGGGGACAGGAAGATCATCTGGTTAAAAAGATAAGGCATGTCTTCACCTGAGAAATGAAGATATTAAAGAATGCATGCGTATTATATATTGTCTTACTACTCAAAAATGTTTAAAAATGTAATTCCTATAGTCAAGATAGAAAAATAAATATGGAAATTCACTTGCTGAAGTTGAAAGAGAGGACTAATTATGGTGAAGGAACAGACAAAAGAGACAAAAGGCTAGGGCTCTTCAGGGATTGATATTAGCTCTAGGCTTACTTAACACTTTTACAAATAATCTGGAGAAAGGCAATACTTGGCCAAATATCAGAGGTTATAGAGAATGTAAAACTTTGCAGTAGGAAAGAGTCAGTATGCTGGTGAGGGTCCTTAGGGAGGCTCAGGCAGCTCTGTGCATGGGTATGGTGGTCAGTGTGGTTGAGTGTTGAAATGGGCAAATGCAGCAACCCAGGGCTGGTCAGAGGTCTGTGTGTGTGTGTGTGTGTGTGTGTGTGTGTGTGACTTTAAAGCAGTGACTGTTTTCCTTTTTGAAGAGTGCTCTGAAAATCTGATTAAAGTTACAAACTTTTTCCTAAGGAAAAAGTTCATAATCCTCAAACAAGAAGTTATATTTCAAGATGGTGGTCTTGAACTAGCTTAAAAGTCCAAAATAATTTTCCTTAATCTATTTATCCAACGAGGGAACAAATATTTACTGAACTTCAGTTATAATCTTGGCCCTATATAAAATTCTGGAAAGACAAACTTGCTATCTAACCTTGAGTAAGTTACAATTTGGGCAGGAGATAGATCACCAAGCATTTGTGTTATAATGTGATAACTGTTCCCACCCCCTTGCTAAAGTGCTGTGAGAGTGCCTCAAGAGGCATCTAATTCATATTTGAGGGGTGAAATGGGGATTTCAGAGATGGTTATGAGGGGCATATAATTGACATCCAGTGGTTCAGTTCAGTTCAGTTCAGTTGCTCAGTCGTGTCTGACTCTGTGACCCCGTGAATCACAGCATGCCAGGCCTCCCTGGCATTTGAGTTCACTCAAACTCACGTCCATCGAGTCGGTGATGCCATCCAGCCATCTCATCCTCTGTGGTCCCCTTCTCCTCCTGCCCCCAATCCCTCCCAGCATCACAGTCTTTCCAATGAGTCAACTCTTCGCATGAGGTGGCCAAAGTACTGGAGTTTCAGCTTTAGCATCATTCCTTCCAAAGAAATCCCAGGGCTGATCTCCTTTAGAATGGACTGGTTGGATCTCCTTGCAGTCCAAGGGACTCTCAAGAGTCTTCTCCAACACTACAGTTCAGAAGCATCAATTCTTTGGCGCTCAGCTTTCTTCACAGTCCAACTCTCACATCCATGCGTGACTACTGGAAAAACCATAGCCTTGACTAGACGGACCTTTGTTGGCAAAGTAATGTCTCTGCTTTTCAATGTGCTATCTAGGTTGGTCATAACTTTTCTTCCAAGGAGTAAGCGTCTTTTAATTTCATGGCTGCAGTCACCATCTGCAGTGATTTTGGAGCCCCCCAAAAATAAAATCTGACACTGTTTCCACTGTTTCCCCATCTATTTGCCAGGAAGTGATGGGACCAGATGCCATGATCTTCGTTTTCTGAATGTTGAGTTATAAGCCAACTTTTTCACTCTCTTCTTTCACTTTCATCAAGAGGCTTTCTAGTTCCTCTTCACGTTCTGCCATAAGGGTGGTGTCATCTGCATATCTAAGGTTATTGATATTTCTCCTGGCAATCTTGATTCCAGCTTGTGCTTCTTCCAGCCCAGTGTTTCTCATGATGTACTCTCCATATAAGTTAAATAAGCAGGGTGACAATATACAGCCTTAACGTACTCCTTTTCCTATTTGGAACCAGTCTGTTGTTCCATGTCCAGTTGTAACTGTTGCTTCCAGACCTGCATACAGATTTCTCAAGAGGCAGGTCAGGTGGTCTGGTAGTCCCATCTCTTTCAGAATTTTCCACAGTTTATTGTGATCCACACAGTCAAAGGCTTCGGGATAGTCAATAAAGCAGAAATAGATGTTTTTCTGGAACTCTCTTGCTTTTTTGATGATCCAGCGGATGTTGGCAATTTGATCTCTAGTTCCTCTGCCTTTTCTAAAACCAGCTTGAACATCTGGAAGTTCATGGTTCACATACCGCTGAAGCCTGGCTTGGAGAATTTTGAGCATTACTTTACTAGCGTGTGAGATGGGTGCAATTGTGCGGTAGTTTGAGCATTGTTTGGCATTGCCTTTCTTTGGGATTGGAATGAAAACTGACCTTTTCCAGTCCTGTGGCCACTGCTGAGTTTTCCAAATTTGCTGGCATATTGAGTGCAGCACTTTCACAGCATCATCTTTCAGGATTTGAAATAGCTCCACTGGAATTCCATCACCTCCACTAGCTTTGTTCGTAGTGATGCTTCCTAAGGCCCACTTGAATTCACATTCCAGGATATCTGGCTCTAGGTGAGTGATCACACCATCATGATTATCTGGATCGTGAAGATCTGTTTTGTACAGTTACCTTCAAAATTTCACCCAGAAAGTCTAGAAAGATATCTTTATTATAGCTATATTGTAAACATGTATATCTGTAGGTCTGATATACCTCATAATAGGTACAGTGGAATAAAGCAAGTAATATGAACAGAAGGACAAGAGCACTTTTTAAGTGTGTGATATTTTGGACTAGAAGGCAGAACTAACTGATAGTCAGTGTAATGTTGACAAAGACTTACAAATCCCTCAATACTAGAATAAAAGAGATTGTCCTTGAAACTTGACCTGGGTAACTTCATTTACTAAGTAAATAAACTTCAGGACTCATTATCCTAAAGATGATGCTAGAAGCAAATATTAATGGAAATTAAGATATTAGAAAGAGTACCAAAATAATCTGTTTCACGTTTAAGGCTCCAGGTGGCACTAGTGGTAAAGAATCCACCTGGACTGCAGGAGATGCAAGAGATACGCTTTCCATCCCTGGGTCAGGAGATCCCTGGAGGAGGGAATGGCAACCCACTCTAGTATTCTTGCTTGAAAGATTCCATGGACAGAGGAGTCTGGTGGGCTGCAATTCATGGGTTTGCAAAGAGTCAGGCACAACTCAGCGACTGAGCACAGCACTGCCAAGGGTAGCCAGTCTTTATTAGCTGGGGCTTCCCAGGTGGCACTAGTGGTAAAGAACCCACTTGCCGATGCAGGAGACATAAGAGACTTGGCTTTGATCCCTGGGTCGGGAATTCCCTGGAGGCAGGCATGGCAACCCACTCCAGTGTTCTTGTCTAGAGAATCCCATGGACAGGCGAGTCTGACAGGCTACAGTCCATAGGGTCTCAAAGAATAGGACATGACTGAAGCGACTTAGCACACACGCACAATGATGACTTAACTGTCATAGCAAACAAATCCTGGAATTTCACTGACTTAATGCAGTACAGGTTAATTTCTCTCCCACATGAGGTCCAGGGTAGAAGACCCCTTTCCATCACGTATCTACACCCTCTAGAAGACTACAGTCTCTGCTGAAGGGAAGGAGACACTTTGGCTAACTGCCTTATCCTTAATGTGACACACATCACTTCAGCTCAGTCAGAGACCATAACTGGTCACATGGCCCCAACGTAATCGCAGAGCAGTCCAGGGAGTACAGGAAGGTACCTGAAATACTTGGTGAGTGCTGTCTCTGCTACACCTTTCAGCACTACATTCTTTGTGGACAAGTGTCAGCAAAACCATCTGGTGGCCTAAAAATGGAACTTGTGTGTGTCCCCTGCACACATGCACATGCCTCCCTGTTTTCCAGGGTTTGCCAAAACAAGAAACTCCCACCAGAGAAATCGAGCTCCATCTGAGCGATTGCTGGATGAAAGGGAAGCAGACGGTTTGTTGTACAGAAATGTGCTGTTAGAATTCCTGCTCCCGGCTCTTTGTCCTTCCCCAGGGTAGAACTGGGGTGATGGGCTGAGTAGCACACTGTTGGTACCGCTAACAAAATGGGAAGGTAAGGAGGAAGAAGAGCAGGTGTTTCTCCCAGAGAGCAGTCTGCATTTAGACATGAGGAATTTGAAGAAAGAGAAGATGGCATCCTACACACAGATAGAAACTGGGGTCTGCAGATCAGAGAAGTGCTTAGCATAGAAGTGTCAAGTTTGGAGCCAGAAGCCTACAGTTGAAGCCATGGACACAGAAGAAAGTGCCAGCAATTAAGGTTGACACGGAGAGGGAGTGAGGCTGGAGCTCAGGATCACAGGGTGGAAGTGAAGGAGCTATATGGCTGTAGGGGCAGCAGGGATATCCAGAGAGCTTTGGAAGGAAAAGGAAGACAGAGAGTAGGTCTTTCCACCCAGTTTGGAGATGAGAAAACCCAGGTGTGGGTCAGACTGGGCACTCCTCATCTGAAAACCTTCCTGTGGGATAAGGGACCCACAAGGCCGAGTCGTCCACCTGCTTGTGTTTCTGACCTTGTTTCTGCTGCTTTTGCCTTGGCTGGCTTGTCAGCTGCCCCAGCCTCTCTGCTACCCCTAGAACACCCTCGTCTGCACCTGTTGTTGCTTTTGCCTGAAACTTTGTTCCTTCCAAAATATATGCTTGTTGACCCTGTTTTCCTGCCAATCACCGAGAGGCTCACTCTGACCATCCTTTGTAAAGTAGTGACTCCAGCCCTCAGTGTGTTTACTCTGCCCTTTTTCTCCACTACGCTGACCATCCTCTGACGTACGATGTCTTTACTTGTTTTATTTGTCTCTTGTGACTCTCCCCTGCCTCACCCCCAGACCACAGGCTCACGAGGGCAGGAACGTTTTCAGTTTTTCTGTTTGCTCTTTCTAGAAAAAAGCCTGATTGATAATGGGGGTTCAGTAACTGTTGAATAAATGAATGAATAGAAAAATGGTCCTTTGTGGTCACCTATATTCTATTTTTTCCTTTTTTTATTAAAATACAGTTGAGTTCTCTAGTATTGTGTTAGTTGCATGTGTACAACAAAGTCATTCAGTTGTATATGTGTATATATATGTATATATAATTTTTCAGATTATTTTCCTTTATAGGTTATGATAAGATATTAAATATGGTTCCATGTGCCATACAGTGAATCTTTGTTGCTTATCCATTTTGTATATAGTAGTTTGGATCTGTTAATCCCAAATTCCTAATTTAGCCTTCTCCCCTACCTTCCCCTCTGGTAAGCATAAACTTATTTTCTATGTCTGTGTCTGTTTCTATATTATATAGATTTGTTGGTATTATTTTTTAGATTTCATATATAAGTGATATCATGTAATATTTGTCTTTATTACATGTATATTTCATTTTTAATGAGAATATTTTAACACTTCCAAGAAAAGGACATATGGTAATTCTCAATTTATATAAATTTAGCTTCAGGAGTCATTATTTTTGTCATTCTGTGTCAGTGAACACTTGGGAGCACTGTTGGGGACCGCTTCACCACGCCATCTGAATTCTCTTAGATCTGGTAGTCCTTGCTGGGTATTATTTTGTGTTGTTCATAGGAAATAAATTGCTTCAAGCTGATTTAAGGAAATAAGAATATTTGCTTACTTCCTATTTTTAAAGGAAACAGAAATATAGCTTATTGTGCTTCTTTTTGTCAAAATATACAATTATAGTACTTTTTATGCACCATTTTGACATCACTTGTTTTTCACATATTCATTCCATAATGTTTTTAAAGCAGATTTTTAAGATGAAAGGAATATTTGCTGGTGCTTTGTTATCTTTAGTATCATTAAATTTAATTTCACAGTCAAGTTGCTTCAATAACTGCTAAGTTCTAAATTTCTGATTTCCAGATGTAGCACATTTTCATAGAAGGTAAATTGTTAGTACTTTTGGTTTTTTCTCCTTTTTTTTATTAGTTGTTTTGAGGAAGTAAAACAGTTTTGTGTTCCTTCATTAGAAAGACATCATTTTAAGTTATTTTAAGTCTTTGAAAAGACCACTTTACCACAGGGAATCGGAGCAGTGGACGGGAAAAGGCTTTAAAACCCGTATTAAGCTCAGAATGAAACTGTAATCAGACAACCAATTATTCAATTTTCTTAACGATGCACTTTCTAAATGTCAATGCAGTAACTTGTAGAGAGAAAAATAGTTAAGAGTTTAAAATGTATTGATACCTATTAAAAGGAAGACAGGCCCCTGTTTCAGTACTCATAAAATAAGCATGCTTCAATTAATGCATGTTTGGGCAAAGGTATTTTATTGAACTTTCCTAGGTGTTTAATTCTTACCAACACATAACAGAATTTTTCTTTCTTTGACCACCAGTACTTAAAATATTAGTTTAAAAAAAGCTGGGAGCATTATTTATTTCTAAATAAAATTTTATATAGAAGCAACCATTTTACAAGCACAATTAACATCTGACAGTGAAAGCCTAATCATTCATTATTCCTAACCCCTTTCTTTAAATATCAAAAGATTAGTGTAATCAACAAATGGCTAGGTGATTTAAAGTTGTTTTTAAATACTGTGAACACTTGTCGTTGCTTTTCTCAAAAGGTAATCTTTCTTCATAGCTTGTATGGAAGTGGAGCTTCAGATTCCAGGTAGTTCCAGTGGTGAGCCTGAAACAGGAGTCTCAGTCAGTGACGGGAGGAGTGATTCTTAGGTCTGTCACGTGTTACAGTGCATGTCTGTCGCAGCCAAAGGGGCAATACAAGCTCCTGGTAGCTGTAAGGATTAATGCGCATTCACGCATTGCCTGTTTGTGGTGATATTTAAATAAACACTATAATGTATATATAAACACACACACATAATTATAGATATTGGTACATGAATCTCAATTCCTTCTTTGAAAAGCATTTCTGCCCTCTTGCTTGTTACTGTCAAAATGTAGATTACCTTGAGGATGTATTACTAATAATATTTCATATTGATGTGTCTAAATTTTTACAGCTATCACTGGGTTATGTAACCCTCAATATACCACATACTAGTCAAAGTAAATGATTCAGAAATTTAGACTTAATCCAAATCTCTTGGGATGTAATTCCTTAATCTATTTGAAATACAATTCAGGTTTTATTTTACAAGTAACTAGGATAGAATTACAAGCCCATACATCTCAACTAATAAAATGAGAAGATTGTTTGGTTTCTTCATTAAGGGTTTGCATAAAATCAGGAGCCTACTCATCACATACAAAGAGAAAACATAAAGCACTGTAGAAAATTCAGTTTAGCATTACAGAGATTGCTGCAGCCCAACAGCTCTTTATCTGTACTAGTGTATGAAGGCACCCCTAGCAGGGCGTCAATTTTCACAGCCATTTGGTAGATTAGAAAGCAATTGTAAACAGTGTAAAACCCACATTAACTCCTGTCAACATCTTGCTTTTTTTTACTCAGTTATGGATTTGTTTGAAATAACAGTGAGATCTAAAGTGACTGCATCTACATCACAGATTGTATTATAAATATGAATGGACCCATTGTAATAGGATGTGTAGCACAGCATGGAAGGCGTTTGTCCTTCCTGACATGGGAACAGGTTTATGACATCAGGGAACATGGCACTGTCTCTAAGAATGACTCCACATGTTCTCAAATGGTAATCATGTCAACTGACAGGTTTTCAGAGCACCCCAAATTTTATATTCTAATATTACACCATTGATAACCATCTGTTGTTTAATGTTTAAAAATCAGTCCACCTGATATGAAATCCAATGAGCTATTTCTGAAAAGTGATTATTAATTAAATAATGTGCCATTTTGATTTTAGTAGATTATCTTGATTGATCTCTGGCTAAAAGCCTAAGGTCAAGTAACCATTTCATCTGAACAAGCACTGGTGAATGGGACTGGGTACAGCTAACACAGAATTTCTTTTGAATGAAAGAGAAAAGTTGCCACACCCTTACCTTTCAAGCTTCAGTAAGGAGGATTTATTTAGTTACCTGCTGCTTTCTTCCATTTGAAAGATGTGATAGTGTACCTCAGTCTCTGAATTTTATTTTGGTTCTAAAGATAACCACTCTGAGAGGTTTTGGTGGTGGAACAAGGAATTGTTTTAAGTCATTTTTTTTCTTACTGTTAGATTAGAAGAAAGTGTACCAGTGCATATCTTTTTAATTGCTTGATTCAGCTTGAATTGTCATTCTTTTTTTAGATAAGGGTCATTTTATCCTACTACTTAATGTCCTTTTGTTAGCATACTCTTACTTTTGTAAAAGTTCAGTACTAACTTCTTAAGTACATCTTTTAGTCTTCAGAAAGAGTAAATGCATGTTTTAGTATCAGAACCTTGAATCCAATTGGGTTTTGACAGTTCACTTAATAGAAGATCCTGTTTACCTGATTGCTGACCTCTCTTTGTTAGGAGCTTTGCTGTCCACTTTTCTGACGCTTAGGAGGACGGGCAGTGGGCACTGATAGAGCTATTTGTTTCATGACTTTCACATGAGAAGTACCATATTTAATGCTTTACATACCTTCTATTATCTCATTTAACAATTCTCCTTTTAACTGGTAAATATTTGAAGTGCAAATTATTTGAACATATTGAACAGTGGTTATTTCCAAATACATAGTTTATTTGCAAATACAAGTCCCAAGAGATAATAAAAGGTTAATATTACTCCCCCTGACCTTTTTCATCCTAACTCTAGCCATCACCTGAGTTCTAGAGCCAAAAAAGATGAGGAAAGTCCCACTGTGCTCAACTCTAAGGGAAAGACATCCATGCTCGCGTCAAGTAAATATCAACACCCAGCAGTATTTACTGCCAACCCCCTTTTCCTGGCTACATTACGTGTGTGTGCATACTCAGACATGTCCAACTCTCGTGACCCCATGGACTGTACCCCACCACGCTCATCTGTCCATGGGATTTTCCAGGCAAGCATATTGGAGTGGGTTGTCCTTTCCTACTCCAGGGGATCTTCCCAACCCAGGGATAGAACCCATGGTTCTTGCATCTCCTGCATTGGCAGCCAGATTCTTTACCACTGTGCCACCTGGGAGGCTACATTATAGCTACAGCAATCCTGTTCTTCAAGCTGAGACATAAGGCACGATGAAGCCTAACTAGAAACCTACAAAATATATTCATTAGAAGCTGTGGCAGTGATTCAACGTTAGAAAGATGATCAGTATGTTCATTTTTATCAACTGTAGCACTTTATGATGCTTATGGAAATATTCTTGGTAAATTATTCAATCAAATAAATTTTACATGAAGGTTTTACTAAAAAGTCTAAAAAATTATTTTCAACTAAATTCAGTCAGACAGATGGATTTTGTTCTCCAGGTGGTTGCGTATTTTTTTGCTTGATAACCTATTTGGCAGCACTCTTTTGAACCTGTGAATATTTATATTTCAGGGCCCTGTCAATAATTAAGAAATCCTCATTCAGTACCAGATGTTTCAGATGACTAAACAACTTTGTTTTATTCTATAACTGTATTTTTTTATTCTCTTTTTTTGTTTTTGTTTTTAATAACATTTCCCTAAGAATTGGGAACAAAGCAAGTATATACTAAAGTCTTCTGTTCACCTAGAAGCTATGTTAAGGCTAATTTCCTTTATTAAGTAGAAACGTGGCATCCCAAGAGCATTATTTATTGTAACAATCTGGTATTTTAGAAGCTATCAAAATTAGTTGGTTTATAATGTTTATAATGTTTTCAGCTCTTAGGTTGTTAAAGTACCCAACTAAGAAACAAATTTAACCTTAGAAACTATGAAAATATGCTTTCTTCCAATGAATTATATAACTTGTTGATTTAGCGCTCTACATTTTTCAGTTAGGAATTGTGCTACAAATGAAAAATGACATGTCTTCCTTTCTAGTAAGCTAGACCAAAATAAAAATGTATTGACCTCATAATCTTATTCCTGGAATAAAAACTCTGACCCAAGAAGAGATTCTTAATTCTTACAGCAAATAAATCTTCAGTGTCCTCTAGAGGTGGGTAGTCATGCACAATTCTCTGAGCGTTTTTCCAGTCTCTGATTTTGTTTTACTTTGATTAGATCTAGTCAAAGACTTATTTTTCTTAGTATTATTGAGGTTAATTATTGGTTATTAATTTCAAGGCCAAGAAATTTAGCAATGTCTCATATCATGGTAGGGAAATTGAAGGTGGAGTGTTTAGCAACTGTGGTTTATAGATAGCACCACGAGAATAATTCAGAATCACTAAAATAAAACTTATATGAACAATCACATTTTTCAGGATATTGCTAAAAGGATTTTTCTTTGTGGTGAATTTAGAATGTTGTGTGCTAAAAAGATTATCATTTCATGTTTTATTTCAGAAAGTATTTCATTGAAAATTTACTTTTGGCCTTTTAAAAACGAGGATTGTAAATATCCTTTAAAATTCAGATAAAAGAAGTCTGTGAGTCTGTTTTGTAAATAAGTTCATTTGTATCATTTTTTAAGTCCCACATACAAGCGATACCATACATTTGTCCGTCTCTGACTTACCTCACTCAGCATGATGATCTCTAGGTCAGTGCGTATTGCTGCAGATGGCATTGTGTCCTTCTTTTTTATGACTGAGTGGCATTCCACTGTACATATATACCACGTCTTCTTTATCCATTCCTCCCAAAGTGGGTCTTTAGGCAGCTTCCATGTCTTGGCTATTGTAAATAGTGCTGCAGTGAACATAGGGGTGCACATATCTTTGCAAATTATGGTTTTCTCTAGATATATGCCCAGGAGTGGGATTCTTGAATCTCAGATTTCAAAAACAAACTTTGGTTACCAAAGTGTAAGAGTTTGGGGCAGGGATAAATTAAGTATGGGAATTAACATATACACACTATTAATATATATAAAATAGATAATCAATAAGGACCTATTGTATAGCACAGGGAATTGTACTCGATAGTCTATAATAACTTATGGGGGGGTGGAATCTGAAAAAGAATGGATGTATGTATAACTGAATCACTTTGCTGTACACGTGAAACTGACACAGCACTGTAAATCAGCTATAGTCCACTCAGTTCAGTTCAGTCACTCAGTCGTGTCCGACTCTTTGCAACCCTATGAACGGTGGCACACCAGGCCTCCCTGTCCATCACCAACTCCCAGAGTTCACCCAAACCCATGTCCATTGAGTCAGTGACCAACCATCTCATCCTCTGTCGTCCCCTTCTCCTCCTGCCCTCAATCTTTCCCAGCATCAAAATCTTTTCCAATGAGTCAGCCCTTCACATCAGGTGGCCAAAGTGTTGGAGGTTCAGCTTCAACAGCAGTCCTTCCAATGAACACCCAGGACTGATCTCCTTTAGGATGGACTGGGTGGATCTCCTTCAGTCCAAGGGACTCTCTCAAGAGTCTTCTCCAACACCACAGTTCAAAGTCATCAATTCTACGCTCAGCTTTCTTTATAGTCCAACTCTCACATCTGTACATGACCACTGGGAAAATCATAGCCTTGACTAGACAGACCTTTGTTGACAAAGTGATGTCTGTGCTTTTGAATATGCTGTCTAGGTTGGTCATAACTTTCCTTCCAACGAGTAAGCATCTTTTAATTTTGTGCATGAGGTACTCAAATTTGTCATATAATTTTGTAACAATTTCCTTTGTCTTTTTATTTAAGAAACACTATATAGTTTTCACTATTTTGTAGGTATCACATACTTTTTGAATTTTGCATGAACTTTGTTACTTTTCTCTAAAATTGGGAAGTATGCTATTTTTGCTCTGCAATTTGTTTTCATGTTAGATTGCAGTACTAAGATACTAAATATTATATGATGCTACATAAAGACTATCAAAAGAGCTCTTGCTTTCAATTGTTTTTACAACTGGGAGAGAAGACTTTGCGCTGATAACTCTCTTCATTCTCTGAACTCAGGACATATACTATAAACCCTGAGTTCAGGTAGGTTATCCATTTTAAATATAGTAGTATAGACTAACAAGGACCTACTGTATAGCACAGGGAATTTTGCTCTATATTAAGTAACAAATTGGGAAAAGAACTTGAAAAAGAAGAGATATGTGTATATATATTACTAAATCACTTTACTGTACACCTGAAATTTATGCAACATTTTTAATCATCTATACTCCAATATAAAATAAAAAGTTAAAACTGAGTTTTATGACAAGGACCATCAGAGAGATGCACATCTCGGCAGGTCACACTCCCGCTTAATATCTGTCAGTGGCCCCCAGTGGCTCTTAGAGTAAGATCCCAGGCCTCTCCAGGTCTCAGCTGAGTGACTGAATCACTTGCCTTAGGTCACGCACTCTCACCGCAGGAGTCTTTCACACGCGGGCTTTATGCAGAGTTTTCTGCCTGGAATGATGTTCTCCCATTAAACCTGCATCACTAAGTCTTTAATTATCTTTCTGGTCTCAAATATTATTTTCTCACTGAAGCATTCCTATAACTGCCTTGTCTCTGAAACTTAAGTCAGGTCCCCTGTTACCCTTCATAATTGCATCCTTTACTTTTCCTTCATTGCATTTACAAGTTATAATTACATATTTGTTGGATTATTCGTTTAATGCCTGCCTCTCCCAATAGAACATAAGCTCTATGATTAAAGAAAGAGTTGGAGTCAGAGGAAAGACTTTATTATATTCAGTATTTCACACTTTTGACAGGTAAATTCGAACAAAATAATTCCCAAGGAGCAACACAGAGCCCGCCAACCATAAAATCCAGGAGAGGCTCTTTGTGTCACAGAGGAGGTGCATAGACTGATTTTCAGAGGCCTCATAGAAGAGGGGCGCTGGTGGCGGGTGGTTTTTATATGGGAAGCGTGTGCACTGGCCACTCATTTGGGACATGTCTCTTGACCACTCTGAGCTTCAGTTTCCTGTGAAAGAAAACCTGAAGTTCTGTGGTTGTAATATTGTCAGCCTCAAACAGAAAAGAGTGAGACTTGGGCTCTAACTTTCTTTGTTTTCTAGAAAGTGGGTTATAGTTGGGAACCATGTTGAGGATTCCAGACAGTCAAGAGTATAGAGCTTCTTGTTTTGGAGGGATGGGGTGCGATATAGAAGGGCTGGAGAAGGGACTCAATTAGAAACTGATAATCTCTTTGGCTCCAAATTTACCATGTTATCAATATTTATCATTTACACCCCTTTTTAGCATCCCACTCCTAAACCTCAGCCCTCCTTTTGCTCACCAAAATTTTATTGGTAAATTCTCAGGATTCAGGAAAATAGCTATGAAAACTGACATTCTTTTCTTGGGGGAGGGGAACCACTTTTCTCAAAGCTGTAAGGAATCTGACCCAAGTAAGATAGGAAAAACATAAAATTTAATTCCATTTTTATTTAACAAAAGCATAGAACAGAATACTAACAACTACAGCTGGGGTATCCTATATTCTGAATTTTATGTGTGGATTTTTAAAACCCTTTTTGACTTGCCTTAGGCTGAATGAAGTCCTAATGAGTACATTGCATAAGCTTCACGCTGAAGGGTCAGGATTATTTTTAACTAGTGCTTATAATGGATCAGTGGACTGTGTCCTTTTGTTTATATTACACATGAAAGAAGCATAGTTCACTTAGTCCTAAACACTCTCCTTCAGCCATCTGCAAATGGATATGTACTTGAATATTAAAGAATTCCTGGTAAACGTAAAATGTGCTTGAGCAGAAACACTTTCCTTTTTGTCTCCTTTCCATTTCTCTAGCTTTGCTTCCTCTCTTTTAGGTTATTAGTTCTACGTGCATTAACTAAAGTTGATCTATGTGCACACTGAAGTATCAGATGAACTTTTATTTTTAATTTCCTGAAGCATGTGTTTACAGTGAAATGGTTTGTTATAGTGAAAAAAAGTCATAATTTTGCTAATGTAAAAGCACATTAGTTTAACAGAAGTAAGCATAAGAAAATTATTAAGATAGGCCAACTTTTATTTTACATGCTGATCCTTTATCATATTTCCTAAAACACTATATATCATTAGGCAAGCTCTTATCATCTTTGATTTCATATAATTTAGCAAAATATTGGTGAAGGTTAATAATGCAACACACAGAGTTAAAAACAATACTAATGAAATGAGATAAGGAGGCAGAAATCTTCATCCTCTGTGCATGGCAGGAATCTTTGTAACTTTTTGGATCTAGTCATCCTCTTTCCTTTGGAAAAGCCAAGAAGATAAGATAGTCCAAGAGGCCCCAAGATGGACCAACTTTGCTTATATACTAATTCGGATCCTTTTGGGGGTTGGGGTGGTTTTTTTGCTGAAGAAGTTTTTTCTCTTTTGCTGTTGAAGTATATTGAAGTATAGTTGATGGACATGAACGTGGGCAAACTTCAGGAGATGGTGAGGGACAGGGAGGCCTGGCGTGCTGCAGTCCATGGGGTCGCAAAGAGTCAGACATGACTGGGCGACTGAGCAACAACAGCAACAACACAGTTGATTTACAATGTTGTGTTAACTTCTGTTTACAACAAAGTGATTCATTACGCAGATACATAATCTTCTTTTTCAGATTATTTTCCCTTACAGGTTATTATAAAATATCAAGTATAGTTCCCTGAGCTTCTTTCTTATTCCCTGCTTGCCTTAAGTACATATTATAGTCTGCATTTCACAGGTTATCATATTTTTTTTTCCTCTTGGTATCAAGAAAAAGATCTTGTTGGTCATCTATTTTATATGTAATATGCATATTTTAATCCTGAACTCCGAATTTATCCCTTTCACCCCTCCCCACTTTGGTAACCATGAATTTGTTTTCTATGTCTGTGGGTCTGTTTCAGTTTTGTATATAAGTTCATTTGTATCATTTTTTTTAGAATCCATATTATAAGATATCATATGTCAGATATCATATGTCTGTCTTTCTGTCTGGCTTACTTCACTCAGTATGATCATCTCTAGGTTCATCTATGTTGCCTCAAATGGCATTGTTTCATTCTTTATTATGCTGAGTAATGTTCCATTCTATAAATGTACAATCTTCAAAATAGGAAAAATTTCCAAGCAATGCAACCGACAAGGGATTGATCTCCAGAATATGCAAACAGCTCTCACAACACAATATCGGAAAAAAAAAAACCTCTGTCCCTTTTTCGCTTGATGAGTTTTGACAATGTTGATTATCTTTTCAAAGAACTAGTTTTTACTTTCATTGATCTTTTCTATTGATTTCTTCATTTTTTTTTTCATGTATTTCTGCTCTGATCTTTCTGATCTCTTTCCTTCTTTGGGATTGTTTGTTTGGTTGTTTATTTGTGATTTTTCTTATTTTCCTGAGGTAAGATTCTATTGCTGTCAACTTCCCTCTTAGAACTGCTTTTGCTGCATTGCACCAGTGTAGGAGACATAAAAGACTTGGGTTCAATCCCTGAGTTGGAAAGATTCCCTGGAGAAGGAAATGGCAACCCACTTCAATATTCTTGCCTGGAGAATCACAAGGAGAGAGGAGTTCATAGGGTTGCAAAGATTCAGACACAATTGAAGCTACTTAGCACACATGGGTTTCGGATCCTTACGCTTACATTGTCATTTGTCTCTCATATTTTTTTATTTCCTCTTTGATTTCTTTGGTGATCCATTAGCTGTTTGATAGCATATTGTCTAGCCTCCATGTGTTTGTGTTGTTGACAGTTTTTGTGATTTTTTTCCTTGTAGTTGATTTCTAGTCTCAGAGCTTTGTGGTGGGAAAAGATGTTTGATATGATTTCAGTTTTCTTAAATTTACCAAGGTTCACCTTGTGGTACAGCATGTGATCAGTCCTGGAATGTCCCATGTGCACTTGAGAAGAATGTGTATTCTGCTGCCTTTGGATGGAGTGTTCTGTAAATATCAATTAAGTTCATCTGGTCTAATGGTTCATTTAAAGCCTGAGTTTCCTTATTTACTTTGTATCTGGACGATCTGTCCATTGGTGTAAGTGGGGTTTAAAGTCGCCCAACATTATTTTGTTACTGTCAAGTTCTCCTTTTATGGCTGTTAGTATTTGCCTTGTATTTTAAAGTGCTCCTGTGTGTGCATATATATTTATAACTGTTATATCTTCTTCTTAGATTGATCCCTTATTTATTATATGCTATCTTTATTTGTCTTTTATAAGAGTCTCTGCTTTAAACTCTATATTTTGTCTTCTATGTTATTGCTACTCCATATTTCTTTTGATTTCCATTTGCTTAGAATACATTTTTCCATCCCCTCACTTTCTGTCTGTATGTGTCCCTAGATCTGAAGTAGATCTCTTGTAGACAACATATATATGGGTCTTGTTTTTGTGTCCATTCAGCCAGTCTGTGTCTTTCGGTTGGAACACTTAATCTGCTTATATTTAAGTAATGACTAAAATATTTGTTGTTAGTGCCATTTTTTAAATTGTTTTGGATTTGTTTTCATAGGTCTTTTTCCCTCTCTTCCACTTTTGTTCTCTTCTCTTGTGATTTGATAACTAACTTTAGTGTTGTGTTTTTCCTTTTCCTTTTTTATGTGCATACCTGTTTTAGATTTTTGGTTTACAGTTACCATAAGATTTTGATATAGCAGTCTATATATAAACAAGATTGGTTAAGTTGCTGTCTTTGAATTTCAAACACACTTCCAATATCCTGCATTTGTGTTCTCCTCTTCTTATAATTGCTGTTTTGATATCATGTTTGCATGGAGATGATTTCCTACCTTTACTGTATGTTTGGGCTTCCCCAGTGGTTCAGTGGTTAAAAAAAAAAAAAAAAAAAATCTGCCTGCAACGCAGGAGACACAGGAGACACGGGCTTAATCCCTGGGTTGGGAAGATCCTGTGAAAGAGGGCATGGCAACCCACTGCAGTGTTCTTGCCCAGGGAATCCCATGGACAGAGGAGCCTGGTGCGCTACAGTCTGTGGTTTCGCAGAGAACTGGAAAAGACTGAAGCAACTGAGCTCACACTGTGTATTTGCCTTTATCACTGAGCTTTTCCATTTATAATTTTCTTGTTTCTAGTTGTGGCCTTTTCTTTACTGCTTAGAGAAGTTCCTTTAGCTTTTGTTGCAAAGATTTTTCAACATCTGCAAATCAATCAACCACATCGACAAACTAAAGAATAAAACTATATCATCATCTCAATAGATGCAGAAAAAGCTTTTGACAAAATTCAACCTCCATTTATGATTAAAAAAAGAAAAACTTTCCAGAAAGTAGGCAGAGAGGGAACATGCCTCCATGTAGTAATGCCAGATATGACAAACCTACAGCTAGTATCACACTCAGTGGTGAAAAGATGAAAGTGTTTCCTCTGAGGTCAGGAACAAGGCAAGGATTCCAATCTCATCACTTTTATTCAGCATAAGTTTGAAAGTCCTAGCTATAGCAATCATAGAAGAAAAAGAAGTAAAAGGAATGCAGTTGGAAGAGAAGAAGTAAAACTGTCACTGTGGGACTTCTCTGGTGGGCCAGTGGTTAAGAATCTGCCTTCCAATGCAGGAGACATGGGTTTGATTCCTGGTCCTGGAAGATCCCATATGTCGCCGGACAGCTTAGCCGATGTGCCACAACAACTGAGCCTGAGTGCCATAGCTACTGAAACCCACATGCCTAAAGCCCACACACCATGCTCTGCAACAAGAGAAACCACCACAGTGAGAATCCTGCTGCCACAGCAGAGAGTCACCCCCAGTCTCTGCAGCTGGAGAAAGCCTGCACACAGCAACAAAGACCCAGTGCAGCCAAAACTAAAATAAGTAATACATAGAAATTCCTAACCATGCTATCAGAAAGCTACTAGAACTTAACAATGAATATGGTGAAGTTGTGGGATACAAAATTAATACCCATAAATCTGTTGCATTTCTATACACTAACAATGAAAAATCAGAAAGAGAAATTAAGGAAACAATCCCCTTTACCATCACATCATAAAGAATAAAATACATCAGAGTAAACCTACCTAAGAAGACAAAAAACCTGTATTGTAAGATGCTAAAAGAACTCAAAGATTATGCAAAGAGGTGAAAAGATACACCATGTTCTTGGATTAGAAGAATCAATATTTTCAAAATGGCTATACTAGCAAGGCAATCTACAGATTCAATACAATCCCTTTTGAATTACCAATGACATTCTTCACAGAACTAGAAGAAATATCCTAAAATGTGTATGGAACACAACAGACCAACCACAAATAACCAAAGAAATCTTGAGAAAGAAAAATGGAGCTGGAGGAATTAGATTCCCTGACTTCAAACTATACTACAAAGCTACAGTCATCAAAACAGTGTGGTACTGGCACAAAAACAGAAATATAATTCAATGGAACAGGAGAGAAAGCCCATAAATACATCCATGTACCTTTACTCAATCTGCAACAAAGAAGGCAAGACTAAACAATGAAGGTAAGACAGTCTCTTCAATAAATGCTGCTGGAAAAACTGGACAGCTACCTGTAAGAAAAAATGAAATTAGAACATTCTTCAATACCATACACAAAAATAAACTCAGAATAGATTAAATATCTAAATGTAAGCCCAAATACTATAAAACTCTTAGAAGAAAAGATGGGCAGAACACTCTCTGACATAAATCACAGCAATATGTTTTTCAAGCCATCTACTAGAGTAATGGAAATAAAAACAAAAATAGACAGGACCTAATCAAACTTACAAGCTTTTGCACAGCAAAGGAAACCATAAACAAAACAAAAAGACAGCTCACAGACTTGGAGAAAATATTTGCAAATGATGCAGAATTAGTCTCCCAAATTTACAAATAACTCATGCAACTCAATATAAAACACACACACACACAATCAGAAAATAGAATACCTAAATAGACATTTTTCCAGAGAAGACATACAGATGGTCAAGAGGCACATGAAAAGAATGCCACTCAATATTGCTAGTTATTAGAGAAATACAAATCAAAATTGCAATGAGATATTACTTTGCACCAGTCAGAATGGCCATCATCAGAAAATCTACAAACAGTAAATGCTGGAGAGGAAGTGGAGAAAAGGGAATCCTCCTACACTATAATGTAAATTGGTACAGCCACTATGGAGAACAGCGGTATGGAAGTTCCTTACAAAACTAAAACTAGAGCTACTATGGGATCCAGCAGTCCTCCTCGGAGAAGGTGCTGGCACCCCACTCCAGTACTCTTGCCTGGAAAATCCCATGGACAGAGGAGCCTGGTAGGCTACAGTCCATGGGGTCGCTAAGAGTCGGACACGACTGAGCAACTTCACTTTCATTTTTCACTTTCATGCATTGGAGAAGGCAATGGCAACCCACTCCAGTCTTCTTGCCTGAAGAATCCCAGGGACAAGGGAGCCTGGTGGGCTGCCATCTATGGGGTCGCACAGAGTCGGACACGACTGAAGCGACTTACCAGTCCTCCTGAGTGCCTTGAGAGCCTCAAGGTTTAGCACCTTCTTTTTCGCCTTTGCACTCCCAGCCCCAGCACCATGACTGGTAAGTGTATAGGAGGCAATCTGTTACCTTTCTTCAGTGCATGAATTAAGTAACCAATTATATGAAATGTTGAGGTACAGTCTTCTACTTTGACACCAGTTGTATTCCCAAAGTTAATTTTTAAATCAGCTGTTTTGAAACTGGCAAAGCAATTTCCCACAGAAACAATGTTATAAATGTTACAAATGATGGGTACCTTCCCAGGCTAGCCCTCAAGAGTCTGTTTAACCCATAATATAGCTGAAACGCCATGCAGTTGTAATGAAAAATAGCAGAAAGCAACAGTGGTACAAATGTGCCATATTTTCATTACAGTAAGTAAATAAATTCCTCTTCTATGTAGAATTGCAATACAGGGGAAATTGTATCAATGGGCAAATGTAATGTGTCCCAGCAACAAGAACTGCATGTAGGCCAAGCTTCTTTCATTAACTTGCTTAATAAGTCGTTTGGCCCAAGTTTCTACATCTGTGTCCTCCAAACTTGGTATTTCTTGCCTGCTCCCTGAAGAAAGAGCAGAGTATAAGTACACATTGAAACATACAGGGAGAACACTGCAATGTGTATCATGGAATAAAGTACCTACAGACAAATGAAATTAAACTGAATTATAAACATTCAATGGGGGATCTAGGGTTTAAATCTCATTTGGCCTGCCCCCAAAGCTGGGAGCTGTTTAACCATCATGTTACCCTCCTTTCATAATGGATTCTAGGACCCGTGAGTCAGTCTTCCTGGGCCTTAGTTTTCTCTTGGGCAAAATGCCATTAGAGTTGATGATGTTCCAGTTCTCAATGTCCATACTTAATACTATCTGGAAAGAGTGGTTACTTTGGTGGGATTAAAAATGTCCTGGAGGCTAATAAATATGGTCTGAGTTTCTTCAGTTTTTTCTTCTGTGACAAGTTTGCTCCAAGCCCCACTTGCAGAAGAAAATTGCAGCCCTCTCCACTACTCTTGCCTGGAGAATCCCATGGACAGAGGAGCCTGGTGGGCTACAGTCTATGGGGCCACAAAGTATTGGACGTGACTAAGCGACTCACACAAGCCCCACTTGCATACTTTATATCTTCACTGCTTTATACAGTTGTTTCCTTAGTCTGCTGAGCATGCCTACCTTAAAATCAACATGCTCCCCAACTTCGGCTGTCAAAATCTACATAGGAGTGAACTCTGTCACATGGCCGTCTCCACGCAAACTTACAGAAGAGCTCTCTTCTCGTTCCTTCCCCAGGATTCTGTTCCTTCCTAGGAAGAGGGAAGTTTCTCCATTGATTCTGGAGCACCAGATAGCGTGCTGCTAGCTGTCTGATCTGCCTTCTTCTCTATCAGCAGCCATCTGTGATGACTGCTCCATTGTTTTTTTATTTTAGTGCAACCCCTTTCAGCGCCTTCGTCTGCTTTTACCATGCCGCCTGTGCTTCCCGCTTCCCCGGCTCATTCATTCCCTCCTTGTGTGGGTGCCAGAGGGGTCAGAGTGCAATGGATCAACGGGGTCTGCTGTCCTCCAGACAAGATGCTGGAGGCTCACCCGCTTCTCTCCGACCGGCTGAATGCCTCTTTCCTCCGTCTATTCAAACCCTCTTAATTGGCTGCCCTGTATTTAAACTTCCTAGAATATTTGTGTCCTTTGAAGAGACTTTGCTGGAACAAAAGAAATAAGTTGGTAAATTCTTGAAATCTTTAACTTTACGGAACAAGAGATTCAAGTTTGTCTCTCACACAATCATTGCTTTCCTTCGGTGCCTGAGAGTCAACTAATCTGTAACCCCTTCTAGGGAAACAGCTGTTATTGGATTAGGCACCATTGGAAGAATGTTTTCTGTATGTCTTCCCTGACACAATTTGATGTTAAAAA
This sequence comes from Capra hircus, assembly GCF_001704415.2. Taxonomy (NCBI): domain Eukaryota; kingdom Metazoa; phylum Chordata; class Mammalia; order Artiodactyla; family Bovidae; genus Capra; species Capra hircus. The sequence continues at coordinate 83,829,905 of NC_030819.1, read as the reverse complement.
AGTTAGTATTCGATGACCCATGTTATGCTGTCTTGATTGTCTCATCATGTCACTTGTCCTGAACCTTAAGATCTACTAGATGGGACCTTTGTAATAATTTTTAGTAGATTTCCCCTTCAGAGGGATACCCTGCAAATTGTTTCTGAAGTGTCTTAGTCCCGTTATTACTGCAAAGCTCAATTGAGTCCCTGCCAGTGTGAAGCCTGCCTTCACTTAAACTGTCTTCAGGAAGACCTCACTCCTCTGAAATCCTAGTGCATTTGTTGTGTGCACAACTCATCTGGTACTTCCCTAAGACTAAAAAGTGAGCCAGATAAGCACTTCTTTTGTCTATGATCGCTTTCAGACCAGCAACAGTACCTCCAACTTCTTGGTGGTATATAACTCTATAGCTCATACATATAGGTGCACAAAAAAAATTCATTAATTCATTATTCAATTACATATTGGCTTATTTGTGAAGCTGAAATTTTCAGTGGATCCATATTTTGACCTTTTCAGTTATTAGTGCTTTTTTGGTCTGTTTTCAACTACTCAGTTGCATTTTTACCATCAATAGGTTATGTCTATAAATAGAGGTCTAGAGACATTTCTAATGTATTTAGGAAGAAGTTCAGCTTTTGAAAATGCAGATGAATGTTGTGGTAGTGATTAACTGAAGCAAACTTATTTTTAAGCAGTTTATCTGGCTGAGGGAAAAAACAACAATAGAGGCATCCCTTGTGACTAGAGTTGCAATGACTTCCTTCAAAAATAGTCATTTTAAAGTATTTTGTTTCCTTTTCCCTTAATCTCTCATATTATGAATAATATTTAGATGAACTCCCAAAGCAACTGGCGAAAGAAAATCTTTGCTGTTGATTTTGGATAAAATACGAGACATTTACTTTTGTGAATTTTAATCTCAGAAGATTTGAACAGTGTTTTGTCCTCTGGGCTTCTGGGTCATTCAAAGATTTAAATTTAAATCTTTGGTTTTAACCACTAGAAAGACCACTGAAACACCTAAATATGACAGTTTTAGTTAATCATATCTATAGACGCTCATTAGCCTTTTAATTATCACTTTAGCAACACCCAGATGGGTAATGTCTATCTTTCTATAGGCATTTTATAGAAGAATCATCCTAATGTTACACTGCATTGTAGTTCATTATTTCTGTGAGCTTTTAGTTTTACTTGTATTTGCTTAGCAACCAAGTTAATTGTTCAAAAATTATTATTCTAATTAATTATGCTGAATCCCTTAGATACATCATTTCAAAGCACTGAGATGTCAGATTTTGTCCTTTTCGTAAAAAGAGTTAAAACTCTACTTCTTATATTTTTGACCTTATAAAATTCTTTCTCCAAATTTTAAAACCTTATTATCTCAAAGTACATTAACAGATCTGAAAATTCATGTGTTCTTTTAAAATATATACTTGTTGACATATATTAGATGAAAAGTTTCATCAGCTGTAATTTCCTTTAAAAAAAATTTTTTTTTAATCCAAACTAAGTTACTTCTCTCTGGTTTAAATATGTTGGCTGGTTTTTAGACTTGGATGAATTTCACTGTAAAATTTCTGTTCGATGTGACTTGAGTACCCAGGAGCTGTCAGGATGGCTCAGTGATTTAACGTTGGTGTCCTGCAGCTTTGACTGTCATCAGCAGATGCTGTGGTATTACCATAAATGTTTCCCCAACTGCTTCTGTCAAAAAGAGAAAATTCTTCCTGCCCTGAGTCTGCTGCTTCTGATTAAATTCAGTTTGCCTTCTTTTGCATAATTAATGTCCCATGATGATCTCTAACCTTTTGTTTTTAATATTGCCTTTTGGTCTAGACTCTCTTTATGCAGAGGCTCCACTAAGAGCAGACAAAGAGAAAGGGATGCTGCTTTTACATGAACCCCCAGCGCCTGCATGGCTCTGAAGTTGCTTCTGTTTTATAGACCATCACTTGTCAAAGATCATGAAAGGTTCTGGTCTTTGCAGTGTTTTCCATTGTTGTGCCATGCTCTGTTCTACTTCTGAAAGCTGTTTCTGCAATGCTTTGGTGCACATGGTTTTGCCTGAGGGTGTGTGATGGGATCTGCTTTAGAATGTGCTCACCTGGGTGTATTAATTGTGATAAACCTCTGGCACCAACCAGGCAAAAGCCTTCCTGGTCTACAAAACTTTCTGTACCTCTAGCCCAAAGTTTATCAGACACTGTATTTGGCACAACAAAGGAAATGTCTACAAAATATGTTAAAAGTGAACGCCTTGTTTTGTCAATGAAAGCATTCTTTACATTATTTCAATGGGAAAAAAAGATCCTTGAATTTATTAAATATCAGCAGCTTTTCTCTGAAGAGCCCAAAGTCTTTCATCATTTTCCTGTTTATTCTATTAGAACCTGTGAGGACGCCTACTGGCAACCACCTGTGACTCTTTCTTTTTCAAGTAGAACATCGGTGTAACTAGACAGTGTTAGGTAAAGACCAGGACGCCAAAAAAGTGTCTAACAGGCTTTTTAATGGCCAAGCGCTACCGGGCGGGGTTCCCGGACCTGAACGAGGCAGGTCAAGGAAGTCCACGCGGGGACCGTGTTGGGGGTGGCTTTTATACGTTCGTTGTGAGGGATAGTCAGGCTAGATGGACCGGGGTTCGGATAGGTCACCAGGCCGAGGCGTCGCGGGCTGGCAGGTCCTTCTACGTGGTGGGGTGGGGCGGCTTCAGCTGGCGAAGTGTGCCGTCATTGGGTCCCGGGGATCTGGGAGGCTCCTTCCGTTAGGGACTTCCCCGCCGGCAGGAGGGGAGGAGGGGCGGCCCATCATGGCCCCCGGTCCGGCCTTACCGACAGCCTTTGTGATGTTGTTCTTACCGTGTAAGATAAGAAGCATACACAGCATCTCCAAGGCGCTAAATCCAACCAGCAGCAATGGGCAGATTTACAGCTTAGAAATGCTCTGTCGTCATAGCATCTGAAGTGAGGCTCCTGCCTGTTCCTTCGTTTCAGAAGAAAGGGTGAAAGGCTGAGCATCACATTTTCTGTGGTTTATCTACTACTTTCTCCTATAGGAGATTCTACTAACAAATATCTATCAAATTATTTTTTGTGTAATTTTATTTTCTTCATTGTATCAAAGGACTTTAGAATGGAAAAGGATCTTAGAAAAGTGTTCCTCTTGTGAATGACAAAGCTGAGTCTAGGTGACAGAAAGCCACAGGTAGTGGCACATTTTATTTGGGGATTTTCAGTTCTAAGTTACTGAAATGTTAACTTTGAATATAGATTTTCATTCATCTCAGATTAAAGCAAATAAAAGAGAAACAAGGTAATTTCAGAATAAATGTATCAGACCCCACATATATTCCCCATAAAAGCCAAAGTTATGATCAGCAAAACTTTGCCTTTTTCTCCCTCAGACTCTTTTCCTACAAAGTCTTTAAGCTCATAGCTGCTTTGCTGTCCTGCAGCTCCACTGTTCTTTTTCCTACACAAACACGAGCAGCACCGCTTTGCCATCTCTCTTCATAGCAGCCAGCCACATCTACAGTACAGGGCACCCCCTTCAGCAGATCGGCTCGTCTGTGACCCCGAAGACAGTGGCAGGGCGCCGCGTGGCGCCTGGGGACTTGCGTGTTCATGCTGCCTCTGCCTTTCCTCACTGGGCCACGGAGCGACCCACTCACCGTCTGGGCTCAATCTCCTTGTTGATAAATGGCAATAAACAGTAACCACCTCACGGGGGATTAAATGAATGCCATGTGTGCTAATGTGTCCACACCCCTGCTTCTTTGAGACCTGTGTTCGATAGCCAAGGAGAATCAGGAAGACACTTGGAAAAGGCAAGAATACAAGAACAAGAGTGCTTGTATTTAATTAGTGGTTTCAATGGTTCTTCTTAGTCTGTTTCCTCATTCTTAGTTTATTCATGAACATAATGTGTTAGTTACTACTCAAAAAAAAAAAGCCATAGATATGTCTCTTTCAGGACAGTTGAAGGAAGTCACTAAGAAAAACACCAACATTTTACAAAAATGTGAAATATTTCTCTGGCTCTAAGGAAGAAAAATCTCCTTTCTATCCCAAGCATGTCTCCCCCACACCACTTTAAAAAAAAAAAAAGCTTTTCATAATTTCTTAATGACTAGAAGCCCTGAGATCCTTAAATTTGATTCTTAAATGTATTGCTGTTATCATGCTTTAAGAAGATTATTTTAAATGACAAAGAGCTATAATTCATAAGTAGTATCGCTGCCATTCTCATCAGATATAGTCAAAATTTGGATATCCACCCACCTATTCCCAGAGTTAACACATGCATGACTGGATTTATCACTTTAACCATGAATTTAATGATACTACACGTAAGCATAAGCCAGTTCACTGATGAAATAGGTTATACTGAAAATATTAGAAGTGAGTTTGTGTTTTTTACATTGATACGGCTCAGCTTTTACTCAGAGTTGCATGACCTCAGGAGTACATGTTACTAATCTTCCTGCTGTAACCATCAGAGAAGAGGGTGAATCGCATCAAAATTTGTGATGAGTGGACCCCAATAATGTCATACAATGTGGTGGTCTCTCCTCATCTGAGAGCTTTCGTACAGGTTTTTGTCGTAAACATCTTGTGTAGGTTTGGCTTATTTAATCTTTACAAGTGAAAAAAGAAAGGTGCTAAAATAGAGATGTAGAGAATCATTTTCGGGCATAAAAAGTGAATGAGAGTGCTAAGAAGAATCCCTTACAGTTTTTCTTTTTGCTGTGCTGTGCTCAGTGCGACCCCATGGACTGTAGCCTGTCAGGCTCCTCTGTCCGTGGAATTCTCCAGGCAAGAATACTGGACTGGGTCGCCATGCCCTCCTCCAGGATATTTTCCTGAACCGGGAATTGAACGTGTGTCTCTTGCATCTCCTGTGTTGGCAGGTGGATTCTTTAACCACTAACGCCACCTGGGAGGCCCTTTTAGATATAAACTAACCCCAGACGTGTAATTCCCTGGTGGCTCAGTCAGTAAAGGATCCCCTGCAATGCAAGAGACCGCCTGCAGCACAGGAGAGATCAAGCAAGATACGTCTTTCCTGGGTTTGAAGACCCCCTGCAGGAGGACATGGTAACCCATTCCAGTACTCTTGCCTGGAGAACCCCATGGACAGAGGAGCCTGTAGGGTGCAGTCCACGGGGTCTCAATAGTCGGGCACAACTGAGCGACTTCACCACCACCACCCACAGCCCCGTAAGAGAGCGCCCCCTGACCCAGCTCACCACAGGCATGGAGTTTGCAGCTAACCAAATGAGCCAGGGAAATTGCTGATGGTTCTCTTTCATGGAACTCTAAAGAAGAAACAAATCAGTGAGCCTACACAGCTTGCTAAATGGAAAGGTTGTTCTGTGGCAGTAAGCTCAGCTAAAACCAAATCTGTAGAGATGGCAGCAGAGGGAGTAAAGCTAACCTTGCCCCCAACGCAAGGGGCTTTAATCCGCCTGAGGCAATCGTCGCAGCCTCTCTAGGGGGGAGACACAGTTGCAGAGCCAGGAGCATTGTCCTGGTCTAACAGGGAGTGGCCGACCTCAGGGCCTTGGTTTTCTTGTGTAACGGGGCTATCGGCAGCAGCTTCCCAGAGAATGGCGTGGGGCAGTCACTGAAGCCGCCCCCTCATCGTGTCCAGCACACAGAGGCACAGTGCATGGTAGCAGCAGCAGCGTCACGATTTGACTGAGACCCAGTGAGAGATGTCTGGTAGAATGCAGTGGAGAACGCATACATTAATAGTTGCCCAAACCCATCATGCTTCTGGTAAATGCAGGAGGAAAAGAAGAGGATGCAGTGAGCGTCAATGAGGCGGGCCGGGGTGCTTCCTGGGGAGTGGCCTCCGTGCCGGAACACTGTGACCTGATTCCACACTGACCGCACAGTGGAGACCAGAACCAGTCTCTCAAGAGAGGCCCGGCTGGGGCAGTGGATCCAGGTCGCTCTGCTCCCTGTTAACACAGCCTTGCCCACAAGGAGACTAACAGGGCTTTAACTGCAGGGAAGAACAGTGGAGGCAGTGCCATTCTCATCTGCATCTGGAGCCAAAGTGCCTGGGACTCAGAAATTCTGACCAAATCCATCTCCTTTTTCTTCATGTGTTGCTCCTCAGATCCTGCCCAGTTCACCCACTAGGAGCTCTCCCCAAATTGATGGGCTCCTTTCCTGCATTCCCATGTAGCCTCTTTTTTCTCTCCCATCTCCTGCCCTTCCATCCATCCCCCAAATGGCCTCATTTATTGGCTCTCCTTAGAAGAGGTTCCCTAACCAGGGTCTGTTACCTTCTGCTTGTGTTCCCTTCATTTGTCATCTGCCCAGAGGGACATCCCCTCCCCTCTACTCTAAGCTTTCTCTTCTGAAGTCTAACACGTCCACAGGACTCAGGTGTTTGTGTGTATTATTTAAGAGGCACAGATCCTAATTTTTCTAAAAGACATCATAACAGATAACAAATTCAATAATGCATTTAAAAAATGAGAGGCATAATTGACAGCTCAGAACACTTTTTAAGCAGTTCTTGCTGTTTCTCCTTGTATAGATATAGATATATATATATATATATATGCACACATATATAGATGATAGGGAAATATAGATATATGTAGGTAAATATAGATATATCAAGGTGGTTAGGTTGTAGGCTTCCTGAAGGCAGGAGATGTGTCTGCTCATTCCTGCTGTACTCCTGACACCTAGCATAATGCGCCCACGGTTCATACTTTTGGACTCAATGAATGAACATGTGTTGTCCCTCTTGGATCCTACAGCATGCCAGAAATTGATGGAACATAGCCTCTGCCCCCTTGAGCCTAATGCTCACGTAGTACAACATGCTGCACGCAGAGCACTGCTCTCAACACCACGAGGGGTGAGAAAAGCACAGGTCCTGCTCCCAGTAGTGTATGGCTTCGCCACTCGATTCTCATTTAGTTGTCAAAATTACTAGCTTTACAGGCTTCCCTGATGGCTCAGAGGTTAAAGTGTCTGCCTGCAATGCGGGAGACCTGGGTTCGATCCCTGGGTTGGGAACATCCCCTGGAGAAGGAAATGGCAACCCACTCCAGTATTCTTGCCTGGAGAATCCCATGGATGGAGGAGCCTGGTGGGCTACATTCCACGGAGTCGCAAAGAGTCGGACACGACTGAGCGACTTCACTTTCACTTTATTTCACTTTCACATACTTCCTAACATATTAGTGAATCGGGGCCATAAATTTTTCTTCTATGAATAACTAGTTTTATTGCAATTTTAAATATAGGCAGTACTTCATACTACACAAGCAAAATTCCTGGAAAAATATATTCCTGATTCTAACTAGAGAGCCCAATAAATTTTTAAATTATTTGTCAGAGGTAATATCTGTAAAAGTGAAGTGTCTCATAGTTTCTTTTGGTTCCTTCTGCTAATACAGGAATACTATCTGCTTCTCCTTCAGCATTTATAGCTTTTTTTTTTTCCAGTTAGATAACAGTGCTATAGTTTGAAGCCTGGAGCTGAATCAGGTTCCAATTGTGCATGAATTTGAGCTCTACCCTCAGGTTTCTTAACCTCTCAACTCATCCCTTCCTCCTCTGTGAAATGGAGAGAATCATCTCACTCCATTAGACTGTATGATGACTCATGTAAAACACCTCATGCAGACGGGCACTTAATAAATGCTCAAACACATTCAGTTCAGTCAGTTTAGTTCAGTTGCTCAGTCGTGTCCGACTCTTTGCGACCCCATGCACTGCAGCATACCAGGCCTCCCTGTCCATCACCCACTCTCGGAGTTTACCCAAATTCATGTCCATTGAGTCAGTGACACCATCGAGCTGTCTCATCCTCTGTCGTACCCTTCTCCTCCTGCCCTCAATCTTTCCCAGCATCAGGGTCTTTTCCAAAGAATCAGCTCTTCGTATGAGGTGGCCAAAGTATTGGACTTTCAGCTTCACCATCAGTCCTTCCAATGAACACCCAGGGCTGATCTCCTTTAGGAAGGACTGGTTGGATCTCCTTGCAGTCCAAGGGACTCTCAAGAGCCTTCTCCAACACCACAGTTCAAAAGCATCAGTTCTTCAGTGCTGACTTTCTTTATAGTGTCAACTCTCACATCCATACATGACCACTGGAAAGACCATAGCCTTGACTAGACGGACCTTAGTCGGCAAAGTAATGTCTCTGCTTTTGAATATACTATCTAGGTTGGTCATAACTTTTCTTCCAAGGAGTAAGCGTCTTTTAATTTCATGGCTGCAGTCACCATCTGCAGTGATTTTGGAGCCCCCCAAAATAAAGTCAGCCACTGTTTCCACTGTTTCCCCATCTATTTGCCATGAAGTAATGGGACTGGATGCCATGATCTTAGTTTTCTGAATGTTCATCTTTAAGCCAACTTTTTCACTCTCCTCTTTCACTTTCATCAAGAGGCTTTTTAGTTCTTCTTAGCTTTCTGCCATAAGGGTGGTGTCATCTGCATATCTGAGGTTATTGATATTTCCCCCGGCAATCTTGATTCCAGCTTGTGCTTCCTCCAGTCCAGCATTTCTCGTGATGTACTCTGCATATAAGTTAAATAAGCAGGGTGACAATATATAGCCTTGACGTACTCCTTTTCCAATTTGGAACCAGTCTGTTGTTCCATGTCCAGTTCTAACTGTTGCTTCTTGACCTGCATACAGATTTCTCAAAACTGCAGGTCAGGTGGTCTGGTATTCCCATCTCTTTCAGAATTTTCCACAGTTCGTTGTGATTCATACAATCAAAGGCTTTGGCATAGTCAATAAAACAGAACTAGATGTTTTTCTGGAAGTCTCTCGATTTTTTGATGATCCAGCGGATGTTGGCAATTTGATCTCTGGTTCCTCTGCCTTTTCTAAAACCAGCTTGAACATCAGGAAGTTCACGGTTCACGTATTGCTGAAGCCTGGCTTGGAGAATTTTGAGCATTACTTTACTAGCATATGAGATGAGTGCAATTGTGTGGTAGTTTGAGCATTCTTTGGCATTGCCTTTCTTTGGGATTGGAATGAAAACTGACCTTTTCCAGTCCTGTGGCCACTGCTGAGTTTTCCAAATTTGCTGGCCTCTGAGTGCAGCACTTTCTCAGCGTCATCTTCCGGGATATGAAATAGCTCGGCTGGAATTCCATCACCTCCACTTTCGTTCGTAGTGATGCTTCCTAAGGCCCACTTGACTTCACATTCCAAGATGTCTGGCTCTAGGTGAGTGATCACACCATCGTGATTATCTGGGTTGTGAAGACCTTTTCTGTACAGTTCTTCTGTATTCTTGCCACCTCTTCTTAATATCTTCAGCTTCTGTTAGGTCCCTACCATTTCTGCTTCCCTTGTAGCTCAGTCGGTAAAGAATTTGCCTGCAGTGCAGGAGACCCGTCGATCCCTGGGTTGGGAAGATCCCCTGGAGAAGGAAATGGCAACCCACTCCAGTATCCTTGCCTGGAAAATCTCACAGACAGAGGAACCTGGTGGATTGCAGTCCATGGTGTCGCAAAGAGTCAGGCACGACTGAGCAACTAACACACACACCATTTCTGTCCTTTATTGAGCCCATCTTTGCATGAACTGTTTCCTTGGTATCAAACACATTAGTATTGTTTTTATTAGTAGTCTTTTATTCAACAAAAGCTGAAGTTGGGAGGAAAACATACAGTTGCACTAAGTCCCCTACCTACGAACGTTTTCCATTAGGAAAGTGCATCTGTAAGTCCAATTTGTTAGTCCAACAAAGCTAACCTAGGTGCACTCCTAGCACAGTTGGCTATAAACTATTTTATTATAATAGATTTACACAAATAATACAGAAAAAACAAATGCAAAAAGTAAAATAATTAAAATCTAACAGTATAGTACCTTGAAAAGTATAGTAGTGCAGCAGATGCAGCAGCTGGCATATGGGACTGGCATCCAGTGGACAGGAAAGGAGTTACTGATGCAGGAGGGAGGGGCTGGGGACCGGAGAGCTAAGGACCGAGAGATGAGGGGCAGGGCCGGGCTGCCGTGGCAGTCAGGCCTGACGCTGACGGCACATGCGTTCACCACTTCGCAAGTCTGCAACTTGTTCACGTTTAGGGGACTCACTGTATTTTATTAATTGTAATTTTATTCATTATAATCAGATGATGATAAAGTGACTATATTTTGTTAGAACTAAATCTGAATTTCATGTTTGCAATTTGTGTTGTAGTTGAAATTTTTGTTGTTTTTTAACCAAGTATTCTTGGTTTGATGGATAGTAAATAAAGCTCATTGGACAAATGAGGAATGACTTACTTCCTCATTATAATTAGACATTCTGAAGGTTACAGCAAGCTTCCAGCATTGATTACTTCTTTCCTCGGATAAGATGTAAGATGATATGGCTTGCCTATTCCAGAAGAAAACAGACACAAGATATTACATTAGAGAAATAAAATCATTGGTGTTGGAAAGGCCCTGAATATTAGGATCACCAAGTGGATTTGGTAGAACTGCAGAACACAGAACTTCTTTGATCTGCAGAAAAGGCTTTTTTATGTTACACAATTCCGTTACTTGAAATGATCTTTTTCCTCTTCCAATCAAGTGACAGCCTGCATGGAAAGCTGCTACCATTACCTAATCTAAGGTCATCAGAAATAGAATAGTTAATTAGCAAACACATTATTACTGTATTGTAATAGTTATAAAAGAATGTATTACATTCCATATTTTTAAGTCACTAAAAATAAATTATTCGAGGTGCTCTCAGTTCAGTTCAGTTCAGTCACTCAGTCGTGTCTGACTCTTTGCAACCCCGTGAATTGCAGCACGCCAGGCCTCCCTGTCTATCACCAACTCCCAGAGTTCACTCAGACTCACGTCCATTGAGTCAGTGATGCCATCCAGCCATCTATTCCTCTGTCGTCCCCTTTTCCTCCTGTTCCCAGTCCCTCCCAGCATCAGAGTCGTTTCCAGTGAGTCAACTCTTCGCATGAGGTGGCCAAAGTACTGGAGTTTCAGCTTTACCATCATTCCCTCCAAAGAAATCCCAGGGTTGATCTCCTTCAGAATGGACTGGTTGTATCTCCTTGCAGTCCAAGGGACTCTCAAGAGTCTTCTCCAACACCACAGTTCAAAAGCATCAATTCTTCGGCACTCAGCCTTCTTCACAGTCCAACTCTCACATCCATACATGACTACTGGAAAAACCATAGCCTTGACTATATGGACCTTAGTCGGCAAAGTAATGTCTCTGCTTTTGAATAGTGCCCATTTAATAATTAGTGACAGGTGTGACTGTCTGACCTCTAGTGGCAATAGCTCATTGCTGCATATTAGTTGATGTGTTAAAACAAACAAAAAACTGACTGTGAGTGAAATCTCAGCTCTTACGAGTTCTCCAAGTGTAAGATTAGCTTCCCTGAACTTCTGCTGTCTGATTTGAGTGTGCTACCTCACAGAACAGAGTCCAGAACCAGCTTTGTGGACCTCTCAGTTCAGGCGCCTGAAATGTGCCCACAGATGCTGCACTAAGGCTAGTAGCCAGCGCTTTGAACAGACATTCTGAAGTTCACAGCAAGCTTCTCGCATTGATGTTCAGCAGTGTTTTATAGGCTTGCATGAAATAGTTTTAAAGTCGGTATCTATTAAATGTCTACATGAATGTGTGTTTCATAACGTGTAGATGTTGCATGTTTGTGTGAATGTCTTCTGCTTCAAATTGAACAGCATTACCATTCCTCATACACTGCATCATGAGTTAAGGATGCTGCTTGTAAACAGGAAACCGATTGGAATTGACCAACAGTTTGAAAATACTAAACCACTATACTGAATAGACTTATATACTCCATTTAGTTTGTTGCCCCAAACTGAAAAAGACTAGGAAAATTTACATTATCTTCCCTGGTGGCTCAGACGGTAAAGAATCTTCCTGCAATGCAGGAGACCTGGGTTCGATCCCTGGGTCAGGAAGATCCCCTGGAGGAGGGCATGACAGCCCACTCCAGTATTCTTGCCTGGAAAATTCCATGTACAGAGGAGCCTGGCAGACTACAGTCCATGGGGTTGCAAAGAGTCAGACACAGCTGAGCCACTAATACTAAGACTGAATAATTCAAAAAAGAACATTCTGCCATGTGATATTAACATGCTTTCCTTTGTCTTTAACAGAAACCATTCTGGAATATTTATTTAACTTTTTCTTTTCATACTTGGTATCTCAACTAACTCAGTCCTTTCGTCTCAATAGCTTAATAAACTATAAATTGCTGGATAGATGGTTAATGTGGGTCTCCAGTAATTTTTTAAAAATTTCAGGTACCATGTGGATTATAAAGTTCCACATATTTAAAGATTTCTTCTGTGATAACACTTGTAGCTCTTTTAGGAGAATATACAAGAAATGGGACAGCCAACAATTGCCCCATCTTGTCCTGTGACCGCTTTCCTGCAGTCAGCACCTTCTTTAGCTTACCAAGAGTACTGCACCATAATATCTTTCTTTTTTTTTCTGCCTGCTCTGTGATACATTTCTTCTGCCTTGTGTTTTGTGTTACCATGGAGACAGGAGGTGCTCCAAAGCCCTGGGAAGATGGGTAGACGCAGGTCTTTGAGGAAGCTGTCCCTGCTGGTTAGAGAAGCCTGAGGCAGGAATCTAGCAGTAAATGGAAAGAGGGAATTACGTGGTCAGACCTGACTGTGTGTCCAGAGCATCTTAGAAAGCACAGGCCCAGCCGATGCTGCATTCAGAATGAGTTGTTTACATAAACCAATTTTTCCGAGATCTCGATGCAGCCTGGGCTTTCATAGGAACCAAGGTTAGATTTTTATTGAGAGAAAATAACTGAAGTGACATTGACTTATGTTTCCTCATTAAAAGGGAGCAGCTTCTAAGAAAGATCCTCTTTGCCTGACTTATTTTGCCGATCAAAAATTTCACCTTTAAAATGAAGATCGATATTCTTTGACTCAGCTAAAGCTATCAGAAGTCAGATTGCAGGCTGAGCACAAGGGACTCTACAACCAGCACCCAAATCATTGATCCAAATATGCTAGTTCTAAAAATAAGTAGTTTTTACCCTAAATTGTCCTGTACGCCTTCCATATTTTAGAAACAGAACTTAAAGCCTTTAAACATTTCTGTTTCCTACCATATTATTTTAACTCATACTTGTTAATATTTTTCTTTAGGAGAAATCTGCTAAAAGATTTCAAAATAACATTTTTTCATGCCTTTTCCTTTGGATATGTGCATGGGAATTACTGCTGAAGGCAGCCTCTTTTTCAATAGATAAGATCCATACTAGGCGTGTTTCCTGGATTTTTGTCAGGTATTTCGTAGCCTTAACAGGGAAGGAATTCAAAGGACTTGAGACACCATCAACATATCTTCCTAGATTACTGGTCCAAGGGCATAGTATGCAGAATTGTACTTTGGAGGAAGAAGGCCAGTGAGCTATAAATCTGTAAAAAGAATATGGTTGAATAAGATCCTCCTACTTAGCTCAGACAACAGCAGGAGACAGTCATATAATAGTCTGAGCTGCTCTCTAAGGTAATGGCTGTGACTCATGCCAAAATCTTTTTTACTCATGTTCTAGAAATACAGGAAACCAAAATCTTAGTTGTTTCCGATTTTATAATGAAACTTGGTACCATCAATCCAGTACAAGGTAATGCTGCTGGGCTATGAATAGAACAATCAAAAAAGGCAGGTCTATCAGCTTTAACAGGTGCCTCTGCACCTTGGCCCAGTGTAGGTCCTGTTCCAATTTGAAGAGGAGAATGGCAAGAAATAAAGGTCAATCTCATTTTGGAAAGAAGAAGAGTCACATTTAATATGTTAGATCCTTCTAATTTTCACTGATTCACTAAAATGTCTACAGAACTGCAAAGTAAAAGTAAAAGAATCTGAATGGTAACTTGTTCTCCCTGTGCCTTGGTGGCTGGATAAACATATGTCAAAACAGAGACAGTGGAAACAATAGGTACATCATTATAGCATTCAGGTTCACAATTACACTTTGAATCTTTAGTCAGTGCCTATTTTACAGAAGTTCACAGAAGTTACATAAATCCAAATTACCTGGGAATGTACAACTGTGGCTTCCTTTCCTTATAAAACAAAATCACAATGAAATGCTTAATTTTGGGACATTACATTCTTTCACTTGGATGTTTTAATGTAGCTAAAAAAAATAATACTGTTTGAAAAGCATTTTCCTTCTGTAGTAACTGATTCCTTTAATACTTTATCTTTCACTTATGGACCTAATCTCAATAAGGTATGTATTTGGGGATTTTTTTTCCCTCAGTTTTAGGGTTCTATTTTTATCTGCAATTTATTTCCCTATATAATTCAAACAGCACATATTTACCTGATATCTAATTATTATTGTCATACAATCTGTGACAATAGAACAAAACTAAGATTTCTAATCTAAGTTACATAGGGAAATAACTTGCTGATTTAAATGCATCCCTGATACTGAGGAGGAAAATCCCAAACTGCATATCCATACAAAGCTGGGGCTTGTGATCTTGATTTTATAACTTTTGCTTTAGCCCTTTGAACTGTACATCCCCCTATATGGTGACATAATAAATTTAGAAGTATTTTTAGCAAATATGGGGAAATGGACAATATTAATTTCTACTAGGATATCAATTAGAACTTTTAACTAAAGCTTAAAAATTATTTTGGTATAATCCCTAAATTTTATTAATACTAATTATTAGCTTTCTAATAGTATATATTTTTCTGGGCTCCAAAATCACTGCAGATGGTGATTGCAGCCATGAAATTAAGAGACACTTACTCCTTGGAAGGAAAGTTATGACCAACCTAGGTAGCATATTGAAAAGCAGAAATGTTACTTTGCCAACAAAGGTCCATCTAGTCAAGGCTATGGTTTTTCCAGTGGTCATGTATGGATGTGAGAGTTGGACTATGAAGAAAGCTGAGCGCCGAAGAATTGATGCTTTTGAACTGTGGTGTTAGAGAAGACTCTTGAGAGTCCCTTGGACTGCAAGGAGATCCAACCAGTCCATCCTAAAGGAGATCAGCCTTGGGTGTTCATTGGAAGGACTGATGTTGGATCTGAAACTCCAATATTTTGGCCACCTGATGCGAAGAGCTGACTCATTGGAAAGACCCTGATGCTGGGAAAGAGTGAGGGCAGGAGAAAAAGGGGACAACAGAGGATGAAATGGCTGGATGGCATCACCGACTCCATGGACATGAATTTGGGTAAACTCTGGGAGCTGGTGATGGACAGGGAGGCCTGATGTGCTGTGGTTCATGGGCTCACAAAGAGACATGACTGAGTGACTGAACTGAACTGAATAGTACAAAATCCATCTGAGATGGTTACTCAGCACTGGAGTTTCTTTTCTTTTTTTTTTTTTAATATATATTTGTTTTAATTGGAGGCTAATTACTTTACAGTGTTGTATTGGTTTTGCCATACGTCAACATGAATCTGCCACGAGTGTACTCGTGTCTCCCATCCTGAGCCCGCTTCCCACCTCCCTCCCCATCCCACCCCTCTGGGTCATGCCAGTGCACCAGCCCTGAGCACCCTGTATCCTGCATCGAACCTGGACCAGGGATTCGTTTCACATATGATAACATACATGTTTCAATGCCATTCTCCCAAATCATCCCACCTCGCCCTCTCCCACAGAGTCCAAACGACTGTTCTGTGCATCTGTGTCTCTTTTGCTGTCTCGCATACAGGGTTATCGTTGCCATCTTTCTAAATTCCATATATATGCGTTAGTATACTGTATTGGTGTTTTTCTTTCTGGCTTACTTCACTCTGTATAATCGGCTCCAGTTTCATCACCTCATTAGAACTGATTCAAATGTATTCTTTCTAATGGCTGAGTAATACTCCCTTGTGTATATGTACCACAGCTTTCTTATCCATTCATCTCTGATGGACATCTAGGTTGCTTCCATGTCCTGGCTATTACAAACAGTGCTGCAATGAACATTGAAGTACATGTGTCTCTTTCAATTCTGGTTTCCTTGGTGTGTATGCCCAGCAGTGGGATTGCTGGGTCATATAGCAGTTCTATTTCCAGTTTTTTAAAGAATCTCCACACTGAGGAATCTCCACACTGTTCTCCATGGTGGCTGTACTAGTTTGCATTCCCACCAACATCACTAGAGTTTTCTATAAAGATACCTGATTGAAAAATCGTACAGGTATTAGCACTGGTAGAAACCCCAGGTTCTAGACCTGTGCTGTCAGGACAGTAGCCAGTAGCTGTGTGTGGCTCTTGAGCTCTAAGACTGTGACTAGTCTGAATTAAGATGTACTTCCATTAGGGTCTGTGAATTTTGAGTGAAGGAAGGAAGTTTTGGCTGTGCATATGTATTTGAGACATGTATAAATAGATAGAAAATAAAAGTGAGAATAGCTACTGAATAGAAGAACTACGAGCATAGAACCACTGGTCATTTCAACATTTAATAATTAGAAAAAGACAACAGCTAATTCCAATTCAATAGCAAACTAAGACATGTTTTATTTAACTTAAATTAATTTGAGCTTTGCCAGTCTTCCATGTAACTAGTTTTGGCTCAAGAGCTATGGTACATTTAGCCTTCTCCAAATTGAGAGACTATTTCCCTTTTTCTCAAATGCTACAAAGAAGCCTGGAAACATTCACACTGGTAGCAAAAAAAGATACCCTTTCTCTATTGAATAGAACACTATTTTCAGTTATTTATTCATTAAATTATCTATCTGAAAATATGTATTTATTTTTACAAAAAATATATATTTAATTTGTATTTGTACTTACACAGTACAAATTTATAACATATAGAACAGAATTCTGAATTAACTCTATCTTTGAATTATTACATGTATGTGTGTATATCATGTCCAACTCTGTGACCCCATGGACTGCAGCCCGCCAGGCTCCTCTGTCCATGGGATTCTCCAGGCAAGAATACTGGAGTGGGTTGCCATGCCCTTCTCCAGGGGATCTTCCCAACCCAGGGATCAAACCCAGGTCTCATGCATTGCAGGCAGATTCTTTACCATCCGAGCCACCAGGAAAGCCCTAAAATATGTATATTATAATTTAAATTGTGGACTTAGAATGTGGAGGTGATGGAATTCCAGCTGAGCTATTTCAAATCCTGAAAGATGATGCTGTGAAAGTGCTGTACTCAGTATGCCAGCAAATTTGGAAAACTCAGCAATGGCCACAGGACTGGAAATGGTCAGTTTTCGTTCCAATCCCAAAGAAAGGCAATGCAGAGAATGCTCAAACTACTGCATAATTGTACTCCTCTCACATGCTAGTAAAGTAATGCTCAAAATTCTCCAAGCCAGGCTTCAGCAGTACATGAACCATGAACTTCCAGGTGTTCAAGATGGTTTTAGAAAACGCAGAGGAACCAGAGATCAAATTGCCAACATCTGCTGGATCATGGAAAAGGCAAGAGAGTTCCAGAAGAACATCTATTTCTGCTTTATTGACTATGCCAAAGCCTTTGACTGTGTGGATCACAATAAACTGTGGAAAATTCTGAAAGAGATGGGAATACCAGACCACCTGACCTGCCTCCTGAGAAATTTGTATGCAGGACAGGAAGCAACAGTTACAATTGGACATGGAACAACAGACTGATTCCAAATAGGAAAAGGAGTACGTCAAGGCTGTATATTGTCACCCTGCTTATTTAACTTATATGCAGAGGACATCATGAGAAACACTGGACTGGAAGAAGCACAAGCTGGAATCAAGATTGCCGGGAGAAATATCAATAACCTCAGATATGCAGATGATACCACCCTTATGGCAGAAAGTGAAGAGGAACTAAAAAGCCTCTTGATGAAAGTGAAAGAGGAGAGTGAAAAAGTTGGCTTAAAGCTCAACATTCAGAAAATGAAGATCATGGCATCCGGTCCCATCACTTCATGGCAAATAGATGGGGAAACAGTGGCTGACTTTATTTTGGGGGGCTCCAAAATCACTGCAGATGGTGATTGCAGCCATGAAATTAAAAGACGCTTACTCCTTGAAAGAAAAGTTATGACCAACCTAGATAGCATATTCAAAAGCAGAGACGTTACTTTGCCAACAAAGGTCTGTCTAGTCAAGGCTATGGTTTTTCCAGTGGTCATGTATGAATGTGAGAGTTGGACTGTGAAGAAGGCTGAGCGCCGAAGAGTTGATGCTTTTGAACTGTGGTGTTGAAGAAGACTCTTGAGAGTCCCTTGGACTGTAAGGAGATCCAACCAGTCCATTCTGAAGGAGATCAGCCCTGGGATTTCTTTGGAAGGAATGATGCTAAAGCTGAAACTCCAGTACTTTGGCCACCTCATGCGAAGAGTTGACTCATTGGAAAAAACTCTGATGCTGGGAGGGATTGGGGGCAGAAGGAGACGCGGATGACAGAGGATGAGATGGCTGGATGGCATCATTGACTCGATGGATGTGAGTCTGAATGAACTCCAGGAGTTGGTGATGGACACAGAGGCCTGGCGTGCTGCAGTTCATGGGGTCACAAAGAGTGGGACACGACTGAGCGACTGAACTGAACTGAAATGTAACATTGATTATAAAATACAGAAATTATTTTGCAGTGTGAAAACATACGTACAAAAGGCTTCCCAAAGGCTCATGTGTTACTAGTCCATTGTGTGCTGTTGTACTGCCATCCTCAATTGGAACCTCCTTCTCTGGTTCTAAAACAGCTACTGTGCCTCTCACACTAAGTCTTTGTGGAGGAGAAATGAATAAGATTTTTTTCTTTTAAGGAGATGGATGGGAATTCAACCTGTTGCTTTCATTTACTTTCACTGGCCCCGTCTAGTCTCTGGTCATATGGGGCTTCAAAGAATAACAGGAAATATAATCGGCACCTGTAGTAATGAATGTAAGGGGAATTACCAGTTTTCTGTATCAGCCTGCAAAACATTAGATATAAATATAAGAAAGCCTTGTTGTCCTTATATGTGAATAAAATATATGGAAAAAAGATGTACTATAACTATAAAATACATATTGGATTTTGAAGACTTAGTACAAAGGAAAAATTAAGGATTTTGCTAGTATGTTTTTTATTTTGCTTACATGTTGAAATGATAATAGTTGACATTGGTTAAGTGAACTGCCTTGTTCAGACTACTTACACCTGGTTTCCTTTCCCAGTTTTTAGGGTGACCACTGGACAGTGTTAAGTAGCATATGTAGCTCGCTTTCATGATGCTTGTTGTATCTCCATTGGACAGTGCCATTCTAGACTCTAAGCTAGGTCCTCAGGAGGCCAGAAAGCACAAACGTGTACATTAAATAAAATTTAACATGTCATCAGTTTCTCAGAGTGTTATTCTGAAGTGTTTTCTTTGGGAAGGATTAATATGAAGTAAGGTGATGAAATTATGGCATGCTTAGGTTTTGTCACTCAAGAAATAATGTTTTAAACACCTGTTATAAAGCAGGCACTATTCTAAGAACTATTTTATTTATTCTTTGTGAATGAAACAAAGATTGTTGCCTTTGTGGAGCTTACATTCTAGCAGTTAGATCAGAATTAGATGATATGAGTTTGTTTTTCTTGCTCCTTGAACATACTGCTTTTGTTTCAATATGGCTAGTGAATGTGACTCTGTGTGGTAACAGGCTGGGGAAACCTAAAGAAACATTTTCATATATATAAAGTCATACCTAAAATTATTTCATTTAAAATCATCTTCATTACAAATGTATTGCAGGACTGAATTCTCCAATGAATAAATACAGAGAGTTTTAAGCAGATTTTTATTAGGCTGAAAATCAACTTCAAGTTTATAAGGTTATATTTAAAAAGATTCTCTGAGCATCAGTTTTAGTGTGTTTTGGTACTGTTGCACTAGTTGGATTTGTTTTTTCTGCAGAATTTTGGACTACTAACTGAGTATGGTTTTACATGTTCACAATAGAAATGACAGGACCCTGAATGTCTCAAGGCCTGAGCACCAAGCATGGTGGATAAGTACTTAGCGGGTTAACTGAGTTAACTTAACAATTACTTTAGCTCATGATCTTTGGAAGAATAGTTGAATAAATTGTGGATGTTTGGCTTGGCAAAGATTTGGGGATTGTGATATCTGCCTTTAAATAGTTGAAGAACTAGTGAATGGAAGAGGAATTAGACTCTCTTTTTTTAAAATATAAATTTATTTATTTTAATTGGAGGCTAATTACTTCATAATATTGTATTGGTTTTGCCATACATCGACATGAATCTGCCGCAGGTGTACATGTGTTCCCCATCCTGAACCCCCCTCCAACATCCCTCCCCATCCCATCTCTCTGGGTCATCCTAGTGGACCAGTCCTGAGCACCCTGTCTCATGCATCGAACCTGTACTGGTGATTTGTTTCACATATGATAACATACATGTTTCAATGCCATTCTCCCAAATCATCCCACCCTCACCCTCTCCCACAGAGTCCAAAAGACTGTTCTATACACCTGTGTCTCTTTTGCTATCTCGCATACAGGATCCATGGGGTTGCAAAGAGTCGGACATGACTGAGTGACTGAACTGAACTGAACTGATACAGGGTTATTGTTACCATCTTTCTAAATTCCATATATACGCATTAGTATACTGTATTGGTATTTTTCTTTCTGACTTACTTCACTCTGTATAATAGGCTCCAGTTTCATCCACCTCATTAGAACTGATTCAAATGCATTCTTTTTAATGGCTGAGTAACATTCCATTGTGTATATGTACCCCAGCTTTCTTATCCATTCTTCTGCTGATGGACATCTAGGTTGCTTCCATGTCCTGGCTATTACAAACAGTGCTGCGATGAGCATTGGAGTACACATGTCTCTTTCAATTCTGGTTTCCGCGGTGTGGGATTGCTGGGTCATATGGCAGTTTTATTTCCAGTTTTTTAAGGAATCTCCCCACTGTTCTCCATAGTGGCTGTACTAGTTTGCATTCCCACCAACAGTGTAGGAGGGTTCCCTTTTCTCCACACCCTCTCCAGCATTTATTGCTTGTAGACTTTTGGATCTCAGCCATTCTGACTGGCGTGAAATGGTACCTCGTGGTTTTGATTTGCATTTCTCTGATAATGAGTGATGTTGAGCATCTTTTCATCTGTTTGTTAGCCATCTATATGTCTTCTTCGAGAAACGTCTGTTTAGTTCTTTGGCCCACTTTTTGATTGGGCCATTTATTTTTCTGGAATTGAGCTGTAAGAGTTGCTTGTATATCTTTGAGACTCTTAATATGACCCTAGTGGGAAAAATCAGTAGGGCTAGTGAGTAAGATCTTAGGGGAACAAACACTAGATAAATAAAAGTTAAAATATTTAATTATTAGAGGAATATATTGCCTTGTGAGATGGTGAGACTATGACTACAGGTCTTCAGATTTAGACTGTAAAACCATTGGATGGGATTCTGAGTAAAGGGAATTCAGGCTTTGGATAGATGGTTCTGGCAACTCACCAAGGGTCTTTCCAAACCTGAGGTTACATGCCTCGATATTATATGATTCTATGAAAGTGAAATGGAGTTGAAATAGCACACCTTACTCATTTAGGAAAAAAAAATCTGTGCGTTTGCAGTATCTAGTAAATGTTGACTTAGGAAATATACAAAATAAAAATACATAAGCACACTATAAGATACCACTTAGAAATGGCCTAAGGAAAATATTTAGTTCCTATAGTATTCATCTGGTTATTTTCCAGTACCACTTCCTGGTCATTAGCACGGAGTTTAGGCTTCTCCTCAAATCTTAAGTGTAAAGTCCTCTTTCCCTTTCACAATATGTCTTTTGCCATAGCCTCATCCTCTGCCCCCAGAGCTGTGGGGGAGTAAGATGTGAATTATGTTTGCTGGAGGCAAGTATAGAAGTCTCTGTGACCTTGAGGTTCATGGACTTTTCTAAACCTAATTTCCTCATTTATTAAATGTTAGTGAAAGTGTTAGTCGCTCAGTCATGTCTGATTCTTTCCAACCCCATGGACTGTAGCCCACCAGGCTCCTCGGTCCATAGTATTTTTCCAGGCAAGAACACTGGAGTGGGTAACCATTCCCTACTCCAGGGGATCATCCCAATCCAGGGATCAAACCCAGGTCTCCCACATTGCAGGCAGATTCTTTACCATCTGAGCGACCAGAGAAGTTGTTAATACTTTTATCTTAGAGTTGTTGAAAACATTTTTAAATAACACGTAAAGAGTTTAACATATATTATGTATCCACTAACTGTAATATCAAGCTATATATCTGTGTAATTTGCCTGCCTTCTTCCTCATAAACTGCCAGACCAACCCATGAATTTATATACTATCTGGTATCCATCAGCTGACAGGCAATTGCATACTTTAAAAACCATTTACTTAATGGCTGCTAAGCCACACACTGGTGACCACTAGTGCCTGGTAGCTTGAGACAGCTGTCAGTGACAGATAGCAATACTAGTAAACAGACGCTTTGGTTGGTTTTGGTATATAAAAGTTATGAGGAAGTTGCTTTGCACGTGAAAGTTTGAATTGAAACTGTGTTTTGTGATTGTGCAGAACAGCAGTGCTGTCTTTAAATTTTTATTCAAAGGACAGTGAAATAGACCAAGACTGAATTATTGTTATTATTGTTCAGTTGATCAGTCATGTCAGATTCCTTGAGACCCCAAGGACTGTAGCACACCAGGCTTCCCTGTTCTTCAGCATCTCTCAGGGCTTGCCCAAACTCATGTCCATTGATGAGTTGATGATGCTATCCAACCATCTTATCCTCTGTCATCCCCTTCTCCTCCTGCCTTCAGTCTTGCCCAGCATCAGGGTCTTTTCCAATGAGTCCGTTCTTCCCATCAGGTGGACACAGTATTGGAGCTTCAGCTTCAGTATCAGTCCTTCCAATGAATAGTCAGGACAGATTTCCTTGAGGATTGACTGGCTGGATCTCCTTGCTGTCCAAGGGACTCTCAAGAGTCTACTCCAACACCACAGCTCAAAAGCATCAATTCTTTGGCATTGAGCCGCCTTTGTGGTCCAGCTCTCACATCCATACATGACTACTGGAAAAAAAACACAGCTTTAACTAGATGGACCTTCATCGGCAAAGTAACATCTCTGCTTTTTAATATGCTGTCTAGGTTGGTCATAACTTTTCTTCCAAGGAGCAAGCATCTTTTAATTTCATGGCTGCAGTCACCATCTGCAGTGATTTTGGAGCCCCCCAAAATTAAGTCTGTCACTGTTTCCACTATTTCCCCATCTATTTGCCATGACGTGATGGGACCAGATGCCATGACCTTCATATTTTGAATGTTGAGCTTTAAGCCTCTTTCACCTTCATCAAAAGGCTGTTAGTTCTTCTTCACTTTCTGCCATAAAGGTGGTGTCATTTGCATATCTGTTATTGATATTTCTCCCAGCAATCTTGATTCCAGCCTTGTGCTTTATCCACCCTGGCATTTCTCATGATGTGCTCTGCATATGAATTAAATAAGCAGGGTGACAGTATACAGCCTTGATGTACTCCTTTCCCAATTCGGAACCAGTCAGTTGTTCTGTGTCCAGTCCTAACTGTTACTTTTTGCCCCACATACAGGTTTCTTAGGAAGCAGGGAAGGTGGTATGTTATTCCCATCTCTTGAAGAATTTTGCACAGTTTCTTGTGGTCCACATAGTCAAAGGCTTTAGCTTAGTCAGTGAAGCAGATGTTTTTCTGGAACTCTCTTGCTTTTTCAATGATTTAGCCGATGTTGATAATTCGATCTTGGGTTCCTCTGCCTTTTCTAAATCCAACTAGAACATCTGGAAGTTCTCGGTTCATGTACTGTTGAAGCCTCACGTGGAAAATTTTGAACATTACTTTCCTAGCATGTGAACTGAGTGCAATTGCATGATAGTTTGAACATTCTTCGGCATTGCCCTTCTTTGGAATTGGAATGAAAACTGACCTTTTCCAGTCCTGTGGCCACTGCTGAGTTTTCTAAATTTGCTGACATGTTGAGTGCAGCACTTTCATGGCATCATCTTTTAGGATTGGAAATAGCTCAACTGGAATCCCATCACCTCCACTAGCTTTGTTTATAGATACGCTTCCTAAGGCCCGGGATGTCTGGCTCTAGGTGACTGATCACACCATCGTGGTTATCTGGGTCATTAAGATCTTTTTTGTAGAGTTCTTCTGTGTATTCTTGCCACCTCTTCTTAATATCTTCTGCTTCTGTTAGGTCGATACAGTTTCTGTCCTTTATTGTGCCCATCTTTGCATGAAATGTTCCTTTGGTAGCTCTATCTGGAAGAGATCTCTAGTCTTTCCCATTCTACTGTTTTCTTCTATTTCTTTGCATTGATCACTTAGGAAGGCTTTCTTTTCTCTCTGTGCTATTCTTTGGAATTCTACATTCAGATGGATGTATCTTTCCTTTTCTCCTTTGCCTTTAGCTTCTTTTCTTTTCTCAGCCTTTTGTAAGGCCTCCTCAGATAACCATTTTGCCTTTTTGCATCTCTCTTTTCTTGAGGATGGTTTTTATCACAACTTCTTGTACAGTGTTACTAACCTCCATCCATATTTCTTCAGGAACTCTGTCTGTCAAATCTAATCCCTTGAATCTATTTGTCACTTTCACTATATAATCATAAGGAATTTGATTTAGGTCATACCTGAATGGTCTAGAGGTTTTCCCTACTTTCTTCAATTTCAGTCTGAATTTTCCACCAAGGAGTTCATGATCTGAGCCACAGTCAGCTCCCGGTCTTGTTTTTGCTGACTGTATAGAGCTTCTCCATCTTCGACTGCAAAGAACATAAACGGTTTGATTTTGGCATTGTCCATCTGCTGATGTCCGTGTGTAGAGTCGTCTCTTCTGTTATTGAAAGAGAATGTTTGCTATGACCAGTGAATAGAAGTGTATATATCTAGTTAATGGAAAAATCCTAATTTAATTTTGTTATCTCCTTTATTCAGAAATGGCTTTTATCTGTCATCTCTGCTTTCTTTTGTTTAAATTGGGGGAGTAATCTTTTTTGTCATTTTTGTTTCTACTTAACTGGTTTCTATAAGAATTTCTTGACACTCCTAAAAGATTTTTAGGTATATACAGAATGCCCTTTTGATCTTTTCTTTTATCATTTTTTATATGTTTTCAATACAAAAAGTAAAATAAACAGCAAAATGAAGCAAAGAAAAGACAATTATTTATAGCACCAGTAAATCAATAGTAAGGAAAACCACAGGGGTAAAGGCTGCGGGTGGCCAGCAGTAACTTCAGTTATTGCATAGATTAAAAACATATATTTGTCACACACTTTACTATCATGTAGGCCCAGTAGTGCTTTAAAATTATATTTATGGGCCATTTTTTCTCCTGCCAAAGAAATGGTATTACTGGGTAAACCAAACAGCTACTTAGTAGGTCAAAGTAATAGTTAAGAGCAAAAGGTAAACAACTGTAAGGAGAGATCAAATTTCAGGAAGACTGAAGAGATGCAGTCAATTTAGGACACCAGAGTTCTATATTCTTCCTCCTGTCAAACTGCCACAGGCTCACCATTGACCAGAAAAGGCAGGAGCTCAATTTCATATTTCATCTGAGAGTTGGCACTTCTAAGAACCCAGTGCCCATTAGAACCACAATGTGATGGAGGATCAATACTGACTTAAAGGAAATAATGCCTCTTTCTGAACCATAACTGATATTTCCTGTAGCAGAGAGGGTTTTCCCCAAGGGCTGGCAGCCAGAGCCTTACCCTTGCCTTCTTACCTCAGGAAGCATAACAGCTGTTGGCTGAAAGGCTTTCTCATTTAGATGCCAGGTTACATACGTTTATATTTTCTTTTTTCTCAGCGACTTTCCCGGTTCTTGTGTCTTTTCTGTTCCTCAAGAAATGATGCAAAAGTTAACTCAGGATGGTGGGTTGGGCATGGTTTTTTGTTTCTAGCTTTCTTTGTCATCCAAATCTGTATTCTGCCAAGGTCATGTTGGATCCAGCCCAGTTTGTGATTTAAGGCTTTTATTCTCTCTCTCTCTCTCTCAGGTCTAGCAGATTCTCTGTATTTGAGACCCATTCAACTTTTCAGCAATTTCCAACTTTTCATTTAGTTTCAGAAAAAAAAAAACAAAAAACCAAAAAAAACTGTGTGGGACCGCAGAACCAATTCTATAGTAAGAATCACATAAGGAATTAAATTGAAATAAGTGAGTTTCCCTATCTTAAAGGATAATGACATGTATTCTCACCCTGTTTATTTCCACAGAAACATAAATAGTAGATGTGTAGATTGGATTTCCTTACTGGCCTAGGACTAAAAATAGCAGCTGGCCCTGGCCCATCTGTACTCCAATCACCAATGGCCTGGATATTGGCAGTAGTCCTAGATAGATCATACTTCTTTTCACAAACGTCAATTACAATATCTTAAAGGTGAAAAAAAAAAAAAAAAAAAACCTTGGATTTGATTCATAAAATAATAGCACAAATTTCCTGTGTCTGCAGAACTAAGGAAGCATTCTACTTCACCTTAATGTTTTCATCTCCATTTAAAGAGTCCATGTGTCCAAGTGTGTCACCTTGTATTTGGAACTAATTTCACATAAAAAAAAGATACAAGTTACTGGCCTCAAATTGCAATTTATTTCGTAGCTCTGAGCACCTGTGTAGAGTTTTCGCCAACTTGCAGAGTTGAGGTATCACCCTGATGTTTGAAGTGAACCATTTAAAAATTAAGTGCATGTTTTTTGTGTGGAATTTGGGTCTCCAGTTCAGCCCACAGGAAACCACCAATAGCAGACTTTTCCCTGGTGACTCAGATGGTAAAGCGTCTGTCTACAATGTGGGAGACCTGGGTTCAATCCTGGGTCGGGAAGATCCCCTGGAGAAGGAAATGGCAATCCACTCCAGTACTCTTGCCTGGAAAATCCCATGGACAGAAGAGCCTGGTAGGTTATAGTCCATGGGGTCGCAAAGAGTTGGACACGACTGAGTGACTTCACTTCACTGGGTCCAGCCCACAGGAAACCACCAATAGCAGACTTTTAAAATAGTATCAATAGTAATGGCCAAAGATACCTGAACCAACATTGCAATAAAATGTATAAAAGAGAACTTCCAACTTGGGAGCTTTCTCTACTCTAGTTTGCAGTGGGACAGGGGAAAATTAGCCTACCTAATTTCATTTGTACTTTGCAGTTTGGGATGTGACTTCCTCAGTGCTACAGCTTGGGCCTCCCAAGGCTGAGAACCAGGATGGAGACTGTTGGGATGCTGAGAGATAAAGGTGCAGGCTGGAGGGAGGTGTTACCAAGGAATTTCTAACAGCTATACGCTCATTCTAAAAGGAGCTCTCTACTTTCTTTCTTATTTCTTCAGTGGTCTCAGGAATGACCTCTTTTTATGTTATACTCTCTTGTCTATTGCTTCTCAAGAAAGATTCTCCGTCTAAAACCACAGAAGAGTTACATGCCAGCTTGGTTTTTCTTCTTATCACTTTGTGCCTAAAGCTAGCCCAAAACTATCTAAAGTTTTCCCAATAGGGTAGAAACGCGTTAGCCTGTATTGGCTGCCCAGTGTTATCCACGTAATTCTCTGCAGAAGCAGATGGTAAAAGAAAAGCCCATCCTCTGCTGGGCATTTCATCCTTGGATCTGATATAGGTCAAGTAAAGGAGAACAAAAGCATCCAAGGGGTGTGCCGATCTTGTTTTTAGCAACGCTGGTTTACTAGTGGCCTTGACGAGAGCTGTCTCAGAAGAGTAAAGGGTCAGAAGGGAAGACCCCCGGAGAAAAGAATGGCAGCCCACTCCAGCATTCTTGCCTGGAGAATTGCATGGACAGAGAGCTTGGTGGGCTACAGTCCACGGGGTCCCAAATGGTCAGACAGGACTGAGCGTCTGAGCATAAAGGGTCAAAGGCATGATTAGAGCGGGTTCAAGGAAAAAAAGGGAAGAAAGGAAATGAGGCAGCAGTATTGGCAGTTCTTCTGAGATGTTTTGTTACCAAGGCAGCCAACAATGGAAGAGAGAATGGAGCAGGTTGTGGAGACAGAGACATTTCTTCTTTAAAGATTGGGGTCGTTACTGCAGAGTACCTGTATGCTGAGGGAAATGGTTTCTTGAAGAAGGAAACCTTGAAAGTGCAGGAGAGAAGGCACAGCTGCCACAGGATGGAAGTTGGGTGCCCACCCTAAGGCAGGGAGCATGGGGGGAAGGAGTGTGGATGCTGCAGTGAGCAGCTGATGGAGGGTCTCTTCTGATCCCTCTGTGGGTGAGTGAGGTGAAGGTGAAGGGGAGCAGGCTGGGTGTTTGCTGGGAGAGCAGAAGGGAAGAGGGTGGGCTAGGAGAATGGACAAGGAGTGCCAGGGCCCTGTGGGGATAAAGGTTGTACCTGAAGTTCAGAGTCAGGCGTTTAGGTAATACCAGGAGAGAAAAGGAGTCTACGTGTGACCTTGGAGATGCTGAGGTAGCTGACATAGGTACACCATCCACAGAGTTATGCAGGCAGGAAGTCTGTCAGAAAGCATTTTGAAGCATGAGTACAGGACATTGCTATTATGAAACTTAGCTTTGAATTACTTAGCACTTTTTCTTGGCAAAAAGCTTTTTAAATTTCTTTAAGACAGCCTTAGTATCTCCAGAGACAGCATTTGGCTCCTGCCACTGATTTACTCAGTAACTAAGTCTAAGCAAATGATTTAACCTCTTTTTGCTTTTACCTCTCAATCTATAAAATGACAGTGGCAATGTTTCGAGTGCAACAAATGCTTTAAAAATAAAAGTGCTACATAAATACAAGCTATTAATAAAATGGCATTTCAACCTTCATGGGTACGGTCACGAGAAAGTCAGAAAGGTCAGAGCATCTGAACAAGCCTTGGGTGGCAGAAGCCTCACTTGCAAGGCTTGGGCAGAGGAAGGCACAGCCAGATACCTCGAAGGAGCTGTCACCCTCATCCTTGCCTTTAGTTCTCACACCTGCTCTTGGAGTTTGACTATTGAAACCTGAGACTCACAGAGGTGAGCTAACCTGTAAAGCCAAGGGGTGGGACTTGGACTTCAACCCCGATGTACCTTAAAATCCCATGCTGTTTTCATTTTGCCACACGCGGAACTGGGCTTGATACATTATAGCCAGGAAAGGTGTGGAATACTTTATGTACAATATAGACCTATATTTTAGCCAATCAAATCTCTTCTCTGTCATCAAAAATGTAATGAGAGTTGCCCAGCAGCAAAATAAATTATAGTTTGTTGGAGATATCATCATGATGGAGTTGCTTACAAGAACTCAAATGACAAGAAAAGATAGGAACGTTTGGGAAGGAGCAGTAAGCAGACTAAAAATCTGCACTTGGCTACAGTGCAGTTTTCAAACACTTTGGGGCAGGAGAGTTGATGCTAGGAAAAGAAAACCTTTGTGTGTGGTCTTGGGAACTGTAGGAATACAGTGTAAGCTGTGCTTTTTACTGCAAACATGATACGCACGTTATCATTCCTAAGAGAAAGTCACTGCTCTGTAGATTTTTACATTTGAGTAACAATTGCCCAGCTGATAAAGAAGGTGACAGGAAGAGTGTATTTATTTTCTTCCAACAGCTAAAAGGTGATCAGACTTCTAAAATTTGTTGAGATTGTCCAGAGAAGTGAGTAAAATACTCATCCATCACCGGGAACCCCAGACAGGAAATGGCAGTGCAGTAAATACCTTCAGCAGCCGCCTTTTAATGTACAAGCTGTTTTCAGTTGGAATTTTCAGCACTCACATAAAACACACTGTCATGAGTGACTGCTTCTGCTCCAAAGTCATCACTGTTGGGATAATGGAACATCTCTCAGCGAATAACCAAAAAACTTTAAATGTCATGTCAAGTTTGTTGAAGCCATTTTCAGGCCACTTTCAAGGTTATGAAAATATTGAGGGTTCTGTGTTTGTTTTTTTTTGAATTTGAGATCTACATGAGATTACTCATGAAGTTGTACAATGTAAGAGTTAATTAGGAGAAAATCTGTTGCTCTTTGGGAAAGTCAGTTGGCTAGAGTCATTTAGCTGTTAGCTGTTATACCTCTTGCCTCACAGCCTGGAGAAGCTGAGATTGCTGTCACTTACCAGTGAAAGAGTATACATGTGTGTATACTTTACAGGTCTGTATTGATATATGTGTATGCATTTGGCAAATTGTGACATTATTTTGGTTTGCTAAGAAATTTTGACAATTTGATTTTTAATTTCCTGTTAGTTTTTCCTTCTTTTTATTTTCAGAAGGAAATTAATCTCATTATTATTCAAACTAATGCCTGTCTTAGGTGTAGAAATAAATTATTTGCCCAATGCATATTTATTGAGCACCTACTTTGCTCCACAGCCATCCTAGGCACCAGTGTTACAACAGTGTTTAGAACAATCTCCTTGCTGTCAGCGGAGCTTATGTTCTAGTGAAGACATAGACAGCAGACAAGTAAGCAAGTATATGATGTGTCCAGTGGTCATAGGTTCTGTGAAGGGAAAGACGAGGTTAAGACAGAGTGATGAAAAGGTAGAGTGCTCTTTTAGATGGATGATCAGAGATGGCCTCTCTCAATAGCACTTGAGCAGAGACCTGAATGAAATGCAGGACCAACCTTGCTAATAACTGAGTGATGGGCGTTTCAGGCACAAAGGAAGCAGGAAGTAACCATTAATACTAATGAAATAGTTGCCTATTTATATTTTTTAGCTTATTCTTAACCTCTTTGTGTTTATTTTAAATCTACCTTACTCTTGAATATTTTTTAGTTTAGTCTGTCAAAAAGGACTTGTTTGTTGAGAATACTTATTTCAGTGTTTCATAATGTGCACAATCCTTGCTTATCACAGTAATAAGTTTAATGTTTCTTTCTTCCTTACTGTAGGAAATCAGAAGTTGCAGTTGACAGAAGGGTCACGTTCACACTACAATATCAATTGCAGCTCAACAAGGACTGCAGTCGCCAAGGAGCTTAATTATAATCTAGACACTCACACTTCTACACGGAGGACCAAGGCAGTTGAGAAGAAGGAGGCCTGTGATGCAGAAAGCAACAGAGAAAAGGAAATGGGACTTCTTGGCTCTGTTTCTAAAAATGAACCTATTCCTGAAGTTGAAGCCCTGCTGGCAAGATTACGAGCTTTATAAATTAAACTGGTAAAAAAATGATTAAGCCAAATATAAAGGCATGCTCTAAGCTATAACACTTGAAAAAATTGCATTTTATATCAATGACTTTATATAGTTTTAAATTAGGATATATATTAGAAAAATAAAGCTAAATACTTGATTGCAGTGCTTTTCCTATGTACTTGAGGTTTTGGCTTATTCAGGATTGTAATGGGCTTTAAATGCTTTTCTTGTCTCCTGGTGTTTGTGTGTTCTATATTTGGTGGTTGAATTATACATAATGCTTCAGAGAGCAGGTAGGTGGCCAGGTGTTCAGCAGTGTGTCCTTAAGAAAATACCATCTTTTCAAGTCACTATGATTTTTACTTTACTATTTTCAACATTAGTGGACATCAAATCATCAGCCTCCAGTCTTGCTACATACCCATGTATATTCCATGTATGTTATTTATAAAGGGCCAGGTTTCTCCTTAATTGGGATCTGTATGCTATCAACATAGCACGGAAAACATAAGACTGGATCTAATAAAGCTGTGAGGAGATGATTGGTAAGCTCATTATGATCATTGTTGAATCCATGTTAATTAGACCCTGTTGGAGACTGTATGGCAACTGAACACATTTCCAAAACTGATGTAATAGGAATATATGTCCTCTCTTTGCAGAACGCACATACCTTTATGTAAATGGGTGCGATGTCACAGTGCTGCCGAAACTCTTAGGGGAGAGAGCATTTTTCCCCCCTGATAATGATGATTCTGGGATCGAATTGCCATTTTGAAACTTTCCACATTAAGAATTTTTAATTTCTGTGAACAAACTTGAAATTGCAGTTCCTTTGATCTGACAATCAATAACTTTAACAAAAATCTGAAGTATTTCAAGGAAAGTCTTCCTATGTAAAGGCTGAGATTTTATCCCATTAGAGGCATCATTAATTCTATTAATTCTATGTCAAAGAAAATAAACTTTGTTATTTGCACTAAATAAAAAATGTTGCACCTTTTTGTTTTGTAATTAGCATATTCTGTGGATTAGGGGAAAGAGACTGTGCTTTACGGTCTATCTAAGCATCTCTTTTGCTTTATGACATGCAGTAAGCAAGTGACTGCTCTTTTACCTTCAGTTAAAAAGCAGTTATATGCAACTAGTCTGGTGAGGTCCACTGCTTTTTATTTCCTTGTTTAAGTTGCCACCTCCTTTCAGCTCCAAGTTAATAAAATTAATTAATTAGAACAATGAACCAGGCCCTGTGTATAGACACTGGGGAATAGAGTGTGATCCATAGTCAAGGTGGGAATAAATTGTTCTCATCTGTGTTGCTGAAATGTGCATTTTACCCTCCAGTTGCAATTCCTATTTTCCTGAGAGCACATCTTAAAAATCAGGAAAGGTGAAGGATATCTACTCATTCAAGCAGACAGGAGCCCTTCACAGCAAGGAAGGAAGCTAAATGAAGGAATCCTGACTATCTGGTCTTCACATGATTTTGCAAAGGCTTGAGATTTTCAGAAACAAAACTAAAATTCAACCTAAAAGTTTGGACACACCAAATGGCAGGTAAGTGTCAATTTAGGACTGGGGAGCAGACACAGGCCGCCTGGCCAGTAAAGGAGAGTGAATTTTAACACAGTCTCCCAGGGGTGGAGGAAGGCAGAGAAGCCCCGAAACTGAGCAGTCTGCCCCAGGGCATCTGTGTGCAGAGGCTGAAGGACATGCTCAGGCCTGGACAGGAGGCTGCAGCTGTGAGGGGAAGCACAGGACAGTCGACAGAGGTAAGACGCAACCAAGAAACACTGGTTTCTGATGCAAGTGTGTTTCCTCCAAAAATAAGCAAAGAGGTATAATTAGGATTTTTAAAGTCATAAGATTCCTTTAGTCAACTGTGGATGAAAACCATAGCAAGGCAGACCTTGAGATACAGTTGTGTTTCTGAGCAAGGAGATTTTGCTTATTTGAATTAGTGGATAAAAAGTCAGAATCTTGACAAAGATGCTCCACCCAAGCTAGTGACACACCCCAAAATAGATTCCCTTCCCCTTTCTCTCAAGTCAAAGGAGAGAATTTGGCAAGAACACAGACAACTAAGTGATCATCAGGGGGTCCAAAAGCAAAGACCTGCTTGTGGGAAGCCACAAGTTTCCCAATAAATTATTTAAAATAATTTAAAAATGAGAAAAGCAATCTAATCATATACACATATATATCCTTTTCTTAACATGTATTTGAATAGTTAAAATATGCCAAACATCTAATGTTTATGTTAGGAAGTAAACATTTCAGTAATTTATCTGAAAAAATTCTGCTAAAGCAAAAAAATGCAATTATTTATACTAAGTAAATCTAAAACCCTTTGTTGTTACCATAGTGTTTATTGAAAAATGAGAGTTATTAATGATTTCAAAATGTTAGTTTAGCCACAAATGATTATTTCTTAGGTGATTCATTCTCATTTTAAAATATCATGCTCAGCCACTTCAGTTGAGCCCACCAGGCTCCGCTGTCCATGGGATTCTCCAGGCAAGAACACTGGAGAGAGTTGCCATTTCCTTCTCCAGGGGATCTTCCCCACCCAGGCATCAAACCCAAGTCTTCTGCATCTCCTGCATTGCAGGCGGATTCTTTACTACTGCACCACCAGGGAAGCCCGTAAAATATAATTCAGTGTAGATCTGAGTTTACTAGTTAGAAACTAAATCTATAATGTACAAATCTTTCATCTTATTAAACTCTCCTTTATAGGTAAGCATCAGTGGATTTTGGTGGTAAGTTTTGTGGCAACCTTTTGTACAGAGTGTAACTTTTGGAAGGTTGTAGGTCTTAATATATAAAAGGCTAATGTGAATGAAAATTTCTAAAACTGGCATTCATTGTCTTTTTCTTCATGTTAATTATTAAAAATTTTGAGATCCAGGAATTGTAGCTATCAGTGACCCACTCTTTATTTTTGTCTGGTGAATTGGTCAATGGTAGCTGTTACACACACTTGCCAGGCATGACTATTCTTAAAATAGGTTCTAGGGCCAAACTGTTCAATCATTATACTCAAGAGCTACTGTTTAGCAAAACACGTGGAACTGCCAAAGAGTCACAGTGACTGGATGACATTTCAGAATTGAATCCAAATCTCCCCATAAAAAGAAAATAATGGAACCTTAAACCATAAAACTTCATTATTCCTAAGTAGGCCATTGCCTTTTAAAGTGGATGTAAGGGAAGAGGTTAGAGCTAAGGTGGGAATGGAGTTTGAGGTAGAATGAAAGTGAGCCATGCCCCTAATTAGAGTTTGACTGTGAGGGTCTCTTTGCCTGCTACTCACCTTGTTAGATTTTGAGCGTCACATTTGGCTTCATACTCTCCTTTCAGCATCTCCATGATGACAGGAGCTTAAAAGGAATCTTAATTTATTTCAGAAAACCATAAAATGATATTTTTTCCCCTTTACTGTCCATTTTGAAATTCTAGCCATTGTATAAAAATGCTTTGAAAATTCCAGAAATTGTCTTCCTCCAGTGAATATCATTAACATAAATCCAGGTTCCTACAGATCTATGTTGTTATACATGTTATGCTATTTGATATCTAAATTTTTTAAAGGGATTCTGATGATGAAATTGGAAGTCAGATTATTAGATTATCACTTCAGGACTGCCTAATCATTTTCCTTTACAACAGCCTTGTAATATATTATGTGTTATTTAAGTTTCAAAGTGAAAGTGTTAGTCACTCAGTCGTATCCGACTCTTTTTGACCCCATGACAATAGCTCGCCAGGCTCCTTTGTCTATCGGTTCAGTTCAGTTCACTTGCTAAGTCATGTCCAACTCTTTGCAACCCCATGGACTGCAGCACACCAGGCCTCCCTGTCCATCACCAACTCCTTGAGTTTACTCACACTCATGTCTGTTGAGTCAGTGATGCCATCCAGCCATCTCATCCTCTGTCGTCCCCTTCTCCTGCTCTCAATCCTTCCCAGCATCAGGATCATTTCCATTGAGTCAGCTCTTCACATCAGGTGGCCAAAGTATTGGAGTTTCAACTTCAGCATCAATCCTTCCAATGAACATTCAGGACTGATTTCCTTTAGGATGAACTGGTTTGATCTCCTTGCAGTCCAAGGGACTCTCAAGAGTCTTCTCCAACACCACAGCTCAAAAGCATCAATTCTTCAGCACTCAGCTTTCCTTATAGTCCAACTCTCACATCCACACACAACTACTGGAAAAAACATAGCTTTGACTAGATGGACCTTTGTTGGCAAAGTAATGCCTTTCTTTTCAATATGCTATCGAGGTTGGTCATAACTTTTCTTCCAAGGAGCAAGCGTCTTCTAATTTCATGGCTATAATCACCATCTGCAGTGATCTTGGAGCCCAAAGAAAATAAAGTCAGCCACTGTTTCCACTCTTTCTCCATCTATTTGCCATGAAGTGATGGGACCAGATGGGTCTGACAGAATGTGGTCCACTGTAGAAGGGAATGGCAAACCACTTCAGTATTCTTGCCTTGAGAACCCCATGAACAGTATGAAAAGGCAAAATGGTAGGACACTGAAAGATGAACTCTCCAGGTCGGTAGGTGCCCAGTATGCTACTGGTGATCCGTGGAAAAATAACTCCAGAAAGAATGAAGGGATGCAGCCAAAGCAAAAACAACACCCAGTTGTGGATGGGACTGGTGAGAGAAGCAAGGTTCGATGCTGTAAAGAGCAATATTGCATAGGAACCTGGAACGTTAGGTCCATGAATCAAGGCAAATTGGAAGTGGTCAAACGAGATGGCAAGAGTGAATGTCGACATTCTAGAAATCAGTGAACTAAAGTGGACTGGAATGGGTGAATTTAACTCAGATGACCATTATATCTACTACTATGGGCAGGAATCCCTTAGAAGAAATGGAGGAGCCATCATAGTCAACAAAAGAGTCCGAAATGCAGTACTTGGATGCAATCTCAAAAATGACAGAATGATCTCTGTTCGTTTCCAAGGCAAACCATTCAATATCACGGTAATCCAAGCCTATGCCCCAACCAGTAACACTGAAAAAGCTGAAGTCAAACATTTCTATGAAAACCTACAAGACCTTCTAGAACTAACACCCAAAGAAGATGTCCTTTTCATTATAGCGGACTGGAATGCAAAAGTAGGAAATCAAGAAACACCTGGAATAACAGGCAAATTTGGCCTTGGAATACAGAATGAAGCAGGGCAAAGGCTAATAGAGTTCTGCCAAGAGAACATACTGGTCATAGCAAATATCCTGTTCCAACAACACAAGAGAAGACTCTACACATGGACATCACCAGATGGTCAACACCGAAATCAGATTGATTATATTCTCTTCAGCCAAAGATGGAGAAGCTCTATACAGTCAGCAAAAACAAGACCGGGAGCTGACTGTGGCTCAAATCATGAACTCCTTATTGCCAAATTCAGACTGAAATTGAATAAAGTGGAGAAAACCAATAGACCATTCAGTATGACCTGAATCAAATCCCTTATGATTATACAGTGGAAGTGAGAAATAGATTTAAGGAACTAGATCTGATAGACAGAGTACCTGAGGAACTATGAACGGAGGTTTGTGACATTGTATAAAAGACAGGAATCAAGACCATCCCCAAGAAAAAAAAATGCAAAAAAAGCAAAATCGCTGTCTAAGGAGACCTTACAAATAGCTGTGAAAAGAAGGGAAGCAAAAAGGAAAGTTATACCTATTTGAATGCAAAGTTCCAAAGAATAGCAAGAAAAGATAAGAAAGCCTTCCTCGGTGATCAGTGCAAAGAAATAGCGGAAAACAATACAATGGGAAAGATTAGAGATCTCTTCAAGAAAATCAGAGGTACCAAGGGACCATTTCATGCAAAGATTGGCTCTATAAAGGACAAAAATGGTAGGGACCTAACAGCAGCAGAAGATATTAAGAAGAGGTGGCAAGAATACACTGAAGAACTGTACCAAAAAAAGGTCTTCATGACCCAGATAATCATGATGGTGTGATCACTCACCTAGAGCCAGATATCCTGGAATGTGAAGTCAAGTGGGCCTTAGGAAGCATCACTGTGAACAAAGCTAGTGGAGGTGATGGAATTCCAGTTGAGCTATTTCAAATCCTGGAAGATGATGCTCAGAAAGTGCTGCACTCAAAAGGCCAGCAAATTTGGAAAACTCAGCAGTGACCACAGGACTGGAAAAGGTCAGTTTTCATTCCAATCCCAAAGAAAGGCAATGCCAAAGACTGCTCTAACTACCACACAACTGCACTTGATCACACACTAGTAAAGTAATGCTCAAAATTCTCCAAGCCAGGCTTCAGCAATACATGAACTGTGAACTTCAAGATGTTCAAGCTGGTTTTAGAAAAGGCAGAGGAACAAGAGATCAAATTGCCAACATCTACTGGATCACCGAACAAGCATCAAGGCTGTATGTTGTCACCCTGCTTATTTAACTTATATGCAGAGGACATCATGAGAAATGCTGGGCTAGAGGAAGCGCAAGCTGGAATCAAGATTGCCGAGAGAAATATCAATAACCTCAAATATGCAGATGACACCACCCTTATGGCAGAAAGCAAAGAAAAACCAAAGAGCCTCTTGATGAAAGTGAAAGAAGAAAGTGAAAACGTTGGCTTAAAGCTCAACATTCAGAAAACTAAGATCATGGCTCTCATCCCATCACTTCATGGCAAATATATGGGGAAATAGTGGAAACAGTGGCTGACTTTATTTTGGGGGGCTCCAAAATACTGCAGATGGTGATTGCAGCCATGAAATTAAAAGATGCTTACTCCTTGGAAGGAAAGTTATGACCAACCTAGATAGCATATTGAAAAGCAGAGAGATTACTTTGTCAACAAAGGTCCATTTAGTAAAGGCTATGGTTTTTCCAGTGGTCATGTATGGATGTGAAGAGTTGGACTATAAAGAAAGCTGAGCGCCGAAGAATTGACTCTCTTGAGTTGTTGGAGAAGACTCTTGAGAGTCCCTTGGACTGCAAGGAGATCCAACCAGTCCATCCTAAAGGAGATCAGTCCTGGGAGTTCATTGGTAGGACTGATGTTGAAACTACAACTCCAATACTCTGGCCACCTGATGCAAAGAGCTGATTCATTGGAAAAGACCCTGATGCTGGGAGGGATTGAGGGCAGGAGGAGAAGGGGACAACAGAGGATGAGATGGTTGGATGGCATCACTGACTCAATGGACAAGGGTTTGGGTGGACTCTGGAAGTTGGTATGGACAAGAATGCCTGGTGTGCTGCCGTTCAAAGGGTCACAAAGAGTCGAACACGACTGAGCAAATGAACTGAAGTGAACTGATGGGACCAGATGCCATGATCTTAGTTTCCTGTCCTTCGGGATTCTCTAATCAAGAATGCTGGAGTTGGTTGCCATTCCCTCTCTGGAGAATCTTCCTAGGGATTGAACCCATGTCTCCTACATTGCAGGCAGGTTCTTTACCATCTAAACCACTGGGGAAGCCTCATTATGTAAGTCTATTATGTACTTAGTTTTTTTTTTTTAATTATATATAAAGTTTGAGACTTTTCATTTTCTCTTGGTATTTTTTATTCCATGTTATGTTTGGATTAAAAACCTATTTATGAAAATTTCTTTTCCCTTGTTTTCTAACTATGTGTTACTAAAAATTTATTTTAAAATGTATCTCCAATGACAATCTAATCTTAATATTTTATATATAATTTGTGTGTGATTGGTGGTCAAATATAAAGAAGCTATAACAAAATAAACAGATTGAATCAAGCATCATGGTGAATTACTTCTTGAGAAGGGGACCAAGTTCTCAGGTGAGTGTGTCTAGTTAATTTTCCCTGAAGTGTCTGTTTTCAGCAGCATGGCTGATCCTGATAGAACAGGTCTATCTTTATGTAAAAAAAAAAAAAAAAAAGTATATTAACCAGAAATGTTTAGTAGCATACATATTTAACTTAATATATTTAATAATACATATAAAGGCAAGTTATAGATGGTGTAGATATATTAATATGGAAATTATTATTTACATGCTTTGTCATAATTTCAAAGTTTGGTATGTGTAAAGCATTCTCTGTTAAAATATATCAAAATCTGGCAACAAAATTTAGAAATCATAATTAAAGTACCTGACTTCTGAGGGAAGCTCAATTTTAAAATGAGGCATTTCTTCCCCTTCCCTTCTGTCAGGGACAAATACTTGACCTTTTCCATACAAAACCAAGCAGGTGCCTAATAAAAGCAAACAGGTGCCTCTCCAGCCTGAAATTAACGGCGTCTTTGGAGGGCCGCATCCTGACTCCCTTCCTCTGCTTCATGACCTAACAAGGGCCATTCTGATGCCTGCGAGAGCGCTGACTGACGTCCCACGCCTGCGGCCTAGTCTGAGCGTGCGAGTCCAATCTGACTGACGATAAATAAAATCTTGTCGTACTCTTATAGGATGTTTGGCAAGGACAAGAATTAAGGCGCTTTCATAAGTCCCCAAGGAATCTGGTGATATTTCTAACGTGATCTCACACATCATTCTGTCCCGCCTGACCTTCCTTGTATCACCCTCCTGAATTATAGCTTGTATCCATTACCCTCCCCTCCTTCCACAGCCTCTCCTCCAGATAAAGGAGTGCTGACCTGAAGAAAACAAATCTGGGTTTTTTTCAAGTTTATAAGAAAGTCAGTTAAAGTGTCCTGGAACTCGCTCCATATGTTTTCTGCCAAACATTTACTGCCTCCATTAGATTAAATGTATGTCTCACATTATGAAATTCATCCTGAAGATCTCTTAGAGGTTAAAGGACCTCACAGAGAGGGTCCAGCTTCATACCTTAATCATTTCTGGGGTCTCAGGATGTTATAAGAAACATTATGTATTCACCCAGTTCACCAGTCTTCCACCCACTTCTTCAATGATTAGTTCCTTTATCCTGACAGTCACTCGGGAGAGTTGCCTTTCAGGTACTTTCTCATGATTCCACTTAGAAAGGGAGTTTTTTGATATGTTCTAATGGCTTTCCTCACACTCTCCAGAGAAGCTTAACAACTTCTGTCTGATGTGCCGGAGAGCACACTTAAGTAAGAAGAGGCACACTTCAAGGACACTGTTAACCATAAGGATGTTAGTGGCTCATGGGAACAGCATCCAAGCCTATAGAGACCACAGACCCAGTTCAGGAGGGCAACTGTAGTTAGGATGAGTGTTCCCTGGGCCTGCCCCAGGTAGAGCATGAGGAAGGTAATGTTTGATGCTAAGTGCTCCTGATAAGTTGAGCTTCTCCATCCTTATGGCTTCTCCTCCTCTATACGTGAACCTCCTTTGAGTTCTTTATGTGGATGATAACAGCATTTGCTCCTTAGAAGGAAAGTTATGCCCAACCTAAACAGCGAATTAAAAAGGAGAGACATCACTTTGCCAACAAAGGTCCGTCTAGTCAAGGCTATGGTTTTTCCAGTAGTTATGTATGGGTGTGAGAGCTGGACCATAAAGAAAGCTAAGCACTGAAGAACTGATGCTTTTGAACTGTGGTGTTGGAGAAGACTTTTGAGAGTCCCTTGGACTGCAAGGAGATCCAACCAGTCCATTCTAAAGGAGATCAGTCCTGAGTTTTCATTGGAAGGACTGATGCTAAAGCTGAAGCTCCAATACTTTGGCCACCTCATGCAAAAAGTTGACTCATTGGAAAAGACCCTGATGCTGGGAAAGATTGAGGGCAAGAGAAGGGGATGACAGAGGATGAGATGGTCGGATGGCATCACTGACTCAATGGACATGAATTTGAGCAAGCTCCAGGAGATAGTGAAGGACAGGGAGGCCTGGTGTGCTGCATTTTGTGGGGTCACAGAGTAGTGGATATGACTTAGCGACTGAACAACAAAGAACAGCAGTGTTACTGCTGAGGGCACGTGCATTTTACATATGACCTATAAGAGTCGAAGACCTACTAAAGGAGAACTGAGAAGAGACACAGTGAGGGAGTCTACACCCACACGCTGAACGGAACCCTGCATCCCACCCTACCCTTAATTCTTTCTGTCGGACGCTGCTGCCATCTTGTCTTCAGGGAGCCAGTTCCCCTTGACTGCTGAGGTCAAAGCATGGACAGAAGTCCCTTTTCTCCATCCTCCTGCAGAGCTGAGAAAAGATGGGATTTTGAAAACATTTAACAAAGCTCTGAGTAGAAAAGCAGAGGGACAGACAGAGGTAGAAGGAAGTATCGGGACGTCCAAGCTAGTCAGAGTTACCCTCCACAGCAAGCAGTCCCCTCTTATTTTGAGACGAAGCTGGGGCCTGCAGTCCTCTGGTAGGAGGGGTCTAGTGACCCATTCCGGAGGCACCACCCGCCCTGTGGCAGCTTCGGTTGTCCTCCAGAATGGCAGCCACTGATTCAGTTCCAGGGTCCTGGCCCACACACTCATCAGGGTTGTCTGGGCACTGTATATGGGGGGTGTTGTTCGCTCAGTCATGTCTGACTTTATTACCCTGTGAGCTATAGCTTGCCAGGCTTCTCTGCCCATGGAATTCCCAAGGCAAGAACACTGGTGTGGGTTGCCATTTCCTTTTCCAGATCTTCCCAACACAGGGATCAAATCCGTCTCCTGTGTTGCAGGCAGAATCTTTACTGTCTGAGCCCCTAGGGAAGCCCGTGGGTATTTTAGCCTTGCCTAAACAGAAACAAGACGCCAGGCCTTTCTTGAACTGTATGGGGTTGACACTGTACAGACCCCGGGTTTGACGTCTTTGTTGATTTGTGTTTGGGGAGGTGCACTGACTGCAGGATGTGGGTGGGTCAGAAGCCTGCACATGTGTGGGGTGTTAGGAGGAGGGCCAAACAGGCCACCAGGGTCAGAGGAGGTTCGCTGAGGGTGCAAGCGGGGCGTTCTCCATGCCGAGGGCTAGAAACAGTGCAGACGCAGAAACAGTGGGCCTGTGTTCACAGCACGGGAGGACTCAGGACGGGCTCGCGGCCTGCCGGTCTCTGCACGACTAGTGCGAAAAAGATAGCAAACTTACCCTGTGTGTCTCCAGAGGACAGCGCTGGTGCCAACAGCCTAGCTGGAAAAGTATCTCAACCACAGAGCTCCCCAGAGATGAGAGGCTACCCGTCACAGTTAGGAAGTCATCGAGCCTTAGAATTCAGGCACGTCATTGTGACGGACTTTGAGTCATCTTCAAACCTCTGTTCCGCACCTAAGTGAACGGACTTGCCCGCCCCCAGCCCCCACCCCAGGAGCCTGTCTCCTGATCTGAGAGCTCCCGCCCTCCTCACACAGCCGCCCTCACCAAGCCACCAGAGCGAGCGAAGGCTGGCCTCTGACCGGGAGAGTGGAGGAAGCTATGACTCAGGTAGAGGGTGGGCAGGTACAAGCCCTGCAGGATGTCATCGCTCTCAGAATCTGGGTTCAGTGATTGTATGGAGTCATAAGTGGGCCCCCAGCCTGGGGCTTATCACCTCCCTGCCGTCACACACTCTGCTTATCTCTTTGCGGAACATAGTAATTGTCTTGGTTTATTCATGTACTTGAACCAAGTCTTGCAACTGAAATAAATCAGCCCACCCCTAGAAAGAGTCAGACACGACTGAGCCGCTGAACTGAACCCTGGAAAGAAGCGGTCTGGAAAGGCAGAGAGTTTAGTGGGAAAGAGCTTCTGAGGACCTGGGCCATGAGGCTGCCTTGGTCTGAGCCACACAGCTGCTCACCCCCGGCACGTGGAAAACACTGATTGTGGGCTCCACGTTGTCCAAGGGTGTCATGTGTCTTACCTCACTTATGCGTGTAACAGCCTCACAAAGAAGAGTTGTTCTCAGAGCTCGTTTTACCAGTGAACAAGTAGAGAAGTTAAGGAATTTATCCATGGTCACCAGTCAATACAGACTGAATTCAGAATTACAACCTAAGCATTCCAAAACTTCAGACCCTGCAATCTTATATCCTGTCTCCCTTTGCGATTGTAAAATATCTTCCAGAAAAACACCAGAGCTAAGACTCAAACACCCTGCCCGCTCCGTGTTTTGCAGTTAGTTGCCATTAGAGATGACTCACCACTCAGCTTCATTACTTTGTTTGGAAATGCTACGATTTCCCAGGATCTGCTATACTTACATACCAAAGATGAAAAGAGATAATTTTATAAAATATTTCTCATTTAATTCCTGTCATCAGTGCTTCTCTTTGAGTACAGTATTGTCAAATAATCACATAAATATACGGCAACTAATTTTAAACATGAATATCTGTTGCCATTGCTGGTCAAAATGACAGGAACGTCGGGTCCTCTGAGGTTGATC
The DNA here is from genome assembly GCF_001704415.2 of Capra hircus. Lineage (NCBI taxonomy): Eukaryota > Metazoa > Chordata > Mammalia > Artiodactyla > Bovidae > Capra > Capra hircus. The sequence continues at coordinate 83,786,544 of NC_030819.1, read as the reverse complement.
AACTTTGCAGACACCGCTCCCACAAGGAATGCTTCTGCACAGATAAACAGCTTGTCAAGCCCTCTGTGTTTTGAAGACTTGTGAGATTTCTGTTAGTATGGTACGTACAAAAAATGAGTTCTTCCCAAACCGTTAGCCTCTCAACAAAATAACAATGTACATCATTTTTGTTTTTCCCTTGGCTTCCTTTTTTCTTTCTGAATATGGGGGGAAATGGAAGTACAATACATAAGTCATAATTTTGACAAGACATTTTTTTGCCAAAATAATCACTTTGCTTAAAATAGGCCTTTTAATAACATCTAGAAAATTGAGTACATTTGAGTTTGAGGTTGTTTTAAAAATAAATTCATAATGTGTAGTTTTTAGAAGGTGGGCCACTCATCAAGATATTTCTCGTATCTCCGATTAGTACTGAGCAGTGCACTTTGGAATAACATATTTTGAGAGATTTCTGAATTCCATTATTTGAATGAGCAGCAATTTATGTTCCACTCATATGGAAGATAAGAGATTTATTGTAGATGAACTGAACCATTATTGTCTTCCCTATATATGCTTTTTCTATTCTGTATCTAGCAATACTAACAAATAATTGAATTTTTTAAAAGACAATTTAAATGAAAATCAAATTTGCCTGTTATTACTAAAACATATAAGGTTTCTATTTGTCTATCTTTTTTGTCCTCAAATGTAATTCTTCTGAAATTAAAAGTTACTGACATCATTCTTACACACAAATCTCATGGCTTACATATCCATTATCTGACTTGCTTATTTTTTTTGTCTTTTTTTTTTTTTACTTGCTTATAGAAAACAAGCTCTATACTTTGTTAACTACCATATCTTCAGTGTCCTGCATGATACCATAAAGCTCATTAAAATTTACTTCTACTGTGTTGAAAATAATAAATGATTTATATGTTTATAAAATATCAATTAGATGCAAGGGCCCATCATAAGCTATTCAGATATGAATCCTTCTGGAAGCCCACTCAGTCAATAATGCCCAGGACTCTGCTGAGAACTGGGGACATAAGGAGGAGAAACCCTGCCATTAAGAGGTGTATAATTCACCAAGGAAGACAAACAGGATAGATGTGCTTGGGCTAAGAAACAGGCTTTAGGAGAATATGATGGGAGTCTAACTGGGCTAATGGGGGGCAGGTTGGGGAAGCTCTCCTGGGTGGTGACTTCAAGTGGAGAGGATGGTAAACCTCTCCAGAGAGAGAGAGAGCTCCAGATAGAAGGAACAACATCCACAGAGGTTTTGCAGATGCAAACTGCAAGAAATTTTCATTTAGGGGCACAAAATAGGTATGATGTTGAGTGGAAGCTAATCAAGCCAGCATCCTGCTTCCTCTATAACACACAGACATATGTTTTTCTTGAACCATTGGAATTTTTTTTTAACTTGACAGGAGGTTGAATAAATTTCATTGAGCCACCTACACAAGGAAAACAACTATTACTCATGGTATCAAACATCCTTCAGTTTTGTTTCATCTTTATAAACGCAAAATGTAACCAAATTAGGAAGCTTCAAATTTTTATTAATTTTACATGCATCGAGGTTTATATTTAAGGCATTCGAAGGTGAACATCTGTTACTATATTAATTCTGGTAAAAAGTTAGTCTGCACCAAATTATCTCGGTATTTAAGGCAAGCATATCACCTTCCTACTGATACATTTTCAGTATATGCTTTCATGTGTTTATTTTAGAAAACAGCCATAGGGTTTAAGATTCAGTATGTCTCTAACTTTTAACACTACTGGTACATGCCATTAGATCACCCACACCACTGTAGGACATACATTCTTTAGAAATGATAGGGAGGAAAAAATAAAGAGTATGTAGAAATAAGCATTTTGCTTGATTTTTCAGAGAACTCTATTTTTTTTTTCCTCCATAGATGCATACTTTTCTAACAAATGCTAACAGTGATATTTTCTCTAAGACTCATGCAGGCAAGGTTGTATGCACTAGTGAAGTGAAATCGCTCAGTCGTGTCTGACTCTGCGACCCCATGGACTGTAACCTACCAGGCTCCTCTGTCCATGGGATTTTCCAGGCAATAGTACTGGAGTGGATTGCCATTTCCTTTTCCAGCGGATTTTCCCTACCCAGGGTTCGAACCCGGGTCGCCTGCATTGTAGACAGACACTTCACTGTCTGAGCCACCAGGGAAGTCCTAAAAAGTGAAAGTGAAGTCCCTCAGTCATGAAAGTGAAGTCGCTCAGTTGTGTCCAACTCTTTGCAGCCGCATGGACTATAGCCTACTAGGCTCCTGTCTCCATGGGATTCTCCAGGCAAGAATACTGGAATGGGTTGCCATTTCCTTCTCCAGGGGAGATTCTCAACCCAGGGATTGAACCTGGGTCTCCCACATTGCAGGCAGACGCTTTAACCTCTGAGCCACCAGTGAAGCCCAAAGCCAAAGATGTTGAAGAAGAGTAACAAATAGGTCAATTTGTCTGATTCACCAACTCATAGCATAAAGCAAGATAAGTGAAAGTGAAAGTCACTCAGTCCTGTCTGACTCTTTGTGACCCCATGGACTATACTGTCCATGGAATTCTCCAGGCCAGAATACTGGAGTGGGTAGCCTTTCCCTGCTTTCTTCAATTTCAGTCTGAATTTGGTAATAAGGAGTTCGTGCTCTGAGCCACAGTCAGCTCCTGGTCTTGTTTTTGTTGACTGTATAGAGCTTCTCTATCTTTTGCTGCAAAGAATATAATCAATCTGATTTCGGTGTTGACCATCTGGTGATGTCCATGTGTAGAGTCTTCTCTTGTGTTGTTGGAAGAGGGTGTTTGCTATGACCAGTGAATTTTCTGGGCAAAACTCTATTAGTCTTTGCCCTGCTTCATTCCACATTCCAAGGCCAAATTTGCCTGTTACTCCAGGTGTTTCTTGACTTCGTACTTTTGCATTCCAGTCCCCTATAATGAAAATGTCATCTTTTTTGGGTGTTAGTTCTAAAAGGTCTTTTAGGTCTTCATAGAACCGTTCAACTTTAGTTTCTTCAGCATTACTGGTTGGGGCATAGACTTGGATTACTGTGATATTGAATGGTTTGCCTTGGAAACGAACAGAGATCATTCTGTCATTTTTGAGATTGCATCCAAGTACTGCATTTCAGACTCTTTTGTTGACCATGATGACTACTCCATTTCTTCTGAGAGATTCCTGCCCGCGGTAGTAGACATAATGTTCATCTGAGTTAAATTCACCCATTCCAGTCCATTTTAGTTCGCTGATTCCTAGAATGTCGATGTTCACTCTTGCCATCTCTTGTTTGACCACTTCCAATTTGCCTTGATTCATGGACCTGACATTCCAGGTTCCTATGCAATATTGCTCTTTACAGCATCGGACATTGCTTCTCTCACCAGTCACATCCACAGCTGGGTATTGTTTTTGCTTTGGCTCCATCCCTTCATTCTTTCTGGAGTTATTTCTCCACTGACCTCCAGTAGCATACTGGGCACCTAGTGACCTGGGGAGTACCTCTTTCAGTGTCCTACCACTTTGCCTTTTCATACTGTTCATGGGGTTCTCAAGGCAAGAATACTGAAGTGGTTTGCCATTCCCTTCTCCAGTGGACCACATTCTGTCAGACCTCTCCACCATGACCCACCCGTTTTGGGTTGCCCCACGGTCATGGCTTAGTTTCATTGAGTTAGACAAGGCTGTGGTCCTAGTGTGATTAGAATGACTAGTTTTCTGTGAGTATGGTTTCAGTGTGTCTGCGCTCTGATGCTCTCTCGCAACACCTACCATCTTACATGGGTCTCTCTTACCTTAGGCATGGGGTATCTCTTCACGGCTGCTCCAGCAAAGCACAGCCTCTGCTCCTTACCTTGGATGAGGGGTATCTCCTCCTGCTGCACTTCTTGACCTTCAACATGGGATGGCTCCTCTAGGCCCTCCTGCGCCCGCACAGCCACCACTCCTTGGGCGTGGGGTTGCTCCTCCTGGCCGCCGCCCCAGGCCTCAGACACGAGATCATGACTCCTTATTACCAAATTCAGACTGAAATTGAAGAAAGCAGGGAAAACCGCTACACCATTCAGGTATGACCTAAATCAAAACGCTTATGATTATACAGTGGAAATGAGAAATAGATTTAAGGGTCTAGATCTGATAGATAGAGTGCCTGATGAACTATCAAATGAGGTTTGTGACATTGTACAGGAGACAGGGATCAAGACCATCTCCATGGAAAAGAAATGCAAAAAAGCAAAATGGCTGTCTGGGGAAGCCTTACAAATAGCTGTGAGAAGAGAAGCAAAAAGCCAAGGAGAAAAGGAAAGATATAAGCATCTGAATGCAGAGTTCCAAAGAATAGCAAGAAGAGAAAAGAAAGCCTTCTTCAGCGATCAATACAAAGAAATAGAGGAAAACAACAGAATGGGAAAGACTAGAGATCTCTTCAAGAAAATTAGAGATACCGAGGGAACATTTCATGCAAAGATAGGCTCGATAAAGGACAGAAATGGTACGGACCTAACAGAAGCAGAAGATATTAAGAAGAGATGGCAAGAATACACAGAAGAACTGTACAAAAAAGATCTTCACGACCCAGATAATCACGATGGTGTGATCTCTAATCTAGAGCCAGACATCCTGGAATGTGAAGTCAAGTGGGCCTTAGAAAGCATCACTACAAACAAAGCTAGTGGAGATGATGGAATTCCAGTAGAGCTATTTCAAATCCTGAAAGATAATGCTGTGAAAGTGTTGCACTCAATTTGCCAGCAAATTTGGAAAACTCAGCAGTGGCCACAGGACTGGAAAAGGTCAGTTTTCATTCCAATCCCAAAGAAAGGCAATGCCAAAGAATGCTCAAACTACCGCACAATTGCACTCATCTCACACGCTAGTAAAGTAATGCTCAAAATTCTCCAAGCTAGGCTTCAGCAATACGTGAACCATGAACTTCCTTATGTTCAAGCTGGTTTTAGAAAAGGCAGAGGAACCAGAGATCAAATTGCCAACATTCGCTGGATCATGGAAAAAGCAAGAAAGTTCCAGAAAAACATCAATTTCTGCTTTATTGACTATGCCAAAGCCTTTGACTGTGTGGATCACAATAAACTGTGGAAAATTCTGAAAGAGATGGGAATACCAGACCACCTGACCTGCCTCTTGAGAAATCTGTATGCAGGTCAGGAAGCAACAATTAGAACTGGACATGGAACAACAGACTGGTTCCAAATAGGAAAAGGAGAACGTCAAGGCTGTATATTGTCACCCTGCTTATTTAACTTCTATGCAGAGTACATCATAAGAAATGCTGGACTGGAAGAAACACAAGCTGGAATCAAGATTGCCGGGAGAAATATCAATAACCTCAGATATGCAGATGACACCACCCTTATGGCAGAAACCGAAGATGAACTAAAAAGCCTCTTGATGAAAGTAAAAGAGGAGAGTGAAAAAGTTGGCTTAAAGCTCAACATTCAGAAAATGAAGATCATGGCATCACTTCATGGGAAATAGATGGGGAAACAGTTGAAACAGTGTCAGACTTTACTTTGGGGGGCTCCAAACTCACTGCAGATGGTGATTGCAGCCATGAAATTAAAAGACGCTTACTCCTTGGAAGAAAAGTTATGACCAACCTAGATAGTATATTCAAAAGCAGAGACATTACTTTGCCGACTAAGGTCCGTCTACTCAAGGCTCTGGTTTTTCCTGTATGGATGTGAGAGTTGGACTGTGAGGAAGGCTGAGCGCCGAAGAATTGATGCTTTTGAACTGTGGTGTTGGAGAAGACTCTTGAGAGTCCCTTGGACTGCAAGGAGATCCAACCAGTCCATTCTAAAGGAGATCAGCCCTGCGATTTCTTTGGAAGGAATGATGCTAAAGCTGAAACTCCAGTACTTTGGCCACCTCATGCGAAGAGTTGACTCATTGGAAAAGACTTTGATGCTGGGAGGGATTGGGGGCTGGAGGAGAAGTGGGCGACCAAGGATAAGATGGCTGGATGGCATCGCTGACTCGATGGACGCGAGTCTGAGTGAACTCCGGGATTTGGTATGGACAGGGAGGGCTGGCGTGCTGCGATTCATGGGGGTCTCAAAGAGTTGGACACGACTGAGCGACTGAACTGAACTGAACTGAACTGAGCCTTTCCCTTCTCCAGGGGATCTTCCCAACCCAGGGATCAAAGTCAGGTCTCCTGCATGGGAGGTGGATTCTTTACTAGCTGAGCCACAAGGGAAGCCCGAATGCACTAGGGAGCTTCCCAAAGACAGTCGTTTTCACACAATAGAGCAAAAAAAATCCATAATCAGCCAACTAATTTATGCTTCATTAATGTCATATACCCAAAAAGCATGAAATTTCCATGTGATCTCAGAGAAGTCAAATAAGCCAAACAGAAGCGACCAAAACAGGCCTGACGTTTTCATCTGAAGAAGCTTCTGTCACGCTGCCTCAGAGAACATAGTGTATGCTGAAAGGGCAGAGCGACCTCGCTGCTACAGGCATGTTCCCCTGGACAGCAGACAGCTACAGAGGACACTCAAAGCAAAGTGTCTGGGGGCCCAAGTTGATTAATGTGTAGCTTTATTTCACTTCAGGGTGAAGCACCAGAGGGAAAAAAGACCATAAGCTCGTTTGACAACTGTAAAGGTCACAAAAGCAATGATGGCGGAAACGTGAAGCTGTCAGGGAGGCGGGGACCGTGAGCTCAGAGCTTGAGGCAGAAGCTGCAGGAGTGAGGTGCCGGCTGATCACCAGCCGCGGAGAGTTTGAGACAAATGAAACCTGAACCTCCTAGGACCCTGGGTTCTAGTGCGGGACCCTCTTAACCCAGTCAGTAAAATGAAGAGTCGTCTGACACCAGGATTCCCAGCTCCGAGGGCTTCACCGGGGTCGGCGTCGACTGAGGGCCTGACGGGAAGCTTTTGCTCGCTGGGGTGTGCGTGTCCAGACACCTCAGGTTAGCACACTGCCAACTACACGAGCAGGTAAGGGGCCAGGCTGCCCCTCCCATGACGTTCCTCTTCGAGAAAGCCCCATGTAACTGGATGACTGACCACTTAGGGGACCCTGTCTCTCTCTTCCAGTGCCTCTAAATTTTCAGTTTTCCAACAGAGTAAAGCCTTTGCAACCCACCTTTGGACTCTAGTAAAGGCTGGTCCCAGGTTCACGCTCCCTCCCTGTCTGGCGACCTCACCCACACTCTGTGCCAGCACCTGTGAGCAATGAGCTTCCTCCTCAGGTCCCCGGATGACCGTTCACCAGAGGGCGTCGTGTGAGCCTGAGACCCACGGGGGCCGCGGGCCACCCCCTGCCCCTGCGACGGGAGGGCGCGTCCCCGTGGGCTCCCCTCAGTCCTAGAGACCAGGCAAGTGCCCCGGGCACTCCTCGCTGAAAACACGACTGTCATTAGACTGGGACCAGAGAAAAGGCAGGTATCTCCTGTTCGTCTGGGCTCACCAGCTCATGGAAATCAGCCTGTCACAACCCTCGGGGTCTGTGAGAGCCTGAAGTGGTGGTGTTGGTAACCCCACCATTCCCTGTTGCAGAACAAGAATCTGAATGGAACCATGCCCATCAGAGGGCTAGGACAGGCGCGCCCGCCAGATTGCTCTGTGTTTTCAGACAAGGAAGCACCCTGTTCCTCAGTTTCTCCAAGTCTTCAGGTAAAAGTCTTCAGGTGTTCTTGAAGATTGTATGAAGAAGGACAAACAACACAACTGTGACTTTAGGACCTCCCTAGACTGAAAGTTCTGGGGGAAATGGGAATAAACGGAATAGTTTCCAACCACTTGTCGGTGACCTGGAGCACTGGCCTCCCCAACTGGTAACGGAGCCCTCCAGCCTACACCGGGCCTTGCACTTCCATAAAGCCCTCCCATTTCATTCAGCTAAGAGCTGTGGGGCTGGGAGTGCCAAGAGCTTCTTCCTCCAAAGTGGGAAGAGCACAGAAAAGAATCATCCAATCAGTATAATCCCATAAAACTCGCATGTCATTATGATAGAGACAAAAATCAACATGGAGGAATTCACACCCTTTTTCCTGCCAACCCACATGCCCTTGCTTGGATCTCTCTGTAGAAGTCAGAGTGATGAGTGAGGGGTGGAATATTTGGGGAATTTGTAGAAAAGGGTAGCAGGATTTACACTGAAAAGAACAGAGCAGACAGCGGGAGAGGGTGGAAGACAGTAGAGATGCCCCCGGTGAGACATTCACAGCCACTTTGTGGACCTGGCTGTGCGGACCTGGAGGAGGTGGAGGGTACTGAGGCCCCGGAGGCGGTTTCCTGTGTGGACCACACAGCCCTGCAGCTCTCCTTCCTGAGGCCTTTTCTAAACACCCAGATGATTTCTAAGGCAACCGGAGTCAAATTTGTGGGATGTGTATAAACAGCTCGGCTGTACTTGGGCACACCTTGCTATCCAAACAGGAGACAACTCATGTGAATGCCTGCAGCCTATTCCAGAACTGCCCGTGTCATTTGGTTTTTGTTATAGCTGTCATTTTAAACCTTTGTTTCCTCTAAACATACGACTTGTTGCTGCTATTTTTGCACTTCCAGAAGTGCAGTTTCAGCTTCCAGCTCACATTTCCATCTGTAATTGTAACAAACCAAATGGTTCTAGTGAAAAACACTGCTCTGCTCCACTTTTGGCATCTGAGATGTACCCCACAGAGTAAGCCTCTGTGTCACACTGAGTGAAGGGAGAACAGTTGCGCACCCAGGAGATCAAATTAACTAATGAGGTAAATTTGACATTCATGGGTGAAACCACACAGTGTTTAAGGATTCGTCCGAAAAGGACTGTATGGAAAGTCGTTAGAAGAAAAAATGTTATTTTCAGGGTATTATGAACAACTCTTGAGAATTTGCCACTATTTGAGCTAGGGCAAGCAAGAGACTGGAAATAAAGAGACCCAGACTTGGGGCTCAAGCCTGTGGCAGTTAATTTCCTGCTCAGCTGACCATCCAAAGAGGGGGCAGAATACCCCACAAACCATTCAGAGCCAGGCTGGGGATGACTGTGCTTCTTAGCACTGGATTTGGGGTGGCTCTCGGTGGGGAGGAGGGAAAAGGGGGGATCAGGCACCTTAAAGAAAAAGACCACAGAGGAGGGGGCGGGGGGGGCGGATCCTAGCCAGACGTGGGGGAAGCAGGCACCAGTTGTCTCTAGTTCCTGGGACAGGAGGTGAATCACCTCACTGTGAGGAAGCTGAGGACTGAACTGCAGCTGCGAACCTGAAGGAGGGGAGGACAGAGGGGAAGTGAACGCTGTCTGCCGCAGCCACCTCCTTAATCTTATTTTCTGCCTTTAGGAATATTATTTACTGGAGAAATGTACTTGTATTTAATATTGATCAGCTAGGGCTTCCCTAATTTCAGTGAGCCCAGATTCCTGCATCTTCCCATACATAGAAAAATGCTAAATTCCTTAGCTTGAGGTGTCTGCTGCTGCTGCTAAGTCACTTCAGTCATGTCCGACTCTGTGCGACCCCATAGACGGCAGCCCACCAGGCTCTCCCATCCCTGGGATTCTCCAGGCAAGAGTACTGGAGTGTGTTGCCATTGCCTTCTCCGTGAGATGTCTAGTTCTCTTTAATTAACAGTAATCTTGGGCTTCCCAAGTGGCTCAGTGGTAAAGAATCTGCCTGCCAATGTAGGAGATGCAGGCTCAATCCCTGAGTCAGGAAAACCCCCTGGAGAAAGAAATGGCAATCCACTCCAGTATTTTTGCCTGGGGAAAAAACCCATAGACAGAGGGGCCTGGTGGACTACACTCCATGGGGTCACAAAGAGTCAGATATGACTAAGCACACACACACACAAGTTATATGTATAAAGGAAGGGGCAAAATCATTGCTCTTGGTCCAAGAAATTGAAACAATGTTGGTGCCATTGATAAAAAGTGAAAGAACTGGGAAGTGTGTGAGTGTGGGTGTGCGTGTGTGCTGGGGGGTAGGAATGAGAAGGGTGGAGGGTGGAGGAGTTCTGGTAATGAGGGGAAAATAATAAACAGAACAGAGCAGAAGAGGGAAAATAATAGAAAAGTTATTTACACGTATTTTTAAAGTTCATGTATTATTATTTTCATGTTGGCTGTACCAAGTCTTAGTTGCTGCACGGGCTTTTCTCCTGTTGCAGCAAGAGGGGCTGCTCCCCAGTCGCAGTGAGGCCTTCTCCCTGCCATGGCTTCTCTCGTTGCTGAGTACGGGCTTTGGGCCCACAGGTTTCAGCAGCTGCGGCCTGCTGGCTCTGGTGCTCGGGCTCAGTAGCTGCGGTGCACAAGCTCACTTGCTCCATGGCACGTGGGATCTTCTGGACCAGGGATTGAACAGGTGGCCCCTGCATTAACAAGTGGGTTATTTACCACTGAGCCACCAGGGAAGCCCCATTTCCATGTATTAATCGTTAGAGAAGGGCCCACAATATGAGAGTCCTTTGTTGAAAGATGTCAGTTGTAAAACATCGTAAGATGACACATTTGTGATCTGAAAATGATCTCCTGAGGGAAGAGGGATTGCTAAATACTCACCATGGAGGAAAGGCAGGGGCAACAGCAACACAGATGGGGCGTGATTGTTCATAAACACAGTCCACCTTAGGAAATTCAGTTAAAACATTAGAAACTGCAAAAAAAAAAAAAAAAAAAAAAAAGGTCTCAGGACAAACCTCTAGGGAATTACAAACACTGGCCTTTGCAAAACACAGACAATTTCCTTTTAAATGTCCTATAGTCAGAACAGTTTAGTTTTATACATACCTTGGCTTTATGTAAATATTACAAATGCAATTAAGAAGAAACTAGCAAATACCTTAAGTTTCACTGAAACTCATCACCACTAACGTTTTGGGATGAAATGATTTTCCTTACATATTGTTTTCAGACCAAAAAACGCCCCTGTTCCTTGACTTCTCTGTCAGACGTTGTGAGTAGAGCCAGTGGAGCCTCTCACAGATGCTCTGAGAGCTCCCTCTCACTTCTCCATGAGGTCACACAGGTCCCCAGGCTGAAACATGCAGGGCAAACTGGGAAGGGCTCTGGGCTCTTAATCCGCATTTTTTTCATCTGCACCACTGTTCCTTCAGCTCCTGAAGGTGCTGCTGAGAAGCAGTCTGCACACGCCTCCCCCCAGGCCTGCTCTAGACAGTCGAGGAGTCCTTGCAAGTCCATCCTGTTGGTGACTCCACTGAACCCAGACTAGTGGCCACGCTTGGAGTCCAATCTCCATGAGTTTTCTGAATTTTGTGTGCACCAGCTGGAGATCAGAGTCTCCATGATCAATGACAATGTACCTAAGGCAAGGTCTGGGAGGGTCCCAAGCACAGGACCTTCTCTCGCCCTGGAGTTGGGATATCTTCCCAGGGTGGATGAGTTCAGCAACCTGGAAAACTCCCCAAACTCCCAACTACTGGGATTTTATGGAGGCTTTCTCATGTAGGCATGATCAATTACCGACACCATCTCCAGCCTCTCTCCTTTCTCTGGAGAAAATGGGGTAAGGCTGCAAATTCCACACTTCTCTTCACGGCTCAGTCTTTCTGGTGAACAGCCTCCATCCAGGAATACACATGGAGTCACCTCATTAGAACAAAACATACCAAGTCCTCTTGTCACTTAAGAATTTACAAGGGTTTCCAAGCCTTGTATCAGGGATGGGGTCAAAGACTACACATTAGAACAAGGGATGTTCTTTGTGGTCTTATCACCCAGAAAGTCACAAGGCTCTGTGCCAGGCACCACGTGCAGATAACGTGCTCGTGCTAAGTCACTTCAGTCGTGTCCAACTCTGTGCGACCCTATGGACTGTAGCCTGCCAGGCTCCTCTGTCCATGGAATTCTCAGGCAAGAATACTGGAGGGGGTTGCCATTTCCTCCTCTAGGGGATCTTCCCAACCCAGGGATCAAACCAGTGTCTCTTACATATCCTGCAGTGGCAGGCTGGTTCTTTACCACTAGTGCCACATAGGAGTATATATATATATATATATATATATACACACTGAGTTTACTATATATTTACATATTATATTGTTTCACTCTTCTTCCAAATAATACAACTCCTTAAGTACAGTAACATCTGCTAAACTCTTCAAAAGTACATGTAATCTTTCTTTAATTTCATAAATTAACGTTTCACACAATTTTTAAATTTATATTTACCAGTGCCATTTCTGTTTTTTTGCACATGACTTCAGAATTTCATTTAGTGAGAAGTAAGCAGTAAAATAAGTAGTTTTATCGGTAGTAAACTCAGCTTTTGAGAAGTTCTCTTTATACTGTTCTCATTCCTGATAGATTTTACATTTGCATATTTTTAGTACAATGATGATATTATTCCACAAATTGCATTGTTGCTATTGAGACACTGGTTGTCAGTCTAACTGCTGTTCTTTAGAGCTAATCTTTTAGAGCTAAATTTTTTAGCTCGAATGCTTTTCTTGCTGACTATTTTTTAGATTTGTCTTTGAGGTTCTGCAATTTCACTAGGCCTTATATCGGTGTGGCTTTGTCTTTATTTAGTCTCCCCAAGATTCATTTAATTCCCTGAATTTGAGTTTTGCTGTCACTCCACAATTCTAAAACCTTATGGCTGTTTTCTCATTGAGTATTATTTCTCTTCTATCTATCATCTCTGGGAACTCTTATTAGATATACCCCATAGACGGCAGCCTGCCAGGCTCCTCTCTCTATGGGATTCTCCAGGCAAGAGTACTGGAGTGAGCTGCCATTTCCTTCTCCAGGGGATTTTCCTGACCCAGGAAAAAACCCAGGTCTCCTGCATTGCAGGCAGACTCTTTACTGAGCTATAAGGGAAGCCCAGATATGTCCCAGATGTTGTCAGTTTTCTTTGTCTCTTAACTGTGCTTTGTATAATTTCTTCCAATCTGTCTTCCAGAACAGTAGTTTCTCTCCAGCTGCATCTAATCTGTTTAATCCATGCACTGTTTTAACATGGACTGTTATATGGTTCATTGTAGAAAGCTGTTCACTTCTTTTTCAGGTCTGCTTTGTTGCATCTAGTCACCTCTTATTCCTTCCTCATATTTTCAGGCTTCTCCTTTATTTATCTACACATATTAAACACAGTATTTTAGAGTTAGCATCTGATAATGCTTATGTCTAAACATCTTGCCAGTTTGTATCTGCTGGCTCTTCCTTTTGGTGTTTTATTTCCTTTATTTTTGAATGTGAGCTTATTTTCTTTGGAATCTTCTCTCTAGAGTTCTTTGAGGTTTAGGCTGAATTTTTATGCCTACAGAAAGGATCTGTACTTGCTTCTGCCAGTTGCCTGAGGCTACTGCCAGCTGGAAGTGTTTTCAGACTAACTGCACCAGATAATGAGAATTCTGACTGCAGCACCCTGGGAGGGCTGGCCAGTCCTCGGGGTAGGATTTTTCCATTCATTGGAAATAGATTTGTTCATGCAGTGCCAAGGCAGTGACAGGCAAGTTTCTTTGCTTTCTCCTGGCACACAACAGGCCTTGGTTCTCATTCACGTTTACAATAAAGGTATAGTGGTCCCAGGCAGGGCCTTGCTTTACCTTGTCCCCTTCTCCTGTACAAGTGACAAAAAAAGAGATCTGGGTCCCTAGGGTTGGCAGACATCTTCAGAGTGAAAACTGTTTCAGCCCTCACATATCTCACAGGGTTCTACAATTCCACTTTTGACCTCTGCAAACTACTATGCTTTTCCCAGCTCAGTAATTCATTTTAAAGAGCTTAAAAACTGTTAATCCAGCATTTCTAATTTTTTTCAGGGGGAAACAACTTCAGGCTTTGTATTCTACAATACTGCCACTAAGTTTTGTCAATATTTTTTCTTTGTATATGTCCTATTAGTTTTTTTTAAGTATACAGAATTTTGTATTTTACATAACAATTAAGACTGAACTATTTCACATTTCTTGACATAATTAGAAACACCTATTCACATTTGCTTCAAGATTATAAACATATGTTCTTCTAGTATTTTTATTGGTTGTTTTTTCTTATTAAAATGATTGATTCCTCTTCAATTAGATGTGATATAAGAAATGAAGTTGGGAATCCAGCTTTTTATTTTTTACAAATGGTGGCCAGTTGCCCTAACATCTTTTATTAAGGAATCATTATTTCCCTTAAGGATTGGAAATACTTCCATTTTCATAAAATATATTCCTGAATATTAATAGTATTCCTGTATTTTCTTGTGTGGATTTCTAGGCTCTATTTTGTTTGACTCATCTGTCTTCTTGCACAAAAGTTAATTTGTTTCAATTAATGAAGTTTTAAAATCAATTGAAGTGTCAGCTAAATTGAGACATCACTCATCACTTTTACTTTTTAAATATTTTTTCAGAAAAAATTTTAACCATGTTCTTGAATATTTTTTTCTTCCAGATGAAATTAAGAATTCGTCTATCAAGTTTCTATTAAGTTATTCTATCAAGTTTCCTGATAATCTTGTTTAAGTTGTGACTAGGAAATATGCAGTTATTTCCATACTCCCCTTTACATATTTTACAATGAGTATCATTAAAATATTGCTGTGGTTTCCTTCAGGGAGCAATCACGAAAGTAATGGCATCTTTAAAGGATTTCACAGAAGAGAAGTTAGTGAAGGGACTGCTTCCAGAGGTGTGGGCAGGTACGAAGAAGCCAACAGGGGATGGGGCAGGAGCCCCAGCCCTCTCAAGGAAGGGGCCTGTACGCTGCTCCCTCTTCCCTCCTCTGTTTCCTGTTGTGCCTTCTATTGGACAAGTCCAATCAGAAGCCAGAGCAAGAGGAGCTTTGGGGAAAGCTTCTCCTGCAGCACAGAGGCGGTGGGAAAATGGATGCATAGGGGCAAGGGTGAAAGACAGCATAGCTCAATTTATGGCCTGGTAGCTTTTACATGTGCAGCACTATAGTGTTGTTAAAATTTGAAAGATATTCACAGAGAGACTCCATGGAAAGTCATTCTAGAGAAATGCCTGACTCATTACTCTGTAGCCGGGTGACACTGTGAAAATCCCATGCGCTGTTACCTGAATTGGTAACAGTTGCTTTTCACTTGCAGCATGGCTTGTTCCCAGATGCAAGGCTTTCTTGTCAGGTGGTGGAGTGAGAATTTTCTGGTGACGGAGAGCAGCGGAGAGCAGAGAGTGCTGTCTCCATCTCTTCCCTCTGCAGACACGGAACCTCACATCTCGTCTACTGCAGGACAAGCTCTCATCAGCTTTGACTTTGAAAAACAATTTCTACTTCTTGATTGTAAAAGCCCCGGAAATGCCACCGAAGATTTTTATCTTTCTCCCCTCAAAAATGCAGAATGGTACATTTTTCACAAAGAGAATCCAGAGAAACTAATAAACAGTAGTGTACATCCAAGAGTACCTGGAAAGTGTGCAGGGATCAGCAGGTGAGGATAAATTGGGGCCTTTCCAGGAAAGGTTATTTGAGATCATTGCTCTCCTACCACTAATTTCTCTGCCATCCTAACCACACGAATCTGCGGTCAAATGCCTTTCACTTAGTGGGAAGTGAAAAACCCAGTGAAATCAGCCTTTGTCAGCCCTCTGCTAGCGGATATTGTCCCTCCTGATTTTACGTTCAGCCAAGTCTTTGTTGTAAGAACAGACACGGCGCGCTACTCCTGGGAATGCACGGCAGCCAGAGCGTGCGGAGCTGACAGGTTTCCACTGAAGGACAGACGGGAGCGGCGGTGAACGCTCAGCTCTCGCATTAGCGCCAGTCATCTCCCCCGTTATGTGCCAACAGGGTGGTGTTAACCATGAGCCATTGTTTTCCGTGGAAACACTGCCTTCAGTCCTGATGATGTGCTTTGGCATTGGAGCAAACGCAGAGAAAGCCCCTGTGCTGCCCCCGCGGCCCTGATAAATCACCCATCAATGCAGTCCCAGAGTGAGACTCTAGCAAATGAACAGATTATCGGATGTTTTCAGGTCATTTGCAGTATGCGATGCTGCCTAGGATAAAGAAAGCAAATAGGTCTGTCGCTTTTCTGTGTCACGTTTTTCGCCATGCACGTTCTAGAATGGATTAGGGCAGGGCCAACCTTAAGGCCAGGCTCAAGCCGCTAATTTTTGTGCATCATTTCTGGTTTAATGCACCATGTTGTGAATATAGTTTTAGAAATAATTCCAGAGACAGGTTTGCTTTTTGTTCGCTTCTGGAGGCAGATTTGTTGGGGCCTGATTTTGCCTTTCCTGTGAACCCTCCCCGCCCGCCTCCTGGGCCTCTGCGGCAGGATCACCTTCCAAAGCCTTCCTCCTGCTCAGGGGAGGGCGTGGCCAATGTGTCCTGGGGCATCACGCCCTCCCTCCCTGCACGCACTCAGCCACAGCTCAGACCCCTCGCTTGAACGCTAAACTTTCTCTGTCTGCTGGATCCCCCACTGATGTGCTCTCACACCTTAGACTGCACACGCGGGGACTCAGCTGGCCACTTCCTTGCACCATTTTCTAACCCAGGATATCAGACTCAATGTCTCAGTTTCCCTTATCACCTCATGATCAATCTTTTTAGGTAAGACTCTTACCTTCTTTTACCTAGATTGTTATTATTACAATACACACCCAACTACCCCTCTCTGTATCTCTAATCTCTCTGGTTCAGTTCATTGGAGGATGCTGCCAAATTAATCATATTGAAAAACCGCTCTAGTCACACGTACCTTTGTTTCAATCCAAAAGCTTGCTATGGTTTGTGGGCCGTATGTGGTCCTATTACCTGCCTAGTAACTCACTGAATCACAGTTTAGGATTTGGGGTGCTGTACCACCTCAAGAGAAAGTTAACCCTCTCATTATTCCCTGGACCAGCAGGCTGCAACCCATTAGCCAACTTGGGTCCATCACCTGTTTCGTAAATGAAGCTGTATTAGAACACAAGCATACCCACCTGTTCACGTGTCATCCAGGCCACTTTTCACACTGTGGTGGTGGAGTTGAATTGTTGCCACGGAGACACCTTGGCTCACAAAGCTTAACATCTTTGCCATTTGGCCATTTAGGAAATTTGGCTGATTCCTGTCCTAGGTGTATCCTTATATTAAAACCAAACTTTGTAATTTGCCTCTTTCCAAACACTAAGCCCTGAACTTCCCACTTGTATATTCCTCACTCTCCTGGAAGGTTTTTCCTGCCCCAGTCCTACCATCTCTTCAAAATTCTCCTCAAATGTCACCAATGGAATAAACCTTTTATCCAGTTGCTCTTGAATCACTTGACCATTGAATCACTTGTTTAGCAAATGTCTTTACTGAGCATCTATCATCCAGGCTCTGTGATAGGCCATGTGGGCATTGTGGAAATAATGGCCCTGATAAACTCACCACCGAATAGAAGAATCACATCGAACAACCACACATCTAGGCGTGTGATGGCATATTCATAAGTGATAGAAAGAAACATCAAGGTGCTAGAAGAGACTATGAAAGGAAACCCAACTTCAATGAAAGAATCAAGAGAGGCTGAGAACTAAATGGTGAAAAAACGGGGGTTAAAAGTGTTCCAGGCTCCAGGAGTCCTGGGGAGGTGACCCTGGGGCAGAACGGAGCTTGACAACATTGAGGGACTGCTGAGGACTCAAGTGACTGGCGCCTTCTCAGAGAGCAAGGGGGAATGTGCAGACCGCAAGGCCGAGAGACAGGCAGAGCCCAGTCTGCCTGGGAGGAGCTTTGGAGGCCATACTAGGAGTTTGATGGGTTTTTTTTTCATGAAAAATCACTTGTATAGTATTGAGCCTGAGAGAATATGCTCCGATTAAAACAGAACAAAACAACAACAACAAAAACTTGTTTTGGCTTCTGTGTGGAGAAAAGTTTGGAGAGGATGGAAATGTACCCTCTCTGTCCTCTAACTCCCAGCACACTTTGTTAACCCTCCTTTATGACCTCCGTCACCCTTCCCCTTGTCTAGTCATTACTTCTGTAAGATTGTGTGTGCATGTCCTGTGGCCCCTAGATGCTCATGTTCTGCAGATCCTGGATTCTTTCATCCACCTTTGAATCTTCTGTACCATCCACCACTGTGCAATGCATAAACACTTAGTAACTGACGAATAAAGTTGAATTAGTTATCCAGATTGCCCTGAAGTTACAAACTTCCATACTTCTCTGACCCAAAATTTTTAGGCTCAGCTTTATTCATTCAATCTTCCCTGGTGGCTCAGAGGTTAAAGCGTCTGCCTCCAATGTGGGAGACCCGGGTTCGATCCCTGGGTTGGGAAGGTCCCCTAGAGAAGGAAATGGCAACCCACTCCAGTATTCTTGCCTGGAGAATCCCATGGACAGAGGAGCCTGGTTGGCTATGGTCCACAGGGTCCCAAAGAGTCAGACACAACTGAGCGACTTCACTTTCACTTACACTTTATTCATTAATCTCATTGGAAAGGAACTGAATTTTCCCTTGGGTATCTCCAGCAGCAGGACAACAGGGGGGTAGGTATAGAGAGCAGATTTGGGCACAGTGTTGGCATGTTACAAGGGCTATCTTATATAGGTAGCCCAGAAAGGGCTATCTTCATGAATTTAGCAAGGATGGCATCAGCTCCCTTGTGATGGAAGGAATTGCTAGTCATTCCTGGTTTGTGCCATGATGGCCAAAGACACTGTGGATGATGTCATGGGTTGAATGGGGGCTCCCAGGAGATCTGTCCACATCCTAATCTCCAGAACCTATGGGGAACAACATCTTACTTGGAAAAGGGTCTCTGCAGATATGAACAAATTGAGGTCATCCTGGATTATCTAGGTGTGCCTTAAATCCAATGAGAACTGTCCTTGTATAATACAAAAAGTTCAGTTCAGGTCAGTTCAGTTGCTCTGTTGCAACCCCATGGACTGCAGCACACCAAGCTTCCCTGTCCAACACCAACTTCCAGAGTTTACTCAAACTCAAGTCCACTGAGTCAGTGAGGCCATCCAACCATCTCATCCTCTGTCATCCCCTTCTCCTCCCGCCGTCAATCTTTCCCAGCATTAGGGTCTTTTCCTGTGAGTGAGTTCTTCGCATCAGGTGGCCAAAATATTGGAGTTTCAGTTTCAACGTCAAAAAGCAAGAAGACGCAAACCCAGCAGACAAGGGCGATGGAGATGGAGGCCAAGACTGGAGTGATGCTGTCACAAAGCAGGGACTGTCTGAAGCCTCCAGGCACTGGAGGAGGCAGAACAGATCCTCCCACAGAGCCTTTGGAGGCAGTGTAGCCCAGCTGACATCTTTATTTCAAACTTCTGTCTCCAGAACTGAAAGAATGAATTTCTGTGGTCTGAAGGTCCTGGAAATTTGTTACAACAGCAATAGGAAACTAATACTGATGGGGTTCCCCTATGGTGAAATCTATTTCCCAGATCCATGGTTTTCAAGCAACTTTTTCAAGGTTTAGATCCTTCAGTTCAGCTAGGAAAGTGAGTGGCAAACACACAGAAATTCCCCTGCTGTAACTGAAGAAAATGGCCAGAGTCCTGCCTACTTGCCATTCCTCCATCTCCAGAGGTCTGTCAGCAGCTAGACAATCTGCAAGGCCTCATGCAACTCAATAGGCTGATATTTTAGATGACAAAGGAAGACAGAAGTCTAGGAAACATGGGTGAGTTAGGTTAAGGATGCCCAGAAGCCAACCTTGAGGTTACTGGGGAGGTTATTCTAGGGGCCCCTCAACAAGGAGTGGGGAAAGGAGATGGGAAACTGAAGTGTACGTTAGAGGGCAGGTCACGTGTGTGGGCAGCTGGGTTGCATCCTGTAAGGGCCTCTGGAAGGTGGTACATTCTCCCTGAGAGGTTCTGAAAGTGGAACTCTGATCCACTCCACTCAGTTCGCAGCTGGTTAGGGCTGTGCCAGGGATGGTCACTCCCCAGCACCTCTGACCCATGCCCTTCTCCTGCTGAGCATGCATGTGCCCAGCAGGAACTCTTGGACAGAGCACCAGTGCTGACGTCATGGAGCCACTGGCACAGACTCTGCTGGTGCGAATGAGAGGAGATGGCAGGCTCGGCCTGCAGGTCTGGGAGACAGTCCACTCCAGGAGGGAACCAGGAAACAAGCCGTTCCCTGTGGGTAATCCTAATCCCAGGATGGAAACTGTGCTCCAAAATTAGCTTCTGAAAAGAACCTAAGAGTGGATATACGTAGATGTATAACTCATTCACTTTGCTGTGCACTTGAAACTAACACATCGTAAATCAACTATACTCCAATAAAAATTTAAAAAATAAAATAAAATGTGCTCCTGTGCAGCTAGTCAATCAACTATTTATATAAATAACTCGCAGGACAATTGAGCATTTGCAACATAGTTAGTGGCACATAGAGCATATGGGCAAAGGAAGAAAAGGAATAGAAAATGTTAATTGTCCAAATAAATTGACTATCTTTGTCTTAAATAAGTTCTCAGGAAGAAGAACTAGGAACAATGTCCTGATATTTTTATTAAAGGGTGTTGAGGATTAAATGTCCTTAAACTAAACAAGATATGGCAGGTATACCAGGTTTGTTGGTGGAACACCAAAGAAAGACACAAATAGCAAATGACGCTGAGTACATCACTATTTGTTGTTGCCAGAGTCACAGGATATCAGAGGGAGCAATTGTTGTTGCTATTGTTTGCTCATCAAGTCGTGTCCAACTATTCACGACCTCATGGACTGCAGCACTCCAGGCTTCCCTGTCCCTCACCATCTCCCAGAGTTTGCTCAAACTCATGTCCATTGTGGAGAAGGCAGTGGCAACACACTCCAGTACTCTTGCCTGGCAAATCCCATGGATGGGGGAGCCTGGTAGGCTGCAGTCCATGGGGTCATGAAGAGTCAGAGACGACTAGCGACTTCACTTTCACTTTTCACTTTCATGCACTGGAGAAGGAAATAGCAACCCACTCCAGTGTTCTTGCCTGGAGAATCCCAGGGATGGGGGAGCCTGGTGGCCGGCCATCTATGGGGTCGCACAGAGTCAGACACGACTGAAGTGGCTTAGCAGCAACTGCAGCAGCAGCAGCATGTCCATTGTGTTGTTGATGCCATCCAACCATCTCATCCTCTGTTGTCCCCTTCTCCTCAATCTTTCCCAGCATCAGGGTCATTTACAATGAGTCAGCTTTTCGCATCAGGTGGCCAAAGTATTAGAGCTTCAGCTTCAGCATCAGTCCTTCTAATGAATATTCAGAGTTTATTTCTTTTAAGATTGACTGGTTGGATCTCCTTGCTGTCCAAGGGACTCTCAAGAGTCTTCAACACCACAGTTCACAAGCATCAATTCTTTGGTGCTCGGCCTTTTTTATGGTCCAACTCTCACATCCATACATGACTCCTGGAAAGACCGTATCTTTGACTATACAGACCTTTGTTGGCAGTGAAGGAGCTATGTGGTGGTTCAAAGCAGGTAGGAAAGTCCTGTCAGCCCTGAATGGAATCCAAGCCCCACCACTCGCTAGTGGTTTGACCTAAGTGGACAACTTTTCCTCTTGTGTAACAACAGGGTCAGTCTAATTCTAGTGAGGCTGAAGTAGCGACATGCTGATTCATGCCTGCACATAGCTTAAGGGCTTCTCTCATAACTCAGCTGGTAAGGAATCTGCCTGCAATTCAAGAGACCTGGGTTCGATCCCTGGGTTAGGGAGATCCCCTGGAGGAGGGCATGGCAACCCTCTCCAATATTCTTGCCTGGAGAATCCCATGGACAGAGGAGCTCCTCCAATGGGGTCACAAAGAGTTGGACACACCTGAGAGACTAAGTCCAGCACCACAGGGCTTAAAACATCACTCAGTCTCTTGTTTGTAAGATGCTCAAGCCTTTGTTTTTGTCTCTCAGGGACACATGGCCATGCGGATGAGCAGAGGGAAAGGGATTTGGGCCCTCCCACTTCTTCAAGGGCACAGAGCAGAGCTAGAGATTTTAAGTCACTGTAGTTTTCTTTCAAGATGCTCAAGACTGGGGATCTTGAGAGTTACTTGATAGCATGGCAAGCAGTGGCTTATGAGCCAGGCTGAAATCTAAGTCTGCAGAAAAAGAGGAGTGACCTCTGTGCCCGGAGCTTCCTGAACGCCCATGACTCCCTGAAAGTGCTGTCTCCTGGTCTGCCGGAGACCAGTGTTCCCGGCTGGAGGGCCACTGTGGGAGCGTCCAGCCCTGCCGGTCCTGCTTCAGCTCTCCAGACCCTGTCCTCATCAGCTTTTCCTTAAGCATCCATGTTCCCACTCACTTTGCAAAATGCCCCTGCTCTGAACCCTCCCACCCCAAGCTACTGACTGTTCATGAATATTGTAAGCAGATATAGTGGAATTAACAAAAATATCTATCTCTAGGACTTTTCTCTTGAGGAACCTGAAGATAAAATTTGAGTGATGCTGAAATCCTCCTGGAGCTGTGTCTGTACCTGCAGAAAGGTAGATTAGCGAGAGGACTGTCTTCTGATGAATGGCGTGAGTCATCTTCGGGCTAAGATCCTGGAGTTTCGATGCCAGCTGTGCTGCCAACCCACCGGCAGGCCGAGGCAAATTGCCAACACTTGCTGTGCCTCAGTTTTCCCATATGCAAAGAGGAGATAAAAATATACCTCCCCAGTGGGGATGTTCTGAGGATTAACGGAACAGTATCAGGAAAGCACTTTGTGGTGTTTTATACGCCAAAAGGTATTACCATTATAAAAATGCACAATGTGAGACTCTATTTTTTACTTTGTGACTTTGATGGCATGAACAAACTTCACCCTCCAGCTTTTTAATATGATTATAAGCCCTTTACAAGAATACAGCTTTCACACTGCACAGCAGGATACATAATATTTCTTATAAATTTAATTTAGAAAACGGCAGGAAAATAGTGTTGAGGATTTTCCCTAAACCTACTAAAGCAAGGCAATTCTATTAATACTGCCACTCCGTCTCTAACTCCACACATGGCGTTTTAAGATGACAGTCTTCTAAGATCCCTGCCATTCTTTGGAACAATAAAGGTAAACTTGAGATATAGGACACATTTTGTCTCTGAATTTGTTTTCCTAAAGCTGCGCAGTTGGATCGCTAACAACGCCCTTCGAGTTTAGCTCTTCTTTTGAAGTAGCGGACTGAAAAGTTCTAAGGTAAGTTTCACATTGACTTCCAATAATGGATGCTCTTCCCTTAGCTGCCCACGCAGGGCTTCTGAACGGCTGCAGCCACGGAGGAGCTGGTTTACACAGCACATGCCAAAAGAGAGAGTGGAATTGGGAAGCTTTTAGCTTTTGGTTAAAGATGAGCAGGTGCTTGCCTCAGAGACTGAAAAATGATTCACTACTTTGGACAAATTATCCCTGGTGAGAGGGCATCTGGATCTCCCTCTTGGGAGATCTGTGTCTTCTGTGGCTGCTGTAACAGGTGGTCATGAACTGAGCGGCTGAAAACAACACACGTGTGCTATTTTACATTTTCTATGGGTTTTGAGTTCGGTGTGGGTCTCATGCGGTCACAGTCAAGGCATCCACAGGACTGTGTTCCTTCTCGCGGCTCCAGGGGAGAATCCAGTGCAGACTCTTCCTGCCTCTGTGGTCTCCTCCTTCCATCTACAAAAGCAGCCATAGGAGTGAGGCCAGTCTTTGTTGTTGCTGTTGACAGTGCTGGGTTTTCGTTGGTGTGGGGGCTTTTCTCTGCTTGCGGTGCATGGGCTTCTCACCGAGGGGGCTTCTCTTGCCACTGAGCACAGTCTCTAGGCGTCCAGGCTTCAGAGGTTGTGGCTCGTGGCTCAGTAGCTGTGGTTCCCAGGCTCTAGAGCACAGGCTCAACTGTTGTGGCCCACGGGCTTACTTGCTCCTTGGAATGGGGGATCTTCCTGATCCAGGGATTGAACCTGTGTCTCCTGCATTGGTGGGCAGATTCTTTACCACTGAGCCACCAGGGAAGTCCATGTCCTTCTGCAGTCCTCACTCTGACCTCCTCTTCTGCGTCCCTCTTCTAATTTTGAAGACATTTATGACTGCGTTTGGCTACCCAGATACTCCAGAAAAATCTTGCCCGTCTCCCAGTCAGCTGATTGGGACCCTAACTTTCCACCTGTAACTTTAATTCTCCTTTACCATGTGATTTAACATATTCAAAGTTTCCAGGGAATAGGACATGGATGCATTGAGTGGTGGGAGCCTTCTTGGAGCTCTCACTCTTGGAGCCACAGGATCCAAGTATCTTCCCAGCTGTTGTTACAATGGGTGGGCCTCACAGACTCCAGGGATGGCACCCTGGGATGCTGTTCCTGGGGTCAGAAGGGATATGGGACCACTGAGCTTCCTCCCTGCTCTAGTCTCTTCTTCTGTGAGCAAGGCCGTCTTTCTTTCCAGGCCTTGTTCCCCAAGTCCAAGTTTCATTTTGCTCATCGGTGAGCAGTTCATCAAGTCCAGGTCAGGGCCAACACAGGCCTCTCATGGAGACAATTGTTATCATCTTACGAGTGATCTGCATACATTTTGAACATTCTCAACACTGAGGGCGAAACTCAGTCCTCATTATATTACTATACCTCTGTCTTCCATTTGTTGAAACACCAACTGGTTTATGTTTTCGTGTTCCCGACTGAAGCCAAATCTGGCCATGGGTGAACTCGCCGGGACACCCACTATGCACAGGCACCCAGCACCCTCATGCCTCTGGAGACACGCAGAATGCCTTCTTGGTGCCCATTATCATCCATGCCCCCTTATTTTTGTGCAGAATTTGTTCTAGAGCAGACTCCTGGGTTAGAAGCAATTGGTTAATTACCCAGGAATTTCTTATCCTTGGAAAGCAACCCTGCAGAGAAAAGGAAAGGAGTTGGGGAGATTCCCACACCCTAACCCTCCACAAGAAGAGGCCTTTGGTCTCCAGGGCCCTCAAATCCTTCCGTAGACAGCGTCTCTGTTTCATCCACAGCTTGTCCCATGTGGAGGCAAAGGCAGCCCCAGCATTCCTTCTGTGAGATTCTACACTATTCAAGGAGGGGAGTGAGGCAGACTGACTGGCAACCAGAGATTAATTGGGTCTGTGTGGGTAAGTGGTTGTTGGAACAAGGTCAACTTCTGCTCTGTGTTGGCTTGAAAGAGGATGCGGGGATTGGAGTCAGGAGGCTTTGAAGGGCGGCCTCAGGGTCAGAATGACAGCAGCTCGGGGAAGGCCCTGGGCGGTGAAGTAAGACAATCACAAGTGTAAATAACCTGGGGCGCTGATGATGTGTGGCAGAGACCTTCGTGCTTTTAGGCTGACATTCAAATGACTCAAGTATCACTGCCTGGGCAGCCTGATCTGCACTAAGGGAGAGTGAACTCAGATCATCAGCCATCATCAGCCAAGTTTATCGTTTACTAAACAGAGTGTTAAAAGGTTTCTGGGCCCCTGAGGTTTGAAGCCTTTGTGATAATGCTACAATAAGGTATAGTTAAAGCAACTCATGGGTGGGCCCGTTTAAAATATTTATCTCTAAATGAGCCTATTAAATTTCTAAAAATGTTAAATCTATAACATAGAGGCCTTTCCCCCAAAGACAGATGAAAAGAAAAACACATCAAATGCCTTGGCAGGCATCACTCCTGACCCATTTGAAGCGCGGAACTGTGAAACAGCCCTGGTGATTTCTTATTCTATGTGTGTGGATATCCATCTTCAAGGGGAGGGAGGGAGGGGGAAGATAAATAAGACATTTGCAGCAATGGAAGAGTAACCCTGTGGAAGAGTGGTTGATCACAGCGGGGAGTCCACATGCACAACGGGGGCACCCGAGGCCACTCCCCTGGGGCCAGCCCAGCACAGACTTAGAGGCCGCGCCCCTTTGAGTCTGGTGTTTCTGAGAGGACTCCAGCTAACCAAACTCAAGAGTCTAAATGTAGACAGAGTATTATCTTATTAATATTCATCAAGAAATATGTTTTACTGGCATCCAAGATACTAATGAGTCAGGTATGTAGGAAGTCGAGCTAGTAATGAACAAGCTGCTGACTTGCAGAGAAATCACATCAAAAGAGGTGCAGACTATGGGGTGTAGGTAGTGCATCCCAGTCATGGGGTAACTTGCTAAAGTGTTCACGGCTATAACATGGCACACCTAATTATGTTACATTAAAACTAACACTTATTTAGCATCCAGACCTAATAGGCAGAGACCTAAACAGTTCACATACTCACAGGTTTATTCCTATTTTACAGGAAAGAAAATTGTGGCTTAGAATTGGTAACTTGTACTAGATCTCATGAGCTACAGAGTGATGGATCTGAGGTTAAAGCCAGGTCTGTCTGCCTGCAGACCCAGGCCCGTAGCCACCATTAGGTACTCCTCTGCACTCGCCGCAGTGTTCCAACCGCAGATTGACTGCTCCTTCCCTGACAGTGCTAGAAAAACACTGCCAAACCCTTGCTTTCTGACTTCCCTTTGTTCAAACTGCCACATTGACCATTCCTTGCTGTTAACATAATTTTTCTTCTGTCTCTTCTCTCCTAATTCATGCATTCTGTTGGCAGCCACAGTGATCTTTCTAAAGCACAAATCTGATCCTGCCACTTCCCCTGCTCCAGCCTTAATTGGGTTCCATAGACTCAAACACAGATGCCTCTGCCCGGATTTCAGGCGTCTTGATGATCTGCCCGCGGCTCATTGCCCCTTCTTCACCTTCCCCACCCTCCTCCGCAGCCCACTTTATTCTCCTGCTGCATTTAAGCTGCTTTCTGTCCTTGGAGTCTCAGTTACTTTCTCTCACTCTCTCTAGCTCTCACTCTTCTCCCTGCTTCCTCGGCCTCTCTCTGAATCTTGCCATCTCTCGGTCTCTCCTCCCTGCCCCTCTTCCTCCAGTTCCTCATTCTTCCCTCCTTTTCCAGCTGACATCATTCATCCCTTTATTCCGCAAACATTTATTGCGCTGGATACATTTTCAAGCACTGTTTTAGGCACAACAGGGAAACATGATAGACAAACAGGAGCTTCCATTTTAATGGTGGAAGACAAACAAGATCATGTAAGCCAATAATAAGGGGAACCCCCCCAAATATGATAAGTGCTATGTGAAGAATTAAACTGGAGGTGGTATGGTGGTCAAGGAAGAGCTCAAGGAAGACAGCTGGGGCTGTGACTCTGTAGTGTGATCTGGGTGATAAGGGGACCAAGCAGCCGTGTCACATTTAGGAGGACCAGCCTACACATAGGCTCAAAGTTGGGGAGGAAGTGGTGACTCTGGGGCGCAGAAAGTCCACAGTGGCTTGGAGTGGGCCGCAACAGTAGGAGCTGAGCTTGGAGAGAAAAACAGGGGCTAGAGTGGATGTGATTTTATCACCCCCCCAAAAGGAGTTTGAATTCTGTTCCTTTATGGAAAGCAACTTTACACTGATAAGTAGCATAATCTGGTTTCCTTTTTTTTAAAAAAAATCAATTATATTTAATTGATATATAATCAATTTCCATTTTAAGAAATTTGGCTGCTGAGCTACAACTGGAACGTGTGTGTGTTGGGTTTGGGAGGGAAGCATACAGGTAGGGCGATCAGCTAGGACTCCACCAAAGTCCAGACAAGAGACGATGGAGCTGGGCAAGAGCAGGGACCATGGCGATTGTGAGGCAGAGGTCCATTCAGGGTATTTTGGAGCTGGCCAAGTTTGCTTTTGAATTGTGTTGGGAGTGAGAGGTCAGGGGAGGTTTGTGGTTGAAGGAAAGAGATGAATCGAGAATGACCTCTACAATTTGGTGAAGGCGAATGAATGGGTGTGATGATGTATCTACAGCTGGGAAAGCTGAGAGACACTGGTAAATAAGTGCTGTAATCTCTATGAGGGCACAGAAAGGTACGTGAACAATAAATATATGCTATATGAGGAAGTGAACTCAGTGAATTACTCCAACTTCTTCCATTTACTGTATTTGGATTTGATAATATCTCTGACTTGACACAAGTATGATTGTGTATTGGTTAGGTGTTGTACCATCTTGGCCATGTACAGGTTATTTCTTGAGATCGGTCATTTCTTCATCTAACTCATCTCCTAGATTTTGTTTCTGGTTTTACTTTAGCCGTCCTGAGGGTCCCGGGGAGGGCAGGGGCCAAGCTTTTTTTGTTTTACTACCAGCCCCTAGTGCAGTATCTATTAAATGAATCAGTTGACCAAATAACACAGAGTTCAGCTTTATCAAACATTTTATAGCAATTTGGGCCTTGGGTTGCTGATCGGTCATCTCCCAAATCTGAGATTTTTATGATAGAGACGGTTGGGTGACATGACAAAAGAGCTTAGAGAGGGACATTGTTTAAAGGAGTGCAACACAAAATGAAGCTTCAGACATTCCTGTGACTCTATCGTCTCTTTTCCTATGGGAAAATCGCTTGGAAACTCTTCATACTGAGGAGGCTCCTGGGAACAAGGTGATATTCTGAGTGTCCCAAGCTTAGATTTCCAAACTGATTTCAAGTAGCTCAACTCCTGTGATATGAAACAGAGCATCAGATTATTTCCTACTTTCCACCTGCCTTCTTTAGGGAGACCTTGATGTGAGGATTAACTGAGAGATGAGTGTGAACAGCTTTGCCTTAGTAAGTGCTGGGTGTTACATTATACCACCCATTTGAGCAATATCTATACTTATCCAATGAAAGCTGCCTTCTAATAATAAGTATTCAATTATCCTGTAACACCAGGGCTCAGGTCATTTTGGTTACAAGTTCAAAGGTTGAATAAATACACAAAACAGCCCAATACTAAGTCAAAGGTTTGGAGTCTAGACTAGCTTTCAATAATAAGGTTCAAGAGAGGCTTGTTTATTAAACCATCACATATTGAGATCCATTGCGGTGATAAAGTACACAGCAAAACCCCAATAAACACGACGATGCAGAGTAAGCACTCTAAGGGGAGTAACTAAAGTTTAAGTTCCTTCCAAGAGTAATTATACGTTTTTAACAGGAAGGAGTGATGAGTAAAGATTCTGGTCTTAACAAAAATTTTCCCAGGAGCAGTGACAGCTAAAAGATCACGTGGGTAAAGCCATCAGATTACAGCTAGTACTTTAGATTCATCTATGATTTCTGAAGTTGTTGTTTTTTTTTTTTTTCCTGGCAAAAGGACAGGAAGCTCTGAGTTATAGGATGTATATGAAAATAGACTAACCGAGTGACTGGGACCTTTTTCTTTTCTTTTCTTTCAGCAGAGGGAGTGAAAAACAAAAAGAAGCAGGAGTTAACTTGTTTTCCCATACAGGAAAACAAACAAACTCCTTCACTGGGTATGTCTTGATGATTTTGTCTTCCAACAAACCCCCAAACACAGATAAAGCGCTTCAAGTGCCAGTTTGAATTTGGCAGGCAAGTTGAGCTGCAAATGATCTAATTTATCTCAATTCAAATCAGCTTAGCAGATTTGGAAGATACTACATGAAAATAGGTAACATGGGAGGCACAAACACATGAATTTTAAGGTCTTTAAGCAGAAGTGACTTCCTAGGACTAACTGCTTCCTGTCCTTCCAGTAATCAGTACACACTGAAACCTGGGAGACAGGACAGGCCACTGGGTAGCTTGCCTATTTAAATGCTTGGCTCAAAAATAAGAATTACAAGCCACCTGCCTCCTTTTCAGAAGGAAAGAAACTTTCAAAAGGCAACAATCTAGCTGAAACCCTAGGAAGACTTGGGAGTACAAAGAGAGGCCACAGTGGGAGAACACAGTAATTATTCAATAATTATTGGCAGTGAATAAAATGCATGAAATGCAGGTGTAAATTATAAGGCGAGAATGCCGTCATATTCTAACGGCAGTGCCTCCTCCGCCCAGAAAAGAGCACCCCTGTGGATGCCTTTTCCAAACCCTTTACTTTGCTAAGGGGAGCTTTGGAAAGGGCGGCAGACTGGGGGTTTATAGAAGGCACAGCACGTTTAGTAAGAGGACTGGGGCTCAGATCAGCGAAAAGTTCTGGAACTTCACCTTCCCTTTTTCTGAGTTTGGTGATTTTAGTATAAAACATAAGCAGTAAATGGGGTGTTTCCTTAACCTGAGAACAATGAGGGAAAACAGCAACACCAAAGAAAACTGAACCAAAAAATGAGGCTTTCAGGCATGGGCAAATTGATCGTTATCTTTATGGCAATTAAGGCCACTGAGAACAAGCGATGAGCGTTACAGAACGCCTCACACTGGTATACTGTTTTGTGCGTGTGTGTCTGTGTTAGTCACTCAGTTGTGTCCGACTCTTTGCAATCCTCTTTGCAGCCCTCCAGGCTCCATGGAATTCTCCAGGCCAGAATACTGGAGTGGGTTGCCATTGCCTTCTCCAGGGGATCTTCCCAACCCAGGGATCGAACTCAGGTCTCCTGCATTGCAGGACGATTCTTTACCATCTGAGCCACCAGGGAAGCCCGGTATATTGCTTTATGGTTTACAAAGTGCTTTTGTATCCATTTTCCATGGCTCTCACAGAAACCTTGCTTTAGGTAGGAATTATTAAATGAAGCAAGGGGTGTGCAAAGTGTCTGGCATATGCTTAGCATGCAGCTGGCACTTGCAAGTGAGAATACTCGGGGGCAGAGAGGTTAAGTGAGGATCCCAAGGTCACATCTTCTGTTTGTACCTAAACCATCTCAAATTCAGGTCTTCAGATTCTCTGCACAAACCACATTTCCACTACCTCATACTGATTTTGTGGGTTCTCAGGGCCCAAAAAGAAACAACCTTAAAGTGTCCACTTATGCAAGAGTTTCCATTAGCTTCTCCACAGAAGATGTTAATTGGTAGTAACGTTAAACGATTTCATTTCTTTGTCCTCTTCTAGAGGTGATGATGATGGGCAGACCATCAAAAGGAAAGAGGGAATTTCAACCCTTAACTCATTAATCAGTGCTGCTCTATGAAAAACTGCAGGAGATTCAAGACTTTTTTCATGCACTCATCCCTTGGTTATACAACCTCAAGCAAGTAGTGCATTTATCTGATCGGTGGACCCTTCCCGTCTTATATTCTTCAGAATCTTGGTGCCCATCCAGCACAAAATGAGGATGGGATTTAGAAAACATGGGATTGATTTTATCAGTATATGAAACTGCAGACCTCAGGACTCAGAGGCGATTTCTGAATCTGACTATCTCTGCCTGCCCTAAATGTTCCCAAGGAGATGACCTTCAGCTGGAGCCTGGGTGAGACTCCAATTTATCGTCTACCCAAGGAGGATGCCTTCATTTGTACATCCCATGCAGACGTCTTGTGAGCTCCAGATCCTAGTCTGATAAGTCATTTCAACTTTGATGTCTCACAGACACTTCAGAGTCAACATCGCAAGTGGTACTCAGCATTCCCTCAAAAACGGCTATCCCTCATTTCTTGTGCCCTGTAGGAAGAGCGCACCGTTTATCTGCTGCTAGTCTAGCTGAGACCCAGGAGACCGCAGAGGGTCTGGGTGGGCCACACAGAGGTCAGGTTCCCCAGAGAACCCCAGCCCTCACCCCACTGGTGTGGTGCAGGGCCCTAGAATAACATGGGCTGCTCTTGACAATACTATTTCCAGCACCCCTCTCTGACCTCCACCTGCTTTATCCCTGAAGCCACCCAGATAACAGTCCCCAGTACTCAGCCAACGCCACTTTAGGCAGGGGTCGGCTGAATGCCTGCTTTTTCTAATGAAGTTTTACTGGGACGGCCACCCCCATTTGTTTGTGAATCTAAGGCTGCAAGGCCAGAGCTGAGTGGTCATCCTGACAGACAGCTTATGTTCCACAAAGCCTATCTGGATCTTTATAGAAAGATGCTGGCCTCTGCCTGGACAGAACATCAGACGGATCCCATGGATGCCCCGAGCATTGTCCCCTGCCCGGGTCTATGAAGCTCTCTCCAAGCCCAGCTCCTACTCTCTGAGCCTCCACACTTGGCATCTGTGTTCTCTAGAACTCAGTGTCATCAGCAAAATGCCCTAAATCCTAAGCCTCAAAGTGCCTTGCCTTTTCTTGTTCCTGTGGATACCTAGCTATCCCTTGAGGCCAGTCTTTTCCCTTCTGACTGCGCAGTCACTCAGTCACGTCTGACTCTTTGCGACCCCATGGACTGTAGCCTGCCAGGCTCCTCCATCCATGGGATTCTCCAGCAAGAGTGCTGGAGCGGGTTGCCATGCCCTCCTGCAGGGGGTCTTCCCGACCCAAGGAGCGAACCCAGGTCTCTTGCATCTCTTGCACTGGCAGGAGATTCTTTGCCACTAGTGGCACCTGGGAAACCCCAGCTTTCGCTGAGGCCCTCTCAAATAATGGCTGTCTTCCTTCCCACCACCCCATGGACCACTGGACCGAGAGTGGTAATACTTCTCATTACCACTTCCAGCCCATCATTCTTCCTGCCTCCCTGATCCCACACAATGTCTTCAATTATACTATTTGATACCCTCTTTTTAATAATGACTTAACATCTTTCTAATCTTTTGCCTAATTAGTTGAAGGATTTAGGCCCAGAATTACTGGAAGCATCCCTATCACTATTATATTATCCTTTGTGTTTTTATGTATATAGACATCTAGGGATAATTTGTCCAACAGTTTGTCTCTACCTCTAATGAGCTTATCTTCCATTGCATCTTAGTTATCCAAACCCATGGTGTGCTTTGTTACTCGTTACATATATCTCTTTCAAAATTTCAATTTGAGGCATCCCTCTCTGATCATTACCTCCTATTTTTTCATCTCACTCTAATACCTCCATATCAATAACTTTTTTTACTCCATTAGACCTTCTATCTGGGGCTTCTCCAGTGGCTCAGTGGTAAAGAGTCCACCTGTAATGTAGTAGCCACAGGAGACAGGTTCGATCCCTGGGTCAGGAAGATCCCCTGGAGGAGGGTATGGCAACTCACTCCAGTATTCTTGCCTGGAGAATCCCATGGACAGAGGAGCCTGGTGGGCTCTTGTCCATTCAGTCACAAAGAGCTGGACATGACTGAAGTGACTCAGCACACAGACCTTCATCCTTGGACTCTACTCTTTCTGCTGCCCATCACTGTCCTATGTCCTCACTTCTCTCCGCTATACAACTTAGATGCCAGACTCCGTATTTATAGTTGTTCCCTTACGTCACCCTCAAATCCCTTCTTACCTTCTCTCTCCATTGTGATCACATTCAAAACTCTAATCTTGATCAAATCCAACTTTTCACATTCTTCTTTACTGTTCCCAAGCAGTAAATGATAATGGCTGGGGGAAAGAAAAAAAGCATGCACAGAATGCTGCTGGCCTTAAATGAATGATGACTGTCCTCAAGGGGCTCTCAGCATCACACAGGGGACCCACAACAGTTCCATAGTGCACCCTCTAACTCTCAAACATTTCACACTTAATTTTCTCCTATAACACCCCCTTCCAACCTTCACCCCAGCCCACCCACCCACCCACCCCCCACCCCACCCACCCACCCCCCACCCCACCCACCCACCCCCCACCCCACCCACCCACCCACCCCCCACCCCACCCCCCACCCCACCTACCTCCCCCGCCACACACACACACACTCAGCGATGCCCTTGATTCTTATCACAGCAGGGAAGGAGTCGCGGGGCACTGGTCTCCCTACCTCTGCCTCTTCCCTGTGACTTCACCTTCCCCACTTGAAGAATGGTCTGTGCCCCTATAGTGCGTTAACCCTCCACCTGTGCACTGGATCCCTGGCCCTCTTGCCCAGCCAAGGACGTTGCCTCTGCTTTTAACTCCTTCTCTTTCCCATTATCCACTTCTCTTTTCTAGACTATTCCCGCAGGCACATAGACTTGCCAGTGTATCTCCAATGTGAAAACTGAATCAGAACAAAAGCAACAGAACACCTCCCTTTACCACACATTGCCCTTCAGTCCCTTTTTTCTGTTCCTCTTTGGAAGAAAATTCCTTAAGAATTTCTCCACACGGCATCAAAGGAAACCTTCAAAACTGCAAATCAAGTCATGCCACACTCAGCCTTCAGAGTTTTCCCCACATGCCAGGGTCCAGCCCCGGTGGATCCAGGGAATTCGAAGGGTGGACAGCGTTGGCGTGGAAAGACTTGTTTATTTATTAATATGAGATTAGATTAAGAAACTATAGCGTAGTAGGAAGATTAAGTGGAGGAAGAGGGCTGAATAGCTTGGTTTACGCGGAAGACCAATAAAATTCCAGACAAGGAATTTGCACCATCTACGTTGGGCCACCGGCGCCAGCTTGAATATCTAAGGGTGCCTCGCCTTAAGCTCCCTTTCGCACAGGTCTTAACAGCCAGGGCAAGTAAGTAGACCTGGTGAGCCTCCGCGCCCCAGGTGGAGATTCAGCCTGAAGTTAAAGTAAAGAGCAGAGAGAGGGAAAGGGAGAGAAGAAGAAAGAGAGAGAAAGACACGGGGGGAGCCAGAGTCCCAAGAAACCAGGCCTAGAGACTAGTTCGAGAAACTGGTCTGAGAAGCTGGTCCGAGAAGCTGGTCTGAGCTGGCCCCATCCTTTATTGTTCAGAAGGCCTTTTATACTTTTGATAAAACATGGAGATCAATGGGTAACACAAAATTATGTAGCGTTCGCAACCCAGATTCTTTCCGTATATCATTTTGTATACAAAGGGTCTCAGGTGATTTACATTATCTTTTGGCCAAGAGGCTTGTTAACACTTTTTTGGCTCTCTTCCTTAATGTTAATTTTGTTTCCCCTGAAGTGTTTTTCTTTAATCTGCATCTCCTTAAAGCATTAAAGTTACATCTCTACAGAACAAAGGTGCAGTGGGTTATAACAAAGAAGGTACTTAACTCAAAGATCTAATGTTGCTAATACCAGGTCTACTACTTGCATTTCTATATACCAACTATATCTAAAAATAAAGGATATGAAAATTTGGCAGCAAGCATTGACTCAACAAATGAAACCTTTAATCAGTCCTATTCTAAAGATTTTGACTCCTCGGAAGCCCCTACATTCCTAGGATGTTTTAAGCTTCCTGTGCCTCCTGCAGTTAGGAGGCCTCAAACAATCACGCGCGGCTGTACGAGTCCTGCAGGCAGGCTAGAAAGCCATCAGAGGGTTTTTTGGATTGAAACACTCTTTCAAATGCAGAAGACTAAAGCCCTGAATTGACTCTTTCCAAAAAATGTCAGAAGAGTGGAAAAGCAGAGCACAAAAGCCGGCAGATTTTTGTTGGGGTACATGCTTAGGAATTTCCAGAGGGGTCCCTGAAGTCTGAGCACGCCTTGCGTATGTCAGCTTCCTTCCTCATGACCTTGTCACGGGCGGGATTCCTCACACTGGCTCCCGGCACCCACACAGTGGAAATAAATTTCCAAGTGCTAACCACACTTTAAGAACCTTATATAATGAGACCGCCAACCTGACCTCTCCTTTTATTCCTTTTCTCCACAATCGTACTCTCTATCTGCTTACCCTGCTTTATTGTTTTCATAGAAGTCAGAGCTTGACTGTGGCTGGATGAATGTGCCTGCGTACTAAGCCGGGAGAAACATCAATAGCCTCAGATATGCAGATGACACCACCCTTATGGCAGAAAGTGAAGAGGAACTCAAAAGCCTCTTGATGAAAGTGAAAGAGGAGAGTGAAAGAGTTGGCCTGAAGCTCAACATTCAGAAAACAGAGATCATGGCATCCGGTCCTATCACTTCATGGGAAGTAGATGGGGAAACAGTGGAAACAGTGTCAGACTTTATTTTTTGGGCTCCAAAATCACTGCAGATGGTCACTGCAGCCATGAAATTAAAAGCCTCTTACTGCTTGGAAGAAAAGTTATGACCAACCTAGATAGTATATTCAAAAGCAGAGACATTACTTTGCCAACTAAGGTCCATCTAGTCAAGGCTATGGTTTTTCCTGTGGTCATGTATGGATGTGAGAGTTGGACTGTGAAGAAAGCTGAGCATGGAAGAATTGATGCTTTTGAACTGTGGTGTTGGAGAAGACTCTTGAGAGTCCCTTGGACTGCAAGGAGATCCAACCAGTCCATTCTGAAGGAGATCAACCCTGGGATTTCTTTGGAAGGAATGATGTTAAAGCTGAAACTCCAGTACTTTGGCCACCTCATGCAAAGTGTTGACTCATTGGAAAAGACTCTGATGCTGGGAGGGATTGGGGGCAGGGGGAGAAGGGGACGATAGAGGATGAGATGGCTGATGGCATCACTGATTCGATGGACGTGAGTCTGAGTGAACTCTGGGAGTTGGTGATGGACAGGGAGGCCTGACGTGCTGTGATTCATGGGGTCACAAAGAGTCGGACATGACTGAGCGACTGAACTGAACTAAGTCACTGCAGTCATGTCTGACTCTTTGCGACCCCATGAACTGTGACTCACCAGGCAAGAGTACTGGAGTGGGTTGCAATTTCTTCCTCCAGGGGATCTTTCCCCACCCATGTCATTTACACCTCCTACATTGGCAGGCAGGCTTTTTTTTTTTTTTTAAGACTAGCGCCACCTGGGAAGCCCTAGTTGGATGAATAATGGTTCCCAAAGATATCCTGTTCTATCCTCAGATCCTGTCAATATGTTTGTCCCTTGGCATAGCAGAAGGGACTTTGCAGATGTGGTCAAGTCAAGCATGTTGAGTTGAGGAGATGATGCTGGATTATCTGGGTGGGGCAGGAGCCCTTATATGAGGGAGGCAGGGGGATCAGGGTCAGGGAGGACCACAGGACAAGGAAGGCGGAGGTCAGAGTGAGGCTAGGGCAGGACGGGGGCCGTGAGCCAGCCGTGCAGGGGTCTTGAGAGTTAGAGACACTGAGAAAATGGAGTCTCAGACTGTAGTCTTGTTGGCACCTTGATTTCAACTGGTAAGATCCATTTTCAGACTTCTGAACTCCAAAATCGTAAGGTAATGAATCTGTGGCATTTCAAGCCACCGTGTTTATGATATTTTATTATAGCAACAATAGGTAGCTACTACTCAAATTGAAGAAAGTAAGGAAAACCGCTAGACCATTCAGGTATGACCTAAATCAGATCCCTTATGATTATACAGTGGAAGTGAGAAATAGATTTAAGGGCCTAGATCTGATAGATAGAGTGCCTGATGAACTATGGAATGAGGTTCATGACATTGTACAGGAAACAGGGATCAAGACCATCCCCATGGAATAGAAATGCAAAAAGGCAAAATGGCTGTCTGAGGAAGGCTTACAAATAGCTGTGAAAAGAAGAGAGGTGAAAAGCAAAGGATAAAAAGAAATATATAAGCATCTGAATGCAGAGTTCCAGAGAATAGCAAGAAGAGATAAGAAAGCCTTCTTCAGCGATCAGTGCAAAGAAATAGAGGAAAACAACAGAATGGGAAAGACTAGAGATCTCTTCAAGGAAATTAGAGATACCAAAGCAACATTTCATGCAAAGATGGGCTCAATAAAGGACAGAAATGGTATGAACCTAACAGAAGCAGAAGATATTAAGAAGAGGTGGCAAGAATACACAGAAGAACTGTACAAAAAAGATCTTCATGATCCAGATAATCATGATGGTGTGATTTCTAATCTAGAGCCAGACATCCTGGAATGTGAAATCAAGTGGGCCTTAGAAAGCATCACTACGAACAAAGCTAGTGGAGGTGATGGAATTCCAGCTGAGCTATTTCAAATCCTGAAAGATGATGCTGTGAAAGTGCTGCACTCAATATGCCAGCAAATTTGGAAAACTCAGCAGTGGCCACAGGACTGGAAAAGGTCAGTTTTCATTCCAATCCCAAAGAAAGGCAATGCCAAAGAATGCTCAAACTACCGCACAATTGGAATCATCTCACAAGCTAGCAAAGTAATGCTCAAAATTTTCCAAGCCAGGCTTCAGCAATATGTGAACCGTGAACTTCCTGATGTTCAAGCTGGTTTTAGAAAAGGCAGAGGAACCAGAGATCAAATTACCAACATGCGCTGGATCATGGATAAAGCAAGAGAGTTCCAGAAAAACATCTATTTCTGCTTTATTGACTATGCCTAAGCCTTTGACTATGTGGATCACAATAAACTGTGGAAAATTCTGAAAGAGATGGGAATACAAGACCACCTGACCTGCCCCTTGAGAAACTTATATCAAGGTCAAGAAGCAACAGTTAGAACTGGACATGGAACAACAGACTGGTTCCAAATAGGAAAAGGAGTACATCAAGGCTGTATATTGTCACCCTGCTTATTTAACTTCTATGCAGAGTACATCATGAGAAACGCTGGACTGGAAGAAACACAAGCTGGAATCAAGATTGCCGGGAGAAATATCAATCACCTCAGATATGCAGATGACACCACCCTTATGGCAGAAAGTGAAGAGGAACTAAAAAGCCTCTTGATGAAAGTGAAAGAGGAGAGTGAAAAAGTTGGCCTGAAGCTCAACATTCAGAAAACGAAGACCATGGCATCTGGTCCCATCACTTCATGGGAAATAGATGAGGAAACAGTGGAAACAGTGGGTGACTTTATTTTTGGGCGCTCCAAAATCACTGCAGATGGTGACTGTAGCCATGAAATTAAAAGACGCTTACTCCTTGGAAGAAAAGTTATGACCAACCTAGATAGTATATTCAAAAGCAGAGACATTACTTTGCCGACTAAGGTCCATCTAGTCAAGGCTATGGTCTTTCCAGTGGTCATGTATGGATGTGAGAGTTGGACTGTGAAAAAGGCTGAGCGCCGAAGAGTTGATGCCTTTGAACTGTGGTGTTGGAGAAGACTCTTGAGAGTCCCTTGGACTGTAAGGAGATCCAACCAGTCCATTCTGAAGGAGATCAGCTCTGGGATTTCTTTGGAAGGAATGATGTTAAAGCTGAAACTCCAGTACTTTGGCCACCTCATGCAAAGTGTTGACTCATTGGAAAAGACTCTGATGCTGGGAGGGATTGGGGGCAGGGGGAGAAGGGGATGACCGAGGATGAGATGGCTGGATGGCATCACTGACTCAATGGACGTGAGTCTGAGTGAACTCCGGGAGTTGGTGATGGACAGGGAGGCCTGACGTGGTGCGATTCATGGGGTCACAAAGAGTGGCACACGACTGAGTGACTGAACTGAACTGATACTGATCTTACATAGTTTGTTTACCTGTTTGTTATCTGTCTTCCCTGAGGCAATGCAAGTCCCATGAATTGAGGGGTCTGCCTTCTCGTTTTCAGTGCGATATGCCCCGGAGTCAGAAGATGGATATTTGTTGAACTAACAAATGTGTACCTGACTGTAGAACAATGAACGAGTCACTGCAAGTCTGGCTCAAGCATGTCCTTTGTGCTTCCTGCTGGCCATGTGGCACAAAGATCATGAGCGACAGCCCTGGTTACTCCTTTGACCCTCATATGACTGATTTCCATACAGGGTCCAACTGCATCAAAGAACAAGTCCTGAATTCTCTCCAGCACCCAGATACTCTGTCTATGGATCACCATCAGAATGTTAAATTAAGGAGCTCATTTTACTTTCTGGAAATTTGTCCATTTCTCCTGTATGCTGCCTGATATATGAGAAGATGGATTTAATAGAAAGGGCATTAACTACAAATTGAATCCTAAATTCATTTAAACCCATTTGCTTTTCTTCCTCATTAGAATATAAGTTCATGAGGGCCC
Source organism: Capra hircus (assembly GCF_001704415.2). Lineage (NCBI taxonomy): Eukaryota > Metazoa > Chordata > Mammalia > Artiodactyla > Bovidae > Capra > Capra hircus. Next base: position 83,747,084 of record NC_030819.1, on the reverse strand, counting down.
AAATGTCTAATTCACTGCTTTATCCTCAGGGCTCAGAAGTCCTCAGCTTGGTACTTAGTAGGCTGTAAATCAGAACTGAATGAATGAACAAGTTTTCTTTAATGTCTCCGCCTCTCAACCTCAAATCCAAACAGGCTCCAAATCCTGTAGATTCCCTTCCCCAGCACATTTGAATCCGCTCTCCATCCTGTCTGGCCTCAGTTCGGGGCTCCCACCCTCCCTACTGGGGTGAATGGAACAGTCCCAGAACTTCTGCGCACCACTGCTAGAAGGTCTGGCTCAGATCCAGTCACACTAACCTCCCAGCTTCAGCGGCTTCCCTGTTGCCTACAGAACAGAGTGCCCCTCTGGGCATGGCGTCCGCGACCACCCATATCCTGAACCTGGCCCTGCACACTAGGATCAGCACGTATTCAAGGTCTGGGAATTTAGATCCAAGACTGGCCCGTCTTCAAGAGTAAGCCTGCTTTCCCCTCCTCTCACTGGCCATCTACACACACTGTTTAAACGACACACGGGCACACCCACCTCTCAAAGTGCTTCTAAAGTTCTGAACTTCCCTTTGGTTTTCAGGGAGGAGCTTTATGGGCAAAATGTTGGGAGTGTGTGACTTTCTTCCGATTGGTAGGTGCTGAGGTAACGGTGGGATTCCAGGAATCTCAACCATCAGCCTTCTGACTCCAGCGGTCTGGGGCTCACCGTGCTTAGCCTTGGCCTGGGCGGGGAGGGCCTCGCTCCTGAGGAAGGACTCACAGCTCCACATCGACTGTTTCATTCCTTGAGGAGGTCCCAGGACACGTTTCGGGTGGCTGTGCTGTATTTTCCTGCTCCCTCCTCCCCTGTTCCTGCACCCCCTCTCGTCCCTGCATAGCAACTGTCAGTCTGAACCTTCCCTTTGGAGCTCAGGGAAAATCAAGGAGCTGGATGGAAGCCTATTTCTTACAAATAAGAAACAGGGACATGGAAAGGATTTGTCCTTGGGAGGGCCCTACAGGGTCCCACTCACTTTCAGTAGTCTAATTTGTCCAACAGAAAAAAAGACCTGTTTGTTCTTGAGGATTAAATTAACCAGAAAGATGCTCCACACGATTGGTATTTAAGGAAGCAAAGTTCAAATGGAGATGCTGACTCGGGAAGCTCATCGCTGAGGCATGCGCGCCTGGGTCTCCCTGCACGCTGGGATTTCATAGGATCCTGGCCATACTTAAGAAAGAAAGAGATACTTTAGATTCACTGGAGGAGGTCAAAGGTCCTAGCTGTAAACGGACATTTTGCTGAAGGAAAGGGGAATTTTGAATGTCGCTGAGCATTTCAAGTGCTCACGGGCTAGAAACACCTTTGGAGGTAAAAAAAGAGCTTTAGTGCTGCTTTCTTCCCTCAGTGGACTCCAGCTGTTTGTGGTGAGTGCCCACGGGGCACCAGGGCGCCCACAGAGATAATGGGCAGGCTCTGCAGCTCCAGCTGACACCACGGCCAGGAATTCTCCCCAGAGTTTACTGACTGATCAAGTGCATAATAAATGAAGGAAACCTTTAGCAGGGGTGATTAAAAAGTCTAAAATACTTCTCTGTTCAGATTTAATTTTCCAAGTAATAAAAGCTTCTAACATTAACAAAAGTGGTGGAGCTCCTAAATTATTTTGAAAAATCTTTTAAGATTTTCTTGAATATCTCATTCCAGTGACTAATCGGGAGATGACACCAAAAGAGCAGGTGACTTACATTGTTCCATCAGTATTACAAAGCCAGCATTTTATGGATTCAGTCCTTTTGGATTTGATTTCCTAATTAGCTTTTAAAAGAGAATTACAAAGGTGAAAAGCTGCTGCCTTTCTAGAATTGAAGTATTTAAAACTCCACTGCCAACCAGGAAACTTAATTTCAAAGTGAAAGCAATCTGCCCAGAGTATCTAAATAAATATCTAACAAAATCTGTTTATAGGTGAAACAAACTAAGACTTATGACAAATCTTGTTATAGACTGTTTCTTTTTAAATTCAATGCTTTGTGGGGATAAATAGTGTCTTTATAAACCCTATTCGAAAGGTTTATTTCATGCTGTTGCAAGGTATGAAACAAATTTTATGTATATGTCTGATATTCTTCTAGATCAGATTAACAAGAGGAGTTGATTTTTTTTTTCTTTTTTCTTTTTTCTAGCAACTGAGAGAGGCAGAGAAGAGTTACAAATGGAAAAGGACAAGTTTGGTGACATAATGACTCAAATTCTTTCAGAATCCCATCCATATAGTATGGATTTGTTATTTAGTCTGACACACAAAATTATACATATTTTCACTGGTTAAGTGTGTTCATCCTTTCCTTTGACTTCTTTCATGATTTCATGTATAGAAGTGGAAGTGGTGTGTGTGCAAGTCTCTCAGCCGTGTCCGACTCTTTGCAACCCCGTGGACTGTACCCTGCCAGGATCCTCTGTCCATGGAATTCTCCAGGCCAGAATACTGGAGTGGGTAGCCTTTCCCTTCTCCAGGGCATCTTCCCAACCCAGGGATTGACCCCAGGTCTCCTGCAGTACAGGTGGATTCTTTACCAGCTGAACCACAAGGGAAGCCCAAGAGTACTGGAGTGGGTAGCCTATCCCTTCTCCAGGGTATCTTCCCAATCCTGGAACTGAGCTGAGGTCTCCTCCATTGCAGGCAGATTCTTTACAAACTGGGCTATATACCTGTATTTTCTGTAATTTTGTATACTTACATTTTTATTGAGGTGAAATTCACAAAACTATTTACACATATATTTTATTATATATTTTAATGTATCATATATATTTATATATATAACTAACCATTTAATTTATACAATATATGACTTAGTATAAGATGTACAGAGCAAAATTTGCCACTCCAAAGTGTATTCTTTAGGCATGAGGATTAATTTAGGCTGATTATCTTTAAGATCCGAAAGAAGAACTTTTGACCTTCCTTGTCTGTGTACATGTGCTCAGTTGAGTCCAACCCTTTGTGACCCCACAGGCTGTAGCCCATCAGACTCCTCTGTCCATGGGATTTTCCAGGCAAGAATACTGGAGTGGGTTGCCATATCTTATTCCAGGCTTCCCTATAACTGCCCAAAAGAATGTAGATTGAGGACTTGCTACAGGAAGGGAGCTATCACAGTAGATAAGTATTTTATGAACTCGCCAGGTGTGGTAGGCAGCGAGGAACCCAGCAAGGCTTCTTTGTTTAATTTCCTCTCTATGCCCTACCATCTCTGCATGGAACAGCAGACATTTGTTTACAAAACATTTGGTTTTCCTTCACCGCATGAATTGTTTTCCTCCTCTTAGAAGTCCCAGATCCCTACCCCACAACACCCACTTTTGCTTTTAGTTAAAGGCTGCAATTTCCTACTCCAGGGGATCTTTCCAGCCCAGGGATTGAACCCACATCCCTTGTATCACCTGCATTGGCAGGTGAATTTTTTACCAGCTGTGCCACCTGGGAAGTCCTAGTCACTTTAAGATAGCATTTAAGATGAAGATTTTAGCCATTTGGGAGAGTTATTTGTTTTGGATCTCTACCATGTATTGCTGTTGTTCAGTCGGTCGTGTCCACCTCTTTGTGACCCCCATGGACTGCAGAACACCAGGCTTCCCTGTCCTTCACCATCTCCTGGAGCTTGCTCAGACTCATGTCCATTGACTCAATGATACCACCCAACCATCTCTTTCTCTGTCGCCCCCTTCTGCTGCCTTCAATCTTTCCCAGCATCAGTGTCTTTTCCAGTGAGTTGGATCTTCACATCAGGTGGCCAAAGGATTGGAGTTTCAGCTTCAGCATCAGTCCTTCCAATGGCTATTCAGGGTTGATTTCTATTAGGATTGACTGGTTTGATCTTGCTGTTCAAGGGACTCTCATGAGTTTTCTTCAGCACCACAGTTTGAAAGCATCAATTCTTTGGCACTCAGCCTTCTTATGGTCCAACTCTCACATCCATACATGACTGCTGGAGAAACAGCTTTGACTATACGGATCTTTGTTGGCAAAGTGACGTCTCTGTTTTTTAATATTCTGTCTAGGTTTGTCATAGCTTTTCTTCCAAGCAGCAAATGTCTTATACTTTCATGGATACAGTCATTGTTTGCAATGATTTTGGAGTACTCTTCACATTCGTTCTGGTGTCTCCATATTCCTTGGTAAGGTACCTAGTTATTTTATCTTATTACTTTGTGCATAACATTTCCTCCTAATATTAATTTGGGGGCATTTATGTTGTTAATTTCACTTATTAATTCTAGTTCATTTTCATTTTATTATCTATTTTCTACATAAACTGCTGTACATAAACTTATATTATTTGTAAGTAACAATAATTTTCTTTCTCTTTTCCAATAAAGTGAAAGTGTAGCTTTTCCAATAGCTATAGCTTTATATCTTTTTGTTGGGTGAGAACTTTCAAGACAGCAGACTTCTTTTTGTGCATTCTTATACTCCCAATGCCTAGAAAAAATGTACTTAATATATATTTTTGAATAAAGAAGAAGGATTTTTGTGTAGTAATTATTATAGTGGGCTTCCCAGGTGGGCTTAATCCACCTGCCAATGCAGGAGATGTAAGAGACATGGGTTCAATCCCTGGCTTGGGAAGATCCCCTGAAGGAGGGCTTGGCAACCCACTCCAGTATTCTTGCCTGGAGAATCTCATGGACAGAGGAGCCTGGTGAGCTACAGTCCATAGGGTTGCAGACATGACTGAAGTGACTTAGCATATATGGGTAAAATTATCATAGTAGGCATTCTTGCTTCACTCAATTTTCAGTAGAAAGGCTTACAATATTTTATTTGGTTTAAAAAGGTATTTGTTGTAGGAAAATAGTTTTCTATTCCTAATTTTTAGAAGTCTTAAAATTAAGAATGGGAGTAAATTTTTATCAAATGTGTCTTCAGAATGTACTATTATAACATTTCCTAATGATTTTGACTTTTGAAAAGATATATGAACACATTTACTCTTAAGAAGTTATGCTTGGTGACCGCGAAAACATTATTTTAAGGTAATCTTGAACTTAATTCACTAATACTGTATTTGGAATTTTCATATAAAGTTTGAAGGGTGTGACGTTGAGAGGCTTGCCTCTGGGCTCGCTTCCTGCCTCCCTTCCCCTCAGGGTGTGGTCCATGTGTTCCTGGAAGGAATGGAACTGACATCAGAAAGGAAAGGATCAGCATAGCCCCCAACGGGCCTATTTCACATTGGAAGTCAGTCCTCATTTTATTCAAATTCTCGGAAGCCACAGACTGGCATCAGCTGCGATGATGTCTGACAGCTGTTGTTAGGTCAGAGCATTTGCACCAATCCCTCATTGGCTACAGATTTTTCTTTCCTTTTCCATGTTCTTTTCCTTAAAGGAGACTCAAGCTACCATAAAACTTGCATTTTTTTCCATTTCATGGGATGGTTTTATTGTTGTTGTTTCCTTGAGATAGGTTCAGAACCCTAATTTTCATACACTTTGTTGGGCATTAGGAGTCAAAACCCATTTATCAGAAGCCAGAATAACTGGTAGTAAGAGGATCAAACAATTCATATTCAGAGCACTCCGCACAGGGTAAGGTGGGAAGAACACTCCTTAGCTAACCGGTACGCATCCCCCTCCTGTGTCCCAGCACTGCAAGCGTGATGCAAGAACGCATAGCACGAAGGCACAGTGCCGTTCACCATGCACGCTTTTGCCGTCCCAAAGTACAGGGCAGGGGAAAATCACTTAGTAACTTAAAAAATGCTTCTGCCATCAACAGAGCACTTGTGTCTCCCAAACCCCCAATTCATATGCTGAGATCCTAATGCCCAGTTGGATGGTATTAGGGTGTGGGACTTGTTTGAAGTGCTTAAGTTGAAGAAGGAATTCATAGGGCCTGGACTCCATCTTAGGCCTGTTCATGCTGATCATGCTTGACCACCTTTCCAATGGACTCTGAACTCTGTGTCTAGTGCCTATGAAAACAACAACAGAAGGATAAGACCCCCTCCAGACAGGGGAACCTTGAAGATCGTATCTAGGTTACTCATCGCCTAAGAGAAAACATACACTAATCACCCCTTCCTCCGGACAGGCCATAAATTTTTCTGTATCAGTCGGAGTGTAACCTCGGCTTTATGGATTATTGGCTAATTGTTTGACTGTTTTAGCACATCAGCACAGAGCACGTGAATGATGGGGTTATTGGGATTGTATTTTCCTCGGTTTATGTCAGTCTCAAGGAATTTGGAGTGGTGGGTTCAGACACGTACACATGGGGTATAAAAGATTTTCACAAACGTTGGTCAGGGTCCTTGGCTAAGAGGAGACTCTGCCTTGGGCCCACTGGTGTAATAAACTGCACTCCACTATCTACATTGTCCTTCTGAGTGGGTTTGTTTCCCAGAACGCATGGCTACAATAAAGTTATGAGGTGGAGCCCTCATGAATGGGATTCATGCTTTTATGAAAGAGCCACACAGACTCGTCACTCTGCTTCCACCATCTGAGGACTAAGATGGTTTCAGACACAATCTGTGACTGACATAGTCAGTGCTCCCTGTGACGTGCACGTTTCAGAACACACATCAAAGACAAACAGAATGATTATTTTGGATAACGTTCCAACTTGAATAATAGAAAATATTATTACCTCCTTGCAGATACTGGAAAGTTGATTATAATCTAGGTTAATTTCTATATGAATATAGTAGACATTGTTGTTTACTTGCTAAATCATGTCTGACTCTTTTGCAACCCCATGGACTGTAGACTGCCAGGCTCCTCTGTCCACGGAATTTTCCAAGCAAGAACACTAGGGTGGGTTGCCATTTCCTTTTCCAGGGGATCTTTCCAATCCAAGGATTGAACCCACATTGAACCCTGCTTCAGCAGGCACATTCTTTGCACTGAGCCACCAGAGAAACCACATGTCAGTGGCTAAATTTCATCTTTTCAGCCATACCGTAGTGGAGTTGTGGAAACATTTTCCACATTCTCAGGTGATTCAGTTCAGTTCAGTTCAGTTGCTCAGTCGTGTCCGACTCTTTGCGACCCCATAAATCGCAGCACACCAGGCCTCCCTGTCCATCACCAACTCCCGGAGTTCACTCAGACTCACGTCCATCGAGTCGGTGATGCCATCCAGCCATCTCATCCTGGGTCGTCCCCTTCTCCTCCTGCCCCCAATCCCTCCCAGCATCAGAGTCTTTTCCAATAAGTCAACTCTTCCCATGAGATGGCCAAATTACTGGTGTTTCAGCTTTAGCATCATTCCCTCCAAAGAAATCCCAGGGCTGATCTCCTTCAGAATGGACTGGTTGGATCTCCTTGCAGTTGGATCTTTCAAGAGTCTAGTGATTAGGACCTGCCTAAATAAAATGACCTGAACAAAAGGGAATTCCACATCCTCCAGATACAGTCTTCACAGTGCCTGGCACTTTCTAGGTGTTCGATCAGTATTTTAGGACTAAATAAATGAATGAATATTTCTGGTACCAAAGGATGCAATTGACTATGTTTGAATAAATATGAAGAAATATGAAGAAAGTGACCAATACTTTCGACCCTTTCCTGTAACACTATAATTTTTAAAATAAAAACTGAGAAAAAAAGTTACCAGTTCCTATGAAGTTACATAAAAACCTAAGGGAGTAGCCCTCAAAGTTATGCATTCAAAAAGTTTCTGTGGGCACATCTCCTTCCCCTCACGTCCTCTTAGGAGCAGAAGTGGGGACAGGAGTGGGAAGGGGCGGAAATTGAAAATGGGCTTCAGGGAAGAGCAATAAAAATGATGAGCAGGTGGATATATGATTATGAGGAAAGGCCAAGAGAATCAGGACTTTAGATAGATGAAAGGAGAATGAGAAAACTTAATATTCTCCTTCAAGGATATGAAAGGTTATAATGAGGAAGGCACTGGCTAGCTTCTCTTAACTGTCACAGAGGACAGAACTAAGAAAAAGAAGATACCTAATAGAGACTCAATAGGACGTCATAGTAAGGCCTATTTAATACTTGGCTCAGTTATCAAAATGGGATGGGGGAAGGTAGGAGACATCAGTGGTTCTCAAGTGATGCTAATGAACCAGCATTATTAGCACCACCTAAAAACTTTTTAGACATGCCAATTCTGGAACCTGGTCCCAGCCCTACTGAATCAGAAGCTCTGTGGTTGGGACTAACAGCCCATTTAACAAGCTCTCTGGGTGATTCTGATAGACTTTAGGCTTGAGAATCATTTGTTGTTGTTGTTGTTGTTCAGTTGCCCGGTCATGTCCAACTCTTTGTGACCCCATAGACTGAAGCACCGGAGAAGGCAATGGCACCCCACTCCAGTACTCTTGCCTGGAAAATCCCATGGATGGAGGAGCCTGGTAGGCTGCAGTCCATGGGGTCGCTAAGAGTCAGACATGACTGAGTGACTTTACTTTCACTTTTCACTTTCATGCATTGGAGAAGGAAATGGCAACCCACTCCAGTGTTCTTGCCTGGAGAATCCCAGGGACCGGGGAGTCTGGTGGGCTGCCGTCTGTGGGGTCGCACAGAGTCGGACACGACTGAAGTGACTTAGCAGCAGCAGCAGCAGCAGCAGCAGACTGAAGCATGCTAGGCTTCCCTGTCCTTTGCTGTCTCCCAGAGTTTGCTCAGACTCATGTCCACTGAGTGAGTGATGCCATCAAACTATCTCATCCTCTGTCACCCACTTCTCCTTCTGCCTTAAATCTTTGCATCAGGTCAAATCTTTGCATCAGGTGGCCAAATTATTGGAGCTTCAGCATCAGTCCTTCCAGTGAATATTCAGAGTTGATTGATTTAATCTCCTTGCTATCCAAGGGACTCTCAAGAGTCTTCTCCAGCGCCACAGTTCAAAAGCATCAATTCTTCAGTGCTCAACCTTCCTTATGGACTTCCCTGGTGGCTCAGATGGTAAAGAATCTGCCTGCAATGCAGGAGACCTGAGTTTGATCCCTGGGTGGGGATGATCCCCTGGAGAAAGGAATGGCAACCCGCTCCTGTATTCTTGCCTGGAGAAACCCATGGACAGAGGAGCCTGGAGGGCTACAGTCTGTGGGGTTGCAAAGAGTCAGATATGACTGAGCCGAGTAGCACTTTCATTTTGAGAATCATTGGCATAAATAAATTCTCATGGATACTTTGTTTCTAGATATTCTTGAGAAACAAAAGTCTTGAAGAAACGAAGACATTAAGTCTTTCTCAGCATAACAGTATCTGTATTTTGTCAAGAAGACAACCCCCATCATGGTAGTTTATATCCATCACAGCTATAACACTCAAGGGATAAAGTTGATCTACTTTGAAAGATAAAATTATTGGCTGTTTGGGGATATGCACTAGATTGTAATCAGCGATAGTGAAAACTGCTCCAGAGGAAAATGAATTCCTTTTGCTCTGGAAGTTACTAAAAGTACTTACAGAGAATGCCACATTAAAAAAATAAATTCAACATTCAGCACTAGCTGAATGTTAAAATGTCAGTATCTGGCGAAAGAGGAGAACACACAAAGTGATATTGTGATTGGGGTTGCTCTTATGAGATAATATTAGTGAAGAAGTGAAGACAGGTTTGTACCAGGGATGGCGATGTGAGATAGGCACACTGACAAGTTGCTAGAAAGATCGAAAAGGCTACCACCATAGTCTTTCTGGAGAAAAACTTGGCACTGTACATTAAGAATCGTAAAAGTATTCCACCTCACTAATCTACTAATTTAACTTTTAGTAACTTAAGAAACAATCAGCTATGTAATCTAGAACGTTTGTTGTAGTCTTATTGATTAGTAGTAAGATTTTTAAAGCAATCCCTAATTGCTTGCAGATTTTCCTGATACAGGCAGGGAAATAAAAGTGACAGTATATAAAGGATATATGTAAAAGAGGTATTCATTTATTATTTGTAGTGCTCCTGCCCCCTAAAAAAAGCCAAACAAACAGAATCTGGAAACAAATGAATACCTTTCATCAAGGGAATGGTCAAACACTAATAATTGATGTCATGAAATATTACATGGACATAAAAAAAGAAATTTAAACCATTGTCTTGGAGGATTTTTCATAATGCAGTGTTAAGTGATAAAAGCAAGATGAAAGAAAGAATTCATAACATGTTTTCATTAAAAACAAAGACAATTTGCCCCTATATGTGTATGTTTGTTTGATTATATTAAAATGTATGAATGTGGAAGCAAGCCAAAATATGTGTTTAGAAAATACAGCTATGATAAAATTAACATGTATAATATGTTCCTATATATGGAAAATTATACAAATTTATGTGTATTTATTTGTAGCAAGATATTTGAAAGTTTACGGACACTTCTTTGGGTGGTAGGACTTAAGGTGATTATTGCTTTATTCCTTATTCTTTTGCATATTGCTTGATTTCTTTGTATAATGAGCATATGAAACAACTTTTTTGTTGTGGAAAAAAAAATAAGCTCTAGTGGAGGCATAAAAATGAACAGAATCTGCTCACTGTTGTGATTTAGGAAGTAGGAAGCAGAGGAAAAACTGTGCTGCAAACGTACAAATGACCAGAGATGGCTTCTGTAGAGAAGTGTTAGGTGAGGTTGAACAGAGGAGGGAGTTAAGGAGAAATGGTGGAGGCAGCTGCAGTGACTACACGGTTAGAGGCAGTCTGTGGGAGACACGGGCTCTGAGAGCCTAGAACTGTTTGCATTCTGAGAAGAAGGAATCTGGGCACTTAAAGACCACTGAAAGGACAGCTCCAGCTCTGCTGGGTGCTGGGGAAGGTGTGAGTTGGGAAGTTTTCAGGAAGCTTTCTTGTTGCTTCCAGGCATGCAAGTCACCAGTGCCTGATGGCTAACTCTCATGGTTCCTACCACCTACGCTTTCTCAAACAGCCTCTGCTCTGCCCTGCTTGTACTTCTGGACAATTGAGGCAGTAAGACAGGGAGAAAAAAAGCAGGAAGATGATTCCTGACTCTTGAGTCTCCCCACCTCTTCCATCTTGGGGCTCTGGGGAGAGGAAACGAATTCCCTTCTTACTGTCGAACACTTTGTATTTGGATTCCTTTATAGCACTTGCCTGGAAAATCCCATGGACCGAGGAGCCTGGTAGGCTGCAGTCCATGGGGTCGCTAAGAGTCAGACATGACTGAGCGACTTCACTTTCACTTTTCACTTCATGCATTGGAGAAGGAAATGTCATCCCACTCCAGTGTTCTTGCCTGGAGAATCCCAGGGACGGGGGAGCCTCGTGGGCTGTCGTCTATGGGGTCGCACAGAGTCAGACACGACTGAAGTGACTTAGCAGCAGCAACATAGCACTTACTATAGTTTCTATAATATAATAGTTTCTATGATATAGTTTCTTTTTTGTTGTTAGTATCTGCAATTATCTTCAAAGTTCTTTAACATTATGATCTGATATTGTAAGATGTAAAACTTAGGTTAAGCCCATTGTTGTTGGTTAGTTGCTAAGTCATATCTGACATGACTGACTGACTAACACAAACATCTGACACTTTTGCAACCCCTTGCACTTTTGCTCACCAGGATCCTCTGTCCGTGGGATTTCCCAGATGAGAATACGGGAGTGGGTTGCCGTCTCCTTCTCCAGGGGCTCTTCTGGACCCAGGAAGAGCATTGGCAGGTGGGTTCTTTACCACTGAGCCACCAGGGAAGCTCTTACACGGGGATTACTTTTGAAAGCTTGGTCATGACATGGTCAGCTAAGATGCTAATTACATACAGCTGAAGGGTCAGATAAGAGTATCAGAAAGGAACACACTCCAGATGTAACTGTCATAGGCCCTCCAGTTATCCGCATCTCCATCAACAACAGATTGTTTCTAATTAGCATATTGATATTCAGAAATAGATTTCAATTTGCATAAAATGTAGTCTGTTGCTTAATGTGGGGGATATTAGAAAATGAACAGTCAGTTGTGAAATTAAGGTATTTAGTATACAATGAATGTTTAGTAAATAGCGTAAATAGGGTATACAAATCCAGCAATTTTGTGACTGCACCCTCAGGGACTGCACTTTAAAGTTCTGGTTTGTAGCCATGAACTCTAGACTCTGTCAGGGTATCCAGGTAACAGAATCTTGCCTCTTGAAACTTGGCATTGTCCTAAAATGAGCCTTTCATATAGTTAGTGGTTAAAGCATTTGAAAGGGAGGCGAGTGGAGGCCTTTTTTCAGTCTACGGAAGTCATATGGATTTTATCCTAATACTTGCTTTTCTAACAAAATTTTAGTTAATAAACATCTATTGGTCTGACTTGGGTTTTGCATAACCTACTGTCAGGAAATAGCTGACTCTCTTTACCTGAAACTTCTTTGGTGGCCACCATTTTCTATAAAAGACCCTAAGAATTGTGCATATGGTCAGTATGTCAGTTTGTAGTAGTTGGCATCTTGTTCATGGTCTTCCAATTTCCTTAGAATGGGAGCTCCTCATCTGGCTTATACACAGGCATTTAGTGCAGGGGCTGCTATGGTACGTGTGTGGAAATAACTAACTTGTGAATCAGCTGGCTGTGCTTTCCAGGGCTCCTTCCTACTCTTCTCCAACTTTCTTGCTGAAAGTAATCAAAGAAGCAGGACCTTTAGACGCTATTCAGGGCACAACCCACAGCTTCAGTGGGATCAGACAAAGAAAAGGCACTCTTTCTAGGCTGAGTTATGAATTTTATTCTTGGACCCTTGGGAAACATGTGTTGTGGCCACATATTTACCCAGACTTCTTTTTAGGAGTGGTTGTGACAGATTGGATAAGTGAAAATGAAATAGTGCAGTAATAAAAAGACTGGTCTTAGAATCAGTGTACTTTTTTTTCTTTTAATTAATTTTTTAATTGAAGGATAATTGCTTTTACAGAATTTTGTTGTTTTCTGTCAAACCTCACCATGAACCAGCCATATTTATACAAATATACACTCCCTTTTGAAGGGAGGGTGAGATGTATGGAAAGAGTAACATGGAAACTTACATTACCATATGTGAAATAGATAGCCAACGGGAATTTGTTGTCTGGCTCAGGAAACTCAAACAGGGGCTCTGTATCAACCTAGAGGGGTGGGATGGGGAGGGAGATGGGAGGGAGGTTCAAACAGTCTACTTTAACCCTGCTCCTCTACTTACTGGTATGATTGTGGGAAAGTTTCCTCAAAATTGGTAGTGACTTACAGGTTTGTTGGGAGAATTCTCAACAAAGGATTCTTTGTTGAGAAGAATAGGAGATAAAACGTAAAATATTTAGAAAAGTGCCTGCCACGCCGGAGATAAGCTCTGGGTGATAATTAGCGTTTCCTCCCATCGGCATTATTTACAGGAAGCACAGTTGTGGATACAGTGTTTGGGTACCAGGCAGATGCTCATTCCTCTAAGTGAGGGCTTTCAAACTGGGAAGAACACTGACTCATCTGGGGAGCCTGTTAAATATTTGGATTTTCAACCCTTGCCCCTGGAGACTGATTCAAAATCTCTGATCTGTAGCTAGAGATTCCCTTCCGGTGATCCTTCTGTTAAGCAAAGTTGGGGAACACTGGTTTAAGTGAATAAGGAAATGAATTTCTAAGCACTTGCAATCATTTGGTTTAAAGCCGGCTTCTGATTAAGAAACCTGCCTGGGGCAGTCTTTGGTGCCTCAGGGCACTTTTGGTTGGGAGAACTACTTTTCTGCCTTAACGGAATAAGAGTTTGGGCTTTGGACTCCAAAACAGTTGGGTTTGAATCTGTTATTGGAGTGTGACCTTCAGCCTTTCTCAACTTCCATTTACTTATCTGTAAAATATAAACAACAACAGTTCCTCTCTTCCAGGATTCTTGTATGATTAAATGAAATTACTTTTCTAACATCTACCTACCTATCACAGTTCCTGTCCAGAGCAAAGCCTCCGTTGTTGTTTAGTCACTAAATTGTGTCTTCCTCTTTGTGACTGTTATGCACCGAGCCCGTATCTCTGAACCGACCGAGAGAGTGAACAAGTCCACCACAGTAATGCAAAGGCAAGAAGGGAATTTTTTATTTCTAGCACGCTAGGGCTCAAGCCTCATCCGACGCAGCGGAATCAGATGAGAGCCCAGAACAAAGCAATATGGTGGTTTATATACAGTCAGCTCTTTGTCTCAGTTACAGGGTACTTGGCGATACCTGATTGGACAGGCAGAATGAGCTCATGCAACACCTTCCTTATGCTATCGCATATAGAAATGTTTCCTTATTTGGTTAAAGAATGTTCTTCAAGAAAACAGAAAACATGACTCAGGTCCCTGGCGCTGTTATGCACCTCATTGAGCCGACCAGCCTGCCTAACATTCCCCCCTGTTCTTAGATCATACAGAGGAATCCTCCTCTGGGTCCTGAGATACTGTTTGATATTGCTGCCGAAGCACGAACAGCTGTACTGTATTAATGCGCTCTTTTACAAAGGCTACAAGTCTATTGATAATACAAGGGCCAAACGTAAGCATTATTAGAAGGATTATCAGGGGCCCTAGCAGGGTAGAGATTAAAGTAGTCAGCCAGGGGGATTGTTGAAACCAGGACTCAAACCATCCCTGTTGAGCCTCACGCTCTCGTTTATGCTGGGCTAGCCCCTCTTTCACTTTGGCCATGGATTCCCTAACTATTCCAGTATGGTCTGCATAAAAACAACATTCTTCTCCTAGGGTGGCACAAAGTCCCCCCTGTTGCAGAAATAGCAGATCTAGCTCTCTTCTATTTTGCAAAACTACTTCAGACAGGGAAGTTAAAGATGACTCTAAATGACTAATAGACTGTTCTATACGAGTGATGTCTTCATCTATGGCTGCTCTTAAAGAGTTAAATCCTTCACTTTGCATGGACAAAGCTGTTATTCCAGTTCCGGCCCCGGCTATTCCCAGACTGAACATAGTTGCTATGGTTATGGCAGTAATGGGCTCTCTCTTAACTTTATAAGCTCTTTCTTGTTGATTAAGAGTCAATTTGTGGGCCCAATAATCATATACAGCTTCTTCTGGTTGATACAGTATCTTTGGTATCACAGCCACCATAACACAAAATTCTTTTTTAGGATCAAAAATGGAGCTATGTACACAGGGAGTCAACCCAGTGTGAGAGCACACCCACCATCCTCCCTTCTGTGGAACTGACCACCTGGCTACAGGCAGACTCATGAGTTCAACAGTAAGGGCACACACTGAGGATCTGTCTGGCGGCACTTTGCCCATACATAGTCCCTTTCCCCACACTTCTCTCATTGTAAGGCCTACTTTTCGTTCTCCCCATCGACACTGGGGAGGATCGGTGCCGTTGGCCAGGTCGTAAGAGGCGTTGAGGCCTACTGCCTCGTAATTAGGGGGAATTAAGTTGTAACATAACCAACAGGATTTAGTTGCCTCAGGATGGGTTTGATTTAAGGTAGCATAAGCTGCCTTTACTAATTTCCATAGTGGATCTGTTTGTCCAAGTTTAGCAAGGGGGCCTGCCTCTGAGTCTTTTGTTGGTCCCTGGGATGTAGGTAGAGAGGTTGTTGGGTAGAGAGTTGCATGGACCTGTTCAACGGGGTTTGGACCGATACTATACATTTGTACCGGTTCTAAAACTTGACTCACAACAATGATCCCATTATAAGTATTCAGGTCATTTCTGGTCTGAAGTCCCCATGATATCCCATTGACCCAGGCCTTCTCTTTTTTTTGCTTTGTCAATGTTAAACCTTATTTTTACCTGGGCAGAGTTATGATCCTTTTCCCAATCGGAGTACGGAGGTACAGGTCCTACAAATGAGAAGTTAAGCAAGTCCCGATTTCCTACATCCCACCGTCTATACCCTGGAGTCTCCGACCTGTCATTAGAAGTTATGCAGTCCCAAGATTTACAAATGTCCAGAATGCATGATTCCGGAGGTAGCCCCTTTTCCAAGGTACATTTACCACCGGCTTAAGGTCAAAGTATAAGTCTGGCCACCAAGTATTTGGTGGATGTATTGCGGTGGTGGAGTTAAGCATCTCACGTGTTAGTCCATTTTGCAGTTTCCAGGTGATTTTGACGGGTCGGTGCGGGTTCACGCTGGCAGCTTTGGAGCAGAGTAACATGGTCATCCATAAGATGGTCCAGACGAGTTGCCTTGGTCCTGTCGATGACGCCGGAGCTTCAGCCTCAGGGGGTTGGACGGGTGCAGAGATGCTTCCCATTCTTTTTTAGCGTCTTCCTGCTCTGCTGAAGTAGCTGGGCGTATGTGGTTGCAATGCACCCAAGGCCCGATACCATCGACCTTTAGGGCAGTTGGGGTGGTAAGAAGAACAACATAAGGACCCTTCCATTTAGGTTCTAGTGCCTTGGTGTGGTGCCTTTTGACCCACACCCAATCTCCGGGGCCGATGTTATGTGAGGGGATAGTCCCCTTGTTTTGACACTCATGTATTTCCGGAGCAGTTTCCAGATGCGAGAATGCACTTTGCCCAAAGCCATCAAAACCTCCTGGAATTGTCCCAAAGTAGGAGGTGGAAGTTTCTTTCCTTCAAATATTGGACATACAGGGGGAGGTCGCCCATACAGAATTTCAAATGGGGTCAGACTAAGCTGATAAGGAGTATTACGTGTGCAAAAGAGGGCGAAGGGAAGGAGAGTCACCCAGTCCCCGCCAGTCTCTATAGCCAATTTAGTTAAAGTTTCTTTTAGGGTCCGATTCATTCTCTCAACTTGCCCCGAGCCCTGTGGGCTGTATTCACAATGTAATTTCCATTTGGTCCCTAGAGCCCGGGCAAGGCTCTGAACTATTTGGCTCACAAAAGCAGGTCCATTATCAGAGCCAATAGTCACCGGCAGGCCAAACCTGGGAACTATTTCTTCTAAAATCCTTTTAGCCACTACCATTGCAGTTTCTCTCTTAGTAGGAAAAGCTTCTACCCACCCTGAGAAGGTATCTACCAACACTAACAAGCACCGGTAACCATACCTGCCTGGCCTTACCTCAGGAAATCTATTTCCCAGTGCTGCCCTGGCCCTTCTCCCCGATACCTCAGTCCTGCGTGTTGCCTCTTTCCTGGCCTCATCTGTTGACATGCCTTACAAGCATGTACTATGTTCTTCACAGTTGTTTGGTGCTGGGGGAATTGCAGGCGCGCAGTTTGAAAAAGCATCAGAGTCTTTTTCTCTCCCAGATGAGTAGACGAGTGTAGATGCTCACACAGTTGCCGTCCCAACTGAGCAGGGAGTATCAAGTAACCATCGGAGTCTCGGTACCATCCATCCTCTCCTTGTTGGAGGTTGGGACGTTCCTGGATCCAGGCAAGGTCTGTGGATGAATACTCAGGGGTTGGGGGCAAAGTTCCCATACCTGGGGGTGGAAGTCCGATCGCCAACACCAGAGCGATAAAATCTTCATTAGCCGCTTTTTGAGCCGCCAGATCTGTGGCACGATTTCCTCGTGCCGTGGGGCTGTCCCCTTTTTGATGTCCAGGTATGTGTACTATTGACATAGCCCGAGGCAACTGCACAGCCTCCAGAAGTCGACGGATTTCTGGCAAGTTTTTATCTTTTTTCCTTCGGCTGTCAAAAACCCCCTTTCCCGATATATCGGGCCCTGGATGTGTACCGTGCCAAAAGCATAGCGACTGTCAGTAAAAATTGTTATTCTTTTTCCTTTAGCTCTCTCTAATGCTTGAATCAGGGCAATTAACTCTCTTTTTGTGCTGAGGTGTCTGGGGAAAGAGTCTCTGCCCATATCGTCCATCCAGAATCATCTACCACCGCGGCCCCCGCCCATCTCTGTCCATCTTTTACATAACTGCTTCCATCTGTAAACCATATGAGCTCACTGTTATCCAGTGGCGTATCTGTTAAGTCCTTCTGTATTGCCATTACCCCGGCCAATATCTCATCACAATCGTGGAGGGGGCTATCCCCCTCCGGATTGGGCAAAAGAGTAGCTGGGTTTAGAGTGCAGGGCGTTTGAAAATGAATCTGTGAGGTGTCAAGCGGGCATTGGAAATCCATTTACCCGGGGGTTGTTTCAGAACTCTCTATATAGCATGAGGAGTGTAGACCAAGAGTCTCTGTCCATAAGTCAGTTTATCAGCATCATGGACTAGGAGCGCGGTGGTCGCGATGATTCGGAGGCAAGGTGGCCATCCGGCTGCCACTGGGTCCAATTTCTTGGAAAGGTAAGCTATGGGATGCTTCCAAGTTCCCTACTTCTGTGTTAGTACCCCTTTTCCTATCCCTCGCCTTTCATCTATAAATAATTGGAAAGGCTTAGATGGGTCAGGAAGGGCAAGGGCAGGAGCTTTCAGCAAGGCACGCCTGAGCTCCTGAAAGGCCGTTTTCATTGACTCAGTCCATTTCCAGTCTTTGTGTTCTTTGGTCCCTTCATACAGGGGCCTGGCCTTTTCTGCAAACCCCAAGATCCATAATCGGCAATATCCCACAGTTCCCAGAAATTTTCTCACTTGTCTAGGGTTGGCCGGCTCAGGGATCTGGAGGATGGTTTCTTTCATAGCCTGTGTTAGCCATCTCTGGCCCTGTTTTATCTTATAACCGAGGTATGTAACCTCTTGCTTGGCAATCTGGGCCTTTTTGGCACCGGCCCTGTAACCTAAAGTCCCCAAGGTTTGGAGGTCACCTGTTGCTTCTTGGCACTCTTTTTCCGTAGTCGCTGCCAGCATAAGGTCATCAACATATTGTAATAAAACAATGGTAGGGTGTTCAACCCGATACTCACGGAGGTCTTCATCCAAGGCCTCGTTAAACAACGTGGGTGAGTTTTTGAAACCCTGTGGTAAGCGAGTCCACGTCAGCTGCACAGGAGTCTGACCACCGGCTTCCTGCCATTTGAAGGTGAAGATCTCTTGGCTTGCAAGGGCAAGAGGCAGACTGAAAAAGGCATCTTTTAAATCTAAAACAGTATACCAAAAGTAGCTTGGTGGCAAGCTGCTTAGCAATGTATAAGGGTTAGGAACCGTAGGATGAATGTCACTCACCCGTTTGTTGACTTCTCGCAGGTCTTGAACTGGTCTAAAATCAGTCCCCCCAGGCTTCTTTACGGGAAGCAGGGGAGTGTTCCATGGGGACCGGCACTTTCTCAAGACCCCAGCATCTATGAGGCATTGTATGTGAGGAGTAATTCCTTGCCGAGCCTCTTGACTCATGGGATACTGCCGAACTCTCACCAGTGTGGCACTGGCTTTCAGTTCCACAATAATAGGGGGCCTCTGTTTGGCCAGTCCCATTTCTGCTGTTTCAGCCCAGGCCTGAGGGTATTGCCGAACCCATGGCTATACTTCGGGACTTATTGTCGCTGGGGCCTCTGGCAAGTACAGTCTGTATTCATCCTTTAATGCCAGAGACAAGACCTGAAGAGGATGCCCGGTTCCATCTAAAACTGACACTTGCCTGTGGTCGAAATGAATTTGGGCATTTACTTTAGACAGTAAATCTCTTCCAAGGGCGCTGGACACTCAGGTATCACCAGAAAGGAATGGGTCACTTGGTGGGTCCCCAAGTTCACATGCCGTTTTGTAGTCCATCCATATCGCTTAGTCCCAGTTGTTCCCTGTACCCAGCTACTTTTGTTAGACATGGGTCCATCTCTTTGGTTTAAGACTGAGTATTGAGCTCCTGTATCCACCATGAAGCCAACCGGTTTCCCCTCCACATTTATAGTTACCCAGGACTCTGGGAGGGGCGTCGAGCCCTGACCCCCCTAGTCACTATCCTCACCCGAATAGAGGATATGACTGTCAGGAGAGGGAGTCTCGTTCTTGGGATTTTTGGGCCCCTCTTTCAGGTTTTTCTTGGGGCATTTATCTTTCCAATGTCCAATCTCCTTACAAAATGCACATTGGTTTTTTCCAAGCTTGCGCCTTGCAGGTTTTTCCTCAGTCTTTGAGTCTAGCTTTTTCCCTTTTTGGAACCTATTTTTGTTTTCAATTCCGGCGAAAAATATCTGAGCCAGCTCTTTTTGGTTCTTACGATTTTCTTCAGCTCTAAATTCTCTTTCTTCCCTTCTAATGCGGTCCTCTCTCTCCTCTGGGGTCTCTCTATGATTGAAAACTCTCTCTGCTGCCCTCACTAGATCTTGCAGGGACTGTTCACCCAGCCTCTCTATCTTTTGTAACTTTCTCCTAATATCGGGGGCTGCCTGATTCACAAATGCTAGCATAACTGCTGCTCGAGACTCATCTGCCTGTCATCATCCTTTCCAGGAAGGCTGCCGGGCTCTCATTTGGCTCTTGCCTCACTGAATTTACCTTGGCCAAATTAGTTGGCTTTCTGGCGGCCACTCTAAGGCCAGCCATGAGAGTCTGACGGTACACTCGGAGACGCTCCCTACCTTCAGTGCGTTCGAAGTCCCAGTTGGGTCGCACCAAGGGGAAACCCTCTTCAATGAGGTGAGGCTGTATTGTGGGCCTTCCATCCACCCCTGGCACATTTTTCCGGGCTTCTGACAGGATCCATTCGCACTCTTCTGTAGTAAAAAGTACCTGTAACAGTTGCTGACAATCATCCCAAGTGGGATTGTGAGCAAAGAGGATAGATTCTAAAAGATCAATAAGACCCTGCGGTTTCTCAGAGAAAGAGGGAGTTTGAGTCTTCCAATTGTACAAATCACTAGTGGAAAAGGGCCAATACTGATATGTCCGTTCCCCGCCCTCTCTGGCTGGCCCCGCCTGGACCGGAAACGCGTGAACAGTGGAGGAGGGAATTTCCGGGCCTTCTTCTTCCACTGTGCTGGTCATTTCCCTTGCTCTTCCCTGAGTTCCCTGGGTGGGGCCCCCTTCCCTAGGAGGAGCCGAGGGCTTGGCCCTCCTCTGGGCTTCTCCCGATGAAACTTGTGGAACCTGTGGAAGCAAGGGCGGATGTGGATCCGCGTACGGGGGTGGGAACAACTCGGTTTCCAGGTCAATCAGATTAGGATACAGAGAAGATTCCTGGAACACCAGCTTAGGTCATTTTTCATCCTGTTTTTCTTCTTTTTCTTCAGAAGCTTTCATGACTAGCACCTGTGGGTTTAGCGAGGTTGGAGTCAGGGAAGAGGGACGGGGAGGTTTAGGAGGTTTAGAAGGAGCGAGAACAAAGGGTTTAAGCCATTCCGGCGGGTTTCTCACTAGATCCTGCCAGACCAGAATGTAGGGAGTCTGGTCTGGGTGCTCGGCAGGACTAGGGGTAAGCACCCTCTCTTTAACTGCCTGGATAATTTGGAGACTGAAGGTTCCCTCTTGCGGCCATCCGACGTCAAAGGTGGGCCACTCGGTGCAACAGAAAGTCACCACTTTGCTCTTCTTCACCAGTAACGAAAGATTCTGAGCTCTAGACTTAAAATCAGAAAAATGGTCAGTCATCAGAGACAGCGGAGTAGAAGTAGATTGCCCCATGGGTACAGAGAACACGGACAATGACAACAAGACTCACACAGACAGTGCCGGCACACAGAGTCACAAAAACAACACAACAAACAGATTCCAACTCTCAATATTACTTTCAGTCTCCTTTATAGCACTAGAGACCCCTTCTCTACTTGCAAGTGTCTTACCGTCAGGACGTCCTCAGTGCCAGCTGCCCTCCCGGTTTGCTACCGGGGACCCGGCCTTACGCTGGGCTTGCCTCTTCACTTTACACCTAGATGCCTCCCCAGTACAATACTGGGCCCCGGACTTAATCTAGGCCTCTGCACTGCTAGCACCGGTGCTCAGAGCTCTCAATTCCTAACGAGGTTATTCCCTTCTACCAGGAGAGTTGTCCTCCCTGGTAGGCCGGAGATCCCGGACGAGCCCCCAAATGTTATGCACCGAGCCCGTATCTCCGAACCGACCGAGAGAGCCAACAAGTCCACCACAGTAATGCAAAGGCAAGAAGGGAATTTTTTATTTCTAGCACGCTAGGGCTCAAGCCTCATCCGACGCAGCGGAATCAGACGAGAGCCCTGAACAAAGCAATATGGCGGTTTATATACAGTCAGCTCTTTGTCTCAGTTACAGGGTACTTGGCGATACCTGATTGGACAGGCAGAATGAGCTCATGCAACGCCTTCCTTATGCTATCGCATATAGAAACGTTTCCTTATTTGGTTAAGGAATGTTCTTCAAGAAAACAGGAAACATGACTCAGGTCCCTGGCACTGTTATGCACCTCATTGAGCTGACCAGCCTGCCTAACAGTGACCCCATGGACTACAGCATACCATGCTCCTCTGTCCTCCACTGTCTCCCAGGATTTGCTCAGATTCATGCATACAAGTTAAATAAGTAGGGTGCCAATATACAGCCTTGATGCCCTCTTTTCCCAATTTCGAATCAGTCAGTTGTCCCCTGTTTGGTTCTAACTATGTTATGCCCAAGTCACAAAATCTCCCAATGACCACTAGGGAGCCGATATCTGATGCAAAAGCAAGAGAGTTTTTATTACCAAGCTCGAGCTGGGGCTCCCACCGTTACCGACGCAGCGGCTATAGGGAGGAGCCCCAGGTTTTGGATTACATTGCTTATATAGGGAGTGTTCATGAGAAAAAAAAGAATTTCTAGGTAGGGGGACTTCTGATTGGTCACTTTCTTTCGAAGGGTTGTGTGTTGGTTTTTGATTGGTCCCTGTTACCTAGGTAGACCACAAGTTCCTGAACGTTAAGTCAGGAGATTCTGGTCTGGGGTCCGATTGGCTTGTGCGTGGTGGGGTGAGGTCAGGGGATTTCCAAAGGCTCTTTTCCCGGAACCTTACAAAATGGAGTTTTTCTGTTAACAAAGTGGAGTAGCTTAGCTTCTTGACCTGCATACAGGTCTCAGGGGAGGGTAAGGTGGTCTGGTACTCCCATCTCTTTAAGATTTTCCAGTTTGTTGTGATTCTAAATCCTAAGTAGGATTAGTCATAATCTGTCTTCCCCTTCCAGTGTGGCTTGAGAAATTCCTCACCCTCCTGTTGATAATAACTGAAAGTTCTGGACAAAACTGAAAAACCAATGACCTAAAGGCATGAGAGAGTGAACAAAAGCAGGCAGCTTCTGGACAGGAGAAGATACCTTAAAAAAGGGAACTGCATGGACAAATTACTTATTTCAATAGTATTTAGTCTGAGGGCAGGCCAAAGTAGGCATTGAGATGTAACTAAAACTCTGGCCTAAAGAAATAGGACAAATTCATGCAACAACAGCTATTGACCAAAAAGGAAATCCTGGAGAGTTTGTGAGGTTAAACCCCAAGGTTTTTTTTTTTTTTTTTTTTAATAAAATCTGCCCAAGTCTGACTAACTGTCAAACCATGCATGGGACAGATTCTAGCCAAGATATTAAAAAACTGAACTGAATTTTAAGGTATTGTCCAAGAGGCAGTATTTTCAGTTTAACTCTGAGGTAGAAATTGCTAGGCAGTCAGTGTAGAACTCTGAAACCTTGTCTCATTTCAGTAAACATCCTGCTCCATTAACCTAAAACTACACCCTTTGTCCGGTTCTCCCCTGGTGGCTCAGATGGTAAAGCGTCTGCTTGCAATGTGGGAGACCCGGATTCGATCCCTGGGCTGGGAAGATCCCCTGGAAAAGGAAATGGCAACCCACTCCAGTATTCTTGCCTGGAAAATCGCATGGACCAAGGAGCTAGTAGGTTACAGTCCATGGGGTGCAAAGAGTCGGACAAGACTGAGCGACTTCACACACACACATACCCTTTGTCCCAAATTCCTGGAATGTGTCCTTGGTCTGATAAATTATCAGTACTCAGCTCCAGGAATTAACACAATTAACTTGTGTTCCATATGCCTGAGGGAAAAACAACTGCTGATCATCAACCTTAAGCCCATACAACTGGTCCATTGTAAAATGGCCAGGGGGCATGGAAAAGGGTGGTGACTTAATTTGAGGATCAAGATAAGCCATAAAGACTTTAAATTAAGTATCCTGACCTTTAAATTTATTGGTTAAAAATGATGCATTTTAAGGACAGGAGCAACCAAAAATGTACAGATTAATACTGATAAAGATAGAAAACTACTGTAATGTCTGCCTTTTTGGTGACTCTTTACCCCTTCTTAGTGTCTGTGCTGAGGGCTTTGTACTTCCCTTCTCTTTAATAAATCCGATTTGCTTGCTACCTTAACTGTTAGCATGTTTGTGAAGTTCATTCTTCAGCTTCATGAACAAGAACTCAGATTCTTGTTTCAACTCCAACCAAATAATTGCTTGCTAAAATAGAAAATTTTGCACTCTTCAAAGGAATATGAAAAAATTCAGTTTCTAAAACATACTTACAATGTCAAGGATGCAATCCTAAATATTTTGACTTTTAAAGAATTGGAAACATGTAACCCTTTCTAAGAGAAAGGCAAACTCTGAGATGAACTAGATGTTAGAATTAGCAAAGATTTTAAAGTAAATATTTAACTATGCTTAAGGATATAAAGAAAAATGTTTTCAATGAATGAAAATATAGAAAAATCTCAGCAGAAGTAAGGAAAAATCATTTGGATGTTGTAGAAATGAAAATACAATGCTTGAAATTTTTAAAATGTTACTGAATGCGTTTAGCAATAGAATGTAAATGACGGAGGAAAGTCAGTTAACTTGAGGTAGATTAATAAAAATGATCAAATCTGAATCATAGAAATAAAAAGATTGAAAAAATTGAATGGAGTCTCAGGGTCCTATGGAATGATGCAAAAAGTTTAACATAAGTAAAACTGAAGGCTCAGAAACAGAGGAGAAATGAAATAAATCCTAATTCTGATTCTCATGTGAGTAAATATAGATGGGGTAAAGAAGGGGGCATGAAGAAATTTACCAGAATCTCACCCTATAGGAAAAAATTCTTTTTAGATGTCTTCCTCTACTATCTATTAAAACTCTTCTAAGCTTTCAAGATGAAAATAGCATCTGCTATTTGAAATACTGACTTTTTTTAAGGTTATTTCTCGCTCCTCTTCCTCTTGCTTCTTCTTCTTCCCCTCTTCCTTCCTCTCTCTCCCCCTTGCTCTCCTCCTCCCGCTTCTTGTCAGCAAATGTTTGTTGAGTTGTTAATGTATTTTCTGGAAAACAAAAACTTTATCTAGTTTTTTATTGCTGGCCTCCTACTGGAGAGTACCTATAAAACTCCTTTTTTAGTTGTAAAGATTTAATGCATCTTGGGTTGAATTGGGGAAGGGTTGGCATGAGCAGCATTTTTCTCTTGCCTACTAGACTTAATTGAGATCTTAAAGGTCAAAAGCAAAGGATCACCACTGGAGATTCACCCCAGCACTATATTCTCTTTACCAGTTTGTCTACTCAGAAAGTGTGGACCTGGGTGTCATGGATCATGGGTGTAGATATTGTAGGTGCTGCTTTGGTTCTTTATAGGATTGATGGGAGGTTGCAGTTGTCTTAGCACCCACTCACCTCTGGTCTATTGCTTTCAAGAGATTTCTTTACTCTCTGGTAATCCATCCATTTATGGGCAATAGGAATGGTGTTTTAAAACTTCAGTGGCCCATAATAGCTGGCCTAACAAAGTCTAAGCTTCTTATTTTGAGATCTTTTAGACCATCTGGAATGCAAAAGTAGGAAGTCAAGAAACACCTACAGGCATATTTGGCCTTGGAATGCGGAATGAAGCAGGGCAAAGACTAATAGAGTTTTGCCAAGAAAATGCACTGGTCATAGCAAACACCCTTTTCTAACAACACAATAGAAGACTCTACACATGGACATCACCAGATGGTCAACACCGAAATCAGATTGATTATATTGTTTGCAGCCAAAGATGGAGAAGCTCTATACAGTCAACAAAAACAAGACCAGGAGCTAACTGTGACTCAGATCATGAACTCTTTATACCAAATTCAGACTCAAATTGAAGAAAGTAGGGAAAACCGCTAGACCATTCAGGTATGACCTAAATCAAATCCCTTATGATTATACAGTGGAAATGAGAAATAGATTTCAGGGCCTAGATCCGATAGATAGAGTGCCTGATGAACTATGGAATGAGGTTCGTGACATTGTACAGGAAACAGGGATCAAGACCATCCCCATGGAAAAGAAATGCAAAAAAGCAAAATGGCTCTCTGAGGAGGCCTTACAAATAGCTGAGAAAAGAAGAGAGGTGAAAAGCAAAGGAGAAAAGGAAAGATATAAGCATCTGAATGCAGAGTTCCAAAGAATAGCAAGGTGAGATAAGAAAGACTTCCTGAGGGATCAGTGCAAAGAAATAGAGGAAAACAACAGAATGGGAAAGACTAGAGATCTCTTCAAGAAAATTAAAGCTACCAAGGGAATATTTCATGCAAAGATGGGCTCAATAAAGGACAGAAATGGTATGGACCTAACAGAAGCAGAAGATATTAAGAAGAGGTGGCAAGAATACACAGAAGAACTGTACAAAAAAGATCTTCATGACACAGATAATCATGATGATGTGATCACTAATCTAGTGCCAGACATCTTGGAATGTGAAGTCAAGTGGGCCTTAGAAAGCTTCACTACAAACAAAGCTAGTGGAGGTGATGGAATTCCAGTTGAGCTACTTCAAATCCTGAAAGATGATGCTCAGAAAGTGCTGCACTCAAAAGCCCAGCAAATTTGGAAAACTCAGCAGTGACCACAGGACTGGAAAAGGTCAGTTTTCATTCCAGTCCCAAAGAAAGGCAATGCCAAAGAATGCTCAAAGTACCGAACAATTACACTCATCTCACACTAGTAAAGTGATGCTCAAAATTCTCCAAGCCAGGCTTCAGCAATATGTGAACCATGAACTCCCTGATGTTCAAGCTGGTTTTAGAAAAGGCAGAGGAACCAGAGATCAAATTGCCAACATCCGCTGGATCATGGAAAAAGCGAGAGAGTTCCAGAAAAACATCTATTTCTGCTTTATTGACTATGCCAAAGCCTTTGACTGTGTGGATCACAATAAACTGGAAAATTCTGAAAGAGATGGGAATACCAGACCACCTAACCTGCCTCTTGAGAAATCTGTATGCAGGTCAGGAAGCAACAGTTAGAACTGGACATGGAACAACAGACTGGTTTCACATAGGAAAAGGAGTACGTCAAGGCTGTATATTGTCACCCTGCTTATTTAACTTATATGGAGAGTACATCATGAGAAATGCTGGACTGGAAGAAACACAAGCTAGAATCAAGATTTCCGGGAGAAGTATCAATAACCTCAGATATGTAGATGACACCACCCTTATGGCAGAAACTGAAGAGGAACTAGAAAGCCTCTTGATGAAAGTGAAAGAGGAGAGTGAAAAAGTTGGCTTAAAGCTCAACATTCAGAAAACGAAGGTCATGGCATCTGGTCCCATCACTTCATGGGAAATAGATGGGGAAACAGTAGAAACAGTGTCAGACTGTATTTTTGGGGGCTCCAAAATCACTGCAGATGGTGACTGCAGCCATGAAATTAAAAGATGCTTACTTACTCCTTGGAAGAAAAGTTATGAGCAACCTAGATAGTATATTCAAAAGCAGAGACATTACTTTGCCGACTAAGGTCCGTCTAGTCAGGCTCTGGTTTTTCTTGTGGTCATGTATGGATGTGAGAGTTGGACTGTGAAGAAAGCTGAGCACCAAAGAATTGATGCTTTTGAACTGTGGTGTTGGAGAAGACTCTTGAGAGTCCCTTGGACTGCAAGGAGATCCAACCAGTCCATTCTGAAGGAGATCAGCCCTGGGATTTCTTTGGAAGGAATGATGCTAAAGCTGAAGCTCCGGTACTTTGGCCACCTCATGCGAAGTGTTGACTCACTGGAAAAGACTCTGATGCTGGGAGGGATGTGGGCAGGAGGAGAAGGGGACGACTGAGGATGAGATGGCTGGATGGCATCACTGACTCGATGGACGTGAGTCTGAGTCAACTCTGAGAGATGGTGATGGACAGGGAAGCCTGGCGTGCTGCGCTTCATGGCGTTGCAAAGAGTCAGACACGACTGAGCGACTGAACTGAACTGAAGCTCTCAGCAACTCATTAATACCCTACTTGCTTCATGTCTCCACATTTTTCCTCCCCTTCTCTTATCTGTCTGATGGAGGTTTATCCAGCAATAAAGTAACAAATGAATCAGAATCATGTTCAGGTGTGGTCTATGAGAATCAACCCAGACAATCCCAGAGAAAATTAATGATTCTTTCCTTCATGCTACCATATTAAATCAATCTAAACAATTTCCCCCCTACATCCTATCTTTTCTGAAATCAGGAGAACTTTATCACTGCTGGTATCTTATGTCACTGGTAAGCAGGTAGGCAGCAGTCATAACATAGTTATTTTTTATGCACATGCTTAAAGTTGGTTATTATATATGGAAACATGACTGACAAGTGTAAACCCTCATTGTCAACACACTATTTAAAGAAGACTTTCAAAGAATCTTATTTGTTTGAAATCTTTTGTTGACAACTTCTCCATAAAGTCAAGAAAAAAGCATGCAGATACTCACAGAAAGAGTATCAACTTGAAATAAAATCCTATTTTACATTGAAAGATGTAAACTTGAAAAGCTCTGACACTTGATCTTTTTTTATTGTTTTTTAACAGTTTTTCTTTATTTTTTAATATAAATTTATTTATTTTAATTGGAGGTTAATTACTTTACAATATTGTATTGGTTTTGCCATACGTCAACATGAATCTGCCACAGGTATACTCGTATTCCCCATCCTGAACCTCCTTCCCTCCTCCCTCCCCTTACCATCCCTCTGGGTCATCCCAGTGCACCAGCGCCAAGCATCCAGTATCATGCATCAAACCTGGACTGGCGATTCGTTTCACATATGGTAACATACATGTTTCAATGCCATTCTCCCAAATCATCCCACCCTCTCCCTCTCCCACAGAGTCCAAACGACTGTTCTATACATCTGTGTCTTTTTTGCTGTTTCACATACAGGGTTATCTTTACCATCTTTCTAAATTCCATATATGTGCATTAGTATACTGTATTGGTGTTTTTCTTTCTGGCTTACTTCACTGTGTATAATAGGCTCCAGTTTCATCCACCTCATTAGAACTGATTCAAATGTATTCTTTTTAATGGCTGAGTAATACTCCATTGTGTATATGTACCACAGCTTTCTTATCCATTCATCTGCTGATGGACATCTAGGTTGCTTCCATGTCCTGGCTATTATAAACAGTGCTGTGATGAACATTGGAGTACACGTGTCTCTTTCAATTCTGGTATCCTCGGTGTGTATGCCCAGCAGTGGGATTGCTGTGTCATAAGGCAGTTCTATTTCCAGTCATTATAGACTCACAGAAATTTCCAAAACCAGTAGAGAGAGATCTCAGGCACACTTCATCCAGTTTCTCCCAGTGGTTACATTTACATATCAAAACCAGAAATGTTAGATTGTTTGATATAGTTATAAATCTTTAAGGCTGTGCTGTTTTTAGTTTATTTTTCGTTTAGGTTGGGTAATTTCTACTGTCTTGTGTTTTAGTCAACTGATTTTTCCTCTGTCCTCTCCAAGTCATTTGTTGCTGATTCCAACATTGAGCTTTTAAAATCTTAGCTACTGGTTTTTTCAGTTCTAAAGTTTCCATTTGGTTCTCTTTTATATCTTCTATTTCTTTGCTGAAACTTGCTATTTCTTAAATTTGTTTAAATCATGTTTGTAATTGCTAATTGAAGTATTTTTATCATGGCTGCTTTAGAATCTCTATCAGATAATTCCACCACCTGTGTCATCTTCGTGTTGGGGTATATTGATTTTCTTAACTCATTTGAGTTAAGATTTTCCTAGTTTGTGGTATGATGAGTTTTACTGTATTCTGTACACTTTGAGTATTGTGTCTTGAGATGATGGATTTTATTAAAATCTTTTGTTTCAGCAGACCTCTTCTGACACCATGCTAGTGGGCAAAGGTGGATCCCACTGTGAGATGCAGTAGACGTCTAGGTTCCATGAGCACTCTGGGATAGGGTGCCTCATCACTGTTGGGCAGAAGTGGACATTTAAGCTTCCCATGTTGCCTCCAGTGGGAGCTCTTTTTACCACTGGGTGATGGTAAACGCCATGGGTTCCTGCTTAGCTTTGTCTGACACCACCCTGACAGTAGAGAGGTGCATCTTGGGAGTGAGGATCTAACTCAACTTTTTTCAGAGTATCTGCCTGGACTAGAAAGCAGGTTTTGGGGATTTTTTGGTACTTGTATGTTTCTGGTTTCTCTGGTGCTCAGTCTAGAATATATAGAAGGCAAACAGAAAAACTAGGGAAATATCATTGTGTAATTCCATAGATTGCTAGGTCCCTCACTGTTCTGCCTTCTCTCTTCCTTTCAGAGTCTACTTATTTGCTTTTTATATAATGTCTTGAAGTTTTAGTTGTACTTAGTTGGAGGAATATAGAGAAGTGTGTCTACTCCATCTTTTCCTAGAATTGTATATCCCTTAATGTTATTTTTAAATTAAATAAATGTATCAATAAGTAGATTTTTCACTCTGAAGAAAAAGTAAGAAATTCATCTTATAAAAATGATTAATAAATTTATTAAATCTATATTTAACATTTTTTGATTTAATATGTCTAATTTATCTATTTTGTACTAAGATATACAAACAAATTAATTCAATATATAGTTTCTCATTCCTTAATTTGTAACAATGTAGTGTAGTGCATAGGTAAAATTATTTCACAAAAATTAGAGAGTTTGTAATAGTCATGGCATTATTTTGGTAAATGTGTGGGCATGTGCATTATGTTGTATGTGTGTGTATGTGTCATATTTCGGTGTCTGGGTTTTAGCTGTAATTAAATTATATTCAGTTCAGTTGAGTCGCTCAGTCGCATTTGACTCTATGTGACCCCATGAATCGCAGCACGCCAGGCCTCCCTGTCCATCACCAACTCCCGGAGTTCACTCAGACTCATGTCCATCGAGTCAGTGATGCCATCCAGCCATCTCATCCTCAGTCGTCCCCTTCTCCTCCTGCCCGCAATCCCTCCCAGCATCAGAGTTTTTTCCAATGAGTCAACTCTTCGCATGAGGTGGCCAAAGTACTGGAGTTTCAGCTTTAGCATCATTCCTTCCAAAGAAATCCCAGGGCTGATCTCCTTCAGAATGGACTGGTTGGATCTCCTTGCAGTCCAAGGGACTCTCAAGAGTCTTCTCCAACACCACAGTTCAAAAGCATCAATTCTTTGGTGCTCAGCTTTCTTCACAGTCCAACTCTCACATCCATACATGACCACAGGAAAAACCATAGCCTTGACTAGATGGACCTTTGTTGGCAAAGTAATGTCTCTGCTTTTCAATATGCCATCTAGGTTGGTTATAACTTTCTTCCAAGGAGTAAGCATCTTTTAATTTCATGGCTGCAATCACCATCTGCAGTGATTTTGGAGCCCAAGAAAACAAAGTCTGACACTGTATCCACTGTTTCCCCATCTATTTCCCATGAAGTGATGGGACCAGATGCCATGATCATCGTTTTCTGAATGTTGAGCTTTAAGCCAGCCTTTTCACTCTCCACTTTCACTTTCATCAAGAGGCTTTCTAGTTCCTCTTCAATTTCTGCCATAAGGGAGGTGTCATCTGAATATCTGAGGTTCTGGATATTTCTCCTGGCAATCTTGATTCCAGCCTGTGCTTCTTCCAGCCCAGCGTTTCTCATGATGTCCTCTGCATATAAGTTAAATAAGCAGGGCGACAATATACAGCCTTGACATACTCCTTTTCCTGTTTGGAACCAGTCTGTTTTTCCATGTCCAGTTCTAACTGTTGCTTCCTGACCTGCATACAGATTTCTCAAGAGGCAGGTTAGGTGGTCTGGTATTCCCATCTCTTTCAGAATTTTCCAGTTTATTGTGATCCACACAGTCAAAGGCTTAGACACAGTCAGTAATGCAGAAATCGATGTTTTTCTGGAACTCTCTCGCTTTTTCCATGATCCAGCGGATGTTGGCAATTTGATCTCTGGTTCCTCTGCCTTTTCTAAAACCAGCTTGAACATCAGGGAGTTCATGGTTCACATATTGCTGAAGCCTGGCTTGGAGAATTTTGAGCATTACTTTACTAGTGTGAGATGAGTGTAATTGTTCGGTACTTTGAGCATTCTTTGGCATTGCCTTTCTTTGGGGTTTGAATGAAAACTGACCTTTTCCAGTCCTGTGGTCACTGCTGAGTTTTCCAAATTTGCTGGGCTTTTGAGTGCAGCACTTTCTGAGCATCATCTTTCAGGATTTGAAGTAGCTCAACTGGAATTCCATCACCTCCACTAGCTTTGTTTGTAGTGAAGCTTTCTAAGGCCCACTTGACTGCACATTCCAAGATGTCTCACTCTAGGTGAGTGATCACACCATCGTGATTATCTGGGTCGTGAAGATCTTTTTTGTACAGTTCTTCTGTATATTCTTGCCACCTCTTCTTAATATCTTCTGCTTCTGTTAGGTCCATACCATTTCTGTCCTTTATCAAGCCCATCTTTGCATGAAATGTTTCCTTGCTATCTCTAATTTTCTTGAAGAGGTCTCTAGACTTTCCCATTGTATTGTTTTCCTCTATTTCTTTGCACTGATCCCTCAGGAAGTCTTTCTTATCTGCTTGGTATTCTTTGGAACTCTGCATTCAGATGCTTATATCTTTCCTTTTGTCCTTTGCTTTTCACTTCTCTTCTTTTCTCAGCTATTTGTAAGGCCTCCTCAGACAGCCATTTTGCTTTTTTGCATTTCTTTTCCATTAGGATGGTCTTGGTCCCTGTTTCCTGTACAATATCACAACCTCATTCTATAGTTCATCAGGCACTCTATCTATCATATCTAGTCTCTTAATCTATTTCTCATTTCCACTGTATAATAATAAGGGATTTGATTTAGGTCATACCTGAATGGTCTAGCGGTTTTCCCTACTTTCTTCAATTTAAGTCTGAATTTGGCAATAAGGAGTTCATGATCTGAGCCACAGTTAGCTCCTGGTCTTGTTTTTGTTGACTGTATAGAGCTTCTCCATCTTTGGCTGCAAAGAATATAATCAATCTGATTTCGGTGTTGACCATCTGGTGATGTCCATGTGTAGAGTCTTCTCTTGTGTTGTTGGAAGAGGGTGTTTGCTATGACCAGTGCGTTTTCTTGGCAAAACTCTATTAGTCTTTGCCCTGCTTCCATCCCATATTCCAAGGCCAAATTTGCCTGTTACTCCAGGTGTTTCTTGACTTCGTACTTTTGCATTCCAATCCCCTATAATGAAAAGGACATCTTTTTTGGGTGTTAGTTCTAAAAGGTCTTGTAGGTCCTAACCATTCAACTTCAGCTTCTTCAACATTACTGGTTGGGGCATAGACTTGGATTACTGTGATACTGAATGGTTTGATTTGGAAACGAACAGAGATCATTCTGTCATTTTTGAGATTGCATCCAAGTACTGCATTTCGGACTCTTTTGTTGACCATGATGGCTACTCCATTTCTTCTGAGGGATTCCTGCCCACAGTAGTAGATATAATGGTCATCTGAGTTAAATTCACCCATTCCAGTCCATTTTAGTTCGCTGATTCCTAGAATGTCAACGTTCAGTCTTGCCATCTCTTGTTTGACCACTTCCAATTTTCCTTGATTCATGGACCTGACATTCCAGGTTCCTATGCAATATTGTTCTTTACAGCATCAGACCTTGCTTCTATCACCAGTCACATCTACAACTGGCTACTGTTTTTGTTTCGGCTCCATCTCTTCATTCTTTCTGGAGTTATTTCTCTACTGATCTCCAGTAACATGTTGGGCACCTACTGACCTGGGGAGTTTATCTTTCAGTATCCTATCATTTTGCCTTTTCA
This sequence comes from Capra hircus, assembly GCF_001704415.2. Taxonomy (NCBI): domain Eukaryota; kingdom Metazoa; phylum Chordata; class Mammalia; order Artiodactyla; family Bovidae; genus Capra; species Capra hircus. The sequence goes on along the minus strand of NC_030819.1, from coordinate 83,713,398 downwards.
TACTGTTCATGGGGTTCTCAAGGCAAGAATACTGAAGTGGTTTGCCATTCCCTTCTCCAGTGGACCACATTCTGTCAGACCTCTCCACCATGATCCACCCGTCTTGTGTTGCCCTGTGGGCATGGCTTAGTTTCATTGAGTTAGACAAGGCTGTGGTCCTAGTGTGATTAGATTGACTAGTTTTCTGTGATTATGGTTTCAGTGTGTCTGCCCTCTGATGCCCTCTTGCAACACCTACCATCTTAACCTGGACGTGGGGTATCTCTTCACGGCTGTTCCAGCAAAGCGCAGCCGCTGCTCCTTACCTTGGACGAGGGGTATTTCCTCACAGCTGCCCCTCCCGACCTTGAATGTGGAATAGCTCCTCTAGGCCCTCCTGTGCCCGTGCAGCCACTGCTCCTTGGACATGGGATTGTTCGTACACACATAAGTAAGTAATAACTCCATCAGTTTAGTGTAACACTATGATCAAAGTTTCTACATATGAAAAAAAGAGAAAGGTATATAAACTTATGAGAATGAATCAGTCTGGCAGCAGCATAGTTTTTTATTACTAACAGGTAGAAATATTAAACTTTTCATAAGGAAGATAGAATAAATCTTTTAAAATATGACTAGATAAAATAGTTTTAAACTTCCCTGGTGGCTCAGCTGGTAAGAATCTGCCTGCAATATGGGAGACCTGGGTTTGGTCCTTGGTTTGGAAAGATCCCCTGGAGAAGTGAAAGGCTACCCACTCCAGTGTTCTGGCCTGAAGAATTCCATGGACTGTATAGTCCATGGGGTCGCAGAGAGTGGGACATGACTGAGTGACTTTCACTTTCACTATTTAATAATACACACCGCTTTCTGAAAGAAATCTTGTAGAGGTTTATGTGAGGGTTTTATCTAATCCACCTTGCAAAATATGGAATCCCAAGAAACATTCTACTTAACATTTAAGAGATCTGTGTCACAAACCTATTCTGTTTTTGCTGATAGTGCATTTTATTGTCTGATGCAAGCTGCGTTTTTCCTAGCTTATAACATGTCTTAGGAATGAGTCTTGAGAATAGCTGAAAAAAGTGCTTATAGTTAAATATATAAAAAGAAGGGACCACTTTTTTGTTTTCAGTATTTCCTACAGATATTCTTTTTACCTTGCTGTCAACAGATTCTCCTTCATGAATTCCCTCATGAATCCCCCCTCCCTCATGAATCCTTTGATAACAGTCAGGAAATAAAAGAAGTAAAGTCATTAAGCAAAGATTATCAATTTACTCCCCTGTTATTTCATTTTACTTTTACCATCATTAGCCCCCACCTTATTGTATATGTGCATTTAGAATCTGGTGCGCACAAGATTTTGTTTGTGCCCCCCAAGTGTCTCTGGAGGGTATGAGCTTTGATTTTAAATGTGATTGCTCCTGTCCTTCCACGTTGTTGTAGCTTCTCCCTGTCCTTGGGCATGGGGTATCTTTCTTTCGGTGGGTTCCTATGTCCTCCTCTTGATGGTTGCTCAGCATCTAGCTCCTCTCAGGAGAAGATGATCAAACGTCCTTCTCCTCTGCCATCTTGTGAAACACTCACTTACAGTGACACCCTTGTGCTGTGAACTGGGGCAACCACCACATCGCTTAGGGTTTTAGTTTTCTCCCAGAATTCTTCATGACACTGGGAAAGGCAAATTTTTCTTAGGCAGGACATCAGAGCACTACCTCTCAGAGCTCACTGTCTTCCTTTTAAAATGGAACTGATACTGAATGCTCTGCAGGTCATGGAGGTAGGTCAAAGCGCTCTTCATTTTTAATTCCCACCTTCATTCCTATCAGAGAAGCACAGAAAAAGAAGAAAGGACTGGAAGTCATAAGAACTTAGTGTCTTGCAGAGTCATGAACGAAGGTCCTCTCCCCTGATAATCTTTACAATGAGGCTGGGGAGTGAGGCCTTGGCTCACTTTCCATAAAGTGAGAAAGGGGCCATTGGTGAATCCAGGTACATTCTCAGGCAAATCCTTCTCAGGAAAAGGTATGAGTGCAGTCTGAGAACCTGGAACTTATTTTCTTGAAACTATAGGGGGGTACTTCCCTGATGGTACAGTGGATGAGAATCTGCCTGCCAATGCAGGGGACACAGGCTTGATCCCTGGTGCAGGAAGATTCTACTTGATGCAGAGCATCTAAGCCCAGGCCCCACAGCTACTGAGCCTGTGCTCTAGGGCCCGTGACCCGCAACTGCTAGAGCCCATGCTCCCTAAGACGAGAGGCCAGCACAGTGAGAAGTCCGTGCACCACAACCAAGAGTGGCCCTGGCTCGCCACAGCCAGAGAAAGTCCTTGGGGGGCCACGAAGACCCAGAGCAACCAAAAAGAAAGAAAAGGAGAAAGAGAAACTGTCGGGAGGATTCTGGTTCAGGATGGTGAAATAGAGGAACTCCAGATCTATAGCTTCATGTAGAACAAATTATCCTGGACAAAACCTAAAAGCTGGCGACACATCAGGTGAAGGAGAGACAGCCCAAGTGGAAGCAGGGAGGAGAGGATGGGACACAGTCCAGTCCTAACGCCTTGCCCCTGCCATGCTGTGATGGTTAATAACATTGCAGCACATCTTTGAAAGGAACTTGGAGAGTGGATCTTGAAATATGTCATCAGAGAAAAAGAAATTTTGTACCTATATGTGGCGATGGGTGTGAATTGATTGTGATGATCATCTAGCAGTATATACACATATTGAATCATTTACATTGTACACCTGAAGCTAATGTAATGTTACGTCAATTTTACCTCATTTAAAAAAAAAAAAAAAACAATGCCCAAACATCTATAGGAATTCCCACAGTCCTTGGAAAGCCCTCCCAGGGCTACAAGTGACTCTATCTGCTCAGATCAATACCTTGGGATGCGAGAGGGAAAAAGAGAGCTGATGTGATATCAGAACCCTCGGAAGAGTGCCTTTTTAAAGCACTGTTAAATTATCAGTGTGCTCAGTGATAACCCTGACACAGAAGTTGTGAGAGGACACATGCTGAGTTTGAAAACTTAGAATTGCTTTTTTTCATGTTGGTTAGAATAATCATACATTCCATTTTTGTGCACTCTTGCTTATTTCTGAAAATTTGACTCTTTTTATTAAAATTATATGGGGTAATCACCTATTGATAGAGGTTTAAAATTAGCTGGAAGGGTACAAGGGTCACTAATTGGATTAATTTATTCAAACAATGAAGCTCTCTCAGGGCTAAAATACTGCCCTATGCTCCCTTTCTCCTGAGACAAGCATGATTTTTGTTGATAACATTAGCATTTGTGCATAAAGGAGACAAAAAAAAAAAAAAAAACCAAACTCACGAGTTGCTTGTCCAGCAGTTAGAGAAATCCTTAGGATTTTTATACTTAGAATGAAGATCTATTGGTTGCTGCTTCTCCTGCTAAGTCACTTTAGTCGTGTCCGACTCTGTGCGACCCCATAGATGGCAGCCCACCAGGCTCCCCCGTCCCTGGGATTCTCCAGGCAAGAACACTGGAGTGGGTTGCCATTTCCTTCTCCGATACATGAAAGTAAAAAGTGAAAGTGAAGTCTCTCAGTCGTGTCATCTGGGATTATTAAAATTGTAAACCTCAGAGACTGGGAGCTGATGATGCATAACATCCCGGAATAGAAAAGAGTGAACTGATATTATCATTGCATCTAAAGGATAGGGTAGAAATTTTATGTCAGGACCTAGAGGAATTTTATCAGCTTCCAAGTCCTCCTTGACTCCTTTCATTCAGGCCCAGTGTAGTTAGTTTGTAACTTGTCACTTCCCATCTTTGCAAAGTCTGATGAGAAGCTAATCAAAACATTTTAAGGAGATGTAAGAAGGAAATTATACGGAGTGAAGTCTGTGCAGTGAAGAGTTAGGGTGGTCCTCACTGAAGTTACCCATCACCCATTCACCCACTTGGCTCTGTATCCAGTCGAGGAGAACCACTTGGGGAGCCGTATTTCTTTCTGCCTTGGAGGACCCCTTCTGAGTCAGGAAGTGGAGTGATGGAGTGGAAGTCAGGAAGTCGTGGAGTACCTGCTTCTTTTATTTAGAGTATTCCCAGTCTTCCATTTACAATTTTGTTTGGTTCTTCATGAAAAATTCATTTGGATAACTACAATTTATGCCAGAAAAAGAAACTGTGCTTGTTTTCATATGTTATGGTTAATTAAATTGATTCTAATCAGTAAGTTTGCACATTTGAACTTAATTTTGGAGATTTTTTTTCAGTAAGCCAATAGTAATGATGGCCTTTAAATGGAGGGGTTATGGAGATATCTTTTAATGGCCTTGATGTAAAGCACCAAGAAAGTTTATAATATTTTTAATGGAGAATGGATAAGCAGGGGAGCAGCACATAAGATAGTTTTTATGTGTTTAGAGACCTTGAATTTTTGTTTGCTTTGCAAAGTCTGTTAGTCGCCCCTGACAAGAAGCCTGCAGATTCAAGTGTCTGCAGTTGCCTGTCCTTTCAAAGCTGCTCTCTGTGGGGCTCCTGATCTGGCCTGTTGCAGGCAGGGGAAAGGATTATGTTTTATCCCCATTGTTTCCTAGAGCCTATGGGATAGACTCAATATATATTAATTGAATGGATGGATTTTTAGTCTTTAGTTCTCAATATATACTGTCCCAAGACAACAAAATATACTTCACCATTTTGATCATGTGGCCTTTGGCAGGAAAGAGTCTACAGGTGACTCTGGGACAAAGTCAAAATGCTCTATAGTGGCCTTCATTTGAAAATGTTTGGTTAGGCTTGGTGGGCAAACACTCAGTCCCACTAAGCCACAGAAACTTAGGCCTCTAGTGACATTCAATATTCTATCAAAATTTCATAGTTGTGATTTCCTTGCAACTGAAGTGATTTTTTTCAAGGTTGCATAGGCAGGGAGTGGCAGAGATGGAACTCAGTGCTAGGATTTCTGACCCCAAATCTAATGCATTTTTAACCCCTGTGTTGTTTATAATAAGTCAATTATTTTGACTCATCAAGACTAACATCCTGAATATGCATGTCATTGATTGCACACAAAAATGATTAAATGCAAACCAATCACCACTGCTTGAAGCAATGGAGATACATACCTTGCCCCGTAAAGGCCCCATTAAACAATGATGTTGAGAGGGGAACATGCTCCCTGGGGCTCACAGCCCCTAAATGCCTTTCTTTGATGCTAATTCCCACCGGGAACCAGGAATTTCCTGCTACTTTTCACCTCCTTCAAGAGGAACACTAAACTAGGACGTTCTATTTTCTCTCTGGGCTAGCAGATTCTTAAAGACAGTGACTATGAGTAGTCCCTTTGAAAATTTCTGTCCATCATAATAACTATCATGTTGATAGCTCAGTTGGTAAAGAATCTGCCTGCAATGCAGGAGACCCCAGTTTGATTCCTGTGTTGGAGAGATCCACTGGAGAAGGGATAGGTTACCCACTCCAGTATTCTTGGGCTTCCCTAGTTGCTCAGCTAGTAAAGAATCTGCCCTGCAATGTGGGAGACCTCGGTTTGATCCCTGGGTTGGGAAGATTCCCTGGAGAAGGGAAAAGGCTACCCACTCCAGTATTCTGGCCTGGAGAATTCCATAGACTGACTGTGTAGTCCATGGGGTTGCCAACAGTCAGACACGACTGAGTGACTTTCACTTCACTGACATACTCAACCTGTAGATGCTGAATGAATGAAAGGACCTAGACAACTGGAGTGACTTGTCTAGATGGAATTAGCATTGAGAAAGTTAAGTAAATGTAGCATTATTGAAGCAAAATAAAAACTTAAATAACTCTGCTTTCTTTTTTTGAAATTCTAGCTTCCTTCATTGTTAGTGGCCTCTTCCAGGCTTGCTGAATTTGACTCTCTGACTCTATGGTCTCATCTGCTGTAATTCTGTGGATCTGGCCTTTCCTGCTCCATCGGTTGTCAAGCTGCTTCTCTTTTAATGCAGCATAACAAACTGTTTTAATAATGCATTTGTTGTACAATGAAGTTCTCTTAAATCTAGTTCTGATAGCGATTTGGAAGCACAATATACTTATATTTTCAAATTTTGCTGTTGAAGAAAACTGAAATCTGAATATTTCTCTATCATTCTGATAAATTTCCATCATGGACCCTCATGTGAATAGTACAGTTTAGCCAATGGCCTCTTATGGATAATAGACCAATGCATCAGAATTAAACAGAGCTGAGTCCATGCATCTTTAAAAATCATCAAATACAAAGTCCTCCTGGCCACATAAATATAAATGAAAGGTTGATTGTATCACAGCCTGCAGGCATACAGTGTGTGTTAAGATAGCTGCATGCCAGCCTACACTATTGATTATTAAACTCAGATGTGAATTTTTCCATCAGGGTCTTCAGAGTTTGGTTTCTTTATTTTTCTCTTGGTTAAGTAAAGTCACTCAGTCATGTCCAACTCTTTGAGACCCCATGGACTGTAGCCTACCAGGCTCCTCTGTCCATGGGATTTTCCAGGCAATAGTACTGGAGTGGATTGCCGTTTCGTTCTCCAGTGGATCTTCCCAACCCGGGGATCAAACCCAGGTCTCCAGCATTGTAGACAGACGCTTCTCTTGGTAGCCACATCTTTAAAAAACCTATACTTTTTCTTTTTACATGCAGGAGGGCAGGATCTTTCTTAGAGGCCAGGGCAAATGCTTCGGGTCTAGTGGAAGGGAATGGATTCTTGTACTGTGGCATTCTAGGCACCATGTCCTCAGCACAAGACTGCTGTAGCCCTTGCTGGGTTATCTGGGAAGCTGCAGGACAGTTCTGCACTATTGCACTGACTCTGTCACAAGTTAGGCTGCAGAGGGCTTTTCTTTGGTCTTTTTCAAGCAAACTCTAAGTTTTTCAGATTATCCATCATTGCTCCTTCAACTCCAGACAAATTTTTCAAAACGGAAGAGCCTCAAGTGGCATAGGAGGATCAAGGGATTCACAGAGGTGTTGCAACAGGTACACTCATAGAAAGAGTGTCTCAGAATGTTTTTCTTCCTTACAATCTCAGGAAGGAACACACTGTGGACATCAGTGGCTCCAGAATTTCTACAACATTTAAGTTCAACCACATGAAATTGCTGACATGCAATCATTCTTGATGTTAAAAAAGGTTATTTAGTGTGGTTCAACCTACTGGAAAAGAGCTTAGGAACAGCAAGTTGGTTGGAGGTGGGAACTTTGGAGGCTTGTAATTGGATTTGCAAATAAAAACAAAATCATTGTTTTAACTATATATATTTCTATATATGAATTGCTTACGGGAAGAACTAATCGATATTATTAGGGGCCAAAATCCTCTCAGTAGCCACCTTCTGTGCTGTGCTTGATGGAAAGAAGGCAGTTGGGTGAAGGGCTCTGTTATAACCATCAAGAGTTAATACAGGTTCAGATTACGCTTGTACAGACATTCTTTGCTTTTACTTTCTGGTTCATCTATTTTTCAATTGGCCAATGACTTAAGAGAAAAAGAGGGAATTTACCAAAAATTAGAGAATATCCCCCAAATATATCAGCTATAAATAGAGTCAAAATTCAGTGAAACAGAAGCAGGCATATGAATCATAACTGTGATTTTACTAGGGTAAGCACTTATGGGAGCAATTTGTCAATATGAAAGAACATATTTTGAAAATCAAAGAAAACATACTTTAGGCACTCAATGACAGTGCATTTTATGTAGCACAGAAATCCTGGCCAAACAAACTGTAAGCATATGACATTGATGGGGATGCTCTGCATTTGTGGGGCTCAGTGTGTGTGTCTTTGTGTGTGAGTGTAACATGGAAGACTACAAGGACATTTATAGATGTATCAACCTCTTTGTGAGCCTCCTTTCTTTATTTCATCCCCCTTAATTTTTCTGCTTCTAAACTTCAGTCTTGGCTGTCACATCGTAGAAGGAGAATGTCATGTGATGAGGCTGTGAACTCAGTATGAGACCACCTGAAGCCCTCAATGGAGTGGTTCTGGGATGATAAAGCTGTTTATTCTACAATTTAAATCCTCTGTGAAACACCAGTGCCCCTAAGAAGGAAGGCACACTGACTTTTCCATCACTTCCAGTCTCTACTTCATTACCAAGTTCTGTGTTTTTTATTCACTGTATGTTTAAAAAATTTGTTTTCGCTTCTTCTTGCTATATCTGCCATCACTGCCTTAGCTCAGTCTCTCATCTTCTTTGTTTTGGACTTCAGCAACCATCTCCCAATGGTGTCTCTCCCTCCAATATCTGGTCTTATCCTCCTCAAATGCACTCTCCACAGTCTGGCATTCAAAACTGAGCAGTTAAACTACTGTGTAAAGCCCTTTCTCCACAGGGCAAAGTCTAGATGGCAATCATTACATGCTTTAATTCCATCCCTGTCACCTGGAGTGACCCCATCTCCTCCACCGCCCCTCACACTGGTGACTGCCACACACAGTGTGGTGCTTTATGCTGCCTCCTCTTCCTCCGCCCAGAAGGATCTCTTCTGCTTACAGTTTTGTTCTTCAGTCACTCAATCATGTCCGACTATTTGTGACCCCATGGACTGTAGCATGCCAGGCTTCCCTGTCTTTCATCATCTCTCAGAGCTTACTGAAACTCATGTCCATCGAGTCTGTGATGCCATCCAACCATCTCATCCTCTGTTGTCCCCTTCTCCTGCCCTCAATCTTTCCCAGCATCAGGGGCTTTTCCAATGAGTTGGCTCTTCACATCAGGTGGTCAAAGTATTGAAGCTTCAGCTTCAGCATCAGTCTTTCCAATAAATATTCAGAACTTATTTCCTTTAGATTGACTGGTTTGACCTCGCAGTCCAAGGGACTCTCAAGAGTCTTCTCTAACACCACAGTTCGAAAGCACCAGTTCTTCAGTGCTCAGTCTTCTTTATGGTCCAACTCTCACATCCATACATGACTACTGGAAACACCATAACTTTGACTAGATGGACCTTTGTCTGCTTAGAATGATTTTCTCCAACCTGAGCCCACAGTACTTTCACATGGTCACACCCCTATTGAGTTGTGCTTGTTTCATTCACTCATTTACTCATTCTTTCTTTATTTTTTCTGCTCAGTTGTCATGGATAGAAGGTTAAGCCACAGGTTTTAGTGACCTTACTTTTATGTCAGGATGAATACAGTTGGCCCTATGTATCTACAGATTTTCATCCATAGATTCAACCAACCATGGATTGAAATATTTGGGAAAAAACACCAGAAATTTCTAAGAAGCAAAACTTGAATTTTCTGCACACCAGCAACTATTTACATAGCATTTACATTGTAGCTAAAACTATATATAGCATTTACATTGTATGACGTAGTCTAGAAATGATTTAAACTCTATAGAGGAAGGATATGCATACCGCTATGCTCATTGCAGTATTACTTACAACAGCCAAGATGTGGAAGCAGCCCAAGTCCTCACCAAGAGAGGGATGGGTAATGAATATGTGGTGTATACTTACATACATGTATATATTTATTCTAGTGTGTATATATATATAGATTACGAGTCATAACAAAGAACAAAATCTTGCCATTTGTGACAAGAGGGACATAAAGGGTGTTATGCTAAGTGAAATAAGTCAGAGAGAGAAAGAAAAACACCATAATTTCTTTTCTTTGTGGATTCTAAAAAAAATGAACAGCAAAAGACATAACTAACCAGAAACAGAGTCACAGGTACAGAGAACAAACAGGTGGTTGTTGGGGTGGGGGTGGGACATGAGAGAAACAGGTGAGGGAATTTAAGCAGTACTATTTTCCAGTTACAAAATAAATGAGTCATGAATATGAAATGTACAATGTCAGGAATATAGTCAATAATTATGTCATATCTTTGCACAGTGACAAATGATAACTAGATGTATTATTGTATTATTTTGAAATGTATAGAAATTTCAAATTATTATATTGTGCACCAAGAACTAAAATAATATTCTAGGTCAGTTGTACTTCAAAACTAAGCAAACTATTGAAAAACAGGTCAGATTTGTATTAGGGGATTAGGGGAAGGGATATTAGATGAAATTAGTCAAAAGGTATAACCTTCTAGTTATAAGATAAATAAGTACTAGAGGTGTAATGTACAACATGCTTGATATAATTAACACTGCTGTATGTTATATATGAAAGTTAAGAGAGTAAATCCTAAGAGTTCTCATCAAAGGGGAGAATCTTTTTTCTACTTCTTTTGTTTTGTGTCTATATGGGATGATGGATGTTCACTAAATTTATTGTGGTGATCATTTCATGATGTATGTTCTTTAAATCATTATACTGTACTGTACCCCTTAAAATTATACAGTGTTGTATGTCGATTCCAAGCACAAACAAAATGAATAAATAAATTATATGGGAGGCTGTGCTTAGATTATATACAAATACTATAGAAGTTCATACAAATGACTTAGTATTCACAAATTTTGTATCCACGAAGGTCTTGGAACCAAACCCCATGGGTACCAAGGAACTGTTGTGCTAAATTTCAACAAGTGGGGCTTTGGGGCAGAAGGGGAGCAAGAGAGTATTATGACTTAGACTAATTATCTAATATTACTCCTTAGAGATGGTTTGATGGGTTCTTAAGTTAGGGTCCGTAGATATCATGTATCAGTGTATTTCTTTCTGAGGATGAAGTCCATAGCTTTATTTATAGCCTCAAAGGAATTCAAAACCCAGAAGGATTAAGAGGAGAGTGTATATATATATCTTTGTGTGTGTGTGTATGTGTGTGTGTGCACGTGTGCACATTCCAGCTACCTTTTCTTATTCTTAGAAAATTTCCTTCCATGTTAGACCATTTCTACTCATATGCTATTTGTAATAAATTGCCTTTTCTTTCAAACATTCACATTTATGCCTCAACTGAAAAATCTCTGCTGAAATTTTAAGCAATTCTTTATCTTTTCCCATAAAACCATATTATTAGTACAAACAGATGTCTGACAATCAACAGAGAGTGTTTAAACTTGGGCTTCAAAGCTTTTGAAAGATGTCAGATTACAGAAATAATGATTACTTTTATCATAGATCTATTACTAAAGATCAAAGTCACAAAGTAAAATTTTTGGCACAAGTTAGAAAAGGATAAAACAACAATAAGAATAGCAACATAGATAAAAGAAAATATCTGAACAGGTTGAAAGTATTGTTCTTGAAATTGTGTACTTAAGTCAGACACAGTAAACAAACACAGAAATATGTAGACAGATTAAAAGCCTATCAAATTGTAAGAATAACCCTATATGCAAGATAGCAAAAGAGACACAGATGTAAAGAACAGTCTTTTGGACTCTGGGAGAAGGCAAGGGTGAGATGATTTGAGAGAATACCACTGAAACATGTATATTATCATATGTGAAATGGATCACCAGTCCAGGTTTGATGCATGAGACAGGGTGCTCAGGGCTGGTGCACTGGGATGACCCTGAGAGATGGGATGGGGAGGGCGGTGGGAGGGGGGTTCAGGATGGGGAACACATGTACACTCATAGCTGATTCATGTTAATGTATGGCAAAACCCACCACAATATTGTAAAGTAATTAGCCTCCAATTAAAATAAAGAAATTAATTAAAAAATAAATAAATAAAAAGGTTAAATAAATACTGACCCCCCCCAAAGCCTATCAAATGTTCAATTTAAAACACAGTTATCTAATGAGACCATCGATGTGAAAGAAGGTTTCATTTGAAAGAAAGATTATATTGGATAGAAACTGAGAAAATTTGTGAAGACTGTATTAAGGAATTTGAAAACACTTTCTCTGATATCTAAATAACTACTTTTTTAAGAGAAAGAATTAAAGCTTGAACTTTTAAAATAAAGACAAATGAGAAATATTTCTATGCTAGAGAGAATAATTTAGTGTAATAGTCTCAAAGGTTTTTTTTTTTTTTCCTCCCCTGTATGTTCTAACTTATAGTATGCTTGGGAATTGAGTGTAATAAATATTGCCCTGGGATATTTAGGTAGGAATTGGGCTTCTCCTTGTTTGAAAAAGAGTGTAAGTGATAGAAACTCCAAAAATGATAAAGAGTGTGTAAAGTGAAGAAGGAGAAGAAAGAATTAGGAAAAAGGGGGGGGGGGAATAAGAAAAGGTAGAGGGAGCATGAAAAAGAATAACAACAAAAAGGCTAAAAGAAAGAGGAGGGGGGAAACGGGAAGGAAAAAGAGAGGAGGGAGGAGGAAGGAGAAGATAGGGAGATAGGAGATACAAGACTGCTGGGCTGGAATACCTTACTTGTGATTGCTGTGTGCGATTCTGAAGAATCTTGAGAATTGTGTTCTCTGACCCTCTACACTGCCTGGTAAAGGATCAGGAGAGAACTTCTTGGAGGCAAGGTCCCAGTAGTTATGCATTTGTGCAGTGTAAGAAGATTGCCTTTTCAAAAGGTCTTAGCTGGGACCAGAATTACAGAAGAGAGAATTTATTTCAAATCAAAAGCCTTGAGCCAATGTGCCCGTGCCATGGGATTCACTGGCCCTATTGTGTACCCTGACATCCAGAAACAGTTGGCTTGGTAGCTCAGTGGGATGGTCCATGAAGACTCAGTTACCACTCTGATTGGGTTGCAGCCTAAATGTTATTCTACAAGATGTGGATTCAACCTGAGCCAGTGACCAATATCTGGTGCTGTTTATTCCACAGCCAGAACACAGGAGTCCAGACGCCAAAGAAGTGTGGCATATCTCATTATTATCACCAAATAGCCTTAACAGTTTTTATTTATCCTTGTATTACTGAACTCGAGTTCTGGTGCTTGCCACTCCAAAGACAGTATTTGAGAGATAAGTGTTGGTAGGAATGGAATTGCTTTATTCAGGAGGTCAGCAACTTGAGGAGAAGGTGGACTAATGTCCAAAAGTCAGCTCCCCACTGCCGACTTGGGGCAAGACCTTTTAAAGGGGAGTTTTAGGGAGGTATAAGCAGAGCAAGGGAGCTATGTGCAAAACAGCGCAGTCAGCTCTGACAGTTACCTTGAAATTAGTCCTGCAGTGGTCTGGTCAGTGCCATCTTGATTGTTATAAGTAGAGCTAATCTTCAGTTCCAGGATCAGTTTGTTCTCATTTCTTTGAGGCCAGTTCTTGCAATTGTATAAGATGGAGCAACTAATGTCAAAGCTATAGGCTAGTCATCATGTTGATAACTTCTTCCACCTGGGTGGGGGTTTCAGTATCTGCAGAATAGCTCAGAGGATATGACACAGAATATTTATCTATAGCTCTTGAGGAGGAACTAAAGGTCTTTGACTTTGTTTAATAAGTTAGCTGTTATTATTTCATCCTGTTTGACTGCCTTTCTTTGTTTCTGCATTTTTTCATTTCTTTCATTAAATTTATTTAAAAGAATCATTGCCAGGATTCATGCAGAAGAACTTTTCCTTGTGTTTTCTTCTAAGAGTTTTATGGTGTCAGGCCTTACATTTAAGTCTGAAATCTGTTTTGAGTTAATCTTTTTGTGAGCAGTATAAGTGTTTAGGCTTATTCTTTTGCAGGTGAACATCCAATTTTCCCATAGCATCTTTGTCCTTGTTAAATATCCCTTTTGAAAACTCCTCTGTTTCATCACCAACAGAGTTGGACTTGATGCATGTGATCAAGAGCTCTGTCTGATATTATTCATTGCCCACTTCCTACCTTACAAGACGAATACTTATAAAACTAATAGTTTATGAGGGGCTTCCCTGGGGGCTCGGATGGTACAAAATCAGCCTGCAATGCAGGAGACCCTGGTTTGATCCCTGGGTTGGGTAGATCCCCTGGAGAAGAATATGGCAACCACTCCAGTATTCTTGCCTAGAGAATCCCATGGACAGAAGAGCCTGGCAGGCTATAGTCCATGGGGTCATAAAGAATTGGGCATGACTGGGTGACTAACACACACACAATAGTTTATGAAACATTCATCTAGGTGATTAGGAAGATTCTTGGATTGTGTAGGCAAATGGCAGTTTCTAGATATTATTATGATATCCACTTTTATAGATGGGAAAGCTGAGGCTCACAAGAGTCAAGTAACTTAATACATGGCCGGTCTGAGGCCTGCCAGTAGTGTGTTGCTCTATACTGTGATTCTTTTAACTATCTGGAAGGGATGGGAGGAGAAATTGTCAGACCTGAGAGTTTGTAATGACTGCATTCTGAGTTCGTTGTTGTCAGAGCGTATCAATATTCTCTTGAAAGTTTTGTCTATTTTCAGTACACCTGCTGCTCTGATGAGTAAGCCACCTGCCATCACAGGAGAGATCGTAGAGGACACCAGGAATGTGGTTCATAAATCTCTTCTAAGCATTTCCCATAATATGTGAATGGAGGCTTTTCTGCTCATCCTTTCTGGGACTGGAAGGAGGAGTTCTGGAAATCAGGAGTCTTCCTCATTGTGTTGTAATGCATTCCCTTAGCTGTGTAATCTGGCCCAGAGCTCCCCACCTCAAAGCCCTCAGGGGCCTTTGTTGGTGCTACTGAGCTCTTAGGCCTTGATTTCCCTGCTCTTTGCTCTCTTAATTTCCCTCTCTGCTCTTTTCTCTTAAACTACCTTGCTATTCTTTCCACTACTTCTCCTCTCCCCCACAGAATGAAAGTTCTGGAAAAATGTTCTTTGCACCTATTGCTTAGATATAATAGCTTTTGTAGATTAGAAAAAAATTTCCTGATAGTAAATAATATGACACTTAACTTCATTATTTCTAAGACTTTCTCCAGGCTAAATAAATGCTCTTTGTAGTGTTTGGGCCTTCCAAATAATTGCAGACATTTCTTTAGTCTTGCAATTATAAGTATTTATCCCCATTAAGCTTTTTATTTGCACCATACTTGGTGATTCTCAGTTCAGCTTTGTTTTCTTTTCTCTGATTTTTTTTTTCAAATAGAATGTTGTTATTGTACAGTCACTAAATCATGTTCAACTCTTTGTGACCCCATGCCCTGCAGCATGCCAAGCTTCCCTGTCCTTCACCTGGAGTTTGCTCATGTCCACTGAGTCAGTGATGCTGTTTAACCTTCTCAAGTTGAATACAGGGCTCCAAATTAGACATGCTATTCCAAGTTCAGATCCATTAGAGCTGGAAGGAAGGAACATGGAATTTCCTCTCTGCATGAGGCAATATTTTGGTCTCCTTTTGGGGTGGGGAATGGCAGCTTTCATGAAACACCACAAGATGTGCATATTCTGTGATTGCTATCATATATGTATTACATATTCTGTATCTCTTCCTTTTTTCCTTCCCTGTATTTTTAACCACTGCAGGTTTATTTATTACTGTGTTGTCTTCACTGGTATTAGCAACAGCTCTTAATTTAGTGTCATCTGCAAACTTCATTTAAGTACCATTTGCTGTCTCTGCTAGATCATTAATAAAGATGTCAGCCATAAGCATCTTGGAAAGTTGCTACAACTTCACTTTTAGGAAAAGGAGAGGATGTAGAGGAAGTGTTTCCTGACATAAAATATTGAGCTCCTCTCCTTGTTTGATTGATGTCTGAGGCCCTCCCAAGTGTCTGCTGAGATGCTGGCCCCTCCGCTAACAGGGACTTGGCTGCATGCTGCTTCTTGTCATGTTTTCACTGTGTTAAAATGAGTTTTCTTATAAAAAAAATCACTGATTTGTGTTAAGTCAACAGGAAAAAATGTCAAGTATTTCTAAAAATTTGAAATGTTGATATTTGGGAAGTCAGATAGGCAAAGAACTGAGGAATAATATTTGAGCCAAAGAATTCTATTATCTTGGGAGGTGGATATAGATTAAAAAAGCAGCCTAAAGAAAGAAAGGAACCCATTTACCTGCCCCCAGGTGTGTTTTGGGTGAAATTTATGTATTTCCATCTTTCCCTTTTCTCTGATCTGCTCAGGGCTCCTTACACTGTCTACATCTGTCTGCCAGCCCATGTCTGGGTAATGAATACATGCCCTCCAAGCTGTATGGCAGTCTCTTCATCTTAGACTGGGGCAGACTTTTAGGTGCAGCCACTGAAAAGCACCTTTCCTCTTTTGCATGTCCTGCCATCACTCTTCTTTCCTTCTCCCAAAACTCGGACATGGATCATCACTTAGGTGCAGGTTGGCTGACCTCCCCAGCTCTCCAAAATCTGACAAAATCTGACTTAGGACCCACGCAGAAAAGAAATTGCTAAATCAAAACAGATAGTCCACACACTGCAATTCACTGGCTCTGATTTTACACCCAGTTCCAGCAAGCTGGTGGCCAGACCGGTGGGTCTTTGTGTGTGTTTGCTGTGTTCCCCCCTCTTCCTTTCTGAGCAGGTAGAAATTTTGCAGAGTGGGAAGCAGAGCCTGCTGAGGGCTAGAGATTTCTCTGTCATTTTTGATGTTAGTCTGGACTTCAGGCTTTCACAATATTTCTGCAAATGTTACTGCAAGAGAGGAGAAAGGTTTACACAAGACTGGGAAGGTCAAAGCAGAACTGGAGGCCTTGCCTGCAGCAGTCCTGGGACCTGATCCCTGTAGGGCTGGAGGAGGGGGTGGGAACTGATGCTGAAAGATCCCAGAGGCTTATGCACATGTGGCCGCAGAAATACTCCTGGGCTCTGTGAGCAGCGGGAAAGAGGCACTTGAAGGAAACTTACACCTGGTGTGCATTGACAACTGATGACCATGTGAACTCAGGGGAACCTTGACGCAACCTAGGGAGAAGAGACCAGAGATACCAAAGAGTGCTATTTCTTGCCAGCCAGATGGCATGGATCTTGGAGTTAAAGAGATCTAAATAAAACAGTTAAAATGCTTTTCCCCACCTAAGCTGTGGTCTTAGAGTTCTCTTTGCTCTATTTGATTACCTACTTCCCCAGTGAATAGTAAACTAAAGTGGATAACTGGTTTACTGACAGTCACAGAGGGTTCGCACTACTGACATAAAATCCTTTGATTTGGAGGGAACAGTTCATCAAGGATCCCTGGGGAAGTGGCAGGTGTGGAAGAGTTTATTGTCCCCAAGCGTCCGTCCTTCCTTCAAGTCACAAGGTGCACCACCTTCCGCTGTATTTCCCAGACTCCCTTACAGTTAGCTGTGTTCATGTGACCACATTTTGGCTGCTGAGAAACGAGCAGAAGCCACTTTGCTGCACATCCTTAAAAATAAAGTCGCTTGGACCTGTTCCCTTTGCTCTGTCCTTTAGGCTAGAACAGAGACGTGGCATTGACCCAGCTTTGATCATGCAAGAACAAAGATAATCCAGAAGAAGTTGAAGAACCAAGACAGAAGAAATATGGTTTCCTGAGTGACTTTTCAAAGAGAAGCTACTCAACAAGCCTACACTATCCAGACGATTACACGAGAGAAATAAACCTCTGTCTTATGGAAGCCTTTCTATCTTTGGTGACTTTTTGTTACAGGAACTTAACATCTACTTCAACACATAGCAGATACCAATATTTGCTTGCTGTATCTGTTATCAAACATGTAAACAATAATGTTAACATCCTCTGTTTGAGAAGCAGAGAGTGAATTATAAAAATTATGAAGATTGGATGTTTAACTTTTAAACATACCATATGCATAAACATTATTTTTGTCCTTGAATTTTACGTTTAATATATAATGAGCAGCTCTACCTCCCCTCCCTCTACATCACCAAATATTCTTCAGAAACATTCTTTTAATGACATGACATCTGGATATGCATAATTTATTAATGAACCTCATGTTGTTAGGTATTTAAATCATTTCTAGGCTTTTAGACTATTTGTAGTGGTGCCATGAATATTTTGGCACACAAATCTTAGTCTTTCTCTTTTATATTTCCTAAGATTGGTGTCTTAGAAGTAGAATATGTGATGTAGACATCACTTTTTCTCTTTTTTCCAGTCCTGGACCATCCAAGACAATCTTCAAACAGTCCTAATACCAAACCTTCTCCCTATGTATCCCCCAAAGAAAATATTTTAAAATATGTTTTATCCAAATTTGTTTCTAAAATGAAATTCATTTTCTATAATATGAAGTTCTGGAACCTCCTTAATTACAATTTACCTTTTATAAATTTTGTTATTTATTTTGATCACAAATTAAGTTTTTTATTTTTTCTCTCAAGTGTGACATTCTAGATAATTTCCAGATAACCTTTTTTTAGCTTTAAAAAAATATTAATCATTGATTATTATTTACAGTATTGGTTTGATTTCTGTCACACATCAATCTGAATTAACTGTAGGTGTACATACACCGCTTCCCTCTTGAATTCCTCCCATTTCCTGCTCATTCCCACCCCTCTAGGTTATTACAGAGCCCCCATTTGAGTTCCCTGAATCATACAGCAAATCCCCATTGGCTATCTATTTACATATGTTAGTATAAATGCATCCGTGCTACTCTCTCCATTTATCTCTCCCATTCCCTCTTCTCCCCTACCCTTGTGCATGAGTCTGTTCTCTATGTCTGCGTCTCCATTGCTGCTCTGTGAACAGGTTTATCAGTGCCATCCTTCTAGATTCCATATATATGCATCAATACATGGTATTAGTTTTTCTCATTCTTTCTTTTATTTAAAAAAATTTTTCTTATTTAATTATTTATTTATTTTTACAATATTGTATTGGTTTTGCCATACATCAACATGAATCCGCCATGGGTGTACACGTGTTCCCCATCCTGAACCCCCCTCCCTCCTCCCTCCCCATACCATCCCTTTGGGTCATCCCAGTGCACCAGCCCCGAGAATCCTGTATCATGCATGGAACCTGGACTGGTGATTAGTTTCATGTATGGTAACATACATGTTTCAATGCCATTCTCCCAAATCATCCCACCTTCATTCTCTCCCACAGAGTCCAAAAGACTGTTCTATACATCTGTGTCTCTTTTGCTGTCTCGCATACAGGGTTATTGTTACCATCTTTCTAAATTCCATATATATATGTAGTGGCCACAGGACTGGAAAAGGTCAGTTTTCATTCCAATTCCAAAGAAAGGCAATGCCAAAGAATGCTCAAACTACTGCACAATTGTACTCATCTCACATGCTAGTAAAGTAATGCTCAAAATTCTCTAAGCCAGGCTTCAGCAATACGTGAACTGTGAACTCCCTGATGTTCAAGCTGGTTTTAGAAAAGGCAGATCCAGAACCAGAGATCAAATTGCCAACATCTGCTGGATCATGAAAAAAACAAGAGAGTTCCAGAAAAACATCTATTTCTGCTTTATTGACTATGCCAAAGCTTTTGACTGTGTGGACCACAATAAACTGTGGAAAATTCTGAAAGAGATGAGAATACCAGAACACCTAACCTGCCTCTTGAGAAATCTGTATGCAGGTCAAGAAGCAACAGTTAGAACTGGACATGGAACAACAGACTGGTTCCAAATAGGAAAAGGAGTATGTCAAGGCTGTATATTGTCACCCTGCTGAGTTAACTTATATGCAGAGGACATCATGAGAAACGCTGGACTGGAAGAAACACAAGCTAGAATCCAGATTGCCAGGAGAAGTATCAATCACCTCAGATATGCAGATGACACCACCCTTATGGCAGAAAGTGAAGAGGAGCTAAAAAGCCTCTTGATGAAAGTGAAAGAGGAGAGTGAAAAAGTTGGCTTAAAGCTCAACATTCAGAAAATGAAGATCATGGCATCCGGTCCCATCACTTCATGGCAAATAGATGGGGAAACAGTGGAAACAGTGTCAGACTTTGTTTTCTTGGGCTCCAAAATCACTGCAGATGGTGATTGCTGCCATGAAATTAAAAGACGCTTACTCCTTGGAAGAAAAGTTATGACCAACCTAGATAGCATATTCAGAAGCAGAGACATTACTTTGCTGACTAAGGTCCGTCTAGTTAAGGCTATGGTTTTTCCAGTAGTCATGTATGATGTGAGAGTTGGACTATGAAGAAGTCTGAGTGCCAAAGAATTTATGCTTTTGAACTGTGGTGTTGGAGAAGACTCTTGAGAGTCCCTTGGACTGTAAGGAGATCCAACCAGTCCATTCTGAAGGAGATCAACCCTGGGATTTCTTTGGAAGGAATGATGCTAAAGCTGAAACTCCAGTACTTTGGCCACCTCATGTGAAAAGTTGACTCATTGGAAAAGACTCTGATGCTGGGAGGGATTGGAGGCAGGAGCAGAAGGGGATGATCGAGGATGAGATGGCTGGATGGCATCACTGACTCGATGGACGTGAGTCTGAGTGAACTCTGGGAAATGGTGATGGACAGGGAGGCCTGATGTGCTGCGATTCATGGGGTCGCGAAAAGTCGGACACAACTGAGCGACTGAACTGAACTGAACTGAACTGATACTGTATTGGTGTTTTTCTTTCTGGCTTACTTCACTCTGTATAATAGGCTCCAGTATTATTCATCTCATTAGAACTGATTCAAATGTATTATTTTTAATGGCTAAGTAATACTCCATTGTGTATATGTACCACAGCTTTCTTATCCATTCATCTGCTGATGGACGTCTAGGTTGCTTCCATGTCCTGGCTATTATAAACAGTGCTGTGATGAACATTGGGGTACATGTGTCTCTTTCAGCTCTGGTTTCCTTGGTGTGTATGCCCAGCAGTGGGATTGCTGGGTCGTATAGCAGTTCTATTTCCAGTTTTTAAAGAAATCGCCACACTTTTCTCCATAGTGGCTATACTAATTTGCATTCCCACCAACAGTGTAAGAGAGCCATTTTCTCCACACCCTCTACAAGCATTTATTTCTTGTAGATTTTTGGACAGCAGCCATTCTGACTGGTATGAAATGGTACCTCATTGTGGTTTTGATTTACATTTCTTTGATAATGAGTGATGTTGAACATCTTTTCATGTGTTTGTTAGCCATCTGTATGTCTTCTTTGGAGAAATGTCTGTTTAGTTCTTAACCCATTTTTTGATTGGGTCTTTTATTTTTCTGGAATTGAGCTCCAGGCAGTTGCTTATATATTTTTAAGATTAATTCTTTGTCAATTGCTTCATTTGCTATTATTTTCTCTCATTCTGAAGGCTGTGTTTTCACCTTGCTTATAGTTTCCTTTGTCGTGCAGAAGCTTTTAATTTTAATTAGGTTCCTCCCCCTTTTTTTTCCTGTTATTTCCAATATTCTGGGAGGTGGGTCATAGAGGATCGTGCTGTGATTTATGTCAGAGAGTGTTTTGCCTATGTTCTCCTCTAGGAGTTTTATAGTTTCTGGTCTTATGCTTAGATCTTTAATCCATTTTGAGTTTATTTTTGTGTATGGTGTTAGAGAGTGTTCTAGTTTCATTCTTTCACAAGTGGTTGACCAGTTTTTCCAGCACCACCTGTTAAAGAGATTTTCTTTTCTCCACTGCATATTCTTGCCTCCTTTCTCAAAGATAAGGTGTCCATAGGCATGTGGGTTTATCTCTGGGCTTTCTATTTTGTTCCATTGATCTATATTTCTGTCTTTGTGCCAGTACCATCCTGTCTTGATGACTATGGGTTTGTAGCAGAGCCTGAAGTCAGGCAGATTGATTCCTCCAGTTCCATTCTTCTTTCTCAAGATTGCTTTGGCTATTCAAGGTTTTTTGTATTCCCATACAAATTGTGAAATTATTTGTTCTAGCTCTGTGAAAAATACAGTTGGTAGCTTGATAGGGATTGCATTGAATCTATAGATTGCTTTGGGTAGTGTACTCTTTTTCACTATATTGATTCTTCCAATCCATGAACACGGTATATTTCTCCATCTATTAGTGTCTTCTTTGATTTCTTTCACCAGTGTTTTATAGTTTTCTATATATAGGTCTTTTGTTTCTTTAGGTAGATACATTCCTAAGTATTTTATTCTTTTTGTTGCAGTGGTGAATGGAATTGTTTCCTTAATTTCTCTTTCTATTTTCTCATTATTAGTGTATAGGAATGCAGGGATTTCTGTGTGTTGATTTTATATCCTGCAACTTTACTGTATTCATTGATTAGCTCTAGTGATTTTCTGGTGGAGTCTCCAGGGTTTTCTATGTAGAGGATCACATCATCTGCAAACAGTGAGAGTTTTACTTCTTCTTTTCCAATCTAGATTCCTTTTATTTCTTTTTCTGCTCTGATTGTTGTGGCCAGAACTTCCAAAACTATGTTGAATAGTAGTGGTGAAAGTGGCCACCCTTGTCTTGTTCCTGACTTTAGGGGAAATGTTTTCAATTTTTCTCCATTGAGGATAATGTTTGCTGTGGGTTTGTCATATGTAGTTTTTATTATGCTGAGGTATGTTTCTTCTATTCCTGCTTTCTGGAGAGTTTTTATCATAAATGGATGTTGAATTTTGTCAAAGGCCTTCTCTGCATCTATTGAGATAATCATATGGCTTTTATCTTTCAATTTGTTAATGTGGTGTATTACACTGATTGATTTGCAGATATTAAAGAATCCTTGCATCCCTGGGATAAGGCCCAATTGGTCATGATGTATGATCTTTTTAATGTGTTGCTGGATTCTGATTGCTAGAATTTTGTTAGGGATTTTTGCATCTATGTTCATCAGTGATATTGGCCTGCAGTTTTCTTTTTTTGTGGCATCTTTGTCAGGTTTTGGTATTAGGGTGATGGTGGCCTCATAGAATGAGTTTGGAAGTTTACCTTCCTCTGCAATTTTCTGGAAGAGTTTGAGTAGGATAGGTGTTAGCTCTTCCCTAAATTTTTGGTAGAATTCAGCTGTGAAGCCATCTGGACCTAGGCTTTTGTTTGCTGGAAGATTTCTGATTACAGTTTCAATTTCCATACTTGTGATGGGTCTGTTAAAATGTTCTATTTCTTCCATGTTCAGTTTTTGAAAGTGTACTTTTCTAAGAATTTGTCCATTTCTTCCAAGTTGTCCATTTTATTGGCATGTAATTTCTGATAGTAGTCTCTTATGATCCTTTGTATTTCTGTGTTGTCTGTTGTGATCTTTCCATTTTCATTTCAGTTTTATTGATTTGATTTTCTCCCTTTGTTTCTCGATTAGTCTGGCTAATGGTTTGTCAATTTTATTTATCCTCTCAAAGAACCAGCTTTTGGCTTTGTTGATTTTTGCTATGGTTTCTTTTGTATTTATTTCTGCCCTAATTTTTAAGATTTCTTTCCTTCTACTAACCCTGGGGTTCTCCATTTCTTCCTTTTCTAGTCGCTTTAGGTGTAGAGTTAATTATTTATTTGACCTTTTTCTTGTTTCTTGAGGTGTGCCTGTATTGCTATGAACCTTCCCCTTAGCACTGCTTTTACAGTGTCCCACAGGTTTTGGGTTGTTGTGTCTTCATTTTCATTCCTTTCTACGCATATTTTGATTTCTTCTGTGATTTGTTGGTTATTCAGCAGCGTGCTGTTCAGCTTCCATATGTTGGAATTTTTAATAGTTTTTCTCCTGTAATTGAGACCTAATCATACTGCATTGTGGTCAGAAAAGATGCTTGGAATGATTTCAATTTTTTTTGAATCTACCAAGGCTAGATTTATGGCCCAGGATATGATCTATCCTGGAGAAGGTTCTGTGTGTGCTTGAGAAAAAGGTGAAATTCATTGTTTGGGGGTGAAATGTCCTATAGCTATCAATAAGGTCTAACTGGTCTAATGTATCATTTAAAGTTTGTGTTTCCTTGTTAATTTTCTGTTTAGTTGATCTATCCATAGGTACAAGGGTGTATTAAAGTCTCCCATTATTATTGTGTTATTGTTAATTTCCTCTTTCATACTTGTTAGCATTTGCCTTACATATTGCAGTGCTCCTATGTTTGGTGCATATATATTTACAATTGTTATATCTTCTTCTTGGATTGATCCTTTGATCATTATGTAGTGTCCTTCTTTGTTTCTTTTCTCAGCCTTTATTTTAAAGTCTATTTTATTTGATATGAGTATTGCTACTCCTGCTTTCTTTTGGTCTCTATTTGGATGGAATATCTTTCTCCAGCCCTTCACTTTCAGTCTGTATGTGTCCCTTGTTTTGAGGTGGGTCTCTTGTAGACAACATATATAAGGGTCTTGTTTTTGTATCTATTCAGCCAGTGTTTGTCTTTTGGTTGGGGCATTCAACCCATTTACGTTTAAGGTAATTATTGATAAGTGTGATTCCATCGCCATTTACTTTATTGTTTTGGGTTCGAGTTTATACACCCTTTTTGTGTTTCCTGTCTAGAGAAGATCCTTTAGCATTTGTTGGAGATCTGGTTTGGTGGTGCTGAATTCTCTCAGCTTTTGCTTGTCTGTAAAGCTTTTGATTTCTCCTTCATATTTGAATGAGATCCTTGCTGGGTACAGTAATCTGGATTGTAGGTTACTTTCTTTCATCACGTTAAGTATGTCCTGCCATTCCCTTTTGGCCTGAAGAGTTTCTATTGAAAGATCAGCTGTTATCCTTATGGGAATCCCCTTGTGCGTTATTTGTTGTTTTTCCCTTGCTGGTTTTAATATTTGTTCTTTGTGTTTGATCTTTGTTAATTTTATTAATATTTGTCTTCGGGTATTTTGCCTTGGGTTTATCCTTTTTGGGACTCTCTGGGTTTCTTGGGCTTGGGTAATTATTTCTTTC
Organism: Capra hircus; assembly: GCF_001704415.2. Lineage (NCBI taxonomy): Eukaryota > Metazoa > Chordata > Mammalia > Artiodactyla > Bovidae > Capra > Capra hircus. The sequence continues at coordinate 83,688,938 of NC_030819.1, read as the reverse complement.
CCCATTTGAGGGAAGTTTTCAAGTATTACCTCCTTAAGTATTTTCTCATGGTCTTTCTTTTTGTCTTCTTCTTCTGGGACTCCTATGATTCAAATGTTGGGGCGTTTAACATTGTCCCAGAGTTCTCTGAGATTGTCCTCATTTCTTTTAATTTGTTTTTCTTTTTCTTCTCTCTGATTCATTTATTTCTACCATTCTATCTTCTACCTCACTTATCCTATCTTCTGCCTCCATTATTCTACTATTGGTTCCCTCCAGAGTGTTTTTGAAATCATTTATTGCATTATTCATTATATGTTGACTCTTTTTTATTTCTTCTAGGTCCTTGTTAAACCTTTCTTGCATCTTCTTAATCCTTGTCTCCAGGCTATTTATCTGTGATTCCATTTTTATTTCAAGATTTTGGATCATTTTCACTATCATTATTTGGAATTCTTTATCAGGTAGTTTCCCCATCTCTTTCTCTTTTATTTGGTTTGGTGGGCATTTATCCTGTTCCTTTACCTGCTGGGGATTTCTCTGTCTCTTCATCTTGTTTATATTGCTGTGTTTGGGGTGGCCTTTCTGTATTCTGGGAGTTTGTGGAGTTCTTTTTATTGCAGAGTTTCCTTGCTGTGGGTGGGGTTGTACAGGTGGCTTGTCAAGGTTTCTTGGTTAGGGAAGCTTGTGTCGGAGATCTGGTGGGTGGAGCTGGATTTCTTCTCTCTGGAGTGCAATGAAGTGTCCAGTAATGAGTTATGAGATGTCAGTGGGTTTGGAGTGTCTTTGGGTAGCCTGTGTATTGAAGCTCAGTGCTGTGTTTCTGTGTTGCTGGAGAATTTGCGTGGTATGTCTTGCTCTGGAGCTTGTTGGCCCCTGGGTAGTGCTTGGTTTCAGTGTAAGTATGGAGATATTTGATGAGCTCCTGTCGATAAATGTTCCCTGGATTCAGGAGTTCTCTGGTCTCAGGATTTGGACTTAAGCCTCCTGCTTCTGGTTTTCAGTCTTATTTTTACAGTAGGCTCAAGACTTCTCCATCTATACAGCACCATTGATGAAACATCTAGGCTAAAGATGAAAAGTTTCTCCACAGTGAGGGACCCCCAGAGAGGTTCACAGAGTTACATGGAGATGAGAAAAGGGAGGAGGGAGAGAGAGGTGACCAGGATGAGATGAGGTGGAATCAAAAGAGGAGAGAGAAGCTAGCCAGTAATCACTTCCTTATGTGCACTCCACAGTCTGGACCACTCAGAGATGTTCATGGGGTTATACAGAGAAGAGAAGAGGGAGGAAGGAGACAGAGGTAGCCAGGAGGAGAAAAGGAGGAATCAAAAGGAGAGAGACAGATCCAGCCAGCAATCAGTTCCCTAAGTGTTCTACACTGTCTGGAACACACAAAGAGATTCGTAGAGTTGGGTAGAGAAGAGAAGGGGGTGGGAGGAGATAGAGGCGACCTGGTGGAGAAAAAGGAGAGCAGCCAAGCCAGTAATCTCACTCCCAAGTAAAAATGAGTATTGAAGATTGGGTTCTTTTTAAAAAATTTTTTTTTTATTTTTGAAGATTGGGTTCTTAAAAGTACAAAATTGATAACAAATACCAAAAAGCAAAGGCTAAAAATCTAGAGTAGAGGTTGGATTCTCAAAAATACAATATTTTAAAAAAAGTCACAAAAATTATAATATATATATATATATATGAAGTTTGCTTTAAAAAATAGGGTCTCTCTTTTTTTTTTTGCAAAGTAATAGTAATATAAAAATGAAAATTAAAAGAGTAATAGAGGGCTTAAAAATAAAAAAATAAAAAAAATTAAAGAATGATAGTAAAAATAGTAAGAATATTTCTAGGACTTTCTCTGGTGGTGTTGTAGGCAGTGTGGGGTCAGTTCATTTTTGTACAGTTCCTTGATCCGGCTTACATTTCTCAAGATCTATAGGCCCCTTCGTATGTAGTCGGTACTAACTACAGGGTTTCAATCTATTGCGCCTGTCACTTCTGAGGCGGTTCCCTCTGTTTTAGCTGCTTCTGTTTGCTGGTCTCTCCAGTGTCTGATTTCCGCCCTGACACAAGGGGGCGATGGTGGCCAGTTTTAGGCTCACTTGCTCAGTCATGCAAACAAGTAACACTGGCATGTGCTCACAGTGTCTCGGCCACGCTGGGTTTGCCCTGCTCACGGCGTGTGTGCTTTCCCTGTCTACACTGCTTAGGCTCTAGGTTGCTCTGCTGGGAACTGTCTGAGGCTGGTCCTGGGTTGTATGCACTTCCCAGGTCTAAGCCACTCAGGTTCAGGTACTCAGGTACTCCTCAGCAGTGCAAACTCAGTTGGGCCTGCGTTTTGTGCCCTTCCCAGGTGCGAGCAGCTCAGGTGACCAGGTGTCTGGCGAGCACGGTCGCCGCGACTTATCACCTCCCCCGTCCCTGCCATTCGGTTTTCTGGGTGTACAACCAGCACACCTTCTCAGGCGGATGTTGACTGTCCAGAATCCCAAGAAGTCTTGGTTAGCAATGAAACCTGATTGCAGTTTGATAGATAAGGCCTCTTTGGGGCCACGATTGCCCCTTTCCAGCTCTGGCTGCCCTTGCCTGCACTGGAGGGGGATGGGCTGGCCTGCAGCCAGTTGGCTCTGCTCAGTCCTTTGTTCTGTGAGTGGGCCTGGCAGTGTCTTAGCTTAGGGCTCTTCACGTGGTAGCTATCCCACAGTCTGGTTTGCTAACCCAAGTTAGTTCTCTCAGATTGCCCTTGGGGCATTCAGGCCTGGTCCTTACTCTAAGCAATGTAGCCCAGCGCCTCCCTGCCCAGCCCCTGCTTGCTAGTGGTGGATGCAAGCATCTGTGTTGCTTCTCTGCTAGAAGTTACCGTTGGGCATGTAATCTGTGGGTTTTAATTATTTATTTATTTTTCCTCCCGGTTATGTTGCCCTTTGTGGTTCCAAGGCTCACCACAGACTCGGCAGTGAGAGTGTTTCCTGGTGTTTGGAAACTTCTCTCTTTTTAAAGACTCCCTTCCTGGGACGGATCTCCATCCCTACCTCTTTTGTCTCTCTTTTTTTATCTTTTATATTTTTCCCTACCTCCTTTTGAAGACAATGGGCTGCTTTTCTGGGTGCCTGATGTCCTCTGCCTGCATTCAGAAGTTGTTTTGTGGAATTTACTCAGTGTTCAAATGTTCTTTTGATGAATTTGTCGGGGAGAAAGTGGTCTCCCCGTCCTATTCCTCTGCCATCTTAGGACTGCCCACAAATTTATTTTTTGATTAAATTTGTATATGAATACTCTGCTCCAGTTCAAATACTCTGTTACTTGAATGAGACTTAATATTTTATGCATTCATGCCCTTTTACTTGAATGGAACACCCCTTTTACCATCTTTCCATGTCACTATATGTTCATTCTTCAAGATGCCCCTTACTATTCGCCTCCTCTACATAGGCTTTCCAGAGCTTCCACCCACATGGATATCTATTACCATGGGAATGTTGGAGCATGTCCCTTTTCATTACATATTTGTTGTATACCTTATATGACACCACTGGGATAACCCTAAATGACTGCCCTCAAGTGGTTCTTGAACAATTGTGTGTGTATGTATATGTATAAAGGATATATTTGGAGGTGCTTGCTTTTCACAGGCCCATAAAGCTCTAAGTGCTCACAAATCTCCAGCCAAACTGATAAACAGATGAGCTTCTGAGCTAAGGGCAGGCAATGCAGAGTGATTATAACGGTGAGGAGAATGCTGCCCAGCAGAAATGACAACCATAGTGCTGTTCAATGAGGTGATGGACCCTAGAGTTCAGAGTCAGGCTGCCTTAGGCCATGTTCAGATATGTGAGCAGTGGAAACCAGGAAAGACAGCAAATAACTCAGAGCAAAGGATTTATGAAAGGTAGAGTTTAGAGAACTCATCAAGAGAGGGAGCACCTCTTAATTAAGCACCTGCCTTAATTCCTAGCACCATTTTGATTTCCAGCATATTTTACATGAGGCTCAGCTGTATTTCCTTTTCTTCTTTGAGATACTCTTACAATGAATCACAGTTTTATTTTAGTTCTCTTTCACGTGATTTAAAGAAGCTTGAACAGGACAAGTCCAATCAGGGGTCTGAGTTCTTTAACAGTAGAAACAATATCCTATACTTTGTTTTCTCACCTGCAATTTTGTCCTATAAGTTGGTTCAGGCAATTTCCTAAAATATTTTTTATCTCCTCACAATCTCTTATTTCTGTCATTAATGATATCCTCTCCCAAAATGTATCTTTTCATGTATATATTCTTATAACTTCAGCATTATATGGGCCTGATTGGATTTGAGTCCCAGTTCTATCATTTATTAGCTGTGAGATCTCACTATAAAGTGAGAAGATTACACCAGCAGATTTCTAGAAAGCCATTTATGCCACTGGGATTAGAAATCATGATTAACCACCAGGGGAAGAAATTTGTGTTAGTGGCCTAACAATTACATTCATAATTTTCCCACTGAGCAAGTGTCATGCATGGAATAAAACTATAGCTTTTTAATAAAAACTAAGCTCATCAACAGAGCATATGCAAATATGATGATATTTGGGATTGGATGATGTAGCACTCTACTCAGATACAGTATGTGTTTGTGTAAATTATGTTAAAAGAGAACAAAACAGATGTATGGTAATTGAAACAATGCTGCTGGATTAAAAAAAAAAAAAAGGACCCAAGACAGACAATAAGATCTTTAAGGAGATGCATTACTCTGTTTATTATGAATGTTAATTATTAAGAGATTTCTTTATTTGAGAGAGAAATAGCAAAAGCTCACATTTCTGGAGTTTTTACTTTATACTCAGCATTTTACTTACTACACGCCTTATACAAATCAATCTTCAAACAGTTCTATGATATGAATTCTGTAAATTTCCATCTTACAGAAAAGAAAATTGAGGTATAGGGAGTAAAATGATCTTTCCGAGAATTTGAACATAAACAATCTCTGATTATTCATGTCAAACTACATTACTTCATTGATGACTCCCTTTTGACATGTAAGAGTGAAGAAAACAGCAAAATCTTTATATATCATGGCATTTCTTATTCACACCTGGTAGAGTGTGAGCTCCAGAGCCTTGTAAAGTTCAGTCTACTTATTTCTAGCAGTGTCCGGAGGATGTTTTATATGTGTTAATGACCAAATTTGATTGGCAACCATGGGTTGCACCAATTACTTGGCGTCAGATAATTGAAAGGACCTGAAGGACTCTAATAAGGTATACTCATGAATGATTTATGACAAGCAAAGGCTGCATGGTACCAAGATCCAAAAAACACAAATCAACAGTATGGGAGCCTGGAACACCTGGGCACCGCTTTCAGAGTCCTTTTCTCAGTTGTAAAGAACATGTTCTGTCTCAGGATCATGGGCCATCTAGGTCACCATGAGGTAATCTGTTCCAGGAAGACAAGGCACAAGTCTTCTTGGAGGTCTTTCATGCCTCACTGATGACACAGCCAATATCAGTCTGAGTGACCAGGTAAATCAGGTGGAGAACCATCAATCTATACATTGTCATTAAACAAGGCAGATGAGCTGGCACTGGGCATCTCCAGGAGAATTTTGGGCTTTAAACAGCATATCTTAAATCATTAGCTAGAACATTTCTTTGCTATCTCAGCCAAGGGTCTGTACCATAGCTCCAGGAATCCCTGGAGATGCCTGCAGATGAGCTACAAATACATCTCATTGAAACAAAATGTGGATTTATCACTTAAGAAGTTCTTCCTTGGTCTATCCGAGTGCTCAAACAATAAATTTTCTATAAAGATGGAAATAGCCTTGATTTGTGATGACCAATACAGTAGCAACTAGTGGCTACTGCACACTTAAAATATGACTAGTGTGATCAAGGAACTGAATTTTATTTTTAATTTTAATTTATTTTTTTATTGAAGGATAATTGCTTTAAGAATTTTGCTGTTTTCTGTCAAGCATCAACATGAATCAGCCATGAAAAGAAAGAGAAACGGAAGTCACTCAGTCAGGTCCGACTCTTTGCAACCCTATGGACTGTAGACTACCAGGCTCCTCTGTCCATGGGATTTTCCAGGCAATAGTCCTGGAGTGGATTGCCATTTCCTTCTCCAAGGGATCTTCCCAACCCAGGGATCGAACCTGGGTCTCCCGCATTGTAGACAGATGCTTTACCATCTGAGCCACCAGGGAAGCCATAGGTCTACGTATACCCCCTCCCTTCTGAACCTCCCTCCAATCTCCCTCCCCACCCCACCCCTCTAGGTTGATACAGACCCCTTGTTTGAGTTTCCTGAGCCATACAGCAAATTCCTGTTGGCTATCTATTTCACATATGGTAATATAAGTTTCCATGTTACTCTCTCCACACATCTCAGCCTCTCCTCCCCTCTTCCCATGTCCATAGGTCTGTTCTCTATGTCTGTTTCTCCATTGTTGCCCTGTAAGGAAATTCTTCAGAACCATTTTTATAGATTCCATATATGTGTGTTAGAATACAATATTTATCTTTCTCTCTGACTTTCTTCACTCTGTATAATAGGTTCTAGGTTCACCCACCTCATCAGAACTGACTCAAATGCGTTCCTTTTTATGGCTGAGTAACATTTCATTGTGTATATATACCACAACTTCTTTATCCATTCATCTGTCGGTGGACATCTAGATTGCTTCTGTGTTCTAGCTATGTAAATAGCGCTGCAGTGAACAACGGGATACATGTATCTTTCTCAATTTTGGTTTGCTGGGTCATATGGTGGTTTTATTCCTAGTTTTTAAAGGAATTTCCATATTGTCTTCCATAGTGGCTGTATCAATTTACTTTCCCACAAACAGTGCAGGAGGGTTCCATTTTCTCCATGCCTTCTCCAGCATTTATTGTTTGTATGGCAACCCACTCCAGTACTCTTGCCTGCCAAATCCCATGGACGGAGGAGCCTGGTAGGCTGCAGTCCATGGGGTCACTAGGAGTTGGACACGACTGAGCGACTTCACTTTCACTTTTCACTCTCATGCATTGGAGAAGGAAATGGCAACCCACTCCCAGTGTTCTTGCCTGGAGAATCCCAGAGATGGTGGAACCTGCCAGTCTCTGGGGTTGCACAGAGTCGGACACAACTGAAGCAACTTGGCAGCAGCAGCAGTAGCAGCAGCACTTTTTGAGGACGGCCGTTCTGACAGGTGTGAGGTGATATCTCATTGTAGTTTTGATTTGCATTTCTCTAATAATGAGTGATGTTGAGCATCTTTTCATGTATTTGTTAGCCATCTGTATGTCTTCTTTGGAGAAATGTTTTTTTTAGGTCCTTTCCCACTTTTTGATTGGGTTATTTGTTTTTCTGGTATTGAGTTGTATGAGCTGCTTGCATATTTTGGAAATTAATTCTTCATCAGTTCTTTCATTTACTATTATTTTCTCCCAGTCCAAGGGTTGTCTTTTCATCTTGCTTATAGTTTATTTTGCTGTGCAAAAGCTTTTAAGTTTAATCAGGTCTCACTTGTTTATTTTTGTTTTTATTTCTGTTACTGTTAGGAGGTGGGTCATAGAGGATCTTGATGTGATTTATGTCATCGAGTGTTCTGCCTGTTTTCCTCTAGGAGTTTTCTAGTTTCTGATCTTACATTTAGATCTTTAATCCATTTTGAGTTTATCCTTGTGTATGGTGTTAGGAAGTGTCCTAATTTCATTCTTTTATGTGTAGCTGTCCAGTTTTCCCAGCACCATTTATTGAAGAGGCTGTCTTTGACCCATTGTATATTCTTGCCTTCTTTGTCAAAAATAAGGCACCCATAGGTGCATGGGTTTATTTCTTGGCTTTGTATCTTGTTCCATTGGTTTATATTTCTGTTTTTGTGCCAGTACCATACTGTCTTGATGGCTGTAGATTTGTAGTATAATCTGTAGTATAATCCAAGAACAGAACTGGATTCCGTTCTTCTTTCTGAAGACTGCTTTGGCTATTTGGGGTCTTTTGTATTTCCATATAAATTTTGAAAATTTTAGTTCTAATTCTGTGAAAAATACTGTTGGCAATTTGATAGGGAGTGCTTCGAATCTATGGATTGCATTTGGTAGTATAGTCATTTTCACAATATTGATTCTTCTTACCCAGGGACATGGAATATTTCTCCATCTGTTTATGTCATCTTTGATTTCTTTCATTAGTGTCTTATAATTTTCCATGTACAGTTCTTTTGTCTCCTTCAGTTCAGTTCAGTTCAGTTCAGTTCAGTTCAGTCACTCAGTCGTATCCGACTCTTTGCGACCCCATGAATCTCAGCACGCCAGGCCTCCCTGTCCATCACCAACTCCCAGAGTTCACTCAGACTCATGTCCATCGAGTCAGTGATGCCATCCAGCCATCTCATCCTCGGTTTTCCCCTTCTCCTCCTGCCCTCAATCCCTCCCAGCATCAGAGTCTTTTCCAATGAGTCAGCTCTTCGCATCAGGTGGCCAAAGTACTGGGGTTTCAGCTTTAGCATCATTCTTCCCAAAGAAATCCCAGGGCTGATCTCCTTCAGAATGGACCGGTTGGATGTCCTTGCAGTCCAGGGGACTCTCAAGAGTCTTCTCCAACACCACAGTTCAAAAGCATCAATTCTTCGGCACTCAGCCTTCTTCACAGTCCAACTCTCACACCCATACATGACCACAGGAAAAACCATAGCCTTGATTAGATGGACCTTAGGTAAGTTTATTCCCAGATATTTAATTCTCTTTGTTGCAATGGTGAATGGGATTGTTTCCTTAATTTCTCTTTCTGATTTTTCATTGTTAGTATATAGAAAAGCAAGTGATTTCTGTGTATTGATTTTGAATCCTGCAACTTTGCTAAATTCATTGATTAGCTCTAGTAATTTTCTGATACTATCTTTACAGTTTTCTATCTACAGTATCATGTCATCTGCAAACAGTGAGAGTTCACCGCTTCTTTTCTGATCTGGATTCCTTTTATTTCTTTTTCTTCTCTGATTGCTGTAGCTAGGACTTCCAGAACTATGAATAATAGTAGTGAAAGTGGATCCCTTTGTGTTGTTCCTGATCTTAGGGGGGATGTTTCAGGTTTTCACCATTGAGAATAATGTTTGCTGTAGGCTTACCATATATGGCTTTTATTATGTTAAGCTAGTTTCCTTCTAAGCCCATTTTTTGAAGAGTTTTAATCATAAAGGAGTGCTGAATTTTTTCAGAGGATTTTCCTGCATCTATTGAGATGATCATATGGTTTTTATCTTTGAATTTGTTAATATAGTGTATCACATTGATGATTTGCATACATTGAAGAATTCTTGCATTCCTAGAATAAACCCAACTTGATCATGGTGTATGAGATTTTTGATGTGTTGTTGAATTCTGTTTGCTAAATTTTATTGAGGATTTTTGCATCTATGTTCATCAGTGATATTGGTTTGTAGTTTTCTTTTTTTGCGTGTTGTCTTTGTCTGGTTTTGGTATCAGGGTGATGGTGGCCTTGTAGAATGAGTTTGGAAGTATTCCTTCCTCTGTAATTTTTTGAAAGAGTTTTAGAGGGAAGAGCATTAGCTCTTCTTTAAATGTTTGATAGAATTCCCCTGTGAACCCATCTGGTCCTGGGCTTTTGTTTTTTGGGAGATTTTTGATCACAGCTTCAATTTCAGTGCTTACAATTGGGTTGTTCATAATTTCTAATTCTTCCTGGTTCAGTCTTGGGAGATTGACCTTTTCTAAGAATCTGTCCATTTCTTCCATGTTATCCATTTTATTGCCATATAGTTGTTCATAATAGTCTCTTATAATCCTTTGTATTTCTGCATTGTTTGTTATAACCTCTCCTTTTTCATTTTACTTTTGTTGATTTGATTCTTCTCTCTTTTTTCTCTTGATGAGGCTGGCCAAAGGCTTGTCAATTTTATCTTCTCAAAGAACCAGCTTTTATTTTTATTAATTTTTACTGCTGTTTCTTTCATTTCTTTTTCATTTATTTCTGCTTGGATCTTTATGATTTCTCTCCTTCTACTAATTTTGGGGTTGTTTTGTTCTTCTTTTTCCAGTTGTTTTAGGAGTAAAGTTAGGTTGTCTATTCAATGTTTTTCTTGCTTCTTGAGATGGCACTGTATTGCTATAAACTTACCTATTAGAACTGCTTTTGGTGCATCCCATAGGTTTTGAGTTGTGTTTTCATTGTCATTTGCTTCTAGAAGATATTTGATTTCCCTTTTGATTTCTTCAGTAACCTGTTTGTTATTTAGAAATGTGTTGTTTAATCTCCATGTATTTGTGTTTCTTACAGTTTTTTTCTTATTGTGATTGGTATCTAGTCTCATAGTATTGTGGTTGGAGAAGATGCTTGATACAATTTTAATTTTCTTAAATTTACTGAGGTTTGATTTGTGACCCAAGATGTGGTCTATCCTGAAGAACGTTTTATGTACACTTGAGAAGAAGTTGTATTCTTCTGCATTTGGATGGAATGTCCTGAAGATATCAATGAAATCCATCTCATCAAATGCATCACTCAAGACTTGTGTTTCTTTATTAATTTTCTGTTTTGGTGATCTGTTCATTGGTGTGAGTGGGTGTTAAAGTCTACTACTCTTATTGTGTTACTGTCAATTTCTCCTTTTATGTCTGTTAGTGATTTTCTTAAATATTGAGGTCCTCCTATGTTGGGTGCCTAGATGTTTACAATTGTTATGTCTTCCTCTTGGGTGATTGCTTGATCCTATGTAGTGTCCTTCCTTATCTCTTGTAATATTCTTTATTTTTAAGGTCTATTTTGACTGATATGAGGATTGTTACTCCAGCTTTCTTTTTCTTCCTGTTTACATGGAATATATTTTTCCATCTTTTCACTTTCAGTCTATAGATGTCTTTAGGTCTGAAGTGGGTTTCTTGTAGACAGCAGAGGTATGGGTCTTGTTTTTGTATCCATTCAGCCAGTCTGTGTCTTTTGGTTGGAGCATTTAATCCATTTACACTTAGAGTAATTATTGATATATATGTTCCTATCGCCATTTTCTTAATTGTTTGGGGTTGATTTTGTAGATCTTTTTTCTTCTCTTGCATTTCTTGACTATATAAGTCCCTTTAACATTTGTTGTAAAACTGGTTTCGTGGTACTGAATTCTCTTAACTTTTGCTTGTCTGAAAAGCTTTTGATTTCTCCATCAATTTTGAATGAGATCCTTGCTGGGTACAGTAATCTTGGTTGTAAATTTTTCCCTTTCAATACTTCAAGTATATCTGCCATTTCCTTCTGGCCTGCGAAGTTTCTGCTGAAAGATCAGCTGTTATGATTTTTGTATATGGGATTTCCTTTGTATGTTGATTGTTGCTTCTCCCTTGCTGCTTTTAATATTCTTTCTTTGTGTTTAGTCTTTGTTAGTTTGATTAGTATGTGTCTTGGCATGTTTCTCCTTGGGTTTATCCTATGGGACTCTTTGTGCCTCTTGGACTTGATTGACTGTTTCCTTTTCCATGTTGGGGAAATTTTCAACTCTAATCTCTTCAAAAATTTTCTCATACTTTTTCTTTTTCTCTTCTTCTGGGACCCCTATAATTTGAATGTTGGTGTGTTTGATATTGTCCCAGAGGTCTCTAAGACTATCCTCAGTTCTTTTCATTCTTTTTACTTTATTCTTCTCTTCAAAAGTTATTTCCACCATTTTCTCTTCCAGCTCACTGATTCGGTCTTCTGCTTCAGATATTCTGTTATTGATTCCTTCTAGAGTATTTTTAATTTCAGTAATTGTGTTGTTTGTCTCTGTATGTTTATTCTTTAATTCTTCTAGGTATTTGTTAATTGATTCTTGCATTTTCTCCATTTTTTTAAAGGTTTTTTTTTTTATCATCTTTACTATCATTATTCTGAATTCTTTTTCAGGTAGGTTGCCTATTTCCTCTTCAATTATTTGGACTTCTGTGTTTTTAGTTTGTTCCTTCATTTGTGTAATATTTTCCTTCCTTTTCATCTTTTTTTAACTTCTTGTGTTTGAGGTCTCCTTCTCCCAGGCTTCAAGGTTAGATTCTTTCTTCCTTTGGTTTCTGCCCTCCTAAGGTTGGTCCAGTGGTTTGTGTAAGTTTCGTATAGAGTGAGATTTGTGCTGAGTTTTTGATTGTTTGTTTGCTTTTCCTCTGATGGGCAAGGCTGAGTGAGGGGACAATCCTGTCTGTTGATGACTGGGTATGTATTTTTGTTTTGCTTGTTGCTTAGATGAGGCATCCAGCACAGGGTGCTATTGGTGGTTGGGTGATGCTGGGTCTTGTATTCAAGTGGTTTCTTTTGTGTGAGTTCTCACTATTTGATACTTCATAGGGTTAGTTCTCTGGCAGTCTAGGGTCTTGGAATCAGTGCTCCCACTCCAAAGACTCTGGGCTTGATCTCAATAAGGGTATTGTGACCCATCATCACTGCTGTGCCTTTTCTAATTGGTGTTGCCAGATCTATGATATAAGTCACCCCAGGTCACAGCTTAGGGGCCAGAACTTTTGGTTTAGATATTTCCATGGCAAGAGTAGAAACTCAGGAGCTGAAATCCTCCAGAGGCACCACTGCTGGGGTATGGAAACTTTATCTGTAATTGACAAATCACTGGATAAATTTTAAATTTTAATTAATTTTTGTTTACGATCCATTTGTGGATCCTGGTGACCATATCAAATAGTGCAACTGTAGACTGTCTCTGTGCTGGGCTCAGCTATCTCTGTTGGACACTATTGTGTCTGCAGGCACCATTGAGGCTTCCACTTGGCACCACCTTTGATATGGGTACTGCTGCCAGAAATGCTGGACTGGATGAAGCACAAGCTGGAATCAAGATTGCTGGGAGAAATATCAATAACCTCAGATAGGCAGATGACACCACCCTTATGACAGAAAGCAAAGAATAACTAAAGAGCCTCTTGATGAAAGTGAAGGAGGAGAGTTAAAAAGTTGGCTTAAAGCTCAACATTCAGAAAACTAAGATCATGGCATCTGGTTTCATTGCTTCATGGCAAATAGACTGGGGAACAGTGGAAACAGTGGCTGACTTTATTTTTGGGGGCTCCAAAATCACTGCAGATGGTCATTGTAGTCAGGAAATTAAAAGATGCTTGCTCCTAGGAAGAAAAGTAATGACCAACCTAGACAGCTTATTAAAAAGCAGAGACATTGCTTTGCCAAAAAAGTCCATCTAGTCAAGGATATGGTTTTCCAATAGTCATATATGGATGTGAAAGTTGGACTATAAAGAAGGCTGAGTGCCGAAGAATTGATGCTTTTGAACTGTGGTGTTGGAGAAGACTCTTGAGAGTTCCTTGGACTGCAAGGAGATCCAACCAGTCCATCCTAAAGGAAATCAGTCCTGAATATTGATTGGAAGAACTGATGCTGAAGCTGAAACTCCAATACTTTGGCCACCTGATGCCAGGAACTGACTCATTTGAAAAGACCCTGATGCTGGGAAAGATTGAAGATGGGAGGAGAAGGGGTCAACAGAGGATGAGATGGTTGGGTGGCATCACTGACTCAATGGACATGAGTTTGAGTAAGCTCCAGGAGCTGGTGATGGACAGGGAGGCCTGGCGTGCTGTGGTCCATGGGGTCACAAAGAGTCAGATGTGACTGAGTGACTGAACTGAACTGAACCAAATCTTTGGTAGGCATTGCTCCTACTTCTGCTAGTATGGCTATGTCCAGTGGCACTGTTGCGCCCTCTATGGGGTATGGTGGTGGATGTACTGAGCCACTCAAAGTCAGTGAGACTTGCTGCTGATCGCCTATGCAGACTCCCACTTGCTCAGCGTCACAAGTTGCCTCCCACTCTAGACATCAAAGATTCTAGATTCTCATTTCCTTCACCATTTTTACTTACGTCATGAGCATGTAACCACACCTTGGTGAATGCAACCCGAAGAAATGTCTACTTCAGTTGTAAAGATAGATTTCCTTTGTGGTAAACAAGGTGCATTTGAGAAAGCAACTCTTTACTTCGAGCAGATATTGGGACTGTGGCATCCCCACTGCAAGGCGCTGACCCACTCCTCAGACTGATCCAGCAAATGCTGAGGATGAATGAAAAATAGCCATTATTCTTAAAAATTAAATTGAAAGAAGTAGCGAAAGTGTTAGTTGCTCAGTTGTGTTCTATTCTTTGCAACCCCATGGACTGTAGCTAACCAGGCTTCTTTTTCCATGCAATTCTCCAGGCAAGAATACTGGAGTCTGTTCCTGTTCTCATCTCCAGAAGGTCTTCCTGACCCAGTGATTGAACCTGGATCTCCTGCACTGCAGGTGCATTCTTTACCATCTGAGCCACCAGTGAAGCCCCAAAATTAACTTAGAAAACCAAAATTTTATACACACTCAGAGTTTAAAAGGGTTACACTGTGCCATCAGTTCAGTTTAGTTGCTGAATTGTGTCCAGAACTTTGCCAACCCCATGGACCGAAGCATGCCAGGCTTCCTGGTCCACCAACTCCCGGAGCTTGCTTAAACTCATGTCCATTGAGTCGGTGATGCCATCCAACCATCTCATCCTCTGTCTTCCCCTTTTCCTCCTGCCTTCAATCTTTCCCATCATCATGGTCTTTTCAAATGAGTCAGTTCTTCACATCAGGTGGCCAAAGTTTTGGAGTTTCAGCTTCAGCATCAGTCCTTCCCATCAATATTCAGGACTGATTTCCTTTAGGATGGACTGGTTGGATCTCCTTATAGTCCAAGAGACTCTCAGGAGTCTTCTCTAACACCACAGCTCAAAGCATCAATTATTCAACACTCAGCTTTCTTTATAGTCCAACTCTCACATCCATACACGACTACTGGAAACACCATAGCTTTGACTAGACAGACCTTTGTTGGTAAAGTAATGTCTCCACTTTTTAATATGCTGTCTAGGTTGGTCATAGTTTTTCTTCCAAGTAGCAAGCAAGTTTTAATTTCATGGATGCAGGCACCATCTGCAGTGATTTTGGAGCCCAAGAAAATAAAGTTTCTCACTGTTTCCATTGTTTCACCATCTACTTGCCATGAAGGGATGGGATTGAATGCCATGATCTTAGTTTTCTGGATGTCGAGTTTTAAGCGAGCTTTTTCACTCTCCTCTTTCATTTTCATCAAGAGGCTCTTTAGTTCTTCTTCACTTTCTGCCATAAAGGTGGTGTCATCTGCATATCTGAGGTTATTGATTGCAGCTTGTGCTTCATCCAGCCTGGCATTTTGTGTGATATACTCTGTATATGAGTTAAATAAGCAGCGTGACAATATACAACCTTAATGTACTCCTTTCCCACCTATGAACCAGTCCATTGTTCTATGTCTGGTTCTAACTGTTGCTTCTTGACCTGCATACAGATTTCTCAGGAGGCAGGTCAGGTGGTCTGGTATTCCCAGCTCTTTAAGAATTTTCCAAAGTTTGCTCTGATCCACAGTGTCAAAGGCTTTGGCATAGTCAATAAAGCGGAAGTAGACGTTTTTCTGAAACTCTCTTGCTTTTTCAGTGATCCAATGGATGTTGGCCAATTTAATTTCTGGTTCCTCTGCCTTTTCTAAATCCAACTTGAACATCTGGAAGTTCTCGGTTCACGTACTGTTGAAACCTCACTTGGAGAATTTTGAACATTACTTTGCTAGCGTGTGAGATGAATGCAATTGTGCAATAGTTTGAATGTTCTTTGGCATTGGAATGAAAACTGACCTTTTCCAGTCCTGCGGCCACTGCTGAGTTTTCCAAATTTCCTTACAAAAGAATTGTTAAATGACTCTTGCTACTCTTAATGCAGAATACTGTGACACAACTTTTGCAGCTTTACATATTATTGTTTGATTTTACAGTGTGGGAGACAATTTTAGTTCTCTTTTGCACAAATACCCTCCTCTCCCACACACTGTGGTCTCTTCCCTTTATCTCTTCTATACATATAGTTCTATTATAATTTTAAAATAATTTAAAGTGTTTATCAAAAATTAAAAAAATACAGCCACTATGGAGAACAGTGTGGAGATTCCTTAAAAAATTGCAAATAGAACTACCTTATGACCCAGCAATCCCACTTCTGGGCATACACACCGAGGAAACCAGAATTGAGAGACACATGTACCCCAATGTTCATCGCAGCACTGTTTATAATAGCCAGGACATGGAAACAACCTAGATGTCCATCAGCAGATGAATGGATAAGAAAGCTGTGGTACATATACACAATGGAGTATTACTCAGCCGTTAAAAAGAATTCATTTGAATCAGTTCTGATGAGATGGATGAAACTGGAGCCGATTATACAGAGTGAAGTAAGCCAGAAAGAAAAACACCAATACAGTATACTAACACATATATATGGAATTTAGGAAGATGGCAATGACAACCCTGTATGCAAGACAGGAAAAAAGACACAGATGTGTATAATGGACTTTTGGACTCAGAGGGAGAGGGAGAGGGAGAGGGTGGGATGATTTGGGAGAATGGCATTCTAACATGTATACTATCATGTAAGAATTGAATCGCCAGTCTATGTCTGACGCAGGGTGCAGCATGCTTGGGGCTGGTGCATGGGGATGACCCAGAGAGATGCTGTGGGGAGGGAGGTGGGAGGGGGGTTCATGTTTGGGAACGCATGTAAGAATTAAAGATTTTAAAATTTAAAAAATAAAAAACTATAAAAAAAAGTAAAAAAAAAATACTATTTTAAAGGTTACTTTCCACTTACAGCCATTGCAAAATATTGACTAGACCCCTTGTGTTGTGCAATACATCCTTGAACCTATCTTAGACCCAATAGTTTGTACGTCCCACTCCCCCATCCTTATATTGCCTCTCTCTCCCACTGTTTTGTCCTCTGTACCTGAGTCTGTTTTTTTGTTGTTGTTGTTGTTATATTCACATTTGTTGTGTGTGTGTGTTTTTTTTTTAGATTCTCCATATGTGATGTCATACAGTATTTCTCTTGCTTTATTTCCCTTAGAGTAATGAACTATAAGTCCATCCATGTGATGCTGCAAATGGCAAAATTTCATTCTTTTTATGGATGAAATAGTACAAATATACTTCTTCTTTATCCCTTCATGATGATGGTGTCTACTTAGGCTGCTTCCACATCTTGGCAATTGTGAATAATTCTGCTATGTACATTGGGGTACATTTATTTTTTCAAATTAGTGTCTTTTTTCAGATATATACCCAGAACTGGAATTGGTGGATTATATGATAGTTCTCTTATGTCAAGGAAGTGATGCTTTGTTCCCTTTCTCCAGTGAACTTGGACAAACAAATCATGGTTTGTCCATTTATCTGTTGACGTTGAGTTGTTTCCCCTTTGGGGCTATTGTGAGCAAGGCTGCTTGGTATATTTGAGTAAAGTCTTTGCAGAACTTATGCTGATAAAGTTCTGATATTCTCCCAATGAACACTTAAGGGTGGAATTGCCGGGTCACAGGGTATGTGCATGTGTGTGCTCACACACTCAGTCATCTCTGACTTTTTGAGACCTCATGGACTGTAGCCTGTGAGTTTCCTCTGTTTATGGAGCTTTCCAGGCAAGAATACTGGAGCAGGTTGCCATTTCCTTCTCCAGAGGATCTTCCAGACTCAGGGAGTTGAACCCCTGTCTCTTGCATCTCATGCTTTGACAGGTGGATTCTTTATCACAGTGCCACCTGGGGTGAAAATAAAGTCCAATGCTATAAAGAACAATAATGCATAGGAACCTGGAATGTTAGATCCATGAATCAGGGTAAATTTGACATGGTCAAGCAGGAGATGGCAAGATTGAACAACAAAGTCTTAGGAATCAGTGAGCTAAAATGGATGGTGATGGGTGAATTTAATTTGGATGACCATCATATCTACTACTGTGGGCAAGAATCTCTTAGAAGAAATGGAATAGCCTTCATAGTTACCAAAAGAGTCTGACAGGTAGTACTTGGTTGCAACTTCAAAAATGAAAGAAAATAGTTCTTTTCCAAGGCAAACAATTCTCATCACAGTAATCCAAGTCTATGTCCCAACTACTGATGCCAAAGAAACTGAAGTTGACTGGTTCTATGAAGACCTATAAGACCCTCTATTGGCATGCAAAAGTAGAAGTCAAGTGATACCTGGAGTAACAGGCAAGTTTGGCCTTGGAGTACAAAATGAAGCAGGGCAAAGGCTAACAGAATTTTGTCAAGAGAACACAATCGTCATAGAAAATACCCTCTTCCAACAACACGAGAGACAACTCTATACATGGACATCACCAAATGGTCAATACTGAAATCTGATTATGCTCTTTGCAGCCAAAGATGGAGACACTCTATACAGTCAGCAAAAGCAAGACCTAGAGCTGGCTGACTCAGATCATGATCCTCACATTGCAAGGTTCAGGCTTAAACTAAAGAAAGCAGGGAAAACCACTAGGCCAGTCAGATGTGACCTAAATCAAATCCCTTATGATTATACAGTGAAGGTAAAGAATAGATTCAAGGGATTAGATCTGGTAGGCAGAGTGCCTGAGTAATTATGGACAGAGGTTTGTAAAATTGTACAGAAGGCAGTGACCAAAACCATCACAAAGAAAAAGAAATGTAAGAAGGCAAAGTGATTGTCTTAGGAGGCTTTACAAATAGCTGAGAAAAGAAGAGAAACAAAAATCAAGACAGAAAGGCAAACATATACCTCACTGTATATAGAATTTTAGAGAAGAGCAAGGAGAGATAAGAAGGTCTTCTTAAATGAACAATGCAAAGAAATAGAGGAAGACAATAGAGTTGGAAAGACTATAGATATCTCCAACAAAACTGAAGACATCAAGGGACTATTTCATGCAAGGATGGGCACATAAAGGACAGAAATGGTAAGGATCTTACAGAAGCAGAAGAGAGTAAGAAGAGATGGCAAGAATACATAGAAGAGTTATACAAAAAAGGTCTTAATGACCTCAATAACCACGATGGTGTGGTCATGCACCTAGGGCCAGAGATCCTGGAGTGTGAAGTCAGGTGGGCCTTAGGAACCATTACTATGAAATAACCTAGTGGAGGTGATGGAATTTAAGTTGAGCTATTTCAAATCCTAAAAGATGATGGTGTTAAAGTGCTGCACTTGATATATCAGCAAATTTGGAAAATTTAGCAGTGGCCACACGACTGTAAAGTTCAGTTTTCATTCCAATCCCAAAGAAGGACAATGCCAAGGAATGTTCAAATTACTGTGCACTTTCGCTCATTTCATATGCTAGCAAGGTTATGCTCAAATTCCTTCAAGCTAGGCTTCAGCAGTACATGAACCAAGAACTTTCAGAGGTACAAACTGGGTATAGAAATGACAGAGGAACCAGAGATCAAATTGCCAACATTCACTGGATCTTGAAGGGAATTCCATAAAAATATCCCCTTCTGCTTCACTGACTATGCTAAAACCTTTGACTGTGTGGATTACAACAAAATTCTTAAAGACATAATAGTACCAGACAACCTTCTCTGTCTCCCGAGAAACCTGTATGTGAGTCAAGAAGCAACAATTAGAACCAGACTACTGACACGTTCAAAATTAGGAAAGGAGCACATTGTTGTATATTGTCACCCTGCTTATTTAACTTATATGCACAGTACATCATGGGAAATGCCAGGCTGGATGAAGCACAAGCTGGAATCAAGATTGCCAGGAGAAATATCAACAGCTTCAGATACGCAGATGATACCACCCTAATAGCAGAAAGCAAAGGGCCTCTTGATGAAGGTGGAAGAAGAGAGTGAAAAAGCTGTTTTGAAACTCAGCATTAAAAAAACTAAGATCATGGCATTTGGTCTCATTACTTCATGGCAAATAAAAAGGGGAAAAGTGGAAGCAGTGACAGATTTTCTTTCCTTGGGCTCCAAAATCACTGCAGACAGTGATTGTAGCCATGAAATTAAAAGACACTTGCTACTTGGAAGGAAAGCTCTGGCTAACTTAGATAACATATTAAAAAGCAGAGACAGCACTTTGCCAATAAAAGTCTGAATAGTCAAAGCTATGATTTTTCTGGTAGTTATGTATGGATGTGAGAGCTGAACCATAAAGAAAGCGGAGTGTCAAAAAACTGATGCTTAACTATGGAGCTAGAGGACTCTTGAGAGTCTCTGGGACAGCAAGGAGATTAAACCAATCAATCCTAAGGGAAATCAGTTCTGAATAATCATTGTCAGGATTGGTGCTAAAGCTGAAGCTCCAATACTTTTGTCACCGGATTCAAAGAGCTGACTCATTGGAAAAGACCCTGATGCTGGCAGAAACTGAAGAAAAAAAGGAGAAGGGGATAGCAGAGGATGAGATGGCTAGATAGCATTTCTGATTCAATGGACATGAGTTTGAACAAACTCCAGGAGACAGATGAGGACAGAGGAGACTGGCATACTGCAGTCAATGGGGTTGCAAAGAGTTGGACAGGATTTAGCAAATGGACAATGGTGGTTCTATTTTTAGCTTCATGAGACACCACCATGCCATTTTCCACAGTGGCTACACCAATTTACCTTCCCAGCAACAGGGTACAACAGTTCATTTTTCTCCAGATCCTCAACAACATTTGTTATTTGTGTTCTTGGATGATGGCCATTCTCACAGGTGTGAGGTGATATCTCATTGTGCTTTTGATTTGCATTTCCCTGATGATTAGCAATGTGGAGCATCTTTTCATGTGCCTGCTGGCCATCTGCATTCTCTCTTTGTAAAAATGCCTATTCAGTTCTGTGCATTTTTTAATTGGGTTTATATATATGTTTTTTGATGTTGAGTTGCATCCACTGTTTATGTATGTTGATATTAATCTCTTATCAGTCACATAATTTACAAATATTTTCTCCCATTCAGTAGATTGTCTTTTTGTTTTGTCTATGGTTTCCTTTGCTATTTAAAGCTTTTACATTTAATTAGGCTTTATTTTAATTTTTGCCTTTATTTCCTCTATCATAATTGGATAGGATCAATGCTTATTATGAGTCTGAGATTCTGAGAATCAGATCTGAGCATACACTGATCAATGATTACATTTCTTCCTGCACAACTTTCTGTTCCTTTTGGAGTTAATAAATCATTTTCTTTATTTGGATAGTTTTATGGTCAGGTGTTTCCTTATAACCATAATTGATATTCTCTCAGTCACATCTTTGTGAAGCTTCTTCTACCAAAACCTGTGATCTGCTCCAGTCTGGAATGGGTTCCCTTTGTGCTGTATGACTTGCAGGCTTGGTATTTTGCCTTACCGTAATTTGAGATCTGAGAAATTAATTCCTGGATTCAGGAACCTATGTCCTTTTCTTTATTGACTTTCTTTCTCATTTTGATGAAGTTCACTGTTGGTTAGCTTCTGGTTAAGTGGTCAGTGGGAAATAACATTTTTGAGATCGTATTCTCCTCTCTCTTTATTTGATAATTTGTCTGCAAATAGAATTCTACATGAAAAATACTTTTCCTTCAAAATTTTACCAACATTGAAAAATTGTTATCCAGTCTTCAGATGCAGAGGAAACCATCCTTATGGCAAAAAGCCAAGAGGGACTACAGAGGCTCTTGATGAGCTTTAAAGAAGAGAGAGAGAAAGCTGGCTTAAAACTCAACATTCAAAAAACTAAGATCATGGCATCCAGTCCCATCACTTCATGGCATATAGATGGGGAAACAATGGAAATAGTGAACGACTTTATTTCCTTGGGCTCCAAAATCACTGTGGACGGTGACTGCAGCCATGAAATTAAAAGACATTTGCTCCTTGGAAGAAAAGCTATGACAAACCTAGTCAGTGTATTAAAAAGCAGAAACACATTTCTTTGCCAACAAAGGTCCATCTAGTCAAACTTACTAAAGAAAGCTGAGTGCCAAAGGATTGATACTTTTGAACTGTGGTGTTGGAGAAGACTCTTGAGAGTCCCTTGAACTGCAAGGAGATCTAACCAGTCCATCCCAAAGGAAATCAGTCCTGAACATTCATTGGAAGGACTGATGCTGAAGCTGAAACTCTGATACTTTGCCCACCTGATGCGAAGAGGTGATTCATTGGAATAGACTCTGAGGCTGAGAAAGATTGAAAGCAGTAGGAGAAGGGGATGACAGAGGATGAGATGGCTGGATGGCATCACCAACTCAATGGACATGAGTTTGAGTAAGTTCCAGGAGATGGTGAAGGACAAGGAAGCCTAGTGTGCTGCAGTCCATGGGATTGCAAAGAGTCAGACATAGCTAAGTGAATGAACAAAGTCTTTCATCTATTGTTTGCAAAGTCTGATGCCATTTTGTTTTTTGATTCATTATTGCTTCTTTTTTTTTTTTTTTTTTTGGCAGCATTCAGGATCCTGCTTCCCTGACCAGGGATAGAACCAGTGCCTCTTGCAGTAGAAACATGGATTTTTAATAGCTGGGCCCCCAGGAATGTCCCCATACTGCTTGTTTTTAGTTTTATTGGAACACAGCCAAGCATATTTATTTGCATATTGTCTATATCTGCTGTTACACTGTAGCTGCAAAGTTGCATAATTTTGACAGAGATTGTATGGCCTGCAGTGTCTTAAAACATTTTTTTACCTGACTCTTTATAGAGGAAGCTGACCAATTCAAGTCCTGTGTTGGTTTCCTCTTTAAAGATTTGTAAGATTTTGTCCCCAGTGTTCTGATGTATCCCGGCCCATATTCATTCATTGTGTTAAGTACAGTGTCTTTCATTTCTGGTACATTATCTTGAACTATTCCCACTCTAATTTCTTCTCTCTTTTTTAAAACAATTTCTTCAGTTCTCTATCATGTGAATCATCCTCTATATTTTCTCTCCTTTTAGTTTTTAAACCTCTTTGCCTTTTTACTGTAACTTCTGAGATATTTCTTTAACTGTTTTCTAAAGTTTCTACCAAGAAACTTCTAAAAGCAGAACTTTTTTGGATCTGCTAACATATTTTCAGTAAAAAACTATATCCTCTTTACTCTCTGAGGCTAATTGATGCTACTTTTTGTCTTTGACAATTTTATCTTCCCTTTGTAACTTCTGTCTTACACGGTTTTGTTTGCTTATGTGGGGCACTTTTTCTGGAGAAATTCTTAATATAAGCTTCCTGTGGCCTTATCTTTTGGGCTTGTCAGGTTTTCTAGGGAAGGCTTTTACAAAATCTGGCCTGGGGGCTTAAACGTGGGGTTAAATGGGAGAAAAGGTCTGGCGATTGGGTCTCAACATTTAATATGTTCAGTTTTTCTAACACTCCAGGCTTAAGAATGATCTCGCAGCCATCAGCTGAGTTTAGCGCTCCAGTCAAGAGACCACCAGGCTTCCCTGGTGCACAGCAGCAAAGGATACCCTGCAATGTAAGAGATATTGGTTCAATTCCCAGGTCAGGAATATCCTCTGGTGGAGGAAATGGCAACCCACTTCAGTATTCTTGACTGGGAGATCCCATGGTCAGAGGAGCCTGGTGGGCTACAGACTGTGGGGTTGCAAAGAGTTGGATGTGACCGAACAGCAGCTGCAAAAGACCATTTGTCCTAGCCCTCATCCTTCTGCCTACAGGAGAGAAGGGTGGTTGCTCAGTTGCACACATGGGGAATGGGGTCTGGGAGGGGCTCCATGTTGAAGAGATGGAGCAACTCAGCTTTGGTACTCTTTTGTTCCCCATGCCATCATGACCCTTTTGAAATCTTGCTTGTATTGCAGGAGCTAGAAGCCCAGGAACTACATTCCTAGAATTATTTGCTGGCAACTTCTGAATTCTAGTCTTCCAATAAGAGACATGCCTGCAAGACTGGGAGGTATAAGAAAGGTAGAAAACACATCATTGACCTCTAGCAGTTGTAGGCAATTTTGTGGACTTCAGCAAACATGAGATTTTACAGTTGCCTCAGAGTATTTTCTTGAAAACCACCTGCTTTGGTGATTCAGACAGCTGTGATCATCCTTGGTAGTTTTCTGAAGTTTCTGCAGCTTCTTGGTTTTCTAAAGGACTGACTGCAAGTCTGAAAAGTAGCCGTGGCTTTCTCTGAACTGTGCTGTTCTAATTTTCTCAACAGTTTTGAGGCATCTAATTCTCTGTATTGAATCACTTCCTGACTGGTACAGAATCTCAGTGATTCTTGATGGACTTTCAACCAGTCCTTCTGTTTTTAGCCTCATCTTTGCTCCATGCCTAGAGGTAACTTGGTAAATTGGGTAACTTCTCGGCTTCCCCCACTGCAGACTTTCTCAGAGTTGATAAATCAAATACAACTTGCTCACATGCTTTCAGACTTTAAAATTTTTTCATCTTTCTTTGTTCTTGGGGGTTTATGCCTTTGATAAAAGAGTCACTCTCTGTTTGTCATTTTACAATGGATTTCAGGAGGAAGTGGAGAAATTCAATCCTGCGTTCAATTCACTATCTCAGCTTCTCTACCTGAGTCTACCTCAGCTTCTCTTTTGACTCTTCAGTCATCCCAATCTGGACACCGGCCTTCTCTCCAGCCTCATCTTGTATCATTTTCTCATTTACTCCATTTACACTGACCTTCGTGATATTCCTGGAACCCACCAAGGTTTTTCTTGCTTCAGGATCTTTTACATACTTTATTACTTTGTCTGGTCCCTCTTCTCCTCCTTGATGAGTCTAACCTTGCATCTCTCAGAGAGGCCATCCTTGACACACTCACATATAAATAAGGTTATCCCCTTTTTTTCTCTCATGGAACACAATTCTTTTCCTTTATTGCATTTATATTTCACAGTCATATTCATTTGCTGATTTTTAATGTCTATCTCCCTCACACGAATATAAACTTTATACCTAAAATGGGGGCTTCCCTGGTGGCTCAGAGGTTAAAGCGTCTGCCTCCAATGCGGGAGACCCGGGTTTGATCCCTGGGTTGGGAAGATCCCCTGGAGAAGGAAATGGCAATCCACTCCAGTATTCTTGCCTGGAGAATCCCATGGATGGAGAAGCCTAGTAGGTTACAGTCCATGGGGTCCCAAAGAGTAGGACACGACTGAGCAACTTCACCTTATACATAATAGGACTTGTAGCAATAACTCAATGAAGTGAAGTGAAAATTGTTCAGTTGTGTTTGACCCTTTGTGACTCCCATGGACTGTAGCACATCAGGCTCCTCTGTTCTTGGGGATTCTCCAGCCAAGAATACTGGAGTGGGTAGCTTTTCCTTTCTTCAGGGGATCTTCCCAACCCAGGGATCAAACCTGGGTCTCTGGCATTGCAGACAGATTCTTTACCATCTGAGCCACCAGGTAAATCCAATAATTTGAGTAAAGAAAACTTATTTTTAAGAAGAATTATGGAAAAGGAACATTATATATTACTTGGCCTGATGGCGAAAATATCATTCAAATAAAAAGAACATTCAGTTCAGTCACTCAGTTGTGTCTGACTCCTTGAGACCCCATGGACTGCTGCATGCCAGGCTTCCCTGTCCATCAGCAACTCCCGGAGCTTGTTCAAACTTATGCACATCGAGTTGGTGATGCCATCCAACCATCTGATCCTCTGCCTTCCCCTTCTCCTCTGCTTTTAATCTTTCCCAGCATCAGGGTCTTTTCAAATGAGTCAGTTCTTCACATCAGGTGGCCAAAGTATTGGAGCTTTTCAAAACATTTGGAGTATTTCAGCTTCAGCATCAGTCCTCCCAACGAATATTCAAGACTGATTTTCTTTAGGATGGACTGGTTGGACCTCCTTGCAGTCCAAGGGACTCTCAAGAGTCTTCTCCAACACCACAGTTCAAAAGCATCAATTCTTTGGTGTTCGTCTTTCTTCATAGTCCAACTCTCACATCCATACATACTAGAAAAAACATAGCTTTGACTAGACAGATCTTTGTTGGTGGGGTAATGTCTCTGCTTTTTTAATATGCTGTCTAGATTGGTCATAACTTTCCAAGGAGCAAATGTCCTTTAATTTCATGGCTGCAGTCACCATCTGCAGTGATTTTGGAGCCCAAGAAAATAAAGTTCCTCAGTGTTTCCATTGTTTCCCCATCTATTTGCCATGAAGTGATGGGAGTGGATGCCATGATCTTAGTTTTCTGAATGTTGAGTTTTAAGCAAGTTTTTTAGTTCTTCTTCGATTTCTGCCATAAGGGTGGTGCCATCTGCATATCTGAGGTGATTGATATTTCTCCCAGCAGTTTTGATTCCAGCTTGTGCTTCATCCAGCCCAGCATTTCTCATGATGTCCTCTGCATATAAGTTAAATAAGCAGGGTGACAATATACAGCCTTGAGGTACTCCTTTCCCAATTTAGAACCAGTTTGTTGTTCCATGTCCAGTTCTAACTGTTGCTTCCTGACCTATGTACAGATTTCTCAGGAGGTAGGTCAGGTGGTCTGGTATTTCCACCTCTTTCAGAATTTTCCACAGTTTATTGTGATCCATGCTGTCAAAGGCTTTGGCATAGTCAATAAAGCAGAAGTATATGTTTTGCTGGAACTCTCTTGCTTTTTTGATGATCCAGTGTATATTGCCAATTTGATCTCTGGGTCCTCTGCCTTTTCTGAATCCAGCTTGAACATCTGGAAGTTCATGGTTCATGTACTTACTGAAGCCTGGCTTGGAGAATTTTGAGCATTACTTTGCTAGTGTGTGAGATGAGTGCAATTGTAATGAAAGGACATTATAGAAGATTAATTTCTTAAAAGATTCACCCTCAAAGTTTAAATCTTCCCATTCTGTTTTAATTCTACAAACTATTATCAAGGAAAAAAGGTAGCAGGACCAGTTTACAGGTTATATGGCTTAATATCCCTATAAAGCCTTTCTTTCTGCTTTTCCTCTTTTTTTTTTTTTTTTAAACTGAAGAAATCCCTTCATTTTCTTTTTTCATCCCCTTAGGCTTGAGCCTCTTGGGAAAAAAAAAGAAACTTACTTAATAGTGTTCAAATGAAAACAAAAAAGGAAAAGTGATGAGAAAATTAATATAATGAAATAATCAGTGCAAATGACATTCCATTGTCCAGAAAAAACCCCTCAATCAACTCTCTTAGAATTACTGAATCTGATGAGTAATTGTGGCTTAATCTCTAATTGTAAGATCAAGGCACATTGTCAGGAATACTGCCAACATTAAATAGACATTTTTCAGTCCTTATTTTAAGGTGGAACTTTAAAGAAATTGAAAACCATTACTCAAAAGCATAAATCACCTACACCAGGTATTAACTGAAAATCCCTAAATCTTGTAAAACTAAAATTTACATTCATCATCAAATAACATTAATCAGTGCTCTTCAAGAATAGGAAAAGTTTGGAGAAAATTTTTTATAATAATTTCAAACTATATCCTTATCAGATGACTGAGTCTGAAGTGTATACACAGCTGAAGAAACAAGTTTTTAGAGGTTGGGGATGTAAAGGGAAGATATTTATTTACAGTATTTCTTTAATGAAAATATGTAACAATGTAACCATTGTTTAAGTTCTTCTTTAATGTTTGGGAAAACAATTCAATGATATTTTGTATAAGCATACACATAGCAGTTTACAGTTTTGAAAATGCTTTCCCATGTATTACTCATTTTGTAATAAGTTGATTTCTTAACCTCATTAAAATTAAATTGACATGACTGGACTAAGCAATCATTATGACTTTTTCCAGCTTTGATTCTATTATGTTTTTAAACTAAGGCTTTGCCTAATCACAAGCACAGTTCAGTAAATCCCTTTCCTTTCTGTGTTTGTCTCCGTCACTTTGGTGTTCTCCCAGTAGACACATCGAAGGGCATGCTGATTAAATTAGTCAAATTAACTCTTTGCCTGACTCCATCCTCATTAGGCTAATGAGCAGACTCAGGAGTATGTCTGTGTGTCTCAGTTGTCTTAGGTCAGGGGTACCATCACTAGGAGCACCAATGAAAATTTGTAATCATGACACTCTTCAGGAGTTTTTAGCTGGTAGCTCATTTTCCATCGTTTCTCAAGAGAGAGCATGTGGCTTCGCTGAATAGAAGCTGCAATGTGTTGGGTGATCTCATTTTCTCTGCTGACACATTGTAAAAGAAGGTGTAATTTTGTCTCCTCTCCCAGGAAAGAATTTCTTGGGTCGGCAAGTGTGAGAGATGTTGAACAAGTATTCATCAAAGGGAGGGGGAATCCTATTACAACCATAAGGTGCTGGAAAGTGATAGATCTTAATGATGGAGTAGCCGCACGAATTGCTGCTCCACAGGTTTGTTTTGATGAAGTGTGTGCTCGTATGTAGAGGATGAGAGGAGGTGACTTGGAGATGGATGTGGATGTGGGGGAAAGATGAATGAGGGAGGGAGTTGTAACAACCACTTTGGAGGGTTGAGTGCCCTCTGACTCCAAAAGGCATGGTTCCCAGTCCAAATGACACAATGGGGCAATTTATTTGACTAAGTGACATTTCATATACATATGAAGCTTGGATCTAACATTTTCAGACTGGCTAAATGATTTTCAGCATTTGGGTACTTTTATAAAACTTAAAACACTGAAGGTTGATAGCAAAGTGGTCTGCACATGGTGGGTGCAAATTCATGGGTCTGAGTGGTCAGAAGGCCTCGGTGAGTTGTGCTTGGATATCACTGCTGGCCGAGTCCCCACAGGGGCTGGCATTGGCCTGCACAATGGCTTCCTCTGGATGACCAAATAGTGTGACTGAAGATGCAGCGGTACACCCAGGGATTGTGAGCCCTTTATGATGGAAGTCCTTACTGGTTTTCTGGGAGGGAAATACATTGCTATCTCTAACCCTGTGAGTGAACTGTGAACTTCCAGATGTTCAAGCTGGATTTAGAAAAGGCAGAGGAACCAGAGATCAAAATGCCAATATCCATTGGATCATTGAAAAAGCAAGAAAATACCAGAAAAACATCTATTTCTGCTTTATTGACTATGCCAAAACCTTTGACTGTGTGGATCACAATAAACTGTGGAAAATTCTTCAAGAGGTGGGAATACTGGATCACCTGACCCGCCTCCTGAGAAATCTGTGGCAGGGCAAGAAGAAACAGTTAGAATGGGACATGGAACAACAGACTGGTTCCATATAGGGAAAGGAGTACCTCAAGGCTGTATATCGTCACCCTGCTTATTTAACATATGCAGAGGACATCATGAGAAATGCTGGGCTGGATGAAGCACAAGCTGGAATCAAGACTTCTGGGAGAAATATCAATCACCTCAGATATGCAGATGATACCACCCTTATGGCAGAAAGTGAAGAAGAACTAAAGAGCCTCTTGATGAAAGTGAAAGAGGAAAGTGAAAAAGTTGGCTTAAAACTCAACATTCAGAAAACAAAGATCATGGCATTTGGTCCCATCACTTCATGGCAAATAGATGGGAAAGCAATGGAAACAGTGAGAAACTTTATTTTGGGGGGCTCCAAAATCACTGCAAATGGTGATTTCAGCCATGAAAATTAAAGGATGGTTACTCCTTGGAAGAAAAGTTATGACCAACCTAGACAGTATATTAAAAAGCAGAGACATTACTTTGCCAACAAAGATCTGTCTAGTCAAAGCTATATTTTTTCCAGTGGTCATATATAGAGGTGAGTTGGACTATAAAGAAAACTGAGTACCAAAGAATCAATGCTTTTGAACTGTTGTGTTGGAGAGGACTCTTGAGAGTCCCTTGGACTTCAAGGAGATCCAACCAGTCCATTCTGAAGGAGATAAGCCCTGAATAGTCTTTGGAAGGACTGATGCTGAAGCTGAAACTCCAATACTTTGGCCACGTGATGCAAAGAACTGACTCATTTGAAAACACCCTGATGCTGGGAGAGATTGAATGCTAGAGGAGAAGGGGATGTCAGAGGATGAGATGGTTGGATGGCATCACTGACTTGATGGACTTGAGTTACACTCTGGGAGTTGGCGATGGACAGGGAAGCCTGGCATGCTGCAGTCCATGGGGTTGCAAAGAGTCGGACACGACTGAGCAAATGAACTGAACTGAACTCTATGAGTATTGGGTGAAGCATAAGTTTCTCTCCAAGGGGCTCTCAGGAGACAACTGTGTCCCCAAGTAACGTAGGTCTAGAAGTATAAAATGTGCATATACACAACCAGCAAATATCTAATGTTCTGGAAAGTATGTGAAAACTATGAGCCTTCAAAAACACTGGACAATTTTTTTGAGTTATGGTTTTGTAGTGCACAAACCCCTATTTTTGGTTCAAGTCTGTTGCGTGTGTGTGGGGCATTTTAAAAGTAATTTTATTTGTTACAATACTGTGTCTGTTTCATGTTTTGATTTTTTGGCTACCAGGCATGTGGAATCTTTGTTCCCTGACCAAGGATCAAACCAGCACCCCCCTGCTTTGGAAGGCAAAGTCTCAACCACTGGACCATTAGGGAAGCCTCTCAGTTCAAATCTTAATTCAGTACTTCTCAGTTGTATGACATTCTCCTGAACAGCTCAGAATACTGATTGGTAGATCCCAGATCTATGTTTATGGCTCTGTGGCAGCTGAGAAATTTTTCTGCTGGGAACCATAGCTGATCCAAGCAGGGCCTGACACAACTCCTGTAACAACAAAACCCAAGTTTCTACACTTCTTCACTTTTCATTCACCCTGCTCTTGCCAAGATGATTAGCACTTGCAAATATCTAGATCTATCTTTGCCATCGGGATCAGGCATAACTCAGGACAAGTACTATGGGGAAAAGAAAGGCTTTTGGAAATGAACACTCTTGTCACCACACCACTTCCGATTCCATCAGCAGATTTATGTCCTGGCTTCTCCTACCATCTGTCTGTTTTTACTTTCTGTTTCACCATCCATAAAATGCAATAATTTAACTACCTACAGGGCTTCCTAGCTGGCACTAGTTTAAAGAATCCACCTGCCAATGCAGAAGACGTGGGTTTGATCCCTGGGTCAGGAAGATCAGGAGGAGGGCATGGTAAACCATTATGATATTTTTGCCTGGTGAATTCCATGGACAGACGAGTCTGGTGGGCTATAGTCCATAGGGTAGCAAAGAGTCGGACAGGACTGAATTGACTTGATATGCAAACACACAACTGTTTATACCATAAGGTCATTGTAAGAACTCAGTGAAGTAATCCACGGAAAATGCTTTAATACTCAGCCTAGCACAGAGTAAGTACTCAAGAAATATTAGCTGAAATTACACATGTAGTCCATTGAATCTAGGGGGCTGGAGTAGTTGCTTATTTTTTCTAAATTTAAGTATAGTTGGTTACCATGTTGTGGTATTTTAAGGTATACAACAAAGTGATTCAGTTATAGAGTAGTTGCTTAAATCTTAAATATTATAGTGATTATAGTGATTAGAGACACAATGTTTTTCTTTGATAACTTTTTTTAATTTGATAAAATCTTGTTAGTCAAGAGGAAGGCTTACAGCTCCTAGGAGCACATGAAATAGAATGATTCCTTGAAGACTGATTTCAACACTGTCACTCTTGCAAATTGAGGATAATGCACTTTCTCTATTTTTGTCCATTGGAGGGAAGGGCTATGCAAGCAAAATGACTTAAGCCCTACAGCCTAACTAAGTTGGGTGATGTAGCTCTCTTAGCAAACACTAGCCTACTCAGTGGGCACAAAGGAATGGACTTGTAAAGTTTTACTGAAATTTCAGAGGCTATAGTGAATATTCCGTATCGAACTGAGCTCAAAGATCCAGAGCAAGCTTGGAGAAATGTGAGAAGTTACCTGGAGTGTTTACCTGTGGCCACAGTGAGGTGCAGCCCAGGAACCTGGAAAGATCACCTTCCAAGTATTTCTATGAAACAAACAATATATTAGAGCAAAGATATATGATTACCTCACAGAGGCAGAATGCCTTCTAGGGTAAAATAGAAGAGAAAGTACTCATATGGCAAAGGGGAAAAAATAAATGTCTTAATCTGAAAGCTTAAGTCAACAAAAATGTCAATAATAGGGTAGTCAAAGAGGGCAAAAATGTACTATCCATCTCTAGTGCTGTCCAGAAGACTGGTGTCCTGAACCACGAGCTCAAGGCCCTGGCCTGTGCATGCAGGCACCTCATAGCAGATATTCAGGTTAGGCACAAACTTTTGATTTCATGCCCATCAGATAATCTTCTGGTGAGCATCACCCTGCCTAGATTTACCCATGGAGAGAGACAGTTTTGCTGTAAGTGAATAGATTGGTGGTCTGGATTCTTAATGTCAGACTCAGGAGTTGTGTTGGTTTGAGTATGCCCCTGAGTCCAGTTACTCAGGAACCTATTGAATTTTCAACCTGCATCCATGATCCAGACCCTTGGTGACTGTACTAAGGATCTTCCACTCTGTGCAAACCTGTTGGAGGCTAGCTGGCTTTTCCCAGAAAGTATTGCTCTGTATTTTTCAAACTACTCTATGCATTTGACATAACTATAGGGGAAGTCAAGGCCTTTATCAATGCAGTTAATACTGTCATCACCACCACAGAAATACTTGTGAAAGGGATTTAAAACTTGTCTCTGAATTTGAACTTCTTTTTAAAGTCTTCCAAGTACTAAAAAATGAGTCTCTACAATAGAACTTTTAGACTTACAGCAAAATAAAACAAGAGTAAAAGACAAGTCCCCTTTGCAAAATTCGCCTCATCTATTTTTAAGTAGGAATATGTTGAGACAAAGTTTAGAAAATGATAAAATTAATATCCATGCTATAAATTGCTATGAAATCTGAGCTTTGAGGAGATGCAAGAATGACCTCTGGTAGCATTGATCAATAAATCTATCAATGGTTTAAATCTTTTCTAAGGTTTTTTTTCCTCCTTTCATATAATTTGATGCTCATAACAACCCAGCAGAGTACAGATAATTGAATACTAGCAAATATTGTTATTATTATCTGAAAGTTGAAGAAACTAAGAGATAGGGGATGTATAGGGCTTCCCCACACAGGGCATTAAATGATTGGGTAGTAGAAGAGAAAAGAGGCTCAAGCCTCACTGTTATGCTCTGAGCCCGTATCTCTGAACCGACCGAGAGAGCAAGTCCACCACAGTATTGCAAACGCAAGAAGGGAGTTTGTTTATTCCTAGCGCGCTAGGGCCCAAGTCTCATCCCACACAAGGGAATCTGACAAGAGCCCCGAACAAAGGAGTATGGCGGCTTATATACAGGCAGTTCTTTGTCTCAGTTACAGGAGTAGCTGGCGTTACATGATTGGCCAGGCAGGATGAGTGCATATCCTGTCTCTTTCTGGTAAACATGACTCAGGTCCTAGAGACCGTTGTTTGGTCCCTAACACTCACCTTGAGTCCTTGGGTCCCCCACCGCACCACACTGTTTGCTCATGTCACCTGGGCTATTTACAACAATCAAGGCAGAATTGATTGCAGAACAATCTCCACAGTTAGTAACAGTGAAGGCTGCATCCTAATCCACTCATTTCATAATCTATAGGTAGTCATTGCCTAAGAAGGCTCCAGCTTTAAAAATCATTCGATTAGTTTGCGGGACTGTTCTCAACTATCATCATCACCCTGACCCTTTATTATGCGTTGTTTCCATCACAGATTGTGATGGATGGAAACAACTCTATATAATCAGGCCCATGTTTCTAAGTCTTTTCAAGATTTTCAGCCAGGGGAAAAAGTCTGTTTGTTTTCTTGGAAAAGTTTGATTCCCATAGAGGCATCAAATCTGTAATTCTGGTCTTTTCATTATAGCCTCATATAAAAAAATATCACCTTATCCCTTTCAACACAACTCTCGAAGTGGCTATTTATTCTTTTATAAACCCTTTTTACTTTGTTGCAGTTTCCTTCTGAGACTTCCTGCTTTTCACTGATTCCACTCTGGTTGGTTGAAAATGCTAAACCATTTTTCTTTTTCATCAGATCTGTTCTCTTCAAATTCCTCTGCTGCCTTTCGTAACCACATTTAAACTTTGTGGGATTTTTTTTTTCTTCTTCTTTAAGATTCCTATCAAACTGAATTTTTAAAATAATCAAAATAAATAATAACTATAATACAACACGTCAGTTTTCAGCAACAAATAATTTTGGCAATGAGAAGGAAAAGAAAATTAGCCCTATGAATATATTTCCATACCATGCTGAGAAGAATAAATGTAGGAAATTATTGGAACCTTTTCTGTGAATGTCTTATACAACCTGGCATTCTGCTATGTTTTTCCCCTCAAAGGATGTGAATTATCTAGTCAGAAATTTCTATAAAGGTAAATGTGAACCAGGTAGTTTTAAATGGAATAAGAAAGGGAGCCAGGGAGGAGAGACAGAGATATTGGGATGGCTGGAGCAAGAACAAGTGCTCAGCACAAGTTTGCGTTATGCAGTTTCTCTGACCAGGCAGGACTTTTCTACATCTTAGCAGCAAGGCACTGTGATACTTTCCAGCTTCTGTAGAACAGCATCTTATGGCTCTGGCTCCTATAGTTCCTATCTTTGTTCCAAGGAATAGGAACTGGTGTATAAGGAACAACCACAGAACAGTCCACTGGAGACTTGTAATCAAAATAAAAAAATTGAATTTTTATTCTCCTATTTTAGAAATGCATCTTCTGTTGAACAAAATGACCGAGGCACTCCACAGTGCATTATAAGTATTTCTATAGGCCTTTGTGAAGGATATTGCCTCTGGAGACAAACCAGTGCTTTCTATAAATACGGCTCAGGTCAAGACCTGTCAGTCATGATTCACTGGTATTTTGAGCTGTGTTACTGGAAGTCTGGGGTGGGTAGAGGTTGACAGAGCAAACACCAGTCCACTCTGAACCCACAAGGAATATCAAACCTGATATTCAAATACTCAAAATAGAAGATACTTATATCATGTCAGTCTCCCATCAGCAGGAAATGAATGTAATAAGCTTAGCTTTTCAGAATTACTTTATGTAAAATGACATAAATCAGAAGTTAAGTTTGAGAATAAGCACAGTTTTTGACAACAGTACATTACAATTAGCATTAAATGTATTGACTGGTCTATGATACCGCGCTATTTACCAAAGCAATCTTGTTGTGTCTGCTCTTCTGTAACTGCTTATTTAGGTGGAAGTTTATGACACTTTCTATGCCAAGTGTCTTGCTTTATATCTCTTTTTCTTTCTCGTTGGCAAATAGAAATATGTTTTCTTCTTCATAGATACAGAACAGAAAGGGATCACTAGAAGCCAGTAATATGACTTTCAAGATTAACAGATGTTAATAAAATGAAGTTAATAAAATTGCTAATTAGATTTCGAAGGTAGAACTGTGGTAAGGAATATTTTTTAGAGGGTTTAAAATAATTACTTTTCTTATTTAAAGGAGGTAGATTAGAATACAACCCTGGTGTTTGGATCTGGAATGGCCTATTTTCTTTGGAAGGCCTCTATTTGCTGATTTATTGAATCCTGTTTTCATTGCTTCCTTGGGACAGAATACTCAGTTTTCTTAGGTTTTATTCTCTGTTGCAAATGACAGGGCTTTAAATTATTTGATTTCAATTGATGCCTTTTTCCTCTGGAAAGCTGCAAAAAAGGCAGCAGGCAGCAATTATTTATGCATTTATTTCATTGTTAGTGCCCATATACCTTCCAACTCTTACCTGCTGCAAATAAGCATTTCATATTTGCCAGCCTTCACAATGATACATTGGTCACTATTAACTACTACTGCCTTTTCACAGGTGTGTGTATCCACACATATATGTTTTTGCAGAAAAGAATATTCTATATATGCTATTGGAAGAATTTTGAATAAAAGTGGCTATAACTTTGATTTTTCAGATAGAATGCAAGGAAATATATTTTTAGTTTTGGCCTATTGTCAGCATAATTTGAGGCCTAGAAAATTATAAGCCTTTCATTAATAAACCGGAGAAGGCAATGGCAACCCACTCCAGTACTCTTGCCTGGAAAATCCCATGGACAGAGGAGCCTGGTGGGCTGCAGTCCATGGCGTTGCTGAGAGTCAGACACAACACAGAGACTTCACTTTCACTTTTCACTTTCATGCACTGGAGAAGGAAATGGCAACCCACTCCAGTGTTCTTGCCTGGAGAATCCCAGGGACAGGGGAGCCTGGTGGGCTGCCCTCTATGGGGTTGCACAGAGTCGGACACGACTGAAGTGATTTAGCAGCAGCAGCAGCAGCATTAATAAACTTATTGGAAGAGAAATTCCTTTCTGAATATTTAGTAGGTTGAAGATTCCTGGACAGTGAATGAGTCTTACATGCTTTTTTTTTTTTTGCCACAACATCTAGTAAGAGTTCTGTAATTTGTAATTTTGCTTCAAAAGACTACTGAAGGTAGATTACCACTGAAAACACATGGAGAGTAGAATTGTTAAAGATAAAGGGAAAGAATTAAAATGTGATAAGCAGGAAGAGAATTATACTCCAAGCCTGGGCTAATATTGAATTCTGCAATTTTAGCTCTAAGCTTCTTGAGACAAGAAATAAAACATGATGGATAAATATTTTTCATTATTGAATGCAAGAAAGTAAATCATTTTGACAAGAGCAACAAGCTTTTATTGGTTAAAAAATAGCCTGAAATAGATTCATCATATGGATCTATAGAGGGAGACTACTGAGCTGCATGAAGTCTATCTTAAAGAGAATTTTTTAAAAGCAGAAATGTTCTTGGTATGATTATTTCTTATACAGATACATGAACAAAAATAAATCTGCTTGCCTACTATGAAAATGTAGCTCAGCAGTCACCTTGGACAAAAACGTTGCACGGAAAGATTCTCATATCCTCAAAATTAGATGGCTGCTTGGAGCTACATAAACAAAGAAAAGTTGGAAAGAGTTCAGCATCATAACAGCAGCAACAAAAATATGCTCAGGAAAAAGCTGAACTAAACAAAAGCCTCACCTCGGCAAGCAGCTGAGTGAAGTTGCTCAGACAGGGCAGAACCCTTCCTGAGAAACCCCTGCTTCCTGGCTGGGAAGGCCCCCCCACCCCCAAACCTAAGCGTTTCCGGTGGTTTTATGTAAGAATTCTGCCCAGGGTGACATTTGTTAGCTTCCACATACATCCCTGACTGCACCCTGATCCAGACACCAAGTGGAGGCCCTCTTCCCTCTGTGCCTCCCGCATACAACCCCCTCTACTAAACGCTTCCCCTCCACGGCCACCTCCTCCGCCGCACTGGTCAAACCTAACTATTGGCAGGTCTGTGGTGCCAACGAGCATGCGCAGAAAGTGCATGTGCATGCACGTGCGTAGTCACCTCCGTCGTGTCCCATTTTTGGTGATCCCACGGACTGTAGCCAGCCAGGCTCCTGTTCATGGAATGTTCCACTGGAGTGGGTGACCGTGCCCTCCTCCAGGGGGTTTTCCCAACCCAGAGCTCAAACCCAGGTCTCTCACGTTGGTCTCCTGCGTTGGCTGGTGGGTTCTTTACCACTAGCTCTACCCTGGAAGCCCCGTCAGTCTTAGTCTCTGTTTAAATATACTTCCTTCACAGACTCGTCCTTGACAGCC
The DNA here is from genome assembly GCF_001704415.2 of Capra hircus. Classification (NCBI taxonomy): domain Eukaryota; kingdom Metazoa; phylum Chordata; class Mammalia; order Artiodactyla; family Bovidae; genus Capra; species Capra hircus. Next base: position 83,651,628 of record NC_030819.1, on the reverse strand, counting down.
CAAATCCAAGATAGCTGCTCCCAGATCAGTGATTCTTATCCCTGGCTACATGTTAGAATCCCCTGGGATGCATCTGAAACATTCTGGGTTCACAGATTAAAACTAGAACGTTCTGCTTTGCTGAATGAGGCACAGATAGAGTTTTTAAAGTTCCTCAGGTGATACTACTAAGCAGGTAACGCTATGATACCACATGATACGGTATACCGTATGTTCCATATGATCTCTTAGTCTCCGAACTTCCCTAGAATGACACTCACCACCAGTTCAATTCAAATGCTAATTTACTGAGTCTTTTCTTTGTGTATAGGATGATTTAGTGACGTTACTAAAACAGGCCAGATCTCTATCTTTACGGAGCTTACAGATGAAAAGGGAGACAATACTGAGCAAATTGTTTAAAGTGTGATGAATGGAGGTAGGATGGTTCGGTGTAACAAAATAGTAATCTAGTAGGTTAGATTGAACGACCATTTGCAATTCTTGACATCCACCCCATAATGACCAGACTATGGAACTTGGCAGTGCCCTTCCACAGAGGTCACATTCCGTTGCATTGGCACTGAGGTTGTGTTGACATTGTCCATTGCTTTGGTCAATGGAAAGGTAATGGATGTCAAGGAGCAGAGGATGTTAATGCATTTGACATTTTGTGCTTCAGTGATCCACCTCGAGGAGAGCATGCTCTGAGAAGTCTGTGCCACAGAATGAACACAAATGACTTAGACCTGAACCTAACTCACAAAAACGAGCCAGTTCCAGCCAGCCTTTGGCCTGAAGCAGAACGTATGCTGAGGCCTGGCCCACATTAAGCAAATTACAGAGAACTAGGAGACCTGTGAGCAGAACACATATTGGGGTTATAAGCCTCCATGTTTTGGGGTGGTTTGTGATATAGCATCACACTGGAAATAGCTAATTAACATACCAGTCTGGGGTTCAGTTGCATTTGGCTAAATAAAGCATGTTTACTTATTCCTCCTTGTATTTCCTGTCCCTAACACACAGTGATACATAACAGATGCTCAAAAAATATGTGTTGAAGGAATGGAAATATGGTTTCTGGCCTCAGTGATCCCCTAGGCTAGTGTGTGAGACAGGTCTTTGAGTAAATAGTTACAATGTGACGTGATAAATGCAGTAATGGAAGAGCTATGATCACATGGAGGTGGAAAATCTTCAAGTGTGGTGTTACCAACATCAAGGGCAACTGTCAAAAACCAAGCACTCAGATTTGAACATAATAAGAACCCACTTATTTTACCATCAGTAGCTTATGTTAAGTTTCCTGGTGCAAGCTGGTCTACTTTCAAAATCACATAAATAGATTTATAGTTTCTGCCATGACTCAGTAAATTGTGTATGTTTAAAGATTTTCAACATATACAGTGAATAAAATTATATGTATGTATATGTATATCTATATAGATATAAAATCTACATTGCATGCAAGGAAAAGCTTAGAGGTGGGGTCTACTGAAATGAAATGTTAGAGTTGTAGACTGCTTAAATATTCTGAAAAAGCAAGTTGTTACCTTATAAAGGTATATTATATTTATTTATCTTACAAATAAGAACTTAGGAGAAACTGAACAGAGGGATAGGGGGCCGGAGCTAGGGGCAGAGGGGAAGATCAAAATACAGGGTGTGCCTACTCCCTATTTCTTACTTCACATTAAAAGTAAAGGTTCTCCCTGAATATCCAGTGATCAAAAATTGTCTTCTGACCTTGCCCTTTGAGAGTTCATTGACCTTTAACTTGGTCAAGGTTAAAAATGACTGTCATTCTTGACTGGGTATTGAGGAAAGACAGATGTTTAAAAAAGGGTATCCATAGGGAAGAAATATTAATAGCAATATATTCCCAAGAGCAGAACCTCTCAGCATTTGCTGGGTCAACTGGCTGGCTTCTTTCTGTCACCTCTTCTGCAGGCTTTTGGCTCCTCTTTGTCTTCTTCACTAAGCCAGTTACTCTCATTTATACACTTTCTAGCTTCCAAGAGCTGTCCTGAAATCTCTAATCTCCTGAGGTCTCTTCTTGCACGCTCTTTTTTGTTTGTGGATTAATGTCCTTTTACTAATATTTTAGCCAGGTTTGAGAAAGCAGAGGGCTAAAATGCTTGGAGTCTATCTGCCACTTTTCAAATCAGAAATTTAAAATATTATTCATTATAACTAGAAATCAGAAACAACCTAAATTTCCTGAGACAAGGAAGTTGTTGAATATATTAGGTGTTACATGCATGCCAAAATAACATGCACACACTCAAAATCATGTATTGAGGATTATTTAATAAGAAGAAATACTCAGAAAATGATTATGAAAGTCAGAATATAAAATTCTCTTTACAGTATGACCTCAATTCTTTGATTGACATATCAAAATAATAATAGTTAGTATATCTGGATGAGGAGAGTGTAGCAAACTTATTTCATTTATTTCAAGACATTCTCCTTTTTGAATGTTACTTTTATAATCAGAAAAAATAATTTTAAAAAACATATACCAATGTTTCTTCATATCTATTTTTTTAAGCTAATCTCTCCAATCTTGACTATGAATAATTTTACCTGTTGGTGAGTAAAGCAATCACAATCTGATTATTTTGCCATCCAATTATCAGATTGATTGATTACATATTTTTTCAAAGTCTAAATTTCTAAAAGTCTAGATATTTAAGCTTCCAGGATTCCATTTCTTCAGGGACATTTTACTGCTTTCTACTACTTTCCAGATAAAATAAAAAAAAGTGAGTGGGGTTTTAGAGAGAAAGGTGTTCAAAATGAAGCATCACTAACACAAACACACCTTTTCAGTCATTTACCTTTTGGGGTATGCTCTCCTCCCATGGTGGAACCCCTGCAGGAACCTTCCTTGCTGGCTGAAAACAGCCTTAGACTCAGTTACTTCTTACTGACCCATAGAATCACCCTGCTCCTGATTTAGAAAAGAGAGAAATTTTGAGATAGCCAGAAAATAACTTAAGAAAGTAACTTTACTCAGTCAGATCATATGCAATCCGACCTGTGAGAAATTCATGTACTTCACCACACAGGGATAGGATGAAGCATGTGAGATAAGGGGAAAATACTAATGTTGGTCTCATCTCTTTAACTTCATCTATGAAGCCCAGAAGAATGCTTGGTACATGCAGGTACTACAGTAATGTTTGTGATACGCATAAATAAATGGCTGTTTCTAGGGCTGGGATAGGAAGATACAAGATGAGCCTGAACCATCTTGTTATGCCAGAAGTAAAGAAATGTCCCAGAAAAATGCATGGACATAACAAAAGCACACATAAGCCAGCTTGACGAGGCTTTTGCTGGCCAAATCTGAGACAATTTTAAGCATCACAATAATCAAGAGTAGTAACCCACTGAATAAAATAGGAATATATGAACCTATGCTGATAATAAATAGATGGTAAAAAATTGAGAAAAGAGAGTTACTTCCTTAAAGAATAATTCAGACAGATAAATGTGGATGGAAGAGTAAAGTTAGAAATTCACTAGTTTTCAATTACCATAAAAAGATTGGTTTGGAGCAAGAATCATTACTGGATACTAAATCTAGAGGGAAGAATGTGATGAAGAGCAGGATTTTTATATATTCTTAATATGACTACCTCCAGATTACTTATTAGTTGTAATGATAAATTCAAAGAGGTGACATGATTTTGATTAAATACAATCTAAATGGAATATGTGATCTTAAGCTGGATCCTGTGTTGGAGGTTCCAAAAAATGATAAAAGACTTTATTAGAACAATTGACAATATTGGAATATGGACTGCTTTAGATAAAAAGCATATCTATGTTAAATTTTCTAAAGTTGTACCAATGATGCATAAAATGATAGCTTTATTCTTACCGAATCTATACTGAAATGTTAAAGGATAAAGGGACATGATAGATGCTATCTATTTGAAAGAAGTCAGACAGGAAATATTAGACAGAACACACGCATAGAAAGGAAGGAGAAGATGCAACAAATATTGCAGCTGTTAAAATTTGTTTCTCTGTGTAAAAGGTATTACGCTTTGTATTATTTTGGCATCTTTTCTATGAGTTTGAAATTATTTTCAAATAAAAAGCTAAAGATATAATATAGCAAATACACAAAACAAAATAAGGTCAGAGAGGGTATAAGACAAATACTACTGCTCGTCAAATAACGGGAGGAATTCTGACCAGAGGAAATGAGAGGGCAAGGAGGTCTTTAAGTCAGGAAACAAACAAACAAGAACAATAATAGAAAAAAAACTTTACAGGAGCAGAGATATGGAGGAGCAAAGTAAAGGCAAAGGGAGAAGGGTCCTGAGGTATACAAAATTATAGAGATAAATTAGTAATACTAATTTGGATATGCCTTTGTGAGTCTATCTTGAATGTCCAAGTACAGATTATCAACTCTAATCCAAACAATTATAAGTTGTTGAGGTCCTTTAATGGACTGGAACCGGAGTCAACTGATAAGAAAGTAAAGAGGAGAGAAAGAGGCTGATATTCCTTGGTTTACGCAGAAAGCCAATAAAGTCCCTGACACGGGGCTTGCTCTGTTCACGGAGGCCTCAGGCGCCCTCTTGATGGGGTGAAGGTGCAGAGCGCCTTCTTGAGAGGGTCTTAGAAGCCCGGGCAGGAAAGTGAACTCAGAGAGCCTTTGTGCTCCAGGGGATCAGCTGAAAAAGAGAGAGAGGGAGAGAGAGAGAGAGAGAAAGGACACTGGACCAGAGCTCTGATGGAGCAAAGGTGTTTTAATCAACATCGTGTGGGCATATATACTGTAGTTATTCTCAGCAAAGATAAAGATTAATATTCCAGACTTACAAAACATAGGCGATCCATATTAAAGAGAGAGAGAGTTATAAACAATCACTTTTACCATATGGTTCACAAGAAGGAAGAGGGTACTTATCACCATGTAGAAAAACTAATGAAGGAAATGCCTGGACTCCTCAGTCCCAGAGAGGCTTGCCTCTCCTCTTAATTCTTGAATATTCAGGAATTAATAAGGAACAGAGAATTCCTGACAGATCCAAAACAGCCCACAGGAAGCCTCCTGTTAAATGCTTCTTGACAATAAGTAACACATCCTGTCTTCATATGTGATGAATTACTGTAAAGACCATAAAGGAAGATTTAAAAAAAAATTTAAAATTTTGTTTTAAGGGTATAGCTGATTAACAATGTGATAGTTTCAGGTGAACAGTGAAGAGACTCAGCCATGCATCTACGTGTATTCATTCTCCCCCAAATTCCCCTCCCATCCAGGCTGCCACATAACACTGAGTAGAGTTCCCTGTGCTAGACAGTAGGCCCTTGCTGGTTATCCATTTTAAATATGGCAGTGTGTGCATGTCCCTCCCAAACTCCCTAACTCTCCCTTCTCCTATCTTTCCCTTGACTGCAGCCATCAGTCCATTCTCTAAGCGTGAAGACTGTTTCTGTTCTATAAGTTCATTTGTATATTTTCTTTTTAGAGTCCACATGTAAGGACTGTCACAGGATATTTTTTCTTCTCCGTCTGACTTACTCTGTTTGGTATGACAATCTCTAAGTCCATCTATGTTGGGAAGATTTTTCAAAGTATGCTTTCAGAGAAGAAAAGATTATTTCTAGCTCTTTCTAAATCTAAACAAACACTAAGCAAACAAATAATTGCCTATGTGCTGCTCACATATTTAGTTATAAAATAAAATCCCAAATAATACTGCTCAGAAAAGGGTAAAAAAGTGAGAGAGAAGACAAGTTATTACAGTGAACATTGGCCCCAACTCAAATTCCCTCAGAATTTTCAGTTTATTCAACCATTTATAAATTGATGAAAAATTGTTTGAAAGATATGCATTTCTGATCATCAGCAGCTCTTTTCTTTCCTCAAGTTTCTTCAGGCTGCACAATCAACCCTTTCAGATGAAATAGGATTCTCCTGTCCAGGCTCCCCTCCCTGAGCTGGGGACTACTGTGGAGCAAGCAAAATGCCCTGAACCAGCTGCTCGCTGCTCTTCTGCTTTCTGGGCAAAGAACACATTCTGCCTGGTCCTTGTGGCAGTTATCAATGGACTCAGGGAGAGTGATTCACAAGATCAGAGGCAGCTGTGAGGTCAAGGGGGCCCAGCTGGCCCAGAGGCTCAGCCCCCAGGAGGAGGTAATTGGTAGTTCTGTGCTTCAGTGGAGTGGAGTGGGTAAAAGCTGGATTAGAGAAGGTCAAAGAGAGAATTGAAGGAAAGAAATTTACAGGAGCAGGTGTGGACTTTTGGCTAAGAGAAATTATTTAAGCAAAAGAACAAGGTCAAAGGAGAGAGAACCAAAGCCCAAGGAATCAGCAGGAGACATTGCACTCTCCTGGGACGTGGCTCAGAGCCTGGGCCCTGCGAGCATGAGGGAGCTGGCAGTGCCACCAGAGGAAGGAGCTGGAAATCAAGGTTAATGGAAAGCTACTGATTATGAAACAGAGTTGGAGAAGTCAGGCCCAGAGAAATGGAATCCAGCAGAGTGTAATAAGAAGGGCATTTAAATCCATATGTCAGAGTGGTTAATGGATTAGAAGCTGTGAAAAATATAAGTGGGACAAGGATAAAAGAGGAAAGAGTTTTACTAAAGAAAAAGGAACAGAGAGAGGCTTCCAGGAAGAAATATTTTATGTTAAAACAGTGGCTAAGCCAACGAAAAGAACTCAGCACAATGTTCTTTTACATAGGTGCCTAGAAAACACGTTATTTAAAAAGTTTTAACCATAAAATATTTGCTTCATAAAACTCTACCTTTAAAATACATACAAAATATAAGACAAAAATAATAGAAAGAATACTTGCAACCCTGCTGCTCTATGTAGGAACTAGCACATCATTAACACCCTGCAGAATGGAAGCCTGGGCCCCCTCCCTGACCCCCTGCACAGAGCATGTGTGGAGTCATGCATGTGGGGCTTATCTTTTCTTTGTAAAAATATATTTTTTTCCACGTATGTGTACATCCCAAAGCATTAAATTGGTTGGTCTTCTGTTTTTTTGAGCTTTATAAATATGGTAACATGGTCCCACTGGATGTAGTTTTAAATACTTTTATCACTGATGTTTATTCCTTGTATTAGTCAAGGTTCTCCACAGAGGCAGATCCTGTGGGAGATATATATTTAATTTTATTTATTTTGAGGCATTGACTCATATGATAATAGGGACTGGCAAATATGAAATTTGTATACCAAGCTGGCAGGCTGGAGATGGAAACTCAGGCGGGGTTTCTACGTCACAGACTTGAGGCAGAATTCTTCTTCAGGAAAACATCAATCTTTGCTCTTAAGTCCTTCAACTGATTATATGCGGCCTACCCACATCATAGGCCACTCATGGACTCACATCATGGGCCCATTACTTTGTCAACAAAGGTCTGTCTAGTCAAAGCTATGGTTTTTCCAGTAGTCATGTATGGATATAAGAGTTGGACCATAAATAAGGCTGAGTGCTGAAGGACTGATACTTTCAAACTATAGTGTTGGAGAAGACTCTTGAGAGTCCCCTGGACTGCAAGGAGATCAAACCAGCCAATCCTAAAGGAAATCAGTCCTGAATATTCATTGGAAGGTTTGATGCTGAAGCTGAAACTCCAACCCTTTGGCCACCAGATGTGAAGAGCCAACTCATTGGAAAAGACCCTGATGCTGGGAAAGATTGAGGGCAAGAGGAGAAGAGGATGACAGAGCAAGAGATGATTCAATGGCATCACCAACTCAACAGACATGAGTTTGAGCAAACTCCAGGAGATGGTGAAGGACAGGGAAGGCTGGCATGCTGCAGTCCATGGGGTTACAAAGAGGCAGACACGACTGAGCGGCTGAACAACAACCCACATCATGGTGGATAATCTGCTTTACTTAAAGTATACTGATTATACATCTTAAATCACATCTGAAAAGCATCTCCACAGCAAATCTAGGCTAGTGTTTGATGAAACCACCCGGCGCCATAGCTTGACCAAGTTGACATATAAAATCAACCATCACATGTTTCTAAGATTCCCCATTGTTTTGTGTAGTTTTAGTTCATTTCAGCTCACTCACCATTCTTCCACATTCTCTTATCAACTGACACTTAAGTGTTTCCATTTCTCTGGTGTGAACAAAGCTGCAGTAAATATTCAGGTGCACATCCCCTTGTGCACTTATTCAATAGATCTTAAAGAGGGTAGGAATGGGATTGCTGGGTTGTAGGCTACACTAATTCAACTTTAAAAGCTAGTGCTAAATTGTTTGCTAGGGATTGCATCAACTTACATTCTTTCAAAACATTTAAATACTTGGAGTTCTTTAAAATATTTAAGTTCCAAAAGCAGGTGTAGATATGTGAAGAGCTGAATTCATTTGATGATTTGATCCTTATCCATGCTTTCTTCCCTTGTACCTTCACACTTATCTCTCAATTATTTAGAAGCTGAAATGAGAAGTGAGGCAACCTTTATGAAGAGCTTTAAATAAAGACATAATAAGCTACTCTTTCATGCAGCAGGTATTTTCTGAGCATCTGCTATGTACCCCGCACTGTGCTAGGCATTGGGCAGGATATATAATGATGGATGATGCTCTATACATTGGAGAAGGAAATGGCAACCCATTCCAGTATTCTTGCCTGGAGAATCCCGTGGACAGAGGAGCCTGGTGGGCTGTTGTCCATGGGGTCACACAGAGTCAGACATGACTGAAGCGACTTAGCAGCAGCAGCAGCTTTATCCATGCCTTCACAACTAAAGGTCTAGAAGGGACTAGAAATACCAATAGACAATTGTAACAGTGCTAGGATTGAGTAAGTATATGTGTCAGCATACAGTAGGGGTACTTATTTATAGTCTAGAGAATTGGAGGACATTTCATACGTATTTAATCACTTATGGTGATTAATAATATATAGGCATTGGTAGTCATGGGTAGATATATGGTTTTATGGTTATTAGATATTTGAGTTGCTATATAGTGTCTATTGCAGATTGTACTAAGCCTACCTCCCTGGAGTAATATAAGACTTTTTACATATACAGAGAATTTCAGTGAAGCAAAATTTCAGTTTTCTGTAGCAAGAAATCATTACCCTCAAGGTGGAAGAGACCAGTATTATGGAACCCAAATTTGCACTGGTCATGCCAAAACCATCTCTTAACATTTCTTTTGGAAGCTTCTCCTTATCTCTTTGAACAAGGTAGAATGGAAGCTGTGGAAGTGATTTTTTCCCTTGATCCTAACATGAGCATGGCTTGAACTAAAAGTTCAGGAAGAGAGCAAAGAGATTTTTCATTCTCTCCAGTGATGGCACAAGGGCTATTGGTTTTCATCTTCTTGAGTTATAAGATGTCATTTACCTAAGTCTGCCAAATGATACAGTTTATTTCTAAATGATACTCTTCTTAGAATAATGAGCATTTATTTCTAGGGTAGTGGCTCTTAGCCTGTTCTTTGCTACATATTTGTTAACAAGTGTGTTTATTAAGAATGCAAGCTCTTTTCTTTGCATAATTCATTTTCTGTAGCTACTCTTCCCAATCAGGTCGTTGCATTCTGTAATAAGCGTCTTTATAGGAATGCATGACTATAAAAATAGGCTGAAATTCAATATACAGAAACAGTGAGCTTCAGACCAGCTAGCAGAAAGATTTATTTTAGCAATATAGCTCTGTGGAGGCTGCTGCCTGGTACTTTTTATCCAGCTTACAACATTTTATCTCCTTATGTTGGTCAGAGTTAGTCCTAAGAGTAGGATTCATCTTTAGGAAATCTTAAGTGTCAATAAACTATACTGGCCTCCCTGAAGCCTCCAGTCCCATACATTCTGAGGAGTAAGGCATACCATCCTAGTAACATATCCGTTCCTTCCGACTCTACACTTGACCTGCCTCTTCGGTCAATTTGTCCGTCCCTCTCCTAGTAACCATAGAGTCATAGCATTCGCAGTGGGTGGGGCACAGAGTTGTAAGCAGGGCCATTAAAACACACTAACCTTTGGGAATCACCCACATTCACAGCACTCCCTCCCCCACTGCTTTTTGAATGCAAATACAGCTAAACAGAACCCTATGGGACCCAAGTTCCCTTCCCCATATCCTCTGCTTTAGCTCCTCTCTGAAGTACCTAGATAGTAGTATCTGATGCGCAAATCCTGAACTGTTTTCAGTTCAGTTCAGTCACTCAGTCGTGTCCGACTCTTTGCGACCCCATGAACTGCAGCACACCAGGCCTCCTTGTCCAACACCAACTCCTGGAGTCCACCCAAACCTGTGTCCATTGAGTCGGTGATGCCGTCCAACCATCTCATCCTCTGTCATCCCCTTCTTCTCCTGCCCTCAAGCTTTCCCAGCATCAGGGTCTTTTCAAATGAGTCAGCTCTTTGCATGAGGTGGCCAAAGTATTGGAGTTTCAGCTTCAACATCAGTCCTTCCAATGAACTGTTTTACAAATGCTAAAATCCCCACCAAATGGAAGAAATGAACTACTCTACTGATGACCATGAGCACATGGCCCCAGGTCTTCTGGCGCCTGAGGATTGATAATGATAATCCCTGTGACATCATCATCAAACAGTCAGAGAATTGTGTATGACCTGATCACATAGCCTGGGATGTCCCTCCCTCATCTTGCCTTTAAAAATACTTTGCTGAAACCCATCCTGGAGTCTGGGCTTTTTGAGCACTAGTTGTCCTGGACTCCTTGTGTGGTGCCTTAAACACTGCACTTTCCTTTACCATAGACCGGGATCAACAGATGGATTACACTGTACGCCAGTGAGTGACCCTCATTTGGTTGGGTAACGCTAATAGTCAGTTTTATGATGTCTTTTCACAAAATTCCCTTGCCCTCATGAGAGATTAGAGAATTTTTTGAGAAATAGCTCTTCCAGATGAAGAGATCTCCAGATACTGACATTTCTCTTTTACCAAAAGCCTTGTTTTCTTCAGAACTAAACATCACCCACGTTAGCTCACGGATGGACAAGTCACACTCAGGAACGCTGAGCCTCTAACCAGCAGCTTGGGAACTGCCAGCCTTAAATGCGAATGTTCCGCCAAGGATCTCTATGCATTTGAGGAATACATCCACCATTAAAGAGAAAAACAAACAAACAAGTAAAAAAGTTCCCATAAAACACAATGCAGAAGAAAACAAACAAAAATCTATATTTAATATCTTCAAAGCAATAAAAGATACTATATCTATAAAACAAACACAAGAGGCTATATAAAAAAACAGCAGATTAGAAAGAGCCCTTAAAATTAGAAATATGGTAGCAGAATACACAATTCAATAAAAGGACTAGAGGATGAAATTGAGGAACTCAGAAAATAGAACCAAAGGGGACAGAAAATAGAAGAAAGAAAAGAAAATTAGAAAATCAATCCAGAAAGTCTAATATGAAACTAGTAAGAGAGACATAAAAACAAAGATGAGGAAATTATAAGAGAAATAATAACGCATCACGTGGCCAAAGTATTGGAGTTTCAGCTTCAGCATCAGTCCTTCCAATGAATATTTAGGGCTTATCTTCTTCAGAATGGACTGGTTGGATCTCCTTGAAGTCCAAGGGACTCTCAAGAGTCCTCTCCAACACAACAGTTCAAAAGCATTAATTCTTTGGTGCTCAGTTTTCATTATAGTCCAACTCACATCTATATATGACCACTGGAAAAAACATAGCTTTGACTAGACGGATCTTTGTTGGCAAAGTAATGTCTCTGCTTTTTAATATACTGTCTAGGTTGGTCATAACTTTTCTTCCAAGGAGTAAGCATCCTTTAATTTCATGAGAATACTTAAATAAAAAGGATCTTCCCTGTTTTCCTTCTTGGGAGACAGCTGGAAGATGAGCTTAGGCAAATAGACAGTAAACAGAGGACGACCCCGAAAAGTGGGTATCCATGTAAAACAGCAAGGAGATCAAGTCAGTCCATCCTAAAGGAAATCAACCTTGAATATTCATTGGTAGGACTGATGCTGAAGCTCCCATCCTTTGGCCACCTGATTTGAAGAGCTGACCCACTGGAAAAGATCCTGTGGGAAAGACTGAAGACAGGAGAAGGGGACGACAGAGGATGAGATGGTTGGATGGCATCACTGACTCTATGGACATGAGTTTGAGCAAGCTCCAGGAGATTGGGAAGGACAGGGAAGCCTGGTGTGCCGAAGTACATGGGGTCCCAAAGAGTTGGACATGACTAAGTGACTGAAAAATAACAACACCAACAATCTAAAACAAGAAGGGAGAAAAGAAAGCCTTAGATGTGCTTGGGAGGAGGAGCTGACAACTTGATCTAGATCAACATCTAGTTAAAAACTGGAAGAATATTAGGGACAATTACAGAGAAAAGGAGAAACAATTAACTTTAGGAAAAAATAATGTACAAGAAAGGAAATGTAACTGTAGCACACTTGTGGACTCAGTACAGTATTTGTGTAGCTATAATAACAGAAAATAACAATTATGAGATAATATTGAGAGGAAGAAGGGATGGGAAGCAAAGATAAATGGGGCTGAGGATGAGGCAGCAGCATTGAAGTCTCAGCCACCGTGTGTGTGTGTGTGTGTGTGCGCGCACGCGTGCGAGCGCGTGTGTGCACTTGGCCGCTCAGTCATGCCCAGCTCTTGGGAGCCCATGGACTGTAGCCCACCAGGCTCCTGGGTCCATGGGATTCTCCAGGGAAGAATACCGGAGTGGGTTGCCATTTCCTTCTCCAGGGGATCTTCCTGGGTCTCCTGCATTGCAGGTGGATTCTTTACCTTCTGAACCCCGAGGGAAACCCCTCAGACACCATAATAAGATTATATGTTATGTCTCAGTTCAGTTCAGTTGCTCAGTCGTGTCCGACTCTTTGCAATGCTATGAATTGCAGCACGCCAGGCCTCCCTGTCCATCACCAACTCCCAGAGTTCACTCAGACTCACCTCCATCGAGTCAGTGATGCCATCCAGCCATCTCATCCTCTGTCGTTTCTTTTTCCTCCTGCCCCCAATCCCTCTCAGCATCACAGTCTTTCCCAATGAGTCAACTCTTCACATGAGGTGGCCAAAGTACTGGAGTTTCAGCTTTAGCATCATTCCTTCCAAAGAAATCCCAGGGCTGATCTCCTTCAGAATGGAGTGGTTGGATCTCCTTGCAGTCCAAGGGACTCTCAAGAGTCCTCTCCAACACCACAGTTCAGAAGCATCAATTCTTCGGCGCTCAGCTTTCTTCACAGTCCAACTCTCACATCCATACATGACCACAGGGAAAACCAGAGCCTTGACTAGACGGACCTTAGTCGGCAAAGTAATGTCTCTGTTTTTGAATATGCTATCTAGGTTGGTCATAACTTTTCTTCCAAGGAGTAAGCGTCTTTTAATTTCATGGCTACAGTCACCATCTGCAGTGATTTTGGAGCCCCCCAAAATAAAGTCTGACACTGCTTCCACTGTTTCCCCATCTATTTCCCATGAAGTGAGGGGACCAGATGCCATGATCTTCGTTTTCTGAATGTTGAGCTTTAAGCCAACTTTTTCACTCTCTTCTTTCACTTTCATCAAGAGGCTTTTTAGTTCCTCTTCACTTTCTGCCATAAGGGTGGTGTCATCTGCATATCTGAGGTTCTTGATATTTCTCCCGGCAATCTTGATTCCAGCTTGTGCTTCTTCCCGTCCAGTGTTTCTCATGATGTTATCTGCATATAAGTTAAATAAGCAGGATGACAATATACAGCCTTGACATACTCCTTTTCCTATTTGGAACCAGTCTGTTGTTCTATGTTCAGTTCTAACTGCTGCTTCCTGACATGCATACAGATTTCTCAAGAGGCAGGTTAGGTGGTCTGGTATTTCCATCTCTTTCAGAATTTTCCACAGTTTATTGTGATCCACACAGTCAAAGGCTTTGGCATAGTCAATAAAGCAGAAATAGATGTTTTTCTGGAACTCTCTTGCTTTTTCGATGATCCAGTGGATGTTGGCAATTTGATCTCTGGTTCCTCTGCCTTTTCTAAAACCAGCTTGAACATTAGGGAGTTCACGGTTCACGTGTTGCTGAAGCCTGGCTTGGAGAATTTTGAGCATTACTTTACTAGCATGTGAGATGCGTGAAATTGTGCACAGTTTGAGCATTCTTTGGCATTGCCTTTCTTTGGAATTGGAATGAAAACTGACATTTTCCAGTCCTGTGGCCACTGCTCAGTTTTCCAAATTTGCTGGCATATTGAGTGCAGCACTTTCACAGCATCATCTTTCAGGATTTGAAATAGCTCCACCGGAATTCCATCACCTCCACTAGCTTTGTTCGTAGTGAAGCTTTCTAAGGCCCACTTGACTTCACATTCCAGGATACAATGAATAAATCAAAAGGTAGCAGGATAAACACATTATTTTAAAATACGGAGTTACACATTCAGAAGAAAACTATTAAAAGTGTGGAAAGAGATGGAATCTGTGGAATGGACTCTGAGATGGGAAATACGAGGGCAGAAGCTGCTACGTTCAGCTTAAGTCTTATAACCTGCTTCATGTTTGAACTGTGTGCACGCATTCCATTGATGGAACCAAAAATTAACTTTCAAAATAATGCAATAGGGGTTCTTTTATATAAATTACTATGCATAGCTCTAATTTTTTCCTTAGGACCAATCACTAGAAATGAAATGACTGGAACAAAGGATTTGATCATTTTGAGACCATATTGATATATCTGTATGTTTATATCTAGAAATATTATATATATATATATAGATAAAATATATATAGCTTATCTAGATATACATACTTCAGTTTTCTCCCTGACTCCCTGGCAATTCAGATCTTGCCTGTTTCCTCACATCCCCATCACTGTGGAGTGTCCCCATCATTGTGGGGGGTCTCCATTAAAAAGCTTTTGCCTGTCTGATAAGTGAAACTATTTTTAAATTTGTTTAAAAATTATTTTAGGCTCAACATTTCAATTTATTTTAATTTTCAGTAGTGCCTTATATATAAATCACATTATAACATCTATGGTAAATGATCCAAACCTATGTAAGCACAGATTAAATGAATAAGATCAACTTTTAATCCCTTTCTGGTCTCCACTTCCCTGCTCAAGAGTGACCAAGCTTAACAGGTTTTAGTTTATGGATAAAACATATATACAAATACTTATTTTTGTATAAAAGGAGTCACACAACTCTTGTTTTACAAATTGCTTTCTACGCTTAAGAATACAAATTGAGAATTTCCCCAAGTCAAGGTTTTAAATATTTGCTTGTATGCATTTTGAACAATGTGTTGTGATCCATCCATCAAGGCAGGGTGGACCTCTACCTCAACTGTGGTCTTGATGACATTACACAGCACCAAGAGGGTGTGAAAATGCTTATTACTCACATAATGAGGCTTTCTGAGAAGACTAAAGCAGGTTCCCAAGCTGGTCTGGAGGAGGTTTAAGAAAGCAGCGAAGAGAGGTTTTAGGCTGGTTACGGAGCTGTAGGGGGCAGGGGTGGGGCGAGGCCTCCCACTGCGGCTCGCATCTCGCACGGGTTGAACTGAGCGCCGACAAAGGGGGCCTGCCATGGTGGGGTTGGCTCAGGCGATGGGGCATGGAGCGCGCCTTATCTTTACACAGTTTTGACTGTTCCTCAGAACTTGGTGTACACAGGTCACTCTGGGAAAATAATCCTCTGACTTCTCAGGGGTGGATGGAGCTGAGAGACAGACTGAGCGATGACTGCATTTCCTGTTAGGTTAGTAACTGCCTAGGCGCCAGCCCAGCATCCATGGCGGTGATGGCCATTGATGAGGCAGGCCGGGCTGACAGCTTTGGGTGCCCCCTCGAGTCTCCATCTCGGGGGGTCCCTCAGCCCTGGCCTCGTTTTACCACCGGACAGGACTAAACCACTGCACCAGGACCAATCCACCTCTCTGAAGGTCTGTGTTCCCAGTCTGGTTGTGCCCAGCTGTCTCCAGTGGCCGGATGTTGTTTCGGGCTCATTTTCTCTTTGCCTCCGGAGGCCTTTCTCTGTCTCTTTTAGGGAAGTGAGTTATCCTGCACTTTGGACCTCCTCTCTCAGAGCTCTGTTGGCAAAGAGATAAAGGGTGGAAGGAGGCCTAACATTTTCTCAATCTCAGAACCACAGGACTGACAATTGTCTACTCAGCAAGTGTGAAGGGCCAACTGAGAATAACCAGAAAGTGTGCTGACTGAGGTCTAATCACTAAATTTTGGGTAAAAGCTTGAAAACGGCCTGTTGATAGTACATAATAACCAGAACGATTATTCTCTCCCTTGCCGAGAATTCTGATTAATGGGGAAATGCAAAAGAAAAGGGTGAGCTGAGAACAGAAGGTCTCAGCCATCAAGAGCTTGACTCTCCCAGAAGCACTTAGAGCCTTAGGAAGTGTTTAAGCCCAATTTGACATTTCAGATGGAGCAGATTAAAGTCCAGGGTTTTCTCCACCTGGCATAATCCTAGCCTGTGGAAGGCACAGTTAATAATTATTCGCCTAAGCCTAGAGAGCATTCCACAATAGAATCTCTGATCTTGGCAAGCCCAGGGTGGGTCGTGGCCAGCGTTTTCAAAGCTGGTACACAAAGGTCTGGCCGACTCTGGGTGAGAAGGTCTTCAGCGTGAAGTGTTCTTGCTCCCTTGTTCCCGGCCACTTTCCCACCACCTCTGCGTCACTAATCTCTCAATTCCACTGCGCTCTTGGCGCTTGAGAGTGACTTTTTGCTCAGAGGAACAGGTAGGCATGTGGAGGAAAAGGAGGGAGACTTGTAATGGCTGAGCATATTGGGAGAGATGGGCCAAAGGTCCCCAGTGGTCTGTCCCACCAGCACACTGGAAACTTGAATTGCTGACAAGCTGAAGGGTAAGGATTTGGTTATTCACTAATGACAACAATGCGGGGTCACTCAGGAGGGAAGAAGTTACAATCCAAGGCAAACCCACATACAGATATTGGGCAAATGTGCTGTCCAGATACGAGGGGACTCTGACAGCCAAGCTGACAGAATGGCAGATAATATTCCCAGAGGAAGGTGCTATAAGGCAGAGTTTCTGCCACTGAGTCACTGCTATCATACTACAGGCCTGGGACTCCCTGACGGTCCATTGGCTAAGAATCTGCCTTCCAGCGCAGGGGAGGTAGGTAGGTTTTGTCAGGGGAGCGTAATCTCCTTGGTTCTGTCTCATCTCAACAGAAATTTGAAGCGACGGCCATTAAAGCCCTTAGTGCGCCACTGCTCTCTGACAGTGTTACAGCTCCCTCAGTTTTATTTAGAAAATAAAGGAAAATACATCCTCAAGGCATGAGGGCATGCTGTCACACGAAGAGAAGAGAGAGAGAGAGCGCACACGCACGGGAGAGAGACGCCCTGGCCCTTCGGCTCCTCTTTTTATATCTTTTTCCCCCTCCGGGCCTGCCCTATGTAAATTGGGCCAGCCAGGAGTGCTGTTTCTTCTACCTGAGGTCCTCACTCCAGTCCTCAGAGCTTCCTTTGTTCTGTTTTCACGGGCTTTTCCCTTCCTTGTTTTTTAACCGCTGCCATTCTGGACTCCTTTTCCCTAGTCTAACTACCTAACCGTTTGATCCCTGATTGGGGAACTAAGATCCCACACGCCACAGGACAGCTGAGCCCTCCAGCCACAGTGAAGACCCAGCACAGCCAAAGGAAAAAAAACAAAGCCCACAGGCCCCAGCTTTGCTTTGTCGTCTGTAATTGGTACACCTTTGCTCACTTCCTTTTCCTAGAGATAAAGTGAAGTGAAGTCACTCAGTCGTGTCCGACTCTTCGCGACCCCATGGACTGTAGCCTACCAGGCTTCTCTGTCCATGGGATTTTCCAGGCAAGAGTACTAGAGTGGGTTGCCATTTCCTTCTCCAGGGGATCTTCCCGACCCAGGGATCGAACCCAGGTCTCCTGCATTGCGAGCAGACGCTTTACCCTCTGAGCAAACTTACCTCTAATTTCCCAGAGGTAAGACTGAGGAGATGACTAACCCAGTTTCTTTCTGGAGATTTCATATTTAAATCACAAGCACCATCAGATAAGATAATATGCATAATCACAGCACTGTGCCGGGAACACACACTGTGCCCTCTACCTAGAGACGCGTGCCTCAGCCCTTCTCCTTCACCCATTTTCATCTTCCTTTCCCCTCACGCCTCTCATGCACCCCCTTTCCCTCTCCTTTCCTCTCACTGTCTTGGTATTTTGTGGGCTATCTCTCTGCACAGATACTGTCTCTCTTGTGTTGGTTCAGAAGCTCTGGAGAATAGGACCTGCATTCCTGGGTTTTTCTATCCGCTCTTATTGATTGGCACAGGGCCTCCTCAGTGGATTCACTTATACACACCAGAAAGTGACCCGTAATACAGCATCTCACCCCCAGTGGAGGTTACCCCTCTATGGGAATTGCCTGACTCACTCCATCTTATTTTAAAGCAGGGCAGGGCTGGTCACAGGGCCCCTAAGTGTCACTGTAAGTGTCACTGTAACCACTGTGTGTAGCCCCCATGGATAAGGTATGAAGGCAGAGAAAAGGGGCTGGAGGCAGACGCACTGCTAGGCAGTTACAGCTCGTTTCCTGTATTTGATGGACTTCAAAACTGACCAAAGCTGTCTTGAGGAAGCTTTTGACCAAAAGGATGAGAGGAGGACAATTTGCTTGGGAACTTAACTCAGAAGACTTTCTTAAACCATGGCCTTTCTAGCTAAGGGATGAGCACCTGTATTTAATACATGCTTAGAGAAAACCTTGGGCCAAAGTAGCTAAGGGAGAAGGCAGACATTTTCTTCCCTTTTCTGAGAAGGAATGAAAAAGTAAAATGCTGCTAGGAGGTATGGTACTTCTCTTGAGAAGGAACTGCTGGTCACTGGTCATGGGCCCTAATAGGTGGGTATGGGTCATCTGCCGGCTTCAATGCTCTTCATCAGAGTCTCTGTCCCTTCATCCCCCATCTATCATAAGCACCCACTCTGCCCCTCCAGAGGTGTGTTTACTACCCAGACCTTCAGACTTCAGGTCCCTGCCAGGGCTGTGCACCAGGCCCAGGTTATCCTCCCTGGCCTTAGTTGTTACCTCTGAATATCATCCATCTTCTGTGCCATTCATTCAGGTCCTGATTGTTGACTTGAAGTCCATGCTTTCTTGGGCCATTTCAGGGGCCAGCCTCTGCAGTCTAATGCACTCTTTCTATTTAGGAAGATTCTCCTAGGAACCCAATGGTTTAAATCCAAAAAAGAACTTCTAATGGTGAGGATTTCAGGCATAAAAATGGACTAGGGGGGTGGGTCCATCTGAGTGGGGAAGGAGACAAAGCTTGAGCCTTGGTGTTCCATTGGTCAGGTTGGAACAAAGCTTCAGACTTCACTTGTAACATTCAGCTACCATTTTGGAGATGTGCCCTAGTACATGCTGAAAATCATTTCCTGGCTTGAACGTCAGGAAATCTGAGTCCCAGGTCCAGGTTACTGCTTGGCAGCTGTGATATTAGGAGACTCTGGGTCTGTGTTTCTCATCTGTGAAATGAACGTCAAGGATGAGGTCACCTGCGAAGTTCCTTTCAGCTGTGATTCCATGACTTTCTGATAAGGAACTTTGTAGGACTTGATTTAAGCATGGCAGTAGGAGATTATTAAATGATACTTAGAGAGGGAGACAGAGTGACTATGAAAGGCCAGGGTAAATTTGGTCATTTTGTTGTCTCAGTGTGAAAAGCAACTCTGGAGGCAGCCCTTCCCTAAGCAGCTCCAATTTGTGTGAAATTTCCATTGCTGAACTAGAAACACTCAGTGTGAACACTTTCAATTAAGTTAAATGACTTCATGTTCTGTTAAGTTCAGGCTGGCTAGGAATTTCATGACTTTTCCCTGACTTCATTACAATAATACTTAGCACTAGGTTCACATGTGTGATGTCTACTTGATAGTATTTTCATAATTGTGCAGCTATCTGGAGAAGGCAATGGCACCCCACTCCCATACTCTTGCCTGGAAAATCCCATGGACAGAGGAGCCTGGTAGGCTGCAGTCCATGGGGTCACTAAGAGTTGAACACGACTGAGCGACTTCACTTTCCTTTTTCACTTTCATGCATTGGAGAAGGAAATGGCAGGTCCAGTCCAGTGTTCTTGCCTGGAGGATCCCAGGGACGGGGGATCCTGGTGGGCTGCTGTCTACGGGGTTGCACAGAGTCGGACACGACGGAAGTGACTTAGCAGCAGCAGCAGCAGCAGCATCAAATTATGTTGATTCCTGGCTGGATGAGGAATGATAGTGAATAGCATAATTGTGAGACTTCACAAGGTACTGACATTTGTGCTTAAGCACAGAAGAATTCAGCAAGTAAGACTTCTATAGTGGGAGTGTGATTGTGAAGGCTTCATGGGAAAGTTCATGAATTCAAATGTAATTAAGCATGAATTAAACATGATGAGCTGCAGGGCTGATTCTAGCAGTGCCGAAGATACATTATGGAAATCCTTTTTGGAAATATGACCAGCTCCTTTTTAAACATATGTCAGATGCCTAACATATGGTCTCCTAAGGCCTCCAGCATACCTTGGGTGATCCAGGGCAGTCAGCGTATGCTTGGCGCTGTGGAAGGTCTAGCTGATCAAGCCAGGAAGCCAAGAACATGATGGGCAATTGACCCATCCTTGTCAGAATCTCACTTCTCCTTTAGAACAAGTATTATAAATTCAAAGAGAAGTTTGAGCCTTTGTAGGATATAGTGCTGTGTCCTGACTTTTCATGCTGGCTCAAGAAGCAACAAATCATAAATGTAGGCTAACGTCTATTTTCAAACAGTTTACAGGGATGATAAAGTAAAGAGATAAATTTCATAAGCCACACTCACTAATAAATTGACAACTCAATACCTCGTACAGTTTGAGGGACAGAGGAAACCTGGAAAACAACACCCTTATAACTCTCTCTCATCCTCTGATGTCTTTTGCATCCATGTCCCCCAGTTTTCTTTGCACCCTTCTCTCAGTCTCAAAGAGAAGAAATAAGCGAGGAATCTGAAAGGCAGAATTGCATGTTCAAACCTCACAACTGATTGCTGCGGGGGCACTGATCTGCTTTTGGGGTCACCTTCTTTATATGTAAAATTGGGATAAGTACATTACCTTTCCACCTCGCAAGGCTTCTAAGTGAATGTGATGTGATGACTACAAAAACCCTTCATCTATATCTGTTTATGTTTCTGTCACCTAAATAGAAGATAGACTTCTGATTGGCTCTGTTTTCTGATCATATCCTTAGTGGATTATGGTAGATAATTATCGAATTGATGTGAATAACAACATCAGTGACCATGTATTATATGTACTCTGTGCGAAGCACCTTACTAAACATCTTATATTTGCTTCATATATTTATGGAGAGACTTTAATTGTATGACATGATCCTCTCTGAATCCTAGAACTGTAAAGTGTGAGAAGGCTAAACATGTCTAAAATGTAATAGCTAGTTTCTCTTTTAACTTCTCTGGCTGTAATTACTGAAGTGAAATATTTTTCCCCATTTTTGGACCGTGGTTTGTGGTCTTCATATCACAAGTTGTGGCTGCATCCTGCCCCAGTGAAAGGTTTGGGAACATTAAGTATTTTTTTGTTTGTTTTTAATCATATCTAATAGTTGTGCAAAGGCAGGTTCCTTTATCCAACCCTTTATTTTTTTCCCCCAAACCCACATACCCAGAATGACCTTTGTTCAATTGGAAAGAGAGAAATTTGGAACTTGAGAATCTCACTGTTCACAAATAGTGGAGGGTGCTGATCACAGAACAGCTTGCAGGCCTGGTTTACCCAAGTAACACTAGTAGGGTAGTAATTGTGTTCTTCAGGTTGGACGGAGGAGTCTGGAACTAAGGAGGTTGGGATTGTTATTTGAAATTCCTCTGTGTATAGTGGTGGGTGATGGCCGGTGGATGAGATCTTAGAAGTAATATGCAATGCTGAGAAGAGAAAAGGAGCAGAAGAGATGTCAGCAGGAGAGACCACAAAGGAATGGAGAGATGGGGGCTGGAGTCACAGGAACTGAGAGAAGAGAAGTTGGCCCATGGTGTCAGATGCAGGGAGTGAAACACAGGCAGGAAACTGTTCATGCTGCTACTACTGCTAAGTCGCTTCAGTCGTGTCCGACTCTATGCGACCGCATAGACGGCAGCCCATCAGGCTCCCTGTCCCTGGGATTCTCCAGGCAAGAACACTGGAGTGGGTTGCCATTTCCTTCTCCAGTGCATGAAAGTGAAAAGTGAAAGTGAAGTCGCTCAGTCGTGTCCGACTGTTCGCGACCCCATGGACTGCAGCCTACCAGGCTCCTCTGTCCATGGGATTTTCCAGGCAAGAGCACTGGAGTGGGGTGCCACTGCCTTCTCCGAAAGTGTTCATGGGGTTGTTGATTTGATGAGAGCTGTTTCAGTTGTGCCAGGTGAATGCCTGCATGTTGCTTCAGTAGTGTGTAACCCTATGGCCTGCAGACCACCAGACTCCTCTGCCTATGGGATTCTCCAGGCAAGAGTAATGAGGAGGATTGCCATGCTCTCCTCCAGGGGATCTTCCCAATGCAGGGATCGAACCCTCATCTCTTATGTCTCCTGCATTGGCAGGCAGGGTCTTTATCACTAGTGCTACCTCAGAAACCTGCCCGGTGAATAGGAGGTGACAAAGTAGAGATCATTAGGTTATAAAAAAGACTTTGAAGCCACCTGTGAAAGTAGGGAAGGAAAGAGTTAAAAGGATAAAATTATTTTAAACAGGGAGAGACTTATCTGTTGAGTTGAGTGAGTCGCACAGAAGTTGAAGACCCGAGAGACGAAAGGAGGATGCATTTGATGAAGTAGGTTCTCTGAGGACTTGGATAAAATGTGATCCTGAGTGCACAGGTGGGGTTTGGCTCCAGCAGCTGAAGAACCATCTCTTCTGCGGTGGAAAGGAAGAGATCAAAGATCCAGACAGCTTTTCAGGTCAACAAGTAGGGGCAGGAGGTTGAGGTATTTCTTACTCTATGACTTTCAGTTTCCCCAGTAGAATAGAAGGTGCAGTTGGCTGAGAAGTCAAGCTAGAAATAGAATTTGACAGCAGAGGAGAGTGTGCAAAAGAGCCTGCTCACGTGTTAACATTTTTGGATGGATCTGGTGAAAGTGACTAGGCGTGCGGGGGCTCAGATGAGGGAGGGGGTCATTCATTAGGAACTGTGCCATTCTACACAAGAGAATTCTCTCCTGAGTTCTGTGATCATCTGATCAGGTATGTGAATGCAAGGGTAGGTAGGTGAATTGATCCAGGGTTGGAGGTTTTCCTGGCAGGTTCATTCAAGAGACAAAGATCAGAAAATGACTCATTAAGAGCCTGCAAATAGAGTCTCGGTAAGATTCAAGGACAAGTGAGTGTGCTGAGGGAGGGAGTCAGCCTGGTCAGCTTTACCCTCTTTGTTTTTCAGTTCTCTCCCTTCCCCTATTCACAGACCATCTGCTCGGCTGTGGACCTTGATTCCGCTTGCCTGGTTCCTAGTGTCCCTTTTTTTTGCATTGCATCTTTCGCAGTCTACCTCAGGCACCATCTGATGCCCAGAAATCCTGCCACCTGGAGATGCCTTGTGTGCCAGCTGGGCCCCTGGGACCAGATCCCTGCATGCCACTCCATTCCATAGCAGGTGAGCCTTCAGTGCACACCTTGGGCCTAGTATTTGGCTCCTGGCTCCTTCTAGGAGATGCTGTGTCTCCTCTCCAGATGGATTACTCTCCTGCCTCCATGTTCCAAGGTCAGGATGTTTTCTGGGAGCTAGAAGAGAGAGCCTCGGAAAGCACTACCCTCATTTCTATCTTATTGAAATATGTCACCTGGACATGGCAGAAAGAAGAAAACCTACCATTGAAACAGTTAGTTTCCTGCTTTTTGAGACTGAAAAGATGATTGCACATGATTAGGTCATAGAAGAGTGACTGATAAATGGTCATATATTCAAATATTGGTCATATATTCAGCTTTTCTGGAATACTTCCAAGAAATTAGCCTGTTCCTGCTCTCCATCTTGACCATGTTTTTACTGGACGTGAGAGGGTCAAAACCAGAGCTGGCCTTGGATTTTATGGGTGTCGACAGGCTGCCGGCCCTCCGCCCTGGAGCGTTCTTCTGCTCTCTGCTTGGTATGCAGGTCAAACCTGAGAGCCCTTCTGTGAGCCGGCTGCAGGCCTTCCATCTGTCTGGAGCTCAGCGGAACTTCAGGTATCACAACAGGAGATTCATGTGCACTGACAGGATTTTCATTTCACCTGCTGCTGATGGTTGATAAAGTAGACAAAAGTGAAAGTGCCATATACTCAGGCTATTTCTTTTCTATTCAGTATTCATTGAATAAATATTTATTGACCACCTACTAAGTGCCAGATGCATCCTCTCCTTGCTGCTAAGGATGCTGTACGGAATGCAAATGGACACAATTCTGACTAGTACGGTTGGGGAGGGATAGAAGGACAGTAATTAAATAATTTTTGAAGTAAATGTAGAATTTCAGCTATAATCAGTGTTAAGAAGAAAAAGTGTATTATGTTTTGAGAACAGGTGAGACGTTCTTGTCTCACTTGGTGAGGTTAGGGAGGACTCTTAGAGGAAGTGACATCTGAGTTGAGATGCGACTGATGGGTAGAAACTCACTAGGTGTAGAGTGGTAGGAATGGGTTAAGGCCCTGAGAAGAAAGGAACCAAAGGCTGGTTGTGGGCTTGCATTCAGAGAATGTGGTGAAGTGTGGGTCAAGATGAGCCCTCAGAAGGAAAAAAAAAAAAACAAAAAACAACTACCATTCTTTTAGAGAGGAGTTATAAGTTAATATTTATGAAAGATCACTCACTGCAGTGTAGAGAATAGATTCAAGGTGGGAAAAATGATTATTGGGTAACAGTTAAGGGATAATTTCAGTGGCCCAGCTAAT
The DNA here is from genome assembly GCF_001704415.2 of Capra hircus. Lineage (NCBI taxonomy): Eukaryota > Metazoa > Chordata > Mammalia > Artiodactyla > Bovidae > Capra > Capra hircus. The sequence continues at coordinate 83,626,715 of NC_030819.1, read as the reverse complement.
CAATAAAAATAGGCAGGATTAGGACTGTGGCAGTAGAGAATTCACACTGCATTTTGGAGATGGAACTAGTAGGATGTACTGATGGATTAACGTGCCTCGGGCAGAGGGAAAGTGAGGAGCGACAGATAATTTCCAGAACACTGCTTCAGAACTGTGGTGATGGTGGTGACAGTGTTCAATCAGAAGGCTAAAGGAGAAGCCATTTTGGTCTGTTAGGGCCCAAAGTTAGTACAATAATGTGGGTCTCTTTTTTTTCAATTTCATATAAAGTTCAGAACTTCTAAATCATTATTTTTAGTTTTTTAAAATTTGTAAACAAGGTATTTGTGAAAAGTGTATTTGTGGATCTTTTGAAATCGTCCTTTGAAATTATCATTGACTACATTCTTAACACGTAGTCAAAGACGAACAACTGCATTAATAGCAAGAGGCATAATGTATATTTAGAAATGTGGAGGACAAAAACTCAAAAGGAAGTGGGAATTTAAGGCTCCTGATGGAAGGGAGAGAGAGAAAGTGTGTGTGTGTGTGTGTGTGTGTATGCGTGTGTGTGTGCATGTGTGCATGTTTATGTAGGAGTACATGTGGGCAGAATATAGTCTATAGATGAGCTTATTTCCTTAGCTACCACATCTATAAATTTGCGACACTCTTCCCCCACCTTGGTGTGTCATGAGTATAGTAGATCCTATCCTCCTATGTAATGATAAATTGAGACAAATTTTCTAATTCTTGGTTTTATGGCTATTTCTTCTAAAATCTGGAATGATGTTTTTTGTGTAAGTTACTGTAAATAATCATTCAACTTCAATGCTGAATATTCCAGCTCTCCCTCCCTGCGCCTTCCCAGTTCATTGCTACTTCATGTTAGATGGGGCACTGGGTCCAATTATAGCTTTGCATTTAATTACAAACTTTGCATATGTGTGCATTAATTAGAAGATTTTATTGCTTTGTATTTTATGGCTGGAGGTTGTGAACTGTAGCAATCCAATATACCACTTAAGGGGATAATACAAATTTAGAATAATAAAAAGAAATTTATAATGGTCATCTCAGGCATCCAAAGTATTGTATAGAAAAATAATAAAGCATAAATGCAATATACACAAGACTCAGGCCCATTCTCCTTCTTTAATTAAGAGGTTTAATATTGTGAAGAAGACATTTAAAGATCTAGAACAACATACATCTGACACTTGTTTAGGCTGAGGATCTAAAAGTAGGACCTTAGGCGTGTGTCTAAATGTGCCTGCCTATTAGAAGAAGGGGGTCATGATGTTAAAACCCAATGTTCTAAGGTCATTTGTATATGAAAAAAGTAGTCCTATGCCTATGAGAAGGGACACATATTGCTTGAATAAGCCTTCAGTCAAGAGGCCTACTGCTAGAAAACAGTGAACCTCAGTAAATTTGCGAAACAGTATTTTGACTGAATATTGTAAGACCAAAGACAAAATAACACTATACAAATGCTATAATCTAGTTAGTGAGTATGCTTCTCACAGGGTCTATTTTAGAAATCCTGAAAAATTTGATTATGTACTAGAGTTGCACAAATGAGACTGCATATCCACTTACATGGTAAAAAATAAAGAAGACAATCCACTTCACAGAACACAGCCTTGCTGTGGTGAAGGTATTTACATAACTCTATGAGCTATTTCAAATCCTGAAAGATGATGCTGTGAAAGTGCTGCACTCAATATGCCAGCAAATTTGGAAGACTCAGCAGTGGCCACAACACTGGAAAAGGTCAGTTTTCATTCCAATCCCAAAGAAAGGCAATGCCAAAGAATGCTCAAACTACCACACAATTGCACTCATCTCACACACTAGTAAAGTAATGCTCAAAATTCTCCAAGCCAGGCTTCAGCAATACATGAACCGTGAACTCCCTGATGTTCAAGCTGGTTTTAGAAAAGGCAGAGGAACCAGAGATCAAATTGCCAACATCCACTGGATCATCGAAAAAGCAAGAGAGTTCCAGAAAAACATCTATTTCTGCTTTATCGAATATGCCAAAGCCTTTGACTGTGTGGAAAATTCTGAAAGAGATGGGAATACCAGACCACCTGACCTGCCTCTTGAGAAACCTGTATGCAGGTCAAGAAGCAACATTTAGAACTGGACATGGAACAACAGATTGGTTCCCAATAGGGAAAGGAGTATGTCAAGGCTGTCTACTGTCACCCTGCTTTACTTAACTTATATGCAGACTACAACATGAGAAACGTTGGGCTGGAAGAAGCACAAGCTGGAATCAAATTGCTGGGAGAAATAAAAATAACCTCAGATATGTAGATAACACCACCTTTATGGCAGAAAGTGAAGAGGAACTCAAAAGCCTCTTGATGAAAGTGAAAGAGGAGAGTGGAGAAGTTGGCTTAAAGCTCAACATTCAGAAAAAGAAGATCATGGCATCTTGTCCCATCACTTCATGGCAAATAGATGGGGAAACGGTGGAAACAGTGTCAGACTTTATTTTTTTGGGTTCTAAAATCACTGCAGATGGTGATTGCAGCCATGAAATTAAAAGACACTTATTCCTTGAAAGGAAAGCTACAATCAACCTAGATAGCATATTGAAAAGCAGAGACATTACTTTTCCAACAAAGGTCTGTCTAGTCAAGGCTATGGTTTTTCCTGTGGTCATGTATGGATGTGAGAGTTGGACTGTGAAGAAAGCTGAGAGCTGAAGAGTTGATGTTTTTGAACTGTGGTGTTGGAGAAGACTCCTGAGAGTCCCTCGGACTGCAAGGAGACCCAACCAGTCCATTCTGAAGGAGATCAGCCCTGGGATTTCTTTGGAAGGAATGATGCTAAAGCTGAAACTCCAGTACTTTGGCCACCTCATGCGAAGAGTTGACTCATTGGAAAAGACTCTGATGCTGGGAGGGATTGCGGGCAGGAGGAGAAGGGGACGACCAAGGATGAGATGGCTGGATGGCATCACTGACTCGATGGACATGAGTTTAAGTGAACTCTGGGAATTGGTGATGGACAAGGAGGCCTGGTGCACTGTGATTCATGGGGTCATAAAGAGTCCGATACGACTGAGCGACTGAACTGAACTGATGAAGCCAAGAGCCATGCCCTAGGCTGGTGAGTCATAGCAAAGAGTTCTGACAAAACACGGCCCACTGGAGGAGGCAATGGCACCAACTCCAGTATTCTTGCCATGAGAACCCCACAAGCAGTATGAAAGGCAAAAAGATGACACCAGAAGATGAGCCCCCCAAGTCTGAAGGTGTCCACTGTGCTCCTGAGGAAGAGTAGGGGGCAATTATGAATAGCTGCAGAAAGAATGAAACAGCTGAGCCAAAACAAAATGACACTCAGTTGTGGATGTATCTGGTGATGAAAGTAAAGCCCAGTGCTGTAAAGAACAATATTGCATAGGAACCTGGAATGTTAGGTCCTTGAATCAAGGTAAATTGGAAATTGGTCAAGCAGGAGATGCAAGAGTGAACATCGGCATCTTAGGAATCAGTGAACTAAATTGGATGGGAATGGGCAAATTTAATTCAAATGACCATTATATTTACTACTGTGGGCAAGAATCCCTTAATAGAAATGGAGTAGTCCTCATAGCCAACAAAAGAGTCCAAAATGCAGTACTTGGGTGCAATCTCAAAAATGAAAGAATGATCTTGTCTTGTTTCCAAAGCAAACCATTCAACATCACAGTAATCTAAGTCTATCCCCCAATCACTGATGCCAAAAAAGCTGAAGTTGAACGGTTCTATGAAGACCTACAAGACCTTCTAGAACTAACACCAAAAAAAGATGTCCGTTTCATCACAGGGAATTGGAATGCAAAAGTAGGAAGTCAAGCAATAACTGGAGTCACAGGCATTTTTGGCCTTGGAATACAGAATGAAGCAGGGCAAATGCTAACAGAATTTTGTCAAGAGAATACACTTGTCATAGCAAACACCCTCTTCCAACAACATGAGAGACCATTCTACACATGGACATCACCAAATGGTCAATACTGAAATCAAGCTGATTATATTCTTTGCAACTGAAGATGGAGAAGCTTTATACAGTCAACAAAAACAAGACCTAGAGCTGACAGTGGCTCAGATCATCAGCTCCTTGTTGCAAAATTCAGACTTAAATTGAAGAAAGTAAGGAAACCACTAGACTATTCAGGAATGACCCAAGTCAAATCCATTATGCTTATGCAGTGAAGGTGAATAGATTCAAGGGATTAGATCTGATAGACAGAATGCCTGAAGAAATATCGACAGAGGTTTATAACATTGTACAGGAGGCAGTGATCAAAATCACCTCAAAGAAAAAGAAAGACAAAAAGACAAAGTGGTTGTCTGAGCTGTTACAAACAGCTGAGAAAGGAGAATGGAAAGGCAAGCAAGAAAGGGAAAGACATACTTAACTGAATGCAGAGTTCCAGAGAATAGTAAGGAGAGATAAAAAGGCCTTCTTAAATAAACAATACAAAGAAATAGAGGAAAACAACAGAATAGGAAAGACCAAAGATCCCTTCAAGGAAACTGGAACTGTCAAGGGAATATTTCATGCAAGAGTGGCATGATAGAAGACAGAAATGGTAAGGGTCTAACAACAACAGAAGGGATTAAACAAAAAAGTCTTAATGACCCAGATAACCATGACAGTGTGGTCATTTCCCTAGAGCCAGTCATCCTGGAATGTGAATCAAATGGGCCTTAGGAAGCATTACTATGAACAAGGCTAGTGGAGGTTGATGGAATTCCAGCTGAGCTATTTAAAATTCTAAATACTGACGCTGTTCAAGTGCTGTACTCAGTGTGCCAGCAAACTTGGAAAACTCAGTAGTGGCCAAGGACTGGAAAAGGTCAGTTTTCTTTCCAATCCTAAAGAAAGACAATACCAAAAGGTGTTTAAATTACCGTACAATTGCTCTCATTTCACATGCTAGTAAGGTTATCTTCAAAATCCTTCATGCTAGGCTTCAGCAGTACATGAACTGAGAACTTCCAGATGTACAATCTGGATTTAGAAAAGGCAGAGAAACCAGAGATAATATTTGCCAATATGCATTGGATCATAGAGTAAGTGAGGAAATTCCAGAAAAATATCTGCTTCTTTGACTACACTAAATGCTGGGCTGGATGAATCCCAAGCTGTAATCAAGATTGCTAGGAGAAGCAGCAACAGCTTCAGATATGCAGATGACACTACTGTAATGGCAGAAAGTGAAGAGGACTAAAGAACCTCTTGATGAGTATGAAAGAAGAGAGTGAAAATGCTGGCTTAAACTCAACATTCAAAAAACTAATGTCAGGGCATCTGGTCCCATCATTTCATGGCAGATAGCAGGGGGAAAAGTGGAAGCAGTGACAGATTTTATTTTCTTGGGCTCCAGAATCACTGCAGACAGTGACTGCAACCATGAAATCAAAAGATGCTTGTTCCTTGGGAAGAAAGCTATGACAAACCTAGACAACATATTATAAAGCAGAGACATCAGTATGCTGCTACAGGTTTGTAAAGTCAAAGCTATGATTTTTTCAGTATGGATGTAGGGGTGTGACAGTTGGTCTGTAAAGAAAGCTGAACACTGAAGATTGATGCTTTTGAATTATCATGCTGGAGAAGACTCTTGAGAGTCCCTAGGACAGCAAGGAGATCAAACCAATCATAAAGGGAAGCAAGCCTGAATATTCATTGGAAGGACTGATGCTGAGGCTGAAGCTCCAATACTTTGGCCACTTGGTGTGAAGTGTCAGTTCACTGGAAAAGACCCTGATGCTGGGAAAGACTGAGGTCAAGAGGAGAAGGCAGCGACAGAGGAAGAGATGGTTGGATGGCATCACTGACTCAATGGACATGAGTGTGAGCAAATTTCAGGAGACAGTGGATGGTAAAGAAGCCCTGTGTATTGCAGTCCATGGGTTTGCAGAATCAGAAACAACTTAGAGACTGAACAACAACAAAAGTAGGCAATAAACCAGGTTTCTCATTATTGGAGGAGGAGAGAAGGCTAAACCATAATCCATGGTGTTGGCCTGAAATCAGCATCAGTATAAATTCCTTGACTTTGATATACACAAGCAGAGAGATGGGTACCAAAATACACATGTATCTTTGGGGTAGAACACACACAGGTACCCTAGCTCTGTCTGCTGAGAGGGCCCAAGAAGCAATGATACTACAATAGTGCTGAATATACTGGGTGCCCAGATACTTGCTTCCAAACACCATTCTTCAATAAAAGAAACCAGGGTTTCATACAGAAGAGGTTGATTCCAGAAGTTGGGCAGGGAAAACACAAGATTAACCAGGATTATCTTGTGGTATAAGGAAGTGCTAGAAAAAAGGAGGCGTGCTTGCTGTAAGAGTGTAGCAGTCAACCTGAAATACCACTTAACGTCTAAAGCTGGAATGATTTGAGCAAGAAAATAAATAATAAAGACACTGGTTATAATTAAGACTTTCTCAGAAGAGCTGGCTCTAGAGACCATAAGGAATTTCAAGAAGGAGCTTGAGGACCCAGGGGAGGAAGTTGGGTGCAGTTGTCTTTGGTTTGGTTGGAAAGTGAGAAGGAAAGTTAATTCCTTGAAGGAGCAGAAAACTGGGGAGATAGCAGCAGCTAAGTCGGGTAAGAGCTTCCCCAGTGGCTTGGAGGTAAATAATCTGCTTGCCATAGACACAGGAGATTGGAATTTGAGCCCTGGGTTGGGAAGATCACATGGAGGAGGGCATAGAAACCCATCCCAGTATTCTTGCCTGGAGAATCCCATGGACAGAGGATACTGGCGGCTACAGTCGATAGGGTCACAAAGAGTCAGAACCAACTGAAGCGACTGAGCATGCACACACACAGCAGGGGTAGAAGGCTTTGCACTCTGAGGGAAGTCAGTATGATTTAGGTCCAAGTGGGAAGAAAGCTCTGGAGTCTGGGCTAGGTTGGGTCATAGTGGCTGTTGCAGGATTGTCCCATTCCATGATTCTGGATGAACAAACAGACCATGTAGTCCCCTTCTTTCCTTTGCAAGGATAGAGAAATCTTTTGGGAAAGAGAGTGGGAAAGCATTTCCAGTACTGTTATCCATGTCTCTCCATGGTGAATATACCAACTCCTCTCTGAGAGAGGGGCCTCTGGGAGAGAGACCTGGTGTCCCCCTACCTTGGGATTCTCAAGAACTCCAAGGAAAGGTGTGATGAGGAATATTATGAACTATTCCTCATATGAGGAACACCTGCTGCCTTGCTCCACACTTTGCTAAGGCTTCCCTCAGTGGAGTAGTGTGAATGGCCAGACTTCAGCCTAATGGCTTTCCTTCAGTTCAGTTCAGTTCAGTTCAGTTCAGTCACTCAGTCGTGTCTGACTCTTTGCAACCCCATGAATCACAGCATGCCAGGCCTCCCTGTCCATCACCATCTCCCGAGTTCACTCAGATTCATGTCCATCAAGTCCATGATGCCATTCAGCCATCTCATCCTCGGTCGTCCCCTTCTCCTCCTGCCCCCAATCCCTCTCAGCATCAGAGTCTTTTCCAATGAGTCAACTCTTCACGTGAGGTGGCCAAAGTACTGCAGTTTCAGCTTTAGCATCATTCCTTCCAAAGAAATCCCAGGGTTGATCTCCTTCAGAATGGACTGGTTGGATCTCCTTGCAGTCCAAGGGACTCTCAAGAGTCTTCTGCAACACCACAGTTCAAAAGCATCAATTCTCTGGCGCTCAGCCTTCTTCACAGTCCAACTCTCATATCCATACATGACCACAGGAAAAACCATAGCCTTGACTAGATGGACCCTTGTTGGCAAAGTAATGTCTCTGCTTTTGAATGTACTATCTAGGTTGGTCATAACTTTTCTTCCAAGGAGTAAGCGTCTTTTAATTTCATGGCTGCAGTCACCATCTGCAGTGATTTTGGAGCCCCCCAAAATAAAGTCTGACACTGTTTCTACTGTTTCCCCATCTATTTGCCAGGAAGTGATGGGACCAGATGCCATGATCTTCGTTTTCTGAATGTTGAGCTTTAAGCCAACTTTTTCACTCTCTTCTTTCACTTTCATCAAGAGGCTTTTTAGCTCCTCTTCACTTTCTGCCTTAAGGGTGGTGTCATCTGCATATCTGAGGTTCTTGATATTTCTCCCGGCAATCTTGATTCCAGCTTGTGTTTCTTCCAGCCCAGCGTTTCTCATGATGTACTCTGCATATAAGTTAAATAAGCAGGGTGACAATATACAGCCTTGACGTACTCCTTTTCCTAATCGGAACCAGTCTGTTGTTCCATGTCCAGTTCTAACTGTTGCTTCCTGACATGCATACAGATTTCTCAAGAGGCAGGTCAGGTGGTCTGGTATTCCCATCTCTTTCAGAATTTTCCACAGTTTCTTGTGATCCACACAGTCAAAGGCTTTGGCATAGTCAATAAAGCAGAAATAGATGTTTTTCTGGAACTCTCTTGCTTTTTCGATGATCCAGTGGATGTTGGCAATTTGATCTCTGGTTCCTTTGCCCTTTCTAAAACCAGCTTGAACATCAGGGAGTTCACGGTTCATGTATTGCTGAAGCCTGGCTTGGAGAATTTTGAGCATTACTTTATTAGCATGTGAGATGAATGCTTTCCTTAGTTCCTTTTATTGTCTTGACTAACTGCTTTAGAATATTCTAATTATTTCCAGGATAAGCCCCTTTCTCATTACTATGTAAACTTTAGGTGGCCGGCTTCCTCAGAGTTACATGGGTAAATTATATAAAGTGTTAGAAATATCAAAGTAGCAAAGGGTTAAATAAAGGTCAGTGGACTTGACAACCTCAGTAACCTTCCCTTCTACTCTGAATGATGCTAGGATGAATGGATCTGTGAAGAGAAGCCCTTGTGAGTTGGGTTCATCTTGGAAGAGTACCTGAAACCAGAGAATCCTTCTGAGAGCCACAGTGACCAAAGTCTCTTTTCATGGTTCTCCATGCAACTAGGGAGCGGTGATGGTGAGAAACCCAATGGGGTTTAGAGTGAGGTTGTCTGTTGCCTATCTAATGTTCAGTCTCCCCATCTACCCTTAACATAAGCCCACCTCTGTTCAGAATCCAGTCCTCCCCACTGCAGCCCAAGGAGGTAGCAGATCGTACCTCCAGTTCCAAGGGCCTGATTGGTACCAGGGGTATCATGTTTATTTAACAAATATCAAGGCCAAGCCTCGATTATGGGCCAAGCCTTATTTTAGTTGAGTAAGAAAGTTCCAGATTCCTTACACAATGAAGTTGATGTCATAGTATATGTGGAAAGAAATGCACAAACAACAGAACAAAACACATGGTGATGAAAACTGAGGAGAATGGGGCCTCGGTAGGGCCAAAGGGGAATGCAGGGGACTGTGTTGGGAGTAGTTGTTATTTGAAAGGGTGTTTGTGGAAGGGCTCGATGTGATATGTTCTCCTTCCCTTGTCTTGCTTTAAAATGATGTCAGTTCTGCTAATGAAACCAGGGGGGAGTCTACAGGGGAAACTGTAGAAAAATGTTTCCACACAACAAAGATACAGAGACAAGAAGAGGCACTCTCTCCTTCCTCTGGATGTTGTAATTGGCTGTGATGCCAGGAAGTGCAGCAGAAACCTTATTCCAGCTTGATGACACCAAGAATGGCAGGGTGAAGAAAGAGAGAACAAAATTCGAACCTTGATTATTCTTCTGAGCCACAGAATTAACTAACCCTGAAGTCTTATCTGTGTCTGTGCTTTTTGTAATGTGAAGTAGTAATTTTTCATATTGTGTATGCCAGTTTAAATCAGGGTTTCTTTTACTTGCAGTTAAAAGTCATCCTAACTGATATAGAATGGATTCTCCTAGCTCTAATTAACTGAAATAAAGCAGTCTGCAAAATTTTAAGTAGAGAGGGGTAGGAAATTGTGACATTGCTTATTACATGGGCATTTTTTCTTGCAAACGATCTCAGATGTAAGTTTAGTAGAATTTGAAACAGTTGGCTAGAAAAAAGACTTCCTGTCAGAGCTCTCTTGCCCAAGACAATGACATAAGGGAATCCAGACACCATTCTTGGAAACCTCATATTCAGAGAATCGTGGCCCACCTAGCCTAATTTCCAACAAAGTATGGATAAAAGCTGCAGACGTGGAGGAGTGCACAGATGTGGGCAAAGACTAGTCCAGAATAAATAACCAATGTAGGGGCACTGGAGTGGCAGTGATGGTGGTTAAGCGGGAAAGTGACCACACAGGGTTTGGAGTGAGCCTTTCAAAAATTTCCTTTGTGACTGAGAGCTGGTAAGAACTACTGTCTCTGATTACATTGCCACAAGTTGCTGCCCATGGTGGGCAGACTAACAGACTCTACTTTTGTCCAAGATGTCTACCCCTGGAACCTGTGAGAATCTATGTTATGTAAACAAAAAAACATTTCTGCCAATGTGATTGTCAGTTCAATCGCTCAGTCGTGTCTGACTCTGACCCCATGGACTGCAGCAAGCCAGGCCTCCTTGTCCATACCAACTCACGGAGCTTGCTCAAACTCGTGTCTATCAAGTCGGTGATGCCATCCAACCATCTCATCCTCTGTTGCCACCTTCTCTGCCTGCCTTCAATCTTTCCCAGCATCAGGGTCTTTTCCAATGAGTCTGTTTTTTGCATCAGGTGGCCAAAGTATTGGAGTTTTGGCTTCAGCATCCATCCTGCTGATGAATATTCAGGACTGATTTCCTTTAGGATTGACAGGTTGGATCTTCTTGCAGTCCAAGAGACTCTCAAGAGTCTTCTCTATTAGTGTCAATAATGGAAAAAAAAGAGTCTTCTCCAACACCACAGTTCAAAAGCATCAATTCTTTGGCTCTCAGCTTTGTTTATAGTCCAACTCTCACATCCATACATGACTATGGAAAAACCATAGCTTTGACTAGACAGACCTTTTTCAGCAAAGTAATGTCTCTGCTTTTGAAAATGCTGTCTAGGTTGGTCGTAACTTTTCTTCCAAGGAGCAAGCGTCTTTTAATTTCATGGCTGAGATCACCATCTGCAGTGATTTTGGAGCCCCCCAAAATAAAGTTTCTCACTGTTTCCATTGTTTCCCCATCTATTTGCCATGAAGTAATGAGACTGGATGCCATGATCTTAGTTTTCTGAATATTGAGTTTTAAGCCAACTTTTTCACTCTCCTCTTTCACTTTCACCAAGAGGCTCTTTAGTTCTTCTTCACTTTCTGCCATAAGGGTGGTGTCATCTGCATATTTGGGGTTATTGATATTTCTCCCAGCAGTCTTGATTCCAGCTTGTGCTTCATCCAGCCTGGCATTTCGCATGATGTACTCTGCATGTAAGTTAAATAAGCAGGGTGATAATATACAGCCTTGACGTCCTCCTTTTCCTATTTGGAAGCAGTCTGTTGTTCCATGTCCAGTTTGAACTGTTGCTTCCTGACCTGCATACAGATTTATCAGGAGGCAGATCAGGTGGTCTGGGATTCCCATCTCTTTCAGAATTTTCCACCATCTGTTGTGATCCACACAGTCAAAGGCTTTGGCATAGTCAATAAAGCAGAAATAGATGTTTTTCTGGAACTCTCTTGCTTTTTTGATGATCCAACAGAAGTTGGCAATTTGATCTCTGGTTCCTCTGCCTCTTCTAAATCCAGCTTGAACATCTAGAAGTTCACAGTTCTTGTGGAAGCCTGGCTTGGAGACGTTTGAGCATTACTTTGTTAGTGTGTGAGATGAGTGCAACTGAGCATTCTTTGGCATTGCCTTTCTTCGGGATTGGAATGAAAACTGTCTTTTTCCAGTCCTGTGGTCACTACTGAGTTTTCCAAATTTGCTGCCATGACGAGTGCAGCACTTTAACAGCATGTACTTTCAGGGTTTGAAATGGCTTAACTGGGATTCCATCACCTCCATTAGCTTTATTTGTAGTAATGTTTGCTAAGGCCCACTTGACTTCACATTCCAGCATGGCTTATAGGTGAGTGAAACTATCTGGGTCATTAAGATCTTTTTTGTACAGTTCTTCTGTGCATTGTGCCACCTCTTCTTAATATCTTCTGCTTCTATGGGGTCCATACCATTTCTCTCTTTATTGTGCCCATCTTTGCATGAAATGTTTCCTTGGTATCCCTAATTTTCTTGAAGAGATCTCTAGACTTTCCTAGTCAATTGTTTTCCTCTATTTCTTTGCATTGATCACTGAGGAAAGCTTTCTTATCTCTCCTTGCTAGTCTTTGGAACTCTGCCTTCAAATGGGTATATCTTTTCTTTTCTCCTTTTCTTTAGACTCTTTTCTTTTCTCAGCTATTTGTAAGGCCTCCTCAGACAACCATATTGCCTTTTTTCATTTCCTTTTCTAGGGGTTGGTCTTGATAACCACCTCCTCTACAATGTCACAAACCTCCATCTATAGTTCTCTGGCACTCTGTCTATCAGATCTAATCCCTTGAATCTATTTGTCATTTCCACTGTATAATCATAAGGAATTTAATTTACATCGTACTGGAATGGTCTAGTGGTCTTCCCTACTTTCTTCAATTTAGGTCTGAATTTTGCATTAAGGAGTCTATGATCTGAGCCACAGTCAGCTCTAGATCTTGTTTTTGTTAACTGTATAGAGCTTCTCCATCTTCAATTGCAAAGAATATAATCAATCTGATTTCAGTATTGACCATCTGGTGATGTCCATGTGTAGAGTCTTCTCTTGTGTTGTTGGAAGAGGGTATTTGCTATGACCAGTTTTCCTCTTGGCAAAACTCTGTTAACACCTTCCCTGCTTCATTTTCTATTCCAAGGCCAAATTTGCCTGTTACACCAGGTATTTCTTGACTTCTTATTTTTGCATTCCAGTCCCCTATAATGAAAAGGACTTCTTCTTCTTCTTCTTTTTGGTGTTAGTTCTAGAAGGTCTTGTAGGTCTTCAGAGAACCATTCAACTTCAGCTTCTTCAGCATTAGTGGTTGGGGCATAGACTTGGATTACTGTGATATTGAATGGTTTGCCTTGGAAACAAACAGAGATCATTCTGTCATTTTTGAGACTGTACCCAAGTACTGCATTTTGGACTCTTCTGTTGACTATTAGGGCTATTCCATTTGTTCTAAGGGATTCTTGCCTGTGGTAGTAAATATAATGGTCATCTGAGTTAAATTAATCCATTCCAATTCATTTTAGTTCACTGATCCATAAAATGTTGATGTTCACTCTTGCCATCTCCTGTTTGAACACTTCCAGCTTACCTTCATTCATGGACCTAACATTCCCGGTTCCTATACAACATTGTTCTTTACAGCATCGGACTTTACTTCCATCACCAGTCACATCTACAGCTGGGAGTTGTTTTTGCTTTGGCTCTGTCTCTACATTCTTTCTGGAGTTATTTCTCCACTGATGTCCAGTAGCAAACTGGGCACCTACCAACCAGGGGAGTTCATCTTTCAGTGTCATATCTTTTTGCCTTTTCATACTGTTCATGGGGTTCTCAAGGCAAGAACGCCAAAGTGGTTTGCCATTCCCATCTTCAGAGGACCACATTTTGTCAGAGCTCTCCACCATGACCCATTCGTCTTGGTTGGCCCTACCTGGTATGGCTCATAATTTCATTAAGTTAGACAAGCTGTGGTCCATGGGATCAGTTTGACTAGTTTTCTGTGATTGTGGTTTTCATTCTGTCTGCACACTGAGAGATAAGTATAAGAGGCTTATGGCAGCTTCCTGATGGGAGAGGCTTCCTGATGGGAGAGGAAACTGGGTGTTGTTCTGATGGGCGGGGGCATGCTCAGTAAAACTTTAGTTTTCTGTTAATGGGCCGGGCTGTGTTCCCTCCCTGTTGTTTGACCTGAGACCAGACTGTGGTGGAGGTAATGAAGATGATTGAGTCCTTCTTCTAAAGTCCTGAGGCTTTCCTCGTGGCTCAGATGGTAAAGCATCTGCCTGCAGTGCAGGAGACCAGGTTCGATCCCTGGGTTGGGAAGATCCCCTGGAGAAGGAAATGGCAACCCACTCCAGTACTCTTGCCTGGAAAATTCCAAGGATGGAGGGGCCTGGTAGGCTACGTCCATGGGGTTGCAAAGAGTCGGACACGACTGAGTGACGTCACTTTCACTTTCTAAAGTCCTGTGCATGCACTGCCGTGCTCAATGCCCCCAACCCTGCAGCAGGCCACTGCTGACCCACACTTCCACTGAAGACTCCTGGACACTCACGGGCAAGTCTGGGTGTCTCTTGTGGGGTCACTGCTCCTTTCTCCTGGGTCCTGGTGCACACAAGGTTCTGTTTGTGCCTTCCAAGAGTCTGTTTCCCCCGGCCTGTGTAAGTTCCTACAGCTCTATGGTGAGTTAATGGTGACCTCCTCCAAGAGGGCTTATGCCACACCCATGCCTGCTGCACCCACTGTCCCTGCCCCTGTGGCAGGCCACTGCTGACCCGTACCTCCACAGGAGACACTCAAACACTCGAAGGCAGGTCTGGCTCAGTCTCTGTGGGGTCTCCTGGTGTGCACAAGGTTTTGTTCGAGCCTTCTGAGCATCTCTGGCAGGTATGGGGTTTGATTCTAAATGTGATTTCACCCCTCCTACCATCTTGCTGGGGATTCTCCTTTGCCCTTGTATGTGGGGTATCTTTTTTTGGTGGCATCCAACATTCTCCTGTTGATGGTTCAGCAGCGAGCTGTGATTTTGGAGTTCTCACAGGAGAAGATGAGTGCATGTCTTTCTACTCCTCCATCTTGATTAGGACAATCAGATGTGATTGATTGCAGATGTAATAAAAATGTGATTGCAGAGGCAATAAAAATTATGGCGATGGGAGATTACCCTGGATGATCTGGGTGCACATGTGCTAAATCACTTCAGTCGTGTCTGACTGCCACTCTATGGACTGCAGCCCACCAGGCTCCTCTGTCCATGGGATTCTCCAGGCAAGAATACTGAAGTGGGTTGCCATGTCCTTCTCAAATTATCAGGCTGGATCCAATCTCATCCCATGGACATTAAAGAGTGGAAATTTTCCAGCTGGGAAAATTTCAGCTGGGAAAAAATTTCCAGTGGGAAATTTTCCAGAGAAATGTGATGGAAATGCAGGGTGGAGTCTAACTCTGAGAGGGATTCAACCCATCTTGCTGGCTTTGATGATGGAGGAAGGGAGCCAGGAGCTAAGACATGTGGATGGCCTCTAGAAGCTGGGAATGGCCCTTAGCTGACAGTCAGCAAGGCCACAAGGATGTTATTCCTATAGCAGTGAGGAACTGAATTCTGCCAACAGTCTGAATGAGATGGAAAACAGTCTCCCCTGGAGGCACCAATAAATGAGCACAGCTCTGCCGACACCTCAATTGAATCTGGAGCCCCATTTCAAGCTTCTGACCCACAGAACTGTGAGATAAGAAAAGTGTGTGGCTATGAGCTTCTAAGTGTGTGGTCATTTGTTTTTGTCATTACAGCAATAGGAAATGAATACAGCCAGAGAGTAGAGAGCTGGGTCCTGGCTGGATGAGCATGGATTGAACCACTGGGGCTTGTGGAGGGAGAGGGAAGTGCAACTTTGCAGCAGCCCAGGTGAGCCAGAAGCAAGGGGGTCAGTCTGAGTGATGGGATAGAGAAGATATGGAAGGTGCTAATGACAGAGCAGGTATCTGGTCTATGTAACAAACTACCCCCAAACCTAGTGGCTGAAAACACCATCAGTTGCCTGTGGGTCAGTGCTTAGCATGGTCAGCTCCTTGGTCCTCCTGCTCAGGTCAGCTGCATCCTCCTGCACTGCTGGGCAGCTGCTGGTCAACGAGGTGGCTGCCTCTGGGGTTGACTTGCTTGCTGGGGTGATGACGGGACTGGCCATGTGTTTCTGACCATCCAGCAGATTAATGCAGACTTGCTCACAGGGTCACTGGCAGGGTCTCGAGAGCAGCAAGAGCCACTTTTTCAGCCTCTGCTTATGTCGTATTTTTCCTGTCTCACTGGCCTGAGGGAGTCACACGCTTGGCCCAGAGTCAGCATATTAGTCTGCTCAGGCTGTATCCACCCACAGACTGGGTGCTTTCAAGACAGAAATGTGTGTTCTCATAGTTTGGGAGCCTGCACCTTCAAGGTCAAGGTGCTGGCAGGCTTGGTCTCTTCTGAGGCCTCTCTCCTTGGCTTGCAGGTGGCCTCTTCACTTGGTCTTTTCTCTGCCTGTGCTCCCCTGGGGTCCTTTCTTCAGACAAGGAAACCAATCAGTTTGGATCAGGGCACCACCTTAACATAATCATTTTAACTCAGTCACCT
Organism: Capra hircus; assembly: GCF_001704415.2. Lineage (NCBI taxonomy): Eukaryota > Metazoa > Chordata > Mammalia > Artiodactyla > Bovidae > Capra > Capra hircus. Next base: position 83,610,507 of record NC_030819.1, on the reverse strand, counting down.
CTAGAGGCCTGATCTCCCAATATGATTACATTCTAGGTACTGAGGTTTGGAAAAGAGACAATTCAACTTGTAACAGTCAATATGGCAGCAGACTGCTCAGCAACAAGGCTAGTGGGAGGCTTGAACAGATGGGGGCACGGGGAATTAACTCTTAACAATCTATCACAGGTTACCAAAATGTGGGTGAGAAATGGAAAATTCATGATATTTCCCAGGGTCAGTTTTGTTTATGATAACAGTGTCTTAGAGAAGGTGGTCTGCAAACTCTGGCTGGGGGCTAAATCTGGCCCCCTCAATCATTTTTTTATTGGAGTGTAATTGCTTACAATGCTGTGCTGGTCTCTGCTCTAGAGCAGTGTGAGTCAGCTACATGTATACACATATCCCCTCCTCCTTAAACCTCCCATTCCAAATTATTTTTGTAAATAAAGTTTTATTGTAAACCGGCCACACTCACTCATTTGTGTCTAGTCTGTGTTGTGACTGGCTTCCTGCTACAATGGCTGAATGAGTAGTTGTGATAGAGACTGTGGGTGCTCAGTTGCCAAGTTGTGTCTGACTCTTTGCAACCCCATGAACTGTAGCCCACCAGGCTGTTTTTGCCCATGGAATTTTCCAGGTAACAATACTGGAGTGGGTTGCCATTTCCTTCTCCAGGATAGACACTGTACAGCCTGCTAACTTTTATGCCCTTTCACAGAACACATTTGCTGACTTGATTGTTGGAAAATTCTAAGAAAACCATGAGCTGAGTAGAAGGGTGAAGGAACCAGACAACCGACTGGCAGTCCCAGGAAGATGAAGGCACAATTTCCATTGCTGACTTCTGATGAACAAATTACCAGAGAAGCAACAGGTCTGGAACGGTTACAAGGAGAGGTCTTAATGCGCTGCTTGTGAGGTTGGCAGGAAGGCTTTCTTGGAGCTGTTTCACACAGTCTCGGCCACCCACCCATCTGCTGCCCACACGCTGTCGTCCTTTCAAGTGTCATCTAGAGATATCTACTTGTCAAACGCAGAGAACAAAGCAGGAGTCTTGGCCTTGTCAGGGATTTCCCCTCCTGTGATATTTCACACTAAGCCTCATTCACACCCAATGAGAAGGCAGGGCTGCTTTTAAAACCCATTTCACATTTTAAAACCGATTCTGTTAAGCATGACTTCAGCTGTCACTTCTTGTTATTTTTGGAGAAGTTTGATGCTCATAGGCTTGAAACATCCCATCCATTTGTTCAATGGACTTCTGATAACTGTCCCTGCCCACTGGCTATGAAGTCAACACCAATTATGCAGCTGACTGCCTTCACGATAGAACATTTGAGAACAGGCCACGATGCCTGGTTGCGCCTTACTACATCGGGCCACGTCGTGCTGAAAGGCCTTGAAAACTGGTGCCATTTTAGAGAGGGAACTGGGGAACGCATGAAAGCTGAGAGTAGGTGGAGGGCTGTCTGCATTGCAGACATGGTCTGCAACCCCGTTGGGATCAAGAGAAGTAGGCTTTTCAAATCCTTGCTACATGAGCCTTGTTATTGCCAAAATAGACCACTTGAGATGGAAGTACAGATGAATTTGCTGCTGATGACAGCTCACCAGGACCCTGCTCTCCATTCAGGTACATTGATATGCATATTTGCTCTACTGGAAAAGAAAAAAATCATCTCCTCTTCTACCCTGGGACGCTGCTTCTGTAGGATCGGAATCTGCTATTTTATACCCACCTGCTGCTCCAATATAAGCAGCCGCGATAGGCATCACGCTATGAAAAGCTCTGAGGAGCACCGTTGCCGTGCGAATTGCTGCCTTGCTCGGCTCTGCTTGGTGATTGCAAGATGGATTGCCAGATTAGCACAGGCACAAGGAGTTTGTATAAGGAACAGGGAGGGTGATTTTTCCCTGCTTCTCCCAGCAGCTATTTCTTACCAGTCCCTTTGCTTACTATAAAAAGCGAGGTATTTGTTAATGTCATCTCTTGGTGGAAATTCACAGGGCAGAATCACTGACTCAAGCCCAGAGTGACACTACTGTGTTTCTTCCTCCCCTTGGACTGCCAGACAAGGACTCTTGGGCTACTGGAAAAAGAGGCCACTTGCCTACGCCCCTGCCGGCTCGTGGAAGCTTCCAGCACAGTGGTTTGCTGTCCTTTGCTGTTTTATGTCATGTGCTAGCTAACTCAACATAGCTCCCATTCTCTAATGCAGAAGGTTGTTTTCAAACACGAAAAGCAAGTCGATGAAACAGGTAGAGGCACAGGCAGCCTGGAGGCATGGAAGCAGCCTGATTCTTCTCCTGGAGACTTGTGCAGCTTGTGTGGGTAATCTGTGTTAACATCTTGTCTTCAAGACGTTGACCTCACTTTGATTCAGCTGTTCTAGAAAAGAATTCATTTCTTCTCCATTTCAAAGCTGTTTATCTAGCTTAGAAAATAGCTGCTTTAAGCAGAAGCCTTTACACTTGTCTGGGTAAATTCAGTTCCAGTTTTTGCTTTGGCCACAAGTCAAAGATAACAGCTGTGCACGTGCGGGTTCATTGCGCTCTGCGTGCCTGCTGGCTGCATCACCAACCAGAGGGAATAACCAATAATTAGAACATTTTGGGTCATCTGGGAAAGAACAAAGTTTTCTCATGTCTGGAAAGGTGATGTGACCTTCCTCTGATTTTCCCGAATGAGGATCTGTCTGTGACTACAGGGGGAGCAGAATATACAAGCCTGGGCTCATGGCCGGCCACCGTGTTCTCCTCTTCCCAAAATATCACCTGATGAATGGAGGCTCAAAACTATATTTAATGTTTGTCAGCTCAACTTTAGCTCTGCAACAGGCCTGAGCCGTGGCAACAAGCAAAAGTCCTTGCGTATTCCTAACACATCAGCGTTTCTGATCATAATGATTTGTGACTCAGACCTTGAAAGCTGTGGGGTCTCTTCCTAGTTGAATCAATACAAGTTTACATAAATACATGTTTCTGTTTTCCTTTTCTTCTTGCTTCAGCATTCATGTTTCCTCGTGGGCAATAACAGACTCTGGGAAGGTAGGGAAAGGAGAAAAGGAGCAGATAGAGAGATGATTCAGAATAAATTATTTGGGTGGGTTCTCACTTCTTTCTTGATTACGACTTTTTTGTTTATTTCATTTATGAGAGGTAACGTGTTAGAATTTTTATTTGGAAAGGCAAAATGCATCCCATGTATTTACAGAACACGATCACTCAATTCTTACATCTGATTACAAGCTAAAGCCCTTCCTTCATGAGCTGCTTGCGTGTTGGGCTGTTTGGTGTGTGAGTACTTCTTACGGCAGCACTAGGTATCCCAAAGCATGAATCCAACAGGGGAGAAGAAACTGCTTTGCTCCAGATACAAAGAGCCAGGCGATCATTCCCTCTGCCTTCAAAATCTTATCCCATCCAGGAGACGATGTTGGCAAGAGATATGGTGGTAATTTTTTCCTTGATTTTATGCCACATATGGGAGAAACTTTCACTTCCACTCACATAATCAGAAGGACAGGGGAGAGGCCACCTTTTTGAAGACACTTGTGGTATGGTTCCTGTTACCAGCGCAGGTTCACTCTGCTGCAGGATGTGCCCTGGGCACACGGAGGCTGCAGCTCTCCTGACTGTGCTGTTTGTGGAACATACAATGCTAACTGACATCGCTGTGTGATCTGAAATTCACAGGACTGCCTCTGCTCAGGGTTGGGCAGGCGTGGGATGTGTCCACACTCATCGTATTGGTTAGAGGCAGCTCTGGGCACATTTGTGCTCTTGGTATCAGTTTGAACCCCAAATTCTCTACGTCAATCGTCCCTGACTTCCCTAGCCTGCAATCCTATTTCAATAAGAGAGGAAGAGTGGTTGTTCTTATTAGTTAAGGCAGATACATTTTCTGTGTCTGTGTTCATTTGGGTGAAACCCAGCTACCTAAAGATATTTGTGTGGACTACACACATATCTCCTATTTATTTCTTTAAGGATACTTTCAATGATATTTTATACTCAAGAGGAAAAAAGGGAACTAATTAGAAAGTGATATGCGTATATTGTATCCACTCTATTTAACCAGCACGTGACCGTTGAGATAGATTCTTGAGATGTAACCAAGATCGGGATTGATATTACTGGTTGGGAACAAGGAATCCTGCCTGAAAAACCACGATATGAAAATACCAATAGCTAGCCCTGATTGCTGAAATTATATACTCAGGGCACAGAGGATACCACCAAGTCATTTACAGGCTCTGCGTCTGGAGGGCTGTGCTGAGAGCAGCGAACTCCAAACAAGCCAGGACTCTAAATTTTTGTCCCACAATAGAACATGTAAGTTCAATGGGAGGAGACTGAGGACCACTCATCCTCCTGAAACAGGACACACATAGGCTGCCATGCTTCTGGGCCCCGTTTCCCGTCTACCTGGAGCGTCCCCCCAGGATTGAAGGAACAAAGGGAGGTGGGAGAGAGAATTCACTGAATCTCAGAGATGAATGTGCTTGCAAATGATTTCTGTGTGAAAATTTAGAATCTGGGGAAAGAGAGGAAAGTGTGCAGCAGGGGTTCTTTCCTCCTCAGCCCTTCTAGCAGTGGACTGATTGGTGTGAGAAATTACCTGTCCTGCTGAGGAGTGAGGTGTTGCAATGTAACTGGTCCTTCATGAGCCTCTGTTTCTGACGCACTGATCTTTACATCAGGAGGCCCTTCTGGTGGTTTTTCACGTGACCTTCCTCGGGTTAGCACATGGTGGGTGTGGTAAACAGATGGCTGGTCTCTATCCACTAATATGTAAAATCTGATTGTTTTTTATGCTGGTGCTTTTTCTCTTTTATTCCTCAGTGATTTTATCTCCTTCACTTCTGTCAATGCAACATGTATGCTCATTTCATGATGAAAGAGGGCCTCCATAATGTCTCCTTCTGCTGTGCGGACTTACAAGAGTTTAGTGACTTACATGAGTTTAGTGACTTCAGCTGCAATGCAGGAGACACAGGTTCAACCCCTTGGGTCAGGAAGATCCCTTGGTGAAGGAAATGGCAATCTATGTCAGCATTCTTACCTGGAAAAGCCATAGACAGTGGCCTGGTGGTGTCTTTGGTCATTTGGGTGAGTTGCTCAGTTTCCCTGAATATCTCCCAAGTGTACAAGACGTATACATGATATCAAATATGTGTTTGCATTTCTCCTGCTAATCTTCTGTCATGGGAGTTCTCAGCCAAGAACCTGGAAGAGTAGAGGGAAAATGTCCTCCTTCTTTAGAAATGAGCTATCTCTGAGCCCCAACAGGAGAACATGCTGGTGCAAGCATAGGGTGTGCATGTTGCCTATTTTGGTCTCATAGTGACATAGCTCTGCCCACTCCAAAGCTGGCAAATATTGTATAAATAATGGCCCACACTTACTAAACATATACTCTGGGCCAGACACTCTTTAGTGGCCTAACAGTTCATCCTCAGAACCCTATAAGGTAGATGCTAATATTACCTCCATGTTACAGAAGGGAAAACCGAGGCAGCTGTTGAGTAGCATAGAGGCTAAGGCCCCTATCAAAGGTCACAAAGCTTGTTAGCAGTGGAAGCGGGGTTTGCTCCGAGGCAGGCTGGCTTCCAAGTGATGCTCTTCATCACTTCTGCTTCTGCCTTTCAACCAGGCCTCCAGCCTGTCATTGGTGAGGCTGATGTTTGGGCTTGAGGCTGCTGTTTCTGTGCCTCTTCCCTTTCTTGGAAGGCAGGGAAGTCTCAGTTGTCACATTTTCTAGGAAGTGAGCAGAAATGCTTGCATTCCATCTTTTTCATGTAGCAAAGGAAAAATAGATCAGGCACATTTAGACAGGTGGCTGCATATCCTGCTATGGAGATAATCAAAGGGTGGTTCACAGAATTATAGTAAAAGCCTGGGTTTATACTCCACTCCTCCATATAACTAGCTGGCCATATACAGAACCACTCCAAGTCCTTGGCTTGTCAGCTATAAAACAGGTTTAATTTCTAGCTCATTGCATGATTGTGAGAATCAATGAAGCTGTTGTGTAGAAAGTGCTCATCAAGGTGCCTGGCTGTAGTAAGCTTTTAATGAAAGATGCTTTTATTAATTAAGATTATTAAGGCCCTGGTTGACTAAAAATCTAGCTGAGACTATCGCATCTTAACTCTACAGATGTTTTGAAGGCAGTATGATGTGGAGTATCTTAAATTAGCTTGGGACTTGCCGTGCTCTTATAGCCCTTTTCTTACTGAACACTGTTACACAGAAAGCACTGTGCTAAGTGCTTTTTGCATACTCTCTAATATTTACAACCAAGTGTCTTTTGGGCCTTGTCCATCTCTAGCCTTACTTCACTTTTCCAGACTGGGAAGGGGCAGAGGTGGGATCTGAATACAAGCTTCAAACCCTTACCATATATTTTGCTTGTGGTCTGAAGCAGCAACAAGGTAACTCCTTATGGAATCCAAGTCTTGGGGGCAGACCAATTAGACGCAAATTATTTTTTTTCCAAATTGAAGTATAGTTGATTTACAATGTTGTGTTAACTACGGCTGTATAGTAAAGTGATTCAGTTATACATATATATGCGCGTGTGCATGCTACGTTGCTTCAGTCGTGTCTGACTCTTTGCGACCCTAGGGACTATAGCCTGCCAGGCTCCTCTGTCTATGGAATTCCCCAGGCAAGAATGCTGGAGTGGGTTGTCATGCCCTCCTCTAGGGGATCTTCCCAACCCAGGGATTGAACCTGGGTCTCTTATGTCTCCTGCTTTGGCAGGTGGGTTCTTTACCATTAGTGCCACCTGGGAAGCTGCATACGTATATTATATATATGTGTGTGTGTGTAAAAAAATATATAATACATATATACATATATATGTGTTATATATATATATATTCTTTTTGAAATATTCTTTTCCATTTTGGTTTATCATATGGTATTCTTCTCTCAGTGTCATCAGTGCGTCTTGCTGTTTTTGTTCAGTCACTGAGTCATGTCCAAATCCTTGTGACCCCTGGACTGCAGCACGCCAGGCTTCCCTGTCCTTCACTGTCTCCCAGAGTTTGCTCAAACTCATGTCCATTGAGTTGGTGATGCTATTTAACCAAATCATCCTCTGCTACCCCTTCTCCTTTTGCCTTCAATCTTTCCCAGCATCAGGGTATTTTCTAAGGAATCAGCTCATCACATCAGATGGACAAAATATTGGAGATTCAGCTTCAGCATCCATCCTTCCAATGAGTATTCAGGATTTCTTTCCTTTAGGATGGACTGGTTTGATCTCCTTGCAGTCTAAGGGACTTTCAAGAGTCTTCTGCAACACCATAGCTCAAAAGCATCAATTCATCAGTGCTCATCCTTCTTTACGGTCCAACTCTCAAGTCTGTACATGACTACTGCAAAAACTATAGCTCTGACTATACAAATAGGATCTTTGTCTGCAAAGTAATATCTTTGCTTTTTAATATGCTGCCTAGGTTTGTCAAAGCTTTCTTTCCAAGAGCAAGTGTCTTTTAATTTAATTGGTTATCTGTATTTCTTCTTTGGAAGAATATCTATTTAGGTCTTCTTCCCATTTTTGGGTTGGGTTTTGTTGTTGAGTTGTATGAGCTATTTGCATATTTTGGAAATTAAACCATTGCCAATCACATTGTTTGCAAATATTTTCTCCTATTCCTTAGGTTATTTAATTAATTAATTTATTTGCTTCATTTATGGTTTCTTTTGCTGTGCAAAAACTTGTAAGTTTGATTAGGTTTCATTTGTTTATTTTTGTTTTTATTTCTATTGCCTTGGGTGACTGACCTGAGAAAACATTGATATGATTATGTTAGACAATGTCTTGCCTGTGTTCTCTTCTAGAAGCTTTATGGTGTCATGTCTTAAGTCTTTAAGCCATTTTGAGTTTATTTTTGTATATGGTGAGAGAGAGTGTATTCTAACTTCACTGATTTACATGTGTTTTACAACTTAGACACAAATTCTTGATAGCTAAGGGAACCTAACTCTTCTGACCTTTCTGAGTCTGTTTTTTCAACTAGAAAATGCAGTAAGATGCCGAATCCTGCACACTCCTTTTTAAGAAACAAATGAAAGAATTATCTGGGTCTGGCATGGGTGTTAGATAGGCCTGATTTGAACAAGACCTTCATTTCCCAGAGTATGACATCCTTGAAGCCGGATGGCTGGGGTGTCTGTTGTTGCCCCACATCAGGGAAGCTGAAAAATGGGTTTACTCAGGAACATGAAGGTACTTCAGGGAAAGGTGCTCAGTGGGCAAAACAGCAGGGTTCTCCCCAAATCATCTTTCACATTGCAAGGCATGACTAGGAGTATTCTAAATACAGAAGGCCATACCATCCATGATCAGCTGCCTCTTTCCAGAGGTGAACATGTTGCTTTTATGATGTGTGTGCACATGTGTTCTGTTGCTTCGGTGTGTCTGACTCTTTATGACCCTATAGACAGTAGCCCGCCAGGTTCCTCTGTCCATGGGGTTTTCCGGCCAAGAATACTGGAGTGGGTTTCTATGCCCCACTCCAGGGATCTTCCTGGCCCAGGGATCTTCCTGGCCCGGGGATCTTCCTGACCCGGGGGTCTTCCTGACCCGGGGATCTTCCTGACCCGGGGGTCTTCCTGGCCCGGGGATCTTCCTGACCCGGGGGTCTTCCTGACCCGGGGGTCTTCCTGACCCGGGGATCTTCCTGACCCAGGGATCGAACCTGTGTCTCCTGCATCTCCTGCAATACAGGCAGATTCTTTACCCGCTGAGCCACGTGAGACTCTAAATTAGCTTCTTCTAGTTCAGCAGTTAGAATCACGTGGTCGTGAAACTAAGGATGGGCTAGATCCAGAAAGAATAAGTTCAAGGTTAAAAAAAAGTGACTTTAGGGCAAGTGAAAACTTGGATACATTTGTAAAATATCACCCAAAGAGCCTGAGTTTTCTACTTGTTCAGCCTTTTTGATGCCATTACATGCATCATTTTGACAATAAGCATAAAAGGGTGATTTTGAGAAGGTGAAAATTTTGCTTCCTTGCAAGGAATTTTGCAGGTTGGATTTCAAATATGTAGGAAATGATTATTCATGTAATATTTAAAATAAAAATTTTAAGAGTGACTAAGGCAGTAATGAAAAATATCACAGTTCTCTAAATGTCACTTCATTCAGTAATGTACCTTGTCTGCTTTTCTTCTCAGCAAGTGGGAAAATGAAAAATGTCATGTACACGCAAGGTTGACAAATTGATTTTTCTTTGTGAGTACACATCTCTACTTTAAGGATCAGAAAGAAATATTTGTACTTTACAGGTTTAATGGTGAATTTATACCATTTGGCCCATTTAAAAATTGCTAAGAAGAGCACAGAGTAAGACATCAATATTTCTGTGATGTTTCAATATTTACTGGCAATGCTTTCTTAAGTATTACCTGCTCCAGTGAAGCCAAATTCAGAAGGTAAATTGTAATTTTCAGGCATTATTATTTACTTTCAGCATTTCTGGACAGAAAATGTTAAAATACTTCAAAACGACTTGATATATAATTTTTGCTCTTTCAGAAATGGCTTGATATGTAATTTTTGTTCTTTCTTCACTCAGAATTCCAAAATCCACAAAAGATCTTTGCTCTAAACTCTGCTCCTGTGAGAACCCACAGCCCTCAGAATAAATATCCAATATATAATTTTCCTCCTGAGGCCATCTGTAAGATGATTTCCCAAAGGAACAACAACAACAAAAAATTGCTTTTAAACAAAGGATAAACATGGAGTTTTGAAAACTCTGATTAAACTTCTTTGAAAGTTTTAAGCTGAGGCGAAAGGGGATGAGTGAGGCTGAAATAGAACTCGTCTTGCCAGCAGCATCATAGAGCATTTGGTCTCTTGCCCACGGTGATCTATTAGGGGAGCAAGTTCATGTCATTGTGCCTGATCTTCAGAAACCTGGCTTCAAATCCTGATTTTACTCACAATTGAAGATGAGACTGGTGGTCAGCCTCGTTTGACAGGATTGTCAGCCTGCACTCAGGAAAATGGTCGTATGGACACACAGGGAGTGTGAACTTGCAGGTCAGGGACTCCAGTGTGTGTCAGTTGAGTTTTTATCTGCAATGGGCCTGGGATGTGTGTAGCTGTGGCTCCTGACCCTCTCAGTGGGAAGCTTATTAAGCTGCCTGACAAAGGAGGATAATACAGTCCTAAAAACATCCTCCGAAGGGAGCTTTTGTTCTTTCTTCTTTTTCTTTTTTTCTGGGGTCGAAGCTTAAGAGAATGACTAATTATTAAAATTTTGGAAAAGAAATAGCTCTGGGACTTGGAATATCTGTGTAAAATCTTAAAGGCAGCCAATTTTGCTTCTTGGCATTTACTTGCCTCATACAGCTTATAAATAGTTTCCATGTGGTTGCTGCTTCAGTACAGACCTCTGATAAGACCACGGGGAAATTAGTTTTGTAGAAGTCTGTCAGTCTGGGGATAATGGGGATGCCTAAGTGAAATTTTTAAGAAAGATTTTTTACAAGAATTTCCTTCTAGAGAAGGAAGGTTATTTGCTAACTTTTGCGGAGACCAATAGGAAAAACAGAAGATTTAAAATGATCAATTTTATAATTTGGGATTAGACAAAAAAACCAATTAATGTCATTAATTTCAGTGTTGAATTTAAGAGAAGAGTGATAAAAAAAATATAGGACTTTAGTTTAAGGATTTGTTATCCTGGAATCTCTATTCCCATACAATGAGGCCACCTCTTACCTGTGGATGATTATATATTTCCTACGAGAGGGAGATGATGGACCTCACCATGGCCAGTATCTTAGGAAAATGCATGCCATTCGCTCAGCGGTGGGAAGGGAACATGGAGCTGTCTGATTGGAATACAATCCTAGTGGACCTTTTTTGGTAGAGAGCAAGGCTACTTCAGACAGATGGTCTCTTTCTCCCAGATAAAGGTCATGTCATTCATAGAAAAGAAGGTATTATCTGGAATAAATTATGGTTTACCACCTATCTTGATACATATTGAATGGAGAAGGAGCTCATGATATTGACTTTTATTTACCATAACCTTTTAAAACATTTACTAAGGGCCAAGCACTATTCTAAAGACCATACAAATATTAACTCACTTACTCCTCATGACAATCCTAGGATGTAGATGCTATCAGTTCAATTCAGTTGCTCAGTCGTGTCTGCCTCTGCGACCCCATGATCCGCAGCATGCCAGGCCACCCTGTCCGTTACCAACTCCCGGAGTCCACCCAAACCATGTCCATTGAGTCGGTGATGCCATCCAACCATCTCATCCTCTGTTGTCCCCTTCTCCTCCTGCCCTCAATTTTTCCCAGCACCAGGGTCTTTTCAAATGAGTCAGCTCTTTTTTATTTTTTATTTATTATTATTATTATTTTTTGAGTCAGCTCTTTGAATCAGGTGGCCAAAGTACTGGAGTTTCAGCTTCAACATCCATCCTTCCAATGAACAACCAGGACTGATCTCCTTTAGGTTGGACTGGTTGGATCTCCTTGCAGTCCAAGGGACTCTCAAGAGTCTTCTCCAACACCACAGTTCAAAAGGATCAATTCTTCTGCACTCAGCTTTCTTCACAGTCCAACTCTCACATCCATACATGATCACTGGAAAAACCATAGCCTTGACTAGACTTTATTGGCAAAGTAATGTCTCTGCTTTTGAATATGCTATCTAGGTTGGTCATAACTTTCCTTCCAAGGAGTAAGTGTCTTTTAATTTCATGGCTGCAGTCACCATCTGCAGTGATTTTGAAGCCCCCAAAATAAAGTCAGCCAATGTTTCCCCATCTATTTCCCATGAAGTGATGGGACCGGATGCCATGATCTTCGTTTTCTGAATGTTGAGATTTAAGCCAACTTTTTCACTCTCCTCTTTCACTTTCATCAAGAGGCTCTTTAGTTCCTCTTCACGTTCTGCCATAAGGGTGGTGTCATCTGCATATTTGAGGTTATTGATATTTCTCCTGACAATCTTGATTCCAGCTTGTGCTTCTTCCAGCCCAGCGTTTCTCATGATGTACTCTGCATAGAAGTTAAATAAGCAGGGTGACAATATACAGCCTTGATGTGCTCCTTTTCCTATTTGGAACTAGTCTGTTGTTCCATGTCCAGTTTTAACTGTTGCTTCCTGACCTGCATACAGGTTTCTCAGGAGGCAGGTAGATGTTATGATTATCCCCATTTCCCAAACAAGGAACCTGTGGCACAGAAAGGTTGAGTCGAAGGTCCAGCATGTGGTAGATGGGGAGCCAGGTTCAGATCCGGACAGTCCATCCAGCTCTGTGGACCTTGCTCATTCTAAACTACTTGACAGTGATGCGTCCTGACTAACTAGTGAAAGTGTTAATTGCTCAGCTGTGTCTGTTTGTGACCTCATGGACTGTAGCCCACTAGGCGACTCTGTCCATGGGCTTCTCCAGGCAAGAATACTGGAGTGGGTTGCTATTCTCTTCTCCAGGGGATCTTCCTGACCCAGGGATTGAACCTGGGTCTCCAGCATTGCAGGTAGATTCTTTATCATCTGAATCACCAGAGAAGCCCATTTTATATATAGTAGGGTGTATGTTTTAACCCCAAACTCCTAATTTATGCCCCCCCCACTCCTCCATCCCTGCTATCCCCTTGGTAACCATGTTTGTTTTATTTGTCTGTTTCTGTTTTGTAAATAAGTTCCTTTGTATCATTCTTTTTTTAAGATTCCACATGCAACTAATACTATATGATATTTGTCTTTTGGTCTCAGAGCTGATTAACCCTGCTTGGTTATCTTCAGCTCTACTGAAATTCTCCATCAGAATGAACTCCTAAGAACTGACTTTTGGACAGATTTCTCCCTAACAGGTCAAGAAGCTTTTTCTGACCCTTCATGAGTAGCCATCCCTATATTGATTTGTAGAATAAACCTGGATTAAAATGGCCCTTTCTTCGATTGGCTCCCTCACATTATGTAAGCTTGTGAGACAGGCCATATGCCTTATTTGTCTTCTCGAAGCCCCTCCCTAGCAAAGCCCCTGCTCTGCAGGAGGTGCTCACAGGGATTTAGAGAGGTTTTGACTACATCGCATCAGCCGATGTTTGCAGTCTGATTTCTGAGGACTTCTGGGCTGTGCCAGTGAACAAAGACTGTCTCCTCTTACCACAAAGAATAGAGTTTGTGACTGATTTTAAGAAGTTAAGAAGTGGCTTTACTTGTGGCATTACTTGTCAAACAAAATTTAATGACTATTAGAGATCTTGAAATAGAAATGAGGAAAAATGGAATTTTTCTTGGGGAGAAACTCCTCAAATAGCTGTTAAACATCAATTTCACAGAAGAAATTAGAGGGATCTAATTGCTTCTGGACCCATTTTGCCGACACTAAGGTGCCTTAAAAAATGAAAATAGTGCCAAACAAGAGGTTATTATGAACATAGAAAAAGTGGTTTTAGAGAATAAACGTTTCCTCCTACTTGTCCTGCTTGTCATCTGATGTATCTAGATCACAGACCATGGCATAGTGATGAACGTCCCTTGACCGAAAGTCCAACATTTCCCAAATAATCTAAGTACAGAGTCTAACCTCTTGGCCCTCTCCCAACATGCCTACTCACTCTAATCATCTCTGGGCCCCAGAGTCTCCCAAGTCCCACCTCCTCGTCATCTGAGGTGATTTTCAGTCTTTATGTGGTTGTCCCTTGTTCCCCTCCCACATGAGTGTGTGCATGCATGCACGTGCACACACGCGGAGTGGAGAGATTTTATCTTCTTGCAGCTTTTTCTCTCGTCTCGTCTCCGCAATTTCATAGTAAAGATCAGAAGATAGCAGGGCTGTTTTGTGGAGGGAGGAGATAGTTGGGGATTAAAATTGGCTACCCCTCGCCTTCCAGCTGCGTGGCATTTTCTTATCTGCTTGTAGGGGAAGGTTAAAGTTTGCTCAGCTAGTAAGGAGTTATTTTCAGGATTTGCCAACAGGCGTCGTTTAGACTGTTTGCTGAAGCAGAGGAGATTATAAGTAACCTAGGGAGGGTGTTTGTAGTACTGACCTCTAAGCAGGGATGCACAGGATAGCTGTGGCCTGCCCTTGAGGTTTCTAGGGCTAGGCTATTTCAACATCTGGTGGGGACCTCACTGTTTAAGAAATAAACTAAAACTTTGAGAATGACTGCATCCTTGACAAGAAGTATTCTTTTCCAAGGAGGAAGGCTGCAGCTGTCTAACAATGAATTACAACACTCCACAACTGTATGGGCAGAAAATGAGGAAGATTATTCTGGGTATCACAAAACGAGTGTTTGGGGAATGTGGGAGGGTGTGAGTTGCTACAGACTATTCTGGAATTAGGGCATTGGGCCTGCCTGATTAATTTTTATCTCATATTACAGGGTTCTTGGCTATCAGATTTCAGATAACATTAGAAGGGTTTGAACCATCTAAAATCACACGGCATGGTTACATAGATTCCAGATCTATTCATTAGAGTGAAAAATACGTCTACTTTTGGCAGCAAGCAGATTTCCCTTCATCTTCCCATTTGATGAATAAATGGCATTTTAAAAATTAATGTCCGAGTTACATCAAAGTGAAATGTGATAGAGCTATGACTACTGGGGTATCATTTAATAATTATTATTCCAGAAGACAACTGGTCATATTTTTGTGAAGAATGTGTTCACTGAATAACTGCTTCTCAAATGGCCATGTTGTGTGTCCTCCACATTGCTTCACAAAGTTGTATTTACCAGGCACAGCTAAAGTCAGACTACTCCCCTTCTTTAGAAACTTTCAATGGATCCCCACAATCCTCGGCAATGTTTCTCAAATCTTCATGTGCAAAAATTCACCTGGGGTTCTTAAAAAATTGTAGATCCTGGTGTGATTTGTCTGGGGCGGGGGGGGGGCTGAGCTTTTGAACATCTAACAAATTTCTCCTGGTCTCTCAAATGCACCTTTTTTTTTTTTTTGGCTTCATCACATGACTTGCAGGATCTTAGCTTCCCGCCCATGGGTTGAACCCAGGCCCTGGGCAGGGAGAGCGCCAAGTCCTACCCGCTGGACTGCCAGGGAATCCCCTCAACTGCGCTCTGAGCAGCGAGGGTCTGTAGGAGAAGTCTGATGATGATGACAGTGCACTAGGCTTCCAGTATCTTCCCAGGCTGATTGCCCTTCCTGCTCTAACTTCCCACAGTCACGCTACTGTTCAACCTTCCCAGGCTATCCTTGTTTCTCGGATGCATACGTGCTCTCTTTAGTGCTTTTGGGATGTCAGCCCCCGTCCATGTTTTACTTGCCTTTCTTTATCCGAAGAACTCCCATTCTCTACAACCCCTTCTCAGCTTGTCTCTACCCTTCCCACTCATTAGCATCATTCTTTCCCTGACCTGCTCTCCTCTTGCATTTTGTTTGGAGATCGATTTTGCGACTTACTGCTGTCTGCCAGCCCATATATATTAGGTGTGTATCTGTCCTTCCCTATGAACTGTGAACCTCTGGTGGACAGCTATCTCATGCTACACATCTCTGCTTCTTCTGCAGTATTTTGAACAATTCCTACATAGAGCAGGTACCAATAAAAGTTTGCTGGAATTGAATAAAGCTCAGAAATTGTGTGAAATCACCCCTCTAGATGGGTTCCTCTTGAAAAGTTGAAACTCACTGGCTTTCAGAGGAACCGCTTCAGTGTTCTTTCCTGAGAAGATATGTCTTACTCCTCGGTAATTAGGAATCTCTCCTGGGTGGTTTTTGAAAAAGGTTTTGATTTGGAGGATCTGTGAGTGTGACTATGTGGGCTAAGCTTCTTCAAGGGGCAACCCAGCTGAGAATCACAAAAGAAAGCTGAGGCTGCTTCCTTTGCCTATCATACAAACTGGCTTTTCCTTGTGCTAATGAGAGCTGCTTGTGTTGACTGTCTAACAGGAAGTACCTTAATCCTTTTTCAATCGACTTCTAAAATTAGCTTTATTTTGTCCTTCCCAAAGAATGATGAGATGTGTCACATTTTCACTTTCAGGGGGCTTGACTGGAGAATTGGTGGTCCTTGCCTAGAGTATGGGAGGACATTCCTAGCTGGGCAATATTAATGAACAAGCTTTTTGAATCAGAGTGAGCTGGGCTCTAATTTTGATACTGTAACATGTTAACTTTGTTATCTTGAACACAAACAATATTTAGCCAATTTGAGCCTCATTTTTCTCATCTCCTGATAGGGTAAATCATACCCACCAGCAGGATTATTTATATCAAATGGAAGAATGTGTGTAAACTGGCCCCACAACAAATAGTGGTAGGTGTTATTGCAATCAATTTTCAGACATCACTGGTCATTTTTTACCAGTTAGAGTCCATCATCCATGTTTATTAATCACATCTCAACTATTAAAAGTTGGGAATGAGAGAGGGTCTTTGTTTGTTGCTGTTTGTTTGGTTTTGGCAATGCTGCCCAGCTTGTGGAATCTTGCTTCCCGGACCAGTGATTGAACCTGAGTCCTGAGCAGTGAGAGCACCAAGTCCTGACCACTGGACAAAAAGGGAATTCCCAGAGAGGGGTTCTGGACTTTAGCATCCAAAGTCCTGCTTCTTTTTCTAGAGCTCTGGTCACTGTGTTGAGGCCAGCCACTGGCCTCTGCTAGTGGCAGAAGGAATAACTTCGTTGGTGATGTGATTTCATTCCAAGTCCATAGACACTGCGACTTGGGACTTATTAAAATAATGGTCTCAGTGAAGCTTGCAGTCATAGTGAATAATATTCCAAGTTAGGAAGCTTCTGTTTTGGATGTAGAAGGAAAGTTGCCCAAGCAGCAAAGTCTGCTTTCCCCGTTTATCTTGGCCCAGGTGGTAGATTTTTGTACAGGGCTGACTTGCATTAATAAGCATCAGCACAGTGGTGGTGGAAACATGTCCAGGCCTTGCCCATCAGTTTCCATTTTCATATTTCTTGCATAGGTTGGAGATGTGGAAGGACAGCATGAATTCAATTTAACAGTCCACTAAGTTTCAAAGAAATGATCACATCTCTGAATCTAAGTGTTTTAAATAAGATTTTTCAGATGGTAAGAAAAGACAAATCCCTTGTTTAGCAAACAGAAGCAGTTTAAACATTAATCATCCACCAGACATTAAGTGTAATCAAAGGTTCCATTTTAGTTCAAGTATAACTTATGTTCCCCAATTAATTACTTACAGGACTATGCAGTTTGCATTTTTAAATGAATGTTCTGCTTCCCAGATGCCTTCTTGTAGGAATGCTGTGACCCTTCATGGAGAGGCTGGTTCTCTTATCACAGTGTTTTCCAGGCCTCTTGGGGTGTGAAAAGATATAGTTTAAGTACCACCTGCCATATTGGACCCAATAAGGAATCTGTGAAGTTGGAATACAGTTTTGACACTTAAGTAGGTTACATTCTTGGCAAAGAGACTGTGAGTTGAGATGATGTAATTCAAATATGATTTTTTCCAGAGAAGCATTATTATAATGGAGCTATTTTCTTGACAAAGGGTCAAGTCTTAGTGGATTTGCAGGAATGAGGCTATCACACTAGTAAGGAACCTCAAAGTAATCTGGGTCAGCTCTCTTTCTTGAGTCAGAGAAATGCTTTTCTCACTTTTCAGATGAAACAAGTGAAATTTATTTAAAGGCTCAGTGTTCTGCTAATATGCCAATTAGGGGTGGGGTTTTGGAGGGTGGAAAAAGGATCTAGAACAGCACTGTCCAACAGAACTTTCTGCAGTGATAAAAATGTCCTGTGTATATCTGCATTGCTTAACACAGCGATGGTTAGCCACATGTGGCTACTGAGCACTTGAAACATGGCTAGTACGACTAGAAAACAGAATTTTCAATTTTATACAATTTTACATTATTTAAATTTAAATATAACTAGCCATATGTGGCTAGCACAGGTAAACCCATGCTAATTTTATGCATTTTGAAAGGCAAGAGCTAGGTAGCAAAACGAAAGCACAGCCAAGAGAATAAAATCTGATGATATATCCACCTTGCTGACTGAACTGGTTATTTCATAATGAAGTTTAAGGATCATCAATCTGCTGGTCAATACCAAGGAATGTTAGTGGTTTATAACATGGTAAAGTCTCAGAGCCATTTAAACATTTTTATTGCACAAGAGAGAAAAAGCATAAAGAGAATGCTAAGGGCATGGGCGAGTATGGAATAAAACTTTTAGACTTAGGACAAGAAACAAATGGCATATCTCAGAACAGAGTTCTGAGATTTTAAAGATGGATTTCCTAAGGACAGTGGAGAGAGTTTCTGTGAAAAATTATGGAATTTGTTTTTAAAAAACTATACGTGGTTTGATTGTGGCTGACCATAGGTTGGAGGCAAAAATTACACTTCTTATAATTCCTGTCACTAATTGATTTTACTTTCAATTTTAACATATATCTACCTTAAAAAAATTGTAATAAAAATTACATGAGATCTAATGTCTTAAATTTTTGATTGTACACTACAGTATTGCAGTAACTATAAGCACAATGTTGTACAGAAGATCACTAGAGTTTTTCTATCTTGCCTGACTGAAATATTACACTTACTGAACAGCAGCTTCCAGTTTCCCTCTTCTCCCAGCCCTGAAACCACCATTCTACTTTCTGCATGGAATCATGCAGTATTCACCCTTCTGGAATTTGCTTATTTCCATCAGCATCAGGTCAGGTCAGTTCAGTTCAGTCGCTCAGTTGTGTCTGACTCCTTGCGACCCCATGAATCGCAGCACGCCAGGCCTCCCTGTCCATCACCGTCTCCCGGAGTTCACTCAGACTCACGTCCATCAGCATAATGTCTTCAAATTTCATTCATGTTGTAGTGTATGACAGGATTTCCTTGCTTTTTAAGGCTGAATAATATCCTATTGTATTCACAAAATCTTCATTCATTCATCAGTCAGTGGACATCTAGCTTGTTTCTACTTCTTGGTCATTATAAACAATGCTGTAATAAATGTGGGTGTGAATACATCTCTTGAAGATTCTGATTTCAGCTTTTTTTTGTGTGTGGGGGGATAAAATACCCAGAAGTGGTTACTGGATCATATAGTAGTTCTCTTTTTCACTCTTTGAAGAACACCCATACTGTTCTCCACCATGGCTGCACCATTTTACATTCCTATTAGCAACAGGAATTGCTGATAGAAATTCTCCACATACTGACCCACACTTGTTATTTTATGTCTTATTTATTTATTTTTATAATGGCCATCTTAACAGGTATGAAATGATATCTCATTGTGGTATTGATTTGCATTTCTCTGATTAGTGATGTTGAATATCTTTTCATACACTTGGTTATATGTATGCCTTTTTATGGATAAATGTCTATTTAAACCTTTTGCCCATTTTTAAATCCAATTATTTGTTTTCTCTTTTCTAATGAATTATAGGAGTTCTTCAAATATTTTGGTCATTAATCCTTTCAGAGACTTAGAGTTTGCAAAAATTTTCTCCAATTACACAGATTGTCTTTCTATTCTTTTTTTTTTATTATTATTTTCTTTACTTTGCAGAGTTTTGTGTTTGATACAGTCCTGCTTATTTAATTTTATTTTGTTTTCTGTGCTTTTTGGTGTTATATCCATTGCCAAGACCAACATCAGGAAGCTTTGCCTTTATGTTTTCTTCTAGGAATTTTACAATTTTAGATCTTACATTTAAGTCTTTTATCCATTTGAGTTGGTTTTTGTGTATGGTATCAAATAAAGATCCATTTTCATCCTTTTGTGTGTAAATATCCATTTTTCTCAATACCTTTTGAAAAAAATAATGCATCATATATTATTGTCTAAAATAATTGTATATTGATATTCTCGGCACCAGTGTTGAAGATCAGTTGATCATATATGTATAGGTTTATTTCTAGATTCTCTATTCTGTTCCATTCATCTATGTCTGTCTATAGGCTAGTACCATACAGTTTCAGTCACTGTAGTTTTGTGACATATTTTGAAATAAAAAATTGTGAGGCCTTCAGCTTTACTCTTTTTTAATATTGTTTTGGCTATTTAGAATCTTCTGTGGTTCCATATGCATTTTAAGATTCCCCCTGCCCCCACCACCCCATTTCCATGGAAAAACCCTTGGGTTTTGATAGAAATTGAATTGAATCTGTAGATCAAATACTACTTAGGTTAGTATGGACATTTTAATAATGTTAAATCTTCCAGTCATTGGATACGGGAGGCCTTTCAATTTATTTGTGTCTTCTTTAATTTCTTTCAGCAATGTTTTGTGGCTTTCAGTGTACAGGTTTTACACATCCTTGGTTAAGTGTAGTCCTAAGTATTTTATTCATTTTGATACTACTGTCAATAGAATAGTTTTGCTAACTTCATTTTGGATTATGTATTGCTAGTGTATAGAAACGTAATTGACTGTTGATTTTGTAGCTTACCAGTTTGCTGTGTTAATTTATTTGTCCTAATTTGTGTGTGTGTGGAATCTTTAGGATTTTCTATGTGTGACATTATTTCATCTACGAAAAAAAGTCAAGACAAGACGTAGTGACTGAACAATAACATCTGTGAACTGAGATGATTTTACATCTTCTTTTCTGATATGGCTGCCTTTTGTTTGTTTTTCTTCACTGATATCTGGCTAGGACTTCTAGTACTATGTTGGATAGAGTGGGCATCCTTGTTTTGTTCCTGATCTTAGAAGAAAAGCTTTGAGCTTTTCTTTTTTATATATAATGTTACTTACGGATTTTTCATGTATGGCTTTTATAATGTTGAAGTATAATCCTTCTATTCTTAGTTTATTGAGTCTTTTTAGGATGAAAGAGTGTCAGATTTTGTCAAATGCTTTTTCCGTATCTATTAAGATAATTATGTGATTTTTAGTCTTCATTCTGTTAATATGATGTATCTTTCACATTGATTCATTTCCATATGTTGAAACATACTTATATCCCAAGGATAAATCCTACTTGGTCATAATGTATGATTCTTTTAAGGTGTGTTGAATTTGATATGGTAGTCTTTTGTTGAGGGTTAAAAAAATATATATTCATCCAGAATATTGGCTTCAAAGTGTCTTTTCTTTGGCATTAGTGGTTGGGGCATAGATTTGGATGACTGTGAAGTTGAATGGTTTTCCTTGGAAACCAATCAAGATTGTTCTGTCATTTTTGAGATTGCAACCAAAGTACTGCATTTTGGACTCTTGTTGACCATGAGAGCTACTCCATTTCTCCTAAGGGGTTGTTGCCCACACTAGTAGATATAATGGTCATCTGAAATAAATTTGCCCATTCTCATCCATTTTCGTTCACTGATTCCTAAAATGTTGATGTTCACTCTTACCGTCGCTTGCTTGACCACATCCGATTTACCTTGACTCATGGACCTAACGTTCCAGGTTCCTATGCAGTATTTTTCTATACAGTATCAGATTTTTACTTTCACCACCAGTCACATCCACAACTGAGCATTGCTCCCACTTTGGCCCAGGCTCTTCATTCTTTCTGAAATTATTTCTCTCCTCTTCCCCAGTAGTATTTTGGACACCTCCTACCTGGGGGGCTCATCTTCTGGTGTCATGTCTTTTTGACTTTTCGTATTGTTCATGGGGTTATTGAGGCAAGAATACTGAAGTAGTTTGCCATTCCCTTCTACAGTGAACCATGTTTTGTCAGAACTCTCCACCATGACCCATACATCTTGGGTGGCCCTGCACCACATGGCTCATTGCTTCCTTGTGTTACACAGCTGTGATCCATGTGTTCATTTTGGTTAGTTTTCTGTGATTGTTGTTTTCATGCTTGAGGCTGTGGGATTGTAGTTCTTGCTTCTATATAAAAATAGATGCTTTCAACTTGTAGTGCTAGAGAATACTCTTGAGAGTCCTCTGGACAGCAAGAAGATCAAACCAGTCAATCCTAAAGGAAATCAACCTTGACTATTCATTGGTAGGTCTGATGCTGAAGCTGAAGCTCCAATACTTTGGCCACCTGATGTGAAGAGCTGACCTATTGGAAAAGATCCTGATGCTGGGAAAAATTAAGAGCAGGATGAAAAGGGGAAGACAGAGGATTAGATTCTCGGATGGCATCACCAACTCAATGGACATAAGTTTGAGCAAACTTTGGGACACAGTGAAGGACAGGGTAGCCTGGGATGCTGTAGTCCATAGGGCTGCAAAGATTTGGTTATTGGGTGGCAAAGATTTGGACTTGACTTAGTGACTGAATAACAACAAAAAGTGTCTTTTCTGGCTTAATATCAGTATTAGCTGCACTTGTTAAATGAGTTTAGGTGTGCTCTGTTCAATATTTTGAAGAATTTGAAAAAAAATTGGTGTTAATTTGCCTTTAATTATTTGGTAGACTTTACCAGTGAAGTCATCTGGTGTTGGACTTTTCTTTGACTACTGATTCAGTCTTCTTACTAGTTATGTGTAAATTTGGATTCTCTATTTCTTCATGAGTCAGTCTTGGTAGATTGCATGTTTCTAGAAGTTTATCCATTTCTTCAAGGTCATCCAATTTGTTGAAGTATAATTGTTTATAGTTGTCTTAGCATCATTTTTATTTCTGTGGCATCAGTTTATATCTTTTCTTTCATTTCTGATTTTGTTTATTCTAATCTTCTCTTTTTCTGGGTCAGTTTAGCTAAAAGTTGGTCAATTTTTTTTTAAACAACTCTTAGCTGTGTTGACTTCTTCTGTTTTTTTTCTATTTTCCATTTCTGCTCTAATCTTTGGTATTTCTTTCCTTCTGCCAACTTTAAGCTTAGTTTGTTCTTATAATTATCTGAGTTGTAAAATTGGGTTATATATTTGAGATTGTTGTTTCTTTTTTACTGCATACCTTTATCCCTATAAACTTCCTTCTTGGTACTGCTTTTGCCATATCCCATACATTTTATTATGCTGCATTTTTTTCTTGAGAGATTTTAAAATTTCCCTTTTGATTTCTTCTTTATCCCAGTGTACAAGGGTGTGTTGCTTAATTTCCTCATACTATAGATTTTCCAGTTTCCTATCTGTTATTGGTTTTCATTGTAGTTGGAAAGATATTTGCTATGATTTCAACCTTCTTAAATTTGTTAAGACTTGTCTTGTGACCTAACATGTGATCTCCTCTAGAAGCACTCCATGTGTGATTGAGAAGACTATATATTTTGTTGCTGTTTGTTGAAGTGCTGTATATATGCCTTTAGGCCCATTTGACCTTTAGTGTTACTCAAGTCTGTTTCCTCATTAATCTTCTGTTTGGATATTTTACCCCTTATTGAAAGTGGGCTATGGACAGCTCCTACTATTATCGAGCTGCTATCTATTTCTCTCTTCAGTTCTGTCAATGTTTGTTTTATGTATTTAGGTATATCCACCTCTGATGTTGAGTTATCTCTGATGTTATGTTAATATATTGTTATGTGTTCTTGTGAAGAAGATATATCAGTCTATAATGATATAACAATATATCTTTTACCATTGTATGATGTTTTATCTTTGTCTCTTTAGACAATTTTCAACGTAAAGTTTATTTCGTCTGATATAATTATGTCCACTCTTGCTTTTTTTGGTTACCATTTGCACATAATATGTTTTCCATCCTTTCATTTTCAGCCCATGAGTGTCCTTAAATGTAGAATTGTAAACAGTACAGGATTAGATTTTGTTTGTTGCTTTTAAATTAATTAAGCCATTCTATGCCTTTTGATTGGAGAGTTTAATCCATTTACAGTTAAAGCAATTATTGATAGAAAAGGACTTACTATTGTCATTTTGCTGGTTTTTTTCTGTCTTGTAGTTCTTTAGTCTTTTCTCTTAGTCTTCTCAGGCTGTTATCAAAATGTATCACAGACTGTGTAGCTTTCATACAACAGGAATTTATTTGCAATTCTGAAGCCTGAGAAGTTCAAAATCAATCTCCTGGCAGGTCAATTCTTCCATATTAATGATGTCGCTCTTCTGTATACCTGCTTTTGATTGTGTTTAGGACTCTCATTTAGGCCAAATGATTGAAAAATACTGTGTTTAAAATTTACAAATGATTTCCCATCACTTATATTAGTTAAGGTTCTTCAGAGAATTAAAACCCTCAGAAAAAATATAATTATAATAAAAATTATGTATATAATTTTTTTCTTTTAAGAAAATGTCTTACAGGATTGTAGGGGGGAAGTTTTAAATCTGTTTGGCAGGTTATTGTACTGAAAGCTCAGGTAAGAATTGCAGTCTTGAGTCTAAAATCAGTAAGGTAGGTTAGAAGACTAGAAGCTCAGACAGAGTTTCTATGTTACAGTCTTGGGGCATAATCACTTTTTCTCTGTGAAAAGTCTCAGTTTTTCTCTTAAGGCCTTTAAATGACTGAATAAGTCCCATTTACCTTATTGAGGATAATCTCTTTTACTTAAAGGCAACTGGTTAGGTTAATCACATCTAAAAAATACCTTCTTTACGTCATCTGAACTAGTTTTGATCAACTAGCTGGATATCATAGACTAGCCAAGTTGAGACATAAAATTAACCATCAAAATGTCTTGCATTATGTAAACTGACTAACCTAGCCTCACAGAGAACCAAAGATGTCAGGGTAGAAAAGGACATGGGATACTGCTGGTCTTCATTTTATAGGTAAGGAAAGTGAGGCACAGGTGAAATGACTTAGTGGAGACAATATGAATTAGTGGATAGAAGTTGGGAGCCAGAAAGATATAAATATAATGAGCAGGTTCATCTTTTGTTAGCTGTATATATTGTTGGACAAGATATTAGCCTCTCTCTATCTCAGTTTTAACATCTGAAGTGAAGGGAAGTGTTAGTTGCTCAGTCATGTCTGACTCTTTGTGAACCCATGGACTAGAGCTCACCAGTCTCCCCATCCATGGGATTTTCCAGTAAAGAATACTGGAGAGGGTGGCCATTCTTTTCTCCAGGGAATCTTCCTGACCCGGGGATTGAACCTAGATCTCCTGCATTGCAGGTGGATTCTTTACTGTCTGAGTCACCAAGGAAGTCCCTTTAACATCTATATAGTGGAAATTATCTACTACTCTTACAGTAACATTTTGTAAGAACAGTCCATTGCTTAATAAATGGAAGTTAACATTATCAATATTGACAACCACACAAACACTTAAAGGTATCTCTCAACTGAAGAACTCAGCTATGTAGCCAGGAGTATCACATTCCTAGCTGTTCATTCTCCATCATAACTGTGCTGTCACTAATGCTATGAAATTATGTTAAATGTGATAGACTACCCACTCAGCTGCATATACTTTGTATTCCATGCAGTCCTCACTTATTAAGACTGAAATAAAATCAGGGGATGTTTTATTGGTTGCAAATTCTCATCAGGATTAGAAGATTCCAGAAGTTTTTCCCATTACTACTGAAAAGTATTTGGAGGACTGTTCTGGTGAAGAGTCCTGGATCCATGTTGGTGAATTTCTGAGGTGTTGATTCAGGGCTCTTTGTTTTGTGGCTTTTGTGTTTTCATCATGAACACAGTTTTGCAAGCCCGAGGCCTGGAGATCATGGTGCTGTCGTCTCTGCTTCATGTCAGAGTGTCTGTTTTTGCTGCCTTGAGCCTCTGGCTCACCAGCTTAGCAGTTTCCCCATGCTTGCAGATGTTATGCAGAGAATGCTTACATTGCTAGAGCCTGAACTAACCCTCAGTTGTGAAGAAATCTCTGTCCTTTGATCCTTTACTATGTTGTTGTTTCACAATGTCAAAAGCCTAAAAGCTTTGGTTTGAATGGTAGCCAAATGCACAGGCGTTCAGGACTAAGCTTGATCCTTAATCTACAAAATCAAAGGTTCTCCTCTATCAACCACAGGTCCTGCTTGTTACCTTATAAAATTGGATTACTGCTGTCACTGGAGCACTGTCTTTTCCTTTTATCAGCCAATCTAAAAATTTCGCTGCAGGTGTGCCAATAAAATAGCGAGACGGTTCCCACTTCCTACAAACACAGCAGAAAAACTGTCAACTAAATCTGTCTTTAAAAGTCGTTTTTCTTCAAGCGTTTTTGAAACTTACTTCTCAGAAATGTTTTAAAATGCCTTCTAGTGACAGTTTTAACAAAAGAGAAAAATTAGTGTTGTAACATTAGAGTCAGAGGACATTCTTCGAGGCTCTACAGTATTTTTTCCCTTCATTTCTCCATTTCTTCTTGGAGGATGGGAGGCAGAGGAAAGAAGCAGGGAGTCAAAGCTAAAGAGTCAGAGAAAAGCTGGGGAACATGGATTGGGAGCACAGGGTAATTCTTCTCAGACTTTACTGTGAATGGAAATCTTTTTGGATCATGTCAAAAGGCAGATTTATGAGGGTCTACATTTTGTAATTCAAATATAGTTAATTTAGTTTATGCTGTACAGCAAAGTGACATAGCTATACATACACATACATTCTTTTAAAATAATTAACCTATTTTAGTTGGAGAATAATTACTTTACAATATTGTGGTGGGTTTTGCCATACATCAGCATGAATCGGCCACAGGTATACATGTGTCCCTCCCATAATGAACCCTGATCCCACCTCCCTCCCCACTCATCCCTCTGAGTTGTCCCAGAGCACCAGCTTTGGGTGCCCTGCTTCATGCATCAAACTTGCACTGGTCATCTATTTTATATACGGTAATGGACATGTTTAAAAGCTATTCTCTCAAATCATCCCACCCTCACCGTCTCTTGCAGAGTCCAAAAGTCTGTTCTTTACATCTGTGTCTCCTTTGCTGCCCTGCATGTAGGATCATTGGTACCACCTTTCTAAATTCCATAAATATGCGTTAATATACAGTATTTGTCTTTCTCTTTCTGATTTCACTCTGTATAGTGGGTTCCAGGTTCATCCACCTCATTAGAACTGATTCAAATGCGTTCCTTTTTATAACTGAGGAATACTCCACTGTGAATATGTACCACAGCTTTCTTATCCATTCACCTGCTGTTAGACATTTAGGTTGCTCCCATATCCTGGCTATTGTAAACAGTGCTGCGATGAACACTGGGGTACGTGTTTCTTTCAATTCTGGTTTCCTCAGTGTGTATGCCCAGCAGTGGGATTACTGGGTCATATGGCAGTTCTATTCCCAGTTTTTTAGGGAATCTCCACACTGTTGTCCATAGTGGCTGTATTAGTTTGCATTCCCAGTATGTAATAGTGTAAAAAGGTTCCCTTTTCTCTACACCCTCTCCAGCATTTATTGTTTGTAGACTTTTTGATGACGGCCATTTGGACCAGTATGAGATGATACCTCATTGTGGTTTTGATTTGCATTTGTCTAATAATGAGTGAATTTGAGCATCTATTCATGTGTTTATTAGTCATCTATATGTCTTCTTTGGACAAACGTCTGTTTAGGTCTTTTCCCCACTTTTTGATTCGGTTGTTCGTTTTTAAATATTCTTTTCTATTATGGTTTATCATAGGATATTGAATATAGTTCCTTGTGCTATACAGTAAGACCTTGTTTATCTACCCTATATAAAATAGCTTACATCTGCTAACCCCAACCTCCCACTCCATCCTCCCCCAACATGCCTTGTGTTTTAAGTAAAAAGAATGGGGGAGAGGAGGAAGACATGGTATCAAGAGCACTCAGAATGAGACATTTCACAAGTTTGCTCCGTCCCTCCTCTCACAGCTCTGTACAGTTAATTTTTCCCCATTGCAAATAAGCTTTCAAACTCAAAGAGGTATGGTAGCTGAGTGAGTTGGGATACAAATGCCATCCAGCTGATGTCAAGGGTCACAGGTGGCCTCTGCTCAGTGCTGTCTGCCTTCCTGGTGACACTCAGGACCCGGTGAGGTGCACACATTCTGTTTCTCCTATCAGCTGCGCTGTCTACTCTCACCCACTCAGGGGCTTTGGTTTGGCTACAGGCCCCTTCCTATGGGCTTCCCTGGTGGCTCAGACTGTAAAGAATCTGCCTGTAATCCGGGAGACCTGGGTTCAATCCCTGGGTTTGGAAGATCCCCTGGAGAAGGGAATTACTACCCACTCCAGTATTTCTTGCCTGGAGAATCCCATGGACAGAGGAGCTTGGTGGGTTACAGTCCATGGGGTTGCAAAGAGTCGGACATGACTGCGTTAGTAACACTTTCACAGCCCCGTTTTTTAGTTCTATCTTTCTCCTCCAGGCACCCTACACAGAGCTGGCAGAGTGATTTTTAAAGCATAGCTTTTGTCAAATGCTCTGCTGCTCCAAAACCTCCTGAGTATATGGCACACTCTTTGGCTTGACATTTGAGGCTTTCCACCATATATCCTGCCTTCCCAGGTCTCCCCTGCATATCTGCTATGCTGCCACCAGATGGGGGCCCTCCTGTTTGCCTGACTAGACCTTGGCCTGCCCTGCTGTCTGTCTTGCGCTTATCTGATCTTTCTCCTGTGATGCTCATCTATCCACCTCAGCAGGCTAAGATCCTTCCTGTGCTTGTCTCTCCCCCTCAGCCAGTTACCAGTGGAAGTTTCCAGAGTCCGTCTCTGAGCACATGTTCCTTACTCGTGTGGTCTCAACTCATTTGTTTGTACCAACCCCATCTTAGAGCAGGATGTGAGGCAGTCTTCCTAGGTGTTATCATCATTTGGTATTAACCCTCCCTCACCCTGCCTATCAAGGCCCAGAGAGCAGACCCAGCACTAAACAGTATTTCGTGCATTAAGTTGCATGATGCTGTGAGATTGAAAACTAGAAATGGGATTAGATGGTGAATGAATTGTCAGTTAAGCACTGTTGGACTATTAGTTCTTAGGTTTTTCTAATGAGCTGACTGGGGCTTCCCAGGTGGCTCAGTGGTAGAGAATCTGCCTGCCAATGCAGGAGATGCAGGTTCAATCCCTGGGTCAGGAAGATCCCCTGCAGTAGAAAATGGCAACCCACTTCAGCATTCTCACCTAGTAAAATTCCACGGAGCCTGGCAGGCTACTACATTCCATGTGGTCGCAAAGAGCCAGACAGGAGTGACTGAGCATGTGTGAATGAGCTAATAAAGCTCAGAATCAAACGTACGCCTGAAAATAAAGTATAATGTGTCCAATGCCCATTTTCATCATTATCTGTAAAATGCAATAAATAAACCCCTGGCTCCTAAGGTTATACTTTTGCTTTTCTTTTCTGTATCTGCAACCATAGGATAACTAGTACTGGATAGTGCCTGGCGTATAGGAGAGGCTCACCAACTGTTGATTTCCATCCTTTTGCTCTCTAACTTCTTAATTGCATAGGACTGCTGAAAGGATTGCTTTGATCCAGAAAGCCTGCACAGCAGTGAGAAGGGAGTGCTTGGTTTTCGGCATCTTGTTTAACTGCCAGGTGTAGAAACATCTTGCAAAGGAGAAAGTAGGGAGCTACATCTCCCTGGAAACCTTTTTGGTATTCTTAGACAAATCAGAAGAGCAGTGAATAGCCACTGATAATAATAACTCTCTAGGCACCACATGCCTTTGTCTTGCCAGAATGTTTTCAAATGATCGTCAGTCTTTGAGTTCTTCCATAAAGCAGTCCTCCTGTGATGAGTCAGTTTGCGGAAACACTACCACTTCTGGTATGATGGAGACTAAAGAAAGAAGATGAAACACAGTCTGGACACCAATTTAGTCAGAGAATTATTCAAATCACTGTCCTCTGCATTACTAGAACTGGCCCGCATGTCATCAGCATTGATGTCAAGATTGAAGAGATAGTTCTCTGCATGCACTGGTAACAGCAACCCTCTGAAATTAACATGTGATTAGAGTCACCTCGAAACTTGTTAAAAGTGTAAATCTCTGAGAAATTCTGATTTAGTAGTTACAGAGTAGGACTTACGACTCTGATGTAAGTGGCTCTTGGATTACTTTACAGTATTTATATACAGTTGAGAAAATTGGGGCTCAGAAATGCTGTGTGATTTTCCAAAGATCACATAGGTAGAAATACAGAAGAACCAGGGTTTCAGAGATTCCAGAATGTTTTTTTTTTTTTAAATGCCGTCTACATTTATTACCTCTAACTCACAGTCACCTCTAATTATCTAGGGATATAGGTCTCAAAAATTAATACAAATTTTTGCATATGAATCAACTGGGGAGCTTGTCAAAGTGCAGATTCTGACACAGTAGATCTGAGGAGGGGCCAGACATGCTGCATTTCTGACAAGCTCCTGGGAGATGCTGGCCTGTGGTATACACATTGATTGCTAGGATCTAGGACATGGCCAGGTATGGACTGAAATATTTAATGAAATGAGAGTTGGTCGTGAGCTACAATAAATGGACCTGACTTGTAGCCTCTACTGTGGATAACAAAGAGCAAATTGAAGGCTCCTAGATAAATAAAAATAAAATTGAGTTGCTAAAAGGCCCAGGGGAATCAGTGAGTCTAAAATTAGGTGGTGGTCCTGAGTAATCTCGCCTTGCCTTTTTCCCCTACTTTGGTGCAGTTTTCATGGTGATGTGTTTCCCTGGGAAGTGAGTGAGTCTGATGAAGGATTGCTTTGATCTAGGAAGCTTGCACAGACGCTTTTTCCTAGAGATATGAACAAAATAGCAAGAAGTAGAGAAGATACATGAGAGAAATAGAACCAAAGCATGGCTGGGATTAATGTGGATTTTTAAAGGTTCTGAAATGACCTAAAAACAAAAGTGAAATGAAAAGCATTTATGTGCGTTCATAAGTACAGGTAACAGGTTTTCAAAAAATATCATAAAATTAGATTATGGAAGTGAGATTATTAACCAGAGAAAGAAAAACAGACACATAAAATTACTTGCTACTTTTCCTGAAGTTTTCAAGACTAGTGATTTTATATCTTTTCAGAAAAAGGAAGAGAAATAAAAATTTGCATTGCAGTAGAAGTATTTTATTTGGCATAAGAGAGAAGTTCAGAGTCTCTAAAAGTCTGAAAATAGTGTATCGGGGGAGGATATAGACACAACATTCCCAGAAATTTTTAGAAAGTGATGCTTCTTCTCTGAAAAACTTCAATCAATTAGGGTTGGAACTCGTATTATATGCCAGGCACTGGGCTGGGTGCAGGAATACTGCAATGATAAAAATGGTACTTGTACAGGAGACAGGAAACAGATATGAAAACAGGTAACTTCAGAACAATGGAATCAGTGCAATCTTGGAACTGTGATCAAAATGTGGGAGTCAGTGGAAGAACTCTGCCTAGGACAGTCAGGGGAGTCTGCAGAAAGGATGCAATATCTAACATAAACATTGAAGAATCAGTAAGAGAGGGTCTGGAAAGTTTGTTAATATTCACTCAGTAGTATTTATTATTATAAAATGTGCATAATAGAAGATATCCTAAGGAAGCTGGCAGTTCTAAGTTCAAATTCTACCCTACTGCTTTCTGATTGTATAGACTTGGTCATATTATTTAACCTCTCTGAGCCTAGATTTTCTAATTTGAATAAGACTAAGGTATATACTATGAGGAAATAGATAACAATGAATGCATGCCTCCCAGTCTTCTAGATATGCCTGAATTCCAAGGTCCTCAGATTTAAGGTCCCACTGGGATCCTGACGCATTTCTGAACACATGATCCTTTGGAATGAGGCTGCTCCTCTTGGGTTGAATTCTCTGTTCTAAAATTTCCGTTTATTTCCTGGTCTAGATTTTCCCTTACGATACCTGTGCTATGTTAAATAGTGTCCCCCACAGAATTCATGTCGATGCAGAAACTTAGAATATGACCTTATTTGAAAGTTTAGAAAGGTCTCTACATATGTAATTGGTTACACTACAATCAGGTTTCCAGGGAGAGGCTGATAGTAGAGAATCTGTCTGCCAGTGTGAGAGACGCCAAGAGATGTGGGTTCACTCCCTAGGTCAGGAACATCCCCTGGAGTATGGCAACCTACTCCAGTATTCTTGCCTGGAAAATTCCACGGGCAGAGGACCTTGGCGAGCAACACTCCACAGGGTCTTAGAGAGTCAGACACGACTGAGCATGCGTGCACCACAGACTGAATTATGGTGGGCCCTCTGCTCATAAAATTCTCCAAGAAGAGTACTGGAGTGGGTAGCCATCCCTTTCTCCAGGGGATCTTCCTGACCTGGGACTGAACTGAGGTTTCCAACACTGCAGGCAGATTCTTTACCATATGGGCCACCAGGGAAGCGCAACTACAGATGTGATTAGCTACCTTACGATTGATTGGATCAGACTGAATTAGGGTAGGCCCTGAACCCAGCGTGACTGGTGTCCCTGAAAGAAGAGGAGAAGCCACACAGAGAACCTGGGAAGACCTCAGTGAAGACAGAGGCTTAACTAGAGTTATGCTCCACAAGCCAAGGAACACGGAGGATTGCTGACAACCGCAGAAACTAGAAGCAAGAAAGGGTTCTTCTCTGGGCTGTGGGAAAGCCTCTGGAGGAGACATGGCACTGCTGACACTGCAATTCTGGATTTCTAGCCTCCAGAACTGCGAAAAAATATATTTCTGTCGTTTCAAGCTGCCCAGGTTGTGACCCTTTATTATAAGCACCAAGAAAATAACACAACACCTATACGTCATCCACCTTCAGTTTGAGTCCCAAAGTCAGTTCTAAAGGTATATGCTTGTTGTGCAGCATTTTGGCTTGACCGGGTTGCCTACCATGTTCCAGAATCCTCCTCCTTGTGTGCATCTAATCAAGGTGGCGTGGCCCAAGAGACACTTTTGTGCAAGCTTTAGGGGGCACAACTGTAATCGCAACGACCTCATAGTTTTTGTGCTCAGAAGGCTGAGCAGGGTCACTGGTCTTCTGTCACTCTGCACAGAGGCTCACGCCTGCTTGTTCACCTCTTGGTCTATGACTGCTCCATCTTCCCCTGGTCCTTTTTCAGTTTCTCCGACTTCTAGCCAAGAGTGTGTCTGACCTTGTAAGAAGGATTCATTTTTCTCCTGTGGGGGACAGTGAGGTGCCATCCAGTGCCTCCACCCGGTGTCAGCTCATCTTCTCTGCCCACTTTATATCCACCTTCCCTTCTGGGCCGCCTGCCCTCTGGACATCGAGCTCCAGCATTAGATGCATAGACAATGGCTTTTCAGAGACTATTTACCAGCTCCCTCAATTTTGTAAGTCAAATCCCAGCAATGCATTGCTTTTCTGATTGGACCCTCACAGGTACAGGTAGTCAGAACTCCATAGCTCCGTCCCAAGGTTTCAGGCAGTCTGTGCCTGTCTGCAGATGAGATGGCTGTATTTTCAAAATCCTTGCTCCCAAGATTCTTGAACACACCAGGTGAAATGCCAAGCGGTGTTGGGTGTGAAGTTACCTGTTGTGGTTTTCAGCTTCTGTGAATTCAGCAGCTCAGGATTAAGATCTCCCATTTCCCCCTGCCTCATGTTTGTGATATTTCTCCATGCTCTGGTACCACAGAAAAAGAAAAAGACAGTCAGTTACACTGCTTCCTTCCTCTCCTCTTAGTGGGAGGAGGAGGCCTCAGGTTCTGTTTTATGGAAGCTTTCTTAGCCTTGTGCAGGCCGACTTTGGCTTGCCTGAGCTTGGAGCATGGCTTCCGAAGCAGGGGCCTCAGAGGAGCCCTGACTGTCAGTGACAGCCCTGTCCCTCCAGCTTAACCCTAGAGCTTTTCCCCGAAAGCCAGACAGCATCACTGGAAAGTCCTTGTGCTGATGGAAGAAGATGAATCGCGATGATAATGGACACTGAATTTTTTTTTAAACTCCCATTCACTTTGTGCATCAAAGCTGGACATGTCGTTAGCAACTGGCTCTACTGGTCGCTGCCTCATGCCAGCCCTGAGCTGGCTGTCCTAAGGCAGCCCACAGTGAGAACATCACACAATTATAATGAAGATCCTGGAACGGGATGAATGACTCCATTCACTGCAAATAGAGAACTTGCTGTGGATGTTCAATGATGCACATGGGAGGCCTCCAGGACCACATAGAAGGGGAGGTGAAGTGGTGATATCAGCTTGGGAGAAGAAGGTTAGTATTAATATAAGCAAAAGGGGCCTTGCTGTTCTCAATTCACGCCGGCGTGTCAGTAGAGTGTGGTCTGCAACCTGGCACTCCGCTCCGAACAGGCTGCTGATAACAGTTATTACTCATTGTCTCTAGAGGGTCCTTCTCCTCGGTGCTCGGGGCTGACTAACTAGCAGACAGCCACCTTGACAGCCCAGCTCTCATGTAGCAGCTCTGATTCCTTGATCATTCCTTCGGAATATCTGTGGTCTGTATATTTTTCTACCTTTATTTACCCTGTGCTTTCTTCAAGGACATTTCTTGTATTTTCTACTTTGGGAACTCTTGTATTTTAAGAACTAGTTCAAATATTACTACATTTGACATCTTCAGACAAAATAGTTTTTTTTTTCTATTGTGTTCTTCTAGCATCTACTTTAAACTTCTATTATTATCTACAGTAAAAGATTATGTAATTATTGACTGACCTGTCTAACCTAAAAATATTGAATTTCTGTGGACTTGACTGATTCATCAGAATTTAGAAGAGTTTCTGGAATTAAAATGTGGAATTGATAGATTTGTTTGAAGAGAATTAAATAGTATTGGAAAGACAGCAGTTGACTTGGCTGAAGGGCTTTCAATCAAGGGTTTGGGCACCTGGGTTCTAATCTTAATTTTGTTTATCACCATATGACCTTTGAATTACTAGCCAGAGTTAAGTGACACCAATAACTATGAAAAGCCTGAATTTCTTCTTGCCTTGATTTCTTCTTTACTGCATTGACCAATGTGATTTTTACTTTCATAACTTTCAGTTGTGTCTGGAAAGTCAAATGAAATAAAAAATATACACCTCTACCCACCTCTAGACAGCACTGAGCAATGATGGTTTTTACAAGTAACTTTCCTCATTTCTTCAGAGGCCACTAGCTGTCTGACATGGGGCTGTCACAGCAGGCTGACCTGGGCTGGGGCTGTGTTTCTATGGCAGCTGTGATTGGTGGGGAGGAGGTCCAGTGAGGGCCAGTGGCTTCCAAGAGTTAAGAACATGACTGTCCTATTTGTTGAAGGCTTTGGGCTTTCTTGGGGCTTCCCTGAAAGCTCAGTTGGTGAAGAATCGATGTGCAATGCTGGAGACCCTGGTTTGATTCCTGGGTTGGGAGGACCTGCTGGAGAAGGGATAGGCTACCCACTCCAATATTCTTGGGCTTCCCTTGTGGCTCAGCTGGTAAAGAATCTGCCTGCAATGCGGGAGACCTGGGTTTGATCCCTGGGTTGGGAAGATCCCTTGAAGAAGGGAAAGGCTACCCACTCCAGTATTCTGGCCTGGAGAATTCCATGGGGTCAGAAAGAGTTGGACACGACTGAGTGACTGTCACTTTCACTCTGGGCTTTCTTGCTCCTTCCCCTGTGCCAGAAACTTGGTAAAAATGGTAGTGATCAAGAGAAAGACATGAGCTTGAAATTCCAGGTTATTTAAATGGACTGAACTCCCTGAGAATAATCTCTTGAAGAATGTTTCTTGAGAGGCTCTGAAGGGTTACTGAGGGACACTGTAGCTCTTCAGCATAAAGGTCTTTATGAGGGAGAGGGTCTGATTGCACTGGGATGACCCAGGGCCCCTCTTATGTCAGTCTGCCCAGATATGAGCTGACATGACGATTTTCTTTGGCAATTGGCTTCATTCGGTTCAGTTTAGTTCAGTCATGCCTGACTTTTCATGACCCCATGGACCACAGCATGCCAGGCCTCCCTGTCCATCACCAACTCTCAGAGTTTACCCAAACCCATGTCCATTGAGTCGGTGATGCCATCCAACCATCTTATCCTCTGTCATCCCCTTCTCCTTCTGCCTTCAACCTTTCCTAGCATCAGGGTCTTTTCAAATGAGTCAGCTCTTCACATCAGGTGGTGAAAGTATTGGAGTTTCAGCTTCAGCATAGTCCTTCCAATGAATATTCAGGACTGATTTTCTTTAGGATGGACTGGTTGGATCTCCTTGCAGTCCAAGGGACTTTCAAGAGTCTTCTCCAACATCACAATTAAAAAGCATCAATTCTTCAGTGCTCAGCTTTCTTTATAGTCCAAATCTCATATCCATACATGACTATGGAAAAACCATAGCCTTGATTAGACGGACCTTTGTTGGTAAAGTAATATCTCTGCCGTTTAACACGCTGTCTAGGTTGGTCATAACTTTCCTTCCAAGGAATAAGCGTTTTTTAATTTCATGGCTGCAGTCACCATCTGCAGTGATTTTGAGACCCTCAAAATGAAGTCAGCCACTGTTTCCACTGTTTCTCCATCTATTTGCCATGAAGTGATGGAACCAGATGCCATGATCTTAGTTTTTTTAATGTTGAGCTTTAAGGCAACTCTTTCACTCTCCTCTTTTACTTTCATCAAGAGGATCTTTAGTTCTTCTTCACTTTCTGCCATAAGCGTGGTATCATCTGCATATCTGAGGTTATTGATATTTCTCCCAGCAATTATGATTCTAGCTTGCGCTTCATCCAGTCCAGCATTTCTCATGATGTACTCTGCATATAAGTTAAATAAGCAGGGTGACAATATATAGCCTTGACATACTCTTTTTCCTAATTGGAACCAGTCTGTTGTTCCATGTCCAGTTCTAACTGTTGCTTCCTGACCTGCATACAGGTTTCTCAAGAGGCAGGTCAGGTGGTTTGGTATTCCCATGTCTTTCAGAATTTTCCACAGTTTATTGTGATCCACACAGTCAAATACTTTGGCTGCTGCTGCTGCTGCTAAGTCACTTCAGTCGTGTTCAGCTCTGTGCAACCCCATAGATGGCAGCCCACGAGGCTCCCCTGTCCCTGGGATTCTCCAGGCAGGAATACTGGAGTGGGTTGCCATTTCCTCCTCCAATGCATGAGAGTGAAAAGGGAAAGTGAAGTTGCTCAGTCGTGTCTGACTCTTAGTGACCCCATGGACTACAGCCTACCAGGCTCCTCCATCCATGGGATTTTCCAGGCGAGAATACTGGAGTGGGGTGCCATTGCTTTCTCCAAAAGGCTTTGGCATAGTCAATAAAGCAGAAATAAATGCTTTTTTTTTTTTTTTTTTATGAAACTCTCTTGCTTTTTTGATGATCCAGCAGATGTTGGCAATTTGATCTCTGGTTCCTCTGCCTTTTCTAAAACCAGCTTGAACATCAGGGAGTTCAGGGTTCATGTATTGCTGAAGCCTGGCTTGGAGAATTTTGAGCATTACTTTACTAGCGTGTGAGATGAGTGCAATTGTGTGGTAGTTTGAGCATTCTTTGGCATTGCCTTTCTTTGGGATTGGAATGAAAACTGACCTTTTCCAGTCCTGTGGCCACTGCTGAGTTTTCCAAATTTGCTGGCATATTGAATGCAGCACTTTCACAGCATCATCTTTTAGGATTTGAAATAGCTCAAACGGAATTCCATCACTTCCACTAGCTTTGTTCATAGTGATGCTTCCTAAGGCCCACTTGACTTCACATTCCAGGATGTCTGGCTTTAGGTGAGTGATCACACCATCATGATTAATGGGTTATGAAGATCATTTTTGTACAGTTCTTCTGTGTATTCTTGCCACTTCTTCTTAATATCTTCTGCTTCTGTTAGGTCCATACCATTTCTACACTTTATTGTGCCCATCTTTGCATGAAATATTCCATTGGTATCTCTTATTTTCTTGAAGAGATCTCCAGTCTTTCCTATCCTTTTGTTCTCCTCTATTTCTTTGCATTGATTGCTGAGGAAGACTTTCTTGTCTCTTCTTGCTATTCTTTGGAACTCTGCATTCAAACGGGAATATCTTTCCTTTTTTCCTTTGCTTTTTGCTTCTCTTCTTTTCATAGCTATTTGTAAGGCCTCCTCAGACAAACATATTGCTTTTTTGCATTTCTTTTTCTTGGGGATGGTCTTGATTTCTGTCTCCTGTACAATGTCATGAATGTCCATAGATCATCAGACAGTCTGTCTATCAGATCTAGTGCCTTAAATCTATTTGCAACTTCCACTGTACAATCATAAGGGATTTGATTTAGGTCATACCTGAAAGGTCTAGTGGTTTTCCCTACTTCAATTTCAGTCTGAATTTGGCAATAAGGACTTCATGATCTGAGCCACAGTCAGCTCCCGGTCTTGTTTTTGCTGACTGTATAGAGCTTCTCCATCTTTGGCTGCAAAGAATAGAATCAGTCTGCCCTCAGTGTTGACCATCTGGTGATGTACACGTGTAGAGTCTTCTCCTGTGTTGTTGGTGTTTGCTATGACCAGTGCATTCTCTTGGCAAAACCCTATTAGTCTTTGCCCTGTTTCATTCTGTACTCCAAGGCCAAATTTGCCTGTTATTCCAGGTGTTTCTTGACTTCCTACTTTTGCATTCCAGTCCCCTATAATGAAAAGGACATCTTTTTTGGGTGTTAGCTCTAAGAGGTCTTGTAGGTCTTCACAGAACTGTTCAACTTCAGCTTCTTCAGCATTTCTGTTAGGGGGATAGACTTGGATTACCGTGATATTGAATAATTTGCTTTGGAAATGAACAGAGATCATTCTGTCGTTTTTGTGATTGCACCCAAGTACTGCATTTTGGCTCTTTTCTTGACTATGATGGCTACTCCATTTCTTCTGAGGGATTCCTGCCCACAGTAGTAGATATAATGGTCATCTGAGTTAAATTCACCCATTCTGGTCCATTTTAGTTCGCTGATTCCTAAAATGTTGAAGTTGTCTTGCCATCTCCTGTTTGACCACTTCTAATTTGCCTTGATTCATG
The DNA here is from genome assembly GCF_001704415.2 of Capra hircus. NCBI lineage: Eukaryota > Metazoa > Chordata > Mammalia > Artiodactyla > Bovidae > Capra > Capra hircus. The sequence continues at coordinate 83,571,871 of NC_030819.1, read as the reverse complement.
AACCTAACATTCCAGGTTCCTGTGCAATAATGCTGTTTACAGCATCAGACCTTGCTTCCATCACCAGTCACATCCACAACTGGTTGTTGTTTTTGCTTTGGCTCCATCTCTTCATTCTTTCTGGAGTTATTTCTCCACTGATCTCCAGTAGTGTATTGGAGATACCCTACGTCCCAGGTCAGTAGCCATGGCTATGGGCACTGGAGTGGTGAGTGGCCTAGAGGAGCTACCCCACATCCAAGGTAAGAGAAATCCCAGTAAGACAGTAGGTGCTGAGAGAGGGCATCAGAGGGCAGCCAGACTGAAACCACAGTTACAGAAACTAACCAGTCTAATCACACGGCCCACAGCCTTGTCTAACTCAATGAAACTATGAGCCATGCCATGTAGGGCCACCCTAGATGGACCAGTCATGGTGGAGAGTTCTACAGAATGTGGTCCACTGGAGAAAGGAATGGCAAACCACTTCAGTATTCTTACCTTGAGAACCCCATGAACTGTATGAAAAGGCAAAATGATAGGACACTGAAAGATGAACTCCCCAGGTCGGTAGGTGCCCAATATGCTGCTGGCCTCATTATAACCCAGGATGAACTAAAAAGCAGGTAAAAACGGCCTCTGGTGTCTTCACATCCCCTTATGTCCTTTCTGCAACATTGTGGTAGGTACTTTTCCCTTACTTGGTAACATGCAGGGGCCTTCCTTATTTTATTACTTAGCTATCCAAAAATCACTGCTTCCTTTTTTCCTTTTCTCAAAAAGAATTAGTGGTTTATTCTTTTAATTATTAAAAATTCTCACTTTTTAATGAATTGATATCTCATTCTTTGACTCCAGGATTTTATTGGGGGTAATATAGCACAATTTCAAAATAGACTATAGTGATACAAACTGCAGAAGAATGTTATTTTCTGATGATTCCAATATCTGTGCTAATTAATAGTTGCAGACATCTGCACACTTGACTGTGATGTGGATGTGTTTTGTCAGAGTTTTAGTGATTTCTCCTGTGTCTATAAAGAAGTGGTGAACTTCAAACACTCTCCAAATGGAAGCTTTTAAAATCAGGAAACAATTCATGCTTCTAGGGTGAGTCAAAACAACGTGATCATTAGATTTGGGGGTGGGGGCAGTGGTAGCTATAAGATAAAAGGAGCAGATTTTGTTTTGCTTTCATATTAATAACACAGATGGTGACACTACTGAATACAGTCATATCTTAATAAATTATAGTTACACTGGCAGCAACAAAGAAACTTAGAATGAATACAGAGCAAATAGACACTTCTTCATAAAGTAATGAGAGTTGCCCTTAACATGATGAGTTTTCAACCAGTCAAGTAAAAATAAAGTTTGCTAATGAGATATGACAACCTTAAATATGGCACGTGGAGTGAATTCACACATTAGGTACAGAAAAAAAAAATGAGTTTTCTAGTTATAAACACAAGATACATTTGTATCTCATTAGTGAAAAATAAAAGTTACTAATAGGTGATAACCTTGCTGTATCAGTGACATCAAGAGTGCCTTAATTATCGTAATGCTGTAGAAGTGCCTTCCATGTAGGTTAGTGAAATAGACTAAAAACACTCCTCTGTGAAAATGAATGATTTCCTGCTCTTCCCTTCATTTAAAGCAGTAATAAACACCTGGCGCGTGCTCATCCCTGCTCTCTTTTTGTCCAGCTCCTCCCTCCATTTCACAGACTCTTGGCTGGAAAGGGTCACCTTGTTCAGTCACTCATCTGATGCTTGGATGCTTTCCAAAGGAGAACAAGCAGAAGCGCTTGGGCAGCTCTGGTGATTGACCCCCTGAAGCGCCTGCTCTGTGCTCGAATGCCCCGATCACTCAGAGCCCTCCTGCTCTGCATCTCCTTTGCACCGGCCCTGACTCCGCTTGCTGGGGCTGCACGGAATAGTGCCAACACCTCTTTGAAACGACAGCCCTTCACATAGTCATCAAGCCATGTAGAACCTTTTTTTCCTCAGACTAAACATCCTGCATCTTTCTATCATTCCTTACAAAACAAAGTCCAGACTCTCTGCACCATTCTGGCCACTTTCTCCTGTCCACATACTTCTTAGATGCAGCATCAAAATGAAATGCAACTCTAGAAGTGGCGTAACCATGCAGAATAAGACTGCAAGTTTTCTTAATTTTTATGAAAATAAACATGTTCATTCTGCTTGGGCTCAAATTAACCCTTTTAAAGTCATATGAGATTGATTGAAATCAGTGATTTTTAAAAAAATCATAGTGCTTCTACACAATGGCTGCACTTCATCCTGTCCTTGTACAGCTGTTTATATGGATTCACACGTTAGATGGTGACCACAGCCAGGAAATTAAAAGAACACCTGTTCCTTGGAAGAAAAGCTATGACAAGCCTAAATAGCATATTAAAAAGCGGAGACATTATTTTGCTGACAAAAGTCTGATTAGTCAAAGCCATGGTTTTTCCAGTAGTGATCTATGGATGTAAGAGTTGGACTGACCATAAAGAAGACTGAGCACCAAAGAACTGATGCTTTCAAACTGTGGTGCTTGAGAAGACTCTTGAGAGTCCCTTAGACTGCAAGGAGATCCAACCAGTCAATCTTAAAGGAAATCAACCCTAATGTTTATTGGAAGAACTGATGCTGAAGCTGAAACGCCAATACTTTGGCCACTTGATATGAAGAACTGACTTATTGGAAAAGACCCTGATGCTGGGAAAGATTGAAGGCAGGAGGAGAAGGGGATAACAGAGGATGAGATGGTTGGATGGCATCACTGACTCAATGGACTTGAGTCTGAGCAAACTCTGGGGGATGGTGAATGACAGGGAAGCCCAGTGTGCTGTAGTTCAAGGGGTTGAAAAGAGTCGGACATGATTGAGCAACTGAACAACAACAGCATGTCAGACCATTTATTTATTCCTACTAATCTTCATTTTGGGCTTCCCTGGTGGCTTAGACTGTAAAGAGCCTGCCTGCAATGCTGGAGACCTGGTTTCCATCCCTGGGTTGGGAAGATCCCCTGGAGAAGGAAATGGCAACCCACTATGGTATTCTTGCCAGGAAAATTTCATAGATGGAGGAGCCTGGTGGGCTAGAGTCCATGGGGTCGCAAAGAGTCAGACACAACTGAGCAACTAACTTTAATAACATTCATTTTGGGGTCGATTCATTATTTCTACCTATTACACTCTTTTCAAAGAACTTTCAGAGTTTGACAGAAATGTCGAGATCATCTAATCCAACATCAAACAAAGATGCAAACTCATTGACTCCAATGAATGATAGTTGGAGTCCCTGAGCTTTCACTGTCTCCTCTTCTCTGTCTTGGTCTCTTGTGATAATCTCTGTACTTCCAGCAACATTGCCTTTTCCCTCTGGTGTTGAGGTCCTTTAATGGACCTGAACCTGGTGGTCCAGAGTAGACCAATAAGAAAGTAAAGGAGAGAGAAAGAGGCTGATATTCCTTGGTTTATGCAGAAAGCCAATAAAGCCCCTACATGGGGCTTGCTCTGTTCATGAAGGCCTCAGGCGCCTTCTCGATGGGGTGAAGGTGCAGAGTGCCTTCTTGAGAGGGTCTTAGAAGCCCAGGCAGGAAAGTGAACTCAGAGAGCCTCTGAGCTCCAGGGGATCAGCCTGAAAAAGAAAGAGAGGGAGAGAGAGAGAGAGAGAGAGAGAGAAAGAAAGACATGGGGACCAGAGCTCTGATGGAGCAAAGGTGTTTTAGTCAACATGGTGTGGGCATATATACTGTCTTACAAGGTAGTTATTCTCGGCAAAGATAAAGATTAAAATTCCAGACTTACAAAACATAGGTGATCCATATTAAAGAGAGAGAGAGTTGTAAACAATCTCTTTTACCATATGGTTCACAAGAAGGAAGAGGGTACTTATCACTGTATAGAAAAACTAATGAAGGAAATGCCTGGATTCCTCACTCCTGGGAGAGGTCTGCCTCTCCTCTTAATTCCTGAGTATTCAGGAATTAATAAGGAACAAAGAATTCCTGACAGATCCAAAACAGCCCACAGGAAGCTTTCTGTTAAATGCTTCCTGACACTCTGGGTTATTGAATGACTGATTTTAAGAGCCCACTAGCTTTCCTTTGGGCTTTCCAGGTGGTGCTAGTGGTATAGAACCTGACTGCCAATGCAGGACACATAAGAGATGTGGGTTCAATCCCTGGATTGACAAGATACCCTGGAGAAGGGAATGACTACCCGCTCCAGTATTCTTGCCTGGAGAATCCCATGGACAGAGGAGCCTGGTCAGACACGACTGAAGCGACTGAGCATGCGTGAACGCAGCTTTCATTTGGATCACTACTGTAAAGCATTATTGTGAAAAGATACTTCCTTGTTTCCTTTACAGATGAAGTCCTAAACTGACATCCTTTTCCTGCCTGAGATCTGGTGTTCCACTGACATTTGGGGAGACAAATTTAGTGATCTCAGAGTAAGTGCTGATACCTCAAATTGCAGATGCTTTAATAACAGTAACAATAAAAAAGATGAACCTTCCCACTGTGTTGGGATTCAGGAAATGTTCATTCTATCCTAGCAGTATCTCCTTGGGCAAGTGAACTCATCTCTCAGAGCCTCAGCTGCTGGAACGAAAAGAGCCAGATTGTGTTTTGTGACCTCGTGCCTAATGCTTGGCTACGTGTAGAAACGCCTCAGTTTCTTTATCAAGGGAGCAAGTTTAAAATTTCATCATTAGAAACTGAGTTCTCTGTGCTAAGGCAGAAGGTCTCCTTTCAAGTCCAGATACTCCATGGGAAAATTCACGTGTTTAAATTAGCTGCTAGAACTGCAGAGCACTGCTTCCTGGAAGGTGCCCAGTGGAACAGTTAGTGAAGGAAGCTCTGAACAGGGCGAAATTAATAGCAGGAAAGTGTAGGTGGGAGAGAGCTGAGAAACCACACTGGGAAATGGAAGGCCTCATGTGCTCCATAGGGAGTCCGGAGGGAGACTTAGAAGCTGTGAGCCCAAGTATGGAAGGATGAAGACAAATTACTATAGGAGCTGGAAGGGAATTAAGGAGACCACCCTGTCCCATCCTCTCATTTTCCAGATGAGGAGACTGAACCCAAGGTTGCCAGCTGTAAGTGGTGGGTCAGGTGTCTGGTTCCTGTGCAGTGCTTTTCCTCTCGATCATGAAGACAAACTGCATCATTTCACCTGAAACGGCTAGCTCTCAGGGTCCAGGACCATGCAGAGTGAGCAAGATTGATGAGGTGGTTGCAGCAGTCTCTCTGGGAGTGGAAAAGCCTCTTCCTGAGGCTGCGCGACCACGCTCTCAGCACCACCCAGGTCAAGATGTCAGTGCGGCCGCCTCTGTAGAGATGGCAGAGACCTCAAGGTAGGGCACTCTTAGGTGCCTGTCTGGGGAGGCCGATGGCACTGATTAGGTTCCAAGTCCTGCTTGAGGACATTCACGGAACGGTTCTGCAGCTGAACATGTAGTCCCAGATGAAGACAGATGTCACCAATCAAATGGCTCCTAGACAAGGGCAGGACGCTCATGAAGTGAAGGGTGAAAGCTTTTAGGGAGGGGAAGGGGCTCCACGGCCTTTGCTCCCTCCCAGGGCACGGGCTGACAACTCTCAGTATTAGCATTTGCAGGTTTTGTTCCTGAAAGGTTGCCACTTTTGGATTTTTCTTGAAGCTACAAGCTTGCTCATGGTGGCTGAATAATCACTGGTCACCTCCTTCTACCATCCTGGATCTCATTTGAAAGGAAGGCCTCTTAGGATGACACTCTACCGCTCCCCACTCCCCAACCTAACTCTGTAAAATGAGAGTCAAAGGCAGCCTTGCTTCCTGAGCAGCCCTCTATGGTGGTGCTTCTTAAACACACAGGGCGTATGAATCACCTGGGCATCGTAAAATAATGCAGATTCTAACTCAGCAGGTCTGGGGTGGAGCCTGAGGTTCTGTCTCCCAAACAAGCTCCCAGAAGACGCTGATGGTGCAGCTCCGTGGACCATTCTTTTGAGTGGCGAGTTAGAGTTCCAGCTTAGCGTCAGCCTAGCAAGGGGAGACACTGGTGAGGTCTGCTTGGATGGTCTTTCCCCACTCCATTCCTAGGAGTGTTTAACCAGGACCTTGCTGGGCCCAGGGGAAAATGACTGAGCCTATTAGGCACTAGCAGTGAGTATAGTTCTTTGCCCCTAAGCCTCCTTAATCAAATCTGCAATATTTGTGGGTGGGACTGTTTGCTTTCACAGACACCCTGCACTTGCCCACAGTAATTAGGTAATTGAATTGCAAACAGTAATTAGCTGCCTAACTGCCTGCTTGTTCATGCAGGTATCCAATTTGCCTTTGAAATGTGGTTTATACTGGTGAAAGTGGAAGCTGCCTAGAAAGACTCCAGGCACGATTGGGAAGATCCACTGAAAATCCCATCCTGAGTAAGTGGCTGCTGCCTCCTTCTCACTTATATATATATTAAAAAAATTTCTCCCTATTCTAGTTACTCTGATTACATTTTTCTCTTCAGATTCGGAGAATCTTAGTTCCATTGTGTTACTTAGGAGAAAGGAGAGGTGGTATTGGATGCTCGCTTTCGTGTCTTCGGGATAAAATTAAAAACTAAGTGTTGTGCAATAGAGTGACAGCTGGTCTGCTGCTTTCTTAGTGAACTGACAAGCTTGTTTACTTCCCGAGAGCTTGTCTCTCTGCTCAGCCCATCAGAAAACAGGTGAGGGCTTCTGCTGCTTTACCTGCGGGATGCATGTTCCACGTCATGGCCCCACAAACATGGCTCTCTTTAAACCTGTGCTTATTTTCATAACAAGAAAAAAGCTTAGAAATCAGAAACATCTGCTTCTCTGATGAAATGAGTTTGTGTCCAGGCTTCCCAAGAAGCTTCAGTGAGGATATGAGGCGATTCCCCTTACCCCCTTGAAATTGTTATTTGTTTTAAAATATGTCTCTCAATTCTGTCTTCCCACCCACTCTAATGTCTAAGACTGTACTCTCCTGTATCCTGGGCATGTGTCTCTGGGCATCTGGGCATGAGGTGGGTATGGTTATCTAATTCACATCACACTTTAGAGTGCTTGGGAAGCTGCTTCTAAGGGATGACCTTGAACCTGCTGACCTACAAAGCAGTGTTCAGCTAAGCCAGCCTATCCTTTCTAAGCTGGTCTATCCTTTCTAAAGGTAAAATCTTTGAAACCCACAATCATTCCAAGTGTAGAACAATAGAGAGTTTGGTTAGAACAGTATTATCTTTGTAAGTTAGGTTATGATAGTATTCATTTACCCATGCTGGATTGTTGGTCTTTTAATTTCTTTCATGTAATAATTTGACTGTGTGGATCACAATAAACTGTGGAAAATTCTGAGAGAGATGGGAATATGGGAATACCAAACCACGTGACCTGCCTCTTGAGAAATCTGTATGCGGGTCAGGAAGCAACAGTTAGAACTGGACATTTAACAACAGACTGGTTCCAAATAGGAAAAGGAGTACGTCAAGGCTATATATTGTCATCCTGCTTATTTAACTTATATGCAAGGTACATCATGAGAAATGCTGAGTTGGAAGAAATACAAGCTGGAATCAAGATTGTCGGGAGAAATATCAATAACCTCAGATATGCAGATGACACCACCTTTATGGCAGGAAGTGAAGAGGAACTAAAAAGCCTCTTGATGAAAGTGAAAGAAGAGAGTGAAAAAGTTGGCTTAAAGCTCAACATTCAGAAAACGAAGATCATGGCATCTGGTCCCATCACTTCATGGGAAATAGAAACAGTGGAAACAGTGGGTGACTTTATTTTTCTGGTCTACAAAATCACTGCAGATGGTGACTGCAGCCATGAAATTAAAAGACGCTTAGTCCTTGGAAGAAAAGTTATGACCAACCTAGATAGCATATTCAAAAGCAAAGACATTACTTTGCCAACTAAGGTCTGTCTAGTCAAGGCTATGGTTTTTCCAGTGGTCATGTATGGATGTGAGAGTTGGACTGTGAAGAAGGCTGAGTGCTGAAGAATTGATGCTTTTGAACTGTGGTGTTGGAGAAGACTCTTGAGAGTCCCTTGGACTGCAAGGAGATCCAACCAGTCCATTCTGAAGGAGATCAGCCCTGGGATTTCTTTGGAAGGAATGATGCTAAAGCTGAAACTCCAGTACTTTGGCCACCTCATGCGAAGAGTTGACTCATTGGAAAAGACTGTGATGCTGGGAGGGATTGGGGGCAGGAGGAGAAGGGGACGACAGAGGACTAGATGGCTGGATGGCATCACGGACTCAATGGACATGAGTCTGAGTGAACTCCGGGAGTTGGTGATGGACAGGGAGGCCTGGCGTGCTGTGATTCATGGGGTTGCAAAGAGTCAGACACGACTGAGTGACTGAACTGAACTGCACTGAACAATAGTTTTGACTAGATTTTCGCATGAAGTAGCTCAGATGCTAAAGTGCCTGTCTGCAATGCAGGAGACCTGGGTTCAATCCCTGGGTTGGGAAGATCCCCTGGGGAAGGAAATGGTAACCCACTCCAGTAGTCTTGCCTGGAAAATCCCATGGATGGAGGAGCCTGGTAGGCTACAGTCCATGGGGTCACAAAGAGGCGGACACAACTGAGCAACTTCACTTTCTTTGCATGAGGGTTAAATTTTTAGGAGGAAAAGTATCTTTCAAAAATCTCCTCTTTTTTAAAAGAATTATTGACACAAAACCCACTGTGTAGAGTCCAACTTTAAAGGATGTATACAAAACCTGGAGAAGGAAATGGCAACCCACTCCAGTATTCTTGCCTGGAAAATCCCATGGATGTAACAGCCTGGTAGGCTATAGCCCATGGGGTCACAAAAGGATGTATATAAAAGAGGACATAAAAACATTTAAGCTAGATTGTTGAAGTCCATTTAGTTTTAATTTTATTATGAAGTATATTGAAGGCTGTTACTGAGCTTTTGGAGGTAGGTAGAAATCTGAGGTGTCATCAGTACAAAATGAAAAGGAACGAAAACCAAGGGCAATTTTATATTCAGCGTAACAGGATAAAATTTACAAAAAATATGATTTTTTTGAAACAATAATGAAGTAATTTTTAGGTTAAGATGAGAAATTAGAACATTAATGACTTGCTCATATAATATAAAGAGGTAAGTTTTATATTTTTAAGGTTCTCCCTACTTTTTTTCTTCTCAGATTTTTCAACAGGCGCTAAAAGATTCCCTGATATTGTTCTTTCTATAACAGGGGGCTGCAAAGATTCCTGAAGGATTAGGGGTTTAACTTTTGCTCTCTTTCTTTGACGTGAAGGGAGTGTGCTTTCCCAAGGTATTACTGTGAGAACAACACTGAATTTGGTTTTTCCCTTCCATGCCTCCTGGAGTTGCCTTCATTTAGGCTTCCTAATTTCTCTGCTGGACCATGGCAATCCCATTGGATGAGTTGCCCCTTCATCTTTGTTCTCTTCTTGCACACACTGTCCACACTGGCACCAAGATTATTTCTTTAAAAAAATCATCACATACTCTGAAGGGTTCCTGCTGCTCAGAGTTAAAATCCATACACAGCCTGGCCCCTATCTTGTTAGGGAAATCTTGTCAGCAGCTCTCTGCCTGGCCATGTGCCCAGCACCCTTATCATGATCAACTTCTCAACCTTCCCTGAATTTATGTCTCTCCTTACATCCTGTCACCTGGTTCAGTGGACAAGGACTCAGACCAGGATGAAAACAGGGACCAGTTGTAGGGTATGGTCCAAGCTCAGGTAGAAGGGAGGAACTTATGGGTAGATAATTGGGACTGATTATACTTTAATCCTTTCAAAGGTTTATTGAGTAGAAAGAACACTTGTCTAAATAAGCTCTGTGCATAGCAGTTATCCATAGCGCATTGCTTTATAACCAACATTCAAGGAATTATATTAGCCTCCTGGCTACAGAGCATATGGAAGTCCAGATGGGTGTAGGTTTTTTTCCCTTTTCATTTTGTTCCGCTTGTGCTGACAGTATCAGATTTTCCATCTCCAGAGTCATAGCTTGTACTTGTAAATAGTGGGTTCAGTGGAAAAGAAGAAGGGAGGGCACAAAATGTGTTCTATGAGGAAAGAACCGAGTTCACCTTCCTTCTTAATGTCTGGCAATAACATGGGTATCCATGACGATCAGATCCTCTCTGGCAGGGAAAATTCAAGGTTTGGTGATCTTTAGGAAATAGTCCTTTTAGAACATCTGCAGCTTCACAGAGGTGAACAAATCTACCAGTTGAGTGAAATTTTCCCTTTAGATAATTTATAATCTGAGAATGCCTTTCTGAAAACAGCATCCAACCTTGATTTTCGCTTATTCTCTCTTCTCTCCCTTGTAACCCACAGGGCAGGGCAGGGATAGGACAGTAGATCTTTCAACAAAGTGGAATAACCTTCATTTCCAGGAAGCTGGAGAGAGAAAGGGCAGGGGAGCTGAGCTGGTACTGAGATTCCTCTTGCTGTTGGGAGAGGTCTCTAATGATTCTTCCCTGGGAATCTCAGCAAATGAAGGGAGCTCAGAAGTCCTAAGAGCAGGAAGCAGGACCTAGAAGGCACACAGATTTTACGTCTGCATGCGCTCGTGTGCTGTGCTCAGTCATGTCCAGCTCTTTTGCAACACTATGGACTGTAGCCCTGCAGGCTCTTCTGTCCATGGGATTTCTCAGACGATACTACTGGAGTCGGTCGCCATTTCCCCTTCCAGGGTATCTTCCCCCAGGGATTGAACCCACACCTCCTGTGTTTGCTGCATTGCAGGTGGATACTTGCCTCTGAACCATGGCAATGGTGGCAATAAAAATGGATGCGGACATGGTTGCCTTTCTGTAACTTACATTGTAAGTGAGCACATGTTCACCTACTAATTAGGACATTTTGTGAGAAATATAATAAATGTCAGATATTTTGTTAGAAGAAACAAGATTTACCCTGTACTGTAGAAAGTGAAAAAGCATGTAAGCCCTTACTGCCAGCTGGCTGCACTCCTGTGAAGGCCCTTCCTTGATTGGTATTCAGATGAATCAAACCAGAAGCAAAGCTTATCAATGCAAAGTCCATCCTGTTTAGAGTCGTCTCCTTCAACTAGTTAATGAGACAACACAGAGCAGCGGGGAGAAAAGTGAAAACCTGTGAGTGATAAGCTCAAACTGCCTTTCTCCTAGCAAGAATGGGCAGGCAATTTGAATCAGATCACTTGGAAAAGCCAAAGGCGGTGATTCGGGAAGCATGCAACTTGCTTGACCTGTGACTGGGGTAGCTCTGGAGCTGCCTCTAAAGGAGGAGGTATATCCACTCCTCAGCAGGCTCTGATGAAAGTTGATACTTGAACAGCTCAGTGTGAAGTGCACGAGTCCACTTAGTCATGGACTTTTTCAGTAGCAAATATTGCAGAGCTACATGGTGCGTAGTTGGTTGAGGCCACGGGTGTGGAACAGTGGATATGGGGAAAGGCGTATACGGAGGGGCCAACTGCAAGTTATGTACAGATTTTCTAGTGCGTGGAAAGTCAATGGCCCTAATGCCTGTATTGCTCCAGGGTCAACAGTATGATGGATGCCTAAAACTGGGGACATCTAGTGAATGTGGTTTATTTCTGTTTTGATAGGGGTCACTGCTGAAAGATATAAGCAAGGGGAATGATAGAGGACAACCTATTAGAGATATATAATTCAGGGAGCTCTTGATTATACCAAACACTGCTAGGCAGGGTTTTGAAACCTCCCAATGGACTCTGTATTCTAGTTTGAGGTTTCTAAAGCCTTGACACTCATTATCCACATTGCATTTCCTCTTCATTTCTAGAGTAGGAGGGAGAAATGGCAGCCTCACGTGCTGCAAGGGGGATGCCACATTAACAGTCCACATTGTGCTCAGTCTTCTTTTGCCAGGCAAACCACACAGCTTGTGCCGTTGAATAAGATGTTGTCTACATCCATCCTTCAAGTGGGAAGAATATGCAAAGCTTTATGACCTGTGGAGTCATGATCGCTGAGCTCAATATATGATGCCCATCTTCTGCTGTTAGGGCAGAGTCGTTTCACTTCACAGTTCATTCACTGAGGTCCTACTACCCAATATCTCACAAGATGACTTTATATGAAGATGAGACCTTTAAAGAGGTAGCTAAATTAAAATTAGGGTGGTAGGATGGGCCTTTGAAATCTGGCTCATGTCCTTAGAAGACTCGGATGCAGAGAAAGAGACACTAGGGGTGTGCATGCAAGGAGGGACCACGTGAGGACATAACGAGAAGGGCGCCATCTGCAAATCAGGGGAGAGGCTTAGAACAGACTCTTCTTTCATGGTCTTCTGAGGAAGCCAATCCTGCCAGAACCTTGACCTTGAACTTTCAGCCTCCAGAACTGTGAGAAAATAAACTTCTGTTGTTTCAGCCACCCACTCTGTGGTTTGTTATGGAAGTCCTTGCAAAGTAACATACTTGACTTTGTATCGTTTGAATATTCTGTGGTCCAGTAACTTGATGGGTTAAACTTTCAAAGGAGATGAACTTTACTTTTCCCTGGTTTCCACTCAGACAGTAGCTATTTCTCCATTGCTGCTCATGGTCACCAACCTGAACACTATGTGTACTACTTGGTAATCTCCCAAGCCCAAGGAGGCACTGTTAACTTGTCTCACATGGACTAAGTTCTTTAAGACTAGAATCTGAAAAGTGTGCTAATATTTGATATTTTAATATTGACGTGCTTGAAGAGAGGGCTAGGAAATAAATGACCACTTCAGAGCTGTTCTGGCTCAGTGATCCACAAGCATACTTTGAAAGGACTTTGATCTTCTCCAAGACTCTATGTAAATTCAAAGTACATAGTATTTCTAAAATATCATCTGTGATTAAAATTTTTTCTGTTGGATGTGGATGGAAATCACATAGATAATATTTAATAATCAGGAGATTGACATGTAAATCACCATTGTTTGAAAAAGCTCACTGATGCAAAGATGTAATTTTCTCTCTCCTCCCTAAACCAGTAAGAAAGCAAATAACAACCTTCTTGTAGTCCTGTGGTTAACAGATTGAAGATTTGTGTTGGGGGATATTAGAAATGCTTTTTTTTCTGGAGCTTTCTGGTTGATAAAGTGTTAGATAATGCGAGCGTTTTACCGAAATTCATTTCCTCTGCTTAATGACTAATTGCAGCGAAATACACATGGCTTCAAAAATAATGTCTTTTCTATTTGATTTTTCCTTCTGATTCTTATATTTAAAATTCCAGTTGTGCTAGAAATCATGATATGTCTAACACTTTTTGAAAATTATACAGATCAAAAGAGAAAGCATGTTCATGAAAGCTTTGATAGTTTCCTTCTAATAAACCCCCTTTTAGACATTTTAAATTTATACAGAAAAGTAATGTTCAGTTGGGAAATGCTCAGATATTGTGCTTTAAAGCTTAATTTATGTGATCAGCTTGATTCACATGGTGCACATTATCCCTAACTTGTTGGCAGAGGGAAAAATTTAGCTTTATAATATTTTATACACTTTATGAAAAGAAAATATGCTTATTAGGGAACCCAGGAGGCAATGCTGAGCTGCTGCTAGCACAGGTACTTGCCCAGTGTGTGCTCAGTTGCTATGATTGGGCTGGGAAGACCTCTGTCTGTCCAATTTTCTGCTGCTCTAGTCCCTAAGAGATCACTAATTTGTTTCTTATTCTATAGCCAAATCCAATAGCAACATAAGACAACATCTGTGTTCAGTGGGTATATTTTTGCCAGCTTACATTAAATAATTCATTACAAATGTTTGTAGGCTGAAATTAGCCTTTATTAAATATAGAAGCAGGCATTATTACCATTCCCTGATGAGTACAGTCAAACCTTTATATGGTTCCTCTCTCCAAGTGCTATTGTCAGGACGTTACATTTTTAAAGCATTTCATACTCCCCCAGTTTTCTGGGTGGGGCTGTGTCCCTCTAAAAAGGCATTACATTTCATACCCCACCCTCACCCAGTTTTCTGGGTGGAACTGTGTCCCTCTAAGAAGACGTTACACTTTTAAAGCATTTCATACTCCCCCAGTTTTCTGGGTGGGGCTGTGTCCCTCTAAGAAGACGTTACACTTTTAAGCCCCAGGACCTGTGAGCGTGTGCTCAGTCACTCCAGGCGTGTCCAGCTCTGCACCCAAGGATCCAACCCGCATCCCTCAGGTCTCCTGCATCGGCAGGAGATTCTTTACCACTAGCACCCCTGGGAAGCCCAGGATCTTCAGATCATCACATTAAGGTGAAATCATCAGGGTGGGCTTGAATCCAGTATAACTGGTGTCCTCAGAAAAAGGGTAAATTTGGACACAGAGATAGACACACACACAGAGACGCTGACAGGGAGGGCAGTGTGGAGCCACAGGAAGGATACCATTGATGAGCTCAGGAGGCCAGGAGAGAGGTCCAGAACAATTCTCTCTCACAGTCTTCAGAAGGATGCAACCCTGCTGATACTTGGATCCTAGACGTATGAAGCGGTACATTTCTGTAGTTTAATAGACTCAGTTTGTGATTCTTTGTTAAAGCAGCCTTAGGAAAGTCATGCACTAACTGATACTAACTCTACTATACCAGGTTACTGATATTAAGTCTACTTCACATCCTGGAATGTGAAGTCAAGTGGGCCTTACAAAGCATCACTATGAACAAAGCTAGTGGAGGTGATGGAATTCCAGTGGAGCTCTTTCAAATCCTGAAAGATGATGCTGTGAAAGTGCTGCACACAATATGCCAGCAAATCTGGAAAACTCAGCAGTGGCCACAGGACTGGAAAAGGTCAGTTTTCATTCCAATCCCAAAGAAAGGCAATGCCAAAGAATGCTCAAACTACTGCACAATTACACTCATCTCACATGCTAGTAAAGTAATGCTCAAAATTCTCCAAGCCAGGCTTCAGCAATATGTGAACCGTGAACTTCCAGATGTTCAAGCTGGTTTTAGAAAAGGCAGAGGAACCAGAGATCAAATTGCCAACATCTGCTGGATCATGGAAAAAGCAAGAGAGTTCCAAAAAAACATCTATTTCTGCTTTATTGACTATGCCAAAGCCTTTGACTGTGTGGATCACAATAAACTGTGGAAAATTCTGAAAGAGATGGGAATACCAGACCACCTGACCTGTCTCTTGAGAAATTTATATCAAGGTCAAGAAGCAACAGTTAGAACTGGACATGGAACAACAGACTGGTTCCGATTAGGAAAAGGAGTACGTCAAGGCTGTATATTGTCACCCTGCTTATTTAACTTATATGCAGAGTACGTCATGAAAAATGCTGGGCTGGAAGAAGCACAAGCTAGAATCAAGAATGCCGGGAGAAATATCAAGAACCTCAGATATGCAGATGACACCACCCTTATGACAGAAAGTGAAGAGGAACTAAAGAGCCTCTTGATGAAAGTGAAAGAGGAGAGTGAAAAAGTTGGCTTAAAGCTCAACATTCAGAAAACGAAGATCATGGCATCCAGTCCCATAACTTCATGGCAAATAGATGGGAAAACAGTGAAAACAGTGCCAGACTTTATTTTTTTTTGGCTCCATAATCACTGCAGATGGTGACTGCAGCCATGAAATTAAAAGATGCTTACTCCTTGGAAGAAAAGTTATGACCAACCTAGAGAGCATATTCAAAAGCAGAGACATTACTTTGCCGACAAAGGTCTGTCTAGTCAAGGCTGTGGTTTTTCCAGTGGTCATGTATGGATGTTAGAGGTGGACTGTGAAGAAAGCTAAGTGCCAAAGAATTGATGCATTTGAAATGTGGTGTTGAAGAAGACTCTTGAGAGTCTCTTGAACTGCAAGGAGATCCAACCAGTCCATTCTGAAGGAGATCAGCCCTGGGATTTCTTTGGAAGGAATTCAGCTAAAGCTGAAACTCCAGTACTTTGGCCACCTCATGGGAAGAGTTGACTCATTGAAAAAGACTGTGATGCTGGGAGGGATTGGGGGCAGGAGGAGAAGGGGACAACCGAGGATGAGATGGCTGGATGGCATCACTGACTCGATGGACATGAGTCTGAGTGAACTCTGGGAGTTGGTGATGGACAGGGAGGCCTGGCGTGCTGTGATTCATGGGGTCGCAAAGAGTCGGACACGACTGAGCGACTGAACTGAACTTAACTGAACTGAAGTGATATCAGGTTAGGATTGTTCCACCAATTGGGAGTCCTTATGTGGGTTACATGGGATCCCACGTTAGCTTGTCACTTCATGTAAAATGCACCACCAGACATTTTTTATGACCCTCTATTTGTTTTTCCTCCTTACACTTACTGTGTAACTTGCTGCATATTTATTTGTTCTTTTTGTTATCTTTCCCTTCACTAGAATGTGATCTTCAGAAGTGCAGGGAGTGTTGACTGTTTTGCTTAACAATATCCCCAGCTTGTACTTGTGCGGTTCTCAGATACTTGTGAAATGAATGATTGAAAGGATTAATCGCCTCCTCTTCTTTGCCATCTCCCTGCATTCCACATACACCTCAAGACCCATGTTACTCGGAACACAAGTGCCACACAGACACCACTGAAAGTTAAGAAAAAAGGAGGTAACGCGAGAGTATGTTGCCTATGAGGTGCTGGGAAATTTGCCTAATCTAGAATCTAATCCATTCCAAATCACAGGTGGTCAGAGAATAAGATGATTGTTCTTTACGGCAGATTCTTTCATCTTTCGTTTCTATTCATCCCTATGTCTTGGGGTCAGCCCATTTCAAGTCTATGAGATTTCAGTAATTCTGGAGTAAAGAGCATTTGTTTCGTAAAGGATGGCACAGCAATTTTGAATGTCCATATTTTACTCGAAATCTGTTTTTAGACTAACTGCTCATAAGGAAAAGTCAGCAAGTTGTAACCTGCCTAGATTCAGATTTCCACCCAGTACATTTTGGTAGGCACTGTGTGTGAATGAGACAGTCAGAAAGCCCAAATGTGAGGTTATGAGAGGAGTTCATGCCTGTGAAAGGAGAAGCAAGACTCCATTACCCTGACCCCGTGGGCAGGGAATTCGTGAATCTTGTTAAGGTTACGATGTCCCAGGCTGAGCTGCTTCCTCAGCGTCTTCTAACCTAGAATAATGTGGTCTGGGCTCCCCAGGGGTTTTGTTCAATTTCTCTCAGGGTTGGCGCAATGCAGTGATATTTACTGGATCACCATGGTTTTACATGGCTTAAACTGGGATTTGTATCAGATGATCCCACAGCCTTTGAATGTGTGGATCACAACAAACTGTGGAAAATTCTGAAAGAGATGGGAATACAAGACCACCTGACCTGCCTCCTGAAAAACCTGTATGCAGGTCAGGAAGCAACAGTTAGAACTGGACATGGAATAAGCTGGTTTCAAATTGGGAAAGGAGTATGTCAAAGTTGTTTATTGGCACCCTGCTTATTTAACTTACATGCAGAGTACCTCATGTGAAATGCCAGGACGGATCAAGCACAAGCTGGAATCAAGATTGCCAGGAGAAATATCAATAACCTGAGATATACAGATGACACCATGCTTATGCAGAAAGTGAAGAAGAGCCTTTTGATGAAAGTGAAAGAGGAGAGTGAAAAAGTTGGTTTAAAGTTCAACATTCAGAAAACTAGATCATGGCGTCCAGTCCTATCACTTTATGGAAAATATATGGGGAAACAATGGAAACAGTGAGAGACTTTATTTTCTTGGGCTCCAAAATCATTGCAAATGGTAATTGCAGCCATGAAATTAAGACATGTGTTTCTTGGAAGAAAAGCTGTGACCAACCTTTTGGTCAGCATTTTAAAAAGAAAAGACATTACTTTGCCAACAAAGGTCCCATCTAGTCAAAGCTATGGTTTTTCCAATAGTTACGTATGGATGTGAGAGTTGGACTATAAAGGAAGCTGAGCACCAAAGAATTGATGCTTTTGAATGGTGGGGTGGAGAAGACTCTTAAGAGTCCCTTGGATTGCAAGGAGATCAAACCAGTCAATGCTAAAGGAAATCAGTCCTGAATATTCATTGGAAGGACTGATGCTGAAGCTGGAACTCCAATACTTTGGCCACTTGATGCAAAGAACGGACTCATTGGAAAAGACCCTGATGCTGGGAAAGATCGAGGGCAGGAAGAGAAGAGGAAAACAGAGGATGAGATGGTTGGATGGCATCACCGACTCTGGGAGTTGGTGATGGACAGGGAAGCCTGGCATGCATTAGTCCATGGGGTCACAAAGAGTTGGACATGACTGAGTGACTGCTAGTGAGAAGGCAATGGCACCCCACTCCAGTACTCTTGCCTGGAAAATCCCATGGATGGAGGAGCCTGGTGGGCTGCAGTCCATGAGGTCACTAAGAGTCAGACACAACTGAGCAACTTCACTTTCACTTTTCACTTTCATGCATTAGAGAAGGAAATGGCAACCCACTCCAGTATTCTTGCCTGGATAATCCCAGGGACGGGGAGCTTGGTGGGCTGTCGTCTATGGGGTCGCACAGAGTCAGACATGACTGAAGTGACTTAGCAGCAGCAGCAGAGTGACTGAACTGAACTGAACTGAAAACTGAAATTTATAATTCACCTGTGGATTTTCCTTCCATTCCCAGAAAAGAGAGGAGCAATGGTCTGGGGTCAGAAAGTCTCACTGCTCACTCTACATGTGGTCTTGGGCAGATTACTTTGCCTTTGAGGCCTATGAAAAAGCAGTAACAGTAGTTAACCCTACAGAATTATTGTTCAGAGAAAAAAAATGTGTGTAAGTCTTTGGAACGTGATAGGTGCTTTGTAAATATCAGGGTGCTATTTCCCCTGGAGGCTGGCGATTCTGATAATGTGTTTACTTAACCTATGGACTCTGGGCTGCTCAGACTTCAGCAGAAATATTGATGGCGGAGCTTTTCTCATTGGTGGGGGAGAGAGGGATGCCTCTGATCAAATTTGGCTCTTCTCTGTTATAGCTCTGGATGTGATTCTGTGCAGGAAAATTGGGTTGCGGATGCCAAGGGGAGCAGGAGGGATGTTTGTGAACTCAGAAAGAGCCTCAAGGGCTCTGATAGAGTGTTCCATAAACTCCCACTTGGAAAACTCCCCAAGAACCAAAACCCTCTTGCTTTGATAGTTGTTGCTGTTATCCCAGACCCAGAGGAGGTTTCTTAGTCCACTGCTGTGCCCCTCAGGCAGAAACACTTAGCTGCCCTTGAGCCACAATCTCACTTGCTTTTCTGAAAAGCACTGACTCCCAACTCCACTAAAACAGTGTGGATGTTCATTAAAGCACTTCACCAACATACAGAAAAAAGAAAATCAGCTTGAAAGATAATTGATGAGCAACCTTTTTCAGTGTTTGAAAATATGCCAGCCCATCTAGCAGAAGCCGCTCTGATTGTTTTGGATTTTTTTTTGTTATTGCTGTTTGTCATTTCAGTAGGATAACCACCGGTAGTCATTAATGGTCCTTGTTTCTAGCACAGGGTCTCAAACATCTGTTGCTGCTGCCAAAACGTCCCTCAACAGACTTAAACTTTATGTCCCTGAAATGGGAATTTCATCTGCCATCGTTGGAATTAGGCGTATGTCTTCTTTAGTCTGTAGTCTGGCAATTCTTGACTTCAGCTCTGCTAAAGCAGTTTGTACCGCCCTGCTCATCCTTGTTAAGTGGGCTTTTGTTTTTAGGTATTCCCGTAGGTGTCTTAACTCTCCTGCTGGACTTCAGGCTCACTGAGGGCAAATATCAAGTTTCCTGCAGCTCTATGTTTCATTCACACCTAGCAGATCAGGGGCTCCAGGAAGCGCTTCTTGAATATATTTTTGCTGCAGTGCTGTAGACACTGGATACTGGACGGTTGACAGACAAGGAGGAAAAAGGGAGGTGAGAGAAGAAAAAAAAGAAATCACTTTGGTTGTTCCAAATGATTTCCTAGGGTCATATATTGGTCATAAATCCTAAATTACTGCAGCAACTCAAATTATCCATACTTATAATAAAGGGTGAAGACTCTGCACTGATATATATTGGAGGTTTTTTCCTTCCACCCTAAACGTAGATTCTCAAAATAAAGGGTGCTAGATTGAATTTTCCCTGCAAATGGTTTATTCTGGAAATCCTTTTCTCCTAAGCACAACTCTGGGTATTTACAGCTGCTGCAGCCCACTTCAGTAAATTATCCTGAGATATCATAATACTGTGTCTCAGAGGTTTTAAATATATTAACATTGTATTATTATCCATTTTTTTTTTTACTGGAAAGAAACTGATGTAATTTGACCTTAAACTATGAAAATGTGATCTTCCATTCAGACTAAACAGAGGCTTCGTATCTCATGAACCACATTTACTGTAAATGCCTTATGTGTGTTCTAAAGGATGTGTTTTTCATGGCTCCGAAGTGAAACCAAAATTGCGTGCGCTGAAAAATATTTTGCTTTCCAGAATTTCCTGAAGGCTTAAAGAAGTGTACAAGCAAGAATCACAATAAGAATATAGTTTACTATCTAGGTGGCAGTTATTTTGAGTAAAAAAAAATGCTTTTATTTTGTTTAATATGGATATATTATTATTTCAAATGATGAATATTATACTTGTGGATTAATTATACAAGAAATGTAGAAAATTAGACATTAAGAAAATTGCAAAAATTAGTCCACATATCTTCATGGAGTGGGGGTCCCTTGGCAGGCTAGAGTCACTGTCCTGTTCTATACACTGATTTTGTCCAGCCTTAACACAAGACAATTTTTAAATAGAAAAGCAGACAAAGTTCAGGAAACCAAATGTACTGTTTTTTTTTTTTCCTTTTTTAAAATTTATATATATATTTTAATTGAAGGATAATTGCTTTACAGAATTTTGTTGTTTTCTGTCAAACATCAACAAGAATCAGCCATAGATATACTCATGTCCCCTCCCTCTGTTTTATATTTTTTTCTTAATTTAAGACATAAGCAATAGCTGAGGACAGTGCTGCATGAGGTCCATTTTGGGGTCCTTCAGGGTAGCCCCTGCTGGCATGCTTACTGAGCTCAGAAAGTATCCAAGTTAATCTGGAGAACACCAATGGCAGGTCATTAGAAATAGAAGGAAAAGGAGGTTTGCAACATTTCTTTGCTGCGGGCTCAGGATTGCTGACAATGTCCAGTCTGTGTTCAGAGTAAATAAATGATGTAAAGAAATCTTAGTGAGCATTGCCCTTTTGAACTTATTTCCTTCATACTAGAAGCCAGGGGATGAATGTAAGCATGTTATCAGTGTGTTTGTGTTGTGAATGTGTGTGTATATGTCTGTGGTTTATGTGTGGCATGTGCGTGTGGTACGAGTGGATGTGTTCCATGATGTGTGTGTATGTATTTGCTCTTTATGTGCACATGTGGGACATGTGTGAATGTTGTTTATGTGGTACATATATGTGTGCCTGTCATGTGTGTTTGTGTGTGTATGTGTGTATTTGGTGTGTGTGTTTAGTGTATGTGGAATATGTGTGTGAATGTGCAATAGATTATGTGAGTTTTGTGTGTGGCGTGTATGTGTGAGAAGGATTATTTATAAATATGTTTTTATGGAAAGAAAAGTCCCTCCAAATTTTATGCCCTTCAATCCAAACTCCTCTTTGTTTAAGGGTTATCTTTCTGAGGCACAAAGTTGAGTTTAGCTTATCCCTGCTCAAGAGAAAAAAGGAAAGGACAATGTCACTTCCGGGGCCTGGAGAGGGCGGCGGGGGTGGCCCCTCGGCCTGGCCGGCGCTCCCTTTCCCGTGCTCCGGCCCTCTCGCCGGGTCCCCTGAGCAGTCTCTGGGCGGCGGGGCACGCCCTGGGGCGTGGGCCTGGCTCTGGGTGGGACTCTCCGGTCCTCTCCGCCTCGGATGAGCTTTGACTGTGGACAGGACTTTGGTCTCTCTCAGCCTAGCTTTCTCATTTAGACACAGGGAATGAGAATAGTACTTACTCTCCTTGAAGAATGAGGGTGTCACTGTGAAGATGGAACGCGTTAACCTATAGAATGGACTCAGAACAGTGTTGGGCCAGCAAATGAGTGCCTTGGAAGACTTAGTTATTATCTGCCTCAATGCATCCTGGCCTCCCTATGTACATGCTTTTTTCCTTTGGAATAACTTTTCCTCTCCTACACATGCGTAATACCTTCCTAGCCCCTCAAATGCCATCACTGAAGTCAAGTATAAAACTTTCACTAAGGAAGCATATAGGTCAATGGTTTGGTGCTTGCATTAGCGATCAGAAAGTTCTGGAGCAGCATATCCAGCCTCTGTCCTTTATCAGCTCCTTTTTAAAGGATGGCTTTGTCATCAGTAAATCAGATGTACTACCAGGTCCTCCCTTTTCAGAGAATCAGCAGCCTTATACGAGTCTACGTACGGGAACACTGTAGGGGAGCAGTCCCCTCCACTTTGGGTGCCGATGACAAGTTTTCTTCTGGACGTGTACACTCAGTTATCCTCCTTGTGTTATTCTTAGCGAGTGCATGTCTAGATTGTGTCCATTGGTTTTCTTTCCCTCCTTTGCCTAGCATAGTGCTATGTTCATGATACTTCCTCAGAAAACATTTGTGGAATAAGCCAATAATAAGAATGAAAGAGGAATCAGAAAGTGAATCACGAGTTTCTAGGGTCAGCCTAAAAGCTATTACTGTAAGAATATATAACGATATTGATAAACATTCAAAGAGCTGCCTTTAAAAGTTTCATAGCTCAAAGAGACCCTGAAACCTTTGGAAGGCAAAAAAGACTTTTAAGAACCTACTTTAATTTATTTTCATCCCCATTTCTTTTGTTGTCATGTGGTGAAGAAGGCTGATTCTCAGGGTCATAGCAAATTGATTTTGTGCTGTGCACTTAAAAGAACTGAAGTGGGTTCTTAGAGTTTTGTTCACTATTACTGCTCCTAAGGATTCTCATCCTGATCATTGATTTAATTTTTTTCTTACAGTAATAGCATTTTGATCTACAACAAAAAATTATTTTAGCAAAAATATTAGCCCTGTAGATAATTGTTAAGGCACTTTTTTGGGTGTTGTAAATATATGTGTAGAAATACCATAACTCATATGATTTTCAAACATCATTTTTGTGGAGTGCAACAAATATGGTATGTTTCTAGTATTTATGTTTTTAAATGCCTTTGAAGATCTTTTTATAATTTGTTATACAAATGTTCATGATCTGTAGTAGTTAAAATGTGGATGGTAAGAGGGAATATGTGTAAAATGTTATATTTTATCATTTATTGTTTACCTTAAAGAGAGTGTTTTAAAGCTATTTCTTAATTTTTCTCTTAGTAGTTGAAAAGGGCTTTCAGGCTGCCTGTTCTAATGGTTTACAGGAGAATCCAACAATTGCCTTTGTAAATATCAGAGCTAGTACATAAACTCTAGAGGGACCCAATCTTCAGCAGCCTGAGTTGGTCACTGGGAGATTGATTTTATGAATTGGTATTCAAAGTGTTTCTTGCCTTAATAAAATGTAGCCTGAATGGGGTTCTATAATCCACCATTTTCTCAGATTTTTCAGCTGTTTTTTCAGATAATATTCTGCTGGGAGGCTATGTCCAACCATCGTACAAAACAGTAATAAATGGACTGTTTGCCCTTTGCTGTGGTTTTAGTCAGCACCTTGGAGAGTAGAGGTTAAACCTTAAAAAAGGAAGTGACAGAAAATAAAAAAGGAAATTTCATAAGGTGATAAAAAATTATTCCAATTATAAGTGGGTGATGTATAAAAATACTCCATTGATGAAATGGCTTTCCTCACTGTGTGGAAATTAAAGAATCCTTGGACCCGAACCCCTTTAATACCCCCAAACAAGACTTCTGCCACAGCAGGAAGTCAATTATCTCCATGGCAACCAAAACAAATAGTGAATATTGCCTTAGCAGACAAGGTGGATAAAAGGTGCATCTAAAATTAATTTATGTCTTGGGATCAGACACTTGAGATGAGAGAACTGGTCCATAAAGTACCCAAGAGGAGCTATTAAAAGAGAAACAAAATAAGTCCCTTGTTGAGTTCCCCAGAGAGCTGTGGTTGAAGCGTGTAAATCCTTTTTGCTTTGCCTTTATGGGGGAAAGTTGTCAATATGTCCCCATTTACATGGCTGCTTTGATGATGGCCCCTGTAAATCTCAGGCCTGCCAAAGAATGTTTATTAAGAAGTGCCTTCAAGAGTGATCTCTTAATCTATCCTCTAGTACAGCAGGGATATTTTTTATTATTATTATATACATCAATTCTGAGATGCAGAGATGCCCCTAAAGATTAAAGTTCAGAGGATTTTGAGTCTATAAAAATCTTGCACTATAAAAACAGGAAGAAAGAAAAAAGCTCTCCCACAAATACACAGAATTCTCAGAAGCAACCATGGAGCTGTAAATTTTTCATTACGTGCAGAAATTAAAATCACTAATTAAAGCACTGTTTGGAAAATAACTCCAAATATTAAAAGTAGCTTTTCAAAGGGAAAAATCTCTCTGATTTCCTGCACCTGGAGATGCGGCTTTTGCGGTCAGGGGGACTCAAGCGGGCATTTCTTAACCTGCAGGAAGATGGCAGGACCAGAAGGCTGGACAGGATGCTGACCCCAAGCCCTCCCTGTGAGAGCAGAGTGTTCTCCCCAGCCTGGAACCCCACTCAGTGCTTAGCTGCACTCAGTTTCCTCTTTGTAGTAGGATTCCTCCACCCCTCATCATTTTCCTGAGATCACAGTTTCCTCTTACATGCAACTTTCAGTCAATCTGAGAGTCCAGCTGTTTCTTCTTCCGGAGATTTCTTGCCAAGTTCCCTTCCTTTCTATCTACCCGTGAGTGTGTGGTTACCAAGTTGCTTCAGTTGTGTTGAACTCTTTGTGACCCTATGGACTGTAGCCTGCCAGGCTCCTTGTCCACGGGATTCTCCAGCAAGAATACCAGAGTGGGTTGCCATGTCCTCCTCCAGGGGATCTTCCCGTCCCAGGGATCCAACCCACATCTGCATTGGCAGGCAGGGTCTTTATCACTCGCACCACCTAGGAAGCCCATCCCCCCTTATTACAGCACAGTTGGGTGACTTTCATAGTCCCCTAATGTACTCTGGTGTCTTCTTGCCCTTCTCAGTCCTGTCTTTGCTATACACTGGTGGCATTTTTTTTCCAGAAGATCATTTAATTTTCACTCCTCTCTAAAAAATGTAATGACTTCCTGTTGCCTGTAGCATAAAATACAAATTCCTCTATGTGGCATTAATGGTTTCCCACCACTTAAATTTAGCCTGCATTCTAAAATATCTTCCCACTAATTGCTTCCACAGGCCCATCCTTCTCCTCATTGTCGTTTACCATAAATGCCTATGCTTCTCCGTGGGTCTTTACTTGTGCAATTCTTGTTACTCACTGGAATAGCCTCCCCCATGAGCACTTACTTCCTCCTCCCCAACAAAAAGAGCACCTCTCTTGCATCACTTAAGAGCCAGCTTCTGTTTCACGTCTCTGAACACTTGCTAGCCCTAACCCTCATGGTCTCACTTTCCTGGGACCTCTGTACCTGTGGTAGGCAGAATAGCCTACAAAGATATCTATCTTCTAATTCCTGGAATCTGTGTTGTGTTAAACTATGGGGCAATAAAAATTTGGCAAGTGTAATTAAAGTTGTTGCTTAGGCACATAGTTGTGTCTGACTCTACTGCAACCCCATGGACTGTAGCCTGCCAGGCTCCTCTGTCCATGGAATTCTCCAGGCAAGGATGCTGGAGTGGGTTGCCATTTCCTTTTCCAAGGGATCTTTGTGACCCAGAGGTTGAACTCGTGTCTCCTGCATTGACAGATGAATTCTTTACCACTGAACCACCAAGGAAGCCATAATTAAAGTTACAGACCTTTAAAATAAGGAAGGAATTCTGTATTACCCAGGTGGTCTCAATCTTATCACACGAACCTTCTCTGGCTGTAGTCAGAGAGATGGGGCAGGAGAGAAGGCAGTGAGATGCAGCAGAAGGAAACGGTAGAGGGTCTAAGTGTGATGAGGACTTCATGCACTGTGCTGCCTTTGAGATATAGGGTCCCACCAGGAAGGACTAGAGAGAAGCTCCTAGGAGCTGAGTGGCCCTCAGTTGACAGCCAGCAAGAGAATGAAGGTTCAATTCTTCAAGTGCTAGAAACTGAATTCCTCCAAAATTCCAGGTGAAATAGGAAGCAGATTCTTTCCAGATATTAATAAGAGTTCAGCCTTCCAAGTACTTCCAGTTTTCATTCCAATCCCAAAGAAAGGGAATGCCAAAGAATGTTCAAACTACCGCACAATTGCACTCATCTCACACATTAGCTCAAAATTCTCCATTCCAGGCTTCAACAGTATGTGATCCATGAACTTTTAGATGTTCGAGCTGGATTTAGAAAAGGCAGAGGAACCAGAGATCAAATTGCCAACATCCACTGGATCATAGAAAAAGCAAGAGAGTTCCAGAAAAACATCTATTTCTGCTTTACTGACTGCACCTAAGCCTTTGACTGTGTGGATCACAATAAACTGTGGAAAACTCTTCAAGAGATGGGAATACCAGACCACCTTACCTGTCTTCTGGGAAATCTGTATGCAGGTCAAGAAACGACAGTTAGAACCAGACATGGGCCAACAGACTAGTTCCAAGTTGGGAACGGAGTACGTCAGAATTGTTTACTGTCACCCTGCTTATTTAACGTATATGCAGAGTCCATCATGAGAAATGAGAGGATGGGTGAAGCACAAGCTGGAAACAAGACTGCCGGGAGAAATATCAGTAATCTCAGACATGCAGACGACACCGCCCTTACAGCAGAAAGTGAGGAAGAACTAAAGAGCCTCTTGATGAAAGCGAAAGAGGAGAGTGAAAAAGTTGACTTAAAACTCAACATTCAGAAAACTAAGATCATGGCATCCAGTCCCATCACTTCATGGCAAATAGACGGGGAAACAATGGAAACAGTGAGAGACTTTATTTTCTTGGGCCCAAAATCACTGCGGACAGTGACTACAGCCATGAAATTAAAATACACTTGCTCCTTGGAAGAAATGTTATAATCAACCTGGACAGAATATTAAAAAGCAGCGACATTACTTTGCCAATGAAGGTCCATCTAGTTAAAGCTATGGTTTTTCTGGTAGTCATGTATTAGTGAGAATGGGACCATAAAGAAAGCTGAGTGCTGAAGAATTGATGCTTTTGAACTGTAGTGTTGGAGAAGACTCTTCAGAGTCCCTTGGACAGTAAGGAGATCCAACCAGTCCATCCTCAAGGAAATCATTCCTGAATATTCATTGCAAAGGCTGATGCTGAAACTGAAACTCCAATACTTTGGCCACCTGATGCGAAGAACTGACTCATCTGAAAAGACCCGGATGCTGGGAAAGACTGAAGGCGGGAGGAGAAGGGGATGACAGAGGGTGAGATGGTTGGGTGACATCATTGACTCGATGGGCATGAGTTTAAGCAAGCTCAGGGAGTTAGTGATGGACAGGGAAGCCTGGCATGCTGCAGTCCATAAAGTTGCAAAGAGTCGGACATGACTAAGCGACTGAACTGAACTTCCAGGTACTAACCAAGCCTGACCCACCTTAGCTTCTGAGATGAGATGATATTGGACACATTCAAGGTTATATGACTGTAGACAGCCTATATAATGGGAGAAAATATTTTCAAATGATGCCACCAACAAGAGGTTAATCTCCACAATATACAAATAGTTCATACAATACAGTATCAAAAAAAAAAAAAAAAGCAACCCAATCGAAAAATGGGCAGAAGACCTAAATAGATATTTCTCCAAAGAAGACATACAGATGGCCATTAGGCACATGAAAGGGTGCTCAACATCTCTAATTATTAGAGAAATGTAAATCAAAACTACAAACAGCAAATGCTGAGAGGGTGTGGAGAGCAGGGAACCCTCCTAGACTATTGTTTGGACTGTGAATTAGTACAGCCCCTATGGAGAATGGTATGGAGCTTCCTTGACAAACTAAACATCAGTTTAGTTCAGTCAGTTCAGTTGCTGAGTAATGTCTGACTCTTTGTGACCCCATGGACTGAAGCATGCCAGGCCTCCCTATTCATCACCAACTCCCTGAGCTTGCTCAAACTCATGTTCATTGAGTTGGTGATGCCATCCAACCATCTCATCCTCTGTCGTCCCCTTCTCCTCCTGCCTTCAATCTTCCTGAGCATCAGGGCCTTTTCAAATGAGTCACTTCTTTGCATAAGGTGGCCAAAGTATTGGAGTTTCAGCTACAGCATCAGCCCTTCCAATGAATATTCAGGACTGATTTCCTTTAGGATAGACTGGATGGATCTCCTTGCAGTCCAAGGGACTCTCAAGAGTCTTCTCCAACACCACAGTTCAAAAGTATCAATTCTTCGGTGCTCAGCTTTCTTTATAGTCCAACTCTCACATCCATACATGACTACTGCAAAAACCATAGCCTTGACTAGACGGACTTTTGTTGGCAAAGTAATGTCTCTGCTTTTTAATATGCTGTCTAGGTTGGTCATAACTTTTTTTTCCAAGGAGCAAGCGTCTTTTAACTTCATGGCTGCAATCACCATCTGCTGTGATTTTGGAGCCAAAAAAAGTAAAGTCTGTCAGTATTTCCACTGTTTCTCCATTTATTTGCCATGAAGTAATGGGGACCAGATGCCATGATCTTCGTTTTCTGAATGTTGAGCTTTAAGCCAACTTTTTCCACTCTCCTCTTTCACTTTCATCAAGAGGCTTTTTAGTTCTTCTTCACTTTCTGCCATAAGGGTGGTGTCATCTGCATATCTGAGGTTATTGATATTTCTCTCGGCAATCTTGATTCCAGCTTGTGCTTCTTCCAGTCCAGCGTTTCCCATGATGTACTCTGCATATAGGTTAAATAAGCAGGGTGATAATATACAGCCTTAGCATACTTCTTTACCTATTTGAAACCAGTCTGTTGTTCCATGTCCAGTTCTAACTATTGCTTCCTGACCTGCATACAGATTTCTCAAGAGGCAGGTCAGGTGGTCTGGTATTCCCATGTCTTTCAGAATTTTCCACAGTTTCTTGTGATCCACACAGTCAAAGGCTTTGGCATAGTCAATAAAACAGAAATATATATTTTTCTGGCACTCTCTTGCTTTTTTGATGATCCAAGAGATGTTGGCAATTTGATCTCTGGTTCCTCTCCCTTTTCTAAATCCAGTTTGAACATCTGGAAGTTCACGGTTCACGTACTGCTGAAGCCTGGATTGCAGCTATCATATGATCTTGCTGCTGTTGCTGCTGCTAAGTCTCTTAAGTCGTGTCCGACTCTGTGTGACCCCACAGACAGCAGCCCACCGGGCTCCCCCATCCCTGGGATGATCCTGCTATCCTACTGTAAGTATACATCTAGAGAAAACCATAATTTGAAAAGATACATGCATCCCAGTGTTCACTGAAATGCTATTTACAATAGCCAAGACATGGAAGCACCCTAAATATCCATTGATGAATGGATAAAGAGGATGTAGTATACATACAACTGAATATTACTCAGCCATAAAAATGAATGAAATAGTGCAATTTGCAGTAACCTGAATGGACCCAGAGCTTATCATATTTTAAGTGAAGTGAGCTGACCTGGAGAAGGAAATGGCAACCCACTCCAGTATTCTTGCTGGAAAATCCCATGGGCAGAGCCTGGTGGGCTGCAGTGAATGGGGTCACAAACAGTCAGACATGATTGAGTGACTAATACACACACACACAGACACACACACAGACACACATACACAAGCCAAACAGAGGAAGACAAATATCATATGATATTACTTATATGTGGAACCTTCAGAAAATATGAGTGAACTTACATACAAAACAGAAATAAACCCATGGACAAAACAAACTTATGGTTACCTAAAGGGAAGGGAGGATAGATGCATTAGGGGTGTGGGATTAACACTTACACACTACTGTATATAAAATAGATAACCAACTAGAACGTATACTCATCACTTACATCTGAGCTGGACTTTTTCTCCTCCTGTTGTCCCACAGAGTGTAATAGAATCAGTGCTGTGGGGGTTTCAAGAAGACTGCAGCTTTTGCTTCTTTGCAGTGCTCGGCCACAGTGAAGAAGCCCAGGGTGAAAGAGCAAGTGGAGAGAGGCCCAGCCATGTGTCACTTCAGACTTTCCTACTTAGGCCCCAGGTCATCAGGGTACCCTGTTCCAGTCAAGCCACCAACCTGCTGCAGATACAGGGTCCAATTGAGATTGGAAGAACTGTGTGATCAGCCCCAAAAATCCTGAAATAGAATGAATTGTTCTTAACATGATCAGCTTCATTTGTTGTTTTGTTTTGGCAGCAATACATAGCTGATGCTAAAGGTTATCTTAAATTTCTTTCATATTCCCCCTTAGCCTCCTTACAACCTAGCCGGCTCACCCTGTCCATTATAAACACTCAAGTGTTTTTCATTTGAATTAGTACCTGCTTTTTCTTTGATCTTTTTACAAATTCAATTTATTTAATTTTATGTTTATTAAATTAGATTCTTTTAGTTGGCTCTCTTAGAAGCCTGATCACATATTTGCAAGCTAGTTTCATAATTTGGATAAAATATACTTATCTTTGGGGCTTCCCAGGTGGCTGAGTGGTAAAGAATCTGCCTGCAAATGCAGGAGACACAGGTTTGATCCCTGGTCCAGGAAGATCCACTGGAGGAGGAAATAGTGACCCACTCCAGCATTCTTCACTGGGAAAATCCATGGACAGAGGAATGTGGTGGGCTATAGTCCATGGGTTGCAAAGAGTTGGACACAACTTAGCGACTGAACAACAACAAACTTACCTTTAAGCTGTGTAGACAGGATAAGGCAAGTAAGAAAGGTACCCCTGACTCCCATAATTGGATAAATGTGGGAGTTGTATGTATTTGATTTATGCTGATTTTGTGCTAGTCATATAGTTTCCTGGGCATTGATTAGCTTGTCTAAGTTGGGAGGTCTGGATCAGAGGCACTGTATCGTCTTTTCCAAGCATTCTGTTTACAGACCTGGCTTAGACAGTTGTGGCCATAGAGGCAAGAACTGCTGAGTTCATTCCAAGTTTAAAGCAGTTGTCAAAGCGGAGAAACTGTTTTCTCTGGGGTAGAAGACAAGATCCTGTGGTCACTGCTTTCACGGTATGTTTTGTAATTTGTTGGGAAGGAAATTAATTTGTGATCCTTGTCCAGCTCCCTTGGTCTATATCATAAAACACATCACAATTGGCAGGTGGCTGGCAGCCTCAGCAGGGAGAACATGGAATCATTTTAAGAATGAATGGGCCTCTTTAATTCAACAATCACGTGTTTTCAGAAGACCATCAGAACATGTTTAGTGTCACCAATTTCCTCACTGGAAATACTTTCAAATCAGTTAGCACAGTGATCCATGATTTAGCAAATTTTTTATTTTTTAAATTAATTTTTATTGGAGTATAGTTGTTTTACAATGTTGTCTTAGTTTTTTCTGTAGAGCAAAGAGAATCAACAGACTCAAACCATATGTCAGGGCCTTTATAAAATGTGTAAATTCTGCATAAAAATAATTAGATTTTGCATTTTTCAGTAAATAAAAAGAAAATTACAGTTGAGATTATGCTCCAAGTACATTTAGTTAGATTTAATTAGAGTAATGATCATCTATCAATGTGAAATTAGGAACTTTCTGTTAGATTAACAACTTTATTTTTCCAAGCAAAAATACTATGTGACTTGATGCAAACCAATATTATCTAAAGAAATCAATTTACTAAAAAAAAAGAAAAAAGAAAGAATGAATGGGTCTTTTACACCTTGCAGAGTGGCAGTTTCTTTCATATTTGTGTTACAATAAGTATATGTTGCTGCAGTGCTTGAAGATGCTGAAGCTTGCTCTATGGTTGGTCAGTAAGAGGAAGTAAAAAACTAGCTTTCTTAATCTGAACTAAATTGAATGATGTCTTATTCCTTCAGTTCAGTTCAGTCACTCAGTTGTGTCTGACTCTTTGTGACCTTGCATCTTATTCCTTAGGGAGATAATTTATGAGTACAAACTTCTTTGTTGTTGTTATATGGTTTCAGCTCTCTATAGTAAGTGCATGCTGTTGATCACAATAGAGTGAAATGACCTCTCCCTGTGAATGAAATATCTAAGGCCCACTAATTGCGGGGGGGGGGGGGGGCAGTAGCTGCTGGGTCACAAGCTATTCTTTGCACCCTCAGGTCTGAGGATTATACAAGCTGATGCCTCTAACCTCCTGCTTTCCCTGATCTTCATTTCATAGGCAGGAACCTGAAGCTTCCTTGTCCTCCTGGCAGTTCCCACCTCCATCTCCTGATTCTAGACCAGAGACCAGCAGTTTGAGAGCAAGCAACATTTCCCTCTAAGTCTAGTCCACCTTCTTGGAATTTATGTTTTATTCCTGAACTGGTAAGTAAAGATAAGACATCTTTCAAAGTTTCATAGCAATAGAGGCAATAATACAGATTTTCTCTATCTCTAGCCTGCTTCGTGCAGATGGACTACATCTTCACATGTGAGACAGAAATAACTTCATTGTCCTTCAGTTCAGTTCAGTTCAGTTCAGTCGCTCAGTCGTGTCCGACTCTTTGCGACCCCAAAAATCACAGTACGCCAGGGCTCCCTGTCAATCACCAACTCCCAGATTTCACTCAAACTCACGTCCATCGAGTCAGTGATGCCATCCAGCCATCTCATCCTCTGTCATCCCCTTTTCATCCTGCTCCCAATTCCTCCCAGCATCAGAGTCTTTTCCAATGAGTCAACTCTTCGTATGAGGCGGCCTAAGTACTGGAGTTTCAGCTTTAGCCTCGTTCCTTCCAAAGAAATCCCAGGGCTCTTCTCCTTCAGAATGGACTGGTTGGATCTCCTTGCAGTCCAAGGGACTCTCAAGAGTCTTCTCCAACACCACAGTTCAAAAGCATCAATTCTTCGGCCCTCAGCCTTCTTCACAGTCCAACTCTCATATCCATACATGACCACAGGAAAAACCATAGCCTTGGCTAGATGGACATTAGTCAGCAAAGTAATGTCTCTGCTTTTGAATATACTATCTAGGTTGGTCATAACTTTTCTTCCAAGGAGTAAGCGTCTTTTAATTTCATGGCTGCAGTCACCATCTGCAGTGATATTGGAGCCCCCAAAAATAAATTCTGACACTGTTTCTTCATCTATTTGCCATGAAGTGATGGGACCAGATGCCATGATATTAGTTTTCTGAATGTTGAGCTTTAAGTCAACTTTTTCACTCTCCTCTTTCACTTTCATCAAGAGGCTTTTTAGTTCCTCTTCACTTTCTGCCATAAGGGTGGTGTCATCTGCATATCTGAGGTTCTTGATATATCTCCTGGCAATCTTGATTCCAGCTTGTGTTTCTTCCAGCCCAGCGTTTCTTACGATGTACTTTGCATAGAAGTTAAATAAGCAGGGTGACAATACACAGCCTTGACGTACTCCTTTTCCTATTTAGAACCAGTCTGTTGTTCCATGTCCAGTTCTAACTGTTGCTTCCTGACCTGCATACAGATTTCTCAAGAGGCAGGTCAGGTGGTCTGGTATTCCCATGTCTTTCAGAATTTTCCACAGTTTATTGTGATCCACACAGTCAAAGGCTTTGGCATAGTCAATAAAGCAGAAATAGATGGTTTTTTTTCTGGAACTCTCTTGCTTTTTCCAAGATCCAGCAGATGTTGGCAATTTGATCTCTGGTTCCTCTGCCTTTTGTAGAATCAGCTTGAACATCTAGAAGTTTACAGTTCATGTATTGCTGAAGCCTGGCTTGGAGAATTTTGAGCATTACTTTACTAGCATGTGAGATAAGAGCAATTGTGTGGTAGTTTGAGCATTCTTTGGCATTGCCTTTCTTTGGGATTGGAATGAAAACTGACCTTTTCCAGTCCTGTGGCCACTGCTGAATGAGTTTTCCAAATTTGCTGGCATATTGAGTGCAGCACTTTCACAGCATCATCTTGCAGGATTTGAAATAGCTCAACTGGAATTCCATCACGTCCACTAGCTTTGTTTGTAGTGATGCTTTCTAAGGCCCACTTGACTTCACATTCCAGGATGTCTGGCTCTAGGTGAGTGATCACACCATCGTGATTATCTGGGTCATGAAGATCTTTTTTGTGCAGTTCTTCCGTGTATTCTTGCCACCTCTTCTTAATATCTTCTGCTTCTGTCAGGTCCAGACCATTTCTGTCCTTTATCAAGCCCATCTTTGCATGAAATGTTCCCTTGGTATCTCTAATTTTCTTGAAGAGATCTCTAGTCTTTCCCATTCTGTTGTTTTCCTCTATTTCTTTGCATTGATCGCTGAAGAAGGCTTTCTTATCTCTTCTTGCTATTCTTTGGAACTCTGCATTCAGATGCTTATCTCTTTCCTTTTGTCCTTTGCTTTTTGCTTCTCATCTTTTCAAAGCTATTTGTAAGGCCTCCCCAGACAGCCATTTTGCTTTCCTGCATTTCTTTTCCATGGAGATGATCTTGATCCCTGTCTCCTGTACAATGTCATGAACCTCCGTCCATAGCTCCTCAGGCACTCTGTCTATCAGATCTAGTCCCTTAAATCTATTTGCAACTTCCACTGCATAATCATAAAGGATTTGATTTAGGTCATACCTGAATGGTCCAGTGGTTTCCCCTACTGTCTTCAATTTAAGTCTGAATTTGGCAATAAGGAGCTCATGATCTGAGCCACAGTCAGCTCCTGGTCTTGTTTTTGCTGACTGTATAGAGCTTCTCCATCTTTGGCTGCAAAGAATAGAATCAGTCTGCCCTCGGTGTTGACCATCTGGTGACGTCCATGTGTAGAGTCTTGTGTTGAAAGAGGGTGTTTGCTATGACCAGTGTGTTCTCTTAGCAAAACTCTATTAGCCTTTTCCCTGCTTCATTCCGTATTCCAAGGCCAAATTTGCCTGTTACTCCAGGTGTTTCTTGACTTCCTGCTTTCACATTCCAGTCCCCTATAATGAAAAGGACATCTTTTTGGGTGTTAGTTCTAAAAGGTCTTGTAGATCTTCATAGAACCGTTCAACTTCAGCTTCTTCAGCATTACTGGTTGGGGCATAGACTTGGATTACTGTGATATTGAATGGTCTGCCTTGGAAACAGAGATCTTTCTGTCATTTTTGAGATTGCATCCAAGTAGTGCATTTTGGACTCTTGTTGACCATGATGGTACTCCATTTCTTCTAAGTGATTCCTGCCCTCAGTAGTAGATACAACGGTCATCTGAGTTAAATTCACCCATTCCAGTCTGTTTTAGTTTGCTGATTCCTAGAATGTCAATGTTCACTCTTGCCATCTCTTGTTTGACCACTTCCAATTTGCCTTGATTCATGGACCTAACATTCCAGGTCCCTATGCAATATTGCTCTTTACAGCATCGGACCTTGCTTCTATCACCAGTCGCATCCACAACTAGGTATTGTTTTTGCTTTGGCTCCATTCCTTTGTTCTTTCTGGAGTTATTTGTCCACTGATCTCCAGTAGCATATTCGGCTACTACCTACTGACCTGGGGAGTTCCTCTTTCAGTATCCGATCATTTTGGCTTTTCATACTGTTCATGGGTTTCTCAAGGCAAGAATACTGAAGTGTTTTGGCATTCCCTTCTCCAGTGGACCACATTCTGTCAGGCCTCTCCACCATGACCCGCCCATCTTGGGGGCCCCACAGATCATGGCTTAGTTTCATTGAGTTAGAAAATGCTATGGCCCTAGTGTGGTTAGATTAGTTTTCTGTGATTATGGTTTCAGTGTGTCTGCCCTCTGATGCACTCTTGCGACACCTACCGTCTTGCTTGGTTTCTCTTACCTTGGACCTGGGGTATCTCTTCACGGCTGCTCCAGCAAAGTGCAGCTGCTGCTCCTTACCTTGGATGAGGGGTATCTCTTCACCGCTGCCCCTCCTGACCTTGAACGTGGAGTAGCTCCTCCAGGCCCTCCTGCACCCCTGCAGCCACCAGTCCTTGGACATGGGGTTGCTACTCTCGACCGCCGCCCCTGACCTTGGACACGATGTAGCTCCTCTTGGCCGCCGCTCCTTGGGCATGGGGTCCTCCCGGCTTCTGCCCCTGACCTCAGTCATGGGGTAGCATCTCTCTGCCATTCCTGCGCCGTGGCAACCTGACACTCTGGGCCGCTGCCCCTGACCTTGGACGTGGGGTAGTTCCTCTCAGTCTCGCTTTTGCGCTGTGGCAGACGCCTGCGCTTGCGCTCATTGTCATTCAAGGAACCCGGAAACTTCTGGTTCTGTCGTCACGGATCCTGTTACAAACAGTCCTATGTCACACACTCCAACGTTGTCTATAACTTAAGTTTGGTGTACCTTCCACAGCCTTCTTGCAAGTAATTACCAAATATTTTTAGGCTCAATAAAAGGCAACATTATAAAAATTAATGGTCACTAGGCCACCTGCAAAATGTTAATATAAATTAAAGATTAGCAATACTCAACATTTTTTTGGATAACCCTCTCTTCTAAACCAGTATAAACTGAAGTATTTTGAGAAGCTTGCCATATTCACTTAAACGTACAAACACTAGGTATAAAAATACATTTCAAAATTCTTGTAAGTACTTCTGCTTCATGTATAATGGAACTCAGGGCCAGAATTACCTTTCCTTCTTAAGCTAGTAGAAAACTATTCAAAACATATAAAAAATGCTTCTCACCCATTGGAAGATGAGAAATGGAGAGTGATTCCAGGAGAAGAAAAGCAGCTGAGGTGCTTTCTATAACTGTCCCAGGTCATGAACTGGAAAGGGTGTTTT
Source organism: Capra hircus (assembly GCF_001704415.2). NCBI lineage: Eukaryota > Metazoa > Chordata > Mammalia > Artiodactyla > Bovidae > Capra > Capra hircus. Next base: position 83,535,136 of record NC_030819.1, on the reverse strand, counting down.
GACTACATAACAGGGAGGGAAAACCAAAGGCCAGCCTGTGGGTCCCAGTGACTTGAGGATACAGAGTTCAGAATGTAGGAAGGACGGGATCAGGGCCTGGACAAGGATGAGGAGAACAAGCCATTTGTCTCAGGCACAGAAGTTACAGGGATGCTGGAAACTAAGTACTCAAGATTAAAAAAAAAATTAATCCAATATTTAAAAAATTAAACAATATAGAAAGCTCATGATGAACAAAATATCAAACTTAAAAAAGACAGAAACTGACTCTGAACATGCATGATTTGGCTGCCCTTGCCTTACTCTGATCCACCTCTGTCAGAATTTTTAATTTTGGTGAAGTCCAACGTGTCAATCATTACTTGTATTTGGTTCACTAAATCTTTGCCTATATCAAATTTATAAAAATTTTCTCCTAAATTTTCCTCTATGAATTTTATTGTTTTTACTTTTAAATTTAAGTATGAATTTTATCAAATTAATTTTATTTATGTTGTGAGTGAGGGGTCACGGAGAAGGCAATGGCACCCTACTCCAGTACTCTTACCTGGAAAATCCCATGGATGGAGGAGCCTGTTGGGCTGCAATCCATGAGGTCACTAGAGTTGGACATGACTGAGCAACTTCACTTTCAATTTTCACTTTCATGCATTGGAGAAGGAAATGGCAACCCACTCCAGTGTTCTTGCCTGGATAATCCCAGGGACGGGGGAGCCTGGTAGACTGCCATCTATGGGGTCGCGCAGAGTCAGACACGACTGAAGTGACTTAGCAGCCGCAGCAGAGTTAGGGGTTAAGATTCTTTTTTTTTTTTTTTCCATACAGATATCTAGTGGTTTCAGCATCTCTTGATGAAGTGAATATGTTTCTCTGTTTGATGACATTTTGGCTTTTGTGCAAAATCAGTTGGCCACACATATGTATATAGGTTTCGGACTCTATTTTATTTTCATGATATGTTTGTCTACCATTATATCATTACCACATTGTCTTGACTATTGTGACTTTTAGTAAGTCTTAAAATGAGATGGTGTGATTATTCTACTTTGTTCTTTGATTTTGAAATTGTTTTCATTATTCTAGGCCCTTTTATTTGTATATCAATTTTAGAATGAGCTTACTAATGTCTACTACTATGACTTTTAAGTAAAATTGCTTGAGTCTGTAATTCAAATTTGAGGAGAATGTGCACCATATCAAGCCTTCTAGTTTATGAACTTGAACTTGTAATACTGTATATTTCTTTCCAATTAGTCTGCTGCAATGGCTCTCCATAATGCTGTGCAGTTTTTAGTATAAAGATCATGTGCTTTTCAAATTAAATTTATTCAATTGATTCAATTTTCCAATTTTTTAACTGGGGTATGGACATGTAATTGATTTTTATACGTTAAACTTTTGCTAGCTATTAGTAAATTCATTAATCAATTTCAAAAAATTTGTAGATTCCTTTGAAATTTTATGTAGAGAAACTCATATGGTCTGTAAATAGAGATAAATCTGTTTCTCCATTTCTCTTTTCAAATCATGCCCTTCCTCACTCCCTCCCCTGCATCCTTTCTTTCTTCTGTCTGTATCTCTCATCTAGCTATCATTTTCCAATTGCAATAATTAAGACCTCTTGAGGCTCTGTACATTTTTCTTCAATATTTTCTCTCTGCTATTCAGGTTGAATTATTGCTTTTTTGTATATCTTCTCTATCACTAATTCTTTCTCATGCCAGCTCTAAGATACTGTTAACTTCCATTTTCTCATTTAAGTCATTTTACTTGAAGTTGTACAATTTATATTTACAATTTTTATTTCTCTTCTGAGATTTCCTATCTACTTACTTATGGCTAACCGTACTTTCTTTTACTTTTAAAACAACTTTTCTTTAGCTCTTTGAACATATCTACAGTTGCTGCTTTAAAGTCTTTGTTAAATCCAACACATGAGTAATCTGCGGGATGAATTTTTTGGGCAGCCTTTTTTTTTTTTTTTCTTGCTGAATATGACTCATGCTTTCTTGTTTCTTTATGGATTTGGTTATTCAGTAGTCATCTTTGATAGCACATTGTAGAGATTCTGGAAAATGTTGATTTTATTTTAGTGGGCAGTTCAATTACTGGCTGGTCACCTTGCACTTTATAATCTTGGCCTTAGTAATCTGCTTTGTTAGGAAAGATGTTTGGAAAGATATTTAGAGGGGTTTTCCAGCCTCACTTGATGGGACTCAATTTCTGCACTTTGTCTTCCAGGAGATCTTGTCAGGGTTTGGTTTTAGGTTTTATTTGGGTAGGTATGGAAAAAGGCATAGGTTTTACTTCTAAAAGGCAGTGTTTTGTTGTCCTGGAGGATATCCAAAGTGCTAGTGAAATTTTAACAAGCACTGCTTGACCACTATTATCTCTTTTCCAGGTTTGCAGCTGCTTTCTGGAAGCCTTCTGTGTTATCAGTTTGACTGTGCACAACACAGCCTTTGGTCATGCAGTATATGAGGAATCTTTTGTCCAACACTTAAAGTCCCTACTGTGTATATCTTCTGCTTCTGGGGTCCTGGCCCTATAGATTCCAGCTTTCCAACTCTGATCTCTGCCTCCTTAGCACAGATGGATTGCCACTTGGACTCCAGCTCACCATACTGCAGTCAAGAAGTTGTCCCAAGATTTCCCTGGTGGTCCGGTGGTTAATACACCATGCTCCCAGTGCAGGGGGCACAAGTTTGATCCCTGGTTGGGGAACAAAGACCCCTGCATGCTTCTGGGTGAGGGCAAAATAAAATAAACAAAACCCCTAACTTCTCCGCAGTCAGACAGCTGGGTTATCATGAATGAGACTCACATTGTGAGTTCCTTTTTCAGGGAGTACAGCCTTGAACTGCTTGTGATCCAGTGCTGAAACCTAGATGCCTCTTATATCTGACCCATTACTACACTTCCTTATGATAGGAACGCTACTCTGGTACTAGTTATTGCACTACAGTCAGGATCATTTTAATCTTTATATCATATCAATGACAATTCTTTATATTTGTTCAACATATAGGCTCTGACGGTAAAGAATCTTCCTGCAATGCAGGAGACCCGGGTTCAGTCCCTGGTCTGGAAGATCCCCTGGAGAGGGGAATGGCAACCCACTCCAGTATCGTTGCCTGGAGAATCCCATGGACAGAGGAGCCTGGCAGGCCACAGTCTGTGGGGTTGCACAGAGTTGGACATGATTGGTGCTTGTACGCTTTACACTGTAGTTTTGACCACACAACCTTCTTGTAAATATGCAAAACACAAAAATATAAGTGAAAGGAATTGAGTATTGTTCCTAAAACTTCAAATTCTTTTGAATTACTTCAAGTCAGAGTTGTTGGTGCTTGTAATTTTCCATACCATTGTATGGTGCTCTGGGCTACTGAGATCACTCGTGATTCCTCAAATGACTGATCTATTGATTCTGTGATTCTCTTCGAGTTGCTGTCACTTCTGAATTTTGATGTTGATACGTTTAAGGAGTGTAAATGTGCAGCAGCATTGTATGTTATGACTGCCACCTGGTCCGCAGTAATTATGAGATGTCATGGGCAGTAAGAGAGCATCCAGATCTTCAAGATATTAAAATGTGGGTAAGTGTGCAGATTAGAATCAGTGGCATACAGTATCTGACTCAAACTATATGCATCTTAGTTATGAGAAAATTATAGACTAACTTAAAAAATAAAAACGTTTTTATTATATTACAGGGACTGTATTTAGCATGATTCTAGAATTAATCACCAGTCTTTATTCTTGTAACTAACACTGGATATATAATGTAACCCAGTAGTAATTTTTATTAATATAACTTAACAGAGAATTAAAGTTAATTTTGTTTTTTTCTTTCAAAGCTAATTTTGAATATCAATGTGGAAAAAAAGTGTAGAGAAGAAAGAATGATATCTACATACAAGGATTAATCAGTTTCCTGTGTTAGGGCCAAGGGCAGGCTGCCCCAACACATACCTCAATGGCATAGAGATTATTTAGAATTAAAGTTACTCGAGAAGCAGTTGGTAAAAGAAAGATATAGAGAAAACACTCTTACCCCCCACATTTCCCCTGAAAGCAGGAAATAAATCTTCCATGTGAAAGTGTCCTTTCTATACCAGGGGGATAGAGAGATTTCTTATCAACAAAGTTAGGGAATTCAAGGCTAAGAAAGCTATATAAACAGGCTTTATTACTTCTTCATTAGTCTGCTTCCCCAAGCACAATCCTCTTTCATGAGTACTTTTTTCTTTGTATAAAAATAATATACAAACAGCCTAATTTGGTCACTTCAGGGGTCCTATTTCAATGAGAGCTCTGTGTCTATGAATTGAATTAGTCTTTTTCTCTTGTTAATCTGCCTTGGTCAATTAATTATTAGCCCAGTCAAAATAACTCAAAAGACCTTGACCCTACATGAAAGGTGGGTAAATAAATATGCTTTAGATTAAAAATAAACAATTTAGTGTGTATTTCTTAACACGTCACCGCTTACATTTTGATACGTTTGTCTTTGTAATGCTAAATAAGAGGGCTTCCATTCTACTGTTATTATGTCTGTTTGACAAAGGAAGAAGTTGAAATAAAACCCAAGAAAGATTAATGAAGGGAAAAACTATGATTACACAGTCACCAAGTGGTGGATGTGGGATGCTCATCAGCAGTACAGTTTCAGAGACCCCACCCTCAAGTTTAACAGTCTCCCACTGATTCCCCATGTGTACTTAGAAAAAGCATTTAGCTTCTCCAGATTTGAATATTTTATCTGTTAAATACAGGGAATTATATCAGATATCTTAGTTCCATTGATTCTAATAATTAACTTCTATGACATAATTCTCTACCACTTAAGCATGGCTCTGATACTTAAGTTCTTCATGAATACTTTTACCAGACAGAAACAAGTGAGGAAAAATACTTTCAATATTTATTTGAAATTTTACAATACCATAGTGGTAACAGGGCTTCCCATGTGGTGATAGTGGTAAAGAACCTGCCTGTCAATGAAAGTAGAGGTAAGAGATGAGGGTTCAATTGCTGGGTTGGGAAGATCCCCTAGAAAAGGGCACAGCAACCCACTTCAGTATTCTTGCCTGGAGAATCCCATGGACAGAGGAGCCTGTGGGCTGTTTTGCAAACAGTCAGACACGACTAAAGGGACTTAGCACACATGCACACATAGAGATAACAGTATGGCTAAACTGAGACAACTCCCCAGGTCAGTAGGTGCCCAATATGCTACTGGAGATCAGTGGACAAATAACTCCAGAAAGAATGAAGAGATGGAACCAAAGCAAAAACAATACCCAGCTGTGGATGTGACTGGTGATAGAAGCAAGGTCCGATGCTGTAAAGAGCAATATTGCATAAGGACCTGGAATGTTAGGTCCATGAATCAAGGTAAATTGAAAGTGGTCAAACAAGAGATGGCAAGAGTGAACGTTGACATTCTAGGAATCAGCGAACTAAAATGGACTGGAATGGGTGAATTTAACTCAGATGACCATTATATCTACTACTGTGGGCAGGAATCGCTTAAAAGAAATGGAGTAGCCATCATGGTCAACAAAAGAGTCCAAAATGCAGTACTTGGATACAATCTCAAAAACAACAGAATGATCTCTGTTCATTTCCAAGGACAGCTGACTGTGGCTCAGATCATAAAGTCCTTATTGCCAAATTCAGACTTAAATTGAAGAAAGTAGGGAAAACCACTAGACCACTCAGGTATGACCTAAATAAAATCCCTTATGATTATACAGTGGAAGTTGCAAATAGATTTAAGGGACTAGATCTGATGTTTGAGTGCCTGAGGAACTATGGACGGAGGTTCATGACATTGTACAGGAGACAGGGATCAAGACCATCCCCATGGAAAGGAAATGCAAAAAGGCAAAATGGCTGTCTGAGGAGGCCTTACAAATAGCTGTGAAAAGAAGAGAGGCGAAAAACAAAGGACAAAAAGAAAGATATAAGCATCTGAATGCAGGGTTCGAAAGAAAAACAAGGAGAGAGAAGAAAGCCTTCCTCAGCAATCAATGCAAAGAAATAGAGGAAAACAACAGAATGGGAAAGACTAGAGATCTCTTCAAGAAAATTAGAGATACCAAGGGAACATTTCATGCAAAGATGGGCTCAATAAAGGAAAGAAAAGGTATGGAACTAACAGAAACAGAAGATATTAAGAAGAGGTGGCAAGAATACACAGAAGAACTGTACAAAAAAGATCTTCATGACCCAGATAATCACGATGGTGTGATCACTCATCTAGAGCCAGACATCCTGGAATGTGAAGTCAAGTGGGCCTTAGAAAGCATCACTACAAACAAAGCTAGTGGAGGTGAAGGAATTCCAGTTGAGCTGTTTCAAATCCTGAAAGATGATGCTGTGAAAGTGCTGCACTCAATATGCCAGCAAATTTGGAAAACTCACCATTGGCCACAGGACTGGAAAAGGTCAGTTTTCATTCCAATCCCAAAGAAAGGCAATGCCAAAGAATGCTCAAACTACCACAGAATTGCATTCATCTCACATGCTAGTAAAGTAATGCTCAAAATTCTCCAAGCCAGGCTTCAGCAGAACCATGAACTTCCAGATGTTGAAACTGGTTTTAGAAAAGGCAGAGGAACAAGAGATCAAATTGCCAACATCCGCTGGATCATGGAAAAAGCAAGAGATTCCAGAAAAACATCTATTTCTGCTTTATTGACTATGCCAAAGCCTTTGACTGTGTGGATCACAATAAACTGGAAAATTCTGAAAGAGATGGGAATACCAGACCACCTGACCTGCCTCTTGAGAAACCTATAGGCAGGTCAGGAAGCAACAGTTAGAACTGGACATGGAACAACAGACTGGTTCCAAATAGAAAAAGGAGTCTGTCAAGGCTGTATATTGTCACCCTGCTTATTTAACTTATATGCAGAGGACATCATGAGAAACACTGGACTGGAAGAAACACAAGCTGGAATCAAGATTGCTGGAAGAAATATCAATAACCTCAGATATGCAGATGACACCACCCTTATGGCAGAAAGTGAAGAGGAGCTAAAAAGCCTCTTGATGTAAGTGAAAGAGGACAGTGAAAAAGTTGGCTTAAAGCTCAACATTCAGAAAATGAAGATCATGGCATCTGGTCCCATCACTTCATGGGAAATAGATGGGGAAACAATGGAAACAGTGTCAGACTTTATTTTTCTGGTCTCCAAAATCACTGCAGATGGTGATTGCAGCCATGAAATTAAAAGACGCTTACTCCTTGGAAGAAAAGTTATGACCAACCTAGATAGCATATTGAAAAGCAGAGACATTACTTTGCCAACAAAGCTCCATCTAGTCAAGGCTATGGTTTTCCCAGAGCCATGTATGGATGTGAGAGTTGGATTGTGAAGAAAGCTGAGAGGCAAAGAATTGATGCTTTTGAAATGTGGTGTTGGAGAAGAGTCTTGAGAGTCCCTTGGACTGCAAGGAGATCCAACCAGTCTATTCTAAAGGAGATCAGCCCTGGGCGTTCTTTGGATCGAATGATGCTAAAACTGAAACTCCAGTACTTTGGCCACCTCATGCGAAGAGTTGACTCCTTGGAAAAGACTCTGATGCTGAGAGGGATTGGGAGCAGGAGTAAAAGGGGATGACAGAGGATGAGGTGGCTGGATGGCATCACTGACTCGATGGATGTGAGTCTGAGTGAACTCCGGGGGTTGGTGATGGACAGGGAGGCCTGGTGTGTTGTAATTCATGGGGTCGCAAAGAGCTGGACACAACTGAGCAACTGAACTGAACTGAACTGAACGGAAACTGAGACAGCCCAACTAAGAGTTGTTGAGGTCTTCTTTGATGATTTTATTTCTATCCAAAATTTCAAATTCCTTTTATATGGCTCAAATATCAAGATAGTTGACATTTCCCTCGTCAAATATTCAAAAATTTTGTTGCTGTTGTTCAGTCACCAAGTCATGTCTGATTCTTTAACATCCCATGGCGTCATGCCAGGCCTCCCTGTCCTCCACTATCTCCTAGAGTTTGCTCACATTCATGTCCATTGAGTAATTGATGCTATCTAACCATCTCATCCTCTGTTGCTCCCTTCTCCTTTTGCCTTCATTCTTTCCAAGCATCAGGGTCTTTCCCAAAGAGCCTGCTCTTTGCATCAGATGCCAAAGTATTGGAGCTTCAGCATCAGTCCTTCCAATAAGTATTAAGGGTTGATTTATTTTAGGACTTTCTAGTTTGATCTCCTTGCAGTCCAAAGAATTCTCAAGAGTCTTCTCCAGTACCACAATTTGAAAGTATCATTTCTTCAGTGCTCAGCTTTCTTTATGGTCCAACTCTCACATCCATACATGACTACTGGAAAAACCTTAGCTTTGACTAGACAGACCTTTGTTGGCAAAGTGATGCCTCTGCTTTTTAATATGCTGTCTGCTGCTGCTGCTGCTGCTAAGTTGCTTCATTCATGTCTGACTCCATGCAACCCCATAGATGGCAGCCCAGCAGGCTCCTCCATCCTTGGGATTCTTCAGGCAAGAACACTGTAGTGGGTTGCCATTTACTTCTCCGATGCATGCATGCATGCTAATTCGCCTCAGTTGCGTCTGACTCTGTGAAATCCTATGGACAGCAGCCCACCAGGCTCCTCCATCCACAGGATTCTCCAGGCAAGAATACTGGAGTGGGCTGCCATTTCTTTCTCCATATGCTGTCTAGGTTTGTCATAGTTTTCCTTCTAAGGAGCAAGCATGTTTTAGTTTCATGGCTGCAGTCATCATCCACAGTGATTTTGTAACCCAAGAAAATTAAGTCTGTCATTGTTTCCATTGTTTCCCCATCTATTTGCCATGAAGTGATGGGACCAGATGCCATTATCTTTCTTTTTTGAATGTTGAGTTTTAAGCCAGCTTTTTCACTCTCCTCTTTCACCCTCATCAAGAGGCTCTTTAGTTCCTCTTCACTTTCTGCCATTAGAGTGTTATCATCTGCATGTCTGAATTAATATTTTAAAAAAGAACTAACAATGGAAAAAGAACTAACACCAAAAACAATGTCCTTTTCATCATAGGGGATTGGAATGTAAAAGTGGGACATCCTAAAACTAACGCCAATCAAATTTTTGATACCTGAATTTAAGTATCCTTTTTGAATAATGGTCACATTCTGTTTCTTTTGCAGCCTCAGAATTCTTTCCTGGCCTTGAGTAATGAACAGCCTTCGGTGAACATCTAACAGCACCTCACTCTTCTGGAATCCTCTAACAATTTCTCTGGGTTGGTCAATATATATTAGGCATTCTGTTTCAAAACTTTAATCATAACTAAAAAATCTACCATTATTTGGTAAGCTTTTTAAAATATTTGACATTATTAGTGTCTACTGGGCAGTGTATCAAAGATAGATTTTTCCTTAAAACTGTGCATGTTTGGAATCCTGTGTCATACGTAGAGCTGAACTAAAAATGTGTATAAAGTAAACAATGTTGATGAGGATAGAGTGCTATTAAGAATGTATATAATACTATGTAATAAAACAGATATACCCAGGAAAGTATAGTTTTCAATATATGAAAATAATTCTATTTTCACATTATTTATTATTTGATTTAGATCAGAGAATTTTATAATTAATTCCTAATCAATTCTTGGCAAAGATTGCTGCTTTTACCTCCAAAAGGTAAACTGCATAGCAAGAATAAGCTATTTCAGAATTTTTCCATGTTTTTGCACTCTATTTCCTTAGCCCTGCATTCATCTCTCAGTTTTCACATACAATAATCTAAATGAAATTTTTGAGATGAATATTCGTTTTTCACAACATACAACATCTGGTCCCAATTGAGGTAATAGGGTTATAGTCAACAGGATACAAAGTACTCATGGAAACACTCATGTTGAGAAAGAACCTTCTGGGACAACTGAAAGATGGATCTTCTGTTTGCTAGGGGAATGCCTTTCACTGGAGGCTGAAGAAGCGTCAGGACTGGAAGACAACACAGATTAGTGTTGCTAGAAAGATGAATCTCAGACCCAATCTGGGTCAGCCCCCCACAGAACTTTTGTTTCTTTCTAAAATGGATTGTTCAGATATGGCATTCCTTAAGTGGAAAAATGTAATGAATGAAGAGACAGAGGGAGAAGGGTGACTGTTCTCAGATAAACTGGAAACATTTATTAAACCTTGTTTTATCTTAAACATTTCACTAGGATAGTGTGTGTAACATTGGCTTAATATCAGGGTAGGGAATGAGGAAACTAAACAAGTGTGTCTCAGAATGTATTTCTTTAAACAGACTCTTTTTCTTTCTTTACTCAAAGTCTTTTCTATTCATTTAAATAAATGAAGTTAAAAAGTAAAGTCATTTATTTAAAGTCTTTTTTAAAAATTGACTTTGTTTTGATCCATATAACAACTTCAGATTTGAGAAACAGAGGGAGCCACAAAGGGTAAGTTATTAGCAAAGGGAATAGAAATAATTAGGTATACCTTCTTGCCCTTTCATATTTATCAAGCTCACTTCATTCTATTTTAAAGCACTTCTGTGTCAGATGTATATTGGTAATTATTTTCAATGCAAAACCTAGGCGAGGGTGAGCTGGTGTGCTTTGATCTCAGGATATTGTCTTACTGTTCTGAGGCAGGCACTGTAGGAATACTTGCTGCACCTCTTTCCCCAGAACCCCTCGCTCTCCAGCAGAGACCACGAACTGCACCTAAGGGTCTTATACGTTCCTGCCTACCTCTTAGGTCTGGCTGAGCCTCCTTTGCCACTACTGCTCTAACAGTGTGACTGGCTCAATTTCCTCATTACAGAAAGAAAAAAGTGTCTTTACTCTTTGAGGTGTGATAGCCTCTGGAAGTATTTTTGAATAAACATAATTTTCACTAAGATGAGTTTCCTCCCTGTATCTCTTTGTTATTCTAGGTGATTGTTCTCCCAGAGGCTTGGTTCTGAGGCACTTCTGTGCCAATTGTGCTAACAAAACCAGCCTGTGTAGGTGGCCCTACAGGGATGGTACTGCTTTCTAAGATCCCCTAACCTAGGCATCCCCTGGAGAAGGGCATGGCAACCCACTCCAGGATTCTTGCCTGGAGAATCCCGTGTACAGAGGAGTCTGGTGGGCTACAGTCCATGGGGTCCCAAAGAACTGGACAGGACTGAGTAACTAACACATTCACTTCACTTTTTTCCCAACCTAGGCAGCACTGAGACGGCCTTCACTTTGAACATCTGCAGGTCAGTGGAGAAGAAACCTCCTTCCCTCCGCCTTCAGCCATTCCCGTGTCTCGGACTTGAATGAAAACAATCTGACTGTTCTGAGAGGCACCTCCTGAGCTCTTCTCTTGCTGCCTTAAACCAAAAGGCCTTTTTGAAGCTGAGGTTTTCTTTAACCAGAAACCTCAAAAGTGAGTTCTACAAAGAAAGTGTGTATGTGTGCATGTGTGTTAGGAAATAGTAGAATAATGCTTTTTCACAAAGTTTTTATAATCAACTGTTAATTAGAGAGTTTCAAAGTTCACCTAGGCCCTAGGGGAAGAACAGGGACAAAAGCAAGCCCCCAATAGTTGAATTCTTCTGGGACCTAACTTATAGAGTTTTATCAGGAGATTCTATCCTTTAATTATAAGGACAATTTTTGAACATGGGGTAAATCTTGGGAGGTGCCACTTAGTTCATTGTAGAAGGAATTTTAAAAATGGTACCCCAGTGACTTGACAGGTTTTCATGCCATTTCAAAAGGGCCAAGTTTATACTCAGACACAAGGAAACTCTGGAGTGTTACCTGCATATACCTTAATCAGCTGCCTCCTCGCGAAGAGCCCACAGTGGCTGGTGCACTAGGGAACAGGGGCTTCCTAATGTGTGGCCAGTGCCTCCTCACCGAGCTCCCAGGAGCAGTGACCTCCATTTGTCTCAAAGCCGTGAAGCTTCTGCTGTGTGTTTCATAAGGGCTTCACCTCCACTTCTTGATTTCATTGCCAGGCCCTTCATCTCAGTGGGCAGGGTCCATTCCAGGGCCCATGCAATTTCAGGAGGGAAAAGAAAGAACTCTCAGCTCCGTCAGAGTGTCAGGAGTCAGAGATCTTAACACCAGGCCGAAGGCCTCACATCTGGTCTGATCATGTCAAGTCAAGAGGGAATGGGTCAGCACTGCAACACCTTCATCTACCAAGTCACTGTGATTAAAAAACAAACAAACAAACAAAAAAACCAAAAAACCTTTTAGAGAGCATATTGGAGTAACATGGAACACAAAAATGTCAAGTTTAAGGACGAGGTGTAGAGAGGGTAACTGCTGTATTTTCAGAATTGTTGGTATTAGCTTCAGTAACTTAAAAGTTGTGAGTTCTAATCCTATTTTCGAAGCTCTTTTATTCCTTACAATTTTTTTTTTCCTGCATTTATGGTACCATCTTCCTTAAGTCATTATGGTGAGAAATAATTCAAATGTGTTTAAAGTTATTTTTTTTTTCTTTGGGACAAAAACATTGCTATTTAAATGTGAAATAAAAGTTTCTGGTTTCAGAATTTATTTTTCTCCATCTGAGGTGTTGAACCAGTTGGAGACTAAAACTATCAACCCACTAAAGATCCAACAGAATCACGTTCACTGTTAAGCCTGGGTTGAAAGCAGTGTTTCCAGCACAAATGCTCAACAGACATTCAGTGGAACTACTCTCCCTTCAAATTCTTAACACCTGGCGAGTGACCAAACAGTTCTTTAAACAGTAACTGAAAAAAAAAAAAATCAATTAAAGCAGATATTTTAAACCCTTACATTGTCTATCACAGCAGACCTTTAGATTGGCAGATTTCCAGAGAGAATGAGCGACTCTTTTGCACAGGATGGAATGCATTCTGACTCAAAGAGTTCAGCCCACAGTCTAACTGATGCCTTGTACAATCTGCATACATTCTTTCTATAACTCCTGTTGCCAAATTACACGTAATAAATGTGTTTTAGAGATCTGACTTTCTTCCCCTGATCCCAGTAAAAAAGTACATTCTTTACAGAGTTATTTTCATGCTCATGATTTTTCTGCCCTTCCAAGTATGGTGTGTTTTGGTTATAAGACATCTTACAGCTAAGAGATTGGTGATGAAATCTCTCAGGGAAACTGCTTTTGGCTGGAGCACTGTCATGGCGCTTTTGGGATCTAAGTGTCGGTGGTCCACGCTCATTTAACAGTATCTCTGGCCGCTCTCCTGCAGATGCCAATAGACTCTGTCCTCTGTTCCTGGGTGTGACCAAAAAAAAATTGTCTCCAGGACCCTCCAAATGTCTCCTGGGGGGTAAAATCACTCCCAACTCCACTCCCCTGAAAACCAATGGATTAAAGGGCTGCTTCACAACATCCTGCTGTTAGTACTTGGAATTTCAATTTCATCTGAGTTAACACATTAGTAACAGTGTATTGCATTTATAATTTGCAAAGTGCTTTTCACATAGAGGTACTATATTTAACTCTCCCAACAGCCCTAAGACACATTTGTTGACAGTCTTCTTTCAAAGGAGTAGAGACTGGCTCAGGGAGGGTAGGTGACACACTCTTACAGTGACAGGTGTCAGCATGCTTAAGGTGGAGTTTCTGGGACACTCCCCATGGTCTTCAGCTCTCACGTGCCAGTGGCTGAGTCTGTCTGTTATGACCATGCACTGGGCTGTCTTACTTATTTCTTTCACGTTAGGGATGGAAGGAAGCCTAGAGGTTTTCTGGTCCATCTCTATTTTAGAGAGGAGAAAACTGGGATGCAGAGGACACAAGTGACCTACCCAGAGAGCAAATGTGGCAAAATCAGGACTAAACCCAAGACTCCCAGTTTCCTAACTGACCCTCTCCAGTATTCTTGCCTGGAGAATCCCCATGGACAGAGGAGCCTGGTGGGCTACCATCCACAGGGTCTCCAAGAGAGGGGCACAACTGATTGACTAAACACAGCACAGCAGAATCAACATTCCATGAATGAATGATAAAACAGGATACAAATAAATATGTGTGTGTGTATATGTGTGTGTGTATGTCTGTGTGTACTGAAGAGGGTAGAGCTCCCACCTGTGTTCTCCAGTGTTTGAAATGGTGATGACTGCCTCTCTCAGTTTTATCAGGTGGAGTATTTCTGCCTTGGAATGAACGTCAGAAGAGAAAGAGGTGGTGGGAGAAGGGAGGGAAGACTAATTATTGTGCTTAAGAAGATAGACTTTCCACAAACCCCATTCCACCCCCCAACCCCCTACTCTCTCTCCTTACCGTAGATGAGAAATTGTCAAATTCTGTCAATTCAGTGCGCGTGGGGAGGGTGGGGGTTGTCTGCCTGGCCTGGGCTGTCTGGAAATCAGAATGCTCTATGCTAATACACTCTTGTCCTGCACACTGATCCTTTGTTTCCATGCCTCCAAAGACTTTGCTTATGCAAATTAAACCACTGGGGCACTTGAACATGTAAATCACATCATCTCCCTCACAGGGGATGAATCGACAGGATCTGAAACTCCTTGACTGTTGGGAGGTGATGAATGGTACTTATTTAGCCTGCATCTTTGCTCTGGGAGCATCTCCCAATTCTGCTTTCCTCCATGGTGCTTTCCTGCCTGCTGAGCACCTGCAATTGTGAACACCGCTCAAAGGAATGAGAGGGCTTCCAACAGCAGAAATCTTGACCCTTTTTGAGGAGGAAGGGCTTCCCAGGTGGCACTCGTGGTAAAGAACCCACCTGCCAATGCAAGAGACATAAGAGATGCAGGTTAAACCCCTGAGTCGGGAAGATCCCCTGGAGGAGGGCACGGCAACCCACTCCATGTTCTTACTTAGAGAATCCCTGAACAGGGGAGCCTGGTGGGCTACAGTCCCTAGGTTCGCAAAGAATCAGACACCACTGAAGTGACTTAGCAGGCACCCACACTTTGAGGAAGAAAGAAAGGCACTCCTCAGAGACTGTGCTGAGTTCTGTGTCTCCTTTGAGGGCTGGTTTTTCTCTGATTAGTGAATGAACATTGAGTTTTCCTGGAAAAGGCTGTTTGCAGTCTGTTTCACAGGTAAAAGAGCCAAGGAGAGTTAAGGGACATTTTGAGTGCCCAGCCCATAGGGAGGGAGTCGCAGGCAGAGGCTGCCGCCTTCCCCAGCGGCCTCTGCAGCCAGCATCCTGTCTCAGGCCAGCTCCCTTCGCAGAGGACTGGGAGAGTGCTAGAGACGAGGGAGCAGGGACCAGATCGTGCTGGTAATGAGCTGCTTGGAAAAGATGTGCTTGTCCCAGCGATCAAGTGCGATTCCATGACAGTGAGCTAGCGGCCGAGTCAGCCTTCCTTGTCTTGGAATGTGTGTTACTGCGTTTATTTGTTGGGGAGAAATTGACGAGAATAATACTTTGGCCCTCCAGCCCAAATCTGAACAACTCTGGCTTTTAATGGACTGGTTGGTTTCCCTCTGTGTGTTTGAAGGGTTTGACAATTGCGGCATGCTCATTTCAGCCACTACCTGGGTGGCATTTTCCACCCGGGCAATGTTCCAAGACTTCTTTTGAACTGAGTAGCTGGAACTCAATATACATTTTCCCATAGAAACAAGGGCTGTAAGGCTTCTTGGATGGTGGACAAAAATTGATTGGACCAGAATGTAGCTGAAATCCTGTGCATTTTGCAGTTAAAAGCTAGCAAGAGAAATTAGAAGCATTAGAACTTTGCTTTTGTAAAAAACATTACATAATGTATTTAAACCTATCTAAGCACTTAGATAGAGGTTTCCCTGGTGGATCAGATGGTAAAGTGTCTAGCTTCAATGTGGGAGACCCGGGTTTGATCCCTGGGTGGGGAAGATCCCCTGGAGAAGGAAATGGCAACCCACTCCAGTACTCTTGCCTGGAAAATTCCACGGACAGAGGAGCCTTGTAGACTACAGTCCACGGGGTCACAAAGAGTCGGACACAACTGAGTGACTTTACTTCACTAAGCACTGCAGAACTTAAAACCACAAGCCCCTTGGCCTAAGGTGCCTGTCTTAGTCTGCTGCTTTGAAGACACCCTTGGGGCATTTCCCTAATGTACCACTGGAGTTTAGGAGGGAGGAAGAATGAACAAGGGATGCCCATTGAAATGCAGAGGGGAGAAAACGTGACTTCATCACCCTAAGCCAGACCCCCTCCACCCCTTGCTGCCCTTCAGATTGTCAGGTGAGAGAGTGTGGTGAATGCTGTGGGTCCCAACCCACGTGTCCCTTCCAGCTGAAGGCACCAGGGCCCCAGATTCGGGGGGTGCTGCTGCTGAAGGCTCACAGCTGAGTACCTCCCCAGGAATCACCTCTGTCTGCTGGAGCTACCTTGCAAGGAGACCACGACCCCTTCCTGGAGCACTCCTGCTCTAAGAACCTGCCAATTTAGAAATCCAAAGCCCTGGCCCCCTTGCCTCAATTGGGACAACTCTGAGGGACCATGCTAGCTTCAGTGGTCTCCGTAGGACGGAGCCCTGTGTGACCATCTCCCAATGTGTCGCCTTCCTCTACCACACATCCTTTCCCATCACTTCCATCCTTAACTCCTGTGGATGCATCGGTCCTAACCGCATCCTCCCTGAGTGCGAATCTTGTCTCAGGGTGTGTTTCCAGAGAGGCTGACACACACAAGACAGACAAGCAGACAAGGATGAGTGAGAATGAAAAGGTGGCCAGTAGAGACTCTGTCCTTGACTGGTGGTGGCAAGGCTGGTAGCTGCTCCAAAAGAAAGAGCATCGTCAGGATTCCAGCAGAGAGAACCCTGGGCTGAGATGAGAGCCATTTACTGAGGGAGGGAAGGCAGGTAACACCATTTTTATGTGAAATGGACCCAGTGACTTGGCCAGAGCGATCTTCACAGAGAATGCTGAAGAATTCAGGAGAGCTGCACTCTCCAATCTTTCTCTAGCATTTCATCAGGGTTGAATGACAGCTGTTTCTGAAGCAATTTGGACATCTCCTTGCTTTCTCAGGAAGACTCTTGTTGAGGTGTAAGCCTGGTATTTCTCAACAGCATGTTCAAAGATTATTGATCACGGAAACACCTTTCCTCCAAATGACTTCTTACTGCCAGTCTGGTCAGTAGTGGTGCCAGGCAGGGCTAGGGGTTTACTCACTTTGTTGACTTGATGATTGGGTTGTGATTTTCCTCATCTCATAGCTCCGATTCTTAGTTTTATCATATTGAGCTTCTTCCTGTGGACCAGATACACATTAAAAAAATGGGCAATATGAAAAAAAATATTTTCAAGATTTCTGAGAGCTAGGCATCTTTCACAAATGCTGAGACTAAGGTGTATCTAGCAGGCAGTGGACTTCTAGCATTTGTGAGTTCACAGTGC
Source organism: Capra hircus (assembly GCF_001704415.2). NCBI lineage: Eukaryota > Metazoa > Chordata > Mammalia > Artiodactyla > Bovidae > Capra > Capra hircus. The sequence continues at coordinate 83,517,820 of NC_030819.1, read as the reverse complement.
TGTGGAAGGACTCTGGAGGAGGACCAAGGACCCCAAGATGAGACTGTACCTGTCTCCTATGCTAAAGAACAGGTGGCCAGGGTCCATCAACACTTGTTTTCAAAGCCTGTTTTCCTGAAGACCAAATATGGTACAATATTATTAGGGGAGTTCAAAAAACAATTTGAAGGCCAATAAAGGAGAATTTGACCTGACATGCTTGGCAGACCCCAGAACAAAACATTATTTTATACTCTGATGTTTTAGCTGTTGTTTTCCAGAAGGATGAGAAATGTAAAACGGTAATGGTCACACTTATCCAAGGATCAGCAGCTTACAGAAGGAGCAAGAATACATAGAATTGTTCTGGAGGCCAGAGTGGATGGTTAAAACCTAACTTTTACAAATCCAATACTGTTTGGCTGGTCTGATAATGCAAGGGCTGAACTTTAGGTGGCAACCTGACTAACTGTAAGGCTGAATTTTAGGGCAGAGTTTTAACATGAATCTCTTTAGAGTAAGACCCCCTTACCATGTTGATAAGAGGCCATTAAAAAACCTTTTGATTTGGAACCATGGGTACATTGCAATGGTAAGATGAGCATCATGATATCCTCAGAAAAGGCCTAAATCCATCATTTATTAAACTAATGTCACTGAAAGTCAACCATGTGGTACTGAGCAAATGTTTGAAAAACTGCAAAAGTGAAATTTCCTTCCAGATTGCGAATTGTTTTACATAGAACAAAAGATTCCAGTTATTGTTAATTTTTATGATATTAGGAATACAATAGCATTTTTATGATCTGTGGGTAAAATCCAACTTCTTACAAACGTTTATAAAAGACCTATGTGACTGTGTCCTGCTAATCATTTCACAACTGCACCCCTCCCACAGAATGGACTGTGAATGTGTCTTGCTCTCTGCAGGTGTTTCTCTGTTTGCCTGGGAAACATTTCCACTCAATACCATCCCCCAGCCTCTCTACCATCTCTCCTTTTGACTTGCTCACTCATACTCATTCTGGGGATCTAATATTAAATTTCACTTTCTCTTAGGAGGACTTTATGAACCCTTCGGTGCTCCTATAATGCTCTGTGATTTCCCCATTGAATTATTCTGCTAGAGCTGACATCACAAAATACCACAAGCTAGGTGGCTAAAAATCAGAAATTTTCTGGAGGCTGGAAGTCCCAGACAAGTCTGGCAGGATAGATTTCTGGTGGGATCTCTCTTCCTGGCTTGTAGATAGTCCCTTTCAAGATTATGAGCTTTCTCCACTCATGTGTCTTTCCCAAAGGACACTATTCCCATCAGATGAAAGCCCCACCCATGTGTGTGTGTGCTCAGTCATATCCGACTCTTTGGTCTGCTAGTCTCCTTTGTCTGTGGAATTCTCCAGGCAAGAATACTGGAGTGGGTTGCTATTTCTTTCTCCAGGAAATCTTCTTGACCCAAGGATGGAACACTTGTCTCCTTTGTCTCCTGCATTGGCAGGCAGATTCTTTATTACTGTGCCACTTGGGTTATAATAATGACCTCATTTTACCTTAATAACTTAATTACATTCATAAAAACTATGTCTCTAAATGTAGTCACCTTGGGGGTTGGGGTTTTACCTGAATTTCAGAGAGGCACAGTCAGTCCATTGTTGTTGTTGTTCAGTCACTCAGTCGACTTGTTGTGACCCCATGGACTGTGCACACCACGTCTCCTACCCATCACCATCTCCTGGAGCTTGCTCAGACTCATGTCCATTGAGCCAGTGATTCCATCCAACTGAGGTAGAAATTGCTAAGCAGTCAGTACGGAAGGGCAATAATTAACTTCTGTTCCATATACCTGAGGGAAAACAATTGGTGACTGCAGCCATGAAATTAAAAGACACTTACTCCTTGGAAGAAAAGTTATGACCAACCTAGATAGCATATTCAAAAGCAGAGACATTACTTTCCCGACTAAGGTCCATCTAGTCAAGGCTATGGTTTTTTCAGTAGTCATGTATGGACGTGAGAGTTAGACTGTGAAGAAGGCTGAGCACAAAGAATTGATGCTTTTGAACTGTGGTTTTGAAGAAGAGTCTTGAGAGTCCCTTGGACTGCAAGGAGATCCAATCAGTCCATTCTGAAGGAGATCAGCTCCGGGATTTCTTTGGAAGGAATGATGCTAAAACTGAAACTCCAGTACTTTGGCCACCTCATGCAAAGAGTTGACTCACTGGAAAAGACTGTGATGCTGGGAGGGATTGGGGGCAGAAGGAGAAGTGGATGACAGAGGATGAGATGGCTGGATGGCATCACTGACTCGATGTACGTGAGTGTGAGTGAACCCCGGGAGTTGGTGATGGACAGGGAGGACTGGCGTGCTGTGATTCATGGGGTTGCAAAGAGTCGGACATGACTGAGCGACTGAACTGAACTGAATCTTAAGCCCATGCAGTGATCCATTGTAAAACAGCCAGGGGGCAGGAAAAAGGGTGGCAGCTTATTTTAAGGATCAAGAGGATCCATAAGTGAAAGTGAAAGTGAAGTCGCTCAGTAGTGTCTGACTCTTTGTGACTTGTGGACTGTAGCCCACCAAGCTCCTTCTTCCTCCAGGCAAGAATACCGGAGTGGGTTGCCATTCCTTCTCCAGGGGATCTTCCTTACCCAGGGATCAAACCCAGGTCTCCCACATTGCAGGCAGATGCTTTAACTGCTGCACCACCAGGGAAGCCCTTAAATACAAGGATACAGTCTCTCAGAAAACCTCCTATAGAGACACAGAACTTCAGATCCAAGTACTAACATTAAAGATTTCAAGGGAGGAAAGGAAGCCAGGTTGAAAGAAGAAGGGTGAGGAGGAGGGGGGGGGGTGAAAGGGGTGGCCTTACAGACGTCTCCTGCCACCTACAGATACCCAGGCATTATGGGACTTTTCCCTGGGCCTCCAGAGAAGGGAAGACTGGAACTCAGCCCTACCAGAAATCAGACAAGACCAGAACCAGAATTCGAGTTCTCTGCCAAGAGGAGGTGATCAGTCTCCAATCCTCAGCTCAGGCTGAGGGCCCTTCAACCAGATTCCTGCATCCGGGACTAGGGGACTAGAAAAACAGGGAAGGATAGGAAGGGTTAAGGAGAGGAAAGAGAGAGGGAAGGGGAGAGAGGTCAATAAAGTCTCTTGTTCCTTACCGGTTGGGGCAGTCTGGCCAGTTGTCCACGTTAGGAGGAGACCAGGGACAAAAGGGTCCCAGGATCCATAAAGATGTTGTTAAAACATTTTGACCTTTAAACTGATTGGTTAAAAATAATGTACTTTGGAGGCGGTCCTAAGATGATGGAGGAATAGGATGGGGAGACCACTTTCTCCCCCACAAATTCATTGAAAGAACATTTGAACACTGAGCAACCCACAAAACAACTACTGAATGCTGGCAGAGGACATTAGGCACCCAGGAAGGCAGCCCATTGTCTTTGAAAGGAGATGGAGAAGTCGTGAGGCTACTGTAAGAATAAGACTGAAAACCAGAGGCAGGAGGCTTAAGTCCAAAACTTGAGAACACCAGAGAACTCCTGACTCCAGGGAACATTCATTGATAAGACCTCATCAAAAGCCTCCATACCTACATTGAAACCAAGCACCACCCAAGGAGTGACAAGTTCCAGAGCAAGACATACCATGCAAATTCTCCAGCAACACAGGAACATAGCCCTGAGCTGCAATACACAGGCTGCTCAAAGTCACATCAAACCCACTGACATCTCAAAACTCACTACTGGACATTTCATTGCACTCCAGAGAGAAGAAATCCAGCTCCACCCAGCAGAACACTGACACAAACTTCCCTAACCAGGAAACCTTGACAAGCCACCCATCCAACCCCACCCACAGGGAGTAACCTCCACAATAAAGGGGAACCACAAACTTCCAGAATACGGAAAGGCCACCCCAGACACAGCAATATAAACAAAATGAAAAGGCAGAGAAATACTCAACAGGTAAAGGAACAGGCTAAATGCCCACCAAACCAAACAAAAGAAGAGATAGGGAATCTACCTGATAAAGAATTCTGAATAATGATAGTGAAAATGATCCCAAATCTTGAAATGAAAATGGGGTTACAGATAAATAGCCTGGAGACAAGGATTGACAAGATGCAAGAAACGTTTAACAAGGACCTAGAAGAACTAAACGGAGTCAATATTCAATGAATAATGCAATAAGTAAGATCAAAAACACTCTGGAGGGAACCAACAGTAGAATAACCAAGGCAGAAGATAGGATATGTGGGGTAGAAGATAGAATGGTAGAAATAAATGAAGCAGAGAGGAAAAAAGAAAAAAGAATTAAAAGAAATGGGGACAACCTCAGAGACCTCTGGGACAATGTCACATGCCCCAACATTTGAATCATAGGAGTCCCAGAAGAAGAAGACAAAAAGAAAGATCATGAGAAAATACTTGAGGAGATAATACTTGAAAACCTCCCTAAAATGGGGAAGGAAATAGTCACCCAAGTCCAAGAAACCCAGAGAGTTCCAAATAGGATAAACTCAAGGCAAAACACCCCAAGATACATATTAATCAAATTAACAAAGATCAACACGAAGAATAAATACTAAAAGCAGCAAGGGAAAAACAACAAATAACACACAAGGGGATTTCCATAAGGACAACAGCTATCTTTCAATAGAAACTCTTCAGGCCAGAAGGGAATGGCAGTACATACCTAAAGTGATGAAAGAGAAAAACCTACAGCTCAGATTACTGTACCCAGCAAGGATCTCATTCAAATATAAAGGAGAAATCAAAAGCTTCACAGACAAGCAAAAGCTAAGAGAATTTAGCACTACCAAACCAGCTCTCCAATAAATGCTAAAGGATCTTCTCTAGACAGGAAACACAGAAAGGTGCATGAACTCAAACCCAAAACAACAATGTAAATGGCAATGGGGTCACACTTATCAATAATTGCCTTAAATGTAAATGGGTTGAAAGCCCCAATCAAAAGACAGACTGGCTGAATGGATACAAAATCAAGACCCTTATATATGTTGTCTACAAGAGACCCACCTCAAAACAAGGGACACATACAGACTGTAAGCGAAGGGCTGGAAAAAGATATTCTATGCAAATAGAGACCAAAAGAAAGCAGGAGTAGCAATACTCATATCAAATAAAATAGACTTTAAAATAAAGGCTGAGAAAAGAGACAAAGAAGGACACTACATAATGATCAAAGGATCAATCCAAGAAGAAGATATAACAATTATAAATATATATGCACCCAACATAGGAGCGCTGCAATATGTAAGACAAATGCTAACAAGTATGAAAGAGGAAATTAACAATAACACAATAATAGTGGGAGACTTTAATACCCCACTCACACCTACGGGTAGATCAACTAAATGGAAAATTAACAAGGAAACACAAACTTTAAATGATACAGTAGACCAGTTAGAGCTAACTGATATCTACAAGACATTTCACCCCAAAACAATGAATTTCAACTTTTTCTCAAGTGCACATGGAACCTTCTCCAGGATAGATCACATCCTGGGCCATAAATCTAGCCTTGGTAAATTCAAAAAAGCTGAAATCATTCCAACCATCTTTTCTGACCACAATGCAGTAAGATTAGATGTCAATTACAGGAGGAAATCTATTAAAATTCCAACATGTGGAGGCTGAACAACACGCTGTGGAATAATGAACAAATCACCAAAGAAATAAAAAAAAATGCATAGAAACGAATGAAAATGAAAACACAACAACCCCAAACCTATGGGACACTGTAAAAGCAGTGCTAAGGGGAAGGTTCATAGCAATACAGGCATACCTCAAGAAACAAGAAAAAGGTCAAATAAATAACCTAACTCTACACCTAAAGTGACTAGAAAAGGAAGAAATGAAGAAGCCCAGGGTTAGTAGGAGGAAAAAAATCTTAAAAATTAGGGCAGAAATAAATGCAAAAGAAACAAAAGAGACCATAGCAAAAATCAACAAAGCTAAAAGCTGTTTTTTGAGAAGATAAATAAAACTGACAAACCATTAGCCAGACTCATCAAGAAACAAAGGGAGAAAAATCAAATAAAAAAATTTAGAAATGAAAATGGAGAAATCACAACAGACCACACAGAAATACAAAGAATCATAAGAGACTACTATTAGCAACTGTATGCCAATAAAATGAACAATTTGGAAGAAGTGGACAAATTCTTAGAAAAGTACAACTTTCCAAAACTGAACCAGAAAGAAATAGAAAAGCTTAACAGACCTATCCCAAGCATGGAAATTGAAACTGTAGTCAGAAACCTTCCAGCAAACAAATGCCCAGGACCAGATGGCTTCATAGCTGATTTCTACCAAAAATTTAGAGAAGAGCTAACACCTATCCTACTCAAACTCATTCAGAAAACTGCAAAGGAGATAAACTTCCCTGGGATTTCTTTGGAAGGAATGATGTTAAAGCTGAAACTCCAGTACTTTGGCCACCTCATGCGAAGAGTTGACTCATTGGAAAAGACTCTGATGCTGGGAAGGATTGGGGGCAGGAGGAGAAGGGGGCGACAGAGGATGAGATGGCTGGATGGCATCACTGACTTGATGGACGTGAGTGTGAGTGAACTCCGGGAGTTGGTGATGGACAGGGAGGCCTGGCGTGCTGTGATTCATGGGGTTGCAAAGAGTCTGACACGACTGAGTGACTGAACTGAACTGAAACTTCCAAACTCATTCTATGAGGCCACCATCACCCTAATACCAAAACCTGACAAAGATGCCACCAAAAAAGAAAACTATAGGCCAATATCAGTGATGAACATAGATGTAAAAATCCTTAACAAAATTCTAGCAAACAGAATCCAACAACATATTAAAAAGATCATACATCATGACCAAGTGGGCTTTATCCCAGGGATGCAAGGATTCTTCAATATCTGCAAATCAATCAGTGTAATACACAACATTAACAAATTGAAAGATAAAAACCATATGATTATTTCAATAGATGCAGAGAAAGCCTTTGACAAAATTCAACAACTGTTTATGGTAAAAATCCCTCCAGAAAGCAGGAATAGAAGGAACATACCTCAATATAATAAAAGCTATATATGACAAACCCACAGCAAACATTATCTTCAATGGTGAAAAATTGAAAGCATTTCCCCTAAAGTCAGGAACAAGACAAGGGTGCCCACTCTCACCACTACTATTCACCATAGTTTTGGAAGTTCTGGCCATAGCAATCGGAGCAGAAAAAGAAATAAAAGGAATCTAGATTGGAAAAGAAGAAGTAAAACTCTCACTGTTTGAAGATGACATGATCCTCTACATAGAAAACCCTGAAGACTCCACCAGAAAATTACTAGAGCTAATCAATGAATACTGTAAAGTTGCAGGATATAAAATTAACACACAGAAATCCCTTGCATTCCTATATGCTAATAATGAGAAAACAGAACAAGAAATTAAGGAAACAATTCCACTCACCATTGCAACGAAAAGAATAAAAACTTAGGAATATATCTACCTAAAGAAACAAAAGACCTATATATAGAAGTCCATAAAACACTGGTGAAAGAAATCAAAGATGACACAAATAGATGGAGAAATATACCATGTTCATGGATCAGAAGAATCAATATAGTGAAAATAAGTATAGTATCCAAAGCAATCTATAGATTCAATGCAATCCTGATCAAGCTACCAACAGTATTTTTCACAGAGCTAGAACAAATACTTTCACAATTTGTGAAATACAAAAAAACCTCGAATAGCCAAAGCAATCTTGAGAAAGAAGAATGAAACTGGAGGAATCAACCTGCCTGACTTCAGGCTCTACTACAAAGCTATGGCCATCAAAACAGTATGATCCTGGAACAAAGACAGAAATATAGATCAATGGAACAAAATAGAGAGCCCAGAGGTAAACCCATGCACCTAAGGACACCTTATCTTTGACAAAAGAGGCAAGAATATACAATGGAGAAAAGACAATCTCTTTAAAAAGTGGTGCTGGGAAAACTGGTCAACCACTTGTAAAAGAATGAAACTAGAACACTTTCTAACACCATACACAAAAATAAACTCAAAATCGATTAAAGATCTAAATGTAAGGCCAGAAACTATAAAACTCCCAGAGGAGAACATAGGCAAAACACTCTCCAACATAAATCGCAGCAGGATCCTCTATGACCCACCTCCCAGAGTATTGGAAATAAAAGCAAAAATAAACAAATGGGACCTAATTAAACTTAAAAGCTTTTGCACAATGAAGGTAACTATAAGCAAGGTGAAAAGACAGCCTTCAGAATGGGAGAAAATAACAACAAACAAAACAACTGACAAAGAATTAACCTCAAAAATATATAAGTACTCCTACAGCTCAATTCTAGAAAAATAAATGACCCAATCAAAAAATGGGCCAAGAACTAAACAGACATTTCTCCAAAGAAGACATACAGATGGCTAACAAACACATGAAAAGATGCTCAACATCATTCATTATCAGAGAAATGCAAATCAAAACCACAATGAGGTACCATTTCATGCCAGTCAGAATGCTGTCCAGGATTTATTACTTGTAGACTACAAGTCTACAAGTAATAAATGCTGGACAGGGTGTGGAGAAAGGGAACCCTCTTACACTGTTGGTGGGAATGCAAACTAGCACAGCCACTATGGAGAACAGTGTGGAGATTCCTTAAAAAACTGGAAATAGAATGGCCATATGACCCAGCAATCCCACTGCTGGGCATAGACACCAAGGGAACCAGAATGGAAAGAGACACGTGTACCCCAATGTTTGTCGCAGCACTGTTTATAATAGCCAGGACATGGAAGCAACCTAGATGTCCATCAGCAGACGAATAGATAAGAAAGATTTTGTACATATACTCAATGGAGTATTACTCAGCCATTAAAAAGAATACATTTGAATCAGTTCTAATGAGGTGGATGAAACTGAAGCCTATTATACAGAGTGAAGTAAGCCAGAAAGAAAAACACCAATACAGTATACTAACACATATATATGGAATTTAGAAAGATGGTAACCATAACCCTTTATGTGAGACAGCAAAAGAGACACAGATGTATAGAACAGTCTTTTGGACTCTGTGGGAGAGGGCGAGGGTGGGATAATTTGAGAGAATGGCATTGGAACATGTATGTTATCATATGTGAAATGAATCACCAGTCCAGGTTTGATGCATGAGACAGGGTGCTTGGGGGTGGTGCACTGGGACGACTCAGAAGGATGGGATGGGGAGGGATGTCGGGGGCGGGGGAGGGGGGCGGTTCAGGATGGGGAACACGTGTACACCTGTGGCAGATCCATGTCAATATATGGCAAAACCACTACAATATTGTAAAGTAATTCACCTCCAGTTAAAATAAATAAATTTATATTTAAAAAAAAAGTGCAAGTAAAATCCAGCAAAAAAACCCCAAAAAACAGAAAAACAAAACAAAACAAAACAAAACAAAAAACAATGTACTTTAAGGACAAGAGTCAAACAAAAATGTACAGATTACTACTGGTAAAGATATAAAACTACTGTAATGCTTACCTTTTTGGGGACTCTTTTCCCCCTCTCAGTGTCTATGCTGAAGGCTTTGTACTCTCCTTCTCTTTAATAAATCCTATTTGCTTGCTGATGTAAGTGTTTGAGTATTCATGAAGTTCATTCTTTGGCTCAGCTAACAAGAACTTGGATTCCAGTTTTACAATTATCTTGTCCTCTGTTGTCCCCTTCTCCTCCTGCCTTCTGTCTTTCTCAGCATCAGAGTCTTTTGCAATGAGTCAGCTCTTCTCATTAGGTGGCCAAAGTATTGGAGTTTCAGCTTCAGCATCAGTTCTTCCAAAGAATATGCAGTGTTGATTTCCTTTAGTATGGATTGGTTCAATCTCCTTGCAGGCCAAGGGACTCTCAAGAGTCTTCTCCAACACTACAGATTCAGTCCATAATGCCCATTATATTTCTTGTCCAAAGCACCTGCCATGGTGCATTTCATGAAATGTCCTTCAGGGCGAAATGTAAGTGTCCAAGGAGACACACTACAATGTGAGTGTTGCCCTCCCAATATTGCACCTTCATATTGTATTGCGATTAATAGTTCACTTGTCTTTATCCTTCACTAGAACAAAAGCTTCATGAGGGCAAGATCATGCTTGTCTTATTTACTACTGTCTCAATACTGATCACAGTGCTTCATAGATATAGAAACTCAGTGAATATATTGAGTAAATGACCTTGACAACAAAACGCAACCAGATCAGATCTGTTTGTAATGTTTGTTCTAGTCATTTGAGGACAGTTTATTTACTTGGATTCCGGTTTCTGGTGCAAAGCCTCTAGTCATGTCCTCTGTCCTATAGCTTTTCTCAAATGGATGTCTTATCAATTCCACATTTTTGAGAATGAATGTTAACTATTTTCCTTCAGACATGTGTTGACTAAAAAGATGCACAATGTGAGAGTTGTGAGTTAAATTTTATTTGGAGGCAAAATGAGGGCTGCAGCCCAGGAGACATCACCTTAGATAGGTCTGAGCTGCTGCTGCTGCTAAGTTTCTTCAGTTGTGTCCAACTCTGTGCAACGCCATAGACAGCAGCCCACCAGGCTCTGCCATCCCTGGGATTCTCCAGGCAAGAACACTGGAGTGGGCTGCCATTTCTTCCTCCAATGCATGAAAGTGAAAAGTGAATGTGAAGTCACTCAGCTGTGTCCGACTCTTCACGACCCTATGGACTGCAGCCTACCAGGCTCCTCCATCCATGCGGTTTTCCAGGCAAGAGTACTGTAGTGGGGTGCTGTTGCCTTCTCCGAGATAGGTCTGAGAGACTTCTCCAAAGAAGTAGTAGGGGAAGGTCAATATATAAGATTTTGGTGAAGGGGAAGTTCAATGCCATCAATTGAAGGGGAAGGGGAATTCAATGTCTCCTTTACAAAATGTTTTCTGTTAGTCATGAACAACTGATGTCACATGAAGAGATTTAGTGATTTTCTAGATATGAAAAGATGCAAGGATAGGGATTATGAAGTCAGTTCCTGAAACTCTCTCACTATCTTAAGACTTGTCCCACCTGTTTCCCTGCCACCCTGACTCCTCTCAGGTGGTGTTGAAGGTCAGCCGCTGCAGCAGCACGGTGTTCAGTTCCCACAGAGGAAGATGGCAAGTCCCCTTGTTGTTTTTCAGTCACTGGCAACTGCTCTTGGCAAGTTCCACTTTGTAGTTGACTCATGTGTTTTCTTCCTGCACCAGCCTCCTTTTTCCATCTGTGCCTCACAGGTTCTTAGTTACCTTGATTCTTAATCTTGGCCTCTGCAGATAGAAAGAGACTCACAAAAGTGATACAGAGGCAGTTCAAAAACTGTTGATAGAACCTGAGAGAGTTCTAACACTGCAGGACAGCATCTCCTAAAGCATTCTCAGGAGATTTCCAGGCTTGCTTCTCTGTTGGGTTGAGGAATGGTTGGGATTTGATTGGGGAACAGGGAACAAGGTGGGTGGTATAGTGCACTGGAAAGAGCACTCAGCAAACCAGGAGATATGTGAATAATTACTATATACAAGCACAGAGCTAGGCATGGTGGAGCTGTTAATACGACAAAGCAGAAACCAAGATTGTTGTAGATGGTATCCATTTGGAGATATACATTCATGAAAATGTAATCTTCAGTACAAGGCAGAATGTGGGAAAGACTGAATGAATATCCAAAGAAAGAATTAGGAGTTAAAGGAGAAAAATAACCCTGGACAGGGGTATTCCAGGGAAGAGTCATGTAGGAGGTGGGCTACAACTTTTCTTAAATGGATGGCTTTAGATAGACTGACTTCCAGATGTCTTTCCAATTCATCCTTTCCATTCAAGACCAAATTGTTGAGTCACTGGTCATTGCTTAAATTTTTTCTTTAAATTGTACAGCTAAGAATTTTCATTCAAAAATTCAGATAGAATATAATAGCAAATGTGAAATGACACATAAGCATATAAATACTGAAGGTTTTAATAATTAAAACAAGATTATATTATACTATTTTGCAACTTGATTTTACCTTGAAAAATATTACTTGATCATTTTTTAAATTAATTAATTTTATTGTTGGCTGCACTAGGTCTTCATTGCTGAGTGCAGGCCTTCTTTAGTTGTGGTGAGTGGCGGCTATTCTTCTTGGCCATGTTCAGGCTTGTCACTGAGGTGGCTTCTCTTGTTGCAAAGCAGAGGCTCTAGAGTACTCTGGATTTGGTAGTTGTGGTGCATGGGCTTAATTGCCCCAAGGCACGTGGAGTCATCCCAGACTGGGGATCAAACCCATGCCCCCTGCATTGCAGATGAATTCTTAACCACTAGACCACCAGGGAAATACAAATAATTTTTTTGTATAACAAGATGTACAGCTCATTCTTTGCCTTCCCTTTTTGCTTGTAATTTGATGAAAGGCTATTCTATTGACTTCTGGCCTCTTCCTGTACATCCTTTTCCCAGTTGCTATCAGTAATATTTTAATGAAACGTATATACAATTATGTTACTTCTTTGTTTTGAGTCTTTCACTAGCACTTGTGTTAGTTAAAATCTTTTGATGGAAAGAAACAGATGGCAAAACTGCAACTGGTTTAAGAAATAAATAGAATTTTATTGGTTCTATGTATTGGCTCATTACTGAAGATCCCAAGGTACAGGGGCTTCAGATAAGTCTCGACTTGCAGGTTCAGTACAGTCATCAGGAGCCTGGATTTTTTCTCTCACTCCAATCTGTGTGCCATGTGTCAGTTTTATTCCAAGTCTGTCTTCCCTCCTGGCCACAGTGTGTCCTTTACAAATGCCTCAGCATTATCAATAACACTTTTGGACTTCATTCTGTTTGGAAAATCTCTAGAACTATCTCCAAGTGGAGACTAGGGGCTGATGGGAAATGAAGAAGATATGCTAATGAAGCAGTCACACATTTACACTAAAGTCTTTTGTTGTTTTGAAGTACAGATTACCATTGACCCTTGAGGACTCCCCTGGTGGCTCAGCTGGTGAAGAATCTGCCTGCCATGCAAGAGACCTGGGTTTGATCCCTGGTCGGGAAGATCCTCTGGAGAAGGGCATAGCAATCCTCTCCAGTATTTTTGCCTGGAGAGCTCCATGGACAGAGGAGCCTGGAGGGCTACAGTCCATGGGGTCACAAAGAGTTGGACCCAACTCAGCAACTAACACTTTCTTGAGTAACATGGTTTGAGCTGTGTGAGTTCACTTATATGTGGCGTTTTTTTTCCCCTCAGTTATAAATAGTACACTACTGTACAATCCTCAGTACTACACGATCCTCAGGAAAACACTAAAATAGTTATTGAATGAGTTAGTACATAAATAGGTATCATTTAAAAATATATATATATTTATTTATTTGGTTGAGTGGGTTCTCAGTTGTGGTATATACAGGCTTAGTTGCTCCAGGATATGTGGGATCTCAGTTCCCTGACAAGGGATTGAACCCATGGCCCTTGCATAGCAATGCAGATTCTTAACCACTGGACCACCAGGGAAGTCCCAAATAGTTATCATTTGTGAGTGTAAGGTAAAAAAATGGATTTAACCGTCATAAAAATTTACCTACCTATTTTAAGTAGGTATTATTTCCCTTACTTTGCAGCTGAGGAAACTGAAGCTCAGAGAAGCTGGATCATTTCCTTTGGGTCACGCAGCTAGACAGTGGCAGAATCGGGCGCTTCTCTCTTCCGGTTGCTCTCTCTCTCAAGTCGGAGTTGTTCAGTTCTGATAAATGGTAGACATAAAGTTTCAGCATTGAGCATGATGTCTTGCTGCGTTGCTTTAACTGCCTAGTGGAAAGATGAACTGCTCAATCTACCTCTCGAGTTTCGAGGATTAAGAGATTATGTCTGTGACTGTGCTCTCAAACACAGAGGTATGTAACACTATGTAAATATAACATATTATTTTATAATTTGCTCTGTATTAATAGCTTCAGCTTCATAATTAGCTTAGGATGAATGCTTTAAGGAAGTTTAATATTTTTACGGGTGTGAAATGGAGTCTTGAAATGCATTTACGGAGCAGGGCTGTAGCCCCAAAGGGAAGGGAGGCAGCCTAATTTTATGGCCAGTGTACAGGGCCAAGACCAAGGAGCCTTGCAAGGCATCTTCGTTTTACTTAGTTCTCATTAGCCGAATTCAAATTCCAGTGATCAAAGTACACAATTCTTCAGCTGCATAGAGACTGTCTCTGTAAAAGGAAAAAACAAATCTATAAATGTAATCATCTCTTCCTTGTCAGCTAATGTAACACAATAGTAACTCTAAAACGGTTTTCTTTAGGTGCTTTTGTGGGATTTATTCCTCCTGGGATAGATCGGGATATGAGCAATATTTTGTTTCAATAGAGACCTTCTGGAGCTTTTAACCAGTTACAAAGTGTGTCTCTCTAAGCCTGGACACAGTCCTGCAATAAAAATGACCCAGGCTTTTAGGTCTTGAAAGAAGAGAAAAGAGAAGACCAGCAAATTGTCATTTCATCATCTTGTGGGGCAAATATTATATATCTGGGAAAAAGATTTTTAAAAAGTATGTAATTTAGGAGTGTCTAAAGGTGTTTTTTTAGGTCAACCGTGTACCAGGAATTTAAAAGGAAAGGCCTATAGACCTTTAAATGCTCCACAGATATGGTGAATTTAATCTATTGCAAATTATACTTCCCACTCCTTGATCTGGGAGAAAGGCTTTCTGTCTTGCTTTCAGTGTTTAAAATCTGAAATAATATAGACCCAGCTACCTAGGGGTCTGCTTCTTGGCTTGGTGCTTTGTCAGCCCAATTGAGATGGGCAGGCTGGAAGGCAGCAAGTTCCCCAGCACAACTCATGGGAGTGAGAGGCAGCGTTTTCTGCGTTTTTTTCCAGAGGCTGGCTGGAGCTATACTTGCCTTGAGTTTCCGCCAAGGCACATCACTAAATAAGAGGGAGGTAAAATAAGGATAAGATTTAACTGCTTCTTTCCAGGGAAGCTTGGAGACAGTCTTATTTCCCTTTTTAAAGTTGGAGGCAATTTTATTTGTTTGGGCAAATCTTATGGGAAATGAATAAGTATCAAATGACATGCTTCAGTAGGCTGAAAATAGATCCCAGTACATGATTTCTTTTTTATTTATCAGCCATATGTATTTATTCCAGGTTTCCTTTTCACAGCCTCCCAGATTGGGAGAATCAGAGATAGTAATAGCTGGCAGGCACAGATCTTTTTTAGTTTGTTTGTTTGGGAGGTTACCTCCAAAATTTTTATTTTGAAAAATTTCAAACCTACAAAATAGTTGAAAGCATAATGTGAACATTTTGCAGATTTGCTTTCCTTCTCTCTTTTTTTTCGACCTAAAGTTGAAAAGTTAGGTTCATGCAGAATCATGAGAGTTCATCTCTAACTAGTTTAGCATATATTTTCTTAGAACAAAAACACCCTATCAAGGTCATATCCAAGAAATTTAGCATTGATATGATGGTATATTGTAACATACAGTCCATAGGCAAATTTCCTCCAATTGTCCCAATAATGTCCTTTATGGCTATTTTTTGTTGTTGAATTCAAAGTCCAAAAAAGGATCACATATTATATTTCATTATCTTGTCTCTTTGGTCCCCGTTCACTTAGTACAGTTCCCCTTGCCTAATTTGTTAATTGTGATATCAATATTTTTTGAAGATTCCAAGACAGATGCCCTGTAGAATGTCCCACAATTTGGATGTACCTGATAAAGCCCTACCAACAGTATTGTGTATGTGTGTGTGTATATACACACATATATATGTATGTATATATGTGTGCATACTCAGTCAAATTAAACATGTCTGACTTTTTGTGATCCCATGGACTGTAGCCCACCAGGCTTCTCCATGGGATTTCCCAGGAAAGAATACTAGAGTAGATTGCCATTTCATATATATATATATATATATATACATACATACATACATATACACATACGCATATAGTCAGACAATAAATTTCAAGACTCACTGCTTTTCTGTATGGTTATATTATCAAGTTGATGTACAGTTAGGCTCATTTGTTTCTGCTAATATTTATTTTTAGAACTTGCTTTTTGTAAATCTTTTTTAATTTGAATTTAATTTTGAATATGTAAAACATTTGCTTGTCTCAAAAGACAAAACTGTATCAAAAAATCTACTCAGAGAAGTCTTTATTTCTACCTTTTCCCCAATTTCTACTTACCATTTCTCAGTGTTTTTTCATTAATTTTTGGTTTATTCTTCCTACATTTCACTTTGCAAAAGTAAGCAAATAAATTATATATGAATATATATATGTATATATGAATTTGTTATTGTGCAGTTGATAGGTCATGTCTAACTCTTTGCAATCCCATGAACTGTGGCATTCCAGGCTTTCTTGTCCTTCACCATATCCCAGAATTTGCTCAAACTCATGTCCATTGAGTCAGTGATGCCATCCAACCATCTCATCCTCTGTCATCCCCTTTTCCTCCTGCCTTCAATCTTTCCCAGCATCAAAGTCATTTCCAATGAGTCAGCTCTTCACATCAGGTGGCCAAAGTATTGGAGCTTTAGCATCAGTTTTTCCGGTGAATATTCAGGGTTGATTTATTTTAGGATTGACTGGTTTGATCTCTCTGTTGTCCAAGGGACTCTCCAATCTTTTCCAGCACCACAGTTTGAAAATATCAGTTTTTCAGCACTCAGCCTTCTTTATGGTAAAACTCTCACATCTGCACGTTACTACTGAAAAAACAACAACAACAACAAAAACAAAACATAGATTGACTATATGGACCTTTGTCAGCAAAGTGATATCTTTGGTTTTTAATACGTTGCCTAAGTCTGTCATAGCTTTTACTCCAAGGAGCAAACGTCTTTTAATTTCATATATATGCATAGATATGGGCTTCCCCGGTAGCTCAGCTGGTAAAGACTGCCTGCAATGCAGGAAACCCTGGTGCCATTCCTGGTTGGGAAGATCCCCTGGAGAAGGGATAGACTACCCATTCCATTTTTCTTGGGCTTCCCTGGTGGCTTAGATGGTAAAGAATATGCCTGCAATTCGGGAGACCTGGGTTTGATCCCTGAGTTGGGAAATGTCCTGGAGGAGGGCATGGCAATCCACTCCAGTATTCTTGCCTGGGGATTCCCATGGACAGAGAAACCTCGTGGGCTATTGTCCATAGGGTTGCAAAGAGTTGGACATGACTGAGTGACTAAGCACACACACACATAGCACATATGCGTAAGTATATACGAGTGTCTCTATATATGTGTGTATGCTGTACTATGCTGTGTTTAGTTGCTCAGTTGTATTTGACTCTTTGTGACCCCATGGACTATAGCTAGCCAGACTCCTCTGACCATGGGGATTCTCCAGGCAAGAATACTGGAGTGGGTTGCCATGCCCTCCTCTAGGGAATCTTCCCAACCCAGGGATTGAACCAAGGTCTTCCACATTGAAGGCAGATTCTTTACCATATGAGCCACCAGGGAAAACCATATGTGTGTATAGATACATATATTTCTGGTTTTCTGTCTCATGATAAAGGTTTTACATATATAATATCCTTTTCCTCTGCTTTTTTCATTTAATATACCATAGAAATCCCTCCATATTAGTTCATAGATGTACTTCTCATTCTGTTCACAACTGCATTGTGTCTGTTGTGTTAGTCAGCCTTCTCTGGTGGCACATTTAAATTTTTTCAACACTTTGCTCTCAAAGCCTTGGCAAGTAACCTAGTGCTTATGTGTACTCTACTTGTAGAGCTGTACTTATAGGTGTAACGGTGGACTAAAAGGTAAAATACATGAGGTTGTGTTACATATTGCGAATTCCTCTCCATAGGATTGTATTATTCTGCACCTCTGTAGTGTGTGAGCATGTGTGACATAGATATTAACACTTGCTTTATCTTACGGAATCCTAACAACAATATTTTCAGGAAGATTATTTTATTCCTCTCATTTTATGCTTAGGAGTAAGGCTCAGAAATCATCAAAATGTCTCCAGGTTTACATGGCTAGCAAGTGGCACAGCCAGGATTTGAACCTAGACTCAAGCAACTGACCACTTCACTCTATGCTTTGCCTGCATTAAGCGGCATGAATCATGTTTTGGTATCCTGATAAAATTCAGGAAAAACCATTTATTTCTAGAAATGAAGTTCCTGAAAATATCAAGGAAAACTAGAGAGTCAAGGGAGTTTACCAACTCAAGGGATGTTGGAAAAGTAAGAGAACAGTCCTCATGCTCAGCCTGTTTCTTAAGGAGGTGAGTGTTCAGTTCCTAGGTTGAAGCCAAAAATTCTGATCTAATGAGTGTAGCTTAAAGAAAAGAAGCTTTAGAAAGGGCTTTTTGAGGAATCAAGGCAAGAGGGTACAGGGAGCCGCATGTAGTTCTGAGACAGAAGGTGTTGGTGGGAGGAAGACAAGCATTAAGGCCACAGATAAACGTTTCAAGATTTTAGGCAGGTTCTCCCAGAAGAGAGTGGGAGAACAAATCAGGAATCTGGAAAGAATCCAAGGACCAGACTTGAATGGTCAGAAAGGTTGAAAAGGTGCAGGCTAATGATAATAGTGAGGTTAACCGGGGACTCAGCCTACAGAAGCCAGCAGCAAGGAAATCCCTGATGTCACGTCGTGACCCAAGGCAATGGAGCCAAGAGCAGCTAGAATTTTAGAGACAGCCTCTCCAAGGACGCAACACTTGAGGTAAGAGGTGACAAAAGAGAAGGAACTGGCCATACAAAGACTTGCAGGAGCAGCCTTATTGGCAGTGAAAGTGAGTCACTCAGTCGTGCCCAACTCTTTGTGACTCCATAGTCCATGGAATTCTCCAGGCCAGAACCCTGGAGTGTGTAGCCTTTCCCTTCTCCATGAGTTATTCCCAACTCATGGATCGAACCCAGGTCTTCTGCATTGCAGGCAGATTCTTAACCAGCTGAGCCACAAGGGAAGCCCAAGAATACTGGAGTGGGTAGCCTATCCCTTCTCCAGTGGCTCTTCCTGACCTAAGAATTGAACTGGGGTCTCCTGCATGGTGGGTGGATTCTTTACCAACTGAGCTATCAGGGAAGAAAAGCTATCAGGGAAACTATATTCCCCTCTATTGGTAGAGGGAATAGCATGTAAAATGAAGACTGGTATGGCTGGGATATATTATTGATGAACAAGGGAGTAGTAATTGATGAGTAATTGACAGATCAGGCAGGGCCTTGACGATCAGGGTAAAAGAGTTTGTATTTTATCTTAATTACATCTTGGTATTCACGGGGTAGGCATGTTCCACAGGACTTCTGAAATGAGTGGCATTTTAGTCATCTGAGAATGTATTTAAATTCAGTTATACAATATATGATATGTTCCAAGGAAATATAAATAGAAGTAGTTATTACTGATTGTCAAGAATTTATTTATTTTTTTAAGTAAGAGTAATTTTTCTTTAAGCAGCATGTAAAATGAAGCTGAACCTGAAGTTTGGCCAGCAGTGTGGGCTAAAGGACATTTACAAAAATAAATATATTGCTACTTACATTTACCACCTCCAGATAAGTCATCAACAGGAGCATATTCTTCACATTCAGAATAAACTGCATTTCAGTAATACATGTGTAGTAAACATATTTTATTTCACAGAAAGAAGTAGAAATTTTAAACTATCTTGTGTGTGGCACATGTGAAGCTCACAATGTGGGCCACTGATTTAAATAGGCAGTACCGCCCACCTCCACCCTGCTCATCAGATCTTCATTTTTTGGTGAAATCAGGTTAACAGACGCTTTCCTTTGATTATAACCCTCATTTTGCACTCAGTATTTTCATAGATTCCTGAAATCAGAGGAGTTTGTAATATTAAGTAAGAAATCAAGCTAAGAACATAAATCCTTGAGAAATAGAGTGAAAAAGTTGAAATATGCCATATCCTAATCATGAAACAGCTAAAATAGAGTAAATGGCAAGACTGTAACTGAGAAAAAATGTTTAAATGAAATGCATGATGGCTAATATATTTAAAGTCATGACAGACACATCAAAAATAAGGATAATTTAGTAACAAGTCAACTTCTAAGGAAAAACCCAAACATAATATTTAACATTAAAGCAAAATCATAATTAGCTAAGTAAAAATTCAGTAGGAACACTAAAAATGTGTGACTATGTTTTACATGTCCTTTCTTAGGCTGATCTCTAAGACATGTCAATTGTCTAGGTATCTTTAAATATCTAGGTGTTTGATATCATGTAGATCAGAAATGCAGACAGTTGACTGAATTTTCTAGTTTTAGCTGGCTACTTAGCATCATACAGATATAGCTTGAACAACATCTTTAGACTTATGAATTAGGCACAGATAATATTTCTTGCAGGTAACATATAATGTAATAAAACCTAAACAGTGACCATTCATCAGTTCAAGATTGTAGCTGATTATGTAAGATGACCATCATATATATATTTAATAAGCATTTTTTTAAAAGTCATTTTGTACTAATTTATCTGATAGATATGTTTAGCTAATGAAAATGCCCACTGAGATAGGCAAAGTATTCAAGTTCTTTTAATGTAGGTAAAGAACTTCATTTACTGTACACAAATGGCCTTCTATAAAGGGGCATAACAACCTTCCCATTGTCAGGGAAAGATTTTCTTGACCATCAATACTCCTGAAGATGTGCTTTGGCCCCTAAGAGCATGTGACTGAGATCAGAAGAACTTCAGGCTCTTCCAAGAGGCTTGCTCCATTTCTGGAGGGATTCCCTCTTGGACTTTATCACATTCTATGGAGACTTTCAGAGAAGGCAATGGCAAGCCACTCCAGTACTCTTGCCTAGAAAATCCCATGGATGGAGGAGCCTGGTAGGCTGCAGTCCATAGGGTCGCTACCAACTGGACACGACTGAGAGACTTCACTTTTTGCTTTCACCCATTGGAGAAGGAAATGGCAACCCACTCCAGTGTTCTTGCCTGGAGAATCCCAGGGACGGGGGATCCTGGTGGGCTGCCATCTGTGGGGTCGCACAGAGTCGGACACGACTGAAGCGATTTAGCAATAGCAGTAGCATGGAGACTTTATCACATTCTGCGGAAGGACTGATGTTGAAGCTGAAATTCCAATACTTTGACCACCTGATGCGAAAAGCTGACTCATTTGAAAAAACCCTGATGTTGGGAAAGATTGAAGGCAGGAGGAGAAGGGGATGACAGAGGATGAGAAGGTGGGGAGGCATCACCAACTCAATGGACATGAGTCTGAGTAGGATCCGGGAGTTGTGATGGACAGAGAGGACTGCTGTGCTACAGTCCATGGGGTCACAAAGAGTTGGACAAGCCTGAGTGACTGAACTGAACCGAACTGTGGAGACTTGGTATCCTGTCTGCCCTCTCCCCCATACACCACACTCCAGAGTGTTGGCTTTGAGACTGGCTGAACCTGTGCCCACTTCCCGGGCACCCTATTCCCCCAGTGGGAATACCTATAGACTGTGACTAGTTCTTTCTTTTAAAAATGATCAGACCTACAATATGGAAATGTCAGTTCAAGACTGGAAACTATAGTCAGTCTAATTTGTTGAAGCATTCTAATGATACCCAGGGTCTAATTTAGGAGTTTATTCTTGACCTGGAAGGCAATAGGGAGTCATCATACATACCTGCCTGAGGAAGAGAGTGCCAAAAAAAAAATGATGTTTGGGAAAATGATGTTTAAGAATAGTGAATATATATAATTTTTTCTCTATCATTTATGAGTAAGTGGTCTACATGATACTTCTGCATGTATTTCCCATATATAAGGATGTTTCCTTATAAAATCAAATCATAGCCACCAAAATCAGAAAATTAACATTGCTAGCACTTAACTTTCAGACCCCATTTAAGTTTTCCTGTAATGTCCATTGTGGAAAGAATCTAGGCTAGACTACTATGTTGATTTTCTATCTCTTAGTCTCCTTCAGTTTAGGAAAGTTCTTCAGTTCTTCCTCAACTTTTATGACCTTAACATTTGTGAATGTCAGATATTTTGTGGAATGTTCTATTTTGCGTTTTACTGATACTTCCTTCTGATTATTTTTGTGTTATGTGTCTTCAGCAGGAATATCACAGCAGTAAACTTCACCTATCACAGAGTGGTGCATAATTTTGACTTGTTCTGTTATTAGTGATATTAAATTTGAACACTTGAGTTAGGTAGTGTTTGCCAGGATTCTCCACAGTAATGTTACTTCTTTCCTTTGGTAATTAAGAAGTGTTTTGTGTGGGAGATGCTTCAAGATTTTGTAAATATCCTGTTTTTCATAAAATTTAATTCATTAGTTGAGATCAGCATGAACTCACAGATTTGTATTTTCTTCAATGGTTATAATTTGTTGTGATATTACTTTCTATTGATGCTCAAAATGCCCTGGACTTGACTAGTAAGAGCTAAGATGACCACTGCATAGTTCTGATGCAGCCCCATCATTCCTGGAGGACTCCTTTTTCTCCAGCCGCAAGATCACCGAGAAGCCAGGATGATCTTTAGTAGTTCCTTTTGGTAGAAAATAGTTAGAAACCCTGATCTCTGTGGTACGCATGCAGCACTCAGGTTCCAACATGCGCTCCAGCTCACCTCCATGACTGCTCAGCGCTCCTCGTCCTGCCTAGTTCTCATACCCCTGAGCTGCCTTTACATTTCCCCAGAAATATAAAGCTACGTACCTGGTTTGGCCCCAGCTACTAATTTAGGTCACTCATCTCACATGCTAGTAAAGTAATGCTCAAAATTCTCCAAGTCAGGCTTCAGCAACACGTGAACCGTGAACTCCCTGATGTTCAAGCTGGTTTTAGAAAGGGCAGAGGAACCAGAGATAAAATTGCCAACATCCGCTGGATCATGGAAAAAGCAAGAGAGTTCCAGAAAAACATCTACTTCTGCTTTATTGACTATGCCAAAGACTTTGAATGTGTGGACCACAATAAACTGTGGAAAATTCTGAAAGAGATGGGAATACCAGACCACCTAACCTGCCTCTTGAGAAATCTGTATGCAGGTCAGGAGGCAACAGTTAGAACTGGACATGGAACAACAGACTGGTTCCAAACAGGAAAAGGAGTACGTTGACGCTGTATATTGTCACCCTGCTTATTTAACTTCTATGCAGAGTACATCATGAGAAATGCTGGACTGGAAGAAACACAAGCTGGAATCAAGATTGCCGGGAGAAATATCAAGAACCTCAGATATGTAGATGACACCACCCTTATGGCAGAAAGTGAAGAGGAACTAAAAAGCCTCTTGATGAAAGTGAAAGAGGAGAGTGAAAAAGTTGGCTTAAAGCTCAACATTCAGAAAACAAAGATCATGACATCCGGTCCCATCACTTCATGGGAAATAGATGGGGAAACAGTAGAAACAGTGTCAGACTTTACTTTTTAGGGCTCCAAAATCACTGCAGATGGTGACTGCAGCCATGAAATTAAAAGACACTTACTCCTTGGAAGAAAAGTTTGATCAACCTAGGTAGCATATTCAAAAGCAGAGACATTACTTTGCCAACTAAGGTCGTCTAGTCAAGGCTCTGGTTTTTCCTGTGGTCATTATGGATGTGAGAGTTGGACTGTGAAGAAGGCTGAGAACTGAAGAATTGATGCTTTTGACCTGTGGTGTTGGAGAAGAGTCTTGAGAGTCCGTTGGACTGCAAGGAGATCCAACCAGTCCATTCTGAAGGAGATCAGCCCTGGGATTTCTTTGGAGGGAATGATGCTGAAGCTGAAACTCCAATACTTTGGCCACCTCATGCGAAGAGTTGACTCACTGGAAAATACTCTGATGCTGGGAGGGACTGGGGGCAGGAGGTGAAGGGGACACAGAGGATGAGATGGCTGGATGGCATCACTGACTCGATGGACGTGAGTCTGAGTGAACTCCGGGAGATGGTGATGGACAGGGAGGCCTGGCGTGCTACGCTTCTTGGGGTCGCAAAGAGTCGGACACGACTGAGCGACTGAACTGAACTGAACTGAACTAATTTGAGGTCAGTTTTTCAAGAAAGGAAGAGAAGAGGAAGAATTAAGATCCATATTCTAAAGACTCTCTCAGAAAAATGGAGCAACTTCTAGAAGTTGGAGCAAGAAGGCAGAGCCACGTAGTTGAGCCCCACTACAGTGTCAAGAATGCACACATGCATGTGAGTAATATAAGTACATGCAAGCAGTGTACAGCCTCTAAACCAAGTCAGTTATAATACTTTGCTAGGTCCTCAACCAAGAAGCAGGGCTTCCCTTGTAGCTCAGTCAGTAAAGAATCAGGCTGTAATGCAGGGGACCTGGGTTTGATTCCCGGGTCAGGAAGATCCACTGAAGAAGGAAATGGCAGCCCACTCCAATATTCTTGCCTGGAGAATCCCATGGACAGAGTAGCCTGGTGGGCTACAGTCCATTGTGTTGCAAGAGTCAGACACAACTTAGTCCGACTAAGACTAAGTGACTAAACCACCAAACAAAAGACAACGTAGTATTTCCACACTCATTGAATGAAAACATGACTATAATGGTTTTATCCAGAGCTCTTCTTGGGTTCCTAGGAGCTGACTTAGAGACAAGGATTTGGGTGTAAATGATGTGTTTGGGAGGTCATCCTAGGAAATACTGGGTTAGTAGAGAAGGAGATGAAGACAATTAAAGCTGTCTTCTGAACAGTTTCATCCATCTCTGAGGATGCCTGGAGCTCAGTTCCTTAAGGGAAGTCTGGAGGTCAGTGTGAACATATTTCATTTATTCTAACTGATGGCCAAGGAAAAAGTGACATTAACCTATTGCTTCCTTGGTTGTCATTGATTGAAAATTCTGAGCGACATTAACTCTCCAGAATGGCCAATCTGACATCAGCTCTCCAGTGTGATCACAGACTGATGGAAACTCCTTGAGCAGAGAGTTCTAGGTGTTTGCATGCAGTAAGTGACTTTAAGACACACGAGAGGATATCAACAGGACACTGACCACATTTGCTGTAAATGCTGTGTCTTTTCAAAGCTCTGTACTCAAAAGTGCTCATACTACCTTAGGGAGATTTTCAAGGGTGTGTTAGGTTATGCTGTAATTTGTGTTACACCCCAGTGAGACTCCAGTGAACCAGAAAAACCTAATAATATATAATACACAGATATAATGTATGTAATAATATAATAATAAAAGCTTATAAGATCTCATATTTTGAGTTCTTACTATAGTATGTACTATATATTTTATAAATGTATTTATGCAGTTATTGATACAGTTATGTATTATATATAACTTTATATATTTTATAGTTACCCTTATAATATTTTATACAGTTATAATATTTTATACAGTTAAATTTCAAAGGGACTCCTTACGATCAGTGTTGTTAAGTATTTACATTTGATGTGTAAGGAAACTAAGACTTTGAGAAGGTTAGTAACTTGCTCAAGATAGCACTGCTGGCAAGTGGTTCTGTTGGATTATAAATGGAGGCAGGGAGGCTCCAGAACTACCGGCTTCTCTGTTTGCTAAAGCAAAGCCATTGGAGCTTCCCCAAAAGCAATAGAAAGAAGATCTCTGAGGAAGAATCACTAAAATGCTCCCACAATCAATCATCTAGTGAAGAAACATCGATCAAGTGATGAGGAAAGCTGGGATTTAGACAGGAGGTCTACAAATGTAAGTAATCAGCCTTAGGTTCTAATTGGAACCCTGGTGTAAAATTTTATCCTGCAGAAACCTACTGAGTTCAAAGCATCAGTCACATCTCTGGAACTCACTTCCAGCTTCTAGGAACTACTAACGAGGGAATCTCAAACAATGCAACCGGGATCTAGAGGCTGGAAACAGGCGTTTGCTGTTCCAGGACTCTGACCTGAGAGTTGATATGTGTAAGTCATACTCTTGAGGTCTTTCACTCACTTTTCAGTTAAAAGAATGTTATTATGCTTGTTCCTTTTGATTCAGATTCTGACAGGTAGAAATTCTTTTGTTTTTAAATTTTTAAAAATTGAAGTACACTGTTTTATACTGTTAATTTCTGCTGCACAGCAAAGAGATTCAGTTATGCATGAATATGGAGACACACACACACATATATATTCATTCTTCTTAATAATCTTTTTGTTATGCTATTTCCAGTATCATGGAATATTGAACATATCCCTGAGCTATACAGTAGGATCTTGTTTATCCATTCCATATATAAAAGCTAACATCTGCTAACCTCAACCTCCCAGCCCATCTTTCTCCCAACCTTCTGCCAGTTGGCAACTACAAGTTTGTTATCTATGTCTGTGAGTCTGTTTCTGTTTTGTTGATAGGTTCTTTTATGTCAGATTTTAGATTCCACATATATAGGTATTTGCCTCTTCAAAATAGAAATTCTTAATGCAACAAAACTCTTATTTTTAATGTAGAGAACTACTTCTTGTCTTCAAAAAATCTAGGAAAAACATACTGAGTATTGATTGTAAAGTCAATCTAAGTTTAATTCTGCATGGAAGTGATTGAAAACCATGTTAAGATGCTACAGGAAATGTCCACTGCATTTTAAAATGTCTTTAAGAAGGTAAAAAACTGTCCTTGGGAAATAGGTACAGTATGGTTGAATGGTTGAATACATATTTGGTTGAAACCAAGCCACTTACTTCCTATTTTAACTAGGAAGATTTTGTTTCAGCTTTAGTGTATTTTTAAATATGGTCTTGAAAAATGCAGTTGTTCATAGGCATTATTTATGTTTGAGCTGATGACCTCCTTAAGTGGGTGCCTTAGGAAAGCAAGTAGGCTATGAATCTAATTAACATGGCTATGAATTGAAGAGTTTTAAGGGTTTACTAGTTCAAATGTATAGAAATCATGCAACAATGGGAACTAGACAGAAATTACCCAGGGATAAAAATGTAGCAGGGAGGACAATACTGGCTGAATTAAAAACTCTTTCTACCAGTCACACCACTTTCCACAAGACTTTTCAAACTTTGAAGATGCCAAGCAATTATCTAAGTTTTCAGGCCCTGGACTGAACTGGTGGACTGTCATTTAGCTTTGGGCATTGCTAGGGCCCGAATGGATGAGGGAGACATGTTTTGATTGTACTCAAGACCAGTCATGTTTTGTACAAAAAAAAAATTGTCTTTTTTTTTTTCTTTCTCACGAGAATACATTTTGGAAGAGCAGATCTTGACTTTACTGAGTCTTATACTCTAGCGATCTAAGTGAGTAAATGCTAAAGCTCCCTTACTTCCCTCCATACATTCTGAGTAATTGTTTTAACTTCTTTTTTAGCCCTGTACAAGGAAACTTTCAAATACTAACCACTAAAATCCCAATAAAGTAAAGAGATAATAAAAAACAAATGAAAATGTTTCCATCTGGAATCTCTTAGATTTCAAGGTGAATAAATTGGCACATACTTGGTGGAGCTCTGGGGCCAAAATATGAGCTTATTCTGTTCTGTTTTCATTCCTTCCTTTCCCCCCTTGTCAGTTTACTACCCTCTGCTGATTTTCTGGGGACTCGAGTCTTCCTGATGGCCATTTGTCACCTCTCTAGCTTCCGTGGCTGTTGGCTATGGATACCCCAAAAGCATCAAGGTGAAGAAAAAAAAAAAATCAGGAAAGAACGATTAGCTGAATGTTGTCTTCCAGAATTTCAACTAAATTTGGAAACAGAAGCCAAGTGGCAAAGTAAAGATTTTCTTCCCATGGATCTTCTAATTGCCCCCCAGAGGCAGCCCTTGGGATCACTGAGGATGTTAAGCATTCAAGGTGTGTTGACTGCAGGCTGATAGTCTTCAGGCAGATGGCAGGGAATCTGCGGGAAGGCTGAATTTTCTCTGAGGAGGGCTGACTGCACAGTAGTTAAGTGGGGGTAGCTGTCAAGGAAAGACGCTTTCCCTCCCCTACAGGGACAATTGAACCACACACTTCCCAGTTTCCAGTTGCCCTGGGCGTTTTTCTCTGTTACAGCATTTCACTCCTGAAATGGATGGCACTTAGCAGGGAAGGTGTCTCTGGTAAGTATTTTACAACAGTGCAGGAGTTAACAGTTTCTTTTTTCATTAAAAGTGAGTTTTGGTGGCTTCGTGACTGGCAGCCTGGAAACTTCTTACTTCCTTTTGATGCAGTGATCTCATAAAGGGTCTCCTTTTCCCAGACATCTGCCAAAGGGAAGGTTATGCTTCTTTCTTCTCTTCCTTCTGACTTTGTTCCCTGTTTCTCTTCCCTCCTAAGTGTCATAAGAGGGATTTTGGCAACAGTGATAGATACTAGATAATACCATAAACACAGCCAACAAATGATTTATTTACTAAGATATGTGTGTGTGTGTAAGAGAGAGAGAAAGTTTCAAAAAGAGCTTGGGTGACATGTGAGGTAAAAATTATAGCTCATTGAAAAAGATAACATAAAGGAGAGGAGAAGAAAAAGAATAGTAGTCAGTTACAACATCAGTGAACATACCAATTGTCATTTTAAAAAACGTAGATCTGCTGCTCTTACTATTCCACTCATAGAGAAGTCACTCAGTTGTGTCCGACTCTGCGACCCCATGGACTGCAGCCTACCAGGCTCCTCCATCAGATTTCCCAGGCAAGAGCACTGGAGTGGGGTGCCATTTCCTTTTCCAGGGGATGTTTCCAACCCACGGATAGAACCTGGGTCTCCTACATTGCAGACAGAATTTTTACCGTCTGAGCCACCAGGGAAGCCTCAGAGTTAATTAAATTAAATATTGTCAAGGTAATTCTGTTGCAAGCGCCAAGGTAATTCTGTTGCAAGGAGGATAATACAGTGTTCCAAATTCAGAATGAGTCCTCCTTAAGAACCGACACTATATCACTCTTATGGCTGCCCAGAGCTTACCTTGGGACTTGGCACAAAGAAAGCACTAGATGAGGATTTGTTAACTGGTGTTGAATAAAAGTTAGTAGATTGCTACATCATGAACTCTGCAAAAGTATCTGTGAGAATTAGGGTAATGATTATGTGTAAGTGGAAGCTGATCTATATGTTATTCTTCTGACCTACACTTCATTAGCACAATCACTCTTCTGTTGGATGATGCACCTGAGACGTTACCAGTACGTAAAGGATCATCTCAAGCATCCAAGAAAAATTTGATTATGTTCTGCATAATTTGAGTATTTTTAATCTTGAGGATATTTTACTGTACTTTAATTCTTTGAAAACTGGCAATCTATTAAGGATCCAGAGGATAAATTGCTAGAATCAGAATCTTTAATTAACCAAAGCACCGAATATGCATCAGTTAAAAAATTATTTTGAGGTGGACAGAGGGGCTGGAAGGCTGATTTCGCAGTTGCTAGATTTGTGATCTTGCGGAGGTCCTTGACTCTATCTAAACTTTGGATTCCTCATCTCTATAAAAAGAGAAGAGTAGCATTTCCTCCCTCCAGGAGCTGTGGGGAGGATGGAAGGAGGTAACGACTGTGCTCAGCACAGTGACAGGTACTCGATAACTACTTCAGTAAGTAGCAGGAGTAGGCGTCCGTAGCCGCCCTGGTGTCTGTACCAGGTTTCACATTGGCTGTGCCCTGTGATTATTTTGTAGAAGATATACTCAGAGAGAGGAAAGCCTGGGTGTGTACCAGCAGGCTTTCTGTGTTTCTGCTCTAGGGTTTGAAACTTCATACTAAGGAGGAAAGTGATAGGTAGAGGAAAAGCTTTCCCAGTGTTTGGCAGCATGTTATTAGTATCAGGGGTGGAATTAGTCTGGATGTATATTTTTCCAAATATAATATGTTACTTTCGAAGGTAGATCTATACACATCCCTGTGTTTTCCCTCCAGTCCCACAAGCAGTTTGAGATCAGTTCACTGAAAATGCTATCTGCTCTTTGTAGTCAGAAATGAAAAGAAACTGAGTTTTCAGTCTCACTCAGAGATTTGCATTTGAATAATAGGTGTCAGGTTTATATTGGTACCCACTTCTTCGAAGTGTGAAGTTAAATGCCTGTGGCTTCACTCAGTATTGGAAGCAAGGCATTAATATCATAATTATCTTTTTCCTTTATGAGATGATACTGAGAAGCAGCTGTAGGAAAACTTATTGAATAAGATGTTGAAAATGAAGAAAAGATGAGTTGACTGCCTTTTCTTTCTCTCTCTTTGTAGGCCTTAAGTTGGAAAGAGGAAGAAGAATCCACATGTTGTTGCTTGAAAGCTTAGGCTACTTTGCTCGGATGCCTAGATGCTTTTCTGTGAGCTAGATAAAGGCTGAAAGTCCGAGGGGCTCTGTCTTCTGACGACAGTTGGCATTGTAGGGCTGGACCACTGAAAAAAGTTACTGCAGAATTTCTAAAGTATTGAAGATTCTCCCCATCCCCCCAGCCTTCTTCACCTATAATTTCAGGGGTCTGTAAGACTGTCCTTAGGTTCAATAATTCACTGGAAAGACTTGGAGAAGTCAGAATAGCTGTGATATTCGTGGTCTGCGTTTGTCACAAGGAAGGGTGCAGATGTGGTCAGCAGAGGGAAGAGCTGCAGACAGGGGGGTCCAGGACTCAAGAGCTGGAGTGTCCAGCGGTCCTCTCCTAGCACGGCTGTGTGGACAGGGCCTATTTCTCTCAACACTGTGTCTTGACACATGTGCTCCGCCAACAGTGATGCTTACCCGGTCTTTAACATCCAGAGTGTTGCTGGGACTCAGTTATGTGACAGATGACCATCCCTGTGGCTGACATTCGTCTCCAGCCCATCCAGAGGTTGAGCTGATGCCACGTGGACAAGGTTCCCCACCACAAGGCATTTTGTTAGTGCAGACTATTTAGCATGGCCCTACACCCCATCCTCAGCCCCAGCAAAGATAGTCTCATCAGTGGACATTCCTAAGGCTTAGAAATTACCTCCTAGTGCTGAGGTCAATGGCCAAACCTGAATCTGGGCAGAGTTAATCCTGTCCTGCATACCACACTCTGACTGCTTCCAAAACAGAAGCATACTTTTGATGCTGATACAGAATTAAATGAGGTGACCACAGGGCGAGCTGAGAAGCAGCATATCCAGGGTAGGTTCAACTTATTTCTGGCCCCTTGATTTTCTGAAGGAACTTGCAGTTGTCAGTGATGCTTTCTATGTAAGATTCTGCTGGAATTAAGGATATGGACAAATTGTAATTTCACTGCCCTATGTACTCAGGCATTACTTCACCATACCATAAAAGTGCCTGATAACCTACACAATTTTACTTAAGGGATTTCTTATAAACATTATTTTCCTGATCCTGAAACCAAAGTTAGTGATGGAAAGCAATATCCCCATGTTTGGAAGAAAGTTCTTATTCCCGCCAGCTTCAGCTGCATGACAATTCTTTGCAGACCCACTCATCCCAAACACTGCATAAGGCTCTTTTGGGACTTATCAAGAAAATAGTAATTTTTCACTCATATGAAGAAGTTGTGGGAGAGTGAGCCCTAATCAGAGTTTACATTTTCCCACGACATTTCAGGCAAACCTGTTGTTAGGGTGTATTGAGCTATTAATTATCAAAAGTTCATGTCCCTCCACATCTCACCTCCCTTTTTATACTCAGTTATGAATTATAAATAAAAATGCCTATGGAACTAGGTGAGTTATGTGTGAAATAGGGCAGTAGATGACTGGATATTACTGGAGAGAATGGCAAAGTGGCAATTACCAGTCTGCTATAGAATTCATGTTCAGATTTTGCAAATATTTTACAGGCAAGTGAAACACATCTTTTGAAAGACATGGCTCATGAACTACTAGTTTGGGACCCCTATAACAAAGGGATACAGGAGCAAATGCCCATATATTAGTGGGGCAGAAGATAGAGTTTACTTTTTGGCTTAGCAATTCAGATATTTTCAGATTATGCAATCTGACTTGATGTTGGCTGTAAAAAATCAATTTTCCAACTTTCCTGCAAAATGTAAAAATAAAAGCTCAACAAAGAATTGTACTACATGATGGATGGAGGCATCAAGCAAAAAGAATTATGATTTCATCCTATTCATTTTTCATTCTTTGTGGTAGGGACTTGACCAGGAAAGGAAGAAACTGAAACCAAGCAGGACCCTGTAGAACTCGTGGGTCAAATCCTTTCTGTGTCCCATTTCTTGTTTGTAGGAAATAGGCTTTATTTAGCTTCCTTGACTTGATCTTGATCTTCCAAAGGGCAGGTTCAAATAGTTATTAATCATGGAAGGGAGGGGGTGCAGAGACAAGGGAGGAACAGTCAAGAAAGAGTGCTGCTTTGGGCTGGGTTCTGATGCCACCCAGGGGAGTATGTAATATATACCCACTGAGGGGAGTATTATTATATACCCAAGGAAGTATATAATAACACTTCTGAGTTATTTTGTAGACCTAAGGCCCTCATCCAGGTGGAGGATGACAACTTCAGGCTGAGTACAGGATTCCTGGGATACTTCTCTACTACCTTACCACCAGCCAATCAGAAGAAAGTCACACACTCTGCACCCCACACCCCACACCCCACATTTTGCCTATAAAAGCTTCTCCCTCCCAAGGCATCAGAGAGGTAGGTGTTTTTGAGCACTAACTACCTGTTCTCCTTGCTTTGTCCCACAATAAGCCTTCCTGTGCTCTAAATTCCTATGTTTCAGATAATTTGGAATACTGTATGTTAGGCAAACAAACTGTGTTTGGTAACAGAATGAGGGAAAACTTTAGATTTAAAAGTACCTAAGCTGCTGTGTACTCTCTAACACCCTCAAAAGATGTCCTTTTCATTATAGGGGACTGGAATGCAAAAGTAGGAAGTCAAGAAACACCTGGAATAACAGGTAAATTTGGCCTTGGAATGTGGAATGAAGCAGGGCAAAGACTAATAGAGTTTTGCCAAGAAAATGCACTGGTCATAGCAAACACCCTCTTCCAACAACACAAGAGAAGACTCTACACATGGACATTACCAGATGGTCAACACCAAAATCAGATTGATTATATTCTTTGCAGCCAAAGATGGAGAAGCTCTATACAGTCAACAAAAACAAGATTAGGAGCTGACTGTGGCTCAGATCATGAACTCCTTATTACCAAATTCAGACTCAAATTGAAGAAAATAGGGAAAACCGCTAGACCATTCAGGTATGACCTAAATCAAATCCCTTCTGATTAAACAGTGGAAGTGGGAAATAGATTTAAGGGCCTAGATTAGATAGATAGAGTGCCTGATGAACTATGGAATGAGGTTCGTGACATTGTACAGGAGACAGGAATCAAGACCATCCTCATGGAAAAGAAATGCAAAAAAGCTAAATGGCTGTCTGGGGAGGTCTTACAAATAGCTGTGAAATGAAGAGAAGCAAAAAGCAAAGGAGAAAAGGAAAGATATAAGCATCTGAATGCAGAGTTCCAAAGAATAGCAAGAAGAGATAAGAAAGCCTTCTTCAGTGATCAATGCAAAGAAATAGAGGAAAACAACAGAATGGGAAAGACTAAAGATCTCTTAAAGAAAATCTGAGATAGCAAGGGAACATTTCATGCAAAGATGGGCTCGATAAAGGGCAGAAATGGTCTGGACCTAACAGAAGCAGAAGATATTAAGAAGAGGTGGCAAGAATACACGGAAGAACTGTACAAAAAAGATCTTCATGACCCAGATAATCACGATGGTGTGATCACTCATCTAGAGCCAGACATCCTGGAACGTGAAGTCAAGTGGGCCTTAGATAGCATCACTACAAACAAAGCTAGTGGAGGTGAAGGAATTCCAGTTGAGCTGCTTTAAATCCTGAAAGATGATGCTGTGAAAGTGCTGCACTCAATATGCCAGCAAATTTGGAAAACTCACCATTGGCCACAGGACTGGAAAAGGTCAGTTTTCATTCCAATTCCAAAGAAAGGCAATGCCAAAGAATGCTCAAACTACCACAGAATTGCATTCATCTCACATTCTAGTAAAGTACTGCTCAAAATTCTCAAAGCCAGGCTTCAGCAACACGTGAACCATGAACTTCCTGATGTTCAAGCTGGTTTTAGAAAAGACAGAGGAACCAGAGATCAAATTGCTAACATCTGCTGGATCATGGAAAAAGCAAGAGAGTTCCAGAAAAACATCTATTTCTGCTGTATTGACTATGCCGAAGCCTTCGACTATGTGGATCACAATAACCTGTGGAAAATTCTGAAAGAGATGGAAATACCAGACCACCTAACCTGCCTCTTGAGAAACCTGTATGCAGGTCAGGAAGCAACAGTTAGAACTGGACATGGAACAACAGACTGGTTCCAAATAGGAAAAGGAGTACGTCGAGGCTGTATATTGTCACCCTGTTTATTTAACTTATATGCAGAGTACATCATGAAAAACCCTGGGCTGGAAGAAGCACAAGCTGGAATCAAGATTGCCAGGAGAAATATCAAGAACCTCAGATATGCAGATGACACCACCTTTATGGCAGAAAGTGAAGAGGAGCTAAAAAGCCTTTTGATGAAAGTGAAAGAGGAGAGTGAAAAAGTTGGCTTAAAGCTCAACATTCAGAAAATGAAGATCATGGCATTCGGTCCCATCACTTCATGGGAAATAGATGGGGAAACAGTGGAAACACTGTCAGACTTTATTTTTTTTGGCTCCAAAATCACTGCAGATGGTGATTGCAGCCATGAAATTAAAAGATACTTACTCCTTGGAAGAAAAATTATGACCAACCTAGATAGCATATTCAAAAGCAGAGACATTACTTTGCTGACTAATGTCCATCTAGCCAAGGCTATGGTTTTTCCTGTGGTCATGTATAGATGTGAGAGTTGGACTGTGAAGAAGGCTGAGGGCCGAAGAATTGATGCTTTTGAACTGTGGTGTTGGAGAAGACTCTTGAGAGTCCCTTGGACTGCAAGGAGATCCAACCAGTCCATTCTGAAGGAGATCAGCCCTGGGATTTCTTTGGAGGGAATGATGCTAAAGCTGAAGCTCCAGTACTTTGGCCACCTCATGCGAAGAGCTGACTCATTGGAAAAGACTCTGATGCTGGGAGGGATTGGGGGCAGGAGGAGAAGGGGACGACAGAGGATGAGATGGCTGGATGGCATCACGGACTCAATGGACATGAGTCTGAGTGAACTCTGGGAGTTAGTGATGGACAGGGAGGCCTGGTGTGCTGTGATTCATGGGGTTGCAAAGAGTCAGACACAACTGAGCAACTGAACTGAACTGAACTGCACTGAACTGAAGCTGCTCTGTGATAAGGATAATGGAAATATGTATTTTAAGGTGACAGTGACCTGGGAATCCAAATTCCTGTTTGTGGAGCTGAGGAATGAACATCATGGACACACAAAGGCTCATGGTAGCAAGTGATCAGGATTTACTGGAGAGCAGGAAAGTACAAAGGTCTCAGCATAGACACTGTGAGGGGGTAAAGAGTCCCCCAAAAGTCAGGGATTGCAGAAGTTTCATATCTTTACCAGTATTAATCTGTAAATTTTTGGTTGGCTTCTACCCTTAAAATATGTCATTTTTAACCCATCAGTTTAAAGGTCAAGATGCTTAATTTTACATCTTTATGGCTTCTTTTGATCTTCAGATTAAGTCACCACCCTTTTTCATTTTACAGTGAACCAGATGTATGGATTTAAGATTAATGATCACCAGTTGTTTTTCCCTCAGGCATATGGTACAGAAGTGAATTACTGCCCTTCCCTGGATTTGAGTGCTGATCATTTATCAGACCAAGGACACATTCCAGGAATTTGGGACAAAGGGTATAGTTTTAGGTTAATGGAGCTGGATGTTTACTGAAAACAAGACCCAGGTCTCAGAGTTCAACACTGACTACCTAGCAATTCCTACTTCAACAGAAAGTAAATAACAATGGTGGTGATAGTTTTGTCACTAAGTTGTGTCTGACTCCTGAGACCCCCATGGGCTGTACACTGCAGGGTTCCTCTGTCCATGGAATTTCCCTGGCAAGAATACTGGAGTAGGTTTCCTTCTCTAGGGCATCTTCCCAGCCCAGGTATCAAACCGGCTCTCCTGCATTAAGTTGTCTCCTGCATTGCAGGCAGATTCTTTACCACTGAGCCATCAGGGAAGCCCATAAATAACAATATCTAATTTTTAAATTCTGGACAGTGAAATAAGAGTGGTAGGGAGAAATGGTGTAATATTTATTACATTTCCTATATAATACATGGTTACAATATATACAGTTTATAAAATGTATTTATGGAAAGTCAATCTATGATTATTTCATTGAGATTGAAGTATAGCTTTGTGCACTTCTAGCATATATGGTGGAGGCTGGTGGGCTGCCGTCTATGGAGTCACACAGAGTCAGACAAGACTGAAGCAACTTAGCAGCAGCAGCATGTAGTAGGCATTTAATAAACCTATATTGAATGAATTTTAAAAAGTGCTTGCTTGGGTTCCTTCTCAGCACCCTTCAAGGTTTTCTAATCTTGTATAGAGCCCATGTCCAAAGAAGGATGATACACCATGCACAGTGAAGAATGGGCACCTTCTTGTCTTTGTACCCAGAATTAGAAGCAGAAAGGCTAGCATTTGAGGGGAAACTATTCTCTTGATAAAATTCCGAGTACATGAACTTTTATAACGCTGAGCTTCCCAGTGAGATTTTTAGATCCAGAGTTTTAGTAAAGAATTGGCATAAGCACTCACAAGTTTGGGTGCTTATCCAAACTGAAATTAATCTCTGAACTTTTAAAGGTTTTCTGAGTTCTAAAGCAAGCAGAGAAAGCCAGAGAGGGCAAAGAAATCAGAGAAAAATCAAGGAAAACGATCACAGCAAAATCTTCTCGGGCCAGAAAGATCACCGGAGTGATTGGCGGGCAGGGGGAGAAAGGGAGCCCACCGAAAGGGTTACGGAAGTAGAAGAGGATGACGGAGGAGCAGAGCAGCTTAGAGGGAGCCACGGGGGGCAGAGTAATCAGAGCAGAGGTGCGGAGGGCAGGCAGAGCGCCAGGAAGACAGAGCTGAGGGAAGCAATTACGGTGAGGAGAGCAGGGGTGAAGCCATGCACAGAGCAATCAGCATGGAGCAGGAGGGGCCAGAAACATGCTCTCAAGATAGGCTAGACTCTCAGCGTCCTGTGTTTACAGGGAAGGACGTTTGTAAGCACTTTATTTTGATTGCGATAGTTCAAAATCTTGAAAAGTGTTGTTTCTACTTTCCTTGTTTCTCCTCCCCTCCCTTTGTTACATTTCCTCTAACAGAAGGGTAGAGGAGAAAAGAGAGGTAATTTGATTTTTTCCTAGATACTTTGCAGTTTGATTATCAGTACATCATGTGAGACTTAAAATGCCATGTATTGCAAGTCTTAAAAGATGAAACTGACTTGAAACAGAATATAGGCTATCTTTATTCCTTCTGAAAATTCAACGTGAAGAAACTACTATATTTGATGACAAGGAAAAAAACATTTTTAAAATATAAATAATATGCAAGTAATGATACAGCAAAAATAAATGTGAGTTCAAGTATTAAACAATAGTATTGTTTTCTGGAGAGAATCTCTTTATCACACAATGAGAGAAGAGCTGGCTGAAGCATGCTCAGTTCAGTTCAGTCGCTCAGTCGTGTCTGACTCTTTGTGACCCCATGCATCGCAGCACGCCAGGCCTCCCTGTCCATCACCATCTCCTGGAGCTCACTCAGACTCACGTTCATTGAGTCCGTGATGCCATCCAGCCATCTCATCCTCTGTCGTCCCCTTCTCCTCCTGCCCTCAATCCCTCCAGGCATCACAGTCTTTTCTAGTGAGTCAACTCTTCGCATGAGGTGACCAAACTACTGGAGCTTCAGCTTTAGCATCATTCCCTCCAAAGAAATCCCAGGGCTGATCTCCTTCAGAATGGACTGGTTGGATCTCCTTGCAGTCTAAGGGACTCTCAAGAGTCTTCTCCAATACCACAGGTCAAAAGCATCAATTCTTCAGTGCTCAGCCTTCTTCACAGTGCAACTCTCACATCCATAATGACCACAGGAAAAACCACAGCCTTGGCTAGATGGACATTAGTCAGCAAAGTAATGTCTCTGCTTTTGAATATGCTATCTAGGTTGGTCATAACTTTTCTTCCAAGGAGTAAGTGTCTTTTAATTTCATGGCTGCAATCACCATCTGCAGTGATTTTGGAGCCCCAAAAATTAGTCTGACACTGTTTCTACTGTTTCCCCATCTATTTCCCATGAAGTGATGGGACCAGATGCCATGATCTTCGTTTTCTGAATGTTGAGCTTTAAGCCAACATTTTACTCTCCTCTTTCACTTTCATCAAGAGGCTTCTGAGTTCCTCTTCACTTTCTGCCATAAGGGTGGTGTCATCTGCATATCTAAGGTTATTGATATTTCTCCCGGCAATCTTGATTCCAGCTTGTGCTTCTTCCAGTCCAGTGTGTCTCGTGATGTCCTCTGCATATAAATTAAATAAGCAGGGTGACAATATACAGCCTTGATGTACTCCTTTTCCTATTTGGAACCAGTCTGTTGTTCCATGTCCAGTTCTAACTGTTGCTTCCTGACCTGCATACAGATTTCTCAAGAGACAGGTTAGGTGGTCTGGCATTCCCATCTCTTTTAGAATTTTCCACAGTTTATTGTGATCCACATAGTCGAAGGCTTTGGCATAGTCAATACAGCAGAAATAGATGTTTTTCTGGAACTCTCTTGCTTTTTTCATGATCCAGAAGATGTTGGCAATTTGATCTCTGGTTGCTCTGTCTTTTCTAAAACCAGCTTGAACATCTGGAAGTTCACAATTCACGTGTTGCTGAAGCCTGACTTGGAGAATTTTGAGCATTACTTTACTAGAATGTGAGATGAGTGCAATTCTGTGGTAGTTTGAGCATTCTTTGGCATTGCCTTTCTTTGGGATTGGAATGAAAACTGACCTTTTCCAGTCCTGTGGCCAATGGTGAGTTTTCCAAATTTGCTGGCATATTGAGTGCAGCACTTTCACAGCATCATCTTTCAGGATTTGAAACAGCTCAACTGGAATTCCTTCACCTCCACTAGCTTTGTTTGTAGTGATGCTTTCTAAGGCCCACTTGACTTCACGTTCCAGGATGTCTGGCTCTAGATGAGTGATCACACCATCGTGATTATCTGGGTCATGAAGATCTTTTTTGTACAGTTCTTCCGTGTATTCTTGCCACCTCTTCTTAATATCTTCTGCTTCTGTTAGGTCCAGACCATTTCTGCCCTTTATCGAGCCCATCTTTGCATGAAATGTTCCCTTGCTATCTCAGATTTTCTTTAAGAGATCTTTAGGCTTTCCCATTCTGTTGTTTTCCTCTATTTCTTTGCATTGATCACTGAAGAAGGCTTTCTTATCTCTTCTTGCTATTCTTTGGAACTCTGCATTCAGATGCTTATATCTTTCCTTTTGTCCTTTGTTTTTTGCTTCTCTTCTTTTCACAGCTATTTGTAAGGCCTCCCCAGACAATCGTTTTGCTTTTTTGCATTTCTTTTCCATGAGGATGGTCTTGATTCCTGTCTCCTGGGTACAATGTCACGAACCTCATTCCATAGTTCATCAGGCACTCTATCTATCGGATCTAGACCCTTAAATCTATTTCTCACTTTCACTGTATAATCAGAAGGGATTTGATTTAGGTCATACCTGAATGGTCTAGCAGTTTTCCCTACTTTATTCAATGTAAGTCTGAATTTGGCAATAAAGAGTTCATGATCTGAGCCACAGTGAGCTCCTGGTCTTGTTTTTGTTGACTGTATAGAGCTTCTCCATCTTTGGCTGCAAAGAATATAATCAATCTGATTTTGGTGTTGACCATCTGGTAATGTCCATGTGTAGAGTCTTCTCTTGTGTTGTTGGAAGAGGGTGTTTGCTATGACCAGTGCATTTTCTTGGCAAAACTCTATTAGTCTTTGCCCTGCTTCATTCTGCATACCAAGGCCAAATTTACCTGTTATTCCAGGTGTTTCTTGGCTTCCTACTTTTGCATTCCAGTCCCCTATAATGAAAAGGACATCTTTTTTGGGTGTTAGTTCTAAAAGGTCTTGTAGGTCTTCATAACACCGTTCAACTTTAGCTTCTTCAGTGTTACTGGTTGGGGCATAGACTTGGATAACTGTGATATTGAATGGTTTGCCTTGGAGACGAACAGAAATCATTCTGTCGTTTTTGTGTTTGCCTCCAAGTACTGCATTTCGGACTCTTTTGTTGACCATGATGGCTACTCCATTTCTTCTGAGGGATTCCTGCCTGCAGTAGTAGATATAATGGTCATCTGAGTTAAATTCTCCCATTCCAGTCCATTTTAGTTCGCTGATTCCTAGAATGTTGACGTTCACCCTAGCCATCTCTTGTTTAACCACTTTCACTTTGCCTTGATTCATGGACCTGACATTCCAGGTTGCTATGCAATATTGCTCTTTACAGCATCGGATCTTGCTTCTATCACCAGTCACATCCACCGCTGGGTATTGTTTTTGCTTTGGCTCCATCCCTTCATTCTTTCTGGAGTTATTTCTCCACTGATCTCCAGTAGCATATTGGGCACCTACTGACCTGGGGAGTTCCTCTTTCAGTATCCTATCATTTTGGCTTTTCATACTGTTCATGGGGTTCTCAAGGCAAGAATACTGAAGTGGCTTGCCATTCCCTTCTCCAGTGGACCACATTCTGTCAGGCCTCACCACCATGACCCGCCCGTCTTGGGTTGCCCGGCAGGCATGGCTTGGTTTCATTGAGTTAGACAAGGCTGTGGTCCTAGTGTGATTAGATTAACTATTTTTTTGTGAGTATGGTTTCAGTGTGTCTGCCCTATGATGCCCTCTTGCAACACTTACCATCTTACTTGGAATTCTCTTACCTTGGCCTGGGGTATCTCTTCACAGCTGCTCCGGCAAAGCACAGCTGCTGCTCCTTACCTTGGACGAGGGGTATCTCCTTACCCACACTGTTTGTGACCTTCAATGTGGGATAGCTCCTCTAGGCCCTCCTGTGCTGAGCAGCCACCACTCCTCGGGTTGCTCCTCCCGGCCCTGGCCTTAGCCTCAGGCGTGGATGGCTCCTCCCAGCTGCCGCCCCTAGCCTCGGGCACGAGGTGGCTTCTCCTGGCTGCCCCTGATCTTGGACGCGGGGTGTTTCCTCCCGGCTGCCACTGGCCTTAGACGCGGGGTAGCTCCTCTCGGCCGCCGCCCCTGACCTCGGATTCAGGGTGTCTCCTCCCGGCTGTTCCTGCACCGTCGCAGCCTGGCACTCTAGGCCATTGCCCCTGACCTCGGACGTGGGGTAGCTCCTCTCGGCCGCGCTTAGGGAGCGGGCTCGCAGCCCTCTGCACTTGCTAAGGTAACACAATGTGTTGAAAGATCATTTCTGCATGTCATAGTGCCTAGAATTGCAGTTTTAGCTGATTTGGGAGTTTATATCTTTTCCCCGTTCAATCTCATCCTTTACAGATAAAGAAATAGACATTCAGAGAAATTGGCATAGTGTTTTAAGGCCATACACTGCTTAACAGTAAGACTATAAGGCTTGTAGTAAACAAAATTCTGACAAGATGTGTAACATTTTATACCTTCTCAGGTTCTAAATTTATCTGTAGGTTATGTTGAGGTAAACTGTCATATGTAATTGGAATTAAAAGCAGAAATGCAGCTGTTTTGGTGTGACCTCGAAATAATCCCTGGGTCTAGCTCCTGGGTATGTGTGGTGTGTCTGCCCGGTTCTGTCATAACACACTGATAAGAATTGGCTCTTTCTTTTCCCCAGTCAGCTCTCACACGTACACCGTTACCCAGTCCACTGGAATTTGTTTTACTTCATTATCATAAATGTGTGAAGTTTATTGCGAGTAGGAGGGTAGGAGGGAGGGGTCAAATAAGAGAGATGAATAAGCTATGTCTTTCGAGGGCTTCCCTGGTAGCTCAGTTGGTAAAGAATCTTCTGCAAGCCTGCAATACAGGAGACCCTGCTTTGATTCCTTTGTTGGAAAGATCCCCTAGAGAAAAGATAAGTTACCCATCCCAGTATTCATGGGCTTCCCTGGTGTCTCAGAGGGTAAAGAATCCACCTGCAATTTGGAAGACCTGGATTCAATCCCTGAGTTGGGAAGATACCTTGGAGGAAAGCTTAGCAATACACTCCAGTATTCTGGCCTGGAGAATCCCCATGGACAGAGAAGCCTGGTGGGCTCTAGTCCATGGGGTCACAAAGAGTTGAAGCAATGAGTAACTCAGCACAGCACAACAACTGTCAAAAACATGCAACTAAGTTCACAACAGGTAAAGGCAGTAATCTTCAAATTAGAAATAGAGTATAGAATTTTTATCATCATAAAACTCCTTTTCTGCAACACAACCTTACTGCTGAACAAGAAATCAAGAGTGCAGTGCTTGCTCTTCCTTACTCTTCCTCTTGCTACCCTCAAGATCCATCATTACCTGCATTTCAGATCTCAGTCCTGAATTCACGCAATACAAACTTTTATTAAAGTGACTCCTGACTTCCAGCAGCAAGCAAGTTACAACAGCTCCTCTGGCTACAGCTTCATTCTACCCGTCAACGTTAAATCCTCTCCATCCTTTCGAGAATCTTACCCAGTGGTTTCACTGAGCTATTTATTCTTACCTCAATAATAGCTTTAACAATTATCCTGTAAATAATCTAGTGGATATTTGATGAGCAGACAGGCACTTTTTTCAAGTATTTTATCAGGAGATAAAATGGAGCTGTGTTGGGAATTCCCTGGAAGTCCAGTGGTTAGGACTCTGTGCTTCCAGGTCTGGGGACATGATTGAGGAACTAAGATCCCAAAAGCTGTGAAGTATTAAAAGAAGAAAGAGAGAGAGATGGAGCTGTGTTAAATAGTTTTCTTCTTTACATGGACTTAAGTGTGTATCTCTTCAAATTATAAGTCTTTGAAGATTAAAGTTTGGTTTCTCCTTATGTAACCACAGCCCATGGAATGGTATTCAGAACGCAATAGTCTTAATGGGCTTACAGATCTCCCTAGTATCTTAAGCAGTTTATCTGACTTATTTAACAGTTTTTAACATCATTTTCCTTCTTGTATTTCTTGGAACTAATCTGATTGATTATTGTCTTTGATCTTTGCTTTTCACTCTGAGAAAATGAAACCTATGTTACTTCATGAACTTGCTGTGAGGATGAAATGAAATGCTCTACACATTTGAACAGTAGGTATAAGATACATTACAGGCAGATGTTACTTTCAGAGAGTTCTTTCCTTTAGTGTGAAAGTATATAGGCAATTTACTTGTGAAACAGGGTATAAATATATTATCCATAAATTTGGCATGGGAAATGTTATAAATTCCATACTTTGCAACAATTAGAAACCCATTTTTATCAGGCCAACTATCAGCAGCAATAGTCATGAAAAACAACAAGTAACAGAAAAGCAATTTTGTTTCACTGTTCCACTGGCCAGAGATATACAATTAAATGTAAGCATTACTTACAGGGTCACATGCTGCCCAGTCGGGCTCAGTGTGGACTCTGGAGCAAGATTGCCTAGGTCAGAATCCAGCTCTTTTACTAAGTAGAAGAGACTTCTTTCTGTCCCTTGTTCCCCATCTGTGAGAGGGGAGAGGTGGAAATGAGCCCCTAACGTTTGTGATGATGATTAGATGAGCTGTCTGTAAGGTGCGTATGAAAGTGCCTCACATAGAGAAAACTTTATCTAGTTGTTAGCTGGTGGTGGTGGTGGAGGTTTAGTCCATAAGTTGTGTCCAACTCTTGCAACCCCATGGACTGTAGCCCACCAGGCTCCTCTATCCATGGGTTTTCCCAGGCAAGAATACTGGAGTGGGTTGCCGTTTCCTTCTCCGGGGGATCTTCCCAACTGAAAGATTGAACCAGCGTTTCCTGCATTGCAAGCCAATTCTTTACCACTGAGCCACCAGGGAAGCCCCTGTTAGCTGGTTTTACTCTGTTATATCAAAATGTATGATTGAAAGGTGAGAAGTATAGCCAACTGCTCTGGGCTTTGTCGTCCCCGAGATCTAACACCAGGCTTTGTTTGTGAACATGTATAGGGTGGGCAGTACTTCTCGCTCACTTCCAACTCTGCCAAGTTTTCTTGGTGAACACCTCAGCGTCTGCTCAATGAAGAGGGCAAAGAAGATAGCAG
Source organism: Capra hircus (assembly GCF_001704415.2). Lineage (NCBI taxonomy): Eukaryota > Metazoa > Chordata > Mammalia > Artiodactyla > Bovidae > Capra > Capra hircus. The sequence continues at coordinate 83,473,773 of NC_030819.1, read as the reverse complement.
ATGAGTCACAAGGAATCAGACACAACTGAGCGACTCAGCATAGCACAGCTCAGCAAGTGAATAGAAGATGAAATCAAATTAGATCACCGGCCATCGCCAGATGGCAAGAGCACAGTCATGGGAGTCACTCTGGGGTCCTTACCCCAGCTCTGCCTTTGACCAGCCGGGTGGGTGATGAGTTCCAAGCTGGGAGGCTGTATCATGACACCAAGCTGAGTGCTGGGATGGCCGGTGACTCGCTCTGCACTGATGTTAGTTTCTGTTCAGTTTGACACATGGTTCTGTTTTATTTAGGCTCTCTGGCTTTGCTTTAATGACTTGTGAGAAACAGCAGATTTTCATTCCTTTTGGCAAATATTTTAACACTTCAAGATTGTCATTCGCACAGTTTTACATCAGTAACAAAGCAAGCCTGAGCTGGAGCAGGGTGGGTTCCTGGGAAATCGCCTGTCTGTTTCTTCTTTGCCTCATCTGCCATGCATATTTTAGTTGTTAACTGGAGATGGAAATGTTTCCAAGTTTTCTTCTTCCAGAAGTATTGATCTCTTGGGCAGAACATAAAGTCTTCATCCCTTAAGCTTTATCACCATGCTTTCTCTACCTTATCAATTCAAATGGATTTAGCATGCATTATCAGTAGTTAGATCTTGACTTTCTTTCTACTTCTTTCTCCTTTTAAGCAATCTGTCTAGTTGCAAATCTCTTGTTAGAAGAGATTATATGATTGTTTTTGGGTTTGTAATCTGTTTGAAGAACTGGTAGCATACTTGAGGATTTAAAATAATGTCTTAACAGGAAACAGCTTCTCTGCTGAAAACCTGATTTCTCACAGAACTGCTTTTACTTTCTTTACAAAAATTTTTCTACATTTGATCACCTTGCTACCAGGATATTTGGCTTTATTTAAATGTAGCAACACAAATATCACTAATCTGGTTTAGGCACATTCATTTGTGCACTCCCTGTCAACAATGGCGTTATCAGCCATCAGAATCTAATTGAAATGGTAGTGCTGCTTGTAGTCATCCAATAATTAGAAAATAAACAGATTGAAAATTCAGAGGCATTTGAACAAAAGCCATCAAAGTAACATAAACAGGAGAAAAGGTAATTAAAGAGCTTCCTCTCTTCAGCTTCAGCATTACAGGTTTATTTAAATGCAGCTGTAGCAGGCGACCTGAGCTGGATTGATTGGCCAAATTTGTTGGCTAATGCTGTTCTGAAATATGCCCCCATTGAAAATGTGGCAAAGAAATTTAAAAAAGCATGATAATCATGGCACCTCAAAGCACGCTTTATTTGCCCTCTGAGAACCTCCATGGCAATGCACACATTTGACAGTTAATAGATGACCAAAGGCACTGCCCTTTATCATCTAAACACCAAATCTTCAGAGACTTGGGGAAAAAGAGCAGTCTGGTCCCTGACTATAAAATTGTGACGTCAGAAGGTTGCTCTACACAGGCTACAAACCTCCACTTGGGCTTTTCTCCTGCTGGAGAAAAGGAAGCTCTCTGACTATCAGAGGCGGTAATGCATGAAGGCAAGCAGTTTAGCAATAAGCAATTCAAACTTTTGAAAGAGAGGTAACAAAGCCCGAAGAATAAGCCCTGGTCATGAATGTATATATAGTCCCGGGGCTGGTTGGCATAGCAACTATTTCTGAGAACCCTGGTGCTGCTTAAGCAAACAGCTGAAGCAGAGTATGCCTCAGCTAAGCTGGGTCCATCTGTAGTATTAGCATGCAAGGGGCAGAACAGGAACATTTTCTCCCACGAATCAATGATATTTTGGTATTTCCTCCTAATAACTCTACTATTCTCAGTGTCTCATGGCAAGGCTATAGTTCTCTTTGTTTTTTCATACAGGCATTTTGTTGAACAATCTCAGTATAGGTGAATCTGACTGAATTGGTTTGGGAATAACTAAAATAGTCTGGGGCGCCCCTGGTGGCTCAGATGGCAGAGAAACCACCTGCAATGCAGGAGACTCCAGGTTTGATCCTTGATTCAGGAATATTCTCTGGAGAAGGGAATCTTCAGTATTCTTGCCTTGAGAATTTCGTGGACAGAGGAGCCTGGTGGGCTACAGTCCATTGGATCGCAAAGAGTTTGACACAACTGAGTGACTAACACACACTCACTCAAAAGTGTCCAAGATCAATATCTTTCACCTGCTATTTGCTAAGAACCCCAAAGAAATGGAATCAATGATTCAACAGCAACTCATTATGATGATCCAACAAAAACCACATCTACTGAAGGTTTTACTGCAAAGTTCAGCACACAAGGTAATTGCAAAGGTTTTGGAATCAGAAAAACTTAGGTATAGTTTCTGGCTCCACTATGAAAAATGATGTGACCTTGGGCATATCACTGATCTTTTAGGAATATTAATGATTTTTCCCACAACTGTCATATCATGGATAAAATGAGAATAGTAATAAACACCTCATGGGTATTTGATGACTAAATAAAACATTGTATTAACATGCTAAGTGCAGTACTCAGGAAATGACACTGCTAACAGACCCTGCTGGGTTCCTACCCAATGGCCATTTTAGGACTTAAAAGGTGTGCCCTGCCAACCCCTTCACACATGATTCAGCAAAAAGTCCCGACTTGTCTAAGCCAAGTGTGCTAGTCTAATGCCCCTCACCAGTGACTGGAAGTGTCACTAGAAGTGAATGTGTCCCTATTACTCAGTTCAAGCTCATTCTGCTGGCTCCACGACAGGCCAGTAAATCAGGAAATGAGGTGTTGGGGCAAGGAATAACGACTTTATCTGGAGAGCTGGAAGTCTGAGAAGATGGCCACCTAGTGTCCTAGAGAACCATCTTACCCAAGACAGAACTCAGGCTTCTATGCTAAAGAGAGACGGTGTTTGTTTGTTTGGTTTGTTACTGCAAACTTCTTAGTCTCAGAATTCTTTGTTCTTACAGCTGTCCAAGTAGGTCAGGTCATGAGGTTCCTGTAAACCTGCAATAAGACAAAAATGATTCTCTGTTTTGCAATTTTGTATCTCTATATGAATGCATAAGTGTTATATCCTTAAAGCTCAGAAGCTTGAGAATGGGCTTTCCTGTATATTTGAGGATATAGGCAATATTCTTAAAGTAAAAGCAATATAGTACAAAGGTTAAAGTAAAAGAAATAGATGTAATATGGAGTCAGATATGTTCTTTCCTATTATCTGGCCACTGATATAGGAGGAGTAAACAGCTGAGTGGTAAGAGAGTACATGCACTCGGACTAGGGTACTGGAAGGTTTCCAGGAGTTTCAAGGTTACAGAGTAGGCAAGTGAACACATAATGACAACTTTTACGCATTTGTAAGTGGATACTGTTAAATATTTGGGATTTGTAAGTAATGAGTGGAAATTTATGTTTGGGATGGACTTCATTAGTATCAATTCTTTGGGAACTGTGCTATGCAGACTATTGCTTTATAAGCATTTAAAAAGTGTACACACTATGGTGCTTTGAAAAAATAGAGTAATTCACCGGTCTTGTTTCTGTGGAGAAAAGACACGAAAGAAAAGCTCTGTCTCTTGGAAACGTTTGAGGTCTTCGTGGAAAACCCTTTTCAGCATTTGAGAGAATGTGAACAAGGGTTTTAACTGACAGACATTTTCCTTCCTTGGGGGTCTGCTCTACCACCCTTTCTGAAGATGGAAGGGATTTTAATGAGAAAATCTCAGTTGTGGGGCCAATTTGAGTCTCTTTTATTGATATCAAAAGCAGGGTGCTTCCTGAAAAAAAGGAATTGAGAATCATTGAGAACTTCTGAAGTCTGGAAAAGAACTCTGAATGTTTTATAGTCAGACTCCCACTCCTTGATACCCCTTATAAATCTTTGCCCCCAAAGTAGTCCTTCTAAGTTCAAATTGATTTATTTTTATCTTGCTTTTACTCCTGATAACTTTAAAGTTTTGTGTTTCCAAGAACTTGGAGTGTTTTCATGAATCATGTCTTTTTCTGATTATTTTAAGTTTTTTTCTTACTCTGTGAAACTCAGGACTTTACAAAGAAGGATGAGTTAACAAAGGATGAAACCTAGCATCTGTCTGTGAGCTGAGAGTTCCTTTCCTTGGGAGTTTCACTGAATCATCTGCCAGTAATATGATGCATGAGATTGTCTTGGCAGTTTATTATTTTGAGGCAATAGAACACAACACATTGGAAGGAGTTATTCTGATCTATCATATCAAGAATCTGCAATTTATAGCTCTGTCTATTTGGTAGTAAAAAGACACTCCCTGAGAGCTAGAAGGTTTGTGTGTATATGTAGCGATAAGACTATGGTCCTTTAAAAATATTTTGATATCATTCCATTTATATAATATCTGTGACTAGGGTGAAAATTAATTTGTTAACAAGTATATATTTAATGTAAGCATGAAATATGTGTATTTGTTAAATATACATTATTATATTTAATCTCTACCACAGTCCTATGAGGTGAATTATATGAATTCTCAATGCACAGTACAGAGGAAGTTAAATAAATTGCCTAAGGCCACATAACAAATGAGGGACAGAGACTCAACCCCAGGCTTTTTGATTCTTGATGGTGTTGTTGTTTTCATTTATTCACAGCTGCTTCTGTGTGTACCTGTGGTTTTGATGCAGGATAATAATTTTTTTCATTACCACTTGTAACAAATATTTCAGAGGTGGTTTGCTCACTCAACTTTAAGGCTATGGTTAAAGGCTGGTGAGTTTCCCTTCTCAGAACAATTGGCAAAGTCCACATCCTATTTCCCTTATAGAGCTCCCACACTTCAGGATTATTATTGTTGTTCAGTTGCTAAGTCATGTCCGATTCCTTGCAACTGCATAAACTGCAGCACCTAGCCTTCCCTGTCCTTCACTGTTTCCCTGAGCTTGCCCAAACTCATGTCCATTGAGCCAGTGATGCCATCCAACCATTTCATCCTCTGTTGTCCCCTTCTCCTCCTGCCCTCAATCTTTCCCTGCATTAGGATCTTTTCCAGTGAGTCAGCTCTTCATATCAGGTGGCCAAATTATTGGGGCTTCAGTTTCAGCCTCAGTCTTTCCAATGAATAATAAGGATTTATTCCCATTTGGATCGACTGGTTTGATCTCCTTGGAGTCCAAGGGACTCTCACGAGTCTTCTCCAGCATCACAACTTGAAAGCATCAGTTCTTTGGCACTCAGCCTTCTTTATGGTCCAGCTCTCACATCTGTACATGACCACTGGAAAAATGGTAGCTTTCCCTGGCTATTAGGCACCCACCTTAATTTCCCAAGAGCCAGATGGCACAAGGGCAGCCCCTATGTCCTGGAACCTGTTAATTCAAATTCACTGATCCACAGGAGGCTTGAGAAACCTAGCTCAGCCACCCCACTCGCTGTACTTTCTGCCTCCAGTCCAGCTGGTTGTGGTTCTTCTTCCATCCAGCCCTGACCGGCCTTGACCATGGCATTCTGTCATTTGGAGCTGAAGTGATAGGATTTGTTTTTCCTCTCATCTGTGATGGTTGGTTGGCATCACCGACTCTATGGACATGAGTTTGGGTAAACTCCGGGGGTTGGTGATGGACTGGGAGGCCTGGCGTGATGCAGTCCATGGGTCGCAAAGAGTTGGACACGACTGAGTGACTAAACTGAACTGAACTGATCCAAGTTTCATTGCCTTATGCCTCACCTTCGAAAGATTCTTTACATCTTACACAGCACCACTTTGCAGTTTAAATTTGTCTATCACCTTCTTAGTTGAATTGTGGTGTAGCTGGAAGAGATTTGGATGGAGACACAGGTGACTGCAGGCTTTGACTGGCCTTGAGCAGGCTTGTCTGACCTCTCTCAGTCTCAGCTCTCTCACCTGTAAAATAAGTAGCAACTCTCAATGCAGTAGTTCCTGTTTTGGGTAGGATCCTAATGTTTTGTGGTAAAAATCAGGGTTGTAAAAGTGCAAGGGTATCTGGGAACAAATTGAAAGAGAAATATTCAACCAGAAAGCAGTGCCTACATCCTGTAAATGCTTTCAGTATGGCTCATCCACACTTAAGTCATGATAAGAATTTCTTTTGTCAAAATGACAGGATGGCACACAAAACTGGACTGTAGCTAATAAAGCAATCATGGCCAGTATCTCCTCAGTATCTCCTCCTGGTTGGTAGCCCATCTTTAGAGCACCAGATGCTTGTTGTAGGGTTCTGAGAGTCTCCTTTCCACAATGCAACCTATGAATTTTAAGACAACTTGTTGTAGTTCCTTTGCATCTGTGTTTTTTTTTTCATTCTCTCTGTTTTATTTTTTTCTGGTTAGGAGCTTTAGAAGCTGCTGAAGCTGCAGATTTTGGTATCATTGACCTGCCTTCCTCTTTGTTTGGCAGTTGATGAATCCTTGGGGAGAAGTGTCTGCAATCCTGCTGGAAAGCCAGAAAATAGAGCTTCTGTGAACAGCATCCCCTGGATGCCTGATTTTTCTGAAAGATAAGCTCTTGATCAGGCAAGCAGGGGCTTAATGATTTATGCCTTCATGCCCAACTCCAGATAAAGTTAGACTATATCCTAGAATGTATATAGAAGGAAAAGCTATTGGAGCACTTTACCGGTTGGTGATACATTCTAAAAAAAAAAAAAAAAAGAGAGAGAGAGAGAGACATATTATTAAACAGCTTGTATTTGAAATGGTTTCCAAATTTCAGCAGCCCAGGGATAACGATAATAATAGAAGAGGGAGTCTTAAAACACTTTAGGGAGTCTCATCCTCTTTCACCAGGCTTTCTTTTTATTTAAGATTTAGCTTAAAGCTTTGTTCTGTATTTGTATTTTAGAAACAGAATGGGTGAAAATATAGCATTGCTAAGGTTTAGAAGAAACATGAGATTTTTTTTTTAAACCTCTCCCTACCTTTTTGCTAAAGAATATGATTGTATTTTAATAACCTATAGAAGAGATAGGCTTAAGATCCCACCTTGGAATTAAAAATAAGGTGAAAAATAAATAAAGTCAAGAGTCTAAGTTATAATACCAAATCATTCTAGAATGCCTGAGAGGTTTTGCCTCTTTTGTCATTGATTAGATGTCATACTTAGATCCAACTCTTTGCGACCCAATGAACTGTAGCCCACCAAACTCCTCTGTCTATGGAATTCTCAGGCAAGAATACTGGAGTGGATAGCCGTTCCCTTCTCCAGGAGATCTTCTTGGCTCAGGGATAGAACTTTGATCACCCCCACCATGCATTGCAAGTGGATTCTTTACCATCTGAGTCGCTAAGCAAGTATTTTACCAGTAAGATTCTGTAATGCTTTCTCCTTCATGTCTATCCCAATTCGATGTATTCCATGAGGTTCCTTACAGGTCATGAGCCACTCCTTGAATGGAATTTTCCCTAACAGAACAGACCTTAATCCTCTAGGCAGTTGCCCTCAGATTGCTTCAAAGTTTCTGCGTCCTCGTTTGGTTTCAGCGTGCTCTTTCTTTGGACCACTGACAGCTTCTGGGTCTCTAGAGGACTTCCCTCAAGCTGCTGCAGCCCCTTTGCCTGCATGTTCAAGGGGCCCTAGGAGTGGGTGTGCGGGGAGCATCCCTGTCCTTCAGAGGCCCTGGGCCGGTGAGTGACCGGCAGAGAAGCATGGGAGCTCAGGACTCTTTCTGAAGTGTTCTCACATTCCAGCCTTCTCATGCAGGACCTGGTTGGAGTCATCTTCCATGAGACTTTGAAATAGTTTCTTCCTCTTCCCTGTCCTACTTTCCTCGTTTCCTTAGCAGTTTATTTTGAGAGCTTTTTCATAATGCACATCCTATCTCAAAGTCTGCTCCTGGGGAACTTGACTGAAAATACAACTTTCCTGGTATCCCTTTAATTCTAACAGCAATCTTTGGTTGAACACTAGGTGTACTGTGCCACATTACTTGATTACTTTTCACTCCAGTGAGACTGTGATCCCTCTGAGAGTGCTTGGAACCCTGTCTTAATATCTACTGTTCTTACTTTGCTGTTTTACCATGCATCTATATCCAAAAAGATTTTAGGAGCTTTACAATAATGAGTAAGAAGGATAAAGTAAAAACCAGTGGACAGAGGACAGAGGATAGGAAACAAAATATAGAAGGAGGTGAAAAGAACGTAAATCAACAAGTATTGACTGAGAAAAGCAACCACAATCAGAAATAACATTTAGCTTATATCTCTTAGCAGCTGGGACAAAAATGGAAACACGATTCCCTTGCTTAGTTTTCAACGTTTAGTAGTATAAAGTTGCTTTGGTTATCTATTGCTGTGTAACAAATTACCCCCAAATTTAGCAGCTTGAAACAGCAAACATTTATTCTCTCTCACAGCTTCTCAGGGGCAGGAAGCAGGGAGCTGCTTAAGCGGCCAGGGGGTTCAGGCTCACAGTCTCCGACTGCAGTCAGGCTGTTGGCAGCAGCGGCCGCACAGCAGGGCTTGACTGGAACCAGATAATCCAGTTCTGAGCTCACCGGTGTGGTCGTCGGCGGGCCTCAGCTCCTCGCTGGCTGTTGTCCAGAGGCTTCGCTTCCACTCCAGGTACTTCTTCACAGGTGGCCTGAACGCACTCACGACGCAGCAGCTGGTTTCTCCCAGAGTGAGTGATCTGAGGAAGGAGAGAAAGCCAAAACGGAAGACGCCGTTTTTTATGCGTCCTCTGGGAAATGCTAAGCCGCCAGTTCTGCCCTGGTCACTGGTTTCCCAGTCCATCCCCAGTGCGACAGGGAGGGGCCCGCACAGTGCGTGAACCGGGCGGAGCGGGAGATCGTGGGGGTCTTCGTGGAGGATCATGACCACAGATGTGTATCACATGCGTGCATTTCTCCTGAAAGCGAGGAGTGAAACTGATAGTGCGAGAGAGGATTACATATGTGCGTTTTTTGTATGCTCCATGTACTTGTCATATGAAGGGTTTTCAATGAATATTTATGGCTATGTAAAGCCTACTAGTCTTCCAGGATGCCTTCTCTACAAAGCAGAGTAAGTCAAATGAAGCTATTCAGAATAAAACACTCTGTGCCTATACTACCTGGATGCTGATTTAGGCACCTGTAAATCGATCTTCTTTCATAAAATGTGGTAGGTATGTCACTTCCTCTTTATTTCTAATGCTGACACTCTAAAGCACGTGCTTAGATTTCTTCATCAGTTTCTCAATGAACCTGCCTTTGTCTAAATTCTCTTCATTCTATATCTCCTTTTCATCATGTCACTGTTGCTTAATGACTCATTGCTAATAGAATAAAGTCCAATCTCCTTGACTTTTTCAAAAGCAGAATTCACCTATCCAAGTTTTTATTCCATTGCTTCCATCATGAGCCCTTTATTTCAACCTGGAAGTATTATCACTGTATTCCAGATAGTCATGCCTTTTTTTCACTCAACTAATTTTTGTAGCTGTTTAATCCCCTGGGAATTTCTTATTCTAATATATGTTACCGCCAAGTGCTTGTTGAGTTGACCTCCTCAGTATTTCTTTTCTCTATCCCTCTGTCTTAGTTTGAGATCTCAGTGTTTCTTAGCTAGATTATTAATTTTTTTTTTTTTTTTTAGCTCTCTGGCTTCTTTTTTAACCAATCCATCCTCCCTATTGCTCTATTATTTTTATAACATGTCACACCAATCATACCATTTCCTTGCTTAAAATGAGCTCACTTAGATCTTTCGCTCTTTTGAAGCTCTGTGATCATCTGTATTGTCTGGGTTACTCATTTTGATGTTCTGTAACATGTTTCTTCCTATTATCACTTAACTTTTCTCTTTCAGTTATTTATTCATTTATTAATTTAACATATCCTTTGAATAGATATGATATGCCACATACTGTGCTAAATCCTGGGGGATATAAAGATTAAGAAAAACAGACCCACTTTCTGCTTTCATGGTCTTTAGAGTCTTGTGACGAATAGGGACAAAATTAAGTAATCACATTAAAGAGAAAGTGTTATAAAGGGAGGACACATGGTTGTGAAAGATACATACACAGAAACCAGCCTGAGACCCAGACTTCAGAGAGGTTCCTCTGAGGAAGCGACTTCTGAACTGGGATCTGAACAGTGGACAGAAAGCACATAGTGAAGAGGGCTGGGGGGAGAGTGAGGGTAAGAGAGTGTTTTAAGTGATGCAGTGACATGGGTAAAGGCCATATGATGGGGCAAGCACATAGAAGAAGGGTGGGGTGAGTGGACCCACGAACAGGAAAAGGACATTAGTAGAAAAACTGGTGAAATCTAAATAACGTATGGAGTTTAGCTGATAGACAGGGAGGCCTGGCATGCTGGGATTCATGGGGTCGCAAAGAGTCAGACACGACTGAGCGACTGAACTGAACTGAACATACTAATGTCAGTTTCTAAGTTGTGAGAAACATATCATAGTAACAGAAGATGGTAACATTAGGGGGAAGTGAAACTGAGGGGGCTGTGTATGGAAACTCTCCACTACCTATTCAACTTTTCTGCAAATCTAAAGATTATTCCAAGTTAAAAGATTATTTAAAGAAGAAAGAAAGATGGAAAGTCCCAGGGACCTTGTGCACCATCTTAAGAGTGTTGGTCTTCATCTTGCAGTGAGTGTAAAGCTATGATGGTTTTAGACAGTGGATGACACAGCAGAGCTGCATTTGAAAATATCACTGGTATGGGGGCAGTGTGAATGGATTAGAAGGGTAATTGGGTGGGCGAAAGAGGCCAGGTGGGACACTGTTACAATCATTAGATAAGAACTAGATGAAAGTGGGACAGACTCTCTTTGGTGATGTGTATATTCATCAGACATATTTCGCAGATGAATAAATGAATAGACAAATAGATGAACTAGTGAAAAAGGATCAGATCAGGTGAAGTCAGCCTTGCAGGAGCGTGGGGACACTGTCCCAGGCTTGAGGACCGGGACCTGTGAATTCTGACAGAATCAACACTCTTCCTCAGGGTTTTTCCTCTTACTTGGCAGGACCTTACTCCAGAAATGGGTGGTTCCTTGTCTTATTTTCGGAATGCACAGTGCTTGCCCAAAGGTTCTGGGAGGAGCACTGAAAGTGAAGGCAGAGCTTCAAGACACACTTGGAAAGATTTGAAAGTGATCAATACCAGAAAGTGTAAGTCAAGATGTGGCGAGACATCTGCACAGCGGCTCCTCTGGAGCAAGTTCATTCTGCAGATAATCTGTATTTTGCTCTTTTGGCAATAGAAGCGATCTTAGCTTTCTTAGAGCACCTGTGATTACAGGATCTTCACCTCCTGAGGGAGTTTCTAATTTCCCTACGGAGAAAGGAAGCCTGGGGAAGGGCCGTGTACGGGGAAAGTGCCATACCAAGAGTTCTGTTTTCTCACTGTGGTGAGATCCAGCAGTTTGGGCAGGGGCAGGTCTGCCTTTTCTGCAAACTTTTCTCATTTGAAAAGACAGTTTATGGTTTTTAAAGAATTATCTCTTGAACTAATTAGCTTGAAGATCAGGAGGAGACTGCTGAGCTGCTTTCAATCTAGAGGAAGAAGGAACTAAGAATGATTAATATTCCAAGATTATTTCAGCCAGGCAACCCGGAAGATCCCAGTTTCTCTCCTAGAACCTTTCTTCTAACATCTGAGCTCAGGGTATAGAGAGAGTTATCGCTATCTGTGTTTGTTTTCTAACACATGACCAGTTTTAGCCAATGGAGTATATATCATGGATCTCAGAGGTTAATCTTTCCCCTTTCTTGTCTCCTCTCTGCCCCAGACGTGCATTCATTTGACTGGCAGCCTGGAAAATTGAAAAATGCCACCGGGGTTATTAAGGTTGAAATCGTTTCTGCTCCTTGAAGCTCTGCAAGCTTGTTATTGCTGCACCTCTAATATTCAGGCATCAGAACAGCACGTATTGTTCTTAGCTTGCTTGACACAGGCCCATCTCAGCTGTAACACCCAGAGAGAATGAAGGGGTCTCAAGATGTCATTTCTCTACTCTGAAATAGATCCACATTTGATTTACTTTTGTTCTTATTAAAAGGGTAAACCTGGAGAAAAGGAAAAAAAAGAATCTTCCATAATCCATATTTTAATAATTGCCTGTGCACACACTGAGTCTACAGAGACTTTTCCTGTTTCGGTAACTGTTTACTTGGCTCCTTTACGAAATGCATATTCCTTACCTGGCCTGGTAGACCATGACAAAGCTTCATGCCTCTCCTGAATTTGAATTTGGCTCCCTGTGAGCCATTTCCACGTGTTGAGTCTGTCTGTAAGATGGAGATATTATTTTAGTGGCTCTTTTTTTCACAATAATGGCTCCAAGTTGTATGATTTCTTTTGAGTCATTATAATGTTAATATATAAATATTAAGAAAACCATTGGGAAAAAGTTACTTTGTAATTGAGAGAGCCTATTTTCCACTGTTAATAACTTCTTCATTCATTTTTTTCCTCATAAAAATATTGAAGGACCTTAATCTATTAAAAAAAAAAAAACCTACAAACTTTTATTTAAAAAGAAGAAAGCATTTGTCACCCCACCTTAGAAACAGGAAACAATACCACCCCTCCACTGGAAAACTTCCATGTGTGGTTTAAACACAACAAAGAAACAAAATAAAAGCACTCCAAAGCCAGAGTACCCCATGGTAACAAGAAACTTCAGAGAGATTCTTCGGAGAGAGAATTTGCTTCTATTTAGCTTAAGGGCAATAACATTTTTATCATGTTGCCCCAGGCAAACAATTCAATATTAACAGTAATGTCTGTTTATGACTAAGAATAGGATGGAAAATAATCTACAATAACAAAAAACCCTGATCATAAAACTGAACTTAAATCTATGTCCTTCAAAAATTTCAGCATGTAGTTGGCTTACTACTATGTTGGTGTATCAATCAGGGTCCCTGCAGAATTCATTACTGATGGTTCAAATGAGAAAACTTTAATAAAAGGAGTGCTTAAAGGAATGTGCAGGCTGGGATCAAATGACAACGAATGAAGGGTGAGCAGGTGGTCCACTCAGGACTGAAGGAGGAAGTCATTACCTCACCCTGACTGGGAGGCTGGGGAAAGGAAATACATAAACCAGACCGCAGTGAGCCCTGAAACTGTGGAAGGGGAGGGTTGCTGTCAGAATGAATGGACACAGTTGCCACCATAGAAAACAGAATGAGTGTGGAAGAAACATGCCCAGCTTCTCCCGCCAACCATCTCCTGCCTCTCTCTGTTGGCCAGCCTTGCTCAGAAGGCAGCCAGCAAGACAGCCCAGGAGTGTGGTGGGCATGGACCACATTCTGAGCACAGAGGAAGAAAGGCAGGGGGGAAAAGGAAGCATATCCAGAACAGTTGATCTCTGGGTCACTAAAGGATTAGCATTACTGATGTCTAAAGAACTAAATTATTATACAACCCACTAGAATATTCCAAGGACATAGGTGCTGGGCAAGCTGCGACTCTATGAGGTCACAAAGAGTTGAACATGACTGAGCAACTAACACTTAACACTTATGCTTTTTACCCTTCATGAAAAAGAAGCTAAGCATTCCATATTTTGTTTCATATGAGGTGAAGATTTCAAAATTATCATAGGCTGGTTTTTCTCTTGCTTTGCAAAAATATCTCAAATTTTATCTAATACTCCAATATCTATATGTGAAAGTGAAAGTTGCTCAGTTTTGTCCGACTCTTTGCAGCCCCACGGACTGTATAGTCCCTGGAATTCTCCAGGCCAGAATACTGGAGTCAGAATATCAGAATACCGGAGTGGGTAGCCTATCCCTTCTCCAGCAGATCTTCCCAACCCAGGAATTGAACCGGAGTCTCCTGCATTGCAGGTGGATTCTTTACCAACTGAACTATGAGGGAAGCCCTATATAGGAAATTATAATCTCGAAAGGACTTCTTACAGACGGTGTCTCTTTTAACCCAAACTAATGTCCTAAGAGGTAGGCATTATTTGATTTATTTTATAGATGAGGAGACAAGGTCAGAGCATAAAATGACTTTCCCAATATTCTGAGTCAGAATTAGAAGCATCAAGATGCAAACCTAAGTCACTTGACTCCAGCCCCCAGGTTGTTTGTCTTATATCACTCTGGCTTTTTCAGAATAATAATGTCATAAATTTGTTTTAGCAGCTATACTGAAGAACAGAACTGTCTGTACCTTGCAGAAAATTACATTTTCAGGGGAACTAGAATCTTCAGATCAGGCAAGCGCAGTTTCAGGAAGTAAAGGACAGTCCAAACTATCAAGTCCAGCTGAAGGAAATGAAGCAGGGAGAGAGATTCAAGGAGATTCGAGAAGCAGAGACTGGAAAGACACCTCGAGGAAATGATAGGAAGTAAGCAGGAATCATTTAACAGGAATGTGCATTCCTGAGAGTGTTTGGTAGAGAGTTATTAAGGATGTGAGCAAGGCTTGCTGAGAGTCAGGCAGAATGCTGCAACATTTCTTTCTCTTTTGGATCTTTGTCTCTTTTGGCAGTACAGCCTGCAGCATCTTAATTCCCCAAACACGGATCCAACCCCTCCCCGCTGCAGCGGAAGCTTGGAGTCTTAACCACTAGATCACCAGGGAAGTCCAAACAGCATTTCTTCATGTAAGCGTCATTCATGGGCCACCTACAGCAGAATCACCTGGGTTACTCATTACACAGGTCTACACAAGATCCCCTCTGCCTTAGAGTCAGATCTGTTTGAGAGGAGCTATACAGTTGAGCCGGAGAAGGCAATGGCACCCCACTCCAATACTCTTACTTGGAAAATCCCATGGGAGGAGCCTGGTAGGCCGTAGTCCAAGGGGTCGCTAAGAGTCAGACACGACTGAGCGACTTCACTTTCACTTTTCACTTTCATGCATAGGAGAAGCAAATTGCAACCCACTCCAGTGTTCTTGCTTGGAGAATCCCAGGATGGGGGAGCCTGATGGGCTGCTGTCTATGGGGTCGCAGATAGTCAGACACGATTGAAGTGACTTAGCAGCAGCAGCAGCAGCAGCAGCAGCATGCAGTTGGGCATTTGACATGTCCTGTTCATTAGTCCCTACCCTGCCCCCACATCCTCTCTCCTGCACACTGAGGTGGAGAATCATTGATGGAGAGCGAATTTAAGCAGCTTGACTAAAAGGAGCTCTGTCACAGAACTGTAAATATTTGGTCACTGTTCCGGTTTCTGGCATGGCTGAATATAAGCCATCTGATTACATCTCTATCTTCCCAACTTCTGTTTCTTTGCTGCAATCATACCTTCTGAATACGTTTTTGAAAATGTATTTTCTAATTTTATGCTTTAATAAACAAGGCATATTAAACATAAATTGACTTTTCAGACTCTTACAGGGCCTTGAGTTAAATATTTTAAACATCAATTATGGTGAACATTAAAGATGCGAATGCAGTAAGTTGGGAAAGTGGGTTGAAACTCTACGGATGATAAGATTGTTTTTAAAAAGGAATCCTTAATACCAGCATATGTTCTTGTTATTTATTCTCATTTTCATAAAAGTAATGTGGCGAATGAACAACTTGCAAGACCTCTAAGGTGAAATAATATAGCTGGCTTTTTTTGTTTTTGCAAAATTACCAACAGATGAAGTCATTTCCAAGATACTTCCTAATCAACACCAAAAGCTTCTTTTCTGTTTTTATCATCATGTTTTTGAAGCATTCAAAACATTATGTATAGTCAGTTTGCTTTAAGATTCAAGTGTTTGGGTGCCAGATATCTGTGGTTATAGTATGTTTATTGTATAGAATGAAATATTGATTTTCACTGTTTTTCAATAAAGGTTTTGTTGGTCATTTGGAACTTTGTTCTGTAGAATATGGATGCTCTACCTCCCTACACCGTTACAACTTTCTTTCCATTTGGAACTCTATAATCTGAGTCATCTCTCAACAAATGGGATTTCAAATCCTGTTTAATAATGGCTTTAAACAATTGACTGAGGCTGGCTATAACTTAACTGTGACTCTATAAGCCATGTGTGCTGATTGGCCTTGCTGATTTATAGGGAGGTAGAGATATTTTGTGTGGCTCAGTGATGAATCTGCCTGCAAAGCAGGAGATTCAGGAGACGCAGGTTTGATCCCTGGGTGGGGAAGACCCCCTCAGGAGGGCATGGCAACCCACTTCAGTATTCTTGCCTGGAAAATTCCATGGACAGTGGATCCTCGTGGGCCTAGATCACAAAAGGGTTCACAGGACTGAACCAGAAAAGATGCTTTGTAACTAGTCATCTGAGGTTGAGTTAGAGCCACATGTAGAATTTTCCTTCCTTTACTGTAATTTAAAATGGCAACTATATTGCTTCCCCTCCATGCAAACAAACAACAGTAGCATTATTAATTAATCATAAGAACTAGGCCTGTTGGTTGTTTTTTGTTCATTCCTGGGTCATGTTTTAGGGTAGGTATATTTTGAGTTGTTTTTCCAGTAACGGTCATGGGCTTGAATTAATTCATTAATCCAAGAGAGCAGTCCTGGATTAACATCTGTGGTTTTGATTTGGCTGGCTTGGGTGGAAGCTGCAATCTATAGTCATGGAACAAAACCAAAATAAACAGCTTATTTCAGAATTAACTCAAGAGTCTGACCTCATTTGCAATGTGCTCTACACCAGAGTTTATTGGTTTTAACCTATGGATATTTTTAAAATTAAAGTCCTTATCTTTGGGGACTTTTCCAGAAAGTCCAGCAATTACTTTTTCAAATATCCATTATTTCTTCAGGGGCATATTTGATAAGAGAAAGAAGAAAATATAAGCATTATATATTTTGGTATAAAGATAACACAGCAATCGCTGTAGTAATTTCCTGTAAGTTCTTATCAAAGCAATTTAAAGCAAACAATTGGAAAGTGAAAATTAAATGTGATCACCTTTTTTTGGAGAGTGTGCTCACAATGCCAAATAATCAATTGTATTGATTTCCCTCCTTCTGAGCTGACCAGTCGTTTTGTTTCCATGTAGCCTCACTTCAGCATGTACTTCAGAGCACTGTCTAGAAAGAGACCTTAACAGGTGTTGTCACTGGGCTAGGCCATTATAGTTAAGATGGTGCTTTTATAAGACCTGACACTGACTTGAATGTTATTAATTCCTAGACTGATATTAAAAGAAAAAAATCACTTAGCTATTCTTTTAAGGTTTAATGACATATATGCATGCATATATGTCATTTCTCACACCCAATTTTCTTTGCCGTCTGTTACACTATTACTGGAAAGCAGATGTTTATTATAAATTATATTTCTTTAATATATGACTATGTGAAGGTATGGGGTTGAATTATTTAGTTTTTGAACTTATGCGTAAAACATTAAACTATACTAATATCAACTCTGCAGAAACTGTTTAAAAATAGGAGCAACTGGGGTGCAGTATTTCATGACTGAGTTCTAAAGCTTTCATACTGAAAGCAAACCAGGAGGTAAGAACAACTGAAAGACTCCAAATGCATCACATCTGAAAAAACAAAAGATAAGCTGAAGGTATCAGGGACTTCTTGTCATATTCATTTCTTCTTGCTGTCCACACTACTGTAAGCCAACTGAGTTTTTTCAAAATTCTTGGTTGGAAATTTGCTTTCAAGCTAATATGAAGTTTTCTATTCTGTAAATATAGATTATTAATATTTATTATTAGTTTGGTCATATTCTGAAATTCAATAAAATTAAAGTACAGTTCAAGGTTCCCCCCAGTTGTCTTTACTTGCACTGCTGCACGGAAAAATAGCAACAAAGAACTGCTGATTCCCATCCTTTCAAGTTGACAGTCATTGCTATTTTTCCTTTTCCTGTTTACCATTTGAAATTTTGGCATTTGTCCTCCATATTGATATGAAACAGAAAAGCTTGACATGACAAGAAATTGAAACTATTTATATATTTTGTTTCTTTGTGGTTTGAAACATACCCTGGTCTCTGCATTGGAAAGCAGTGTTTTTCAACTGAGTGATTTTTGCAGCCCCTTCCTTTCTCTGTTCCCCACACGCCAAGGGCAGGTGGTGAAGTGTGGAGACATTTTTGATTGCCAAGACTTGGAGGTGGGAGGGCTACAGGCATCCAATGAGTAGAGGCCAGAGATACTGCCAAACATTCTGCAATGCTCAGAACAGCCCAACAACTAAGAATTAATTTAGCCCAAACATCAGTCATGACAAGGTTAAGAAACCCTGTTCCAAAATAACCCCCTCCAGGTGAGAGTGGGATGGTTTGAGAGAATAGCACTGAAAAGTGTATATTATCATATGTGAAACAGATCGCCAGTCCAGGTTCAATGCGTGAGACAGGGTGCTCGGGGCTGGTGCACTGGGATGACCCTGAGGGGTGGGATGGGGGGGAGGGGGGAGAGGGGTTCAGGATGGGGAATACATGTACACCCATAGCTGACTCATGTCAATGTATGGCAAAAACCACCATGATATTGTAAAGTAATTAGCCTCCAATCAAAATAAATAAATAAATTATACAAACAAACAAAAACCAAAATAACCCCCTCCAAAACCTGGCTTTACCACTAAATCCATCCTAATGCATCTCTTTGGAAGGAATGATGCTAAGGCTGAAGCTCCAGTACTTTGGCCACCTCATGCGAAGAGTTGACTCATTGGAAAAGACTCTCATGCTGGGAGAGATTAGGGGCAGGAGGAGAAGGGGACGACAGAGGATGAGATGGCTGGATGGCGTCATGGACTCAATGCGCGTGAGTCTGGGTGAACTCTGGGAGGGAGGCCTGGCGTGCTGCGATTCATGGGGTTGCAAAAGTTCGGACACGACTGAGCGACTGAACTGAACTGAACTGAACTGAATGCATCTCTGGCTTTCAACTGCCAGGTTTCCACAGCTTGTTCACCCATTTCCTAGTTCACACTAACAATTCCACTCTACTCCACTCTGCTGTTGAGAGTAACATAACTTTGTATGATTCTAAGGCTTTAAAAAGATCTTAACACCTCATCTTCTTCGACTGGGGAGCATTTGATCTTCCTGGCTTATCTATTTTGTTCTTTTTTAGCATACTGTTCTAAGTGCTTCTTCACATTTACTAACTCACTTTATGCTCAAAACATCCCTATGAGGAAGATATTATTAACATTAACCCTGTTTTACAGACGAGGAAACCAAACCAAGGTAACTTGGTCGATGCAGTTAGCAAGACTTATGTTCCTGGAGAAGGCAATGGCAACCCACTACAGTACTGTTGCCTGGGAAATCCCGTGGACGGAGGAGCCTGGTAGGCTGCAGTCCATGAGGTCGCTAAGGGTTTGACATGACTGAGAGACTTCACTTTCACTTTCATGCATTGGAGAAGGAAATGGCAACCTACTCCAGTGTTCTTGCCTGGAAAATCCCAGGGATGGGGGAGCCTGGTGGGCTGCCATCTGTGGGGTTGCACAGAGTTGGACACGACTGAACTGACTGAGCAGCAGCAGCATGTTCCCTTGAGTCTCCCTTTCACCTCTCCTCCTCTCTACAGCCTTAATCTTTTGCTCTTTCTACCACGTTCTGGGCTTAGACTATCCTGACGCCGTGGTAATGTGCTGTTCAGGTAGCACTGAGCCTTGGACTGTGCTGTCCTGGGCTGGCCAGGTGGAGAGAACTGTCCTGCTGACTCAGTTTCCCTCGTTCTACTTTGGGGTCTCACCTTGAAAGGTCCTTAGCCTTTCAAGCCTTTTAACCTTTTAACCTTTTAGCCTTCTAGCCTTTCAACCTTTTAGCCTTTCAACCTTTTAGCCTTTCAACCTTTTAGCCTTGAAATGTCCTAAACCATGTGGAGACCATGGTGCTACTGGAAGACTCAAGCATTCAAGCCTGCTCTCCTTCTAGAGTATTGGCTGTCTGCATCAAGCACTGTCAAGGTGCTTTGCACGTATTATCTCAACTGGGTAGACACTGGGAAACCTACTGCACACAAGAGGAGATGAAGACTGAGAACTCAGCTGCTAACTGAGTGGGTGTTGACTGGTGATGAACAGAGTGAGGTGCTGCATTCAGGGCCATATGATTTAAAGCCCCCACTCTCTCCATGGGATCCTGTTAACTCATGTCCTACCAATAGTCAGGGACTTCACTAGCATGGCTAGGTTTGTCCATGGTAGAGCCTGGTTACTTTCCATGAAACACACAATGACTTTCAGTTGACCACAATGGCTTGATTCATACTGGCCTGGTGTTCTCAAAGTTGGAAAATATTTAATTTATTTTTACTCTCTCCTTTGAGGCCACAGTAGAATTGGTCTCGTCCATTTATTCAGCATCTAACATAATCCAGCAGTTTTGCTAGTTGCTGCAGTTCTGGGCTAGTCTCTTAGACTTCTGGAGTCACGGGTGCCCAGGAGAAACCGCAGCAGGTCTATGGTCTGACAGGCTTTGTTTGGTGCCAGGCCACTCCTCCATGATATTCCTTCTCAGTCAGCTAACTCCTCTAATCTTCAAGTTGCCCACCCTTCAAACTGCGATAGGAATACTTTAAATCACAGGTTGTAGGGAGTCTCAAAATTCCCAATGCACAAAGACTTCACTGACATGGAGCAAACAGAGAGCAAAACCCCCTACAATTCCCCTTCATTTTAGGTATAGGACATAGGTTCCCAGCAGGATGTGCCTGAAAGCAAATAAAACATCCCCAAAGTGCTTGGGCATTACAAAAGACAGATGACACCTGTCTGATAACAGATGGGAGGAGAGAGAAGGTGAAATGTGGAACTTCCGCGGGAGATTCTTTAAGTCGATATATTCTAGTATTACAACTCTTTTTGTAGTTTTGCTCTGGGGAAAGTGGTTTCCCTTTGCTTGCTTAACCTGTGTTGTAGAATTCCTGTGTGCAGCCTGGCAAATTACTGCCATATCCTGTTTCAGAGATGGCCGCTCTTCTGTCACGGGTCGAAATTTTCGAGTGCATGAAAGTGTGAAAGTGTATTATGAGGGTGTGAATGTTTTTGTAAGCAAGATATGCTAGAGGTTATTTCTACCCACAATTTACTTTTGTGCTTTTTTGGAGGGCTTTGTAAAATCTCTCAAAATACCATCTAGATGGTTTCAGTCCCTCAAGTGAATCTCCATCACCTGTGTGTTCTCTTATTTGTCTCTCCAGTCATGGCAGGCATCAAGTTTTGGTAGATTGTTAGACATTCCTCAACTATCTCTGCCAGCCATTCTGGAGACTGGAAAAACTCAAGACTCACCTTGTCAGAATCCCTTTGTTGTTCTGAGAAATAGTTCTACCCAATACAATACACACAGAAGTCCAGAAGGGAGTCAGGGAAAACTTTTACTTCTTCCTAGTAAAAGTGACATATATTGCATACACCATAAGTACTAATCAGTCCTTCTTTTCTCCCCTCCCATCCTTTGTTATCTTTTCATCCTTTCATTCTTGTTGTCATTGTTGTTGTTGCCTTGAATGAAGTTATGATGACTGGAACTGCAGCAGCCGTCTTGTGATAGCCAGGGAAGATCCCCCAAATCACAGAAATTCCAGCTTTTATCTTCTGAAGTTGCAGAACTAATACCAGCAGCTGCCTACCTCTAGGCTTTTTGTTACATGAATCAAGAAAATCCCATTGCTTTGAATTGCTGTCCCTAACTTATTTATTTATTTATTTATTTTTTGGTTACTTGTGACTGATTTAATTCTGGGTATGGTAACTTTGACCAACATATTCCATTCACCTGTGAATTCTCATAGATTTCCATTTCTGGTCTGCTAAAAACTCTGCTCTTTCAGGAAAACATAAATGTTTGAACCAACAACTGCATCAGGAGTATATTCTTTTCTTTTTATGATGATTATTAAACACTGTATTGGACATCCCTTTTACTTCCTGACTTTGCACTGTTAATGTGATATATTTTGCAATATGAATACCTTCCATTTGTTGCTATGCTATCCTGTAGAGAGATGTTCTTAGCGATATTCCTATGTTTTGCTTTGTGTCATTGAGTCATAAAGTCTAGTTATTTTTTATTCCCTTAAGATGAGTAATACAGAGCTCTCTTCTCATTAGACACTTCAGCAGGTATTTCTGATGGATGGACGCATTGCATATTGAATTCTGCCAGCTGCTACTAGGCAACCAGAGAGGGTGTCAGTGTGTGGTGGTATTCACACACACACAGAGCTGGGCTAGATGTGCTCTCATAGTGTCACTTACTTCAACTGAGAAAGAGCCAGACTTGCAACTGGATCGGCCCCTGCCCCCACCTCTTCAGCTTAGAACTGCTTTTCTCAATAGCTTCCCACCACAGGATTCCTTTCAGAGCTCAAGCCCTGAACATTTATGTGGCATGTACATTAAGAGAGCTCTTTTTCTGAAAGTGCAGATCTTTTCTCCTTGATTTGGTATCTGACTGTGGTTATTTCTATTATTAAACATCAATGATTCATATTATATAACAGTAGTTATTCAGAATGAGAAGGTATAATATAAAGTAATAAGGTACCTTCAGCTGTGCATTGCTTTATGGCACTTGGGTGATTTAATTTTTTTTCATATTTTATTTCTAGCCATCCCTATCATTTCATTGAATTGCACACATAGTATTTCCTTTACATAAAAGTTTACCTTCTTTTTCCTTAAAGGATAACATTTAAAAGGGGAATGATTTCAACCTTTTGAAAAGTCAACTTCTTTTTTATACACAAATGCTTGAAAACCATTATTAATTAGAAACAAAACAGCACCACCCACATTCCTTTTGCTTCTCTGTGTCATCTCTGACAGTTACGAGAGACAAATGTGTTTTCTCTCATTACTACCACTGTTCAAGCAGTAAAACTCAGAGACAAGAAGTGCAAACTAAATGCCAGAACACAGACATCAGCTCTACATGGACATGGGCTGACATAAATATGATTCAATCCTAGAGACAGAAAACACCAAACATCATCTATTTTTCCATATTATCAAGAATCTGAAGTTTTAAATAGCTCTCCAATGTCATTTCTTCAGGCACTGATTTAATATCCTTATTTCTGATTTGAGAGCAATAGGGGAAGACAGAGAAAGCCTACCTTTCCCTCTTTGAAATTCAGAAGGAATGGTAGCTGGGAAAGACGGGTTGATTGGAATGAGTTGTTTAAGAACAAGATGAAGACTATGACACGTCTTTAAAGACTCTGCAGTCATCTTTGTGCTCGGCGCAGGGCTGGCCCACTCTTGTCCCTCTGGCATGCATGCAGAATCTAACTTCTGGACGGTTTCTGTTTCGCAGTCTTCCAGCTCGATTCCCGCCTGAAGGGCAGGGAAGCTGCTGGTAAATGCATTTGCTGCACCAGAGTCCTCTGAGATGAAAGTGTTGGGATGTAGAGCTGTTATCACACCCCTTGCAGTCTCATTTTCACTTGCACCTCAGCCGTACACTCATGGCTTCCTGACAACCCACTTGATTACAGTGTGGAAGTGTCTAGGTTCAAAGCCAGGCTGACGTCCTGATCGACTCATGGAGCTTGTTTTCCCTTCCTTTCTCTATACTGCTTTGTTTCAACCTCTTCTAACGAAAGAAGTAGAGTCTTTTGACTTCTGGATTCTGTATTCCACTCACTTTTGTTGTTGATAAATGGAAATGTCATAGCAAGGCTGCCTGGAGGTGTGGTTGCCGAAGAGAAAAGACCTCTGGCTGGAAGCCCGGCCTGGGCCTGTCTGCCTGACACCTGTCCAGAGATGTGAGTATTGCAACCCCCCACAGCTGAGCCAGATGCCCCCATCCCCTTTTCCTACCCAAGCAACAGTTATTTGAGCCACTCCTCTGCTGCTGCTTCTTCCTCTCTCCACTCAGCCATCCGCATCTCTGTAAACATCCCAGGGGCGCACATTGTGGGCACTGAAACTCCCTACTGAGCTTACCTGGCTGGTGGCTCTTGAAGCGGGATGTTCCCTGAGAGCATGTTTCCTTGGAGTGGAAGACGCTGGAAAAAGCACTAATAATAACATCTGTCACTAACACCTTTTTCAATTGGAGTACCGCTTCATACAGCATCTCAGTAGACTCTGTCACAGTCTCTCGCAGGAAATGATGTCACTAAGGTGGGGTTATTATCTACACTTTTAAGATGAGACGATACCTTTAAAAAAGTCACCCAGCTCGTGAAGTCAGGATCAAATTCAAGTCTGTGGTTGCTACCTAATTTTGACGTGCCATCCCACCTCATTTAGAATACTCATTAATGACCTTTCTGAGGCCATCAATGCCTGTGAAAATCTGGTAAAAGCTATGAATGTTTTCAAAGAAACATGCATAAATATTTCTACACACAGTGTTTTCACATAAGCTTAAGAAGGCCAGCTATGCCCTAGTTCTTGAGCCCTGACCAGGAGATGAATAGCTGCACTTGGCGGCGGAAAGATAGAAGCAGCGATGGCACAGCCCAGGCCACCCATCAGCCTGTCAGGACAGGGGAGCCATGCCAAAGAAAGCCAGCTGCCTACATATTCAGTAATGATTACATTTGTGTAACTGCATATTGTGTTCATTGGACGCTTATTTGTGCCAGACGTCTTGCTAAGTGCTTTTCAGCAGTGGCTTCATCCATGCTCATTGCAACTCTCTGAGTTAGGTACCTGTATTGTCTCATTTTCCAAAAAAGAACTGAGATTTAAACAGTGTATCCAACGTCAAGAACACCGAGCTTGTCAGTGATTGAGATGGGATTTGACCATAGGCTGTTTACTTCCAGATCCTGACTCATATCCATTATACAAACGTTCATCTTCAGTTGTGATATGAAGCCAACAACATGGGTTTTCTGAGGCCTGTCTTCATTATGATTTAAAGGCAGGTAGAAGGCAATGGCACCCCACTCCAGTACTCTTGCCTGGAAAATCCCATGGACAGAGGAGTCTGGTAGGCTGCAGTCCATGGGGTCGCTAAGAGTCAGACACAACTGAGCGACTTCAGTTTCACTCTTCACTTTCATGCATTGGAGAAGGAAATGGCAACCCACTCCAGTGTTCTTGCCTGGAGAATCCCAGGGACGGGGGAGCCTGGTGGGCTGCCATCTATGGGGTCTCAAAGACTGAAGCGACTTAGCAGCAGCAGCAGTAGCAGCATGCCAGGCAGGGAGCTCACTACCAGTCTTTTAAACACAGCAGCTGTATGGAGGGCTCTGTGTCCTCTGCCTAAGAAGCCCTCCTTGAAATACTGCATTATGTTCTTTATGATTTTTGGGCTTCCCTAGTGGCTCAGATGGTAAAGCGTCTGCCCGCAATGCGGGAGACCCGGGTTCAATCCTTGGGTTGGGAAGATCCCCTGGAGAAGGAAATGGCAACCCACTTCAGTATTCTTGCCTGGAAAATCCCATGGACAGAAGAGCCTGGTAGATTACAGTTCATGGGGTCACAAAGAGTCGGACACAACTGAGCGGCCTCACTTCACTTATGATTTTTGATTTATAACAATGCGGTTCTTCCTTTGCATTAATGTTTTTTCATGGAGCTATTCTACTATATTTTATGACTGGGAGAACTTTTCTCTATAACTTAAATTGCAAATTCCTTGGATGGGATCCACCTCTCCATACGCATTGTATATTCTAGAGTAGTGTTTCTGAAACTTTACCACATACACTGGGCACTTGGGCATCTTGATAAAGTGCAAATTATGGTTTAGTAGGTCTGGTGTGGGGCCTGGGATTCTGTATTTCTGACACATTTCCTGCTAATGCCAATCCTACTGGCCTATGAATCACAATATGAATAAAGCACACTTTATAGGTTGCTAACTGTCAACCTATGTGAGGAGTCAGCAGCTACCCATGTGCCAGGACCAGGTTTATTTATTCAATAAACTTTTACTGTACTCCTATTGTGTGCCAGATTTAAGAAACAGTAGATTTTAACGCTGGATAAGACTTAATTTGAAATCTTATTTGAAATTTGAATTTGAAATTCAGACAAATTGAAGAAAGTAGGGAAAACCACTAGACAATTCAGGTATGACCTGAATCAAATCCCTTATGATTATACAGTGGAAGTGAGAAATAGATTCAAGGGATTAGATCTGATAGAGTGCCTGAAGAACTATGGATGAAGGTTTGTGACATTGTACAGGAGGCAGTGATCAACACCATCCCCAAGAAAAAGAAATGTAAATAGGCAAAATGGTTGTCTGACAAAGCCTTACATATAGCTGAGAAAAGAAGAGAAGCTAAAGGCAAAGGAGAAAAAGAAAGATATATCCATTTGAATGTAGAGTTCCAAAGGAAAGGAGAGATAAGAAAGCCTTCCTCAGTGATCAGTGCAAAGGAATAGAGGAAAATAATAGAATTGGAAGGACTAGAGACCTCTTCCAGCAAATTAGAGATACCAAGGGAACATTTCATGCAAAGATGGGCTCAATAAAGGACAGAAATGATATGGACCTAACAGAAGCAGAAGATATTAAGAAGAGGTGGCAAGAACACACAGAAGAAAAAAAGACCTTTATGGCCCAGATAACCATGATGGTGTGAACACTGGACTAGAGCCAGACATCCTGGAATGGGAAGTCAAGTGGGCCTTAGGAAGCATCACAATGAACAAAGCTAGTGGAGCTGATGGAATTCCAGTTGAGGTATTCAAATCCTAAAAGGTGATGCTGTGAAAGTGCTGCACTCAATATGCCAGCAAATATGGAAAACTCAACAGTGGCCAGAGGACTGGAAAAGGTCAAAGAAAGGAAAGGAAATGCCAAAGAATATTCAAACTACCGCACAATTGCACTCATCTCACACGCTAGCAAAGTAATGCTCAAAGTTCTCCAAGTGAGGCTTTAACATGTGAATTGTGAATGTGAATTGTGAACTTCCAGTTGTTCAAGCTGGATTTAGAAAAGGCAAAGGAATCAGAGATCAAATTGCCAACATCTTTTGGATCATCAAAAAAGCATGAGAGTTCTAGAAAAACATCTATTTCTGCTTTATTGACTATGCCAACAACTTTAACTGTGTGGATCAAAACAAACTTTGGAAAACTCTTAAAGAGGTGGGAATACCATACCACCTTACCTGCCTTCTGAGAAATCTGTATGCAGGTTAAGAAGCAACAGTCATAAATGAACATGGAACTACAGACTGTTTCCAAATTGGGAAAGGAGTACATCAAGGCTGTATATTGTCATCCTGCTTATTTAACTTATATGCAGCATCATGAGAAATGCTGGGCCAGACAAGTGCAAGCTGGACTCAAGATTTCAGGGAGAAATATCAATAACCTCAGATATACAGGTGACACCACTGTTATGGCAGAAAGCAAAGAAGAACTAAAGGGCCTCTTGATGAAAGTGCAAGAGGAGCGTGAAAAAGCTGGCTTAAAACTCAACATTCAGAAAACTAAGATCATGACATCTGGTCTCACCACTTCATGGCAAATAGATGGGAAACAATGGAAACAGTGACAGACTTTATTTCTTGGGCTCCAAAATCACTGCAGATGGTGACTGCAGCCATGAAATTAAAAGATGCTTCCTCCTTGGAAGAAACACTATGACCAACCTAGACAGCATATTCAAAAGCAGAGACATTACTTTGCCTACAAAAGTCTATTTAGTCAAAGCTAGGTTTTTCCAGTGGTCATGTATGGATGTGAGAGTTGGACTATAAAGAAAGCTGAGCACCAAAGAATTGATGCTTTTGAACTGTGGTGTTGGAGAAGACCCTTGAGTCACTTGGACAGCAAGGCAATCAAACCAGTTAATGCTAAAGGAAATCAGTACTGAATATTCATTGGAAGGACTGATGCTGAAGCTGAAAATCCAATACTTTGGTTACCTTATGTGAATAACGGACTCATTGGAAAAGACCCTGATGCTGGGAAAGATTGAAGGCAGGAGGGAAAAGGGATGACAGAGGGTGAGATGATTGGAAGGTGTCACTGACTCAATGGACATGAGTTTGAGTATGCTCTGGGAGTTGATGATGGACAGGGAAGCCCGGGGTGCTGCAGTCCATGGGGTTGCAAAGAGTTGGACACGACTGAGCAACTGAATTGATTGACTCCCACTATTCTAACTCAAGGATGACAGAATGGACAATTTTGTTTTCAATTTATCCACAATTAGCTAGGAGCCAGTATGTACATTGAAGGAAGAGTTATTTGGAAATTAGAAGGACCAGTATTTCAATCTTTCCAGTTCTGGTGATTTCTTAACCATGTAACAATTATTTATTCCTGAATGAGTCAACAATTTTTATTGTTTACCTTCCAGATACCAGGCCTTGGGCTAAATTCTGCAAGTGTCAGGGATCCATGGGCTTTGTCTATACACAGGAGGAAATACAGTCAAGTAAATGGAGCAATGAAGGTGAGTGTGACAAGTGTTGTGACAGAGGAGTGATGAACTATTTCGAGGGTATAGAAACATCCATATATGCAAATCAACCAATGTGATACACCACATTAACAAATTGAAAGATAAAAACCATATGATCATCTCAATAGACGCAGAAAAAGCCTTTGACAAAATTCAGCACCCATTTATAATTAAAACTCTTCAAAAAATGGGCATAGAGGAATGGATCTCAACACAGTAAAAGCCATATATGATAAGCACACAGCAAACATTGTCCTCAATGGTGAAAAACTGAAAGCATCCCCACTAAGATCAGGAACAAGACAAGGGTGTCCACTTTCACCACTATTGTTCAACATAGTTTTGGAAGGCCTAGCTATAGCAATCAGAGAAGAAAAAGAAATAAAAGGAATCTATATTAGAAAAGAAGAAGTAAAGCTCTCAATGCTTGCAGATAACATGATACTATACATAGAAAACTCTAAAGATACTATCAGAACATTACTGGAGATAATCAGTGAATCAATGACACCAACCATACCTGCAGGGCAACCCAAGATGGTCATGGTGGAGAGGTCTGACAGAATGTGGTCCACTGGAGAAGAGAATGGCAAACCACTTCAGTATTCTTGCCTTGAGAACCCCATGAACAGTATGAAAAGGCAAAATGATAGGATACCAAAAAAGGAACTCCTCAGGTCATTAGGTGCCCAATATGCTACTGGAGATCAGTGGAGAAATAACTCCAGAAAGAATGAAGGGATGGAGCCAAAGCGAAAACAATACCCAGTTGTGGATGTGACTGGCGATAGAAGCAAGGTCCAGTGCTGTAAAGAGCAATATTGCATAGGAACCTGGAATGTCAGGTCCATGAATCAAGGCAAATTGGAAGTGGTCAAACAAGAGATGGCAATAGTGAATGTCAACATTCTAGGAATCAGCAAACTAAAATGGACTGGAATGGGTGAATTTAATGCAGATGACCATTATGTCTACTACTGCGGGCAGGAATCCCTCAGAAGAAATGGAGTAGCCATCATGGTCAACAAAAGAGTCCGAAATGCAGTACTTGGATGCAATCTCAAAAACGACAGAATGATCTCTGTTCGTCTCCAAAGCAAACCATTCAATATCACAGTTATCCAAGTCTATGCCCCAACCAGTAACGCTGAAGAAGCTGAAGTTGAACGGTTTTATGAAGACCTACAAGATCTTTTAGAACTAACACCCAAAAAATATGTCCTTTTCATTATAGTGGACTGGAATGCAAAAGTAGGAAGTCAAGAAGCACCTGGAATAACAGGCAAATTTGGCCTTGGAATGCAGAATGAAGCAGGGCAAAGACTAATAGAGTTTTGCCAAGAAAATGCACTGGTCATAGCAAACAACCTCTTCCAACAACACAAGAGAAGACTCTACACATGGACATCACCAGATGGTCAGCACTGAAATCTGATTGATCATATTCTTTGCAGCCAAAGATGGAGAAGCTCTATACCGTCAACAAAAACAAAACCAGGAGCTGACTGTGGCTCAGATCATGAACTCCTTATTACCAAATTCAGACTCAAATTGAGGAAAGTAGGGAAAACCGCTAGACCATTCAGGTATGACCTAAATCAAATCCCTTATGATTACACAGTGGAAGTGAGAAATAGATTTAAGGGCTTAGATCTGATAGATAGAGTGCCTGATGAACTATGGACTGAGGTTCATGACATTGTACAAGAGACAGGGATCAAGACCATCCCCATGGAAAAGAAATGCAAAAAAGCACAATGGCTGTCTGGGGAGGCCTTGCAAATAGCTGTGAAAAGAAGAGAGGCGAAAAGCAACGGAGAAAGGGAAGGATTTAAGCATCTGAATGCAGAATTCCAAAGAATAGCAAGAAGAGATAAGAAAGCCTTCCTCAGCGATCAATGCAAAGAAATGGAGGAAAACAACAGAATGGGAAAGACTAGAGATCTCTTCAAGAAAATTAAGATACCAAGGTAACATTTCATGCAAAGATGGGCTCGATAAAGGACAGAAATGGTCTGGACCTAACAGAAGATATTAAGAAGAGGTGGCAAGAATACATGGAAGAACTGTACAAAAAGGATCTTCACAACCCAGATAATCATGATGATGTGATCACTAACCTAGAGCCAGATATCTTGGAATGTGAAGTCTAGTAGGCCTTAGAAAGCACCACTATGAACAAAGCTAATAGAGGTGATGGAATTCCAGTTGAGCCATTTCAAATCCTGAAAGATGATGCTGTGAAAGTGCTGCACTCAATATGCCAGCAAATTTGGAAAACTCAGCAGTGGCCACAGGGCTGGAAAAGGTCAGTTTTCATTCCAATTCCAAAGAAAGGCAATGCCAAAGAATGCTCAAACTACCACACAATTGTACTCATCTCACATGCTAGTAAAGTAATGCTCAAAATTCTCCAAGTCAGGCTTCAGCAATACATGAACTGTGAACTTCCTGATGTTCAAGCTGGTTTTAGAAAAGGCAGAGGAACCAGAGATGAAATTGCCAACATCCACTGGATCATGGAAAAAGCAAGAGAGTTCCAGAAAAACATCTATTTCTGCTTTATTGACTATGCCAAAGCCTTTGACTGTGTGGATCACAATGAACTGTGGAAAATTCTGAAAGAGATGGGAATACCAGACCACCTAACCTGCCTCTTGAGAAATCTGTGTGCAAGTCAGGAAGCAACAGTTATAAGTGGACATGGAACAACAGACTGGTTCCAAACAGGGAAAGGAGTACGTCAAGGCTGTATATTGTCACCCTGCTTATTTAACTTCTATGCAGAGTACATCATGAGAGACACTGGACTGGAAGAAACACAAGCTGGAATCAAGATTGCCGGGAGAAATAACAAGAACCTGAGATACACAGATGACACCACCCTTATGGCAGAAAGTGAAGAGGAGCTAAAAAGCCTCTTGATGAAAGTGAAAGAGGAGAGCAAAAACGTTGGCCTAAAGCTCAACATTCAGAAAATGAAGATCATGGCATCTGGTCCCATCAGTTCATGGGAAATATATGGGGAAACAGTGAAAACAGTGTCAGACTTTATTTTTTGGGGCTCCAAAATCACTGCAGATGGTGATTGCAGCCATGAAATTAAAAGACGCTTACTCCTTGGAAGAAAAGTTATGACCAACCTAGATAGTATATTCAAAAGCAGAGACATTTCTTTGCCAACTAAGGTCCATCTAGTCAAGACTCTGGTTTTTCCTGTGGTCATGTATGGATATGAGAGTTGGACTGTGAAGAAGGCTGAGCACCGAAGGATTGATGCTTTTGAACTGTGTTGTTGGAGAAGAGTCTTAGAGTCCCTTGGACTTCAAGGAGATCCAACCAGTCTGTTCTGAAGGAGATCAGCCCTCAGTGTTCTTTGGAAGAAATGATGCTAAAGCTGAAGCTCCAGTACTTTGGCCACCTCATGCGAAGAGTTGACTCATTGCAAAAGACTCTGATGCTGGGAGGGATTGGGGGCAGGAGGAGAAGGGGACGACTGAAGATGAGATGGCTGGATGGCATCATGGACTTGATGGATGTGAGTCTGAGTGAGCTCCAGGAGATGGTGATGGACAGGGAGGCCTGGCCTGTTGAGATTCATGGGGTTGCAGAGTCGGACATGACTGAGTGACTCAACTGAATCAGTGAATTTAGCAAAGTGGCAGGATACAAAACCAGTACACTGAAATTACTTGCATTTCTATATACTAACAATGAAAATCAGAATTCACAATTGCAACGAAAAGAATAAAATACTTGGGAATACCTTTAGCTAAGGAGACAAAAGAACTGTATATAGAAAATTATCAGACACTAGTGAAAGAAATCAAAGACGACAAAACAAATGGAGAGACATTCCAGGTTCCTGGGTAGGAAGAATCAATAATGTGAAAATGGCTATACTACCAATTGCAATCTATAGATTCAATGTGATCCCTACCAAAATACCAATGACACTTTTCACAGAACTAGAACAAAAATTTCACAATTTATATGGAAACGCAAAAGACCTCAAATAGCCAAAATAGTCTTGAGAAAGAAGAATGGAGCTGGAGAAATCAACCTTCCCGATTTCAGATTATACTACAAAGCTACAGTCATCAAGACAGTATGGTACTGGCACAAAAACAGAAATATAGACCAACGGAGCAAGATAGAAAGCCCAGAAACAAACCCATGTACCTATGGGTACCTTGTTTTGACAAAGGAGGCAAGAATACACAATGGGGCAAAGACAGCCTCTTCAATAAGTGGTGCTGGGAAAACTGGAAAGATACATGTAACAAAGTGAAATTTGAACACTTCCTAATACCATACACTAAGGTAAACTCAAAATAGATTAAAGACCTAAATGTAAGACCAGAAATTATAAAACTCTTTTGGAAAACATAGGCAGAACACTTGATGAAATAAATCAAAGCAAGATCCTCTATGATCCTCTTCCTAGAGTAAGGGGAATAAAAACAAAAGTAAACAAGTGGAACCTGATTAAACTTGAAAGCTTTTGCACAGCAAAGGAAACTATAAGCAAGGTGAAGAGACAACCCTCAGAATGGGAGAAAATAAGAGCAAATGAAACAACTTACAAAGGATCAATTTCCAAAATATACAAGCAGCTCATACAACTCAATACCAGAAAAACAAACAACCCAATCAAAAATTGGGAAAAAGACCTAAACAAACATTTCTCCAAAGAAGACATACTGATCACTACCAAACACATGAAAAGATGCTCAACATTGTTCATTACTAGAGAAATGCAAATCAAAACTACAATGAGACATCACCTCACACCAGTCAGAATGGGCATTATCAAAAAGTCTACAAACAATAAGTGCTGGCAAGGGTGCAGAGAAAAGGGAACACTTTTGCACTGTTGGTGGGAATGTAAAATTGATACAGACACTATGGAAGACGGTATGGATATTCCCTAAAAAATTAGGAATAAAGCCACCATGTAATCCAGAAATCCCACTTCTAGGCATATACACTGAGGGAACCAAAACTGAAAAAGACACATGTATCCCTTATTCATTACAACACTATTTACAATAGCTAGAACATGGAAGCAACCTAGATGTCAACGGACAAATGAATGGATAAAGAAGTTGTGGTACATATACACAATGGAATATTACTTAGCCATAAGGGGGAACACATTTGAGTCAGTTCTAATGAGGTGGATGAACCTAGAGCCTATTATATATAGTGAAATAAGTCAGGAAGAGAAAGATGAATATCGTATACTAACATATATATACAGAATCTAGAAAGATGGTACTGAAGAATTTATTTTCAGGGCAGTAGTGGAGAAACAGACATAGAGAACAGGCATATGGACATGGGGAGGGGGAGAAGAGGCTGAGATGTGTGGAGAGAGTAACATGAAAACTTACATTACAATATGTAAAATTGCCAGGGTCCAGCCCCAGTGGATCCAGGGAATTTGAAGCGGGGACAGAGTCGATGTCCTAAGAAAGAACTATTTAATTAGAAGTATAAAGAGAGATTAGTAAAGAATAGTGTAGTAGGAAAATAAGTGGAGAAAAGAGGCTGAATAACTTGGTTTACGTGGAAAACTAATAAAACTCCAAGACAAGGAGTTTGCACCACCTACATAGGTCACCAGCGCCCGCTTGAATAGCGGAGTGTGCCCCGCCTTGGGCTCCCTCTCCTGTGGGTCTTAGAAGCCAGAGCAAGTAAGTATACATGGCGAGCCTCCACGCTCCAGATGGGAATTCAGCCAGAAAAGAAGAGAACGAGAAAAGACCACATGGGGGAAACCAGTCTTTCCAGGAACTGGTCCGTTTCTTTATTTTCCAGGTCCACTTTTATACTTTTAGTTGTACATAGAGATAAATGTGTTCTCAGCATATCTTTGTTTTGACAAGGGTTTTACATTTGTTTTACAGTATCTTCTGGTCTGGAGACCAATTAACATTTTATGGCCCCACCTTTCTTTCTATTGATAAAGGTTAATCAATCAGAAAACTTGTTTCCCCTTAAGATCTATTTAGTCTTAAGATAGTGATAAAGTTACATTTTTACATAGCAAGGACACAATGATTTATAACAAAGAAAGAAGAGCACAGTGATCTATAACAAAAGAGAAAATTCATTAACTCAAAAAGTCTAGTATTGCTAACATCAAAACTACTATATTTCTTTTTCTACATTCCAGTTACCTTGATTAACATACTCCCAGGTGCCTAAGGATATGGAGGCCTGGCGGCAATCATTAACTCAGCAATGAAACTCCTCATCAACATAATTTCTAATTAACTCCTAATACTATACTAATAATTTTCTAACTTCTCAAAAGAATCTGTTTTTAGAAAGTTTAAAGCATCTCGTGCCTCTCACGGTTGGGAGGCTGTAAACAATCACATGTGGCCAAATAATCCTGTCAGGCAGGCTAGAGAGCCATCAGAGGAGTTTTTGGACTGAAACATGCCCAGGAGATTTATTAACTGGAGTCCTAAGTTAACTCCTTTACAGACAGAGGTGGTGGGGGCTAGCCCTCCATAATGTCAGAAATATAGACGAAAGGCATAATGCAGCAAGGCAGGCAAACTCTGGTTTTGGGGGCAGATGCATGAGCAGATCCAGCGAGGCTCCCTTAAGGACCGACTCACCTTTGCCTGTCGGGCCCCTTAACCTCATGACTTTTGCCACGGGTGGGGCTCCTCATGCTGGCTCCCGGCATAAAATAGCCAACGGGAATTTTCTGTATAAGGAAAGTCAAACAAGGGTTCTGTATCAGCCTAGAGGGGTGACATGGGGAGGGAGATGGGAGGGGGGTTCAAAGGGAGGGGATATATGCATACGTATGGCTGATTCACGTTGAGGTTTGACAGAAAACAGCAAAATTCTTCAAAGCAATTATCCTTCAATAAAAAATAAATTAATTTAAAAAATAGAAAACAACATCCAAGTCAAGTAATGGTGCGCAGGAGTTTGTCTGGGATAGGAATTAGCTGTTAAGGCAAAAGTGATCTGATTCATGATAATATTGATTTGGAGGCAGGTTTCAAGGCTTTGGACCTCAATTCAACTTATAGCTGTGAATTGTGTAAGTTAGTTAACTCTTCAGGTCCCAGTTTCCTTGTCTGGGAGAGAGTAATAAGCACTGTAGCTTCTTCCTGGGAATTATACAAGTAGTTCACATTGAGCACTTGGCATGATACCTAGCATGTGTGAGCACTTGTCACATGGAGGCTCTGGTAGAAGCACGTAAGTGTGAAAGAGCGTGTTGCACATGCAGATCTGAAATTGGTTTCCTCAACTGTGTGAAGAGGGTGTGTCTTTTTGAAAAAAGAGGTATTTTTGTATTAAAATGCAGGGGTTTGGGGACTTTCCTGGTGGTCCAGTGGTTAAGAATCTGCCTGCCAATGCAGGGGACACAGGTTCGATCCCTGGGGTAACTAAGCCCCCATGCCACAACTACTGAGCCCACACTGTAGAGCCCGTGCTCTGCAATGAGAGAACCCACTGCAAGGAGAAGCCTGCTCATCGCAACTGAAGAGTAGCTTCTGCTAGCTGCAGTGAAGAGTATGTGCACCACAAAAAACCCAGCATGACTGAAAATAAATAAATAAATTTAACACAATTAGAGGGTTTGAGCAGAAATGTACAAAGACAGAAGTGATGGTAAGGGTGAGAGTAGGTGCTGTGGAGACTGATGGGGAAAGAGAGAGGACTGGATAGGATTTTGGTCAGCTTTAGTTTCCCCATCTGTGGTATGAGAGCCTTCCTGAATTGAGACTCAGTACCTCTCTGCTAGGGCTTCCTGGGAGGCTCAGTGGTAAAGAATCTGCTTGCACTATAGGAGACGCAAGAGACTTAGGTTTGATCCTTGGGTTGGGAAGATCCCCTGGAGAAGGAAATGGCAACCCACTCCAGTATTCTTGCCTGGAGAATCCCATGGACAGAGGAGCCTGGTGGGCTACAGTCCATGAGGTCACAAGGAGTTGGACATTACTGAAGCAACTAAACACACACACACACACACACACACACACACACACACACACACACATCTGCTAAGCAAGATGGATCCACCAGGCTGGGGTTCCAGGTTCTCTTGGTTTCATTCGTCTGGTCGGGTATCTGATCCTTCTTTTTGTTGTCTATAGCCTGAATTTCTGATCCCTGTTGCCTGATTGCCAGAAGTGTCACCATTGGCCACATGGACAAGATTATCTGTGAACTCACTGAAAGCAAAGCTTAAATTTGGAAAGTTGTATGTGCTTAATAAATATTTGTGAGTGGTGAATGGATGAAGAGTGGATATTTAATAAATTCTTGCTGAACTTGTCTGCACCTTGTCTTAACTGATGTTCCTAAATTTGACTAGTGCTTAATTTATTTGACCACCTCTAATTCAACTAGGCTCATATAGAGTCTTATTCCAAAAGACTTTTCCCCAGTTCTAACCTGAAAAGGGAATATTTTAATTTAGATATTTCTAAGTACTTGGGCATTGCAAAAGATGAGCAAAACACTTTTTTCACCTCCTTTACATTCTTTCTGGGTTTTGTTACAGTTCTGTCTCTCTGTTTCTCTCCCTCTGTTTGTCTCACTGTCTGTCTGTCTCTCTCTCACACACACATACACATGCATGCATATGCACACGTGTTTATGTCAGAATTTGTTAATTTGTGTGTCTGAGTGTGTGTGTCTCTGTGTGTGAGTGTATGTGTCTCTGTGTGATGTCCAATATATTTCCAAAATGTACCGGCATAAATTCATAATTTATTTGATTTGGTTTCAGTGCACTCTGGAGTTTTGTCTTCTCCAGGTTTTCAGAGTGACTTGCTCCCAAGGCTTTAACTGTCTTGTAAAGATTGATTGTAAACTTTGCTCACTTGAATTGTGATAACAGAGAGATGTCAGAGACGAAGTTAGAGTACGGATGTAGTGAGGAGTTTGTGGAAAATGAGAAGCCCTGGAGAAAGGACATCGTTCTGATTCTCAGTTCATCTTTCTGGCTGTTTGCCTGATGGCAGTTCCTGGGGACCAGTTTGCCTCCTACACTTCCCTTGTCTGACCTGTCTACATCTCCTCTCCAACTAGGAAAAAGAAACCTCTTGCTGTTTACATTTGCTAGTCTCTGCTAACTCAACAGCCTGAGTTTTCTTTTCCATTTTCTCAATAAGAAAAGATCGGGTAAAAGTTACTGTTCTAGCTGGCTGTTGAAATCTTGGGGAATTATGCCAGTCATAGAGCTTCAGACTGGGTTTATGAATGAAAAAAAGAAGAAGGCTGTAGGCAAGTCTAAGAAAGTTAGCATTAGACCCTAACACAGAAATGATTTCAGTGGTCAAGTAATCCAAAGTTGGCCATCAATTATCTGTTTCCTTTTTGGGTTCATCACAGAGAGTCCTGTCTGCTATGTAGCTGCTTCTTACTGATCATATAAATATTCAATGAGAAATTAGACTATTAAGGTGACATATTTAGCTCTGGTTATTTATATTTTTAACTTTTCATATTATTTCTGAGTTGTTAGCAATTTCTAAAATATACATGTTGGATAACTTTATGGTGAATGGAGTTCTTAGTCTACTCCCTATTTTATTCCTTTCCATAAGTCATTCCTCAAATTTGAGAGTTTTTTACTAGATAGAAAAAAAGAATAATTGAAATTTATATTATTTTAAAATTCCATACAAAAACTATGTAAAAATAAATTGTTCATAAGGAAAATATAGATTCTTTTTTCTACATTAACTGTCAGCTCCGCTTGGGATATTTTTTTTCTAAACACAAGACCAACTCACATATCAGTACCTGAGTGTCCACTGAGAGTGCCCTGGTGTGTATATGTGTGTGTGTGTGTGTGAGAGAGAGAGAGAGAGAGAGAGAGAGAGAGAGAGAGTGTTGCAATGAGATAATACATTTTATTTCATTCAAAGAAAATAAAGATTTTCAACTTAAAATCAACATAATTTCTATGTTTAAAATATTTTTTTACAGTTAAACCAAACCATTTAGTTAGCATATGAAATTACTTAGTTTGATATTTTGTGTGGCAAAACTATAGGGGTCATGTTAATAACATGTCAGTTTAGAATATGCAGAGTCAAGGAACAAAGATAAAAGGGCTTGTTATATGATTGATCCCACCCTGCCTTGAAACAAAGTCAGATTTCTTCTGTGTCTTTGCTGTTTGAATGAGCAAATAAATATGTGTTGGTTGGTGAAGTTGGAGAGGAGGGGAGAATCATGTCTAATTTTAATGCTTTCCCTTCATTTACCAAAATGGGTTTCAAATTTTTCTAAAAATGCTTTTACTTTTCTAAATTGTAATTGCTAATGCTTATGCAAATATTGCATAAACCTTAATTTCTTTTTTGAATACTTTCCACATCTGGTCTTTGCCCTTCCTTTTATCATTTTACTTCACAAGGCTTAACCTCGCCACAGACAATATTTCCCCCCAAAATTGCTGTGCTGAGCTAGACTGATTATCATTGCATAAATATCATCTCCAGATAAGATTTATTGACTGCCCACCCGTGGAAGGCACTGAATGAGGCCTCTCAGTAAATGTTATTGAATAGCTTCCACCTCTGTTCATAAGATCTGCGCTGCTCAAAAAGGTAAGGCAAAAATTACCTCATATCCTATTTCCTTTGTCATACTCTGAATATAGATTTATAGTTGGATTTCTTCTTTCTACTTTGTGATCTGGAAACTCATTATGAAGTAGCTGTTCTTTCCATAAACTTTTTAGATCTGTGTGAGCTCTCTTTTATTACTTTTTCATGCTGATATGCTCTGGCATCAAAGAATCCTTACAAAGGGATATCTCTAGACCTATTCCTTGGTCATAACAGAAAACAAGACTTCTTTTTTTTTTTTTCCATAAAGTAAGAATTTGGTCCAAATGCAAATCATGTGCTAAAGTTCCACTCATTTAGTAGAACGTTAATCACTATCCATCTATTTGGTAAGGTTTCAGGTATTTTGATTTTAAAAATTAGTATTGTGCATTAAATACATGGTTAGACTTTTAAACCAGTAACATAAATTGGGTTGAAAAGAACAAAAGTGGAAACATGGGTTTGATAACATTAAATGTTTGCTTGACTTTAGCATCATTTGTGTGTGAAAGTCATTCAGTTGTGTCCAACTCTTTGTGACCCAATGGACCGTACAGTCCATGGAATTCTCCAGGCCCAAACAGTGGAGTGGGTAGCCTTTCCCTTCTCCAGGGCATCTTCCCAACCCAGGGATCGAACCCAGGTCTCCTGCATTGCAGGTGGATTCTTTACCAGCTGAACCACAAGGGAAACCCAAGAATACTGGAGTGGGTAACCTGTCCCTTCTTCAGGGGATCTTCTTGACCCAGGAATTGAACTGGAGTCTCTTGGATTGCTGGCAGTTTCTTTACCAACTGAGCTATGAGGAAAGCCCTAGCATCATTTAGGAAATATATTAAATAGTTTGCATGAGGGTGTTTTGGAGATGCATGTAGGGAGTAAAAATGGTCATAAGTTTTTACCTTTGAGGAGGACAAGGGGATATAGTCTCATTCGCTTGGTTGCTTTTGGAGATTGTTGCTTTATGTCACACTCAGGGTGTGGTACTGAACAGACTGGTTCAAATCACAGCTTTGTTTTGCTTTATTACCTGACTTTGGACAACTCAGCTCTTCTGACCCTCAATTTCCTTATGTGTAAAACTGGAGCAGAGATACCTGTTTAGCTTGGTGGATGTTATGAGTATTATAGATAATTTAATGTAAAGTGCCTTACACCTAGTCAATATTAGAAATACAGTCACTATTAGTATAGCTTTTAGCAGGTCTTGCAAATGTATTTAAAAAATCATTTAGGTCCCCAAACTGTATTTGACTTGCAAATCTTATTAACCCTACCGTGTTTAGAGTGGCATTCTTCCTGCACCTCTCTCAGTTTTCTTATTACCTTATATTGCTTTCCTTAACCAATTAGTTTATGGAAAATATGCAATGTGTAATCACAAATGAATTTTTAAAAAGCCTACCTAGAAGGACTTAGATATCTAAATGAGTCCTTTAAAACGTTCCCATAGGGAAGCTCTCTATTACATCGGTATTACTGCCATTGTTTAAGATCATTTTAGAGCTTCCCTTTGAAAATTGCCTTCAAAGTCCATATGCAAGCTGTCTAGGAAAATTGATCACATTGCTGAGAGTCACTCCTTATTTGTATTGAAAAGAAAAAGTGTCATCTAGCTTGGCTCTTAACTTTATTAAGAAAATATTTATCCTGAATTATGTTTCGTTCTCCTTTCCTTTCCTCTTTCGTTTCCCTCCCTCCGTCCCTTTCATTTCTTTTCATTTTTTCTTGCCTACCCAGTTCTATTGGATTCAGCAAGTATTTATTAAGCGCCTAGTGTAAGTAGCATCTGGCTTCTCTGGTGGCTCAGATGTAAAGCATCCACCTGCAATGCAGGAGATGCAGGAGACGTGGGTTCGAGCCCCGGGTCCGGAAGGCCCCCTGAAGCAGGAAATGGCAACACCCTCCAGTGCTCTTGCCTGGAAAGTTCCATGGACAGAGGGATCGCAGAGAGTCAGGCATGGCTGCGCACACACACACGTGCAGCATCCTGAGGGATCTGTGCTCAGCCGTGTCCGACTCTGTGTGACCCCACAGACTACAGCCCGCCAGGCTCCTCCGTCTGTGGGTTTCTCCAGGCAAGAACACTGGAGTGGGCTGCCATCTCCTTCTCCATGTGTAGCATCAGCGGACAATAACAAGATCCTTGAGTAGTATCGGGACTCCCGTCGAGGAATTCCCTCTCCTAAGGTTAGTTCACGTGCCGTCTTACTCCAGATCCTTCTCCTCACCTCCAACACTGTCAAGGGCAGCTTGCTCAGTCGGACACACTCTCCAAGAAGAATTGAGCCTTGAATGTGATGATGTAAGAAGAAATAGATTTTTAAAATTCTAGTCACAGCGATCCCAAGGCAAAACTTCCAGCGTTTTCCCGTCACAGGGACCCGTGCAGCTGCCTTCTGTCTGTTCCTGTGCTGACTTCCTTCCTGTCCTGTGAAAGCCCTGTGTTTCTCCAGCATGTTTTCCCCTTATTTTGGGGAGCTGAAGTTGATCGCTGCTGGTATATACAGATGAAATATCAGCTACCATTTTATTTTCGATGTTTGGTGCTGACAGGTTTGTGTTAATAGCAATGTATGTATATTATTCGAATATCTCATTGAACTGTCCTATTTCAAAAAAATATATTGGAAAACATGAAAAGGAAAGTGTTGATACAAGTGATCAGAAGTAAATCTCTCAAACGAATATAGCTGAGATAAAAATGAAAATTTAGCATGTCAACAATTCAGAAACATTAGAACCACAGGATCAAGGTAATTGACTGCATATTCAATTATGAGCAAAAAGAAGAAAATCAAAATAGGTATTAAGTACTAAAGTTATACAATCAAATCTTTAAGGAGAAGGATGATAGAACAGATTTTAAAAAATAAGAAATGATATTTTAACTCTTTAGGAATTTCTCTATAATACATATTTTAGTCAGCCACCCCACTCGAGTACTCTTGCCTGGAAAATCCCACGGACAGAGGAGCCTGGTAGGCTGCAGTCCATGGGGTTGCTAAGAATCAGACACGACTGAGTGACTTCACTTTCACTTTTCACTTTCATGCATTGGAGAAAGAAATGGCAACCCACTCCAGTGTTCTTGCCCGGAGAATCCCAGGGATGGGGGAGCCTGGTGGGCTGCCGTCTCTGGGGTCGCATAGAGTCGGATACGACTGAAGCGACTTAGCAGCAGCAGCAGCAGCAGCAGCATTCTATTGATACACAAAGGTTTTCAAGTATTAATTAGATTGTTATGTAGTAATAAACACTCAGAAAACTTAAATACTCAAGCATAGTATAAAGGTTAAATGTTAGAAATATTTATACAATGAAATATTATATAAACATTTAAAAACTTTTTTTCATGAGTCTTTATAGGTTTGAAAACATGTCCACAAAATGAAGTTACCTATGAAATAAAAGAATACTAAACTAGATGAAAAACATAATCGAAAATTAAAACAGTAAACTTTTTCAGTTTACTTCAGTTCAGTCACTCAGTCATGTCCAACTCTTTGCTACCCCATGAATCACAGCACGCCAGGCTTCCCTGTCCATCACCAACTCCCAGAGTTCACTCAAACTCATGTCTGTCGAGTCGGTGATGCCATCCAGCCTTATATACATGCAAAAAAAAAAAAAAAAAAAAAAAAAAGAAAAGAAAAAGAAAACCCTGGAAATGAATACAACAAAATATTGACTCTGAGTAGTAGATATATGGGAAGTTTTTATTTTCTTTTTGAAACACTTATTTTTTCCCCAATTTTGCAAAAAAGGAATTTGCAAATGTGCAAGAATTTAAAAAAATTAAATAAACATTTACATTAAAGTTGGAGATTTGTAAATAAGCTATAAAATATTTAAATATAAGGCCAGGTGAATTGGACAAAAATGACAGGACTGCTATTCTTCAATAGGTTATCTTTGCTTTTCTCTTAAGTTTTACAAAATCCCAGGTTCCATTCTTCTGTGGTTAAGTCTTAACTGTTTTCTTTAAACTTTCTCTGCTAGTCTGTCCCCAAAAGATAAAATCTCGGAGAGGAATGAGGAATTACCTAATGAATTAACCTAATACAGAAAGCTTGGCCAGAAGTTTCAGCTGCTTAAACTGATTTTCTACTTTCATATTACTACTCCACCTCCAGTCAGCCTCATAAATAATCAGTTATCAAAGCCAACTAAATTAATTCTACTATCAGAGCAATCCAAAATATCAGCTGCCTTCAGTCATTAAATCCATAAAGAATAAGCACAGTGAAACTCTTGTTTCACTGTGAAATAGAAAAAACTATTAATAAAAAATATAAACTATTAATAAAAAACTTAGACATAGCAGTAATCCAATAAGCTCTGTATTATACACAATATTTTAAAATTAATCAGCACAGTTTCATATGTATCTCCAAATTATTATTAATATTTTTAACTTCTGATGTGATCTCTATCTAGATATGTTCAGTTCAGTTCAGTTCAGTTGCTCAGTCATGTCTGACTCTTAGCAACCCTATGAATTGTAGCACGCCAGGCCTCCCTGTCCATCGCCATCTCCTAGAGTTCACTCAAACTCACGCCCATTGAGTCGGTGATGCCATCCAGCCATCTCATCCTCGGTCGTCCCCTTCTCCTCCTGACCCCAATCCCTCCCAGCATCAGAGTCTTTTCCAATGAGTCAACTCTTCGCATGAGGTGGCCAAAGTACTGGAGTTTCAGCTTTAGCATCATTCCTTCCAAAGAACACCCAGGGCTGATCTCCTTTAGAATGGACTGGTTGGACCTCCTTGCAGTCCAAGGGACTCTCAAGAGTCTTCTCCAACACATAGTTGAGAAGCAGTTACTGGGCTGGAAAACAAAGAATTCAGTACCTTTCACATGCCCATACGTAACTTCTTC
Organism: Capra hircus; assembly: GCF_001704415.2. Lineage (NCBI taxonomy): Eukaryota > Metazoa > Chordata > Mammalia > Artiodactyla > Bovidae > Capra > Capra hircus. Next base: position 83,430,059 of record NC_030819.1, on the reverse strand, counting down.
CCTTTGTTTGCTGAGTACTTGCTATTGCCTTGGCTGTGACATATTGGGCAGCTTCATTCTCTCCTATGGGCAGGGCTATTGTGTCACAAAGTCCATTGGATCGAAATTCTGGATATGTTGTGTTGAATGTTTAAATCAACAGCAGTAATAAAAGATAACATGTATGTTAACAAAATGAGCTTCCATTTTCCTGAATAACATGATATGGAACATAGAATGCCAAAGCTTCCAAAATAACTCACAATTAAATCACAACTCCTGGCTGCGTGGGTGCAGTAGGGCCTAGAGGAGCTATCCAACATTGAAGGTCAGGAAGAGTGGTGGTAAGAAGATACCCCTCATCCAAGGTAAGGAGCAGAGGCTGCGATTTGCTGGAGCAGCTGTGAAGAGATACCCCACACCCAAGGTAAGAGAAACCCAAGTAAGACGGTAGGTGTTACAAGAGGGCATCAGAGGGCAGACACACTGAAACCATACTCACAGAAAACTAGTCAATCTAATCACACTAGACCACAGCCTTGTCTAACTCAATGAAACCAAGCCATGCCTGCGGGGCAACCCAAGACGGGTGGGTCATGGTGGAGAGGTCTGACAGAATGTGGTCCACTGGAGAAGGGAATGGCAAGCCACTTCAGTATTCTTGCCTTGAGAACCCCATGAACAGTATGAAAAGCCAAAATGATAAGATACTGAAAGAGGAACTCCCTAGGTCAGTAGGTGCCCAATATGCTACTGGAGATCAGTGGAGAAATAACTCCAGAAAGAATGAAGGGATGGAGCCAATGTAAAACCAATACCCAGTTGTGGATGTGACTGGTGATAGAAGCAAGGTCCGATGCTGTAAAGAGCAATATTGCATAAGAACCTGGAATGTTAGGTCCATGAATCAAGGCAAATTGGAAGTGGTCAAACAAGAGATGGCAAGGGTGAACATTGAGATTCTAGGAATCAGCAAACTAAAATGGACTGGAATGGGTGAATTTAACTCAGATGACCATTATATCTACTACTGCGGGCAGGAATCCCTCAGAAGAAATGGAATAGCCATCATGGTCAACAAAAGAGTCCGAAATGCAGTACTTGGATGCAATCTCAAAAACGACAGAATGATCTCTGTTCGTCTCCAGGGCAAACTATTCAAAACAGTTATCCAAGTCTATGCCCCAACCAGTAATGCTGAAGAAGCTGAAGTTGAACGGTTTTATGAAGACCTACAAGATCTTTTAGAGCTAACACTCAAAAAAGATGTCCTTTTCATTATAGGGGACTGGAAGGCAAAAGTAGGAAGTCAAGAAACACCTGGAGTAACAGGCAAATTTGGCCTTGGAATGTGGAATGAAGCAGGGCAAAGATTAATAGAGTTTTGCCAAGAAAATGCACTGGTCATAGCAAACACCCTCTTCCAACAACACAAAAGAAAGACTCTACACATGGACATCACCAGATGGTCAACATCGAAAGCTGATTGATTATATTTTTTGCAGCCAAAGATGGAGAAGCTCTATACAGTCAACAAAAACAAGACCAGGAGCTGAGTGTGGCTCAGATCATGAACTCCTTATTACCAAATTCAGACTCAAATTGAAGAAAGTAGGGAAAACCGCTAGACCATTCAGTTATGACCTAAATAAAATCCCTTATGATTATACAGTGGAAGTGAGAAATAGATTTAAGGGCTTAGATCTGATAGATAGAGTGTCTGAGGCACTATGAAATGAGGTTCATGACATTGTACAGGAGACAGTGATCAAGACCATCCCCATGGGAAAGAAATGCAAAAAAGCAAAACGGTTGTCTGGGGAGGCCTTACAAATAGCTGTGAAAAGAAGAGAAGTAAAAACCAAAGGAGAAAAGGAAAGATATAAGAACCTGAATGCAGAGTTCCAAAGAACAGCAAGAAGACATAAGAAAGCCTTCTTCAGCGACCAATGCAAAGAAATAGAGGAAAAGAACAGAATGGGAAAGCCTAGAGTTCTCTTCAAGAAAATTAAGATACCAAGGGAACATTTCATGCAAAGATGGGCTCGATAAAGGACAGAAATGGTCTGGACCTAACAGAAGCAGAAGATATTAAGGAGAGGTGGCAAGAATACACAGAAGAACTGTACAAAAAAGATCTTCACGACCCAGATAATCATGATGATGTGATCACTAATCTAGAGCCAGACAGCCTGGAATGTGAAGTCAAGTTGGCCTTAGAAAGCATCACTATGAACAAAGCTAGTGGAGGTGATGGAATTCCAGTTGAGCTGTTTCAAATCCTGAAAGATGATGCTGTGAAAGTGCTGCACTCAAAAGGCCACCAAATTTGGAAAACGCAGCAGTGGCCACAGGACTGGAAGAGGTCAGTTTTCATTCCAATTCCAAAGAAAGGCAATGCCAAAGAATGCTCAAACTACCACACAATTGCACTCATCTCACACACTAGCAAAGTATTGCTCAAAATTCTCCAAGTCAGGCTTCAGCAACACGTGAACCGTGAACTCCCTGATGTTCAAGCTGGTTTTAGAAAAGACAGAGGAACCAGAGATCAAATTCCCAACATCCACTGGATCATGGAAAAAGCAAGAGAGTTCCAGAAAAACATCTATTTCTGCTTTATTGACTATGCCAAAGACTTTGACTGTGTAGATCACAATAAACTGTGGAAAATTCTGAAAGAAATGGGAATACCAGACCACCTAACCTGCCTCTTGAGAAATCTGTGTGCAAGTCAGGAAGCAACAGTTAGAACTGGACTAGTTCCAAATAGGAAAAAGAGTACTTCAAGGCTGTATATTGTCACCCTGCTTATTTAACTTCTATGCAGAGTACATCATGAGAAACGCTGGACTGGAAGAAACACAAGCTGGAATCAAGATTGCCGGGAGAAATATCAATAACCTCAGATATGCAGATGACACCACCCTTATGGTAGAAAGTGAAGAGGAACTAAAAAGCCTCTTGATTAAAATGAAAGTGGAGAGTGAAAAAGTTAGCCTAAAGCTCAACATTCAGAAAACGAAGATCATGGCATCTGGTCCCATCACTTCATGGGAAATAGATGGGGAAACAGTGGAAACACTGTCAGACTTTATTTTTTAGGGCTCTAAAATCACTGCAGATGGTGACTGCAGCCATGAAATTAAAAGACTCTTACTCCTTGGAAGAAAAGTTATGACCAACCTAGATAGCATATTCAAAAGCAGAGACATTACTTTGCTGACTAAGGTCTGTCTCGTCAAGGCTATGGTTTTTCCTGTGGTCACGTATGGATGTGCGAGTTGGACTGTGAAGAAGGGTGAGCGCCGAAGAATTGATGTTTTTGAACTGTGGTGTTGGAGAAGAGTCTTGAGAGTCCCTTGGACTTCAAGGAGATCCAACCAGTCCATTCTGAAGGAGATCAGCCCTGGGATTTCTTTGGAAGGAATGAATTTAAAGCTGAAACTCCAGTACTTTGGCCACCTCATGCGAAGAGTTGACTCATTGAAAAGACTCTGATGCTGGGAGGGATTGGGGGCAGGAAGAGAAGGGGACGACAGAGCAGGAGATGGCTGGATGGCATCACTGACTCGATGGACGTGATTCTGAGTGAACTCCGGGAGTTGGTGATGGACAGGGAGGCCTGGAGTGCTGCGATTCATGGGGTCTCAAAGAGTCGGACATGACCGAGCGACGGAATTGAACTGAATATTAGGAATATCCAGAAATCTAGGCTTGGAAATTTTAAGCAGTACATTTAATTTCTTTAGTCCTCAGAAATTTGCTTGACTGGACAGTAGACACTCACTTCTTCCTTTTTCATCAGAGCAATCTATTACAAGTATATTTGTTGATGCCTTCAGGTACAGAAAAAAATGTTCAGTAGTTAACTTGCTTTTGAGGGATAATAGTCAATTTATTAAAGTTAGAGATTGAAAAATTGAGTTATTCCTTAAGCTTTTAGGTTTATTTTACAAAATTTGCTCTAAAAGTCTATAGTAACTCTTAAAGACATTTGATTAATAGTTGGGTCTATTTGCAAGTGTGTTGTTGCTGTTGATTACTGGCTAAGTTGTGTCTGCCTCTTTTGTGACCCAGTGGACTGCAGCCTGCCAGGCTCCTCTGTCCATAGGATTTCCCAGGCATGAAAATTTTAGTGGGTTACCATTCCTTTTCCAGAGGATCTTCCCAACCCACGGATTGGGCACTCTTCTCCTGCATTGTAGGGGGATTCTTTACCACTGAGCCACCTACACCTTTAAATCATTTAAACTTCATTAGTAGATTTAATATTTTCTTTTTAACTGTGTTGATGATAGACTGGCAAGTCTCAAAATTTTATCATTTCTTATGCATCTAACAAATTAAAACTACAAATATGATAAAGCTTTTTTTTTTTTAAATGATCTGATATATAAAACCCCAAATTTCCATTTAGAAACATCAATGTATTTAAATTCTGGTTATACATTTTAACTCAGAATTAGAAGCCTGATGTATTATTTCAATAATCTAAGTTTTCTTAAATGCAGCACATACTTAAAATACCAAATGCTTCTGACTCATTGCTCAGTGAACATAATAATACAACGAATATGATCCTAGAGTTTTGCCATAATGCTAGAAATCTCAAACTTCACTTGACTATCTAAAAATCTCTTAAACTTAACATATTCAAAACTGAACTCTTGATCTTCTACCCAATCCATGCTCCAGTGACAATCTTCCTATAAGTGCCAACTTTGTCCTTACAGTTGTTGAAGCCCACAAATTTGGAGTCATCTCTGACTCTTCACACTGACATTTGGTCCTGAAATTGTCTAGACTCTACCTGCAAATTATGTCCAGAATCATACAATTCTCACTAGCCTCACTAGACTAGACTAGCCTTCTGGTCCAAGCCATCATCATTTCTTACACATATTTCCCCCTTTTACTTTTTAAAAATTGAGATAAAATTCACATAACATAAAATTAACCATTTAAAGGGAATAATTTGGCAGCATTTGGCATATTCACAATGTTGCTCACCACCACCTTTATCTAGTTTCAGAATAGCTTCATCATCTCAAAGTAAAATGGCATATCCATTAAGAAGTTACTTCCTAAGTCATCTTCCCCCCAACCCCTGGAAACTACTATGAATCTTTATGAAGTTTCCTAATCTAGATATTTCTTATAAATGGAATCATGCAGTATGTAACCTTTTGCGTCTAGCATTTTTAAACTTAACATAATTGTTTTGAGGTACATGCTACTTCGTAGCATGTATCATGCCGTTTTATGGCCGAATAATATTTCATTGTATGTGAATACCACAGTTTATATATCCATTCATCTTGTGTGTAATTTTGTAATAGATGTCCAACTGTTCTCCCTGCTTCTATCTTTGACCTCCTACAGTCTTTTTTCAACATAGTAACTAAAGAGAAGCTTTTAGAATGTGTCACTTTATGTCACTCCCCTCCTCAAATCTTCCATATATATCACATTGTCACTTGGGCTAACATCCAAAGTCTTTACAAGACCTTGTAGAATCTGAAATCCCTCCCCACGTCTGTTCCCTCACTCGTAGTCCACACTCGACTCCCCCCTCCACGTGCTGCACTGCAGTCACAGTGCTCTCCAAAGTCCTGAAGGCAGCACGCATCCTCCTGCTCCAGGGCCTCTGGACGGACCTTCTTCCCTATATTCCCATGGTTTACCTTTTCACTTCTCAAGTCTTTATCCAAAAACCTTTCACCACCTTGCCCCTTGCCTTTTGGTTTAGATCCTTCTTACTATGTTCTGTCTTTTCTATAGCATGTATCCTTTTTTAATGTACTATTAAGGTAATTGTTGCCTAGAATACATCCTGAGACTAATTTGAGTGTAAGTAGTTTGTTTGGGATGTGACCACCAAGAAAAACAGATAGGGGTGTAAGGAAGCTGGTCAAGCAGGGGCAGGTTATTTAGCAGATTATTGTGGTGGACCGCTGAGGCTCAACTGCTTCTTGCCAAGACGTTAGGAGCTGGGGTGTGTATCCTCAGCACCACTTCTGTCTTTGGATGAGGGCTCTTTTCAGGACTTCAAAGCTCGTTTCTGCTGTTCCTGGAGTGTGAGAAGACTGTGCGCCTGCTGCTCAGGCAGACTTGCAGTTATTTATTCACAATTAATAGCCTTCAACTCATGAGTGTGGAGAAAAAGAAAGCAGGGCACTGGCATCATCAGTGCTGCTCATTTATTATATTTATTCCCTGATGAGAAGGCAAGATTTATACAGGGAGACTTTTTCTATTTTGCTCATTAATGTACCCACAGTTCTCAGAAGAGTGCCTGGCTCTAGCACACAGGCAGTAGATACTTTAGAATGAATGAATGGATAAATAAAGAGCATACATGATTATCTTGAAGACCCTATATTTAATTCTAAATATACATGGCTTGAACAACGTTTTCTTTGGGGGATGTAATATTATTGCCTCATTGTTTAGAGTGGTTCATGAGGGATGTTTTTGGTTGCCTTCTCAATTTGCTGCAGTAATTAACAATCAGAAGTTCTGATCAGGAAGCAACAGATTTTGTCTGTGATGTGGATAAAGTGGATTGATCCTTATATATTTTATTTGACAGAGACTTCATAACTTAAAGCTACAGCTAATCATACACCATAAGTCGGATTACTCTATAATCCTCTTTTAGATGGCTATACCTCTTGATTGAATTTTGCTTATCTTTGACTCTTAAAATATATCGAATGTTTTTCCTTCAAACACTGGAGACCCCGAATCTGGCAATATTGTTGATTTTTTCACATACTTAAAAATTGTTTAGTATTTCAACTCAAGATTTAAAAAAAAAGTTTGAATTCTGAACTTCTCACATAACGTCCTAGGTTATTTTACTAAAATTAAAAAAAACAAAAACAAAAAAAAAAACCTTATAGGAAGCCCAGTCCACAAAACAAATTCTGAGATTATCTGATGAAAGAAGAGTGGGATTTGGGGATCTGTCTTCTTAAAACCACTTGATTATTTTAGAAGTCTTGGAGGCACAAAGTAGGTCCACAGAAATGGAAGATTGTGAGAAACCCTTCTAATTCTAATTTTCAGATTTTCTGTACAAAAATCTGCTGCCTTTGGGAAAACTCTTTAGCTTTCTAATGCACTTTTACATGTAATTAGACTATAAACATAATATTAAAAGCTACCATTCATTATGTATCTGCCAATTGCAAGATATCACGGTAATTTGATTTGGATTTCTAAGTAAAGTAGTAAAGTTATTCCCATTGAAAATGAAAGTGAAAGTTGTTTGGTGGTCTGTGACTCCTTGCAATCCCTTGGACTATACAGTCCATGGAATTCTCCAGGCCAGAATACTGGAGTGGGTAGCCTTTCCCTTCTCCAGGGGATCTTCCCAACCCAGGGATCAAACCCAGGTCTCCCACATTGCAGGTGGATTCTTTACCAGCTGAGCCACAAGGGAAGCCCAAGAATACTGGAATGGTAGCCTATCCCTGCTCCAGCAGATCTTCCTGACCCAGGAATTGAACCTGGGTCTCCTGCATTGCAGGTGGATTCTTTACCAACTGAGCTATTAGGGAAGCCAAAAGTTATTGCCATTATTAAACATAGAGAAATTGGTGCAGAGTTGTTAACTGATACAGCTGGTAAGTCATAGAACCAATATTTGAAGCAATCCTATCTGTCCTATATCTACATAGGTATAAACAATGTTTTGTCACTTAGTGAATATTCAATGAAGAACAGTGGAGAAGCAGCATTTTATATGGAGAATGCTGCTGATTCTTCATATAATGCTTCATATAACGCTGAGATTCTTCAAGTCTCAGGATTTAGGATCGAGAGAAAGCATGTTATTTTTGACTGTAGTGTTCAATTCATAAATTCACCACTACGATATGTGAGAATTAAAATTTATATTGGACAAAAAGTTTTAATCACCAACATAGGAATTTTAGTGAGAAAATTCCTTAAGCAGAAAGAGAATGCTCAGTTGTGCAATTTTATCCACAATGGACAGATGAATGAACCCATTACAAAAGAAAAAATGTTGTTCTAAATGCCTTTTAAAGACCCTTAGACAGTTGTGAAGAACGGAGTAATAGCACAGTGGGGAGCTCCTCAGAAGAACTGGTGCTACTGCGTACATGTTCAAGGTGGTAATGGAGATGTGAATTGGAGGAAGAAGTCTTGCATCACCTGCAAACTCATTGTTTCGACCAAAATTGAAGTATGCTTTCAATGAGACCAGTTCAGGGGAGGGGATGAAAAAGAAAAGAAGCATAATACCAATGCATATTGAAATACCTGGAAGATATTAATACAAGGCAAGAGGCAGCTAGTTACAATCATTGGATTTTTATAAAAAAACAACATTAATACAATGTCTGTTGTACAGCTAGACTTTCTTTCTTATGTCATGAATACATTTTCGAAGAATGCTTCTAAATTGGGTTTGCTTGTATTATAAGTGATGCAATTTAGGTAATTGTCATAATCATAAGTATGTTCTAGATAGCTTTTCTATTCCCATTTTTAACTGCCTGTTCTTTCAATGGGGCCCAAGAGATGCAAAATTTGGGGATATGATTATGTAGCCAGCTGCCTCTATTAATGAGATTAATCTATATTAGATTGAAATTAAATATTAAATTAATCTATATTAGACAGAAATTAAATATTCCTTTAGAAGTCCTCTTGCGTGATGTTTCTAAGCAATGTTATGATTTATGTAAATTGTATGCTATAAAAGAGTTTGGGAGGACTTAATGTAATATTCTACATGCAAAAGAAATCTTATTAAATCATCACTAAAAGAAAATCTAAACTACTGAAAATTTTAGAGAGACTAGAGAGAATATTCCTTTTAAATGTGTGTTCTAATCTTAATGTCATCCGTTAAGTGTAAATTTTTGAATAATCCTGATTTAAACACATTCCTCTTGTTATTTCTTTAGTCTCTAACCATTATTACCTGTTGATACTGTCATCCCAGTATTAACACAATCCCATCTATTAACACTTATTACTTTTGAGTCTGTGGTATATTCTGAGTTAACTGAGGGGCAGATAGCCCTCTAGGCCCTGCAGCTACACTGCTGAAGATCAAAATTCTGACTGTGGGACTTTGTGGACAAAATCACCTAATTTCCTTATACCCCAGTTTCTCATTTGTAAATGGAGATAATAATAGTAAATAGCTCTTAGATTGTTTGTGACTATATGAGATTTTATAAAATAAAGGGCAGTGCTTGGCATATAGTAAGTTTTCAATAAAATTATCTAAATATTTTCTTTATCTTTTTATTCTGAGATTACTTTTGACAAAGTGGGAATTCAGTAATCCCTGGAGTGTGTACTTTAGGTTGAACTTCCTCAGCTGTTTCTTTCCATTTTGCTCTTTTAGTAAAGTAATCTGACTAGATGTCACTTTACATAGACCACAGAACAACTCTAAACGTTTAAAGGTGTCTTCAGTTATTAGTCAGATCATTTTTGAATGGTTGAATATCTTGATTATTTCAAATACTTCTGGTGACTGGGACCCAGGCATACCATTGAGTCATCGCATGCCTGTCTATGTGTTAGGGATTTTTCTTTCTGTTTAATGTGAATCATTGTCTGAAACAACTGGAATTTTTCTGTTAGTGGTTGTATCACTGCCTAATAAAAGCAGCTACTACCTTTTTTGTTTTTTTTTTTAATCTTGTTCTCTTTATTCATTTGGTTTCATGGTAATTATGTCCTCCCTTAGCTGATTTTAGCTTTGCTTTCAATTGAACATTGACTTAATTCTCTTGTTCTTTGAAAGCAAGCCTGGTTTTCTAAACTTTGTGTTTGATAGCTTATCTATATATCTACCTACCAATCTGTATCAATTCATTTATTTTTGTGTGTGTGTGTATTTTGTTCTCCTGTGAACTCTATACAATATTTCATGTGATGATTGTGCCCCAAAGAACAGACGCTCTTCTAATTTTGGCCTAACCAATAATATTGAGAGCTACTGCTGCTGAAAAATTACCTAGCTTGTTTTACATGATATGTCTATTAATGCAATCCGATATAGCATTTGCCTTTCGGTGACAATGTTACACTGCTGAATCATATTTAATTTTTCATCCATTATTTCTTCCCTGGTGGATCACAGAACATTTGTCTTTATTAGTTCCCACAGTATTGATTTTTGCCCTTTCCTTCTTCTATTGAGATCAAACCACATTTTAATCACATCTTCCAAACTAGATTTTTGTGTCTTAACATAAAAAAATATCCAAGTGGGAAAAATTTTTTAATGAATTTAAGCAAGCAGTGCTCTTTTGCATTGCATCATGGAGTATTAGGTATGCAGAATCTTGGGAGACAGTAGGAAAAACTCAATAAATGATTGACACTAATTTTCTTTTGCCCTGAAGATGGTTTTGTGGCTAAAAATCACCAAGGATGATCGGTGTTAGCTAATTTGCCATGGAAAACTGAATTAGAATTTTATGTTTACCAAGTCTATCGGATGGGCGGAATCTTGCTTATCAACAACCAGTGTTCATGTCTACTGTGTGTCATGCTCCCTTCTGGAAGTGATGCTGAGGAGCACAGTCTTCTTTCTACGATGATTGAAAACCATACTCCCAGATTATATCCATGTAATGGGCATCAATCATGGTATTTATTTTAGCCAATTAAATGTTTACCCCAAGAATGTAATCCTTTTTCAAAATATAAACACACTCATGTTATATTGCATACTCCAAAGCATTTTTCTGCAGTCTCTCTATTTCAGAAAATAATTGTTTCCCACTATTTATGAAATAATCGGCTATTTATAACTTGGCCATTAAGAACTTTGAAAATTTTAGCCTTGTTTAGGAGAAACCTTCATTTTGAAAAATGAATATAATATTAAATAACTGAGTAGGCTGCAAATTACCAGCTAGCGGTTTACATCTCAATAGAAACAAAACATCAGAAAGTTTTGTGACAGAATTACTACAAAGAGTGATTAATTGGATTAGGTTTCTTTGACATATGACTATGCTTTCTTTATGGCCTCATTTATTTGTAGCTGCTAAAGGGGTGTTTCAGTCAGGCTGGCTATAGGCAATTCATTATTTCTTGTAAGGAAAAAAAAATCAAAATGACAACCTTTTATTTTTAAACGATCAACTGTATTGTCCTTGCTATTTCTAATGATAGCTATTTGTTGAAAGTGACTGTAAAAGCTGGCATAACCTAAAAAGAATATTGGTTGTATCTATTCCAGCTGTGAAAATGTTTCAAATAGGGAAAGTCTAATTTAATTTGGTTCTCCATTTTTGATATTAAAATTCACAGGAGAACTCTGCAGTCCTCTCAGGTAGGCTCAACCAAGGTGCAGTACGTGACATATTCATGTAAAAGTCTGATACCATCTCACAGGGCCACTGTGGTGCAGCTAGTTTGCTCTTCACAGACAGAAAGCAAGAGGCAAAATCTCTGTCTGTTTCTTTTGAGTATAATTTACTGTGCAACTCAAACTCTGGACCAGTTTAATGGTCCTAAGAGCAGAGATTCTAGGCCCATGGCTAAATGAGCTACAGTGTTCTGCATTTGCAGACAAGGCTTATGATTTACAAAATTTAATAAGCTAGGTCCTCATGACATTTCCCCCCAAGTTCCTGCTTTTACAATCACTGCCAAGAAGGTTCTCAAAGGAGCATATACCCACTGGCATAATGAAGCCTTACTTTTTTTTTTTCACAAAAGTATATATGCATATATATATCATCCTACTGATGATCCATTAACAATGAGTAAATTCTAGAGCATTCCTTTTACCCGATATGGTATTATGTTAGTGACTTTTTTGCATCGCTTTACCAGAGAGATATTGCTTGGGGAACATTTTTGTGGGTGCCTGCCAAGTAGTAGACAAAGGTCTCATCCACACACTACTTTTTTTCTTAATAATCTTATTTATTGATTTTCGGCTGTGCTGGGTCTGTGCTGCTGTGTGTAGGCTTTCTCGAGTTGCAGTGAGCAGAGGCTGCTCTCCAGTTGTACACAGGCTTCTCACATCGGGGCTTCTCTTGTTGCGGAGCATGGGCTCAAGGACTGGTGGGCTTCAGTGGCTGTGGTTGGTGGGCTCATCAGCGTGGCTCTTGGCTCTGAGCATGGGCTCAGTAGCTGTGATACATGTGCTGAGTTGCTGCATGGTATGTGGGATCCTCTCAGACCAGGCATTGAGCCTGTGTCTTCTGTATCGGCAGGTGGATTCTTTACCACTGAGCCAACACGGAAGACCCCACACACTGATTCTTTAAGTCAGGTTTGAAGTTAAGTAAAAGCCCTCTGTCACAACTTAAAGTTTACCTTTTGGGACTTCCCTGGTGGTCCAGTGGGTAAGACACCACACTCCCAGTGTAGGGGACCTGGGTTTGATCCCTGGTCAGGGGACTAGATCCCACATGCCCCAGCAAAGACTGGCAGAGCCAAATAAATAAATAAAAATATTTTTAAAACAGAAACTTCATCCTTTGCATTGAAGGAACACACTGTTTTGGTTTGATTTTTTTTTTGAGGGTGGGGTCTATTTACTTTAAAAGGTACAACTGTTTAGCAGCTTTGCCTAAGAGGTTCCTATTGTATCAGCCTAGGTTGTGTTGCTTAAGCCTGGCTCTTTGGGGTCAACTTTGGTTTTCAGATAGAAAAACAAAGCCCTGGGATGATTCTGTTACATTAAAGCAGATGCTACTCTTGCCCATCATGCTTTGCTGGCCTTGGATACTCTGTGTGAGAGTGTTTAGCAGAAGCCTGCAAATATCACAACCTGATCTGCTTGGGATGCCTGGCTGGGTTAACAGCGTCTTGGTAGCTGGCACACCTGATGGTATTATTTGCTATGAAATAAAATTACCCTACTCATCATATTTGAATTAAGGGTAGCCCCAAGATGACCCTTTGAAGGGATGTTTTTCCTGTTGATATTGCGGACAAAAATTATGTGTCTCCCACTGTTCTAGGCTTATTCATCCTTCCTTTTAAAGATAGGTTTCCTGATACCAAAATAGCCACATATTCCAGATTCTCAAATCGGTTTGTCTTCTGTGTCCTGTTTCCTGTCCCTCATTGTTTTTTTCTATTTTCCCCAATCAACGCCTTGTTTGCTCTGTGACATGATTCACCTGCTTGTAGATTAGTTCCACGGCTTTTGCCACAATCAAAGTCTTGGGGGAATTGTATCCATATTACAAATGTATACATTTTACCCTGTTTGGGAATATTGGCTTAAATATAGTGATAAATGTGAGGAAAAATAGATATATTCTATTATCATAACCTGCTTGCTCTATTTTCTTTCCACTACAGGCACTTTTCATGGGTGCATGGCAAAGCAAATTGCAATCACCTGGGTGTTTTCCACTCTGGTTCTGTCATTCTGGATGATAAATGTATTTACTCTTTAGCTGAGAATTAATACATCTATACTTCTATCTACCCATCTATACATACATAGATCTTTATGTGTGGGCAGATGAAAAGCCACAACCAAAGAGAACAGATTGCGAATATTTTTTTTCTAGGATCAATGAAAAAGTGTTTTATATTCACATTTAAACATTTAAGGCCTGGAGTAAGACAGTTTTTAAGGTCAACCAGGAAGGAAGATTTTTCCCCTCCTAAGCATCTATCAACAGTCCTTGGAGAAGCAGTCAGCACTGGCATAATTTAATACGGCTTCTCTGTGAAAAGAATGCCTTTTTGACATCATGTCACAACTTGTGCTTCAGCCAAAGATTTTCTGGTAGTCTATGGTTTGCTACATTGGTTTTCTTTCATCATTTTAGTCACAAACAGTTTCAAATCCCCTTTTTCCTTCTGTGCTCTAGAAACAAGGGAATTAAAGCCTCCTGAAAACTATGCGTTCGTCTGGCGCTCTTTCCACACCAGAAACAAGGTACAGTCACTCCCCTGCAGAGGGTTGGTAGCCCTGTTGAGGCCCCAGCGCGCCTGCAGGTCGCCCATGGCTAGACCGTGGCATGGCCTGTTGAGGATTTAGCACCAGGCTTGACACACACAGCTGGGAAAGGACAGATAAACTGAAAGATGCTTTTTACCAGCAGGGGCTGCTGCAGAGTAATAATAGTTAGGGATGTTCAGCAGGATAAGACAAAATAAAATGTGCAAGAATGTTCTGTTGGGGCAAGAGATATGGGGGAGGGAAAAGGACAGAAGATAATGAACACAATTGTAATTAGCCAGGGAAATAAAGTGTGTGTGTGTGTGTGTGTGTGTGTGTGTGTGTGTGTGTGTGTGTGTGTGTGCGCATGCGCACACCTATATTATAAATTTCTGGGGAAAAGAAGAGTGAAGAAGTATTGAGGGAGTTCAAGATTAATTAGTACATAGCAAAGCCAACTTTTTAAAACTCATGAGAATCATAAATATTTTTTCAAATATCACTAGAGATACCACTTACAACTGCAGAAAAATGATGCCTCCTTCACCCTCACCCTCACCCTCTTCTCTCAAAAATAAACCACATGCTTTGAAGATGTTGTAGTATATTTTCTTCTGGAGAGGTCCCTATTCAGAGAAATAAATCAGATATTTATATATTTTTTCCATTGTTTGTTTCTCTAAGACAGTTTTCTGTGAACTGTGGGGCTTTAAAACTGTATGGCGGTTGCACAGATGGCTAACACAAAGTATATATTTATCAGACAGAGTTATCTGAAATATATGGATGTAGGCTGGCCTGTCATATGTGGAAGGGAAAGATTACACTGTATTTCCTTAGAGTGGGACTTTGTATGTGTTTGGCATACTGAGAGTTGTGAATATAAAGATGCATCCCTGGAATATCTCTCCCTGTTCCCCCTCCACCACCAGAATTTCAGTACTGAGCAAAGGAGTAGGTAAGAAAATGTCAGGACACTGTCAACTGACCACATGTTGTGCAGTGCTGGGGAACAGTTGGGTCCTTAAATTTTCATTTTGTATGTAATCCCACAGAGCCTTATTTGTAAAGATCAGTCTTTATAGCAATCACAGTCAATTCTTTAATACAGAATTCTAGTTTTAGTAATCAAGCAAGTAAAGGGAAAGCATACATAGAATGAAGAAGCTGGAGCACCTGTTGGCAAAATCTCATGAGACAAACTGGCTCTAATAAAAATGCATTTGCTTTACCCAGCAGTTCAGGAATATCAGCTGAAATGTCAGGCTAAATGAAGGAAAGGAAATGGACGAAACTGTTGAGTTTAGCTTTATATAAACACTGCAAACACTTACGTACGCTTTGCATTTTCTGATACCTAATTTAAGCTAGTACTGATCAGAATTCCTTTAAAATGACATTTGGTAACTTGAAAGTGGTCCTGAAAGTCTTTATGAAATGATATGTTATCATTCCTTCCAGGTATGAACAGGGATTAGCTAAAAAACTGGCTGAAAGCTAATGCATGAGTGAATTAGGTTATAAAATTGATACCATCTGCGAAAGTCATCATGAATTCAGTTCACTCCAATGAAAACTTATTTAGCATCTACTACGTGCCAGATACTATGTTAGGAAATAGCAGCCATTAGAAGAATAAGACAACCCAATTGACCTAAAGGGACTTAAAGACTGGTGGGATGACACCAGTACATTTCAAAACAACAGGAAAGGTGCTGTGAAAGAGATATTCTCACTGTCCTACAGAAGGTCTGGGCATGGTGGGTCGGTGGTGGAGGTGTGCTAAGTATTTAGCCGACACTGGGTAGTCAAGGCAGACTTTTTTTTTTTTTCATTTCATTTTATTTTATTTATTTATTTTTTAAATTTTTTAAAATTTTATTTATTTATTTATTTTTTAAATTTTAAAATCTTTAATTCTTACATGCGTTCCCAAACATGAACCCCCCTCCCACCTCCCTCCCCATAACATCTCTCTGGGTCATCCCCATGCACCAGCCCCAAGCATGCTGTATCCTGCATCAGACATAGACTGGCGATTCAATTCTTACATGATAGTATACATGTATACAGAGTGAAGTAAGCCAGAAAGAAAAACACCAATACAGTATACTAACACATATATATGGAATTTAGGAAGATGGCAATGACGACCCTGTAGGCAAGACAGGGAAAGAGACACAGATGTGTATAATGGACTTTTGGACTCAGAGGGAGAGGGAGAGGGTGGGATGATTTGGGAGAAAGGCAGACTTTTTGGAGGAGATAATGCTTGACTTGATTTTCAAGTATTAATGGCAGTTAACTAGGGACATAGGTCTTGAAGTTATCTTTAAAGAAATGATTTGTGTATTCTACCATCTCAATTTTTAAACACCCTTTCATATGTGTGACTGTATATTATTTTCAGAACCTTTAAATTAAATTTCTCTAAGGATAGCCTGACATTTTAAAGAGTAGGAGCAAATCACTCCACAGAGTTTCCTATTGATTTAACTTATTTTATATATAAGGAATGACCATTCTTCAATTGATAAGCAATGAGCAAGCATCTGCTACATAATAGGTACTGTTCTACATACGGGGGTTAAAGCTGTGAATTAAAGACTTTCTCTGCCCTTATTAGTATTGTATTACATCACATAGGATTAAAATATATTTATGAATAATGACTGTCATAGCTTAGAGGACACTTTCACATACATACTTTAATTTTTGTTACAGTTTTGTGAGATGGTAAACTGTCTGCCTTTCCTCTCCTCCTTTGAAGCAGATGGTCACATGTGTACATCTGTGAACTTGATGTCCAGAGCCCCAGGAACGCCTCTCCTTTGGTCTGATCCCAACATGATCCCAAGCTTAATTTTTGACCTTTAAACTGAATCTTGTTCTTAGCCTCTTTGTCAAATTTAATAGATCAAATTCAATAAACATTTGTTGTTACCATAACCAAACCATGTTTAGTACTGGGGGTACTTTTTCTGGCTTTGGGTAAATTGTTTCATAGATTTAATATTATGCATTTGCACTTACTCAACATTCTCCAAATACTCCAATGACAATAACAATTAGAACATCCTCCACTGAGCTTCATGGTCCAGATGCTACTATTTTTCTTCCCTTCTTTCATAACCAGACTTCCCTGAGCCTGATATCTGCTTCCTTCCATTTCTCACTGAGTGCATCAACTCCCTATCATCTGCTTTCTATCCCAAATAATAATCTCAGGGTCTATCAGTAACTTTTCAATTACTAAATCCAGAATTTTCCTTAGTGCCCATAGCCTTTAATGAATTTAGGATTGGACTCCCCTATTTGGCTCCTGAGGCAGTTTATCTTCCTGGTTCTCCTTCTGTTTAAAGAAGGATGTTTCAGATGTGTCTCTCTGTTCCTTCTTCTGCCCTTTCCATCTCTGTGGGTGTTTATTGGAGGTCTGCCCTCAGCATCTATCCCTCCCCCTTTATTTCTTCCCAAGAGACCTTTGCAACATCAGTTACCGCCTCATGTAAATCAATCCTAAATGTATTCTTCTAGTCCTGATGACCAGCATAGATAGCATATTAAAAAGCAGAGACATTACTTTGCCAACAAAGGTCCGTCTAGTCAAGGGCATGGTTTTTCCAGTGGTCATGTATGGATGTGAGAGTTGGACTATAAAGAAAGCTGAGCACTGAAGAATTGATGCTTTTGAACTGTGGTGTTGAAGACTCTTGAGAGTCCCTTACTGCAAGGAGATCCAACCAGTACATCCTAAAGGAGATCAGCCCTGGGTGTTCATTGGAAGGACTGATACTGGAGCTGAAACTCCAATACTTTTGCCACCTCATGGGAAGAGCTGACCCATTGGAAAAGACCCTGATGCTGGGAGGGATTGGGGGCGGGAGGAGAAGGGGACGACAGAGGATGAGATGGTTGGATGGCATCACTGACTGGATGGTCATGAGTTTGAGTGAACTCCGGGAGTTGGTGATGGACAGTGAGGCCTGGTGTGCTGTGATTCATGGGGTCGCAGAGTCGGACACGGCTGAGCGACTGAACTGAGTCCTGATGCTCTCGGGCGGCCTCAGCATGCCATGGGTTGGAGCAGGGCTTGGGTTTCCACCTAGATCCTGGGCTGGGTCATGGGGATGAAAGCCCCAGCCTCCAGCCACTCGACCAGAGGTCAGTGACGATGGCCCTGGCCCTTCAGCTTTGGAGAAAGGAATTTTCACAAAGACAGGAAGCAGTGAACCAAGGAAAGTATTTAGTGAGAGGAAAAAAGTACAGTATGTGTGGATAGATATAGGCAGACCCAGAAGGGAAGTCCCTGCGTTGCGCCCGCTTTGCAGTTTGAATTACTTTATGGGGTATTTCGTCCAAGTTTTCTTTGGCCAATCATTTTGATTTACCTGGTTCCCAGTCCGTAGTTTGGTGAATCTCAGGATCCTCCCATGTGTGCACACGCAACTCAGCCAAGATGGACTCTACCGAAGAGGCCTGTGGGTAGCCTGGCTTTAGTCAGCATCAGTCTTCTTGGACCTCCAAGGAGCTTTTCCGCTCATATGTGGTCAGGGAGTTCTCTTGACTTTGAGAACTAGAAAAATGTGTTCCGGGCAGGGCCCGCCTCCTCTCTCAATTGCCCTGCTATTCTCCTCTTTGGAGTTTCAGTCAGTAGGGAATAAATCTCCAATTGCTTTACCCTGGGCAGGGGGCAGGGGGTGGGGCATCTGCCTCCTGCCTCCTGCCTCCTGACATTGCTTCCCAGCTCTGGTTTCACATCTCCAGCTAAATTACGCAAAGAGTCTACTGGGTCCTTGCCAGTATCCCAAATTTAACAAGTCTAATGCTAAATTAACCATCTCTTCAGCTAGTTTCTCTTTCAGTAAAATGACCAGAAGATCACAAGGATGACAGCAGAGCTTCCCAAACCTGACTGAGAATCAGATCTTTCTGGTGTGGAATGCTGGGCTGGTATTCTAAAACATTGTTCAAGTGATTCCAGTGCTCAGTCAAGTTGGAGGCTTTGCTTTAGGGAGCGAATCATCAAAGTAACTGATCCTAGGTCCTAGGAGGTTATACATTTACTCTATACTCTCTTTTTCCTCAGATTGGCACTGATACTTAATAGCAATGTGATACTACAAGAGCTGCTTTATTTCCTTGAACCTCAGTTCTCTCATCTGTAAAATAAATATCCAAATATCTATGGCAGGTTATTGTCGTGGTGAGTGAGGCTAGGTGTGGAACGTGTGCATTTTAGTGAGTATACACACAGGAGCTTTCTAATCTGCTTGCCTCTACCTCCGTCCTTTCCAGTCCACTCTCCACTAACAAATTGATTTTCTGTAAGTGTCACTTTTATTTTTGTCACTTTTCTTCACGACTTCAGTGGCTTCCCATTGCCTTCAGCAATGATACTCAGATCCTTGCTCCAAAGGCAAAAATGTCTCTTCAAGAATGCTCTGTGGTGGTTAGCCACCTTTAATTTCTGAGATAGCATCCATGTAGTTCAAAATTTAGAAGCATATCCCTTTCTAATGTGAATGGTAGTAATTTTGAAATTTGGGTCACATCCTTCCCACTGAACAATATTAGAAAATTATCCTTATCTTGTCAGCCCAGTCCATAAAAACACAGCTGACTCTGTAGCATAAAACAATGCACTTGTAACGAAAATGTTAAAAATGATGGAAATAGCAAAAAGCAATTCCACTGCACCATTATTTTAAATACTCTAGCCCAGAAACTTCTGGGAATAGGTACCTGACTGATTCAGCCAGGCCTGCATTGGCTCTGAAAGACATTCCCACTAAGCTGTAAATGACTGATTTCAGATCAGCCTTTGAGCTGAAAGCAGGAAGAGAGAGAGAACCTGAATATGTGGGATGCCTGGATGGAGCAGTAGCCAAATAGTCAAGGCAGTAGCAACAATAGTTTAAATCTCTCACTAGCAGTTTAATCGTGTTGACCTCCTTCAGTTCATGTGGGTCATTTGCTTCTTATATTGCCAGATGCTCTGCCACTTCACTTTTGTCAGTCCCCTGTAAGGATTCAGGTTGAAGAGCACTGTTATTAGCTATTTAGGCTAAAAAAGCTTTCTCCCCAACCTAAATTCCCTCTTAGACAGGAATCAGGACCCTAATGAGGAGAAGTGTTGTTGTTGCTCTTTGTTTGTTCAGTTGCTCAGTTGTGTCCAGCTCTTTGAAACCCCATTATCTGCAGCACGCCAGGCTTCCTTGTCCTTCACCGTCTTCTGGAGCTTGCTCAAACTCATGTCTATTGAGTTGGTGATGCCATCCAACCATCTCATCCTCTGTCATCCCCTTCTCCTCCACCTTCAATCTTGCCCAGCATTAGGGTCTTTTCTAAAGAGTCAGTTCTTCCCATCAGGTGGCCAAAGTATTGGAGTTTCAGCTTCAGCATCCGTCCTTCCAATTAATATTCAGGACTGATTTCCTTTAGGATGGACTGGTTAGATCTCCTTGCAGTCCAAGGGACTCTCAAGAGTCTTCTCCAACACCACAGTTCAGAAGCATCAATCTTTCAGTGCTCAGCTTTCTTTATAGTCCAGCTCTAACATCCATACATGACTGCTGGAAAACCCATAGCCTTGACTAGATGGACCTTTGTTGAAAAAGTAATGTCTCTGCTTTTTAATATGCTGTCTAGATTGGTCATAGCTTTTCTTCTAAGAAGCTAGCGTCTTTTAATTTCTTGGCTGAAATTTAATTTCAGTCACCATCTGCAGTGATTTTGGAGCCCCAGAAAGTAAAAGTCTGTCACTGCTTCCATCGTTTCCCCATGAAGTGATGGGACTGGATGTCATGATCTTCGTTTTTTGAATGTTGAGTTTTAAGACAGCTTTTTCACTCTCTTTCACCTTCTTCAAGAGGCTCTTGAATTCCTCTTTGGTTTCTGCTGTTAGGCAGCTGTTTCTAAATGTTCCTGTTCAAAGTCCACTTTTAAATTTTTAATTGTTGTTTTTTGTTCCAGGGTATGGCTCTTTCATGATTTATTTATCACTCCTATTGATTGGCATCTTTTCCCTCAATTTTTTATGGTCATCAAAAGTGCTACAATGAACATCCATGTATATGATGTAATTGTGTGTATTTAAAATAGAGTGGTCTTTAAAACTGACTGCTGAAAGTAAGGAAGGGAGGCTGTATTCTGGGCAGGAATCTCAGCCATGTAGGAACAATGCTACTGTTCCCCAGAGTCACCTTTAGAGAAAAAATGAAGGTGGTAGAGTGGGGAAAAATTTAGAGGTGAGAATTTCCTTTTCCTTATATTTATTATTTATTTTAGCATTGCTTCATGTTTTAAAAGTAGAAATTTACTATAAGTTGAATTTCTCAACTAAAAATGAGCAGTATAGTGAGCTCCCCGAACTCTGGAAGGCAGAAGAAAACAGCACAGACACAATTGCTGACCCCTTGGTTTAGGCTGACTTGGTTCCAGGATGGTCCTTTCCTGGAACCAACAGAAGGGAAGGGGTTCTTTCCTGTTTCCATAGAATGAATGAGCACACACACACGCGCGCGCGCACACACACACACACACACACACACACACACACACACACATTGTGCTAACCACTATATTTGTTTCCCAAAAGGGAGAGTTTCTTCAAACTTGCTTTTGTAAAGAAGTGATGAGGGGAACCACTCATACTACTCACTCCCTTGAAAATCTCCTTTTGTTGTTCTCTTTCCTCACCCCTCTTCTCCTTCTTCCTTACACTTGCAGACCTGGCATTAAGACCTGAATGATTTCTGTGAATTTTCTTTTCAAAACATACGTTACTGTTGCTTTTCAATATATTTAGAAAGCAGAAAGTGTGATGCTTCCAGTTTGGTTTTTTCTCAGCATAGATTTGGCAACTTGTGGTCTTTTGTGGTTTCATATGCATGGTAGAATTTTTTTTTCCTATTTCTGTAAAAAGTCCCTTTGAAATTTTGATAGACACTACATTGAATCTGTAGATTTCTTTGGGTAGAATTGGCATGATAACAATATTAAGTCTTCCAATTCATGAAAGTGGAATATCTTTTTATTTGTGTTTTCTTTAAATTTTTTGGTCAATATTTTGTCATTTTCAATACACAAGTCTTTCACCTCTGGTAAGTACCCTGGAAAAAGTATTGAAGCTTCTCAAAAAGTTAAAAATGGAACTACCATCTGATCTAGAAGTCCTGTTTCTGAGTATTTATCCAAAAGAAAGGTATTAAAGAGGTATTATCACTCCCATGTTCATTGTAGCATTAGTCACAATAGCCAAGATGTGGGAACAATTTAAATGTCCATTGACTGATGAATGGATAAAGGAAATATGATGGGTAAAGGAAATGTGGTATATTTCAGTCTTACAAAAGAAGGATATTTTTCAATATGTGACAACTTGTGTGAATCTTAAGGATATTATGCTCAGTGTAATAAGTCAGTCACAGAAAGACAAATATGACATGGTTCCACTTATATGAGGTATCCAAAATAGTCAAATTCACAGACTTGAAGAATGGAAAGTGAGTACCAAGGGCTAGAGGTGGGAAAAATGTGAAGTTACTAATCATTGAGCATAAAGTTTTAGGTAAGCAAAGTGAAATAAGCTCTAGAGCTCTGCTGTACAACACTGTACCCATGGTCAACAATACATACTGTGCACTTAAAATTTATTGAGGGTAAAGGTTATCTACAGTGTTCATACCACAATAAAACAGGATTTAGAAAATTAAATGTTTCATGAAAAGAACTTAAGAGAATACTAAAGTCTGGCTAAGAAACCTTGTTTGCTACTTATAAATTATGCTGACCTGAGCAAGATGACTTGATTTTCCCAGACCCTCAGTTTTCCTACCTATAAAGTGATGAGGCAGGAATTCCCATCACACAGGGTTATTGAAAGAGCCAGATAAGATACTCTAAGAGATTATAATGATATTTATCTATTACCTAAAGCTCCTCCCATGGCTTCTGGTGCATGCTAGAAAATGGAAACATGTTTTGATGATTTTTTTTTTATCAGTGTGTGCATTAGTCAATACCAAATTGCTTTTCCTTTTGCTATGACACATTCTATTCATGCAAGAGACAAAGGAAGCCAAAGAAGATAGCAGAATTATTGATGATTTCTCCTAATTTCCTTAGGTCTGCTTTTATCTCTCTTCTTTGTTTAGGATTCTTTTACTTTTACTCAGCAGGCCAAGCAAATAAACACTTCATAAGATATTTGAATTGCTTCACATCTTTGCAATATATCCTTTCACCCTCTAGCCATTATAAAGTCCATAGCAATGACCAAAGTGGCTTACACAAAAGGAAATTGTTAATGGATAACACATGTCCATTAAGTCACCCAGAAAGAATCCTGACTTTTAAAGGCATTGTTCTCTAAGGAGGGTGGTGTATATGATTCTATTTTCTCTTGTAAACATAAAATTCTTTCTCCTACAGTGAAGCTTTCTTTATTAATTTTTTTCTGATAGACAAATACATGTTTTTTTGAAAAAAAAAAATTGAGAAATAAGAATAAAGTATAAGAAATCACTGAGGGGAGATTAGCTCAAGATGGTGGAGTAAAAGGATATGAGCTCACCCCTTCTTATGAGAACACCAAAGTCATGACTAACCACTGAATAACCACTGGCCAAAAAAAAAAAAAAGCTGAAAGCTACCAAAAAAGATACACTATATCTAAAGACAAAGTCACAACAAGAGGGGAGGCAAGACTGTGATAAAATCAAGTCCCACATCTACCAGGTGAATAAACCACAAACCAGAAAACAATTATACCACAGATGTTCTCCCAAAGGAGTGAGATTTCTGAGCCTTATATTGAGCTTTCCAGCCTGGGGATCCAGCAATAAGAGAGGTGACACCAGAGAACCTGCTTTTGAAAGCCAACAAGGTGTGATCAATGAATTTCACAAGACTGGGGGAAATGGAAACTATACTCTTTGAGGGCACACACAAGGTCTCATGTACACAAAGACCCAGGGGAAAAAGTGACCCCATAAGAGAATGTGCCAGACCTACTTGCTAATATTGGAGGGTCTCCTGCAGAGGTAGGGGCCTGCTCTGGCTCACAATGGGGTCAAAGACACTGGCAGCAGCAGTTCTGGATAGCAGCCATTGGCATGAGCCCACCTGGAGTGCACCATCATCCCTGCTCAGCAGTCTGCAGGCTCCAGTGCTGGGATGCCTCAGGTCAGACAACAGAAAGGATGGGAATGCTGCCCCACTCATCAGCAGGCAAGTGGTTTACAGTCTGCCTGAGCACAGCTCTGCCCACCAGAAGGACAAGAACCAGCCTCAATAACCACTGGGCAGGAACCAGCCCTTCCCATAAAGAAGATTGCACAAGCCTCTTAGATAGCTTTATCCACTAGAGGGCAAACAAGAAATATAGTCCAGCACCCTGTGGAACAAAAACAACAATCACAGAAATTTAGACAAAATGAGATGGCAGGAAAATATGTTCCAGATGAAAGAACAAGATAAAACCCCAGAGGAAAAACAGAGTGAAGTGGAGATAGGCAACTTTCTAGAAAAAAATAATTTAGGATAAAGAAAGTGAAGATAATCCAGGATCTCAGAAAAAGAATGGCAGAAAGGACCAAGAAGTTGCAAGAAATGTTGTAACAAAGACCTATAAGAACAAACAAACATAGGTGAACAATGCAATAACTGAAATAGAAGATATACTAGAAGGAATCAAATACAGAGCAACTGAAGCAGAAGAACAGAAAAGTGAAGTGTAAGATAGAATGAGGGAAATCACTGCTATGGAAAAAAAAAAAAGGAAAAAAGAATGAAAAGAAATGAGACCTCTAGGAAAACATTAAAGCACCAAAATTCACATTATAAGAGACTCAGAAGGAGAAGAGAGAGCAAACGTATCTGAGTAAATATTTGAAGAGATAATAGCTAAAAACTTTCCTCACATGGAAAAGGAAACAGTCACCCAAGTGTAGGAAGCACAGAGAGTCCCAAGGAGTATAAATCCAAGGAGGAACACATTGAGGCACATTAGTAATCAAATTGAAAAGAATTAAAGACAAAGAAAAAAATATTAAAGGTAATAAGAGACAAACAACAAATAACATACAAGGGAATGGCCATAAGGCTATCAGCTGATTTCTCAGCAGACATTCTGCAGACCAGAAGGGAATGGCATAATATATTTAAAGTGATGAAAGGGAAGAACCTAATAAAGAATGCCCTACCAAGCAAGGCTCTCATTCAGATTTGGCGGAGAGAGTAAAAGTTTTATAGACACACAAAAACTAATAGAGTTTGTTTTTGCAACAAATGTTAAAGGAACTTCTCTAAATGGAAAAGAAAAGGTTATAACTAGAAACAATAAAATTGTAAATGGAAAAGTGCACCAGCAAAAGCAAAATATAATAAAGGTAGAAAATTATCTGCACACAAATATAATATCAAAGCCAGAAATTTGAATTATCAACAGAGACTACTACAAGCAACTATGTGCCAATAAAATGGACAACCTGAAAGAAACAGACAAATTCTTAGAAAGATACAATCTCCCAAGACTGAACAAGGAAGTAATAGAAAATACCAGTCTCAAATATTAAAATTGAAAATGTGACTTAAAAACTCCCAACAGACAGAAGTTCTGAACTAGATGACTTCATAGGCAAATTCTATCAGACATTTAAAGAAGAGTTAACTCCTATTTTTCTAAAGATACTTCAAAAAATTTCAGAGGAAAGAACACTCCCAAGTTCATCCTATGAGGCCACCATGGCTCTGGTACCAAAACTAGAAAAAGATAACCCCAAAAGAAAAACTACATGCCAATATCAGTGACGAACATACACTCAGAAATCCTCAACAATACACTAGCAATCCAATCCAATAACACATTAAAAGAATCATACACCATAATCAAGTGGGATTTATCCCAGGAATGCAAATATATTTCAATATCCACAAATCTATCGATGTGATACACCACATCAACAAACTGGAAAATAAAAGCCACATGATCATCTCAATAGATGCAGAAACAGTTTTTGACAAAATTCAACACCCATTTATAATAAAGCTCTCCAGAAAGTGAGCATAGAGGAAGCATACCTTAACATAGGAAAGGCCATATATGACAAACCTACAGCTAACATCATCTGGAGAAGAAAACTGCAACCCACTCCAATATTTTTGCCTGGAAAATTCTATAGACAGAGGAGTTTGATGAGCTGCAGTTCATGCAACTGCAAGGAGTTGGACACAACTTAGCACACACATACATACAGCTAACATTGTACTCAATGATGAAAAGCTGAAAATATTTCCTCTAAAACCAGGAACAAGACAATGTGTCCACGCTCACCACTTTTATTTAGCATAGCTTTTGGAAGTCCTTACCATAGCAATCAGAGAAGAAGAAGAAGAAGAAGAAAAAAGGTATCCAAATTGGAAAGGAGGAAGCAAAATTGTCACTGTTTGAAGGTAACATGATACTATACACAGAAAAGCTTAAAGTTGTTCAGTCAGTTCAGTTCAGTTCAGTTGCTCAGTCATGTCTGACTCTTTGCAACCCCATGAATCACAGCACGCCAGGACTCCCTGTCCATCACCAACTCCCGGAGTTCACTCAGACTCACGCCCATTGAGTCAGTGATGCCATCTAACCATCTCATCCTCTGTCGTCCCCTTCTCCTCCTGCCCCCAATCCCTCCCAGCATCAGAGTCTTTTCCAATGAGTCAACTCTTCGCATGAGGTGGCCGAAGTATTGGAGTTTCAGCTTTAGCATCATTCCTTCCAAAGAACACTGAGGGCTGATCTCTTTTAGAATGGACGGTTGGATTTCCTTGCAGTCCAAGGGACTCTCAAGAGTCTTCTCCAACACCACAGTTCAAAAGCATCAATTCTTTGGTGCTCAGCTTTCTCCACAGTCCAACTCTTTCCATACATGACCACTGGAAAAACCATAGCCTTGACTAGACAGAACTTTGTTGGCAAAATAATGTCTCTACTTTTCCATATGCTATCTAGGTTGGTCCTAACTTTCCTTCCAAGGAGTAAGCGTCTTTTAATTTCATGACTGCAGTCACCATCTGCAGTGATTTTGGAGCCCCCAAAAATAAAGTCTGACACTGTTTCCACTGTTTCCCCATCTATCTCCCATGAAGCAATGGGACTAGATGCCATGAGCTTAGTTTTCTGAATGTTGAGCTTTAGGCCAACTTTTTTCACTCTCCTCTTTCACTTTCATCAAAAAGCTTTTTAGTTCCTCTTCACTTTCTGCCATAAGGATGGTGTCATCTGCACATCTGAGGTTCTTGATATTTCTCCCGGCAATCTTGACTCCAGCTTGTGTTTCTTTCAGTCCAACGTTTCTCATGGTGTACTCTGCATACAAGTTAAATAAGCAGGGTGACAATATACAGCCTTGATGTACTCCTTTTCCTATTTGGAACCAATCTGTTGTTCCATGTCCAGTTCTAACTGTTGCTTCCTGACCTGCATACAGGTTTCTCAAGAGGCAGATCAGGTGGTCTGGTATTCCCATCTCTTTCAGAATTTTCCACAGTTTACTGTGATCCACACAATCAAAGGCTTGGCATAGTCAATAAAGCAGAAATATATGTTTTTCTGGAACTCTCTTGCCTTTTCGATGATCCAGCAGATGTCAGCAATTTGATCACTGATTCTTCTACCAGAAAACTACTAGAGATTGTCAAAGAATTCAATAAATCTGCAGGAATCAAGATTAATACACAGAAATTGTTGCATTTCTATATACCATAACAAAATATCAGAAAGAGAAATTAAAGAAACAATTTCACTTACCATTAGATCAAAAGAATTAGTTACAGTGGAATGTAACTACCTAAGGATATAAATGAACAGTATAAAAAGGAAAAAAGATATGACACTGAAAGATGAACTCTCCAGGTCGGTAGGGGCCCAGTATGCTACTGGAGAAGAGCAGAGAAATAGCTCCAGAAATAATAAAGAGGCTGAGCCAAAGCAGAAACAAGGCCCAGCTGTGGATGTGTCTGGTTGTGAAAGCAAAGTCCAATGCTGTAAAGAACAGTATTCCACAGGAGCCTGGAATGTCAGGTCTATGAATCAAGGTAAATTGGATGTGGTCAAACAGGAGATGGCAGAATAAACGCTGACATTTTAGGAATTAGCGAACTAAAATGGACTGGAATGGGCAAATTTAATTCAGTTGACCATTATACCTACTATTACTGTGGGGAAGAATTTCTTAAAGAAATGCAGTAGCCCTCATAGTCAACAAAAGAGTCTGAAATGCATTACTTGGGTGCAATCTCAAAAATAACAGAATGGTCTCTGTTTGTTTCCAAGGCAAACATAATATTCAGTTCAGTTCAGTTCAGTAGTTCAGTTGTGTCTGACTCTTCGACACCCCATGAGTTGCAGTACGCCAGGCCTCCCTGTCCATCACCAGCTCCCGGAGTTCACCCAAACTCTTGTCCATCGAGTCAGTGATGCCATCCAGCCATCTCATGCTCTGTCGTCCCCTTCTCCTCCTGCCCTCAATCCCTCCAGTAATCCAAGTCAATGCCCCAACAACTAATGTGGAAGAAGCTGATATTAAATGGTTCTATGAAGACCTACAAGACCTTCTAGAACTAACATGAAAAAAAAAATATATTCTTTTCATTGTAGGGGGCTGAAATGCAAAAGCAGGAAGTCAAGAGAAACCTGGAGTAACAGGAAGGTTTGGCCTTGGGTACAAAATTAAGCAGGGCAAAGGCTAACAGAGTTTTGCCAAGAGAATGCACTGGTCATAGCAAACACCCTTGTCCAACAACACAAGAGACAACTCTACACATGGACATCACCAGATGGTCAATACAGAAATCAGACTGATTATATTTTTTGCACTGAAAGATAGAGAAGCTCTATACAGTCAGCAAAACCAAGATCGGAAGCTGACTGTGGCTCAGATCATGATTCCTTATTGCCAAATTCAGACTGAAATTGAAGAAAGTATGGAAAACCATTATGCCTTTCAGGTAAGACCTTAATCAAATCGCTTATGATTATGCAGTGGAAACGACAAATGGATTCAAGGGATTAGATCTGATAGAGTGTCTGAAGAACTATGGATGGAGGTTCGTGACATTGTACAGGAGGTGGTGATCAACACCATCCCAAATGGAAAAAAAATGTAAGAAAGCAAAATGGTTGTCTGAGGAGGCCTTACAAACTACTGAGAAAAGGAGGGAAGCAAAAGGCAAAGGAGAAAAGGAAAGATATACCCATCTGAATGCAAAGTTCCAAAGAATAACAAAGATAGATAAGAAAGCCTTCCTCCGTGAGCAATGCAAAGAAATAGAGGAAAACAATAGAATGGGAAAGACTAGAGATCTCTTCAAGAAAATTGGAGATACCAAGGGAATATTTCATGCAAAGATGGGTTCAATAAAGAACAGAAATGGTATGGATCTAACAGAAGCAGAAAACATTAAGAAGAGGTGGCAAAAATACACAGAAAAACTGTTTAAAAAAGACTTTAATGACCCAGATAACGACAATGATGTGATCACTCACCTAGAGCGAGACATCCTGGAATGCGAAGTCAAGTGGGCCTCAGGAAATATCACTACCAATGAAACTAGTGGAGGTGATGGAATTTCAGCTGAGTTATAAGACTAAAAGATGATGCTGTGAAAGTGCTGCACTCAATATGCCAGCCAATTTGGAAAACTCAGCAGTGGCCACAAGACAGGAAAAGGTCAGTTTTCATTCCAATTCTAAAGAAAGGCAATGTCAAAGATTGATCAAATTATTGCACAATTGCACTCATTTCATATGCTAACAAAGTAACACTCAAAATTCCCCAAGCCAGGTTTCAACAGTACATGAGCTGAAAACTTTCAGATGTTCAAGCTGGATTTAGAAAAGGCAGAGGAATCAGAAATCAAATTGCCCACACTGCTGAATCATAGGCAAAGCAATAGAATTCCAGTAAGATGTCTATTTCTGCTTCATTGACTATGCTAAAGCCTTTGAATGTGTGGATCACAGTAAACTGGAAAATTCTTAAAGAGATGGGAATACAGGCCACCCTACCTGCCTCCTGAAAAATCTGTATGCAGGACAAGAAGCAACAGTGAGAACTGGACATGGAACAATGGACTGTTTTCAAATTGGGAAAGGAATGTTGTCACCTTGCTTTTTTAACTTAAATGCAGAGTACATCAAGTGAAATGCCAGGCTGGATGAAGCACAAGCTGGAATCAAGACTGCATGGAAAACTATCAGTAACCTCGGATATGCAGATGACACCATTCTTGTGACAGAAAGTGAAGAGGAACTAAAGAGCCTCTTGATGAAGGTTAAAGAGGAGAGTGAAAAAGCTGGTTTAGTACTCAACATTCAAAAAACTAAGATCATGGCATCTGGTCCCATCACTTCATGGCAGATACTGGGGAAATAATGGAAACAGAGACAGACTTAATTTTCTTGGGCTCCAAAATCACTGCAGATGGTGACTGCAGCCATGTAATTAAAAGATGCTTGGTCCTTGGAAGAAAAGCTATGACAAACCTAGGAAGTCTGTCAAGAAGGAGAGACATTACTTTGCCAACAAACTTCTGTCTAGTCAGTGCTATGGTTTTTCCAGTAGTCATGTATGGATGTGAAAGTTGGACCATAAAGAAGGCTGAGTGCTGAAAAATTGATAATTTTGAACTGCGGTGTTGAAAGGGACTCTTGAGAGTCCCTTGAACTGCAAAGAGATCCAACCAGTCAATCCTAAAAGAAATCAGTCCTGAATATTCATTGGAAGGACTGATGCTGAAGCTGAAACTCCAATACTCTGGCCACCTGATGCAAAGAACTGACTCATTGGAAAAGATCCTGATGCTGGGAAAGATTGAAGGCAGGAGGAGAAAGGGATGACAGAGGATGAGATGGTTGGATGGCATCACCAACTCAATGGACATGAGTTTGAGCAAACTCTGGGAGATGACAGAGGGCAGGAAAGCCTGGTGTGCTGCAGTCCATAGTGTCTCAAAGACTCAGACACGACTAAGCAGCTGAATCACAACACCAAAGGGTACAAAAGACCTTTAATCCAAAAACTGTAAGTAGGTGATGTGAGATATTGAAGACACAAAAGGTAGAAAGAGAGACGATATATTTGATCAGAAGAATCAATATTATCAAAATGATTATACTACCCAAGGCAATCTACAGATTCACTGAAATCCTTACCAAATTAGCAATGGAATTTTTCAAGAACTAGAAAAAATTTTGCTATTTGTGTGGAAGACCTCAAATAGCCAAAGTAAATTTGAGAAAGAAAAGCAGAGCTGGAGGAATCAGGCTTCCTGACTTTAGACTCTACTACAAAGCTATGGTAGTCAAAACAGGATGGCACTGGGACAAAAACAGAAAAATATATCCATGGAACAGAATAGAAAGTCCAAAGATAAATCTATGCATCTGTGGTCAACTAATCTATGACAAAGTAGGTAGGAATATACAATGGAGGAAAGACAATCTCTTCAATAAATGGTGTGGAGAAAATTGGATAGCTATAATACATCTAAAAAATGAAATTAGAACACTAACACCAAACATATTAAGGAGCTGAATGTAAGACTGGATACTGCAAAACTTTTAAAAGAAAACATAGGCTGAAAACGCTCTGACTTCAATTGCAATTTCCTTTTTGATTTGTCTCCCAGAGTAATGGAAATAAAAGCAAAAATAAACAAATAGAGCATAATTAACCTCAAAAGCTTTTGTATAAACAACCATAAGGAAAACAAAAGACAACCCGCAGAGAGGGAGACAATATTTGCAAATGATGCAACCGATAAAGGATTATTCTCCAAAATTTGCAAACAACAAATGCAGCTCAATATCATCAAAACAAACAACTCAATCAAAAATTGGGCAGATGATCTAAATAGACATTTGTCCAAAGAAGATATATGGATAGTCAAGAGGCACATGAAAATATGTTCAACATCACTAATTGTGGTTGTTATTTAGTTGCTAAATCATGTCTTACTATTTGTGTCATTAATTATTAGAGAAATGTAAATGAAACTACAGTGAGATATCATTTCATGCCAGTCAGAATGGTCATCATCAAAAATCTACAAACAATGAATACTGGAGAGAGTTTGGCATAAAGGTTCCTATACTGTTGGTGGAACTGTAAATTGGTATAGCCACTATGGAGAACAATATCCCTTAAACTGAAAGCAGAGCTACCATATGATACAGCCATCAAACTGCTGGGCATATATCCAAAGAAGCACTTGGTTTGAAAGAATACATGCACCCCAATATTCATTGTAACACTGTTTACAATAGCCAAAACATGATAAACTAAATGTTCACCAGTGGATGGATAAAGAAGACCTGATACAAATATATAATGGAATATTATTCAGCCACCAAAAAATGAAATAACACTATTTGCAGCAACATGGATGGACCTGGCAATTATCATATTAAGTGAATTAAGTTAGAGAAAGACAAATTTCATATAACATCACTTATAGGCAGAATCTTTAAAAATGATACAAATGAACTTAATTACAAAATGGAGGCAGACTCAGACTTGGAGAATGAACTTATGGTTAGCAGGCAGGAAGAGTGAGAGGGAGGGATAGATTGGGAATTTGGGATGGATATGTACACACTGCTGTATTTAAAATGTATAATCAACCAGGACCTAATGCATAGCACAGGGAACTCTGCCCAGTATTTTGTAACAACTTAAATGGGAAAAGAATTTGAAAAAGAATACATATATGTATACGTAATACTGAATCATTTTGCTGAACATCTAAAATTAACACAACATTGTTAATCAACTATGCATGCTAAGTTGCTTCAGTTGTGTCCAACACTTTGCAACACTATGGTCTGTAGCCCACCAGGCTCTTCTGTTCATGAGATGCTCCAGGCAAGAAAACTGGAATGGGTTGCCATTTCCTTCTCCAGGGGTTTTCCAGACCCAGGGATCAAACCCTGGTCTCTTGCATTGCAGGTAGATTCTTTATGTCTGAGCCAACAGGAAAGTTCCTCAATGAAGATATGCCTTTCTAAATTACTTTTAATACATATTTCTAATGGGCCTTAAAAAAAAGAGGATACCAGGTCACAAAAGACCTTGTAAGTTATCAAATTTAATGTAAGAACAGAGTGGACCAGTAAATTATTTAAATCATGAACGTGACATGGTCTGACTCGAATTTTAGGTAGTTGTATTGGGTATGGTTCAGTAGCAGACAACTGAACAATTCCTTTCCAGTTTCACCAGAAAGGGATTTATTACAGGGTACTAAGCAAATTGGGCTTTCCAGGTGGTGCTGGTGGCAAAAAATCCGCCTGCCAATGAAGGAGACATAAGAGATGTGGGTTCAATCCCTAGGTTGGGAAGATCCCCTGGAGGAGGAAATGGCAACCTACTCCAGCATCTTTGCCTGGAAAATTCCATGGACAGATGAGCCTGGCAGGCTTTAGTCCATGGGATTATAAAGAGTTGGACAAGACTGAAATGAATTAATAGTTCAACTGTCACATGCATACATGACTACTGGGAAAACCATAGCCTTGACTAGATGGACCTTTGTTGGCAAAGTAATGTCTTCGCTTTTTAATATGTGTCTAGGTTGTTCATAACTTTTCTGAGTTGGACTATAAAGAAAGCTGAGCACTGAAGAACTGGTGCTTTTGAACTGTGGTTCAAACTTCTCTCTCAAGAGAAGACTCTTGAGAGTCCCTTGGACTGCCAGGAGGTCAAACCAGTCCATCCTAAAGCAAATCAATTCTGAACATTCATTGGAAGGACTGATGTGGAAGCTGGAACTCCAATACTTTGGCCACCTGATATGAAGAACTAACTCATTAGAAAAGATCCTGATGCTGGGAAAGATTGAAGGTGGGAGGAGAAGGGGACAACAGAGGGTGAGATTGTTGGATGGCATCACCTACTCAATGGACATGATTTTGAGTAAGCTCTGGGAGTTGGTGATGGACAAGGAAGGCCTGGCGTGCTGCAGTCCATGGGGTTGCAAAGAGTCAGACATGACTGAGCGACTGCACTGAACTGAAGTGACTTAGCAAGCAACTTACAGACTTGGTGGAAGGACTGGCAAAGCTGACTCTAGTCTGAGCTTTCTAAAACAACAATTGCACAATTCACATTCGCAAGCTGGGTGGCCAAAGAATTGCTGTTTGCTGCTACCACTCCTATTCAATAATCACACTGCCTTGTCCACTCTCAGGAAAACTGCTGAATCAGGAGCTATGGCTGCTCTGTGGGTTGGACTTGGCAACCAGGAAGTTAGGGACCAGTTGGTCATCCAAGTAAGTTTTCCCTAAGTTGGCTGCACATCAGCATCACCTTTACAAAGCCACTGATGCTGGGTTTGCACCCCCAGAGACTGTATTTACTTGCCCTCGAGCAGAGCCCAGTCATGGTATTAAAAGTTAAACAAAAAACCCCTCCAGATGATTTTGGCACAGAGCACAGGTTAAGAACCATGTAGAAGGATCTCAGGGTCTCTAGGAAAAGTGCTGCAGGATAAGCAATTTGCTTCCTTGCCAGTGCTTTCAGGAGAACTGAGTGACTGCCACCTCATCATACTTACTTCTCTCTTTTACCCTGGAAGATAATTTTGCTTGGTAATTCAGTATGGAAAACCCAAACTGAAGGTACCTTGGGAAATATAGTCCTTAAGGATACTAGTCTCTGTTCATGTTGGCAGGACAGGAGGGAGTGGTGTTAAGGGAGCCAGCCTGTAGTATTTTCCACTCTAATTTGTGAATTGATAGTTAATGAAGAGGTCTGACCTAAGATTACAGGGACATGGTGGAAGATCCTATTCAGAGAATTGAAGAAATAGAACAATGTGGACTTGGATATTTCACTTGCATGGGTTAGTGAAAGGGGAAGACGAAGACAGCTAGCATGTTGGCTTGGGTTGAATGACTGCGTCATGGGAAGGACAGATTTGCGTTGGTGGAGAGCAATGGGTTAAGTTTAATCATGCTCGGTTTGAGATGTTTTTAGATTACTCAGATGACGATGTCCAGAATATAGTTGGATAGCCAAACCTGGACCTCAGGAAAGAGCTGAACAAGAGGTAGAGATGTAGGCATATTTGATATTTAGATTTTAACGAATACTTGGGATGGATGAGGTCACCTCAGGATAAGATCTGGCACAAAATAATGAGATACCGATATTCAAAATGAAAAGGAACCTACATAAGAGGGTGAAAAACTAGCCAAGTATGATTTCATAGACACCAAGAGAAAAAAGATATTTCTCCAAAGAAGATAAACAAATGGCTCAGAAGCAAATAAAATAGATGCCCAATGTCATTATTCATTAGGAAAATGCAAACTCAAGCTAGAATGAGATACCATTTCACACCAACTAAAATGGCTATAATTAAAAATTATAGACAACACCAAACATTGTCAAGGATGTGGGGAAATTGGAACCCTTTTACATTGCTGGTGTAGATACTCTGGCAAACTGCTTGACATTTCCTCAGAAAGTTACTGCCGGGAGCCAGAGTGAGGAATTCCACCTGTGACAAGGTCATGTGGCAAGAGCTCTGATGGCAAGGCTAATCAGACCTCAGGTTTTCCCCCTGGAATTTCCTGAGCATCCACGCCCCCCCCCCCAAAAAAAAAAGAATCTGCCTGCTTTTCCACTCTTCTAATATTCTCTGGAAAAAGTTAACTCAGGGCTTTAGTCTTCTGCATTTGAAAGGGATGTTTCAGTTAAACCCCCTCTGATTGCTCTCTAGCTTGCCTAACAGGTTCCCCAGGCCTCTTACAGCTTGTGAATTGCTTACAGCCCCCCAATCGCGAGAGGCACAAAGCTTAAAAGCATCTTAAAGATACAAAGCATTTTCTAAAGAGTTAAAAATCATATGGGTTTTCACTGTTGAGTCAATGACTGTTGCCAGGCCTCCATATTCTTCATCTTTTAACACCTGAAGGATATTTATCAATGTAATTGGGATATAGAAAAAGGAGTATAGTAGTTTTGATGTTAGCAGCACTAGACTTTTGAGTTAATTTCTTTTGTTATAAATCACTGTTCACTTGTTATAAACTGCTGTATCTTTGCTCTGTAAGAATGTAACTATTTAGTGCTTTCTGAGAATGGCACCAGACTTTGAGAAGATCAACACAAATAAGTCTTCTGGTTGATAAGCCCTTATCAGAAAAAAGGCTGTAAAATGTTAATTTGGCCCTTGTTAGCCAGAAGATGATGCAAATCACCTAAGATTTGTGTATACAATTAGGTATGCAGAGAGAAAAGCCTGGTTTTGATAAGAGTCTGGACTGCTAACACCGCATAACTTTGTGTTACCGACTGATCTCCATGTTTTATCAAAAGTATAAAAGGCCTTCTGAACAATAGGGGCCAGAGCCAGTCGCTGGACTGGTTTCCCCCGTGTCTCTCTCTCTCCTTTTCTCCCTTTCCCTCCCTCTGCTCTTTACTTTAATTTCAGGCTGAATTCCCATCTGGGGCACGGAGGTTTGCCAAGTCTACTTACTTGCCCTGGCTGCTAAGACCCACGCAAAAGGGAGCCTAAGGCCAGGCACCCTTAGATATTCTAGTGAGCGCCGGTGGCCCAACGTAGATGATGCAAATTCCTTGTCTGGAATTTTATTGGTCTTCCGCGTAATCCAAGTTATTCAGCCCTCTTCCTCCACTTAATTTTCCTACTACACTGTTGTTTCTTAATCTAATCTTATATCAATTAATAAATAAATTTTTCTCATGCCAACACTGCCCACGCTTCAAATTCCCTGGATCCACCGGGGCTGGACCCCGGCAAGCTACATATCCAGTGACCATGTAACTCAACAATTTCACTTCTTGGTATATACTCAAAAAATTTGCACATGAAAGTTTATAGTAGCCAAAAAATGGAATCAATCTAAATGCACATTAATTAATTAATTAATCATGACACATATGCCACATCTTCATGTGATGTTATTCAACCACAAAAATTCATGAAGCTCTGATACATGCTACAATATAGACGAACCTTCAAAATGTGCTAAGTGAAAGAAGCCAAATACGAAAAGCCACAGGTTATATGATTTCATTATATGAAATGAACAGAATAGGCAAATCTGGGAGTCAGAAAGTAGATTCATGTTTGGCGGAGTAGGAGAAAATATGGAGTGAACGTTACTGGGTACAAGGTCTCTTTTGGGAGGTGATAAAATATTCTGAAATTAGATCATGGTGATCAATGCACAACTTTGTAAATATACTAAAACCCATTGATTTATCTTCTTTAAAAGGGTAAACTTTATGGCATGTGAATTACATCTTAATAAAGCTACTATATATATGTATACATACATGTATACTTATGTATGCAAGGAGATCCAACCAATCCATTCTGATCAGCCCTGGGATTTCCTTGGAAGGAATGATGCTAAAGCTGAAACTCCAGTATTTTGACCACCTCATGCGAAGGGTTGACTCATTGGAAAAGACTCTGATGCTGGGAGGGATTGGGGGCAGGAGGAGAAGGGGATGACCCAGGATGAGATGGTTGGATGGCATTACTGACTCGATGGACGTGAGTCAGTGAACTCCAGGAGTTGGTGATGGACAGGGAGGCCTGGCGTGCTGCAATTCATGGGGTCGCAAAGAGTCGGACACGACTGAGCGACTGAACTAAACTGAACTGATATATAAAACCTCAGGGGAAGAAAGCATTCAAAGGAAAATATCTAGAAGTCAAAATGTCAATTGATGCCAAAATGTCAAGCTTCTATTGCAGCAAGTAACATTGGCAGGAATAGTTTCAATTGTCTCATGAGGATGCAAATCATATTGAGGAGTACATGGGAGGTGAGAAAGTACAGACAATCTTAGACAACACTTTCAAGAAATTTGATCGGAAAAAAAGAGAAATGGGTTAACAACTGGAGAGGATATGAAGAAGAAGAATGGATTTGACTTTGAATATGGTTTTGTTTGCATCTGGGCAAGAGAGAGACTCATATGCAATTCAGGGCTTATGGAGAAGGTCCAAAAGAGTAGGACACAGTAGAGAGAGGAAAATACATAGACTGCAATTCCTGAGAAATCAGGCAGTGTGATAGAGAAGGGTAGAGAATGTTTGAAAAAACTAGTTTGAAAAAAAGGAAAGAGATGACTAAGAAATAAGTCTACTGAGCAGCTCTAAGGGTCTTTGAAGGGCTTGAATTTATGGTAGTATTAATTCACTCACAGTTTATTGAACACTTATACTGGTCCCAGTACAGCATACCAAGTCATAGGATTTTTCATTTTTTGATGACAATCTAGGGCTGGGGTTTTGTTCAGTGAGGGCAGTGGAGGCAGAGAGGGGTAAAAGAATTGCACACATTGGCAGGAGAATGTCTAAAGTGAAAGACTACATTGTTTAGGGAGGGAAGTGAGTTTAGAAATGAGTTAACAAAGAAGATATTTCAGGAAGGAAGTCACTAGAGATCTTGCTAAGGTCAAATAATAACAAACAGGACTGTGATTTATTGCCTGCTTCCTCAGTATCATCATGTATCATGCTAAATGTTATGGTTTATATTATCTTCTCAACAACAACTGTTATTTCCAAAAGAAAAAACAAAGACTTAGAGAGCTTAAAAAACTTGCTCATGTTCATACATCTTATACATAGTAGAACTGCTCTTAAGCCCAGAGTGTCTGTTCCAGAGCTCTTGCTGTAACCATTGGGCTGCTTTGCAGCTACAGGTGTTAGGTAAATAGCTGAGTGGAAGAATCACTGTCAACTACAAACTGGCACGTGCCATGGGCACTTACTATCTACTGCAAGGATTAAATCATGTGCTGCTGCAGCTACTGATTTTCAACAACTGCTGAAGGAGCAGAAATGAGGCACTCTGTGCTCAGGGAAAAACTGGCAGGACAGTTCTTCATATAGTTAGAAATTTTCAGGAGCCATTTTATGAGCCCAATTCTTGTATCTCCTCTGATCTAGAAAAGATCTAAAATCCTTCATGGTGACAACTGTTACTCATGACTAACAAAAACATCACGAGACTAGTAGAAGCCTTCTGGAAAAATATGTGTTTTATTGCTTGTATGCCTCCGGAGAAATCTGCATGCATGTCAAGAAGCAACAGTTAGAACTGGACATGGAACAACAGACTGGTTCCAAATTGGGAAAGGCTGTATATTGTCACCCTGTTTATTTAACTTATATGCAGATTAAATCATACAAAATGCCGGCTTGGGTGAAGCACAAGTGGCAACCAAGATTGCC
This sequence comes from Capra hircus, assembly GCF_001704415.2. NCBI lineage: Eukaryota > Metazoa > Chordata > Mammalia > Artiodactyla > Bovidae > Capra > Capra hircus. The sequence continues at coordinate 83,390,884 of NC_030819.1, read as the reverse complement.
GGGAGAAATATCAATAACCTCAGATATGCAGATGATACCACCCTTATGGCAGAAGGCAAAGAACTAAAGAGCCTCTTGATGAAAATGAAAGAGGAGAGTTTAAAAGCTGGCTTAAAGCTCAACATTCAGAAAACTAAGATCATGACATCTGGTCCCATCACTTCATGGCAGATAGACAGGGAAACCCTGGAAACAGTGAGAGAGTTTATTTTCTTGGGCTCCCAAATCACTGCAGATGGTGACTGCAGGCATGAAATTAAAAGATCATTGCTCCTTGGAAGAAAAGCTATGACCAACGTAGATAGCATATTAAAAAGCAGAGACATTACTTTGCTGACAAAGGTCCATCTAGTCAAGGCTATGGTTTTTCCAGTAGTCATGTATGGATGTGAGAGTTGGACTATAAAGAAAGCTGAGCGCTGAAGAATTGATGATTTTGAACTGTGGTGTTGGAGAAGACTGTTGAGAGTTCCTTGGACTACGAGGAGATCTAACCAGTCCATCCTAAAGGAAATCAGTCCTGAATATTCACTGGAAGGACTGATGCTGAAGGTGAAACTCTAACCCTTTGGCCACCTGATGTGAAGAAGTGATTCATTGGAAAAGACCCTGATGCTGGGAAAGACTGAAGGCAGGAGGAGAACGGGACGACAGAGGATGAGATGGTTATATATAGTTATATATATATAAAGATGGTTGTATATATTAGATGGCGTCACCAACCTGATGGACATGAATTTGAGCAAGCTCCTGGAGTCAGAGATGGACAGGGAAGCCTGGCATGCTGCAGAGTTGGACATGACAGCAGCTAAACTGAACTGGACTGGTTTCTTGTATTCTCCCTTCCCCGAAATCACATATATACTGACCTTCTCCCTTGCCTCTTTTGGAGCAGTTTCTCAGAGTTATCTGAGCTGCTATCTCGTAGGCTGCAATCCTCATTTTGCCCCAAATGAAACTTAACTTGCAACTCTCATGTTGTGTATTCTTTTAAGTTGATGGTTGGAAGATTAGGAGTTTTGGTTATTAGATTGTGATGTTTAAGTATAGAAAATCAGACATGAAAACTTCAAGTGATGACAGAATTAGAATGATGGGGAAGGTCATTGAAATTATAAAAATAAGGAGATGTCTGAGGATAGTTTTGGATATATTGTTCACCTATATGCTCAACTTTCTGTTAATGCTGGCAGAACTTGGAGTGGAGAGGAAGACCCAGTATTAGGTTATGAGGTTTATAAGTAGGTAAAGGACAAAGAAAAGGAAGCTGGTGGAAGACAGTGATGCTATGAGGATAAACAGGATACAAGATGGTTGGTGAGAAGTGGTTTGGAAATGGTAGTGGGAATCATATTCTGGTGCTGAGATTTGTGAAATGTGAGGAATTTAACAGACGCCACCGGAGGGAACAGAAGAAGTGTTCCAAGAGTAGAGCTAGGGCTTGGTTTAGGGTGGTGGGCCCTGGCTTTTTAAATTTGTGTTCCTCTGAAAGCCATTTGAGAATTTGATGAAAGCCACAGACTTGTTCCTAGGAAACTGCATGTAAACACACATATACATAAGAAGTGCATGCAATGTAGTCTATTGAATGGAAAATTGATTTCTTTTCAGAGACAGAATGTAAAATCAATCTCTACAAATCATTGCATCTTTCAGTCTTGCTTTCTCATAGCAACAAAAAATGGTCATTTCCTAAAAAGTTAACATAATTGTAACTTGTGCAGATTTTAAAAGTAAATTTTAATATGCTTTTAAGCTTAATGAGAAAGTGAAGATTTACTCACAAAAGAGAAAGAAAGGAAGAAAGAGAGAGGATAGGAGGAATCAAGCTAGGTGCAGATATTTGTAAACATAAAAAGAAGAAAGAAAAGGAAAAGAAATAAGGTAGGAAAAAAGAAAGAAAGAAAGAAACTAAGTTTTTTTAAGGGTTACTTCTATTTAGGTGACCTTAAAAATCAGGCATGAATTTATTGTAATTTTCTTGCCACAGACAGCATCTGTGTCATAGTTCTTCTTAAAGGGAGCCTCTTTGATTTGAAGACAAAGGAAATGATGTTACATGAATTCAGCTGCTCAGCTTGGAAACCTGATCTCTGAAATTCCCCATACAAGTCCCCTCTTATCTGAGGGTGAACTGAGAGAGGGTTGGTTACACTTCTTACACTTGCCTTTGAAGTCAGGGTGTTCCATAATTCTTGGCATCAAAATAAAGATAAATGTTTAAGTAATCACTGGCTTTTTTTTACATCAAAAGCACACTACATTTCCCCCTTTTTTTCTTCCTTTCATTTCTCCTTTCCTTTCTTTTTTCTTTCTTTCTTTCATTTCCAGGTATCTGCAGCTTTCTGCTTGCAGAGACATTAAATCTTGGTCACTCTTAATTCTAGACTGTGGAAATAGCTTATTAACATTACATTTATATAGTTCTTTACCTTCAATCTTCCCTTCAGAAGTGAGCAACTTGACCCAAACGCACATATTCTTGCAGTAGCCTCACTGACAGTGGTGAAAGACCGCTGAGTAAAAAGATGAGTAAAAAGATGTATCACAGTAATGTGGCCAAACATAGCTTCCAAATAAGGCAAATCACGAATGGACTCTGTTTTGAAAAACTATTAGAGTTGTCTAGTCTTTTTGCTCTCTCTCAGAAACAAAACAAAAAACCTCCCAAACCCCTGATCCTCCAAAGTGACCCCCAAACAAAAAAGGACAAAACAAAGCTCCCAAAACAAATAGTGACATATCTTGCCGGAGGTTAATCAAATGCTTCCAGATTTGCCCAATGGAAGATCAGAAAACTCTGGTATAAAAGTTAAAATGTTCGTGTGTTTCTTCCATTTCTTGACTAAATCCTCAGGAAAAAACGGTCAATCATGCTCAGTTTCTGATGAATTTAATGATTTTCTCAGTGGAAAATAAGATTTGATGCCAATATATACCAGTAGGGATAGCAGTGAGTCACATGGACATATGGAGCTTCTTTCTTTACTAAGCTATCAAAAATATCAAGCACACTGCAGGCTCGTCTTTTTCACTTGTTCTCTTTGCCTAGAACATTCTCTTGCAGACATCTGTATGGATCAATCACAACCTCCCTCAGCTCTCTGCTCAAATGTCATCTTCTTGGGGAGGGCCCCCAGTCTCCTTTTAAATGGCAGGGAACCCTCCCCCAGCACCTACCATCCCATCACCACACTATATTCTCCACAGCTCTTACCACCATAGGACATAATTTGTGTGTGTGTGTGTTCAGTGACTTAGTCATGGCTGACTCTTGGTGACCCCATGGACTATAGCCCAGCAGGCTCCTCTCTCCATGGAATTTTCCACACAAGAATACTGAGTGGGCTGCCATTTCCTCCTCCAGGAAATCTTCCCATCTCAGAGATCGAGCTTGTGTCTCCTGTATTGGCAAGCAGATTCTTTGCTACTTGCCACCTGGAAAGCACGAGGGTGTTTTTTAACTGTCTTGCATGAGTACTCTTGCCCCACAAGGCGTAGGCTGTGGTGGTTCTGTTCTCTCTCCTCCAGCACCTACAAGAGTGTTAGTGACTGACAATGTAAATTTGTGGGAAAAATACTCCGTCTGCTCCAAGTACAGAATTTTGTCTGAGGACCTCCAGAAAGGAGGGCTCTGTTTTTTCCGTTACTGCTGCTCGTTCCTCAGCACGGCTTGAGGCTCCTCACACACACTGCTGGCCTCTCCATCGTTGCCCTGTGAGCCCCGGGCTTCTCCCCATGCTGCCTCACCACAGGAATAAATACAATCTATTTATTTCCTTCCCCGAGGCTATACTAGCATGCTTTGCTAAATATGTGAGGCTTTAATAAGAGGATTACCGAGGAGAAAAAAGAAAACCTGGAAGTCAGCTAATTTGTCATTAGCTGTCGTGGGGAAGGGGGCTTGCTGACTTCTTCCCTTGGTTGTTGCCACCCTTACAGACTGACACAATCTGCGCTCTGTTCTTAGGCCACAGCCTCTTTCCCCACTTCCTCCCTTTTCTGAGCCCCAGCTACCCTAAGAATCCCACCCAATGTAAACAGAGGAGTAACTCCTTTGTTTGGCTGGGCGGGCGGCAATCTAACACACCCTCACCTTAACAGAAACGAGTCACTGCCGTGATCCACACTCTCCTTGAGGTTGAGCACAAATCGCACAGCACGCCAGGATCATGAAGCAGTATACATCGCCACACGTGTGCACATTTGTGGATGAAACCGATTCTGGATGTGGGAGTCGCATCCGTTTTTTCATATGTTCTCTTAATGGGAGGAAGCTTTTTTGTAAAGGCCACACAGACACCATTCTTTACCACCTCTGCTTTCAGATCCCACAGGAGCTGTTCCTCTTTCATATCATCAGATACAAAGCGGCCCACTCAGGTTCAGCCCCAACGCAGCCCTAACCAGATCACTCCAGGGGCCAGGGAGCTGTCCTTGCTAGTCATCTGATAAAGTGACAGAAACTGGTCTTTACTGCTCAGAATGAGATCAAAAGGATCACATGTGACCTGGATAAGAAAAGAAATAGCCTGGCTCTGTGTTTAGTGTGCAATGGGGTTGTCTTCCTCAGTGGGTGGGTGGGAAAATTCTCTACACAGGAAAGAAAGTGACTGGGGTATAGAGTGAATAGGCTGACTCTGTAGAGATTATCCAGTTCTCTGTTCTGGACACACAGAAACTGTGCTTCCCAGGCCCATTGCTTTTAGGGAGGGACACCCGAGTAGTTCTGATCAAGGAATCACTCCCAGACCAAAGCCAGATAAAAAATGTGTAAAGATTCCTTGTGCTATGGCATCTCCTTCACTGGGAATTGAAGAAAGTGTGAACTTCAGGTCATATATCACCACTATGGTTGAGTTCCTATCAGACTTGCCCTCCACAGCTAGAGGGCAGAACCCTCCTTCCCCAGGAATCAATTTTGGCTGAAAGCTTTGAGATAGAAATAAATCTTAACTGTACTAAAAATGAAGCAATCAAGTCAACAAATTCTTATTGCCAAAAAAGCACTTCCTAATATCATTTTATTATTTACTTGTAATTATGGTACAAACTGGGGCTTTCCAGGTAGCACTAGTGGTAAAGAAACTGTCTGCCTATGCAGGAGATTTAAGAGACAGGCATTCCATCCCTGGGTGGGAAAGATCCCCTGAGGGTATGGCAACCCACTCCAGTATTCTTGCCTGGAGAGTCCTATGGACAGAGGAGCCTGGTGGGCTACAGTCCATAGCGTGTTGAGGTCCTTTAATGGACCAGAACCTGGTAGTCTGGAGTCCATGATAAGAAAAGTAAAGGAGAGAAAGAGGCTGATATTCCTTGGTTTACACAGAAAGCCAGTAAAGCCCCTGCACGGGGCTTGCTCTGTTCACAAAGGCCTCAGGCACCCTCTCGATGCAGTGAAGATGCAGAGCACCTTCTCGAGAGGGTCTTAGAAGCCTGGACAGTAAAGTGAACTCAGAGAGGCTCTGCGCTCCAGGGGATCAGTCTGAAAAAGAGAGGGAGAGAGAGAGAGAGAGAGAGAGAGAGAGAGAGAGAGAGAGAGAGAGAGAGAGAGAAAGACATGGGGACCAGAGCTCTGATGGAGAAAAGGTGTTTTATTCAACATTGCGTAGGTATTTATACTGTCTTACAAGATAGCTATTTTCAGCAGAGATAAAATCAAAACTTACAAGTTCTCAAGAAAACATGAGATCATCCATATGAAAGAGAGAGTTGTAAATAACCACTTTTACCATATGGTTCATAAAAAGGAAGAGGGTACTTATCACCTACAGAAATGCCTGGATTCCTCAGTCCCGGGAGAGGCTTGCCTCTCCTCTTAATTCCTGAATATTCAGGAATTAATAAGGAACAGAGAATTCCTGACAGATCCAAAACAGCCCACAGGAAGCCTCCTGTTAAGTGCTTCCTGACAATAGGGTTGCAAAGAGCTGGACACAACTGAAGTGACTTACACACCTGCATGCGTGCACACACATACACACACACACACACACACACACACACACTCTCTCTCTCTCTCTCACAGTACAAATTAACCTCAAGGACTTTAGTATTCCATAAACAAAATGATTAAAATTTTTCTACCTCATTACAGTTTTCCCTTCATCATACATTTCCATTTTCTGGAATTTACCAAAAGTCTCTGCATCAAAAACAGCCACAGTTATGTATCTGTTTTCTCTTTTGTCTTCCAGTACAAGAAGCACCTTGGCTTAGTGCAGAATTGAATGTAGTGAGAAATAATATCAAAGGCACAGACAAGATTGCAGTAACTGTAGGAATAGATGACCTTACTTGGACTGGAGTGATGGCTGTGAATATGGAGAGAAGTGGGTGGGTAGGAGAGATTTTTAAGAATTTCAACACATAGGTATTGAAAAGTGAATATATATGGGGTGAAGAGTGAAAGATATTGAGGAGTCCAGGATGGACCTTGATTCCCGGCTTGACAAGGTTTTGGCCCTGTTCCAGTGTTTCCAATCCAAGTATTCTTATATGTAATCTAAGGCCTATGAACTTAAGAGAAAACTTGCTAGCTTTGTGTTTTCATTCATACAAAATATCTTTATGTTCTTTCCTTTTGTACAATGGTTTAATTGGGTATAGAATTATAGATCAACAGAGACGTTCCTTTATAACTTTGAACATATTATTTATTGTTTTCTGGAATTTGTTTACTAGTAAAAAGTTTTCTGTTGGTTTAATAATTGTTTCTTTTTTAAATTAGAAATACAGTTGATATATACATACATGTTATTTTCATATATATATAACATATATATGTTAACATATATGGTAGATATATATGTTAGTTTCAGTGTACTCAGTAATGATTTAGCATTTGCATATGTTATAACATGATAACCATGATAAGTCTGGTAACCATCTATATCCATACAAAGTTATTACAATATTATTCACAACATTTCTTCTGCTGTAGATTATATACCTGTTATTTATTATATAACTAGAGCTTTGCCACTCGTAATCCCCTTCAACTAATTCACCCAACTTTCTATTTTCTTTTCTTCTAGCAACTGCTATTTGTTCTTTGTATTTATGAATCTGTTTTCATTTTATATTGTTTATTAGACTCGACATATAAATGAGATCATTTGTCTTTGTGTAAAATATTTCTCTTAGAATAATAAATACTCTGTAGATCAGTCCATATTGTCACAAATGGCAAGATTTCATTCATTTTATGACTATTTTCCCATTATATATACAAATATTTAACTCCATTATAAATATATATCTCTCTATATATATCTTTATCTAGTACACCATCAATGGACACTTGTAACATTGTTGCTGTGGTTGTTCAGTCACTAAGTCATGTCTAACCCCCTGACACCCCATGGACTGCAGCCTGTCAGGCTTCCCTGTCCTTTATTGTCTCCTGGAGTTTGCTCAGATTCATGTCCATTGATTTGGGGCTGCTATCTAACCATCTCATCCTCTTCTAACCCTTCTCCTTTTGCCTTCAATCTTTCCCAGCATCAGGGTCTTTTCCAGTGAGTCATATGTTCACATCAGGTGCCAAAGTATTGGAGTTTCAGCTTCACCTTCATCATCAGTCCTACCAATGAATACTCAGAGTATACTTATTCTAGGATTCATGGGTTTGGTCTCCTTGCAGTCCAAGTGACTCTCAAAAGTCTTCTTTAGCTCTACAGTTTGAAAGTATCAGTTCTTCAGCACTCAGCATTCTCTATGGTCCAGCTCTTGCATTTGTACTTGACTCCTGGAAAACCATAGCATTGACTATATGAATCTTTGTCAGCAAAGTGATGTCTCTGCTTTTTAATGCACTGCCCAGGTTTATCATAACTTCCTTCCAAGGAGCGTGTGTCTTTATTTCATGGCTGCATTCACCATCTGCCATGATTTTGGAGCCCAAGAAAATAAAATCTGTTACTGTTTCCACTTTTCTCCCTTCTATTTGCCAGGAAGTGATGGGACTGGATGCCATGATCTTAGTATTTTGAATGCTGAGTTTCAAGCCAAATTTTCACTCTCCTTTTTCACCTTCATCAAGAGGCTCTTTAGCTCCCCTTCACATTTTGCCTTTAGAGTGGTATCATCTGCATATCTGAGGTTATTGATATTTGTCCTGGAAATTTTGATTCCAGCTTGTGGAATCATCCAGCCTAGTATTTCATATGATGTACTCTGCACAGAAATAAAATAAACAGAGTGACAATACACAGCCTTGACATATTCCTTTCCCAATTTTGAACCAGTTCATTGTTCCATGTGTGGTTCTAAGTGTTGCTTCTTGACCTGCATACAGGTTTCTCAGGAAGCAGGTAAGGTGTTCTGATATTCCCAGCTCTTTAAGAATTTTCAAGTTTGATCCACACAGTCAAAGGCTTTAGCATAGTCAATGAAGCAGTTTTTCTGGAATTCCCTTGCTTTTTCTATGTTCCAATGGAGGTTGGCAATTTGATTTCTGGTTCTAAACCTAGGTTGTATATCTGGAAGTTCTTAGTTCACATACTTCCAGAACTTAGATTGAAGGATTTTAAGCATAACCTTACTAGTATGTGAAGTGGACTCAATTGTACAGAAGTTTGAACATTCTTTGGCATTGCCCTTATTTGGGATGGAAACAAAAACTGACATTTTCCAGTCCTGTGGCCACTGCTGAATTTTCCAGATTTGCTGACATATTGAGTGCAGCACTTGAACAGCATTATCTTTTAGGATTTTAAATAGCTCAGTTGGAGTTCCATCACCTCCGCTAGATTTGTTCATACTAATGCTTCCTAAGGTGCACTTGACTTCACATTCCAGGATGTCTGGCTGTAGTTCAGTGACCTATCATGATTATCTAGGTCATTAAGACCTTTTTTATATAGTTCTTCTGTGTATTCTTGCCACCACTTCCTAATTTCTTCTGCTTCTGTTATATTCATGCCATTTCTGTCCTTCATTGTGCCCATCCTTGCATGAAATGTTCCCTTGATATCTCTGGTTTTCTTGAAGAGATCTTTAGTCTTTCCCATTCTATTGTTTTCCTCTATTTCTTTCATTGTTCATTTAAGGAGGCATTCTTGTCTCTCCTTGTTGTTCTCTGAAACTCTGCATTCAATTGAGTACGTCTTTCCCTTTCTCCCCTACCTTTTGCTTCTCTTCTTTCCTCAGCTATTTGTAAAGCCTCCTCAGACAACCACTTTGTCTTCTTGCCTTTCTTTTCCTTTGGGATGATTTTGGTCACTGCCTCCTGCATGGTGAGACGAACCTTTGTCCATAGTTCTTCGGGAACTCTGCATACCAGATGTAATTCTTTATGTCTATTCATCACGTCCACTGTATAATCATAAGGGATTTGATTTAGGTCATCTCTGAATGACCTAGTGGTTTTCCCTACTTTCTTCAATTTAAGACTGAATATGGAACTCATGATTAGAGCCACAATCAGCTTCAGAGCTTGCTTTTGCTGACTGTTTAGAGCATTTCCATCTTCAGTTGCAAAAAATATAATCAAGCTAATTTGGGTATTGACCATCTGGTGATGTCCATGTCTAGAGTCATCACTTGTGTTGTTGGAAAAGGCTATTTGCTATGACCAGTGTGTTCTCTTGACAAAACTCTGTTAACCTTTGCCCTGCTTCATTTTGTACTCCAAGGTCAAACTTGCCTGTTGTTCTGGGTATCTCTTTACATCCTACTTTTACATTTCAATCCCCTATGATGAATAGGATATCTTTTTTGGTGTCAGTTCTAGGATGTCTTGTAGGTCTTCATAGAACCATTTAGCTTTAACTTTTTCAGCATCAGTGGTTGGGACATAGACTTGAATTACCATGATGTTGAATGGTTTGCCTCGGAAATAAACTGAAAATGTTCTGTTGTTTGAAATTGCACCCAGGTACTGCATTTTGGACTCCATTTCTTCTAAGGGATTCTTGCCCACAGTAGGAGATATAATGGTCATCTGAATTAAACTCCTCCATTCCTGTCCATTTTAGTTTACTGAATGCTAAAACCTCAAAGCTCACTTTTGCTGTCTTCTCCTTGACCATGTACCATTTACCTTGATTCATGGACCTAACATTCCAGGATCCTATGCATTATCGTTCTTACAGCATTGTACTTTACTTTCACCACTAGACGCATCCATGACAGAGTGTTGTTTCCTCTTTGGCCCAGCTGCTTCATTCTTTCTGGAGCTGTTAGTAATTGCCCTCTGCTCTTCCCCCATAGCATATTGTTCACCTTCTGACCTGGGAACTCATCTTCAGGAGTTATACGTTTTTTGCCTCTTCATACTTTCTTTCATGGAGTTCTCAAGGCAAGAATAATGGAGTGTTTTACGATTCCCTCCTCCAGTGGATCCATTTTATCAGAACTCTGCACTATGCCTCACCCATCTTGGGTAGTCCTACGTGGCATGGCTCATAGCTTCATTGAGTTATGCATGCCCCTTCATCACAACAAGGTTGTGATCCATGAAAGGAACACTTGTACTGGGTATCATAAAGAACACTGGAGTGAACACTAGAACGCATATTTCTTTTTGAATTAGTGTTATTGTTGTCTTCAGCAAATACCTAAAAGCAAAATTTCTGGATCATATAGTAGTTCTATTTAAGTATTTTAGAAACATCCCAACTTTTTTCCACAGTGGATGCATTGATTTAAAGAGGTGCACAAGGATTCCCTTTTCTACACCACCTCACCAACACTTTTTATTTGTTATCTTTTGATCTTAGCTATTCTGGCAGGTGTGAGGTTGTATCTCACTGTGCTTTTGATCTGCATATCTCTGGTGATTAGTGATTTTGAGCATCTTTTTACATGTCCCTGTTGACTATCTCTATATCTTTGGAAAAATGTCTATTCAGTTTTTCTGCCAATTTTTTAATCTTTTTTTTTTTTTTTTTGAATTGAATGTGTTCTTTGTTTATTTTGGACAATAACCCCTTAACAGAGGGGTCCCCAGCCTCTGGTACCTGCCTGATGATCTGAGGTAGTGTTGGTGTGCTGCTACTGCTAAGTCACTTCAGTTGTGTCCGACTCTGTGCAACCCCATAGAAGGCAGCCCATCAGGCTCCCCCGTCCCTGGGATTCTCCCACACTGGAGTGGGTTGCCATTTCCTTCTCCAATACATGAAAGTGAAAAGTGAAAGTGAAGTCGCTCAGTCGTGTCCGACTCTTAGTGACCCCACAGACTGCGGCCCACCAGACTCCTCCGTTCATGGGATTTTCCAGGCAAGAGTGCTGGAGTGGGGTGCCATTGAAGTGCTAGTAAATGTGATGCTCTTGAATCGTCCTGAAACCATCTTCCCCCTGCCCCGCCCAGTCCCTGGAAAAATTGTCTTCCACAAAACCAATCTCTGCTGCCAAAAAGACAGGGGACCACTCTTTTAACAGAAATACTGTTTGCCAATATCTTTTTTCCATTCAGCATGTTGCCTTTGCATTTTGTTGATAGTTTCTTTCACTGTGCAGACGCTTTTTAGTTTGATGTAGTCCTGTTGTTTAATTTTGCCTTAGTTCCCTTACCTAAAGAGACAGATCTTCCAAAATATTGCCAAGACTGATGTCAAAGAGCATACTGCCTATATTTTCTTCTAGGATTTTTATGGATTTGGGCCTTACATTTAAGCCTTTAATGCATTTTGAGTTTCTTTTTGTGTATATTGTGAGAAAATAGCTGAGTTTCATTCTTTTTCATGGTTTGATTTTCCCAACACCATATAATAAAGAGGCTGTCTTTTCTTTATTTTATATTCTTGTCTCCTTTGTTGTAGGACAATTGTTCATGTAAGTGTGGGTTCATATCTGGACTCTATCTGTTCCATTGATCTATTTGTCTGTTTTTGTTCCAGTACCATATTATTTTGATTACTTTGGCTTTGTAATATAGTTTGAAATCAGGGAGCATGATATTGCCAGCTTGTTTTTTCTCGATTGTTTTGGCTATTTTGGATCTCTTGTATTTTCATACACATTTTAGTTCTAGTTCTGTGAGAATTACCATTGGTATTTTGATAAGGATTACATTGAATATGTAGGCTACCTTGGTAAGATAGTCATTTCAACAATATTAATTCTTCCAAATTCATGAGCACCATGTATCTTTTCATTTATTTTTGCTGCAATCCATTTCTTTTATCAATATCTTATAATATTTTTGAGTACAGATCTTTTACTTCTTTGATTATATTTATTCCTAGGTATTTTATTCTTTTGAGGCAATTGTAAATAATACTATTTTGTTAATTTCTTTTATGTATAGATTGTTTTTAGTGTATGCAAATGCAAAAGATTTCTAATATATTCATTTTGTATCCTACAACTTTGCTGAATTCATTCATTAGTTCCAATAGCTTTTTGATGGCCTCTTTAGGACTTTCTATACTTCTGCAAATAGTGACAGTTTTAGTCTTCCATTTCCATGTGTGTTTCTCTAATTCTTTTTCTTGTGTGATTGCTTTGGCTAGCACTCCCAGAGCTATGTTGGGGAAAAGTGGTGATAGTGGGTATACTTTTTTTGTACTTGATCTATATTATTAAATTTGGTTTGCTATTTTGTTGAGGATTTTTGCCTTTTTTTTTTTTGTATCCATGATATTGACTACCCCTTTTTTCATGTGTGTTGTCAATGTCTGGTTTGGTATCAGGGTGGTGCTGATCTTATAGACTGAGTTCAGACGGCCACAGAATATATTTCTTCATTAGTTTTTTTTTTGAATCACTTGAAGAAAGCTGCTAATTTGTCTTTGAATATTTGATAGAATTAACCTGTGATGCCTTCTGGTTCTGGACTTTAATTTGCTGGGAAATAAATTCATTTATTTTTTATTATTAATACTGATTAAATTTCATTACTTCTAATCTGTTTATATTTTCTCTTACTTCCTGATTCAATCTTGGGTGATTGCACATTTCTAGAAATTTATTCAAATTGTTTATGTTGTTAATTCTATTGATGTAAAATTGCTCATAGCAATCTCTTAAAATCCTTTATATTTCTGTGATGTTGGTTGAAACTGTTCTTTTGCATCTGATTTTATTTCTTTGGGCACTCTTTTTATTGATGAGCCTGGCTAAAGTTTTATAAATTTTGTTTATTTTCAAAGAACAAACTTTTAGTTTCGTTGACTTTTTTCTATTTTTAAGCCTTGTTTACTTATTTTTTCTCTGACTTCTTTCATTCTACTAACTTTGAGTTTTTTTTGTTCTTGTTTTTCTAGTTCCTTTAGATGTAAGGTTAGGTTGTTTATTTGAGATTTTTCTGTTTCCTGAAGCAAGGTAAACTTGTACCACTATAAACTTCCCTCCTAGAATTGTTTTCATTGTGTCCCATTAATTTGGGATTGTTGTGCTATCATTTTCATTTGTCTCCATATCAGTTCAGTTCAGTTCAGTCACACAGTTGAGTACAACTCTTTGTGACCCCATGGACTGCAGTGCACCAGGCCTCCCTGTCCATCACCAACTTCTGGAGTTTGCTCAAACTCATGTCCATCGAGTCAGTGATGCCATCCAACCATCTCATCCTCTGTCATCCCTTTCTCCTCCTGCCTTCAATCTTTCCCAGCATCAGGGTCTTTTCCAATGAGTCAGTTCTTCACATCAGGTGGCTAAAGTATTGGAATTTCAGCTTCAGTATCAGTCTTTCCAGTGAAAACTCAGGACTGATTTCCTTTAGGGTGGACTGGTTGAATCTCCTTGCAGTCCAGGGGACTTTCAAGTGTCTTCTCCAATCCCACAGTTTAAAAGCATCAATTCTTCAGTGCTCAGCTTTCTTTATAGTCCAACTCTCACATCCATACATGACTACTGGAAAAACCATCTACATCTACTTCTGGTTCCATATATTAAAAAAAAATCCTTTTCAAGTTTTTCAGTTAACAATTGGTTATTTAGTAGCGTATTGTTTATCCTCCAAAGCGTATATGGTTTTTGCATTTTTTTTTCACTTGTAGCTAATTCTAGTGACATTACATTGGAAAAAGATGCTTAATATTATTCCAATCTCCTTAAATTTTCCAAGGCTTATTTTGTGGCCTTGTATGTGATTTATATGCTTCTCTGATAGCTCAGTTGGTAAAGAATCTGCCTGCAATGCAGGAGACCCCGATTCAATTCCTGGGTTGGGATGATACTTTGGAGAAGGGAAGGGCTACCCACTCCAGTATTCTGGCCTGCAGAAGTCCATGGACTGTATAGTTCCTGGGGTGGCAAAGAGTCGGACACAATTGAATGACTTTCACTCACTCATGTGATTTGTCCTCAGAGTGTTCCATGTACACTCAAAAGAACGTGTGTTTTGCTGCTTTTGAATGGAACATCTATCTATCAAGTACATCTGGCTTAATGTATTAATAAGTGTTTCCTTATTGATTTCTGTCTGGATTATGTCTGCTCATGTAAGTCAAGTGTTAAATCCCCTGCAATTACTGTGTTACTGTCAATTTCTCTCTTTACATGTGATATTATTGTCCTTATATATTTAGGTGATCTTTGTTAGGTTCATACATAGTTACAATCTTTATATTTTCTTCTTGGATTGATTCCTTGATCAGTTTGTAATGTCCTTCTTTGTCCTTGCAACAGTCTTTGGTTTGAAGTCTATTTTGCCTGATTTAATTATTGCTTCCTTGGCTTTCTTTTTCTTTCTGCCTGTCTGTTTTTGGTTACTTTGGATCTGTAATCTTAGTTTCCAGACCAGGATTCAAACCTGTGCTCCCTACAGTGGAAGTGCAAAGTCTTAACCATGGGACCTCCAGGAAGTCCCTAGCTATGCTTTCTTTTTCTTTACATTTGCATGGAATACCATTTTTCATCCCCTCAATTTCAATTTTTGTGTTTTTCTGTCTGAAATTAGTTTCTTGTAAGCAAAACATATATATGGTCTTAAAAAAATTCCATTTAGCTATTCTATGCCTTTTGACTGGACCATATAGTTCATTTACATTTAAAGTAATTCTATTATTGATAGGTATGTACTTAATGCATTTTGTTGAATATTTCCTGGTTGTTTTGTAACAGTTTTTTTTTTTCCTCTTCCTTTGTAATTTGACAACTATTTTTGTGCTCTGTTTGGATTCTTCTTTTCTTCTGTGTGCATATGTTATAGGTTGTTGGTTTGTGTTATCGTGTGGTTTGTATATAACATCATATATTATTGATATATTATTTTAAGTTGATGATCTCTTGAGTTTGAACACATAATAAAAATCCCATATTCTCGACATTTTTAATCCCCCCTCATGTTTAATGTTTTTGAAATCATGTTTCACATCTTTTTGTTTCATGTATCTCTTAATTGCTTGTTATAGATATAGTTAGTTTTGCTACTTTTGTCTTTTAACATTACTACTAGTATTACAAGTGATTTATCTACTACCTTTATGTATATTTACCTTTGCTAATGAGATTTTTCCTTTCATAATTTTAATATTTATAGCTGTGATCTCTTCTTCTTAGATGTGTAACTACTTCCAAAGCTGCCTTAGTGATACTGAACTCTTTTAGCTTTTGTTTGTATGTACAACTCATTATCTAGCCTTCAACTCTGAATCATAGCCTTGATAATATAACATTAGTTAATAGGGTTCTTTTTTCTTTCATCACTTTGAAAATGTCATGCCACCCTAAGTCAGCTCATAGTCTTATGGGAATTCCCTCGTACATGACTAATTGCTTTTCTCTTTTTGCTTTTAAGATTTTGTCCCATTTTTAAGTTTTGCCATTTTAATTATAATGTGTCTTGTTGTGTATCTCTTTGAATTGATCTTGTTTGGGACTCTTTGTGATTCTTGAACCTGAACATCTGTTTCTTTCCCTATGTTAGGGAAATTTTTAGCTATTATTTCTTCAAATAAGTTTTCTGTCCACTCCTTCTCTCTCTTCTCTTTCTAGAGTGTTTTTAAGGAAAATGTTTAGTATGCTTGATATTGCCCAAGAGTTCTCTTTAACTATCCTCATTTTAAAAACTTCTTTTTACTTATTATGTTCAGTTTGGATGCTTTCCATCACTTTGTATTCTGGTTTGCCAATCTATTACCCTGCATCATCTAATCTAGTGTTTATTTCTTCTGGTGTGCTTTTTATTTTAGTAATTATATTCTTCAGCTTTGTTTGTAATTCTTCATTAAAATTGTACTGTATTCATCTATACTTCTCCTGAGTTTATTAAGCATCTTTATGATCATTCCTTTGAACTCCATATCAGATAAGACTGCTTTTCTCCACATTGTTTATTTCTTTTTCTGGGTGTCATCATTTCTTTCATTTGGAACATATTCCTCTGTCTCTTAATTTTGATTATTATTTATTTCACTAGACTATAGATATCAAGGGAGCAGGAATCATGCTTGCTCTATCTCTTTATGTATGCTCAGTACCTAAACAACTACCCAGCATGGGTAATTGCACTATATTTTTTGATTGATTAAATGTGCACTTGGAGAAATGCTTTGTCCTTTATCTACCCTTCCCTTATGTAATTTTTATGAAGAAAACATTTTAATCTGTCGTTATGGCAGAACATTTTCTCACTTTATGGAATAATCTGACCGTATCTGCAAAGAACAAATTGTACAAGATGGTTAACAGAACATGTGTAAATGATTTATGAATTACAAATATCTTTTGGGTGTTCATCATTCAAGTCAGATACAGACTTACCTTTGAGATATTATGAGTTTGGTTCCAGACCACTGCAATAAAGTGAATATCAAACTGAAGAAAGTCATATGAAGTTTTTGGTTTTCCAGTGCATGTAAAAGTTACGTTTATGATATATTGTAGTAAATTAATGTGTAATACCATTATGTTAAAAAAACTAATGTATATACCTTAAAAATGCTTTATTGCTATAAAATGTTAACCATCTTCTGAGCCTTCAGTCAGCTGTAATCTTTTTATAATAGTAACATCAAAGATGACTGACCATGAATAACCATAACAAGTATAATAGTAGTGTAGTTTGAAATATTGCAAGAATTACCAAAATGTGACACAGATACATGACATGAGTAAAATCTGTTTGAAAAATGATGTCAATAGACTTGTTTAATACAGAGTTGTCATAAATATTCAATTTTTAAACAACACAATATTTGATAAGCATAATAAAGTAAAGCTCACTAAAGTGATATATGTTTGTATTTATGTTGTCTAATCCTCATTGATATTTTTGTTTTCCTATTCAGTGATAAAACTGAACTTTTATTCTTTATTGTTAAAAAGAGTCAAGCAACATTAGTTCTTGGTTTTACTTCTAGTTTTATATGTGACTTGGGGTAAGTCACAAACTAGAACCTAAGCTTTGTCAGCTGTGAAATGGAAAAACTCACATGAAAATATAGATTTTTTTCTACAGAATGTTGAGAGAAAAAATATAATTATTCATATATATATAAAAAACACCTTAACAAAAATATTAATGTATTAATGCACACATATATTTATCTTGGTCTGTGTATATTGTTAATATTCAAGTAATAGGGAATGACTATATAAAAATTATACAAAGAGTGATGTGACTATTAAGTGGCACTTTGTAATGCACCAAGCCTTGAGCTAAATGCTTCACATATATTTTCTTATTTAATTTTTACAAACATGAGTTAATTATTTTTCCTTTCTCTATTTGTACCCTTCCCGACACCCCCCCTCTACCCTACCCTCAACACACATTCTTTCTTGATCTTAGTCCATGAAATAAGGCGTTATACCCATTACTCCACTGAATGCTTTCTTCCCAGAATCACTGATGGCCTCTATCATGACAATGGTCAATTCTTCCCTCATCTTATTCAGTACATTTGTAGCATATGACAGTAGGTCATTTTCTTTTTCTTTAAGCGTTTCATTGCTTGGGTCTAAGAAATTCTCCTCCTATAATTTTCCTTCATTTGTCTCATTTTCTTGACCTCTAAATATTGGAGACCCATAGAGATTAGACCCGGAATCTCTTTTCTTTACAATTTCAATTTCAGCATACTCCTATAGTGATTTTACTCAGTTCTCCTGGCTCAAATATATTTATACTCTAATAATGAGCAAATTTTGTGATCCATTCTTGACCTCTTTCCTGAATGTATACTTGTACATCCAATGGTCAACTGAATATTCCCACATGGATGCTGAATTAGTATCTCTAACTAAACTCTATATAATTCCTCTTTCTTTTTACCAGTTCATTATCCAGTCTCTTTTCATCCAGTTACTTAGATCTCAAACTTTGAAATCACTTTTAGTTTCTTTCTCACAATTCACATTCAATCTATCAGAAGTTATGTTACATCTATTTCCAAATACATGATGATTCTAATCCCTTTGATTGCTTCCAAATATCATCTTCCTATTTGAAGTCACCACCATGTCTCACCTTCACTGTTACGATTGCTTTTTCTTGGTTTCCCACATCTACCCCTGGTTCCTAGAGTCTATTCTTCACATAGGACCCATAGCAATCCTCTCAAAACATAAATTGCATCGTGATACTCCCCTACAAAAAACGTCCACTGATTTCTCATCATAGAATAAAATCCAAAATCCTACTATAGCGTATCAGTTCCTACAAGAGATAATCCCTGGCTACTTTTCAAATTCAACTCATGAGTCACTGAGCATCAACCTCACAGATCTCCTTGATTTTTCTCAAATTCACTGGAATATTCCAGACTGAGGATGCTTCCATTTGCTCTTGCCTTTGCTTAGGATGCTCCTTTCCAGGTATTCACGTGAATCACTGATTCACAGTGTCCAGATCTCTGCTCAAATGGCACCCCTTGAGAGGCCTTATTGGCCTCTACGCTTGTCTGATCACAATCAGCTTATTCAGAATTGTTTCCTTTGGACAATTTTTTGCTGAGATGATATTCCATTTTAATTTTTAAATTATATGCTGCTTGAGGGTACTTTATTGTAGTACCCTTACTGTCTAAAACAGTGCTTGGAATATGATAGTTTTTATTTTTGGAGAACATTCTACTATCAAACCTTCTGTTTCCTTCTTCAGTAGGAAAGGTATCTGAGATTCAGAGTAGTCAAGTCATTTTTTAAGATCATATCATTATTAAAGGATGAGATTTGAATACTGATCTGAGAATAAACCTCACACTTTTAGCCACTATGCTGTGCTGTAGTGTACTGTTATATTGTACTATTTTCACTCCATTTGCAATTATCTTGAAAATTCAGGAGGCCAAAATTCCGTAACTATTTTGTTACAATTGTCAAAACATTTAGATGTGTACTAACATTTCAGTACTTGTTGCCTTTCAGGGTTTTAGGTCCACACACATCTACACTCAACAGTTTACATTTCAGCTTCCCTAAAGGGAGGTTTAAAAAGGAGAGAAATACCTTCCAAAACACACTGATGCAAAGAATTGTTAAAAACAATCAATGACACATCACTGAAAATTGCATAAATGTACCATCCTAGGAATTTCAGGCTACAAAGTGAAGCGATAGAGTCAGGTGACTTTTATCTCTTTGATCTCACATTCCAGTTCTGCACAGGCCTGAAGCGGTACTTAAACCATAACACCGCTGCAAGAGGAGCTATTGACTTCAGCATTAGAGGAGCCCTAATGCCAGTTACTGAAGTCAGGTTTTACTGATTTTTAACACTAAGAAGATTTCTCTAAAAAGAAGCCTGGCAACTGTCTTTTTAAGATGCTCTTAAGAAATGCTACATTTCCTCCTTTTAAACCATTACTACATTTCATTTTGTCCTCATTTAAAGAAAAACTTGATTAAGGAAGCCAAAGCATGCAACATGTCAGTTTTGCCTGGGTTTGTGTCAATGTTTGTATGGAAGCTGAAATACCAGTCTTTGCTATCTGATGCCAAAGGTTGAGTATTTGAAAATACCTGAAAGAATGTTACTTTTCTATGAAATACAGTAATAGTTAACATTTATGAAACCCTAGTTCTATCACTACTAGTTATGTAACCCTGTTTACGTTACTGAACTTCTTTTTTGTCGGTCAGTTTCCTAATCTGTAAAGAGGGGACGATACTAGTACTAATCTCATGGTGTTTGGATGAGGTTAGCTGAGATGATGTCAAGCACTTAAGTAGTTTCTAGCACGGTGTAATCTATGCATGATGGCTAGATCGGAGTTTCCTATTCTTGGCACGTTGGCCTTTTGGATCAGATAATTCTTCATTCTTGGATGCTGACCTGTGTGTTATAGAATGTTCACAGCATCCACAAACTTTTACCTACTAGATGACAGTTAACACCCAACCCCTCCTGAGTCATGATAACCAAAAATGTCTCCAGACATTTGCAGATTTCCCCTGTGGGGCAAAATCACCCTGTGTTGTGAACTACTGTACTAGACTAATGCTTTACATGTGTGTTTTCACAACAAGATTCTAGGGTAGGAACAAATGAGGAAAGTAGACTTTAGGACTGTAAGTATTTACCTAAGACACACAGCTGAAGGGCTGGGCTGTTACTAGAATCTGACAGTGCCTGACAACAAAGCTTTGATGGCATATTAGTTACTGTCTTTAATTGATGAGTTGTTCCTGTGCACAATGCCAAGATGTCAACAGTCCACTGCGTTTCTGCTGTCCCCTACTCAGGAATCTGCAGTATGTTCATTCAATTCCATTCAGTCGCTTAGTTGTGTCCAACTTTTTGCCCCATGAACCGCAGCACGCCAGGCCTCCCTGTCCATCACCAACTCCTGGAGCCTACCCAAACCAATGTCCATTGAGTCGGTGATGCCATCCAACCATTTCATCCTCTGTCAGCCCCTTCTCCTCCTGCCTTCAAACTTTCCCAGCATCAGGGTCTTTTCAAATGAGTCAGCTCTTCGCATCAGGTGGCCAAAGTATTGGAGTTTCAGCTTCAACATCAGTCTTTCCAATGAGAACCCAGAACTGATTTCCTTTAGGATGGACTGGTTGGATCTCCTTACAGTCTACGGGACTCTCAAGCAAGAGTCGTCTCCAACACCACGGTTCAAAAGCATCAATTCTTTGGTGCTCAGCTTTCTTCACAGTCCAACTCTCACATCCATACATGACCACTGGAAAAACCATAGCCTTGACTAGACAGATCTTTGTTGGCAAAGTAATATCTCTGCTTTTTAATATGCTATCTAGGTTGGTTATAACTTTCCTTCCAAGGAGTAAGCGTCTTTTAATTTCATGGCTGCAATCACCATCTTCAGTGATTTTGGAGTCCCCCAAAATAAAATCTGCCACTGTTTCCACTGTTTCACCATCTATTTCCCATGAAGTGATGGGACCAGATGCCATGATCTTAGTTTTTTTGAATGTTGAGCTTTAAGCCAACTTTTTCACTCTCCTCTTTCACTTTCATCAAAAGGCTCTTTAGTTCTTCTTCACTTTCTGCCATAAGGGTGGTGTCATCTGCATATCTGACATTATTGATATTTCTCCCGGAAATCTTGATTCCAGATTGTGATTCCTCCAGCCCAGCATTTCTCATGATGTACTCTGCATATAAGCTAAATAAGCAGAGTGACAATACACAGCCTTGCCATACTCCTTTTCCTGTTTGGAAGCAGTCTGTTGTTCCATGCCCAGTTCTCACTGTTGCTTCCTGACCTGAATACAGGTTTCTCAAGAGGCAGGTCAGGTAGTCTGGTATTTTTATCTCTTTCAGAAGTTTCCACAGTTTATTGTGATTCACACAGTCAAACGCTTTGGCATTCTGTGTTCATTCTGTGTGGCTTTACAACCTAGTTTCCTTCCACTGTGAAACTTGCTCTTCTTGTCTGCATTGAAGAATGTTATGCTTTTCTGTTAGGACTCAATTAATGCAGAGATTTCTCATCTTTCACAAAATATCCATTGTACTCTCAGTTTGACATTAAAGCCAAAGTTTCCACCCATAATTGGTAACAGATAAAATCTCCACTCCTGGTACTTGTCAATGACAATAACATTGAACTGACTTATGCTTAACATTTATTACAAGTTTAATCGTGAAGAATGAATTCAGGAATTTTATCTAAAGAATTTGTGGTACTTTGAGGATAAGATAGAAAAGGAATTAAAAAAAAAAAAAAACTACCAAACTTCTAAATAATATGTGAGTATGGTGACCGTGGCCTTTCCTAGATGTTTCTTAATCTAAGTTCTATTTCCAATGATGTAGATTTGTAGTCAGATAGGGAGAGGCAGAACAGGAGATTGATTTGTAGTTTTTCATCTTATCTTCCTGGAACCCTTTGCTGCATTTTTCACTTTTGTGGCTTCCATAATATTAATATGTTATGGATTCTCCTCCTCCTTTGGTCAACTCCTTTCTGTTTCCTTTCTTGGCTCATTTTCCTCTGGAAACTTCTTAAATAGTTATTCTGCCCCAGGTTTGGATCCTGAATTCATAACTTATTTCACTTTTTATTTTCTTTGAGCAGTCTCTTTCAGTCTCCTGATTTCAGCATACATTATTTACCAGTGAATCACGATTCTAGGTCTGTGTTCTTGGCTCCAGACTCATCTACCTGGTTCCTAGGTGGGTATCTTTACAGGAATGTCCCACAGACACATTTGTTTCAACCCATTCCCCTGAAGCTGGCTCTTTTCCCTTGCTTGGTGGCGCTGACATCCACTCAGTTGTTCCAAGTAGAATTTGTGCATCATATAGAATTTTGCAGTCTCTCATTTCTTCATGAGATTCCCAAATAATCACCAAGGTTTGGCAATTCTGCTTTCAAAACAAAGCTCCAATTCATCTTGTTGATTTTTTTCTGTCATTGTCATTATTTTTCATCAGAACTGCCACCTTCATCTCCCAAAAGGTCATTGGGATAAAATAACACGTAAGGAGTTAATGACCATGGGACCTCCTGGATGTGGCCCCTGTGTATCTCTGTCACTCTTTGTTTCTACCACCTGCCTCATTACACTGGGTGTTCAGTCAACAGTGAGCTGTTTATGGTTGTCTAACTATAACAGATTGATTTTCACTTCTCTGCCTTTGTTCAACTGTTTCTTTGCATGCAACATCCTTTCCCTAATTATTACGTTGATAAACCTCACTGTGCTCTCCCCGATAACCCACGTCTATAATCCTCCAATGCGATTATTCTGGTTGCTTTTCTGTGGTTAGTCTTCCATGCTGCTCTATAATCTTTAGATTCTTTAACTCTACCTCTGTTGATCTTTGGTGCACACCTTGTCTACGATGGGAAGAAGAAATAAAGAATACTACTGAGTGAATGACTGTCAGCACACTGAATTGGTAGCAATCTACTTTACTGAAGGTCTTTTAAAAGTAATGATTTTTCAGTGCAGTTGAAAATTTTGCATGATTTACTGGTGGGAGATAGCCTTGCTTATACAGTAAATAGAAGACTATGACTTTCATTTATCTAAAGATCCTTCAATAGATGTTTTCTTGGCTTGGGTCAGAGATCCTGAGCTGTCGACTACATGTATAGAATAAATCTCTTACACTCTGAAAACACCAAAGGGAGATTTGGCTGGCCACTGGGGTTAGATTCTGGGCATGCGGGATGTTGGATCCTGGGCCAGCAGTCTTGGTCAAATCTAATTTGCTTCAACATGATAACCTTGAAGCAATACCTCTCAGCATCACCTCTGGGGAAAGAGTGGAAAAAATGCCAACAATAAAAGTACATATGTGCTTTAAATGTTTATTATTAAGTATATTTTAAAGTCATAGGTATGAAAAAATAAAGCTGAAAAACAGATAAAAAGAATAGTCTTCATACTGCAAATATATTTCTAGCTCTACTAACAAGTTCTCCACAAAATGTATTTAAGTAGTGACATCTCAGTGGATTGAAACACTTATGAGTAAAAACTATTTCACATAATTTTTCAGGAATGGATTGAAAGTATTAGAAAACACCTGTTAGATTTATAAACATATATTTCCTTATTAACACACAATGCTATATGAATATACATTCAACATCTTTTTTCATTGTTTTTTAAATGTGACCACATTCATGATAAACACTATGTATTTATATATGTATTATGTTCATAAACAGAGTAATAAGACTTTGAAAATGTCACTGTCCTGAATATTTATGTACTGTCCTGTCAGCGTCAAGAACAATTTTAAGTAATACATATTCTGTAGCATAGGCGACATATGAAATAATTGTTGAGCACAACATTTAATGTGTATTGTGAAAAGAAATCATTGGAGTATATAGTGTGTTTTGTTATTGACCAGTTTTCTTTTTAAAATTTTTGTAGAAATTTAGCTGATGTGCAATGTTGTGTTAGTTTCAGGTGTGTAGCAAAGTGATTCAGCTATCTATATATCTATATACATTATTTACATTCTTTGTTATCAACCAGTTTTAACCTAAAAGTCAGGAAGTCTCATGATTGGTTTCTTTGTCGACCTCTCTCCTCCTGATACCTGAAAGTTATCTATATAGTTGTGAATAGTGTCATAAGGATGTCAACTTGATGTGGGTGGATCAACAAGTCATTATTCCTCTCATTTGTACTCATTTTTAATGAGCAGCAGCTGAGCCTGACAGTATTTTTGTGACACTTTCAATCTACAGGACTGAGAGAGTGGCTGTTTATTCCTATGTCGCTGGAGATATTAGCGTTAACAAGCCGACTCCTGCACTGTTTGGTACCAGCTCTGGGTCATGTTGGTGTGGAGGCAGATGTCTCTTGGGTGGGTCATGCCATCTTTATTTCCCAGACAGCAGCTGGCTGAGGGATCTCACACTATTAACACCAGTGTGAACTGAATGCCAGCTATTTGCTTTATGATCTTAGGCCTAGCAAAGGAAGCATGACACTGCTAGCAAAACTGTGCACATTGCCCATAATGAGTGGAAGGACTTACATACGGCAGGTGAACAAAAGAAGTCATTAGACTTCACCTTGTTCATATCCAGTCAACTGACACTGTTGCCCTCACTATTTTAAATCAAGAAAAACAAATTCAGGGCTGCCAACATGGATTTCAGAATGGCATGGCTTTCTTTCTAAATAGTTTATAGATATCTGCTGCAAAACAACTAGAGTTTATTCATTAAGACAATTACTTTGATTTTCAATCATGCACATTCTCTGAGATCCACTAATATTAATATTTTTGTGTGTATGTGTTAAAAAGGGAGGAAAAGAAAATTACCATATTCTTTTCAATGTGAGAGCTCTTTCTGTTCTTGGTAGAGAAATTAAGCTCTCAGAGCAAATATGACCCTGAAGAACAGTTCTTCATGGAAAAATATATTATTGCATTAACATTTATTGAAATTTTGAAAAAAATACTTCTGATTGGCAGAGGTTTGAATAATAAATGTTAAATAGTTATATGCTTTACTTTCTGTGAATCTCAAGGACCTTTGCCCATTTAGTCTCAGATGAAGATGAAATCTGATTAGTTTGTTCATTGCTGGCAGTCTTCAACATTTAGGAGTAACATTTCTTCCTGCTCTGAGCAAATGAAGGAATTTGGAAAAGAAATAATTGTCCTTTTAAATCTGTGGCTACAAAATGGCAGAATAAACACTTGAAAATTGAAAACTGGTTAATTTTCTTTGTTTTAGTTGAAAAGGAAGGCAAGGGGAAAATCCTATTATTTGAACTTAGTTTTAAAAATGAGCTAGCTTAGTTGTTTGTTGAGATACAAACTAAAGCTAAATTGAAAATGCATGGTTTCAGGGGATATTTTTCTTATTTCATACCTCAGAAAGAAATAGTTGCATATCTATTTTTTTCCTGGTGCAAACATGAGTTCTTTTTGCTTTTTTCATCATTTAAAAACTAAAACCATTGGAATCAATTTTTCATCTCTCCCCAAGGAAATAGTAGTGCTATCATTATGTTCAGGAAGTGGATAAGAGCTGAAATAACATAAACACATCCCACTGTATGTAAATATGTAAGCCAATTTAAGGTAATTTAGTAAAGGAAAGGCTCTGTTGCTTTCTTAATTTTTCCTAAACACTTTGTTTCATTGTAGCATGTATTGGGTCTAAATATTTTAATGTTCCTTTTCTCTTTACATCCCCCTCTGGGTTTCAGTCTAATAAATTCAAAAATCATTGCCTTTTTGGGATTTATTGGCATTTAAAAGCAGATCCCACAACTTACAAATTGCAGTTGTAGTCTGTGTAAAGTAATAGTCAATAAATAAGAGAGAATCAGAACACAAAAGCTAGATTGTGAAAAAAGAAAGGAAAAAAGCTTATTACATTCTTTCTAAACAAAAAAAAATACATAATTGAAAAAAAATCATTTTTATGTTTTCTTACATTAAATGGGACCACTGAGTGAAACATTCACTGATGAATTACTCCTGTAATCTGTGTAGGAAAAACAGCTACTGGCAAATTAAAGAGTCCTGGAACAGAGCCACGAGAACTAAACGGCTAAAAACGAAAACAGGCAAACACTTGAGAGTGTTCTACAGAATACAGATCTTTCTTCTCCTCCCCATTTTCACTGGTTCATTCATTGTCATGGAAACAGAATTTGTCACCATGTTCTTACTCACTTCTAGTGACCTAGTGAGTAGACTTACAGAGCTGGTGAAAGGTAACTCAGACTGAAGCAATTTTTGCAAATGATATGCACAGGTCATCAACCCGATGAATTTTCAATGGTGCCATTGTGTCAGTTGAATAGGTTTCCAAGCCCCAAAGAGTTCATTTTTTTTTTTAATATGCCAGACAGAGAAACCAGAAGTTTTTGCTAGTGATTGAGCGTAGATGACTAACCGCATGAAAAGCAGCTGATTTTAGGTTTTAACTCTTTTCCTCTCAAATGTGCTTTTCTGTCCCCAGTCTAAAGAAGGTTCAAGTCCAGTGCTTGATAGCATTTTCTGGGTTCATTCATCCACCTCAGCAACTCTCTGAGATGCAAAAATTCCTCACTCATTGCAACCTTCTCCCATGTCTCTAGCAAGAGCTATGTGTTGACAGTTACTGTCTGACGATCTGGACAGCTTTAAGCCCACACCTTTGCCACACTAGAGTTAACTCCACAATGAAGTGGCTTCTTCATTTCAGGAAATTGACTCGAAGAATTTCCTAAGGAAAAGTGCCATTTTACTACTTAAAAAAAATTAGACATCATCCATGTAACTGCCAAATTCAGCGAAGGTTGATTTTTTATTTTATGTTCACAATTAGTGACTTGTTGTCATGGAAACCATGCTTCAGATGATTCTTGAACTTAAATGACTGAATGAGATCAGGCAGAAACACTCCCCCTTTTTTAGGCTCAATAGTCAATGTCTCTCTCTTTAGTTATTCTGATAACAGAATCACATAAAACATCCATAAACATGCAAAATAATAGCACAGGGCAACATCAATTAAAACTGAATATTCAATAATTCATTCTTTAATTAAAGCTCTTTCCTCTTCTCCTGAAGTTGTAACTTTTCAAGTGTTAAAAAAGACATAAAAGAGATAATCATTTAGTAAAAGAAATCTTTTCTAATTAGCAGTTTGTGATACACCAATGCAGAAACAAGATTTGAAATCCCTTTTTCATTTTCAATGTTTAATATAGAAAACAAAATGAAAGGGCTTCATTTTGAAAGTCTATTCAAGGTGAAATAGCTATGGTTTGAGGCTCTGGCCTTTTCACGCCTGTGTTTCTTTTGTCTCTGAGGGAGGGCAGGTTGGGTTTATCACAGAAACAGCATAGCTCACTCATGGCTCCTGGCGGCCAGCAGTAATTAATCTGCACTGAGACCGCAGGCATCATGTCCATATTTGCATATGTGACTGTTCTGTGTTGCGGTGGGCAACGACAGCTCCAAATAGTCAGACTAGCTTGTGTTTAAAAAGAAAAAATCAGGCTCTCAGGAACTCTGGATTTATTTGCCAACCTCTGTTTGAATATGGAGTTCACTACTCTTCAGATACACTATTATGCGTTGTGGACACTAAGCTCTCTGTACATGTCCGACTTTGTTTGCTGTCCAGGTACAGGGGGTTCACTTTTCTCACTCCCTTCATTAATGCTAATTCATGTACAAGAGGCCCTTAGGAGAGGGAACAAAGTAAACCTGTCCAATTGTCATCTTTTGCTTTTTTGCTAATGAAAAATAAAGTTGACTATGAACATTTTTTCTTGTCTTTTTATTTAAAAATTTTAATTGGAGGGTAATGCTTTACAAGGTTGTATTAGTTTCTGCTGTACAACAACATGAATCAGCCATAGGTATACATATTATCTCCTCCTTCCTGAGCCTCCCTCCTCCTCCCCGCCCCACCCCTCTAGATGCTCACAGAGCACTGGGCTGAGCTCCCCTTGTGATATGGCGACTTCCTCCTAGCTAGCTATTTGTCCGTGGTAGCATATATATGTCAATGCTACTCTCTCAATTTGTCCCACACTCTGCCTTCCCCAGATTTCCCTGGTGGCTCAGATGGTAAAGCATCTCTGCAATTCTGGAGACCTGCGTTCAGTTCCTGGGTGGGGGAGATCTCCTGGAGAAGGCAATGGCAACCCCCTCCAGTGTTCTTGCCTGGAAAATCCCACTGATGAAGGAGCCTGGTAGGCTACAGTCTATGGGGTCACAAGAGTCAGACACGACTGAGCGACTTCACTTTCACTTTCTACTTTCCCCGCTGTGTCCACAAGTCTTTTCTTTATGTCTATGTCTCTATTCTCACCCTGAAAATAGGTTCATCAGTACCATTTTTCAAATATATGATATTTGTTTTTCTCTTTCTGACTTACTTCACTGTGAAACTGGCGCTAGGTTCATCCACTTCAGTTCAACTGACTCAAATGCATAAATGCATTCCTTTTTGTGCTTGAGTATGTTTATTTTATATATGTACAACTTCTATATCCAATCATCTGTCGATGGACAGCTAAGTTGTTTCCATGTCCTAGCTATTGTAAATAGTGCTTCAATGAACATTGGGGTACATGTGTCCTTATTGTAGTTTTATTTCCAGTTTTTTAAAGAAATCTCCATACTGTTCTCCATAGTGGCTGCTTCAATTTACATTCCTACCAACAGTGCAAGAGGGTTCCTCTTTTTTCAAATCCTATCCAGCATTTATTGTTTGTAGATTTTTTGATGATGGCCATTTTTTTCCTAATTAACATTGAGTATAAATTCACCATAAATTTTATGTGATAGGCAAAAACAAAAAAGTTGCATAATGCTACATGAGATATAATTCTTGTAACAGACATGTCATGCGTGTTACAGAAAGTATAGATCTTATATGGGTCCTGAGGTATGGTAACATTTGTAACAACTGTGTGAAAGTGAAATGATTTGGCTGAAAGTCATAAATCCAGACTTTTAAAGCAACCTTATTTTTGCAGTTATACTCCATTTTTTAGGTTAGATAAATCATCTAACCTCCCTGTGAGTTAGTTTCTTCATCTTTAAAATAGGGATAGTATCTGACCAGTTTAAGTTCCCACAGATGTTATAAAAGCTGTTTGAGTCTTGGGAGGCACTTAAAATACTTTGATGACTGAATAAATCACCTTGATATTTTCTTTTGCAAATTGAATAGAACAACAGTGAACATTTTTTTTCTTGATAAAGACAAAGGATTTATGAAGAAAAAATGTTTAAAAGTTATCTTTTCTCCCCTAAAAATCTACCATAAGAAACAGATTAGGATGAAATATGCTGTTTACAGTCATGCACCAGTCAGGTTTTAAGGTATGTTGAATCAAAGAAATCTGGTAAAATGAGAAGAGTGTACTTCTGCACATTCTATGTCAATTTCTTAAATATGAATCTGTACTAGGAAAGCATAAGACACTACTCTAGTTCTTTCTAAGAAGCAGCAAGCACAGAGGACAAAGATAATAAACAGGATGTCATGCGGGAGGACAATTCTTTTGATTCTGAGGCCAGAGTTAAGCAGGAATAGGGTTCTTATCTTCTTCTTTGTAGGCGTTACTCACTCACAACCCCTTACATGAAGGTAGAGCAAAACACTCTTTCCCTCCCTAAGAAAAGTGCCCTTAAAAGTCAAACCCACTCAAGTGGCACCTCTCCCTCACTGCTGTGCGTCATGTGTATTCAGGGAAGTCAGCTAAATACAATCCCGTGGAAACTAGTGAAGAGAAAGCACATTCATATTTAACTTGAATTTCAGTGAAAAGTGAACACTAATAGAATGCTGCTCTCTTCCTACATTGATTTCATCTGCTTCAGAAAATTAATAGCCTAAACTGAAATCAGGTAAGTGAAAAATAATTTTCAAGCATACTGTGCTCTTGAGAGGAAACTTTCACTCACACACTCCTCTGTTTTAGCACATACATTTTCCTCCATGTCTTTCAGCCATGTTTACTAGAGGATGGTTGAAAATATAAGCGACAGGTGACACAGTGGAATAACTCAAAGAATGAGACCATCACGGATGTGCACTGCTGTTCCTGGGGACATCGGATTAGCCTGGGTACTGTCTGTGGAGCTGTCTGCCTTGGCTTGTCACCAGAGTGCTTTGGGTCTTAGAAGCAGCCTGTTCCAGGTTCTGAATCTCAGCATTTTCCTTGGAACTGTCAGCAGCAGGGATACTTTTAACACTCCCTGTCCCCCCATTGGTGGTGGTAGGGACTATGTAACATGGTATAAACCAGAACTCAAGGGAAAAAGGATATATTGAATCAAAGTTACCATTTTTGGGGGTGTGGTGCTTAAGTTTGCATTTTGCAACATGCTGCCAAAGTGCCAGGTAATTCAAATAAATTCATATTCTACTCAGAGACTAACTTGCTAATAGTCCTTTCCAAACACAAACTAAGAAGCAGTTTCTGGTTCTTAATTCCTCTTATCACGTGACCCATTTGCTTAGCTCAGAGATGACTGGATTAGTAATCAGCCCCTGAACTGCATACAGTCATCTTATAGGTTGGCCAGAAGCCTGACTGTGGCTTCCCTGGTGGCTCGGTGGTAAAGAATCCACCTGCCAATGCAGGAGATGCAGGAGACAGAGGTTCAACCCCTGAGTCGGAAAGATCCCCTAGAGTAAGAAAATGGCAACCACCTCCAGTGTTCTTGCCTGGAAGATCCCATGGACAGAGGAGTCTGGTGGGTTACAGGCCATGGGGTCACAAGGACTTGGACATGATTGATTGACTGAGCACACACACAGCAGCCTAACAGGTGATTTGATAAAGGAATCCTGTCTCATAGAGATTTTAACACTGGAGGGTGATTAACCCAGTCAGATTCTCTCCTAGTGAGTGGAATAGAGACATCCAGAGAGGAACACAGACGATAAGTTAATCACCAAACTAAGAGATGCTCAGCAGGCATGCGGTGGTAGAAGCCATGTGAAAAAAACAGGAGGAAGAGAGCAAGAAAGTAGTTAGAAAACAGACCAGACCCACGCACAGCAGAAAAGTCATCTGTGAGAAGTGACTGGGAGAGTGGGCATGATGAGGAAGAAGGCATTCAAGTTTTCTATGAAACTTGTTTCCTTGACAGCTGAAGATGGTTGCCTGCACTTCCTAATTTTCCCAATCCTCACCATTTCAGTAACACGTTAAACATGTCTTACATTCTTTTGTCTCTTTCGTCTCATTATGGAATCACTTTTAGGTAAATGTTATACCTTTTCATTTGTCCCACAGATCTTGCATTTTCCATTCCTCACCCCCACACCCCCATAGTTTTAAAAAATTTCTTTGCTTTTCAATATGAGTCATTTCTATTGGCATATTTTCATGCTTACTGATTCTTTCTTGGCTGCAGTCAGTCTACTGATGAGCAGATAAAAGATATTAATTTCTGTTGCCATATTTTTTTTATTTCTAGCATTTCCTTTTAATTCTCTCTTAGAGTTTCCATCTCTCTACTTATTTTACCCATCTGTTCTTGCACGTTGTTCCCTTTCCATTAGCAGCCTAAGGATATAGGTAGTTCTATATCCTTTGGAATGGTCTCACCATTCCAAAATATCTGCCAGATCTTAGTCTTCTTCTAAGGTTTGCTATCTGTTCAGACTGTGCTTTTTCTGTCTTTTATAGTGCTGTCTTTTCATAATTTTGAACTGAAAGCCAGACACGATATATTGGGTATTAGGAGCTGAGGTAATGAGCTCTCTAGTATCAGGTTTTATATTTATCTGGTTAGACTTAAAGCTGTGCACTGTTGTAGCAAGAGATGTCAGAGGCTAAAATTATTTTTTGTTGTTGTTGTTTAGTCGCAAAGTCGTGTCCAACTCTTTTGTGACTCCATGGACTATAGCCTGCCAGGCTTCACTTCCATGCGATTCTCCAGGCAAGAATACTGGAGTGGGTTGCCATTTCTTGTAGTTCCTAGCTTTTATCTTCTCTGTTGTATTCAGATTTCCCTAAAGTCTCCTTTGTAAATAAGGTCTGAGCTATGCAGTAATCTTTAACTATTCAGTTCAGTTCAATTCAGTCACACAGTTATGTCTGATTCTTTACAACCCCAAGGACTGCAGCATGCCAGGCCTCCCTGTCCATCGCCAACTCCTGGAGTTCACTCAAACTCATGTCCATTGAGTCGGTGATGCCATCCAGCGATCTCATCCTCTGTCGTCCCCTTCTCCTCCTGTCCTCAATCTTTCCCAGCATCAGGGTCTTTCAAATGAGTCAGTTCTTCCCATCAGATGGCAAAAGTTTTGGAGTTTTAGCTTCAGCATCAGTTCTTCCAATGAATATTCAGGACTGATTTCCTTTAGGATGGACTGGTTGGATCTCCTTGCAGTCCAAGGGACTCTCAAGAGTCTTCTCCAACACCACAGTTTAAAAGCATCAATTCTTTGGCACTCAGCTTTCTTTATAGTCCAACTCTCACATCCATACATGACTACTGGAAAAACTGTAGGCTGCCAGGCTCTGCTGCTCATGGGATTCTCCGGGCAAGAATACTGGAGTGGGTTGCCATTTCTTGTAGTTCCTAGCTTTTGTCTTCTCGGTTGTAATCAGGTTTCCCTAAGGTCTCCTTTGTAAATAAGGTCTGAGCTATGCAGTAATCGTTTACTGTAATTTCCTATTATTATTCAGGACTGCTATTGATGAGGTGCAAGTGGGAATTAGGGGATCATTCCACGGTCCTATGACTATGTGTATATCTCCATTTTATTTTGTTTACCTGCCTAGGAGGGTTTGTTTTGTTTCCCTTCCTCCAGATCTGTTAAACTCTGTCAAAACCCAAGTCAGTTAGGCTCTGGTAGAACCGTTTCCCTTAAGGGAAATATTTGTTAAGGAGAAAAAAGTATGCTCTAGGAATATTTCAGAATGGTTACCCTCCTCCTCCTCTTCTAAAAACTCCTGATTTTTCTCTGATTTCTCTGGTAGGGCTGCTGAAGGCTGCTCAAGAAAATTTTGGGGGACACCGCCAAGGTTGGATCTCCAGCAGGTTTTACTTCTTAACCTTGTCCATACCCACTCTACAGAAATCAGTTAATTACGCTTTAAGCATCTCTAAAGGATGCTGGCTCTAGCTGCAGTTCTCCTCCTGGTAAGCTGTATTTCTCTGTATCTGCCTGTTTCACCAGGCTCAGGTATTGTGGTTTACTCCATGATCTCATTTCTCTGCTGGATCTAAGAAGAGTTGCTGGTTTTCAGATTGTTCAGCTCTTTCCTTGCTGTGAGGAGGGGAGTGACAACTTCCAAGTTTTTTACAAGCTGAACTGGAAGCTGGAAGCTATCCCTATTACTTGAAATAACTTGAAATTCCCTGTCTCTTCTTTGCAACCTATAAAGTATCAACAAACATCATGTTAGGCCTGATTAAGGGCCTTATTTTTTTCTCTATTTTTAATAAGTTGATCAGACATGATTCCTTTTACCATATTTGAAAATTCTCTTCTTCGATGTCCAAAAGCTTGTCTTTATTCAGAATGAGCTGAGACAAATTACTTGACTCAGATATACTTGACTCATTTCTTTCTCAATTTCTTCATTAGAAGGATAGAGGGAGAGACAGAAAGAGAAAGAGAGAGAGTAATCTAGCATATAATCATGTAACTCTGGCAAGATCGTGGAGTAGAGGGACATACGCTTATATTCTCCTATGAGAACTCCAAAATTACAAATTGCTGCTGAACAATTATTGACCAGAGAATGTTGGATCCCACCAAAAAAAGATAACCCATGTCCACGGGCAAAGAAGAAGCCCCAGCAAGATGGTAGAATGGGCAAAATCATGTTTAGAATCAAACCCCATACCTGCCAGAGAAGTTCAGAGGGCTCAGACAAAGCTTTGTGAGCACTAGGACCCAGGAGAAAGGAGCAGTGACCCCACAAGAGACTGCCCCAGACTTGCCCATGAGTATCCAGAAGTCTCAGGTGGAGGTGTGGGTCAGCAGTGGCCTGCCACAGGGTCTGGGGCACTGAGTGCAGCAGTGTGTTCATGGGGCCTTTTAGAGGAGGTCGCCATTATCTTCGTTACCTCCACCACAGTTTGGTCTCAGGTCAAACAACAGGGAGGGAACACAGCAGAAAATTAGATTAAAGGTTTTCTGAGCACAGCCCTGCCCATCAGAACAAGACCCAGTTTCTCCCACAGTCAGCCCCTCCCATCAGGAAGCTTCCA
Source organism: Capra hircus (assembly GCF_001704415.2). NCBI lineage: Eukaryota > Metazoa > Chordata > Mammalia > Artiodactyla > Bovidae > Capra > Capra hircus. Next base: position 83,356,398 of record NC_030819.1, on the reverse strand, counting down.
TAAGCCTCTTATCCTTCTCCATCAGAGAGAAGACAGACTGAAAAGCATAGTCACAGAAAACTAACCAATCTGATCACGTGGCCCACAACTTTGTTTAACTCAATGAAGCTATGACCCATGCTGTGTTAGGCCACCCAAGAAGGATGGGTCTTTGGTGGAGAGTTGCGACAGAATGTGGTCCACTGGACAGAATGTGGTCCATGTAGAATGGCAAACCACTTCAGTATTCTTGCCTTGAGAACTCCATGATCCATCAGAGGGCAGACAGAATGAAAACCAAAATCACAGAAAATTATCCAAACTGATTGCATGGACCACAGCCTTGTCTAACTCAGTGAAACTGTGAGCCATGCTGTGTAGGGACACCCAAGATGAACAGGTCATAGTGGAGGGTTCTGACAAAACTGGAGAAGGCAATGGCAAACCGCTTCAGTATTCTTGCCTTGAGAACCCCATGAACAGTATGAAAAGGCAAAAAGATATGACACTGAAAGAGGAACTCAACAGGTCAGTAGGTGCTCAATATGCTACTGGAGATCAATGGACAAATTACTCCAAAAAGAATGAAGAGATAGAGCCAAAGCAAAAACAGCACCCAGCTGTGGATGTGACTGGTGATGGAAGTAGAGTCCGATTCTATAAAGAACAGTATTGCATAGGAACCTGTAATGTTAGGTCCATGAATCAAGGTAAATTGGAAGTGGTCAAACAGGAGATGGCAAGAGTGAACATCAACATTTTAGGCATCAGTGAACTAAAATGGACAGGAATGGGTGAATTTAACTCAGATGACCATTATATCTACTCCTGTGGTCAAGAATCCCTTAGAAGAAATGGAGTAGCCCTCATAGAAAAGAGTCTGAAATGCAGTACTTGGGTGAAATCTCAAAAACGACAGAATGGTCTCTGTTCATTTCCCAGGCAAACCATTCAGAATCACAGTAATCCAAGTCTATGCCCTGATCAGTAATGCTGAAGAAACTAAAACTGAATGGTTCTATGATGACCTACAAGACCTTCTAGAACTAACACCCCCAAAAGATGTCCTTTTTGTTATAAGGGAGTGGAATGCAAAAGTAGGAAGTCAAGAGATACCTGCAGTAACAGGCAACTTTGTCCTTGGAGTACAGAATGAAGCAGGGGGCAAAGGCTAACAGAGTTTTGCCAAGAGAACACACTGGTCACAGCAAACACTCTCTTCCAACAACACAAGAGAAGACTGTACACATGGACATCACCAGATGGTCAAAACCGAAATCAGATTGATTATATACTTTCCATGTGAAGATGGAGAAGCTCTATGCAGTCAGATAAAAACAAGACTGGGAGCTGACTGTGGCTCAGATCATGAACTCCTTAGTGCAAAATCCAGAGTTCAATTTAAGAAAGTAGGGGAAACCACTAGACCATTCAGGTCTGACCTAGATCAAATCCCTTATGATTATACAGTGGAAGTGACAAACAGATTCAAGGGATTAGCTTTGAGAGAGTGCCTGAAGAACTATGACAGAGGTTTGTGACATTGTACAGGAAGCAGTTATCAACACCATCTCCAAGGAAAAGAAGTGGAAAAAGGCAAAATAGTTGTATGAGGAGACCTTACAAATAGCTGTGAAAAGAAGAGAAGTGAAAGGCAAAGGAAACATACCCCCATTTGAATGCAGAGGCCCAAGAATAGCAAGGAGATATGAGAAAGACTTCCTCAGTGACCAGTGCAAAGAAATAGAGAAAAACAATAGAATGGGAACGACTAGAGATCTCTTCAAGAAAATTAGAGATACCAAGGGAATATTTCATGCAAAGATCAGTAGAATAAAGGACAGAAATGGTATGGACCTAACAGAAGCAAAAATGTTAAGAAGAGGTGACAAGAATACACCAAAGAACTATACAAAAATATCTTCATGACCCCAAAAATCATGATGGTGTGATTACTCATCTAGAGCCAGACATCCTGGAGTGAGAAGTCAAGTGGGCTTTAGGAAGCATCACTATGAACAAAGCTAGTGGAGGTGATGGAATTCCAGTTGAGATGTTTCAAATCCTGAAAGATGATGCTGTGAAAGTGCTGCACTCAATATACCAGCAAATCTGGAAAACTCAGCAGTGGCCACAGGACTGGAAAAGGTCAGTTTTCATTCCAATCCCAAAGGAGAGAAATGCCAAAGAATGTTCAACCTACTGCACAATTGTACTCATCTCACACACCAGCAAAGCAATGCTCAAAATGCTCCAAGTCAGGCTTCAGCATTACGTGAATTGTGAACTTATTCTGAAGGAGATCAGCCCTGAGATTTCTTTGGAAGGAATGATGCTGAAGCTGAAACTCCAGTACTTTGGTCACCTTATGTGAAGAGTTGACTCATTGGAAAAGACTCTGATGCTGGGAGGGATTGGGGGCAGGAGGAGAAGGGGACAACCCAGGATGAGATGGCTGGATGGCATCACCGACCCAATGGATGTGAGTCTGAGTGAACTCCGGGAGTTGGTGATGGACAGGGAGGCCTGGCGTGCTGCGATTCATGGGGTCGCAAATAGTTGGACACGACTGAGCAACTAAACTGAACTGAACTGAGATGTTCAAGCTAGATTTAGAAAAGGCAGAGGAACAAGAGATCAACATCCATTGGATCACAGGAAAAGCAAGAGAGTCCCAGAAAAACATCTATTTCTGCCGTATTGACTACACCAAAGCCTTTGACTGTGTGGATCACAACAAACTGTGAAAAATTCTGAAAGAGATGGGAATACCAGACCACCTGACCTGCCTCTTGAAAAACCTGTATGCAGGTCAGAAAGCAACAGTTAGAACTGGAACAACAGATTGGTTCAAATTGGGAAAGTAATATATTAAGGCTGTATATGTCACCCTGCTTATTTAATTTATATGCAGAGTACATCATGAAAAACAGTGGGCTGGATGAAGCACAAGCTGGAATCAAGCTTGTCAGGAGAAATATTAATAACCTCAGATATGCAGATGACACTACCCTTATGACAGAAAGTGAAGAAGAACTAAAAAGCCTCTTGATGAAAGTGAAACAAGAGAGTGAAAAAGCTAGCTTAAAACTCAAGATTCAAGAAACTAAGATCATGGCATCCAGTCCCATCACTCCATGGAAACATGGAAAGATGGAGGACCAATGAAAAGAGTGAGAGACTATTTTCTTGGGCTCCAAAATCACTGCATATGGTGACTGGAGCTATGAAATTAAAAGACGCTTGCTCCTTGGAAGAAATGCTATGGCCAATCTAGACAGCATATTAAAAAGCAGAGACATTACTTTGCTGAAATGTTCCATCTAGTCAAAGCTGTGGTTTTTCCTGTAGTCATGTGTGGCTATGAGAGTTGGACCAGAAAGAAAACTTAGTGCCCAAGAATTGATGCCTTTGAACTGTGGTGTTGAAGAAGACTCTTGAGAGTCCCTTGGACTGCAAGGAGATCCAACCAGTCAATCCTAAAGGAAATCAGTCCTGAATATTCATTGGAAGGACTGATGCTGAAGCTGAAGCTCTAATACTTTGGCCACTTGATGTGAAAAACTGACTCGTTGGAAAAGACTCTGATGCTGGGAAAGATTGAGGCAGGAGGAGACGGGGACAACAGAGGATGAGATGGTTGGATGGCATCACGGACTCAATGGACATGAGTTTGAGCAATCTTCAGGAGTTGGTGATGGATAAGGAGGCCTGGCGTGCTGTGATTCATAGGATTGCAAAGAGTCAGACATGACTGAGTTACTGAAGTGAACTGAACTAAATCAGATCACTATTGAAGAGTACTGAGAGAAAGACAAAAAGAAAGGGAGAGAGTTATCTAATATATAATCTGATAACTATAGAAGAACACTGCTAGGAATTCAAGCAGAATTCCAGAAAACATGTAACTGGAAAACATGGAGTGCTATATAGATTTAAATAATATTATCTTGGATGCCCTCTTTTGAATATTTTGCAGCACCTTTATGCAATATATTTTGTAAAAAAGCATTCTAAAGTGATATATTTTAGTGTCATTTTCTTCCTTTAAATTCATATCCTTACCTCTCATTTTCAGATGTGCCATTATTTCAGATAACTCTCTCATGCCTACAATTTTTTAGGAATAATTTATGGGTAGGTATGCTCTTGAGAAAGTATTTTCTTGTTATCAGTCTTGACAATAGACTTGTTATATAAAGGGAGTCTTTGAAATAGGAAGTATAATATCAATCATCATTTTAACAGTGTATTTACATACTACAATAGGGACTCCATCACTTTCTTTGTATTTTGGTTTGTTTCATTCATTTTCACTGCCTGTACTCTGTTAACACCTCTTACTTGTACTGATGCAATTTTTTTTCAAGAACTTAGCAAATGTTGTCTCTCTGTGCATTAATAAAATATTGGATGAAGAGGATCAACGTACTAATTCAAGTTTATACAGAATAAAACACTTGTCCTTGAATTTACATCATCATTATTGCTTTGCAAGATCTTCAAAGAGAGAAAAAAATCCTGGAATATCAATGTTTCTGTTTTTCTTTTTATTTATCTAGCCACAAAGTCACCTTGAAAGATCAGCTATCACACAGTCCTGAAGACCTTATTTTTCTGTTTATTTATTTTATGCTCGGGGTGGGGCAAGATGTGTGTAAAGAAAAATAATTAGATATGACAAGTTATTTGACAGTTTGCTAAGGCAAATTAACCTTCTTTTAAAACTGGCTGGATGCGAACGTCTCGTTTTACTCCAGGCTGACAATAAAGTCTCAGTTTGTGGGACTTCCCTAAAGACTGTAAAGTTTGGAAGACAGTAGTGGTGGGTAGCGATGACACTTCTGTTCTATTCTGAGCTCTGTGAAGCTTTCCATGAACAATGTGATGTTTTTGCTTGGTTTGGGATCTGTCTATTGATGTGTTCATCTCTGCGCTCTCTCCAGAGGGCATGAGTACTTTGGGCAAGAAAGCCGCTTTCCTTTCTCATTTAATGGCTGAAGAGACTAATGCACAGTGAAATGAAGCGGCTACGTCGGGGCAGTAAACTGAGATCAGCATGCACCGTTGCAGCTCTGAGTCCTGTCCTTCTGCCGCTAGCTACTGTCTCAGCCTGCTTGGGCTGCTCTACCACAGGCTGAATGGCTTACAAATGACAAAAACTGATCTTTCAGTTTTGGGAACTGGAAAGTCCAAAACCAAGTTGCCCGCATGGTTGCCTTCTGGTGAAATTCTCACCCTGGCTCATAGACTACCTTCTCGCTCTGTTCTCACATAGAAGAGGGGGCTAAGGATCTTATTGGAGCCTCTTTTGTGAAGCACTAGTGAGCCAACTCATTAGAAAAGACCCTGATGCTGGGAAGGATTGAAAGCAGGAGGAGAAGGGGACGACAGATGACGAGATGGTTGGGTGGCATCACTGGCTCAATGGGCATGGTCTGAGTAAGCTCCAGGAGATGAAGGACAAGGAAGCCTGGCATGCTGCAGTCCATGGGGTTGTGAAGAGTTGGACATGACTGAGTGTCTGAACAACAACAATCCCCTTAAGTGAGGGCTCCACCCTCATGACCTAAGGACCCTCTCCACACCCAGAGACCCCTTCTTCTAAAGCCATTCCACTAGGCATTAGGATTTTGACATACAAATTTAGTGGAGCATGAACATTCAAACCTAAGTAGCCTTTTTACTTGTGGTGTTCTTGAGCTCAGATTTAACCTTTTTTCCCCTAGAACTCTAGGACTCTTTAGCTTTCTCTTAAGGTACACGCTACAGTATAGGTTATGTATTAGGTATTTATGTGTGTCTTACCTTATCTCCTAGGTTGTGGCATCTGTGAAGATGGAAGAAACCTATCCTTTCTCTCTTGTCTGAAAATGTCAATACCAGCTCAGAAAGCTAGTAATAAGTTGCCATCCACATAGTAATTGCATAATTTAAATAATTATTTTTTTTTAGCTGCAATACTAATTAGATTTTTTTTCTTTTTTTTTCTTTTTTAAATTTTAAAATCTTTAATTCTTACATGCGTTCCCAAACATGAACCCCCCTCCCACCTCCCTCCCCACAACATCTCTCTGATTTTTAAAAAATTTGTTTATTTTAATTGGAGGTTAATTACTTAACAATATTGTATTGGTTTTGCCATATATCAACATGAATCCGCCACAGGTATACACGTGTTCCCCATCCTGAACCCCCCTCCCTCCTCCCTCCCCATACCATCCCTCTGGGTCATCCCAGTGCACCAGCCCCAAGCATCCAGTATCATGCATCGAACCTGGATTGGCGATTCATTTCATATATGATATTATACATGTTTCGATGTCATTCTCCCAAATCATCTCACCTTCTCCCTCTCCCACAGAGTCCAAAAGACTGTTCTATACATCTGTATCTCTTTTGCTGTTTCACTACTGGGTTATCTTTACCATCTTTCTAAATTCCTTATATATGGGTTAGAATACTGTATTGGTGTTTTTCTTTCTGGCTTATTCCACTCTGCATAATAGGCTCCAGTTTCATCCACCTCATTAGAACTGATTCAAATGTATTCTTTTTTAATGGCTGAGTAATACTCCATTGTGTATATGTACAACAGCTTTCTTATCCATTCATCTGCTGATGGACATCTAGGTTGCTTCCATGTCCTGGCTATTATAAACAGTGCTGCTAATATGCCATAAGAATGAAAATCTCAAGTGGTATCCCACTAACATATTTTAATGTCTTTATTTTTTAAGAGAAGGAAAAATAGATACATGTTGGAATGGAAGCCAATTAAGGAAATGAATAAGCTTGTAGACAGAGCTCATCTTTCCCTCCTGTGTTACGGGCAGGAAATTTCTGGGGCCAGAAGGAAATAATTTTTTGGATGCATATGATTCAAAAACAAATCTTTTCTACATTTTGTAGAGAATGGAATGATTCCCAGGGATTGGAGAGGTTTTATCTCCACTTTGAGCATGCATTGCTTCACCTGTTACTTAACCTAACTCTCTCTCGGCACATCTGTCTCTCAAGTCCACAGCATAAGCTTCAACTAACCCAGCTCTCACCTTCTGCTGATCCCATCCCAGCTCACACTTATCTGGTGAAAAACTGATGTCACCACTGTGGTCATCAGCAGTTCTTCTTTCTTCCAGCAGGTCAGCCTCTGACCTTCCCCCTCTCTGACAGCCAGCCTGGTTTGAGGGCTTTAAAGTTTTAACTAGATTTTATCCCTGGGCCTTCCTGATATTGGTAATAGGATAGGTTGACTGGAAGACAGATTGTGAATGAGAAACTGTTTCTCCTAAACTGTGAACCTGGCTGTTTTACTCTTAAAAATCTAGCCTGAAAAATGAGTTCTGCTCCCCTGGTACAGGGTAACTGCAGTTCCTTGTTATTTTCATGTTGCCTCTTTGACATAACACCACTTGTAGAAACAGAGAAAAGCAGCAGACATTACTTATGGGACATCTGCCCTTAGGTGTCCCATAGATTAATCCCAGATTAAATTTACAATACCATTGCTAGTCTGTCAAATTTCAGTTTCATTTTTAAAAATGAACAGAAATCAATTTTAGGTTATACTTAATTTGCCTATTATTACATTTTGTGAGCACAATATATTTAATTTTAACAGGTAATCAATTGAATTTAACAGGTAACCAACTGAATTAAATATTACCACACAGATGGTAAAAACATCTTGGTATCACCAAAGTTTGGCATGTGGGGTCTGTTTGATCCAATTGAGTAGAAATAGACTTTGTTTAGTGGAGAAACTCACAATGGTATTCCACATCAATATCATTTATGCCTGCTGAGAAATCCAAAATCCACAGAGCAGAAATTTATTGATCACTGGGGTGTGTATGAAAGGGTGAAAGCACAGGTGATATTACCATGAAGATGTATCAAATGTCATATGGCCCCATGTAAGAAAAAAGTGACTTATTTCTGATGTAAGTCAGATAAGTTGCATGCATACAATACACAGTAAGAAGGGAAATTTAAAAGTTGGGGAGATGTATAATAGGAGTCTCACTCAGCAAATAGTAAAACTTCTTTACCTGCTTTTGTTTCAAAATGTATCTCCCAGAGTTATTGAAAACAACTGGGAATAATGATTACTTTGTATTTGAGTAACAAAGAGACAGTATTTGGCAAAACTGAAATTGTTATATAACTACAAGGACGTGGCCATATCCTTTCAAGGTATATGATTCCAAGGAAAGGAAAGTATAGTCATTTCATATTCCCTGGATTCTGGGAAAGTAGATTTCAATATGTTCAGAAACATGGTCAGCACGATTTTGTGGCATGAAAATTGAGAGGGACAGCTGTCTCAAGAAAAGTGTGATAACTGAAGGCTTATCATTTAGAATAGGGATTGGTTATACTGAACATGGCTTTAAAGATGAATGCTGGAATGGGTGGATGAGAGCTAAAGGAAAACAGATTTTCAGCTCAGTGTAAGAATCAGGATTCTAACTTTCAGAACTGTCCAAAGATAAAAATGGGCTAGTGTGGGAAGCAGAGTTATTCATCACTTGATGTAGCCAAGCATAAGCTGGATGACTTCTTACCTAAATGTCTAGATAAGAGTTGAGCATCAGATAGGTATTAATAATTGGGCTAGGTGATTTATAATTCTTTTCAATACTACATGTGCCAATTATTGACAAAAACACTTGCTATGACACAGCTCAGCTATTTATCTCTACACTGGATACCAGTGCTCTCATAATAAGCATCTATTTAAATTGTGCACCATAGTTTCTTCCCATTCTGTTAATGATTACTCAAACTGTCAATTAATACTTCTAACTGCTTTCTTTCTCCAAAGTACACATATTTAGATTCTACCATTTCAGCTATACACACTTCATCTGATGGGGTACAACACTGAAATTGTATTGGCTACTGACCTCACTATAGTCACTTATGGTGGGTTAGTCGCTAAGTTGTGTCCGACTGTTTTAACCCCATGAACTGTAGCCCACCAGACTCCTCTGTCCATGGGATTTCCCCTGCAAGAATACTGGAGCATTTGCTTCTCCAGGGGATCTTCCCGACCCAATAATCAAACCTGGGTCTCCTGCGTTGCAGGATAGATTCTTTACTGACTGAGCTATGAGGGAAGCTGTATATATAGTCACTTAAACAGGATGGAAATTTGTTTTTCTCCTACACAAATCAAGTCTGGAGATAGACACTGTTATGAAAGCTCTAGAAAATCATCAGAGACCCTGTTTCCTTATATCTTTGTTCATCATCCTCAAAATCACAAGATAACTCTTGGAGCTCCAATCATCATATTTTTATTGCAGGGGTGAATACAAGAGCAAGGGGCAAGGCAGTTTCCCTGGAGATCCCTTATATCTCAATGACCACTTCTATTTACAGCTGTGATTGGGAAATAAAATTTTTCAGCTAGGCACATTTCCCAGGGCTCTCTTATTAAACATGAAAGGGAGAAAAGCAACTTCAAATCATTGCCAATGGCATCTTATTTCACATTTTCATAGTTGGGCAAGCAATGGCTTTTTTTTTTGTACAAATACAATTTTCAGTGACATATGTGCTAAGTTGCTTCAGCCGTGTCTGACTTTTTGTGACCCTCATGGACTGTAGGCCACCAGGTGCCTCTGTCCATGGGATTCTCCAGGCAAGAATACTGGAGCGGGTTGCCATGCCCTCCTCTGGGGATCTTTCCCACCTAGGGATCAAACCCAGGGTCTCTTGTGTATCCTGCATTGATTGGGAGTCAGATTCATTACCACTAGCACCACCTGGGAAGTCCAGAGCCCTGCGCAAATCCAGAGGCCCAAATTCCTCAGTGACAGGACACTGAGAGGTGTATCAGCGTCTCCAGTGTGCAGGAAGAGGTTATATACTCAGGCAGTGTGTGTGATAAGGACCAAGGCAGTAACAATTTTGCATTCTTCTTTCTTTAGTTCAGTTCAGTCACTCAGTTGTGTCCGACTCTTTGTGACTCCATGGACTACAGCACACCAGGCTTCCCTGTCCATCTCCAACTCCTGGAGCTTGCTCAAACTCGTGTCCATTGAGTCAATGATGCCATCCAACTATCTCATCCTCTGTTGTCCCCTTCTCCTCCTGCCTTCAATCCTTCCCAGCAGCAGTGTCTTTTCCAATGAGACAGTTCTTTGCATGAGGTGGCCAAAGTATTGGAGCTTCAGCTTCAGCATCAGGCCTTCCAATGACTACTCAGGACTGATTTCAGTGACTTGTAGCCAAGGTCTAAAAGATTTGTACATGTCCTGAGCAGGTTAATAACTGGGCATCCTTTTAAAATTTATTATTTTTTAATGTGTTCAACAAGTATTTAGAAAAGTTGCTAAACCCTTAGTGAAGAAGAGGAGACAAGAAGTGCAGCTTGTAGGTGAACCCAGGTTTTTGTTCTATAGACCTGAAAAATAAGCCCTGCTCCATAATTGTTTTTTACTCTCTTATCAACAGAAAAGACCTGTAAGTAATGTGACATACCCTTCTTTAGTATCTAAGCTTCCTAATCAGTCTTTCGAATTTATCAAGTTATTCATTCATTTATCCAGTAATATAATAACTGGGACTTCCCTGGTGACTCAGATGGTAAAGAATCTGCCTGCAATGTGGCCAAAGAGGAAACAACTCTCAGATGTGGATGTGTTTGGTGGTGAAAATGAAATCTGATGCTGCAAGGAACAATATTGCATAGGAATCTGGAATGTTAGGTCCATGAATCAAATAAATTTAATGTGGTAAGATTGAACATTGACATCTTAGGAATCAGTAAACTAAAGTGGCTGGGAAAGGGTGAATTTAATTCAGATGACCATTGTATCTACTAGTGTGGGCAACAATCCCTTAGAAGAAATGGAGTAGCCCTCAGAAAACAAAAGAGTCCAGAATGCAGTATTTGAGTACAACCTCTAAAACAACAGAGTGATCTTGATTCATTTCCAAGGCAGACCATTCAACACCAGAGTAATCCAAGTCAATGGCCCAACCACTGATGCCAAAGATGCTGAAGCTGACCAGTTCTATGAAGACCTACAAGATGGGCTAGAGAGAATTTCCTTTTCATCATGGGGGATTGGGTTGCAAAAGTAGAATGTTGAGAGATACTTGGAGTAACAGCCAAGGTTGGCCCTGGAGTACAGAATGAAACAGAGCCAAGGCTAACAGAGTTTTGTCAAGAGGACATGCTGATCATAGCAGACATACTTTTCCAGAAACCCAAGAGATTACTCTACACATAGACATCACCATATGATCAATACAAAACTCAGATTGATGATGTTATTTGCAGCCAAAGATGGAGAAGCTCTAAACAGCAAAACAACACCTGGAGCTGACTGTGGTTAGCTTATGAGTTCCTTATGCAAAATTCAAGCTTAAACTGAAGCAAGTGGGGAAAACCACCAGGCCATTCAGGGATGAACAAAATCAAATCCCTTATGATTATACAGTGGAGATGGCAAATACATTCAAGGAATTAGATATGATAAACAGAGTGCCTGGAGAACTATGGATGGAAGTTCATAACACTGTACAGGAGGCAGTGACCAAAACCATCCCAAAGAAAAAGAAATGCAAGAAAGCTGAGGGGTTGTCTGAGGAGGCTTTACAAATAGCTGAGGAAAGAAGAGAAGTGAAAAGACAACAGAATAAAGAAAAGATATACTCAACTGAATGCAGAGTTCCAGAGAATAGCAAGGAGACATAAGAAAGACTTCTTAAATGAACAATGCAAAGAAATCGAGGAAAACAATAGAATGGGAAAGGCTAGAGATCTCTTCAAGAAGACTGGATATATCAAGGGGGCATTTCATGCAAGGATGGGCACAATAAAGGGCAGAAACAGTAAAGACCCAACAGAAGCAAAAGGGATTAAGAAGAGATGGTAAGAACACACAGAAGAACGTTACAAGGAAAATTTTAATGACTTGAATGAACATGATGATGTGGGCACTCACCTAGAGTTAGACATCATGGAATGTGAAGTGAAGTGGGCCTTAAAAAAACATTACTACAAACAAAGCTAGTGGAGATGATGGAATTCCAGCTGAGTGATTTCAAAACCTAAAAGAATGCTATTAAATTGCTGCACTCAATATGTCAGCAAATATGGAAAACTCAGCAGTGGCCACAGGACTGGAAAAGGTTAGTTTTTATTCCAATCTAAAAGAAGGGCATTGCCAAAGAATGTTCAAATTACTATACACTTGTACTCATTTCACACACTAGCAAGGTTATACTCAATCCTTCAAGCTAGGTTCTAGCAGTATGTGAACTTAGAACTTCTTGATGTATAAGCTGGATTTTGAAGAGGGAGAGGAGCCAGAGATCAAATTGCCAACGTTTGTTAAATCATAGAGAAAGCAAGGGGGTTCCAGAGATCATCTATTTCTGCTTCATTTACTACACCAAAGCTTTTGGCTGTGTGGATCACACAACAAACTGTGGAAAATTCTTAAAGAGATGGGGGTACCAGACCACCATACTTGTTTTCTGAGGAACTTGAATGTAGGTCAAGAATAAGCAGTTAGAACTGGACATGAAACCACTGACCACTTCCAAACTGGGAAAGGAGTACAACAAGGCTGTATATTGTTACCTTATTTATTCATCTTTTATGCAGAGTACATCATATGAAATGCTGGACTGGATGAATCAAAGTTGGATGGGAGAAATATCAGCAACCTCAGATATTCAGATGACACCACCTTTATGGCACAAAGTGAAGAGGAACTAAAGGGCCTCTTGATGAAGGTGAAAGAAGATAGTGAAAAAGCTGGCTTAAAACTCAACATTCATACAGAGTGAAGTAAGCCAGAAAGAAAAACACCAATACAGTATACTAACACATATATATGGAATTTAGGAAGATGGCAATGACGACCCTGTATGCAAGACAGGAAAAAAGACACAGATGTGTATAACGGACTTTTGGACTCAGAGGGAGAGGGAGAGGGTGGGACGATTTGGGAGAATGGGAATTCTAACATGTATACTGTCATGTAAGAATTGAATCGCCAGTCCATGTCTGACGTAGGGTGCAGCTTGCTTGGGGCTGGTGCATGGGGATGACCCAGAGAGATGTTGTGGGGAGGGAGGTGGGAGGGGGGTTCATGTTTGGGAACGCATGTAAGAATTTAAGATTTTAAAATTAAAAAAAAAAAATAAATTAAAAAAAAATAAAAAATAAATAAAAAATAAAAAATAAAAAAAAATAAAAAAAAAAACTCAACATTCAAAAAGAGATCATGTTTTGTGATCTCATCACTTCATGTCAAATAGATGGGGAAACAATGAAAACTGCGACAGACTTTCTTTGCTTGGGCTCCAAAATCATTGCAGATGGTGACTGCAGTTATCAAATTAAAAGACAGTTGCTCCTTGAAAGAAAAACTACAACCAATCTAGGCAGCATGGACATTACTTTGTCAACAAAGGTCTGTCTAGTCAAGGCTATGGTTTTTCCAGTAGTCATGCATGGATGTGAGAGTTGGATTATAAAGAAGGCTGAGGGCCAAAGGATTGACACTTTTGAACTGTGGTATTGGAGAGAACTCTTGAGAGTCTCTTGGACTGCAAGGAGATCAAACCCAGTCAGTCCGAAAGGAAATCAGTCCTGAAATTCATTGGAAGGACTGCTGCTGAAGCTGAAGCTCTGATACTTTGGCCAGCTGATGTGAAGAACTAACTCAATGGAAAAGACCCTGAAGTTGGGAAAGATTGAAGGTAGGAGGAGAAGGGGATGACAGAGGATGAGACGGTTGGATGGCATCACTGACTCAATGGACATGAGTTATTTTGGGAGATGGTGAAGGACAGGGAAGCCTGGTGTGTTGCAGTCCATGGGGTTCCAAAGAGTTGGACACACCTGAGAGACTCAACAACAACAATAGCAACAAATGTCTTGGTTACTGTAAATAATACTGCTATGAACATAGAGGTGTGTGTAGCTTTTTGAATTATAGTTTTGTCTGGAGTTATGCCAAGGAATAGGATTGTTGGATTATAAGGCAACTTTATTTTTAGTTTTTTGTGGCACTTCCATACTGTTTTCGATAGTGCTTGCACAAATTTACATTCCCACCAACAGTGTAGGAGAAAACCTCACACTTAACCGTTACACACACAAATTTAAGTACTTGCTGAGTTGAATTCCTCCAGAGAATATTTGGATTATACTTATTTAAAAGTTGCCTATTAGCCTAAAAACAGAAAGGCTTCCCTGGTGGCTCAGAGGTTAAAGCATCTGCCTGGAATGCAGGAGACTTGGGTTCAATCCCTGGGTCGAGAAGATCCCCTGGAGAAGGAAATGGCAATCCACTTCAGTACTCTTGCCTGGAGAATCCCATGGAGGGAGGAGCCTGCTAGGCTACAGTCCATGGGATCGCAAAGAGTCGGACACGACTGAGTGACTTCACTTTTCAAAAAGAGAAAAGATTTGATATGTATATGACATATTCTTTTTTTACCCACATATTGTTCTGCAATGATCTATTGTCTAAATGAAAGCCAAAGATGTAGTTGGAATCTCTTCCTTACTCTTTAGGAAAGTCAATGTCAAAAGGTTCTTGGGAAAAAAAAGAAGAGTCTAAACTTGGGCTGATCTAGGGAAAATTACAGATGATTAGAGTTAGTAGAGAGAGCAGGCTTTAAATGGGACAAATGTGGCCATTAGAAACACTGAGGTGAACTTGAAAGGGAAGAAGATGGGAAAGTGGAAAGAGCATGAATTTTGGTGACAGCAGATCAGAGTTACTTACCGGCTGGAAAAATATGTGTTGTCTTTACGAGTATCCACTTCTTCATATCCAACGCAGATACTAACATTTGATTATAGCCACATTGTGAGGACCAGGAATAATATGCTTCGTATATTTTCATTTAATTGACCTGTAGTGGGGGTTCAGTATCAGGTGGAATTCCAGTTAATAAATACAGAAGGAACTAGGAAAATAGAAACTTATTTTTAGATAAAGATTACAATAATAATTGTTGTAGAAAAGATCTACTGATGGATGGTAAAATTCATGGATAAAAGTCTGAGGAGAAACAGGCTTTGTGAAGTTTCAAAGTATCAGTATATTTGTTAACTACTAAGGGAGACACCGGAGAAGGCAATGGCACCCCACTCCAGTACTCTTGCCTGGAAATCCCATGGATGGAGGAGCCTGGTAGGCTGCAGTCCATGGGGTCGCAAAGTTGGACACGACTGAGTGACTTCACTTTCACTTTTCACTTTCATGCATTGGAGAAGGAAATGGCAACCCACTCCAGTGTTCTTGCCTGGAGAATCCCAGGGACGGGGGACCCTGGTGGGCTGCCATCTATGGGGTCGCACAGAGTCGGACACGACTGAGGCGACTTAGCAGCAGTAGCAGAAGGGAGACACAGTAACCCTACAGTGGAGAAATACAACAGATACGACTTTAACCAAGTTATCCAAGTTAACATCACTAGGAAAAGACAATGGATATCATGAGCTCTTTAGTACAACATGTTGAAAGGATCCATCACTTCTGGGTATTCTTATAAAAATCATCACTTATTCTGATCATGAGAAAACAGATCCAGGCAAAATCCAAGTTGAAAGAAAGTCTACAAAATAACTGATTAGTACTCTTCAGAAGGATCAAGGCTGTAAAAGAGAAGGGAAGACAGAAAAACACAAGTTGGATAGAATTAAGAAGAAATACAGGGAAAGGCAGTCCTGAATCAAAAAAAAAAAAAAAAAAGACATGAGTGGAATAACTCCTAAGATTCTAATAAGATCTGTAATTTAATTACTAGTATTGTGCCAATGCTAATTTGGCTCTAATCATTGTCCTGAGTAAGGGGTTAATGTCACAGGGAGCAGGTGAGGAATATATGAGAACCCACTGTACTATTTTTGCAAATTTCCATAAGTTTAAAATTAGCTCAAAATAAAAAGTTTAAAAAATCTCCAGTGATTCTAATGTGTAATCAAGGTTGAGAATCTCTGGATTAGAATGCAATACATCCTCAACAAATGATAGCTATTACCAAAGTTTGTTAAATGTCATGCATGACCAATCAGTTCTGCAGTTTGCAAGCACGATTCATTTTATATGTTTGTCTGACCTGGATTTGTCTTTCCAGATACTGATGATAGAATATATTCAAATATGACATAGTCTTAAAAAATAGAAGTTGTCAAAAAGAACTTTGTACTATTCAGCTTTAGAAATTATGTTTTTCCTAGATAATATGAGAACACTTCCTATTTCCCTGTCAAACTTTTCACATTAAAATGTGAGTGACTTTCACCCCTACACAGCACTTGTTTTAAAGCCTGACTCCTTTCATTTCTCTCTAATTTTGTGATTCTTGATGAATAGGATGGGGAGTCTCTTTAAGTATGACTTTGCATAGGAAAAAATAAGATAGTATCTGTTACTCACTGAACATTATCTAGGACAGAACAATTATTTTGGTTTGATTAGCAAGGAAGGAAGGAAGAGGAATTAGGAGGGATAGTTCTGTTTATTTTCCAGACCAAATTTAGAAATTCAGATTGTTTCTGTTAAGTAGAAAATGTTAGGTAAAGCATAAATATTTTCTTCAGTGTGTATCACCCACAAGAGACTTTAGGAAGGAAGGAGACTAGAGTAGTTATTTACCTCTATGCAGAGTTTTTAAACAATTACTAGTGTGGCAAAGCCACTCAATTTTTAAAATCAGAAGATTTGGAATAATAATTTTACTCCAATTCATAACAGAGTTTAAAGTTCTTACTTATTCTAAAAGGATCTCTAAGTAAATGATCCATTCTTATGTATCAAAGTAAAAATGGAAAATTTAAAATATTTAATGAAAAGTGTTCATTTTTACCTTCCATGTTATGAGGACTTAACCTGTGCAAGCAAAGGGCCCTAAAGCCAGTATTTCAGAATGCAGGGTGGTTATCTGGAAAGGTTGCTTAATATATTCATATGCTTTTCCCTCATCTGTAAATGGGGCTAATAATAGTGATTTTCTGATAATATTGATATAAGGAGTGGTAAGATAATTTTTGAAAGTGCCTAGCAGAGTACCTTGGAAAAGGCAATGGCACCCCACTCCAGCACTCTTGCCTGGGAAATCCCATGGATGGAGGAACCTAGTGGGCTGCAGTGAATGGGGTCATTAAGACTGGGACACGACTGGGCAACTTCACTTTCCTGCATTGGAGAAGGAAATGGCAGCCCACTCCAGTGTTCTTGCCTGGAGAATCCCAGGGACGGGGGAGCCTGGTGGGCTGCCGTCTACGGGGTCGCACAGAGTCAGAAATGACCGAAGAGACTCAGCAGCAGCAGCAGCAGCAGCAGCAGAATACCTGAAGCACAGTATGCACTAAATTATATGTTATCTTTTCCATTGTTGTTTTCTTTTCCTTCTTTTTTTCCTAAGAAGCATTAAGAAAAGTAAAAGGGTAAAGAAGAAGACCACACCCACTTCTGGGAGAGCCAGACAGTGGCCTGCACCTACGCCTACCAGTCAGTCAGTTGGATATTTTTGACTAGTTCTTGACATGTATTAGGAGTTGAAGGATTATTGCTAAATAAAGTAATATAACCACGCTTTTGCAAATGTCCTCAGCTCCCTGACTCTCCCTTTCTCCTTGTCCTTGACTTGTGGTAACTCTGTTTACTTGAATTCACGTGCCCATCTTCTCCTTGGGGGCCCCCTAGCTGGGGAATATTGCTGGAGAAGGTTACCTGTCTGAGCTGACTGCTTCCCTTTGGACCATCACATGTCATGAATGGACCTTCACCACCACTCAGAAATGTTTCTAGAGTAACTCTGCTCCCCAGCAAGATTTTAATTTCAAACCTTCTGTCTTTCACACTTCCCACCCTCTCATTCTTTGCTGAATACATCACTTTACTTTTCATTCAGAAAATAGAAAACATAGAATGAAAACTCCATCTGCCCACAGCTAAATCCAGAAACCTAAGCTCCTTTACCTCGTGTCTGTTGTGTTCCCGCCTGTTACTATGGAGGGCGGTCTCTCCACCATGGCTCTGAGCCTCGCCCACAGACTCTCAGGGACTCTCAGTCACCTTTCCTGCTATGCACACACTTTCCTACATCCTTGGTCTTTCCCTCTTGCTTATTTCCATGTACGTGTAAACATGCCTCACTACTTTCCTTCTTAAAATGCAGACTTTCAGGGATCTAACATTCCCATCAACTATGCTCCATTTCTCCATCCCTCTCAGGAGCCCAACTTTGTGAAGCTTTATTTTCTATCTCTACCTCTTTACCTTCTATTCACTTTTCATCCAAATCTCATCTGATTTTCACCTTCACCTTTTCATTGAAGGGGGTGAGTTTTTTGTATGGTGAATTAAGTTTAATTCAGGAAGACATATTAGGAAAGCCATTTAGCCTTAAATCCAAGCCACTGTCTCTAGTTTAGATTCATCAGTAAATGATAATGTGATTTTTAGTTGAGACTTCCACTCACATCTTGACAGATGAAAAAAGGTCATTTATAGACCCCTTAAAAAGCCTATCAACTTTATGAACTGGCTAGGAACATTGAAAAATAGACAAGAACTGGAAATTGACAGTTAAAATAATATGGAAATAAGGTTTTCTGAATGACTGGTTATTCGGCTTTTGTAAATAGAGATCAGGTTGATTTTCACCTTGGTGGGTCACAACAGCTAACCATGACTGATGTCTCAGAAGCTAGGGTAATTTTGGTTAGATGAGGGCTTCTGCGAACAGAGTCTTTGTGGACAGACTGGAGTGGCAGGTGCTGACCTCAGCCAGGCAGGTGCAGTTTCTACTTAAATGGCATAGTCAGTGTGTGGATTAGATTAGCTAGAAAATCATCTTTTCATCCTAATTAAGACTTGCCTCAAAACAAGCAGAGTTTTAACATATGGAGTCTAAGTAATAGGAGTTGAGGAACTCAAGAAATTGACAGAGACTGTGTCAGATGGCAGAGAAAAATGGAGACCAGGACCTGGAGTCAAAATAACAGTTTGCAAAATCAGTTGGGATTTCTATAGAACAAGACCAAGGAATGTTTTGTACAATTTTAAATTGTTTCCATGAAAGAAAACCAAGAATTTTTGTAAAAAATTTCAGTGGTTGAAGTGTGTTTTAGCACTTTGGAAAATTTACTCAAATGAATTGCATGGATCACCCCAATCTTAACGGGTACTATAGGCTCAACCTCTAACCCATATTTTGAAGACAGGCACTTTTTCACAGTCTCCACTGCTTGCCCTACAGCCTGGGGAATCATTCTCATCTTTTCCCTGGGTACTGCCATAGTTTCCTGGTCTCCCTCACATGCTGACTCCTCTAGAGTCCATTGCTCTTCACAGCAGCCAGAATGACCTTTTACAAATGTAAATCAAATCATACCACTTTCCTGCTTAAAATCCTGCAGTGGTTCCCACAGCAATTAAGTTAAAACCTGTACTACTTACCACGATTTATAGGGACCCTACCTAATCCAGTCACAACCGTTCCTTATCATCTTTCCTCCTGGCAGCTTTGCTTCAGCTACCATTCCAGATCATTCTTTTTTCAGAGATTATGCAGATTTTATTCCTTCAGCTTTGGAATGCTTCCTCTTTCATCTCCATCCCTCCATTAGTTCCAGTGTCATCCTCTCAGAGAGGCCTTTAGTGATCTCATTATCTGGAGCAGTACCCAACTCATTCTTTCATTTTGACACCTTCTAACCTATCACCATTTGTGATCACATGGACTATAGCCCGCCAGGCTCCCCTGTCCATTGGATTCTCCAGGCAAGAATACTGGAGTGGGTTGCCATTTCCTTCTCCAGGGGGACCTTCCCAACCCAGGGACTGAACCTGGGTCTCCCTCGTTGCAGGCAGATTCTTTACCATCTGAGTTATCAGGGAAGCCCAACCTATGACCCTGTTTTCTTCTTTCTGTAACACCTATCACTCTGAAACCATCTTGTTTAATGTATTTATTATTGTCTGCTAATCTCACTGGAATGGAAGCTGTATGAGGTCAGGGGCTTCAGTTCATGGTTGCATCCCTAATACCATGCCTGACAGCAAGGAATATCTGTCATGCTGGTTGTTAAGCCATTTACTTCTCCACACCAAACTCCTATTTCTATGCTGTGCTTTGTGCCTCTGAGGCTGGGAACCTGCAAGTCACATTTCTCTCCTAGAGTTGGATTCCTTTTAGGCTCTGTTGACTGGGGGCAACAGAAGAAAATTACAAGGTTGGGAAGGGAAAGACCTCCTCTGCTCATGTTCCTACTGTTCCTGTGGGTGTCTACAGTTGGCACCAATTTGCAGATGTCTATGCTTGGAAGAAAAGTTATGACCAACCTAGATAGCATATTCAAAAGCAGAAACATTACTTTGCCAACAAAGGTCCGTCTAGTCAAGGCTATGGTTTTTCCTGTGGTCATGTATGGATGTGAGAGTTGGTCTGTGAAGAAGGCTGATCGCTGAAGAATTGATGCTTTTGAACTGTGGTGTTGGAGAAGACTCTTGAGAGTCCCTTGGACCGCAAGGAGATCCAACCAATCCATTCTGAAGGAGATCAACCCTGGGATTTCTTTGCAGGGAATGATGCTAAAGCTGAAACTCCAGTACTTTGGCCACCTCATGAGAAGAGTTGACTCATTGGAAAAGACTCTGATGCTGGGAGGGATTGTGGGCAGGAGGAGAAGGGGACAACAGAGGATGAGATGGCTGGATGGCATCACTGACTCAACGGAGGTGAGTCTGAGTGAACTCCGGGAGTTGGTGATGGACAGGGAGGCCTGGCATGCTGTGATTCACGGGGTCGCAAAAAGTCGGACATGACGGAGTGACTGAACTGAACTGAACTGATGCTGCCAGAACCAGCCCCCTCTCTGTTCCTCAAACACACTGACAACAACCTGCAGAGCCCTTCTCAAAAGACTCCAGCTCCAGGGAGACTTCTAAACCTGGAAGCTAGCACTGCCCAGTAGAAAGGAAAGGCAAGTCATTTGTAATATTTTGTTTCCTTATAGTCATGGCATAAAAGTAAATATAAATAGGTGATACAAGTATGCTATGTAACCCAAGATATTGAAAAATATTATCATTTCTGTCTATAATCAATGAAAGAATAGTTAATGAAATACTTTACCTTCCTTTTTTTCATACTTTGTCTTTGAAATCTACTTTCAGTTCATCTCAATTAAGATTAACAATATTTCACTCTCTCAAAAGCCAAATGTGGCTAGTGGCTGCCATGTTGGATGATACCACTCAAAGTTTAATATTTGCCACATCTTCCCTCATTTTCCAGGCCTAGGGGAGGTCTTTCTGCTGTTACTACTTGTGATAAAACTGTGTTTAACACCTACTTAATCGTTCCCTGTACAAATCATTCCTTGCACAAATCATCCCTTATTGAAATAATTAGCCTGCTAGTTATTCCTTAACTGAATTCTATTCAATACTTTTGTCCAATAAATGAATGATGCTGTTGAGGAACTAAGATCATTATACCTTAAAAAGCTACATAGATGATATGGTTTAATCTTTTGAAATAGAGTAGAAGACCTGAGCACTGTTGAGGAAAACAGAGCCTGAGTAACAGTCACATAATCTGAGATCTGCTCACTCCTGAGCTGGGGAAATGTTGACTTTGCTGTGGGCTGCAGCGCAGGCCAATTTTCCACCTGCCCTCCCTACTCCCCTTCACATCACAAAGAGAGATGTGACTATTTTCTGATGGAATTTGGCCAAGATTTTTATAAAACCATGAAATGGTTTTGGAATTATCCACTACAAAATCAAAATGCAGTGTCATACCTTTGCCTCTAACAATTTAGGTACATCTGAAAATGTTACTTTTTGTAAGCACTATTGTCAGCTATGTGTATGTAAAACTTAGGCAACTTTCATTAAAAACAAACAGATAAACAAAAACCCTAACCATTTGCTTGATTATAGGAGCCTGGAAACCAATTTCATTGTATTCAACTTCTTAAAAAATTCTGCCAAATTGCTTTTTCCTGTGTGAATACTGCTTTGGTGGTCAGAGTATTTATGTTAGGAATTCTAAATGTGAGTAAAACATTTCCTTTTGCCATATGCCAAGAGGCTGGACTATATCTCTGGTTGATTTGGTCACATTGTTTCTGAAGCTGGAAGTTGACAGTGTGGGCCAACTCTGCTTTCATAAGATCAGAGCAAATTTTGTGCTTAGAATGGATTGCAGACTGAAGGCTTCCTCTCCTAGATCCTGTTACAGAGCCCATGAATTCCATTCTCTTTGTTTTATCATGTCCCTTAACCTCTCTTAACCTTTCTGTCCTTTGACTTCTGCTTCCTTTTCCCATTCCCTGGCACTCCACTGCTGCTTTCTATCTTTTCTCCACTTGGCATTGCTATTCTTTTGTTGCCTAAAGGATACACTTCACCTTAGGACTCGAGGAGCCTGCCCAAGCCAACATAGATGGAGGAAAAGTCTATTTTGGGGGACAATCTTTGCTGTGCTCTATCTTGATGCATCTGATCGCTCATCTTCCCCTTAGACCTACTTCAATTTATATTTTTCATTATAACTTTCTTTAACTTTCCATTCTGTTTGTCATTCTCCAGTCTTTCCTCTCCCACTAATATAAATTTTCAGCACTTAAATAAAGACTTTTCTCTTCAAGGCAGTATGTGAACTTTAGTTAATCCTCCGTGCATGCTCTTTTATTACCACCACTATATAAGGCAGGAAGGAGACTGAGGCTTTCCCACATCCCAGAGGGGTCAATTTGGTGTCAGAACCACAAGTTTGATAGGCCCTGCACTTACTTCTTTATTAAGATTAGAAGATAAAAGCTCTGTCTCTCTCACATAATGGTTCCCTGGATTTATACAGTGCCCTTTTCCTGAGGATCTGAAAACATCTGAACATAATTTGCCAACGGCCTCACAGGGTTCAAGGAAATAAATGCTTGCCAATATGCCTGTTTGTTAAACAGAATCAGAATCTGTCAAATAGGATTTCATCAGTAGGACCGAAACAAATGGAAGAGACTCCCTCTCCTTTCTTTCGCTTTTACGTGGATCTTGCAGAGAATCTGAGTTTGCAAGAGAACTCTGCATGGGTCCTTACTGCAGGCAGTTGCTTGTTGCCTTGGCAGAGCTGCATGGTATGCAAATGAGCAGCTCTGGGAGATAACAAATCTCACAGGTAGAATGGATTTTCTGTGGGCCAAAGGGCATTTCCAAATTCACTGTGAAGCTGCCCTATGACACTGTTGTGAAATAGGTTAGCAACTTGCCCAGAGTCACACTGCTTGTGAATGCTGTGCCAGAGATGGGCACCTCCTTCTCCAGGAGTGTTCCCATCAGCCCACACTTGGCCTCTGATTTCTCCTTATCAGTGAATCTTACAAACTGACTTGTTAGCAGAATGGTTCCAGGCACAACTGGCAGCAGGAAGTGTATTGAGAAGGATGGAGTACCCACTGCCTAACGCTGCTCCTGAGGGGGGCTTGGATGTTATGATGGCACAGAAGTTTCTACTTCCTTTGGTGTAAGGACACCCTGGGGACCATGTTCAGATATACGAGTCAAAGCTCTGCCTCTTTTATGAGGTAACACGCCCAGGCTGCAAGTGAAGTGTGTAGGAGAACTGATGAATGGGAAAGTGAGAGATGAGACGCATCTCACGCCCCCGCTATAGTCAAGGTGTCTGTTTCAACTTCCTATGGCTGCTGTAATAAGTCACATTAAACCTGGTGGCTTAAAACAAGATACATTTATTCTCTTACAATTCTGTAAGCCAGAAGTCTGAAATCAGTATCACCCATGTCTGCACCCTTGAAATTAAAAGATGCTTGCTCCTCAGAAGAAAAGCTATGACAAACCTAGACAGTGTATTAAAATGCAGAGACATCAGTCTGCCAATAGCAATCTATATAGTCAAAGGTATGATTTTTCCAGTAGTCATCTATGGATGTGAGAGCTGGACCATAAGGAAGGCTGAGCAGCAAAGAATTGATGCGATAGCAGGAATACACAGAAGAGCTGTACAAAAAAGATCTTCACAACCCAGATAATCATGATGGTGTGATCACTAATCTATAGCCAGACATCCTGGAATGTGAAGTCAAGTGAGCCTTAGAAAGCATCACTACGAACAAAGCTAGTGGAGGTGATGGAATTCCAGCAGAACTATTTCAAATCCTGAAAGATGATGCTGTGAAAGTGCTGCACTCAATATGCCAGCAAATTTGGAAAACTCAGCAGTGGCCACAGGACTGGAAAAGGTCAGTTTTCATTCCAATCCCAAAGAAAGGCAATGCCAAAGAATGCTCAAACTAACGCACATGCTAGTAAAGTAATGCTCAAAATTCTCCAAGCCAGGCTTCAGCAATACATGAACCGGGAACTTCCTGATGTTGAAGCTGGTTTTAGAAAAGGCAGAGGAACCAGAGATCAAATTGCCAACATCTGCTGGATCATGGAAAAAGCAAGAGAGTTCCAGAAAAAACATCTATTTCTGCTTTATTGACTATGCCAAAGCCTTTGACTGTGTGGATCACAATAAACTGTGGAAAATTCTGAAAGAGATGGGAATACCAGACCACCTGACCTGCCTCTTGAGAAATCTGTATGCAGGTCAGGAAGCAACAATTAGAACTGGAGATGGAACAACAGACTGGCTCCAAATAGCAAAAGGAGTATGTCAAGGCTGTCTATTGTCACCCTGCTTATTTAACTTATATGCAGAGTACATCATGAGAAACGCTGGACTGGAAGAAACACAAGCTGGTATCAAGATTGCCAGGAGAAATATCAATAACCTGAGATATGCAGATGACACCACCCTTATGGCAGAAAGTGAAGAGGAACTCAAAAGCCTCTTGATGAAAGTGAAAGAAGAGAGTGAAAAAGTTGGCTTAAAGCTCAACATTGAGAAAACGAAGATCATGGCATCCGGTCCCATCAGTTCATGGGAAATAGATGGGGAAATAGTAGAAACAGTGTCAGACTTTATTTTTCTGGGCTCCAAAATCACTGCAGATGGTGACTGCAGGCATGAAATTAAAAGACGCTTACTCCTTGGAAGAAAAGTTATGACCAACCTAGATAGCATTTTCAAAAACAGAGACATTACTTTGCCAACAAGGTCCGTCTAGTCAAGGCTATGGTTTTTCCTGTGGTCATGTATGGATGTGAGAGTTGGACTGTGAATAAGGCTGAGCACTGAAGAATTGATGCTTTTGAACTGTGGTGTTGGAGAAGACTCTTGAGAGTCCCTTGAACTGCAAGGAGATCCAACCCATCCATTCTGAAGGAGATCAGCGCTGGGATTTCTTTGGAAGGAATGATGCTCAAGCTGAAAAAACTCCAGTACTTTGGCCACTTCATGCAAAGAGTTGACTCATTGGAAAAGACTCTGATGCTGGGAGGGATTGGGGGCAGGAGGAGAAGGGGACGACAGAGGATGAGATGGTTGGATGGCATCACTGACTCGATGGAGGTGAGTCTGAGTGAACTCTGGGAGTTGGTGATGGACAGGGAGTCCTGGCGTGCTGTGATTCATGGGGTCGCAAAGAGTCAGACATGACTGAGTGACTAAACTGAATTAAACTGATCTGTGGTGCTGGAGAAGACTCTTGAGAGTCCCTTCGACTGCAAGGAGATCAGACCAGTCAATTGAAAGGTAAATATTCTAAATACTAAATACTCTTTGGAAACACTGATGCTGAAGCTGAAGCTCCAATACTTTGGCCGCCTGATGGAAAGAGCCGATTCATTGGAAAAGACCCTGATGCTGGGAAAGATTGAAGGCAGAAGGAGAAGGGGATGACAGGATGAGATGGTTGGATGACATGACAGAATGAATGAACATAAGTTTGAGCAAACTCTGGGAGAAGCTGAAGAACAGGGGAGCCTGGCATGCTGCAGTCCATGGGGTTGCAAAGAGTCGGATATAACTGAGTGACTGAATAACAGCATGTAGGCGGAGTTTGGTCTGGACGCTCTGGGGTAGCCTTATTCCTGGCCTCTTCTAGCTCCTGGTGACTCAGTGATTCCTTGGCTTCTGGCTGCATCATTGCTTTCTCCACCTCTGTGATTACATCACCTTCTCTTCTGAGTCCAATCTTCCTCTGCCTCTGTCTGCAGAGACACTGTGATGGCATTTATGACATACCTAGATAACCCCATAACCCAGGATCATCTTTCCATCTGAAACCTTTAATTTAATCACATCTGCCAAGATACTTTTTCCACATAATCATCACAGAGGCCTTTATGCTTCCAAGGTGGGGCGCTAGATCAAGGTAGGAATTTGTCTAATTTCTTAAATCTCTAAAAATACTTTTTTTTAAAAAAGTTTCATCTCAAAAACTTAACGCACTTTCTTTCATTAGGGATGTGGTGGCAATAAATACTACTCAGCTACTACTGTTGCTGCAAAGTCGCTTCAGTCGTGTCTGACTCTGTGTGACTCCAGAGACTGCAGCCCACCAGGCTCCCCCATCCCTGGGATTCTCCAGGCAAGAACACTGGAGTGGGTTGCCATTTCCTTCTCCAATGCATGAAAGTGAAAATTGAAAGGGAAGTCGCTCAGTCGTGTCCAACTCTTAGTGATCCCATGGACCACAGCCCACCAGGCTCCTCCATCCATGGGATTTTCCAGGCAAGAGTACTGGAGTGGGGTGCCATTGCCTTCTCCGAAATAGGAACTTAAAATATTTCTGATCTTTGCTGTGTGGTTCTGTTGTAATGGTTGGAGAAATTTCTGGTTTGGTTCTATATTCGCTGGGTTATTGCCAAGGGTTGTAATGCTAAGATACTGTTTTTCACAGACTCAAACCTATCAACATACATTTACTAGATTTGTACTTCTGACCATTCAGAATGGAACAGTAAAAGAATAAAGCTCTCCTGAGTATTATGTTGGTTAGTTTGTTATGTGGGGCTTGGGGAAGATTTTTGCTTATGAACAGTTTCCTTCCCTCCTCTCCCTCCTTGTAATATAACTGATCATTTTAGTGCCTCATGGCACTTCTAACTTTTCAGAATTCTCCTTTTATTTCCTTATAGGAGACTATCAGAGAGGTATGTTTAGATTTTCACTGTTATTCCTCTCTGTTTGGTCAAGGCACACAGTACTTTTTCTTTTCTCCTATTTGTCTCATGGCTAAAGTAGTAAAAAAAAAAAAAAATAAGACTGGATGGTTCCTTGGAACATTTTGATATTTGCTTGTGTTTATCTTTGGTTGAGAAATCTCTTAATAGGGAACTCTATTTCCTATATAGATTTCATGCAAATGTGAAAAGAATTTCAGTCTATTCTCAGATTTTGGAGGGAAAAAACCCTGAAGTTTCATGATTAGATTTGAGGTTTGTTTGAATTGTAGCTTCAAAAAAAGAGAAACATGAGATGTCCACTCATATGAAATAATAATCATATTAACAGAAACTTCTTTTGTTTTGAAACAGAACTAAATTCTGAAACACATCAGGTTCATGGAGACATTTATGACTGGTTTATAATTTTATGATTAGTTTAGTAATTTTATGGAGAATCATGATCACAAACCTCAGTCTTTGTTCTCCTTACCTTTTCAAATAATTTTCATTCATCTTCCTAAGTATAATGTTGAATATCCCATTTTCCTAGAGCAGTGAAAAAATTTCTGTTAATTGAGCAGGATGTTTCATTTCTTTTTATCGCTGTCCTTAACTCGTCAGTGTAAACAACTGAATGCATTCCACACAGCTGCCTTCCATGACTTCATAGGCATTTAGCAACCAGTAGTGCAGTGCATAGATTTCATGTGCTGTGTTTAGTCGCTCAGTCATGTCCAATTCTTTGCGACCCCATGGGCTGTAGCCCGCCAGGCTCCTCTGTCTTTGGGGATTCTCTAGGCAAGAATACTGAAGCAGATTGCCATGCCCTCCTCCAGGGGATCTTCCCAACCCAGGAACTGAAACCAGATCTCCTGTATAACAGGTGGATTCTTTACCATCTGAGCCACCAGGGAAGCCCAAGAATACTGGAGTGAGTAGCCTAACCCTTCTCCAGGGGTCTTTGACCCAGGCAAAACTTTTATGGATCATGTTAAAAAAAAAAAGACACAATATAAAAAACCCAAAGAGCAATTTCTTCCTTTTTAACTTCCCAAGCCTACATATCAAGTTCTGCTACAGCTCCTTGCCCTTAAGACTATCCCAGTGTCTCCACATCTATCACACATCACTGCTCTCATGAGTTGGGCCATCATCACCTCTTACCTAGGTTATCAGTCTTTAAACTATCTTTAAACTATCTCCAAGCTTGTGTTTCTCCACACTAACAGCCTATGGTCTCTCTAAAACCCAGAAGATGTGATTAAAATTCTCTAGTATAACTTGGAGAAGGCAATGACACCCCACTTCAGTACTCTTGCCTGGAAAATCCCATGGATGGAGGAGTCTGGTGGGCTTCAGTCCATGGGGTCACAAAGAGTCGGACACAACTGAGTGACTTCCCTTTCACTTTTCACTTTCATGCATTGGAGAAGGAAATGGCAACCCACTCCAGTGTTCTTGCCTGGAGAACCCCAGGGACGGGGGAGCCTGGTGGGCTGCTGTCTATGGGGTCACACAGTCGGACACGACTGAAGTGACTTAGCAGCAGCAGCAGTATAACTCACAGTCCTCAGGATAAGATCCCAATCCTTTACTTGTCCTTTCAGACTTCTCATGATTTTGCTGTCTTGGTCTTTTTTTTTTAAAATCTCATCTCCTGTCTTTTCTTCCATTACATATAAATTTACTGTATATACATTTACAGTATAAATTACAAAACGTTAAAACATTGGTAAATCCCTTACAAGTATTTTTTTTTTTTTTTGCAGATGTTGCTTCCTCAAATGGAAACTTCCACTCTGTCCTCTGATTCCTTTGCCCTATTGCCAAGCCACTATTTTTTGCTTGATTATGCCAGTTTAGCAGTTAGCTCCACCTGGAAGTCCTCACTCTAGCCCCTCCCAGACAAGATTATTTTCTCTTTCTACTTGCTTCCTCAGTTTAGCCCTTATCACACCTTGATTTTGTCTTTGGTTCTTTAACTTACCTTCAGGGCAATTAAACTGTGTTTATATAATAGGCATATATAAACATTTATGAGCCATGGGGCTTCCTTCATAGCTCAGTTGGTAAAGAATCTGCCTGCAGTGCAGGAAACCCAGGTTTGATCCCTGTTGGGAAGATCCCCTGGAGAAGGAAATGGCAACCCACTTCAGTATTCTTGCATGGAGAATTCCATGGACAGAGGAACCTGGCTGGCTACAGTCCATGGGGTCGAAAGAACTGGACACGACTTAGCGACTAAACCACCACCAAACATTTATGGGCTGAATGTAGAAGCCTAGTCAGATAAGTGTGCCATGAAAATGAGAATAGACAAGGTAAAGACAAAACAGGTTGAATGCAAGTTTCAGCCCCATTATATATTTACAATCATTGAGAGGAATCTTAATTTTCTTTGTTTTACTTTCTTCTCCAAAGAAGCAGAAGTGCTGAAAGCAGAACTTTGCAGAATAACGTTTCTTGTTTTCTTACAACTTACTTGCATAGTACTTTAAATGGATCTGATATCTCTTGTTGTCCTAAGCTCTTCCTCCAGATTTAACTTATTAAACTATAATCGTTTTTTTTTTTAAAGTATTTCATGTGTTCTTGTTTATTCCTGTAAGAATTTTTTGAAGGACCCTTGTCTTTCATCAGAGAAAAAAATGGAGTATAGTTTAATTTTTGAAATATTGTTTTTCATGATTCTGACCATGGCCATGAAATGAAACAGCCCAGAGAGAAGGCGGCAATCAAACAGTATTTGGAGGGATGTGATACTCTTCCAGTAGGGGAATTGTCAAATAATTCATAAATATAGGCAAATTTGACCTTATTTACTTTTTATAGTTGTACCATTTAATTGAATAGCAGACCTTTTCTGACTTGCATAAGCCTTAGGAGAAAGTTAAATATTTAATAAAACTTGGCTT
This sequence comes from Capra hircus, assembly GCF_001704415.2. NCBI lineage: Eukaryota > Metazoa > Chordata > Mammalia > Artiodactyla > Bovidae > Capra > Capra hircus. The sequence goes on along the minus strand of NC_030819.1, from coordinate 83,326,424 downwards.
TTCCTAAAAGATTTGTTTTTACTGTCTCCTAACAACTTGAAATGCAATTTAGAATGAACTCTTTAGTAACTGAATTGTTTCTGAAGGTTTGGTAAAACAAAGTATTTATCAGGAAGACAGAGGAATAGATGTTCAGCCTTCTCTCCACTCCACCCTGTCGATCTGTTGGACGTTTCTTGATGAATGTTCTATTGAAAAACTGAATGCAAAATCCTGAACTTCTTTTTCCTTTCCTTGCTTTATCCTTTCATTTCCTCTCTCCATCTCTCCCTGCTTTCATTCTACAGTTACCAAATCTCTGTATGTATCATCCACATGAAGTCCTGTGCCAGCATCTCAGCTTCTCTACAGGAAACAGTGTCTGTCAACTAAAAAAACTTCACAGTTAAAAAGTTGAGAATTGTGTTTTATTCAGTGGACAAATCTGAGGTCTTAAGCCTGGGACACCCCAGGTGGCTCAGATGGTAAAGAATCTGCCTGTAGTGCAGGAGACCTGGGTTCGATCCTTTGGTTGGGACGATCCCCTGGAGAATGGTTACCCACTCTAGTATTGTTGCCTCAATAATTCCATGGACAAAGGAGCCTGATGGGCTATAATCCATGGGGTCACAAAGAGTCAGACACAACTGAATGACTAACACTTTCGGCTTTTAAGCCTGGAACACAGCAGCTCAGATAACTCTGAGACTGCTCCAAAAAGACAAGGTTGGGGCATCCAGGATATGTAGGAGTTTTTGCAACAAAGACCAGAGAGTTGGAACATCCAAAGTTTAAGAGTAATGTTAATTACAGCAAAGTAATAACTCAAGTTAAGTAATTTAATGCTTTTCTATGTATCCTGGAAGATGGAAGTCTGGGCTCAGTGAAATCATTCCTTTGATATGCACCTCAGCTATCTGTGGCCAGTATCCAGTGTTTTCTCATCCTGAGTCCCCTCAGGGCTTACCATCTGGGCAGCTGTAATGTGATGGCTTGATGGCTGCAACGTTCTTCGTTTACTGATATGGCCTGCAGTATTTTTTTGTTTTCTCATCTGTATAGGAAAAGAAGATAAATAACCATTAAAAAGCAGTTTGAGAAATGAAGAGATAGAGACATGCATAGATAGCTATGAGCAGAGTTTTCTATTCACTCTGGGCCCAGTGGTGCAATGAGAAGAAAGGATTACCAAGAAAATCTATTTAGAGGAAAGAGGCATAAGCTGATATTTTGAAATATAGATAATATGCAAGAATATATCTAGGAGAAAAAGAGAAACAGAAAGAAAGAGGCAAAGGCTACGTGCAAATGTGAGGAGAAAGAGCAAAAAAAAATGCTCAGTTACTAGCAAATAGTTTGATATACTTCGAATTAAAGCTTGTATGAAGGGTAGGTAGGAACTGATGAAGCTGTCACAGGTAGGACACATGGTTAGAGAAATAGGCAGGCTCAAATATTGGATCTTGTACAGGCCAAAATACATTTTTGAACACTTCAACACATTGCTAGGCTTTGAAGCAATAAATTAGACAAGGTTCCTTCAATAAAAGAACCCAGAATTTAGTAAGATAGAAGAATTTGACAACAAATAATTGCAATAAATTTAATACTGTCAAGTATTTGGATATTATACAAATGACTTGCAGCACGTGGAGAGCTTTAAGTGAGAGGAGAGAGAATTACATTGCATTTATTTATTGTTTTTTTTTTTTTTTTTTTTTTTTTTTTTTTTGTGGCTGTGCTGTGGGATCTTAGTTCCCCAACCAGGGATCGAACACATGCTTCCTGCATTTGAAACGAGGCGTCTTAACCATTGAATCATCAGGGAAGTCCCTATATTGCATCTTAGTATCTCTCAGTATTGTAAAGAATGAAATGGAAAGTTGTGAAGCCACAGATTATGACATTGTTAGGGAGATGCTACTGTGCCGATCTAAGGGAGATATGAAAGCAGTACCAGTGTGGATGGGCAAGTGAGGATAGAGTTGGGCTGTGTTCAGGAGACAGAACTGATTGGATTTCAGGATCAGTCAACTGTTTTGGGAGAAGGGAATGTTGTTGAAGGTGACTCTCAGGTTTCTGCCTTAGGACATAGAACAAGGAAGTTCTCTGTTCTTTCTACTCTGTTGGAAATCTGGCATTTGCAGAGGCATGCTGGCAGGAAGCTTCTGCTTCTCTCAGTTTGCTTTGAGAAGGAAGATGACTTATTCAGCTTGGTCAGAGCTTGATGCTCATTGGACAGTCATTTCTTAGAGGATGACGCTACTGTCCTCAAAATAAGTAACCAGGCAGAAGACCTCCTTTTCCTTTGTCGACTCTTACGGGGAGAGAGTCTCGTCTGCAGCCTATCTTCATGTAAGTGCTGAAGTATCCCTTAATATCGACGTTCACTCTTGCCATCCTCTGTTTGACCACTTCCAACTTACCTTGATTCATGGACTTAACATTCCAGGTTCCTATGCAATACTGTTCTACAGCATTGGACTTTACTTCCATCACCAGTCACATCCACAACTGGACATTGTTTTCACTTTGGTTCAGCCTCTTCATTCTTTCTGGAATTATTTCTCCATTCTTCTCCAGTAACATATTGGGCACCTACTGACATGGGAGTTCGTCTTTCAGTGTTCTATCTTTTCACCTTTTCATACAGTTCACGGGGTTCTCAAGGCAAGAATACTGAAGTGGTTTGCCATTTCCTTCTCCAGTGGACCATGTTTTGTCAGAACTCTCCACCATGACCAGTCCATCTTGGGTGGCCCTACATGGCTCATGGTTTCACTGAGTTAGACAAGGCTGTGGTCCACGTGATGAGTTTGACTAGTTTTCTGTGATTGTGGTTTTCATTCTGTCTGCTCTCCTCTTGTCAGGGGAGGCTGCACAGAGGATCAACCCCACATCCAAGGAGCAGTGGCTGCACAGGCACAGGAGGGCTGAGAGGAGCTACTGCATGTTCAAGGTCATGAGGGGCAGCCATGAGGAGATACCCCTCTTCCAAGGTAAGAGAAATCCAAGTAAGACAGTAGGTGTTGCCAGAGGGCATCAGAAGGCAGACATACTGAAACCATAATCACATAATCTGATCACATGGACCACAGCATTGTCTAACTCAGTGAAACTAAGCCATGCCCTGTGGGGCCACCTGGAATGGGTGGGTCATGGTGAAGAGGTCTGACAGAATGCAGTCCACTGGAGAAGGGAATGGCAAACCACTCAGTATTCTTGCCTTGAGAACCCCATGAACAGTATGAAAAGCCAAAATGATAGGATACTGAAAGAGGAACTCCCCGTCAGTAGGTACCCAACACGCTACTGGAGATCAGTGGAGAAATAACTCCAGAAAGAATGAAGGGATGGAGCCAAAGCAAAACCAATACCCAGTTGTGGATGTGAAGGTGATAGAAGAAAGGTCCGATGTTGTAAAGAGCAATATTGCATAGGAACATGGAATGTCAGGTTCATGAATCAAGGCAAATCGGAAGTGGTCAAACAAGAGATGGCAAGAGTGAACATTCTAGGAATCAGTGAACTAAAATGGACTGGAATGGGTGAATTTAACTCAGATGACCATTATATCTACTACTGCGGGCAGGAATCCCTTAGAGGAAATGGAGTAACCATCATGGTCGACAAGAGTCCGAAATGCAGTACTTGGATGCAGTCTCAAAAATGAAAGAACGATCTCTGTTTATTTCCAAGGCAAACCATTCAATATCATGGTAATCCAAGCCTATGCTCCAACCAGTGATGCTGAAGTTGAATGGTTCTATGAAGACCTACAAGGCCTTTTAGAACTAACACCCAAAAAAGATGTCCTTTTCATTATAGGGGACTGGAATGCAAAAGTAGGAAGTCAAGAAACACCTGGAGTAACAGGCAAATTTGGCCTTGGAATATGGAATGAAGCAGGGCAAAGGCTAATAGAGTTTTGCCAAGAGAACGCACTGGTCATAGCAAACACCCTCTTCCAACAACACAAGAGAAGACTCTACACATGGACATCACCAGATGGTCAACACCGAAATCAGATTGATTATATTCTTTGCAGCCAAAGATGGAGAAGCTCTATAGAGTCAGAAAAACAAGATTGGGAGCTGACTGTGCCTCAGATCCTGAAGTCCTTATTGCCAAATTCAGCCTTAAATTAAAGAAAGTAGGGAAAATAACCAGACCATTCAGGTATGACCTCAATCAAATCCCTTATGATTATACAGTGGAAGTGAGAAATAGATTTAAGGGCCTAGATCTGATAGATAGAGTGCCTGAGGAACAATGGACAGAGGTTCGTGACATTGTACAGGAGACAGGGATCAAGACCATCCCCATGGAAAAGAAATGCGAAAAAGCAAAAAGGCTGTCTGAGGAGGCCTTACAAATAGCTGTGAAAAGAAGAGAAGCAAAAAGCAAAGGAGAAAAGGAAAGATATAAGCATTTGAATGCAGAGTTCCAAAGAATAGCAAGAAGAGATAAGAAAGCCTTCTTCAGGAATCAGTGCAAAGAAATAGAGGAAAAGAACAGAATGGGGAAGACTAGAGATTGGATGTGAGAGTTGGACTGTGAAGAAGGCTGAGCGCCAAAGAATTGATGCTTTTGAACTGTGGTGTTGGAGAAGACTCTTGAGAGTCCCTTGGACTGCAAGGAGATCCAACCAGTCCATTCTGAAGGAGATCAGCCCTGGGATTTCTTTGGAAGGAATGATGCTAAAGCTGAAGCTCCAGTACTTTGGCCACCTCATGCGAAGAGTTGACTCATTGGAAAAGACTCTGATGCTGGGAGGGATTGGGGGCAGGAGGAGAAGGGGATGACCCAGGATGAGATGGCTGGATGGCATCACTGACCTGATGGATGTGAGTCTAAGTGAACTCCAGAGATGGTGATGGACAAGGAGGCCTGGCATGCTGTGATTCATGGGGTCGCAAAGAGTTGGACACGACTGAGCGACTGAACTGAACTGAACTGAACTGAAGAGATCTCTTCAAGAAAATTAGAGCTACCAATGGAACATTTCATGCAAAAATGGGCTCAATAAAGGACAGAAGTTGTATGGACCTAACAGAAGTAGAAGATATTGAGAAGAGGTGGCAGGAATATACAGGAGAACTGTACAAAAGAGATCTTCATGACCCAGATAATCACGATGGTGTGATTACTGACCCAGAGCCAAACATCCTGGAATGTGAAGTCAAGTGGGCCTTAGGAAGCATCACTACGAACAGAGCTATGGAGGTGATGGAATTCCAGTTGAGTTATTTCAAATCCTGAAAGATGATGCTGAGAAAGTGCTGCACTCAATATGCCAGCAAATGTGGAAAACTCAGCAGTGGCCACAGGACTGGAAAAGGTCAGTTTTCATTCCAATCTCAAAGAAAGGCAATGCCAAAGAATGCTCAAACTACCATACAATTGCACTCATCTCACATGCTAGTAAAGTAATGCTCAAAATCCTCCAAGCCAGGCTTCAACAATACATGAACCAGGAACTTCCTGATGTTGAAGCTGGTTTTAGAAAAGGCAGAGGAACCAGAGATCAAATTGCCAACATCTGCTGGATCATGGAAAAAGCAAGAGAGTTCCAGAAAAACATCTATTTCTGCTTTATTGACTATGCCAAAGCCTTTGACTGTGTGGATCACAATAAACTGTGGAAAATTCTGAAAGAGATTGGAATACTAGACCACCTGCCATGCCTCTTGAGAAAGCTGTATGCAGGTCAGGAAGCAACAGTTAGAACTGGACATGGAACAACAGACTGGTTCCAAACAGGAAAAGGAGTGTGTCAAGGCTATTGTCACCCTGCTTATTTAACTTATATGCAGAGTACATCATGAGAAATGCTGGGCTGGAAGAAGCACTGCTGGAATCCAGCTCCAGCAGCTAGGGGATCAGCCTGAAGGGATGAGCAGTGTCGGCGGGAAATGATGTAGCCTCTGACTGGAGGTACGGGACTATATGTTTATTTCAAGCATCCTGTTCTCTTTTATACTTTTTCAAAGGCATTAGGTCAGAGGTGTCACATTTTCAGTTCCCCCTCATCCAGATTATTTTCTCACTGATGCCCTTCAAACAGGGTTCCTGGTTCAGCGATTCTCTCAGAATCGTATTTACTTGTGATTACATTGTAACTCATACTTATGTCTGGGCTGCATACCACATTCCTCAGTTTATTTCTTATTTTTCTAAATCCTGCTTGCCCCTAGTATCTTAAGCTCACTATCTGCTAAAAAGATTTCTAACTGTTCTTAATTTTTCCTAATCCCTAAACTCAGCAAACTTCCTTTGCCATAAACATTTCCCTCACAAACACATCTCAGATAACAATCCTTCCCATGGCCTCAAGATGCAGCCTACGTGCTCATCCTGGGACATTCTTTGTAAAAATCCTTGAACAAATGTCAATGGTTACTTTATAGATTATTTTCTGGGCACAACTGCAGAAGGCTTTGTGCTTCCTCACGCTTCTCTCAAGAACAGTAAGCACCTTAACATTCTTTCCAGCCAACTCAACCGAAGAAAGGAAGAAACAAGTCAGAATCACAAGAGCTAACTCCTTCATCCTGGGTCTGTGCCTGTGGAATGAGGAGAGGAGGCTGGGGCCGTGCCTCCATTTTGTCAGTAATGCCTAACATGGCTCCCAACAAAGCACAATCTGGAATCAGGATTGCCAGAAGAAATATCAATAACTTCAGATATGCAGATGAGACCACCCTTATGGCAGAAAGTGAAGAGGAACTAAAAGCCACTCGATGAAAGTGAAAGAGGAGAGTGAAAAGTTTGGCTTAAAGCTCAACATTCAGAAAACCAAGATCATGGCATCCGGTCCCATCACTTCATGGCAAATAGATGGGGAAACAGTGGAAACAGAGGCTGACTTTATTTTGGGGGGCTCCAAAATCACTGCAGATGGTAATTGCAGCCATGAAATTAAAAGATGCTTACTTCTTGGAAGGAAAGTTATGACCAACCTAGATAGCATATTCAAAAGCAGAGACATTACTTTGCCAACAATGGTCCATCTAGTCAAGGCTATGGTTTTCCCAGTGGTCATGTATGGATGTGAGAGTTGGACTGCGAAGAAAGCTGAGCACTGAAGAATTGATGCTTTTGAACTGTGATGTTGGAGAAGACTCTTGAGAGTCCCTTGGACTGCAAGGAGATCCAACCAGTCCATTCTAAAGGAGATCAGTTCTGAGTGTTCATTGGAAGGACTGATGCTAAAGCTGAAACTCCAAAACTTTGGCCACATCATGAGAAGAGTTGACTCATTGGAAAAGACCCTGATGCTGGGAGGGATTGGGGACAGGAGGAGAAGGGGATGACAGAGGATGAGATGGCTGAATGATCACTGATTTGATAGACAGGAGTTTGAATGAACTCTGGGAGTTGGTGATGGACAGGGAGGCCTGGCGTGCTGCAATTCAAGGGGTTGCAAAGAGTCAGACGTGACTGAGTGACTGAACTGAACTGAACTACCCTCTGATGGAGAATGATTAAAGGCTTATGGAAGCTTCCTGATGGGAGAGACTGACTGTGGGGAAAACTGGGTCTTATTCTGATGGGCAGGGTCATGCTCAGTAAATCTTTAATCCAATTTTCTGTTGATGGGCAAGGTTTGACCTGACCTATTCTTTGACCTGAGGCCAAACTATGGTGGAGGTAATGAAGACAATGGCTACCTCCTTCAAAAGGAGGCACTCGGTGCCCCCAACCTGGCAGCAGGCCACCTCCCACCCCACGCCTCTGCCAGAGACTCCTGGACACTCATGGGCAAGTCTGGGTCGTCTCTTGTGGGGTCACTGCTCCTTTCTCCTGGGTCCTGGTGCACACAAGGTTTTGTCTGTGCCTTCCGAGAGTCTGTTTCCCCAGTCCTGTGTAAGTTCTGCTGGCTCTATGATGGGGTTAATGGCAACCTCCTGCAAGAGGCTTATGCCACACCCAGGTCTGCTGCACCCAGAGCCCCTGCCCCTGCACCAGGCCACTGCTGACATGTACCTCCACAGGAGACACTCAAACACAGTTCTGTCTTGGTCTCTGTGGGATTTCTGGGTCCTGGTGTGCACAAGGTTTATTTGAGCCTTCTGAGCATCTCTGGCAGGTGTGGGGTTTGATTCTAAAAGCAATTTCACCCCTCCTACTGTCTTTCTGGGGCTTTTCCTTTGCCTTTGGATAGGTTATATCTCCTCAATGTTGCTCCAGGGCTGCACAGTCTAGTCAAAGCCATGGTTTTTCCGTAGTCATGTATGGATGTGAGAGTTGGACTGTAAAGAAAGCTGACCACTGCAGAATTGATGCTTTTGAACTGTGGTGTTGGAGAAGACTCTTGCAAGTCCTTTGGACTGCAAGGAGATCCAACCAGTCCATCCTAAAGGAAATCAGTCCTGAATATTCATTGGAAGGACTGATGCTGAAGCTGAAACTCCAATTCTTTGGCCACCTAATGTGAAGAGCTGACTCATTTGAATAAACACTGATGCTGGGAAAGATTGAAGACTGGAGGAGAAGGGGATGACAGAGGATGAGATGGTTGGATGGCATCACTGACTCAATGGACATGAGTTTGAGTAAACTCTGGGAGTTGGTGACGGGCAGGGAAGTCTGGTGTGCTGCAGTCCACAGGGCAGCAAAAATTTGGATACGACTGAGCAACTGAACTGAACCGAATTCCTTAATGCTGTCTGGGAATTTGACTCAGAGTTTGCCCTGTAGACAAATTACTCTTCATCCCAAACAATTGACTTGGGTAAAAAATAAAAGTTCTTTTTGTACATATCCAGTGTACAGTGTCCCCAAACTCAACATTTTGCTATTGTTCTTTACCAGTCATTAATAAAGCTGATGTTTTAACCTCTTCTGTCTTTGATCTTTGCATGCATTTTCTAGGGGCCAGAAACTTGGGCAGAGACTTGGATCTTAGTTTCTAATGAGCAATTGAATGTTTCACCAAGATTGGAGAACACAGAGTTAAATGTTTTATTCCTCTAAGTGTTCTCTTTTTTCTCATTTTCCTTTCTCAGGTGATAGGATATTATGCTTTACTCAAGTTCTAAAGCTTTCTCATCATCTGTAATTCTTTTCTCTCTCTCATCACCAAGTTGCAGCAATTTTATTCTTGAAATGACACTTGAATCCCCTGCTTCCTTTCTATTTCGGTCATCACAGATCTGGTGCAGATTATTCTCCAACTTTGATGGCTATAGATTTTTCATCAGTATTTCTCTCTCCAGTCTCTTCTACTTGCTTTCAGAGTTTTCTATACTGTATACATATCTGATCACATAATTCTCCTGCTCAAATACTTCATACTTACTGTTGCTTTCAAGGACAGCCTTCCACAAGGTGATGCCAACCTACATGTGGAGTGGTGCAAAGGAAACTGTTTGGCAGATTTGGGTTGACTTTGGCTGGGTCTAGTGATCCTTGGGAACTTACAGTTTAGACTAGATAGTTTTTGTTTCTTCATCTATGAAAGAAGAGAGCAGAATCATATATTCTCTCTGGTCCTATCCAGTGGTACATTTTTTGATGACCACTTTTCTACTTTTCGAGCCTCTTATTTTGCACGTAAGCCTTGACTTACAACAGGATAATTGTGGCATCATAAATGCACTCTAAACTTTCTTGCCTGTTGTGGCTTTCCTCTCATATTTGTTTCACTAGAACTTCCTTTCTGTCCATCACTGATTTCTTCTGTTACAGACTTACTCATCTCCCAAGACCCGGATTAAATTCAACATTCTCAGCTAATCTTCTCATTAATAATTCCTTTTTAGGTGCTCTTAGATCACTCTGTAAATCCTTTGAGGTATTCTGCAATTGCCCAGGTATCTGCTTTGCATTCCCCAGTAGACTTTAAGCTCCTTAATGGGTAGGGTGGTTAGGTTACACATGTATTCTTATTTGTACCTTTCCATCTTGGCGTCTTATACAGGGCAATTTCTCAGTCCGAGTGAATGTGATAAACATATTGCTCACAAAGGAATATTGTTTTTCAATGTGGTCAGTTTAGGGGCTCTTATTCATCAGATGAGATAAGTTTCCATACAAAGTTTGAAAATTTGAAAAAATTAGATTTTGCTTTAAGGGACAAATATTTAGAGAGTTCAGTGAAAGAATACAGTGTAGTGAAAGGTCAAGTGTAGCCCCTTATAGTAACATTAACGGGCAATACCCTTTTGGTTGAATGTTCTTTGCACTTGTTTGATGAGATCACTAGCAATGTATTAATTTGTACTTTATACCCCTCCAAAGATGATTCAACAGCTTTCCTTTTTTTTTTTTTAAATAATTTGTGCTGAAAAAATTCTTGTGGAGATAAAAAAAAATTGCTTGTTCATGACACTCTGCATAAGCTATGATTTTGATGCTGAAGGTGCTGACCACATTGCTATTTCTTTACCCTAAATACTCATCAAATAGAGTTAGAATACAAAGCTGTAATTTTGTCTTTGTAGGCAGAGGAGGGTGATTAATTCCTGCTTATTCAAAGAGCCAGTTAGTGGAAGAAAAAAGGAACCAACCCGATGTGGGACTCCATCCTCCCTTTCTCCACCAGAAATGCTCCTGCGGCACTAGGCTGATGTAGACTCTTCAGATGTGGAGATAAAAACTTGAGCTAATTGTGTCTTTAGAATGGGATAAACACTTAGGCCTTTTTCTGAGCTTTAGCAGAGAGATTCAGTATTGTGGATGGCACTTGCCTTCTCAAATTGTTCTGCCACAATCAGAGTAATTTTCCATTTGGGAGCCCCCTGCAGCAGCTGAGCACTGGCAGAGCACTCCAGTCCCTTGCGCTTGTTAACTTCATGGCCTTTGTAGCACTGGGGTGAGGAAGAGGGTAGGGACAATCTTCTATATCTTAGCAACTAATTGATTTAGTAGGATTCATGACATTCAACAGACATCCTTATTACTTTCCTTGTCTTGTCCTAAATCCATCTCAGATCACTGAGACATGGAAATTCAATTTCTTTCTGGAGCTACTTAGTAATCCCACAGTGTCTAATGATGTCCGGGGTTCAGTCTGTCTTCCCAGCATGCTACTTCTTCAGTTCATGACCCAATTTGAGTGAATGACATCCACTTGTAGGGAGCAAGTTTGATGTGGATGATTCAAAACAAAGAAAAGAAAAAGAAACTTTTAAGAGGAGATTTCATTTTAAAATGGGACAAAAGATACAGCACCAAGAACTTCGATATGCCAATCAACCAAAACAAACTGTGCTGTAAGGGGGTGACAGGCACAGTGTCGTTTAATGAGGCCTAGTTATCCTAGTTATTTGAACTGCTTAAAAATCATTTTCTGCATCTGGTGAGAATCTGCCAAGTTTTACAGCTAATTGTCACACACACAAGATGGTATTCTTGGTTATAATACAGAATAAGTACACTTGCTTATTTTCTTGCTTGTAGTTCTTTCTATTTTTGGGGAGTTGTCACATTAATTAAAAAATATAAATTTATCCAAGTAGCCTAATCTGTGCAAAAGTCTTGGTTTCTTTTCCTATATAAATGTTATCAAAAATTTTCACCACATTACCAAACTGATCTCCTCTTCCCTGAAACACATAAAGGGTTTTCTAGATGTTCCTGCAAGTGGAGTTTGTTTTGAAACATCACTCTTTTGTCCTGTTGGCTGGCCTTGATTATTTTTTATTTTCCTCTGCGGGATCAGAAGATTTGGTGGTATTTTCTCCTTGAGGTTAAAACAGGGACTTCCAAATGCCCAGGAAAATAAATATGTTCCTGACTAGTTGCCCAGTAGAATACTGTAGCTGAAATTATTGTTTTTTAATGGTTATTAATACTGAATTATGCTGGTAAAATGGTCTAAGATCCTATGATGAAAGGAGCTGTATAAATATGAAATCACAGTATTAAACAACAGCTGCATCCTCAAAGGATATTGGAAATTCAGTTATCTAGATTTAAATATGAGAAAGATCATGAAATGTGTTAGCTTTTGAGATAGGGATGTGGATAAATTTGCAGGTTCATATAGAGTGATTATTTGAAGTCTGTTCTGATTTATCCATCTGGCGCCTGCCTCCTGGATTGATAGTAGATTTTAATATAATGTATTTCTTTCTGTTTCAGCCACCCATGTGGCTTTCATTTTTGGTTGTATAACACAGGGTATGCTCTGGTGACTGTTGACCTTCAGTAGTTAAGGAACATCATCTTTGCTCTAAGTAAGTAGAACACAAACGGCAAATAATGTAGTATTCTAAATTCTTTACATTTAAATTGGGAATTTTGCAATATTTCATTGGAAAATATTTTTTTCCATCTTCTATTTTTTTCTTTAAAATTTGTTAGGGTGAAAATATGTAGAATATTTATTTATCCAGGGTTATGCAGAGACCCCACAGGGAAGGCTAGTGCTGTGAAAGGCCTACGATAGGATGGGGGTGTTGTTTTGGGCACCATCCCTGAGAGTGTCTTCTTTTGTCCCATTACTGTGGAATCTTGTTGAAACCACCTTTTAATGGTTACTAGATCCAATCTCTTGTACTGTTTTTGTCTTCATTCTCTAAGCCATCCCTTGAAATTGTGAGCCCATTGGAAATAATGGGGTGTATTGGGCAAACAGAGGCACCTAGCGTACTGCATTCCATGGGGTCAGAGAGAGTCAGACACAACTCAGCGACTGAAGAGCAACAATAGTAATGAATTCGGAAAACAGAGTGAGAACACCTTAGGTGACTATTGGCTTATTTCAGCTTTAGCTGTATCCTTTCAAACTCAACTGGTGACCCAGGAAAGCTAGAAGGGGTAACCTGGGAACTGACTGACTGGCTGAAGTTGCTCAGTCGTGTCCGACTCTTTGCGACCCCGTAGACTGTAGCCTACCAGGCTCCTCTGTCCATGGGATTCTCCAGACAATAGTACTGGAGTGGATTGCCATTTCCTTCTCTAGGGGATCTTCCCAACCCAGGGCTCGAAACCGGGTCTCCCACATTGTAGACAGATGCTTTACCGTCTGAGCCACCGAGAAGGAGGCTTTAAAACCTTTTCAGTATTTCTGAAGCATATGCATTCAGGGCTTGTTACTCTAAGACAGACCACTGTTAGCCATCTGAACATACCGATTAATTTCCTAAAATTCCCTTAGGGATAAGGTTGTCAAATATAGCAAGTATAAATATAATAAAGAGAAAAACTACATGGGGCACACTTATACTTTAGAAAGTTACTATTTAATTGTGTGTGTGAGCGAAGTCGCTTCAGTTGTGTCCAACTTGGTGTGAGGCTCTGTCCATGGGATTCTCCAGGCAAGAATCCTGGAGTGGGTCACCATGCCCTCCTCCAGGGGATCTTCCCAACCCAGGGACTGAATCAGAGTCTCTATGTCTCCTGCACTGGCAGGGAGACATAGGGATTTTTAACCACTAGTGCCACCTGGGAAGCCCTATTATTTAATTGCCTATCCTGTATTTTCTTTAGTAATGCTATCTGGAAAACATATAGAATTTACTACCAACTCCGCATTTCTTCAGGCTGAACTTAATGTGTTAACACTCAGAAAGACCAGCTACTACTTTTCTTTTGAAGCCATAGGCTTCCAATATTTCCTCCTTTCAGTTTTTTTTAAAAATATTTCATATACTCTAATGAATTAAATATATGTATGTACTCTAATAAAACGCATATATACGGAAGTATGGTTAGGGTTTTCTTTAAAGTTCTTCACAAGCCAACTGAGGCATTTCACTATCTGTAGAGGACTTAGGCTACCACTGTGCTGGGAGGGAGGCACCAGGAGGAGGGCTGACTGCTGCCTTTCTAGTCTCCTCAGCCTTGGAGACTACTGACGGGAGTCAGGGAGAGCCAGAGCGCCAGGGACAGCCAACTCCTCTGCAGGCCGTGGCAGCAGGGTTCAGGAGGTGTGCCTTAGGAACAAGACTGCCCCTCTGCAACTGCCATGTTTCCAAAATTATGAGTCTAGAACTCTAGAAGTCCCCGAACAAGAGCTCACTCACTGAAAAGAGAGCCGTCTCATAAGGACTGGACTTTCCAGGTGGCATGGCGGTAAATGATCTGCCTGCCAATGCAGGAGATCTGGGTTCAATCCTTGGTCAGGAGGATCTCCTGGAGGGAGAAATGGCAACACACTCCAGTGTTCTTGCCTGGAAAAATCCATGGATAGTGGAGCCTGGCGCAAGACAGTCCATGGGATTGTTGCAAAGAATTGGACATGGCTGAGTGACTGAACACATGACAAGAGAGCTCACAGCCTTGGGGCCGTGAGGACTGACCTTACCATGCATTTCACTCCTGGGCAGGTAGTTACCAGCAGAAGCCCAGGAGCTCGTCCCAGACTCATTCTCATTTCCTCACTCCTGAACCATGTTCACTTTTCTGAAAAAAAGGGTCAACTGGCAAAAACATCTCTCTGTTTTCAACCTGTTCTGTCAGAGTTCTTTTCACTTTTCTCTTTTAACTAAAACCTGCTTTACTTTCCTCGAAGACCCATCAAATATAACATTTGTCTCTTACATTCCTTGTGGGAAAGAATGAGATGGATTAGACCATTTACTTTTGACCGCTTCCAAATAATTCTTTCCATTCTCCTCTTCCTTGAAGAGACTGAACTGTTAGTCTCCTATCATCAGACTAGAGTCATCTGCTATATCTTTTGTTGCCACCATCCACTGCCCCATCCATCCATCCCTTTGGCTACTATGCTGTATCCTTTGAGGATTTATCTTACTGCTCCTCATTCCAGTACCGCTTGTCACACGCTTAGTGACTCAAAGTCCATGCATACATACCATCTTTCCGGTTAGTCCTCTGCCCTCTCAGTTTCTTAGCCTCCACTGGATATCAGCCAATGAGTCCTGTGGCAATAACCTTGATCTTTTCCTTATCCAAATGCATGTTACCAAAATTTCAAACATCCCATTAACTGATTATTTCCCCATCCCTTCTTCCAAGTTTGCTTCCTCAGTTACCTCAATTGTGAGTATTTTCACTGTCCCCACTCCTCAAGATCCTGCCACCTTCTCACTTTCTCTAGATACCTGACCTCCTCTCCTAACCTCTTATTTAGTTTAAAATCTATGGCAATAATTATACTCATTCACTTGTCATTTTCAAATACAGTCTTCCCTAAGAACCCAGTAACCACAGGTGATTGTTTACAAGAACCCTTCCCTCTTTCCTCTCCCCTCAGAAATAGCAAAATCTGGAGATGCTCAAGTCTCATATATAAGAGGGTATTTCCATACAATCTGCACACATCCTCCCAGATATTTTAAATAATGTATAGTTTGCTTATAATATCAAATACAATGTAAAGGCTATGTAAATAGTTGTTAGTGTGTAGTAAATTCAAATTTTGCTTTTTGGAACTTTCTGAAATTTATAAAAAGAAAATAATTCAATCTCCAGTTGATTGAATCCCCAGATGTGGTGCTCGTGCCTGTGGAGGACCTACTGTACTCTCAACTCCCTGGTCCCCTCTCACTTTGTTATCCTTGGCTAAATAGCAACCTTGGTGAGAAAAGCTTTCTGAGTGCTTCTGTGATTGAGTCCAGGCAGAAAGTATAAGTGAGACAAAATGCACCCTTGCAATGACTGGTTTCACTTGTAACACACGATCATTACTTTCACGGCACAGCTTATCCTGCCAATCCATCCATTCTCTCAGTCTCCAAGGTTTGTGCTATGTGCTTCCTTGGTTTCATTCCTCCTGCAAACCCCTGTCTCATTCTAACTCTTGCCTAATAATACTGCTTCAGAGCACTCAGAAGAAATTTCCACATGCTCTAATCACCCACCTTTATCTCAAATCTACTTTGCCTTCTTTGCTGTAAGTGAGCTTGAAACTCCTGGCTGAGGCAATGCTCCATGAGGGACTCCACCCCAACCTGCCTTCCTTCCTTAGAGACAACACTTCTATAGCTCACTAAACCCCGTTAAATTGGATTATTCCAAGTAGATTATAATTGTGCCCTTATTTTTCTAATATCAAAGATAATAATAACCTCTCATGTCCCTAATTCCTTCTTTAACTATGATCCCATTATCCCTTGAAAGAATTATCTATGTTTGCTGGCTTTCTGCTTCCGATTACTCTTCTCCTCTCTCCTTTGAACCGACTTAAATCATCCTTTACTCCTGACTATACCAGTGAAACCATTCTCATCAAGGTCACCAATGATTTCCTTATTGCTGAATCTAAAGATTATTTCTTATATCTCACTTAGCCTCTCATAAGCATTTGGCAAAGATTATCACTCCGTCCTTAAAATACTTTCCTCACTTGACTTCTGAGATGCACATGCACCTTTCTTTCCTTTTACTTTTCTAGTGGTGTGTTTACCGTCTCCATCTGTCCAATTACTGCATGTTGAAATGTGCAGGTCCCGCTCCTTAAATTTTTCTCTTTTTGATTCCTTCTCTCTCACTCCCCAGGGGATTTCATACTGTTTCATTCCTAGGTATATCTTCACCATCTATCTACATGCTTATCAATGCCTATGTTTAAGTCTCTCCATGTACCCCATCTCTGAAATTAAAAATCCAAATGCATCCAAATATTTCACACACACAGTGCTTACTTGAGATTCCAAAGGAATGTCTAATGGGCACCACAACTTAACATTTTCCAAGTAGATCTGCTCGTATTCCCTACCTCAAAATCTGTCTTACGGTTGTCGTCCATATTTTCATAATACAAAATTCATCTATCTATTGCTCTAGCCCAAATCTTCATGTTATCCTTGCCTCTTCATTCTCTGGCATTCTACATGTAATTTGTCATAAATCCAACTGATTCTACCTTCAAAATATATCCTGAATTTGTCCCATTCTTACCATTCTCACTGTAACTCCTGAGTCAAGTGTCTGGATTAATGCAAAAGGTTCCTAACTAATCTTCCTGCTTCTGTTCTTGCCTCTTTTGGCCTATTTTCAATGAATCAGATAGACACAGTGTAAAGTATAACTTAGTTCATGTAATTCTCTTCTCACATGGCCTCCACCTCCTACCAGGCCCTGTATTACTGTCACCCCTGGTGTCTCTCTGAACTTAGGTTCTGCCTCTGTTGTCCTCCTTAATACCACTCTGACCACGCAAGCTTCTTTGTTGATCCCTGAAGCACAGAGACAGAGCTGTCCCTCAGAGCATTTGCATTTGCTGTTCTTTTATATGAAATGCCCTTCCTTCATATAGTCACTGTGAAAAATTCTTGAAGAGATAGGAATACCAGACCACCTGACCTGCCTCCTGAGAAACCTGTATGCAGGTCAGGGAGCAACAGTTAGAACTGGACATGGAACAACAGACTGGTTTCAAATTGGGAAAGGAGTACATTAAGGCTGTATATTGTCTCCCTGCTTATTTAACTTATATGCAGAGTACATCAAGAGAAATACTGGGCTGGATGAAGCACAAGCTGGAATCAAGATTGCCGGGAGAAATATCCATAACCTTAGATATGCAGATAACATCACCCTTATGGCAGAAAGTGAAGAGGAACTAAAAAGCCTCTTGATGAAAGTGAAAGAGGAGAGTCAAAAAGCTGACTTAAAACTCAACTCAACATTCAAAATACTAAGATCATGGCATCTGGTCCCATCACTTCATGTCAAATAGACAGAAACAGTGGAATCAGTGACAGACTTTCTTTTCTTGGGCTCCAAAATCACTGCAGATGGTGACTGCAGTCACAAAATTAAAAGACGCTTACTCCTTGGAAGAAAAGCTATGACCAACCTAGACAGCATATTAAAAAGCAGAGACATAACTTTGCTTACAAAAGTCCATCTAGTCAAAGCTATGGTTTTTCCAGTACTCATGGATGTGATAGTTGGATCATAAAAAGGCTAAGCACCAAAGGATAGAATCTTTTGAACTGTGGTGTTGGAGAAGACTCTTGAGAGTCCCTTGGCCTGCAAGGAGATCAAACTAGTCAATGCTAAAGGAAATAAGTCCTGAATATTCTCTGGAAGGACTGATGTTGAAGCTGAAACTCCAATACTTTGGCCACCTGATGCGAAGAACTGATTCATTGGAAAAGACCCCGATGCTGGGTAAGATTGAGAGCAGGAGGAGAAGGGGACGACAGAGAACAAGATGATTGAATGGCATCACGGACTCAATGGACATGTGTTTGAGCAAGCATCCTGGAGATGGTGAAGGACAGGGAAACCTGGTATGCTGCAGTTCATTGGGTCGCAAAGAGGTGGAAATGATTGAGCAACTGAACAACAACAACATGCAGTCACAAGGGTGTCTCTTTTGCTTCACTCAAAAGTCATCTTTTCATTGAGGACTTATACCTTTTTTATCTCTTTGCCTCCATCCTGACACTTTTCTTCTTTACTAAATTTGTATTTTTTAGAATCTAACACTGTTATAAATTTCTTAGTTACTTTGTTTTCTGTCTCTCTCACTAGACTCTACACTCAGTAAAGACAGGAATGCTGTTCTGTTTTATTATCTGCTACATATCCTCAGTGTCTTGCATAAAGAAGATGCTCAAATATTTATTGAATAAATGAAAGAAAATATGAACACTCAAATGGAAGATGGTCTAAATTTGTGAGGCATATAAAATGACAAACATCATGGATTTTATTCACCTTACCTATAATTATTATTATTATTATTTTTGGTACAGTTCTCCTGTGTATTCTTACCACCTCTTCTTAATATCTTCTGCTTCTGTTAGGTCCATACCATTTCTGTCCTTTCTCAAGCCCATCTTTGCATGAAATGTTCCCTTGGTATCTCTAATTTTCTTAAACAGATCTCTAGTCTTTCCCATTCTGTTCTTTTCCTCTATTTCTTTGCACTGATTTCTGAAGAAGGCTTTCTTATCTCTTCTTGCTATTCTTTGGAACTCTGCATTAAGATGCTTATATCTTTCCTTTTCTCCTTTGCTTTTCACCTCTCTTCTTTTCAGAGCTATTTGTAAGGCCTCCCCAGACAGCCATTTTGCTTTTTTGCATTTCTTTTCCATGGGGATGGTCTTGACCCCTGTCTCCTGTACAATTACATGAACCTCATTCCATAGTTCCTCAGGCACTCTATCTATCAGATCTAGGCCCTTAAATCTATTTCTCACTTCCACTGTATAATCATAAGGGATTTGATTGAGGTCATACCTGAATGGTCTAGCGGTTTTCCCTACTTTCTTCAATTTAAGTCTGAATTTGGTAATAAGGAGTTCATGATCTGAGCCACAGTGAGCTCCTGGTCTTGTTTTTGTTGACTGTATAGAGCTTCTCCATCTTTGGCTGCAAGGAATATAATCAATCTGATTTCAGTGTTGACCATCTGGTGATGTCCACGTGTAGAGTCTTCTCTTATGTTGTTGGAAGAGGGTGTTTGCTATGACAAGTGCATTTTCTTGGCAAAGCTCTATTAGTCTTTGCCCTGCTTCATTCTGCATTCCAAGGCCAAATTTGCCTGTTACTCTAGAGCCAGACATCCTGGAATGTGAAGTCAAGTGAGCCTTAGAAAGCATCACTACGAACAAAGCTAGTGGAGGTGATGGAATTCCAGTTGAGCTATTTCAAATCCTGAAAGATGATGCTGTGAAAGTGCTGCACTCAATATGCCAGCAAATTTGGAAAACTCAGAAGTGGCCACAGGACTGGAAAAGGTCAGTTTTCATTCCAATCTCAAAGAAAGGCAATGCCAAAGAATGCTCAAACTACTGCACAGTTGCACTCATCTCACATGCTAGTAAAGTAATGCTCAAAATTCTCCAAGCCAGGCTTCAGGAATACATGAACCGTGAACTCCCTGATGTTCAAGCTGGTTTTAGAAAAGGCAGAGGAACCAGAGATCAAATTGCCAACATCTGTTGGATCATGGAAAAAGCAAGAGAGTTCCAGAAAAACATCTATTTCTGCTTTATTGACTATGCCAAAGCCTTTGACCGTGTGGATCACAATAAACTGTGGAAAATTCTGAAAGAGACGGGAATACCAGGCCACCTGACCTGCCTCTTGAGAAGTCTGTATGCAGGTCAGGAAGCAACAGTTAGAACTGGACATGAAACAACAGACTGGTTCTAAATAGGAAAAGGAATACATCAAAGCTGTATATTGTCACTCTGCTTATTTAACTTATATGCAGAGTACATCATGAGGAATGCTGGACTGGAAGAAACGCAAGCTGGAATCAAGATTGCTGGGAGAAATATCAATAACCTCAGATATGCAGATGACACCACCCTTATGACAGAAAGTGAAGAGGAACTAAAAAGCCTCTTGATGAAAGTGAAAGAGGAGAGTGAAAAAATTGGCTTAAAGCTCAACATTCAGAAAACGACGATCATGGCATCTAGTCCCATCACTTCATGGGAGATAGGAAGGGAAACAGTGGAAACAGTGTCAGACTTTTTTGGACTTCAAAATCACTGCAGATGATGATTGCAGCCATGAAATTAAAAGACACTTACTCCTTGGAAGAAAAGTTATGACCAACCTAGATAGCATATTCAAAAGCAGAGACATTACTTTGCCGACTAACATCCGTCTAGTCAGGCTCTGGTTTTTCCTGTGGTCATGTATGGACATGAGAGTTGGACTGTGAAGAAGGCTGAGTGCCAAAGAACTGATGCTTTTGAACTGTGGTGTTGGAGAAGACTCTTGAGAGTCCCTTGGACTGCAAGGAGATCCAACCCTTCCATTCTGAAGGAGATCAGCCCTGGGATTTCTTTGGAAGGAATGATGCTAAAGCTGAAACTCCAGCACTTTGGCCACCTCATGTGAAGAGTTGACTCATTGGAAAAGACTCTGATGCTGGGAGGGATTGGAGGCAGGAGGAGAAGGGGACGGCCCAGGATGAGATGGCTGGATGGCATCATTGACTCGATGGAGGTGACTCTGAGTGAGCTCCGGGAGTTGGTGATGGACAGTGAGGCCTGGCATGCTGTGATTCATGGGGTCGCACAGAGTCGGACATGCCTGAGCGACTGAACTGAACTGAACTATCTGTATCTTGGTATTTTATGGATGCAAACATGATTTTTCAGCCGAATAGGGAAAGAATCCTGAGAAATGTGTGTATTAGGGATAACTGCTTGGGCTATGAGATCATTCTAAGTGAATGAAAGTTGTTTTTATGGAATAAATAGCATTCTAGGAACTAAAACTATTAGAAAGAAACACTAGATTATTTTAGGTGTGGTAGAACATTTCAGTAAGTTGGCAGAGGGAGGAGGGAGATTTGTGATTAAAATGACCAACTACTTGGCTACAGTAAATTATCTTTTGTATTGAAAAGGACCAGGAATCAGAAAATAAAAGCTCTTGAGCAGAAATGAAACTTGATTCATCATTTATCAATGATCTATGTTAATATCTGCCCTACCCTGACTTTTACAGTGAGTTCCTATGATTATTAAGTGATGAAGATACAAAAATATGAAGTGCTACACCAATACAAAGGATCATTTCAGGGTGCCAACCTCCAAGAAATGACGCAAAAGACAATCAACAGAATGAAAATCCTAATTTATCTAGAAGCCCATTGTTGGCTCCTGGGGAGTGGTAGGGGTTGGTTAAACTAGCATTTTCTGATAGATTATTGTGGTCTGTGGTGTGTAAGAGGTTAAGGCAACTGATCTGAAATCTAATAGAATTTCTGGGTGTAGTCTGGAGTCTGCTCCCAATATCTCCTTGGGGCTATAATTTGATTTGAAGTGGAGGAGAGACTGAGGGCATAAGAGACTGAGGTTTCAGGAATCTGTGTGCAAAGTAAACAGCATCTGGCCGGTCACTTTGGTGGATGCGTTTCCGAGGAAGAATCACCGGGGAGTCTGTGATAAATGCCTTGGTGATGCTATAAGTGGGGAAGACAGAGGATGGTGGGCCACCCAGAAGAAAACAGAAGGGCACGGGTTTAGAGGCTGAACAGGTTCCTGTTGGTCTAACAGGAGTGATGAATTCTGGTAAAGCTAAAGAAAATGTGGCAAATCAAAATACTTTGCCTAAGCCCATACCCGGGTCTTACTACTTTTATAGTTATGAAGTTTTTCCTCATTTCTAACCTCCTGCAGCAATTTAAGCCTGTCTCCTCTTTTATAGTGGTCATAAAATTATTCAGCTTTCTTTTAAAATACAGCTACTGCATTTGACTCTCTGATCTCCTGCAGCACTGAATTCCACTGTATGCAGAAGTATTTCATTTTATTGGTTTTTAAATTTTCTTGCTGCGCCATTCATATGAGTACTTATTCTCATATTGTGTGATGGCATTTTAAGCTTGGAATTGATAACTTTGTTCCCTCTGCACCTTTCCTAATCTTAAATGGTGCAATTAAGTTCCTTTCTAACCATGCTCATTGTCAGACCGGAGAAACTGGGTTTTTTATAATCTTTCATTACATGTCAGTCCAGCCAGACACCTTACCTCCCTCCCAAGTCTAATCTGGACCTTTCCAAGAAACACACAGCTCCCTACCCTAAAATCACTACCAGGCAGCAATTGTGAGATACTTTGAAAATCGTGAGGTCATTACCTGACAAAATCTTGCATTTAGGTAATGCTTTTATCCCTAAAGATTCCTGTTGTTCTTTGCCGACAATCTCAACATTGCAGATGGCACTCATCCTGGGAGGAGGAAAGTGCCTTTCAGTGTGTGTCTGTGTGTGGCCCTTTGGAAGGAGTTTGCCCCATCTTTGTCCCCCACCAGGCAGAGGGTGTGAGGACCGCTGGAGAAGTCTTGCGAGTCGGCTGGAAGGAACTGTATTTGCTGTTGCTGCAGGCCGGGCTTGTAGTGCAGCCAACCAAAAGCCAAATAAAATAGAACAGAACATTGAGCAATTGCTAGAGGCAAAGAAGAGTGTCAGTCCAGCTTTTGCTATGGCTGTGCTTTAAGCATCAGAGCGTGTAAGCAGCCCCAGTCTGGCACTAGGATGATGCTGTGTAATTGGAAGCAGGAAAAGCACAGATGCTGGTTCTTATTAAATATCTGCAGGTTTTCATAGTTTTGTGCACTGTCCTTTTAAAAAAGAACAAAACTCCTCCAAAAGGGTTCACAGCTGATTATTTACCCTGTTTGGAGCTCTTTGACATGTCGAAGTGGCTCCCACCTCAGGGATGATGGGACCAGCTCTGTTATGAGCCTGCCCCATGCAGGTTGGGGCTTGCATTTTTGAGGACAACAGCAAGGCTGCTTTGGTGGTGTTTAATGCCAGCTCTTCAGGCATTGTACATGGCACTGGCTTTCTCAACTGTCAGATAATAGTGTGAAGCGAGGAAACGTCATCTGGTGACACATCTCAGGTGCTCTAAGGTCCAGAAATGCAGATGAACTTGGCAGAATTCACCCAGATAGCCAGGGCTGGACTCTGAAATGCATGGCCAGGACTAGGGCGAGACCCCAAGACCCTTTTATGTAACCTCATACCCTTTTGTTTTGGGTGCCAAATGTAAGGAGGAACAATAGAAATAATATTTCAAGAAAATATTTAAACCGAAAGTAGTACTAAAAAATCCATGAGGAATAAAATATCAAAATTTAAAATAAAGATAGCCTCAGGACAACTGATTTTTTGCTTTTGCCTCAGGCTCTTATATAGCTTGGCATGATACTGGTGCCAAGTACAAACCTCCTTATCTGCCATCTACTGGGATAAGATGACATCTAACTGCTCTCAACTGTGTAAGACTTATTTCCTGACAAGTTTCTTAGGAATATCTAAGATTCCACAAATTTATTCCATAAATAAACTTCACTACACCTGGAGTTTACTCTTGTTTCTCTGGGCACTGCCTCCCTATTGCCTTTGCTGAAGACATGCTCAGTGGAGTGAAACTGGTACAATATTGTGATGCTATTTGTTTCAAGCTCAGATCACAAAAATATAGAGTGGTGATGCTTTTTGTGTGTTGTTTTATTGGATATATTTTTAAAAATAAAAATAACATGATTTCTATGAAAATTTTATAATCATAGTTACTTAAAATGGACACACATACAGAACTGGAGAATTAAGGACCACTTACATTCCTGATTTGACTTTGCACTGATAAACACTGAGAAGAAGCACAGAATGTCATTGGTGGTGTGGCCTCATTAATATCCCTTTTCTCCTCAAGGCCTAAACTGACAACAGTCACAACAGGGCAGGATAGGAATTAAACTGATTGCCCTATTCATGCACAGTTTAGCTAAATTTTAGAAAATGGGCTTGGCCCTGAGCCTAAAATGGTTCTTTCTGTTCCACCCACCCTGTTTTGAATTAGTCTCTCCACTAGCAGGAGCAGGATGAGGGAGCCTGACCTGTCTCATTCTTTCTTTGGAGCCTGAAGGTTGAGAATAAATGTCCATTGTTTGTGGATGAAAAGAGCCAAGAGATGGGGCCCTGAGTGAACAGAGACCCTCCGCTTGTTAACTTCACCCAATAGATAAACATGGCCAGAGCAAGTCAGGTTCTAACCAGAACGAGTCACTGGAAGAGGTTCAAGGCTGGCATTTTACCAGAATCTAGATATTTTTCTGACTTGTTCTATCATTTGTGTCTTTCATTCTTAAGGTCACTTTATGGTCCAGAAGGGGTAGTACAGGTTCTATTACCAAAATAGCATTCCAGAAAACATCAAAAAGAAAGAAAGAAAAACAGGGCAAAGGTGTGACCACATGGCTCTTTACAAGAGCATTTGGAAACTGCCATTTGACTTTTGTTTGTATACCATTGTATAAACTTTGGCCTGTGGTCACATTGAACTGTGAGGGAGGCCAGAGGGCTGAAGTATTCTGGGAAGGCAGGTATACAGAAAAAATTTGGAAGAAGGAAATGTTAATAAAGAAGAAGAGAAAAGCTACTAGAGTACAGCTAAGAGTCTTACATGGGATCTACTGTTGACCTCAGAATTTTGTGAATATTAAGCAGTTTCTAAAGGCTTCAGCTCTCATTTCTTATTGAAGACTGAATCACCTTATTTGAAGAGCTGGATTCCCAACAACAGCAGCCCAGTTATTCAATCATTTGAAAGGTTGAAATTTTAAGGGCATTCATTTTTGGGTCCTACTCATTATCTTTTATCTTTGATAAATCCATTTTTATTTTCTGATCACTTTGTTACCACATATTTTACTGAAATTCTTGCTTCCTTTACATATATATATATATATATATATATATATATATATAACATGCATGCATATGTTAAAAAGTAAGGGTTGCACTTCAGTATTCAATGGAAATCTGTAAAACTTTACTCAACATTTAATCAAGCATAATATCAGCTTTATTATATTGCTTTAATATTAAAAATCTATTTACTGTTATAAAAAGCAAAAAGCACTTAGTTTAGAACTTTTGAAACTGTTGGCATTAGTAAATTTAGATTTATCCTTTTGACATTCCTTGAAGGATCTAAGTGTTTATAGTTGAAATAAGGAAAAACAACTACTTCCTAGAGACATTAAATGACATACCCTTTGAAAACAACAAGGTGAATTTGAGTCACATGGCCACGGCTGCTAGCGTTGAAATTGGATAAATTCAATTTACTGGTTAGGAAACCTAACCAGTTTCCCAGCTGTACCTCAATAATTAATGCAGTTTGTAATTTTGAGGATCATAGAGTTCTGAGCATATATCCATTAAGAATGTCAGAGATGTATGGTACTATATCAATTTCACGGAGTTCAAATGCCTGTGTGAGAGAATATCTCCTAATTTAGAAACAGAAGAGTCAACTGTGTTGGAAGCAGTAGAATGCTGATTCTCCAATTCTTTGCTAGAAGGAATTCTTAACCATGCCAGGTGAATAAGGACATGGTAACATATTCTTCCCTTTAATCCTTGGTTAGCTCATTATTTTGGTTACTACATGGCCAGAGTCTGGTCTGTTCTATTCTGCTCAGTCTATTCCTGCATAATTTATGATAATTTGTAACTTGGCAGGAGGTAGGACAGTGAAATGGAACCAATTAAAACTGAGACCTTCTCAGCTTGTCACAAAGCCATCTTGTATGTTTTCCCTATGGTGGAGTTCCAGTTTCAGGAGTCCATACAATGCTGCTTCTTATAACTTTACCTGGGTGAGAGTCATGAATCTCTGTCAAGGCTTTGATCCTCAAACATAAGTGGCTATTATTTTTTAAAAAAAGATTCAAGTCAAGCTCTGGTAAAGGTAGGATCTGTGCTTATTAAGGTTATACCTCTAGACTGTAAATTGTGACATTACATTCAAGATTAACGAGGTGAGGCGGTGAGACTTTTGTCTTGCACAAATAAAAGATAGTCTCAAAGTCAGATTTTAAGGGTGGTCCAGGAGGCTTAAGCAAGCTCCTTATATCTTCTGGATCTTATTACTGTTCCCTCTGGATAATTGCTGCTACGTAAGCTGAATTTATCTGCCAATGAGAAAGAACTAAATGAATACAATTGGCCGAAAGAAAAAAAGCCTGTGATGCTCCTGACTGTATAATTCATTGCCTAAGTTGGTAACAAGTAAGTAAATAACACTGAAATACAGCCAGCCTCACACTAGGAAGTAAAAAGCAGCAGAGAGAGCCAAGTGATCTGAGCAAACTTTGGTCCTATGTTATCTGTTGCTTCGATTAGCACTAAGCTTGCAATGCCAATCAAAGCCCTTGGGATCTTAGATTAACAGCACACTAATAACCTCAGATATGCGGATAGCACGGGCGGATGCGAGGACACACATAGTGCGGCCAAGAGGAGCTACCCCACGTCCGAGGTAAGGGTCAGAAGCCAGGAGGACCCCATGGCCTAGGGGCGGCGGCCAAGAAGAGTTACCCCACATCCGAGGTCAGGGGCAGCAGCTGAGAGTGCCAGGCTGTGACGGCGCAGGAGCAGCTGAGAGGAGTTATCCCCTGCTTGAGGCCAGGGGTGGTGGCCGGGAGGAGCAACCCCACATCCAAGGAGAGGTGGCTGTGTGAGCGCAGGAGGGCCTAGAGGAACTATTCCATGTTCAAGGTCAGGAGGGGCAGCAGTGAGGAGATACCCCTCTTCCAAAGTAAGGAACAGTGGCTGTGCTTTGCTGGAGCAGCTGTGAAGAGATACCCCATGCCCAAGGTAAGAGAAACCCAAGTAAGATGGTAGGTGTTGCAAGAGGGCATCAGAGGGCAAATACACTGAAACCATACTCAGAAAACTAGTGAATCTAATCACACTAGGACCACAGCCTTGTCTAACTCAGTGAAACTAAGCCATGCCCATGGGGCCACCCAAGATGGGAGGGTCATGGTAAAGAAGTCTGACAGAATGTGGTCCTCTGGAGAAGGGAATGGCAAGCCACTTCAGTATTCTTGCCTTGGGAACCCCATGAACAGTATGAAAAGCCAAAATGATAGGATACTGAAAGAGGAACTCCCCAGGCCAGTAGGTCCCCAATATGCTACTGGAGATCAGTGGACAAATAACTCCAGAAAGAATGAAGGGATGGAGCCAAAGCAAAACCAATACCCAGCTGTGGATGTGACTGGTGATAGAAGCAAGGTCCTATGCAGTAAAGAGCAATATTGCATAGGAACCTGGAATGTCAGGTCCATGAATCAAGGCAAATTGGAAGTGGACAAACAGGAGATGGCAAGAGTGAACGTCGATATTCTAGGAATCATCAAACTGAAATGGACTGGAATGGGTGAATTTAACTCAGATGACCATTATACCTACTACTGAAGGCAGGAATCCCTCAGAAGAAATGGAGTAGCCATCATGGTCGACAAGAGTCTGAAATGCAGTACTTGATGCAATCTCAAAAATGACAGAATGATCTCTGTTCATTTCCAAGGCAAACCATTCAATACCACAGTAATCCAAGTCTATGTATGCCCCAACCAGTGACGCTGAAGAAGCTGAAGTTGAACGGTTCTGTGAAGACCTACAAGATCTTCTAGAAGTAACACCCCCAAAAAGATGTCCTTTTCATTATAGAGGACTGGAATCCAAAAGTAGGAAGTCAAGGAACACCTGGAGAAACAGGCATATTTGGCGTTGGAATGCAGAATGAAGCAGGGCAGAGACTAATAGAGCTTTGCCAAGAAAATAGACTGGTCATAGCAAACACCCTCTTCCAACAACACAAGAGAAGACTCTACACATGGACATCACCAGATGGTCAACACCGAATTCAGATTGATTATATTCTTTGCAGCCAAATATAGAGAAGCTCTATACAGTCAACAAAAACAAGACCAGGAGCTGACTGTGGCTCAGATCATGAACTCCTTATTACCAAATTCAGACTCAAATTGAAGAAAGTAGGGAAAACCACTAGACCATTCAAGTATGATATAAATTAAATCCCTTATGATTACACAGTGGAAGTGAGAAATAGATTTAAGGGCCTAGATCTGATAGATAGAGTGCCTGAGGACCTATGGACAGAAGTTCGTGACATTGTACAGGAGACAGGGATCAAGACCATCCCCATGGAAAAGAAATGCAAAAAAGCAAAATGGCTGTCTGGGGAGGCCTTACAAACAGCTGTGAAAAGAAGAGAAGTGAAAAGCAAAGGAGAAAAGGAAAGATACAAGCATCTGAATGCAGAGTTCCAAAGAATAGCAAGAAGAGATAAGGAAGCTTTCCTCAGAGATCAATGCAAAGAAATAGAGGAAAACCACAGAATGGGAAAGACTAGAGATCTCTTCAAGAAAATTAGAGATACCAAGGGAACATTTCATGCAAAGATGGGCTTGATAAAGAACAGAAATTGTATGGACCTAACAGAAGCAAAAGATATTAACAAGAGGTGGCAAGAATACACAGAAGAAGTGTACAAAAAAGATCTTCACGACCCAGATAATCACGATGGTGTGATCACTCACCCAGAGCCAGACATCCTGGAATGTGAAGTCAAGTGGGCCTTAGAAAACATCACTACGAACAAAGCTAGTGGAGGTGATGGAATTCCATTTGAGCTATTTCAAATCCTGAAAGATGATGCTGTGAAAGTGCTGCACTCAATATGCCAGCAAATGTGGAAAACTCAGCAGTGGCCACAAGACTGGAAAGGGTCAGTTTTCATTCCAATCTCAAAGAAAGGAAATGCCAGAGAATGCTCAAACTACTGCACAATTGCACTCATCTCACACACTAGTAAAGTAATGCTCAAAATTCTCCAAGCCAGGCTTCAGCAATACATGAACCATGAACTTCCAGATGTTCAAGCTGGTTTTAGAAAAGGCAGAGGAACCAGAGATCAAATTGCCAACATCTGCTGGATCATGTAAAAAGCAAGAGAGTTCCAGAAAAACATCTATTTCTGTTTGTTTGTTTATTTGTTTGTTTTTTACTATGCCAAAGCCTTTGACTGTGTGGATCACAATAAACTGCGGAAAATTCTGGAAGAGATGGGAATACCAGACCACCTGACCTGCCTCTTGAGAAACCTGTATGCAAGTCAGGAAGCAGCAGTTAGAACTAGACATTGAACAACAGACTGGAACAACAACTTTCCAAATATGAAAAGGAGTAAGTCAAGGCTGTATATTGTCACTCTGCTTATTTAACTTATATGAAGAGTATATCATGAGAATTGCTGGACTGGAAGAAGCACAAGCTGGAATCAAGATTGCCGGGAGAAACATCAATAACCTCAGATATGCAGATGACACTACCCTTATGGCAGAAAGTGAAGGGGAACTAAAAAGCCTCCTGATGAATGTGAAAGAGGAGAGTGAAAAAGTTGGCGTAAAGCTCAACATTCAAAAAACGAAGATCATGGCATCTGGTCCCATCACTTCATGGGAAATAGATGGGGAAACAGTGGAAACAGTGTCAGACTTTATTTTTTTGGGCTCCAAAATCACTGCAGATGGTGATTGCAGCCATGAAATTAAAAAACGCTTAGCCCTTGGAAGGAAAGTTATGACCAACCTAGATAACATATTAAAAAGCAGAGACATTACTTTGCCAACAAAAGTCCGTCTAGTCAAGGCTATGGTTTTTCCAGTGGTCATGTTTGGATGTGAGAGTTGGACTGTAAAGAAAGCTGAGCATCAAAGAATTGATGCTTTTGAACTGTGGTGTTGGAGAAGACTCTTGAGAGTCCGTTGGACTACTAGGAGATCCACCCAGTCCTTTCTAAATGAGATCAGTCCAGTGTGTTCTTTGGAAAGACTGATGCTAAAACTCAAACTCCAATATTTTGGCCACCTCTTGCAAAGAGTTGACTCATTGGAAAAGACCCTGATGCTGCCAGGGATTGGGGGCAGGAGGAGAAGTGTATGACAGAGGATGAGATGTCTGGATGGCATCACTGACTTGATGGACATGAGTTTGGATGAACTCCGGGAGTTGGTGGTGATGGACAGGGAAGCCTGGCATGCTGCGATACATGGGGTTGCACTGAGTTGGACATGACTGAGCGACTGAACTGAATTGACTCAACATTTTTTAGCTGTTAGCTTTTGTCTAGTTTTCAACTTGCCAGTCTCAATGTGTTGCTTCTTTTTGTATTAAATGCTTGTAACCTTTTGAAATTATTTTAAAATTAGACTGATTTTGAATGCTGTTAAAAGTGTTGATTTATGGCCATCTTTTACATGTTTGCTCTGTCACCATTCTATGATTCATAAAGTAAATAAGGAATTGATAAAAATGCCAGTAGGGCAGCATGAACTTTTGTTTCCCTTGCATAATAAAGCCCTGATAATCCGAGACTGCCTTAAGCAGTGATTATGAGAAGTCCTTGATAAAAGAGATCTAATAACAATTGCAACCATTGGGTCTTTCTTAAGGTGCTGTAAATATGGGGGGGGGGTCAAAAAATTTTTAGTTTTTTTCCTTGTTTGGGAATTTCAAGTAGATCTTCTACTCTGGACACCTTTCTCTTGCTTGAAACACTATACAGAAGCATTTCCATATTTTTAGGTTTCAGAGAGTTCCCTTCTCAAAAAGCATCTCTTCCTGAGGGAATGTTATGTCATAAAAAGAACTGCTGTTTAGCGAAAGCACCCTTGATGATAACTTGTCATGTAGCAGTGCCCTCAAATAATTCTGAAAAATGAACATTCCCTTTTTGTTTTACTTATTTTTTCTTTGACAGTGAACTAATGACTGGACACATGCATTCAAGTTGTATCATTAAGACTTTTGTAAAGTCACACACACATGCAGACACACACATGCACACGCAGGCACACACAGATACAGACTCACAGAGCCTGTATTCACACACAGAGCTAACCGAGGATGGAATCATGGCCCCAAGTGTCATTTGCTGTCCCCTTGCCAGTGTCTGTGAGTGGCAGCTTTGCTGCTGGCTACCATTTTTATTGCTAGTAAGGGTCAATGATAGGCATAGAATTATTGCCTGATAATGACACCATTACTGCGTGGCACTACTGTATTTGGACTTGGGGCTATTTGTAACTTGTTTGATTCCCAGCACAGAGCTGTAACCGAACAAAATATTCTAAATATGCACATTTGTTATCCAGATACCATAGATCAAGGTTAGCGGGGAAGCCCCCAGACAGTACACTCAGGGCTGCTGTAAACTCACGTTGAGTTATGTCTGCACACCCAACCCAGCACCATTCACTCTGGGCATTTTCCGGTGGCAGAGCCTCTGTACTGGTAATTGGTGAATATTTGTGACAAAAAGTCAGTCCAGTAAGGGAAGCCATATGGTTTGCTGTTCAAGTCTGATGCGTTTGTTAAGTAACAGATGCCAAACTGAGCACACCTGGAATTCAGAGGCAGAATCTCTGACTGAGCAATCTGGTAAGTAACACCCTATGTGCTTGAGGATTTCTGAGAATGAAGTCCCTACAGAAATAACCTGCCTTGATATAACCCACATCTTAATACATAAGCTACATTAGCTGTTGGGTATTTCTTTACTGTGTGTGCTCAGTTGTTCATTTTTGTCCAATTCTTCATGACCCCATGGACTGTAGCCCACCACGCTCCCTTGTGCATGAGATTTCCCAGGCAAGAATACTGAAGTGGGTTGCCATTTCCTTCTCCAGGGGATCTTCCCAGCCCTGGGATCAAATCTGTGTCTCCTGCGTCTCCTGGATTGGCAGGCAGATTCTTTACCACTGAGCCACCTGGGAAGCCCTATTTGTCATGGCTGGCTACATTTATACTTGCCTTAGTTTTCTGTGATGATTGAATAAATATGATAGCAAATGCTTTATTTGAAGGAAAAAAAAAAGTAGGATGGATCATTTAAAAATTTAGGCAGTACCTTAGCTCTATTGTTTTGCCATGTTGTATAGGATATTTTTGAACATAGTGCATTTGCATGTGGTAAGGTGGGGTGTGTGGTCACTGCTCAATTTTGTATAGCTAAAAATGGTGGCTTCTTTTGCATTATTTCTGTGCCTTGCTGGTAGTGGGAACACCTCTGGTAGAGATGTTTTCAGTAGTTCAGAATGCCACGTGGATTACACAGGTCAAATATTATGTATGAAGCTGGGCTCATGGGGGAGTTAATTGGACTGGGATACAATCTAGTTCTAGTGCATCTGGCAGTTAAAAATCCCTTTTATATCCCTACTGCATGTTAATGAAGTAACCCCAAATGGCTGACAGTCAAAGGGAGAGTATAAGCACATAGAGACATAGAAGCTCCGTGACCTAGGGATGTGTACAGACAAGGCCCCTTTGGCTTGGTGCTATGGTCAACATTTGAGCTGCCATCTGAGAATACACTGGCCTATCTCAGGAGAAACTTCAGGATTTATTTTGCCTGTGGGAAAAACTGAATGAAGAAAAAGAACAAAGACATCCACAGTGGTCAAAAGATGTGCGTCTGTATTCAGGGATTGTTTTAGGTTAGGGGAATGTCACTGTTTAGCTTAATAAGAAATTGTAAGTTTTGGCATTTTATATGGTTTTGTGTAAGAATTATAATAAAGAAGAGTGTTATTATTCTTCAACACTACTATATTCTAATAGCAATTATATAAAGTGAAAAAAAGGTGAACCAAGCAATTTTTTTTAACAATAAAACTCAACAATGGGCTTCATTTTTTTTTAAGGAAGGAGATAAAATTTTAGAAATTTCTCTTAAAAGTGGAGAGATGTTGAAGCAGTGTGGGTTAGAGGAATAAATTTGTGGAGGTCATCCTGGCTTGAGGAGTGAGAGCTAAGACTAGGAGGGAATGGCTCCACTGCAGAAGGATTGCAGTTCTTTAAACTAAGTGTGAGGGCATCAATACCAAGAAGAACTCGGACCAAATGGAGTTCAATTTCTTGATCAAAATTGTCCCACTGATGCAAGATATCCCATTCCTGGTTGCCTTGGCAATAGGACATTTGCCTTATGATACTGACATTATAATTAGGATCAAGATGTACACATTTTTTAAAGAGGCGGATACCTCATTATGTTTACTATGGGTCAAGTCTGGCAGTAATTGGGAGGTTTGGTCCTACAGAACATGCAATTGATAGACAGAATACGGCTGTTAGAGAAATAGATGAATGGTATTGCATGCGTAAGAGGGTCTCCAGGGACTGCTGGTCCCGGGCTGTCAACTCACTCTTCTCATGTCAATATTCTACATCCAACTCACCTTTCTGGAACTCACTATTGCCATGACTGCCTGGGAGAAAAGCCGAGAAGTCAAAAATCCTGGACTAGGAGAAACAAGAAATTCACACTCCTGAGGTCCTGGAACCAGTTTGGAAACATGTAGGCGGTTGCTGCTTGAGTTTCTCCTGTGTGCTTTCCTCCCGTCACAGCTACAAAATCTCCCACAGCTTTGGGACGCTTCGATCGCTCAGTCGTGTCTGAATCTTTGCACCTAATGGACTGCTGCTTGCCAGGCTTCCCTGTCCATCACCAATTCCTGGAGTTTACTCAAACTCATGTCCACTGAGTCGGTGATGCCATCCAACCATCTCATCCTCTGTCATACCTTTCTCTTCCTGCCTCAATCTTTCCCAGCATCAAAGTCTTTTCCAATGAGTCAACTCTTTGCATGAGGTGGTCAAAGTATTGGAGTTTCAGCTTTAGCCTCAGTCTTTCCAGTGAATATTTAGGTCTGATTTCCTTTAGGATGGACTGGTTGGATCTCCTTGCAGTCCAAGGGACTCTTAAGAGTCTTCTCCAACACCACAGTTCAAAAGCATCAATTCTTTGGTGCTCAGCTTTCTTTATAGTCCAACTCTCACATCCATATATGACCACTGGAAAAACCATAGTTTTGATTAGATGGACCTTTGTCAGCAAAGTAATGTCTCTGATTTTTAATATGCTGTCTAGGCTTGTCATAGCTTTTCCTCCAAGGAGTAAGTGTATTTTAATTTCATGGCTTCAGTCACCATATGCAGTGATTTTGGAGCCCAAGAAAATAAAAGTTTGTCACTATTTTAATTGTTTCCCCATCTATTTGCCATGAAGTGATGGGACCAGGTGCCAGGATCTTAGTTTCCTGGATGTTGAGTTTTAAGCCAGCTTTTTCACTTTCCTCTTTCATTTTAATCAAGAGGCTCTTTAGTTCTTCACTTTCTGCCATAAGGATGGTCTCATCAACATTTCTGAGGTTATTGATATTAGTCCCAGCAAACTTGTTTCCAGCTTGCGCTTCATCTAGTCCAGTGTTTCTCATGATGTACTTCTGCATATAAGTTAAACAAGCAGGGTGACAATATGCAGATTTGACATACTCTTTTTCCTATTTGGAATCAGTCTGCTGTTCCATGTCCAGTTCTAACTGTTGCTTCCTGACCTGCATACAGATTTCTCAGAGTCAGGTAAGGTGGCCTGGTATTCCTATCTCTTTAAGAATTTTCCACAGTTTGTTGTGATCCACACAGTCAAAGGCTTTGGTGTAGTCAATATGACAGAAGTAGATGTTTTTCTGGAACTCTTGTTTTTCCTATGATCCAATGGATGTTGGCCATTTGGTCTCTGGTTCCTCGGCCTTTTCAAAATCCAGCTTGAACATCTGGAAGTTCTCAGTTCACTTACTGTTGAAGCCTCACTTGGAGAATTTTGAGCATTACTTTGCTAGTGTGTGAGATCAGTGCAATTGTACAGTAGTTTGAGCATTCTTTGGCATTGCCTTTCTTTGGGATTGGAATGAAAACTAACCTTCTCTAGTCCTGTGGCCACTATTGAGTTTCCCAAATTTGATGGCATATTGGGTACAGTACTTTAACAGCATCATCTTTTAGTATTTGAAATAGCTCAACTGGAATTCCAACACCTCCACTAACTCTGTTTGCAGTGATGCTTCCTAAGGCCCACTTGACTTCACAGTCCAGGATGTCTGGCTCTAGGTGAGTGATCACACCATTGTGGTTATCTGAGTCATGAAGATCTTTTTTGTATAGTTCTGTGTATTCTTTTCCAGCAGTCATGTATAGATGTGAGAGTTGGACTCTAAAGAAAGCTGAGAGCCAAAGAATTGATGCTTTTAAACTGTGGTGTTGGAGAAGACTCTTGAGAGTCCCTTGGACTGCAAGAATGTCAAACCAGTTAATATTAAAGGAAATCAGTCCTGAGTATTCATTGGAAGGACTAATGCTGAAGCTGAAACTCCAATACTTTGGCCACCTGATGGGAAGAACTGACTCACTGGAAAAAACCTTAATGGTGGGAAAGATTGAAGGCAGGAGGAGAAGGGCACAACAGAGGATTAGACAGTTGGATGGCATCACTGACTCAATGGAAACGAGATTGAGCAAGCTCTGGGAGGTGGTGATGGACCGGAAAGCCTGGTGTGCTGCAGTCTATGGGGTTGTAGAGTTGGACAGGACTGAGCGACTGAACTGAACTGAACTCTGTATTCTTGCCATCTCTTCTTAATATCCTCTGCTTCTGTTAGATCCATACCATTTCTGTCCTTTATTGTGTCCATCTTTGCATGAAATGTTCTCTTGGTGTCTCTAATTTTCTTGAAGTGACCTCTAGTCTTTCCCATTCTATTGTTCTCCTCTATTTCTTTGCCTTGCTCACTGAGGAAGGCTTTCTTCTCTTTCCTTGTACTTCTTTGGAACTCTGCATTCAGATTGGAATAGCTTTCCCACGTTCCTTTGCTTTTAGCTTCTCTTCTTTTCTCAGCTATTTGTAAGACTTCTTCCAACCACCATTTTGCCCTTTTTCATTTCTTTCTCTTGGGGACAGGCTTGATCACTGCCTCCTATACAATGTCACGAACCTCCATCCATAGTTCATCAGGCACTCTGTCTATCAGATCTAATTCCTTCTACTGTGTAATCATAAGGGATTTTATTTCGGTCATACCTGAATGGTCTAGTAGTTTTCCTTTCTTCAATTTAAGCCTGAATTTTGCAACAAAGAGTTCATGATCTGGGCCACAGTCAGCTCCCAGTCTTGTTTTTGCTGACTGTATAGAGCTTCTCCATTTTCAGGTGCAAAGAATGCAATCAACCTGATTTTGGTGTTGATCATCTGGTGATGTCCATGTGTAGGGTAGTTTCTCGTGTTGTTGGAAGAGGGTGTTTGCTATGATCAGTATGTTCTCTTGGCAAAACTCTGTTAGCCTTTGCCCTGGCTCATTTGTACTCCAAGAGCAAAGCTTTGGGTCAGCTTATGATAAAAAATGTTCATGCTCTTTTTATCACATTTGAAATATAATTTCCAAGACATGTATTTTGTTTCACTGTAATAATGCCATGCAACAGTAATATGTTTTGAACAACTGAGGGAAATGGGAGTTATTTCAAAACAACTTTTCTTGTCTTATATATTTATCAAACAATATAGTGCCCTGTATGTTCCAGGAAGTAATCTTAACACTTGTCAACATTAACATATTGTCAATTAAATGGATGATACCTGATGGGGTGTGGCAGGATTTATTTTGGTTTGAGTAATTCAGATTATTGAAAAATTTATTATGGTATTTTGAGAAGTTCAAATGTTAATGTGGAGCAATCTGACGTGAAATTAACATGCAGTCAGGGTTCCTTATGCGTAGTCTGTGGTTCTCAAAGGAGTCCATGAAGAGGTTTTCAGGGGACTGCATTTAATAGCCTGACTATAAAGGTCTGCCTGTTCATCTTTTATATATTTTTATCAGACTCCCAAATGCACCTGCAGCTCATGATGCCAGTAGTGGTTCCAATTATTTAGCTTCCATCATCATCTCTTCCTTTTAAATTTGGTCTCATACAAACATATTTAAGAGGAAAATTAAAATATTTACAGTGTTTTGTTGTTGTTCAATCACAAAGTCATGTTTGACTCTTTCTTACCCCATGGACTGCAACAAGGTGTTTGCAGAATGCAAACTGCTAATGTTGGTGTGGAAGGATTTTAGTTAAGTTTCCTCTCGTGGAATGATCAATACCTGGAATAGCAATAAAAATTAAAATAGTGTTTAATTCTTCAAAAACTGTCTTCAGTGCAATGAAGATAAAGAAGCAACTTCCAAATCAATCCAATTCAATTCCAATCCAGCAACTTCTAAAGAAGCAAGTTCCAAGCAACTTCCAAACAATAACTGAAGCTAACTAAGCAAGGTCTGGGATATTATCCACTATTCAAACACATTAATAATTCCCAGTAAAATGTGTTAAGATTTATTTAGAGCAAGTGCAGTAAATGAAGTTTATACAGAGTCTCATGGCATTTCAGTTCAAACCTTGCTAAAAAATAAAAAAAAAGTAAAAGAAACAACTTCCAACTGCAAAATATTAAACAAAGCTCTAAGATGCTTCATGCCTGGCTTGATATAAGAGAGTCTGCTGGGATATGACGCAAGTCTTCTCCAATCTAGAGAGAACAGGTTTCCTCAAATGTGTCACAGTCCTGAATAGCAGTGGTAAACAGCATTCCTGTCATCATGGAGTTTACACAACTGTGGGGGAAGACAGAAAATAAAGTGCTGAACAAGGGAGTTTCTGATAGTGATAAATGCTCTAAAGAAAATTGAACACAGTGATATGTTGAATATTTGGAGGGTCAGTGGTCAGAGAAGCCTTTCTGAGAGGGTGGCATTTGAACTGTGTGTGACCTGACTGCAGAGAAGATGCCAGCCTGGCAAATGTTTGGAGAAAGAGTGTGGCAGGAAGTGGAAGAGATACATAATAATAGAAGGAACCCAAGGCAGGGATGATCAGAGCAGGGACAAGGAATAATAAGAGGGTCATTGTGGCTGTTTGAGCCAGTGGGTGGGATGGTAGGAAAATGTAAATGTTGTAAACCTCAATGAAGCCATCAAATAAAATTTTTAAAAATGTAAATGTTATAAACCTCAATGAAGCCATCAAATAAGATTTTTAAAAAATCAGGAAGTGGAAGGGATTGGAAGTGGACAGATTTCTTCATCTTGGCATTTGTCTGGGTACTTCTGAAGTGAATCAGTGTTGTTAAGTGACATAATGATCCCAACCTCTTAAGAATTTAGAACGAATTTTTTAATATTTAAAGCAGTAATATCTCTGAGGTAAAGAAAACGTTTAAGTGATTTTGTATATGTGTGTTTTTTTTCCTATTTTATTTCTAGCATTTAACATTTTTACCCAAGATATTTGGCCATGTTTTATAAATTGTGGTTTTCTTATTTTCTCAGCATCACTGCAATATGAGCAACTTTATCAAGACATTTCTTGTTTCTACCCTCATGAATTTGAACACTTTCTCTGAGCCCATATATTAAATAGAATCTTGTTTTTGCATTGACTTTTATATCTTTATATTGGTGACATCTGTAAACTAACACCTTATGATAAATTTTAGTAGCTAATGGCTACTGATTTGACAGGTTTAAAAACAACTCACTGTTAATTATTTTTTCTTTGGATATGGGAATTTTGGAACTTCCAGTTTCTACTTTTGACACATTCTATTTAATAATATTCTTAAAACAGTTGTTTATACTTATCTTTAAGTTTATATGTAAACTTACATCTCAAACTAAGCATTTTTGTCACTAAATTAATTTTAAAATAATTGCTCTATTTATTTTGTCTTTAAGCAACTAGATCCAAGATTGCTCCTTGAACTCAGAGACTAATTTTATGAATTCTGTAGTAGACTGTATCATGTTTCCCAATCCTTCACTTTGTATTAAGGGTTTATACATTCAAACCTTTTACTATTAATATGTAACTTTGTAGTACTTCACATTCAGTTCAGTTCAGTTCAGTTCAGTCGCTCAATCATGTCTGACTCTTTGTGACTCCATGGACTGCAGCACACCAGGCTTCCCTGTCCATCACCAACTCCCGGAGTTTACTAAAACTCATGTCCATTGAGTTGGTGATGCCATCCAACCATCTCATCCTTTGTTGTCCCTTCTGCCTTCATTCTTTCCCAGCATCAGGGTCTTTTCCAATGAGTCAGTTCTTCACATTAGGTGGCCAGAGTATTCAAGCTTCAGCTTCGGCATCAGTCCTTCCAATGAATATTCAGGGCTGATTTCCTTTAGGATTGACTGGTTTGATCTCCTTGCAGTTCAAGGGACTCTCAAGAGTCTTCTCCAACACCACAGTTCAAAAGCACTTCACATAGTCCATTGTTATTTATTATTATTTATGTAGTTGCTAAGTTAGCTATTAAATAGCCTGACAGGCTCCTCTGTCCATGGGATTTTCCAGGCAAGAATACTGGAGTGGGCTGACATTTCCTTCTCCAGGGGATCTTCCCAACCTAGGGAATGAACCCAGGTCTCCTGCATTGCGGGCAGACACTTTAACCTCTGAGCCACCAGGGAAACCCTAATTTCAGTTCCTTTAACACACGAAACCCTTTCCCATGTCTGATCAGAACCCTTGCACACACTGGCCTTTGCTCTTACCTCTGCCTGGAAGGCTCTTTCCTTTTCTCTTGGCAGGCACTTGCCTGCAGTTACCAACTGTGAATTGTTATAAAGCCATGGAAGGGAATGTGGAGACAGACAGTCCACAGTCATCCTGAAACTGGAGGGAGGAGCAGGGGGTGGGCACTTGAGGAGGAGAGGAAGTTGCCCACATCTGAGAGGAAGAGCTGCTTCTCTTGGAAATGCGAGGAGACGCCTGGCCTGGCCGGGAGCAGAGGTGAGAGCGAGTGGCGGGGCATGAAGACTTGAGGGTAGTATGCACCACCTAAAGTTGACTTCTTAAAAATTTTTGGCTGTGCTGGATCTTTGTTGCTGGGCGCAAGCTTTTATTAATTGAGGTAAGCAGGGGATATCTGGGGCTCCCCAGGTGGCTCAGACGGTAAAGGGTCTGCCTGCAGTGTGGAAGACCCAGGTTTGATCCCTGGGTCAGGAAGATCCCCTGGAGAAGGAAATGGCAACCCCATCCAGTACTCTTGCCTGGAAAATCCCATGGACAGAGAAGCCTGGTAGGCTACAGTCCATGGGGTCACAAAGAGTCCGACATGACTGAGTGACTTCACTTTCACTTTCTTTCAGGGGATATTCTGCTGTGTTGTGTGGCCTTCTCAATGCAGTGACTTCTCTTGTGTAACACGAGGCTGTAACTTCGTGGGCTCAGTCATTGTGGTTCAGGGCTCTGGAGTACACGCTCAGTAGTTAGGTACACTGGCTTAGTTGTCCTGTGAAATGCGGGATCTTTCCCACCAGGGATCGAACCCTGTGTCCCCTGCATTGGCAGGTAAATTCTTAACCACTGGACCACCAGGAAACCCACCAAATAATATCTGCAGCTTCCCAGAGTGCAGTGAGAAGCTACACATGTTATCTGGTTGGTTGAGGGGAAGCACAGAATCTGTTGCTACTTTAAAAATCTTACTTTTCTATGAGGAGAAGAGATAGGTGTTGGAAAAGAGAGAGGCTGGGGAGATCGTTGGGAGCTATTGTAGACATTCAGATGAGAGGTGATAGGTGAGCTGGAGGAGGAGGATGGTTATGGGAATAACCAAAAGTGGGAAGGTTCAAGAGATAATTTGGATGTAGAAGCAAAGATCTTGGTGCGAGATTAAATCCAAGGACTGGCTGAGAGGGGAAACTGGAAGAAAACTTGTAGATTTCTTCAAAGGTGAATAACAGTAGTCAAAGAGGATTACAGGTAGATTTGCAGACCAAGGTGCTGTCTGGAAGCATGGCCAGATGACTGATCAGAAATAACATTGATTTAAAGAGGGCCTTTGATCATAAAACCTGAAGTGCAGACAGAGCCCAGTGGTAGGTGGGATTCAGAGAGGAGAGCGGCATGGGCAGGCATGCGTCTAGACAGGTCACGCTCACAGTCTATTCTTAGTCTGAAGACCTGTTCCCATCGTCATATTTCAAAACCTCGCCAGGCCACTGAGGCAGGGTGGGAAGCAGCCTCAAGGGAGAGAAGTCATGCAGGGAAAGAGGCTGCAGAATCAAGTGTGTCTGAGAAGCAATTACTGGTTGCATGATCTTGTGGGAGTTGCTTGAATCACTTAACCTTTCAGAGCCTCAGATACCTTATTTACAAAATAGGATGAAAATATTTACCTGGTATGTTTGTTAGGGAGATTAATTTGAGCAATGTTTACAAAATACCTTGCATATAGTAGATGCTGAAAGTGTAGTTCTCTCAGCCTCCCCACTGTGTAAATTAATTCATGTTGTTGCGAGCTCTCACTCATTTGGCTACAGCACTAATCAGATCCTGACACCAACAGGCTTGGTTCTTGTCCGGCTA
Source organism: Capra hircus (assembly GCF_001704415.2). NCBI lineage: Eukaryota > Metazoa > Chordata > Mammalia > Artiodactyla > Bovidae > Capra > Capra hircus. Next base: position 83,284,958 of record NC_030819.1, on the reverse strand, counting down.
CCCTCAAGCTGTGGAGTAAGTGGTGGAGATATTGTAATATTTAGGAATTGCAGTACATTCTGAATCATATATGTGTGTGCTCAGTTGTGTCTGACTGTTTGTGACCCTATAGATTGTAGCCCGCCATACTCCTCTGTCTGTGGGATTTTCTAAGCCAGAAAGCTGAGGTGAGTTGCCATTTCTTACTCCAGGGGATCTTCCTGACTCAGGGATTGAACTCAGGTCTCCTGTGTCTTACACTGGTAGGCAGGTTCTTTACCAATGAGCCTCCCAAGAGGCTCTGAATCAGATGGTGTAGTGCAAATCTATACTGTATTACGTGGTGTTCAATCCTTTATTTCTTACATCTTCATAGCCACTGTGTGAGAGTGGTGTTACTTGATTTCTTTTCTAGATGAGGACATTTGCGTGGCATTCTAAAGATCTGAGCAGCATTACCAGTTTCTGGCCAGAACAGTCAGATGGAACGTGTTGGTGTTCCTTGTACATTTCTCCGTCTTCATTTTGCAGCCTCTTCAAAAGGCAAGCCAGTCTGAATTTTAGCTCCTAAGTCTTCAAACAAGTCCTGAGTCCCAAAGCAGGAAATTGTCCTCATCTAAAAAAATGATCTGCCCTCCTCCACCCCCTTGCCACCGCCCCAGGGGTGGACAGGAGGGTTCTGTTTGTGAGCAGTGGTTTGGGAGGATTTGTTTCTTCTTTGAATTTGGAAATGCTGAGTCATTCACTTGTGGAATTTAGTCACATTTCCTTTTCTTAAAGATGAGAGACCTCCCAGTCTCTGAAAGATTATCTGATACCTTGAGCTCATTCAGTTAATGGCATGTTAACTTTTTCTGTTCAAGAGTCTTTTGGAGTCTCTGGTATCTCCTCTTGATAATTTTCTTTTTAAATCCATGATTCAATCCTTACTAGTGGCGATATTGATTATTCTCAGTAGAATGACTATGGAAAGACACACATTTCCTCTCCTCAGATATCTGTCATCTCAGTTTCGATATGATCAGAAGAGAACTCAGTTTCAGTGTCTCAAATCAGTTCATGTTCTTCCTTTTCTCAATAAGTGGAAACTCCAGGACATAAACCTCGGCCATCCTCAACTCCTCTTTCCCTATGGAAACCAGCACCAGGATGTATTAGCACATCAACTGGTCCCTCCATAAACTGTCACACTGTCCACTGGCATACTGAGTGCAGCACTGGAACAGCATCATCTTTTAGGATTTGAAATAGCTCAACTGGAATTCCATCACCTCCACGAGCTTTGTTCATAGTGATGCTTCCTAAAGCTCTCTTGATTTCGCACTCAGGATGTCTGGCTCTAGGTGAGTGATCACACCGTTGAGTTATCCAGGTCATTAAGAACTTTTTTGCATAGTTCTTATCTGTATTCGTGCTACCGCTTCTTGATATCTTCTGCTTCTCTTAGGTCCATATCATTTCTGTCCTTTATTGTGCCCATTTTGCATGAAATGCTCCCTTGGTATCTTCAGTTTTCTTGAAGATATCTATAGTCTTTTCCATTCTATTGTTTTCCTCTATTTCTTCACACTGTTTACTGAGGAAGGCTTTCTTATCTCTCCTTGCTATTCTTTGGAACTCTGCATTCAAATGGTTATATCTTTCCTTTTCTCCTTTGCCTTCTGCTTCTCTTTTCTCAGCTATTTGTAAGGCCTCCTCAGACAATCTTTTTGCATTTCTTTTTCTTGGGAATAGTTTTGATCACTGACTCTTATACAGTGTTACGAGACTCTGTCCATAGTTCTTCAAGCACTCTATCATATCTAATCCCTTGAATCTATTTGTCACTTCCACTGTATAATCATAAGGGATTTGATTTAGGTCAGACGTGAATGGTCAAGTGGTTTTCCCTACTTTCTTCAATTTAAGTCTGAATTTGGCAATAAGGAATTCATGATCTGAGCCACAGTCAGCTCCCAGTCTTGCTTTTGCTGACTGTATAGAGCTTATCCATCTTTGATTGCAAAAATATAATCAATCTGATTTCAATATTGACCATCTGGTGATATCTGTGTATAGAGTCATCTCTTGTGTTGCTGGAAGAAGGTGTTTGCTATGACCAGTGCATTCTCTTGGCAAAACTCTTTTAGCTTTTGCCCTGCTTCATTTTGTACTCCAAGGTGACATTTATCTGTTACTCCAGGTATTTCTTGACTTCCTACTTTTGCATTCCAGTCCCTTATGATGAAAAGGACATCTTTTTTTGGTGTTAGTTCTAGAAAGTCTTGTAGGTCATCATGGAGCTGTTTGTCTTCATCTTCAGCATTAGTTGTTGAGGCATAGACTTGGATTACTGTGATATTGAATGGTTTGCCTTGGAAACAAGCAGAGATCACTATGCCATTTTTGAGACTGCACCCAAGTCACTCAAGTACTGCATTTAGGACTCCTTTGTTGATTATGTGGAGGGCTCCGCTTCTTCTAAGGGATTCTTGCCCACAGCCATTCCTGTCCATTTTAGTTCGCTGATTCCTAAAATGTTGACGGTCACTCTTGCATCTCCTGTTTGACCACTTCCAATTTGCCTTGATTCATGGACCTATGAATCCAGGTTCCTATGCAGCAGACTTTACTTTCACCACCAGACTCATCCCCAGTTGGGCATTGTTTCTGCTTTGGCTCTGTCTCTTCATTCTTTCTGGAGCTACTTCTCCACTGATCTCTAGTAACATATTGGACACCTACAAACCTGGGGAGTTCGTCTTTCAGTGTCCTATCTTTTTGCCTTTTCATACTGTTCTTGGGGTTCTCAAGGAAAGAATGCTGAAGTGGTTTGCCATTCCCTTCTCCAGTGGACCACATTTTGTCAGAACTCTCCACCATGATCCATCCATCTTGGGTGGCCCTATATGGCATGACTTATAATTTCGTTGAGTTAGACAAGACTGTGATCCATGTGATCAGTCTGGTTAGTTTTCTGTGACTGTGGGCTCCAAGTAACTGAGGATGGTGACTGCAGCCATGAAATTAAAAGACAACTGCTCATTGGAAGAAATGCTATGACAAACCTAGACAGCATATTAAAAAGCAAGGAGATTACTTTGCAACAAAGGTCCATCTAGTCAAAGCTATGGTTTTTCCAGTAGTCATGTATGGTTGTGAGAGTTGGATCATAAAGAAAGCTGAGAACAAAAGAATTGATGCTCTTGAACTGTGGTGTTGAAGAAGACTCTTGAGAGTCCCTTGGACTGTGAGGAGATCAAACCAGTCCATCTTCAAGGAAATCAGTCCTGAATATTCATTGGAAGGACTGATGCTATAGTTGAAGCTCCAATACTTTGGCCACCTGATGTGAAGAACTGACTCAATGGTAAGGACCCTGATGTTGGGAAAGATTGGAGGCAGGAGGAGAAGAGGTCAACAGAGGATGAGCTGGTTGGATGGCATCACCGACTCAATGGACATGAGTCTGAGTAAACTCTGGGAGGTGGTGATGGACAGGGAAGCCTGGCATGAGGCAATCCATGGGGTCTTAAAGAGTCAGACACGACTGATGACTGGCCAACAACAGCAACGACACCCTCCACTGTGACTTCCCTTCAAATCTTTTGCCTGAAGTGCTTCAACCATGTCCTATGTGGCCCTTCTGCCTACACTTCTCTGTCTGCCTGTGCTTACCATCTGCTGATGAGCCGCATTTGTCCATCGACAAGGTAGGATCCAAAGTCTGTACAGCAGCCTCCAATACCTGGCTTGATCTGAGTTCTGATATGATGTCAGCATGGTGGGCCGTGATCTCCCAGGCCTCCTTTGTTCTAGCCTCCCTGGTCACATTTTATTTCCTCAAACCTGCAAGCACTTGCCTTCTTTCTGCATGAAACTCTCTTCTGCTGGATAGGTACATAGGTTATTTTGTTATTCGATGCTTTTTTTTTTTTTTTTGACATTTCTGCTAAAATATCACCTTGTCAGAAAGTCTATCTTGACCACTCATTATAAAACGGCAACACTCTTTCCATCCTTCAGTTCTCTCTACAACATTCATCATCCATAACATTGTATGTTTTTGCTCATTTTTTTTTCTCACAATACTCTCTATCCTGTGTTCCATGTATATTGTCTACGAGGACAGAGACTTCTCAGATTTGCTTAGAATAATATTTGTTTTGAACTAAGAACTCAATTTGCATTTATTGAACAAATAAATTGATGTTAATATTTGTGATATAATGTGTCATTCTTGTAGATGGGTTCAAAATTCTTAAGTATAAGAATTTTAACTACTTTTTCTTTGATTGATTTTGTACCACTATCCTCTGGCTTTAGTATAATTAACTCTGACTTTGATAAGAAATATTCTCAACTTTGGGGAATGCAATTTATCCATTAGAACCTTACAAATGAATGAATAATGTTATAAACAAGTCATTTCTGGCAAAAATATTGTGAAATAAAATGCATCTCCTTAGAGCTCATTTCTTTGTGTAGAAATTTTCTCTGTGCCCATATAACACTAGATTCTGCTGCATTTATTTGCTTTAAAATTTAATGCTTATTATATTTGGGAAACTAGAACTGAGTAAAAAAGGAAAACCTTTTTTTATGCTTTCAACAGATATGGTATCAAGAGTTTTTACCTATGTTTAGTAAGTTTCAATATGTAGTGGAAGAAGTAAGGATTCTTGTTTCTTCTTCTGACTTAATTCCCATTGACCATTATTTGTGCTGCAAAGATGAAGCTCTGCACTTTAGCTTGACTTTCAGACAAACTCAGACTGTCGTATTGAATTCTGAAGCATGTGCACTTAAAATTGGAAGTCCACTGTCATCTAGGAGAACCCGCTGTAGCCACATCCGCCTCCTCTTCTGTGATGTGATACAGCTAATCTCAGCTGAAATACCTGAGATGCCTGTTTCTGCTTCAATCTCAATGAATTTAGAGTGGTGATCAATTAACAGTAAATAGGTTTCTTTGTCAATCTGGAAGCATCCCAATGAAGTTAAAGAGAGCAGAGTACGGTGATAAATAATTTATAACTGGAGAGAATCCCCAGTTCCTACTGCTCACTCAGAGGTTCTAAATTATTTTTTAGGGGAAACATGAGACCAGTAACCAGGAACTTGGGACACAAATTAGCTCTGTTTAAGAAAGAGATTTTTAAACCTAAGGATGTGCCAACTTTGCTGTTTACACCTGGATTTTATACAAATTCCATAATTGCAAAGGGCCACTTGTCTGTGACCCTCCTGAGGAACCCTTTGCCACGTCTTTCCTGTTATTTTGCTATTTCCCTTGATTTCTCCTCCAGGATTGTTTTCTGACTTGCTTGCATCTCATTTTGTACCGATAAAGTGCACATACCCCTGCGCACACAATTGCTGTTTTTATTCTCCTTTGGAAAGTATTTCTGTGTGCCTCTGAGGGTCTCATCTTGGCCAGGATTTCCTTTTGTTAGCTTTGTATCCTGACAGCCTGGCGATGGTGAGAAGGACATTTAGAGCTCTGAGGCTTGGATGCCTTCTAAAGAGTCTCGCGCAGCACGGCTGTAATTCCCCATTCATTGCCTGTCTCCTCACTCTACTCTGCTACATGCGGGTAATAAGGGCCTGTCTCCACTTGCTCAGTCCCTGAGGTGACAGGGAAGCTGTGGCAAGGTTCCAGCAGCTGCCTCCTCACCAGTGATTTGTGGGGCTAGTGGATTGATGGTCTAGCCACCCACCCTCACTGCACACCTGGTTAGTCTGTCCACCGACCAGGAGGTCTGGTACTGGTGTTTTGCTCAACCATCTACCTGGTTCCCTAACTCAAGAGGCCAGCCCTGACTGCTGATGAGGGCTCCGGGTCCCTCTTTAGATGCTGCCAGCTCCTTGACCTGGCTTGGATCCCGCTTTTGGTCTGTTTTTGTTTTACATTGTCCTATATATCTTCTCTTACTCGAACCTTTGCTGTACGTTGCAATGAGAGCTGCCCCTACCTTGAACGTCCTCACCTCAAGTGTACCTGCCTTCCTCCCTTGAATATTGACTCCAGTAAATATTGACTCTGGCCTGAGTTGAAAAATGAGAGCTGCCTGACCCCACTGGACTTGGTGAGTTTGTATTCCAGGAGGAAGCAGCTCTTCTGCTCGTCCAGACATACTCCATGCTAGTTTAGCTTAGTTGAGAGCTCTGGGAAATTAGGAGTGGGACTGGGCCTTGATGCTTGTGTGAGTCCAGTATAAAGAATCATTACCACCTCTAGAAGCAGAGTGAATTTATGTGAGGCTAAAGAATCCTAAATTCTTGGGTCTTCATCTGCATGGGCTCCTTCTGATGCCCAGGTCGGGGCTTCTGCAATGAGTTTGCCTAGACAAATGATTTGCAAAAGTAGTTAGTTTGACTTCAACCAGTGAACACCACTGTCTTTGCACTCTGATTTCTACTCTGTCGTAATTCCTCTCATCACTGGTGGTACTAAGGTGGGCCTGGGCAGTTTTTCTTGTATTTGGCCAAGTAGAATGCAAGATATATTTAGTTTGAGTATATTGGAATGGATTTATGTGTTTAGGAATTATTTCTAGAAGTAAGCCATGGCTAGTGGGGCAAGGTTGGAGGTGTGCAGCTCAGACCTCCATAGTGAGAGAGCATCTCAGCATGCTTCCTGCAGCCCCCACACCCTCAGATCCATCATGACCTCACATCAAGGCCATACTCACCCTAGGCTGCTCTCAGCCAATGCAGCCAGTGACTGAGCATGGCCAGAGTTCCAGAGCCAGATCTTTCCTGCCTGGCACATAATGGGTGGTGTTTGCCCTGGAATCTGGATTTTCTTAAGATAGCACAGCAGTCTTAGGGTTCTCCCATCCAGTTCTCCTTCCTTCTCTCTTTCCTTTCACAGGCGTCAAATCTTCATCATGTTTGCAAGTTTCTCTTTATCTTTCAGTCACTCTGTCTCTTTTTAAAAAACTTTCTATTTTATATTGGAATATAACCAATTCACAATGTTGTGATAGTTTCTGATGAACAGAAAAAGGACTTAGCCCTACATATGCATGTATCCATTCTCCCCCAAACTCCCCTCCCATCCGGACTGCCACATAACACTGAGCAGACCTCCTGTAGCACGGCCTTGCTGTGGTCACACTCTTCTTTATCTTCTGAGGACATTCCCCTCAGTCTCTCGCATGATTCCAGCTCATCAGAAGACATGAACTGATGCAATGAAAGATTTCCCAGGCTAGCTTGGGTCAGATCTTTGCTTAAATAGAGGTTTGGCAGACTCGGAAGCTAATGATTTTTACATGATACTGTTTTTATGTCCTTAGTGGTACATCAACCGATGTTTGATTCATTAACCCAAACTTCAAGACGTGGTCATCTGTTCTCATCTGGCCAGTGTCTGACAATATTTCCGCCTCTCCTCCTGACTCTGGAGTATTTTCTCTAATGTTCTCATCTTAGGCTGCTGCCTTTCTGCTACACAGACTCTGTCATTGCTGAGAGAGACCTTTGTTTATGCTCCTTCATTTCTCTGAAATACCTTTGCCCAACTAAACCTATGCATATTTCTTATTAATTTCCTGCTAATGTGACATGAAACTCTAACGCTGACATTATCATAAAATTCATAATATACCACTACCACTGCAATGAGGACATCTGTGAAAAACTGGCAAATGGGTGTCAGAAAACTTGAAATGTCCAGAATCTCATAGGCCATTTATGAGAGAAACGTGGTATGTTCTCAAATTTGACAGCAATTATAAAAATGTACATATTACCAATAAAGTTATAAAACTTATAGAAACTTATCCAAATTACTAAAACAGTTTTGACTCACCATACTGAAGACTTAATTATTTATCTGCTGTGGATTGAATTGTGTTTCCCCCCAATTCCATGTGCTAAGGCCCCAACCTTCAATGCAACTGTATTTGGAGAAGGGGTCTACAAGAAAATAATTAAGATAAAGTAAGGCGGCTCAGACAGTAAAGCATCTGTCTGCAACGCAGGAGGCCTGGGTTTGATCCCTGGGTTGGGAAGAGGAGAAGGAAATGGCAGCCCACTCCAGTGTTCTTGCCTGCAGAACCCCATGGACAGAGGAGCCTGGCAGGCTATAGTCCATGGGGTCACAAAGAGTCCGGCATTACTGAGCGACTTCACTTTCACTTTCAAGGCAAAAACAATGAGTTGAAGGGTTAGTGACATCATGAGAAGAGATCACTCTCCTTCTCCTGCCCTCTCTCTCTCACCCTCTGCCATGCAATGACCCAGTGAGAACATGGCTAACTGTAGAGAGCCCTCACCAGACACGGAACCTGCCAGAACCTTGATCTTGGGCTTTCTAACCTCCAGGATTGGGAGAAAATAAATTTCTGTTGTTTAAGCCACTCAGTCTATAATATCTTGTTATGGCAGCCTGAGTCGACCATGACACTCTCATTCTCTTCTTTCTGCAAAACCGTGACTCTTATCTGGGTGTGATTGTTCCCCCCAGGGAATATTTGACAATGTCTGGAAAACATTTTTGATGGTCACAACTGGGGGATGCTACTGGCATCTAGTGGGTAGAGGCCAGAGATGCTGCAAAAATTCCTACAGTGCATAGGATATTGTCTCCCCTCTTTCCTCCATCTGCTCGCAATGAAGAATTACCCATCTCAGAATGTCAACAGTGACAAGATGGTTGAATATGAGAAACCCCGCTATAGAAAATGATATAAAATCTTATCTGATTGAGATGATCAAAGAGGATATAGCCAACTATATGGGGCAAAGTATAGAGAAAGATGTTGAACAAGTAATTAACAAATACTTTATATTTTGGGGGCTTTGTTTGTGATGTTTTCATATTTTTAAAACTTGTAATTTGTATTTTTCCTAATCAAAAGGTAAATTTATACCCAATTTTCTATTCTTTTTTTTTAAAGGCACCCCTCAAAATTTTATTTTTACTTCCCCCAATCCTGAGTTAATCCTGGTTTAGAATTATGATTAAACACTTCTAATACCAGTAAAATTTGACATCGCTGTATGTGAGTGCTTAGTTGTGTCTGACTCTTTGAGACCCTGGACTGTAGCCCACCAGGCTCCTCTGTCCATGGGATTCTTCATGCAATAATACTGCAATGGGTTGCCATTTCCTACTCCAAGGGATCTTCCTGATCAAGGGATCAAACCCACATCTCTTGTGTCTCCTGCTCTGGCAGGTGAATTCTTTACTACTGTGCTGCTTATGATTCTTTATCTCAGTGTTATAATTTTATTTGGGGGGTTTAGTTTGACAATCTAAAAATGCTTGGCAAAGTTTAATGAAATATAATATTTTTATAAGTGAAATAAAGTGTTGTTATTATTGTGTATGTTGGCAAAAGATTTGTTCTTTTTCATTGAATGACCTTCTTGCCCTTTGCAGATTTTTCTAAGAGGTTAAATAATGGAACATTCATAGGGTTTCTTCTTTAGTGGTTTATGTACACATGGGAATCCTTCATAACTTACCCACATCTTTCACTCCATTCTTGTAAAGTTCCTTGCCACATTAAGATTTCTTGACTATGCAACACGGCCTGCAGTCCCTGACCAGGAAGAGTGCTCAAGCCTTTCCTTTTCCAGCCTTGCTCTCTGTCCCTGGCCCCCTCTCCAAACTGAGCCCTCTCTGACCTGCCTGTAAGCCTCGCTGCCTTTATCCAGGGCTTTTCCTACCCTGGATGAGCTGCGTCATCTCATCTTGGTAGAATCAGCTCGTTTGTAAACCTCTCTCAATGGTACCTCCTGTGTAAACCCTCCTGGGACCCCATTCCCGCAGAACTAGCTGTTCTGTGTTCTCTGTGCCGATCACGTCTTGCATGCATGACTTGTATGCACTTGTGGAGAATAATTTTTTAAATGGAACATGTAACACCAAGATTTATCTAAAATTTTCAAATGTGTGTATATATGTGAAGTGGGCCTAAATTCTTACTTTGCCTATTTTCATACTTAGGTGTTAAGATTATGCAAAAAATTATGAAAGAAACCTAATTGCTTTTGCTTTCCGGAGGGATTTATATGGAATGATACCTTGTTTTAATTTGGCACATTTTTGTTGAGTGATTCAGTAACTTTTAAATTCCTTCCAGGATTACTACCTCTTCTGGGTCAATTTTGCTAATTAAATTTCCTAGGGGAAAAAAGTATATTTTATTGATGTTATCAAATTTTAGCATAAGCTAACACATAGCATTATTATATAATATGTTGTATTATCTAAAATTATAGATTATTGATATTATATTTAACATCATGAAATACACAGCATTAGTTTTAACCACCTCTATACTGTACCTGTGTATTAGGATTGCTTTTTTGAGAATCATTATTTTTTGGAGAATAGTTACTTTGACTGCATCCTTTTATTTTCAAAGAGAGACTTAGAATAATCCTACTTTTAAACTTTCACATTAAAATGTTAATTTCTCTGCACTTATAATTTGTTTCTTCTGCTTTTCCTAAAGTTGTTTTGTTGTGCTTTCTTTCCAACTTAGAGACTTAAAAATTTAGTTAGCATTTTTCTCCTTTCTTCTTCTTTTTTCTTTAAATAATAAAAGTAGTTAATGAGAAGTATAGACTTTTGCATAACTTTGGCTACTTCCCAGATATTCGTATGCAGTTTATCATAATGTTACTTTAAAATTTTCTGTTATTTTTATTTTTAATACCAGTAATCTATGAAGTTAATAATTTTTTCAAACATTTGAATTTTTTTGTTTAATATTTTGATATTACTTTATAGGCTTTTAAATTTTGTATCAAAGACTGTACCATGGAATTTCTGGGGTTTTAAATTTATTTAGATTTGTTGAAATGGCCTTATAGGAGAACAATTTTTGCAAAAGTCCTATTTAGACTTGAGAAAAAAGTTTAGGTATTTATATTTTTCAAATGGAGATCAATATAAATAAAAGTATTTAGATTTTTCATATTATTTTTCATCTTATGTTTTACCAAAGACTATGAATATTGCACTCAAATCTCTACCTCATATTGTGTTTCTTTTCATTTCTTGTATTTTCAACAGTTTTTGTTCATATATTTTAAATTAAATTATAAAATACACTTCCCTGGTGGCTCAAATGGTAAAAAATTCACCTGCAATTGGGAGACCCGGTTTCAATTCCTAGATCAGAAAGAGCCCCTGGAGAAGGGAATAGTTGCCCACCCCACTGTTCTTGGCTGGAGAATCCCAGGGACAGAGGAGCCTGGAGGACTATAGTCCATAGAGTCGCAAAGTGTCAGACATGAGTCAGTGGCTGATCTTAATACTATAAAGTATAATTTTTCCATGACTCCAGTATCATAATTATAAATACTTATAAACTGTATCTTTATATAAAATAAGATTATACATATTTCAATTTTTGTTGAAGGCTCTTTTTCTGTTATTAATATACTTTGGTTATTTCTATTTCCTTGGATTTAACTGCTGCATTTTGCCACATAATTACTAAATTGTTATTTGGCTTTAGAGAGGACTATTATTTCTAGCTTCTTTTTTAAAGATAAATCTAGCAGTTATCTTTTAGCAGAAGTGTTTGTTACTATAAATATTGTTTGATTTTATTTTGTCATTTTGTTTGGAGATTTCTGTATTTTGTATTATATTGTTCTGTATATTTTGCCTCTCAGAATTTTTCTGTTTGCTCTTTTTGTCTTGTGAAATGTGTTCATTTTAAATTTTGTTGCTTGACAATTGGGAAGAAAAATATCTCTGAAAGCAACATTTTAGAGTGTAGCTGTAAAATTAAAAAATGGCTGATTATCAATGTCATGAATGTATCAGAAACTGTACCACCCACCTGTTCCACCAAGTGCCCCCTTTTATTCATTCCATTTCATATGTTTTTTTCATATGATATGGAATTTCTAAATGATATTATTCAGTCAGTCAGTTCAGCCACTCAGTTGTGTATGTCTCCTTGCGACCCCATGGACTGCAGCATGCCAGGTTTCCCTGTCCATCATCCACTCCCAGAGCTTGCTCAAACTCATGTCCATGGAATTGGTGGTTGGTCCATCCAACCATCTCATCCTCTGTTGTCCCCTTCTCCTGCCTTCAATCTTTCCCAGCATCAAGGTCTTCTCAAATGAGTCAGTTCTTTGCATCAGGTGGCCAAAGTATTGGAGCTTCAGTTTCAACACCAGTCCTTCCAAAGAATACTCAAGACTGATTTCCTTTAGGATTGACTGGTTTGATCTCCTTGCAGTCCAAGGGATTCTTAAGAGTCCTTTCCAACACTACAGTTCAAAAGCATCAATTTTTCAGTGCTCAGCTTTCTTTATGGTCCAACTCTCACGTCCATACATGATTACTGGAAAAACCATAGCTTTGACTAGATGGACCTTTGTTGGCAAAGTAATGTCTGTACTTTTTAATATGCTGTCTAGGTTTGTCATAGCATTTCTTCCAAGGAGCAAATGTATTTTAATTTTGAGGCTACAGTCACCATCTGCAGTGATTTGGGAGCCCCCAAAAGTAAAATCTGTCACTGTTTCCATTTTTTCCCCCACCTATATGCCATAAACGGATGGGATCAGATGCCATGATCTTAGTTTTTTGAGTGTTGAGCTTTGAGCAAGCATTTTTGCTCTTCTCTTTCAGTTTCATCAAGAGGCTCTTTAGTTCCTTTTCATTTTCTGCCATAAGGTTCGTGTCATCTACGTGTCTGAGGTTATTGATATTTCTCCCAGCAATCTTGATTCCAGCTTGTGATTTCCCCAGCCCAGCATTTCACATGATGTACTCTGCATATAATTTGAATAAGCAGGGTGACAATATACAGCCTTGATGTACTCCTTTTCAATTTGGAACCAGTCTGTTGTTCCATGTCTGATTATAACTGTTGTTTCTTGATGTGCATACAGACTTCTCAGGAGGCAGGTAATGTGGTCAGCTATTCCCATCTCTTGAAGAATTTTCCAGTTTGTTGTGATCTACACAGTCAAAGGTTTTGGTGTAGTCAATATGGCAGAAGTAAATATTTTTTTGGAATTCTCTTGCCTTTTCTATGATCTGATGAATGCTGGCAATTAGATCTCTGGTTTCTCCCCTCTTCTAAATCCAGCTTGAACATCTGGAAGTTCTAGGTTCATGTACTGTTGGAGCATCACTTGAAGAATTTTGAGCATTACTTTGCTAGCATGTGAGATGAGCGCAATTGTGTGGTAGCTGGAACATTCTTTGGCATTGCCTTTCTTTGGGATTGGAATGAAAACTGACCTATTCAGTCCTACGGCCACTGCTGAGTTTCCCAATTTGCTAGTACATTGAGTGCAGCACTTTAACAGTATCATCTTTTAAGATTTGAAATATCTCAGCTAGAATTTCATCACTTCCACTAGCTTTGTTTGTAGGGATGTTTCCTAAGGCCCACTTGACTTTGCACCCCAGGATGTCTGTCTCTAGGTGAGTGATCACACCATTGTGGTTATCTGAGCCATGAAGATATTTTTGGTATAGTTCTTCCATGTATTCTTGGGACCTCTTCTTAATATCTTCTGCTTTTGTTAGGCCCCTACCATCTCTGTCTTTTATTGAGCCCATCTTTGCATGAAATATTCCCTAGGTATCTCTAATTTTCTTGAAAAGTTTTCCCATTCTATTGTTTTCCTTTATTTCTTTGCAGTGTTCACTAAGGAAGGTTTTCTTATCTCTTTTTGCTATTCTTTGGAACTCTACATTCTAATGGGTATATCTTTCCTTTTCTCCTTTGCCTTTCACTTCTTTTCTCAGCTATTTGTAAGACCTTCTCAGACAATTTTTTTGCTTTTTTTTTTTTTTTTTGGGAGGGGATGGTCTTGATCACTGCCTCCTATACAATGTTACGAGCTTCCATCCGTAGTTCTTCAAGCACTCTATCAGACCTAATCCCTTGAATTTATTTGTCACTTCCATTGTATAATCATAAAGGATTTGATTTAGGTCAGACCTGAATTGTCTAGTGGTTTTCCCTACTTTCTTCAATTTAAGCCTGAATATGGCAATAAGGAGTTCATGATCTGAGCCACAGTCAGCTCTGGGTCTTGTTTTTGCTGACTGTATAGAGTTTCTCCATCTTTAGCTGCAAAGAATATAATCAATCTGAGCTTGGTATTTACCATAGGGTGATGTCTGTGTGTAGAGTCATCTCTTGTGTTGCTGCAAGAAGGTGTTTGCTATGACCAGTTCATTCTCTTGGCAAAATTCTGCTAGCCTTTGCCCTGCTTCATTTTGTACTCCAAGGCAAAATTTGCCTGTTACTCCAGGTATCTCTTGAGTTCTTTCACATTCCAGTCCCTTATAATGAAATGGACATCTTTTTTGCTTGTTAGTTCTAGAAGGTCTTGTAGCTCTTCATAGAACCGTTCAACTTCAGCTTCTTTAGCATTACTGATCGGGGCATAGACTTGGATTACTGTGATATTGTGTGGTTTGACTTGGAAATGAACAGAGATTGTTCTGTCATTTTTGAAATTGCACCCAAGTACTGCATTTTGGACTTTTGTTGACTATGAGGGCTCCTCTATTTCTTCTAAGGGATTCTTGCCTACAGTAGTAGATATAATGGTCATCTGAACTAAATTCACCCATTCCAGTCCATTTCAGTTCACTGATTCCTAAAATGTCGATGTTCACTCTTGCCATCTCCTGTTTGACCACTTCCAATTTGCCTTGATTCATGGACCTAACATTCCAGGTTCCTGTCCAGTATTGTTCTTACAGCATCAGACTTTACTTTTATCACCAGTCACATCCACAACTGTGTATTGTTTTTGCTTTGGTTCCATCTCTTCATTCTTTCTGGAATATTCCTCCACTCTTTCCAGTAGCATATTGGTCACCTACTGACCTGGGATTTCATCTTTCGGTGTCATATCTTTTTGCCTTTTCATACTGCTTTTGGGGTTCTCAAGGCAAGAATATTTAAGTGGTTTACCATTCCCTTCTCCAGCAGACCATATTTTGTCAAACCTCTCCACCATGACTGTGATATTAATATCATTTATAATAAATTATTACTTTACTCTATATTGACATTACATAGTTATTCTTTCTAAATAATTTTCTTTCTTGTTTGTTTCACAATTGTTATTACATTTAAGTGAGTTTAGTGCCTTCCTATGCCACAGGCTGAATTCTTAGCATTCTTTTTTTCTATTTTTAAATTGAAATATAATTGATTTTGGGCTCCCTGGTGGCTCAGACAGTAAAGAATTCACCTGCAATGCAGGAGATCTGAGTTTGATCACTAGGTTGCTAGATCCCCTGGAGGAGGGCATGGCAACTCACTCCAGTATTCTTGCCTGGAGAATCCCCATGGACAGAGGAGCCTAGTGGGCTATCAGTCCATAGGGTCACAAAGCATCAGACATGACTGAGAAACTAAGCACAGTACATAATTGTTTTAGAATGTTAAATTAGTTTCAGGTTTGCAGGACAGTGATTACATATTTTTATAGATTATATTCTATTTAAAGTTATTTTTATATATATATATATACACCTATATTTTCTATGCTGTACATTGTATCCTATATAGTAGTTTGTACCTCTTAATACCCTACTTTTATCTTGCCCCATATGCTCACTCCTCTCCCATTAGTTAGTTCTCTGTATCTATGAGTCTGTTTCTATTTTGTGTTATTTTTTATATTCCACACTGAAGTGAAAACATATAGCATTCGTCTTTCTCTGTTTGACTTATCTAACTAAAGCGTAACACCCTTTGATTCTATTCATGTTGTTGTAAATGGCAAAATATCATTCTTTTTTATGGCTAATATTCTACTGTATACATGTACACAATGAGATATCACCTCATATCTGTCAAACTGGCTATCATCAAAAAGGCAACAAATAATAAATGTTGATAACAACGTAGAGAAAAAGAACCTTAATATGCTATTTGGTGGGAATGTAAATTGGTATAGCCAATAATATGGAGTTTCCTCAAAAATTAAACATAGAACTACCAGACGATACAGCAATTTCACTCCTGGGCATATATTCAAAGAAAATGAAAGCATTAATTCAAAAAGATATATGAACCACAATGTTCATAGCAGCATTATTTACAATTGCCGAGATATAGAAGCAATCTAAGTGCCCATCAACAGATGCTCAGCATTCTTTTTGATTGATCTTTTGAACTATTAACATTTTGTGGGAGCACTCTGGCAGACAGCTTTTGTGAGCCTGTGTGTTACTAAGAATATTTTTCTCCTGTCATATTGGAATGATAACTTGGTTGAGTACAGGTTTGGTGGCAAATCTTTTCTTTCTCAAAACATCTTAAGTTGTTTTGTGCCTTTTTAAAATTGGCTCTTGATGCTATAGAGAAGCCTAGGGACAGCTTCAGATATTTCCTTCCAAGAGAGGTTTTCTTCTGAGAGAGTTTTTCCCTGTGTGTCCTGCCCCCAGCTTCAAAGTTGCCTGATTTGCTCTTATTTTCCCTTGAAATTCACAGCTTCACCAGAGTATGGTGAGAAAAAGGTAAGTACTTTTAATCCAAGCCCTCAGGGCTTCCCTGGTGGCTAAGATGGCAAAGAATCCGCCTGCAATGTGGAAGATTAAGGTTCAATCCCTGGGTCAGGAAGATCCCCTGGAGAAGGAAGTGGCTACCCATTCCAGTATTCTTGCCTGGGAAAATCTGATGGACAGAGGAGCCTGGTGGGCTACAGTCCATGGGGTCGCAAAGAGTCAGACCTGACTGAGCAACTCACACACACCATATAAATTAGGGAAACAATAGGAACACTTTAATCTATTGGGAGGAAGACAAGAATGTTTTACTTTATTAGGGAACCCTATTGTTTTGTATCATTTATTATTTATTATGTCATATTTGTTGGTTTCTTTTCAGGAAATCCATTATTCATTTCTTATATCTTTACTTTCTGTCTTCTGCCTTAATCACCTTTAATCATATGATTTTTCTTTTCTTGTCCTTCTGAGACAAGCACATGACTTGCCTTTTGACCCTTGAGCTGGCCCTGGCCAATCAGAGATTCCTCCCTGCTTCCTGGTCCTTGGCACGCACATTCTACCCCCCATATCCACACTGGGAGCTGTTTCAAGGACCCAGCCTTGAGAGAGCAGTGTGGTGTTCAGCTCATCTGAACAGTGTGCCTCACTGAACCCAGTTAAAGCTTTTACGTAAACTTTTAAGATTTGGTGGGGGGCGTGGAGGTCTGCTTGCCCCGTGGCTGTCTGAACCTCATCTGTGAGTGCCTTTGCTCATTAAACCTTCCACCTACCAATCTGCAGTGGCTGCATCTTACTTTGGTCTCTGCTTACCTTTCCTGTATAGGAGCCAGAATATGAACCAACACCTTCTTCTGCATCCTTGAAGTGCTTCTTAAGTTTGTTGCTTGTTCAATGGCTTTAATTTTCAATAACATTGATTCTAATATCTTGCTCATCTTTTTTCCTGAGATTGCCTTGCTCGTCATAAAGACATTTTAAATGGATGATTTAATTTTATTGCATTTTTTTATCATTGCAGTGTGTCCTTTTTTAAAAATCTAACTCCTTGATATAGTCAGTTCCCTTTCTATCTAAATGTTAACATTACATTATTTCATAGTTCATGTTTTCTTCAATATCATTTGGAATGAAAATAAGATTTCTGCAAAAAATTCAACCATTTTTCTTGACCATTTCCTATAATAGGGTTTTCTCAAAAGTTATGTTTTTCTTTTGTATTTTTAATATTTATGTTTTATTTTTAAAGTGTAGACTATTTTCGTAAGAATTATGCCTATTTTTTCTTTGGTTTTATTGGTTCTCCCCCCCTCCCCCCCAAATGAGCAGAGTATGTCCTACTATGATATTTGCCAGCAAACAGTTTTGATAGTTTCTCTGGGCTAACCTCACTAGCCATTTGACAGCTGTTGGAGCTGTCTCAGGCTTTAAACTGGAGGGGAGGGTTTTTGATGTTAAGAGTCTCTGAAATTTCTGGTGTTTAGATGGTCTTTCTGTAATATGGATCAGCTGGCTGGGGACAAATCATTTCCTGGTCCAGCCACATTCTATTGCTGCGGGTTGCGGAATAAATTCTTGGATAATTGAAGCACTCTTTAGTTATTCCTTTGCCCAAGACACTGAAAAAATAATCAAGAAACTTCCCACACTGCTCCCAGGTCTCTCAAGCTTAGACCTTCTGTATAGTTGCACTCATGGCCCTTGAGGTCAAGCATCACTGGTGGCTCAGACGGTTAAGTGTCTGTCTATGATGTGGGAGACCTGGGTTCGATCCCTGGGTTGGGAAGATCCCCTGGAGAAGGAAATGGTAACCCACTCCATTACTATTGCCTGGAAAATCCCATGGACTGAGAAGCCTGGTAGGCTAAAGTCCATGGGGTCGCAAAGAGTCAGACACGACTGAGTGCCTTCACTTTCATCCCAACCACATTTTAAAAAATATATTTCTGGGAATTATTATTATCTTGTAGTGAGTAGAAAGAGTGATATTATTTTCACATGAGCATTAATCACAGGAACACAGGTTGGTAACACGACTCTGGTCACATGAGAAAGCAAACTGCAAACACATAGCTGGAGTTTTACCTTTACTCTTCAGGAGTGTCTCCAATGAGGTTAGGACAGAGGTCAAGGATCAGTAAGGCTGGTACTGGCCTTAGTACTGAAATATGAATCTCCTGCTGTTAATCCTTTACTTTCTGATTCATGGGGCGATCTTGAGGTTGCCAGGGGAGGGGCAAGGCACTCAAGGGACTAGAGCAAATGGCAATTAATCAGTCAGTTGAGAAGTATTTCAAAATTTTACCAACTCATGTGACCATGCCAGCACAGGCATCTCCTGCATACTCCTGCCCCCAATCTAAAATTCTTCCTTGGAAAAATGCCTTGCTTAGTTAAAATAACTGATGGAGTCATTAATTATTTCTAGTTTCTAATGGGAATAAAATTTTGCTTCTCTTATGGAGCTTTCAAGAGTATTTCATTATGGAATACTATGAAGGGTGTAAGCCATGGAGTATTTTAACTATTTGATCTATTTCATGGACTTCCCAGGTGGCTCAGTGGTAAAATAATCTGCCTGCAATGCAGGAGACGTGGCTCAATCTCTTGGGAAGATCCCCTGGAGAAGGAAATGGCAACCCACTCCACTATTCTTGCCTGGGAAATCCCATGGACCGAGGAGCCTCGCGGGCTGTATTCCATGGAGTTGCAAAAAAACAGAACATGACTTAGTGACTAAAAAGCAACAGTAATCTATTTCACAAAGGAAGAAATAGAAAGTCAAGAACTTTTTCTAAATGATCATGGTATGTGACTAGAATCCTTATTCATTTATTTGTCTACCTCCTGCTGTCCTGAAATCTTGTGTCATATTCTTTCCTGAGTACAGCTGATCCTGTAAGAAATAGAACTATTGTCAAAGAAAATTTAGCTAGGAACTATTTGTTGTTGTTGTTGTTGTTTTTTACTTTCTTACTTGCTTACCTGAATCACCAACTTAATATCTATGAATTTGGTTTAGTTCACCTGTAAAATATACTGTCCAGAAGATCAAATGAAATAAAGGGTGTGGAAAAGGCTTACACAACCTTGAAATGTTAGTTGCTTACAAATGCGTGTATGTTTTATATTCTCTGCAAGGCTTAAATATCCCTGATGTTATTTGTTTGAGCCCTGCTTAAAGAATTGTGCATGGTATTATGTTAATACATATTTGTACATTGAGTGAATATCTACTTTCATATAACTGTAATCACATTTTTTTCTTCTTGATTTTCAGATAAGTTCTTTAGAATCTAGAAATAAATAAGTTGAGGCTTTTACAACTGTATATAGAGTAGTGTTAATGCCCTGAAATTGCTCTTGATTATTTATCACTTTCTCTAATTGGCATTATTTAAATTAGTGTATACTTATTGCATTATTTTAGACTTATTACACATTGCTCATCTCACTAGTGTAAATGGCATTTATTGTGAATGTTTTGTTTTTCCTTCCTTTACTGCACTTTTAAACATCTAGGCATTCTTCAATATAATGGGGGAGCTTCCAGGGTGGCTCAATGGTGAGTAATCCACCTGCAATGCAGGAGACACAGTTTAGATCCCTGGGTCTGGAAGATCCCCTTGGAGAAGGCATTGGTTACCCACTCCTATATTCTTTCCTGGGAAATCTCATGGACAGAGGAGCCTGGAGGCTACAGTCCATAGGGTCTCAAAGAATTGGACCGTGCTGAGTGACTGAACACATCAGAAGACAAAATTTACTGATTGCTTTAATGAAACAAATGCCAGGTGTTCCAAGGCCAGCATCTCAGGAAGCGTGCTCCTGCCTAAAGAGCTACCAACCCTTGTGGACGGATCCTTTCCTCATGGGTGACTTCTCATAGATCTCTGTTGTCTCATTTCTGGATTTGGGGTGTTTGCATCTCTTTACAGTCAGGCCCCAAAGTGGACACTGATCATTTGTTTAATTCTGCCTAATTCAGCTGAGAGTTCTCTGAGCATTTGACCAGATTTGACTTCATGTGAAGGGACGCACCATTCCTAGCGGGCATTGGCATCCAGCTGCAGCTGAGCTCAGGGTCAGCTCTCCCCAGCGGGCTGGGGTCCACGCCCCACCCTTGGGTCACTGTGCGGGCCACCCTTCAGTCTCCACACCCGATGGCCTCAACGGGTTACCTGAGAACATTGTCGTCCTAAGGAGACAATATAATTTATCATCCAAACCAAAACAGAATAAAAGGGGTGCTGTTAAAGATTTCACCTAGATAACAAGAAAAAGCCAGGACTGTACTGGGCAAACTGGGAGATATAGTTTTGAAAACAGTAAGAGAATCATATGCATTCATGAAGCTGAGTGAAGAAGTTGCAGAGGGTGTTATTTCCTTACAAAACAGATTTTTTTTTTTAAATCACCTCTGTAGAAGAGTCAACTTATCATTAGATTCAATTAACCATTAGCATTTTGATGTTCACATTTGGAAATAATTACTTTATCTTGCTATGAGAATAAATTGAAAATTTGAGATTTGGCTTACTGACCATTCTTTTTCACAGGACACACACTAATTCAAGCTATTTACTTGGGAGATGACATAGTTTGTTTGTAAAAGTAGTAGCTCAAAAACTTAGAACTATGTCTTCATGCTCAGAGATCTAGTGTACTGATATTAAGCAATGTCTTTCCATCTACTTTGAGCTGCGTCTGCTCAACAGAAACAATATTGTCCCCCGTAATGATCTTTGGAAATGCACACCTCCATTCTGCTTTATTCTTTAATTCCCAGACACTTCTCCTATTTAAGTTGCTCATGATACCTTTGAAGGAGACTTTACCTGACCCGTAAGCCAAGCACTGAACCATCCTCTCTATTTTTCATCAAATGCTTTGCCTCCCTTCGTTCTTTCCCTCTACCCCACACAGACCTTTATCTGGCAGCAGAAAGAAAAACACATCTTATGAAAAGTTTTGGAGAAGGATGCAATCCCCTACATCAGAGCTTCCCTCTCCTGGGGCCTCATTATTTCTTTGAGGTTCTTGCCCTGCAAATCAGCTCTGTCCTCCTGGCCCTCCCTCCTGTTTTTCTGAGCCCTTTGCTTCCCATCAGATTCATCTAGATATGTGGAAAGAAGTGTTTTTCCAGCACTGACCATATCCCCAACATGTAATTGTGTTTCTAATGTTTAAAACAACATATTAAAAATGCTAGACTTTGAAAATGTAAAAAACAAATACCTATGAAGACAAGAGAAGTTTGGAGTTAAAAATTTTTTTTCTTAAGATGAGAAGATCAAGAAGGCATACGAGTTTGAGAAAGTTTAATTTTCTGTTGAGTGCAAAACAAAAAAAGCAGGAAAAAAATGCCAGGTGGAGATGGGGGCTGGGTGTCCTGACAAATGTTGCCAGGAGCCTGAAACCAAAGACCATACTTAAAAATCCCATCTGCTCAGGTGAAAACTTGACAGGTGGCACCCTGAAGGTCCTGGGACTTGTTCAGCCTGCCCTACCGTGTGGTTTCTGATGTTCCCGAGCCTTCCTCCAGCAGCTAGACAGCTCAGGTGGTGTCTGGACAAGGTAACACACTCTCCTGTCCAGTGTTTCCTGGACATCAGTACCTGGAGGTGGTGGGGAGCCTTGCTATGGGCAGAGGACGGCTTTTTTCCACTTTCCTTTTTGTCCCTGGTGGTGCAGAACCTCTTCTGCTCATCATTCTCTTTTAATCTGGTCCAGTGACAAAAAAGACCTACTGGGGCCTGCCTGGCAGGTGAAGCATCCAGATGCTAAGCTCCAGGATTAATTTTGCTAGCACTGGCATCTGGGAGTCAGCTCCTCTCCCCCAGCTTGGCTAGCAGGCTGGGTTAACCCTCTGCAGTTCAAAAGGCTCATTTGATGTGTCAAATTAGCTGTCTAGCTCTCTTGGCAAGAAGTGCCACCTTGATGCTTTTTGAATGCATGAATATGTATTTAAACTTCAGAGCCTTGAAGTTTTTATCAGTCTCTGTCCCATGAAGGACAAAGAACAACAGTTCCTGAAGATGATAAGGAAATAGTGATGAGCAGGCTTTTCTAATCAATACCCACAGACTGTCTTGGAACATGGGAGGCTGTTGTCACTTCAGTTCGGTTCACTCAGTCAAGTCCAATTCTTTGCAACCCTGTGGACTGCAACATGCCAGGCTTCCTTGCCCATCACCAACTCCCAGAGCTTGCTCAAGCTCATGTCCATTGAGACAGTGATGCCATCCAACCATCTTATCCTCTGTCGTCCCCTTCTCCTCCTGCTTTCAATCTTGCCCAGCATCAGGGTCTTTTCCAGTGAGTCAGTTCTTCCCATCAGGTGGTCAAAATATTGGACTTTCAGCATCAGTCCTTCCAATGAATATTCAGGGTGATTTCCTTTAGGATAGACTAGTTGAATCTCCTTGCTGTCCAAGGGACTCTCAAGAGTCCTCTCCAACACCACAGTTCAAAGCATCAGTTTTTTGGCACTCAGCTTTCTTTATAGTCCAACTCTCACATTCATACATGACTACTGGAAAATCCATAGCTTTGACTAGACAGACAATTGTTGGCAAAGTAATGTCATTGCTTTTTAATATGCTGTCTAGTTTGGTCATAGCTTTTCTTCCAAGGAACAAGTGTCTTTTAATTTCATGGCTGCAGTCACCGTCTCCAGTGATTTTGGAGCACAAGAAAAGAGAGTCTGTCACTCTTTCCATGTTTTTCCCAATTATTTGTGGTCATGTGATGGGACCAGATGCCATGATTTTAGTTTTTTGAATGTTGAGATTTAAGCCAGCTTTTTACTCTCCTATTTCACTTTCAAGTGGCTCTTTAGTTCCTCTTCTCTTTCCGCCTTAGGGTGGTGTCATCTGCTTATCTGAGGTTATTGGTATTTCTCCCAGCAATCTTGATTCTAGCTTGTGACTCATCCAGCCCTGAATTTCACATGATGTACCACTCTCCATATAAGTGAAGTAAGCAGGGTGCCAATATACAGCTTCAGTGAACTCTTTTCCCAATTTTGAACCAGTCTGTTGTTTCATGTCTGGTTTTAACTGTTGCTCCTTGATCTGCATAGAAGGCAGGTAATATGGTCTGGCATTCCCATCTCTAGAAGAATTTTCCACAGTTTGTTGTGACCCACACGATCAAAGGCTTTAGCGAAGTCAATGAAGCAGATATTTTTCTGGAACTCTCTTGCTTTTTCTATGATCCACTGGAAATTGGCAATTTTATCTCTGGTTCCTCTGCCTTTTCTAAATCCACCTTGAACATCTGGAAGTTCTAGGTTTACATACTGTTGAAGCTTAGCTTGGAGAATTTTGAACATTACTTTGCTATCATGTAGCTTGAACATTCTTTGGCATTGCCTTTCTTTGAGACTAGAATGAAAACTGACACTTTCTAGTCCTGTGGCCACTGCTGAATTTTCCAAATTTACTGGCATGTTGAGTGCAACACTTTAATAGCATCATCTTTTAGGATTTAAAATAGCTCAGCTAGACTTCCATCACCTCCACTAGCTTTGTTCATAGTCATACTTTGTAAGCCCCACTTGACTTCATACTCTAGGATGTCTGGCTTCGGTGAGTGATCACACCATCATGGTTATCTGGGTCATTAAGATCTTTTTAGTATAGTTCTTCTGTGTATTCTTGCCACTGCTTCTTAATATCTTCTGCTTCTGTCAGGTCCATACCATTTCTGTCCTTTATTGAGCCCATCTTTGCATGAAATATTCCCTTTGTATCTCTGAGTTTCCTAAAGAGATCTCTAGTCTTTGCCATTCTATTGTTTTCCTCTCTTTCTTTGCATTGTTCATGTTGGAAACCTTTCTTATCTCTCCTTGCTATTCTTTGGAACTCTGCATTCCAATGGGTATATCTTTCCTTTGCTTATTTGCCTTTCATTTCTCTTCTTTTTCAGTCATTTTTAAGCCCTCCTCATACAACCATTTGCCCTTTTTTTCTTTGGCATGGTCTTGATCATTGTCTCCTGTACAATGTAACAAACCTCTGTCCAAAGTTCTTCAGGCACTCTGTCTATCAGATCTAACCCGGTGAATCTATTTGTCACTTCCACTGTATAATTGTAAGGGATTTGATTTAGGTCAGACCTAAATGCTCCTGTGGTTTTCCCTGCTTTCTTCAATTTAAGTCTGAGTTTGGCAATAAGGAACTCATGACCTGAGCCACAGTCATCTTCCAGTCTTGTTTTTGCTGACTGTCTAGAACTTCTCCTTCTTTGGCTGCAAAGAATATGATCAATCTGAGTCTGATATCGACCATCTGGTGATGCCCATGTACAGAGTCTTCTCTTGTGTTGCTGGAAGAGGGTGTTCGTTATGAGCAGTGTGTTCTCTCGATAAAACCCTATTAGCTTTTGCCTTGCTTCCTTGTGTACTCCAAGGCCAGACTTGCCTGACACTCCAACTATCTCTTCCTGCTTTTGCCTTCTAGTCCCTTATGATGAAAAGGACATCTTTTTTGGGTGTTAGCTCTAGAAGGTCTTGATAGAACCATTCAAATTCAGCTTTTTCAGCATTAGTGGTTGGGGCATAGACTTGGATTACTGTGATGTTGAATGGTTTGCCTGTTGTCAGTGTTCATCTAATGAACCGAATGCCAGAGCCTCAGAAGAACGGTTCACTGAGTGGGAGCAATAGTGGACTAACAATTAGCTGCCCTCCCCACCCCCGCCAGGCACCACACACACACACACACACACACACACACACACACACACACACACTGTACACGCACAGCCCACTCACCTCTCAGGCTCTTTTATTTGAATTTTGCTTTTGTTTGGTGCAAGCATCTTCCTCGTCCTCAAACGTCAAGAAAAATTAAATATTACAACCTGACTTTGCCTTTGTGAAATCTTGCCTCTACCATGGTGTTGTCTGTTGTTGGAAAGTTTACGACAGAGTGTCTCCAAGCAACAGTACTTTTGAAAGGGGCTCTAAATATTAAACTCATTTCACATGTGACTTGAGACTTGGGCAGACTGCAGGAGAGGTGACAATTTATTACTCTTCAGAAGCCCTAAAGCAGAGTAAATATAGATTTAGCAATGATAATATGAGAACAACAGATCAATTTGATTTTAAGTAAATCTTTCCCCCCAAAAGCCAGAATTTGATTAATCCATCAAAGCTCACTGGAGTCACTGGGAACTAATTGAAACATAGATTAGTTCCCCTTCTCTCCACATAGTTAAATGTACCTGGCTGCAGAAGAAAACATTCTGAACTTTTTTTGTTGTTGGTGGTGGTGCAGATTGTCATTTTTTTCTGAAATTGCTTACTTCAATTTGAAGTGACATATGTCTAGTTTCAAAAGAGTCTGGAAGCCTGAGATAATTTATTCATTATGTATGTAGGAAAAATAGTCTCATCCAACAGTTTCATTATGAAATTCTGAGGCTCTGTATGCAGCTTTGGCCACAGTCTGTGTGCATACCTGGCTGCCTGGAGCTGCTCTCAAAGACCCAGTAACCCTCATCCAATTTATTCTACTTTGTCCTAAAGATAGAAAAGATCTACAAATTCCAGAGAGATGCGGTAATACTTTAGTGTCATGAAAATCTTATTAGAACTTTGAATTTTCAGTCTGTTTTGTTTTTTTCTCTGAGTCTCTCAGAGAACTTTTGAAACATTTATGTATTTCACAGATATTTGTGACTGACTAGAAGAGATCAACTCAGATTTACAGGTGGGAAGAACGAGAAAAGAGAGGGTAGGGACTAATCTAGCAGTGCCAAGAAAGTCAAGGCCAAGAAGGTCTGGACATAAATATCCAAGGGATCAACTGATGAGCCCTGTGACCAGGAACTCAAGGTCACAGGGAATTGAAAAGTGGGGAAATAGTGATCTCTTACCTTTTATAGTTTACAGATAGCTTTTCCATGTGTTTTTGGAAATTGATGTTTGGAAAATTCTGGGATTCTACTTGCTGTTTTTAAACATGATGCTGGAAAAAATCCTAGACTTGATTCTCATTTTCAGGTAAAGGAACTGAAGAATAGAAAGTCACCTCATGTCATCTAGTAAACTCAGTCTGGAGCTAAGCTCCTCTGAATCATTGCCCAGTATTTTTTCCTCTAGTTTGGCCCACTGGTGAAATTCAGATGGGGAGTTTAAAGGCTGTTTTGTTTTCATTTTCTTTTTAGAAAGTGGCTGCTGATGACTACATTTTTAGCTAGGGAACTTTAAAAAAAAAAAAACACATTGAAACTTTAGTTTCATGGACTTGTCAGTGAATTTACTGTTTCCCCCCTTCCCCCCAGAAAGAGTCCATTATTCCATTTATTTTAAGTCATAATGACAACAGTGATATTAACTTCACTAAGTCATGGGTTGAAAAATGATTGTAAAATGGCAAAGTTGTCATATTTAGTCCTTCATATTTTTATTCTGGGGAATTTGATAAGCATTCTTTTATAGGGTTATTCTTGAGAGTTAAGTGGGTATTTTCTGCAAGTGCCATGAAGTTCCAATTCTATTCATCTGAAATAAAGAGGGATGATTTATGCACAACTGCATATAAATGATATGTGTGCTATATTCTTGTGTGTCCTGGAGGTGCTATTGCTTTTTAATATTGTTTAATAAAATTGAATATGAGTTTTTAAAAAACATCTTACTTTGCTTTGCAAAATAAATAACAGGTCCAGGTGGCTTTTGTTCTGCTATAAATTTTATCATGATTTCAGGAAATTTCCCCAAATCATGTTGCTGCCCACTTTCATAGGTAAGATTTGGGGTGAAAGATTTACATTTTTTAAAATTCCTTTGTCCCAGAATTTCTCAGGTGAGAAAAGTAGTTGTAAGAAAGGACTACAGAACTATATTTTGACTATTAGTAGAAAGGGAGTATCAGAAATAATATTGACTAATGAAGTTTTCCCTGTAAATTATGAGGGCTATAATCAAGCCTTATCAGTCCTCTGCTCCATCAAATCTCATTAACTAACAATTTTCACCGCTATTAATCTTGGGCTGAGGTTCAATGCTTCAGATTAAAGCTCTGACCCATACAGAAGAAATAAAATCTAGAAAAGTAGTCTACTCTGAGAAAGATTCTGACTCAAGGTATTGACAAGGCTGGGCCTTCATAGGCCAACAATTCAGAAAGATGCATAGACCCTGAATTAATTTCCAATGACCTGTATGCTTTGAAATCTCTGCTTCACTAAGATTTGTTAAAAGAAGTGTTGGGTTAAATTATGCTGCTTAAGTGAGTGGGGAAAATTCAAGAGTAGAGCCTAAAAAATAACCTCTCTCCCTCCTGCCAGATCTCAGAGGGTATGGATGGAATATACATGTCAGGAAGGGGATGAGTCCTGATACTGGAAGAAGAGCTCTGTCCTGCTAGACCAGGGCAACCCTGAAGAGAGGAGTGATTCTTTCTTGATTATATGGATTAATCCAGGCTCATTTGTGTCTTTCCTACCTATATTTTCAGGCCCAGTTTAAATGCACCAGTTCTATAACCCTTCCCTGGTTTTCTTCAATTGTAGTTTCTCATCCTTTAGACCTTGCATATCATTTCATTTATATCTTTCTGATACCATTTATCAACCTGACATTATATTATGATTATACATTATATTTTCTCTTTTCTATTTCTAGACCTGAAGGTAAATTCTGTTTACTTTTAGATTTTGAACACCAACAGCATTTAAATCTATACTTTACATTTAATATGTTCTCATCACATACTTGTTAAATGATTCACTGGGTTTCCATGATAACCACACTCTTATGATTAACTGTCCTTCAAAATGAATTACATGAGCTACAATCAAATAATAAAATTTTAAAATTATATATCAAATAAGATACAAATATAGACATACTATTTCCCTTTGTAATATATATTCTAGTAAAGTTTAGCATGTTTTAAAGACAAATTTAATTTTTGTATTTGTTTTCATTTTAAAATTGAGTAAAGAATCCTGTAGGAGGAATTGCTTAATAATTGAATATTTATGGCTGGATAAAGTGTTATGAAATATAATATTTCTTTTGTTAAATTTTTTATTGTTTTATAATTTTTACTCATGTTGTTATTGTTTTGGCCAGGTCTTTTTGCACAATAGAAATCTTTTAAAATCATATATTTGACAGAAGAAATAACTTTCTAGTGAAATGATATAATGAAGCTTTTAGCATAACTATCATGGTTACATTAGAAGAGAGAAATCCAGTTCCAAAGAGGAAAACTCATCTTTCACTGGAGGGGTGGATGTAAATTATGACTTTGTTTTATTTGTGTAATAACGTCTTATGGTCATAACTTAAATTTACAGACCATATAATTCAGCCTCTTGATGAAAGTGCAAGAGCTGAGTGAAAAAGTTGGCTTAAAGCTCAACATTGAGAAAACGAAGATCATGGCATCAGGTCCCATCATTTCATGGGAAATAGATGGGGAAACAGTGGAAACAGTGTCAGACTTTATTTTCTGGGGCTCCAAAATCACTGCAGATGGTGACTGCAGCCATGAAATTAAAAGATGCTTACTCCTTGGAAGAAAAGTTATGACCAACCTAGATAGCATATTCAAAAGCAGAGACATTACTTTGCTGACTAAGGTCTGTCTAGTCAAGGCTATGGTTTTTCCAGTAGTCATGTATGGATGTGAGAGTTGGACTGTGAAGAAGGCTGAGCGCCAAAGAATTGATGCTTTTGAACTGTGGTACTGGAGAAGACTCTTGAGAGTCCCTTGGACTGCAAGGAGATCCAACCAGTCCATTCTGAAGGAGATTAGCCCTGGGATTTCTTTGGAAGGAATGATGCTAAAGCTGAAACTCCAGGACTTTGGCCACCTCATGCGAAGAGTTGACTCATTGGAAAAGACCCTGATGCTGGGAGGGATTGGGGGCAGGAGGAGAAGAGGACGACAGAGGATGAGATGGCTGGATGGTATCACTGACTCGATGGACGTGAATCTGAGTGAACTCCAGGAGCTGGTGATGGACAGGGAGGCCTGGCATGCTGCAATCCATGGGGTCGCAAAGAGTCAGACACAACTGAGCGACTGAACTTTAATTCAGTGTAAGCTAAGTTATTCTATATTTACAAACTATTTGAAAATCTCAGGGGCTTACACAGATAAGAGTTCTCATTAATGTTTTATGTGCTTTATGGGTTGACCATGGCTCTGCTCTTCATTGGAGGATGCAAACTGACAGATTATCCCGTATCTAGTCATTTTTGTTTTTTTCATGTGTCAAAGGATAAGTGCTTAGTTGCTCAGTCGTGTCTAACTCTGTAGCCCATCAGGCTTATCTGTCCATGGGAATTCTACAAGCAAGAATACTGGAGTGGGTTGCCATGCTCTCCTCCAGGTGATCTTCCCAACCCAGGGATTGAACCCAGGTCTCCCACATTGCTGGAGAAGGCAATGGCACCCCACTCCAGTACTCTTGCCAGGAAAATCCCACGGACGGAGGAGCCTGGTGGGCTGCAGTCCATGCGGTCTCTAAGGGTCAGATACAACTGAGTGACTTCACTTTCACTTTTTACTTTCATGCACTGGAGAAAGAAACGGCAACCCACTCCAGTGTTCTTGCCTGGAGAATCCCAGGGATGGGGGTGCCTGGTGGGCTGCCGTCTATGGGGTTGCACAGAGTCAGACACGACTGGAGTGACTTAGCAGCAGCAGCTCCCACATTGCAGGCTGATTCTTTACCATCTGAGCCACCAGGGAAATCATCAAAGGATAACATCATCATCTAACACAAAAATCTTAACATTAAATTTATTCCTTAAGTGAGGGAGCAATCAAGCATGTACTCTTCAAGCAAAGTGGAGAACTGATTTTTTTCAGAACTTTTGCAAGAATGGACTTTGGGGATGGGATTGTGCCGGCATCTGTAGGAGCTGTAGGAGCATGGATACTACAGTGAAACTGTTGTTGACTAACTGACATTCAGAGAATGTTTCTATTGTAAGTCCATTTCCCACTGGATGACTTATTTAGAAGCAAAATTCTGTCACTGTTTGCTGGTGTTCCTAAGCAGCTGTGATTGCTACTATGACTGTAGGACTGCCATTGATCAATTAAACAATTTTAAAGAATTCTAGTATTTACCTCATTCCATGGCTTAAGGACAGTCTTTTTCTTAAGAGTATAGAAAGTTTTGTTATTTCATTCTCCCTTGGTATTCAGAAATAAGAAAACGGTATGAAACCACGTGAAAGGTTTTACAGTTTCCACTTGGAAGTGAGGTGTCACCTCCACTCATATTTTATTGGTCAAAGAAAGTCACAGAGATAAACTGAGCAATAAACCTTCAATCAGGTCACAGAGTTGGGAGGGGCAGCAAGTATTCTGAATGATAATATGGCCTACTGTAGCGACTTCACTTTACTTTCACTTTTCACTCGCATGCATCGGAGAAGGAAATGGAAACCCACTCCAGTGTTCTTGCCTGGAGAATCTCAGGGACGGGGGAGCCTGGTGGGCTGCCGTCTATGGGGTCACACAGAGTTGGACACGACTGACGCGACTCAGCAGCAGCAGCAGCAGCAGCATACTGTCAGGAGTATGGTAGAAAGCAAATCCAGTGCAATTATATTAGAAGAAAACCTGTCATGTTTCTTTAAAAGCAGAACCAAACATGATTACGTGAAACAAAAATCCATTTCTGATAGGTTTTTAGACTCTTCTTCCAAGTGTTTTCATTTGTGGCAATGTAAAGCCAGGTGATAGGGAATCATGTTTACAAATGTCACAAGTTGCTTTTTAATACCTATTTGCTATAGTAAGTTCTAAGGAGCAAAAATATATTCTATAGAATATAGAATATATTGTGATTTCATCTAAGTTGCAAGAATAAAAACCTGACCTAATAAAAAAAAGGCGTACATAGCTGCAAGGCAGGTATTGGCTTCCCTGGTGGCTCAGAGGTTAAAGCGTCTGCCTGCAATGTGGGAGACCTGGGTTCGATCCCTGGGTTGGGAAGATCCCCTGGAGATGGAAATGGCAACCCATTCCAGTATTCTTGCCTGGAGAATCCCATGGACGGAGGAGCCTGGTGGGCTACAGTCCACGGGGTCACAAAGAGTCTGACACGACTGAGTGACTTTCACTTTCACTTTCACATAGCTGCAAGAGCAACCACTGAAACATTCTGATGATCTCATTTCTTAAAATTTCTTTTCTGGTTTTCCATGGGCTGGAGTGGAGAATCCAACTTCTCTAGACTGGCATTTCTACTTGTATGTATTTATTTTTTAAAGTAATTGCTTTAAGTATGGTGTTGTTCTCTGCCGTACGTTAACATGAATCAACCGTAGGTATATGGTACCCTTCCTCTTGAGCCTCTCCCCCATCTCCCACCCCTCCTACTCCTCTAAGCTGTCACAGAGCCCTGTTTGAGTTCCCCGAGTCACAGCACACTCCCGTTGGCAGTCTGTTCCATCCATGGTCGTGTATATGTTTCCATCCTACTCTCTCCATTCACCCCACCCGTGTCCATCAGTCTGTTCCCTGTGTGTGTGTCTCCAATGCTGCCCTGCAAACAAGTTCATCAGCACCATCTTTCCAGATTCCATATAGATGCATTAATATACAATGCTTGTTTTTCTGTTTCTGACTTACTTCACTCTGCATAATAGGCTCTAGTTTCATCCATTTCATTAGCACTGACTTGAGTGTGTTCTTTTTTATGGCTGAGTAAATTCCACTGTGTATATGAACCACAGCTCCTTTATCCACTCACCTGTCAATAGACATCTAGGTTGCTTCCATGTCCTAGCTTCCCTGTTCACTTCCAAACTCATTATATGAGGCAACTATCACCTTGATGCCCAAAGCAGACAAATACATCACACAAAAAAAGAAAATTACAGGCTAACATGAATGTAAAAATTCTCAACAAAATTCTAGCAAACAGAATACAACAACACATTAAAAAGATCATATACCATGATCAAGTTGGTTTCTCCAAGGGATGCAAGGATTCTTCAATATACACAAATCAATCAATGTGGTTCATCATATTAACAAATTGAAAGATTAAAAACTGTATGGTAATTTCAATAGACATAGTAAAATCTTTTGACAAAATTTGGCACCAATTTATAATAAAAACTCTCTAAAACATGGGCATAGATGCATAGAAGGAACCTACCTCAATGTAATAAAGGCTATATGTGATAAACCCACAACAGATATTATTCTCAAATGGTGAAAAACTGAAAGCATTCCCTTTAAGACAAGGAATAAGGCAAAGTTGCCCACTTTTGCCACTGCTATGCAACATAGTTTTGGAAGTCTTGTCTACAGCAATCAGAGAAGAAAGAGAAATAAGTGGAATCCAGATTGAAAAAGAAGAAGTAAAACTCTGTTTGCAGATGACATGATACTATACATAGAAAACCCTACAGATACTACCAGAAAACCACTAACACTAATCAGTGAATTTAGTATAGTTGCAGGATACAAAATAATTACACAGAAATTACTTGCATTCTTATAGACTAACAATGAAAAATCAGAAAGAGAAATTAAAGGATTAATCCCATTTACCATTGCAACAAAAATAATAAAAATAGCTAGGAATAAGCCTACCTAAGGAGACAAAAGAGCTGTATCCAGGCAATTATAAGATAGTGATGGAATAAATCAATGACAATATAAACAAATGGAGAGATATTCCATGTTCTTGGGTTGGAAGAATCAATACTGTGAAAATGACTATAATACCCAAAGTAATCTACAGATCCAATGCAACCCTTGTCAAATTACCAATGTCAATTTTCACAGAACTCAAAAATTTCATAATTCATATGGAAACACAAAAGACCCTGAATAACTGAAGTAATCTTGAGAAAGAAGAATGGAGCTGGAGGAATCAGCCTTCATGTCCTCAGAGTATACTACAAAGCCACAGTTATTAAGACTGTATGGTACTGGCACAAAAACAGAAATATAGACCAATGGAACAAGATAGAAAGCCAGAGATAAACTTAGAGTTATGGGCACTTTATCTGACAAAGAAGGCAAAAACATACAATGGGGCAAAGATAGTCTCTTCAATAAGTAGTGCTGGGAAAACTGAAAAGCTATATGTAAAAAAAAAAAAAAAAAGAAAAGAAAAGAAACTAGAAAACTTCCTAACAATATTTACAGTTATAAACTCACAGAAAAGCTACAAGTAAAAAAAAGAAACTAGAAAACTTCCTAACACTATTCACAGATATAATCCATTATAAAGTGGATTAAAGACCTAAATTTAAGACCACAAACTATAAAACTCTTAGAGGAAAACAGACAGAACACTCGACATAAATCACAGTAAGATCATTTATGACCCACCTTGTAGAGTAAGAGATATAGAAGCCAAAATAAACCAGTAGGAGCTATTTATTTACTTTTATTTATTTTATTTTATTTTACAGTACTGTATTGGTTTTGCCATACATCAACATGAATCCGCCATACATCATCCATGAACTCATGGATGTACATGAGTTCCCAATCCTGAACCCCCCTCCCACCTCCCTCCCCATACCATCTGTCTGGGTCATCCCAGTGCACCAGCCCCAAGCATCCTGTATCCTGCATTGAACCTAGACTGGCAATTCATTTCTTACATGATATTATACATGTTTCAATGCCATTCTCCCAAATCATCCCACCCTCTCCCTCTACCACAGAGTCCAAAAGTCTGTTCTATACATCTGTGTCTCTTTTGCTGTCTCACATACAGGGTTATCATTACCATCTTTCTAAATTCCATATATATGTGTTAGTATACTGTATTGGTGTTTTTCTTTCTGGCTTACTTCACTCTGTATAATCGGCTCCAGTTTCATCCACCTCATTAGAACTGATTCAAATGTATTCTTTTTAATGGCTGAGTAATACTCCATTGTGTATATGTACCACAGCTTTCTTATCCATTCATCTGCTGATGGACATCTAGGTTGCTTCCATGTCCTGGCTATTATAAACAATGCTGCGATGAACATTGGGGTACACATGTCTCTTTTAATTCTGGTTTCCTCGGTGTGTATGCCCAGCGGTGGGATTGCTTGGTCATATGGCAGTTCTATTTCCATTTTTTTTAAGGAATCTCCACCCTATTCTCCATAGTGGCTGTACTAGTTTGCATTCCCACCAACAGTGTAAGAGGGTCCCTTTTCTCCACACCTTCTCCAGCATTTATTGCTTGTAGACTTTTGGATCGCAACCATTCTGACTGGTGTGAAATACTTTTATTTACTTTTAAACTGTATATTAAGATGATTTCTTATAATAGATTTAGTTTAAAAGTCTATTATTATTTACTAATTTAAAGAATCTTAGAAATCACTTTGACATACAGTTACTCACTTAAACATTTGCCTATAGGAGAAATGAATATTCAACCCAACACTGAAGCTCTGAGGAATCTGATGTCTGTACTGCAGGTCAGAGAGTGGAAGCTGAAATTTGTCTCAGGTCTATTATGCTTTGGGCTTCCCTGTGGCTCAGCTGGTAAAGAATCCGCCTGCAATGTGGGACACCTGGGTTTGATTCCTGGGTTGGGAAGATCCCCTGGAGAAGAGAATGCCTACCCACTCTAGATTCCTAGCCTGGATCACAAAGAGTCAGACACAACTGAGTGACTTTCACTTTTACTTATTGCGCTTTATGCTATGACTTGGTGAGTCAGACAAATTGACCTAATAATCACGCCTTTAATCATGTTATCTCTTCCTTAATAGAGTGATTCAGATAGTCCATAAATGCATAGATGAGACAAAGCTGTTGTAGGTTGACTAGCTGACAAAATCTATCAATATTGAGTAGACTTTATTTATTAAATTAATCGGGCATTTGATTGTTTGAGTCCTAGACGCCAATAAACCTTCAAAACTAAACATTTTGAGCTTGAGTTTTGGGTCATTTTTTGGAGTTCTATTTCTTAATATATTTTTTAGGGTTTTATTTTTTTAGAGCACTTTTAGGTTTGGAGCAAAATTGAATGGAAAGTGTAGAAATTTCCCACACATGCAGGTTCCTTTATTACTGACATCCCTCACCAGAATGCGTTATTTGCAATATATAATTGATTAACCTACAATGATACTTTATGATCAGCCAGAGTTTATAGGTTACCTTAGGGTTCATTTTGGAGCTGGACATTCTATGGGTTTGACAAATATACAATGACATGTATCCACCATTGTAGTACCATACAGAATAGTTTCATTGCTCTAAAAATTCTCTGCACTCTGCCTATTTATCCATCCCCTTCTCCTCCGCCCTCCCACAATGAATATTTTTTTAGTGTCTCCATACAACATGTGTAGTTGTATGTAGCCTTTTCAGACTGGCTTCTTTCACTTGGTGATATGCATATGTGTCCTTCATGTCTTTTTATGCCTATAGCTAATTTCTTTTTAATGTTGAGTAATAGTCCATGGTCTGGATGGACCAGTTTATTTATCCATTTGCCTATTGAAGGGCAACTTGGTTGCTTCCAAGTTTCACCTTTATTTGTGAATAAAGGTGCTATAAACATTCAGGCACACGGTTTTGTGTGAACAGAAGTTTTCAGTTCTTTCAATAAATATCAAGCAGAGCAATTGCTGGATCATATGGTAAGAGTATGTTTAGTTTTATAAGAAACTGCCAAAGTGTCTTCCAAAATGGCTGTACCACTTTTCATTCTCACGAGCAATGAATGAAAGTCCTTATTGTTCCATGTTCTTGACAGCATTTGATGTTATCTTCACAATATTTTAAAAGGAGAAATTAATGTAATTTTCTCAAACTCAAAACCTGTCTTAAGCACAGGCTTCTAAATTTATAAACAAACCTATAGATGCTGTGGTTGTACGGATATACACTGATAACCAAGAGTATGCATGTTTATAATAGTGATGATGATAGTGATGCTGCTGATGATAATATCTGACATTTATTGACCACCTACTCTGTGCCTCAGGCTGCATTTTGTGTGTAGTATCCCTTTTGATGTTTGTCACGAGAGTTCACAATGAGATTTGAACTCTATAATCTCTTCAGCAGTAACAGTAAATGGTAAACCTAGGATACAAATCTAGGTTGGCTAACTACAGATACAACAATTTAAACCGCAAGTCAGCTTGTTTCTCATAGCAATAAATAT
This sequence comes from Capra hircus, assembly GCF_001704415.2. NCBI lineage: Eukaryota > Metazoa > Chordata > Mammalia > Artiodactyla > Bovidae > Capra > Capra hircus. The sequence continues at coordinate 83,248,378 of NC_030819.1, read as the reverse complement.
GCATGTGAATGTTTGTCTGGGGTCGTGTATGTGTGTGTGTGTACCTTCACATGCTATCTGTGATAGGAGAGAGAGAGAAAAAGTAAGAAAAATGAATGCAGAGGATAAGGAGAGGAGGTATCGGCTCTGCGTGTGTGGTTCAGTCAGCATTTCCAGATCACTGCCTGCAATTCTGCCATATAAACTAGTAGTTAGCAAATTGGGTGCTAGGCTGTTTATGTTTTATCCACTTGTGTTCGTCTGATAGAAAACAACTTCCCCAGGGGCTTTCCAGGTGGAGCTAGTGGGGAAGACCCTGCAGGAGATTTAAGAGATGAAATTCTAACCCTGGGTCAGGAAGATCCCCTGGAGGAGGGCATGGCAACCCACTCCAGTCTTCTTGCCTGGAGAATCCCATGGACAGAGGATCCTGGGGGGCTACAGTCCATGGGGTCTCACAGAGTTGGACACGACTGAAGCGTTCCCACACTTTTTGCCCTTGCCTCTCTCCTGAATTATATTGGATTGTTTCTCTCTAGTACCCAAATTGCTGAACAATCTAGTCTTTGCATGGTATACTGCTAATAGACTCCAGACAGCACTGTGTGAGTTTAAATTATCCAATGCCAATAAAATACTCACTTGCCGTGTCAAACAATGTGTGGAAGAAACATGCTTCACTTCCCCTTACTGGTGGACATGATGTATTGGCCCCATAAACATAGTACTTAGCATGAAAAAACATGGTTTTCAGATAAACAAGCTATTTTATTTTCTTCATTTTTCTTCTCTGGATATTTTTTCCTCAACAGTGTATGAAATATGTTTTGCTATTGTATCCCCTGGCACTCTCAGTTTGGTTTCTTTTAGGATGAACAGGTTTTAGATCCCCAAGCAGAGCAGTGAGAGGAACACTGTGAAACCTGCCGTTCATATCAGCCCAAGGAGATGAAATGGTCCATTGCCTGGTAAGGCAAAGGTCGAGTAAAATTCTGCTGGGAACTCTGAGATTCGCTTCAGGTGGCTGTTTTGGTTAGGGGGCTGACCTTGAGAGAACTGGAGAGAAAAATACATATTTCAAAGCAAAAGTTCCCTGCTTTTTCTCACTCCTCCCTTCTTCATTCTAAGAAATATGAAATACTGACTTGCCTGTGATTCTTCTTCTCTTCATTAACTTATACAAGGTGTGCACTACGATATTTATCATGAAAGACGTTTGTAAAAATTTGGAAGAAGTTGAAAAGTATATGGGGCTGCTATAACAAATTACAGCAAGCTGGGTAACTTCAAACAACAGGAATTTATTGTCTCATAGTTCTGGAAGCTAGAAGTATGAAGTCAAGGTATCATCTGGGCTATGCTTTCTCTGAAGATTCTAGGAGATCTTTTTTTTTTTTTTTTAACCTCTTTCTAGCTTCTGGTGGTTGCTATCAGTCTTCTGCTTTCCTAGGCTTATAGATAGACCACACTAATCTCTGCCTTGGTTGTCAAATGATATTCTTCTCTGTGTGTCTCTTTGTGTCCAAAAATTCCCCCATCTTTAAAAGACACGTTTTTGGATTAATGTCCACCTTTATCTTTAACTTGATTACATCTGAAAAGATCTTATTTCCAAATAAGGTCACATTCACAGGTACCATAGGTTAGGAATCAGTGCATCTTTTGAGAGGACACAGAACTACCCACTACAAAAGGCAGGGCTGTGTCATGGGAAAAGCATCAGATTCAGAGCAAAGGCATCACCAAGTATTGGCTTGTGGGAGAGGGCCATCATTAGCTCTCTTCATAATTCTCTTCAACTCCTTCACCCATTTTTTAAGTGGACAATTGAGTATTTTTCAGTCTATGTTAAGGGCTATGTACAGGTAACTTTCAAAATAGATTTTTCTAGTTTGTCCTCTCAACCTGATTGGCAATATCTAACCCCTCAAAATGGAAAATAAGAAGCCACTGACTTGGAATCAGAACACTTAGGTAAGGTTGGGACCTCAACCCCTTCCCAGCTCTGTGCCTTGGAGTTCTGGTCCTTAATCTTTCCAAAGGTCAATCTGATAAATAAAGTTAAATTATAAGTTTATCCACCCAATCAGATTAAATGCTATAATGATGCTGTAATAATAGGATGTGATGGAGAAGGCAGTGGCACCCCACTCCAGTACTCTTGCCTGGGAAATCCCATGGACGGAGGAGCCTGGTGGGCTGCAGTCCACGGGGTCACTAAGAGTCAGACACGACTGAGTGGCTTCACTTTCACTTTTCACTTTCATGCATTGGAGAAGGAAATGTCAACCTGCTCCAGTGTTCTTGCCTGGAGAATCCCAGGGACGGGGGAGCCTGGTGGGCTGCCGTCTATGGGGTCGTATAGAGTCGGACACGACTGACACAACTTAGCAGCAGCAGCAGCAGCAGCAATAATAGGATGGGAAGTGACCTCAGAACTGGCAACTATATTTCACAGTTGGAGCTCAAAAAAAATGAATGAAATACATTTTTCAAAATCAGACACCAAAATAGAAGCCACTTTCCACAAGATCTGAATCTCCCAAGGATTGGCAATATAGTGTCTCATGAATTTTTACCTCTTTAAGCAGAGGACTGGGGAACAATGTCTGTGTGCCCTGTCCCTCAGACAGGACTTTTCTCTCCTTTCTGGCCTGAGGTGATCCCCATCTAACCAAAAGCTTGCAAAATAGACTGAGTCCCTCAGTCCTTCCCACCTCTTGTATTCATATCCCTCTCAGTGTGACTTCAGTTTTCTCTAAAGCAAGTGGAATCCTCCCCCCATCTCTTTTATTTACTTTTTAATTGTGTTAAAATACATAAGGTAATATTTGCCATCTTAAACATTTTAAGGTACAGTTCAGCTGTATTACATACATTCACTTTGTTATGCAATGATCACTGCTATTCATCCCTAGAACTCTTTTCACCTTATGAAGCAGACTCATCTATTAAACAATTATTGCTCGTATTCTTTCTTCCCTTCAGTTCCTGGAAGTCATCACTGTACTCTTCTGATTCCTGTTACTCTAAACTACCTTATATGAGTGAAGTCAGACAATATGTGTCTTTGTGTGACTGGCTGATTTCACTTAGTCCTCAAGTTTTATCCATGTTGTAGCAAATTGCAGAATTCCCTTCCTTGTTAAGGCAGAATAATATTCCTTTGTATGTGTATACAACACTTTTTTGGTATACATTAATATGTTGATGGATATTTGGATTGCCTCCGTGTTCTACCTACAGTGAATAGTGCTGTTATGAACATGGACGCACAAATATCTCTTTAAGATCCTACTTTCAGTTCTTTGGATATATACCCAAAATTGAAATTTCTGGGATGTATGATAGTTCCATTTTTTACTTTTTGAGGAAATTCCAACCTGTTTTCACAACAGCTTGCATCATTTTGCATTCCCATCAATAGTGCACAAGCCTTCCAATTTCTTCAAATCACACATGTTTTATTTATTTATTTATTTATTTTTGATAACAGCTATCCTGACAGTTATGAGATAGTATATACTGTAGTTTTAATTTGCATTTCTCTAATGTTTAGTGATGTAAAGCATCTTTTCATGTGCTTTTTGACTATCTGTATATATTCTTTGGGGAAATGTCTACTGAAGTCCTTTACCCATTTTTGAATTGAATTGTATTTAGTTTTTGGAGTTCTTTGTATACTCTGGATATTAATCTTTTATCAATATATGATTTGGAAGTGTTTTCTTTCATTCTGTGTGTTGACTTTTTACTTGTGGATGTACAAAATTTTTAAACTTTCACAAAATCAGTTTGTCTACATTTTCTTTTGGTACCCTGTGCTTCTGGAGTCACATCCAAAAAACCAATGCTACATCTGCTGTTAATTAGCATGTATTCCATCACAGGGATTCTAATTAGGCAGTGGATTTGCAAATTTGCCCACAGCTTTTATCCTAATCAAGAGAATTGATTGGTCATGAGGCTAGGGTTCTGCATGAATGCTTATGGTTTGAACCCCTGGTAGAAGGTGAGGGAGTTTAGAAAACTCCATGCTATAGCTTGCTCAAATATTTCAAGAAAGTATTCAGTAGGTAAGTGGTGCTGGGAGAGTTAGCAGTGAATGCTTCCACAGTGAAGGCCTTGGGACCAGTGTTCGCTGCAGGACAGCGACAGCTAAATAGGGTTACAGCCCCGTGAAGAAACTCTAGCCCTTTTCCTTCCGTCCTTCTTCTATAATATGTCTTCTTCCTGAGAGAAGCTAAGACCAGAAAAAGCAGCAGAGGGCACAAAAAGCAGACCATTCTCACCCCCACTCAGAGGTTGATGGCTGGTTTGGAGGGAACAGGGACATATGAGATTGGAGTTTTAAATGACTCCAGGTTATGCTTTTATGGCTGAATGTGACACCAAATCTTTGGGATCTGCATAAGATATCTTTAAATTTCACAATGATAGGAGAAAAATAGAGTTATTTCAAGGACATACATGAACAAGTGAAAATTGCTTAACAAAGTGACTATAACATAGCTATCAATATTTTACATTTGCATCTGTGCTTTACAATTTATGAAAAAGTCTCACAGACATCTGTTAGTATATATCAATACATATACATAATATTCATTTCTGTTTTGTAAACTGTAAAGGTCTGTGAAAAGGAAGACTTCTATTAATTAAAATTTCAAATATTTGTTTTCATATAAGCTATTATCTTAAAAGTAATGAGAGAGCTCCTAAATATCTAAAAATTACCTTGATTTACTCCAGAATTGGAATACCTTTCTTACTTCCTAAAATGTTCTATGACAGGTTATAAGGTACAGAAATAAAAGAATATCTGACTTTTGCTAGACTTTATACTGTAGAGTTTATACTGTTTATACAAAATATTTCAGAGCTTAGAATTAATCTCGACTCAGAATTTCAGTTTTGTTTACAGACAACATTATTGAGTATTTGCATAATATCCACCTTATGGAGTGCTCATGTATATCTCACCGCATATTCAATACTGGTGTGATGTTGCTCTTATATGTGCATCGCTATCTCTGTTAGTCAGAGTTCTCCAGAGAAAACATAATCAATTGGCTGGATATGTCTATATCTATCTATGAAAGAGATCTATTTTAAGGAACTGGCTTAGGCAGTTATGGAGATTAGCAAGTTACAAGTCTGGAGATTAGCAAGTTACAAGTCTGAAGATTAGCTTGCCAGCCTGGAGATCCAGGAAAAAGCCAGTGTTGCAGTTCAAGTTCAAAAAGTTCCTCTTGCTTGGGGTAGGTCAGTCTTTTGTTCTCTTCAATCCTTCAACCGACTAGATGAGGCCTAGCCATATCACGGAGGGCAGTCTGCTTTAGTCAAAGTCCACTAATTTAAATATTAATCTCATCCCAAAGCACTCTAACATAAACACGCTAAATAATGTTCTACCAAATATCTGTGCATCACGGCCCAGACAAGCTGACATATAAAGTTAACCACTACATTCTCTTTGTGTGTGTTTATTTCTCATTTAGGCATTAGAATCCCAGTTAGTCAGTTTCCTTCAAAAGCTTTTGGGGGAATTCTTTGTTATCCTTTTCTTTTCTCCTTTTAATTAAGGATCTAGTAATTCTCTAATAATGATTTTAGAGGTAATAGTGCAAAATGTTGCTATCCTACTATTGGTCATTATTCTTATGTGGACCCCTTCACAGTCGTTATGGCATATTACTTTATAGGGATTAAACATTATATATTGGGTCTTATATTCAGATTTAATATTATGATGTTCATACTATTTAAATATAAATAAGACCTTGATTTTCCAAAGCTGCATTGTCAAATACTGTTTGAATTCCTCTTCTATAATGCTATACTCACGTTTACTTGTTCATGCCAGACAAGGATTGGATAGGATGGGCCTCCTCCTGAGACCTAAACACCCCAGGGACTCATAGACATACCACCATGCATCCGGTCAATTAGGCATGTGTGTTCTAAGACCACGTTGTATCTGTCTGAAACTTCTACTAATTCCATGGTCCTACTTATGACATTGAATTCATCGCTTCTCCCCCTTTCCATCCTTAGGAGCTTCCTCCTTAAGCTCTTTTATTTATTTAATTTTTTGATCGTCATTTCTGAATATAGACCACAGTAACTTCCCTTCCTTCCTTCCTTCCATTGTTTACGCATGTTGCTGCTGCTGCTAAGTCGCTTCAGTCGTGTCCGACTCTGTGCGACCCCATAGACGGCAGCCCACCAGGCTCCCTGTCCCTGGGATTCTCCAGGCAAGAACACTGGAGTGGGTTGCCATTTCCTTCTTCAATGCATGAAAGTGAAAAGTGAAAGTGAAGTCGCTCAGTCGTGTCCGACTCTTAGCAACCCCATGGACTGCAGCCCACCAGGCTCCTCTGTCCATGGGATTTTCCGAGCAAGAGTACTGGAGTGGGGTGCCATTGCCTTCTCCGACCAATTCTCCATCTCCAATCCAAAGGATATAATTGTGTTTGTTTTCCTAAAATTCAACTCACTTCATAGTATATTACTGGTTATACAAATACTGTTTTTCCATACATGAAGTATTTCATTGTCTGCATGCAAAAGTTGAAAATTACTGTGACGTTCAAAGTCCTCCACACCCTGACTTCTTTAGCTCTCCAAGTTCATCTGTTATTTCCTTATACCAGTACTCATTTCCAACAGGGACAAGCTTACAATTCCCCAAGTAATCTGCTTGTGCTTTACGTCAAGCCTGTCTTCAAACGTTCTTGCCAGCCACATCCTCCCTTTCACTTGTTTCCCATCCAGGTTCTACCAGATTTCAAGGTTCAGATGCTTCATGACTTCTGACAGGCATTCTTATTTACTGCTCCCATTATTTCAATCTTACCTACATATTTCCCTGTACAAAATATGGCCTTTTGGTCTTCAGGGTTCTTTTTTAAATTGTTATGTGAAGAAGACAACTCATAACTTATAATTTATAACCTACCTTTTAGGTAAGAATTTGTAGATACTTTGTACATGTATTGGGGCTCCCCTGGTGGCTCAGAATCTGCTGACAATGCAGAAGACCTGGGTTTGATCCCTGGGTTGGGAAGATCCCCTGGAGAAGGGAATGGCAACTCACACCAGTATTCTTGCCTGGAGAATTCTGTGGACAGAGGAGTGGCGGGTTGCAATGCATGAGGTCTCAAAGGCAGGACATGACTGAGTATCTAACACTTTCACTGTTTCACTGACATGTAGATGTTTACAGTTCATATATATCTAGGTGTACAGTCTCTCACTTGATTCTAACTGTGACGGCACAGGAGCGGCTGACAGCAGCTACCCGACACCCGAGGTCAGGGGTGGCGGCTGAGAGGAGCAACCCCACGTCCAAGGAGCGGTGGCTGTGCAGGTGCAGGAGGGCCGAGAGGAGCTACTCCACATTCAAGGGGAGGAGAGGGGACGGTGAGGAGATACCCCTCGTCCAAGGTAAGGAGCGGCGGCTGTGCTTTGCTGGAGAAGCCGTGAAGAGATAACCCACTTCCAAGGTAAGAGAAACCCAAGTAAGACAATAGGTGTTGTGAGACGGCATCAGAGGACAGACACACTAAAACCATAATCACAGGAAACTAGTCAATCTGATCACACGGACCACAGCCTTGTCTAACTCACTGAAACTAAGCTATGCTGTGTGGGGCAACCCAAGACTTGCGGGTCATGGTGGAGAAGTCTGACAGAATGTGGTCCACTGGAGAAGAATGACAAGCCACTTCAATATTCCTCCTTTGAGAACCCCATGAACAGAATGAAAAGGCAAAATGATAGGACACTGAAAGAGGACCTCCCCAGGTTGGTAGGTACCCAATATGCTACTGGAGATCAGTGGAGAAATAACTCCAGAAAGAATGAAGGGATGGAGCCAAAGCAAAAACAATACCCAGCTGTGGATGTGACTGGTGATAAGAAGCAAGGTCTGATGCTGTAAAGAGCAATATTGCATAGGAACCTGGAATGTCAGGTCCATGAATCAAGGCAAATTGGAAGTGGTCAAACAAGAGATGGCAAGAGTGAACATTGGCATTCAAGGAATCAGCAAACTAAAGTAGACTGGAATGGGTGAATTTAACTCAGATGACCATTATATCTACTACTTTGGGCAGGAATCCCTTAGAGGAAATGGAGTAGCCATCATAGTCAACAAAAGAGTCCGAAATGCAGTACTTGGATGCAATCTCAAAAACGACAGAATGATTTCTGATTCCAAGGCAAACCATTCAATATCACAGTAATCCAAGTCTATGCCCCAACCAGTGATGTGGAAGAAGCTGAAGTTGAACAGTTCTGTGAAGACCTACAAGACCTTTTTTTAGAACTAACACCCCAAAAAGATGTCCTTTTCATTATAGGGGACTGGAATGCAGAAGTAGGAAGTCAAGAAACACCTGGAGTAACAGGCAAATTTGGCCTTGGAATACGGAATGAAGCAGGGTGAAGGTTAGTAGAGTTTTGCCAAGAGAATACACTGGTCATAGCAAACACCTACTTGCAACAACACAAGAGAAGACTCTACACATGGACATCACCAGATGGTCAACACTGAAATCAGATTGATTATATTCTTTGCAACCAAAGATGGAGAAGCTCTATACAGTCAGCAAAAACAAGTCCAGGAGCTGACTGGCTCAGATCATGAACTCCTTATTGCCAAACTCTGACTTAAATTGAAGAAAGTAGGGAAAACCACTAGACCATTCAGGTATGACCTAAATCAAATCCCTTATGATTATGCAGTGGAAGTGAGAAATAGATTTAAGGGCCTAGATCTGATAGAGAGAGTGCCTGATGAACTATGGACAGAGGTTCGTGATATTGTACAGGAGACAGTGATCAAGACCATCCCCATGGAAAAGAAATGCAAAAAAGCAAAATGGCTGTCTGGGGAGGCCTTACAAAAAGCTGTGAAAAGAAGACAAGTAAAAAGCAAAGGAGAAAAAGAAAGATATAAGCATCTGAATGCAGAGTTCCAAAGAATACCAAGGAGAGATAAGAAAGCCTTCTTGAGCAATCAGTGCAAAGAAATAGAGGAAAAGAACAGAATGGGAAAGACTAGAGATCTGTTCAAGAAAATTATAGATACCAAGGGAACATTTCATGCAAAGATGGGCTCGATAAAGGACAGAAATGGTAGGGACCTAAAAGAAGTACAAGATATTAAGAAGAGGTGACTTTTTTGGACTCTGAGGGAGAGGGAGAGGGTGGGATGATTTGGGAGAATGGCATTGAAACATGTATACTATCATGTAAGAAATGAATCACCAGTCTATGTTTGATGCAGGATACAGGATGCTTGGGGCTGGTGCACGGGTATGATCCAGAGAAATAATATGGGGTGGGAGGTGGGAGGGGAGTTCATGTTTGGGAACTCATGTGCCCCCGTGGTGGATTCATATCAATGTATGGCAAAACCAATACAGTATTGTAAAAGTAAAATAAAGTAAAAATAAAAATTAAAAAAAAAGAAGAGGTGGCAAGAATACACGGAAGAACTGTACAGAAAAGATCTTCATGACCAAGATAATCACGATGGTGTGATCTCTCACCTAGAACCAGACATCCTGGAATGTGAAGTCAAGTGGGCTTGAGGAAACATCACTACAAACAAAGCTAGTGGAGGTGATGGAATTCCAGTTGAGCTATTTCAAATCCTGAAAGATGATGCTGTGAAAGTGCTGCACTCAATATGCCAGCAAATTTGGAAAACTCAACAGTGGCCACAGGATTGGAAAAGGTCAGTTTTCATTCCAATCCCAAAGAAAGGCAATGCCAAAGAATGCTCAAACTACTGCACAGTTGCACTCATCTCACATGCTAGTAAAGTAATGCTCAAAATTATCCAAGCCAGGCTTCAGCAATATGTGAGCCATGAACTTCCAGATATTCAAGCTGGTTTTAGAAAAAGCAGAGGAACGAGAGATCAAATTGCAACATCCGCTGATCATCGAAAAACCAAGAGAGTTCCATAAAAACATCCATTTCTGCTTTATTGACTGTGCCAAAGCCTTTGACTGTGTTGGTCATAACAAACTGTGGAAAATTCTGAAAGAGATAGGAATACCAGACCACCTGACTTGCCTCTTGAGAAACCTATTTGCACGTCAGGAAGCAACAGTTAGAACTGGACCTGGAACAGTAGACTAGTTCCAAATAGGGAAAGAAGTATGTCAAGGCTGTATATTGTCACCCTGCTTATTTAACTTATATGCAGAGTACATCATGAGAAACGCTGGGCTGGAAGAATGACAAGCTGGAATCAAGATTGCTGGGAGATATATCAATCACCTCAGATATGCAGATGACACCACCCTTATGGCAGAAAGTGAAGAGGAGCTAAAAAGCCTCTTGATGAAAGTGAAAGAGGAGAGTGAAAGTTTGGGTTAAAACTCAACATTCAGAAATCTAAGATCATGGCACCTGGTCCCATCACTTCATGGCAGATAGATGGGGAAACAGTGGAAACAATGTCAGACTTTATTTTTTTGGCTCCTAAATCACTGCAGATGGTGATTGCAGTCATGAAATTAAAAGACGATTACTCCTTGGAAGGAAAGTTATGACCAACCTAGATAGCATATTAAAAAGCAGAGACGTTACTTTGCCAACAAAGGTCCGTCTGATCAAGGTTATGGTTTTTCCAGTAATCATGTGTGGATGTGATAGCTGGACTGTGAAGACCGCCAAGCACCAAAGAATTGATGCTTTTGAACTGTGGTGTTGGAGAAGACTCTTTAGAGTCCCTTGGATTGCAAAGAGATCTAATCAATCCATTCTGAAGGAGATCAGCCCTAGGTGTTCTTTGGAAGGAATAATGCTAAAGCTGAAACTCCAGTACTTTGGCCACCTCATGCGAAGAGGTGACTCATTGGAAAAGACTCTGATGATGGGAGGGATTGGGGGCAGGAGGAGAAGGGGACGACAGAGGATGAGATGGCTGGATGGCATCACCGACTCGAAGGACGTGCGTTTGGATGAACTCCGGGAGTTGGTGATGGACAGGGAGACCTGGCATGCTGCGTTTCATGGGTTAGCAAAGAGTCAGACACGACTGAGCAACTGAACTGAACTGATGACCCTGCCAGGTAGGCAGGATGGATATTAATCTTGTTTGAAGATAAGACAGGCTCAGAGTCACAGCCTTAGGTGAGGTGACTGGTAATGACAGGGTTTTGAGCACAAGACATTTTACTTTTTTGCCATGCTAACATATACCTCAACATTGTTGTGTGGATTAAAAGAATAGAGTGTGTACATGGATGCATTTTTTAATCTGTACATAATTATGTAATCATATTTTTTTGTATTCTGTATTTATGGACAGGGATCTCATTTAATATTCCCAATATTGATTTTTTTTCCAGTATATCTTATTGTTAGGTCATTGTCTTCTAAATGAACTAGGGTCAAAGCATGGGAACATGTAAATATATGCTCTTTCTCTTAGAGGGTTTATTGTCAACTGGAAAAATTAGGCAAGGGCCAATACAACACAAATATTAGTGGTTATAAAAACACTTATTACAGACGGATGAAAGACAATGATATAATGAGACAAATGGAAGGTACTTAAATTTCTATAAATTTTCTTGCCCTCTGAAAGTCTAAAAATTATTGTCAGGAAGAAAGAGAGAAAATAAGGATTATGGGATGAAGAGAGAAAAGAAGGAAATGTTACTCAAAGCAGGAAAAAAAAAACCCAACATAATAAATACCTGCCTAAAAAATAAACAAATGGGATCTAATTAAAATTAAAAGCTTCTGCACAACAAAGGAAACTATAAGCAAGGTGAAAAGACAGCCTTTGGAATGGGAGAAAATAATAGCAAATGAAGCAACTAACAAACAACTAATCTCAAAAATATACAAGCAACTTATGCAACTCAATTCCAGAAAAATAAATGACCCAATCAAAAAATGGGCCAAAGAACTAAACAGACATTTCTCCAAAGAAGACATATGGATGGCTAACAAACACATGAAAAGATGCTCAACATTACTCATTATCAGAGAAATGCCAATCAAGACCACAATGAGGTACCGTTTCACACCAGTCAGAATGGCTGCAATCCAAAAGTCTGCAAGCAATAAATGCTGGAGAGGGTGTGGAGAAAAGGGAACCCTCTTACACTGTTGGTGGGAATGCAAACTAGTACAGCCACTATGGAGACCAGTGTGGAGATTCCTTAAAAAACTGGAAATAGAACTGCCTTATGACCCAGCAATCCCACTGCTGGGCATACACACCGAGGAAACCAGATGAAAGAGATATGTGTACCCCAATGTTCATCTCAGCACTGTTTATAATAGCTAGGACATGGAAACAACCTAGATGTCCATCAGCAGATGAATGGATAAGAAAGCTGTGATATGGTGCATAAACACAATGGAGTATTACTCAGCCATTAAAAAGAATACATTTGAATCAGTTGTAATGAGGTGGATGAAACTGGAGTCAATTATACAGAGTGAAGTAAGCCAGAAAGAAAAACACCAATACAGTATACTAACACATATATATGGAATTTAGAAAGATGGTAATGATAACCCTATATGCGAGATAGCAAAAGAGACACAGATGTAAAGAACAGACTTTTGGACTCTGTGGTAGAGGGAGAGGGTGGGATGATTTGGGAGAATGGCATTAAAACATGTATTCTATCATGTAAGAAATGAATCGCTAGCCTAGGTTCGATACAGGATACAGGATGCTTGGGGCTGGTGCACTGGGATGACCCAGAGAGATGATATGGGGAGGGTGATGGGAGGATGGTTCAGGGTTGGGAACTCATGTACACCTGTGGTGGATTCATGTCAACGTATGGCAAAACCAATACAGTATTGTAAAGTGAAAAAAAATTAAAAAAATAAAAAATTAAAAAAATAAAAAATAAACAATATAAATACATAAAAATGAAAAAAACCTGCCTAATCTCCACAACTATACTAGGTTATTGGCATATTTATTTAATAATTATACTATATTGTGAAATATTATTATCATTGTGACCACATCTGAAGTTAGAAAAGTTAAAATTTTTCCAGTTATGCAGCTAATGTTGAATTCATAGTAATAATAATAAACCACATCATTGTGTTAAGTAGTAGCTACCAGTGTATTGGTACACTTCTTTAATTAAAAGGAATAAATTCATCCTCCCCTCATCTTTTTTTTTTTTTAAACACAGGAGCACTCCTGAAATATTAACAAACTCCTGAAGTTCACTTTGGTAACAATATGGTCTTAGTTATTTTGAATGAGACAGAAAGATACCTTAGAAATAATAATAAAAAGAAAATCCTGAAAAGCTTTGTTTTGTGATATTACTATTTTAGAACATTTTGAAAACTTCTGCATATTTATCAAAGCCATACTTAGTCTACTTGGAGAGTTCAACCAGCCATTGATAATTGAATAATAAGCCAGATTTTTGCTAATAATACATCTTTGCTGTTCTTAAGTATTCAGCTGCCACAAAAAGCAATCTGCTTCGAGGAGAAAAAATGCCACAGATCTGAAATATAAAGATATCCACAGTAGAATTAGCTGGGTGGTGATGTTCACCTGCAAAATTACATATTAGATCTCTGTACCCTGTCAAATATTTAAGTAACAAATCAAGCAAGAGAGCCTTTGTCAGGCTCTTATTTGGAACCAGATGTACCCTAGACTTTTTGTCACCATCTGTATATTTAATCTTAGATATGAAAGCATCATATTAATTATAACTGCCCCATTAATTACATCACATTGTTTAGGGCATGAGGTGGTGAGTATATCTTTCAGTGCAGGTGGTACTTTTTTTTAGTACTATAATATTCATGGCAAGCTGGACAATTTATTTATAATTCACCCTGAGTGAAATTCATTTCATCAAGAAAGTATGTAGATACTTCAATCATTAGAGAAATCAGTTCCCTTCATTGTAGTAATTTTTCTTGTTATAATAAACATTTTTTCTCATGGAAGAAAAACGACTTTGCTGTAATTGGTTTCTACTATACTTTATTCTTTTATGCATACACCTGTCTTCTTATCTGCGTGTCTCTCAGATTTAAGGCTGAAGCATTGACTCTGGTTCATGGTGGTATTTGTGATGCACTATGGATTGAATTGAAATCCTTTGAACTCATTTAGGCTGTGACATTTTATGGCAGATTAATTAAAATGATTCGTGGTTACTTTAGCCTCAGCAGGAAAAGTGAACAGGTTTCTGATATGAAAGTCTCTCTTTGGCTTCTCTTGCTTCCTGCCTGATTACTTTAGCATTCTCTGCATTTCCATGTTTCCTTTACAAGTTATTTGCCATCAATATTTGGGTTGTATACATAGGTAATTTAGTAGTTGTGGGCAGAATCAAGACCCTTGCAATACTAGGTGCTTATAACCCATTATTTATCCTGGAACCTAGGAACATGAACTTGCTGGGAATGGAGCACCGCAAACGCCGGATCAGACTGCTGTCAGGATTTGTTCCAGCGATGCTTCAGCTCACTCTGCTGGAAAAGGAAAACATGGAGAATGCCTCATGCTATGACTCCTCATTGCAAAAGCACTGACTCCTAGAAACAATTTCCCCCGAGACAGTTCAAATTCACAAAAGATAATGCGAAGTTCTTTAACTCTCTTATCTCTGGCTGGTGATTCCTTCATATAACATCTAAAAAATTATTATAGTTGAAGCTTAAATGTTCATGAATAATTAGACAGGAGGTAATTGTCACTTCCTATACTGCCGCTGCTGCTCCAGTACTCTCGCCTGGAAAATCCCGCAGACAGAGGAGCCTGGTGAGCTGCAGTCCATGGGGTCTCTAAGAGTGGGACACAACTGAGTGACTTCACTTTCACTTTTCACTTTCATGCATTGGGGAAGGAAATGGCAACCCACTCCAGTGTTCTTGCCTGGAGAATCCCAGGGACAGGGGAGCCTGATGGGCTGCCGTCTATGGGGTCGCACAGACTCGGACACGGCTGAAGCGACTTAGCAGCAGCAGCAGCATAGGAAATGACAGTTACCTCCTGTCTAATTATTCATGAGCATTTAAGCTTCAACTATAATCTTTTTTTTTTTTAAACCCAGTAACCAGTAAGTATGTAAGATATGTTTTATAGAACACTGTATTAACAGAAAGGTAAGTCTTGGTTACTTCTTTAGCTGATTTTTCAGATGGCTTCACTTCAAATTTTTGCCCTCTTATTTTTCCCCTTTCTAGATTCTTGTTTTCATTTTATTTTTTTGCTCCTCATTACCCTGATGGAAAACTGAAATTAGATTATATTCATACTTATTAATCGGAGATGGCAATGGCACCCCACTCCAGTACTCTTGCTCGGAAAATCCCATGGACGGAGGAGCCTGGAAGGCTGCAGTCCCTGGGGTGGCTGAGGGTCGGACACAACTGAGCGACTTCACTTTCATTTTTCACTTTCACGCACTGGAGAAGGAAACGGCAACCCACTCCAGTGTTCTTCTTGCCTGGAGAATCCCAGGGAAGGGGGAGCCTGGTGGGCTGCCGTGTATGGGGTCGCACAGAGTCGGACACGACTGAAGTGACTTAGCAGCAGCAGCAGCAGCAGCATACTTATTAATAGTTCTAATAAAATGTGTTCTAAGAGCAAAAGGAAAAGATAGAACCACAAAATTCTTGAGCTGAATGGAAACTTAGAAAACTCATAGTTCAGTTCTCTCATTTGGATAAGAGATTTTAGAATTAAATGTTAGATAAATACCCTAAAATATTGTGAAAGAGATCCACTTGGCAAATCTTTCAAGGAGTAAAATGAGATTTGATGTTAGATGGAGTTTTCATTTTAAATATATCTACTAAATACTAGTTTGAATAGTGAATTTTAAATCTATCTACTAAATCACTAGATTTGAATAGTGAATTTGAAGAGTTCAAATAGTGAATTTGAAAAGTACTATGGATGATAATATTACATATCTCATTTGTTTCAAACCTGTTTTTGGTAGGTACTACAATAATCACTGTGCCAAATTCACAGATAAATAGCCATAGCTCATGATACTTACAGCACTCACCCAGTTTTGAAAAATGTTTTGGTGGGTCCTCGACTTCAAGTCTTTGGTTGCAATCCAGAGCTTTTTTCTTTGCACCATGCTGCATTTAGAGTAATTCAAAAATGAAAAGACTTATTAATACATATGTTGGAATTATATTTGTTTTATTTTAATTTTATATTATGTTTATGGTAATTTTTTTTTAAAGTAGACTACCAAAAACAGATATTTATGTTCAGACTTAAAGTAGCCAGTTGGCTTTATTTCCATGCATTCTTTTTTTTTTTTAAATTCTTATTGGAGTGTAATTGATTTACAATGTTGTATTAGTTTCAGGATTACAGCAAAGTGAATCAGTTTTACATATACATTGATCCCTTCTGATAAAAGATACTCTTATCCTATCACACTCTAAGACTTCTGGTTTGGGTCAGTCAGTTTAGTATTGTGAACTCCCCAGTTCAATGATTTCTCTCCGGAGACAAAGTAGAGGCTCTATAAACTGTGGAGAAGCTGATTTTAAATTGTTAAAGCTGATGGCCTAGGAGAATTTCAAGTCTCTTTCAGCCCAGGCTCTGTTAGTGACCTCAGGAGGAGAGAGTCCTTTTCTGTAATTGTCTTACAACTGTTTAACCAAAGTGGCCTTTGGTTCTTTCCAGACTGTGGGTCCCCAAAGGCAAGACCTTTCATGAGGTTCATTGGTGGTTCCCTGGGGACCTTGTTGGTTCATTTCTTGGTCTGATAACCTCAGTGATATACAGCCTCCTTCTCCCTTTTTTCCATGAATGACATGGTCCCTGAAAAACCTTGCTTATAGGCTCTTTTCACTCCAGCTGTGCCTGGAAAGTTGAGATAGGTCCCAATGACCTAACATGGCATTCTTTTGACCATGTCACATGTATGATCCCTGAGTGCTAATTTCTGGGAATGTAAGCTATTTCCATATAACGTGTCTCTCAGTTCACTCTCTTTCTTCTGAACATTACTCAGCCAAATGGAGTATATTTGCCACTGGTCACTTTCAAACAGAAGCAGGGCTAAGTCTCCAGTTTGGGGATTGCTGCATGGGCATCATTGTGGGAGAAATAAGTTCAATGTTTCGCAAATGCCAACCTCAGCATTTGGAAAAAGGGGAAGAAATAGCTATCTTATGACTTAACTCTTCTCAGGAAGACAGCCCTCCCTTCCTGGCAGGAAGAGTTAATTTTGGAGACTTATTACACTGAGATTTTAAGCCCATGAATCAAGCTTCCTTTGAACATGACTATATGGAGTTTAGCATCTTTTATTTTTAACTGTGAGCCATTTCAACAGATATCTTTGGACCGGTTAGTAGCCCCTTGGGGAGCAGAAAGGCATTTCAGCTTGTGCTTTATTCATATCATACTGTGTGTTTAGATAAAGGGATAGATAGATATGCATTATAAACACATAAATTATATATTATATTTCCAGTTTTGTAATCATGCCTAAATGAAGTGATTATGTTTAAGACTGTAAATAACAGTTGGTAGCAGGTACTTAAAGTCCAGGTCCAGAGACCAAGAAGAGCTGATCTCTCTTGTAGGTATGTCTTCAAAGCACATAGCAATAAAACTGACACCATGGTAGAACTAGAGATTACCATACTAAGTGAGATAAGTCAGACAGAGGAAAAAAAATATATGATATCATTTCTATGTGGAATCTAAAGAAAAAGATGCCATGAACTTATTTATGAAACAGCAACAGACCCGCAGATGTAGAAAGCACATTTATGGTTACCAAAGAGGAAGAAGGAGGGAGGGATAAATGAGGAGCCTGGGATTAGCAGATACAAACTACCATATACAAAATAGATGAACAACAAAGACCTATTGTGTAGCATGGGGAACTATATTCAACATCTTGCAATAACCTATAATGAAATATGATTGAAAAAAGAATATATACATATGACTATATATGTTTGAATCATTTGGCTGTATACATGAAACTAACACTATAAATGTAATTTAAAAAAATAAGCAATTAAAACCTCATATATTAAGTTTTTGTTCACTAAAAATGAAGGTTCTAGGGCCCCATCACCATTGGATAAGAAAAAGAAGGAACATATTGGAATCTTCATTTTAAGCAAATTTCACACCTGGTATTCATGCACATAAACATTGAGGATCACTGATGTAAGCTATTGGGAGTTGCTGTTGAATCTGAATATATCAGGATAAAAGCACTTTTTATATGCTGAGTTGGTGTGGAAGATGCATTTGAAGAGGGAGAGAGGCTTGAAGACCCCAGGTCAGGGACCTTGTAATGATTCAGCTGAGATGGTAGATTTACTGGTGGCAGCACGAAAGGAAATGAAAAGACGAGTACAAGCAACATGAGTTACTGTGGGTTCACAGCAGATGGAGAAGGTGTCAGAGTCTTTAAGCTTAGATGGTGGGAGCACCGATTCCCCTTTTCCACAGGGAACATGACTGCAGAGTAGGATGGTGGCAGCTGCTGCCTGTGAATCCATGCTGATCTGTGGGTGGTTTCCTACCCTACACATGTGAGTCATGCTCCGTTTTGGAGGACACGTACCAGGAACAAAACTCAGCTCTGCTCTGCAGGAGGCCTCTCCCTGCCCTACTCAGATTTTGAAACAGTTGGAGAGGTGGCTAGAGCTGGAAGACCCTAATGCTGCCATGTTTAGGGTGGTGTTGGGCTTAAGCCTCACCTAAATTTTTCCTACTGGGTAATATTTCAAAGCAATTTTCAACTGCTCATAACATAATTAAACATTTTTTTTTGTTATTTTTGTAATCTTTTTACAAAATTCTGTCATATGGGTCCTTCTGTCTGCTCTTCAAAGCAGAGTTCTGTGCTAGACGGAGCAGTCATCCTTCTCTTGATATCCACGAGGAGAATTCCTGCACTTGCTTTATGCCTTTATGGGACATTTACTTTAGTCCCACCTCTGCTCTGCCTGACCTTCCAAGCCCAGTTCAAATGTTTCTTTGAAAGCTCACCCAGTTTCCTCTGTTAGTCTCATTATTTTATTTGAGTTACTCTAAAACTTTGTACACACTGCATTATTGCTCATTATTTCATGGCCCTGTAGCTATTTATGACTCCTCTCTCCCTCTCTGTTCAGACTCTGGGCCAGGAGAGCATCTCTGGGCCAAGGCTGTGTTTGTTCTTAACTGAGAACAGGGGTGTCAGACTTGAGGAAGTCTCTGTAAATTTGTCTCGTCAAGTTCTGGACAAAGAGTCAGTATGCTCAGTGGGCACCATCAGGTTCCTGCTATATCCTATTTAATCCTGAAATCAGGGTTGGGGAAGGAAGCCTAGACAGTAAATAAGTCAGTGAAGCTGCACGTGGAGAAGGTAGAAAGAGACACAACCCAGGATTTCTTGATTCTTCATCCTGGGGGCGTCCCAATTAGCTCAGTCTGTTTTATTTCAGAACAGACATAGCTGTTTCTTGGATGTCACTTAGGATCCTTTTAGATTACCCATTGTATTTTAAAATCTGTCTGATTGTGTTCCATGAAATCTGCTATTCACCAAGAATGTTATGCACAATTTTGATACCCTTTTCCCTTTCATCAGTGTGGGAAATGCAGTGAATGAGCTTTATTAACTCCAGCATCCCACAACGGCCCCCATTGTCATTATCTATGACATTTTATGGGTTTTTTTTCAGGCCTTTTCAGAAGGCATTCAGAACTGAATCAGTTTTATCTACAGTTGAATTTAAAATTCACAGGGACCATTTAAAATGCATTGTGATAGTGCAAATAGGTAACATTTACCTGATTCCCTTCATCCTCTAATTTTGTCACTCTGCTGAAAAGAGCTATTGACTGTGTCAGGCATGATTTGCTCTTTATAAAACCCTGCTTATTGCTCATGATTCCATCATCCTCCAGATTTTGATAAATTTTCTCTCTTTGGGCCTGTTTTATTATTTTACTGTTGATATTAGACTTACCAAGCCATCATTTTTAGGTTCACTTCTCTTGCTTTTCATCAAATGTGTACTTGCTCCTATATACTCTCAGATTACCTTTGTATTATAGCTGATAACACAGTGACTGAAATTTTACTAGTTGAGGCTCACACACTATACTAAGCATGACTATTACAGAAAGGCCTCTTTTAAAATGCAAGCGTCATGGAACGTGTCACTTACCTTGAATCCTTTAGTAACAATTAGTTTTCACCCCATTTTATATTGAAGTAACATCTTGAGGACAGGAAAAGTCTGCACAAAGGGGAGACGGAGGAGGGAGGTTGGCAGGAGGGAACCAAGGGCAAACAAAAGGGGGTCTCGCCAGCTTCTTGCCGTCTGGAATAAATGACTTCTGTTTGTCAAGGAACAGATCTTCATTAGGGACAGTCCTTCCCTGTCACCCTGCATAAACAGGCTGAAACTAATGCTGCTGCTGCTGCTAAGTCACTTCAGTCGTGTCCGACTCTGTGTGACCCCATAGACGGCAGCCCACCAGGCTCCCCCGTCCCTGGGATTCTCCAGGCAAGAACCCTGGAGTGTGTTGCCATTTCCTTCTCCAATGCATGAAAGTGAAAAGTGAAAGGGAAGTCGCTCAGCTGTGTCCGACCCTTTGCATGGAGTGCAGCCCACCAGGCTTCTCCATCCATGGGATTTTCCAGGCAAGAGCACTGGAGTGGGGTGCCACTGCCTTCTTCGGAAACTAATGCTAGGGCAAGAATTAAATTCAAAATTATAATCTACATTACATTTAGAAAAGAAAAAAGTACTTAATTCACAGATCGATTTTAGGGTAAGTGATACTGGAGAAATACATGTCATTTTAGAATATCTATTTCCCAGAAAGAATATGGTCTTCCTATAATAACAGTAACAGCAAATGTTGACTGAATACTTACTGTAGGCATGTTCTTGTTTTTCTTGGTAAGCTTATGGGGTAGATGCTACAATGTCCACCTTGCACTTATGAAAACACTGAAGCACCCAGAGGTTATTGGTCCTTTGAAACAAAGCTGGGATCCAGACTCAGGCAGTCCCAGAGAAGAAGCCATGCTGTTCAATGCCACCCTCTGTGCTCACACCAAGGGTGACAAGGTCCACGTTCTCCTCCCGATTTTTATTTTCTGATACAAACTTGGAGGAATTCAGGCTTCCATCTTGTACATCCATTTGCATGTGCTATTTTGTTTGGTCTGTTTGTTGTTATTTATTAAACACAGACTTTCAAACTATAACGTGTAAAATGAAGAGGGAAAAATAGACTCATTGCATAACAGAGGTGATATTCGTGAAAGCCTATGGAATAAATCATAGAAAAAGCTGAGGAATTCCAGAAAAACATCTACTTCTGCTTTGTTGACTATGCTAAGGCCTTTGACAGTGTGGATCACAACAAACTGTAGAAAATGCTTAAAGATATAGGAATACCAGACCACCTAGCCTGTCTCCTGAGAAACCTGTACGTTGGTCAAGAAGCAACAGCAAGAACCGAACTTGGAACAATGGACTGGTTCCAAATTGGGAAATGAGTGCGTCAAGGTGGTATATTATCACCCTGCTTATTTAACTTATATGCAGAGTTGTTGTTCAGTCACTCAGCTGTGTCTGACTCTTTGTGACCCTATGGACTGCAGCATGCCAGGCTTCCGTGTCCTTCACCATCTCCCAGAGTTTGCTCAAGCTCATGTACAGTGAGATGGTACATAATGAAGAGTAAATTATGCAAAATGCTGGGCTGGATGACTCACAAGCTGGAATGAAGAATTGCCAGGAGAAATATCAGCAACTCAGATATGCGTATGATACCATTCCAATGGCAGAAAGTGAAGAGGAATTAAAGAGCCTATTGATGAGGATGAAAGAAGAGAGTGAAAAACCTGGCTTAAAACTCAACATTCAAAAAATCAAGATCATGGCATCCTGTCCCATTACTTCATGGCAAATAGATGGGGAAAAATGGAAGCAGTGACAGATTTTATTTTGAGGGCTTCAAAATCACTGCAGATGGTGATTGCAGCAGCCACTAAATTGAAAGATGCTTCTTGAAAGAAAAGGTATGACAAACTTAGACAGTATATTAAAAAGCAGAGATATCACTTTGCTGACAAAAGTCTGTTCAGTCAAAATTATACTTTATCCAGTAGTCATGTACAGATGTGAGAGCTGTACCATAAAGAAGGCTGAGCACCAAAGGATTGATGCTTTTCACCTGTGGTGCTGGAGAAGACGCGTAAGAGTCTCTTGGATAGTAAACAGATCAAACCAGTCAATCCTAAAAGAAATCAACCCTGAACATTCGTTGGAAGGACTGATGCTGAAGCTGAAGCTCCAATATTTTGGCCACCTATTGCAAAGACCTGACTCATTGGAAAAGACTCTGATGCAGGGAAAGATTGAAGGCAGGAGGGGAAGGGGGTGACAGAGGATGAGACGGTTGGATGATATCACTGACTCAATAGACAGGAGCTTATACAAACTCCGGGAGGTAGTGAAGGACAGGGAAGCCTGATATGCTGCAGTTCATGGAGTCACAAAGAGTTGGACATGACTTAGTGACTGAACAACAATGGAAAAAATTGAAAATCCTTTCACCTGAGCAGGCACTTGAGGTGAAAAATGGAGAATTCTGGTAAGCATTACTAATTTGGATGGAACGTTAATCACGTTGTCTTAATAAAAACAATAAATTCTTATTTAATGCTGGAAATATTTGGATATCATCATGCTGGATACAGAATGCGATCTCAAGAAATAAAAAAGCAACATAACACTCTATTCAGTCTTAGTTAAGCACAGTGGTATTTGTATTTTTAGTCAGTCCTTCATTTACATATTCACTCATTCATTCATTTGATAAATGCTCATGAGAATTTGTTGATATCATTTAGCCACAAGGCATATACTTTTCATACAATAAGAAATAGAATAGGATACCGTTTCATTTATCTCTGGAAAGAGCTACGGTACATGTGGAACTGATACAGGACTATAAAACCATGTTATGGTCGGTGAAGAGTTTGGGCCTTTAAAGAATTTCTTATATTTTGTTATAAGAAATATAAGAATATCTTATATTTTGTTATCAATTTGAATGTTTACTTTTCTTGAACATGCTGCTGCTGCTGCTGCTAAGTAGCTTCAGTCTTGTCTGACTCTGTGCGACGCCATAGACGGCAGCCCACCAGGCTCCCCCGTCCCTGGGATTCTCCAGGTAAGAACACTGGAGTGTGTTGCCATTTCCTTCCCCCATGCATGAAAGTGAAAAGTGAAAGTGAAGTCGCTCTGTCATGTTTGACGCAGCAATGCCGTGGACTGCAGCAGCAGCCTACCAGGCTCCTCCGTCTATTGGATTTTCCAGGCAAGAGTACTGGAGTGGGTTGCCATTGCCTTCTCCCTTTCTTGAACATACATCAATTTAAATATTTACTTTTCTTGAATTTCTTATATTTTGTTATCAATTTAAATGTTTACTTTTCTTGAACATACATGTCATATTATGAGGAGTTTTTCATCCTTATCAAGAACATAATATGTAACAGTAATTTATTGCTGATACATAATAATATTGGTATGTTGGAAATAGTAATTAAATACCTACTATGCAAACAAATACCTAGTAAAATAGCATGTTTTTCTTAGGAACTTATGTTCCATGTGATTATTCAGGACTATAAATGAAGAAGCTATTATAAGATGTAATAGATTCATTATCCATTTTGCAATCTTTTTTATTATCTTTTAGATATTATTTGTCACTTTCAAGCTTGCCTAGAATATTAGAAAAAAATTAGAATATATAATTAGATAAATTATATAATTAGATATATATCAATCTGTTCCATTAAAATTTTGCTTAGAACCTAAATTAGGAAACTAATACATAGTTTTATAATGTATGGGATTTTAGAGGATTAGTGTTAATTATTTTTAATTTTCTTCTCCATAGAAGTAGAAAAAATTCATTGACATAAGTTCACTGGTCAAGATAGTAAATAATTTTTTGTATTTTTTTTTTACCATTTCCCTTTATTTTGTATGCATCAATAAGTTTATTAAAACATTTTAGTTATAAGTACAAAGGCTCCCATATAACACTCTTTACCACCTCCATCTTTTATTCCCTTGGTGAAAATGTAACGTCCTCATAGCTGCTTTAGAGATATAAAAATCTCTGATTTGTTTGAAAAAGCTTCAGTATGCATAGGCAATGTTTAAAGAGGCTTTGGTAAAATAAAATAGAAAGCTTTTAAAGCAGATGTAGAGATTCTGTCAACTTAGAAGCAAGGCCAAGGTGGCAGCGTATATTGGAAAATGATCCAACTTGGGTCATCAGTTGCTTCTTGAGGTTAGTCTAACAGCTGGAGTAGTCTTGTTATTAACTAAGTGTCCTTATTAACCAGGGGCAATTTAACCCTGTCTTCAGGGTCCTCCAAAATGCTTTGTAAAATAACTACAATGGCTCAAATTAAGGAAAAAGCAAAGAACTATAATTGATCTGATACATATACTTTGCCAAGCCAACAAAAACTGATTTCTAGTTGTTGGAAGGCCTTTTTAATTATCAAAGAGAATTAAAATTATGTTGTCTTATTTTTCTTTCTATATTTAAAATATTGCTTTTGCTTTGGAGTATTTTAGTTTTCTCTGAAAATTTGCATATATAAGTTTTCAACTAACAATAAGAGACTAATACTTGTTTCCTTATTTTATATTTGCAGAATGTTGATTTATGTCTTGTGTTAGATGCTGTGGAAGATATGAAAAGTTAATAGGTGAAATCTCTGCCTTCGAAGAGAGTATGTTCTCTTTGGTGGAGTAAAGAAATGCATAAATGAACAATTAAATAGTAATGGAAGGAACTCTAAAAAAGTACTGAACTCTTTATGCTAGGCTATGCAGATAACTACACATCACATTGACTTATGCAGGCACAATAATGTTTTTTAAAACATTATAAAAGAATAAAAGAAAATGGAAATGGTGCAGAAAACATTCAGGTTTTTGAAAAAAATTCCAGATTCTATGTTTACTCCTGCAACTTACAAGTTCCCTGAAATAATTTCTCCTTTGCACAGTCCTTTTAGCCATTGGGAGAATTAAAGTCAGACATCAAGCTGGACCTGCCTTTTTTTTTTGTTTTTTAAGTGAGACAATACACATATGTGGAGGATTATGTTGACTTGGGGGCTTTTTCTAATTGTCTTTCTTTGCCAACAGCAGCAGCAGAGGAAAGAAAGTGGAGAGGAGTGGTCTAAATGTGAGTATCAAAAGGTTTAAGGAAGTGAGGAAGGGTGACCGGATGACAGAATGTCCTTTAGTTCAGTGGTACTCAAAATGCTGGCTTATGAAATATTTATACTGAAATTAGTACAGGAATTGAGAGCTAAGTGTTTAGAATTTTGTGGCAGTTTGATAGAGTAATTCTATGCTAATTTGGTAATAACCGGGGACTGATGGTCTGTGGTTAAGACTTTACCTATCAATGTAGGGGTTACAAGTTGGGGAGCTACAATGCAGGGGTGGCCTGTTTGGGGAGATAAAACCCACATGCCTTGCAGTCTAAAAACCAACACATAAAATAGAAGCAATATTGTAACAAATGCAATAAAGACTTAAGAATGGTCCACATTAAAAAATATTAGTAATAATATTTTGAGGCTGTATTTTTACATCTTTAACTTTTTTCTCTTTGCTTTTCTAATAATTTATTTTACTGAATTTTAAAGCAGTATCAACCTGCAATTGATTCTTCAGCTCCAGCAGTTTGGAAAACCCTGTTTTTACCAGGGTAGACATTTTAAATTCTGCCAATTGAAAGTTGATCAATTAGCTCAGTGATTTTTTTGAAATTAACATCACAGTTCCTCCTCTTTTTCAGCAGGGATGTACACATTTACTATTGCCAATGTGATGTTGGCAGCAGGGGCTTTGAGGGTTTCACGGCACCAGCCTGTCTATGACTGCTTGAATGAGGGACTTGCAGGAGACAGGGACATACAGAGATTTTTTTGCGACTGTCATAGATGCGATGAAAAACTTGTAAACAAAAGGGTAAATGTTTAATAATGCAGAACATCACAGCAGCAAGGGAATAGAAGTTATCCAGCAAACAACACTAAGACAAATGCCAGACTGTCTAGAATATTCACAGGACCAGGGTATACATTGCTTCAGCCTAGTTGATGCTGCTCAGGTAAACTTCAATAGTCAGCATTTTCTCCCCTGATGACTTACACAACTCTGGCCTAGAATCTGGTAAATAACTTGGGGAAGTGAAGACCAAAGAAAAAATGTCTGGCATTAAAAGTAAATCAGGCGGGAAGAACAAGAAAGTTATCTACAAACAAAATCTGTTTCCTGCTCCCATTTCCTCCTAATTTCTGGCTGACTTTATTTATTTATTGTGTGTGTGTGTGTGTGTGTGTGAACTTCCCAAGCAAAACTGATCTTAGACAACACCTGGATGATAGATGTCAGAAGTCTAGGACAAGCTATTTTTGGATTTGGTGACCGGAAATCAGAAAAGTCAACAATAGGTAACAAAACTCAGTCTGTGTATTGCAAGTACTGTCAATGAATGCATTTTACTCCTGTCTTTTTAAAAGAAAAATATTGTTGACAAAGTCATCTATTTGTCTATCACTTCTACACTTATATTTTAAAAAGGATTTTCAATAACTTTAAGATATATTTTTACCGATATACTTTTTTAATTTGGAGATTTTTCATAGGTGTCCTTTTCAATAAGAAAAGTCCAAAGCAGAATGATTTAATTATAGGAGCCTCAGGGAATTCTCTTAGCATTTTTTATTTTTTAAACCTTTTTGAGACAACTGTAGATTCACATGTAGTTGTGCAAAATAGAGTTATTCCATGGATCTTTCACTCAGTTTCCCCCAAAGCATAACATAACTGTTGAATAACAATAATACAATATCACAGTCAGGAAACTGACATTGACATAATTTACAGAACTAATTCAGATTTCACCAGCTTTACATGCACTCATGTGTGTACCTATGTGTGTAGTTAGTTCTCTGCAATTTTTGTCACATTTTTAGGTTTAGGCAACCACCACCACTGTCAAGATACAGAATATTCACATCACAAGGCTCTCCTGAGCTACCTTTTTATAGCCAAAATCGCTATACTTCCCCGTCCTCCCCGAACTCTTGGAAAACTCTAGGCTTTTCTCCATCTTTATTTGTTGTCATTTCAAGTACGTTGTATAAGTGGAATCATACAGTATATAAGACTATGTGGTTGACTTTTTAAGTTAGCATTATTCCTTTGAGATCAACCAGGTTATTTTTCCTATGTTCATTCTTTTTTATTGCTGAGTAGTAGTATTCCCTGGTATTGTGGGCCACGTTTTTAAATCATTCACCCATTGAAGGACATTTGGATTGTTTACTTAGAAATGGTCTTTTTTTTTTTGTTTTCTTTTGTAATTGAGATAATCCCCTCCATGATGTCATTCTCAAAGAATTTATTAGAGCAAAGAGATTTGTAAATATTCATCCATTAGAGTTATTTCCTGGGCTTCAGGGCTGAGTGGAAGGTGGGTAGGGAAAGGGAGGGGAGGAGAGTGTGTCAGGGGGATGAGAAAGTATAGAATTCTGAGTTGAATTTCAGTCGCCTCAGCTCAGTGATCCTTCATAGGTTCTGTTCTGTACTGGGCCATGTTTCCCATACCCAGAAGGAAGATCAAATTGCCTTGGAGATGTGGGCTTCTCCAAGGAGAATCTCCCTCAGGACCGAAAGTTTGCTGCTTAGGGGGAATCTCAGGCCAGAAGTACCAGGAGTGTTGCCGTCCCTAGGTAGGATAGCAATCACCGTGATCCTCTGTGAGGCAGAAATCGCGACGTTGGGATGGGAAATGGCGGTGGGAGCACTACTGAGAAACTGAGGTTTGTTTTTTCTGTGGAGAACCTGAATACCCGTGTTTGGGCAATGCCAAAGCACGGGGCCGAGGCCTACATGCTTACGTGTAGATGCTTACGTGGATGGGATACAGTGGGTGAGGGGCGGGAGCAGGCAGTGACGCCCTCCCAGCGGTCAGGTGGCTGCGACGGCAGGAGCAGGTAGTGCTACGCCTTGCGGGGAATACGGAGTCCCCTCATTCAGGGCAGAAGTTTGAGCCGTGACTCCCACTGCGGTGAAAGGAGGAGGCCGTGTGAGCGGTGTGCTCTGGCGAGTGAGTCAGCAGGGGGAAGGGGCCGGCAGCTTCACTCCCCTTGTTCTCTCTCTTGATTCTTCAGGGAGTTACAAGGGCCCCGTCAGGTCTCAGGTTGACAGTTGCAACAAGCATTTCTCAATACGATTCATAACAAAACCTGAGAGTTGAAGGATCTTGTGTGAAACATACACACAGAGGTGACGGGCCAGGGATGAAGAGACCTTATCTCTTGTTCTGATAGTCATCGTTCAGTTTCCTCCTGTGCGAGACACCAGGACAGTTTTGAAAGGCTTCTTAACCATTAAAATTGTATAATTCTGTCAGAACCACCAATGTAACCATTTCCGTGTTCCCTTGAACTATCATGCTTCATTACCCTATTGTTATTTAACTCCCATTTCAAAAGTGCTGGGTTTCCCTGATAGCTCAGTTGGTAAAGAATCCACCTGCATTGCAGGAGACCTGGGTCGATCCCTGGGTTATGAAGATCCCCTGGAGAAGGGCAAGGCTACCCACTCCAGTATTCTGGCCTGGAGAATTCCACGGACTCTACAGTCCATGGGGTCGCAAAGAGTCGGACGTGACTGAGAGACTTTCACTTCACTTCAAAATTACTATATTAATATGTATCTGTCAAAGATATACATGTATATGTGTGTATTTATGTATATTTACACATATTATATGCAATATAATTTTAGCATTATTAGGAAATAGTAAGAAGTATTGGGGAGTATGACATTATCAGGGCTTCCCTGGCAGCTCAAAGGTAAAGAATCTGCCTGCAGTGTAGGAGCCATAGGACATTCGGGTAATCCCAGGTTTGGGAAGATCCCCTGGAGAGTGCATGGAAACCCATATATTCTTGCCTGGAGAATCCCATGGACAGAGGACTCTGGTGGGTTATAGTCCATGGAGTCCCACAGAGTCAGGCCACAGCTGAAGTGATCTCGCATGAATGCAAGCAAAGCACATTTGAAAACTGATAATGATATGCATGAATGCTTAATTCTGTGTGAGTGAACGTTGTAGACAGACAAGTCTATTTGCTGAACTGAAGGGCCTGTGCGCTAAGGGGAGGTAGGGGTTGGGGGCAATGAGATTTTGGCAGACAAGGTGCTTCAGAGGCCACTTTGCCCCCAAATCTTTGCTCTCCAATGAATTGAAGACTCCTTAGAATGGAAATTCTTCCTTGGGGAAGAGTTACACACCTTAACACTTACTGCAATGCTCATCTCCATACCTAGAGGAGCTCTATTAGGGAGCAGACGGAGAGAGAAGGAGGTAGGGAGACAGAAGGCTGGAGGTGCCCACAGAAGGCTTTTAATCTGTCTGCCTTCAGCTACCCCAGTGCTGTATCCAGCTTTCAAGGATTCCCATTTGAGGCGACCACCCCAGAAAAACCTAGAATGAGTTACCTCTATTATCATTCTCTCCTAACATTAGATACAAATTGCCACAGATAAAAATTACTTTACAGCAAAATTACTCTTAAGGAAGAAATTCATTGTCTAACTAAAATAAACAATTTCATCTGAATCTGAATAAAAGCAGTAATCTTCAACAAAAAGCTTCTTTCAACACTAAACTCATTTCACTCGTTTTAAAGTATCTAACCCCAGCAATATGTCTTTTGTGCTCATTAAAAGAAAAGCTTTGATGTGCTTTTGTTTCCAGATATGTTACATCTTAGTTTTGCTAATTTCTGTTTAAAAAAGAAAGAAAAAAACTATCTCTCACAAATTGTCATTTTTTTTTTTCCTTCAGATGCTAACAGGCAATTTGTTTTGTTTTGTATTTTTGTTAATGCTTTGTGGATACTCTGATAAGCCTCAATGCATCAGCTGTAACGGTAAATTTTGACTTTAGTATTCGCTTCTTATTATTTCCCTACTGATCATTCCAGCACTTAGAAGAGCATAGCAATTCACACGTATTAAGAAGAAAACAGAATACACCAGAATATTTCTCTTTATGTAATATCCAATTGTTATAATAAGACTAGCTTACATTGATATAATGTTTGTAGTAAACTATTTACTCTTTCTGATAACACACTGTTGAAGAAGGAAAAGAGCTATTGTTTATTATTCCAATTTCAGATGAAGGAATAGAGGCTCAGGGAGGACACTGACCAAGGCATAAAAGTATTAAAATAGGGGTTCCAGAGGATATTGAAGTTTCAATTTCTGGTTGAGTTATCTTTCCTTTTTATTGTAATATTTATGTATTTATTTTTTAATCACCTAAATAAACTGAAGTGACATTTAGGACCTATCAACCTTCTCTGTGCTGTTTATACTTGAGACAGCTTGTTAAAATTAAAGGGGCTTTCCTGGTGGCTCAGTTGGTAAAGAATCCACCTGTGATGTGGGAGACCAGGGTTCGATCCCTGGGTTGGGACGATCCCCTGGAGGAGGGCATGGCAACCCACTCCAGTATTCTTGCCTGGAGAATCCCCAGGTAGAGGAGCCTGGAGGGCTGCAGTCCATGGGGTAGTAAAGAGTTGGACACGACTGTTAAAATTAAAGGACCCGATTACAGAGGAATACTCAGAGTGGTGGTCCAAGAATCCTATCCACAGCTCTCAAACCCCTTGACCATTCATTCAATTCAAAACAACGGAGATTCTTTGAAGAAGGGACGAATTGAGAGCATAGCGTTGACATATAAACACTACCAGTGTGAAACAGACAGCTAGTGGGAAGTTGCTGTATCACACAGGGAGCTCAGTCTGGTGCTCTGTGATGACCTAGAGGGATGTGACAGGGATGCGAGGGAGGGAAGCTCATGGGGGAAGGAACATAAGTACATCCGTGCCTACTTCATGGTGTTGTATGGCAGAAACCAACACAACACTGCAAATTAAACACTCCAGTTAGAAAAATAACACAGTCTCTCTGGAGAGAGGAGCTACACTGCGTGCGTACCTCCAGCCTCCTCAGAAGGGGAGGGGTGCTGCTGCCTTCTTCTCCAGGCAGAAGGGTGAGCTTCCAGTATCTCAGGGTGCTCTTGGAGGGTTCCTTCCATTCATGCTTCAAGTCCAAGAGCAAGGCAGAGGGAGTGGAGGGCCACTCTTGGTTACCGCAGCCTCCATGGATGAACGATGAGGATGCATTTCCTGCGGGCCACAAAAAAGAAATTCTGCCTAATTTGGCAGTTCCCCAGGGGTCCAACAATTACAACTCTGCACTTCCACTTCAGTGGTCCAGGTTCAATCCCGGGTAGGGGAACTAAGATCCTGCAAGCCTTGTGCACAGCATGGCCAAAAAAGAAGGAAAAAAAAAATGTCTAATTAGGACTCAGGGTTGAATAGGTGGAGCACAAAAGAGGTTCAGGGCAGTGAAACTACTCTGTGTGATACTATAATGATGAACATTTATCGTTATATATTTGCTCAGACCCTTAGAATGTGTACCACCAAAAGTGAGCCGTGGGCTCTGGGTGATGGTGACATGTCAATGCAAGACCATCAGTTGTAACAAATGCACCATCTGGTGAGGGATGCTGACCCTAGGGGACGTTATGCAAATGTGGGATCAGGGAGTAAGTGGGAAATCTCTGTGTCTTCCGCTCAATTGCGTTATGTGTCTAAAACTTCTCTAAGAAATCAAATCTATTAAAAAGAAATTCTGCCTAAGAGGACCGCTTCAGAGGGTGAGAAGCCAACACCCTTTCTCCCCAAGCCTCAAGTTCCAGCCCCACCTGGGGTGGGAGTAAGGGGTGTCTTATTGTTGAATGAGGAATGGAGTGGAATCAGTTCACTAGAACTGAATAGTTTTAATTACTAAGTAGTGACTATAAATTTGTAACTCAAAGGACTTGGACTTCATTTTAATTTTTTTTAAAAAATGACTAGGTTTTTGACTTAGTGCATTTCTTTCCTTCCCCCCCCCCCGACCTTTGCTGCTTTTCTCATCATTTTGCATTTTGCTTTTGTGTTTTCCTATGATGAAATCATCATAAGTATTTCCATGCTGTTATACAATCTTCATAATCATCATTTTAATGACAATACTGAGTTCCCTGTATGAGTGCTGCAATTTGCTTTCTCATTCCTGGGCTGCTGTATCTACAGGCTATTTAGAAAAAATTTAAATAGCTTTTCCCATATTTTAGAATTGTTTACTTGTTTTAGAACATAAGCTTACTATCATTAATATTTGTATAATAATTTATAAATAGTGCCTATAATTATAAGTTGCTCTCCTAATCATAATTTCAAACTTCCGCTGTTACCAAATTCAAATAAGAAAAAATTTCAGTCTATCTAAGCCAGTTTTGGGGGTCATCTTTTCAAAAAAGTTTGCTAATTTAGCAAGTAAACATTTTCGTTATAGCTTTGGCTTACATTTCTTTGATAACTGGGGGGCTTGGTGTTTGTCTAATTCTGTGTATTAAAAGCATTATCTGTTTTGCTTTATTTATTAAAACTTTTTTTCCCAAATGTGAAATGATGAGAAAAATATTAAGACTCTATAACAGACACATGGTAAAGTGATACAAACAGGTAAGACAGAGGGTAGAATGACAGCTATTAAGTAAACATGTAAGAAAGTACTGATCTCAGTAGTTATTAAATAAAAGGAAATTAAAACAGTAGTCAGGTTTATAAAAATATCACCTCTCTGTTTATTACCTCTTTGTAAATTTGAACCCAATCTTTTCTTTACCTTCTAGATCTTATTAACTTTTTCACATGAAAGAGTTTTTATTTTATTGAGTTAAATATAAGATTATTTCCTCTTTTTGTGTTTAACTAGAAAGTCAGTCTCTTCTCAAAAATGGATAAGCATTCATATCAGTTTTCACTGATCTTCTTTACTAAGTCAATTTTTTGATTCATCAGAAGTGAATTATGTTGCATGGTAAAAACTGAAGAAATGCATGAATCCCACTCCCCCAAGGCCCATTTATTGAATGATTGTTTCATTATTCCTTGGCTTGTGATGCTTCTTTTATCATATATGCAAATATAATTTCTTTTCAGTCACCTTATCTGTTGCAATAATCTGTATGTTCATCAATATATAAAAGTAGACCAATGTTTTAATTACCATAATTGTACAATTTGTTTTAAATATATAGTTTACTATATTTTTTTTAAGATTTCAAAGATGTTATCAGATATTCTAACAGATGTTGTTTAAATTATTTCCTCAGTATTGAAAATGGATCCTGTTATAATTTTACTCCAGTCACATTAAATCTATAGATTAATTTTAGAATATTTAAAATCTTGACAGTATTGAGTAGTATAAAAATTGATATAGTTTTTTTGTCTTAGATACAAATATGTTTTCTTTTTTTAAAAGTTTTGTCTCTAGACCACTCATTTTTCTCATTTGGATAATTCTTACTTAATTTTTGCTATCTCTGATGGGAATTCTTGAATTTGATATATAGAATTGGAATTGATGTTTTTCATGTCTAATTCTTACTCTTCCACTTTGCTGAATTCATCTATGAATTCTGTTTTTCAATTGGTTAGTTTTCTAGAGCTTCTGCATGCTAATTTCTACAAATCATCATAAAATTTTTTTCTGCTTTTTTATTATGATTTTGGGTTTTTTGTTTATAAATTGTGAAATTGATAAGAATTTCTGGATTATCACTATTTTTTAATTAATGGAAATCTTTCCTTTGCTACTGATTTGAAAGGAAAAGACATTAGTTCTTTCCTCAGTGAGCATGATGGTAAGTGTTGCTTTGAAATAAACTCTCTAAATCCAACCTTTTTGTCTTTTTTAAAGGGCTATAATTAGAAATGAGCATATTTTACCATATGCTTTGTTGCCATCCCATTAAAGAGATAATACAAGTTTTTGTTATTTATCTTTTTTTATGTGACATAGGATGGCTCAGATGGTAAAGAATCTGCCTGCAATGTGGGAGACTTGGGTTTGATCCCTGGGTTGGGAAGATCCCCTGGAGGAGGGCATGGCAACCCACTGCAGTATTCTTGCCTGGAGAATCCCAACAGACAGAGGAGCCTGGCAGGCTACAGTCCATGGGGTCACAAAGAGTAACACGACCGAGCAACTAAGCACAGCACAGGATGTTAATCAATTTTATAAACAATCTGCTTTTCATTAGTCAAATGAATGTCCTTTGGCATAAGAAATTGTTGACTTCTATTCCTGTTGTACAAAAACACCTGGACAACATCATTAACAATGTAGACTAGATTTAATATGGAAGAAATTGCCTAGCAGAGAGCAGTGTCACACAGACAGGTCACCCAGAATCTCACTGTCCCACAGTTTAGGGAAGGGAGGTAGTGAAGGACAGGGAGGCCTGGTGTGCTGCAGTTCATGGGGTAGCAGAGTCAGACACAACTGAGCAATTGAACAGAAATGTGCTTCCCACATGGCACGGTAGCAAAGAGTCTACCTGCCAATGCAGGAGATGCAGGAGATGTGGGGTTGATTGCTGAGCTAGGAAGATCCCCTGCAACAGGAAAAGGCTACCCGCTCCAGTTTTCTTGCCTGGAAAATTCCCTGGACAGAGAGAGGAACCTGGTGGACTAGTCCATGGGGTCACAAAGAGTTGGACATGACTCAGCACACACACACACGCACGCACACACACACACACACGCACGCACACACACACACACAGTGGGCTCTTGGTATAGGGTCTGAAGAGGGAGCCCTAGTCTTGCCCTATGTATTCATGTATTCAGCCAGGGATCATCTATGTGAGTATGCAAGAATGGACGCTCCCAGGCCTAGAAGGGGTCTTTCTAGAAAAGAGGACCCCTGGAAAGTTGAGGCTGCCTTTCCTTTCTTTGAGGGAATTCAGGTCTCCTGTGTCAGCTCTCTGCTGACCTATAAAAAGGAGAGGAAACAAGCTAGGACCATGAAGTGTTTCCTGTTTCCTGTTACTTCATTTACAATTTTAGTATCTGTGTTCATCAAGAAGACTGGGCTGTAGTATTAGTCTTTTGATGTTTAAATTTTTTCTGTATAGCAATGTATTTTATACTGTGTTTCCTGTGAAGTAATAGCCACTTAGAGCTATTCCAAGACCAGGCGGATAATCTTGTTTGAACCACATGATTCATCTGAATTTACCTTTATCGTAATTGATTCTAATCGTTTTTATGGTTTTGACTTCTGTTAATTTTATGCCTCTTTTAGCTAAGTTGTGTGTTTCTTCCTTTGTGTGTGTTCTATTGCATAGGGCTTCCCTGGTGGCGTAGAAGATATTCTGTATGCTCTTATCTTTTATAATAATTTGGAAAATGGAGAACTTGATTTTAATTATATTAGTGGTAATGTTAGCAATTTTTATAGATTTACTGAAGTTGTGTTTGTGATGTTATTATGAAAACTAAATATGACAATTAACTCCATTTTATGGAAAAGTAAGAAGAATATATGCTCTTTCACTCTTTTCCCTCTTTATATACTTTTTGTTAGTTTAATCTGGGGTTATAGGCCCTGTTGTTTAAGGTAAATAAATGCTTTTATTAAAGTATATTTTGTCATTTGTGTCCTATGTTAGTTACCATAGTTATGCAAATTATCTTAGACATCAATCTTTCTCCTTTAGTGTTTAGTGATTTCTGAAGTGTTTTCTCTTGCTATTTTTAGGGCTTATTGCTAGTTCTTTACCATTCTACTATGACTTCCCAATGATAGAGTTTTAAATTTGATTCATTTTCATTTTCCAGTGGACTAATTAACATCTTAAGCAATCTTTTTCATAGACATATCTGAGTTTGTCATTTTGCTCTCAATCATGACTAGCCAATTGACTGGTTACCATATTTTTTGTGCCATCACCTCCCTATAACTTTACTACTGAAACCCAAAGGCATTTCTCTACGGTTTTGTGCAGCAAAACAAAAATAGAAACTTTATTGATTATACATTAATTCTTAGAAAATTACCTTAAGTTTAGAAGATTTCAAGATGACTTTTATTTTCTTGGAATTCAAAGAATAAAGTTAACAGGAAACACATTGCCTATTAAATCTGCCATGAACACAGTGACACTTCTTTATTTCTGTTGGTGTCAGGTCCTTTTCTACTATGGAGAGATTATTAAATTTTTTTATTACAACTGACTTTTATCCACTTTTCTCCTTTAAAGATGACCATAGTTTGTAATTTGAGCCTCTGTCATCTTACTTCCATTTCTGTTGTCTTTTATTTTCCTGTGTCTTTATTCTGAATTGTATGATTCTATCTCAAGCTTATCTTCTCTTCTTCAAAATTTATGTTTCTGCTAAGTCAAATCTGCTATTTAGTACTTCCAGTAGAGATTTTATTTCAGCTCTTAAATTTAGATTAACTCTCTTATTTTTGTCTATCTGATAGAAAAAAGTGAAAGTGAAGCCAGGCAGTCCTGTCCCACTGTTTGCAACCCCGTGGACTATAGCCTACCAGGCTCCTCTGTCCATGAGATTTTCCAGGCAAGAATACTGGAGTGGTTGCCATTTCTTTCTCCAGGGAATCTTCCCAACCCAGGGGTTGAATCCAGGTCTCCCACATCGTAGGCAGACGCTTTACTGTCTGAGCCACCAGGGAAGTCCATTTAATAGAACCATGCCTTTATATTTCATTGAGAACATAAGCCAGAAATTAATTTTTTTTCTTATTTCCTGGAGTAAATCTATTCCTGGGGAAGGATTTATTTTTAAAATTTCATTTTAATATAAAACACACAGAGAAAATTGCATAAATATGCACAGCATAAAAAGTTGTGAGAAGTTAACACCATATAATTTGAATCTAGGTCAAAAAATTCAATATGGTCAGACTCCCAAAAACTGTTTGCAGAACCAACTACATAATTTGTAGGGTTCAGTGAAAAGTCAAAATGTGGTGCTTGTTTCAAAATTAGTAAAAATTTCAAGACAACAACAGAGCATTAAACCAAGCCCAGAGCCCTTCTGAGCATGTAGGCCTGCCCAGCTGTACAAGTTCACATGCTTAACTTTTGCAGAAGCTGTGAGGAGTAAATGAAGTCATGTTTGTGTGGCCACTGTATTGAACTGCATCAAGATGCAATTTTATTTTCTTGTCTTGCTCATTCAGCCACAGTTATCTTCTCCTTCCCTGGAAGAAGACTCTAGCAGGCCCAAGATAATAGTCAGAGTCTTGGATAATGCACAACTGCAGAGATTTTAAGTTACAAATATTGTCTCATTTAAGTAATTGAAATGGGTAGTCCTGTACAATAATTGGAATTCATAACTTTTGTAGCTTAGTTTTCCCTTGGCTTAGGCCTGCTTAGGGCTAGAGGCCTGTAACAGGAAGGTGAGGTCCTCTGTCTGAGCCCACTTGCTGTGATTTCAGTGTCTTCAGTTCAGTGGGGAAGAAAGAGATTCAGAGGATAGGATGGCCTTGCTTGGTTTAGTGACTTAGGCTGTTGGCCATGGCAGGCTGTCCGTGCTGCCTTTCTTTTCCTGTGGTGTGTTTAATGGGTACTCAGCTAAGAAGCTGACTGCTGTGTCCTCTCCTGCAGTCACATGGAGGGTGCATCTCACTCCTGTGATGCCTAATGATTCAGTTTTAGCTCACCTGATCTCTTACTTTTGCTCTTGCTGCACCTTTCAGCTATAGTCTCCATGGATCCTCAGGCAGCACTATTCAAGTGGGAGGGGACATGGGTAAACCGATGGCTGATTCATGCTGATGTTTGGTGAAAACCAACGCAATACCTTAAGGCAATTATCCTTTAATTGAAAATAAATAAATAAAAAAAAAAAGACTCAAGGTAAGCTGAACACATGCCAGACTTCTCTCCTACATGGCCCACATCTGATTCTGAGACAAAGCTCATTTTCTCCTGTTCTGATGAACTCAGGGAGATAGTCCACTTTCAGCACTCTGCCACCTGCTGAGTTAGCCGGCCCTTCTCCAACCCTCTACGTTGCCCAGGTGAGAGTCGGTCACCAGTTCAGTCTGTTGTGTGCATGAGTTGGGCCCTGGACCTCGAAGACTCCCACCTGTTGGAATACACTCCCCACCACCTTGACTAGTCCTGTTGAGGACCA
This sequence comes from Capra hircus, assembly GCF_001704415.2. Taxonomy (NCBI): domain Eukaryota; kingdom Metazoa; phylum Chordata; class Mammalia; order Artiodactyla; family Bovidae; genus Capra; species Capra hircus. The sequence goes on along the minus strand of NC_030819.1, from coordinate 83,210,198 downwards.
TCATCTCTTCCTACTAGACATGGAGGAGAGTTGCCTCCATGCATAATAAAATTCTCACGGTATTACAAAAGTTTGCTTCCAGAATGCAAATCTGTAAACTGCAAAATTGTGTTGTTATGAGTCTAATAAAAATCTATGCTTTTTAGTCAAGATAAAGATAGTGAACTTAAAAAAAAAAAAAGATAGTGAACTTACCTTATAAAACTGACCCTACATTTTCACAATGGATCAAGAGTCGTTCATGTACTACTCACCTTCACATCACCTTCTAGGCATTTTGAGAATGGAGAGGTAGGTTGGGGGTGGAGCCTCCTAGTAGTAGCATCAACTCAGTTCAGTTCAGTTACTCAGTCGTGTCCGACTCTGCGACCCCATGAATAGAAGCACACCAGGCCTCCCTGTCCATCACCAACTCCCGGAGTTTACCGAAACTCATGTCCATCGAGTCAGTGATGCCATCCAGCCATCTCATCCTCTGTCATCCCCTTCTCCTCCTGCCCCCAATCCCTCCCAGCATCAGAGTCTTTTCCAATGAGTCAACTCTTCGCATGAGGTGGCCAAGTATTGGAGTTTCAGATTCAGCGTCACTCCTTCCAATGAATACCCAGGACTGATCTCCTTTAGGATGGACTGGTTGGATCTCCTTGCAGTCCAAGGGACTCTCAAGACTCTTCTCCAACACCACAGTTCAAAAGCATCAATTCTTCACTGCTCAGCTTTCTTCACAGTCCAACTGTCACATCCATACCTGACCACTGGAAAAACCATAGCATTGACTAGATGGACCTTTGTTGGCAAAGTAACGTCTCTGCTTTTTAATATGCTATCTATGTGATCATAGCTTTCCTTCCAAGGAGTAAACGTATTTTAATTCCATGGGTGCAATCAGCATCTGCAGTGATTTTGGAGCCCCCCCCCCAAAAAATAAAGTCTGACACTGTTTTCACTGTTTCCCCATCTATCTGCTACCAAGTGATGGTACCAGATGCCATGATCTTCGTTTTCTGAATGTTGAGCTTTAAGCCAACTTTTTCACTCTCCTCTTTTACTTTCATCAAGAGGCTTTTTAGCTGCTCTTCACTTTCTGCCATAAAGGTGGTGTCATCTGCATATCTGAGGTTATTGTTATTTCTCCTGGCAGTCTTGATTCCAGCTTGTGCTTCTTCCAGCCCAGCGTTTCTCATGATGTACACTGCATATAAGTTAAATAAGTGGGGTGACAATATACAGCCTTGATGTACTCCTTTTCCTATTTGGAACCAGTCTGTTGTTCCATGTCTGGATCTAACTGTTGCTTCCTGACCTGCATACAGGTTTTTCAAGAGGCAGATCAGGTGGTCTGGTATTTCTATCTCTTTCAGAATTTTCCACAGTGTATTGTGATCCACACAGTCAAAGTTTTTGGCATAGTCAATAAAGCAGAAATAGATGTCTTTATGGAACTCTCTTGCTTTTTCCATGAACCAGCAGATATTGGCAATTTGATCTCTGGTTCCTCTGCCTTTTCTAAAACCAGCTTGAACATCTGGAAGTTCACGGTTCACGTATTGCTGAAGCCTGGCTTGGAGAATTTTGAGCATTACTTTACTAACATGTGAGATGAGTGCAATTGTTCGGTAGTTTGAGCATTCTTTGGCATTGCTTTTCTTTGGAATTGGAATGAAAACTGACCTTTTCCAGTCCTGTGGCCACTGCTGAATTTTCCAAATTTGTTGGCATATTGAGTGCAGCACTTTCACAGCATCATCTTTCAGGATTTGAAATAGCTCCACTGGAATTCCATCACCTCCACTAGCTTTGTTCGTAGTGATGCTTCCTCAAGCCCACTTGACTTCACATTCCAGGATGCCTGGCTCTGCATGAGTGATCACACCATCTAGATTATCTTGGTCTTGAAGATCACTTTTGTACAGTTCTTCTGTGTATTATTGCCACCTCTTTTTAATATCTTCTGCTTCTGTTAGGTCCATATCATTTCTGTCCCTTATCAAGCCCATCTTTGCATGAAATGTTCCCTTGGTATCTCTAGTTTTCTTGAAGAGATCTCTAGTCTTTCCCATTCTGTGGTTTTCCTCTGTTTCTTTGCATTAATTGCTGAAGAAGGCTTTCTTATCTCTCCTTTGGAACTCTGCATTCAGATGCTTATATCTTTCCTTTTCTCCTTTGCTTTTCTCTTCTCTTCTTTTCTCAGCTATCTGTAAGGCCTCCTCAGACAGCCATTTTGCTTTTTTGCATTTCTTTTCCATGGGATGGTCTTGATCCCTATCTCCTGTGCAATGTCATGAACCTCCGTCCATAGTTACTCAGGCACTCTATCTATCAGATATAGTCTCTTAAATCTATTTCCCACTTCCACTCTATAATCATAAGGGATTTGATATAGGTCATACCTGAATGGTCTAGTGGTTTTCCCCACTTTCTTCAATTTAAGTTTGAATTTGACAGTAAGGAGTTCATGGTCTGAGCCACAGTCAGCTCTTGGTCTTGTTTTTGTTGACTGTATAGAGCTTCTCTATCTTTGGTTGCAAAGAATATAATCAATCAGATTTTGGTGTTGACCATCTGGTGATGTCCATGTGTAGAGTCTTCTCTTGTGTTTTTGGAAGAGGGTGTTTGCTATGACCAGTGCGTTCTCTGCAAAACTGTATTAGCCTTTGCCCTGCTTCATTCTGCATTCCAAGGCCAAATTTGCCTGTTACTCCAGGTGTTTCCTGACTTCCTACTTTTGGATTCCAGTGCCCTATAATGAAAAGGACATCTTTTTTGGGTGTTAGTTCTAAAAGGTCTTGTAGGTCTTCATAGAACCATTCAACTTCAGCTTCTTCAGCGTTACTGGTTTGGGCATAGATTTGGATTATGTGATACTGAATAGCTTGCCTTGGAAATGAACAGAGATCATTCTGTCGTTTTTGAGATTGCATCCAAGTACTGCAATGCAGACTCTTTTGTTTACCATGATGGCTACTCCATTTCTTCTAAGGGATTCTTGCCCACAGTAGCAGATATAATGGTAATCTGAATTAAATTCACCCATTCTTGTCCATCTTAGTTTGCTGATTTCTAGAATGTTGACATTCACTCTTGTCATCTCCTGTTTGACCACTTCCAATTTGCCTTGATTCATGGACCTAACATTCTAGGTTCCTATGCAATATTGCTCTTTACAGCATCAGATCTTGCTTCCATCATCAGTCACATCCACAACTGGGTATTGTTTTTGCTTTGGCTCCATCCCTTCATTATTTCTGGAGTTATTTCTCCACTGATCTCCAGTAGCATACTGTGTACCTACCAAGCTGGGAAGTTCATCTTTCAGTGTTCTGTCTTTTTTCCTTTTCACACCGTTCATGGGATTCTCAAGGCAAGAATACTGAAGTGGTTTGCCATTCCCTTCTCCAGTGGACCACATCCTGTCAGACCTCTTTTCCATGACCCATCCGTCTTGGGTGGCCCCACACAGCATAGCTTAGTTTCACTGAGTTAGACAAGGCTGTGCTCCATATGATCAGATTGGCTAGTTTTCTGTGATTATGGTTTCAATGTGTCTGCCCTCTGATGCTCTCTCGCAACACCTACTGTCTTACTTGGGTTTCTCTTACCTTGGATGTGGTGTATCTCTTCACGGCTGCTCCAGCAAAGTGTATCCACTACTCCTTACCTTGAACGAGTTACCTCTCCTGACCTTGAACGTGGAGTAGCTCCTTTGGGCCCTCCTGCGCCCTCTCAGCCTCTGCTCCTTGGAGGTGGGGTAGCTCCTCTTGGCTGCTCCTGTGCCTGATATGCCGCCACACAGTTTCTTGCAACCCAGCGTAGAATTGACATTATCTTGGGTGTCTTATATTTTACAGTATTCCTATCAGTCTCCTCATATCCTTATCTGACTGCTTTCTCTAAGATTAAGTTCTCTAGGAGAAGGCAGTGGCACCCCACTCCAGTACTCTTGCCTGGAAAATCCCATGGGCAGCGGAGCCTGGTAGGCTGCAGTCCATGGGGTTGCTAAGAGTCGGACACAGCTGAGCGACCTCACTTTCACTTTTCACTTTCATGCATTGGAGAAGGAAATGGCAACCCACTCCAGTGTTCTTGTCTTGAGAATCCCAGGGATGGGGGAGCCTGGTTGGCTTCCATCTATGGGATCACACAGATTTGGACACGACTGAAGCGACTTAGCCGCAGGAGTCATGGGATAGGACTTTCTGCAGCCCTTTATATATCTGGCATACTTTGGATTGAGAGTTTTTTTACTTTCACTTTGCTATCTGGAAACTTCTAATATCCTGAAACATAGGTAACATTTTAAGAATACTCTATTAATCATGTTTACCTCCATAGGTCTCATGCAACTTTCCCCCCCTACTTACTCATCCTTGAATATAGAGTCAAACACACAGATTCATTGGGAGAGTTGCTGTAGAATATTTCCCAGTGGATCTGGGTGGAAAAGATGTTCCTTTAAGAGCTCAAACAGAAGGGAAGTTATGAAACAATCCTGGTGTCTAGTAGATATTTTTAAAGTGCCACTTCCTCTTTTTAGGAAATATAGAGACTCATGGTTATCCTAGGAGGAAAAGATGGGAGAGCTTATACTTGTGCAGCTTGATGAATTCCAAAATTTGTGCATAAAGAGGCAAAAAGAAGCTTCAAGTAAGAGACTTTATATGGAGCCTGAGAGTAAAATGTAAATCTGGTCTAAAGCAACTAAGTTTCTATCCTAAGAGGTGGAACTCTAAATACAAGTTAGCTTGAAAAGCTAGTGGAAGTAGAGAAGTTACATTTAGAGAGAAGATTCCAAAAGGGGTCTTATCTCATGAATAAGACATAAGGAAAATTGTATCAAACTCTAGAAAAAATGTAGCATTTTCTTGATTTTTTTTTGATCATTGACCTGCATAGAAGGCTCTCTTCAAATAGCTTTATGAGTAATTTTAATAAAAGTTTGGTAAGAAAATTCTAAGATACCTTCTCAAGAATTCTCATGCACCAGAAGCTGTTACTTAAAAACGGTAAAACTGAACTTGCATCATTATACCTAATACCAACACTTACTCATCATTTATTGCATTTGTGTATATAAGAAGTGGTTCCTAAGCCTTTACCATATCAGGCACTTTGTAAGAACTGAGAATGCAAAAGTATGGGAAACCAGATGAAGCCCTGTTCTTGTAGCTTGCTTTCTGTAGGGGGAGGGGTGATTTGAGAATAAACAGCAAACACACACACACACACATACAATATTTCAGTTGATTACAGTGCTAAGAAGAAAAATAAATCAGGAAAAGGGGATAGAGTGGGGAACAATAAAGGGTAGAAAGAAAGGGCAGCATTATTTGAAATAGGTTGGTCAAAGAAGTGATGTTTACTGTGGTAAAAATTCTCTTATCTAAATAAAGTGAGGAAGTTAGCCATGAATACATCTGAGGGAAGAGTATCAGGCATGAGAGCAAATGCCAGTTCAAAATATTAAATTCATGACAACATTTATAGAAGTAGTAGTAACAGTGACAGCAGTACCTGTGCAATATATTAAATGCACAATATATTTTCATCTCTTGTTCTGAATAATTTCTGTATATCTTTATGCTGGTGTAAGTTTTTTTCTTTTTCTTTTGATGCCCATAAGGGATTTTGTGTGCTTGTGTGTGTACACAGAAGGGACTATTCAGAGATTTACTTTTCTTTTCAATTATATTTTTAAAACTTTAATTGCAGATTCACAAGCCGTTCTAAGGAATAATACAGAAGATTCTGGGTATGCTTCATCTGATTTCTTTCAGTCTTGTGTGTGTGTGCTCAGTTGCTCAGTCATATCTGACTCTTTCCTACTCCATGGATTGTAGCCCAGCAGGCTTCTCTTGCAAATCTGGAGTTCAGTAAGACCACAAGATACTGGCATTGGTAAATCCTTCAGCTTTACGCAAATTTAACATTTTATATACGCTCATTTGCATGTGTGTGTATATAGTTCTATGCAGTTGTATCACATGTTGATTTGTGTGACTACCACCATGTTAAGATACAGACAGTTCCATCTCTCTAAGGATTCTCCATGCTTCTTCAGTGTCATCTATCTACTTATGATGCCAGTCCCTAACTCTTGGCAAGCACTAATCTGTCGTCCATCTCTATAATTTTGTCATTTTGATAATGTTACATAAATGAAAGCTTGCTGCATGTAATCTTTTATGGTTGGCTTTTTTTTTTAACTTAACATAATTTACTTAAGATTCACCCAAGTTATTGCATTTATCAATACTTCATTCCTTTTTTCTGCTAAGTAATATTCCATGGTATGGGTGTATTACAACTTGCTTAATCAGTCATCAGTTGAAGGACATTTAGATTGTTTCCAGTTTTTGGCTAATTTAAATAAAAATACTATGAGCATTAGTTTGTGAGTATTCAAGTTTTACATGAAACTAAGTTTGATTTCTCTTGGATAAGTGCCCAAGGATGAAATTGCTACATCATATGGTAAAGGTATATGGTATATTTAGCTTTGTAAGAGACTGCCAAGATGTTCTCCAGAGTGGTTCTATCATTTCACATTTGCAACAGCAGTGTGTGAAGAATTCAGTTTCTCAGCATGAACTCCAGCATTTGGAACTGCATTTAAAAATTTTTTTAACTATTCAAATAAATGTTACTTTGGTCTTTTAACATTAATCTTCAGATTACCAAATTTAGAAGTTCAAAAGACATACTTCATCTTTCAGTATATATCTGCAACTTGTGTGGATTGTTATTCTATTGATATCTCTAGTAAAATTTTAGCAATCATCTTTGAGGGGTCTTTTAATAGTATTTGGTATCACTTACACATTTAGTTAATCACTTTTTAACATTTTAAAGTGAACTATACATTTAATATGATCAATTTCTTTTTAAGCAGTTATCTAATAAATAAAATCTTTGGAGAACTTCAAATCGAATCAAGCTGTACTCCTTAAATATATATAATTTCTATTTGTCAATAGAAAATGATGTATCTCACTAAAACTGAATAAAACAAATAATAAATTTTAAGTAAAATATCCTCCTCACTTTGAAAAAAGTCTCGTAAATCTAAAAAACTAATGTTATCTCAGATATTATAACACATACTTTCTCTGGATGTATAATTTTAAATTGAAGGATTATTAAGCTTATTTATGTTAAATTGAAATTACAGTTTCTGAGAAAGCTGCAAAGTAATTAAATGGAGAAAGGATAGTCTCTTTAACAAATGATGCTGGAAGAATTGGATGTCAGTATGCAAGTACTCAAGAAAACTGAACTCAAATTGGACTCTTATGATTTAAATGTGAAAGATAAAACTACAAAACTTTTAGAAGACATTATAGTGAAAATCTTTATAGCGTTAGTTGACTAGTTCTCAGATAAGTTATGAAAGGCATGATCTATAAAATAAACTAATAAGTTGAACCTCATCAAAATTAAAAACATTTTTTCTGTGAAAGACCCCATTTAGACAACGAAAAGACAAGCCACCAAATGGGAGAAAATACTTTCAAATTATGTATTTGGTAAATTATTCACTTTAAGAATGTATGAATGAAGTCACTCAGTCATGTCCGACTCTTTGTGACCCCATGGACTGTAGCCTACCAGGCTCCTCCGTCCATGGGATTCCCCAGGCAAGAGTACTGGAGTGGGTTGCCATTTCCTTCCCCAGGGTTAAGAATGTATAGGATACTCTATAAATTCAAAAGTAAAAAAAGCAAAAAAATTCAATCAGTAAGTGGGCAAAAGAACAGAACACTTCACCAAAGAAAACATATAAATGGCAAATATGCACATGAAAATGTGTTCAACAATACTAGCCATTTGTTCGTTGTTCAGTCTCTAAGTCATGCCTGACTCCTTGCAATCCCATGAACTGCAGCATGACAGCCTTGCCTGTCCTTCACTATCTTTTTCAGAGCTTGCTCAAACTCATGTCCATTGAGTCAGTGATGCCATCCAACTATCTCATCTTCTGTTGCCCCCTTCTCTTCCTGCCTTCTATCTTTCCCAGCATCAGGGTCTTTTCCAGTGAGTCAGTTTTTCGCATCTGGTAGCCAAAGTATTGGAGCTTCAGCTTCAGCATCAGCCTTTCCAACGAGTATTCAGGGTTGATTTCCTTTAGGAGTGACTGGTTGGATCTCCTTGCTGACCAAGGGACTCTCTGAGTCTTTTCCAACACCACAGTTTGAAAGCATCAATTCTTTGGTGCTCAGTCTTCTTTATGGTCCACCTCTCACATCTGAGCATGACTGCTGGACTTTTGTTGGCAAATTGATGTCATACCTGAATGGCCTAGCGGCTTTCCCTACTTTCTTTAATTTAAGTTTGAATTTTACAAACAGAAACTCATAATATGACCACAGTCGGCTCCAGGACATGCTTTTGTTAACTATATAGAACTTCTCCATCTTTGGCTGCAAAAAACATAATCAGTCTGATTTCATTATTGATCATCTGGTAATATCCACGTGTAGGTTCGTCACTTGGGTTGATGGAAAATCATGTTTGCTATGACCAGTGTGTTCTCTTTGTGAAACTCTGTTAGCCTTTTCTCTGTTTCATTTTATACTCCAAGGCCAAACTTGCCTGTTACTCCACGTGTCTCTTGATTTCCTGCTTTTGCACTCCAATCCCCTATCATGAAAAGGACATCTTTTTTTTGGTGTTAGTTCTAGACGGTCTTGTAGGTCTTCATGGAACCATTCGTCTTCATCTTCTTCAACATAAGTGAGATGGGGCATAGATTTAGAATACTGTGGTGCTGAATGGTTTGCTTTGAAAAGGGACCAAGAACATTCCATCATTTTTTAGATTGTACCCAAGTACTGTATTTTGGACTCTTTTGCTGACTATGAGGGCTACTCCTTTTCTTCTAAGGGATTCTTGCCCACAGTAGTAGATATAATGGTCATATGAATTAAATTCACCCATTCCCATTCATTTTAGTTCACTGATTCCTAAAATGTTAATTTTTTTCACTCTTGCCAACTCTTGGTTGACCACTTCCAATCTACCTTGATTCATGAATCTAACATTCCAGGTTCCTGTGCAATATTGTTTTTTACAGCATTGAACTTTACTTTCACCACCAGACACATCCACAACGGGGCTTCATTTCTACTTTGGTTCAGCCTCTTCATTCTTTCTTGAGCCTTTTTACCACTCTGCCACAGTAGCATGTTGGTAACCTATGGATCTGGGGCAGGAGTGGACTCATCTTTCAGCTTCATACCTTTTTGCTTTCTCATACTGTTCATGTGTTCATGGCATTCTTAAGACAAGAATGATGAAGTGGTTTTCCATTCCTTTCTTCAGTGGACCACGTTTTGCTAGAGTCTCCACCATTACCCATCTGTCTTGGGTGGCCCTGCACAGCATGGCTCATTGTTTCATTGAGTTACACAAGGCTATGATCCATGTGATTATTTTGGTTAGTTTCCTCTGATTTTTGTTTTCATTCTGGAGGCCATGAGATTCCTGTTCTTGCTTCTTCTGGACGTTTTTACTTGTATGCATTTGTTATACTTCCTGGCCTTGGAGAATTTTTTTCCAGAGACCTCCTGTGCCCCCAGCTCTCTCCACTTTGGTCACCAGAACTATATGTTCTGGAGTTCCTCCTCTGTGTGCTGCATACGTCCTTCTGTTGTGTTGGGGTAACTACTATGGGTGGTCTTGTAGGTGTGACTGATCCCCTGGTCAGGTTGGTGCCAGGACTTGCCTTCTGCAGAAGCTGCTGGCTGATTATGACCAGGGCTGAATAACAAGCCTGGTGGCTGCAGGACCCCATGAGCATAATGTTGGCCCACTAGTGGGCTGAGTTATCTTCTGGAGTTGGGTGTTGTGGGGCTGGGCATCCCTAATCTAATACTGGCTTGTTGGTGGATGGAACCAGTTGCTGACAAGGCGTGCTTGAAGGATTTGGGGTGTTTGTAATCTGTTGGTTCACTAGTGAGTAGTGGTAGGTCCCTGGAGTAGGTGGCTGAGGAGTCCAAGATATCTCAGAAGTGGTGACCACCTCCTGGTGGGTGGGGCTGAGACTTAGGGTTCTTGAGGCTGGTGTCTACTCTCTGGTGGGTGATCCTGATTCCAAGGCATCTGGCTGCAAAATCCTGGGAGGTACTGCAGCTAGTGCTAGTGCTATGGGTATCCTGGACCATCTGGTGGACAGAGCCAGGCCCTGAGGTGGAGATGGGTTGGGCAAGTTGACTTTGGGCAACAAGCCTACTGGTGGATGGGGTGTGTCACTGTCCAAGTAGTTGCTTAGCATTAGGCATTCCAGAACTAGTGCCAATAGACTGGTGGGTAGGGCCATCTTCTGGAGCTAATAAGCTAGAAGGAGGATTTCAAAATACACCAGTTTACTTGTGGTAGAAGGAGCTCTCCCAAATGGCTCCTGCCAGCATCTCCATCCTCAAAGTGAGCTTAAATTGTTTCCTGCTTCTATGGGAGACTCTCCAAGATGGGCAGGTGTGTCTGACTCTTGCTCCTTTCAAATGATTGCTTCTACCTTTGTCCCAGAGCATATAAGATTTCATGTGTGCCCTTTAGTACTGGAGGCTATATTTGCTAGAGCCCTCTGGCTCTTCCTGAACTTACCCCTAGTGGACATCACTTCAGGTATGACATCACTTTGCTGACAAAAGCCTGTCTAGTCAAAGCTTTGGTTTTTCCGGTAGTCATGCACAGATATGAGAGGTGGACCATAAAGAAGGCTGAACACTGAAGAATTAATGCTTTCAAATTGCGGTGCTGGAGAAGACCCTTGAGAGTCCCTTGGACAACAAGGAGGTCAAACTAGTCAGTCCTAAAGGAAATCAACTCTGAATAAATCATTGAGACCAATGATGCTTAAGCTGAAGCTCCAATACTTTGGCCATCTGATGTGAAGAGCTGACTCATTGAAAAAGACTCTGGTGCTGGGAAAGATTGAAGGAAGAAGAAGAGGGCAACAGAGGATGGGATGGTTGGATGCTATCACTGATTCCATGGACATGAACTTGGGCCAACTCTAGGAGATGGTGAGGGACAGGGAGGCCTGTTGTGCTGCAGCCAATGGGGTCGCAAAGAGTGGGACATCACTTGGCGACTGAAGAACAACAACAAAGACAGGTGATTTTTTTTTTTTTTTTTTTACTTTGTAAACTGCCTTTATTGCTTTTTGATATTCCCTGGGCATTTCTTCAATTCAACAACTGTACAACTTTGTCATTCTATTTGTAAAAATAGTAGATGTCATTATATGGTTACACCACAACTTATGTGACTAGTCCCATGCTAATGGAGATTATTTTCCAAGTTTGGACTATTTTAAGTCACCTTCTGATAAACATCCTTTGAGAAACCAGAGTGTGCTGGCTTCCTTTCACACTAGTTAGGTATCCACTCTGACCAGTTGCTTGATATTTTGCGTGTTATGACTGGTTAGACTCATGAATGTCAACCCTGACAGCTACCTTAGCGATTATCTGGAAAAGCATTTTCTACATATCAATGAATGATGTCCCTGTAAATGCCTACTAATGTGAGCATTTCAGTATTGTTTAGGAGAGTGGGATCTGTTATCTGCCTAAATTGGATTCAGAGTCTGGCTTTGTTTCTTACCATCTGTATATCATTTGCAAGTTACTTAATGTCTCCAAGCCTTGATTGACTCATCTCCAACCAAAGACTTGGTTAAATAAATTAGACATGCAAGTACAGTTTTCTACTTAACATGTTCAATAAATTTTAGCTCTTACTATTGCTGAATTATCTGAAAAGTTACTAGGCATTTCTTTGTAACAGCATCAGCAGGCATTCTGCTAAGAAATCCCAAAGTAGAAGGTTGTGACCCTCCAATATCACCTAGCATGACACAAAACCATGAAATCTTTCAATTCAAACTACCCAGCCCCTCTCACTAAGCACTTACTTAGCAGGTGCACAGCAAGAGGGTAGAGAGACCCAAATCAGAGTCTACAGAAAGCTACTTCACACTTCTCTGGGATGTACTGGACAAAAGATATAAACCTACTTTAGAATAGATTTCTTAAAACCAAACTTGATGCATAAAAGTTGATTTTTGTCTGGGTCACATCACAGATGTACTTGGTGGGATAATTTGGGACATTTGAATATCTGCTCAGTGTCATAACAAGGCCATTCAAAACGTGGTCCTTAAAGGGATGCTAATCCTTGAGCTGATATTTATGGTTCGATAAGGAGATACATACAGAATTGAGAAGGCAATTAGAAATTTCTATAGTAACTAGACATTTTTGTGATATACAGGTGCTTGCTCATTTTTTAGTAATTCTTTGTTATTTTATTTCATTAAACTATTATTTCTCAACTGATTGGAAATAGGGAATACTGACCCCTCTCTCCAAGTTACTTAAGAAAAACTGTATTAACAAATGTTGCATCAATGGCTTATTTCTTGAGTGTGATAAGGGTACTGTGGCTATGTAGGAGGATGTTCTTGTTTCCTGTTTCTTAAATGATACAAGGTGGACTATTTAGTATTCAGAGATGAATATTATAATATGTGCAGTTTAAAGTGGTTCAGCAAAAACTAAAATGTGTGTGTGTGTGTGTGTGTGTGTGTGTGAGTGTGTGTGTAGACAGAGCACTAATGGGAAAAATGTTAAAATGATTGATGAGTTTAGGTAAAGGGAACATGATATTCAGTGCCCTATATTTATGGAAGCTTGATATTTGCACCAAAAGATCCTTGGATTTTTATATCTTTCCAAATATATCCCACTTTAATATTTCATTATCTTATACATTCATTGCCTTGTTTCAGTGTTATAGATTTTAAAACAAATAGTGAGCTTAATAACTTCAATGGTTTATTAATTATTACAACATAAGGTATTTTAGGTAATCTCAGAAATATATTCAGCAACTAGAAGAATAAATATCAACTATGATCTGGATATAATACTGTTAAGATAAATAGGATAAATTGAAATAACTTTGACATTATTTCTATAGCTGCTTTGTTTCTAAGTTCCTGTTGAATCCAGAATGACTTTTTTTCAATTATAACCACTTTGTACAAATCAGAATCCTTCTCATTAATCTCTTTATAGACTTCATATAATTTGCTTCATAGTTGGTTTCTCCCAACCTTACAATAAGGTAAGTTAGAATATTTTTTTACTGCTAAGGGATAGAGAGGAGTGGCTTCTGCATGATGCTGAGGGTTAATTATGTAGGCAGAATTTAAAGATATAGCCTTTGCAATGTGAGTCAACAAGATCATAGCAATACTAATGAGAAATATCACATTTTAAAACCAAAGTTTGATCTTTCCAAAATAAAATACTGATATTAATAATACTGGTTTTATTTGCTTTTCTGGCCCGAATTACTTAACAAATTCAAATACAAATTTCTTATTTTGGGGGGTTAGGAAATCATATTATGTGCCATGCATAGTGGGTAACAAGTGGCATAAGACAAAGATGTTACTCTCCAGATGATCATGGCATGTTAAACAAGACAAATGAAGAAGTGCATAAACATGTTACATGTTATGAAAGACATATGAATGGGGCATGAAGTGGGGTGGGGAATTTCTGGGGGGAAAGGAAAGCTAGACAACTCCGACTGTCAATAGCCATATTCATTGAGATGATTTTTGAGAGTTATTAGTGGTTGCTGAAGAAGTACAAACACTTAATGACTATAATGATGCTCAGTTGATTTGAGTTCAGCTTATCTTTCTAATATTATAATTTTGGCAGCACACACAAAGGGGTGAAAAACCTAAAGCAACGTTTTAAAAAACAGCCATAACAGCAGTCCTTTCACAGCTGGAAGTATGGTGACATTTCATGGTTATGAGCGTACTTTGCTCTGCTCTTTCCATCACGGTGTTGCTCCCTATGGGCGGCTTCCTTTCCAGGTTGTGCTGCTGTGTTTCTCTGTGGCCCATGCAGTCCATCTTGATTCTTGGTGCCAGGCTGATATTTCTCTAGTCTTCTCACTTCTTATTCACAGTGAATAAATCCACACATCACATGCCCATCTCAGCAAGTGCTGTTTCTGGTGTATATCATATATATGCAAAACCTAGTCTTACCAAAAAAAAAAAGATATGTATTATTGACATTTCTTTTGATAAGAATGACTGGTGCAGATTCTGACACATAGTGGGCTTTTCAAAAGTTCTTCCTGAATAAATAAGAGACTGTCTTAGTAGGTGTAGCTGTCTGCTTAGTATAAACAAAAACTTTTGTCAGTAAGAAAGCCTGTTGCTAATTTAAAAACTAGCCACAAGGTTTCTTGATTGCAGGAATTAATTTCCTAATAGTATTTTTAGGATTATAATCTGATATTTTACACTGTGTACACTTAAAAATAATTGCAAATATTGATGTTTACTGAAGATTACTTAACGCAGGTGTTTTTATGAAGGTAACGTATGATGTTTCCTTGTTTTCTCTGTTTATTCTCATTTAGTACTCTGCTCTTTCCTTTTGTGGGACAGTTTCCCTAACACTTTGTGTGATTTAACTGTCTTTTGCTACACATATTTAAACATGATTGGGAACATGAAGGGTTAAGGGCAGTAATATAGAAAGCCTTTTTCGAAAAACATAATACTTCAGAAGCTGAAATTTTTGTATCTGGCTCTGTTTTCATTTTTATTTATTTACTTTCACAATTTTACTTTTGGCGCGATAAATAAAATGTATGCCAATATTTTCTCTGCTTTTTTCATGACTGAAGAAACTAACTACTGAAGGTGGTGGGAGGAGAATTTTAAGGAACTTTAACTATTAAAATGTGGGTGATTACACTCAGAGATTTGCTAATACCTGTGGAAAGAGAATAGTTAGCTAAGTACCCATAGTTGCAGCGAAATTTGTGTCTGCTAATTTTAAAAAAAAAAATTCTTTTTCTTGTTCAGTAGTTGTTGACTGCATCTGTACTTTCCTTAAAAATCACTTTACAACAGCTGTTCATCCTGATATCAGGTTATGTCAAAATGCTTGCTGACTCTAAAGGTCTTGAAATACACTTTATTGTATACCTAATGAGAACTGACATATTACTACTGAGAAATAGGGCACAGCATCAAAACAACTTCTAGATTTGTGTGCTTGGATAGATTTGCTGAACTAATGTGACCTCAACATGAACCAGGACTATAGTTTTCTTGAACATAGCATTACTGATTAGCTTTAGGTATATTTTTTGCTTGGAAGACATAAATTTTGATGTGGTCATGAAAATAAATTTATTAAAAGAATGAAAAACAGTAGCAGGGATAACTAATCATCTCTCAAGAAGATTTTCTAATATTATTTTTTAATGTGGTCTTTGTAGTGATCTGGTTATACCCAGTGGGATAAATTTAGGGTTGGTGAGAGCTATGAGCTTTGTGTGTATTTCCCAGGTATTTGAGGCAGCCAGCCTCATGACAGTCGTAAGCTTAAACTGTGGGAGTTGTGAATTGTTTTCAGTGATGCAGATTAAACAAAGCCACAGGCACTTAAACCATGATTAACCTGGTCTCACAGGTTAACTAAGTGATTTCCCAGAGAGTTCATGTGGTTGGACTAAATTTTTTTCTGAAAGGAGTTTCTTTAACATGGTTAAATAATGCTAATAAAAGAATTCTCAAACCCAACTTATGTTTTGTGAGCTAGTGGAGGTCCAAATAGAAATGTGAGAAAAATCCTCCTACACAATCACTGTTCACTTTCACTAAGGATTTTTGGATGGCTCTAGATTCAGTATGTTAAAACTGACAAAATGTATACAACAGCCAAGAAGTCCTGTTAACACGCCAGAGAAAAGATGAAAAATTGACATCATATTCCTTGGTGTTTTGAAAAAGAGTTAAAGAGATTTCTTTGAGAAACTTGTGGATGGAGCAATGCTTTTCCTTAAATATGTTATGCATGCAGAAAGAGCCATATTCATAGTTTACTAATAACCTTGGGCTTTAAAATTGAGAGAAAAAAGTTTAAATAATGAATTTTTTGACTAATTTAGCTTTGCTATTAAGTGATATGTTTCTGTTTCATGTCAATAAATAGTTTACATAAATCCTGTACTTAATTAAATGTGATTCCACACTTCTGCCTGGAAGAGTAAAATGTTTCATCTTTTCAATGAGAACAATAATGTAGGTTAGGGAATAGACAATTGATTTGTTGAAAATATAAAAACTATTCAATTCATTACAGATGCAGAGGAAGGAAACACAAGGTCCACTGAGCCATCTACAATAGGCATAGTCCTTTGTTTTAATAATTATTAAAGAACACTGGAAATGTAATGATGCTAAACCTTATATCTTTTATGAGAGCTTTGCAGAATTAGTCACACATAATTACTTACCTACCCTGTAATTGGAAGGAGACTGCACTTTGGCCCTGAGGAGAAAGTCATGTAAGCATATAGCCACTCTGAGTGAAGAGAGAGGAAATCCACATTCATGAGCACTTTTACTACAGATTCTGAAGATTTTTCTTCAACCAGAGATGGAGCCTTCACTTTGATTACTAAACTCTGATTTTTATCAAGAATATACCTTTTTTCATGGGACTGTTACAGGAAATAATCAGTGGTATGCATGCCAGGAGGGTAGGTATGCTCAGCCCATGTACATGGTTATTTCTTTTTTGCCTCATTTAAAACATTTCTTTACTGGTGTATATATAAGAGATTTAGCTTGTTCAAAACTTTTTTTCAATGATAGAATGGTGAAGAATGGTTAATTTCTGTTTGCCTTGTATGTGGTCACTGTTTTTTTCCTTACACTTTTTTAATAAGTATTCATCTTGAAATATTTAATATGACTACGTAGGAAGTAGCATAAATCTGCTCCAAATACTGTTGGGAATAATTGAAAAAGACTATTTTGAATAGAAAATTTTGGTTTAAAATTATTTCAAAAATTTCCCAGTACCCCCCTCTTTCTTTAACCCTTTACACCACAATCATCCTAGATTACTTGCGATTTTACGTCTCTGTGCCTTTGGTCATGCTTTGTTCCTTTCTGTGCAATGTCCTCTTCCATCTCAGGAAATATCCTATGTTATTCTGTTCCTCTATGTACTACTTTAAACTTTCTAAGGCCTTTATTTTCATTTTTCTTTTCTAAAAGATTATATTTAAAAATATATTATTGGAGTATAATTAGTTTATGATGTTGTGTTAATTTCAGTTGTACAGCAAAGTGAATCAATTATATGCATATATCTGTCTACTTTTTCTTTTTACTTTTTAAGATTCCTTTCCTATATAGGCCATTACAGAGCACTGAGTAGATTTCCTTGTGCTATATAGCAGGTTATTATTACTTATATATTTTATGTATAGTAGTATATATATATCAGACCCAATCTGCCAATTTTCCTTCCTCCCTTGTTGTTTAGTCGCTAAGTCATATTCTACTCTTTGTAGCCCCACAGACTGCAGTATATCAGGTTTTCCTGTCTTTTACCATCTCCAGCAGTTTGCTCAAACTCATGTCCACCTCATCCTCTGTCACCCTCTTCTCCACCTGCTTTCAATCTTTCCCAGCTTCAGGATCTTATCCAATGAGTCAGCTCTTAGCATCAGGTGGCCAAAGTATTGGAGCTTCAGCTTCAGCATCAGTTCTTCCAATGAATATTCAGAGTTGATTTCCTTTAGAATTGACTGTTCTGCTCTCCTTGCAGTTCAAGGGACTCTCAAGAGCCTTCTCCTGCACCACAATTTAAAAGCATCAATTCTTTGGCATTCAGCCTTCTTTATGGTCCAGTTCTCATGGTTGTACCTGACTACTGGAAAAACCATAGCTGTGCCTATACGAACATTTGTTGGCAAAGTAATGTCTCTGATTTTTAATATGCTGCCTAGGTTTGTCATAGCTTTCCTTCCAAGGAGCAAGCATCTTTTAATTTCATGGCTGCAGTCAGCATTTGCAATGATTTTGTAGCTCAAGAAAATAAAATCTGTCATTGTTTCCACTTTTTCCCCATCTATTTGCCATGAAGTAATGGGACCAGATGCCATGATCTTAGTTTTTTGAATGCTGAGTTTTAAGCCAGTTTTTTCACTCTCTTCTACAGCTTCATCAAGGGGCTCTTTAGTTTCTCTTTGCTTTCTGCTATTAGGGTGGTATCATCTGCTTATCTGAGGCTGTTGATATTTCTTTTGGCAATCTTGATTCCAGCTTGTGATTCATTCAGTTCAGCGTTTTGAATAATATACTCTGAATATAAGTTTAAAAAAAGCAGTGTGACAATATACATCATTGATAAGCCCCTTTCTTTATCCTCTGGTAACCATAAGTTTGTTTTCTACATCTGCGACTCTACATGCATTTTGTAAATAAGTTCATTTGCACCCTTTTTTGATTCCATATATTAATGATATCACATGATATTTGTTGTTCTGTGTCTGACTTACTTCACTCAGTATGACAATCTCTAGGTCCATGCATGTGGCTGCAAATGACATTATTTTGTTCTTCTTCATTGCTGAGTAATATTCCTTTGTATATATGTATCACATCTTCTTTATCCTTCTTCTATTAAAGGACATTTATGTTGCTTCCTTCTCCTGGAATGGAAATAGGTTGCAATGAATATTGAGATGTATGTATATTTTTGAATTATTATTTTCTCTGGGTATATATCCAAGAATAGGACAGCTGGCTCATATGGTAGTTCTACTTTTAATTTTTTAAAGAGCCTCCATGCCATTCTCCATAGTGGCTGCACTAATTTACATTCCCCCCACCAGTGTAGGAAGGTTCCCTTTTCTCCACACCCTCTCCAACATATATTGTTTGTAGCTCTTTTTGATGGTGGACATTCTGATTGATGTGAGGTGATACCTTGCTGTAGCTTTGATTTCCATTTCTCTAATAATGAGCAATGTTGAGCATCTTTTCATCTGCTTTCTGGCCATCTGGATGTCTTCTCTGGAGAAATGTCCATTAGGATCTCCTGCCCATTCATTGATTGGGTTGTTCTCTTTTTTTTGTATTGAGTTGTATGAGCTGTTTGTGTATTTTGGAGATTAATCCCTTCTGGGTTGCTTTGCTCCACCTTCTAGAGTAATGGTATAGGTTTGTCTTAAATTGCATTGAAATCCTCTGATTTCTCTATGAGTGAAATGACCTTTACATTCTTCCCCAAGATAACATCTTTCAAAAAGCATTAGTCAGAAATGAGAACTTTATTGAAGAATTTATAGGAGAAACTGAGAAAATCTTCTCTACCAACACATATTACAAGCATTTCTCATGCAAATATCCACTGGCCATCTCTTTTGTGATGCCAGCTACTGTGTTTCCTTCTTTTTCAATCTTCCCCCAACCCTCCAAATTATCCAGATTTCTTTATGCATTCTTCCTCTGTTAGATCAAAACTCCATGTACTTGATTCTCAGTCCTAAAAATCTTATCGGCCCTGACTCTAAGTGGACTTATCAAAACATTTCATGAATAAATGATAGATTCCCCTTAAGATGTTCTTTCTCTCCAGCTGCTAAGAAAAACAAGATTTTCTTGTGTATTGATATCATGATGTAGACTGTGATAATGTCTCTTGTTTATTAGATTGTATGCTCTAAAAACAGAAAAACATGGCACTCATCTCCACAAACACTTTTTCCTCCTAATGTGACTGCTGTGTCAGTAAGTGCTCTCATAATCCACTTAGTTGCCCAGCTAGCGTCTTTGACTCTTTCTTTATTTTACCATGTCCCTGGAGTGCATTTCAGTTGGTCACTAGATCATGTTTACCTCACCTTCAGAACTCTCTCTACATTATTTGCTATTGCTCTAATTGGTACTAGTGGTGAAGAACCCACCTGCCAATGCAGGAGATGTAAGAGACATGGTTCAATCCCAGGCTCTGGAAGATCCCCTGGAGGAGGGGACAGCAATAACCCACTTCAGTATTCTTGCCTGGAGAATCCCACGGACAGAGGAGCCTGGTGGGCTACAGTCCATGGGGTTGCAAAGAGTTGGACATGACTGAGTGACTTGGCATGCTTGCAATTATAACTTCATTGTGTAGTATTGGTCTCTTGGCGTCTCATATAGCACCCCTTTCCACTTCACTGCCCATATTACTACTCATTATCTTTTGCAAACACCTTGAATCATTAGAAAGAGAAAGAGAGGGAAGGAGATCCAAGTGCATTCAGAAAAAGTGAAGTCTAAAGTCCTTTGCATAGTATTTCAGATCCTTTGCAGTTTTATCCTAGCCTAATATGAAGAACTATGGATGAAGGTTTATAACATTGTATAGGAGTGGGTGACCAAACCCATCCCAAAGAAAAAGAAATGCAAGAAGCCACAGTGGTTGTCTGAGGAGGCTTTGCAAATAGCTGAGGAAAGGAGAGAACTGAAAGGCAAGGGAGAAAGGTGAAGATATACCCAAATAAATGCAGAGTTCTAGAGAACAGCAAAGAGAGATAAGAAAACCTTCCTAAGTAAAAAAATACAAAGTAATAGAGGAAAACAATAGAATGGGAAAGACTAGAGATCTCTTCAAGAAAATTGGAGATATCAAAAGACCATTTGATGCAAGGATGGTTGCAATAAAGGAAAGAAATGGTAAGGACCTAAGAGAAGTAGAAGAGCTCAAGAAAAGTTGTAAGAATACACAATGGAACTGTACGAAAAAGGTCTTAATGACCTGGATAACCGCCATGGTGGGATCAGTAACCTGGAGCCAGACATCTTGGAGGGTGAAGTCAAGTGGGCCAGCAGGGGTGATGGACTTCCAGCTGAGCTATTTAAAATTCTAAAAGATGATGCTGTTAACGTGCTGTACTCAGTATGCCAGCAAATTTGGAAACTCAGCTGTGGCCACAGGACTGGACAAGGTCAGTTTTCATTCCAATCCCAAAGAAAGGCAATTGTGAAGAATGTTCAAATTACTGTACAATTTCACTCATTTCACATGCTAGCAAGGTAATGCTCAAAATCCTTCAAACTAGAATTCAGCAGTATATGAACTTCCAGATGTACAAACTGGATTTACAAAAGGCAGAGATCAAATTCTCAACATTTGTTAGATCAAATTCTCAACATTTGTTAGATCATAGAGAAAGCAAGGGAATTTCAGAAAAACATCTATTTCTTCTTCATTGACTATTCTAAAGCTTTTGACTGTGTGGATCACAACAAACTGTAGAAAATTTTTAGAGATGGGAATAACAGACCACCTTACTTGCCTCTTGAGAAACTTGTGTGCAAGACAAAAAGCAACAGTTAGAACTGGACATGGAACAATGGGCTGGTTCCAAATTGGGAAATGAGTATGTCAAGGCTGTATATATTCATCCTGCTTATTTAACTTATATGCAGAGTATATTTTGTGAAGAGCCAGGCTGGATGAATCACAAACTGGAATCAAGATATAAATAACCTCAGATATGCAGACAGTGCCACTGTAGTGGCAGAAAGCAAAGAGAAACTAAAGAGTTTCTTGATGATGGTGAAAGAGGAGAGTGAAAAAGTTGGCTTAAAACTCAACCTGCAAAAAACTTAGATCTTGGCATCCATCCTATCACTTCATGGAAAATAGATGGGGAAATAGTGGAAACAATGGCAGCTTTATTTTCTTGGGCTCCAAAACCATTGCAGACAGTGACTGCAGCCATGGAATTAAAAGACACTTGCTTCTTGGAAGAAAAACTATGACAAACTTAGATAGCATATTAAAAAGGAGAGATATCATTTTGCTGGCAAAGATCTGTCTAGTCAAAGCTATGGTTTTTCTAGTAGTCATGTACTGATATGAGAATTGGACCATAAAGAAGGCTGAGAGCCAAAGAATTGATGCTTTTAAATTGTGGTGCTTGAGAAGACTCTTGAGACTCTCTTGGATTGCGAGATCAAACAGTCAGTCCTAAAGGAAATCAACCCTGAATATTCATTGGAAGGGCTGATGCTGAAGCTGAACCTCCAACATTTCCGCCACCTGATGTGAAGAGCTGGCTCACTGGAAGAGACCCTGATGCTGGAAGATGCTGAAGGAAGGAGGAGAAGGGGATGACAGAGGACGAAAAGTTTGGATAGCATCACTGACCCAATGAATATGAATTTGAGCAAACTCCAGGAGTAGGTGAAGGACAGGGAAGCCTGTGGTGTCACAAAGGGTCTACACAACTTAGAGACTAAACAACAACAACCTGTTTGCCTTATCTTGCATCACTCTGTTCCAAAGGCCACATGTTCCAGCCACAATGTAACATTCATGCCCGGTCACTTGTACCTGACATGAATGCCAGTCCCTTTCAGACTTTGTTCATACTGTTCTATATGCCTAGGATTGCTTTTTCTCAATGTCTCTACCTTGCTAACTTCAGATCATCCTTCAAAGTCCAGAACAGATGTCAGCTTTTCTTTGAAACCTGTCTGCCCTGTCCCTTCCACATAAAATTAATTGGATCTTCGTCTCCACAAACTTGTGTGGCACAAGTTTTTATTGTAATACTTATTATGCTGCATTATACCTTTAATTCTTTGCCTAGGTTTCTTTCCCATCAGCAAGGAGAGCAGGAATCTGAATTTATTTATCTTAAAAATCTCTGTTGCCACCCCGGTACCTAGTACACATTAATCGATTAATTATTTACACATTCACTCATAATATATATTTAGGCAATAAAATGATTATAGATATAATTTAAAATCACAACTGTGGCAAATACCCTGAAAGAAAAGTGAGGGTGTTGTGAGACTTGGCCGGTGCTGGAGGAGATTGAGTTTTTAAAGATAATATAAGTGATATATGAAAGTAAGTGAAATATGAGTAAGATATAAGAGTTGAGCAAAAGTTAGATAATTTCAATCGATGTCCTGGAAAGGCATTTCAGCTTGGGGTTGAAACAGCATGTACTCTGGAATGGGGAACATGTCATCTAAGATATTAGAAGAGGTTAACAATTCTTGAGTACAGAAAACCTATAGAGATGGTGACGGTGGAAGTGGAGAGAGAGGCAAGGGCTATAATGTTTTAAAACACATTAAAGATATTTAACAAACTAATGGAAATTTCTTTCAGGGTTTCTAGCAGATGATGACATGATCAAACTTGCTTTCTGAAAATATAATTTTGGTTGCAGAAAGGAGAGCAGGTTGGAGAGAGACCCGGCAAACTGTGGCACAGCTGGGAAGAAATGAATGCCTTTTAGGAGGCGAAGATCAGTCAGACTAGGTATTGGGCTGGTTAAGGAAATAATGAAAGCCATATTATGAATAGTATTTAAATATATGGTGTGTGCAGTTTAGTGGTGGTAGCATTCAGTGAGATAGAAAACATAATAGAGAGAAGTTATGGGTGGTGGTGGTGAGTGGTGTGGGCATGATAGATTATGAATTTGGTGTATTTATGAGGCATCTTTTAAACATCCCGTTAAAATAGGAGCTCAAAGAAATGGCTAGAGCTTGAGATAAAAACTGGTAAAATTCTTACCAGGCAATAATTAAAGCCATCAGCATGAATTAAATCACCCAGGTGAGGAGGGCAGGTTATTATATATCAAAAGCAAAGAATCGAGATCCAAGCCAACATTTAAGAATCTGGCAGACAAGTTTTATCACATAGAGGAGACAGCAGGAAATGCTCAATTTAGAAAATTTAGTCCAAAATTATGGAAGCTGAAGGCCAGGCGGGTTTCCTAAAAAGGGAGAAGGATAGGGGAGAAGCAAAGATATATTTTAAAGACATATATAGTAAGATAAGCTATGAAAAAATATCCCTTGGATTTAGCCACATGAAAGTCATTTAACAGAAGAATGATTGGGAGAAAATGAAATGTATATAGAAACTACAGACAAGTTTGTTGAAATGCTTTGTTGGAAATGGGCGAAAGAGATCCCACGTTTGCTGGAAGGCATGTGAAGTCAATAGAGGATTTTGCATTTACTGTTTTTTTGTATTGATTTTAAGGGAGGAAAAATTCAGCCCACTTTCTGGCTGATGGGAAAGTTAAGAGTGAAAGTTGAGATCTTAACATGAAACAAAATTGATATTCTAAATAGAATTATGAAGAACTTTGAGGGAATGCGCTGAGTAAAGCAGAGGTAGGAAATAATAGATTTAGAGGCAGCTTAATCTTTTCGGAGGCTGGAAGACTTGACTCTGCTGGTTCAGTTGGAAATGATGTCAATCCCAATGATTGTGATCCCAGCTTATTCTGCCTGGTGTACTGACTATGCCGGTAGTATACTCTATATGTATACAGTCCTAGGCTTTTAGGGCTTCAGAAACTGCAAAAGCACAGCCTGTGATAATAGGATCCCCATCAGTTAAAATTAACTGGGCTTCAAACCATTCTCATACTTAATGATGAAGTTATTTTAACTTTGTGGGGTCGCTATTCTAATGCAACCATATATACAATAGCCATCTTCAGCCACACACAGCCCATTTGCATGGTTGTTCTACAGAAAATCAAAAAGGTTTTCATTCTTTAGATTCATCACAGCTTTAGCAACTCTTTATTTTCGATTGTATTTTTCCTGTTTATTCTGTGCTTTAATAGGGCAGTGTTCTGTTATTGGTAAAAGAATGATCAAAAGTAAAAATCACAAAAGAAATAAACTCTTGTTTTGAAAATTTGAGAAATATTCAAAAGTATGAAAAAGCAAAGGAAAACCTCTTACTCTAAGAATCCTCACCAGGTTTATATACCCTTGTCTACTTTATTTATCTAAATATACACAGGGAGAAATAGAGACCATAGGAATTCTAATGTACATATATTTTGTATCTGACCATTTTTCTCCTCACTGTTTATTATGGGACTTTATCATGTCATTGATCATACTTTGAAAACACCACTATATGAACAGCTGTATAATGTTCCATCATGAGTATGTGGCATCATTAACTATTTCTGGACACTTGGAATAATTAGAAATTTTTATTATAATAATACAATATCTGGTATATTTACACTAAAATGTATTCATATTTCTAATCATTTCAGTGGGACAGAGTCACAGGAACAGGCTTACTAGGAGACTATTAATGTCTACTTTGGCTTCATTGACTGCTAAAGCCATTCACTGTGTGGATCACAACAAACTGTGGAAAACTCTTAAAGAGATGGGAATACCAGACCACCTGACCTGCCTCCTGAGAAATCCGTTTGCAGGTCAAGAAGCAACAGTTAGAACAAGACATGGAAAAATGGACTGGTTCCAAATTGGGAAATGAGTACATTAAGGCTGTATATTGTCATCCTGCTTATTCAATTTATATGCAGAGTATATTCTGTGAAATGCCTGACTGGATGAAGCACAAGCTGGAATCAAGATTCCCAGGAGAAATATCGATAACCTCAGATATGCAGATGACATCATCCTTATGGCAGAAACCAAAGAGGAGCTAAAGAGCTTCTTGATGAAAGTGAAATGGTATGAAAGATCCTGTTGCTGGGCAAGATTGCAGACAGGAGGAGAAGGGGATGACAGAGGATGAGATGGCTGGATGACATCATCAACTCGATGGACATAAGTTTGAGCAAGTTCCAGGAGCTGGTGATGGACAGGAAAGCCTGGCGTGCTGCAGTCCGTGGAGTTGCAAAGATTTGGACATGACTGAGTGACTGAACTGAACTGATGAATGTCTATGCCTTTACAAAAAGCTAGACCAAGTTATGGGCCTATCAGCAGTTTATGAGATTCTCATCCCATGACATTCTCACCACACTGAGGAGTCCAGAACTCACACGCTCATTAAGTACTCTTGCTTTCTTTTTCTGTACTCTAGAATTGTTGATTTTTTTGCTTATATTTATATTAAAATTTTAACATATATCATATTGATTTATAGAATAATTTATATTATTTTTAAATTTTTTGTCATACTCATAGTGATCTTTGCCAATTAACTTTTTACCTTTAAACCTTTAAAATATTTGATATATATATATATTTCCAATATCTTAATAATATCTTTTCTTTCACCTTAATTTGCAGAATATTTTCTCTTCACCTGGGCTTACCAGGTGGTGCTAACAGTAAAGAACCTACCTACCAGTGGGTTTGATCCCTGGGTCAGGAAGATTTCCTGCAGAGGGCATGGCAACATACTCCAGTATTCTTGCCTGGAGAATCCCATGGACAGGAGCCTGGTGGGCTATGGTCCATAGGCTCATAAGGAGTTGGACAAGACTGAAGCATCTTAGCAGCAGCACCTGGTGATCAGAAATTTTTTTTTATTGATTTCTTGTCAACTTTTATTGAAGCAATTTTTTTTTGTATTGAGTTCTTTATCTTGGTTTTATTTTTTGGGGGTGTGGTGTGTGTGTGTGTGTGTAAGACATGAGCTCTTATATTTTAGGATTTCAAGTTTGGTAAAATATTCCTGTTGGTTTCCTGGGCACAGAGTCAACAAATCATATCATATTTCACAAGTCATCTACTGAGTCCAGACTTAGCACTTACATTTTGTTCAGAATTAGTTCAAAAGGTAGAATCCAGCTTCTCATGAAGTTTTCAAAAAGAAAATCCACTCACACCAAACCTTTTATGATTTTTGTCAAGTTTGCTTAAAAATGCCATGGTCACTCATTGTTATTCATAGAATCCACTACCTCACTCCTTTCTCTGTACTCTCCATATTCTTTCTTTTTCCTTCCTTCCTGGTCTGTCTCCTTCCCCTCTTCAGCTGTGTTATGAATTCTCATCCTGGACTTTTGTAACTTTTGTTATCAGAACTTTCCCAGTAGTATCACCCTCAACCCAAGTTATTAATACTTATCAAACTATCAAACTATTTCTTCCAATAAATACACAGTTTTCCTAAAAAGAATCCTGGTAAACTAAATTTTCTCTATTAGTTTTAAGGATTAATTAAGTGAAAATGATTCTTGGAATTCCTCATCATTTATTTACATCAAATATTGAGTAGAAAGTTGAGAACTCTGTAGTTGGCATTTCCAGGGTATCTTTTTCAGACAAATTACATCAGTGTCTCTGATTTTCACTCTGTCTAAGAGAAATCCATCTTGCAGTTGGTGGTGTTGTTCACCCACTAAGTTGTGTCTGACTCTTTGTGACCCTGTGCACTACAACATAACAGGTTTCCCTGTCCTTCAGTATCACCAGGAGTTTGCTCAAACTCATGTCCATTCTAATCATCTCATCCTCTGTTGCCTCCTTACCCTCCTGCCCTCAATATCTCCCAGCATCAGGGTCTTTTCCAATGAGTCAGATCTTCACATCAGGTGGCCAAAGTACTGGAGCTTCAGCATCAGTCCTTCCAATGAATACTCAGGGTTGATTTCCTTTAGAATTAACTGGTTTGATCCCCTTTCAGTTCAAGGGACTCTCAAGAGTCTTTTCCAGCACCATAATTTGGAAGCATCAGTTCTTTAGTACTCAGCCTTCTTCATGGTCCAACTCTCACATATGTACATGACTAGCGCCAAACCCATAGCTTTGACTATATGGACCTTTGGCAAGATGATGTCTCTGCTTCTTAATATGCTGTCTAGGTTTATCATAGCTTTCCTTCCAAGAAACACAGTTGGTGATATAACTAAATCACAAAAAAAAAAGCCTAAGTTTTCTTTGAATGAATAAACGTCTTCACATTCTACCGTGATGCTGAATTGTACTGAGATAGGAGACAGCTGGACCCCGGGCCAACCTGCAAGTAGTCTCCTGCTTCCACTTTGAGATAACCATGATTGGGTGGAAGACAGATCAACTACATTATTCTAATTCTTTTGGTTAAGGGGATTTCCCAGCTGACAAAATTCACAGAGAATATCCTCAGTCTAGCGATGGGCCGAAGAAAGGAGGGGCTGTCAACCCATAATATGTCCTGCCAATCTCCCAGAAGCCTTCATACTGGAATCTATCTTGCCTAAGGGATGTGCATGCACCCACCAGGGAGAACCGTGAAGCCAAATAAGGGCACAAGCAAGGTGATTGGCCAGAGACCAAAAGACTGCCCCCATATATGCAATCTAAGCCACCCCACAGGGTCTGACTCACTCCAAATGTTCGCCTATGTGTTCTTCCACACATATTTTGCTTCTAATAAATGCTTTTTCTGCTTCACAATTTCTGTCTGTTGAATTCTTTCTTCAGAGAAGAAAAGAAGACAAGGAAAGAGATCCTGCTGCAAGCCACTGCGCCCTTCATCGCCCCTCTCCCAGGTTAATACCTGTAGGAAATGAATTTGTGTCATTGGAGACCAATGTGAGGATTGTTTCTAAGTAGTCGCTCTCTTCTGATCTGCACTGTTATTACGCTACACAGAATGCAACCATTGCTCAGCTCAGGAGCTCAGATTTAGCCACAAATGCCACAAGCAAGGAGACATCAATTGTCTACTTTTCAGTAAGTCATTGCTCAGGAAGCAAGGCTTTTGCAAATATTCTTGTGAGCTGGCTATGCATAAAGCACACATTTTAAAGGAGAGAAATGACACTGCTGTTCTCAAATGAAGTGATTGCATTATGTTTGCCACACTAAACACACACATTCTGAAGTGTTTGCATAAAAGCTTTGGCTTTAAAATGTAGCTGGTCTTGTGGAAGTGATTCTGATACTTAAAAGTCTTTAAAGGTGTTTAGCACATACCAATTTGCTGCTGTAACAAGTCCAAAGCACTTTCCTTACTGGGCAGGGGGACAAAGAAGCCATGGTTAAAAGCTCAAGTTCTTTGACTGGATCATTCTAGAGAAAACAATTTATGATTCTGGGAGACTGATCAGCATTCCTCCAAGAGCTCCTAGCCCTAAATGAAATCTCTGCTGCCTGGGCACAGCTGCCTCTGTGTCACTTATTTGCAGCACCTTAGACTGACAGACATTACTCTTCCTGTTTTTTTTTTTGCCTCAGTTGAGTTGAGGAACGTGCAGACAACCACCTTATCTAAACTGTCACAACTGTGCCTCATCACCCTCAAACAAATGGCGGGGTTAAAGCAGGACACAGAGAACTGAAGCCCTTCTGAAACAGACTGTTGAAGGACATTGGCCAAGAAGACTTGCCTAATTTCTCACTGTTGTAACCTTTCGTCCACATTCAGTAAGAAGAACCCACCCTGGTAATGGCTTGACATTGTTGGTTGAGTCAAACATTATCATCCACATTTCACTAAAAGCATATAGGAGAGATAAGAACATTTGCAAGAAACATTTTTGCCCCACACTTTTGCTTATGTAGTTTTTACAGCAATTGTAAGTCTTCACTGATTACTAAACAATTCTTTTGACTCTGGAAAGAAGCTCTGGTGCTGTGTTACTTTAAGTCTAGAGTGTCTAAAATTATCAGCTGGATGATCTGGATGATTGGAACAGTAGGGAAGCTTTGAGACCAATGGCTTTTATTTTACAGTTACATCTGATGTCAATTCACAAGGTCAAATAAGAAGCAGCAGCAATTCTTCTCTGACCATTCAGAGGCTGGATGGCATCACCTGCCATCTCCACAACTGCTCTGCAGAGCAGAGAGAGAGCCCCACAGCAGTCTCCTCGGTTACTGCTTGAAAAATAATTTCAGCTAAGGAGGATAGGATGCCTTGTTTGCCAAGGGGCACCATGGTCCAATGTGTGTTTATCCCTTTTAATTTAATTTGTCTTGTTCTTTTTAGGGCTCATGACTGCTTCAGGGTTGTGGAGATGGCTTAACCATGAGTGAGATTTGTCATAGTAAAGTACTACCTTTCTGAAGACCCTTTCTCTACTTGACTGGCTACTAACAAAAACAAGCTAATATGAGGATAAAAACAAACACCCAATGATATTTGTAAAGACTTCAGCATAGCTTTGTTTTATCTTCCTATCAACACCTAGTGAGAAATTCATTTCTCTTTATTTCTCTTCCTTTGGTTTTCTCCTTTCTAGCCCCATTTCAGATAAAGAATATTGTATATTTTTTCTAATAGCCTCTGAGAACATGGGAGAGAGCCCTCGGGTGTTTTAACCTATACCAAGGACCTGAGAGTTCCTTTGGAGCTGGAAATGGTAACTCACTCCAGTATTTTTGCCTGGAAAATTCCATGAACAGAGGAGCCTGGCAGGCTACAGTCAATGGGGTCTCAAAGAGTCAACACGACTGAGTGACTGAGCACTGACTACACACCGAGCGTCAGGAGCTGAGAGGGCTGGTAGCGCTGGAGGCCACAGCACAGAGGGTGGAAGCCCAATGAGACACGAAGCCCGTCTGTTCATTCAGCGCCTCTTAGCCCAGGATTCCTCCTCTCCCTCACTCTCACATTAGGCTTCTGCTTAAGCTTTGGTTGAAAGCAAGTGAAGAGAATCACGGAAGCAGCCCATAGAAAGAACTGTATATGGAAAGGTCGCTTGACCTCCGGACCGGCTCATGGCGGGCGCCTCTGTGTGCATGTCGGAGGCATGGCAGACGGAGATGGGGAGCCAGTGGGAGTGAACGTACTGTGTCACCTGAAGACCATGTCAGCTGGCACAAATTCGGGTTCATACCCTGTGGGGATGTGTGTGTTTGCTCTGAGGCAGATGGAATACGGGTGTGTGAGGGAGAGAATGGATGTGCAGGAGGATGTGTAGGGAGCATGGTGGCGTAAGGAGGTGGCAAATGACTACCACGAGAGTCAGAGACTTGTAAATATTCCATGGGGTGCCCATCGTCTCTTTACAGAGGGGGATTAGATGGAAGAATGACTTTTCCAAGATTCATGGAATGGGGCACCTCAATAAAAGAAAGACACTGCCTTCAATTCAGTGATAATTGAAATAGAATTATCCAACAAAATGTGGGAAGCCCAATTCACTTGTGAGAGGAAAAGGAATTACAGTAAACACCGCTCTGATTTTCTCTGTCGTATGTGGCTGGAATGCAAATGTTTCTGCCCAGGAAAAGGGAGTTGAGGAGGTGGCAGCAGTTACAGGGAACAAAGCCTTCTTCATAGTCGTCTTCTTCCCGACTGGGAGGGCCAGAGGGTTACTGGAACCAGCAATATTGGGTGAATGCTGATGTGAGAGGAGCTCAGTGAGTAAGCTCAGCACAGTAACTTTTGTTGAGGGTCTTCCCTATCTGGAGGGCAAGTGTGCTACCCCAGTGCCTGTTATATTGGTGGCATCGATTCCTCAAGTTACAAGCGAAGTTCTTTTGTCTCTTTGAAGACAGCAAAACAGGAAATGTAGACTACAGTTACTGTTTCAAAATGTTTGCCCTGACCATTAGTGAACAGTGAAATAATTATTTTCTTGGGTCTTGATCACCATTAAGAAATGCTCTTCTATCAATAATGAAAGTGAAAGTGTTAATCTCTCGGTCATGTCTAACTCTTTGCTACTCCAAGGACTGTGGCCTGCCAGGCTCCTCTGTCCATAGAATTCTCCAGGCAAGAATACTGGACTGGTAGTCAGTCATTCCCTTCTCCAGGGGATCTTCCTGACCCAGAAATTGAACTCTGGTCTCTTGCTTTGCAAAGTAGATTCTTCTACTGTTTCAGCCACAAGGGAAGCCATGTCATAATATGATAGAAAGGAACTAAGAAATCCTTCGTGTATCATGTGTAATAAATATTGTGTCAATAAACTTTTGTCAGTTCTGTGTGTGAGTACGTGTGTAGTAATGATGTAAAATATATTTCTCACCTTATCTCAGAAAGTTTGAAACCCACTGACTTTGGTTCACAAAACAAAAATACTGGTAAGTGTGATGGATGGGGAGCGAAACAAAAAAAAAAGAACAAAAATCGTTGATGAAAAATCAGATTTGAGTTCTACTTATGAATACTTAACTTACTATATTGATTCACTTTACTCAAACATAAAATTAAGTATTTATAGTTCTGAAATTCAGAACTATAGTTTTTCTAGTTCTGAAATTCAGACATAATCTTACCTTTAACTGAATGAGTCACAGGGTAATGAATGAAGAATTGTTCAGAGACTAAGGATCTGAAGCAATGCTTGCCTCATCTAAAGTGATTCTCATACTGCTGTTACCCAGAAGAGGAAGAAAATTTCAGCCTCTATTTTATTTGAATAGGTGAACAAGAAAACTAATAATATTCCCTTTATAGGTTTTTAAAAATCTCAACATTGAGTATTCAAAAGTTTTATGTTGATTTTTATATCTGGCTAATAAGTCTCTTGGTAGCCAGACCCTGATATGTTTTTAGCTTTTTTTTTTTCCCCCTCATTCTTTAACCATCTTGTCACTCCCTGGGGCTGAATCAGTAGTCTGTTAATTTGCCCAGTGTATAACCTCAAGTCCCATGGAACAAGGGCTCACAGCTACTAGATTTTTCTGATGTGGAATTTACTTTTCATTTTTATTCAGAGCACTGTCAGCTCTGCCTTTAAGACTAAAGTGAAAACATAACTGTCTGGTAACAAATTTGAAATCTCATAAGGAGAACATGTTTTAATGTACCTTCCTAGTGTTGAAAAATACATCAGTGTTATATTGAAAATGTATCAAATTCTTATTTTTTACATTATGTTTATGATATTTAAAATGGTAATCATTTTAATTTGTCTCTAGGTCAAGTGATTAGTATTTATTTAAATATTTTCTTAAAAGAAAAAGAAGATACTTTGTCTTCAAAAGTGAGGAATGGATGAACAGCAGGAAGAAAAAATTGACAATCAGCAAGACAAGAAATATTGTGCCAGTGCCCTTTTAAAGATGCAGTGGGGAAGCAATTCTTTTGTCATCATTAAATATTCCTTAAGTGGAGTTTTTGTATGCTAATGGAAGTAAATCCCAGTGATTCTCCCCTAATTGAGCCTCCACCACGCAAAATATAGTTTCAGAACCCTGTTGGATTTATATTCTTGAAAGGGCTTATTTTGGAGGAATCAGAGACCTATTTCTAAGGTTGCAATGGTTGGGATTTTATATATTTTGGCATTTTGTCTGATTTTCTTTGTACATCCTAAAATTCAACACAGTTATCAACTAAAAGTTATAACAGAAGTTATCAACTGAAAACATGAACCCAACATACTCGTCTTCTCCATACCCAAGGAAATTCTGCAGTTAGTACTAAGATTTCAGGGAAAAGAAACAGTGCCTTACTCTGTCACACAACATGGCTCAATTGTTTGTGCTTTGTAGGTTAAGTCAGACAACTGTTTCTCTAAATAAAAGTGATCTATTTCTCCATGTTTAACAATTTCCCATGCAAGCATTTGCTTTATATTATGCACAAGAAAATCACATGGTTAAGGAAGACTTTTGGTCAGTGTTGAAAAAGCCGAGATTTAAGTTTTATTCCAAATCAATGCTTCCATTGATTAATTCAATTGAAATCTCTTTTTCTGAGAACATATTGGATTCTACTCTTTGAGTTTGGCTCTAGTGTCGTAGCGACACATTCCGGGAAACAAACTCACTCAGAAGGACAATGCAGATGGTGGAGTGCAGTTTATTACACTGGGCGGGACCAAGGCAGAGTCTCCTCTTAGCCAAGGACCCCAGCTGACTTTTGTGAAAACCTTATATACCTTAAGTGTACTGCTCAAGTCCACATCCCCTAATTCCTTAAACCTAGCCTGGAAAGTGTTAAAGGGAGATACAATCAGGTTACAGCCATGATTCATAATCAGAAGGGTCAGCTGGTTATACACTGTAGCCTACACCAATGGGCGCCATAAAGATTACAAAGGTGATTGACTACATGGGGGATTATTACATTCATTTGGATGACAGGAAATCTTGGTATGCAATCTATTGTGTATCAGTCTGGGAGGCTAGTTTGCTGTAGGTATGCTATCCCCATGGCTTCCAGCCACATAGTCCAAAGCTCACTGAAAGTGCAAGATGGGGTTTCCTTCTTTTTTAAGATGGAGTCAGTTCAGCCTGTTCTTTTCCTCCCTCACTAAAAATATAAAAATGATTACAAGATCCTGTCCCAGGACAACAGACTATTACTCGTAGTTTAAAAATGAAACGGAGAAAAAAGCATCTCTCTCCTTTTTGCAGGTCTAGATTTTATCTTATGAATACTATGCATTTAGTTCTACAGAACCTTTCAATGTGTTATATTTATATTTATATATTTTTCTATACACTCGTAAAGAACTTGAAACTCGGCCTGATGGGGATTAAAAAAAAAACAAAACAAAAAAACAATGGTATACTTGGTAAATTTCCTACAAGTTCTACAGCTGCAAATAAAGTAAACTCCAATTTCTTTCAAAACTACCTCCCTGTGTATTAGATTAGAAAACCACTAATAGCTTTTGAGCATGATGGTCTAATATTTTATTCAGGTCTTGCTTAGAAACACACTGAAATCATTACCTGACTTTTAAGAAAGAGGAGTTCTTTTTCCAATTAAAAATAAACCCACTGGCACACCCTAGCTCTTATTTCTTTTGCCTAGAAATGCTCATTTGACTTTCAAATTAGAATATAAAGGGATATCAACCAGAGAAAAGTGATGTTCCTGGAGGTGACATTTTTCAAATTTGGTTTGGGCAGTACTTAGCCACAAATTTGAGCTTTTTGTTTTCATGGTGCGGTCAACAAAATAAACAAACAAACAAAAGAAATATAACATGTAATATCTAGCATTCTGCTTTATATTTTTCAGGGAGTAATAATTTTGATTGGAATAATAGCAAGCAACACAGAAGTTACTTTTGGAAATTCTAAGCTAACAACACTATCTGTGACAAAGCAGTAAATATCTATGCAAGCAAACCATGAGGTCATGAAACAAACTAGACACACTAAATCTCAGCATGGTAATAGGGGCCTTGCAATTGGTGGACATTAGAGGCAAATTTCAGCTTTGAAACTTTAGTTCTAAAAAGATAAAAAACAGATGGCTTAATATATTTTGTGGTACTTGCAAGACACTGGTGGAATTCCAAGCCTTTGTTTACATGTACAACTCTGTTTGAGAAAATAAACTTTTATTAATGATATTTGACCTAGAATATGTTGTTTGATTCCTCCTACCCCCATTCAATTGAATGTTTTGTATAAAATGCAAAGAATCAAAGAAAAATGAAACACAAGTTATCTTGTTTATTGCTTTGCCAAAGCAGGTAATTCACATGTATTTCAGAGATAATTTTATAGTCTAGAATGACACAATCTTATTTCAGACTTAAAAGATAGGTGCATGTGTCTTAGAAGATTGAGAGAGTACAAGATAACTATAAGCTGTTTTGGTGCGCAAGGTTCAGCTTTGCTTTGGCAGACAGATGCTTTTGTAAGATCAATGACTATACTATACAATTCTTGAGCTTGTTTTCTATTTTCATCCAGTATGGTTCATGTCTATGGCCTAAAGATACACTGCAGTTTTGCCATTTCATACTGGATGGAATAACGCTATCATAGTTCTATTAAGTTTTGTTAAAAATTTTTAGAATCTTAGTCTAATGCAATATCTCAATATGACATTACAGACATACAAGAAATTCCAAATCAGCTCATCAATCACTGAACATATTCAATGACCTTTTCAACAAACATTAAAATAAAATTCATAACCAAGGAAATTCTTTCAGTGAATTTTATTTTGTGCTTTTAATTATTTTAAGAGTCAGAATAAATTAGAAAACATTTGAAAAATAAATAAATGAATGAATCCTCTAAGACCATAAATTGCTGGGAAAAGCCAAGTTTTGAACAAAGACTTTGCTAAATATTTGTGTTTAATTTTACATTAGTTATATACAATTTAAAATGTGTACCTAGTTCTTCCCCCTGCAGTTTTCTTCCTTGATATTTTTATAGCAGTCTATTTCTAATTTCTTCTTAGTCATTTTTACTAGGCTTTATAAATTATTTTTGCTTTCATTTTGTCTTCTATAGTTAACATTCCCTTAATTAACAATTTGAGTGCCACGTGGCTGGTTTACTAACATTAATTGTATTAGTTGTTTTATTTACTATCTAATGGTTCACTTTCTTACTTTTAAATCAATTAAAATACATTAATGACTTATAAAAGTAAAAGAACAATATAAAATTATTCAATGTTATCTGTCCCCAAGTCTCAACTGATTTCATTGTAGACCAGTACATTTTTCATTTTTAAAAATATTTATTTATTTATTTGACTGCTCTGGATCTTAGTAGCAGCACATGGGATCGTCAATCTTCATTGTGGCATGTGGGATTTTTCATTTTTCATCATGAGGACTGTGAAATGTAATATCTCCTGCCATATCAATAAACAGCCATTAGTGATTTCAAACCTGCAAATGTGAATTTCTGTACCTGGAGGGGGCCCCAAAAGGGAGACCGATGCCTGCTATCCAGCAGCTGTCAGCAGCCTCCACTCCCTTCATGATTAAGGATGTAATGAAAAGCAAGAAGCAGGATCCTGGCCCCAGATAGCTGAGATGCATATGAAAGGAATGGTTTCAGTGAGCCCAGATGCTTGCATCTTTCCATACATAGAAGAGAGCTGGATTCCTTAACTTGAGATATCTGGTTTTCCTTAATTAACAATAATCTTTAATGTTCAGATTATCTACCTCTTTCATTGCAAACTTCTGTATAACCTGCTTCTTCGCAGGCTTCTTGGAGCAGGCTCTTAGGGTTACTTGAGATGCTGCCTCAGAGGCTTAAAGTCTTAAGAATTCCCACTGAATAAACATAACTCTCAACTTTCACGCTGTGACTATATTTTTTTAGTTGACAGAACTCTTGGTTGAAGTATGTGGAATCTAGTTCCCTCTCCAGTGACTGAACCCAGGCCACCTGCATCAGGAGTGTGGAGTCTTAACCAATGTACCCCTAGGCAAGCACACAATTTTCAAGTGTGCATTAATGAAAGAAACAATGCCACCAGATTCCTCTTTTTCTCTTATAATGTACTACTCTATGGTATGGTAGGAAAGTTGAATAAAAGTGAAGGGGAGAATGGAGGTGCTTCATGAGATAATGAGATTTCTGTCTTGAGAAAGTTTGAGCATAAGCTCAGTGACTTTCCAGGAGCAACATGGTAGGAAAGAATGCTGATAAGGTAGAAGAAAGGGAACAATCCCTTTCATCCCTGAATTTCCATAAACCTTTAAAATTCCACAACTAACTTTGGGGCAATTGTTTTCTCTTGTTGATGGTTTATCCAGAAAGGCTAATAACAGAACGCATGGAGACAAGATGCTTCACCATCCCACACGTCCTCATTGGATACTTTCAAGTTTAAATTTGAATATCTTCCTCTATGAGTGGGACTTCTCTGGTGGCTCAGATGATAAAGAATCTGCCTGCAATGTAGGAGACCCAGGTTCAATCCCTGGCTGGGGGAAAATCCCCTGGAGAAGGAAATGGCAACCCACTTGGTATTCTTGCCCAGGAAATCTTATGGACAGAGAAGCTTGGTGGGCTACAGTCCATGGAGTGGCAAAGAGTTGGACACAACTGAGCAACTAACACTTTCACTTTCACTTTTCATTAACAAATAACAACATACCAGAAAAAAGAACAAGAGCATTGAAGACAAAGGAAATTTGCAGTTTGGCATTACAAGAAGTCTGTAGGTAGCTAATTTCTGGTTGGTTGAGAATGCCATGAATAGAGGAGTGGCAGCTACAGTCCATGGAGTCACAGAGTCAGATATGACTGAGCAACTAACACTTAAGCAGTTAAAGATCAGGGCTCTTCTGTGTTTCTGTTAGTTGCCTATATAGCTCATCATTGGTCCATCTTCCTGGCTTAAAAAGCTATAGTATTTTTAAGCCTCAGTCCTCAGGCTCCTTTTCTCCTGCTCAGTCACTCAGTAACGTTCAGCTCTTTCCAACCTCATGGACTGTAGCCCGCCGGGTTTCTGTGTCCGTGGGATTTTCATGGCAAGAAATATTCATTCAGTTGTTGAGTATGTCTGACCCTTTGTGACCACATGGACTGCAGCACACCAGTCTTCCCTGTCTTTCACTATCTCCAGGAGTTTGTATCAAATATAGGAAGCAAGGTTGAATATTGTGGTGGGAAAGAGTGATGCTTATGACTTAGCAGATATACTTTCATCAGAGAGAAGCATATTTCCAGGCACCCTCCAGGAGATTTTCTTTTAGGTCTTTAGTAGCTTCCAAAAAACCCAGAAAATTAAGTATATGAAGATTCTTCAACCTCAGAGCTGTAGGGATTTGCCATTAAGGAACAAAGAGCTAGAAATAGCTAATGGGTAGGGGATAAATGTGTCTTCAACAAGTGACAAGAACACAGCAGCTCACCAAATAGATTCTCAACATGATTTCTAATTAGAAACTGATTGCTCCCATCAATGGAGTTGAAAATGTTCCTCTAATTGTTGTCAAAGGTATAGCTACAAGACCAAGAGCACAGAGGTTAGATGCAACTGTCAGACAAAGCAAACACACCAGAAGTAGTCTTGGAGTCAGTAATTGGTGACATGATCATCTGTTTATAACGTTGTTAGCTAAATGATAACATGCCTCAGTCTGGGGTAGTGATTCTCCCATTTAGTTGTCTGATCATGCGGTGACTGTGAATCATTTCAGAAATGTGGAGGCTGCCTCCCTAGGTTAGCTTTTGCTCCCCACAATGCTGTTAAAGTCTCTGTCCCTCATTGTTTACTCTCCTTTCTCTCTCTGTGGGTTAATCAAATAACCAGTGCTCAAATAGTGCAAGCCAGAGGGAAAGAGAGAGGAAACGGAATGGCCAAGCAAGAAGGGGCTGGGAGACAGGTTTACCCTGGGGTTTTAGAGCCAGGATTCTGGGCCTTTTTCCTCCCTCCCACCCCAGGAGCATGAGACAGCTGTAGATAGTGTGGATACATCAGAAGCTAGTTCCAGCAGGTGAAGTGGTAACTGATGGATGGCAAGTTATTTGAGACACAAATATAAGGTGAAAAGAGGAAGGGGAAAGAGTACAAACTGTAGCTACCAATGGTCAAGGTGGAGGGCTCATTTTGCCAGAAGACACGCAGGCTTGGAATATTCCCAGAAATAAAGGAACTCGCTGGCGTGGAGAGGAAGAGCAGTGAGGGTATAAGACGTTTTTGTCCCTTTCCTGTTTACCTGATCCCATTTCCTTTAAACCTTAATTATGAAAATGAAATCACTAGGTAACATTTAACCTAACAATTGACTTATGCTCTCCTAAATGCACACAGTGCCTTGACTAATCTGTCAATTCTTTCCCTAGAGTAAAAGAAGTAAGAATGAAGAATTAAGTAAATGACTATCTCTCTACCCCCAGGAGCCCTCTTAGCAATCCTGCTGGCAGACCACATGGATGAATAACATATGAAGAAAGCCCACAGGGAGTCAGCCAGCCTGGGCACAGTGGAAAATAGATGTAGAACTTGACCTCCTGCCTTGATTATGCACTGAGATTCTTTCCTCCTTTCCTCTTAAAAACTGTTATGGCTGATTAGCATATTTGGAGTTGCTTTTGAGGACATGAGTCTGTCTTCTCCCTAGATTACTGGCCTTCTGTTTAAAGCAGACGTTCCTTGCTACCTCTGAAGTACTGGCTTTCTAATGACAAGCTGTTGAATATGAGTTCAGTAACAGGGATGATCTGAGACAAATTTAGGAGAGTGTGACATCTGAGATTCACTGTCACTCCCTGGTGTGTTTGTTCTTCCAACTAGCAAATGTGGTTTAGACAGTTTTTTTGGGTAGCCCCTGACTTGACCTTTGATAACTCAAAAGGATAGCCACTATCCAATAGAAAATAAGTTATCAAAAATGCAGCATTTTTTAAAAACTCCACTGGAAGACCCACTGCAGCACCTGCATTTGACAGCAGCTCCAGTGAACTCTCCATTCACCCCTGAACATAGCCCTGCTTCTCCTCTTGGAAGGTTATGGGCAGACATTTCTTGTGGAGATTCATGAAACAAGTTCTCCTTAGTTTGGCTGAGTAGCCTTCTTTTTCACTGTATTGTTAAAAAAAAAAAAATATATATATATATATATACACACACACACACACACACACACCCATATGAAATGAAATGAAAGTCACTCAGTCACATCTAACTCTTTGTAACCCCATGGACTATACAGCCCATGGAATTCTCCAGGCCAGAATACTGGAGTGGGTGGCCTTTCCCTTCTCCAGAGGATCTTCCCAACCCAGGGATCAAACCCAGGTCTCCAGCATTGCAGGCGAATTCTTTACCTGCTGAGCCACTAGTGAAGTCCATATTTAATTTTTTGTATATTATGATGTTTTGACTTCTTAGAAAAAAAACTTTCTGGCTAGGAAAAGACTACCTCTCCAGAGGCAAACCAATTTTCGTAGCCAGCAAAGGGCCCAGCCAGATGCAGGTTGATATGCAAACTAACAAATCCACAGCACCCACTTTCTCTGGCACCCCAGACTTTCTCTGGTGCTCTGGCACCCCACGAGGTCCTTCTGTCTTAATCCTCCCAGGGTCAGGTGCCAGGAAATTAGGGACCGCCCCTGTAGCCCAAAGCACCCTGAGGAAATACTGAAACCACCCAGTCCTAACTAGTCACTCTGCCTTGCCTTGCCTTTCCCACAGAAACCTCAATAAAGTTTCTAGTCTAAATCTTCTCCTCACTCCTATTTTCTCCCACTTCTCTACTCTGGGGCTTTTCCATGTAGCCTTGCCTGACATGCAAAGCCTTCTGTCTCTAGGATCTAAAGTACAATAAACTTCATTTCCTCCTGAGTCTCTATTCTGTTTCCTCTTGCCATGAAACATCCACCCCAAAATATTTTTACCAGAATACAACTAACTCCCTGATATTTAAAATAAGTGGTAGGATTTTGGAGCAGGCCCTCACCTCCCTACACAGATACTGATCTAGGAAAAAAAAAATGTCTTGGGAATGAAGTGCGTATTGAATTTCTAAAAGCAACAAGATGTGCTGGAATTTATATCATTAATTCATGTTACTGCTATTGCAACTGATATGTAGCAATGAGTAGGGGAGTGTTTAAATAGTTTAACCATCAGCACTGCCATAACAGTGCATACTGGCTAGCAGCAGCTAGGATTGTACTGTAGGTGAATATTACCATCAAGATTCTGGTCCCCTCAGTACAAAGTAGGTCAATGGCAACTCTTAGACAATACTGCCTTCTCAATGATCAGTCATATCCTTCTGAATTTTGATGTTTTTGGAATTCTTTCAAGGTCTCTTTATTTTTTTTGTTTTTGTTTTTTAATTTTTTTTAAATTTTTTTTTAATTTTAAAATATTTAATTCTTACAGGCGTTCCCAAACATGAACCCCCCTCCCACCTCCCTCCCCATAACATCCCTCTGGGTCATCCCCGTGCACCAGCCCCAAGCATGCTGCACCCTGCATCAGACATAGACTGGCGATTCCATTCTTACATGATAGTATACATGTTAGAATGCCATTCTCCCAAATCATCCCACCCTCTCCCTCTGAGTCCAAAAGTCCATTATACACATCTGTGTCTTTTTTCCTGTCTTGCATACAGGGTTGTCATTGCCATCTTTCTAAAGTCCATATATATGTGTTAGTATACTGTATTGGTGTTTTTCTTTCTGGCTTACTTCACTCTGTATAATCGGCTCCAGTTTCGTCCATCTCATCAGAACTGATTCAAATGAATTCTTTTTAATGGCTGAGTAATACTCCATTGTGTATATAATCAATTCTTAACTTTCTATGAGTCCTAATAAGGGTGAGTTTGGGATCACTGTTTAAAAAAACTCTATATGGTTTTGGACACTTGTTGACAAGGAGCCAGATACTAGATAAAGCACTGGATATTTTATTGCTATAATAAGACTTACCCTTTAATTTCATTTGATTTCATCATTTTGACTAAAGGCTATTACAGAATAACAAGTGTGACATTGTCTCATGTTACATATGAAATTTTCTACAAAAATAAGCCAATGTTCAGTTTTGAAAAAGATCACCTACCCACCTACTCCCCTTCCAAAATATTCAGAACCTGAGGGAAAAGAGTAAAGCCTGTGGAAAGAATATGACCTTGCATAACAGAAAGACCCAGGTCTGATCACTGTCTTTGCCACTTACTTGTTCTGTGAGTAGAAAGAGATTATTTAAATTCTCTTAGCCCTCATTTAGGACTTCATGGTGGTTCAGATGGTAAAGAATACACTTGCAATGCAGAAGACCAGGTTTTGATCCCTGGGCCAGAAAGATCCCCTGGAGAAGGGGATAGCAACCTATTCCAATATTCTTGCCTGGAAAATGACATGATGTGTCCATGAGGTCACAAAGAGTTAGACATGGCTGAGCAACTAATGCTTTACTTTACCTTTAGTTTATTAATATTTTACTTGTTATAATTTTCTTTTTAAAAATGTGTTTATTTTAAAATTGAGATATAAATGGCATTACCCAATTTTTTAGTGTGTCATATGATCGTGTATATGTACAATTTTATTTGTTTACCTTGCTTGGGCAGTATAAAAGACCATCAGGAAGCACTATGGACAAAGCATGGGCCAAGAACTGGAGTGGATATCTGTATATCACCCAAAATAAACCCTGCAGACTGAAAAAGAAAAGGCAAGGGATTTACTCTGGCATTTTGAAGTGAGGTGGTCAGCCTTACATTACTAAGAGTTAACTATGTATAATAAGAGGTAACTAAATATAATCATGGCATCTGGTCCCATCACTTCATGGCAAATAGTTGAGGAAACAATGGAAACAGTGACAGACTTTCCTTTTTGGGATCCAAAATCACTACAGATGGTGACTGCAACCATGAAATTAAAAGATGCTTGCTCCTTAGAAGAAAAGCTATGACAAACCTAGACAGTTCATATATGACAAACCTAGACAGTGTAAAGTAGAGACATTATTTTGCCGACAAAGGTCTATCTAGTCAAAGCTATGGTTTTTCCAGTAGTCATACACAGATATGAGAGGTGGACCATAAAGAAGGCTGAGTGCCGAAGAATTAATATTATTAAACTGTGGTGTTGGAGAAGATTCTTGAGTGTCCCCTTGCAAGGAGATCAAGCTAGTTAATTCTAAAGGAAATCAACTCTGAATATCATTGGAAGTACTGATGATAAAGCTAAAGCTGAAGCTGAAGCTCTAATACTTTGGCCACCTGATGTGAAGACCTGAATCATTGGAAAATATCCTGATGCTGGAAAAGACTGAAGGCAGGAGGGGAAGGGGACGACAGAGGATGAGATGGTTGCATGGCATCACTGACTCAATGGACACGAGTTTGAGTAAGCTCTGGGAGATAGTGAAGGACAGGGAAGTCTGGTGTGCTGCAGTCCATGGGGTCACAGAGTCGGACATGACTGAGCAACTGAACAATAACAATAACAACAGCCTGAAATGAACAAGGCAAACTGAAAAAGAAAAGGCAAGGGATTTATCCTAGCAATTTGAAGTGGGATGATCAGCCTTATATTACTAAGCATTAACTATATTTAAAAAGTAAGGAGAGATGTACACTGCCCATTTTCCC
This sequence comes from Capra hircus, assembly GCF_001704415.2. Taxonomy (NCBI): domain Eukaryota; kingdom Metazoa; phylum Chordata; class Mammalia; order Artiodactyla; family Bovidae; genus Capra; species Capra hircus. The sequence goes on along the minus strand of NC_030819.1, from coordinate 83,166,872 downwards.
TCATGTATGCACATATATTTAGATCATTACTGTGCACGTAAAGGTCTGCCTCCCAATGGGCCATTTTGATTTGTAACTGGATGAAGGGATCCCTCACTCCTGATCTTTTCTTGAGCTCTACTCTGCTGCTCTTCGGCTTTGCCCATCCTTTAGCCGGTTCTTTTCTTTCTTTGGAGGTTTCTTATTAAAAGCGTTTTTGAATTTAAGTTGAAAGTGAAAAGTGGAAGTGAAGTTGCTCAGTTGTGTCTGACTCTTTGCGACCCCATGCACTGTAGCCTGCTATGCTCTCCCATCCATGGGATTTCCCAGGCAAGAGAACTGGAGTGGGTTGCCATTCCCAGAACATCATCCAGTTTTATTATTATTATTATTTTGTCCCAGGTGACTCTACTGGTAAAGAACCTGCCTGCCAATGCAGGAGATGTAAGAGATGGGGGTTTAATCCCTGGGTTGGGAAGATCCCCTGTGGAGGAGGGCACAGCAACCCACTCCAGTGTTCTTGCCAGGAGAATTGTATAGACAGAGGAGCCTGGAGGGCTACAGTCCACAGGGTCACAGCATCAGACACAACTCAAGAGACAGCACCAATAAGCTTACATGCTTTTGTAACCTACATCTACCCCCTCTGGCACCAGAGTCTGTAGGGAGAGGAGGAAAATTTGCTATGTATCAGCAACAAAATTACATTTCTATATACTTGTTAGTGAATGGAACATTGGTCACAAACTCACCCCACTCAGCACTCATGGAAATTGAAGATCTGATTATTTATTTAAAATGAGCTTGAAATTTCATAAAACATCAAAATCCAGAAGGATAATTGTGTCCTGAGACTATTTACCTCTTATCTATCTAGCATCTCTCTCTCCATATATGTATATATGAAGAGCTGACAGTAACCCATGATGAAATAGTGACAAACATGGTCATAGATGTAGTGCTTATTCAAATTGTGTTGTGTATGTTGCCTGTCCGTTTCCTTGGCAAAGGCAGAACTGGGTGGGTCTGCCCTCACAGGGCCATTTATGTGTGTCCGTGTGTGCATGTTAAGGATTAGAGGCAAGTACATACAGAGCTGAGATGTGAAATAGGTTGAGATCAGTGAAGGAAAATTTGACATATATCCAGTTTAAGCTATCCAGAGTCAAAAGTCTAGAAAATCTACCTTCAACTTCATATCTATCTATCTATCTATTCATTGATGTTAATACATGAACTTCTCTGTCCATGGAGGAAAAGAAGTAAAACCAAATATGATGATTTTTGATATTTGATATCTCATTTTGATTTTTAATATCTCATCTCAGATCTGATTTCCAAAAATCACACTTTATATGATTTTTTTTCTTAAGAATGTATACATATACAGTGTATCTTATACTTAACTGCTATTGTTTTTTAAGTTGATTGCATTATGCTTGAAAATTCGGGCTTCCCTGATGGCTCAGCTGGTAAAGAATCTGCTTGCAGTTCAGGAGACCCCAGTTCGATTCCTGGGTCAGGAAGATCTGCCAGAGAAAGGATAGGCTACCCAGGCTGGTATTCTTGGACTTCCCTTGTTGCTTAGCTGGTAAATTCACCTGGTACAATTCACCTGGTAAAGAATCCGCCTGCAATGCAGGAGACCTGGGTTCGATCCCTGGGTTGGGAAGATCCCTTGAAGAAGGGAAAGGCTGCCCACTCCTGTATTCCAGCCTGGAGAAGTCCATGGACTATATAGCCCATGGGGTTGCAAAGTCAGACATGACTGAACGACTTTCACTTCACTTAACTTGAAAATTCACTTAGCTTAAGGGTATAAATCAGATAGAATCTGTTATGCATTAGGCTTGATGAAACTGGGGAATTTAGTCTCATGGAAGCAGGGATTTTTTAAGTTTTTATCAAAAACTTTGAAATCCTTATATAGTCTTTTTACTTAGTAGTATCCACATTTTATGTTAACAATGCACATTAACTTTCATAAATAACAGATCTTGGGGGACTCCTAATATAGCAAGACATTAAGTGGCACTGGCTAGCTCACTCCGTATAAACTGTGATCAAACAAAACAATACATGAAGCTACTATTTTAGACTTTCAACAGGAGCCAACCCAGGACTGTGACCTCTGAGAGAAAAGAAACACTAAGTGAACCCCATAATCACCATTGCTATCTCTAGGAGGCAGTTTGCAGATTATAAAAAAGGAAGGCAGATCCCAATCAGAGCATGATGGTCTTCCTGAATTTAGAAGGCAGAAATTGAAATTTGGAACCCCTAAATGGGTTGAAGTTTATACAAACAAGTACCCTAGAGAAAGGAGCTGTGCAAAGAAAGAAAGAAGCCAAGGAATCATTTTTAAAGTTTTTCACCAAATACTAAGCTGTGGCTGCACAGGAAAAGCTGGGGAACTGTGAAAGGAAATATAGACTGTGGAGGATACATTTCTGAGAGTGTTAGGAGTTGTGACTAGCTAGACCCTTGCTATGGAGAAGGCAATGGCAAGCCACTCCAGTACTCCTGCCTGGAAAATCCCATGGGTTGGGGAGCCTGGTGGGCTGCTGTCTATGGGGTCGCACAGAGTCAGACACGACTGAAGTGACTTAGCAGCAGCAGCAGCGGACCCTTGCTAAGCATCATGGCATTCAGTGCAGATTTCTGAAAGTTTATATATTAGGAATAGGGCAACACTAGACTTAGAACAAAAATAACACAAATCGACCCTAATAATCAAAGTGATCCACTATTCAATTCATTTTCTGCCAAAGTAATGCTCTATGCTTTTAAAATTTTTATTTATTTTTAACTGGAGGATAATTGCTTTACAAAGTTGTGGTGGTTTCTGCGATACATCAACATGAATCAGCCATAGCTATACATATGTCCTCTCTCTCTTGAACCTCCCACCCATCTCCCACACCATTCCAACCCTTTAGATTATCACAGAGCACTGGGAAGAGCTCCCTGTGTCATACAACAAATTCCCACTGGCTCTCTATTTTATATATGGTAATGTACATATTTCAGTGCTACTCTCTCCATTTCTCCCACTCTCTCCTTCCCCCACTGTGTCCACAAATCTGTTCTCTATGTCTGGATCTCTAGCAGCCCTACAAATAGATTCAATGATACCATTTTTCTAGATTCCATATATATGCATTACTATACAATACTTGTTTTTCTCTTTCTGAATTACTTCATTCTGTATAACAGACTCTAGGTTCATCTACCTCACTAGGACTGACTCAAATCTCCTCTTTTTAATGGCTGAGTAATATTCTATTCTCTCTATATATACACCAGTACTTTTTTTATACATTTATCTGCCAGTGGATACCTATGTTGTCTCCATGTCCAGACTCTTGTAAATAGTACTGCAGTGAACATTGGGATATTTGTGTTGGTTAGGATTGTGGTTTTCTCAGGTTATATGCCCAGTAGTGGGATTGCTGGGTGATAGGGCAACCTACTCCAATATTCTTGCCTGGAAAATTCCAAGGACCAAGGAGCCCGGCAAGCTACAGTCCGTGGGTCACAAAGAGTTGGACATGACTGAGCAAGCATACATGCACGGTAGTTTTAAAATTTTTTAAAAATAAATAAATAAATAAAAAATAATAATAAAATCAATTAAAAAAAAAAGATAAGAAATCTCCATACTATTCTCCATAGTGGCTGTATCAGTTTACATTCTCAACAACAATGCAAAAGAGTTTCCTTTTCTCCACGTCCTCTCCAGCATTTATGTACAGTTTTTGATGATGGTCATTCTGAGTGGTGTGAGGTGATATCTCATTGTCGTTTTGATCTGCATTTCTCTAATAATAGGTTATGTTGAGCATTTTTTTCATGTGTCTGTTAGCCACCTATATGTCTTCTTTGGAGAAATGTCTATTTAGGTCTTCTGCTCATTTTTTGCTTGGTTTGCTTTTCTGATATTAAGCTGCTTGAGCTGCTTATATATTTTGGAGATTAATCCTTTGTCAGTTGCTTCTTTTGCAATTATTTTCTCCCATTCTAAGGGCTGTCTTTTCATCTTCTTTGGTTTCTTTGGCATGCAAAAGCTTCTAAATTTAATTAGATCCCATTTATTTATTTCTGTTTTTATTTCTGTTACTCTAGGAGATGGGTGAAAGAGGATCTTGCTATGATTTATGTCAAAGTGTTCCTGTAAGATTTTCATAGTTTTTGGTCTCACATTAAGTATTTAATCTATTTTGAGTTTACCTTTGTGTATCATGTTAGGAAGTGTTCTAACTTCATTCTTTTACATGTAGCTTTTCAGTTTTCCTAGCATCACTTATTGAAGAGACTATCTTTTCCTCATTGTATAGTCTTGCCTCGTTTGTCAAATATAAGGTGCCCATAGGTGTATGGGTTTACCTCTGGGCTTCCTATCTTGTTCCATTGGTCTGTATTTCTGTTTTTGTCAGTATACCATACTCTTTTGATGGCTGTAGCTCTGTATTATAGGGTAAAGAGAGGAAGGTTGATTCCTCCAGCTCCATTCTTCTTTCTGAAGATTGATTTGATTATTTGGGGTCTGTTGTGTTCCCATACGAATTGTGAAATTTTTTGTTCTAGTTCTGTGAAAAACACCATTGGTAATTTGATTGAGATTGAACTGACTCTGTAGATTGCTTTGGGTATTATAGTCTTTTTCGTAATATTGATTCTCCCAATCCAGGAGTATGTTATATCTCTTCATCTGTTTATGTCGTCTTTGATTTCTTTCATCAGTGTCTTACAGTTTTCTGTGGCTCAGAGGGTAAAGCGTTTTCCTGCAATATGGGAGACTTGGGTTCCATCCCTGGGTCAGGAAGATCCCCTGCAGAAGGAAATGGCAACCCACTCTGGTACTCTTGCCTGGAAATCCCATGGATGGAGAAGCCTGTTGTAGGCTACAGCCCTTGGGGTTGCAAAGAGTCAGACACGACTAAGCGACTTCACTTTCACTTTCATAGTTTTCTGTATAAAGCTCTTTTGTCTCTTTAGTTAGGTTTATTCCTAGGCATTTTATTATTTTTTGTTGCAATGGTGAGTGGGATTTGTTCCTTAATTTTTCTTTCTGATTTTTCATTATGAGTATATAAGAATGCAAGGGATTTCTGTATTGATTTTGCATCCTTTGATTTTATTAAATAGTAAAGTATCTTTAGGGGTTCCTATGTATTACTATACATAGTAATAATGTCTTCTGTAAACAGTGAGAATTTCACTTTTTTTTCCAATATATATTTCTTTTATTTCTTTTTCCTCTCTGATTGCCATGGCTAGGACTTCCAAAACTATATTGAATAATAGCAGTGAGAGTGGGCACCCTTGTCTTGTTCCTGATCTTGAAAAGGATGCTTTAAATTTTTCACTATTGAGAATAATGTCTACTGTGGGTTTCTTGTATATAGCCTTTACTGTGTTGAGGTGGGTTCCTTTTAGGCCCATTTCCTGAAGAGTTTCTATCATAAATGGATGCTGAATTTGTCAAAAGTTTTTTATACTTCTATTAAGTTTATCACATGATTTATATCTTTTAGTTTGTTAACATGGTATATCACATTGATTAATTTGTATATATTAAAGAATCCTAGCATCCCTTGGATAAACCCAACTTGCTCAGGACATATGATCCTTTTAATGTGTTGTTGGATTCGGTTTGCTAGGATTTTTGAGGATTTTTGCATTTATGTTCATCAGTGATACTGGCTTATAATTTTCTTTCTTTCTTTTTTCTCCTTTATCTGGTTTTCATATCAAGGTGATGGTGGCCTTATAGAATGAGTTTGGAAGTGTTCCTTCCTCTGTAATTTTTGGAAAAGTTTGTGAAGGATAGGCATTAGCTCTTGTCTAAACTTTTGATAGATAGGATTCACCGCTGACATCATCTTGCCCTGTGCTTTTGTTCGCTGGGATATTTTTGATCACAGTCCCCCACATTGCAGGCAGATTTTTGATCATCTGAGCCACAAGGGAAGTCCTATGGCCACCTGACTTTCCCCCAAAGGCATTCCCTACCACTATCTCCTCTCTTCCACCCCCTCGAGTTATCTCTCTGTAGTCAGTAGCAGTCCTCACCCTGGAGTTGCTCTCCAATTACACTTCAGCTCCCAGATGCCCCACATTCCAGTGGGCTCACGTCCCTGTCTGGGGCACATAGGGTAGTGGCACAGATTATCTGTGTGGTTCTCACTCCATTCAGACAGCCACAGATGAGCCGCTTCTCTCTCTGACAGCCTCAAATGCTTCCCGTCTGTCCCAGCATGTTGTGCCAATGTGGAGAACCCATCCCTGCTTCAGCTCCCACATCCTGTGGGGGCACGTTTGGTCCCACTCACTCTCCTCCTCTTTTTACCTTCCTTCCTTTGTCCTGCAGGGCTTTGTGTGTATCTATGTGTTCCTTTCTGGTGGTTAAGGACTCCTGCCAGCTCTGAGCTTGTGCTCTGTGAGATCTGTGTCTGAAGATGTATTCCTGAGGCAGCTGTGGAGAGAGGTCCTCTGCATCTACCCGCTCCTCCGCCATCTTGTCTCTCTGCTTTGTGCTTATTAAAAATAGCAATAGCGTCCCTTACTCTCAACAACATAGCATCCATCCATGTTTAGCTTAAAATAAAACGTTACTACATAGGCAAAGAAGCGAGAAATTATGTGTTCCATAATGAGGGGAAAAAAGGATAGTAGAGACAGATCCAGAGATTACAGAGATGTTGGAACTAGCAGGCAGATTAAAATAGCAATTTAGATATGCTTCACATTTTAAAGGAAAGAATGAACAAGATGAATACACAGATGGGAAAACCTGGTATAGAAATAGAAATTTAAAAAATGGAAATATGAAACTGTAAAATACAATAGCAAATAAAAAATTGATAATTTTACCTCATAAATATTAAAAATTTCTGCTCATCAAAAGACTGGTTAAACATATTTGCAATAAAATGGACTTAATCTGACTTTCTAAAGAACTTCTATAAACCAATTTAAGAAAAAAAGAAAAATGTACTTTTTAGTAAAAGGATGAAAGTCCTGAACAGCCATTTACAAAGAAAGATAAGCAAATAGCATGTGAAAAAAAATTCAGCACCATTAGACTTATGAAAATTGAATCCACAATGAGTTGACATACATATTTACTAAAAACACTAAATTTTATAAAACTGAAATGACTATATATTGACAAATATTTATAACAATTGGAACTCTAACACATTGTAAATAGGTGTGTAAAATGATACAACTTATGTGGAGAAACTTTGGCAGTATATTTTAAAGCTATAATTGCATTCAGTGTGAAAGTGTTAGTTGCTCAGTCCTGTCCAACTCTTTGCGACCCTATGGACTGTAGCCTGCTAGGCTTCTCTGTCCATGGAATTCTCCAGGCAAGAATACTGGAGTGGGCTGCCATTCCTTTCTCCAAGGTTTCTTCCCGACCCAAGGATGAAAGTCAGCCCTTCCCCATTGTAGGCAGATTCATAGATTCTTTACTGTCTGAAGCACCAGGGAAGCCCTTTCCACTCCTAAGTATGTATCCAAAAGAAATAAAAGCAAACATTGAAAAAAGTCTTATGTAAGAATATCTATGAAAAGAAAGTGAAAGTGTTAGTTGCTTAGTAGTGTCTGACTCTTTGCAACCCAATGCACTGTAGCTTGCCAGGCTCCTCTGTTTATGAGATTTCCCAAGCAAGAATACTGGTGTGTGGGTTGCCATGCCCTTCACCAGGGGATCTTTCCAAGCCAGGGTACGAACTCAGGTCTTCTGTATTGCAGGCAGATTCTTTATTGACTGTGCCACAGAATATCCATAAGATAAAAGATATGTATAGCAGGTTTAAATAACTGAGAAAAGAAGAGAAGCAAAAGGCAAAGGAGACAGGGAAAGATATACCCATCAGAAAGTCCAAAAAAAAAAAAAAATAACAAGGAGAGATAAGAAAGACTTCTTAATTGAGCAGTGCAAAGAAATAGATGAAAACAATAAAGTGGGAAAGACTAGAGATCTCCTCAAGAAAACTAGAGCTATCAGTGGAACAATTCATGCAGAGATGGTCACAATAAAGGACAGAGTGATAAGGACCTAAAGATACAGAAGAGATTAAGAAGAGGTGGCAAGAATACACAGAAGAACGGTACTGAAAAAACTGTACTTAATGACCTGGATAACCACAATAGTGTGATCACTCAGCTAGAGCCAGACATCCTGGAGTGTGAAGTCAAACTGGCCTTAGGAAGCATCACTACAAAAAAAGATAGTTGAAAGTGATGGAATTCCAGCTGAGCCTTTTCAAATCCTAAAAGGTGATGCTGTTAAACTGCTGCACTCAATATGCCAGCAAAGTTAGAAAACTCAGCAGTGTTCACAGGACAGGAAAATGTTAGGTTCCATTCCAATCCCAAAGAAGAACAATGACAAAGAATGTTCAAACTACTGCACAATTGCACTCATCTCACATGCTAGTAAAGCAATGCTGAAAATCAGGCTTCAGCAATATGTGAACCATGAACTTCCAGATGTTCAAGCTGGTTTTAGGAAAGGCAGAGGAACCAGAGATCAAATTGCCAACATCTGCTGGATGATGGAAAAAGCAAGAGAGTTCCAGAAAAACATCTATTTCTGCTTTATTGACTATGCCAAAGCCTTTGAATGTGTGGATCACAATAAACTGTGGAAAATTCTGAAAGAGACAGGAATACCAGACCACCTGACCTGCCTCTTAAGAAACCTATATGCAAGTCAGGAAGCAACAGTTAGAACTGGACATGGAACAACAGACTGGTTCTAAATAGGAAAAGAAATAGGTCAAGGCTATTGTCACCCTGCTTATTTAACTTGTATGCAGAGTACATCATGAGAAATGCTGGGCTGGAAGAAGCACAAGCTGGAATCAAGATTTCCGGGAGAAGTACCAATAACCTTAAATATGCAGATGACACCACCCTTAATAGCAGAAAGGGAAGAAGAACTAAAGAGCCTCTTGATAAAGTGAAAGAGGACAGTGAAAAAGTTGGCTTAAAGCTCAACATTCAGAAAACTAAGATCATGGCATCTGGTTCCGTCACTTCATGGGAAATAGATGGAGAAACAGTGGAAACAGTGGCAGACTTTTTTTTTTTTTTTAGCTCCAAAATCACTGTAGATGGTGATTGCAGCAATAAAATTAAAAGACGCTTACTCCTTGGAAGAAAAGTTATGACCAACCTAGACAGTATATTAAAACACAGAGACATTACTTTGTCAACAAAGGTCCATCTAGTCAAGGCTATGGTTTTTCCAGTAGTCATGTATGGATGTGAGAGGTGGACTATAAAGAAAAAGCTGAGCACTGAACAATTGATGATTTTGAACTGTGGTAATGGAGAAAACTCTTAAGAGTGCCTTGGACTGCAAGGAGATCCAACCAATCCATCCTAAAGCAGATCAGTCTTGGGCGTTCATTGGAAGGACTGATTTTGAAGCTGAAACTCCAATACTTTGGCCACCTGATGCAAAGACCTGACTCATTTGAAAAGACTGTGATGCTGGGAGGGATTGGGGGCAGGAGGAGAAGGGGATGAAAGAGGATGAGATGGTTGGATGGCATCACTGACTCAATGGACATGAGTTTGGGTGAACTCCAGGAGTTGGTGATAGACAAGGAGGCCTTGTGTGCTGTGGTTCATGGGACTGCAGAGTTGGACATGGCTGAGCGACTGAACTGAACTGATGTGGATCACAGCAAGCTGTGGGAAATTCTTCAAGTGATGGGAATACCAGACCACCTTACCTGCCTTCTGAAATACTTTTATGCAGGTCAAGAAACAACAGTTAGAACTAGACATGGAACAATGTACTGGTTCAAAATTGGAAAAGTAGTACGTCAAGGCTATATATTGTCACCCCGATTGTTTAACTGATATGCAGAGTACATTATGTGAAATAATGGGCTGGATAAATCACAAGCTGGATTCAAGATTCCCAGAGAAATATCAATAGCATCAGATATGCAGATGACACCACCCTAATGGCAGAAAGGAAAGAGGAACTAAAGAGCTTGTTAATGAAGGTGAAAGGGGAGAGTGAAAAACTCATTCAAACTCAACATTCAAAAAATGAAGATCATGGTATCCAGTCCCATCATTTTATGGCAAATAAATGGGGAAAAAATGGAAAGAGCAACAAACTTTTATTCCTTGGGTTTTGAAATCACTGTGGATGATGACTGCAACCATGAAATTAAAAGAGGCTTGCTCTTAGGAAGAAAAGCTATGGCAACTTAAAGAGCATGCTAAAAAGTAGAGGCAACATTTTGCTGACAAAGGTCCTTCTAGTCAAACTATGATTTTTTCCAGTAATCATGTACTGATGTGAGAGTTGGACCATAAAGAAGTCTGAGCACTGAAGACTTTTTAACTGTGGCACTCAGGAGACTCTTGAGAATCCCTTGGACTGTGAGGAGATCAAACCAGTCCATCCTAAAGGAAATCAACCCTGAATGTTCATTGGAAGGACTGATGCTAAAGCTGAAGCTCCAATACGTTGGCCACATGATTGCAAGAGTAGACTCATTGGAAACGACCCTGGTGCTGCGAAAGATTGAACACAGAATAAGAGGGTGACACAGGATGAGATGGTTAGACGGCATCATTGACTCAATGGCCATGAATTTGAGCAAATTCCTGGAGACAGGAAGGACAGGGGAAGCCTGGCAAGCTTCAAAGAGTTGGACACGACTGAGCAGCCGAACAACAGCAACAACAAACTAGAAATAGTGCAAATTTTTATCAACAACTTAGTGGCTAATATTTTGAATTTATTTGAATGTTGAATTTATTCAAATATTTGAGTGTCTTTACAATAAAATGCTACTTAGCAGTAACATGAAAGAACCACTTGTACATGTAAAAACGTGGGTTGTTTTGAAAACTGAATGAAAGAATTCAATTATAAAAGTACTTATTCATATATTTTAGAGCAATTTTATCACAGGTGAAATTGAAATATATATTAGAACAGTGATTGCCCCTAGAGGTGATAGATTTAGGGAGGATTGAGTGGCAAGAGGGATGCAGGAATTTTCTGGGATGATATAAATATTAATACTTCTTATTATAATAAGCTTGTGGGTCAAAAAAGTGAGTGTATCCATTCAAACATTTATTGCTTATATACTTTAGTGTATGAATACTATACATGAATTTAAAATAGAAGTACGTTTTGGATTACTCAGGCCCTTCTTCTCACTTCGTGGTTTCAAATGAATTTTGCAGTTATACATCTGTAGCTATATGAAGTCTGTAGGCTAAATGAGCTATTTTATTTATTTATTTTTACTAATTTTTTAAGCAATATTAAAAGTCATTTAACAATGATTTACTTAAAGTCTTGCTGCTGCTAGGCAAGTCCAATAGATACACAAATTCTACTAACACACCTAATCACAAGATAGCAAGTAGCTGACTTACAACACAAATTCAGTTGGCAATGTCCTAGAGACCCAGCATAGGCTCAAAGAAAGTAGCTTTAGACTTCTGCAAAATGATCAGAACCTAGTAGATGACAGTAGGAAATATGCACTCACATGTACGGTCACTCAACAAAGACTGCAAAATTGCCGAGGATCACAGTTCTGGCGTTTTCATTTCAGATCACTTTAGCAACTTTTACTTGTAGGTTCTGCTTCAACAAATGCTGCCACCCTTTTCTTTGGTACAGCCTCAAAGGAGCAGTCTCTCAAAGGAATCTCAGAAGTTTGCTAGAGAGGAGAAAAGGGGGGAAAAAAAACAGAAAAAAGAATCTTGTTAATAAGTAAATAAATAAATGAAGCCTACAATAAAAGAAAAAATCAAACCAGAAGTCGAGATTGGCGCGAGTCCGTGATGGCTGTCACACCATCCAGCCGTGAAACAGCAATGTGGGCAAGCATGTCTCATGCCAGACCGCTATTGAGACAGCACTTGTGCCGTCTTCAGCTCCAAGTGTTTCCATCATATTTCCCTATTTTTAGGAGTTAATAGCTAGGCTACAATAATTTGCTTCAGGCTGGCACACCAGGTCTCAGTCAGGGAGCACATTTAGAATAATAGAAGATTGCTTGTTTCAGATGTTTTTAGTGTGTGTGTGTGTGTGTGTGTGTGTGTGTGTGTGTGTGTGGTGTTCATATAGCCTAAAAATACTGGCTGTTGCAAAAATTTCTTTTGATAACTGATTGCTCTCTTATGAGATACAGTTTTCCTTGCCTACCCCAAATACTAGAAAAAAGATCAAGTTGCTGAAAAGATGTCTTTTTAGAGAAGAAATGTGTTAATTCACATTCATTTCCATTAGTTCCAGTACCTAGTGGGTGTTTAATAAGTGTTCACTGTCAAGAGCAAAAACAATAATTCTATTTATTAAACATGGCATTGTCTTCACCAGTCTTCTATAAATGTGCTTCTGGGGATGTGATTTATTCTAAAAAGAATAAGCTAAAATAACTGTAATATTCTAAACAATGTTTATGGCACATCAAGCATCTGTTGAATGTTAATCTCAGGAAATAGAATTTCATGAGTTTCACGGAGTTGCAGTTTGTTCTAAGGGATCTGCTTTTAGGAGAAGTGAGTTACTTGCTTACATTTTTTAAAAGATATTTTATTGAGCACTGATTATTTCTGGAAGCCCATGTCATGCAGCAGACTGCTTCGCAGTCAAACGCTGATCCTATGTGAAACTGGTTGTGTAACCCCATGGGTAAGTGTGTGATGGCTGAAGGGGGAATCCTTAGACTCAGTTCCTCTTGAAGGTTTAGGGAGGGGGAATGGCGCATGGTGGTTAGAGAAAGGAGTCCCTCTGACAGAGAAGGAGAATCCAAGCTATACAGCAATATCTGCTTTAAGTCAGCCATTAGTGAAGCTAAGCCACTCAGTTGTGTCCAACTCTGCGACCGCATGGGCTATAGCCTACCAGGCTCCTTTGTCCATAGGATTTTCCAGGCAAGGGTACTGAAGTGGGTTGCCATTTCCTTCTTCAGGGGATCTTCCTAACCCAGGGATTGAACCTGGGTCTCCTACATTGCAGGCAGATGCTTTACCATCTGAGCCATCAGGGAAGCTTCAACCATTGGTTGCACATTATCCTTAAACTTAGCAAAAATTATGTATTGTAGGTAAAATGTCCCCTACATAGCAGAGGAATCTAAACTCCAGACAGATAAATAACTTGCCCAGAATCAAACATCTAGTAAAGGAGTATTACTTTGCTGTCAAAGGAAAACATGAATAATTGGTAATATATATAAGAAAGTATGATCCTTTTCTACAATCCATTTTCAGAGAAATAAATTTTAGAGAGTATATTTCTCGGGTTTCCCTGGTGGCCCAGTGGTAAAGAATCCCCCTGACAGTGCAGGAGATCTGGGTTTTATCCCTGGTCTGGAAAGATCCCACATGCCGCGTGGCCATGCCGCTGTGTGCCACAGCTATTGACCCAGTGCTCTGGAGCCCAGGAGCTGCAACTACTGAGTCCATGCACCTCAGCTTCTGAAGCCCCACACCCTAGAGCCTGCGCTCTACAATAAGAGAAGCTACCACCATGAGCAAGTCAGGCACTTCAACTAGAGAGTAGCCCCTGCTTGCTGCTGCTAGAGAAAACTCACATGCACCGAGGAAGAACCAGCACAGTTAAAAATAAGATAAAGAAATAACTTAAAAACCAGAATATATTTCTCTGAAGAATTGAGCCACAACACTGGAGAGAGGTTAAAGCCTATCTTCTGCTTTCCTTGTGGCTCAGCTGGTAAAGAATCCACCAGCAATGTGGGAGACCTGGGTTCGATCCCTGAGTTGGGAAGATCCCCTGGGGAAGGGAAAGGCTACCCACTCCAGTATTCTTGCCTGGACAATTCCATAGACTGTTGCAAAGTCAGACATGACTGAGTGACTTTCACTTCCTACTTCCTTCCTTTTGCTAAAACCTATTTTTCATCCATCTAAAGTCCAAAGATGTTTTAGAGACTTTATTTCTTTCATTCAGGACATGAATGCGTGAAGTTTGTTAAATCTAACTGATGCGATTCGATTCTAATCTTGCTTTTTTGGTACTGTTGGACACAGTTAATCAGTCTCTTCTTGAAACACATTTTCACTTGGCTGAGATGATGCAATACTACACCTCCGGTCTTCCTCTTAATTCCTTCTCAGTTTCTCGGCATTTGCTCCTCCACCTCTTCCATGTTAGAATTTCTCAGAACATTCTTCCTCTTCCATTTCTCTTTTCACCTGCTGATATCCTCTGCCAATTCCATCCTTTGTCCCTCAGAGCTTAGCCATTCTGACTCCTGTAAGCTCCCCTCACATGCTGTTCTTTCCTGAGACCTTTCGCATCTGCATGGAGTTCTTTTTCTCTTCCTCTTTGCATGGTTCAGAATTCACCATCAGTTACATGGCAATATGGTATATAATGACCTAGTCATTTTCTTTTCTTTCCTTTAAACCTTTTCCCCCCTTTTATCTGTTAACATGGCCAATTATATTGCTTTTCTAAAGTTAAGCTAACCTTGCTTTCAGGTAAAACCAACTTGATTAAGATGAATTATCCTTTTTTAGCCAATTCCTGGTTTCAATTTGTCAACAGACTTTTAATGATTTTTGCACCTATGTTCAAAATGAGTTTGTACTATATTTTTCTTTCATACTTTCCTCAGAAAGGTTTGGTATCAAGGAAAGACCAGCCTGATGCAATTAATTAGAGTTTATCCTATTTTTTCTGTTCTCTGGAAGTGTGGAGGGTTGAAATTAATTTCTCCTTGAACTTGTTAGTAAGGTCATTTGAGCCTGGAGTGTGTTTTGAAGAAAGTTTTGTTACTGGGTTCAGTTTCTTTATCTTCATCTCAGTTGTTTATCTCTTTTGGAAAATTTGTAAGAATTTCTAGAAATTTTCAAGGAAGTTTTTACTGAATTCCAAATTTATTGGAATAAATTTGTTTGTTATCTTTTTAATATCTGTAGGATCTTATTTATCCTTTCCCTAATTTTATTCCTGACTAAATTTTCCCGTCTTTATTGTTTCTTTGTTAGTCATCCCATATGCATATTTAAATTTTTAATTTCTATTAAAATGCATTTCCTTTCACACACTGTACTTTTTGAAATTTGATGTCATATTTTCATTTTCAGTAAGTTCAGTGTATTTCCTTATTTCTCTTGATTTTCTTTTATATATATACTATATATATATATGAAATATATACAGATTTTCTACTTATACTTTAATTATTCATAGTTGTCTAAGAACATATACTTTATGACTACTATCATGTTTACTGGTTTTATAGCTTTATGGCATGAAATAATTTTCAATTTTTATAATGGTTATACTTTTCTTAGAAGAATTTAAGGACAGTATAGGGTTCTCTTAGATCCACTGAGTCAACTTTTTTCTGTTTATCTTGAGTTTATATGTGCTGTCTCCAAATGACTGTATTTTGGCTCTTTCTCCTTATAGTTTTGTTTTTTTAATAATCTTGTACATTTTGAGATCATATTATTGATTGTATACTAATTTTTAATTCCTAGTTTTCTAGGTGATTTTTAAATTGTTATTAGTTTCTTTAATTTAGTATTTGATACATTTGCCATGTATCTAATTCTTTGTCCTTTTGATTTCTTAAATTTATTATTTTTTGCAGTGAATATTTGGTTTCCCAGGTGGCGCTAGCGGTAAAGAAATAACCTGCTGATCCTGGAGGCATAAGAGAGGCAGGTTGGATCTCTGGATCAGGAAGCTCCCCTGGAGAAGGAAATGGCAATCCACTCCAGTATTCTTGTCTGGAAAATTCCACGGACAGAGAAGCCCGGCGAGCTACAATCTATGGGGCTGCTGAGAGCTGAACACGATTGAGCGCATGTGTACACAGTCAATATTTAGGTAGAGAGGCCTATAATTTTACCTCTTTATTTGCTCTTCATATCCTCTTGTACCTCAACTTCTCTTTATAACATCAGTTTTGTTTTGCCTGAAGAAAATGAAGTTGTTTCTCTCCTTTAGACCCTTTCTTTACTGAAAGAATAGAACTTTTTGGTGACCATCAGGGATTGCCAATAACTTCTTCATATTTCAGGAATCAAGTTAAATGAATCAAAACCAAACCAAAAAAAAAAAAAAAGTGCATGATCATTGTCACATCAGGGGTTAGGGATAGAGCAGTTCAGTTCAGTCGCTCAGTCGTGTCTGACTCTTTGCGACCCCATGAACCACAGCACGCCAGGCCTCCCTGTCCAGCACCAACTCCCAGAGTTCACTCAGACTCACATCCATCGAGTCAGTGATGCCATCCAGCCATCTCATCCTCGGTCGTCCCCTTCTCCTCCTGCCCCCAGTCCCTCCCAGCATCAGAGTCTTTTCCAATGAGTCAACTCTTCACATGAGGTGGCCAAAGTACTGGAGTTTCAGCTTTAGCACCATTCCTTCCAAAGAAATCCCAGGGCTGAACTTCAGAATGGACTGGTTAGACCTCCTTGCAGTCCAAGGGACTCTCAAGAGCATTTTCCAACACCACAGTTCAAAAGCATTAATACTTCAGTGCTCAGCTTTCTTCACAGTCCAACTCTCACATTCATACATGACCACAGGAAAAACCATAGCCTTGACTAGACGGACCTTAATTGGCGAAGTATTGTTTCTGCTTTTCAATATGTAATCTAAGTTGGTCATTAACATTTCTTCCAAGGAGTAAGCGTCTTTTAATTTCATGGCTGCAGTCACCATCTGCAGTGATTTTGGAGCTCCCAAAAAATAAAGTCTGACACTGTTTCCACTGTTTCCCCATCTATTTCCCATGAAGTGATGGGACCGGATGCCATGATCTTTGTTTTCTGAATGTTGAGCTTTAAGCCAAGTTTTTCACTCTCCTCTTTCACTTTCATCAAGAGGCTTTTGAGTTCCTCTTCACTTTCTGCCATAAGGGTGGTGTCCTCTGCATATCTGAGGTTATTGATATTTCTCCCGGCAATCTTGATTCCAGCTTGTGTTTCTTCCAGTCCAGCGTTTCTCATGATGTACTCTGCATAAAAGTTAAATAAGCAGGGTGACAATATACAGCCTTGACGCACTCCGTTTCCTATTTGAAACCAGTCTATTATCCCATGTCCAGTTTTAACTGTTGCTTCCTGACCTGCATACAGATTTCTCAAGAGGCAGGTCAGGTGGTCTGGTATTCCCATCTCTTTCAGAATTTTCCACAGTTTATTGTGATCCACAGAGTCAAAGGCTTTGGCATAGTCAATAAAGCATAAATAGATGTTTTTCTGGAACTCTCTTGCTTTTTCCATGATCCAGCAGATGTTGTCAATTTGATCTCTGGTTCCTCTGCCTTTTCTAAAACCAGCTTGAACATCTGGAAGTTCCTGGTTCACATATTGCTGAAGCCTGACTTGGAGAATTTTGAGCATTACTTTACTAGCATGTGAGATGAGTGCAATTGTGTGAAGGCTTGAGCATTCTTTGTCATTGCCTTTCTTTGGGATTGGAATGAAAACTGACTTTTTCCAGTCCTGTGGCCACTGCAGAGCTTGCCAAATTTGCTGGCATATTGAGCGCAGCACTTTCACAGCATCATCTTTCAGGATTTGAAATAGCTCAACTGGAATTCCATTACCTCCACTAGCTTTGTTCATAGTGATGCTTTCTAAGGCCCACTTGAGTTCACATTCCAGGATGTCTGGCAATAGATGAGTGATCACACCATCGTGATTATCTGGGTCGTGAAGATCTTTTTTGTACAGTTCTTCTGTGTATTCTTGCCACCTCTTCTTAATATCTTCTGCTTCTGTTAGGTCCAGACCATTTCTGTCCTTTATCGAGCCCACCTTTGCATGAAATATTCCCTTGGTGTCTCTAATTTTCTTGAAGAGATCTCTAGCGTTTCCCATTCTGTTGTTTTCCTCCATTTCTTTGCATTGATCACTGAAGAAGGCTTTCTTATCTCTTCTTGCTATTCTTTGGAACTTTGCATTCAGATGCTTATATCTTTCCTTTTCTCCTTTGCTTTTTGCCTCTCTTCTTTACACAGCTATTTGTAAGGCCTCCCCAGACAGCCATTTTGCTTTTTTGCATTTCTTTTCCATGGGGATGGTCTTGATCCCTGTCTCCTGTACAATGTCACGAACCTCATTCATCAGGCACTCTGTCTATCAGATCTAGGCCCTTAAATCTATATCTCACTTCCACTGTATAGTCATAAGGAATTTGATTTAGGTCATACCTGAATGGTCTAGTGGTTTTCCCTAATTTCTTTAATTTGAGTCTGAATTTGGCAATAAGGAGTTTATGATCTGAGCCACAGTCAGCTCCTGGTCTTGTTTTTGTTGACTGTATAGAGCTTCTCCATCTTTAGCTGCGCACAATATAATCAATCTGATTTTGGTGTTGGCCATCTGGTGATGTCTATGTGTAGAGTCTTCTCTTGTTTTGTTGCAAGAGGGTGTTTGCTATGACCAGTGCATTTTCTCGCCAAAACTCTGTTAGTCTTTGCCCAGCTTCATTCTGCATTCCAAGGCCAAATTTGCCTGTTAATCCAGGTGTTTCTTGACTTCCTACTTATGCATTCCAGTCCCCTATAATGAAAAGGACATCTTTTTTGTGTGTTATTTCTAAAAAAAGGTCTTGTAGGTCTTCATAGAACCGTTCAACTTCAGCTTCTTCAGCATTACTGATTGGGGCATAGACTTGGATTACTGTGATATTGAATGGTTTGCCTTGGAAACGAACAGAGATCATTCTGTCATTTTGAGATTACATCCAAGTGCTGCATTTCAGACTCTTTTGTTGATCATGATGGCTACTCCATTTCTTCTGAGAGATTCCTGCCCACAGTAGTAGATATAATGGTCATCTGAGTTAAATTCACCCATTCCAGTCCATTTTAGTTCGCTGATTCCTAGAATGTTGACATTTACTCTTGCCATCTCTCATTTGACCACTTCCGATTTGCCTTGATTCATGGACCTGACACTCCAGGTTCCTATGCAATATTGCTCTTTACAGCATCGGACCTTGCTTCTATCACCAGTCACATCCACAGCTGGGTATTGATTTTGCTTTGGCTCCATCCCTTCATTCTTTCTGGAGTTATTTCTCCACTGATCTCCAGTAGCGTGTTGGGCACCTACTGACCTGGGGAGTTTATCTTTCAGTATCCTATTATTTTGCCTTTTCATACTGTTTATGGGGTTCTCAAGGCAAGAATACTGAAGTGGTTTGCCATTCCCTTCTCCAGTGGACCACATTCTGTCAGACCTCTCCACCATGATCCACCTGTCTTGTGTTGCCCTGTGGGCATGGCTTAGTTTCATTGAGTTAGACAAGGCTGTGGTCTTAGTGTGATTAGACTGACTAGTTTTCTGTGATTATGGTTTCAGTGTGTCTGCCCTCTGATACCCTCTTGCAACACCTACCATCTTACTTGGTTTTCTCTTACCTTAAGCGTGGGTTATCTCTTCACGGCTGCTCCAGCAAAGCGCAGCCACTGCTCCTTACCTTGGATGAAGGGTATCTCCTCACTGCCGCCCTTCCTGACCTGCAACGTGGGATAGCTCCCCTAGACCCTCCTGTGCCTGTGCAGCCACTGCTCCTTGGACATGGGGTTGTTCCTCACCACCCCTGACCTTAGATGAGGGGTAGCTCCTCTCGGCCATTCCTGCACCATTGCTGCCTGGCACTCTTGGCCACTGCCCCTGACCTCGGACGGGGGTAACTCCTCTTGGCCGTCGCCCTTTGGACATGGGGTGCTCCCAGCTTCTGGGACAGAGCAATGGACAATAAATCCAGGAAACTTTAAAATAATAAATGAAAAAATCAAGACAATAAATGTAAGCACTGTAGTTGTCATAACTGGTATAAAAGATAAAATAAACTGTGAGAAAGAATCAAGTGAGAGGGATCTGAATTCAGGTTGAGGAGCTCAGAGGAACCATAGTCTCTAAGTGTGTCCATGCTAAGTCCCTTCAGTCGTGTCTGACTTGTCCAACCCTATGGACTGTACTCCCAGGCTCCTCTGTCCATGGGATTCTATAGGCAGGAATACTGGGGTGGGTTGCCAGGCCCTCCTCCAGGGGATCTTCCGCACCAAGGGATAGAACCCTTCTCTCATATGTCCCTTGCATTGGCAGACAGGTTCTTTACCACTAGCACCACCTGGGAAGCCCTAGTCCCTAAAAGTGGAAGATAAATTACAGTATTCTAGATAGAAGATAGAGTTTAGCCTCAGTGTATTTGTTGGATGGCTATTTGCTTTGGGAGAGACAGAAAGCTTGTGTGGTTAAATGCATTGAGCAAAGAAGAAAGTGAAATTTGATAAGATAGGGGATCAAGAAGGAATCCATAGGTCTTGGCAATGAGTTTGGCTTTTAGTTGTAATGTTTTGGAATCAATTGGAGGAATGAAGTAGGTTGACAAGAAGTTCATTATATTTTGTAAAAGATTATTTTTGCTATTGAGCAGAGTAGGAACTGGTAGATGATGGACTTGAAAGTGTCTTATGAGCAGTGATGTGTTTGAACAAGTTGGTGGGAATAGAAATAAAGATAATTGTACTGATTTTAAATGTACTTTGCAGTTAGACTGGACAGAATTTATTAATGTTAATGCATCCTTTTTTATTAACTTTTTTTCCTAGAGCACTGAAGTATATGTGATAGTATTTATTAATTGAGCCAGATTACAAGGAAAAGGTACAGTAAATGAGAAATTTGATATTTCAGTTTTGGATGGGTTAAGCTTGGGACGTTTGTGAAATGTTAAGGTCAAGATGTCTAGTGATCATGTGGATATAGACACCTGGATTTCAGTGAAGCCATGGGCTGAACTTAAAAATTTAGGTGTCATCAGCATTAAGGGTTTTTAAAGCTCTGAAAATGGATGAAATCACTCCAGGGGAAAGAAGGATGAGAGAAAAGAGCTAGGACTCAGTCCTGAGGAATTTTAATGTCTAAATGTTGGATGCAGAAGGCAGACGGCCCAGGCAGGTCAAAGGCCAGATAGTTTCAAAGAGAAGTATAGGTTTTTCCCATATTACAGAAGTGTTTACTTATTTTATTTTACAAAAGGGAAAATGGACCTCCTTCTTTCTTAACTAGCTTAGCTTCAAATCGGATAACAACGTCTACTATGATCTTTGGCTTTCTGAAATCTGTGCTCAAATGACCAGGCTATTGGCCTGAATGGAGACATTTAGGCCATTAAGACTTTTTGGAGGCCCAAAAGATGACTTTTGGACTCCACATCAAGACAAAATAGGTCATCCTAGTTTGAAATAAGTAATAAAGTGGTAATCAAAAGTCTATTCTGAAAATGTTTGAAAAAGAGCTGAAACTTTTCTTTTTCAGCTTCTCTCTGTTAAAATCAGCAGGAAAATCACTCTGAATTACATGGTGTTAAGAGGAAAAGATACATTTCCTTCAGATTTCTTCATGGCCTCATTGATCTCAGTTAGATAAACTTTGATGATGGCTATCTTTAAATGAATATTGTCAGGAATACCATAGGTTTTCGCTGACACCTAAACTGCTCGAAGGCTGATTACATTTAAGTTGTGAACATCTTCTATTAGGCTTTTATAAAACGCCCCCTATGATCAGAAATGCCACTGCTTAGGGGAAAAAATGTCTATTGTTGGTCAGAGCTTTAATTAAAAACTATACTTTGTTTTCAATCCAATTTTGGAAAGAATATAGGAGAAAAAGCAAGATGTAAATTTTACAATGCCTTGGCAATGTAGCCAATTCTCAGCTGAACAAAGAAGCTTATATGCAGAAAATCTTGTAGGAATAAAGCATGTAAAATAAATAAAAAGCTTCCAGTGTTTAATTCCAATCTTCTCTACAGCAACTGGAGCTGCTGATAAGACACCTACTCGGAGTAATGATGCATAATGTGAAAATGCAATAACCCAGACCTCATAAGTACAGACGAATGCCATCTTTTTAAAGGAAATGGTTGCAAATGTGAAGTGCAGTGTGCTGAGCCATTTTCAGAAGTATTTTCATAAACACGGCAAAATGCCAAGGTTTGGTTTTTCCAAACATGATAGGAAGAGCAAGGAATATAACTATTATTGGGGCATCCGGTATTTGTCCACATTGTATCATCTAAATGTTTCCGTGCTGTCGATTCATTATTGGTAGCAGTTTTAATGGGAATATAAATATTATAAAGTGTGTTTACTACAGATAAATCATAGGGGTGCTGAAGTAATTTGCAGTACTAAAGCTCATTTTGGATAATTACAGTGCCCCTGAAGAATGTGTTTTGTATCACAAAAAAGTGGATTGTTAATAAGTAACTGTTTGGGTTGGTTACATTCTGGGAAGGATAGAGGGTGATCCTGTTTGGGACTAGTTTAGGAATGCATGAGAACATTAATGAGAAAAAAAAATACATTTTTTAATCGGAAAGAGAGGAAAACCACAGTAGTGTCGTTTCCGTTGTTGGGCTAGCCTCATTCAGTCACATTTCATGCAGATGACTTTCTGTAACTACAGAAATAACATAAGGAATGATTAGTTAAGATTATGCTGGCAGTAAAGATACTAATATTTTATTGCACATTGAATTCTAGCTTTCATTTTATGCAGAGGTAAATTAGACTGCAATGTTGTTTATCCTTGTTTTATGAAGGCTATTTTCATCACAGTATTAAAGGTTATTATTGGTTTACCTCCTGCTTCCTCTTTTATTGGAATAAGGTGATTTTGAGCTTCTTTTTTTCCCTCTGAAAACCATAAGACACAGTAAACTTTGAACATGACGAGTTAACAAAGAGAATTAAATAATTGTGTCCTAGGCTTTGGAAGGTCATATTGTAATGAGATTAAAATTTCTTGCCTTCAGGTATTGCTCATTTGTAAACTAGCCTGGCTTGGTCTTCTTGTAAATAGTCTGATGATTAGATTAATTTCATATGAAATATAAATTCATTTCCTTTCTGACAAGCTGGTCAGAATTTGCCAATTTGGTGATTGTTTAAGAAAAAAAAATGCAGCATAGAAGGAAAAAAATTCTTCAACAAAGTGAAATGAGCATGAAATTAGATTTAGCTGAGATTGAGCTACCTATGCTGCTATTTAAAAGGGAGTTCAGCAGCCACTGAGTGAGTGTTGTGTTTGGTTTTGGGAAGAGAGTAGCAGCTGGATCGAGAGAAACAATGGGCTTCTCTCCTCTGGGTGCACTTCCCATGGCTGCCTGCCTTCTGGAATGACTTCTCTGCTTTGCTGTGCTGTATGGTTCGGCTTTCAGGGGCCCATGCATGAGTGCACCCACACGTGTGCACTGGGGCAAACAGACCAAATAGAGATTCCAATGAAGAGTGCTACTTGAATAAATTGGTTATTTATGTTACTTGCTTCAAAGTGTTAGCTTTCTCTCAATATCAGTCTTTCCTCAGGGAAAGAATTTAATCAGTTTTACCTGGCAAAAATAGTCACATCCTTTACTGGTAATATTTCCTGGTTTTTCTGACTTTGGTTGAAATTTAGGAAGCCTGTGATAATCCAGATGTAATAACAGATATTTGGATTCTTCCACTTATCTCATTCAAATTTGGCTTATCTAGAAAGGCTTCAAAGCTCTTGATAGCATCTGATGTACAGATTTCATTTCACAACAGTCCTCTGCCATTCATTCTTTACAGAGTGAACGTTAGGAATAATGTTAATTTTCTTAAGAAAAGAGGCTCTGAGGTCTTAGCCTTTTCACACCTGTTTCAATTTTCTTCAGATTCAAATATGATAGCCTTTGCCTTTAAAGTGGTTTCAAATGTCAACTTGGGGTAGTGAAATGCTGAGAACTGAACTTTTATGTTTCATTAGTGTGTAGATGAATGCCAGCCAACCTGGTTGGAAAAATAGTTCCTTAAAAATAAATCAGATTTCTCCACTGGTTATCATGAGAAATTGAAGTTGCCTTCCCTTAAGACATATAAAGAAACTGAGACTGTATTGAAAACTTTGGATAGAGATAGAGGATGTCAACATTATATGCCAGACATTGTGGTAAAATAACATGTTTGGAAATTTTGTAAATTACTTTTGTTACTGAACAGAACAGGAGTCCACTCCCCCATCATGCAGCAAAATCAAACTATAGACACCACTTGGCGAAGGAAACTACAACTTTTATCTACAGGGCATTGAGCAAGAAAAACGGGCACCTCATGCTCAAAAGATTCAAACTCCCTGGTGGCTTTCAGGGGAGGGATTTTAAAAGCAACATTTGGGGTGAGCTGACGGTTGCAGGTCATGGACCTTCTGATTGTTTGATGGTGAAGCAACAGGGTAATATTTTGGGATCTTAATCATTAAGCCTCTGGTTTCAACCAGTCTGGGGTCTACTGCTTGTGATCAGCTTATCTTCACTGTTTTCCACCTGCTCTGCAGAAACAACTCAAAGCTGTGAGTCAGATTGCCAAATAAATCCCCTGAGGAGGGACTGGGACTCTATTCTCACTGAACTATTCAGACTAACTTGCTTCACTGCTTTTTCTTTGTTTCTGCAATTCCATCACTTCTCTAATTAGTAACTGTTTCAGTTTGCGTTTTGGAGCTCAGGGAAGCCCTGGGAGGCTAAAGCCCTTTTCTATAGACAAGGAACTGAGACAAAGATGGATTTTTGTACCTGGTAGGGTCCCCCTTTTCTTGATATCCCTCAATCCTGGGGGTGACAAGGATGGGACAAGAAAGTGAATAAAATATTGACTAGGGAAGTTTATCTAAACTCAGCAGGGAAGCTTGGTTTTAGCGGGACTTGGTTTCTCTTTATACATTCTTTTTTTTTTTTTTTTTTAGTACTTTTCCAACTCTAGGAATAAATAAATGTTCTAAATCCAGGGAATTTCTATGATGCTTAAGTACTCATCACATACATATGTATGACATCCAGGATAGTTTTCTTACATATTCTCCAACATCCAACTGGTTCATTGTTGTGTTCATTATAAATCATTACATAGCTAAACTTGGAGGCACTTACACATCTTCAATAAATATTCAAGGATAAATCTGTGGCCTCTTGTAGTAGGATACAGTTAGTGCAAGAGCGATATCAAAGTTGTCGTATGGGAGACTCTGCATTGCAGGTTAGTGAGGAGAGTGTCATCACTTGCTGGGAGGGTGGTGCATCCGAAACTCATGGGAACAGAGGCTCCTGTGCTTGAGACCTTTCCAGACTTTATCTTATGTAACTCTTTATCTAGTTGCTCATTCATTTCCTTTGATATCCTTTGTAATAAACCAGTAATTTATTCTATCCTGCCTAAGAAAAGAGATCAGGAAATGAGACGATGAAGAAGCAAATGTCAGAGCTGTCTAAGGTAGACAAGGGAGCGAGAAGGATTTCCCAGATGCAAATGCAGAGCTGAGAAGTAGCCTGGCTTCTCTAGACAAGATTCCTGGAGGAGAAGCAACTAGTATGTATCCATCATGATGGAAACCATGGAGCAGAGAGACAGGGAACTTGATGATGTTTTTCAACAGTGGTGGTGATGCCAAAACCTTAGCTTCTGTGCGACGGTGCTGAATTGGATCTTGGAGACAGGGTTTTGGGGGGAGTAGAGAACAATAGCTTTATTGCTTTGACAGGAAAGGGGGATGCAGTGGGCCTCTGCCCTTGAAAACTTTGTGTTCCAGCCTGGGAGGATTAAGTGGAAAGTTTTATAGCAGTAGTTCAATGGTGGGGTCACTGACAAGATTAGACTGTGTGTATTTGCCTGTACTCCTCTAATCTGGCGTCGGGTAATCTTGATGAACTTCTCATGTTCCTTTAATCTGTCCTTAGGTGGTCTCCGGAATGAAGGATGCTGACATCTTCCGCATTTTGAGATTTAATTCTATAAAGAACTTAAAAGCGTGTTATGAGTGTCCCTTGAGGCAGAACCAGGAAACTGCCCCAAGAATGCATTATTGTTTCCTGACTGTCCCTTCCTTCTCTTCACATCCTTTCCCTTCCCAGATTAGCAACAATTTGAAATATGTCCATTGGAGCTCAGAGAAGGTGATGGGAGCTGTAGCCTGTTCCCTACAAGAAATGGGGGACACGGAAAGGCTTCCACGTCCAGCAGCTCCACAGGGGCCTGTTTGGTTTCAGAGACAGCCGTGGATGCTTTCCTCAGAATTTCTTGTTAAACAAAATATACCCACTTCTTTCTATTTAACCCACTGGAGTAGAATTTTCCATTACAGTGACTCAAATCCAAACAGACAATGCTGGTTAATTAATATGTATCAATACCTATTAAGTAGTAATAGTGTGGTTCCAAGCATGTTATATGAATATTAACTCCTCAAATCTTCACAATGACCTTATGAGACAAGCTGAAGATTCTCAAAGTGCGGTCCCTGGACCAGTACCATCAGCATTACCCAGAAACATGTTAGAAATGGAAAATTTGGGGCCTCAGCTCAAACCTTCAGGATCAGCTACTCTAGAGTTGGGGACTGAGCAGCCTACCTTTTTTTATAAGAGCTCCAGGTCATTCTGGTGTATACTAATGTTTGGCAAACACTGAGACAGAGTGTTGACACTATCTCCATTTCAAATAAATTGACTGGACTGAATTTAAGTCAGTTGTCCAAGTCACTCAATCAGCAAGACTGACTCCTAAGTCTGCAGCTGTAACCACTACTTTAAACTCCTGCTGTCCATCCCGTCCGAAGATCTGTGCTAGAGAAGTGGTTTTTAAAATTTGAAAGCATTCTCTTTTGAAAAAATTATGTACCTCCTTGTACATTTTTAAGTTGACATCTAACAATTTCACATGACAAGGTTAAACAATTGTGAATAATCTGATTTTCAGTATATTTTAAATTATGACATTTTAAAATGCATTCTGTCAGTTTTCTGAACATATCCAGCGGAATCTAAATAGAGTGATTTAAATCTACTATCATCCATTAAAAGCAAACACACAAACTGTTCTCTAAAGTTAAAAAAACTATCCTTAGAATATTTCAGCCCCATCTACCTGTCCAAAGAAGGATCACAATGAATCACAGATGAGATATGGGATATGGGTATAGACAGAATTTTTATTGTCAGTTGTTCATTATGTCATTTGAACATGTCATTTTACCTCTGTGAAGCTCAATATTCTCATCTGTAAAAGATCATATTAATAATTTACATGAGTTGTAAGGGTAATGTAAAAATGTAAAATATTCAGCACAGTCTCTGCTACTTAATAGATGTTTTGTTTCCCAAATGTATACACTAATATATATATAAACTTCTTCATGACTTATTGCTTTCTTTACCTCCTTCTTCTCTTCTTTTCAAAATCTGTACTACTATATCATGGGTTTTGCCTTATCTGACCTTGGAGGGGAAGGCTTCCCTGATACCTCAGCTGGTGAAGAATCCACCTGCAATGCAGGAGACCCCGGTTCGAGTCCTGGTTCGGGAAGATCTGCAGGAGAAGGGATGGGACCTGGAGGAAATCTTCTTTCACTTGACCTCTCTGTGTTCTGTGTTCATGAGCGGTGTTAGACTCTGCTGGTGTTGGAGCTGGTTGGAGTACCTGCTAAGTTAGGGAGAAAGGCAGGTCCACCTGGCTTTACATCCTACACCTCTCATCATGTCTCTTTTCTCCTGTCGCTGCTACATGAAACCCAGACACTTTCTACTCAGAGGGCTCCAGAGGTGGTGTAAGGGTGAGTGGTCAGCGGGGGACCAGCACTCAGGAACAGCCAACCATGTGCCTTGATCTCCATTATTTTATTTGATCCTCACAATAGTTCTAAGAGTAGGATATTATATTTCCCATTATAATTCAAATAATATAAATATTTCATCCTGGTTTATGCAGCTGACAACATCAGAACTGGATTTAAGATGCAGATTTTCTGATTTAAAGTTTAAAAACTGTCACATGGAGGTTGGTCTCAGGGAGTAACAACTTCAAAACCAAGGGATGTGTCCTTGAGGGAAATGAGCTCTGAGGAGAGCCCCAGATGTAAAGATGTTAATCAGCTGTGAAACTCCTGGCTTTACTTCTGTCTCCTCTATTCCCACTGGGTTTGTTGCCTAATTTATCCCATAGAGTCTATGACTTTCCATCAAATTGGTCTTCTCAAGCATCTGGTCCTAGGCCTCTGATTCTTTTTTTTTTGCCTTAATGATCATGTTTTTTCATCTTGCTCACCAATTTTTGGATTTCAAACACTTACTTAAGATTTAATTTTGCCTTAACTCAGTGGTCTCAGACTCTACTCCACATGGTGGAATCTTACTTTAGGATGAGCTTTTTGAAAATAAATTCAAAGAGTTCCTAAGCTATTTCTTACATTATACACGTTAAAATGTATTTATATTAATAATACAATTTTTTATTGTCCTTTTATTATTAATGGGGATTCCCTGATGGCTCAGCTGGTAAAGAATCTGCCTGAAATGCAGGAGACCCAAGTTCAATCCCTGGATTGGGAAGATCCCCTGGAGAAGGGAATGGACACCGACTCCAGTATTCTTGCCTAGAGAATCCCATAGTCGGAGGAGCCTGGCTGACTACAGTCTATGGGGTCACAAAGAATCAAACATGACTGAGCAATTAACCCTTTTTTTCTTTCACTATTAATGATAGGCTAAGTACAACTGGTTAACTGAGTTATGCATATTAAACACTCTTTCTTAAATTAACTGTGGCTAGTTTACTTGACTTTGCTTAGTTCTTAGCTATTGTTTGCGCATCCACACCCTCAAGATTATATAATTGTAATAGTCATTATGCTCTGTGGTTAAGATTTGCATGCATTCTGAGTATTGTTCTTCACTTTCAGGTCAGCTTGTTGCTTAAGTCTAGTGTAGTCTGAAGAATTATTCCTAGAGTGAAGCTTTTTGTGCTATAGAAAAAAAACTTTTGTCCAAGCTTCTAAAATATCCTTTTATACTGGAGTACTTTAATGAAAAATTTTTTTTCATTCAGACCTTCCTCTCCTGTAATTGCTTTCTGAATGACTTCAACAACTTACTCTTTTAAAAATCGAGTTTCTTTAGAAACGTAAGTGGCATTATCTTCTAAGATGTAGCTTTTATGGCCCAGGTGTCTGCTGACTGATGGGAGATAAGGAGAATGTGGCGTCTGCAAGAGACTAACCTATAGTCCCAGCTGCAGATACAGGAGGAAGAGAATTTGGACCTGAGAGTTGGAAACCATGCCCTGCAGAGCAGCAATGATTGTGGATGTTGTGCTCTTGAAAACTTACATGTAGACCAAATCCAGTAGGACTTTATAGAAAAGAACCAAATAGGAAGTGGTATCATCCTAAGTCTGGAGTCTAGGGTGAGAGTTCAGAGAAGAAAAGGTAGCAGTGAAACTCTCTTCTTTGTAGGACTGAAATCTATGAACACACACTAAGCAAAGGGCAAACATTAAGGCTGAGTTTTAGGAATATAGCTCAGTTCTCAGAATGGGGCCAAATTCTACAATGTCAGGTTTCAAAAATCCCTTTTGCTTGAAGCCTGAACAGATCCAAAGATAGGTCTTCATGCAGAAGTTAGCCATGGGGGGTCGAGGCATGTAGAATATAGGAATCAAGGCTTGACCTTGCCAGCATTTTAAACTCAGAGTGTAGTTAACTATACAGTTCAACTAGTCCATGGATAGTTATAAACAAAAATGTTTCTTTGCTACAGCTACGTACAGATACTCCTGGTGTTCCACCTAGACCACTGGACTGCCCAGGGCCACTTCTCTATGTTCTGCTCCTTCTTTAGAGCTTTCAAACTTCAGCTGCAGGAATCACTTAGCCAGAGGCCAAGGCAAACTCTGTGGTGTAACGTATGCTCCAGAGCTCCCGGCAGACTCTGGATAAGCTGGGGATTCATTTAAAAACCACATTGTTTGACTTCATCTCTAGCTGCCTCTCTATATCTCCTGGAAGAAATTCTTTAATGAATCACTTGCAAGTGAATCTTTCTCTTTCACACTTCTGGGGAAACCATGCTTTTGATATTTTGAGAAATAATAACAAATATGCTCATAGGAACACAATGCTAGGTAATGGAGAGTGTTCATTGCAGTTTTGAGAATGTAAGAGCAAAATGAAATTTAAATGCATCAACGACTTGTTTTATAGCTCTACAACTAATCTTTTTTGTTTTTTCCAGTCCTTTTTCCATGATGGGACTGTCACTGAAATACATCAATCTAAATCCCAATGTTACAGTCATTATCACAGATTAGTGTTCAACTTGATGTTTGGTGATGTGCATTACAGCAGCTTGCAAATAGCCTGCACCCTTTCAAGAAAACTTTATATATATATATATATATATATATATATATATGAAAGGAACCAAGAAATGTTAGCTTCTTGCTATTGTGTACTTACCTTTGTATTTGATAATCCTTCCATATTATGGCACTGTTGTTGCTGGCTTATTATTGAAAATTTAATAGTATTTAATTAAAATCTGGAAATGTGCTTTCAATTCTATTACCCTAAAAAGTGGAAAAAAAAAAAAAAAGGCTCATCCTTACCATTTGCATTATACTGGAAACTGTTAAACACTTAATCTTCTTGCATAGTGGTTCTGTGCTTTTAAGAGGATTATATTATTAATTGTTTAATTATTCATTATGCTGCATTTTGCCATTCAGTACAAAAGCTTTTTTAAAATTAATTTCATGTTTTATCCTTCTTAGCCGTCATTCTTTGTACTGGTCTTTCTGTTCTTTCATGATAGGATGTCACAGCAAAGAATCAAGAGGATGGCTTGTTGAAAACTAAGCCTGTAGCTCTAACAAATAGATCTTTTGCCAGAGCAATGACTCAACACACCACCCGGCAACTGAGTCTCGCTGTGCTCCAGAGACAGCAGTTAGAAATGTGTCACCAGCAAGAGCATCATTAATCATAATTGTAGGAGTGACAGTCAGTTTCTTGACCTCACTGAGCCAGGCAGGGAGGTCAGTGCCTCAAGCAGTTCATCCTTCAGGCAAGGAAAACTTTCGGGAAGATTTCCTTTTTGTTATCGCTGGCATTTTTATTTAATCCAGTCATTTTCCCCACAGTCTGGGCAGAAGTACAACAGCTTCTAGCAGGCGCAGTCTGGCCCATTTTCTTTTTCTCTCTGCCAAAAGTAACCTTGGCAATTGATGGCTTAGGAAGAGCTACCACACCCTTTTCCCTCAGCTGTGTTTTCTCTCCTTTCCTCTGCTCTTTTTTTTCCTCCATGTGTCTTCATGGGTCTAAAGATCAGGAGGGAAGAAAGAGTCATTGTAAAGTAATCTGGAGTGAGCAGCCCTAGCCATTTCTCCGTGCTAACTGTAGAAGTTTGCAAGCTACCTTCCTATGTATAAAGGTGCCACGTGTCTCTCCCTTGTGGTCAGGATAGCCACCGGTTGCTAGGAGGGACCTGGGGCCCACATGAGACCCTGTTGCAGCCAGTGACTTTCATCCCAGGCACCACGGAGGACTCTTCATAAAGGAAAAACACATAGAGAGAAAAGAACTCAAGGAGCTTGGTTTTATTACTGAATCAGCATTAAGGCATGAAGACATTTGATTTTATACAACATCATGTTTTAACAAAAGAAAAATGTTATATCAGTGAAAAGAATTAATTCAGTTAATATGAAAAAAATAATTTTCTAATTTTTAAAAAACTTTATTTTGTATTGAGGTATAGGAGAATTCTGCAAGAGATGGGAATACCAGACTACATGACCGGCCTCTTGAGAAACCTGTATGCAGGTCAGGAAGCAACAGTTAGAACTGGACATGGAACAACAGACTGGTTCCATAGGAACCAGTCAAGGCTGTATATTGTCACCCTGCTTATTTAACTTCTATGCAGACTACATCATGAGAAATGCTGGGTTGGAAGAAGCACAAGCTGGAATCAAG
The DNA here is from genome assembly GCF_001704415.2 of Capra hircus. Taxonomy (NCBI): domain Eukaryota; kingdom Metazoa; phylum Chordata; class Mammalia; order Artiodactyla; family Bovidae; genus Capra; species Capra hircus. Next base: position 83,135,048 of record NC_030819.1, on the reverse strand, counting down.
ATTGCCAGGATAAATATCAATAACCTCAGATATGCAGATGACACCATCTTTATGACAAAAAGTGAAGCAGAACTAAAAAGCCTCTTGATGAAAGTGAAAGAAGAGAGTGAAAAAGTTGGCTTAAAGCTCAACATTCAGAAAACAAAGATCATGGTATCTGGTCCCATCACTTCATAGCAGATAGATGGGGAAACAGTGGAAACAGTGTCAGACTTTATTTTTGGAGGCTCCAAAATCATTGCAGATGGTGATTGCAGCCATGAAATTAAAAGACGCTTACTCCTTGGAAGGAAAGTTGTGACCAAACTAGATGGCATATTGAAAAGCAGAGATATGACTTTGTCAACAAATGTCCATCTAGTCAAGGCTATGGTTTTTCCAGAGCCACGTATGGATGTGAGAGCTGGACTGTGAAGAAAGCTGAGCACCGAAGAATTGATGCTTTTGAACTATGTTGGACAAGACTCTTGAGAGTCCCTTGGACTGTAAGGAGATCCAACCAGTCCATTCTAAAGGAGATCAGCCCCGGGTGTTCCTTGGAAGGAATGATGCTAAAGCTGAAACTCCAGTGCTTTGGCCACCTGATGTGAAGAGTCGACTCATTGGAAAAACCCTGATGCTGGGAGGGATTGGGGGCAGGAGGAGAAGAAGACCACAGAGAATGAGATGGCTGGATGGCATCACTGACTCGATGGACATGAGTTTGAGTGAACTCTGGGAGCTGGTGATGGACAGGGAGGCCTGGCGTGCTGTGATTCATGGGGTCACAAAGACTCAGATGTGACTGAGCAACTGAATTGAACTGAACTGATAGCCAATCAACAATGCTCTGATAGACTCAGGTGAACAGTAAAGGGACTCAGCCATACATATACATGTATCCATTCTCCTCCAAGGTCTTCCCTGGTGGCTCAGACAGTAAAGAATCCGCCTGCAGTGCAGGAGTCCTGAGTTTGACCTCTGGGGTAGGAAGATCCCCTGGAGAGGGGAAGGCAACCCACTCCAGTATTCCATGGACAGAGGAGCCTGGTGGGATGCAGTTTTTGTGATTGCAGAGTCAGACACAACTGAATCACGCACACACATACACACACACACACACACACACACACACACACACACACACACACACACACCCTCCTCCAAATACCCTGGCATCCAGGCTGCCACATAAAATTCAGACGAGTTCCATGTGCCTGTGCATGTTCAGTTCAGTCGCTCAATTGTGTCCAATGCTTTGTGACCCCGTGAATCGCAGCACGCAAGGCCTCCCTGTCCATCACCAATTCCTGGAGTCCACCCAAACTCATGTCCATCGAGTCGGTGATGCCATCCAGCCATCTGGATTGCCAAAGTATTGGAGTCTCAGCTTCAACATCAGTCCTTCCAATGAACACCCAGGACTGATCTCCTTTAGAATGGACTGGTTGGATCATCTTGCAGTCCAGGGGACTCTCAAGAGTCTTCGCCAACACCACAGTTCAAAAGCATCGATTCTTAAGCACTCAACTTTCTTCACAGTCCAACTATCATATCCATACATGACCACGGGAAAAACCATAGCCTTGACTAGACAGAACTTTGTTGGCAAAATAATATTTCTGCTTTTTAATATGCTCTCTAGGTTGGTCATAACTTTCCTTCCAAGGAGTAAGTGTCTTTTAATTTCATGGCTGCAATCACCATCTGCTGTATAGTAGGTCCTTATTAGTTATCCATTTTAAATAAGCAGTGTGCACACGTCCATCCCAAACTCCCTAACTATCCCTTCCCCCCATCCTTCCTCCTGGCAACTGTAAGTTCATTCTCTATGTCTGCGAGTCTCCTTATATTTTGTAACTTCATTTATATAATTTATTTTTAGATTCCATGTATAAGAGATGTCATACAATGTTTCTCTTTATCTGACTTACTTCACTTAGTATGACAATCTCTGGGTTCATCCATGTTGCTGCAAATGGTATTATTATCATTCTTTTTAATAGCTGAGTAATATTTGAAAAGAATTTTAAATAATTCATTGTGTTTCTACTATACTAATCACATACTAGGGTCAGTTCAGTCCAGTTCAGTTGTTCAGTCGTGTCCGACTCTTTGCGACCCCATGAATCACAGCACGCCAGGCCTCCCTGTCCATCACCAACTCCCGGAGTTCACCAAACCCACATCCATCGAGTCAGTGATGCCATCCAGTCATCTCATCCTCTGTCGTCCCCTTCTCCTCCTGCCCCCAATCCCTCCCAGCATCAGAGTCTTTTCCAATGAGTCAACTCTTCACATGAGGTGGCTAAAGTACTGGAGTTTCAGCTTCAGCATCAGTCCTTCCAATGAACACCCAGGACTAATCTCCTTTAGGATGACTGGTTGGATCTCATTGTAATCCAAGGGACTCTCAAGAGTTTTCTCCAACACTACAGTTCAAAAGCATCAATTCTTTGGCGCTCAGCGTTCTTCACAGTCCAACTCTCACTTCCATACATGACCACTGGAAAAACCATAGCCTTGACTAGACGGACCTTTGTTGGCAAAGTAATGTCTCTGCTTTTTAATATGCTATCTAGGTTGTAGGAATACAAAATTTACCAAGTTAGACGTGGTCCAACATTTATAGCATGTGAGCTCCTGGAGGAAAAGAGATGGATAAATGAGTAAAAAAAGAAGAAAATTTTAAATAGTGGTAAGAAAAAGGAAAGAAGTACAAGAGTGAGGTGAGACTATGTGGTAGTGGGTGGGTATTTTAGATGTTATGGTCAAGGAATGTTTCCCTGAAAAGATGTAATATGTTATAATATTACATAAAGATGTTATATTATGTAAAATATGTAATATTGTGGGTTTTTCTTGTATATTTTAAGAAGATTCTGATTGTGTCAATTCATCAGTAAAGCAATAAGAGCCTGCCTGATAAGTGTTGATCATTATTTGAAAATGATGATTGTTCTTCAAGAATTTTTAGATAAACTCCTAATATATTTGTTTTTCCTTTCTTTGATTCATAAAATAAATATTTTTAAAACATTCAGAAACTGATCTTAGATCAGACCTATTCTGTAAACAGAGTTTCACTTCTCTTGCAATTTAATTAATTTCTGATAAATAGCTATCTTAAGAGAGATTTAGTTTTTAAGTGTAATGCCATGTCCTTTATTCCAGTCCAAAGAATATGCAGGTGTTTGAGGGCTTGTAATGCCGCTGTCATTAAAATTAGAGATCTGTTTATATTACATGTCATGATTTTTCTCTCTCTCTATCTGCAAATCACTTTATTTTAAAAGCAATGGATAGGCTTAGCCTTTCTCTTCAAAGAAATTTAAACAATTGAGGCAACTCTTTTTCTTCTTCCTATTTTTTTCATTTCTGAATTGTACTGTCTTTCACCTTGCCATCATAGAGATGTGTTGCAAGATCGCTGTGAGGTCGTGTTCTATGCTTATGGTAATATTAATGCATATTGCAGAAACTCCAAAGATCCACATTATCAAATACAGCAGTTTAAAATTTCAATTAATGCAGGCTTTGTGCATGAACACTAACACTTGAATGTATGAAGATAAGGAATTAGTTTATATATAAACAATTGCCAGTATAAAAGCAAAAGTGTTTAAGTTTACATTGTTGTTGTTCAGTTGCCAAAATGTGTCTGACTCTTAGTGAACCTATGGGCTGCAGCACGCCAGGCTTCCCTGTCCCTCCCCATCTCCTGGAGTTTGTCCAAGTTCATGTCCTTTGAATCAGTGATGCCATCCAACCATCTTATCCTCTGTTGCTCTCTTCTCCTTCTTAAGTATATAGCAGAGGTTTATTTTGTGAATATTTTTGCTATTATTTTTATTATTAATGGGCTGGTATATAACTTGTATCAAAAAAATAACATTAAAATGTATTTGCTCTGACCTCTTTCTCAATTTTGTGTGTTTAAAGTATTGTTGACCCAGTGCACCAGCCCCAAGCATCCAGTATCATGTATTGACCCTGGACTGGTGATTCATTTCATATATGATATTATACATGTTTTAATGCCATTCTCCCAAGTCATCCCACCCTCTGTATACCTGTGGCAGATTCATGTTGATGTATGGCAAAACCAATACAATATTGTAAAGTAATTAACCTCCAATTAAAATAAATAAATTTATATTAAAAAAAAGTGTTGGTGAAATAGTTCAGTTCAGTCACTCAGTCGTATCTGACTCTTTGTGACGCCATGAATCGCAGCACAAAAGGCCTCCCTGTCCATCATCAACTCCTGGGGTCCACCCAAACCAATGTCCATTGAGTCAGTGATGCCCTCCAACCACGTCATCCTTTGTGGTCCCCTTCTCCTCCTGCCCTCAATCTTTTCTAGTATCAGGGTTTTTTCAACTGAGTCAGCTCTTTGCATCAAGTGGCCAAAGTATTGGAGTTTCAGCATCAACATCAGTCCTTCCAATGAACACCCAGGACTGATCTCCTTTAGGATGGACTGGTAGGATCTTGCAGTCCAAGGGACTCTCAAGAGTCTTCTCCAACACCACAGTTCAAAGGCATCAATTCTTCAGAGCTCAGCTTTCTTTATAGTCCAACTCTTACATCCATACATAACTGCTGGAAAAACCATAGCCTTGACTAGATGGATATTTGTTGACAAAGTAATGTCTCTGCTTTTTAATATGCTGTCTAGGTTGATCATAATTTTCCTTCCAAGGAGTAAGCATCTTTTAATTTCATGGCTGCAGTCACCATCTGCAGTGATTTTGGAGCCGCCAAAAATAAAGTCAGCCAATGTTTCTCAGTCTATTTTCCATGAAGTATAGGACCGGAGGCCATGATCTTAGTTTTTTGAATGTTGAGTTATGCCAACTTTTTCACTCTGCTCTTTCACTCTCATCAAGAGGCTCTTTAGTTCTGCTTCACTTTCATAAGGGTGATGTCATCTGCATATATGAGGTTATTGATATTTCTCCCGGGAATCTTGATTCCAGCTTGTGCTTCATCCAGCCCAGCGTTTCTCATGATGTACTCTGCATATAATTTAAATAAGCAGGGTGACAATACACAGCCTTGACATACTCTTTTTCCTATTTGGAATCAGTCTGCTATTCCATGTCCAGTACTAACTGTTGCTTCCTGTCCTGCCTACATTTCTGAAGAGGCAGGTCAGGTAACTGGTATTTCCATCTTTTTCAGAATTTTCCACAGTTTATTGTGATCCACACAGTCAAGGGCTTTGGCATAGTCAATAAAGCAGAAATAGATGTTTTCTGGATCTCTCTTGCTTTTTCAATGATCCAGCAGATGTTGGAAATTTGATCTCTGGTTCCTCTGATTTTCTAAAACCAGCTTGAACATCTGAAAGTTCACAGTTCATGTATTGCTGAAGCCTGGTTTGGAAAAATTTGAGCATTTCTTTACTAGCATGTGAGATCAGTGCAATTGTGCAGTAGCTGAGCATTCTTTGGCATTGCTTTTCTTTGGGATTGGAATGAAAACTGACCTTGTCCAGTCCTGTGGCCGCTGCTGAGTTTTCCAAATTTGCTAACATATTGAGTGCAACACTTTCACAGCATCATCTTACATGAGCTGAGATAACGAAACTGGAATTTCATCACCTCCACCAGCTTTGTCCATAGTGATGCTTCCTAAAGCCCACTTGACTTCACATTCCAGGATGTCTGGCTCTAGGTGAGTCTGAGTGATCACACCATCATGATTATCTGGGTCGTGAAGAACTTTTTTGTATAGTTCTGTGTATTCTTGCCACCTCTTAATATCTTCTGCTTCTGTTAGGTCCCTACCATCTCTGTCCTTTATTGAGCCCATCTTTGCATGAAATGCAACCTTGGGATCTCTAATTTTCTTGAAGAGATCTCTAGCCTTTCCCATTCTATTGTTTTCCTCTATTTCTTTGCATTGATCGCTGAGGAAAGCTTTCTAATCTCTCCTTGTTATTCTTTGGAACTCTGCATTCAGATGCTTAAATCATTCCTTTTTTCCTTTGCTTTTCACTTCTCTTCTTTTCTCAGCTATTTGTAAGGCCTCCTCAGACAGCCATTTTGCTTTTTTGCATTTCTTTTCCATGGGGATGGTCTTGATCCCTGTCTCCTGTACAATGTCATGAACCTCTGTCCATAGTTCATCAGGCACTCTGTCAGATCTAGTCCCTTAAATCTATTTCTCACTTGCACTGTATATTCATAAGAGATTTGATTTAGGTCATACCTGAATGATCTAGTGGTTTTCCCTACTTTCTTCAATTTGAGTCTGAGTTTGGCAATAAAGCGTTCATGGTCTGAGCCACAGTCAGCTCCTGGTCTTGTTTATGCAGACTGTATAGAGCTTCTCCATCTTCGGCTGCAAAGAATATAGTCAATCTGATTTCAGTGTTGACCATCTGGTGATGTTCATGTGTAGAGTCTTCTCTTGTGTTGTTGCAAGAGGGTGTTTCCTATGACCAGTGTGTTCTCTTGGCCAAACTCTTTTAGCCTTTGTCCTGCTTCATTCCCTACTCAAAGGCCAAATTTGCCTGTTACTCCAGGTATTTCTTGACTTCCTACTTTTGCATTCCAGTCCCCTATAATGACAAGGAGATCTTTTTTGGGTATTAGTTCTAGAAGGTCTTGTAAGTCCTCATAGAACTGTTCAACTTCAGCTTCTTCAGCATTACTGGTCAGGGCATAGACTTGGACTACCATGATATTGAATGGTTTGCCTTGGAAACGAACAGAGATCATTCTGTTGTTTTTGAGATTGCATCCAAGTACTGCATTTCAGACTCTTTTGTTGACCATGATGGCTACTCCATTTCTTCTGAGGGATTCCTGCCTGCAGTAGTAGATATAATGGTCATCTGAGTTAAATTCACCCATTCCAGTCCATTTTAGTTCGTTGATTCCTAGAATGTTGATGTTCACTCTTGCCATCTCCTGTTTGACCACTTCCAATTTGCCTTGATTCATGGACCTAACATTCCAGGTTCCTATGCAATATTGTTCTTTACAGCATCGGACCTGCCCAGTCCCATTCACAAATAGGTGCTGTTTTTGCTTTGGCTGCATCCTTTCATTCTTTCTGGAGTTATTTTTCCACTGATCATCTGTGACATATTGGGCACCTACAGACCTGTAGAGTTCATCTTTCAGTATCCTATCATTCTGCCATTTAATACTGATCATGGGGTTCTCAAGGCAAGAATACTGAAGTGGTTTGCCATTCCCTTCTCCAGTGGACCACATTCTGTCAGACCTCTCCACCATGACCCATCCGTCTTGGGTGGCCCCACACGGCATGGCTAAGTTTCACTAAGTTAGACAAGGCTGTGTTGTTGAGATGTTGGTGCTGCTGCTGCTAAGTCACTTCAGTCGTGTCCAACTCTGTGCAACCCCATAGATGGCAGCCCACCAGGCTCCCCCGTCCCTGGGATTCTCCAGGCAAGAACACTGGAGTGGGTTGCCATTTCCTTCTCCAATGCATGAAAGTGAAAAGTGAAAGTGAAGTCGCTCAGTCGTGTCCGACTCTTAGCGACCCCATGAACTGCAGCCTATCAGGCTCCTCTGTCCATGGGATTTTCCAGGCAAGAGTACTGGCATGGGTTGCCATTGCCTTCTCCGGTTGTTGAGATAATTACATCTTTAACTGAGAAGTAGGAAACAGAGGTTTCTGAGTATTCACCAACAACTCACTTCAAGGGACAATTTTATTATTAATTTATACTTATTAATCAGAAAGCATTTAGGTAATTATTAATAATTAATTAGAAATTATTAATCGCAAATGTCATGGTCTGGGCACAGGTTGAAAAAGAATTTCCTGACGTAAGACAGAATGAAAGGAAAATAAAGTTTATTAGAGTGAGAGACGCTGTTCGAACAGTGGGCCAGCTCAAGAGAGAACGCACGTTGAACAGGGGTCCTTAGTCCACGAATGCTCAAACTACCACACAGTTCACTCATCTCACATGCTAGTAAAGTGATGCTCAAAACTCTTCAAGCCAGGCTTCAGCAATGCCTGAACCATGAACTTCCAGATGTTCAAACTGGTTTTAGAAAAGGCAGAGGAACCAGAGATCAAATTGCCAACATCTGCTGGATCATCAAAAAAGTGAGAGACTTCCAGAAAAACATCTACTTCTGGTTTATTGACTCTGCCAAAACCTTCGACTGTGTGGATCACAATAAACTGTGGGAAATTCTGAAGGAGATGGAAATACCAGCCCACCTAACCTGCCTCTTGAGAAACCTATATGCAGGTCAGGAAGCAACTGTTAGAACTGGATGTGGAACAACAGACTGGTTCCAAATAGGAAAAGGAGTACATCAAGGCTGTATATTGTCACCCTGCTTGGTGGCTCAGAGGATAAAGCGTCTGTCTGCAATGCAGGAGACCTGGGTTCAACCCCTGGGTTGAGAAGATCCCCTGGAGAAGGAAATGGCAACTCACTCCAATATTCTTGCCTGGAGAATCCCATGGACAGAGGAGCCTGGCTGGCTACAGTCCATGGGGTCGCAAACAGTTGGACATGACTGAGCGACTTCACACGCAAACCCACAAGGCTGTTTATTGTCACCCTGCTTATTTAACTTCTATGCAGATTACATCATGAGAAATGCTGGGCTGGATGAAGCACAAGCTGGAATCAAGATTTCCCAGAAAAGTATCAGTAACCTCTGATATGCAGATGACACCATCCTTATGGCAGAAAGCAAAGAAGAACTAAAGAACCTCTTGATGAAAGTGAAAGAGGAGAGTAAAAAGTTGGCTTAAAGCTCGGCATTCAGAAAACTAAGATTATGGCATCTGGTCCCATCACTTCATGGCAAATAGATGGGGAAACAATGGAAACAGTGTCAGACTTTATTTTTTTGAGCTTCAAAATCACTGCAGATAGTGATTGCAGCCATGAAATTAAAAGACACTATTCCTTGGAAGCAAAGCTGTGACCAGCCTAGACAGAATATTAAAAAGCAGAGACATTTCTTTGTCAACAAAGGTCTGTCTAGTCAAGGCTATGGTTTTTCCAGTGGTCATGTATGAATGTGAGAGTTGGACGGTGAAGAGAGCTGAGCACTGAAGAATTGATGCTTTTGAACTGTGGTGTTGGAGAAGACTCTTCAAAGTCTCTTGGTTGCAGGGAGATCCAACCAGTCCATTCTAAAGGAGATCAGTTCTGGGTGTTCATTGGAAGGACTCATGTTGAAGCTGAAACATCAAAACTTTGGCCACCTGATGCGAAGAGCTGACTCATTTGAAAAGACCCTGATGATAGCAAAGATTGAGGGCAGGAAAAGGGGATAGCAGAGGATGAGACGGTTAATGGCATCACTGACTCAATGGACATGGGTTGGGTAGACTCTGGGAGTTGGTGATGGACAGGGCGACCTGGCATGCTGCGGTTCATGGGGTTGCCAAGAGTCAGACACAAGTGAGAGAGGGAACTGAGCTGAGTCCACTTTTATACCCAGGGTACAAGGAGCGGGAGAGGGGTCTTGCAGGTCTTTTGCCAATTGGATCAGGCCCATATGCTGAATGGGGGTAGAAGAGTAAGGCAAATATCTTTTCCCTATGGGGTAGGAGAGGAGACAATTTATACTTCTCAGAAGGACCTGAATCTATTAACAGGTACAACGTGCAGGAGGGAAGGACGATCAGGGTGTGGGTTTTTCCGTTCTTACACTCCTAGACTCTCTTTGGTTTTATCTGCTCTTTTGTCCTTGGGTCACCATGTTCCTGCCTCTCTTTAATTTTAGGGCCAATTCTTTGGCCCCTTTTGATAATCTAACTATCTACCCATTTCCCTTCTCAGGCATTTGGGAGCCCAGTGTCAAAGGTAAAGGGGCGATGGCCACTCTCACTTCTTCAGGCTGTATAGGGGCGTCATGAGGCTCTGGCTTTCCTTGGTCTGCTCTCTGTCAGGGTGCATTTACAGAGGAAGATGAGAGTCCATGAAATAAAAGGTGATTTGTTTCAGCATCATCTGGGCATTGGTCACAGAATATTCTTGTAGTACTACCACTTGGAGATTTGTTGTATTCTAGAAGAAACAAACTGAACAAGAAAGTTAAAAGTACATGGACCAAAGATTAATAGAAGTAGAAAAGTTGCTTAGGGGTAGGCCAAGAGAACCAAGATCAGACATTGGTTTGTGACGCTGATGTTAGTGTTTCTGTAGGTACGAGAAGATGCAAGAATTTGGGCTCGTAAAATCTTTACCTGAAAGCATCTGACTATCTGAAGGCTGATTCTTCTGGGTTTTTCCCAGAGCTGCTGCTGCTAAGTCACTTCAGTCGTGTCTGACTCTGTGTGACCCCAGAGACAGCAGCCCACCAGGCTCCCCCGTCCCTGGGATTCTCCAGGCAAGAACGCTGGAGTGGAGCACAGAGTGCCATATCTCTGATCTCTACCCTGAACTCCTTTCAGGGGGTGTTGAAGGTCAGCAGCTTGCAGTGGTCATGATGTAATCTTTGTAGAGGCAGCTGGCAAGTGCCAACTTCTAGTCAGCAGGATCCCTTCATAGCCCCATATTCGACTGTGCTTTGTGGCATTTCATGGCCATTGTGTCCTGTGACGCATGGAAGGCTCATTCCCAAGTCTACCGAAGATTTCATTGACAGGCCACTCAATGTGCTGTTACTAGACCGGTCCTTGCAAGCAGCAAAAGTCTCTGGACCATACCTGTCTTACTAGCCTCTTGGTCCAGGAAAATAATCCCTCTTGTTGCTTCTTCCCATATCTAAAGTTGCATTATTAAAATCGATGACTCACATGGAACTGCATATCCTCAGTTTATCACATGCTCAGTTACACATTTGATAACATAAACAATCTTCTGAAACAAGCGACATAGAAAATAATATAGCTAGCATTTATTAGTAAGGTCACAAGCAAGAGTTTAAGTCAAGAATTTTCATTAAGTATAGCCCAGTATACCGCAGGTCATCTGACCTCATTTGTTAAATGACTATCAGTTCAGTTCAGTTGCTCAGTCGTGTCTGACTCTTTGCGACCCCATGAATCGCAGCACGCCAGGCCTCCCTGTCCATCACCAACTCCCGGAGTTTACTCAGATTCACATCTATCGAGTCAGTGATGCCATCCAGCCATCTCATCCTCTGTCGTCCCCTTCTCCTCCAGCCCCCAACCCCTCCCAGCATCAGAATCTTTTCCAATGAGTCAACTCTTCGCATGAGGTGGCCAAAGTACTGGAGTTTCAGCTTTAGCATCATTCCTTCCAAAGAAATCCCAGGGCTGATCTCCTTCAGAATGGACTGGTTGGATCTCCTTGCAGTCCAAGGGACACCCAAGAGTCTTCTCCAACACCACAGTTCAAAAGCATCATTATACCCTGGTGTTAATCTACTGGTTGTACATCATGGAGCATCTGATCTTTATCTGAAGATTGCTTACTGAGATAAGCTTTAGAAACAAACTTATAGTGTCCTTTTTAATCACTTAATCTTTACTATGTCAGAAGTGAGTCTTAGTAAACACCAGACCTTAATTAACAAAACTAGAAACTTAATTTAACAATTAACAAAACCAGTGAAACACGATTTTTTCATTATGAGAGCATTAACCCTATAGCCAGGGAAGGCTTTAACCCATCAAATAAAAATGAGGTTTGTCAGGGAGCCAGGAAAAACCAAGTGGCCATCTTGGATTTCTCATCGCCCTGGCTCTGATTTACAGTTATTGTTCACATATTTTAAATTCCCCAATTTAGGAGTAGACTGTTGCCATGTTTTAAGGACATCAGAATAGCAAAAGTCTAATAGTGAGGGGTTATTTTTTTGTAGAAGCAGAATGAGTTTTACACGTACCATAATCTCAAATAATACTTATTTACTTTACCAAAGTAACAAAAGATTTTAAAAACAGATACAAATCACTTAAAGGCAAAGAAATTAATAATCTTCATTCTAAGAAAGCTTTGTTCTCTTAACATAGCGAGTAGACTAAATTCCAGTCTGTTACCAGTTTACCAGGTAACAAACAAAATTTGTTCATTGCTTAATTTTAGAAAAGTCTTTTCCATAAATCTTGAAGTAGCAGCATTCTTGACATTGTATCAGAGTGAAACCATAGAAGGCATATTTGAAATCTTATTAAACTGCAACTGACAAATTAACCTGGTCATTGCTGAGACTTGTAACACTATAACAAGATAACTAGAATTATAACTGACAACATTTTATCAGGGCATATCAGATCTATATGAATTCCACATAATTTTAGGATGTCTATATTAGTAACATCAACCACATAGTATAACCTGAGAAGATTTATCACTCTTTCAACAGTATTTCCCATGTAATTTAACATGTCCAATGAACCCAGGTAGTTTAATAGCTCTTTGGGATGTCTCAGGGGCCGTCTGGAATATCTCAAAGTTAGCTAGAAGTCAAGTTATTTAGGAAGTTTCATCGATAAATGTCAAAAGGGTTTATAACACTCAGTCAGATGCAATCATATGAGATCACTGTGAAACTATATATTCATTTAGCCAAAGTAACAGAGAAGATTTCAAAGGTAAACATAGAACACATTACTTCAGAGGTAAAGAAACTTAAAGTCCATTATCAAAAGCAGTTCAATATCTCAAGAAAGCTTGTATTTATGCACAAAACTCTTCTCTTGGGATGCATTTTCCATCAAACCTTCTTATCACTTTCTGTATCCATTACTTTGTTCTCCCATCCTGAAACAACCATCTGTAAGTCAGACCTACTTCCTTTTCTCTTCATAAAAGATAATTTCATTCCTCATACCTTCTTTACTGAAAACACACATCGTACTTCCCTTAAGCAACCAAGAACTGATCTTTATATTAGCATTCTATAGGTTGGTGAACATAAATGCCAGTACAATTTCTACCAAAAAAAAAAATTCTAGAGAATATTTCAGGATGTCATCAAACATTATTCATTAGTAGTCCAAAATTTCTTTAGTTTCTGTGTAAGAGGAAGTTAGTGTTAAGTAGCAAATGTTTCAGAATCTTATTTTATTTGGAGATGACCTAGCTATTCAATAAACTTCCATCACTTAGTTAAGCACTACCCTAGAAATTCAGTTTACCAAAATCTAGAGAGACTGTTTTAGACAGACATTTCTAAAGTATGATTATTCTTAATAGAGTTTATCCAAAAGCTCATATCTCATTTCCATTTTTTTTTGAAGTTTCTTCACTCGAGGTACTTTGTTGACAAACTTGTAATGTATATAACAATATAACAACATTTAACTTATAATAAACCTAGGCACAATGAAAATATTATGCTTAATGTTAATGACTCTTAGACATATCTATATTAGATTAGCAAACAAGCATTAATACTAGATATTTAATATTGAATATTTCCCAGTTCATGTGAATCTGATATTCATATAGGTTAATTTCTCTTGTATTTAGAATTGGCTGATTTATAAGTGCTTACTTTTATTTAGGCCAATTATATTAGAATTCATTTACAATTTCAGCAATATTATCAAAAAACCCAAAAAGGCACACACTGAGACATACATAAATTCAGACAGACAGACATAGATCTCATAGTTTTCTGCCTGAGATTGAAGATGTCTCTTTGACACCACTCTCCTTTTTTTTTTTTTTTGGTTGAAGTTCTGATTTGCCCAAAGCTGAGGTTTCAGGAAAGTGGGCTGTTGTATTTCAAGAACATGAAAAGGGTTAACTTCAAGCTTTTCCCTAAGCAGGGCTTTTAACAAGCTAGTTGTTCTTCATTGCATTTGCAAAAAGAACTGGTTTTGCAGTTTCCAAGAGAAAAATTTAATTTTAAACAGTTTTCTCTGGAGTCTAAAGAATGTCATGGCTACCCTGTGTCAAAAAGTCATCTTTCCTTTCTGTAGTCACAGTTTTATACCTAAATTATAGACCAAATAGTGCTCAAATTGACTCTGATATCAGGGAAGATCAGCTGACAAAAATCTTGAATTGTCTCTCTGGTGGGAAGTGAGGTTTTTGTTCTTTCAGAAGAATCTGAAGAGTTTGGGAATTTGCAGGAGTAGAGGAAGCTTGGTCCTTCCCCACTCTGAGAAACAGGAGTAGTTAGAAGGGAATTCTTTAGCATGTTCAGGAGTGGGGGAAACTTGGTTGCCTCCCCAACTGAGAGATAAGCATAGAGGAGTTTTTGATACTTCAGACTTTTGAATATCAGAGAAAGACCTGGACCAAAGGGAACCTCAGAATCTTTTCCTATAGATCATCTGGATATGAAAGGTTGAGTAGAGGTTGTCTAGGAAATCTGATAGAAAGAGACAGAGGGGGACAGGAGATAGGGAGGCTACAGAAAGACATGAGGCATGAGTCCCTCAACCTGGATTCTAACTGAGGGCCATGAAGGACTGAACATAAGGAAATTCTGAGTCCTTTCCCTGCTTTTGGAAAAAGCTAGTGTGCCATTCAGAGGCCACTTTTTTTTTTGAGGGCGGGGGTCTCCCAGTTTGTATTGGAGCCAGGCCTTTTGGAGGGTCAAAATCTTCCAGTTTCTGAGAATGTAGCAAGGGGTGAGTCTGAGAGAGGCTCCTGGGACGTACTAGAACCCACTCTTAGCCTATCTGCCATATAATGGGGGCGCTGAGAGTCACCGGCTGACAGAAAGGCGTCCCTTTTGCCCCAGTGATCTCTCTGTGCAACTAATGGCACAAAAATGGCTGACCGTCCCAACAGTCTCATCCAACAGTAAGAGGTGACCCCTGAGAACTGGGCAGCTAAGGCACCATGTGACCTGGGCAGAGAACGACAGAGATTCCCAGGAGCAACCGGGTGACTCACTGTTTGATGATTCCCTGAAACATGGAAGGAACTCTTGGGATGGCTCAGAGGCAACACCTAGGCTCCTGAAAATCAGTCCAGACCAAAAGGGAAAGAAGAGAATATGACAGGGAAGAAGGCTGAGGAACATGCCTTATAATCCTATTGGGGAGGCAGTGGCCAGGGGATGATGGTCTCTGCTTTGCTCCAACCATTATGTACCTGACACGGTGCATGGATGTTGTCTTGCTGGGGGCAGATGCCCCTGTGGCCTGATCCATTCTGTGTCCCCCTTATCCTCACACGGGTGTCTTCATGTGGCCAGCACCCTAAAGGCTTTTAAGTGCCTGACCCGTGCCCACACAATATTGCTTGACCTAATCCTCAGTTGGAAAGAAAACAAAGGAGAGACCCTCACCCATTCAGGCAGCAGCTACTGGGACACAGTGAGCAGTGGGGCCTTTGGAACACACTGGAGGGTGACCCTGGCCAGAGTTCCTCAGTTGCTTCCACAGTACTCTCCTGTTGGCAGAGGGTCCCTATGAGAAAAGAGACGCGACGAGGTGGGGAAGAGGCCCCAAGTTCCCCATACAGGCCACCAAAAATGTCATGGTCTGGGCACAGGTTGGGAAAGAATTTCCAGACATGAGGCAGGATGAGAGAGAAATAAAGTTTATTAGGAGTGGGAGACGCTATTAGAATAGCAGGCCAGCTTGAGGGAGAAGGACATTGAAGAGGGGTCCTTAGCCCACTTTTATACCCAGGGTACAAGGAGCGGGATAGGGATTTTGCATGTCATTTGATGATTGGATGAGGCAAATATACTGAGTCGAGGGGAGAAGAGTAAGGCAAATATTTTCTCCCTATGGGGTAGGATAGGTGGTGGCTCAGATGGTAAAGTGTCTGCCTACAATGCGGGAGAACCAGGTTCAGTCCCTGGGTCAGGAAGATCTCTTGGAGAAGGAAATGGCAACTCACGTCAATATTCTTGCCTGGAATATCCCATGGATGGAGGAGCCTGGTGGGATACAGTCCATGGGGTCACAAAAAGTCGGAAACAACTGAGCGACTTCACTCACTATGGAGTAGGAGGGGAGACAGGTTATACTGCTCAGGAGGACCTGAAATCCATTAATAGTTACAACCTGGGGAGGAAAGGACCATCAGGGTCTGGTTTCTCTGTTCCTGCATTCCAAGATCCTCCTTGGTTTTATCTGCTCTTTCGTCCTTGGGTAACCACAACAACATCCAAGTTGTTTATGTTAATTATGAAGTAACTTGTGGACCACTTTAATTACATTGTGCTTTCCTGTTTCTTTAATGACTGACGTATTTATGACAATGAAGAGTTTTCCATGCAATCTGGCTTCCTTTCTCTTTATTTCTTTTATACATTTTATGGAATAAGGGAGTCACTTTTAAAAAGCATCTTCCTTATGATAACATTCCCATTTTTCTGAAACAAGTAGTTAAAAATTACCACCATTTATAATACTAACCAAAAGAAAGCAAAGCAAAAATTACTTTTTTTTTTACTATAGAAATTCTGAAAATATGTGAAACAACATATTTGAAACAAATATGTGAAACAACAAAGTCATATTTAGTATGGAACATACTTTGTTAAGTGAGAAGCCTTATAGCATTTTAAATTTATCATATTTACACTTATAAGATTAATGGATAAAAGATAAAAGTCCTTAAGCATTGAAGAAATCTCCAATATGAGATATGTTTTAATACATTGAGTCATCTTTCTTCAAAGAAAGAACTTCCCAACCTTTAGGGCTGCACAGAATGAGACTAGGTTATTTGGTAATTTTTATTTCTATATTCTAGAAATCAGATAATAGCCTTATAATTGGAATCCTTATGATAGAATTGGATTTTAAAATGCAACTTATTTCCCTAGGATTGAAATTTCTAGCCTTTTACATATATGAGATCTTAATGACAAAGTTTTGTTTAGGGATATATTAAGGCAAGCAGGCGGTATGGTAGTATTGAGGCTATTCAAAGAGACATTATTAGTTCAGTTGTTTGAAATATTTGAGTGACTTTCAACAAATCAAAGAATAAGAAAAACAAAAGCCTAGGGAAAGTGTGCTTCTTCAGCAGTCGTTTCTTAAACATGTATAGTGCTCTGGGAAAAACTGACACTGACAATTTTGATATTAAAACAAAACTTTATACTTACATTTTAATTGAGACAAAGCATGAGCAATAATTATAAATTGTTCAGTTCAGTTCATTCACTCAGTCATTTCCGACTCTTTGTGACCCCATGATCGCAGCACGCCAGGCCTCCCTGTCCATCACCAACTCCCGGAGTTCACTCAGACTCATGTCCATCGAGTCAGTGATGCCATCCAGCCATCTCATCCTCTGTCGTCCCCTTCTCCTCCTGCCCCCAATCCCTCCCAGCATCAGAGTCTTTTCCAATGAGTCAACTCTTCACATGAGGTGGCCAAAGTACTGGAGTTTCAGCTTTAGCATCATTCCTTCCATAGAAATCCCAGGGCTGATCTTCAGAATGGACTGGTTGGATTTCCTTGCAGTCCAAGGGACTCTCAAGAGTCTTCTCCAACAACACAGTTCAAAAGCATCAATTCTTCAGTGCTCAGCCTTCTTCACAGTCCAACTCTTACATCCATACATGACCACAGGAAAAACCACAGCCTTGTCTAGACGGACCTTAGTCGGCAAAGTAATATCTCTGCTTTTGAATATGCTATCTAGGTTGGTCATAACTTTTCTTCCAAGGAGTAAGTGTCTTTTAATTTCATGGCTGCAATCACCATCTGCAGTGATTTTGGAGCCCCCCAAAGTAAAGTCTGACACTGTTTCCACTGTTTCCCCATCTATTTCCCATGAAGTGATGGGACCGGATGCCATGATCTTCGTTTTCTGAATGTTAAGCTTTAAGCCAACTTTTTCACTCTCCTCTTTCACTTTCATCAAGAGGCTTTTTAGTTCCTCTTCACTTTCTGCCATAAGGGTAGTGTCATCTGCATATCTGAGGTTATTGATATTTCTCCTGGCAATCTTGATTCCAGCTTGTGTTTCTTCCTGCCCAGTGTTTCTCATGATGTACTCTGCATAGAAGTTAAATAAGCAGGGTGACAATATACAGCCTTGACGTACTCCTCTTGCTATTTGGAACCAGTCTATTGTTCCATGTCCAGTTCTAACTGTTGCTTCCTGACCTGCATACAGATTTCTTAAGAGGCAGGTCAGGCTGTCTGGTATTCCCATCTCTTTCAGAATTTTCCACAGTTTATTGTAATCCACACAGTCAAAGGCTTTGACGTAGTCAATAAAGCATAAATAGATGTTTTTCTGGAACTCTCTTGCTTTTTCCATGATTCAGTGGATGTTGACAATTTGATCTCTGGTTCCTCTACTACTACTACTACTACTACTACTACTACTACTACTACTACTAAGTCAGTTCAGTCATGTCTGATTCTGTGTGATCCCATAGACGGCAGCCCACCAGGATCCCCGTCCCTGGGATTCTCCAGGCAAGAACACTGTAGTGGGTTGCCATTTTCTTGTCCAATGAATGAAAGTGAAAAGTGAAAGTGAAGTCACTCAATCATGTCCGACTCTTAGAGAACCCATGGACTGCAGCCTACCAGGCTCCTCCGTCCATGGGATTTTCCAGGCAAGAGTACTGGAGTGGGGTGCCATTGCCTTCTCCAATGGTTCCTCTGCCTTTTCTAAAACCAGCTTGAACATCAGGAACTTCACTCTTCACGTATTGCTGAAGCCTGGCTTGGAGAATTTTGAGCATTACTTTACTAGCATGTGAGATGAGTGCAATTGTGCGATGGTTTGGGCATTCTTTGGTACTGCCTTTCTTTGGGATTGGAATGAAAACTGACCTTTTCCAATCCTGTGGCCACTGCAGAGCTTTAGAAATTTGCTGGCATATTGAGTGCAGCACTTTCACAGCATCATCTTTAAGGAATTGAAATAGCTGAACTGAAATGCCATCACCTCCACTAGCTTTATTCATAGTGATGCTTTCTAAGGCTCACTTCACTTCACATTCCAAGATGTCTGGCTCTAGATGAGTGATCACACCATCGTGATTATCCGGGTCGTGTAGATCTTTTCTGTACAGTTCTTCTTTGTATTCTTGCCACCTCTTAATATCTTCTGCTTCTGTTAGGTCCAGATCATTTCTGTCCTTTATCGAGCCCATCTTTGCATGAAATGTTCTCTTGGTATCTCTAGTTTTCTTGAAGAGATCTCTAGTCTTTCCCATTCTGTTGTTTTCCTCTATTTCCTTGCATTGATCGCTGAAGAAGGCTTTCTTATCTCTTCTTGCTATTCTTTGGAACTCTGCATTCAGATGTTTATATCTTTCCTTTTCTCCTTTGCTTTTCACTTCTCTTCTTTTCACAGCTATTTGTAAGGCCTCGCCAGGCAGCCATTTTGCTTTTTTGCATTTCTTTTCCATGGGGAGGATCTTGATCCTTGTCTCCTGTATAATGTCACGAACCTCATTCCATAGTTCATCAGGCACTCTATCTATCAGATCTAGGCCCTTAAATCTTTTTCTCACTTCCACTGTATAATCAGAAGGAATTTGATTTAGGCCATACCTGAATGGTCTAGCGGTTTTCCCTGCTTTCTTCAATTTCAGTCTGAATTTGGTAATAAGGAGTTCATCATCTGAGCCACAGTCAGCTCTTAGTCTTGTTTTTGTTGACTGTATAAAGCTTCTCCATCTTTGGCTGCACAGAATATAATCAATCTGATTTCAGTGTTGACCATCTGGTGATGTCCATGTGTAGAGTCTTCTCTTGTGTTGTTGGAAGCGGGTGTTTGCTATGACCAGAGTATTTTCTTGGCAAAACTCTATTAGTCTTTGCCCTGCTTCATTCTGCATTCCAAGGCCAAATTTGCCTGTTAATCCAGGTGTTTCTTGACTTCCTACTTTTTCATTCCAGTCCCCTTTAATGAAAGGACATCTTTTTTGGGTGTTTCTAAAAGGTCTTATAGGTCTTCATAGAACTGTTCAAATTCAGCTTCTTCAGCATTACTGGTTGGCGCATAGACTTGGATTACCGTGATATTGAATGGTTTGCCTTTGAGACGAACAGAGATCATTGTGTCATTTTTGAGACTGCATTCATGTACTGCATTTCAGACTCTTTTGTTGACCATGATGGCTACTCCATTTCTTCTGAGGGATTCCTGCCCGCAGTAGTAGATATAATGGTCATCTGAGTTAAATTCATCCATTCCAAGTCCATTTTAGTTCTTTGATTCCTAGAATGTTGACGTTCACTCTTGCCATCTCTTGTTTGACCACTTCCAATTTGCCTTGATTCATGGACCTGACCTTCCAGGTTCCTATGCAATATTGCTCTTTACAGCATCGGACCTTGCTTCTATCACCAGTCCCATCCACAACTGGGTATTGTTTTTGCTTTGGCTCCATCCCTTCATTCTTTCTGGAGATATTTCTCCACTGATCTCCAGTAGCATATTGGGCACCTACTGACCTGGGGAGTTCCTCTTTCAGTATCCTATCATTTTGCCTTTTCATACTGTTCATGGCGTTCTCAAGGCAAGAATACTGATGTGGCTTGCCATTCCCTTCTCCAGTAGACCACATTCTGTCAGACCTCTCCACCATGACCCGCCCGTCCTGGCTTGTCCCACGAGCATGGCTTAGTTTCATTGACTTAGACAAGGCTGTGGTCCTAGTGTGATTAGATTGACTAGTTTTCTGTGAGTATGGTTTCAGTGTGTCTGCCCTCTGATGCCCTCTTGCAACACCTACCATCTTACTTGGGTTTCTCTTACCTTGGGCACGGGGTATCTCTTCACGGCTGCTCTAGCAAAGCACAGCCACTGCTCCTTACCTTTGATGAGGGGTATGTCCTCACCACCGCCCTTCCTGACCTTCAACATGGATAGCTCCTCTATGCCCTCCTTCGCCCGCGCAGCCACCGCTCTGTGTTATGAATTACAAAGGTGGTCTGGCAGCACAGGAGGCCTTAAGCTCAGTCTGAGGCAGAGTTTCTGGAAAGAGTGTGGACCTAATAATTTCTTCAAGAATGAGAGGTGAAGAAAATCATACTTTCAGGGAGTCAGAGAGGTCTGTGAAAAGGAAACACTTAGTGGAACTTGAGGCACCTTTAGAGAACTTCCAGTTCTACCATGATCGGGAAGTAGAGTGTAAATGATGAGGAGCTGGAGGGGAGATGGCTCCAGAAGGAATCTAGTTCTGGGAAGTCTTCATGGAGGAATTCTGATTTCACTCTCAAGAGGATTGCAGATTAATGAGGGATTTCAAGCAGGCCATGTGTTTAATGAAAGCATTTTGGCAGCACTGTTGAGGGATAAGGTTAAGTGTAACGAGGAGACTAAAATTAAAAAAAAAAAATTCTGTTAGAAATATTAATACTACCTTCAATTCAGGAAGCAAGAGATGAAATTTTAAACCTTAACAATTTCAATAGAGATTGATATAAAAATATGGCACCAAGCAGTATTAATGACATAGAATTAGCAAGGCTGGTGACCAGCTGGATAAAGATGATAAAGAGAATGCTGATAATAGTGGTCACCAAGTTCCAGTCTCTAAGAAGGGGAATGTAAGAAAGTTGGCAGATTTTAAGAAGATTTTGACTTGTGGAGCTTGGGGAAGCAAAGAATGACTCTAAAATGACTCATGAGTAGAGGTGGTGGTGGCCAGCTGGGTTGCAGTGGGGTAGAATTTCAAACAAAAAGTAGAAATATGGGTGTCAGCAAGACGTTGGTGGTTATTAAAGTTATAAGTTGAATTTCAAGATTTTCTGGAGGATTGATCCTCTTAGAAAACAAAGGGAAACTGAGCTGGGGAGAGCGGAGCTAAAAACACCTAACATTTATGTAGATATTTTGTAGTTCAAAAGTATTTTAAAATATATCATAATGTTATGAAGAAGGTATTATTATGCTCACCCTCTTCTTTTTATGATATGAGGACTCAAGCTCACATAAGTTGGGAGACTTCCACAAATAGCAAAGAATGGATCCAAGTCACAAATCCAGGTTGGTCTTTGCTTTAAATTTAGTATGAATTTTATTATATCAGAATTTTATTGTGACCACCTAATCTCACCTAATATCTCATACATGTGTTATACTCATGACATTGTTGAAAAACTCTCTTTACTCTTGGGCTTTCATTTTTACCAAAAGGAAGCTTTCTAAGGTCAGAGCTGTGACAGGCAAGAAATAGCAGCTCAGTTTCAGTTGGGGCAGTAGCCTAGCCCGAGGAAATTTTGAGTTTGCATTTTCAACCAAGGTGGTCAGCTCTATTTCACATTGAAGATGGTGGAAAATACAACACAGCCATGCTGAGGCCTATTTTGCCAATGATTTAGCTTCTTTTTAGGCCCAACTTGTTATGTAAGGTTAGATAATTAAAAATTGATTTACGTAAAGAAGAAAACACAAAATACCACCATCTGACTTAATGACCATTCAAACTTATTAAGGCAGAATAGTCTATCTTTGGAGAACTATCTGACACACTCCCTCATTCACACAAGATAGGTAAATTGTTGAAGAATGAATAATAAGATCTAGCATGCCTTTTAGAAAGGGCTGAAAGCAGTCAGATGATAGTTTTCTTATCCCCAATACCCTGAAAAAGTAGACAATCTCTGATATAAACACACTGGGGAAAGAAATGTCTTAATAATGAGAAACACTTGCCAGAATTAGCATAGGGGCAGTCGCACGGAATATAGACTTGCTAATTTCCTATTCTTCAGCCACATGTCTATGGAGACACTTTAAAAATCTTTAATGCTGTTTACTTGAGATTTCTGTCTGAAAGAAATAACAATCTTGACGTTTCTTTGGGTAGAAATAGAGCTATCAATTCATTCTGTTGCATTTTAGTAATGTTGCATCTCATATGCAAAATGATAGGTTTCTAATATTGGTGAGAGGACACAGTAGAATATGATTTTAAAATATAAGAAAATGGCTCTCTTCTAAGTATGGCCACTGCCTAAGTACAGTTAGCTGATCATAAAATGTGCAATTCAAGCTTTCAGATAGATATTTTAGATTGACAGTACCCTTGGGTTAGTGGAGAGAGCTTCATTTACTGAGAAGTCATAGAAAGTCACGTTGATTGAGAAGGTAGCTGTACTTGAAGGATAATGCTAAAAGGCAAGAGAATAGAAAAGCTAGTGCTTATTATGAGAAGTCCTCCATAGTCTCCTAACTGACATGCACAGCAGAGGGAGAAATGAGAACTGACCTCGCTTCAGATTCCATCAGGTTTTAAATATTTCTGCTTTAATGTTGTCATTGTTAGTTCTTTTGTTTCATCAAGTACACAAAAATGGTGCAGTTTTTACTCTTTTGTGGAAGAAAGCATGACCAGTTACACAATAGAAAAATTCCTGCTTGTAATCCTTTTGCTCATTTCTACCACTTCCTACTGAGCAGAGACAAGGATTTGTGTATTAAAAGTGACTATAGTGACAAAATGTTTGTTTATTCAATTTCAGAAAGAATGTTTATTTTTCTGCGACTCTAGAGCCAAAGATTATGATAATATTTTTAACACAGACACACACACACACACACACACACACACACACACATATGTGAATTATAATTCAGGCAACCTCTAGATACTCTGTTCTATCACCTAAGAAGGCTGAGCAAGGGCTTGTGAAATATTCTGCAGCCATATTTATTGCCATATGGCCATTTCCAAATTACATTGTGCTGTAAGTTGAGATTGTCTGAAGTAATTTGGCTAACTTCCAATTTAGGAATACCTTTCACGGAAGCTGATGCTAAATGGCAATGTGATCGCTGGGTAATGTAACAGTATTAATATTGTTTTTATTGAGTTAGCTAGACTGCTAACTATTGTGTGCTGGGAAAAACAATTTATGGTATAGTGGTCTAATGAAGCTGTCTAGCCAGTCATTTCTCCTGTTAAGAATGTAATTCACCTAAGCAACCCAGGTTGGATGACTTTTTTGTGATGGTACAGACCACTTTTTAGCAAAACTTTCAAAAACTGATGTTGAAATGAAAAGAGAGAAATGCATTTGGAAGTTTATTGTATTCTTCAGTCACCTTTATATAGTTTATAGTTACCATTTTATGCGTGTTCACAGAACAAAGCTATTCTTTAGATCCGGAGTTCTTCAAGTGGAGTGACCGGACTAGTAGTATCACCTGGGAATATGTTAGAAATGCATATTCTAAGATGCCATCTTGCTGCTGCTAAGTCACTTCAGTCATGTCTGACTCTGTGAGACCCCATAGATGGCAGCCCACCAGGCTCCGCCTTCCTTGGGATTCTCCAGGTAAGAACACTGGGATGGGTTGCCATTTCCTTCTCCAATGCATGAAAGTGAAAAGTGAAAGTGAAGCCACTCAGTCGTGTCCGACCCTCAGCGACGGCATGTACTGCAGCCTTCCAGGCTCCTCTGTCCTTAGGATTTTCCAAGCAAGAGTACTGGAGTGGGGTGCCATTGCCTTCTCCGAAGATTCCATCTTAGTCCTCCTCAATCAGAAACTAAGGGTGAGGCCCAGAATTCTAACAATCTTTCCATGTGATGCCATGAAGTTTGAGAACCATTGCTTTAGATCTTTATGTTAAACAGCTACTGGGATACAACAAAAGACGAACATGTATTAACTTTGGAGTGATAAACTGACGTCATACATAATACTTCCCTAGAACTTTCTGTGATCTCAAAATTCCTTCACATTAAGCAATTAAAATATGCACCACATTCTATTGAAAATGGTGGCTACTTTTACATTTATTTAATACATAGAAAGAACAAAGAATAAAAAAAAAATCCCAAGGGACATGAGGTTAATTTATTAAACGAAAAGTCCAATTCTAACTGACTTCTAGTCTATTATATCTCAATAGTTAAGACAATTCTAATAGCATAAAACAGGATTCCTGATAAGCAGGCATTTTTTCCATACTTTTATATAACCCTAAAAGTTCTAAATGATGAAGTTATAATTAAAAAAGAATCCATTTAGAAATATAGATATTTATAGAAAATATTTTTCTATAAATTTTTCAGTTTATAGAAAATATCAATTATTTATAAAAATATCCGTTTCTTGGTAATTGACATTGATAATAATAAAACAGAATGCATTTACACGGTCTTTCCCTTTTCACTCTCTAAAAGTCATCTATACACTCACAGGGTCACTAACCTTAAACATAAAGAAAGGACCAATAAGGGAGCCTGCTCTTCAGTGAAAAAAAAATGCTTTTTAGAATTCAATAAACTATAACAAGCTGGTTTTTTAGAGGTATTTTGTCTGTACTTTTCTGATAATGTTGCATAGCTGAATATGATTTTCAAGAGGAACAGCAAGTAGGTTTCATTTCAACTCTATGTTTAATCACACCTTTGATGTTTTGTCATATTTCAGTTTTCTTGCTAGTCAGCCAGCAGTATCTTGTGTGATAAGCCACATCCATACCAATTCTTTAATCAACTTCGTTTGTGAATTCTAAGTGTGGAAGAGAAAATAACAAGGGGGGATTGCCTTTCTGCTAGAGCCTGCAGTGTCAAGCTTCATGACAGTAAAAAATAAATAAATGAGGGCGGAGTTGTCAAGGTTTTAAGCCAGTGGCACGAGCAGGAATTACTGCGACTCAGGGACTATAAATTTTGGGGTATGAATGTGACTTACCATACATGAATTTTTAGAAAAATTAAAATATTTAAAATATCCAGCCAGGAAATAGATTATCCCAAAGTTGCTGAAAATTTACCTCCACTATAGTTTGGACACTTCTAACATATTAATATTTTGGCTACTTTCTAAGCAACTTGAGATTCAAGACAGAAGCTGGAAGTAGCCAGAAGTGTAAGCAATTGTATAAGGTAAGCATGACCAGTTATTTACTTTTTTTCCTTTTAAATTTATTTTTTAATTGAAAGATATTTGCGTTACAGAATATTATTGGTTTCTGCCAAACATCAACATTAATCAGCCATAGATATACATATGTCCCTCCCTCCTGAGTCTCCCTCCTGCCTCCCCCACCCCCTATCCTTCTAGGTTGATACAGAGCTCCAGTTTGAGTTCTCTAAGACATACAGCAAATTCCCATTGGCTATCTCTTTTGCATATGGTAATGTAAGTTTCCATGTTACTCTCTCCAGAGATCCCACCCTCTCCTTCCTTGGTCATAAATCTGTTCTCTATGTCTGTATCTCTATTGTTGCCCTGCAAACAAGTTCATCAGTACCATATTTCTAGATTCTGTATATATGAGTTAGTAAACTATATTTGTTTTTCTCTTTATGACTTACTTCACTCTATGTAATAGGCTCTAGATTCATCCACCTCATTAGAACTGACTCAAATACATTCCTCTTTATGGCTGAGTAATATTTCATTGTATATATGTCCTACAGCTTCTTTATCCATTCATCTGTCTGTGGACATCTAGGTTGCTTCCATGTCCTAGCTATTGTAAATAGTGCTGTAGTGAGCAATGGGGTACATATGTCTTTTTCACTTTTGGTTTCCTCAGGGTGCATGTCTAGGAGTGGGATTGCTGGGTCATATGCTGATTTTAATCCTAGTTTTTTAAAAGAAATCCCCATATTGTCTTCCATAGGGGCTGGTTCAATTTACATTCCCACCAACAGTACATGAGTGTTCCCTTTCCTCCACACCCTCTTCAAAGACTACCTTTGTTTGTAGTCTTTTTTATGATGGCCATTCTGACCAGTGTGAGATGATATCTCATTATTAGGTTTTGACTTGCATTTCTCTAATGAGCGATGTTGAGCATCTTTTCATGTATTTGTTAACCATGTGTATGCCTTTGGAGAAATGTCTGTTTGGGTCTTTTCCCCACTTTTCTATTGGGTTATTTATTTTCCTGGTATGAGCTGTATGACTTGTATGAGCTGCTTGTGTATTTTGGAAATTAAATAAAAATAAACAAATGGGACCTAATTAAACTTAAAAGCTTTTGCATAGCAAAGGAGGCAATGAACAAGATGATCATTTATTTTTGAATCAACTTTTTTACCAAATTCAAATTCAGCTACATGTTCTCTGCTAACTTACTAACTCTTTAAAAATTCATTCAGTGCTAGCAATCATTTCAAAAGTAAGCAGGCTGATTGCTGTAGAGTTAGTTCAAACTCTCTTACTCTTTGTACATTATATATATATAAATACATACACACACACACACACACACACACACACACACACACACACATATATATATATATATATATATATATATATATATACTTCTCGGTAGTGCAGTTGATAAAGAATCTACCTGCCAATGTGCCAGTGGAGGAGATCCAAGACATGAAGTTTTAATGCTTGCTTTAGAAAGATCTCCTGGAGTAGAAAATAGCAGCACATTCCAGTATTCTTGCCTGGAGAATTCCATGGATAGAGGAGCCGGGCAGTTTACAGTCCATGGGATTGTGAAGAGTTGGACATGACTAAACATGCATGTGCATGAGCGCACATGCACACACATAATATATATAATTACAAATTAAAAATAACTTTACTTTTATAAACTTACATTACAAATTATTAGCAATGTTCTCAAGGATGCAAAATCTACCAAAGCATATTGGCAGCTGAAGTTTCACCTGAATTTAATATCTGGCTTTTGAAACTGAAAATCAAAAAAGCACTTAAGTCACTAATATCAGAGGTTGCCCCAAAAGGTAGGTGCTGGATGTCTCAAAAACTCACAGGTGGAAAATGGGTGGATTGAGTGAAAGTGAAAGCGTTAGTCTCTCAGCTGTGTCTAACTCTTTGTGACCCCATGGACTGTAGTCCACCAGGCTTCTCTACTCATGGAATTTTCCAGGCAAAAATACTACAGTGGATAGCCATTCTCTACTTGAGAGGATGTTCCCAACCCAGGGATCAACTGGACCTGCTGCATTGCAGGCAGATTCTTTACTGTCTTAATGACCAGGGAAGCCCAAATGGACTGAGTAATGAAAAAAAAAAAAAGTGGGCCTCAGTATCTGTCACAGAGAATTTGTGGGTAGATATTCTGGGTGCATATTAGGCCATAATCCATCTCTTGATATAAGAAACAGAACTGTATAAAGTGGGGTATTCTTGAAATAAAAAAAAAAAATTCATCTCTGTAGAGATTTTTAACCCAACATATCTAAGATTTATTTCTGCTGGTCCACTTTTCAAAAATCTAGTAATTATGACTGGGTGTTTGGAAAATATGAAGCTGCTTGAGGTAAGGTACAGATGGTTACTATTGTGAAATATTTCATATATCAACAAGGAATCCCTAGGATTCTTACCTTTGGTTGAATAAACTGTTAAATTTTATGATAAATGTCAATAACAATATGCTTGAAATTGTTGGTTAAAGGAAAAAAGTCAGCCAAAATAATTATTTGACCTCATGCATGGAAGCCACTGTTTAATTGGGAAGTCAAAACATCTTTTTTTGTGTGTGATTTATTGTTTTTTTGGTATTGTCTGCAGAGATACATATTCTAAGTTAGTTTTAAGATATTTTCTAAAACTTTACCCACACTTTTTTTCCTGAAAAATAAGATGTTATTAACTCTCTTTTTTATAAGATTCTGAAGATAAGATGCTTTAAATAGCAAGTATCTGAATAATGAGGTTACTAATATGCCTTTTCAGAACTGGGCATTTGTTTCCCATCTTCAGTATATGGTCTCCTCTCCTTTGCTTCAGATTTTTAAAAATCTGCTCAGTATTTCAAATGCTTCTGATATTTACATATCTCATAAAGAAATTTTTTTCTGAATGGAATGAAAATAAGCCAAGTCATATAAACTATTCCCTATTTATATTGTTGTAACATGCACTTTTTCTCCAGGCAGACTTGGAATTCCAATTTAAAATTTCTATTTAGCTTATGAATACCTTATTGTACAGAAAGCCTGTGAGCTGTAAAATAAATAATTGTGGGCTGCACTCCCACTGCACTTTGGTTTATAGGATTCATACCTCATCCCAAAGAAGAGGGCACTATCGCCTGAGGACACTTGCCCTGTACCACTGGGCACTTGTCACATATAATGTACCATGGCACACATATAAGTCACTTCGGAATCTGTCATTCCACAGTAAGACATATGTTAATACAAGTTATGTTTACTCCTGCTGAATGATTAAATTGTTTGTGAATCTGAAATGGTATATTTCTTTTAAAATGTATATTTGAAGCATGTTTAGAAATTCAGAAAAGTTGAAATTTATGCATAAATAGCCAGATGTACACAAATGTATCCATAACTTACTTGAACTTTGTTTTAAAGCACCATCCATTGAGTGTTAGATAAAATGTGAACTTACTAAGTAAACGTATGTGAATGTCATCTAGTTTAAACCCTTTTCCTTTCGGATACATATTAAGCCAAAACAGAGCTCCACCCAGTTTCAGAGCTGTTTTTCCTTGCGGAATATTCCAGAGTGCAACATGGGATGGAGAGGGAGATTTCTGCAGCCTTTCTCAGTGTGTGGGTAGAGAGCTCCATCTAAGCATGGGCCCTTCTGCAGCCTTTTGATTTCCCTGTCAGCCATATGGCTTCCAACCATCATTTTGGGCAGAGCTGGGAAACTTGGTGACCCTTGGAATACCTCCTGGGGTGAGCTGGTTTCTCTTTGGCTTTCCTTGCTCCTATGAATCCTCTTCAGTTCAGTTCAGTTCAGTCGCTCAGTCGTGTCCAACTCTTTGCGACCCCATGAATTGCAGCACGCCAGGCCTCCCTGTCCATCACCATCTCCCGGAGTTCACTCAGACTCACATTCATTGAGTCCGTGATGCCATCCAGCCATCTCATCCTCGGTCGTCCCCTTCTCCTCCTGCCCCCAATCAGAGTCTTTTCCAATGTGTCAACTCTTCGCATGAGGTGGCCAAAGTACTGGAGCTTCAGCTTTAGCATCATTCCTTCCAAAGAAATCCCAGGGCTGATATCCTTCAGAATGGACTGGGTGGATCTCCTTGCAGTCCAAGGGACTCTCAAGAGTCTTCTCCAACACCACAGTTCAAAAGCATCAATTCTTCAGTGCTCAGCCTTCTTCACAGTCCAACTCTCACATCCAAACATGACCACTGGAAAAACCATAGCCTTGACTAGACGGACCTTAGTCGGCAAAGTAATGTCTCTGCTTTTGAATATGCTATCTAGGTTGGTCATAACTTTTCTTCCAAGGAGTAAGCGTCTTTTAATTTCATGGCTGCAGTCACTATCTGCAGTGATTTGGAGCCCCAAAAAATAAAGTCTGACACTGTTTCCATTGTTTCCCCAACTATTTCCCATGAATCCTCTTAGTCCCAATCAATCCTCTGTTCTTGGCTTTACACTTTTCATCCTGGCCTCCAACATAGATTCATCATGATCTGTACAAACACAGTGCCCCTTGGTAGACAGGCTAGCTTTTCCTTCCTAGATGATTTCAGTGTCCCCTGTTGGTACATCACATCTCACAGCAGCTCGGGCAGTCTGTGACCCTGACCCCAGGTCTTCCTTTCCCTATACACATCCTGCCATCACTTCTGCGCAGCGCTCAGTTCATATCGGTGAGAGATATTTCTTTTCATTAGGGCATTCAGTCTGTTACAGGACCTGATTTTGTTAGATTAGTTTCCTCTTAAACTGCTCAGTGTCTTTTTACCACACCCCCTTTCTATTCACATATGCTAGGAGAGCAGAAAACAAGCATTAACATTTTTCTTTGAGTCTCTTCTACCCTTGGAAAACCTCCTGTCCCTCCCTCCCCCCCCTTTTCTTTTGTCTACAGGAATGTTTTCTGTGTCATCTGGTTCTCACTCCAAGATAACATTTCCTAGCTGCTACTGCTGCTAAGTCGCTTCAGTTGTGTCTGACTCTGTGTGACCCCATAGATGGCAGGCCACCAGGCTTTGCTGTCCCTGGGATTTTCCAGGCAAGAACACTGGAGTGGGTTGCCATTTCTTTCTCCAATGCATGAAAGTGAAAAGTGAAAGTGAAGTCGCTCAGTTGTGTCTGACTCTTAGCGACCCCATGGACTGCAGCCCACCAGGCTCCTCCGTCCATGGGATTTTCCAGGCAAGAGTACTGGAGTGGGTTGCCATTGCCTTCTCCAAACATTTCCTTTGGAGATATCTTATTACTGTGAAGAAAACCATGTCAGGAAATATTAGAAAACATTATCCTCATTTTTCACTGTATTGAGCTGACATGAATTACTGAATTATATCTTGGGGAAAAATTCTCTAGTGCCATTAAGTTGATATGTTTTTATATATTATATGTGTTAGTTCAGTAGTTACCAAATAGCCCAATCATAAGCAAAGTAAAGAAATTTTGTGCTTTTAAAATTTTAATGACAAAATTTAGAGATGCCTGTGAACAGATGCTTTGTTGAGACCTATCACTGTCATAAATATGTGCCACATGATTGAGTTTTGAAAAGTATTAAAAAGTATTATTTAATACTTTTTAAATTAAAATTAATACTTTTTAAATTAAAAAAGTATTTTTAATAATACTTATTTGAGGCTCTTTGCTTTTCAAAATACCTTACATTCATGGTCTTATCTGCTAACCTTCACAACATTCTTGTGATGTAAGCAAAGGAGAAATTATCTCATTTTATAGATGGGGAAATGAAAATGAAAAATGATTAAGTGAAATGCTCTGTATCTCGTGGTAAGTTAATATTTGTGTTTGAGCAATTGGATCTATAGTGTCTGATTCTGCTTCTGATTTGGTATTATATCCTTGAAGTTATGTTTGCAATATTTTATTACTTGATAATTAAAATGAAGAGAGGGGGCAAAAGAAAAATTAAGCTAGCCTTTCTCTTATTTTCTTACAAAGAGAATTCCTAATATGCATGTTTTTTCTGCACAGCGCTTATGTGTATGTTAGAGTCTTTAACCCAGCTTCTCTTGTTCCAGATGCAATGGGCTTCTTTTCCTTTTGTTCTGGCAGCTGCGTCTGTTTCATGGTTTCTCTGGACATTCTTATCTCTTCCTTTCTTGACCCTCTACTTCTTTATAGTCTTTATTTATCACTTACAAGTCACATTAGATATTGTCCCTCCAACTCTGACTCTGTCCCCACCATGATCACATTTAATGTTGATTTCATTACTACATTTTCAGTTGTTCGGCTTACACACTTTTCTTACACACTTGCTGAGTTTTCCCTGGTCTTTTATCTTTCATAATTTCTCATGAACTAGTTTTTCTTTGATCTAATCTGACATGCATGTAAATCAGTCCAGAAGTTTTATTCCATCCTTCAGATGAAATGTTAAATTTACAGGTGGCCTGGATGACTGCATATGTTGAGAATGTGAGACAGTAATTTCCCTTGTTACTCTCAAATCTACATAGCTTTCCTAAGTTTTGGTGAGTCTTGGAAACCAGCACATTATTTAGAATGAACAGTAATGCGTCACAGTGGGTAAGAGAAGAGTGATTAAATTCCTTTTATCACCCTTCATATCAGTCAGCATTGAGGAAAGAAACATGGCACACTCAGAGGGAACCATTTACAAAGGTGTGGCAGCATTTAAGGAACAAAACAAGAGATGTGGTCATCAGCTCCTAAGATGACCCTCAATGTTCCCACCTTTGTGTGAGTACTGCCTTATGTAATCTCCTCATTTTCCTTAAATTGTTTATAATCCATAGATTATCTTGACTTTGAGGGTATGCCATGTCTATGATTAAATTACAAAAGGTTCTGGTTTCCCTGTTGCTAGCAAACTTTCCTTTGCCAGGTTTGATGAGGCAAGTAGTCATGTTGGGGAGGCCCACATGCCAAGTAACTGAGGATGATCTCTGGTTAAAAACCAGAAAGAAACCCAGGCTGATAGAGCAGTGGTTTAAAAGGAACCAAAGGCAGCCAACAACAATGTAAGTGAATTTGAAGTAGATCTTTCCTTAGCTGAGCTTTCAGATGAGCTCCAGCCTTAGTCAACATCTTGATCTCAGCCTTCGGGGAGACACTGAAGCAGAGGTTCAGATGCCTGATTCCTGACCCATAGAAACTTTCTGATGATAAATGTACATTGTCTTAAGCCACCAACACTTAACCCAACCCTAACCCAATTTCTCATATAGCAATAGGTGTTTCGAATGGATGGTATAGGCGCTAGTAGTAAAGAACCCACCTGCCAATGCAGGAGACATAGAGATGTAGGTTTGGTCTCTAGATTGGGCAGATTCCCTGGAGGAGAGAGAGTCAGGAAGATACCCACTCCAGTATTCTTTCCTGGAGAATCTCAAGGACAGAGAAATCCTACAGGTGGGCTACAGTTCATAGGGTCACAAAGAGTCAGATATGATTGAAGTGTTTTGGTATACACATGGATGGTATAAGCTGTCAACTGCTACCAACCAGGTGCCAGAAAGGGAAAGGATATAGGGCAGTTTCACACCCAGAAAGCACAGGTGTGTGGAGGTGGATAACTATAGTCTTTAGTGGAGAAATGATCACATCAAAGCAACTACCAGCAAGGAGAGGAGTTAGGAATGAATACCTGTCCTCACTTTTTGACTGCCCCTGAATTACCTGCTAGACTTCTATTTTGGCCTAACTGAGTCAGTTGTGAGGGGAAGCTCACTGCTGCAGCCTGGATGGGCACAAAGCGGGATGGGCAGTTCATATGTTTCTTAAGGCTGCAAAGGGCTGCAAACTGGGTGACTTCAGTTCAGTCGCTCAGTCGTGTCTGACTCTGCGACCCCATGGACTGCAGCACACCAGGCCTCCCTGTCCCTCACCAACTCCCAGAGTTTACTCAGCCTTGACATACTCCATTCCTGATTTGGAACCAGTCTGTTGTTCCAAGTCCAGTTCTAACTGTTGCTTCTTGATCTGCATACAGATTACTCACGAGGCAGGTCAGGTGGCCTGGTATTCCCATCTCTTTCAGAATTTTCCACAATTTGTTGTGATCAACACAGTCAAAGACTTTGGTGTAGTCAACAAAGCAGAAGTAGATGCTTTTCTGGGACTCTCTAGCTTTTTCTGTGATCCAGCAGATGTTGGCAATGTGATCTCTGGTTCCTCTGCTTTTTTTAAATGAAGCTTGAACATTTGGAAGTTCACCATTCATGTACTGTTGAAGCCTAGGTTGGTGAATTTTAAGCATTACTTTGTTAGTGTGTGAGATGAAATTGTGCAGTAGTTTGAGCATTCTTTGGTGTTGCCTTTCTTTGGGATTGGAATGAAAACTGACATTTTACAGTCCTGTGGCCACTGCTGAGTTTTCCAAATTTGCTGGTATATTGTGTGCAGCACTTACACAGCATCATCTGTTAGGATTTGTAATAGCTTAACAGGAATTCCATTACCTCCACTAACTTTGTTCATAGTGATGCTTCCTAAGGCCCACTTGACTTCCCATTCCAGGATGTCTGGCTCTAGTTGAGTGATCACATCATTGTGGTTATCTGAATCATGAAGATCTTTTTTGTATAGTTCTGTGTATTCTTGCCACCACTTCTTAATATCTTCTGCTTCTGTTAGGTCCATACCATTTCTTTCCTTTATTGTGCCCATCGTTGCATGAAATATTCCCTCAGTGTCTCTAATTTTCTTGAAAAGATCTCTCAGTTCAATTCAGTTCAGTTGTTCAGTTGTACCCAACTCTTTGTGACCCCATGGACTGCAGCACTCCAGGCCTCCCTGTCCATAACCAGCTCCTGGAGTTTACCCAAACTCATGTCCATTAAGTCGGTGAGATCTCTAGTTTTTCCCATTCTATTTTTTTCCTCTATTTCTTCTCACTGATCATTCAGGAAGGCTTTCTTACCTCTACATGCTATTCTTTGGAACTCTGCATTCAGATGGGTATATCTTTCCTTTACCTTTAGCTTCTCTTCTTTTCTCAACTATTTTTAAGGCTTCCTCAGACAACCATTTTGCCTTTTTGCAGTTCTTTTTCTTGTGGATGGTCTTGATCACTGCCTCCTGTACAATGTCACAAACCTCCATCCATAGTTCTTCAGGCACTCTGTCTATCAGATCTAATCCCTTGAATCTATTTGTCACTTCCACTGTATAATTGTAAGAGATATGATTTAGGTCAGACCT
Source organism: Capra hircus (assembly GCF_001704415.2). Classification (NCBI taxonomy): domain Eukaryota; kingdom Metazoa; phylum Chordata; class Mammalia; order Artiodactyla; family Bovidae; genus Capra; species Capra hircus. Next base: position 83,100,194 of record NC_030819.1, on the reverse strand, counting down.
GGATTGTCTAGTGGTTTTCCCTACTTTTTTCAATTTCAGTCTGAATTTGGCAATAAAGAGTTCATGATGTGAGCCACAGTCAGCTCCCGGTCTTGTTTTTGCTGACTGTATAGAGATTTTCCATCTTTGGTTGCAAAGAATATGTTCAATCTGAGTTGGGTATTGACCATCTGGTGATGTCCATGTGTAGAGTCTTCTTTTGTGTTGTTGCAAGAGGGTGTTTGCTGTGACCATTGCGTTCCTTTGGCAAAACTCTGTTAGCCTTTGACCTGCTTCATTCTGTACTCCAAGTCCAAATTTGCCTGTTACTCCAGGTATCTCTTGCCTTCCTACTTTTGCATTCCAGTCCCCTCTAATGAAAAGTATATCTTTTGGGGGCATTAGTTCTAGAAGATCTGGTAGGTTTTCATAGAACCATTCAACTTCAGCTTCTTCAGCATTACTGGTCAGGGAATAGACTTGGATTACTGTGATACTGAATTTCTTCCCTTGGAAACAAACAGAAATCATTCTGTCGTTTTTGAGATTGCATCCAAGTACTGCATATTGGACTCTCTTGTTGACCATGATGGCTACTCCATTTCTTCTAAGGGATTCTTGCACACAATAGTAGATTTAAAGGTCATCTGAGTTAAATTCCCCCATTCCAGTCCTTTTTAGTTCGCCGATTCCTAGAATGCCGACGTTCACTCTTGCCATCTCCTGTTTGACCATTTCCAATTTACCTTGATTCATGAACCTAACATTCCAAGTTCCTATGCAGTATTGATCTTTACAGCGATGGACTTACTTACATCACTAGTCACATCCACAAGTGGGTGTTGTTTTTGCTTTGGCTCCATCCCTTCATTCTTTCTGGAGTTATTTTTCCACTGATGTCCAATACCCTAGGGGAGTTCATCTTTCAGTGTCTTATCTTTTTGCCTTTTCATATTGTTCATGGGGTTCTCAAGGCAGGAATACTGAAGTGGTTTGCCATTCCCTTCTCCAGTGGACCACGTTTTGTCAGAACTCTCCACCATGACCCATCCGTCCTGGGTGGCCCTACACAGCATGGCTCATAATTTCACTGAGTTAGACAAGGTTGTGGTCCATGTGATTAGATTGGTTAGTTTCCTGTGATTTTGGTTTTCATTCTGTCTACCCTCTAATCAATAGGGATAAGAGGCTTATGGAGGCTTTCTGATGCGAGAGACTGCCTGAGGGGGAAACTGTTCTTATTCTGATGGATTCGGCTATGCTCAGTAAATCTTTAATCCAATTTTCTGTTGATGGGTGGGGCTGCATTCAGAAATATTATCTTACAGTTCTGTAGAAGTCAGAAAGCCAAGATTTCTGCACAGAGTCGGACACGACTGAGCGACTGAACTGGTGCTCTCCTTGAAGCCTAGAGAGGAGAATCCTTCCTTGTGTCTTCCCAGGTTCTGGTGATTGCCAGCAATCCTTGATGCTCCGTGGCTGGCAGCTGCTTCAGTGTCTGCCTCTGTTGCCACATGATGCTCATGTGTTTGTGTCATGTGTTTGTGTCCTCTTCTTATAAAGACACCAGTCATGTTGTATTAGGGCCGCTTTCATGCAACATGACCTCATATTAACTTTCATTACATCTGTAAAGACCACGTTGACAAATACGGGAGATTAGGATGTCAACATGTTTTGCAGGGGATGCAATTCAATCCCCAACAGACAGGGGGCAACATATGCCTAGAGGGGCAAGTAGAACACAAGGAGGAAAGTTATGTTCTGGATTTTTCTTTTTTAATGATGCTATTGCTGTCATAAATAAACATAAGCTTGTCACTATTAAATGCAAGCTTGTCACTAATGAAATGTACTGAATGAACATTTTCTTATCATTCTTGAGAACAGCCTTTTTTTTTTTTTTTTTTTTTTTTTTAAGATAATCTATGCTCCGTACAGAAAAGCTATCACAGGAAAATGACTGTGCAGCTGTCCGAACACAACAGGCACAGAAGACAGGCTTGTGGCTTTCACTGAAAGTACCACCCTGGGCTTTGAAATTGGCATGTCTTTTATAAATCTTCCAAAATCACTAGAAAAGACCCGTGCAATTTTGAAAGTTATTGGAAGAGAGAACTATATCACCTATAGTAACTACATCTTACATGGCAGAATATCTAGACTTGTGAAATGAATTTTATAAAGGATAACACTTTATTCAAGGTTTTTGTTTGTTTTCATTTATTAATTTTCCATATTTACATTGGAAATAACTGTTCCTAGTGGGAAAAGTTTGTTATGGATTCTGTTGCTATATTTTTATTTTACATAAACTTTTCATGGCCTCCATACAAAAGTATCTGCTCTTTAGTTACTGTTTTTTTATTTTTTTCAGAGACACTAAAAATGACTTTCTTCTAGTAAAAATAATTTGGTAAATTTCAGTGACATAAGATAGTAGGAAATTCCCCATTCTCCAATATTAGGACTTTCCATGTTTAAATTTTAATTGCTTAATCTGGAAGACAAGTATAGTGATTTAAAGTTGTGGTGAGAGGCACTGCAAGCCTTCAAATCTACAATCAATTTACAAAAATATGCCAGTTCTGAATTTATTGACCATCTGTCAGTCTTCACTCACTACTAGCTAGCTGTCAGTGTTTATTATTTGATGCACTCTATAATGACTCACTGTGAGGAACAACACATATCTCCATCACAGTGATTAATGAGGTCATTGTCTATCCACAGCCACCTCAGCCATCAGTCTTTCTTTCTAGGCAGGAGTAAATGGCAATCCCCAAATCAAAAGGCAATTCCCAGAGCCATCCCCCCCAAAAAAAGTTGCTTGTGTACTGTGCTAATTCGACTGGCATGTAGTTAGTGCAGCTACACTCAGTCAAACCTCCTCTATGACAATGCCTTTCAAAAATAAGAACTAAAAGGGACATCTTAAAAATTCAAAGTATTGTTTTTACACAAACAAACACACACACACACACAAACACACACACACAAACACACACAGAAACACACACACACAAACACACACTATATAGTTATTATTTGTATAAAATATGCATCAGGTTTAAAGATGATTAAATCTTAAACTGACTACTGAAATCTTGGTGTACCGCTGGCTCTGATGTTTGCGAAGCACCACAGGTAGACTTAAAGCATGCAGACACCCTTCTCATTGTGAGACAGTCTGTTGCAGTGGAAGGGCATGGGCGTTTAAGTCAGACAGATCAGGATCTGCCATCGATTAGCTGTGATACATTGGACAGCTACAGTTCTTTCATCTTCACTGCCTCTGCATGTAAAATATGGATAATTTTCACTCCCTGCTATGCTTGATAGAAATACCAGCTGAGATGAGATTGCAAAGTGCCTGGCAAACAGAGGCACTCAGCAAATGCCTGTCCTGGGGCTTGGTACTAGTGACAAGAAAGTAGAGTACAGGGAGCCAGGGGGAAATGATTTGGGCAAAAAAATCTCAAGTCCAAGTTTCAACCAGGTTAACCTCCAAGTAAGAAAGTTATAGAACTTTATATCTTTTAAAAGAGCAAGCTGTTATGGTTTAGGACAAGGAAATCTAGGATTTAGGAAGATATAGTGCTAAGCATTTGATAGTTGCCTTAATCTGTTTTGAAGGGACAAAAGCATTTAGGAGAAAGGGCAAAGCATAGGACAAAATGAATATGAATGACATATGTCTATTTATCTATCTCTCACCTATCTACCTATTAATGTATATAAGAATATACTTGGCGTGTGTGCATACACTTGTGCTCTTCTTAAAATAGAAATAGATCTATCATACTGGAGACGGGCAGCATCCTGAGGAATAGGCAAAAAAAAAAAAAAAAAAAAGAATGAACAAATATGTTTGCATCTAGATGAGAGCATACCACACCAACAAGATGACTACAGAGAACACATTTAACATGAATTAAACAATCCACATGGCTTCCTTGGTGGCTCAGTGGTAAATAATATGCCTGCGATGCAGGAGGTGTGAATTTGATCCCTGGGACAGGGAGATCCCCTGAAGGGAATGGCAACCCACTCCAGTATTCTTGCCTGGAGAATCCATTGGAAGAGAAGCCTGAAGGCTACAGTCCATGGATTCTCAGTACTTAGTGACCACAAAACTATTAACACATCCCTGTTCTTTTTAGTAATATATGACGAAGACCCTGTTTTCAGATAAGTGATTGTTATTACTTATACTCATCTCACATGCTAGCAAAGTAATGCTCAAAATTCTCCAAGCCAGGCTTCAACAGTATGTGAACCATGAACTCCCAGATGTTCAAACTGAATTTAGAAAAGGCAGAGGAACCAGAGATCAAATTGCCAGCATCCACTGGGTCATCAAAAAAGTGAGAGACTTCCAGAAAAACATCTACTTCTGGTTTATTGACTATAACAAAACCTTTGACTGTGTGGATTACAACAAACTGTGAAAAATTCTGAAAGAGATGGGAATACCAGGCCACCTGACTTGCCTCCCGAGAAACCTGTATGCAGGTCAAGAAGCAACAGTTAGGACTGGACATGGAACAACAGACTGGTTCCAAATCAGGAAGGGAGTATGTCAAGGTTGTATATTGTCACCCTGCTTATTTAACTTATATGTATTGTACATCATGAGAAATGCTGGGCTGGATGAAGCACAAGCTAGAATCAAGATTGCTGGGAGGAATATCAGTAAACTCAGATATGCAGATGGCACCACCCTTATGGCAGAAAGTGAAGAGGAACTAAAGAGCCTCTTGATGAAAGTGAAAGAGGAGAGTGAAAAAGTTGGCTTAAAGCTCAACATTCAGAAAACTAAGATGATGGCATCTGGTCCTGTCACTTCATGGCAAATACATGGGGAAACAGTGCGAGACTTTACTTTGGGGGGCTTTAAAATCACTGCAGATGGTGACTGCAGCCATGAAATTAAAAGACGATTGCTCTTTGGAAGAAAAGGTATGACCAGCCTAGACAACATATTAAAAAGCAGAGATATCACTTTGGCAATAAAGGTCCATCTAGTCAAAGCTATAGTTTTTGCAGTAGTCATCTATGAATGTGAGAGTTGGACTATAAAGAAAGCTGAGTGCCAAAGAATTGATACTTTTGAACTGTGGTGTTGGAGAAGACTCTTGAGAGTCCCTTGGACTGCAAGGAGATCCAACCAGTCTATCCTAAAGGAAATCAGTCCTAAATATTCATTGGAAGGACTGATGTTGAAGCTGAAACTCCAATATTTCGGCCACCTGATGCGAAGGGCTGACTCATTTGAAAAGACCCTGATGCTGGGAAAGACTGAGGGCAGGAGGAGAAGGGAACATCAGAGGATGAGATGGTTGGATGGCATCACCGACTCAATGGACATGAGTTTGAGTAAACTCTGGGAGTTGGTGATGGACAGGGAGGCCTGGCATGCTGCAGTCTGTGTGGTCGCAAAGAGCCGGACACAACTGAGGGACTGAACTGATTTCTTGGATGCACAGATGTAGAATATATAATAAACTAAAGTAGGTAATGAAAGTATCGTGGCAGGAAAAGTTTGGTCCAGAATGAGGATTTCTATTTATTCTGACAAGGCTAACTGAAAATTAGATGCAGAATTTCTCTAAATGGAAAATTCCATCATTTGGGGTAAACCAGTTCTTCAGTCTATGTGCCCCGAGTCATCTCTGGTAGCTTATGCTGTCAGGTTCTGGTGTTAGACATATTCATTGTTAGATAAGCCTGGATATTAGATACAACTTAATAATTTGAGCTGGAGTTGTTCCATCACTCAGTTTAATTCCTGGAACTGGAATTAGGTGTTAGCCATTATGATTATATCTTTCTCACATTTTCTTAATATTTAAATGGGAAACGTTGAATTTTAGGATCATTGGCTCTTATTTGACACTATTTTTCTATCAAGTAAGTCTCCAATAATTAGGTCTAAAAGTACTAGAGCTCATTTTTACCTAAACAGCTTTGATAGTTGACCTGAAGCTTGCAAAATGCCCAAGGTAGATGAAGGAAATAATGCAATCCAACAGAAACTTATGGTGAGATGGGGTTATCATTGAACCTAATTCTACTGTTATTGGACATCTACCATCATATCTCATCAAGAACTCTGGGTAAATTTATCAGGCCCAGCCATGAGAGTTTTCTGGATCCCACAGTATAGAATTTGATTTTTGCCAGTATTCAAGAAACATCAGAACTTGAAGGGGCTGGTTCACATCAACCAAACTCACATGAGAACAAAATATTCACCAGATTGCATTCTTTGATATTGTGGGAATTATCAGTCAGATTAGAATGCTTTTGAAGTCCCTGTATGGAAGCAGATTTTCATGGAAGTGACATGATTTGAGATAGTTTGGTGAAAAAAGAAAGAGAGAAAGATTTAGTTGAATAACACAAATGCTTACTAACACAAACAAAAGCATGCACAGTAGAATTTCATCCTTGGATGTTGATGATTTGAATTTGTGATACTTTATTTTGGACCATGACTAATGCAGAGTTAATAATATTTTAAGCTGAAGTTATACACAACCAATCTGTTAAAAATAACAGACATAAAAAGTTAAGTTAAATATATATAAGGAGCATGATATACATACAAAATAGAACAACATAATTTGAATACAATGTATCTAATTAGAAATATAATCAGAATCACAGCAGTTTTTCTTTAGAACGAAATAATTTTAGGTCTAAAAAACCCTCAAGAGATCACATTTATCCACCTCTTTCTTTTTACAGATAATCAGGGCAAGCGATGGTTATTAACTTACCCAAGATCACATAGCTAATTAGTATATAGTTGAATCTGGGTGCCAGGTCTCCTGATTATTAGATTAATACAGCTTTACTCAATCTACTTATCCAAATCATCTCTAATCTGTACAGGCAACAAGATACATTTATCAGGAAAAAATAGTTTAAGTATTTGAAAGCTGTAAATTTAATTTATCAACATTTACTATGAAATAAAACTTTCTGTTAATTTCTCAATCAGTCCATAACAGTAAAATTTTGCAATACAACCAAAAAGTAAATATATTTCCCATTATCATAAAATAGTATGTGCTGGTCAATTTTATGTGCCAACTTACTTGACTGGCCTAAGTGATGCCCAGATTGCTGGTAAAACATTCTTTCTGGGTTTGTCTATGCTTTGGAAGAGATGAACATTTGATTCAGTAGACTGAGTATGGAAATTCACCCTCCCAGTGTGGACAAACATCATCCGGTAGGCTGAAAGGATGAATAGAGCAAAAAACAATGGATGAAGGATGAGTTGACTTTCTCTTTGCTTGAGCTGGAACCTCCATCTGTTCCTGCCCTCAGATATTGACATTCCTGGTTCTTTGGCCTTTGGATATGTGCTGAATAATATTTCCTGGTTCTCCAGCTTGCAGATGGTAGATTGTAGCACTTCTTGGCCACCATAACTTCACGAGCCAGCTCCTATGATGAATCAATCTCCCCCTCTCTCTCTTTCTCCAAATATATATCTACTATTGATTCTGTTTCTCTGGAGAATCTTGCATATATACTACACTTTGCATTTTCTTTTTTTTAAATATAAATTTATTTATTTTAATGGAGGTTAATTACTTTATAATATTGTATTGGTTTTGCCATACACCAACATGTATCTGACACAGGTATACTCGTGTTCCCCATCCTGAACCCCCCTCCCACCTCCCTCCCCGTACCATCTCTTTGTCGTCCCAGTGCACCAGCCCCAAGTATCCAGTATCATGCATTGAACCTGGGCTGGCGACTCGTTTCATATATGATATTATACATGTTTCAATGACATTCTCCCAAATCATCCCACCCTCTCCCTCTTCCACAGACTCTATTTTGCTGTTCAGAAAATTTGTGCTGGGAATTAGAAGTAAAGTGTTACTATAAAAGTCAAAATATGGTGGCCCTGATGAAAAAAGTATAAATAACAGTGGTTTTTTTTTAAACTGAACTCCCAAGCATTTAGAAAATCACCTTTGAAGAAATTTCTCCACATCTTTTTTAGCGAAAAAGAGTGTTCTCTAATATTTTTCTACCATTCTGCCAATAATGAATCTAATTATAAAATTATAAAGTGATTTCTTCAATTTTCTTTTGAACTTCACAATAAAGGTAGAGATTTTTTCAGAAGTAGGGTGACTTTATTTTTTTTTTTTATTTTAATTTTTTTTTAGTTTTTTATTTTTTTAATTTTAAAATCTTTAATTCTTACATGTGTTCCCAAACATGAACCCCCCTCCCACTTCCCTCCCCATAACATCTCTCTGGGTCATCCCCATGCACCAACCCCAAGCATGCTGTATCCTGCGTCAGACATAGAGTGGTGATTCAATTCTTACATGATAGTATACATGTTAGAATGCCATTCTCCCAAATCATCCCACCTTCTCCCTCTCCCTCTGAGTCCAAAAGTCCGTTATACACAGCTGTGTCTTTTTTCCTGTCTTGCATACAGGGTCGTCATTGCCATCTTCCTAAATTCCATATATATGTGTTAGTATACTGTATTGGTGTTTTTCTTTCTGGCTTACTTCACTCTGTATAATCGGCTCCAGTTTCATCCATCTCATCAGAACTGAGGGTGACTTTAAAAAGAAAGAAGAATCAAGACATTAAGACATCTTAGTGAATTTATCTAGATATACTCTTATTTCTCAGGTATACTCAGACACTGTTATTTGACTAATTGTGTTCTTGGCAGTTTTGTCTCCTGGTTCCTATTAGAGACTGTCAGTTTCATTAAGATCAAGTGTTTTTTGTTCTAAAGTTTTAATGCAGTTTTAGAATTAGGTTTCAATCAGACGTTGTCTTGATTGTTATTACCTAGTAAAAAGATGCATATGTGTACATATACATGTATATATATGTATATACATGTAGATGTATATATACATATATATACATATGTTTATATACATAAATGATTTTCCTTTAATGTTTAAAGCAGTGCTTTTTCTTTTAGCTGCTGCTGCTGCTGCTGCTGCTGAGTCGCTTCAGTCGTGTCCGACTCTGTGAGACCCCATAGACGGCAGCCCACCAGGCTCCCCTGTCCCTCGGATTCTCTAGGCAAGAACACTGGAGTGGGTTGCCATTTCCTTCTCCAATTTCTTTTAGCTAAACAAATAAATATTCGTTTTTTACAATTAATAATGACTGCTGCTACCATTTGATCAAATAAATGTAGAAAGAATCAGAAAATTACCATTTGGCACTGGTACAATGTATACCACTTACAAGGTAAAACTAGTGGATATAAATGTATTGAGTAACAGGACAATTACAGAGTCACAAAATCTCTTTATAAGACACTTACTGATTGCAAAGGGAGATGCCTATTACATCATCAAAGGTAGCATCACCATTTATGGAACAGATTGACTTCATGTGCCTTTTGATATCTTGCAAAGAGGAGAATACAATATCACTCTGTGTATCACTCTAATATCACCCAAAAGGGTGTAAACTGAATCTAATTATGAGTAAATCTTGGGGAAACCAAAATTAAAGAGTATTCTACAAGATCACTGGCCTATATCTTTTTCTTCTTTCAAGGAGGTGAGAATTTATTTAAGTATACCTACAATTGAACAAAAATTTCAACAAAATGTCTAAGAGAAGGCCTTATGACTAGATTCAAAAGTAGCATAGATGATGAATTCTGTCCAGGGTCAAGGAAAGGATCATTAAAAGGAGATATATACATTGAGTCTAACATAAATAAGGGTTCTTATGTAGGGTATATAGTGGGTCAGGGATATTGTAAGAAGAGAGCTCTGTGAGTCATTCTAGTGATGTACCAAACCCAAAACAGGGCACTAGAAGCCCCCAGATTTGTATCTAGTTGACAAGAAGTGCAGGTGGCCTAAAGAATCCCCATGTCGCTGGTGTGGCCTTTTTTTTTTTTTTTTTCCTTAGTGTCCAGGTTAAGAAAGACAAAGAAATATATACATATATATATATATATATATATATATATATATATATATAAATTTTTCCAGATTGAAGAAAACTAAAGTGGCCTGACAGCTAAATGAAATATATCATTCTGAATTGGATTTTGAACCATAATTTTTTTTTTTTCTTTCGCCATTTGGGCCATTAGTGGGACAAGTGGTGAGAATTGAGCAAGGTCTGTAGATTTGTTCTTGTTGTTGTTCAATCACCAAGTCGTGTCCAACTCTTTGCAACCTCATGGACTGCAGCACGCCAGGCTCCTCTGTCCTCCTCTATCTCCTGGAGTTTGCTCAAACTCATGTCTATTGAGTTGACGACGCTATCTAACCATCTTATCCTCTGCCACCCTCTTCTCCTTTTGCCTTCAATCTTAGCATCAGAGTCTTTTCCAAGGAGTCGGCTCTTCACATAAGTGGCCAAACTATTGGAGTTTCAGCTTCACCATCAGTCCTTTGAATGAATATTCTGGATTGATTTCCTTTAGAATTGACTGGTTTGATCTCCTTGCAGTTCAAGGGACTCTCAGGAGTCTATGGTGATAATATTTTATCAATGTTAGTTTCTGAGTTTGATAATTCTACTGTGGTAGTATAAGAAAATGCTATTATTCTTAGAAAATACATATTTAATATCAAATGTTTCAGAAAAATATGAAATATTATTTATATTAAAATACATATATAATTTTCAGTATCCTAGTGGAGTGCATGTGAAGATTTTCTGTACAGTTTCTGCAACTTATTGGCCTTTTTGTTGTTGTTCAGTTATTAAGTCGTGTCTGCCTCTTTGTGACCCATGAACTGCAGCCTGCCAGACTTCCCTGTCCTTCACTCTTTTCCTGAGTTTGCTCAAACTCATGTCCACTGAATCAGTGATGCTATCCCACCATCTCATCCTCTGTCACCTCCTTCTCCTCCTGCCCTCCATCTTTCCCAGCATCAGGGTCTTTTCCACCAGGTCCATTGCATTAGGTGGCCAAAGTACTGGAGTTCAGCTTTTGCATCACTCCTTCCAATGAAGTTATCTCAAAATAAACAGGTACGAAGTTATTGCATGACTGACAGTTAATAGGCTGATTTGATCATAATTTGACTAAAGTGACATTTACCAAGCGCTTACTATGTGTGCTCGGTCACTCAGTTATGTCCAACTTTTTTGGGCACTATGGACTGTGGCCCGCCAGGTTCCTCTGTCCATGGGATTTTCTGGGCAAAGATGTTGGAGTGGGTTGCCATTTCCTACTCGCAAGTGCTTTCTATGGAGCAGTAACTGTGTTGTTTTTTCCCTTGAGATATTTGAAACAGTCTTCACATGGTCCTGAAAGTAGGGCATAGTTATTACACTCATACTTAGGAATAACCACTTAACTGAGACCTGTTCAAGTCACATAGCCAGAAAATGGCAGGGATGAAATTTGAACTGAGATTACTTAATTTCATTCAACACTTTTTTGCCCCCAATAAGATCAGCAGTCTATATTGTAGCAAACTGCTTCATCTTCTAAGAGAACTGAATGGCTTTAGTGATAAATGTGTGGAGAGTTCCAACTAGGAGTGACTTTAATCTCTTGGGATATAAAGTCAGCACATCATTAAAACTGAAGATTCTGAAAGTTTTTGAGTTTCTTGGACAGGAACTGTATTGTCTTGATGTCTTTTTTTTTAAGCATTAAAAAAAAGCACATTTTACCACTCAGTGAATAATTGTTGAATAAACAAATGAACATGAAACAAAATTTTGATGTAAAAGATATAGAGGCGAACAGGTCAGAAAAGTTATCAGAGGACTCTGATAATAAAAAGATTAGAATTAGAGGAAGTAAAAATTAAGATGCTGATTTCCATTTCCAGTCAATTGAAATAACTTCTCCCTCTGATCTGTACACAGATTGTTCTGGCAACATGCATCTCTTGAAGGAATAAAGACAAACACACCCACTTTGAGACCCATGGCTTAAGGTAGGAATCCAGGCAGCAAACTAAACTACCACAGAGAACCAAGAGGAGAGATTAGTTTTGAGGTGAGAGTGAAGGGAATTACTGCATCTTCAGTGCGGTGGAATCCTAGGAAATTAGGGGAAATTGAACAAAGACTCAAAATGTTAACCAAGGTATCCAATTTTTCAGGGCTGCAGAAAGCAACATTGCTAGCTCTCAGTGTGGTAAATTAGTTTGGAGGTCAAGCATTCCCAGAAATTTTCACTGTTTATTTGTATTCTCTTCATTATACCTCTGACATCTGTGTAATCTATTTTTTTTGTAGCTGTTATTGTTTAAACAAAACTTCTTAATTTTGTTTTAAGAAGTTAATCATTCAAATATTGGGAAAGGTGGGATGAAGCAAGCATGGCATAATAATATTTGCCTGCGGAGGCTTATGAAAAATTGAATTCATGGCTGTGTTACAAATGAGTGAATTTCGATCATGTTGGATATAGTTTGGATGTAAACCTGGGCCAAACCATTTTGTCATTTTTAGGACGTCACTTTGTGGTCAGTGTGCTGAAAAATGACTATATTCTGTATCATTCTTTCAGTACTGGACAGCTACAATGAACTCTGGGTTTCTTTCTCAAAGCAACCAGTAAAGTGGTTTCCACATCAAGATTTCCTATGGGTATCCTACATACCCAAGTGTCACCCTAAAGCTCATGACAACTCGGGGTCTGACAATCCCCAGACAACATTTTGTGCCACAGCCCAGACCTGAGACATTTAGGTCCAACTGGATCATCGGTTTTATTATTTCTGATATCAACTTGAATAGGTGGGAAAAAACAGACTTTTAAGACACAACTAAAGTTGAATGATGGCTTCATGATAGGCAATGCAGCTACCTATATGTCAAATAGTTAGAACTTCCATTTACTTCCTACTTCTCTAGTATTTCATCATTGAAAATTTTAATCAGTGATTATCACCTTCTGGTAAGCAATACATCTGTAAATTTAAAAGTAAAAGTCTACTGAAACTAGCTCCAATGACATCAGTATCCTTAGAAGTAAAATGAAAAACATCACCACTTTGAGACAACATTTTCAAGAATTACCAATGCACTGTTCCACTCCAAATAACTGAATTATAATACACCTTTGGATACCAGTTCAGTAGAGCAGACACAACTAATGATGTCTAATTATAACACTGGTGACATCACTGACATTAATAGGTTTATCTAATGGAGAAAAATTTAGAATAAAAACAGACTGTGAGATGTATTATGAATCCATTGAACCAGAGGAAATGACCTACTGGTCTTAGCTATATAACCATCCAGTTTATGAATTCAGTAATTAACTATATGTTTCCCATCAGTAAAATGTTGGACATATTACAAGATCTTGAAAGACTAAATTGCAAATTCTGTTTTGAAGGATGTCTTCAATACGGTACAAAGTCATGTTAAATGTGATGGAATTAGTGTTTCTACCTCAGGAGGTATGTATGTGTTTACCTGCATCCTTCTATTTTTTACCCTTCCATTTTGCCCACAGATACCATACAACAGAGGCCCTGCTGGCCTTGTAAGATGAAGAGTAGTCAGTTATTCCATCTTTACTCTGCTTTCTGATACCCATCCTTCTGAGGTGCAGGCCATTTTGTTTTCATTTTGTCATTAAATGCTCTTGCTCAGATTTTTTTAAAAGTAGAATATTACTAAAATCAATATTCCTTTAAAATAGTAAAAAAAATATTGCTAGTTGTATTTTGAACACTATATCTCCTGGTAGACACAGTTTGGCGCATGGTGAAAGTCACTCAATCATGTCCAACTCTTTGGGGACATGAGTTTTATACAGTCCATGGAATTTTCCAGGCCAGAATACTAGAGTGGGTAGCCTTTCCCTTTTCCAGGGGATCTTCCCAACCCAGGGATCGAACCCAGGTCTCCTGCATTGCAGGCAGACACTTTACCCTTTGAGCATTACAGGTGGATTTTTTACTGGCTGAGCCACCAGGGAAGCCCAGGAATAGGGAAGGTGGCTTATTTTGCTTGTAAGCCAAGTCTCTTCAGTAATATCTGACTCCATGTGACCCCATGGACCATAGCCTCTCAGGCTCCTCTGTCTGTGGGATTCTCCAGGCAAGTATCTTGGAGTGGGTTGCCAAGACCTCCAGAAGATCTTCCCCGCCCAGGGATCCACCCTCCCTCTCTTACCTCCCCTGCATTGGCAGCTGAGTTCTTTAGCACGGGGAAGCCCTTACTTGCCTTGCCTGTCTTCTTGGATCTCATTGTTAGGTAATCTGACTGTGTCCTCTACACTTGTGAGAACATCCCTGATTTATACTACTTCCGTGGTTTTCAAATTATGAGTATTTACTATCGCATACAGCACTCTAGACAGATAGTTCTGCTGTTTTTTCTTATTACCTATTTGTGTTATGCTGTGTTCTTTCTTGAATGTCACTTAGTTGTAAAGAAATTTTATAAGGCAATGTTTGTAAAATGATCAGAAATGTTCTACTTAGTAGATACAAACTATTATTTTCCCTTATTTCTTTGTCATAAGTCATACTCCTCATTTAAGAAAATTAAACAAATGTGAATTAATGTGAATTAATGACAATGAAATATAAATTCCTTTTTTATTAACGGGGGATTCTCTTCCCTTGGTATTTCTTCTGAGAAGTTCTCATTACAAATTTTTAGCCAGAGGTCTGCTGAAAATCATTCAAGCCCTTTAGAAATTTAGGTGTCAAATCCTTCAAGATGTATATTTTAACACTCCAGCCTTGTTTGAAACATTTATTCTCTTTGGACCTTTCAGTGTCATGCTTTTAATCACTTTGCCTTGAAGAATTTACTTTTTTTTCCTTCATTTTTTTGACTAATAGCCTTGGATTTTTTTAATTCCCTTTGCCCTTCTGTGTACAAATTCACTCTGTCAGTTCCTTTCAATATCAAGGGGAATAAACACTATATCAAACAAGCCCCTCTCCTCTTTAAAGCACAGGACATTTTTGTGAGGTGTTAGTGATGGCATTAGGTTTCCCTGGTAGCTCAGCTGGTAAAGAATCTGTCTGCAATACAGGAGACCCAGGTTCAATCGCTGGATTGGGACAATCTCCTGGAGGAGGGCATGGCAACTCACTCCAGGATTCTTGCCTGGAAAATCCCTGGAGAGAGGAGCCTGGGGGACTGCAGTCCATGGGGTCACAGAGAGTTGGACGTGACTGAGCAACTAAGCACAGCACAGCACAGTGATGGCAATGAGTATTAAGACTTCAAGGCATTCTGAAAGACAGCACCTGGGTTACCCATCACCACATTTCTTTCAGGTTTACTTTTTACCTAGAGCCACCTGGGAAACCTTTGCAACAATATAATTATTGCAATACTTTTTCACATATCTGAATTATGATGAAATTTTATTGAATTAGGAATATCTTTTAGAAACTAATTTACCATTTCATGTTGTTATTCGAAATTTTTCCTTTGTAGCATTTGAAATATTTCTGTATTCAGTAATTAAAGTGTTCCATCTATACATGAACTGATCTTTCTCTCCTCATTCAGTCATTCCATGTCTTTGGTTTATTACCCTTTTTTCGGGATATCAATATGTTGCTGCTACTGCTAAGTCACTTCAGTTGTGTCCAACTCTGTGCGACCCCATAGATGGCAGCCCATCAGGCTCCCTCTCCCTGGGATTCTCCAGGCAAGAACACTGGAGTGGGTTGCCATTTCCTTCTCCAATGCATGAAAGTGAAAAGTGAAAGTGAAGTCACTCAGTCGTGTCCAACTCTTAGCGACCCCATGGACTGCAGCCTACCAGGCTCCTCCGTCCATGGGATTTTCCAGGCAAGAGTACTGGAGTAGGGTGCCATTGCCTTCTCCTATATGTTAGGTGTAGCTAACTAGTCATTAGCCACTTTTCTGGCCTATCTTTGCTAAATTCTTTGCAAATACCATTCTGGTGTTTCTAACACAGATTCTTAGTGTCTCCCCTTGAACTTATTTCCTGTTGGGTTTTGAGTGTAGTCAGTGCCTCAGAACAGACATACTTCTGGAATGCTACAGTAGGGACTCCTCTGGACGGGATGTGTGTGAGAGATGGGTGACAGCTGGATGCTTTAGCAGCTGCCTGATGGCAAGTGGAGGAGGGAGCCTTCAAGTGTGTGGGCGGAAGGACACAGCGAAGCAAAACTCAAGCCATGAGGCATGACTGTGAAACCCAGGGACTTGTCAGCAAGACCCGCCATAACTGGAAATCAGAGCTTCGCTTAGAAATTCAAAACAGCAGGTAACTTCATTGTCTCTGAAGGCACATCTTTTTCAAACAAGGCACATCAACTGCCTTGTTTGTAATCAAGGGCATTCTGTTCACCAGATGAATGACGTTTGCTGGCTGAATATCAGTTTCCTTAATTCCAAAGGCAAAACGTGATTCAAAACATCTTATAACTGAATGTTTTAGTCAGCTAGCTGCATGTTTATAAACAAGGGCTTCTCTGGTGGCTTTGTTGGTAAAGAAACTGCCTGCAATACAGGAGACCTGGTTTCTATCCTGGGGTCAGGAAGATCCCCTGGAAAAAGGAATGATAACTCACTCCGCTATTCTTGCCCAAGAAATCCAATGGATAGAGGAGCCTGCAGGGCTATACTTCAAGGGGTCACAAGAGTCGGACATGACTTAGCAACTGAACAACAAAAACAATGCTTACAAATGCTTACTTATGGTGTGAAATGCTCTTACTTTTGGTAGATTAGTAGGTATATATCTGCTAAGATGACATTAATGCCTTCTAGGCAATTTAGAGAAAGATTTTGAGAAAATTTTAAGCACAACAACTCTGTAAAATAACTAGTTCAAGTATACCTATAGTCGGACAAAAACAGAATATATGAGCTCAGATACTAAGAAATTTGGCATTCTAGAAATACTATATATAAATTTAAGATTTTATATGTTTAGGGTTGAGCTTCCCTGGTGGCTCCATCCCCGATAGTAAAAAAAAAAAAAAAATCCTCCTGCCATCCAGGAGATGCTGGTTTGAATCTTGGGTTGGAAAGATCCCCTGCAGGAGGGCATGGCAACCCTCTCCAGTATTCTTGCCTGGAGAATCCCGTGGACAGAGGAGTGTGGCAGGCTGCAGTCCATGGGGAAGCAAAGAGCTGGACATGGCTAAAGTAGCTGAGCACATGTTTAGGGTTAAAAGAAAGAGCTCTTTGATATTTAAAACCTGAGTACCTTTATGTTTCCTGTATTACTGACAAATTAATATCTATTTTTTTTTGTTTTTCAGGCTCTCCATCATGTCTGACTCTTTGTGACCCCATGGACTGCAGCACGCCAGACTTCCCCGTCCTTCACCATCTTCCGGTGCTTGCCCAAACTCATGTTCATTGAGTTGGTGATGCCATCTAACCATCTTGTCCTCTGTCATCCCCCTTCTCCTCCTGCCTTCAATCTTTCCCAGCATCAGGGTCTTTTCTAATGAGCTGGCTCCTCACATCTGGTGGCCAAAGTATTGGAGCTTCAGTTTCAGCATCAGTCTTTCCAGTGAATACTCAGGACTGATTTCCTTTAAGATTGACTGGTTTGATCTCCTTGCTGTTAATCCAAAACAAATATTTACTCAGTATCAAATTTGTAGGTTAAGCATCTAGTGGGATAGCATAATAAACAATACTAAGTTTTTTAATGTATGCCTTTAGAAGATATTAAAAACATATCAAAGTGTGCCATAAGAGAGATACAAATTAAAACTCCACATTTGAGCTAGTAAACAGTTCTGGTAATTTTCAGGATAAACTGAAGTTGGAAAACTGGATAAAATATGTCTCCCTTCTGAGAGTGGTCAGTACCATTAGGAGCTCTCTGACCCCTGAGTCTGAATATCATGTCCTCAGAAGGAGTTAAAAAGGGCCACAGGATTATCTGAGTACCATGCTCAACAGTGACAGAGTCCTGCTGCTGCTGCTAAGTCGCTGCAGTAGCGTCCGACTCTGTGCGACTCCATACACTGCAGCCCACCAGGTTCCCCCGTCCCTGGGATTCTCCAGGCAAGAACACTGGAGCAGGTTGACATTTCCTTCTCCAATGCATGAAAGTGAAACGTGAAAGTGAAGTCATTCAGTCGTGTCCGACCCTTAGCAACCCCATGGACTACAGCCTACAAGGCTCCTCCGTCTAGATCATGACAAACAAGCGGTTCACCCTCCAGAAAGATTCAGGGTTCTTTAGGATCCTGATGAAATCCTTCCCTTTTTTGAGGGAGTCAGTTATTAGAGAAATCAAAGCAGAGACAGATGGTAAGTCCTAGGTAGAGCCCAAGGAAATAGGGAACTGGGCAGTGGCACCCCACTCCAGTACTCTTGCCTGGAAAATCCCATGGATGGAGGAGCCTGGTAGGCTGCAGTCCATGGGGTCACTAAGAGTCGGACAGGACTGGGCAACTTCACTTTCACTTCTCACTTTCACACATTGGAGAAGGAAACGGCAACCCACTCCAGTATTCTTGCCTGGAGAATCCCAGGAACGGCAGAGCCTGGTGGCCTGCCGTGTATGGGGTCGCACAGAGTCAGACACGACTGAAGCGACTTAGCAGCAGCAGCAGCAGGACACATATACTCGACCTGAGTGCTCCCATTTCAGGCTCATAGACATTATGGAGTCCAACATTACGTAGAATCCCTGGGTGTTCACAACTTGATCTACGGTTTTTAATTCCCAGAGACTGGGCATACTCATTTCATGATTGCTGATGCTGCAGAGAGTTGAAGACTGTCTCTGCTAGGAAAATGCCTGGGATCCCATTGACCAAGGGCATCCTGATATCCAAACTGATCTAAATACACTTTCTTTCACTCATCACCTCATGACCTGTAGACGATGTGCCAGGCACTCTGAGGTTTTATTTATGGAAAACTCAACTCAGCTTGGTGATACTAATTTTAATTTTTAAATTTAATTTAATTTTAAAATTTAAAATTGTTATATCTTCATCAGACCTATGTATATATGTATGTTTGCATATATATCTATATTTGTATCTACCCATCCATCTATTTCTGCATATATCATCATCTGTCTAATCTGGCAAATATTTGCAAAGAAAAATTACTAGATTCTGAAGGGATGGCGTATTTAAATTTTGATACATACTATCCAAATCTCTGGGGCTTCCCAGGTGGAGCTAGTGATAAAGAATCCTCGTGCCAGTGCAGGAGACATAAGAGATGTGGGATCAACCCCTGGGTCAGGAAGATCCCTTGGAGGAGGGCATGGCAATCTGCTTCAGGACTGTTGCCTGGAGAATCCCATGGACAGAGGAACCTGGTGGGCTACAGCAAATAGGGTTGCAGAGTCAGACACAACTGAAGGGACCTAGCACACAGTTAGTATCTCTACAGAAAACTTTTATACATTTTTATTCTAACCAACTATGTCCGAAAGTGCCTGTGACATGCACCCTCAAGTTCATTACGCACTTTTGGACAATTTGATAGGTATGGTAGGCAGAAATTTAGGCATGAGAAACTCCACCCCAGTGTGGTCCAGGAGTATGCATAGATCAGTTCAGTTCAGTCCCTCAGTCATGTCCGACTCGTCACAGCCCCATGGACTGCAGCACGCCAGGCTTCCCTGACCATCACCATCTCCCAGAGTTCACTCAAACTCATGTCCATTGAGTCAGTGATGCCATCCAGCCATCTCATTCCCTGTTGTGCCCTTCTCCTCCTGCCTTCAATATTTCCCAGCATCAGGGTTTTTTCCAATGTGTCACTTCTTCGCATCAGGTGGCCAAAGTATCAGAATTTCAGTTTCAGCATCAGTCTTTTCAATGAATGTTCAGGACTGATTTCCTTTAAGATGGACTGGTTGGATCTCCTTCCTGTCCAAGGGACTCTCAAGAGTCTTCTCCAACACCACAGTTCAAAAGCATCAATTCTTTGGCACTCAGATTTCTTTATAGCCCAATTCTCCCATCCATACATGACTACTGAAAAAACCATAGCCTTGACCAGACAGACCTTTGTTGGCAAAATAATGTCTTTGCTTTTTAATATGCTGTCTATGTTGGCCATAGCTTTTCTTCCAAGGAGCAAGCATCTTTAATTTCAGCGCTGCAGTCACCATCTACACTGATTTTTGAGCCCCCCAAAATAAAGTCTTTCACTGTTTCCATTGTTTCCCCATGTATTTTCCAGAAAGTAATGGGACTGGATGCCAACTTGTTACTTTCCTCTTTCACTTTCATCAAGAGGCTCTTTAGTTCTTCTTCACTTTCTGCCATAAGGTATCATCTGCATATCTGATGTTATTGATCTTTCTCCCAGCAATCTTGATTCCAGGTTGTGCTTCATCCAGCCTGGCTTTTCCCATGATGTACTCTGCATATAAATTAAATAAGCAGGGTGACAATATACAGCCTTGACGTACTCCTTTCCTGATTTGGAACCAGTCTGTTGTTCCAGTCCAGTTCTCACTGTTGCTTCTTGACTTTCATACAGATATACACAAATATGCTACAAAATAACCCACAGAGACTTTTGCCAATGCCAGACCTGTGCCCTTGATGCACAGCTTTGTCTTCAAGTGACCTTAGGCTGCTGGGAGACTATTAAGGGTTTATAAATATTCTATACTTATATTCATCTGATATAACAGACTGAATTATGGGAAAGACATGAGCAATAAAGCCTATTGTTATGTAACTTGCAACTGTCAATCAAAACTGTCAATTCAGTTCAGTTCAGTCGCTCAGTCGTGTCCGACTCTGCGACCCCATGAACTGCAGCATTCCAGGCCTCCCTGTCCATGACCAACTCCCTGAGTCCACCCAAACCCATGTCCATTTTGTTGGTGATGCCATCCAACCATTTCATCCTCGGTCGTCCCCTTCTCCTCCTGCCCCCAATCTTTCCCAGCATGAGGGTCTTTTCAAATGAGTCAGCTCTTCGCATAAGGTGGCCAAAGTATTGGAATTTCAGCTTCAACATCAGTCCTTCCAATGAACACCCAGGACTGATCTGCTTAAGGATGGACTGGTTGGATCTCCTTGCAGTCCAAGGGACTCTCAAGAGTCTTCTCCAACACCACAGTTCAAAAGGATTAATTCTTCTGCACTCAGCTTTCTTTATAATTCAACTCTCACATCCATACATGACTACTGGAAAAACCATAGCCTTGACTAGATGGACCTTTGTTGGCAAAGTAATGTCTCTGCTTTTGAATATGCTGTCTTTGTTGGTCATAACTTTCCTTCCCAGGAGTAAGCATCTTTTAATTTTATGGCTGCAATCATCATCTGCAGTGATTTTGGAGCCCAGAAAAATAAAGTCAGCCACTGTCTCCCCATCTATTTGCCATGAAGTGATGGGACCGGATACCATGATCTTCGTTTTCTGAATGTTGAGCTTTAAGACAACTTTTTCACTCTCCTCTTATGCTTTCATTAAGAGGCTCTTTAGTTCTTCTTCACTTTCTGCCATAAAGGTGATGTGATAGGCATATCTGAGATTATTGCTATTTCTCCCGGCAATCTTGATTCCAGCTTGTGCTCCTTCCAGCCCAGTGTTTCTCATGATGTACTCTGCATAGAAGTTAAATAAGCAGGGTGACAATATACAGCCTTGACACACTCCTTTTCCTATTTGGAACCAGTCTGTTGTTCCATGTCCAGTTCTAACTGTTGCTTTCTGACCTGCATACAGGTTTCTCAAGAGGCAGGTCACGTGGTCTGGTATTCCCATGTCTTTCAGAATTTTCCACAGTTTATTGTGATCCACACAGTCAAAGGCTTTGGCATAGTTCACACCAGCCTAAATGAATACATAACAGTCCTGTCTTTAAAAGCCCTGCACCTCATCATTCTGGCACCAGAGCCTCTGTTGCCTTGGCCCACCTCTCCTTGAGGTGTTCTTTCTTCAATAAACTTGCTTTTGCCATGGGTTAGACCTCAGATTCTTCACGTCCTTATCAAGAACCAGCGCCCATGAGGAAGGGTCTTTTTTGACTGTCAGTATCAGCAAAAGGTAGAAGTACCATATCACTATTGTTTTAGTTTACTTTTTTCCTGATAAATATTTAATCCTCACATATGTTTTGCATATTTACTGTAAGGTCACTTATCTCTTTGGTAAGTTTTAAGCTTATTATCTTTGCTTCTTTCATGATATCCATATTACTTATAGATTTAGAAATGTACTTTATAGAAAAGGAATGTATGCTTTTGTCAAATGAATCCATGTATTCAATAAATATTTACTGAGCACCTTCTTGGTACTAGGTACAATGCTAACAGCTTTCATATTAGTTTCCTGATCACTAATTGTAGTTTGATTTTGGCATTTTTTCACACATAAAAGTTATTTTTATTTTATTGTAATAACCTATGTTGATTTAATTCTGGCTTTGTTCTCATGTTAGAGTGGCTAGTATGCCACACAGAATTATGAATAAATGTAAACATAAACAGTAAATAACATTATTTATTTATGTGTTATATATTTAATCCATTGGAATTTATTTTGCATTGAAAATGAAGTAGAATTCAGATTCTAATTCCAATAACATCTCAGTAATAGTAATTCTTTTGATTTATTAATAAAACTGTTGTCAACCATATGGAATATTACCTTGTCATATGTTTGATTTCCCAGACATATTTGGGATGTTTTTGGTCTTCTATCATTTGTCTATCTTTGTATTCATCCATGTGTTTATTCCTCAGTGTTATTTGATGCTATTCTATTTACACATTTTAGTGTTTTTTATTCAATGGTTTTCTTTTTCCTCTTCCTTTCCATTTCTTCCTCTAGGGGATCTTCCTGACCCAGGGATCAAACCTGTGTCTCCTGCATTGGCAAGTGGATTCTCTAGCACTGAGCCACATGGGAAGCTCCATTCTGATACCACAGATATGATCCTGAAAATATTATTTTTTAAGATTTATTTCCTCATTTATAAAATGAGAGCAATGACAGCTATATTATATAATCCCGATAGAATGAATTTAGTAAAATGAGTCCCTGGCACATAGCAAATAGTTGTAAATGTTACAATACTGTTGACACTACTGGCAATACATTATGACTATTTAGCACTTGGAAAGTGTCTTTTTCCTTATGAGTCCTGTGTACTCTGACTTCTTGGAATTTGCATTTGGCTTTGGAGATATTTTATTTGCAGCTTTCAAGTATCATGATTTGTCAGTATTACTGTTTAACTTTTTAATCTGCTATTATTTCTGACATTCTGTTTTATTTTAGGACCACATGACATTTTTCCTTTTTCTTTTTTGGTTGTTATTTCTTTAAAATTTATTGTGCTATTGATTTCATTTGCTTTTAGGATGTCTTAGATTTTTTTATTAATACATCTTTCAGTTTTTTAAAATATAAATTTATTTATTTTAATTGGAGGTCAGTTACTTTACAATACATCTTACAGTTTTTTATAGCATGAAAAATCACATATCTGGATAGCTGAATTTACTCCCAAAGTCATTAGGAGGTGAGCACAAGCAAACACAGAGTTTACGCTACAATAGGAAAAGCTTTCAGTAGGCACTGAGAGAAAAAAAAAATCTTTGACGAATTCTCAAAGTTTGCTTCAGCTTTCTCTAATCCAACAGAATAATTGCAAACCATTTGAAATCAATTTTCTAAAACAAAAATCTGTTGGTTTTTTATCACTGTATAACAAATTTAGTGATGTAAAACAGTACCTCTAAACTGTTTCACTATTTGCATGGGCTGGTCAGGAGTCTGGGTATGGCCGTCGGCGGTCTCCGAAGTGTCTTCAGGGCTGTAGTCTCATCTGGAGCACAGGGTCCTCTTACAGATTTATTCAAGTTGTTGGTAGAATCCAATCTCTTGAGGTATTATGGAATTGGGGGTCTCAGCTCCTAGAGGCCATTTCAAGTAGTCTGTCATGTGACCTCGTTTACAGGCAGCTCATACTATAATAGTTTATTTCTTCAAGGTCATTAAAAAAGCCTCTTTTGTGGGAGGTGGCCAAAATGATGGAGTAGAAAGACCCTGGAGGGGTTTATTAACAGATATTGAATATAATTCCCCATGCTATACAGTATAGACAAATTTTCAAAAGAAAAAAAGTGCAAGTTTAAATCTCTTTGAAAATTAAAGATGTATGTATCCAAGTCTTTGTTATTTTTGCTGTATTTCTCTTAAGAGAGCAATATTTGAAACTGACAGTTTATTACATCCTAATTGTTTCTTCTTCTTCTTTTTTTAAAAAGGATCAGTTTTCTGCATCTTATTGCAGCCTTCCCAGTCTTCACAGTTTTAGACCATACCTATCACATTGAACCATTCCAGGACAACTCCCTTAGAGGCAATCTGCAGCCACATTCAGTGAATGTAGTTTGGAGTTATTAGGATTTCTTTAATTTCCAAACTTGACTTAGAATTTCCATCATTTCTGGGTTTGCTGCCAGCAGTCACCGGTAGTAGAATCATCAGGTAAAAAAGAGGTTTACTCACTCTGGGCATTAGGTTCAGGGTTAGTGCTTATCCCAAAGCCTTTAAAAAGTGAAATCATCATTCTCTTAACACAGTCTTCATCAATAACTGACCAGGGTTGGGATAAGCACCAACCCTGAACCTCACTAGCATCCCCAGAATGCCAACTTGGAATTCTTGGCTCTTGATTCCATCTCTCCTTTTCCTTTATGCCCAGGAAATATAGTTTCATGGTTATCATTCCTTTATGTCTTTATCTTCTTCCTCATCTTAGAAAAGACAGTGCTCCTCCCATGCCACAGTTTCTTCTTTAGTTTCTTCAAAGGATAGTTGTGTATTCTCCCAAAATTTGAAACCCAGAGTCAGCCATAGGATTAGGGTCTTCGTCTCTTGCTATCTGCATATCAATACACTTATCTCACTATGATTTCTAGAAAGTTCTACTCTTCTCAAATTCACACCATTTAACCTTCTCCCTTGTCTCAAACTGTCATTCACCAAACTCTGTCACTTTCTCATTAAGTAGATGCCTTAATGAGTTTTTTGGGTTGTAGTCTTCCTCTCATCCTAAGTCCTGCCGTTATTCTGACTGATTCCTTCACTCATACAGACACCCCATTCAGTAAGACTGCTCATTTTCTTCACCTCTGTCTCCAGTGATAAGAACATTTGGTTTACCTCAGGTGTGCCATCCCATAGTCTTACCTGCACCTTGTTATCATCTGAAATTGCCCTACTTCCAAAATCAGTAATCAAATTCCCCGACTTAGTATCGCTTCTTCTCTTTCTAGTCTACACATCGCTATTTTCTCAGTTACCATATTTCCATATTAGATCCTCCACAATCAACCGACATTTAATTTTCCTCAATCTCCCTTCTTTATTTTCTTTGTTTTTCTTCTTCTACTTTAAAATTTTTATTTTATATTGAAGTATAGCCTATTAGCAATTTTCTGATAGTTTCCTGGCTTCAGGAGGACAGCAAAGTGATAGTTGAATATATATGTATATATATTTTCTTTTTCAGATTCTTTTTCCTTACAGATTATTACAAGATACTGAATATAGTGTCTTTTGCTATAAGTAAGTCCTTGTTAGTTATCTATTTAATATAGTAGAGTGTATATGTTAATACCAAACTCTCCTATTTTGCCTCTTTCCCACCATATCTATGAGTCTATTTCTATTTTGTAAATAAGTTAATTTGTAACATTTTTTCAGATTCCACATACAAGTGATATCATGCAAATTTGTCTTTCTCTGTCTGACTTACTTCACTTAATATGAAAATTTCTAAGTCTATCCATGTTGCTGCAAATTGCATTATTTCATTCTTTTTTATGGGTGAGTTATATTCCATTGTGTGTGTGTGTGTATACATATACATATATTATATATATGTATACACCACATCTTCTTTATCTTGAATCAAACTTTTAGCAATAATTTTGCTATTATCATAAGTATCCTTACTCATCTTTCATTTTCTTGCCTCCCCTGAAAAATTCTAAACTAGGTTAAACCCTACTATCCTCTGTCTTCATACCTATCTGAGTATCTGGGCCTTGGAGGAAGGTATCACAGAGAAAGTTACCATCAGTATAAACTCATGATCACCAACCTCAGTTTGGCTCTTAATCTTGCCTAGAAATTCATCAGCCATCAGTTACTTTGGGTTCTTCTAATCGCAACAAAACTGTTTCAAGTCTTCCCCACCATCATCAAACCTCATAATTCTCACACTTCTCTTACTTTCTTAATAGATACCTTTTCTTTTTTTTTTCAATAAAGATACAACTTTATTCATTTTAATGGGTCTTTTGGGGGTAAAATTACAAAGTTTATGTGTGCATGCTAAGTTGCTTCAATCGTGTCTGACTCTTTGCAACCCTGTGGACTATAGCACACCAGGCTCTTCTGTCCATAGAGATTCTTCAGGCAAGAATGCTAGAGTGGGTTGTCATGCCCTCATCCAGGGGGTCTTTCTGATCTAGGGATGGAACCACGTCTCTTATGTCTTCTGCTTTGGCAGGTGAATTCTTTACCACTAGTGCCACGTGGGAAGCCCACAAATTTATAGAACAGTTACAACTAAGATTTTTTTTTTCATCTTTTCTGTCTTTTTTTTTTTTTAAATTTAGTTTTACTTGAAGGATAATTGCTTTACACTATTGTGCTGGCTTCTGCCACACATCAACATGAAGCAGCCATAGGCACACAGATGACCTTTCCCTCTTGAACCTCCCTCCTGTCCCCCACCCTGTCCATCCTTCTAGATTGTCACAGAGCACCGGTGTGAGCTCCCTGAGTCATACAGCAAATCCCCACTGGGTATCTGTTTTATATATGGCAGCTACATGTTTATGCTACTCTCCATTCATCCCTCCCTCTCCTTTCCTCTCCTTGTGTCCACAAGCCTGTTTTCTAACTTTATAAAGCATGTAGAAATCCCGTCTCTAAGTGCTCTGCTCTGCTTAGTTTATCTCCATTTGCCCACTTCACCCAGCCTACCTTCATTTGCTCCCAACCTCCAATTCTTCCCTTCTGTAGCAGACAAGTCCTCTCAATGACTCTCTTAGGCTGCGCTCTCCATGTGCTTTGGCCCTCTTTTGTCATCCTGTCTCTCAGGACCTTTTCACTAGCAGTATTCACTCTTCCTTTCCTCTCTCTTCCCCTCTGCTCGCTTCTGCTCCCTTCTCCTCTCCTTTCCTCTTCCCCCTCTTCCAGTTTTCTCCTCTCACCTCTCATCTTCTTTCCTTCTTTCTCTCTGTGTCACATATGCATATATATATGAATGCACGTGTGTATACACATACATAGACACGTGTGTATACTTGGATACACTAGCATTTAATACCTCACTATCAATCACTATCACTCTGTAGTTTCATATAGGCATCTAAACATATTTAAGTCCCTTATTTAAACAAGCAAAACAAACAGAAAGAAAAACGGTCTCAGTTTAAGCAAAGCCTTCTGTCTTTGTGTTCTATTCAGTCCCTCAATAGATTGTACAACACTCAACCACATTGGTGAGAAATATCATTTATGCTCAACCTGTTAACTCAAGTGCTAATCTCAGCCAGAAATATCCTTACAAACACCCTCAGAAATAATGCTTTACCAGCTATCTGGGTGCCCCATAACCTAGACAAGTTGACATATTAAATTAGCCATCACAGTCTAGAATACAGAATTGACTCATCTCATAACAGTTGACTTGTCCCCGTGTTATATTCTTTTTATTGTAAACAATATTTTATTTATTATTTTAATTAATTCTTGGTCACACTGGATCTTCATTGCTTTCTGCAAGCTCTCTGTAGTTGGAGCAAGAGGGGGCTACTCTTCATTGTGGTGTGCTAACTTCTCATCACTGTGGCTCTTTTTGCTGGGAGCACAGGCTCTAGTGCATGGGTTTCAGTAGTTGCGGCACATGGGCTGAATTGCTCATGTGAAATTAGCACATGTGAAATCTCCCTGAACCAGGGATGGAAACTGTGTCCCATAACTGGCAGGAAGATTCTTATCCACTGTGCCACCAGGGAAGTCCTGCAACCAGTATTTCTAAAATACTAGTCATGGAGATCCTCACCAAGCTTAAAAAATTTAAATCAGAAATCATGAATCTTAGAAAAAAAAAATAAAGACGACATTCTTATAGTAGCCAGCAAGGCCCTGTGGTTGATTCCTTGCTACCCCTGCAGTCTCTAGTTCCCCACCTTGATCCCTGCTTTTCACTACGTTGCCTTTGAGTGTCTCTCTGCTCATTTCCACCACAGGGTTTTATATATACTGTTCTTCTCTCAGGAACACGTCTTTCCTCCTGCCTCTTTGTGTGTTAACTCATTCCTTCTTAATATGATAGCTAATTATTTCCCAGAAAGCTTTACTTGTTTTCCAGTATAAATCAGATATATATGATATATTTCCTCATAGAACTGTGATTATTTCCCTCAGTACATCTATCTCAATTCATAGCCATACATCATCACTGTGATTATTTGGTTAACATATAACTCCTAGAATTTAGACTCACTGAGTATAGGGACTGTGTACTTTTTGCTCAACATTTGTATCACCAGCACATAACATTATGACTATCACATTAAAGGCACTCTATAAATATTTGTTTAATTAATAAATTATTCTTGACAAATGATATGAAACAGAGGGTTGGCTACTTAAGATAAACTAATTGGGAAGGAAAATTTACCTGACCAGATAAAAGTAATTACTAAATTCAAATCCTGATACAAAATGATTTTTTTTTTTTGCTTTTTCTATTTTGTCCCAATATATATGTTCATTAAGATTGGGTCTATACTGATGATTTTTAAGTAAGGCAGAGGAATAAAAAATTACTAGCAGAGTTTTTCCAAATACCCATTCTTTCTCCTACTCACACCCCCAAGGAACAACATAATCTTCACGTGCAATGAAACAAGGTGGGGGATAGGGAAAGTAACTGATAAACTGGTTGTTTTAGGGTGGTTTGTAAGTGATCTATACATCAGTGAGTAAAATACCCTTACCATGACATCACGGGAAACAATAAAATTATGTGGAGAGCAAAATACTCAAACCATCAAATTACTGAAGATATGTGTATATATATATAAAACACACACACATAAGAGTTCTGTAATGCTGTAGGTTACAGGATGAGACAGGAATTACTGAGTTGAAGTTCGTGACATAAACATAGACCAGACTGCTGATAGCCATGTGTGACAGCTTCAGGAACTGTTTACACGTTCTCAACAGGGAAGTAACAAAGTTAAATTTTTGCCTAGAATTCCTGATTTTCAACTAATAGGAGAGTGTGGGAATAGAAGTAAGAGCCAAAGCTTCAGAATTGCTTGTGGGGTTCATTTAAATTCCCTTTGGCTCTATAACATCTGGAAGGTATTGATCATACATCTGGCAAACAGGGTATCTTGCTTCCCTATATAGTTAATAATTTTTGAAATAAGAGAAAATGAGCTCTACTTTTGAGATGTGGAAAGGGTTAAACAATTATTGAACTTTAAGGACCAAAATTGCTTTGCTGTGTCCCTGAAACTAACACTACATTGTTCATCAACTATACTCCAATATAAAATTAAAATTAAAAAATATGATCCTTCTATTGGCTGAATGGAAATGGGTTTGAGAAAGTAGAGACCACTTGTTCATTTCACAGATATTTGTTGAGGATCACCATATTCCGATTAATACACAGCTCCTGCAAGACCATGGCATAGTTTTACATATGCCTTCATGGGGTTTGTTTACTGATGAAGCGATAAATAAGACACAAGTGAAACTATAAAAAAGACATTTTATGTAATGATAAGTGCAATGAAAGAGAGTCCTATAATTGAGATTATAGGGAGAGGTGGAAACTTTATAATGGAATGCCTTTGGGAAGAGGATATATCTAATCTTATAACAGAAGGATGAAAATCCAAAGGAAATGTGTGTTCAGAGAGAACAGTTGAGACCAAAGATAAGCCACGGGTAGGAAATAACTGTACTCTAAGAACTGAAAGGCTATTGTAGCCTGTGGCCCAGAGAGCTTGAGCTGCAGATTCAGAGAGCAGGAGTCATGCCCTGAGGTGGAAGGGTGACCGGGCCAGGTCACGCAGGTGGGGCTCATGGGGACAGGCTTAGACTAAGTTCTAAGTGAGAGGTGCAGCTGCAGAAGTGTTTCCAGGCGTGTGATAAATGGCATTTTAGCTTCGCTGTGGAGAATGACTGGAGGGGGTGGGAGTGAAAGATCAGTATGGAAGTATTTCCGAATTCCAGGAGAATTATGGATGGTGCTTGGGCCATGGTGGGAATATTGGCAGTGAGTCGTTTTGAGATTTCTGTTAGATCTTGATTCTTCACTCTTGTTTCTTTGTTCCCTAAACAGGGGGTTTGACTGTTATTCATTCGAGAGCAACAGCAGAAGTGGCTATGAGAAGAAAGGCTAAGCTTTTAACTGAATGAAGAGAAGAGCTGATATGTCAGGAGATGGCAGAAAACTGGAAAACTGGTAAAATGACTAACATGGCTTGCACTTCACCGAGCAGAGCTTCGCAGGCAGAAAGGGGAGAGATGGTCTGGAAGAGCAGGAGAACAGGACACCGACTCCGACTCCTTGCTGACCCTGAGAAGAGGAGCATCCTCTACTTGAAGGGCTAAAGGGGAAACAGTGACCTCAACGGAGATCCAGGTGAGAGTTAAGGCAATGAGGTGTAGGGATTATTTAGAGAGAAGGGTGAGGATTCAGAGGAGTTTGCTAATTCTACCCTGGGAGTTAGAGAGCAAGAGAGGAAGTGTGTGGGACTAGAAAGAAGATATTCTTGTGTTTCTGCATAGCCAGGGCTTTCTGAGAAAATCTTTCTGAAACTTGGGATCTGAACTAAAAGACAAATCTGAAATAAAATTATGACTGAGTAAGAAACCATTAACAATACTAACCTTTTTGGAGGCATGTATAAGAGAGGATGAGAGGTGGGACTGCGGCAACACCTCTGGGTTTTGGATATAGGGTCTTGCCTTTCCCCTGAAGAATTTATTTATACTCCAAAGTGTTAGAACCCAGGCTCCTTCCCTTCACATTTCTCAGGAAACTCTCCCAGGATGGGAAGCAGCATCTCTCTCTCTAATAAATGTCCAGATTTATGTTATTTAAGTTCTTCTACATAAAGGTGCCCTATATGTATCTAGCTTTAACCATATTTCCCAGAAGTAAAAATTGGGACACAAGAGGACTACACATTTATTATGTGTTGTAAGTATATAACAATAATTTGTTCTGCTTCAGAAATGTTGCATGTGCATTCAGGATTTTAATATATATAGGTATAAAAAATTAAAGATTTTGTCAGGGAAAAAAAAAAGAGTGTGAATTGTGCCAAGTTCTGGCAATATAAGAATGAATCTTTGTGATAAAAAGGGAAATGAGGAGTCCTGTTATTACAGGGGTAACTTCAATAAATTTCTACTTTAGTTAACTAAGAGAAGATGAGAGTCTATACTTGGCCACTTACTATAAGGAAAGGAGGAATCTGAAGACTTATTTCTGAGATTTAGATTGACTAGATTTGACGATGAACTAGATGTGGAATATTAGGAAGAGAGAAAAGCAACTTTAGATTTCTCCTTATATAAATGGATAATTGGTATAAATTGACATTTAGAAGTAGGAAATAGGAAAATATTAGATAAGAAAATAATGAATCTGAATTCATTTGGTATTTTGTTTCCAATATCAGGGTTGTTAAAATCTACATGAAAGAAAATCAACTCTTTTGGGGAACTATAGTTCTATAAGTCTTGACAAATATATATGGTCATACAATGTCCACCAAAGTCAAATTAAAAAATACATTCACCACCATAAGTCTATTTTACAGTAAATATTTCTCATAAATCTCCTTCATCTGATAAATACTAAACTAATTTCTGTTCCTAAGAACATTTCATATTTCTAGAACATTATTCAAATAGAATCATACAGTGGATAACTTTTTGTGTCTCATTGCTTTTGCTTAGTATCATACTTTTGAGATACATGGGATGTTTATTTCATATTATCAGTATTTTTTCTTTTTACTTAATTATTTGTTTAGTGATGAGTAGTGTTCCAGTGTATATTTGAATTACAATTTGTGTATTTATTCATTAGTTGATAGATATTTGCATTATTTCCAGTTTTTAGTGATTATGAATAAAGATAGTATGAACAGTCATGAAAAGGCCTAAATTGAGAAGAGAAACCTGAGCTAGTTAAAACTTTCAGAGCAATCAGCTTATGGGGAATATATAAACTTTATAAAGTATGTATAGATTAAGGTGATTAAAGGGCAAAAGAAGAAATCCTTAGAAAACCAGCTTTTAAGAGGCAGGCAAGTCAGAGGAAGCTCTGACAGAGACAGGAGAAAGATGATATGGAGACACAGGATGAACCATTAAAAGTGCTGGATCAGAGAGACCCAGAGAGAAGAGTTATAATAGGTCAAATAATCTTTAAAACAAAAATGTGAAGACTGTCTCATAAAGCAAAAGCTAGGTTAAAGTTAACAATGGTGAGCTGAGTTTAGTATATTCGTCACTGTTAGAGAAATGAATTTAAGATAACTGAATGTAGGGAAATAAAGAGATCTTTAGTTTTAGGTGTGGGCTTCCCTGGTAGCTCAGAGGGTAAAGTGTTTGCCTGCAATGAAAGAGACCTGGGTTGATCCCTGGGTTAGGAAGATCCCCTGGAGAAGGGAAAGGCTACCTACTCCAGTATTCTGGCCTGGAGAATTCCATGGACTGTATAGTCCACGGGGTCACAGAGAGTTGGACACGACTGAGTGACTTTCATCTTCTTCGGCTTTATTTTCCAGCAAGCAGAATTACTACTACTAAATCATCATTTTAAGAATAGCACTGAAACTTAGCATTTTACTAAGAGCAAAATTCCAATTAGTATTTATTTATTTATTTATTTATTTATTTATTTTTTCTGATTTACAGCTCGGTTTTATTTAGAAAATAGCAGGAAAATACATCCTTGAGGCATGAGGGCATGCCGACCCCAAAGACAAGAAGGGAGAGCCCCGGCCCTTTGTCTCCTCTTTTTATGTTTTCCTCCACCCGCGGCCCCAACCCCAGCCTGCCCTGTGTGAACTGGGCCAGCCAGGACTGCTCTTTGTCCCACCCGAGGTCCTCGCTCCAGTCCTCGGACCTTCCTTTGTTCTATTTTCGGGGGCTTTTCCCTTCCTTGTCTTTTAGCCACCGCCATTTTGGACTCCTGTTTCTTATTCTAATTACCTAACAGTCTTAATTATATATATATTAATTAGAATTCTTTTTAAGCTTAATTCTGGTGAAAACTAAGAAGCAAGCAATTAAAAACCCTGAATATGATGGAAAATTGCCCCAAACAGAACTATCTAGAGCATTAAAATATTAGTTTAGATTAAAACAATAAAAAGCAATGAAATTAGCAAGCAAGATTTGTCTAATAGCAAATAAATATCCTACATTCCTTTAGAATTGCTTTCCTTTAATGTGGAATATTCTATTTTAAATTCATACGTACTATCAATGATAATTGTGAAATAAACATCACACTGCTATCTTTGTATTAAAATTAGAGAAGCATTTTGTTTCTCTGAGTACTTGTTTATTAATTACAGCTATGTATACATTACTCATCATTTGTGGTAGCAAACTGTTCCTTTTAGAAAGATTGGATAATGGAGCATTTCCACAAGCAAGCAGGTACAGCATTGATATGTTCAATGCTGGAGTAGCTAAGTATATTGACACTCAGGGAAGCAGATAGGCGGCCAGGCAAACAATGTCAAAGGTGTCAGCAGGAAGCAGAATGTGGGGATTCAGAAACAAAACTTTCCAGTTTCTGGGGTGAGAAGAAGATGAATGGCTGGTGAAAAGAAGGGAAAACCCATGCCACAGAAGCTAGAAAACTGGTCATATTATCAGTGAAAGTGTTAATAGTCACTCAGTTGTGTCTGACTCTGCAATCCCACGGACTGTAGCCTGCCAGGCTCCTCTGTCTATGGGATTTTCCCAGCAAGAATATTGGAGTGGATTGCCATGCCCTCTTCCAGGGAATCTTCACCACTCAGAGACTGAACCCTCATCTCCTGTGTCTCCTGTATTGCTGGTGGATTCTTTACCGCTGAGTCACCAAGGAAGCCGATAATGGTGTGTAATAGAATGTTAAGCATTATTCTATTAACCTTTTTTTGTCCCTAATTTTTGGTTTCAAGTATTTCTGAGCATATTTGAACTAAGTACTTTGGGGTGACACTTTTTATAGATTGATTCTTGGATTAAACGGCTCCAAGGATTTAATTAACATTTTGTCTCTTCTTTTCTCCTGATCATTGATGAAGCTGTTAAAAAGAGCCTAATATTAGTCCTAGTGACACATACAAGACTCTTCCAATCAACTCAATAAACTCTATTTGTCACTACTCTTTAATAACCTTTCAAACAGCTTTCAGTTCATGTGTTAATGTCAGCATGTAAACTAATGTTTATTTTTCAAGTATTATTTCTTGAGACACCCTATCAAAATATGTCCCTAAAATCAAATTTACCATCTCCAAAATATTACTTCTGAAATAATTAATGTGCTGAAACAAAAAATAAGCTTAATTTATTTACAAAGATTTTTAAATTAAACATAATTTTATAAATTAGTATTTAAAAATTCTCATAAATTTTATCAACTTGTAATACTACAACAAAAGATTTAATCTTATAAAAAGATTTTAAAAAGCAAACATCATGAAAATGCAGACATTCTGATTCTTGATTCAGCATTCAATCTAGCAGATGAACTTTGAAGTTGAAAGAAATTTCATTAAAATTTATAGATATAATTTAGAAATCAGAAAATTATTTGGAGAATATTTTCTATGTAATAATTCTTAAGAAGACCTCTTTTAAGCCGCACATCCTTCTTTTCCAGTTATATAAAATTCCCAGAATCCTTTTAGGTAGTAAAATAAGCATATATTTTACCCATAGATATTTTTGGTGAAAATTATAAGTTGATTCATAATTGCATTTCTGAAGAAAAATAATGACATTTGTTGCACCTAAGATTATGCCATTGTTAATGTTTTCTGTTTGTAAACAGAATAAACTTGGTATTAATCACCAATAGAAATTCACTGTTTTAAAGAATTTATAGAGTGCCATCTATCTGTCACTACTCTGAGTTGACTGATACAGCCATTTCATGAATAATGATATTTTATTTCAGAGACATAGTTTACTAGTTTGTGTGGTCAAGTATTAGTCTACATTAAGCATTAATATCTATTTTCAGGTTTTATATTCCTGTGGTTTTAAAATCTATTCTTGGCCATTTTCCAAACTAATACTATTTTAAGACCAAGGTCTTTGCCAAAGTTAGAATATTTATAATGAAATGAACGCTTTCTACTGTTATCAAATGACAGTATTTTCCACTAGTTATCTTTGTAAATTATAAATACTGCTTTCTATATTCCTGACAAATAAGTAATCATATCCTAAAATAAATTTCAAGCTTATGCCTTTGAAATTATCTTTCCAAGATTTTTATGGCTGCTCATTTTTCTGTGGATAAGCAATTTATGGCCAAAAGAGATTTAAGCTATTAAATAATTATACTATATTGGTTGGTAAATCTGCTAACTTCCAAGTGGGAAAAGATACGGAAAACTTTAGAAAAGGACTTGGTAATGGAGGTAAGGAAAGAAAATTTTTCGATTCTTATTACCAAATACTACAAGGTTTGATGTTATTAAGACCAAACAAGGAAATGTTTTCAACCTCGTATGAGCATTCTTTCCTCTATCTCAGGATATCTTTTCATGAATCACAAGGGAGACAATACTAATGAGCTTCATGCTAACAGAGTGGGGCGTTCTCACTTTGTTAACCTGGCCAATCACATTGAGTTTTGTCTCATCATCCAAATACTCCCTCACAGAGAAAATTGTCAATAATCAGACAGAATCAAGGTAGAAAATTGATGTTTTTTGGACAGTTGGAGCAACACAGGTCAGGATGCCCTTCAGGAGTGCATTAACAAGATCATCTAGGAAAGGTACTGCCAGTTTAGTTGCGGAGTGTCATTTGATCATAGCCAAAGTGTTCAAAAGACTTGAAAGCTAGACAAAGTGTATTCTTAAGATGGTTATAGTCCCAGGTTTAACTTTTCACTGTCATTTTATTTTTTTTTACTGTTTTTTTTAAAATTATTGCTCTGTCAATAAATATGAAATAAACAATCTTACAGATTTGCAATTGCATAAAGAACTGGGGATATTTTATTTTCCTCTTTAAATCAATGTTAAGCAGCATGAGAATGGAATGCTCTTTCACACATTTTTGTTACATGACTTTCAGTCAAAGCACTGGGCTAACAGCATAGCTTTGTGACAGAGGAGAAAGCAAAAATGGTTCTAATTACTTTATAACCCCATGTGCCATCAAGCAAGTCACTCAAACACTCGAGGTCTCAGTTTCCTTATATGTAAATAAGAGATAGCAAGATAGACCTTACAGAATTTTTATAAGGATTTAGCAGACGAGAAATGCATAGCATTTGGTATATTTAAAGTCATTTAATTAAGGACATACTTCTTATTATTAATTGTGTCATCAATTTCTCTGCTCTGTAGTTTATATTGCAAGAAGTTGACAAAGAATTTCAAGCCACAAGGTCTCATCTTCAAATACTAGAATCCTTAAACACAGCACAAATACATAGGAACAAAGGCACATGTAAAATATTAAAATATAGAAAACTTACATGTGATCACTTGGTTCTTCAGCACCAACTTTAAACCTATAATAGAGACATGTTCTTTGGATCGTCCATGTACATGTTCCTTTATCCAGGATTCGTCTCTGTAATCTTAACAAGCACAAGTTCCCATGATTTGCTTTATAGCACCTTATGGCTTAAATGTATAAACAAAATTATAAAGTGTATTTGAAGTTTGAGTTGAAATCTATTTTGAAGTCGAAATCCATTTTTGACATATGTTGTAAGTGTTAGGAAAGTGAGAGTCATGTGATTTGCTCAGGAGACCTAGAATTTTATCTCTGTTATAACAGTCAGAGTGTTCTTCAGCTGCTGAGAAAGTAACACATAACATGTGGCATACCTCTCACTTCAGTAATCAACAAGCATGTAACAGTACCACTGCCTGAACAACACCGAATGCATTGGTGCCATAAGGGTGTTATACTGCCGCTCCATAAATTTCACTGATTAAAATACTCTTGGATCAGGTTTTGTCCAATTCAACAGGTAGTCTTATACAGTACCTAGTGTTTGCATTTTCTTTTTTATGTTTATAATGACTTTTATTTATTTATTTATTTTTTAATTTTAAAATCTTTAATTCTTACATGCATTCCCAAACATGAATCCCCCTCCCACCTCCCTCCCCATAACATCTCTCTGGGTCATCCCCATGCACCAGCCCCAAGCATGCTGTATCCTACTTCAGACATAGACTGGCGATTTGATTCTTACATGATAGTATACATGTTAGAATGCCATTCTCCCAAATCATCCCACCCTCTCCCTCTCCCTCTGAGTCCAAAAGTCCGTTATACACATCTGTGTCTTTTTTGCTGTCTTGGATACAGGGTCGTCATTGCCATCTTTCTAAATTCCATATATATGTGTTAGTATACTGTCTTGGTATTTTTCTTTCTGGCTTACTTCACTCTGTATAATCAGCTCCAGTTTCATCCATCTCATCAGAACTGATTCAAATGAATTCTTGTTAACGGCTGAGTAATACTCCATTGTGTATATGTACCACAGCTTTCTTATCCATTCATCTGCTGATGGACATCTAGGTTGTTTCCATGTCCTGGCTATTTTAAATGACAGCATTATGCTGCTTAGACAAAATTTTTATTGAGAAAAAACATATGTACACCATAGCATAGTTCCACAGATAATATTCTCATCATGAAGTACTTCTCATTTTTGCAGCAAAATTTGTGAAATTTTAAGAAATAATGTCACAGAAACATTGTTGACCTGTTGGTATAAGATTTGTTTTTGCATTGAATTTGTAAGTGCTCAAAGACATTAATATTTATTAGAATTCATTCAAAGCAAATATTGTTTTTTTTTTTTTCAAAATAAAGTTATAAGGACTTAAAACTTTTAGTTGTATTGTTACCCATCAGCTTCACTTTGCCTAAAAATCAGGAGATTCTCTCTGAAAAACTATACCTTCTCCTCATTTAGGGACTTGATATTGAATAGGTATTTTTAACAATCATGCTTCAATAATGTAGAAATCAAAATCTGACCAGTATCAAACACAAAAAGAAGCAGTAATGACTAAAATGTGAATAATAGGGACTACAGACTATCAAGAAATATTCTGACTAAAGCTCCAAATTTGGTGTATTAAAGGGAACATAATTTAGAATTTGGAGATTTTTTTTCACACATGAAATTATAATCATATTGCCTATTTAATTTTTGATCTATGAATCCAGTAATTTGAAAGTGAATATCTAACAAAACATTTTAATAACAGAAAGAGAATTACAGGATGTATAATAATAATGCATTCAGCAAATTGCTATGTTGTTCTACTATATATAAGAGCTGATATGCAAATATGAACAGTATCTTTGGCATTAAAGAAATTAAGAATTATTGAATTTTGTAAGTTTTCTTTTTACAGTAGTCATGTATGGATGTGAGAGTTGGGCCATAAAAAAAAGCTGAGCTCCAAACAATCGATACTTTTGAACTGTGGTGCTGGAGGAGACTTGAGAATCCCTTGGACTGCAAGGAGATCCAACCAGTCCATCCTAAAGGAAATCAGTTCTGGATATTCATTGGAAGAACTGATGCTGAAGCTGAAGCTTCAGCAGTTTGGCCAGCTGATGTGAAGAACTGACTCACTGGGAAAGACCCTGATGCTGGGAAAGATTGAAGGCAAGAGGAAAAGGGGCATCAGTGGGTGAGATGGTTGGATGCCAACTCAATGGATATGAATTTGAGCAAACTCAGGGAAATGGTGAAGGACAGGGAAGCGTGGCATGCAGCAGCTCACGGGGTCACAAAAAGTCAGACATGACTCAGCCAATGAACAACAACAATCTTCTTTTAAGGAAAAAGAATAAAAACTTGACATATAAAACAAATTGAATTTTATTATCTGTACAATTTTCCTAGGTGAACATCCTCCCACGAATCATACAAATTGGGTGATAATGTGTACTTAATGTCTATTGCTCTAAGTGACACTAGGTAATGCCACAACATTGTACCTTTGCTGCTGTTTAGCCCCTAAGTCATGTCCAACTCTTTTGCGACCCCGTGGACTGTAGTCTGCCGGGCTTCTCTGTCCATTGGCTTTTCCAGCCAAGAATACTGAAGTGGGTCTCCACTTCTTTCTCTAGGGGATCTTCTTGACTCAGGGATCATTCCACCTCTCCTGTGGATTCTTTACCACTGAGCCACCAGGGAAGGCCATACTTCCCATGGGTATACACTCGTGCAGTGTAATGATAAATCTGCCATCATTTTAAGGTCATAATTCCTATAAGTGAGCTTTTCTTAATCACTTTATCTGTTCACTGTATGTATTGCTTCAACCATCTCTCCTCATAGTTTCCTGTTTTTCCCAGATACTCTAGTTGGTTCCAAAGAGAAGGAACACAAATGAACAAAATGAAATTTAATTTTAGAAATCATTCTTAGTCTAGATGTGGAGACTAAAATAAATAAGAAAAGCTATAATAATCTTCTCTGCTTTCTTTTTAAAATAAAGTGCTTATATTTATATTTCCACATTTTGGATTCATTAGCTACATGATGTTTATAGGTCCTGCAGTTTTTTAGGTAAGAAGCAAAATCTCATTTCAATACATTTAGTTTTGAAGTGATGAAGCCAAATCTTTGATGAGCTGTGTTAGAGGAACAAAATATGAAATATGTATGTATTCACAGTAGTGTACATTTTGTGCCTTGAATCACTTTGAAAAGTATCTCAGAAAACCTGTAGAGTCAGCCCTCTTCTATATTCACAATAATTTTATTTGTATTTATGAAAATGATTCTATAAATTTACACTGGTAAGTATTTTGGGGCATGGAATAAAAGCTACAATAAAGATATAAAGGACATTATTGGTAAGAACAATTAATATTTCCAAAACTTCATAGGAGGTAGGAAAATTGAGAGGGATATTGAAATACGAGTAGGAGTTTGCCTAATGGAGAACAGTTGGGAAGAAAGCATTCCAGAATATAGAACACAGATTTTGGAAGTAACAGTAAAAATTGATAAAATATTGAGGATTCCAGATCCTTTGTTTAGGCAAATAATCCTATAAGTTAATAAAAGAATTTTTTATCCAAAGATATGGATTGTTTTATAGCAAAGAATTTGCTGTCAACATAGCTTTCAGTTAGGGCAAATATCAAAGAGACTATTGAAAAGCTATTGTCCTCCAACAGTCTTATTAATTTGGAAAAAGGACCCTATAAGTCCTTATTCTGGCTCTCACCTAGAGCCAGACATCCTGGAATGTGAAGTCTAGTGGGCCTTCGGAAGCATCACTACCAACAAAGCTAGTGGAGGGATGGAATTCCAGTTGAGCTATTTCAAATCCTAAAAGATGATGCTGTGAAAGTGCTACAATCAATATGCCAGCAAATTTGGAAAACTCAGCAATGGCCACAGGACTGGAAAAGGTAAGCTTTCAATTTCAATCCTTAAGAAAGGCAATGCCAAAGAATGCTCAGACTATTGCACAATTGCACTCATCTCACACACTAGTAAAGTAATGCTCAAAATTCTCCAAGCCAGGCTTCAATAATGCATGAACCGTGAACTTCCAGCTGTTCAAGCTGGTTTTAGAAAAGGCAGAGGAACCAGAGATCAAATGCCAACATCTGCTGGATCATCGAAAAAGCAAGAGAGTTAAGCCTTTGACTGTGTGGATCACAATAAACTGTGGAAAATTCTGAAAGAGATGGGAATATTAGACCACCTGACCTGCCTCTTGAGAAATCTGTTTGGAGGTCAGGAAGCAACAGTTAGAATTGGACATGGAACAACAGACTGGTTCCAAATAGGGAAAGGAGTACATCAAGGTTGCATATTGTCACCTTGCTTATTTAACTTCTATGCAGAGTACACCATGAGAAACGCTGGTCTGGATGAAGTACATGCTGGAATCAAAATTGCCAGGAGAAATATCAATAGCTTCAGATATGCACATGATAGCACCCTTATGGAAGAAAGTGAAGAAGAACTAAAGAACTTCTTGATGAAAATGAAAGAGGATAGTGAAGAATTTGGCTTAAAGCTCAACATTCAGAAAACTAAGATCATCGTATCTAGTCCCATCACTTCATGGCAAATAGATGGGGAAACAGTGGCTGACTTTATTTTGGGGGGCCCAAAGATCACTACAGATGGCGACTGCAGCCATGAAATAAAAAGACACTTACTCCTTGGAAGAAAATTTATGAGCAACCTAGATAGCATATTAAAAAGCAGAGACATTACTTTGCCAACAGAGGTCCATGTAGTCAAGGCTATGGTTTTTCCAGTAGTCATGTATGAATGTGCGAGTTGGACTATAAAGAAAGCTGGGTGCCAAATAATTGTTGCTTTTGAACTGTGGTGTTGGAGAAGACTCTTGAGAGTCCCTTGGACTGCAAGGAGATCCAACCAGTCCATCCTAAAGGAAATCATTCCTGAATGTTTATTGGAAGGACTGATGTTGAAGCTGAAACTCCAATACTTTGGCCATCTGATTTGAAGAGCTGATTCATTTGAAAAGACTCTGATGCTGGGGAAGATTGAAGGCAGGAGGAGAAGGGGATGGCAGCTGATGAGATGGTTGGATGGCATCACCAACTCAAAAGGCATAAGTTTGAGTAAACGCTGGGAGTTGGTGATGGACACGGAGGGCTGGCGTTGCAGTCCATGATGTCACAAAAGTCAAACACAACTGAGAGACTGAACTGAACTGAACTGAAGTCCCTACTCTAAGCATGAGCATCTCTTATTCAAATTATTACAGACAGCAAATTCCAACTTTTAAAGATATTTTTGTCTCATTTTTGTTACAGAGAAGTTCTATCAGTTGCTAAAAATCTTCTTGGATCTTGTATTTCCAGCATAATTAACCCCTTCCTAGGCAACAGAAAGAAATACTATGTAGGACTAGGGATCTAAGATCTGAAGGTCTGTCCCTTAAAAAAAGACACATACTTATTAATACTTCAGATAATAAGATTGGTAGGCAGCTATTTATATGATGCCTGTGATATACCAAGAAATATACAAAATATAGAATTAAGCACTCTTAAGTTAAAAGAAAAAAGAAATAGGGGTCATGAAGTCTTAATTCTCTCACGAGAAATTTTTTCAAAACTTCCTGACAAATGGTCATTCAGCATTTTATCAAAGTTTCCCTAATACTCACTCTTATAAAGAAATTCATTTACCAGTCTCTATCATTTAAAAGTATTTTTAAATGGAGATGTAATCTGCCTCTCTAAAACTTTACTCACAAACTCTAGTTTTAACCTCTGATAATGCTCAGAATGTTTGCTTCCCTTTATACACAACAGACTTTCGAATACTTATAGGTTTCAGTCACTCACTCGTCTCTCCAAGCTAACTATTCCGCATTCATAGCACTCTCATAGACGTGTGTTTTTGGGCCCATTACCACCCATATCCCCATTCCCTGCTCACTGTTAACTCCATGAACTACAGGCATAGAAGGCTCGCACTAAA
This sequence comes from Capra hircus, assembly GCF_001704415.2. Lineage (NCBI taxonomy): Eukaryota > Metazoa > Chordata > Mammalia > Artiodactyla > Bovidae > Capra > Capra hircus. Next base: position 83,057,509 of record NC_030819.1, on the reverse strand, counting down.
ACCTTGTTCCTCATTTTGGGATGATTCCTATTGATTCCAGTTTACTTAAACCTCTTACATTTTTGCCCATATGGCAACCAGTTGCACTCTCCTCCAGCCTGAAATTTTATACATTATTGTTGAACCAAACAGGGCTATGTAAAATTTAAATGAAAACTTTAAATGCCATGTTTCTGACATCCAAAAATTTAGCCATCCCTCTAAGATTATTGCATCCTGAAAATATACTAAATTTGTCTTCTATCGTTTTATCTGGCCTGTGATTAAAAGCCCTGTACAGGACAAGACCAAGCATACCTTCTTGGTCTTGTCCTTAGAGGCTGAATTCCAGATAGAATATGAGTCAACTCTGTTCAGCTGTTTATGAGTCTACCTATGGGGGCATGCACACGTGCTGAGTCACTTCAGTTGTGTCCCACTCTTTGTGACCCCATGGACTGCAGCCTGCCAGACTCCTCTGTCCATAGGATTCTTCATGCAAGAATACTGGAGTGGGTTGACATTTCCTCCTCCAGGGGATCTTCGAGACCCAGGGATGGAACCTGCGTCTCCTAAGGCTCCTGCATTACGGGCGGATTCTTTACCGCTGAGTCCCTGGGGAAGCCCCCACCTATGGGTACTATTGTTGAATATCATATAGAAATACCGCCAGAAATTCTGTCAAATACCACCATCCCAAATGATTTCATATTAAACTTGATGACTGGTTCTTCTCCATTCATGAGGTGATCTGCATTTTTTGCCTTTTTCCTTGTTTTTAACAAGTTCTTTGTTCCTTCAGTTTTTACTAAAAGGGATGGAAGCTAGGCAAGAGGTGACGTTATTATATAAATGATACTATTAAGCAGAAATGCAAAATATCCACTCTTCAAAATAGCAACAAAGAGATTTGAGGACACTTTAATTAAGAAACATATACAAAGAAAATTCTTAAAATTAAAAGTCAGATTCACGTTAGTGAAAGATACCTGTTCAACTTGTACATCATAATAAACTAAGGCATACAATTTGGCTTACTCATTGTCTGATCAAAGCAAATGTTCAGCAATCGACTTTTTTCTCTCCTTAGTCTTATACTATAGTACGACTCTAGAGAACTTATATGATTTTGGTATTCTATATTAGCATATACGTTTCTTAAGGCCAGGGGCTGAATCTTAATCATTAAACGACCTCAGATTCTTCCAAGCACAGACTCTGGCACTTGGAATCTTTTTTTTTTTCCAGCAAAGATGTAGTAAATTAGTGTTTATGAGTTTCTTGAATTGCTAACTACAAGTTGTATCACTCCTACCACCAGCCCATATAGCTAAATTAATAATCCTGTTGGATGGACTTCACTCATATTTTTTATCTGCATGTTGGGAGTGTCTGTCTAAAATAATTTTGATTTTAGCACAGTAGATATTAAACTGACAGTATTTAGCCAGCAGGCTAGTAGCTTATTAAGGCAGCTCCTCAAACCTAATGAGAAATCCAAGTCATCAGTACAGAAGTAGGTGCTTGTCTTCTCATTTCCTGTGGCAGATCATTTGAAAGCTGTATCAAATTATTTTGAAATAAATTAAAAAGAAGGAGGGCTAGGACACAAGTCTTTTTCTTGGCTTTTGATTGGAATTTGATGTAGCGAGTCTGTTCCTACCTGCTCTGATTCTCACAGTGGTATTATGGCTCACACTTTGAAGGAACCTTCACAGCCTGAGATCTGTGCTGAGATCACATAGTTTGGCCCATAGTGATTCCCGTCTATAGAATCAAAGCTTAACTGTAGATCAATACTGCTGACAAAGACTTACATTGTTCTCAAATATTTTCCCAGTAAGGTGAGAATTTCTCCACAAAGCACAAGGTGAAAAATTGGGTAGATGTTTAGCAATGGTCAACAATGGAATAGCTTTATCTGAGGCCCACACTTGTCTTCTAAAGGAAACGCTGTCAAGGGACCCAGTTCTATAGGATTCTAAAGGATAATCCTGTCTAAAAAAGAGTTGTCTGAACATATATGCAATTTTTAAATATGCTTTTATCAAGCACAATTCTCTCAAGTCAAATCATTTGGATTCATCTTTCTAAATCCTAGAACCTGGCATGATACCTTTGTACCCACAATTAACAGATGCATTTAATCAGGTCTGACTCTTTGAGATATAAACCAGCATTAAAACAAAGAATGTTCTGGCTCACTTTTCTGAAAATTTCTGAGGCAAGGTTAATGTAAGTGTAAGCCAGATCTTCATAGCTCACTTGGTAAAGAATCTGCCTGCAATGCAGGAGACTGGGGTTCAACTTCTGGGTCAGGAAGATCCCCTGGAGAAGGAAATAGCAGCCCACTCTGGTGCCCTTGCCTGGAGAGTCCCATGGACAGAGAAGCCTGGTAGGCTGCAGTCCATGGTGTTGCAAGAGTTGGATACAGCTCAGTGACTAAATCACCACCACCAAGCCAGCTCCAGCGGCTCAGATGATCCTGCCCATTTCTCTTTCTACTCTGCGCCACATGCCCTCTTGTGTTGGCTTCATCTTGATCCTCCTACAGTCTGTCCTTTAGTCCACTGAAAGGCCACCCTTCTCTGCACTTTCCTCTTGGTCCTTCCTTTATCCAGAGATAAGTGACTGTTTACACTGAAAAGAGTTTTTAGTTTACAGACTTTTTCTCAAATGAGCAACAGTTACTTGGCAGTTTTCAAGACACTTTTAGATCCATGATTTTATCTGATCCTGACAACTATCCCATGAAGTTAAGTAGAGCCATAATCGCTGTCTTCATTTCACAGAGTCAGGGAGTTAATTTCCTGATTGAGGTCACAGTTAACAAGGGTCTAAACAGGGATTAAATAAAGTTTCTCATCCTATATCTTATGCACTTTTACTTCTATCATGATATACCTGAATTGTTCTGGAAATGAGGTGACGCTATCTTGCAAACAAGGGTCCAGTTTTGACTGGGGTTGATTGTACTTTTCTGGCATACGTTAGCAATGAACCTGACTGCTTGTCTGATGTTGGCATCTCCTGCTTCACGTTTGAAAAGGGAAGAATAAAAAGGTGCATGAAAATAAATAAAACAAAGATACATTGACAGATAGTACTTTAGAGGAAAATGAGATGAAACAGTAAAAGCAGACAAGGTGAAAACACAGAATTCAATGAACAGACAGAATATCCTCAAAGGCGTGAGTTAAGTCTTTTGTCTGAATTTAAAGTAGTTAAAAGCAAGAAGTTAGGGTGCTGCCAGAGCCAGATGAGGGCTATTGTAGCATTCAAAAGGTAGGGTTGTACTGAAGATATAGGTGGAATTTCCTGATCTATTATCAGCAAACACTTGTGGCAAGTGAGGATAGAAATAGGGAAATAACCAAAGGCACGAAGAAACAAAAGGTTTTTTACAAAAGTTGAACTTAATCAGAGGTGAAAAGAGGAAACATAAATTCCCAATTTTTTACAAATTTGGATTTCCTACAGTTTGAGTCAATTTAATCTAAATCTTAGCAATAAGACAACTGTAATTAACATTTTGCTTGAGTGAAAGCATTACCTGCTGTCAGAAAGAAGAAACCCTTTTAGGAATGTAGGTATTAGGTAATAACAGTGGTTTCCAGTCTCAACTAGAAAACAAAAGCAGTTGGAACTCCTGTTAAAAATATGAATGCTGTAGATCTATCCCTGGAAAGCTGATTTAGTACTTTGAGTAGTCGAGAAGAATTGGTATTTTTAATCTGGGCCTTAAAAATTTCTTAGGAATTAAGTCTTTTCTTGCAAATATTGGGTTCAGTGAAGTCTCATCGATGAAAAGAAGGAACTATACAAGATGGCCAGTGCCCATTTTAGTAAAATAACTTTGAATTTTGAATTGAGATTGTGCTGTGCAGTTCTCAAGTGTCTATCCATATGGTTATCAACACATGCAAAATCTTTGTTACCATTTTATCTACGACTCAGGTAAACTATGACTATGATAAATTTCTATTTTTTTTCCAGAACATTGATTTGTCTATTTCATCAAATATTGACAAATGTGAAGGCAAATATAATGTTTTGTCATTATCAGGCATCCTGATCATCTCTACAGCATATTAATGCACCTGTGAGTTGAGCTTAATGTGCTTCGGTGCTTATCTTGATCATTACAGCAAAGACCCTTAGTCCCTTCTCATTACCTTACAGGTGCTTACTCTCTTCATCTTCAAAACTCTCTAGAAACATTAACTAATTTATGCCGCTCTGCACAAAATGTAGTACAAACCTTAGTACTTCAGGGGAAGAAAACCTGTCAGAAATCTGCACTGTTGCACCTCTTGCCATGGGTTCTGCAGAGCCAGCACTTTGCCAAACTGCCGGTGGACGTTGACAGAGAGTGGAAAGAATGTGGCAAGAGAAGGTAAGAGGGCCTCAGAGCCAGAAGAGCAGAGGCTGTGAGTTCGATCTTAGGCACATGTCTTCCTTTGATATTCTACTTTTACCAAATTTGGTATAATACACGTATAATATGACAGGTTCAAGTCCAAATCAAGAAAAGGACCCGGCCGTTAAGAACTGTTAAGTTCTCACTATGAAATCTTGTTGACTTTTCCAAGGAGAAAAATACTTATATATTTAAATGAAGCTTTTCTTTTAAGTGGATATTCTCATTCTTTTGTTTTAACCATCATACAAACTGATCTGAATGTTTCCCTTTTGTGGGAGCATAATAGAGTATTATTATGGATTATATCCTCAAATTACCACAAATTCCTATAAGTCCCTATCTGTGTTTCAACATTGTTTTCTCTCAGAAGTTTTGCTTGACTACTTCATCGCCAATTTCATATTCCAATTTGTCTTTAACAACCTCTTGAAACCAATCTTATAGAAAGGTGAAACTTAAATGAGGTATGATTTGTAGTATTTCCTCGGTATAAATATTCTTTCACTAATACATTCGTTCATTCTTTATTCAATCGGAAATTTCTAAAGATAAAATAAGGCATACAAGATATTGAAGTGAGTGCTCAGAAAAAAAAATGCTTCCTATTTCAATTATTCAATGTGTACTAAAAAATATTAAGTGTGCCTGTCATTAAGCTGCATTATTTCTTTACATTTATTCATAATTTTTCACTGTTTTATGAGGAGCCTCAGGGCTGAAAATAATTATATATACATGTTGAGACTGCCATCTACTTCTATATCCTGTATCCTTTTAAGCTTGACCAAACTCTTTCCTTACTTTTTTTCTTATTCTATAGATTACTTAGTCCTAGGGTATGCATCTTACTCAACCCGTTGTTTCTAAAGCTATTACCTACATGAGCCATGTTGCCTAGTTGGATGTCACTAACTTTGTAAAATCATCTGTTTGCTTCAGATCTTGACTTTTGTGTTTTATAGTTATGTGCTTCCTGTGAAGTGAAGTGAAGTAAAAGTCGCTCTGTTGTGTCTGACTCTTTGCGATCCTGTGGACTATACAATCCATGGAATTCTCTAGGCCAGAATACTGGAGTAGGTACCTGTTCCCTTCTCCAGGGGGTCTTACCAACCCGGGGATTGAACCCAGGTCTCCCACATTGCAGGCACATTCTTTATCAGCTGAGCCACCAGGGAAGCCCAAGAATACTGGACTGGGTGGCCTATCCCTTCTCCAGTGAATCTTTCTGACCCAGGGATCGAACCAGGGTCTCCTGCATTGTAGGTGGATTCTTTACCAGCTTAGCTACCAGGTAAGTCATTTACATAGCATTTTAAAATATAAAGTGACACTATGAAGCAGTGTGACAGGTTTCCTCTGTCACTTTTAAACTGGATTAGAACGTAGTCCCCAGGATTCTAGTAATGCTGTGGGAATATTACCATTTTAATTTACAGCCAGGATAAAGTGCATTCAGCGAGGAGCCAAGGGATCTAAGTTCTAGTTGCCATCTTGCACAGAGTGATCCTGAATACTGTCAACTTCTGAAGTCAGAAGCCTCATCACAAAATGAAAGGGGCTGAATCAGGCCATCCTAAATATCCTTTCCAGCTCTGTACTTTGTAATTCTGTAAAATCAAGGTAACATGTCCCAAGCTGTTTGGGATCAGGTATTTGAGAACCTAAGTTCCATGTCCAGTACTTTTAATCTTCATACTTCTTTTCTGAGTCCTGTTCTTATTAAATTTATCTCCCCATTCTGTGTATTTAAGTATATTTTAACAGTCTCTCCATCATTAGCAATTAAAAAAAAGTTTCTCAAAGACGTACTTTTTCATTTCTTGCTTTTATTTATTTATTTATTTTCAACTTGCTTTTTCAGTTTCTCCAAGATCTCTTCTGGAGGCGTGGAGGCCAAAAGCTTCACCACTTTTTCACGAGATTTACCGCCCTTATCCAAAACCACATGACTCTTCCCGAGTTCTAAGACTTTGGAAAGACAGCGATACAGCTCCGCGTTGGCCTCTCCCTGGGTCGGAGGCGCTGTGATGTCTACACTCACAGCCTCGGTTGTCATGTCAGTCACGGGCATTTTGTTTGGAACCAGCTTTGGCGTGGATGGCCATGGTGACACCTCCTTTAGGATCGACTGCAGCAGGACCTGCGGGGAAAGTGGTCTCTCTGGCTCCCTGTTCTGGCTTTTAGCCCACGGGCTCGCGTCTCTCCCGCGTTCCGCAACCCGCATCACTGTGCCCACCATCCCGCACCACGGGAATTGCCGCGGGCCTGTTCGTTGCTCCAGCTTTCTTAGCCGTGTCGGCTCCAAAGGGGGCCGGGTGACAGCCTGAGAACCAGATCAGCTTCGAGCAGCCTCAGCCCCTGGCCTCACCGCGGCATCCGGCCAAGCAGGCGCGTCCTGCAAAGCTGATTCCATTGACTCATCCAACTGTGCGTCCAGACTGATGTAAGCCAGTTAGTGCCTTACCTCTGGAGGTAAGCTTGAGCTTATATCTTAAATGACCCAACTGTACTGAAAGGAGAGTTTAGAGTGAAAAACCTATGAAACAGAAAGCATGCTTCCTCAGTTGTTGCTGGCAGCCATTTTAGAACCATGAGGAAAACTCACTTAGGATGGAATCCACCCTGCTGATGGAACATGAAATAAGAAATTTCCTGGATAATATCTCTAAAGCACTAATCCTAATGTATTTTTGGATTGTTATGGTTAAAATAATTATATTTGTTGATTAACTGAGCCCGTTTGAGTAGAGATGTTTATTACTTCAGTGAAACACTTTCTAACAGCTCCATTGCGTAACACTCCTAGACTCTTCAGCCCAGTAACATGACACCTGCCATCTGCTGAAAGATCCTTCCAGGCCCAGCTGTCTGATAATTTGGGGATAAGATCATAGACTGATGGATTTAAGTGTTGTTTCCTCCAACAACATTTGACTCTCTGATATTTGATTATTTTCTAGATCATCAAGTGGACATCCTTTCAAGATGATATGTTTTATCTTTGAGAAGCACAACTCTAAAGACTTTTTTAAAAAATTGAGCCAAGAAAGATAGATCACTATGCTAAGAACTCCTAATAAACTGTCATTTAGTCTTTAGACCCACCGTATAAAGAATGTTACTATTGCTGTTGTTTTTTAGACCTATTATAGAGTTAAGGAAATAAAAGCTTTGAAGAGTGAAGTTGTCCATGGCTATAAAAAGGTAAAAACAGCACAGCTTATACACAGTTCTGTCAGATTCCCAGCTGAATGATGTTCTTTGTAATTATTTTTAAATATGGTATCAAACCAGTTACTAATTCATTTTTTTTTCTTTCACAGAGCTTTCACTATTACATCCCTCCTTAATTTCCATTCTACATGAGAATCTTTGTCAATTGCTTTGATAAACACTGATATGTCTGTCATAATTTTTTAAAATCACAATTCTGATTACTTAGCAGAAAAGATTCTTCTGATAGAATTTATAGTAAGATAAATGATTTATCTTTGAGATGGACAGCTGGAAGGAGAAGTTGGGGACAGGATATAATAACCACACACTTGATTTGAAACAAGATAAACATCTAGAAAGGGTGTGAGTGTATGTGTATGTATTTGTGTGAGACAGAGAGAGCGAGAGATACTGTGAGTATGTGAATGAGTTTGTGACTGTATTTGTGTGCATGCATACAAGAAATTTGGAGCTAGCAAGAATCACCCTCTATCTTGTCTTTTCCAAATTTTAATAGTTCAAATGTATATCCAGAAATGTCCAGGTTTTGCTCCCTTTTTATTGTCTCTACATGGAAATGAACAGACTAGCAAATCTGAAGTTGCATGCATAGGCCAAGAAAGATTCAGAATTAGTTTCTCTCTCTTATACCCTAAATTAGCTGAGAAGTGTCAGACTGTTTCCACAAATTGGCTGAAATTTCCACAAATTATTTTTGAAAGCAGTAAGTATTCCAGCTTTTCCATCCCCTTTCATAGTTCATTTTCAGCCCCCAGACAGCTTGCTGAGCCAATCTGCTGGGTCCTAGTCCTGTTGTCTGTCCTCATACATTGCAAGAATTTCCCCCATGCTGCACTCCCCAGACCTCTTCTGCAGCATCGACTCTCCATGTCAGTTGTAAAATTCAGCTCCTCTGGCCTGCAACTTGCCTTGTATCTCACGTCTCTGGTCAGGTTCTGTATAGGTTAATTCTTGCCATCCCTCAGCTTGCCTTGAAGTCAAAGTGGGTAAGTGATTAATGGTGAACCAAAGCTAATTAGGGGCTTCCCAGGTGACGCTATGGTAAAGACCCTGTCTACCAATGCAGGAGACCTAAGTCACTGGGAGCTTGGGGTTAGCTTTAAACACCGGAATACCAAACAGAAAAGAAAGTAGAAACCCAGGCATATTTACTGGCCTAACATGGACAATTTAAGAAAAGGCTACAGCTTTGGGATAAGAGTAGAGATATGGAGAGACATTAATTTTTATTATCCAAAGATAAAAATGAAATCCTGGTTAAAGAGATTGAAGAAGAAATGATCTTTTAATATGTACATATTATCTATTAACAGGGTACAGTGGTTCACAAACAGGGGCCCTACCTCACCGTCTGACTATCATCATTGTCATGATATTCATTAGCCTGAAGTTCTATTTCTTGATTACTGGAACAGTTTTTTTTTTTTTTTTTTTAATACTCCAGGGTGTCTACTTTTCAGCTGTGAGACTCTGAAAAAATTAGACTTGACCCTTGAACCATGTGAGGGTTAGGGGCACTGACCCTCCATGCAGTTGGAAGTCCAAATATAACTTATAGTTGGCCCTCCATATCCATAAGTATCAGTACTTACTATTGAAGTAAGTAGGCCTGTGGAGTTGAAACCCCTGAGTTCAAGGGTCAATTGTACTCATCTTCCCTGTGCTTTACTTTTGTCATCTATAAAGTGAAAGTGAAGTCACTCTGTTGTGTCCGACTCTTTGTAACCTTATGGACTGTAGCCTACCAGGCTCCTCTGTCCGTGGGATTCTCCAGGCAAGAGTGCCGGAGTGGGTTGCCATTGCAGTCTCCAGGAGATCTTCCTAACCCAGGGATCGAACCCGGGTCTCCAGCATTGCAGGCAGACGCTTTACCATCTGAGCCACCAGGGAAGCTTTGTCATCTATAAAGAGGACTAAAAAAGAGCACGACTCTCTGTGTGCTTTGCTTTCTTGGTTGCCTGCCAGCTCTGGGAAGCAGAAAGTGAAGTGAAACTTGAGTGAATAGTTCAAGGTTAAATAGGTAAAAAGTGGCCAATTACAGTCAACACAGGCCTTTTGAATATCAAGGCTGTGGTGGTAATTACCTTCTAAGTGATTGGAACTCACTCCCTGACATACTCCATCCTTTTTGTGTTTAGCTCTAGGATGATATCATGCTACTTAATCCTGTGTTTCACTTTTTTCATCCTAAAATCAGGATGACTGGCCTTTCCTTAAAATAATTTTACAAGGAGTAAATAAATTATGTTAGTTGACAGATCTCCAGAGAAACAGAACCAAGACATTTATTATAAGGAATTGCTTAACATAATCATGAAGGTCGAGGAACCTCAAGATCTGCAGTCAACGAGTCGGAGACCCAGAAGACCCAGAACTGTAGTTTCATTTGTGTTCAAAGGCCTGAGAACCAGGGATGCTGAGGGTGAGAGTTCCTGTCTGAGGGCAGGAGATGGATGTCCCAGCTCCAGCAATCAGGCAGGAGATGTTCCCTCTTCCTCAGCATTTCTGTTCCACTCAGGCCTCCAGTTGATTGGAAGAGGGCCACAGACTTTAAAGAGGGCAGTCTGCTTTACTCAGTCTTCAGATTCATATGTTAGTCTTATCCAGAAAGACCCAGAACACTGTCTGACCAACTTCTGGGCACCTTGTGGTCCAGTCATTAATATTTATGAAGCTCTTTGTACAGTGCTTGGCACGGGATGAGAGATGGGAACTGTCAGTTTTACCTAACAGCATGAAGTTCACAAGTGCTAAAAGAATGAATCAGAAACAAAGGGTGTAAGCAGTATGTGCTTTCAAGCTACTTTATAAAAGAGAGGATATTCTACCTTTGGAAAAGCCTCAGTGAATTATTTTATGTGTGTCTCATTCAGATGTCTGTATGTTTAACTGGCTAATTTGGCTTTGCTCTCATCATTAGTTTGAGCCTGACTCTGAATCTCCATTGAACACATTTTTTCTTCTTATTCCATCCTCTATAGCTTTCAGGTATCTGCCTGTTCTCAATTCAGCATTGTTCTGTGTAGGACCAATTTGGTCAGATTCTAGGTGCTCACTTGTCTAAAGTGGTATCCTGATCATTTCTTCAACAGCTGCCTGAGCATTTTCTAAAGCAAGTCTACATCCACGTCATTTCTTTGCTAAGAGATCTACAATCATGCTCCATTGCTTACAGATGAAGGCCTGACACATTGACATGAGACTGTTGTTGTTATAGTCACTCAGTCGTGTCCAACTCTTTGTGACCCCATGGACTGCAGAACACCAGGCTTCCCTGTCCTTCACCATCTCCTGGAGCTTACTCAAACTCATGTCTATTGAATCAGTGATGCCATCCAACCATCTCATCCTCTGTCATCCCCTTCTCCTCCTGTCTTCAATCTTTCCCAGCATCGGGGTCTTTTCCAATGAGTCACTTCTTCGCATCAGGTGGCCAAAGTATTGGAGCTTCAGTTTCAGTCCTTCCAATGAATATTCATGATTGATTTCCTTTAGGATTGACTGGTTTGATCTCCTTGCAGTCCAAGGGGCTCTCAAGAGTCTTCTCAAACCGCACAGGTCAAAAGCATCAATTCTTCGGCATTCAGCCTTTATGGTCCAATTCTCACATTCATACATAACAACTGGAAAAACCATAGCTTTGACTAGAGGGACCTTTGTTGATAAAGTAATGTCTCTGCTTTTCAATAGGCTGTCTAGGTTTGTCATGGCTTTTCTTTCAAGGAGCAAGCGTCTTTTAATATTATGGTTGCAGTCACCATCTGCAGTGATTTTGGAGCCCAAAAATAAAGTCTCTCACTGTTTCCATTGTTTCCATATGTATTTGACATGAAGTGATGGGACTGGATGCCATGATCTTAGTTTCTTGAATGTTGAGTTTCAGGCCAGCTTTTTCACTCTCTTCTTTCACTTTCATCAAGGAGCTCTTTAGTTCCTCGTAACTTTCTGTCATAATGGTGGTATCATCTGCATATTTGAGGTTATTGATTTATCCCAGCAATCTTGATCCCCACTTGTGCTTCGTTTAGCCTGGCACTTCTCATGATGTACACTACATATAAGTTAAATGAGCAGGGTGACAATATACAGCCTTGATGTACTCCTTTCCGAATTTGGAACCAGTCCATTGTTCCAGGTCTGGTTTGAACTGTTGCTTCTTGATCTGCAAACAGATTTCTCTGTTTGCAGATTTCTGCAGGAGACAGGTAAGGTGGTGGGTAGTCTGGTATTCCCATCTCTTCAAGATTTTTCCGCAGTTGTTTGACCCGAAATAGAAGGCTTCAAAATTTGAGGCCTCACATTAACTTTCCAACTTGATTTTCAGTCTCTATTAATTATACCATGTCCAGATCTATCACATATGTCTTACAATCTCTCACTGAAATCCCTTTTCCTTCCTTGTTTACTAAACTAAGCAATTATTTAGTTACTCAAACATGTCCAACTCTGGGCAACCCCATGGACTGTAGCCTGCCAGGCCAGGCTCCTCTGCCCTTGTAAATTTCCAGGAAAGAATACTGAAGTGGGTTGCCATTTCCTTCTCCAGGGGATTTTCCCAACCCAAGAATCAAACCTGCATCTCTTGCATTGCAACTAGATTTATTTATTTATTTATACTGTTGAGCTACCTATGGAAGCCCATAAACTAAGTAATACCTAGCCTTTAATATTTTGCTCAAATATCACTCTTTTGGACTCTCCCAAGTAATGTGACTTGCTATTTTGTATATTTCATATCTCAATACATTGGCAAAACCCTTTTTTTATCCACATCAGGTAGCTTAACATTCTATTATTAATTATAAATACATGCACTTATATTTATATCTGAGTCTGGATCGTCTCAAGGATAAATGTTGCATTCTGCCTACATATACTTGATCGTCCTCTCTCTCATTATAGATATCTTATGCCTGCTAAAGCAGTTGGCACATAATAAACGTTCATTAAGTATATGTTGAGCATTTGTAGTCCATGGGGTCGCAAAGAGTTGGACACGACTGAGCAACTGAACTGAACTGAGCACTTGTATCTGGGCTCCCCATGTTGTTCAGTCCCTCAGTTGTGTCCAGCTGTTTGCAACCTCATGGATGGCAGCACTCCAGGTTTCCTTGTCCTTCACCACCTCCTGAAGTTTGCTCAAACCCTTGTCCGTCGAGTTGGTGATGCCATCCAACCATCTCATCCTTTGTCATCCCCTTCTCCTGACTTCAATCTTTCCCAGCATCAAGGTCTTTTCCAATGAGTAGGCTCTTCACATCAGGTGGCCAAAGTATTGGAGCTTCAGCTTCAGTATCAGGCCTTCCAACGAACATTCATGGATACCCTTATTCTCTTTTTAAAATTCAGTGACCACCCTGTCCTTTTCCTCCATTTACTTCAATCCTTGCATTACTGTGTCAATCTGGTATTCCTTCGGGAGGTTTCCAGAGGGCTCCTTCAAACATCAGAACTTGCATTTATCAACCGCTTTCCCAAATCCTCCCCTAACCAGTGGTTGGGAGTGATGGAGATAAGGACGTGGCAAGAAAGTTTTGCACAAACATTGAGAAGCAGTCTTTAGTATCATACCTGTTTGGTCCTTCAGGGTATTAGAAGCAGTGAAAAGCACTTTAATACTTTGTGAATTGTCCTTCTGTGAACTTTAGCACAGACAAAAATCTCAGTAAACACATGTAGATGCAACTTACTTCCTCCTTATGTGTTCATTTTTCAAAATATGTAAATAAAAACTGTGATCAGAGTGGAAAATTATGAAGATAAGTATTTCCCCCTCAAAAACTCTGGTCAAGGAAAAAAACAACAATAAAAACTACTGTGCATTGGCACTTGCTGTATGTCAGACACACATGCCGACACATGCTGACTGTCTTCTTTAATAAACTAAGCCTGTGAGGTGGGCAGTTTAGGATTCCCATTTAACAGGTACTTACGTACGGACTGAGACTGAGAAACATGCCAGACTCACAAATGCAGGGAACAAACTTATGGTTATGAAAGGGGGAGGAGCTAGGAGAGGGATAAATTAAGAGTTTGAAATTAGCAGATACAAACTGCTGTATATAGCATAGATAAATGACAAAGATCTTCTGTATAACACAGGGAAATATATGCAATATCTTATAACAAATAGTAATGGAAAAGAATATGAAAAATAGTATGTATGCATAACTGGATCACTTTGCTGTGCATGTGAAGCTAACAAAACCTTGTAAATGAATTATACTTCAGTTTTTTTAAAAAGAGAAACATGCCACAGCTATAGAGGAAGAGAGTATCTGTTATCTTGAGATTTGATTTATTTTGAAATAATGTTGACAATAGAGTATACTGCTGTTTTTTTAAGCATAAACATTAAAGAAAATAATACAACTGCAAGAAAAAGGATGCAACTGCCATGTTCTTATTAGGAACAGACTAGCTTGATCAGGGTTGCCAATGATGGGCTAAAGGAGCAGGAGGTTTCTGTCACAGTTTGTTTGCTCACTAAATTAGCCATTAAGGTCTTTATAGAAAATGTCTGCCTCCCTGGGTATTACACATCTGTCATGTGAAGGTGGTAAGACAAGAAAAATAATAGAGTCTACAAGGATAGGAAAAAGTTAATTTCACTGTGGCTCCCTTTGTAGTGCAAGTTCCTTGATTTAAGATCCGAGGCACTTCAAAAGCATTGTGAATTTGGCGAAGTAATACATCAGCTAAAATCCAGAGGCTTAAGACTCGCACTTCTTCACCTCGTCAGGCTTTGTGTGATATGTAACAGAAAATGTCTTTTCATTAGTAGAGTTGATAAAGTTAAAACTTTTCTTGATTAATATTCTCTTGTGAAAATCAGTTACTGCCATGAGTTTACACTGCAGATTTGCCATAGCAGTTCTAATTTCTTTTGTGCTGAAGATTCAGCTGATACAGATTTTATTTAATAAGGATAATTGTTGTTGAAGGACCGAGTTGGTTAATATTCCTGAGGTATCTCTGCTTGCAAATCTAAAAAAAAGTTAGAATCTCTGCTACTTGACAATGACCTTCAGTGATATTATGGGGATTTTTACAAGTCTCGTTCAAGGAGCTGGTGCAGGGAACAGGCTGTTGCATTGTTGAAGGCAATGCAGTGTGTAGCAAAGGTACATGCCAGATAACTGAATTAAATCCTGAAAAAGAACATAGACATTTCTGCTATTCCACTTAGTTTTTCAAATTGGCCCTCTGTAATAATATATTTGTGACTGTATTTAATCTCATCCAGAAATCAAGTTTATTTTTGCATTCTCATGTAAAATATTTTTAGATGTAACTTTTTTTATCCCTGTATGGTAAATTAACCCTATCAAGGCATCATTTGTTGCAATGGGACAGCTAAGTCACAGGTGCTCCATGAGATTGGACTCATTTCCCATAATAGATCACTGGCTTTTCTCTTCATCATCCTGCCCGATTTATAGTCTTCTTTCTCATTCTCTAATTTTGATCATTTTTTTCTATAGCTTCTTCTGAAGAAAAGTGTATTTTTCCCAAAGGCAGATTTATGAAAGGAAGAATAATTAATTCTTCAAAGGAAGGCTCACTTTTAAGATGAGTTATTTATAATATTTTGAAGGATATGTAAAGCTTGTGATCAATTATCTTAAATCCTTAGATATATAACAATCAGGCCAGGAAAAAAAAAAGTGTGTGCATTAGGTAGGAAAACATGACTTTTTTTGACATATTCACTGCAAATTAGATTTGTTCTTATTTTATAGAATCAAACATTCTTATTTTCTTTTCCAAGGAGGGTCCAATATACTCTTTTTGGGAGGAGAGAACCTCACATTCACCTCACAATTTATCATTTAAATAGGGAATTAAGATTCATTAAAGAAATCAGCTTTTCTGTGGCAATCTATATTGGAGGGGGAATTCTTGAAAAGGCGTTTTCTGTATTATTTTAAAAGCTAACATTATTTCTCTGTTTGTAGGGCCTGCCTTCTCCTATCTATCAGGTCACCTAGGTTGTAACTTTGTATTAATAATAAGCCTATTTTCTTTTCCCACTGAACTTCCTGAAGCATTTTTTTCTTCAAAAGCAGAGGATGTACGTTGACTACCTACAGCAATCTTACCAAGAAGCTCCTCAGGGCTCCTGGTCAATCCATTTTTGGGTTAACCTCTTCGGAGTCCCCTGAAAGGCTGAAAAAAGCAATGGACTCTCCTGAGTTCATGTTTATATCATGCTTACATATTTTGAACACTACTTCAGGAAGTCCATCTTCAGAAGGCTATCTTTGAACTCCAACTAGGAACTGCCATTTCAGGACTTGGTTCAGTCTAGAGTGGGGTCCTACACTGGGTTCAGTCTAGAGTGAGGTCCTAGGATGTCTAATCTGGAGTATTATTGAGCAAGAAGGAGGAGGAATTAAAAGGATGTCGTTAATTGGCAAGTAATGCCATGTTGTTGCTGCTGTCGTTCAATCACTAAGTCACGTCCAGCACTTTGGGACCCCATGGACTGCAGCACGCCTGGCCTCCCTATCCTTCACTATCTCCAGGAGTTTGTTCAAACTCATGTCCATTGAGTCAGTGATGCCATCCAACCATTTCATCCTCTGTCACTCCCTTTTCTTGCCTTCAGTCTTTCACAGCAGCAGGATCTTTCCCAATGAGTTTGCTCTTCACACCAGGTGGTCAAAGTATTGGAGCTTTAGCTTCAGCATCAGTCTTTCCAGTGAATATTCAGGGTAGATTTACTTTAGAATTGACTGGTTTGATCTCCTTGCTGCCCAAGGGACTGTCAAGAGTCTTCTCCAGCACCAGAGTTCAAAAGCATCAATGCCATGTCAAATGACAAGTGACGATAGCTACCATTTCCTGAACCACTATTAATGCCAGCTACCACTGTCTGGCATTTCTGTGCCAGACATACCTACTTTATGCACATTTTTTTAAATTAACTCAACAATTCCTGCAAGTTACCAGCAATATACACGTTTAAAAATAATGAAAATGGAGTTTTGAAGACAATGAGATGCTTGTTTGAGGCATGTAGTGATAATGTCTTCAGTTGCAAGAACAATAGCACCTAACTAAAATGAGTAGAGTAATAGAGGACTTTTCTTCTCTCACGGTTAGAAGTCTGTCCACAGGCAGTCGCTGGCTTTGAGAAACAGCAGCATAGCATTGGGGTTCTGAATCAGCAGACCAGCTATGCTTCTGACTTTCTTCTCATGCTCAAAGCATGGCAGCCTCAACTCTAAGGAAGACAGTGACAAAACCAGAAAAAGGGGGAGCTTTCCCAAGGGAGGACATTCATTTCCAGAATTTTTTCATCATATTTTCCTTATATCTCATTGATCAGAACTGGGTCACCCATTCCTTCCTACACTAAGCGGGATATTGGAAATGTTAATGCTTGTCTTATTTATCTGAAGTGGTTCTAAACCAAGGGCAATTCTGTTCTTTAGTGACATTTTGGCAATGTCTGGAGACATTTTTTGCAAACTTTGGGGTGAAGGTGATAAGCATTGGATGAGACATCACAGTGTTTTGTGTTATAGTTTCTTTTTCAGTGTCTCACTTAAGTGATCAAACTTCTAACAGTTTCCCTTTTTAGTTAGTACTGAATATCTGCTTGAAAATTTCTTTGGCATCTTATAGAAAACATGAAGCCTCAGTTAAGACTGGAGTTTACTTCCTAAGCACAATTCTCCCACTGTATTAAAAAGATTCTGTTATGAAGTACATACATGAGGATCACTATATTTAGGCTAAATTTAATTAATTTATATTAAATGAGAAAAATGCAGAAAAATAATATGTACCACATACAAATCTCAAAAAACAGGAAACAGATTTTATCAGATCACTCTTTAGCCTTATCTTGGGGCTTCCCTGGTGGCTCTGATGGTAAAGAATCTCTGCCTGCTATGCAGGAGACCTGGGTTTGATCCTGGGTCAGGAAGATCGGATGAAATGGCAGCCCACTTGTGCTCTTGCCTGGAGAATCCCATGGACGGAGGAGCCATGGTGGGTTACCGTCCATGGGGCTGCAAAGAGTAGGAACACTTTCACTTTCTTTAGCCTCATCTTAAGCACATTTTTAAAAACTATTTCTACGGATTCAGGGAGTAGTTTTCCTGGAATAGCTGCAGGAACCCTGACTAAAATGAAAATCGAGAAAATGAAGAATCAGGAGCACACAGGGCAATAAAACTACTCTGTGGATACTATAATGAGAGATACATGTTCTAGTGAAGCTGTCCAAACTCATAGAATGGACAGCTTCAAGAGTGAATTCTAAGGTAACCTATGAACTCCAGAGATAAACATGCATCAGAGTAAGTTCATCAGCTGCTGCCAGTGTACTAGTGGGGAATGGGTGTTGATAATGGGGGTACTATTTATGTGTGGGGGCAGAAAGTGTATGGGAAATCTCTGTCTTGCTGCTGCTCAGGATTCCTGGGAACTGGGATCGCATGTACACCTGTGGTGGATTCATGTCAATGTATGGCAAAACCAATACAGTATTGTAAAGTAAAATAAAGTAAAAATAAAAATTAAAAAAAAATTTAAAAAAAGAAGTTGATGTACAAGACTCTTTGCACAGATAAGTATTATTTACTTAGATCTTAGCTCAAATGTCAAAACATATAAACTCAAAAAATGTTTCCCTTTATCCATCTATGTTAAGAAATAGTCTAATGAGTCAGTCTCTCTCACATTACTCCTTTCCCTCATGGAAACCTATGATTTTTTTGAAATTATCTTTTTTCTTTATTTTTAGAATGTATGTTTCCTACTGTTTGTTGTTGTTGTTGTTGTTTTTAGCCAATGCTCTTTTCCAATTTCAAGTACTCTGTCAAGCAAAAAGGAAATTTGTTTTGAATAAATGAATGTAATGATGTATATGTATATGTATATAAAGCTGCTCCAAAAATGAGAATCTTTTTAAAAATGAAGGACCAACAATAGGTCAACTAATAGACTATATAAATGGGGATGGGTACGTAGAGACTTCTTCCATGGTATTTAATCATGAGTATCAGAAAGGATGCTCATTGTCTTAAGATGTTCCTGAGAATCATCTACAGATAATGAAAACTAGGAAAGTTTCAGAAGAACAAAGACCTATTGATTTCATCATGTCATTAGGAACAATTGCTGATCACACACAAAAATTTTTTTTAACTTTACATAGTATATTATTCAGATATTCCTGATTCTTTTGAATTGTGTCAATTACTCTAAATTTTCACTAAGAACATTAGAATTTCATACGGTTAATTTTTATTTTTCCAATTCTCCACCAATTTAGTTGGTTTACAATGCTTTGCAGCATGAGAAAATTGTGCATGGGGAAAATTTTATTGTGTGAGTTTCTGAGGTCATAGGTTTATGTGTCTGTTGGACTAGTACATGAACGGATGATTTAATTATTCTTTTTAGTGGTGACCTATTTATATGGCATTTTTATTTTGGAATTTAAAAAGACTAGTCTCTCTCCTTCTGGGGCAGTCATAAAAATCAAGGAAAAGAATGATATGGAAAAAATTCCAAAACTAAAAGACATGCTGGGAAACAAACCCAATTCTTCTGACAGTAGCAGCCTTTCATGCCAAACTCTTGCTTCCTCTTGTAAATCATGTCTTACAGCATTTTTCTTTTTGTCAGAGTGTGTCGTGATAATGGAAAGTTTTCTGAGAGGCCCTTTGCAGCAGCTGCATTTGTTAGGATTCATTTACTGTTTGCACCAATCTGAGGAAGTGGGTACACTTATTCACCCCAAAATGCAGATATAGTCACAGAAAAAGGAAAAGAAACTTACATATGTTTATTTAGCTAGCAATTCACTGGGAGAGCTAGAATTTGAAAGAGGGCAAGGTCTTGGGTTAGATCTTTTCTTGTTTCAGTATGTTATGAAAATGAAATGTTTGCAAAGTTGTTTTGGACTCTCTTCTCTTTATTACCCCCTTGCACCTGATTAATTAACAAATCCTGTTACTTTGACCTCTGAAAGCTTAACATCTTTTTCCTTTAACCTCTTGCTAAGGTTTCAATATTTTTTCTTTCTATCTTCTGCTTTCTCAAATCCATCATCTCACTGTTATAGATCCTGAAGTAAAACTGGAATAATGTCACAACTACCCACAGTGCTCAACAGCTCTCAATGGCTTTCACTGGCTCTCCAAACCCTAACTTGGAATTTCTCTGTCCCCAGCAATCTGTTCCAAATGAACTTGCCAGTTGTATGGTTCATGATTCTTTCTTAGATTCCTGAGATATATTACTACTATTTTCTTGAAGATGCTCTTTCCTTTCTGACCCTGCTTCTACTTATCTTGTTTCTTTACCAACATCTGTCTTTGTCTTTCTAAAGAAAAGTGCTTGAAATACAAAAGGTACTCAACAAATATTTCCCTGTTGAAGAAATAAAAATTGAGCTCAAATGTCCTGTCCTTCATAGAGTCTTCTGAAACTGTCTCCCTGACCTCACTTACATATTTGCTTACTGTTATGCCCAGAGTCCGAGTCCCCAAAACTGAGAGAATAAGACGCCCACAGCAATGCAAAAGCATAAAGGGGTTTATTGCTAGCTCGAGCTAGGGCCCAGGTCTCATCCAGCACAATGGAATCCGACAACAGCCCCGAGCTCTGAATCACATCTACTTTTATACAGACGGTTCTTTGTTTCTGTAAGAGCATAGCTGATTGGTTAAGCCGTACGCGCGCATGGGACTTTTAAACCTCACATCCCTATCTGGATTGGCTTGGGTCTGGCGGGCAGGGGGCTACGGGGATTTTTCTGATTGGTCTAGCTACACTTCCCGCGGGAGTTCCCAGTGCCTCAGCTTTTCTAGAGATTAAACCTCAGGCCTAGCCTGCCCCTTAGAGCCTGTCCTGGCTCCAGTTTGGTCCTAACACTTACTTTTGTTAATTCCTGTGGGCATAATGGCACTCATTGTTTTTTAAAATGTTGGTATTTCCTTATGTGCGCTCTATAGTCTGGACCACTCAGAGGTATTTACGGAGTTATATGGGGAAGAGGAGAGGGAGGAGGTAGACAGAGGTGGCCAGGAGGATAAGAGAGAGGAATGAGAAGGAGAGAGACAAATCCTGTCAGTAACCAGTTCCTTAGGTGTTCTCCACCAAGACAGCAAAAAAGACACAGATGTGTATAACGGACTTTTGGACTCAGAGGGAGAGGGAGAGGGTGGGATGATTTGGGAGAATGGCATTGAAACATGTATACTATCATGTAAGAATCGAATTGCCAGTCTATGTCTGACGCAGGATACAGCATGCTTGGGGCTGGTGCATGGGGATGACCCAGAGAGATGTTATGGGGAGGGAGGTGGGAGAGGGGTTCATGTTTGGGAATGCATGTAAGAATTAAAGATTTTAAAATTTAAAAAAAAAAATTAAAAAAAAATAAAATGTTGGTATTTTCTTCAGACGGCAAGTGAGGAATAAAATGATATTTTCTAGTAATCATTAGAGTATCTTCAAATTATAATTCATTATTTTAAGAAACTGTAGTATAAAGATACTGGTATTGTATTCAGATATCTTAAATGTGAGTTTTGGTTCTGTCAAATAACTTTGAAAATTTCCCAAGTGCCAATTTTTTATAATCAAATTAGATTCGATGATATTTTTGCCATGAGGCTATGGTGATGACTAAGGTGATATTAAATAAAACACTTTGTAACTTATAAAGTGCTGCATGCTTTCAAAGCAATGTTGATATTCTCAGACTTAAAATTTTACTACTATTCTTGAAGGCTTCCCTAGGCCAGATCACACACTTGATCTCATCTGGTCCTCCCAATAGCTTCGTATCACTACTCCTGTTTTACAAATATGTACTGTGAAGTCAAGTGATGGACTCAGAAATCATAAGGCCAGGAAGTTAAAGCACTTACATTAAAATCAGTCTCTTTATTTTAAATCATGCATTCTTTCTGCCACTCATAGGGACATCTTCACTTGGCAAACATCCATAGCATGGAATGAAGAGTTTTAACCAATGATTTTTCAATCTGTTGAGCCAGCAGTGCCTAGAATCAAAGTCAAGATTTACCATTTGGGTGAGTGGGTTGGGTACCTCATCCATGCTCTTAATCTCTCTGTGCCTCAGTTTTCCCATTCATGAAATGGGTATATTACTAGTAATTTCCCTATAAGGCTGTTGAGAAAATTGAATGAGTCTTAGCCTTCTGTCTTAGGTCTGAGTTTTGAGAAGCAGAGCTACAGGCAGAGCTTACTGCACAAATGATTTGTTGAGAGAGAGAGAAAGATCCCAAAGAAAGGAGAGAGGGCAGGAGGAAGGAACAGGAGGAAAAAGCTAGGCAAAATAGGGTTCTCAGCAGAAGACTATAATGCCAGACTTATCCCACTGACAGTCATGAACTAAGGTGGCCTTACTGTGTCAGCCGTTGGCTGCATATTGGTATAGGGAGGGGGCTGTGCATAAACGCCTAGACTCATTGGCTTCCTCTCTAAGGAGGGCACTTTCAGGGGGAACAGTAAGCTTTGAGCAGTTTGCAGCCAAGGCAGATGGCAGCTAGGTGTTGGGTGTATCCTGCTACTGATGCAGTTCTGGGCAGCTCACCCACAGAATCCACTGCAACATACAAAGTGCTTACAGCTGTATCTGGCTAGTTGGAAGCTGCCAATAAAGGTTAGCTCTCATTACATTATTTTGCTCATAAGTCTTCTCACACTGTTTCATATGTTTAGATTTGGCTTTCGAAACAGAATGTAAGTTCTTTAAGGTCAGGGACCAATTCTAATTCTACCTACTATGCCTCTCACCTGCAGCTATAAATCGATGCCTTGTGATGACTGCCTAGCAGTTCTGATTTATATCTGGAGCTGAGGGTACAACCTCAGCCTACTTTCCTTTTGTCTACTCAAATGTATGCTTTTTATTAAAAATATAATAATAAATTAGAAATTTATTATGAAATTTGATTGGGGAGGGGAAATCTCCCCTTTCAGAGGTATGTGTAAAAGGATATAATTGTATTTTTATCTGCACCAGACACATTTTTGTCTGACTTTGTGCTCAATACAATTCTTCAAAATTTGTTATTTTCTTTGTGAACCGAGTTTGTCAATATTTAAAGTGGAAATGATTAGACAAGGCAGACATACCCTTATTTTTGCTGATGTAGATTTGTTCTGGAATAATTGCTTTTTAATATCTAAAGCAATTCCATTGATCAGAATATTGATCCTGTTCTCATTTTTGATCATTGTGCCATTGATTTAACATTATCACTACCTTACCAAGGAGAGTAGAATACGAGGTGTCTTGTGCATTCATCTTTGTTAAAAGATAAATGCATGAGACAGGCCTTAAAAGCTTCTTAAAGTGCAAGATGCTGGAACTGCATTTTCAATCTGCATTCTCTCCTGCTGTTTTATGGAATTTATTGAAAATGTGCCTCTTAGAGGTCAGATCATTTCTTTCTTCAAGTGGAAAAGAAGATATAAGTAATATATTAAAAGTCCTCTGTGAATTAGAACAACCTCATTCTATATTCATATACCCCTCCTCTTGAACATTATGACTCATCAAAAATAAGAACCACAATTCATCTGTTTCTAGCTAACTTCAGACTTTTGCATTTTAAGGTTTTATTGGAACCAAGCATATAGGACATCTTTTTTTCCCTTGTTTTCTCTGAATTGTTCTATTTTGTCAGTCTCCTCCCACAAAAGGAAACTCTTGCTGTCTTTTCTAATTTGAAATCTATTAATTGATTAAAATGCTTCTCAATTCTTCAATTTTTCTGAATGCTTTAGTATATTACTGTTTTTTTAGTAAAACATTCTATGTATAGCAATATTTAAAATTATAATTTGCATGGTGTTTTTAGCAAGTGTAATATACAAAGAGTTGGTGTCTAAAATTTTCTTTTGGTATTGAAAAAAATCAGTGTTTTTTAAAATAAGAAAATAGCTAGTCTAAATGACATATCATCCTAGTTTTCTAATCTACAGATCTGCTACCAAAGATTCTTTTTATGACTAAGATAATATATAAATATGTGTTAATTTATTCAGGGCTGAGTGCTGTTCATTGTGAGCGCTTCTAATGTGCAGAGAAGTTCTTAATGATATCTGGTCACAGTTTGAAGAAAACATTTCCACCTTTTCTGACTGCCTATCTTACAGTTTGAAGTACTTTAGTAAGTCCTCCCTAAACATGAACCATTTGCTTTCATCTAGGCAGGGAGAGTCCCCTTTCATTTATTCTAATTAATTGTTAATAGAGTGTCTCTCTTATTTATTAAAAAGCAATGATAATGATTCAAGAGCCCCTTAGGAAAGGATCCTGTTTTTAAGTATTACAGATGAGCTGAACATGAGAAAGTCTGTAGCCCAAATAAGAGTAGCAGAAGTCTTCAATGGGCAGTGGGATTCAATGGCAGTTTTTAAGCTGGGGGCGGGGGGTTTAATAAAGAAGTGCTTGAGGGAGACCCACCTGGTTGATGGGAACAAAATTCTAGAAAGAGAGGAGTATACAATAGACTAATGCCGCGGACCAGGGTGTGAAAATGGAGCTCTTTCTGTTTCACTTTCGGTATTAAGTCCTAAGACTGAGAACAAGTATGCCAAGTGCTTGTAGGACTTGGTTATAGCACTTGCCCAGGAATTCTCCCCAGATTACCTTATGAGGCTCATCACCTCTCTCAGGGATAGCTAAAGCAGGTCTAGGACTGGTCAGTAGGGCAGCGGAGCAAACACATCCAGTTCTACTGGAGGCACTGTTAGAACTCAGAGCATTTCCTATTTCATCTGAAATGCTTCCATTGCAGTTTAAACCCAGCCTGTAGAGCTTCAAGGGAACATTTTGGAGGGCTTGATATGTATCATCGGGCGTTTGAGGACTCCAAGGGAATGAATGCTTTTACACCTATCTGATAAATTTTAGGATGAGAACTTGTGGCTGTCAATCTAAGACAGCAGACTTTTGGGGGAGGGAACAAGGAGGAGGGGAATAGCAAGAGAGAGAGGGACGGAGATTGAGTCCCATATGCTCTGGAAATGAGCATGAAGCCGCGGCGCGTGGAGGGTTGCGGGGCTTTCCCTGAGCCAGGTGGGCCTGTGGGAGGGTGTTGGCCTGAGACCGTGAGCTTGCCTGGGGTCTGGGTGTGCAGTGGGCAGCAACCTAGCGGAGCAGTAGTGCCGCCTGAGGCCCCAGGACTGAAGGAGCCCACGATGCCAGGCTTCCTGGGGGAGCCACTCTCACCAAAGTCACACGGCAGAGCTGAATGACCCCCCGAGAGAACGGATCAGTTTTGAATGCCCTATTTCAAGCCACAGGATCCAAACACGGACCACGGCAGTTCTACCCCCTACTCCTTCCTTCCCCGGGTCTAACCCTGGAGA
Source organism: Capra hircus (assembly GCF_001704415.2). NCBI lineage: Eukaryota > Metazoa > Chordata > Mammalia > Artiodactyla > Bovidae > Capra > Capra hircus. The sequence goes on along the minus strand of NC_030819.1, from coordinate 83,032,494 downwards.
TGTCAACAGCAGTAACTTGCAGGTTGAGCAGGGAGCCGGCGGACTACAGAAAACTGAAGTCCATCAAACTTCAGCCCCGCTTGGCAGGTTTACAGATTTGAAGTGCTGTCCAGTTGGTGATGGGAGAAGCTCCAGATGAAGTAAGAGCTTGGAATTTTGACTATTACATCAAACTAGTTATTAGTACCAGAATGAAGTGTTCTCGTGAACATTTGAAACGCTAGTCAATCTGACTGAAATGTATCAACAGGCAAGGATAGAATCACTCTACAGGTGAGGAGACAGTTAAAAAAAAAAAAAAGAATTAAGTGACTTCATAAATTTGCCCAAAGTCCAATTTATTCAATAAAATGCCTCCCCAGATGTGAAAGGTCTAAATTCAGAGGCAGGATTAAGACACTGGGAAGGAAAAAGTAGATATCGACAACATAGAAATTATGAGTAACAATAGATGATGTGTGATCCATAGTTGATATGTTCCAGGAAGTCATCTCATTTACTTTTTACAACAACCCTGTGATATAAGAACTATTATCCCCATTTTAAAGACGAGGAAACTGAGACACAAACATAATCTGCCCACGGCTGCAGACTTAAGTGACTTTTTCTTTTTATTTGAACTCAGCCTATGTTGCTAACTGTACTGTACTGTTGCTAACTGGTACTGTACTTGTTTTTAAGAAGGATTCAACAGAATTTTGTGAAAAAGCAGATGTCTGGAGGGAGGCAGAGGGACAAGTCCATGAAGACTCACAGGTTTGGAGCTGGTCTGGATAAAGAAACATTGATGCTATCACTGTGAATTAGAAAACAAAGGGGGAAATTAATGGTGGTGTGAGAATGAAATGTTTGAATTTAAATACAGTTGCATTGAGGGGCAAGTATCCAGCAAGGAGGAAGAAAGGTGGTCCCAAGCAGTACAAGGGCAGAGATGGAGACAAAAGGGGAAGACACTTCCTCCAGGCAATCAGCTACTGCCTTGGTCTGCAGTCCCCTCCCATCTCTTTGACATCAGAGCTCTGCAGGGCTATCTCTGTGCACTTTCTGCTTGATTTTATGATACGTCTCTGTTCTATGTTCTTTCCTGAAGGACCCTGAGTAACCTGAGGGTGGGGCCTTTGTCTTATTCACTTTTTTGATCACTAGGTCCTAGCAGAGTGCCTTCTGTCCAGTAGTCAGTTAATGCATGTTGAATAAATGAGGGGGCAGATGAACAAGTGAATATGAAATAGTGTGTCAGTGATCTCATTGAGGAAGATCATAAGGGAAAAAATAGGCTTGAAGACAGAACTTTAGGAGTGGATACCAGAGATGAGGTAATAGAGATGCAAAAACGGATGACAGATCAGTTCAGTTCAGTTCAGTTCAGTCGCTCAGTCGTGTCCGACTCTTTGCGACCCCATGAATCACAGCACGCCAGGCCTCCCTGTCCATCACCATCTCCTGGAGTTCACTCAGACTCGCGTCCATCGAGTCAGTGATGCCATCCAGCTATCTCATCCTCTGTCGTCCCCTTCTCCTCCTGCCCCCAATCCCTCCCAGCATCAGAGTCTTTTCTAATGAGTCAGCTCTTCACATGAGATGGCCAAAGTACTGGAGTTTCAGCTTCAGCATCATTCCCTCCAAAGAAATCCCAGGGCTGATCTCCTTCAGAATGGACTGGTTGGATCTCCTTGCAGTCCAAGGGACCTTCAAGAGTCTTCTCCAACACCACAGTTCAAACGCATCAATTCTTCGGTGCTCAGCCTTCTTCAAGTGAGGGAAAATAAGAAGAGTTCTGGAAAAGGAATGCAGGAAGAGCTTCCAGAAGATCTATGAGGCCCGTACTTCAGAGAAGTTGAGGAGGCTGTGGACCCAAAAGCCCATGGGACTTAAGGAAGTACGGTTTGTGGTTTCAGCAGTGTAGGGGCTTCCCTGGTGACTCAGAAGGTGAAGAATCGCCTGCAATGTGGTAGACCTGGCTTTGATCCATGGGTTGGGAAGATCCCCTGGAGGAGGACATGGGAACCCACTCCACTATTCTTGCCTGGAGAATCCCATGGACAGAGGAGCCTGGTGGGCTACAGTCCATGGGGTTGCAAAGAGTCGGATATGACTGAATGACTAAGTACAGCTACTATGGAGGGATTTTCCAGGTGGCACTAGTGGTAAAGAGCCTGCCTGCCAATACAGGAGACATAAGAGATGTGGGCTCTATCTCAAGGATTCTTGCCTGGGGAATCTCCATGGACAGAAGAGCCTGATGGATTATAGTCCATCAGGTTGCAAAGAGTCAGACATGACTGAGTGACTTGCCCTCATGCAGCTGCTATGGAATGATGGAGACAGGAGTCAAAAAGCTCTTAGAATGGGGACTGACTACAGCAGTGGTAGAATTTAAAAAAACAAATACAGTTGATGAAAGAGATATAGAGAATAGTGGAAAAGTAGATTAGTCAAATGAAGGATTAATTACTAATTAATTGAAGAGGGAGAAAATAGCATATTTAAGCACAGAGGAAAAGAGCCACTGTAACAGGGTGAAATAAAGATGCTGCCAAGAAGAATTAAGTGAAGTTTTATCACTAAGGAATTATTCATTTTAGAGTGGCTTGCTTTTGTTTCCGCATAACACCCACTCCAGTGTTCTTGCCTGGAGAATCCCAGGGATGGGGGAGCATGGTGGGCTGCCGTCTCTGGGGTCGCACAGAGGTGGACACGACTGAAGCAACTTAGCAGCAGTAGCAGCAACACTTTTTAGAGAGTTGCAACTGGGGGGAATTAAGGCTTGTGGCAGCAATGTTCTGTGAGGTGAGCTCAATTTTTACCAATTTCATCACTTAGCATCACTTAACCACACTCACTGTATTTTGTTAATTCCCTACATCAGTAGTCAGTCTCATCTTTTCTGTCTCTGTGGCAGCTGGGATGAAAGCTTAGGATCTAGATTCAATAGCTTAGATGCACCTGAGCTCAGACACACCATGCATCAAGCAGGGCTGTGTGGGACCTGCACTGCTCCCATCCTTAAACAAGCAAGGCTAAAGAGGTGTCTGGTTCCAGCTGTGGTGGGGTGATGGCTCCAGCTGTGGTGGGGTGATGGCTCCAGCTGTGGTGGGGTGATAGTTCTAGGGACCATGTTCTGGCTTCACTGGCTGTGGAGCAAGATGTGATCCCTTTGCTAAAGGGTAGTGGAAACGTACCTGCCTGCAGTTCTTAAGCGTGGCTTACATATTCAGTTCAGTTCAGTCACTCAGTCGTGTCTGATTCTTTGTGACTCCATGGACTGCAGCACTCCCTGTCCATGACAAACTCCCAGAGTTTACTAAAACTCATGTCCATGGAGTTGGTGATGCCATCCAACCATCTCATCCTGCTGTTCCCTTCTCCTCCTGCCTTATGTATTGGCTCCAACCAATTCTTGGCTTCTTGACAGCTTGGATCCCCATTCTCTGTGGCCCTTCATTCCTTTTCTCCTTAATTAGAGTGCAACCATTTGTGTCCATGGTTTTACCCATCTTAAGTTCCAGAATGTTTAAATATATATCCAGACAATGTTCACCAGACCAGACAATTAATTATTAGCAGTCAGCAATTATTTTCCTAGCCTCTACTCCAACTACTGGTTGTGGGGACTGAAAATTTTAAAACATTAAGGAGAGTTTAGAGTCAACAGGGAAATATGTATCATTTTTACCTTATGAAAAATATTTTACCTAATAAAGTATATAAATAGCCAATTTTATATTTTTTTGGTGTACCGTTCATTTTTCATTTGCTAGAAAGTCTTGGAGATCTTTCTCTTCTATATTAATGAGATGTTTATAATTTATTTTTCTTTCTTATGCAGACTGAAATGGTAGGGACCTAACAGAAGCAGAAGATATTAAAAAGAGGTAGCAAGAATACACAGAAGAACTGTACAAAAAAGATCTTCTTCACGACCCAGATAATCACAATGGTGTGATCATTTACTTAGAGCCAGACATCCTGGAATGTGGGCCTTAGGAAGCGTCACTATGAACAAAGCTAGCGGAGGTGATGAAATTCCAGTTGAGTTATTTCAAATCCTGAAAGATGATACTGTGAAAGTGCTGCACTCAATATGCCAGCAAATTTGGAAAACTCAGCAGTGGCCGCAGGACTGGAAAAGGTCAGTTTAAGGAAAGGCAATGCCAAAGAATGCTCAAACTACCGCACAATTGCACTCATCTCACATGCTAGGAAAGTAATGCTCAAAATTCTCCAAGCCAGGCTTCAGCAATACGTGAACCATGAAATTCCAGATATTCAAGCTTGTTTTGGAAAAGGCAGAGGAACCAGTGATCAAACGGCCAACATACTCTGGATCACTGAAAAAGCAAGAGAGTTCCAGAAAAAAACATCTATTTCTGATTTATTGACTATGCCAAAGCCTTTGACTGTGTGGATCACAATAAACTGTGGAAAATTATGAAAGAAATGGGAGTACCAGACCACCTGACCTGCCTCTTGAGAAACCTGTATGCAGGTCAGGAAGCAACAGTTAGAACTGGACATGAAACAACAGACTGGTTCCAAATAGGAAAAGGAGTATTTCAAGGCTGTATATTGTCACCCTGCTTATTTAACTTACATGCAGCGTACATCATGAGAAACACTGGGCTAGAAGAAGCACAAGCTGGAATCAAGATTGCTGGGAGAAATAGCAATAACCTTAGATATGCAGATGACACCACACTTATGGCAGAAAGTGAAGAACTAAAGAGCCTCTTGATGAAAGTGAAAGAGGAGAGTGAACAAGTTGGCTTAAAGGTCAACATTCAGAAAACGAAGATCATGGCATCTGGTCCCATCACTTCATGGGAAATAGATGGGGAAACAGTGGAAACAGTGTCAGACTTTATTTTTGGGGGCTCCAAAATCACTGCAGATGGTGATTGCAGCCATGAAATTAAAAGATGCTTACTCCTTGGAAGGAAAGTTATGACCAACCTAGACAGCATATTCAAAAGCAGAGACATTACTTTGTCAACAAAGGTCCCTCTAGACAAGGCTATGGTTTTTCTGGTAGTCATGTATGGATGTGAGAGTTGGACTATAAAGAAAGCTGAGTGCAGAAGAATTGATACTTTTGAACTGTGGTGTTGGAGAAGACTCTTGAGAGTCCCTTGGACTGCAAGGAGATCCAACCAATCCATCCTAAAGGAGATCAGTCCTGGATGTTCATTGGAAGGACTGATGTTGAACTGAAACTCCAATACTTTGGCCACCTGATGTGAAGAGCTGACTCATTGGAAAAGAGCCTGATGCTGGGAAATATTGAAGAAAAAAGGAGAAGGGGACCACAAAGGATGAGATGGCTGAATGGCATCACCGACTCAATGGACATGAATTTGGGTGGACTCTGGGAGTTGGTGATGGACAGGGAGGCCTGGCATGCTGTGGTTCATGGGGTTGCAAAGAGTCGGACATGACTAAGCAACTGAACTGAACTATGCAGACTGAAAGCCTGTTGCATATTCCAAATATGGATCTTGCAAGTCCTTCCTCAGTGTGTAGGGTTATCCTATTCAAACACTGCTTAGAGACCCTATGTACCCAGATGCTGTCATTCCTTATATACATGGCTATTCCTGCAGTGTTTTTAGCAAGAGCTGAAGTTCCTAAGTCCAATTTTCCCTCACATTTTCTTTTTCTTTTAAAGTTTTATTAAAATTTTCTTTTTTTATTAAACTTTTCTTTTAAAGTTATTTAAAATAACCTCATTTCCTCCACTGTTCACTTTAGCTCACTAGTCTTCTTACATCCTTTAGTTAGTTCTCTCTTTTAAAAATAGTTCCCAAGAGGAATGGAAGAGTGACTTTGGATGGACTATGGCATAGTTATATGTGTGTGCGCCATACAAGTATGTGTGTGATTTTGTCTATGCCTATATCTACCTCTGTGTATATGGAGGGGGGAGGGTTGGTGTAAAACTTGTAGTTTCTTTTCCTTAAAGAATTGTTGAATGCCATACTGAACAGAGCTAGGACAATATGTTCAGTTTGTTTTAGTCTGGATTCATTCTTCTTCTTGTATTGTAAAAATCAGATGTTCCTTTGTTGATGCCAGACTATGCTTGCACTGCCACTGTCTATGAGAAATGTCGCTTCCTTGTATCACTATTTATAGGGAATGTTTGGTTGTCACTTATACATTCACTCAAAGCTTATAAAAGACAAATGTGATAAAGGTCACAATGTTTCGTTGCTATTCCTTTCACACTACTGTTTTGGATAGTGATTTTAAAATTGTTTTTATTATAGTCCACAGAACAAGAAAATTATTTGAACCTTGAGTCAGTGGAATAAAATTATGTATGTGTTCATTCATTCATTTATTCAATCAGCAACAATTTTTTAAAAATTTACTGATACTTATTTGGAGGTAATTGGAATTTTTTAATGAAAAATTATTATAAAAACTCTGCATTTCATAGGCCTCAGAGGTTCTCAGTATGAGAACTAGGGTGATTTGAAATAAAACTTTTAATCCCATGATGAAAACATCAGTGCTTGAGTTACTTCCTATACATTAAAAATTAATCAGTCAGGAGATTTTTTCTTCTGGTCCAGTGGCTAAGAATCCACATTCCAAAGCAAGGGATGCAGGTTCAATCCCTGGTTGGGAAACGAAGATACCACATGGCACAGAGCAACTAAACCCATGAGCTGCAAGTACTGAGCCCATGCTCTCTGAAGCCCACAACTAGAGAGCCCGTGTACCACAATGTAAGATCCTGCATGAAGCAGCTAATACCCTGCATACCACAACGAAGACCCTGCATAGACAAATAAGCAAACACTCGCTGGATCTGTATGATGTTCTTTTCATTTTAAGCGAGAGGTTTCATAGCTCCCATTATGTTTTTCTACAAATCCATATCTCAAGAAAATTACAAACATATAACATAATGTAGCTTAATAATGACATAAAAATTCACCAAAGTGTCTTTCATTAGTTTATTTTACCTAGCATATTTGGATTTTTTTGTGAAACTCTAGAAATTCTTAACACAAAAAACAAAAAACTATAACTTCCATATATCTTTCCACCCTTTCCCTCCTATTATTAAATATTTTGATAAAGAAGGAAAGAGCTGGGAATACATACTTTATAATAAACATCAATGTTACCATGTAAATGTTTGGTTTCCACTTTGAGAATGAGCTTATGGTTGCCGGGGGGGAAGGTTAAGGGGAAGGGATAGTTAGGGAGTTTGGGATGAACATGTACACATGGATATATTTAAAATAGATAACCAACAAGGGCCTACTCTATAGCACATGGAATTCTTTTCAATGTTATGTGGCAGCCTGGAAGGAATGGGAGTTTGGGGAAGAATGAATACATGTAGATGTATGGCTGAGTACCTTTGCTATTCACCTGAAATTATCACAACATTGTTTGTTAATCTGCTTGTTCCAATACAAAATTAAAAGTTTAAAAATACATAAATAAATGCTTGGCTTCCTAGCCAGTCGCCTTTATTTTCTGTCCTTGTGGCTTCTATCCTTGTGAAATAAAAATTATAGCATTATTCCTCATCTACTACTTTGGATCTGAGCAGAAAACAGGTAGCCCACAGGGGGTAATCTAGATTTCTTACTTGGTATGTGTACACCTATGTGAGATACTTCCAAGTTTCAATGGCTAAGGATGTTATTTTCATAAATATGTCTATGCCTGTTTTGTGCAGATATATTTATTATTTTTTTTATATTTTTATTAACATTTTTGGGGCTTCCCTGGTGGCTCAGATGGTAAAGAGTCTGCCTGTAGTGTGGGAGACCCGGGTTTGATTCCTGGGTAGGGAAAATCCCCTAGAGAAGGAAATGGCAACCCACTCCAGTATTCTTGCCTGGAAAATCCCATGGACAGAGGAGCCTGGCAGTCTACAGTCTTTTATTACTATATTCAGTACAGTACTCAGACTGCCTGAACTAAAGGAAATGAAAGGAATCAAAACTTGATGGTTACTTATTATGGTTTAAATGCTGAGTTAGATATTTTACATGTACAATTATATTCAATATTTCTAATAATGCTATGGTATGAATGTTGTTTCCCTCGTTTCATAAATAAAGCAACAGATTTAGAGTCAAAATTATTGACTTGTGTGACATTTCTAAATGTCTGAAATATTTGAAAACTCTCTTGAGTTGGATTTTTTCATTAACAAATTTTCAACACGGTCTCATTTAAACATGAAAGCCATCAGGAAGGTATTCACTGAAACTCCTTATAGTTTCCAGAATCAGTAATTAACTAAAATTTAATATGTGATGATAAAATCATGAAAGAATGAGAACCTTTATGGGTGATGGTTTAACTTGAACTCAATATTAATTATTTAAGGTGTAAGATCACCAATTAATTAATTTCAAGTTTTCTTTTTTTTCCCAAGTTTTTGTCCTGCACTGCAGAGCGTTGCAATGATGCTACACACATTTCAGACTTTTTGGTGTGCTAACTCTGTCTAAGGTTTGCAATGAATTCACATGCATTCTTTATCCTATTAGGAAGAGAAGCATAATTGTTTTGCAGAACAAGTGAGGGAAAAGGTGTTGCTGGAAAGGGCACAGGAAGATCAAAGCTGTGAGTGGCATTCTGCCTTCGCTTTGGATGATGTTGGTAACATCAGAAAGAACAAGAATAGCAGTGACTAATTTTACCTCCTAGTCCGTGGTTTCATCACATATGTTTTTGTTTGGTATTCTGCGACATCAGTGAATTATACTTCTGCACCTTTTCCTAGGTAATTACAGAGTAAATGCAACTTAGATTATGAGAGCTACTATAATCTTGTCAGTATGTTTGGCTAAAGTCTTTTTATTTAATGCTTTTTTTCTGTGAAGGTTTTTTAAAAAACTGCATTTTTTAAACAGTGTTATTCTTCATTGACCTAATAATGGGTAAAACACAAAAATTCAATTATTTGAAAAATAAAAGCTTTTTGAGATTAAAAAAGAAACATTTATCCTAGAACATCGTCAAGTGATATCCTTTTATAATTTCACAAAGACTTCTGTTTTCCTATTTATAATGTAAAATTGTCTATATTCAGATACCTAAGTGCATTTGAGGAGTTCGCACCAAAATTGATTACAATTATTACTCATATGGTTTGAAAGGGTGTCAAACATATTTTTAAGCTGAACATCTCAGACAATAACATACACTATAAAGTTCCTCAGCTCAACAAATAAGCCATATTTATTGATATCACATAATATACAGCAGCAAGCACTCTCACTGGCCATGTGTGGGGAAAGGGACTCAGCACCTGTCTAAAAGGAGTTTAAGCTATAAGGACACTATAGATAAAGAGGAAATAAATTTAGGTCATTGTAGGGGGTGATCAAATTGAGGTCTGAATTTCAGATAGAACTCCTCACAGCCCACTTCAAGTTGCAGAATATCACTGCCTTGCTCTTCCTCCCCTTCTTGGCTTCAGTCTATGCCGTGAGTTATCTGACGTCATCTGCTTTATGGATTGGGTTTACTTTATGTATTGGGTCTGCTTTACGTAGTGCATCAACTGAGTAAGACTTTGAATCTAGAATGTCATGACAAAACCCCTGACTTTTATGGCATTAGGGAATGTTCTGAGTTTACAAAACAGAACCTCAATTTTTTTTTCTTTTATAAAACTGCAGTGTGATGGACCCTTTTGTATATCTATCCTTACTTACTGATGCTTTTAGTAATATGAGAAACACACACACACACATACACACACCCAGACAAGAATTAGATTCTTGGAATGAAGGGCAAGTACATTTTGAATTTAGCAGGTGTTTCAGATTGCTGCAACAATGTATGAGAGTTCCTTTCAGCATTAAATGCTTTTTAATTTGATTCATATTTTCCTGACGTCTATAAACACTGGGTATTTTTTCATATGTTTATCAGCAGCTTGAATTTGCTCTTCTATGAATTGTCTACTCATATCTTTTTCATTTGTATGTTTTAGGTTGTTAAGCTGTTTGTAACCATTCGCAAAATATCTTTATGCATTCCAGATAGTCTTTTATCTATCATTTGCATTGCAATTTTTTCCAAACTGTTATATGTCTAGAAGTTTTAATATATTTTGCATAAAAACATTTTATAGTATCTTTATTTTTTTTCTTAGTTTGGAAAGATCTTTTCAATCTCTAGGTTATAAATAGAGTCTCCCAAATTTTCTTCTAAGATATTTTTATTTGGTCTGTTTGGTTTACTTGGATATTTAAGTATTTTCTTTTTTTGTTTATTTTTATAGATAGCAGGGTATTCTAAAATAAGTTACATGATGATTACCCCCCAGACCACTAACATGGTTAGTTATTAATCAACTAATCAACAAACAAATCTTCAATAATAACAATTTCTCACATTAATGTACTTAGACATTTTTGAGAATCTATCCTGATCAAACCAATGACAGGGGACCCTCTAGTCATCATAAATAAAATAGTCAAATCTTGTAACTTAGCATTATCTCAAGGGCAAATGTGTTACTGAACTTGGAGACAGAGTTATGCCTATGAGTTCTCGTTTTCCGTACTGTTAGTCATGTGTTGCTGTTTAGTTGCTAAGTCAGGTCTGTCTCTTTGCAACCCCATGGACTGTAGCCCACTAGGCACCATTGTCCATGGTATTTCCCAGGCAAGAATACTGGAGTAGACTGCCATTTCCTCTTTAAGGGAACTTCCTGACCCAAGGATCAAACTTGCATCTCCTGCATTGCAGGCAGATTCTTTACCACTGAGCCACCTGAGAATGTGTAAAAAAAAAAAAAAAACAGCATAACTGATTTCATAAAGGTTGTTGTTGTTCTTTTATTGACAACTGTATTGAGTTTTGGTATTGAGTGTTGTGCCCTTAATCTCATTTCACCCATAAGCCCTGTCTTTTTTTATTTTTGTTTGCACTATATTCCATAGCATGGTAATTTTTAAGAAAATGTATTTGACATTATGGGGCTTCCCTGGTGGCACGGACAGTAAAGAATACACCTGCAAAATAGGAGACCCGGGTTTCATCCCTGGGTCAGGAAGATCCCCTGGGGAAAGAAATGACAACCAGTATTCTTCCCTGGGAAATCCCATGGAAGAGGAGCCTGGCAGTCTGTGGACTGCAAGAATCGGACACAACTTAATGACCAAACAACAATGATACCTGACTAAGTACAATAATACGCATGAATCTCATAGATATTATGATGAGCAAAAAATACTAGACACAAAGTAGTAGATAATGTATTATTCCATTTGCATGAGTTTCCATAGCAGACAAAACCAATTTATATCGCCTATTGGGAGAGAAGAATTGTATAGGTAGAGTACTAAGGAACTTTTGACGGGTAATGGACATTTTCCATATGTTATGAGAGTATGGCAATTAAATGAGAGTGTTTATTTGTCAAAACTCACTCAGTTATAGATTTAAGACATGTATTTTTCTGACTGTACATTCCCTCCTGCAAGAAAGGCTATCCCTGTCTGCTGGGATAGCCTAAAAGTAATGACATACCAGTAACTAAGCTCACCTAATAATAAGATTTTGGTTTCTAAGTGCTATTTACCAATAAAAGTTTCAAGTCTTCTTGATGAAAAAACTAATTCCAGGGCAAGTGTTAGGCATTCAGTCATGTCCAACTCTTTGCAACCCCATGGACTGTAGCCTGCCAGGCTCCTCTGACCATGGGATTCTCCAGGCAGGAAGAACATTGGAGTGGGTTGCCATTTTCTTCTTCAGGAATACTAGGGCTGGAATGGGGGAAATACAAACTAATCCTAGAACATTGTCTTGTGCAAGAAACATGGTGACATGTCAAAGGGACACTGGAGTCAGCTACAAAGGCTCTCACTAACTAAATACAGGAATTAAGCGCCAAAGTAAAAAATTATACCAAAGCAAGTATCAATGGAAGCATCAACGTTTATGAATTAGCAATTAAATGCAGACAAACTGATAAAATTGTAGAGTCAGTAATAATAGTAATGATGAAAATAAGAATCTATGAACTCATATTAATACAGTAAATAAGTGAATAAAGTTTGAATGAATAAGTTCAAGGAAAAGCTATTCTTTACTATAGAAAGTCAGTTAATAATTATGAGATGGACAGAGTTAGAAAATCAATGAATGCCATAGTAAATAGGTGAAAATTTGAGAAGAGACACAATATTTTCATTGTATCAAACCATGACCTACACTCAAATTAGTTATTGATTACAAGAGGAAAAGCTAATAATGTTACAGCAGAAAAATCTTGTGGACACCATGTCAACCAGTCGATCAAAGTTAATATCATGAACATTTGAAAAAACGAATATCAGATATTTCCTAACATGGTACACTGTGGTATTACTTTTAGGAATGAATGAGCTAAATCTAGACTTAAGGAGACATCAGACCAAAAATTTGAGAAATATTCTATAAAATTGCTAGCTTATATCCTGTGAAATTACTAAAGTTAAGAAAGACAAAAGTGGAGGAATTCGTCTAATTTAAAGTTCAAGGAGATGCGTCAACTAAACACAATGAATAATCTGAATTGGATCAGTGACAAATTTGAATACAAACTTTATATAACAGTATTTTCTGATTTTGACAATTATACTATGGTTATGTAGAAGAGTGTCTTGCTTTTGGAAAATATTGAAACATGCTGAAGTATTTAGGAATAAAGGAGATAGATACCCTTGATGAACTTTCAAATCATATAGGAAAAAAATAATTGTGTGTGTGTGTGTGTGCACCTGTGTGCATATGTTGGTGAGTTTATGGCTTGAGAAGATCCCCTGGAGAAGGGAAAGGCTACCTACTCCAGTATTCTGGCCTGGAGAATTCCCATGGACTGCATAGTCCATGGGGTTGTAAACAGTCAGATGTAACTGAATGACTTTCACTTCACTTCATAAAGAGCATGATAAAGCAAGAAATGGGGTAAATTGTAAAGCTATTGAATCTGAGTAGAAGCTATATTGGACTTGTATTATTCAATATAATTTCTGTAAACTTGATTTGTTTTAAAATAAAGAGTTATAAAAATAAGCCAGGGACAATAGTCAAAAATACATGTATTAATTTATATTATAAAGCCACTGATCTGTCAACAGAAGCCATTGAGTTCTGAATAACAACTATTTGCTGGAGAGCATCATATAAATTAGCAAGTAAGAGTGAATGAGTAATATGAGGTGGAGGCACTTTGTCTGGATGGCTATGGAATTTGGTAATGAGGCTATATTAAAGAGATCTTTTATTACCCACTTGTGAATTATCCCTCCTGAATAAAGCCACTTGTTTTTAATAGTTTTTTTTTTATTATTTTTTATTCAAAACACGATCTCATTCTTGATTAAATTGCATAAATGGGGATATAAACCTAAAATTCAGCTTATAAGGGATATCTGATACAAATAAATGATTTTGATTCAATGATTGCATTTTAACTGCAGCCTGGTTTGGTTTGGAATCATAGACTATGTGGGTTGAAAGGGATCTGAAAAGGTTATCTGGTAATCTTCCCTGTTAGGTGTTTAAATTACCTATTCACCTTCCTTCCAAAGCGGAATATGTTAATATCTCTCCAGACACATTATTTTATAAAGTAAGAATGTGTTAGCGAAAATTCTGTTTTTATTAGATAAAATTCCCTCTCCTCAAGAAATTCTTAAAATCTGCTTTAAAAAAAGGTATATCCCAAGTCCCTAAAAAAATGAAAATGTATCAGTAGGGCAATACTTGGGTGAATCACTTGTAACACCCTGTAACACTGTTATGACTATCATTATTTTTTGTTTGGATGGCCTGAACAGGCTTTCTCATTGTACATTAACAGAAAATTTTCACATAATTTCTTCTTGGTCCAGTTTGTATTAGATTTATATTTAACATCCTACCTTGGTAACATTTCTTTGTTGTTGTTGTTGTTATGGAGAAGGAGATATCAACGCTTGGGTTAGTTTTTCCTGGGATGTTTTAAATATCCAGTCTTTAGTTGCTTGTCCCTTTTGGAATCTAAATGGTTTGGAAAATATTAACCAGCATTTAGGCATGTATTAAGTGGAGGTGAAGCACTGGGCCCGGGCCTCACAGTCCTATTCTGTCACATCACTGTTTATGTCCCTGTTCTTCCTTATGTGTGCCTTTTTTGACTTACACATGCAAATGCAAATTCTTGTTTATATTTTAAAATATTAAAACCAGTTAGGGAGTTTAACACGCTCTTCTGCCTTTAACTGCCTTCATATTCCTTCTATTGATATTTTAATGAAGAAGACCTGTTTTTTGTGTTAACTTACAATTCTTACCCTAGGTATTTTTGTCAATTACCTGAGCTTATTTTTGCATTTTGGGGACTTGCAACACTTCTTCCTTTTCTTTAGATGTCTGTCCTTACTCTCTATTTCAAATTTTCCCAGTGTCTTCCTAAGGAAGGAACCCCAAATCACTCATTTTTAAATATAATTAACCATTACTTAAAGTGTTATATACTTAGGGCATTACACATTTTAATGAAATCGTAAGTTTAAACCAAAGGCAGATATTCTTTCAGCCATCAGTTTGTAGAGCAGTTAAATACTTTTGGTATCTTCCCTTTCCATAGCAGTTCCATTGCTATATAGTCTATAGCAATATAGACTATTGCTTACTCTGCTTTTGCAATAATAATAATAATAAACCAGGAAAAATTGCATAATTACCAAAGTAGTTGGCTTTTAGAGATGATTAATTTAGGTTTCTGTCAGATAATCCTTTCAAAAATATACTTTGCTTTTTAAATACAGAATAAATGAAAATACTTACATTGAAAGATCCAAACATTTCAGAAATAATATGGAATAAAACATCTAAATTTTATTCAAGTCTTCCTACTCTTATTTCCCCCCCAGAAAATTTGATATTCAAATTTGGGTACATTTCCAATGTATTTACTTGCATGAATTCTTTTACATATGTAATTATTTTTAAAATATGAATTGAAACATACTTTCCAAATAGCTCTGCAACTTGCCTTTTCATATAAAAATATGTCTCAGAGATCTGTCCATGTTATTAAAATTGCAGACTATTCCATATTAAGAATGTACATAAATCTTTTTAACAACTTCTCTGAGGCAGATGGTAAAATCCAACAGCCACAGACCACCAGAAATACACCTGTGATCCAAAAATAAGTAGTTATACTCAGTTTGCTGAAGCTAGGGTGAATGCACCTCGCAGCATTTATAGGTCGTGTCTTTTTTTTGTTTGTTTAAATGAAGTAGGGTAGGCTTAATTTTTTAGATGTTCATATTTCAAAAACTAGAGGAAGTAACTATATTTCAAAATTTATGTCTTTAGTTTCACTAAATTTTTGTATATTTTCAATGAATCAGACATTATCCTGCTTTTAGAATAGACTATATATATATATACATATTCATACACAAACATATGTATACCATTGTCTTTTATGTTATTAATTCTCTTGTGCCCTCTTTTGTCTACTTGATTATTGTTTCATTTTTACTTTATTTTTTCCTCCTACAGATGACTTCTTTATTTAGTATATTAAATCCAATGATATTGCTAGACTATGTCTTAACGTTGATTGTTACTGCTGCTGCTGTTGCTGTCTCTGCAGTTGTGTCTGACTCTGTGCGAACACATAGACGGCAGCCCACCAGGCTCCCCCGTCCCTGGGATCCTCCAGGCAAGAACACTGGAGTGGGTTGCCATTTCCTTCTCCAATGAATGAAACTGAAAAGTGAAAGTGAAGTCGATCAGTCGTGTTCAACTCCTAGCAACCCCCTGGACTGCAGCCTACCAGGCTCCTCTGTCCATGGGATTTTCAAGGCAAGAGTACTAGAGTGGGTTGCCATTGCCTTCTCCGAATGTTGATTGTTAGCCATATATATTCCCCAAATTTCCCTTGATGTGTACATTAAATTTCTCCTTTATTTCAGAAAATACTTTTTCTATTTTACCTTTGAAATTTTTTTCTTTTTCAATTTTTGTGTTATTTTAATTTGCAGCTCAAAGATTTTGTGAATCTATTTATGCTTTTATGAGCTTGATGGTCTTTTAATTTACCTGAACTCATTAAAGATAGTGATAGTTAGGTTCCTTTCTTTTTAATAAGCACATTGATCATTTATTTTTCAAGTTTTATTGTGCTTTCTAAAACTGCTCTTAAAATAATGAATGATGGCATTGATAATCCCAGTTTTGATATGTGTGTTAATCATTCAGTCGTGTCCAGCTATTTGCAATCTCATGGACTGCAGTTCACTGCAGGTTCCTCTGTCCATGGAATTCTCCAGGCAAGAATACTGGAGTAGGTTGTCATTCCCTTCTCCAGAGACACTTCCCAATCCATGGATAGAACCCAGGTCTCCTGCATTGCAGGCAGATTCTTTACCATCTGACCCACTAAGGACAATGCCAACATTTTTATTAATAGATTTTCTAGTATAACTTTCCATATATTCTGGGTTGCTATGTTGTTTTATTTTAAAAATTCATTTACATTTAATGTATTAACATTTTATTTTAGTTTGTAAATATATGATTATCGTGGTATATTTAACTGCTTTAGAATTGGACTTATGTTAGTTTCTTACGACAGACTTGGAACTTTCCTATTTTTCTGTTCTGAATGTTTTCAGAGACATAGGAATTAGCTGCTTATTTTAAGCTCACTTGTTTGTTGTTGCTGGTACTGGTGTTGGTGGTGGGAAATAACTGGTGTTCCTTGGCTTGCAGCTGCCTCAGTTTGATTTCTGTTTCTGACTTCATCTGGAGTTCTTCTTGTGTGTCTTCACTCCGTGTTTCCTCTGTGAGCATCTGCCTCTGGGTCCAGGTTCCTCTTTTTAATATGACATTGTCCAGATTCCCCCTTCAGTATGACATTAAAGCCCACCTTAACCTCATTTTAAATTTGATTACCTTTTAAAGCCCATATTTCCCAATAAAATCACATTGTGGGGTTCTGGGAATTAGGACTTCAACATATCTTTTGGGGGGAACATAATTTAACCTATAACATAGGCACATTTGACCTTTAAAAGAGAAATTATCCAGATGGGCCTCATCTAATCACAGTAGCCCTTACAGCAGAGAATTTTCTGTCTAGTGGCAAAAGAGGAAGTCAGAGATATTCAAAGCATGAGTAGGATTTGATGTTATTTTACAAGTTTGAAGATGAAAACGGTCCTTAGTAAGGGAATGTAATCAGCCCCTAGGACATATGGGTGGACTCCGGTTGGCAGCCAGAAAGGAAAGGATACCTCAGAATGATAACTGCAAGAAAATCAGTTCTGTCAACAATCTGGATGATTTTGTAAGTGAATTCTTCCCCTGAGACTTCAGAAAAGAATCTCGCCCAGTCAACACCATTCAGCCCTATGCAGAGTAACTAGCTGAATTTACCTGCACTTAAGACTGTGATATAATAAATGAATATTGTTTTAAGTAACAGTGTGCATGGTGACTTTTAATACAACAATAGAAAATTAACATGGTAAGGTATAGGATGGTATAAATGCTTCTCTAGAGTTGACACTGAAAGAGCCATACTGGGATGCTGAACCAGTTTTTACTTATTTATTTTTTCAAATTAAATTTTACTGTGGTTAAGAAAATTAAATATAAGATCATCCCTATCAGCAAAAGTTTGTGTACATTACTGTTTACTATAAGCAAAGTGTTGTATAGCAACTCTTGCTAAACTGAAACTGTATACTTCTTGATTCAGTTCAGTTCAGTTCAGTCACTCAGTCGTGTCCGACATTTTGCGACCCCATGAATTGCACCACCAGGCCTCCCTGTCCATCACCAACTCCCGGAGTTCACTCAAACTCACGTCCGTCGAGTCAGTGATGCCATCCAGCCATCTCATCCTCTGTCGTCCCCTTCTCCTCCTACCCTCCATCCCTCCCAGCATCAGAGTCTTTTCCAATGAATCAACATTTTGCATGAGGTGGCCAAAGTATTGGGGTTTCAGCTTTAGCATCAGTCCTTCCAAAGAACACCCAAACTGATCTCCTTCAGAATGGACTGGTTGGATCTCCTCGCAGTCCAAGGGACTCTCAAGAGTCTTCTCTAACACCACAGTTCAAAAGCATCAATTCTTCGGCGCTCAGCTGTCTTCACAGTCCAACTCTTACATCCATACGTGACCACTGGAAAAACCATAGCCTTGACTAGACGGACCTCTGTTGGCAAAGTAATGTCTCTGCTTTTGAATATGCTATCTAGGTTGGTCATAACTTTCCTTCCAAGGAGTAAGCATCTTTAATTTCATGGCTGCAGTCACCATCTGCAGTGATTTTGGAGGCCCCAAAAATAAAGTTTGAAACTGTTTCCACTGTTTCCCCATCTATTTCCCATGAAGTGATGGGACCAAATGCAATGAACTTAGTTTTCTGAATGTTGAGCTTTAAGACAACTTTTTCACTCTCCTCTTTCACTTTCATCAAGTGGCTTTTAGTTCCTCTTCACTTTCTGCCATAAGGGTGGTGTCATCTGCATATCTGAGGTTATTTTTCTTTCTCCCGGCAATCTTGATTCCAGCTTGTGTTTCTTGCAGTCCAGCATTTCTCACGATGTACTCTGCATAGAAGTTAAATAAGCAGGGTGACAATATACAGCCTTGACGTACTCCTTTTCCTATTTGGAACCAGTCTGTTGTTCCATGTCCAGTTTGAACTATTGCTTCCTGACCTGCAGACAGGTTTCTCAAGAGGCAGTTCAGGTGGTCTGGTATTCCCATGTCTCTCAGAATTTTCCAGTTCATTGTGATCCACACAGTCAAGGCGTTCGCATAGCCGATAAAGCAGAAGTAGATTTTTTCTGGAACTCTCTTGCTTTTTTGATGATCCGGAGGATATTGGCAATTTGGTCTCTGGTCCTCTGCCTTTTCTAAAACCAGCTTGGTAAAGGTAAAGTCGCTCAATCGTGTCCAACTCTTTGCGACTCTGTGGGCTGTAATCTGCTTAGTTTTCCAAATTTGCTGGCATATTGAGTGCAGCACTTTCACAGCATCATCTTTCAGGATGATTAGTAACTCTCTATTTCACCCTCTCCCTAGCCCCTGTGTGTGTGTGCTTAGTTGATCCGACTTAGTTTTGTCCGACTCTTTGAGACCTCATGGTCTGTAGTCCACCAGGCTTCTCTGTCCATGGGGATATTCCAGGCAAGAATGCCGAAGTTAGGGCCCCTAGCAACCATCATTTCACTCTCTGATCTATGATTTTCACGATTTTAAATATCACACACAAGTGAAATCATGAAATGTCATTTCATTTTCAGGTAGTTAATTGCTAATAGAAAGAACTACAATGCATTTTTATGTGTTAATTTCTTATCTTGTATCTATATTAAAATTTTTTATTAGTTCTAACAGTTTTTTAATGGATTCTTTAGAGTTTTCTTTATATAAGATGATAGCATCTGCCAAAAGGGAAGATTTCACTGTTCCTTTCCAGTTTGGATACATTTTATTTCCGATTCTTGCCTAACCTCAGTGACTAGGACTTCCAGGAATATGCTGAAGAGAAGTGTGTTAGTGGCATCCTTGCCTTGGTCTAGATCTTAAAGGGAAATCTTTCAGTTTTTTCTTTCCATTCACTATGACGCTAATTTTTTACTTTTCCTCCATAACCTTTATTAGGTTGGGGTACATTTCTTCTACACCTTCTTTTATGAACTGATGTTAATTTTTGTCAGATGTTTTTACAGTATCTATTGAGATGATGTGATTTTAATTCTTTATTCTACTAACAGTGGGTATCACATTTATTGATTTTCATATATTGAATAATCTTGAATCTCAGGGATTAATCCCACTTGGTTATGATACATGATCTCTTCAGTGTCTTTTTGAATCTTGTTTGCTAATACTTTGTTGAGGAATTTTACACCTATATTCATCAGAGAAGTTGGTCTGTAATTTTCTTTTCTCATTATGTCTTTGGCTTAGGAATCAGGGTAATGCTGACTTCATAAAACACACTTGAAACTGTTCTCTCCTGTTTAATTTTTGAAAGATTTTGATAATGATTGGCTTTAATTCTTCTTTAAATGTTTGGCAGAACACACTAGTGAAGCCACTTGGTCCTGGACTTATCATTGTTGGGGGTGGGTAGTGAGGGTTGATTCCTCATTCAATCTCCATACTAGTTACAGGTCTGTTTAAACTTTCTATTTCTTCATGAGTTATCACTGGTTGACTGTATGTTTCTCAGAAGTTACCCATTCTTCTAGATTATACAGATTGTTGGTGAATAATTGTTTATAATAGTATCTTATGATCCTTTCTATTTCTGTGGCATCAACTGTAATATCATTGCTTTTATTTCTGACTTTACTTGAGTCTTCATTTATTTATATACTTTAGTTAGGAGTTTTGCAGTTTTGTTTATATTTAAAAAAACTTCATTTTATTAAGTTTTCTATTTTAATTTTCTATTTTGCTTATTCTTCTCTAATCTTTGTTATTTCCTTCCTTATACTAACTTTGGGCTTACTTTGTTCTTCTTCCCTAGCTCCTTGAAATTTTAAGTTTAGTTGTTTGAGAGCTTCCTTATTTTTTAAATAAACATTTATTACAATAAATTTCCTTCTTAGTATAGCTTTTACTATATTCTATAAATTTTGATTAAAGTGTTTTAATTTTTACTTATTTTGAGATATTCTCTGATTTCACTTTTGATCCAATAATGTTACAAAATATATTATAAAATTTCTTGTATTTGTGAGTTCAATTTTCCTTCTGATATTGATTTCTAGTTTCACTAGTGTGTTCAATAAAGATATTGATATGATTTCAATATGTTACAATTCATTGATATTTCTTTTGTGACCTAACTTGTGATCTACCTTGGAGAAATTTTTGTGCAATCTAAAGAAGAATGTGCCTTATGCTGCTGTTGGATGATATACTGTGTATATGTCTATAAGGTTTAGTTGGTCTATAGTGTTTTTAAATTCTCTGTCTCCTTAATTAGCTATGTGTATATTCTATCAATTATTGAAAGTGGGGTATTAAAGTCTTTTACTTTTATTATATTGCTATCTATTTCTCCCTTCAGTTCTGTTAATGTTTCCTTTGTATAAATATAAAAAGCTTGGGTACATATGCATTTTTTAATTTTTATATCTTCCTGGTGGATTTACCCAGTCATCACTATACAATATCCTTCTTTGTCTAATGAGATAGTATGATTTAAGAACTATTTTCTTCTGAAGTAAGTATAACTATCCCTTCTCTCTGTTGATTACCATTTGCATGCAATATCTTTTTACATCCCTTTACTTTCAGAATATTTGAGTCCTTAAGACTAAAGAAAGTATAGCATATATTTTTTGTTATTTTTAAAAATCTATTCAACTTCTCTGTGTGTTCTAATTGATGAGTTAAATCCAGTTAAATTTAAGTAATTCTTGACAGAGACAGATTTAGTATTCCTATTTTTTCCTTTCTGTTAGTTTTGTAGTTCTTGAGTTTATCTTTCCCTGTCTTGCTTCAATATTTAGCATTCTGTTGAATTTTTAAAATTATTACCTTGATTCTTTTCCCTTTTTCTTTTGTGTAACTTCTGCAGGTGTTTGTGTGTGTATGTATGTGGTTACCTTTGGACTTATGAAAGTATCTTACAGTCAAAACAGTGTATTCTAAACTGATAACAACTTAACTTCAATTGCATGCAAAAATTTGCACTTTAATTTACCTCCCTCTCTATATTATCATGCTACAATTTATCTATATTCTGTAGAATATAATATCTATTATATTCTGTAATGTATTTAACATATAATTTAGTTGATTATTTTTAATGTCTTTGTAGTTTAATTTTTATACTAGAATTAAAAGTGATACATCCAATACTATTACAATAAGGCAATATTTTTGTCTATATATTTACCTCTACCTATAAGTCTTAGATGCAAATTAAAATAGCAATAAAATAAAAATATCTTTTTTGGGAACTTCAGTCCAGTATTTAGGACTCAGAGATATCACTGTCTGGGAACATATTCAATTCCTATTCAGGGAACTCAGATCCTGCAAGCTGTGTGGTGTACCAGGAAAAAAAAAAAAATCTCATCAGTTTATGCAATCAGCCAGCCCTGCCCTATGAAAACCCCGTTAAGAAAATCCAATATTTGACAATCTTATACTTTTTTATGCTATTATGCTGCTATTCAGTACCCTTATATTTCAACCTGAAGAACTTCCTTTAGCATTTCTTATAAGGTTTATCTACTGTTGATGAAATCCCTTAGTTTTTGTTTTCCTGGGAAAGTCTCTTGCATCTTTAAAAAGCAGTTTTGTCAATTACAGTATTCTTCTTTAGTGGTTTTTCTTTTAGTATACATCTTATTTATTTATTTATTTATTTTAGTATACATCTTTGTATACATCTTTGTATACATCATCTTACTCTTTTCTGGTTGGCAAGATTTCTACTGAAATATCTGCTAGCTGTTTTATGGGAGCCTAATTTGTATGTAACAAGTATCAAAAATTTTCCCTTCACTTTGACTTTTGACAATGATTTTTTTTTTTTCCAATTCATGATATTTTAAGTCCTTTAGGCTTCTTGGAACTGAATGTCCATTTTCTTACTCAGATTTGGAAAATTTTCAGTGATTTTTTAAGAATGATTTTTCTGATTTTTTTTCTGTTGTTTTATACCTTCAGAGGCTCTGATAATGTATGCATTTCTGTTTAATGGCATCTCATAAGTTCTTTAAGTTTTTATATTCTTTTCTTTTTTTTGAAATTTTTACTCCTTGAATTTTTTTAAGTGTCTTCTCCTTAAGTTTGATAGTCCTTTGTTCTGCCTGATTTAGTCTGCTCTTAAAGTTCTCTAGTGAAATTTTCAATTCAATTATTGAATTATTTAGCATTAAAGTTTCTGTTTGGTCCTTTTTAATATATTTTCTGTCTTTGCTGAAAGTCTCACTTTGTTCATGAATTAATCTCTTGATTTCAGTGAGCATCTCTAGGACAATTATTTTGAATTTTCTGTGAGGTAAGTTACATAATTTCATATTATTAGATTCAGTTTCTGGATATTTATTGTGCCTTTGTTTGGAAATTCTTTGCCTGATTCTTCATTTTCCTTGGTTCTGTATGTTGGAGTCTGCACATTAGACAAAGCAGGGACCTCTCCTAATCTTTACAAGTTGGCCTTATAACAAGAGAAATTTCCTACTAATCAACTTAGCCAGATTCTGCGGCTGTTTCATTTTAAATTATATACATTTGTTTGAGGTAAATTCTGGGATAAGTATTTGCAGGAGTCTATGCCCAAAATTCTCCAAGCCAGGCTTCAGCAATACATGAACCGTGAACTCCCTGATATTCAAGCTGGTTTTAGAAAAGGCAGAGGAACCAGAGATCAAATTGCCAACATCTTCTGGATAATGGAAGAAGCAAGAGAGTTCCAGAAAAACATCTATTTCTGCTTTATTGACTATGCCAAAGCCTTTGACTGTGTGGATCACAATAAACTGTGGAAAATTCTGAAAGAGATGGGAATACCAGACCACCTGACCTGCCTCTTGAGAAATCTGTATGCAGGTCAGGAAGCAACAGTTAGAACTGGACATGGAACAACAGACTGGTTCCAAATAAGAAAAGGATTCCGTCAAGGCTGTATATTGTCAGCCTGCTTATTTAACTTTCATGCAGAGTACATCATGAGAAACGCTGGACTGCAAGAAACACAACTTGGAATCAAGATTGCCAGGAGAAATATCAATAACCTCAGATATGCAGATGACACCACCCTTATGGCAGAAAGTGAAGAGGAGCTAAAAACCTCTTGATGAAAGTGAAAGAGGAGAGTGAAAAAGTTGGCTTAAAGCTCAACATTCAGAAAACAAAGATCATGGCATCTGGTCCCATCACTTCATGGCAAATACATGGGGAAACAGTAGGTACAGTGTCAGACTTTATTTCTTGGGGCTCCAAAATCACTGCAGATGGTGACTGCAGCCATGAAATTAAAAGACGCTTACTCCTTGGAAGAAAAGTTATGACCAACCTAGATAGTATATTCAAAAGCAGAGACATTACTTTGCTGACTAAAGTCCGTCTAGTCAAGGCTATGGTTTTTCCAGTGGTCATGTATGGATTTGAGAGTTGGACTGTGAAGAAGGCTGAGCGCTGAAGAATTGATACTTTTGAACTGTGGTGTTGGAGAAGACTGTTGAGAGTCCCTTAGACTGCAAGGAGATCCAACCAGTCCATTCTGAAGGAGATCAGCCCTGGGATTTCTGTGGAAGGAATGATGCTAAAGCTGAAGCTCCAGTACTTTGGCCACCTCATGCGAAGAGTTGACTCATTGGAAAAGGCTCTGATGCTGGGATGGATTAGGTGCAGAAGAAGGGGACGACCGAGGATGAGATGCCTGGATGGCATCACGGACTCTATGGACGTGAGTCTAAGTGAACTCTGGGAGATGGTGATGGACAGGGAGGCCTGGCATGCTGCGATTCATGGGGTCTCAACGAGTCAGACACGACTGAGTGACTGAACTGAACTGAACTGAACTGAACTGAACATGCGGGTCAAGGTAGAGTTATGTTTCACACTACAGATATTTTGATTCATAAAGAAGTTTCCTTTTAGCAGCATTAATTATAATTTTTGTCTCATATTTAGCTGGCCCAAGAAGAACAGAAGTTATAGGGTTGCCAATAATGCAGTATTTCTTCCTTTTGCTCTGCCTTGCTGGCAGACTGCTTCCTGAAAATTGTTTTGCCATTGAAATGCCTCATTCAAGTTGATCTCTCTAGCATCAGCTTGTTGCCAATCTAGTTCCAGGAAGTTTCCTGTCATGAGCTTGTCTTTATTTTGTAAATAACAAATGCCAGATTTCTTTTTTTTTAATTTATTTTTTTATTGAGGGATAATTGCTTTACAGAATTTTGCTGCTTTCTGTCAAAACTCAACATAAATCAGCTATAAGTATAAATATATCTCCTTCCTTTTGAACCTCCCTCCCTATGTCACCCCTCTAGGCTGATACAGAGCCCCTGTTTGAGTTTCCTGAGCCATATAGCAAATTCCCATTGGCTATCTCTTTTATGTATGGTAATGTAAGTTTCCATGTTACTCTTTCCATACATCTCCCACCATCTACTCCCCTTTCCCCATGTCCATAATCTATTCTCTATGTCTGTTTCTCCATTGCTGACCTGTAAGTAAGTTCTTCAATACCATTTTTCTAGATTCCATATATATGTGTTAGAATATGGTATTTATTTCTCTCTTTCTGAGTCACTTTACTCTGTATAACAGGTTCTAGGTTCATTCACCTCATTAGAACCGACTCAAATGTGCTCCTTTTTGTGGCTGAGTAATATTCCATTGTGTATATATACCACATTATCTATTCATCTGTCAGTGGACATCTAGGTTGCTTCCATGTTCTACCTATTGTAAATAGTGCTACAATGAACAATGAGATACACGTGTCTCTTTGATTTTGGTTTCTTCAGGGTATATGCCTAGGAGTGGGATTTCTGGGTCATATGCTGATTTTATTCCTAGTTTTTTAAGGAGTCACCATACTGTCTTCCATAGTGGCTGTATCAATTTACATTCCTACCAACAGTGCAAGAGTGTTCCCTTTTCTCCGCACCCTTTCCAGAATTTATTGTTTATAGGCTTTTTGATGAAAGCCATTCTGACTGGTGTGAAGTGATTGATATCTCATTGTAGTTTTGATTTGCATTTCTCTAATGAGTAATGTTAAGTATGTTTCCATGTGTTTGTTAGCCATCTGTATGCATTCTTTGGAGAAATGTCTCTTTAGGTCTTTTCCTCACTTTTTGATTTTTTTTTTTTTTTCTGGTACTGAGTTGTATGAGCTGTTTGTATATTTTGGAAATTAATCCTTTGTCAGTTGTTTCATTTGTTCTTACTTTCTCCCATTCTGAGGGTTGTCTTTTCACCTTGATTATAGTTTCCTTTGCTGTGCAAAAGCTTTTAAGTTTAATCAGGTCCCACTTGTTTACTTTTGTTTTTATTTCTGTTACTCTAGATGGTGGGTCAGTGAGGATCTTGCTTTGATTTATGTCATCAAGTGTTCTGCCTGTTTTCCTCTAAGAGTTTTATTGTTTCTGGTCTTACATTTAGATTTTTAATCCATTTTGAATTTATCTTTGTGTATGGTGTTAGGAAGTGTTCTAATTTCATTCTTTTACATGTAGCTGTCCAGTTTTCCCAGCACCATTTATTGAAGAGGCTGTCTTTGTGCCATTGTATATTCTTGCCTCTTTTGTCAAAAATAAGGTACCCATAGGTGCATGGGTTTATTTCTGGGCTTTCTATCTTGTTCTGTTGGTCTATAGTTCTGTTTTTGTGCCCGTGCCTGCCAGGAGCCAGCACGGGAGATCCCACCCATGACAAGGTCATGCGGAGAGACCTTGGCGAGTCAGGTCTCAAGGGGTCCTCTGCCTGAGCATCTACCCCGAAATCAAAATCTGTCTGTTTATTATCTGCTATACTATACTCTTCTGACACAACCACTTTTCTCTGGAAAGAGTTAACTCAGAGCTCCAGGTAACAGTCTCCTGCATATAAAAAGAATGTCTCTGTTTAAATCCTTTTTATGGCTTTCTAACTTACCTGACCGGTCTGCCAGGACCTTTACAACTTGTGATTGTTTACAGCCCCCCAACTGTGAGAGGCACGAAGCGTAAAACATCTTAAAGTTATAGGGCCTTTTAGAGTTAAGAACCAGTTTGGTGAAGAGTTTGTTGAGTTAATGTTTGCCACCAGGCCTCCATATCCTTTATCTCTTGAGCACCTGGGAGGATATTAATCAATGTAATTGGGATGCAGAAATAGGAATATAGTAGTTTTGATGTTAGCAACACTAGACTTTTGAGTTAATGAATTTTCTCTTTGTTATAAATCACTGTACTGCTTTTTGCTTGTCATAAATTGTTGTATCCTTGCTACAATTGTTGTATCCTTAAGAATGTAACTTTATTTAGTGCTTTCTGAGAGTGGCACCAGACTTTGGGAAGAACAACACTATTACCCTTATCAGAAAAGGGCTGTAAAATATTAATTGGCCCTCTGGCCAGAAGATGATGTAAATCACCTAAGGCTTGTGTATACAACTAGATATGCAGAGAGAAAGCCTGGTCTCGATAAGAGTCAGGGCTGTTGACACTGCATAATTTTATATTATCCATTGATCTCTATGTACAAAAAAAGGTATAAAAAGCCTTCACGAACAATAAAGGATGGGCCAGTCACTGGAAAGACTGGTTTCCCCCATGTCCTCTTTACTCTTTTTCAGGCTGAATTCCTATCTGGGGCATGGAGGCTCTCCAAGTCTACTTACTTGCCCTGGCTTCTAAGACCCACACGAGAGGGAGACTAAGGCGGGGCACTCTCCACTATTCAAGTGGGCACCGGTGGCCTAACGTAGATGGTGCAAGTTCCTTGCCTTGGAACTTTATTAGTTTTCTGCGTAAACCAAGTTATTCAGCCTCTTTTCTCCACTAAT
This sequence comes from Capra hircus, assembly GCF_001704415.2. Classification (NCBI taxonomy): domain Eukaryota; kingdom Metazoa; phylum Chordata; class Mammalia; order Artiodactyla; family Bovidae; genus Capra; species Capra hircus. The sequence continues at coordinate 83,004,973 of NC_030819.1, read as the reverse complement.
TTTCCTACTATACTATTCTTCCCTAATCTCTCTTTATATTTCTAAAAAAATAAGTTTTTCCTCACCACGCTGTCCCTGCTTCAAATTACCCTGGATCCACTGGGGCTGGACCCCAATGAGTGCCATACTGTCTTGATGACTGTAGCTTTGTGGTATAACCTGAAGTCAGGAAGCTTCATTCCTCCAGCTCCATTCTTCTTTCTCAAGACTGCTTTGGCTATTCTGGATCTTCTGTGTTTCCATATGAATTGTGAAATTTTTTGTTCTAGTTCTGTGAAAAATGCCATTGGTAATTTGACAAGGATTGCATTAAATCTGTAGATTGCTTTTGGTAGTATAGTCATTTTCACAATATTGATTCTTCCTACCCGGGAACATGGAATATCTCTCCACTTGTTTATGTCATCTTTGGTTTCTCTTATTAGTGTCTTATAATTTTCTGTGTACAGTTTCTTTTGTTTCCTTAAGTAAGTTTATTCCTAAATATTTAATTTTTGTTGTTGTTGTTGCAGTGGTGAATGGGATTGATTCCTTAATTTCTCTTTCTGATTTTTCATTCTTAGTATATAGAAATGCGAGTGACTTTTGTGTATTGATTTTGTATTCTGCAACTTTGCTAAATTCACTGATCAGGTCTAGTAATTTTCTGATACTATCTTTCAGGTTTTCTATGTACAGTATCATGTCATCTGCAAATAGTGAGAGCTTTGCTTCTTTTCTAATCTAGATTCCTTGTATTTCTTTTTCTTCTCTGATTGCTATAGCTAGGAATTCCAGAACTATGTTGAATAAGAGTGCCAAAAGTGGACACCCTTGTCTTGTTCCTGATCTTAGAGGGAATGCTTTCACTTTTTCACCACTGAGAATAAAGCTTGCTGTAGGCTTATCATATACAGCCTTTACTATGTTGAGGTAGGTTCCTTTTATACCCATTTTTTGAAGAGTTTTAATCATAAATAGGTGCTGAGTTTGTCAAAGGCCTTTTCTGCATCTATTGAGATGATTATATGGTTTTTATCATTTAATCTGTTAATATGGTGCATTGCATTGATTGATTTCAATATATTGAAGAATCCTTGCATCCCTGGAATAAATCCAACTTGATCATGATATATGTGCTTTTTGATGTGTTGCTGAATTATGTTTGCTAAAATTTTGTTGAGGATTTTTTTTATCTATGTTCATCAGTGATATTGGCCTGTAGTTTTCTTTTTTTGTGTTGTTTTTGTCTGGTTTTGGTATCAGGGTGATGGTGGCCTCACAGAATGAGTTTGAAAGTGTCCCTTCCTCTGCAAGTTTTTGAAAGAGTTTTAGAAGGATAAGCATTAACTTTTCTCTAAATGCTTGTTAGAATTCTCCTGTGAAGCTATCTGGTCTTGGGCTTTTGTTTTTTGGGAGATTTTTGATCAAAGCATCTAATTTCAGTGCTTGTAATTGTGTTGTTCTTAATTTCTATTTGTTCCTGGTTCAGTCTTGGAAGATTGAACTTTTCTAAGAATCTGTCTATTTCTTCCAGTTTATCTATTGTATTGCCATATAGTTGTTCATAATAGTTTCTTATAATCCTTTGTATTTCTGCATTGTCTGTTGTAACCTCTCCTTTTTCATTTCTAATTTTGTTGATTTGATTCTTCTCTATTTTTTTCTTGATTAGTCTAAGGGTTTGTCAATTTTGTTTCTCTTCTCAAAGAACCAGCTTTTAGTTTTATTGTTTCTTTCAATTCTTTTTCATTTATTTCTGATTGGATCTTTATGATTTCTTTCCTTCTACTAATTTTTTTTTCTTCTTCTTTTTCCAGTTGCTTTAGGTGTAAAGATAGGTTGTCTATTGAATGTTTTTCTTGTTTCTTGAGGTAGGATTGTATTGCTATAAACTCCTCTCTTAGAACTGCTTTTGCTGCATCCCATAGGTTTTGAGTTGCTGTATTTTCATTGTCACTTGTTTCTATATAATTTTTGATTTCCCTTTTGGTTTTTTCAATAAACTCTTGGTTATTTAGAAACGTGTTGTTTAATTTCCATGTGTTTGTGTTTCTCACAGTTTTTTTTTTTTTTCCTAATTGATATCTAGTCTCTTAGCATTGTGGTTGGAGAAGATGCTTGATACAATTTCAATTTTCTAAAATTTATTGAGGTTTGATTTGTGACCCAAGATATGATCTATCTTAGAGAATGTTCCATGTGAACTGGAAAAGAAGTTGTATTCTTCTGTATTTGGATGTAATGTCCTGAAGATATCAATGAGATTCATCTCATCCAATGTATCATTTAAGACTTGTGTTTTCCTTATTAATTTTCTATTTTGATGATCTGTCCATTGGTGTGAGTGGGGTGTTAAAATCTCCTACTATTATTGTGCTATTTACTGTAATATTTATTAAACCTATTAAGAATAAAGATTTGTGCTCATAGTACCTTGGAAACAAAATTCCACCTTAATGTTTACCTATTACATATTCTAGCAATTACAGTTGTATTTCATCTTTTTGTTAGATTATAAGTAAAAGCATGAATACATATAAAAAAGAAATAATTAAATTTTTTTCAAGTAAATAAAAGTTTTTTTCCCTAAAATATAATTTTCAGTATACATGCTGTTATGTTGATATTTAAAATAAAAATGTCCTACAAGCCATTGATGCATAATTTCAAAAGCAAAGCATTCTAATTTTTTTTCAGCCTTGTTGGCCCCATGCTGATTGTCCATATTGTATTTTATTTCCTTTTTTATTGTCTATTCTGCTCCAACAGACTTAGCAGATACATGTACTTTGGTTCACTGATTCTTAGAATGTCGACATTCATTCTTGCCATCTCCTGTTTGACCACTTCCAATTTGCCTTGATTCATAGACCTAACATTCCAGGTTCCTATGCAATATTGCTCTTTACAGCATCAGACCTTGCTTCTATCACCAGTCACAGCCACCACTGGGTATTGTTTTTGCTTTGGCTCCATTCCTTCATTCTTTCTGGAGTTATTTCTCCACTGACCTCCAGTAGCATATTGGGCACCAACCGACCTGAGGAGTTCCTCTTCCAGTATCCTGTCATTTTGTCTTTTCATACTGTTCATCAGGTTCTCAAGGCAAGAATACTGAAGTGGTTTGCCACTCCCTTCTCCAGTGGACCACATTCTGACAGACCTCTCCATCCATCTTGGGTGGCCCCACACAACATGACTTAGTTTCACTGAGTTAGACAAGGCTGCAAAAGCAGAGACATTATTTTGCCAACAAAGGTCCATCTAGTCAAGGCTATGGGTTTTCCAGTGGTCATGTATGGATGTGATAGTTGGACTGTGAAGAAAGCTGAGAGAGTCATTTCCTAGGCAGGTTGATAAGAAGTCTAGGGGTCCCAAGGAGAGAGGGGTCTGGAATTCTCAGGGAGGAAGAAAGGACAAACTTTTTCCTCCTCTACATTCCTTAGGATTATATAACAACAATGTATTCTGCCTGAGGACAGTCTCTGGATTAAACCTTCTGGCTAATTCTGTTATCTTAAAATGTAAATTATGCGAGTAGGTCTGGTGAGGTCTTTACAACCTCCAGAGATTCTTTGGATTCAATGGAGAGTATATAACTTCATTGCTAACACTAACAAGGGGGCACTCTTTCTGCACCCTTCTGATGTCTATGTCAGAAGCTTTCTCTATCTCCTTTATACTTTAATAAAACTTTATTACACAAAAGCTCTGAGCGATCAAGCCTCGTCTCTGGCCCCAGATTGAATTCTTCTCCAGGGGCCAAGAATCCCGGAGTCGTGATTCAACAACAACCTTTCATCTTGGGGGCTCGTCCGGGATCCTTCAGGACGAGATAAGGATGCTTGGAGCTCTAGTTCTTTGCTCTCAGTGAACACGTTTTCTGCTGTGCTTTACTAACTCTATGGTGTGCTTGTGTGAATGAATGACATGCCCTGTGTGAAGCAAGTAAGGAGCCCTGCTCTGCAGTTCCATGGTGATCTCATACAACTTATGGCAAAAACCTGTTGGGGGTTTATACCGACCTGCCAATGCCAAGAGGCACCCAATGTCTCCTTTGGGAACCGACCAGAAATGGGCAAAGCACGTGGACTGAATTCTCCTTTCTTGGTCAAACTTTTCGGTCTCTTTGACCATTTCATAACTCCTTGGGAATTAGAAGTACTAACCTAATCTGTCGGATCTTAGACTTTCAAGTGACTTGTGATCTATACTGTTACTGCACACTGTGGCTTAGGTCCCAAACTTGGATTGGTAGTCAAGAAAGCGCCTAGCCTCGCTAAGAATTGGAAGTTTGGAAACTAGATGGAGCTCTAGCTCCAAGAACATCTCTGAGGTTAAAGGTTATTCAGCTTGGGACTGCAATAGGTTTTTTCCTTTGGTAATGCTGGTTCTTAGGGACCAGAGGAGATTCTTATACTGATGTGGTGATACTTAAAAAGAACATCTCAGCTTATGTTCATATCAGTCTTACTGTGGTCAGGAATATACTTAGGGTCGTGTACAGGCACTCAGGTGATGAATGTTTCCCCCAGCCGTCTTAGCTTGGGAGACATTCCAGAAGGTTACTCTGATTGCACCCCGGGTGGCATCAGAGGCAAGCAAGGTTAAAGGTGAAGAGCCGAACATCAGGTAGAGATGCTATCAGGTCTACCCCTGGTACATCCCCACCCCATCTCGGTGGCAGAACCGGGAGGGTCGAGATGGTGCCTGCATCGGTAAGGAACAGACTAAGTCTGACCAGGAAGGAAAAGCTTTTGGTGTAAAGTCTGTCTACACCCCCATCTAGAGGAGGAAGAGACACCTCTGGTAGAAAAATGGTGCTGGTCGCTTTTTTTCTCCCTTACAGATGGGAGCTAACAATTCCAGCCTCACTCCTTTGAACTGTATCCTGAAGAACTGGGATAGATTTGATCCCCAAGGTTTAAAGAAGATACACCTGGTCTTCCTATGTGATACTGCACGGCCACGGTATCCATTGGAGGACGGTGAATGGTGGCCGGTTGGAGGGTCTCTTAACTATAATACTGTTTTACAATTAGACCGGTTCTGTAAGGAACAAGGGAAGTGGGTAGAAGTAGCATATGTGTTGCCCTTTTTCTCTCTGCGAAATATGCCAGACTTTTGTCTTAAGGGTATAGATTTGGGCATGAAACCTTCAGCTCCCTCCTGTCCTCCTACTTTGCCCCCGTACCTGGGGCTCCAAGCTGAGCAAACTGAAAACTAGAGAACCCCCCCTTAGAAGGATTGCCTTTGTCTCAGTGGAAATCCAAACTGAGATTCAAACTGTGCATTTGGAGGTCCAAACAACTCCTGTCTCAGTACAACCTCAGACTACTCTGGTTTCAGTAGAAACTCAGACCATCCAAGTAAGAGATGAGATGGAGGACAGGAGATAAAGAGAAAAAGAAATGAATCGCTAGTCTAGGTTCAATACAGGATAGAGAATGCTTGGGGCTGGTGCACTGGGATGACCCAGAGAGATAATATGGGGAGGGTAATGGGAGGGGGATTCAGGGTTGGGAACTCATGTACACCTGTGGTGGATTCATGTCAATGTATGGCAAAAACCAATACAGTATTGTAAAGTAAACAAATAAAATTTAAAAAAAAAAAAAAAAAAAAAAAAAAACAACAACAACAACAGGTTTCTCCAGTCTATCCCTGGGATCATATGTGCAGAGCAGCCAGAGAGACTGAGGAACAGCCACACAAGCTGTTGCCTCTTCATGAAACACCCACCGGGAGAAATAATCAGCCTATAAGAGTTAATAAGCCTTTTTCCTATCAAGAAATACAAAGAATCAAGGAGGATCTGGGAGACTATTTAGAGGACCCAGAAAAATATATTAGAGCTTTTAAAGGTGTTACTCTGCTTTATGACCTTACTTGGAAGGATGTGATGTATATCTTGGGACAAACACTGACTCCCGACTCAAAGACTTGAGTTTTGGGAAAAGCAGTTGCTTATGGAGATGAATGGCTTGGTAATGAATTGGTAGGGAAGAGGGAAGACGAGATAGCGGCCCTCCCCACTGGGAATCAGGCTTTCCCAACTGTAGAACCAGATTGGGACTACAACACAGCTAAAGGAAGATGGGATCAGAGTCATTTTATCAGATGTATTCTTGAAGGACTCAGGCAGGTGCATTCTAAGCCGTTAAACTATAGCAAATTGACAGACATAGAACAGGAGGAGAAGGAAGCTCCTGGTAAATTCCTAGATAGACTAAAAGAAGCCCTTCTCAGATTCACTGAGATTGATCCTGAAAGTGAAGAAGAAAAAGTTTGTTGTTTCTTCCTCCCTGAGTACACCAGACCCCTCTCTCCTTGGGGACCCCTAGACTTCTTATCAACCTGCCTAGGAAATGACTCTCTCAAATTGATGCTTTTGAACTGTGGTGTTGGAGAAGACGCTTGAGAGTCCCTTGGACTGCAAAGAGATCCAACCAGTCCATTCTAAAGGAGATCAGTCCTGGGTGTTCTTTGGAAGGAATGATGCTAAAGGTGAAACACCAGTACTTGGGGCACCTCATGCAAAGAACTGACTCATTGGAAAAGACTCTGATGCTTGTAGGGATTGGGAGCAGGAGGAGAAGGGGACGACAGAGGATGAGATGGCTGGATGGCATCACTGACTCGATGGACGTGAGTTTGAGTGAACTCTGGGAGTCGGTGATGGACAAGGAGGCCTGGCGTGCTGCAATTCATGGGGTCGCAAAGAGTCAGACATGACTGGGTGACTGAACTAAACTGAACTGAACTGTACATTATCAAGTTCACTGTTTTCTATTGAAATTAATAATGCTTATAGGTATGATATGATTGCTAAAGTATTTCTATAAACTGGCAAAAATTTCCTGTACCTTCTTTATAACACAGACGTAGCTTTAAAATATTCACCCAGAGAAAGTGACTTTAGAAAATGTTACATTCTGCCTTAGTACCATCAGCAGGAGGAAATTCACAATTAAAGATTAAACTTGCAAAAGTCAACCACAGTAAGACACTCAGCAGATAGCATTAGCATGACACCTCATTGAGACTAGGTTCAAGAAGCTTTGAGTCCTGGATGTAAAGTTGTGTTAACTTTACTTAGAATCTACACTTTTATTTCATGAGTCTTCTGATGTGATTTTTTTTTTTTTTTGTAATTTTACCCTCTTCAAATGAACAAGAAACCTTGCTGTTCTATGCCTGAATCTTCTTGTATATCTATGTTCAATGGAGCTAAATCTATGATTCTTTTAATTTTAATGCTTGAGGCCATTTCTGTTAATTACTCTGTTTTCAAGGTTTTTAGGACCTTTATGAGAATCTCCTTGAAGAATCATTCTTTCAAACAGATGATGACTTATTTCCCCCAATCACAGGGTTTCCTGGAGGTTCCCGAGTTGTCCCACTAGCTATCATGCAATTTTTCCATGTTTGAATTTGTGGACCTCTGTCCACTCATCTGCAGGGAGATCCAGTGTTGTTAAAGCATATTTTTTGGCTTATGTGTAAGCCACTCAATGGCTCATGTACTTAGCCTGGTCTTCCTCTTCCCTATGAGTCTACATGTGAATGAAGCTTTTCTCACCACCTTGGTTTCTTTCATCAAATATTAGCTACTGCCTAGGCCCACTTTGTTTTCTTTTGCTTAATAAGTTCTAGTAAAAAAAAAAAAAATCTTAGTCCCTTTCACTTAACCATGATTCTACTGACTTGTCTGAAATCAACATTTTAATCTTTTGCCTCCATAATATTTTAAGTGATGATCCCAAATCTAGTAGCAGAATATTAGCAGTCTAGCAGCAGACTACTAAATTTTTCAAGGGTAGTGATGAGTCATTGTGGCATTTTCAAAAATATTTAACAGTCTTATAACGAATTTAATTTAGAAAACTTCCATTTAGTACCTACTGATGCAGTGTTCTAAATATTTCTTCGTTGTTTAGACAATAGAAGACAAAACTATTACTTAATGTAATCTAGCACAGAAAAAAAGAAACAAGAAAATAAATATTACATAATATATAATGTATATACAATGTATAGTACATAATATGATAAGTGGAGGTAAGAAATATTAAAATAACTTATTGCATCTTGAAAATGTTTTTATTCACTTTTCTCCAGAAGCAATAGTGCCACTTATTAGTTAAATTCCACAATTCAGACTTAAGTTAATCCTCATACATTGTCTAAGTTATCTTTCTGCTGATCTTTTTTTCTTCCTAACATTCTAGATATTTAGTTTTAAGATTCTGTTAGTTTTCAAAGGAAGTTAAACATCCTTTGACAACACTCATGTTTGTTTGTCCCTTTGACAATTGCTTTAAAAACAGTATCATCACAATTGCCTTTTAAAACAGTATCATGTTTATGGTTAGTTCAGTTCAATCACTCAGTCATGTACGACTCTTTTTGACCCCATGGACTGCAGCATGCCAGGCTTCCCTGTCTATTACCAATTCCCAGAATTTACTCAAACTCATGTCCATTGAGTTGGTGATGCCATCCAACCATCTCATCCTCTGTCATCACTTTCTCCTCCTGCCTTCTATCTTTCCCAGCATCAGGGTCTTTTTAGTGAGTTAGCTCTTCGCATCAGGTGGCCAAAGTATTGGAGCTTCAGCTTTGGCATCAGTCCTTCTGGTTGGATCTCCTTGCAGTCCAAGGGACTCTCAAGAGTCTTCTCCAATACCACAGTCCAAACGCATCAATTCTTTGACACTAAGTTATCTTTATAGCCCAACTCTAACATTCATACATGACTACTGGAAAAACAATAGCTTTGACTAGACAGACCATTGTTGGCAAAGTAATGTCTCTGCTTTTTAATATGCTGTCTAGGTTGGTCATAGCTTTTCTTCCAAGGAGCAAGTGTCTTTTAATTTCATGGCTGCAGTCACCATCTGCAGTGATTTTGGAGCCCAAGAAAATAAAGTCTCTCACTGTTTGCATTGTTTCCCCATCTATTTGCCATGAAGTGATGGGACCAGATGCCATGATCTTTTTATGAATGTTGAGTTTTAAGCCAAGTTTTTCACTCTCCTCTTTCACTTTCACCAATAACTCTTCAGTTCTTCTTCCCTTTCTGCCATAAGGATCCTGTCATCTGCGTATCTGAGGTTATTAATATTTCTCCTGGCAATCTTTATTCCAGTTTGTGCTTCATCCAGCCCAGCATTTGGTATGATATTATCTGTATATAAGTTAAATAAGCAGGGTAACGATATACAGCCTTGACATACTCCTTTCCTGACTTGTAACCAGTCTGTTGTTTTATATGCAGTTCTAACAGTTGCTTCTTGACCTGCATATAGGTTTTTCAGGAGGCAGGTCAGGTGGTCTGGTATTCCCATCTCTTTCAGAATTTTCCACAGTTTTTCGTGATCCACACAAAGGCTTTGAAATAGTTTATAAAGCAAAAGTAGATGTTTTTCTGGGACTGTCTTACTTTTTCTATGATCCAGTGGATGTTGGCAATGTGATCTCTGGTTCTGATGCCTTTTCTAAATCCAGCTTGAACATTTGGAAGTTCATGTATTGTTGAAGCCTGGCTTGGAGATTTTTGAGCATTACTTTGCTAGTGTGTGAGATGAGGGTCATTGTGTGATAGTTTTAGCATTCTTTGGCATTGCCTTTCTTTAGGATTTGGAGAAAGAAATGGCAACCCACTACAGTACTCTTGCCTGGAAAATCCCAGGGACAGAGGATCCCTAGGCTACAGTCCATGGGATAACAAACAGTGGACCGCAAGTGAGTGACTTCACTTTCACTTTTCTTTGGGATAGGAGTGAAAATTGACCTATTCCAGTCCTGTGGCCACTGCTGAACTTTTCATATTTGTTGGCATATTGAGTACTGCACTTTCACAGCATCATCTTTTAGGATTTGCAATAGCTCAACTGGAATTCCATCACCTCCACTACCTTTGTTTACAGAGATGTTTCCTAAGGCACACTTGACTTCATATTCCAGAATTTTTGGCCCTAGGTGAGTGATCATACCATTGTGGTTATCTGGATCATGAAGATCTTTTTGTATAGTTTTTCTCTGTATTCTTGCCAACACTTCTTAATATCTTTTGTTTCTGTTAGGTCCATACCATTTCTGTCTTTTATTGTGCCCATCTTGGCATGAAATATTCCCTTGGTATCTCTAATATTCTTGAAGAGATTTCTAGTCTTTCTCAGTGTATTGTTTTCCTCTGTTTCTTTGCACTGATCACTGAGGAAGGCTTTCTTATCTCTTCTTAGAACTCTGCATTCAAACGGGTATATCTTTCCTTTTCTCCTTTGCCTTTATCTTCTCTTCTTTTCTCAGATATTTTTAAGGTCTCCTCAGACAACAATTTTGCCTTTTTGCCTTTCTTTTTCTTGGGGATGGTCTTGATCACTGCCTCCTGTACAATGTCACGAACCTCTGTCCATAGCTCCTCAGGTGCTCTGTCTATCAGATCTAATCTCTTCAATCTATTTGTCACTTCCACTGTATAATCATAAGGGATTTGATTTAAGTCATACCTGAATGGTCTAGTGGTCTTCCCTACACTCTTCAATTTAAGTCTGAATTTGGCAATAAGGAGTTCATGATCTGAAGCATAGTCAGATCCTGGTCTTGTTTTGCTGACTGTATATAGTTCCTCCATCTTTGGCTGCAAAGAAAATAATTAATCTGAGTTTGTTGATGTCTATGTGTAGAGTCTTCTCTTGTGTTGTTGGGATAGGGTGTTTTCTATGACCAGTACATTCTCTTGGAAAAACTGTTAGCCTTTTCTCTGCTTTGTTTTCTACTCCAAGGCCAAATTTGCCTCTTACTCCAGGTAGCTCTTGATTTCCTACTTTTGCATTCCAGTCCCCTAAAATGAAATGGACATCTTTTTGGGGTGTTAGTTCTAGAACTAGCTAACATGTAGTTATGGTTACATTTATATGTGTTTAAGACTTCAGTTCAATTCAGTTCAGTCGCTCAGTCATGTCCAACTCTTTGCGACCCCATGAATTGCAGCACGCCAGGCCTCCCTGTTTATCACCAACTCCCAGAGTTCACTCAGACTCACGGCCATCGAGTGAATGATGCCATCCAGCCATCTCATTCTCTGTCATCCCCTTCTCTTCCTGCCCCCAATACCTCCCAGCATCAGAGTCTTTTCCAATGAGTCGACTCTTCACATGAGATGGCCAAAGTACTGGAGTTTCAGTCTTAGCATCATTACTTCCAAAGAACACCCAAACTGATCTCCTTCAGAATGGACTGGTTGGATCTCCTAGCAGTCCAAGGGACTCTCAAGGGTCTTCTCCAACACCACAGTTCAAAAGCATCAATTCTTCAGTGCTCAGCCTTCTTCACAGTCCAATTCTCACATTCATGCATGACTACGGGAAAATCCATAGCCTTGACTACACGGACCTTAGTCAGCAAAGTAATATCTCTGCTTTTGAATATGCTATCTGGGTTGGTCATAACTTTTCTTCCAAGGAGTAAGGGTCTTTTAATTTCATGGCTGCAGTCACCATCTGCAGTGATTTTGGAGCCCCAAAAAATAAAGTTTGGAACTGTTTCCACTGTTTCCCCATCTATTCCCATGAAGTGATGGGACCAAGTGCAATGAACTTAGTTTTCTGAATGTTGATCTTTAAGCCAACTTTTTCACTCTCCACGTTCACTTTCATCAAGAGGCTTTTTAGTTCCTCTTCACTTTCTGCCATAAGGGTGGTGTCATCTGCATATCTGAGGTTATTGATATTTCTCCCTGCAATCTTGATTCCAGCTTGTGTTTCTTGCAGTCCAGCGTTTCTCATGATGTACTCTGCATATAAGTTAAATAAGCAGGGTGACAATATACAGCCTTGACGTACTCCTTTTCCTATTTGGAACCAATCTATTGTTCCATGTCCAGTTGTAACTGTTGCTTCCTGACCTGCATACATTTTTCTCAAGAGGCAGGTCAGATGGTCTGGTATTCCCATCTCTTTCAGAATTTCCCACAGTTGATTGTGATCCACACAGTCAAAGGCTTTGGCATAGTCAATAGAGCAGAAATAGATGGTTTTCTGGAACTCTCTTAATTTTTCCATGATCCAGCAGATGTTGGCAATTTGATCTCTGGTTCCTCTGCCATTTCTAAAACCAGCTTGAACATCTGGAAGTTCAAGGTTCACGTATTGCTGAAGCGTGGCTTGGAGAATTTTGAGCATTACTTTACTAGCATGTGAGATGAGTGCAATTCTGTGGTAGTTTGAGCATTCTTTGGCATTGCCTTTCTTTGGGATTGAATTGAAAACTGACCTCTTCCAGTCCTGTGGCCACTGCTGAGTTTTTCAAATTTGCTGGCATATTGAGTGCAACACTGTCACAGTATCATCTTTCAGGATTTGAAATAGCTCAACTGGAATTCCATCACCTCCACTAGCTTTGTTCGTAGTGATGTTTTCTAAGGCCCATTTGACTTCATGATTATCTGGATCATGAAGATCTTTTTTGTACAGTTCTTCTGTGTATTCTTGCAACCTCTTCTTAATATCTTCTGCTTCTGTTAGGTCCATCCCATTTCTGTCCTTTATTGAGCCCATCTTTGCATGAAATGTTCCCTTGGTATCTCTAATTTTCTTGAAGAGATCTCTAGTCTTTCTCATTCTGTTCTTTTCCTCTATTTCTTTGCACTGATCCCTGAAGAAGGCTTTCTTATCTCTTCTTGCTATTGTTTGGAACTCTGCATTCAGATGCTTATATCTTTCCTTTTCTTCTTTGCTTTTTACTTCTCTTCTTTTCACAGCTATTTGTAAGGCTTCCCCAGACAGCCATTTTGCTTTTTTGCATTTCTTTTCCATGGGGATGTTCTTGATCCCTGTCTCCTGTACAATGTCACGAACCTCATTCCATAGTTCATCAGGCACTCTATCTATCAGATCTAGGCCCTTAAATCTATTTCTCACTTCCACTGTATAGGACCAAGGAAATCCTGAAAAGTTAGTGACATTAAAGAATTAAATATAGCCTGCTGAGGACTTTAATAGGTGAAGACAGATGAAGAGAACAGGGATTGGCTGGTAACTGATTGAAAAAATAAGGAACAAGGGGAAAATTACAAGGTATGGAAGAAGTAGGTCAGTTTTCTGATGAGCAGTCAGACTGATCCAAACTCCAGAATATTTCTTCCAGCAACAATGAAGAGAATGTGTGGCTCCTGTCCAAACCCTGGTTGGCTGTTGGAGACTAGAGGTAGTCAGCTGTCCTAAAACCCATTAGTTAGTGTGGTTTTTTATATTACTTGTAGTTGTGGCTGTATTTGTCTCTCTTGCATACTTTGCTTTGCAAAATGGTCTTTCATTAGTCATACAGTTTCATTCAGAGGCTCGATAATTTTATTATCTGAAAGCCATCGCTGAAATGTATTTTCTTTACTAACATATATATATATATATATTTACATTATAAACATAAAGTCTATATTAACCATTTAATACTTTGAGGAATAATTTATTAACTGTGAATTTCTCCATGCTGTCTGGGTTGAAGGTACATGTTAAAAAGGAGACTTATTACATATTTAGATATTTATGTATTTAGACATAGGACTTGTTATGAACTCTAAAAATTGAGACATTGATAGAGGTAAAAGCTTTGGTACATTTTGTCTAACATAGAGATAAGCAAAGGGAACCATTGCAATAACCTAATGACACTCCTTACATATTTTGTGCCCACCCCCCCCCCCCCCCCCCCCCCAGAAAACATGTTTGGGATAGTTGCTTGTTCCTGGTTCTGTTTTCCCAAAGATTGATATTTTCTTATCAGAGGAGAGCTTCTTTCCCAATCCTTGCATTAGTGGCAATTACTTAAGATCTTTCACTACAGACTGAAATATTGAGAAGCATTAGGGAAAACTGAAGAGGATGCATCAGAGAATATTATTAGCAGACACAGGAAGTAAAGCATTAGCCCTGTTAACTCATCTTTATTGTTGCTTGAGATCATGAGTGGTGCGTGTGTGTGTGTGTGTATACAGTAGTGTCTAATATGAATGAGAACAGAAGAAATATCCTCTTTATAGTCCGTCAATAGTTGTGTCAGCTGAGAGCCAGAAAGAGCATCTGGCATATAGTAGTGGATTAGAAAAATATGTTACCCCAGAGTCAGACTCATTGTTTGTAAGCATTAAGTTAGACAAAGGCAGAAAGTCTAAATCTGGACAATGTCAATATTCACAGAACTAAACATTGTGATACTGACCAATGACTTATGCTGGGAATAAACCTGGACTGTTATCAGCTGTGCTGTGTGCTTAGTTGCTCAGTCATGTCTGACTCTTTGTGACCCCATGGACTGTGGCCTGCCAGGCTCCTCTGTCCATGGGATACTCCAGGCAAGAATACTGGAGTAGGTTGCCTTGTCTTCCTCCAAGGGATCTTCCCAACCCAGAGACTGAATCCACATCTCTTCCATCTCCTGCATTGGCAGGTGAGTTCTGGTGCCACCTGGGAAGCCCGGATTACAAAATGGATCTTGCCTAAGTGGATTAACTGGCCCACTTTAACTATTAACTCTATAAATAACCATGTTTTCAGAAGACACACATAGTTTTATCAACTTGAAAAACCAAGGAGCTAACTCATGAACCAGAGAAAGTTTTCAAGATAAGGGGATAATGAAATTGCATGAAGAATGGTTTATATTTGAAACAAGTTGACTTAGTAGTTTTACCTCTGTGTAATTTTCTGGTTTTTTTCCTCAAACCCTAGTCCTGCAATTCTAAATTCGCATTTCACCTGGGGGGAGGTTTGCTAAAGCGGCTAACACAACATACACCAATGCCACTCACCACTTTCACCCTACAGTTTAGCTCCTCCCTCTGATTTCTTGCTGATGATTTCCAACATTCATTTTTAGTCACAGAAGCTCAAGATCTATGAGTGTTCTTTGATTTATCTCTCTCCTTCCTCCCATTACAAATGATTCATCAGAGGCTGTCAATTTCTTCTCCCTACTGCCTCACAGTGCCTTTTCTTCCTGTACATTACCCCAGCCCTAGTTAACAGTCTTATTACTGCTTACCTAAACTACTGCTATAACTCTTCTCCCTGCCTCCAGTCTTGCTTCTAATCTACTCATTCTGCATTTGGCTGCCAAATTAATCTTCCTAAAGTGCAGCTTTGATTATGTCACCCCTGCTCAATAACCTTCAAATCTCTCTTTGCTTACCAAATAAAGTTCAAACTTTTTAGTCTTTGTCATTATGATCTAGGCTTATTTTTGTGGGTTTAGCATTAGCATTTTCCTTTAGCTTAAACTCTAACAAAACTGAACAATTCAAATATTTTTCAACCAAGCGTGGATACTTTGTTCTACCAAAGGTTTTAATAATTATGTTTTTCTACCTGGAGTGTTTTTAATTCTGTCTGTTAAAACCCTCTTTAGCTTTTCAGTGGGAGCTTTGGCCTTCACTGAAAGATCTTGAATACACAGACTGGCGTGTTCTCACAAGCACACATGAGGACCTACAGGGAAATGGAGTAAAACCAGAGGTGGGAAAACAAAGAAGGAAGATGGAACAGTAGTGGGCAAGGAAGTCTGAGAATTACAAACATGAATCCAGTCTTCCAGGTCGTTGTGAAATTATGCTCATCAAGGGCTGTATGTGTGTGCTCAATCATGCCTGACTCTTTGTGACCCCGTGTACTGTAGCCTGTGAGGCTCCTCTGTCCATTGAATGGAATTTTCCAGACAAGAATACTGGAGTGGTTTGTCATTTCATACTCAAGGGATCTTCCTGACCCAGGGATTGAAACCACATCTCTTGTGTCTCCTGCATTGGTAGGTGGATTCTTTACCACTAGCATCACCTGGGAAGCTCATCGAGGTAGGATGATGAAATATACTTTATTTAATAGTTTGTTAGTCTAATTTTTAAACTTTCAGACATGTGATATTGAGACCTCTATTAATATATTCTTGCATTAGGCTGGATAAATATTAGAATCAGACCTGCTTTTTTATCCATGAAATCCAAGGCTCAAACACATTGTCTGTCACCTGATAGATCTTTATTAATATTTGCTGACTGTAAGAAGCAGTCTGCTACTCTTTCCTTGAAATGCCAGGGGATGTTTTGCATTTCTTTGGTATGAATCACAGTCTTTAATTTCTTACATTTTGTGTATGTGTTGGCATCTGCATGTGTAATCTCTGTGAAAGAAGTATGTGGTAAAACTATACATTTTGCATTGCTTGTAGAGAAATGGATGTTAAAATTACTTATTGGATGCAAAATAGAAACCCAGATTTTGCTTTAGAAGAGACATAAGTGTTCATGGGATTTGAGAACCACAAGATAGTTTAGACATTGGTAAACTGGCTCCAGGAAAGTTAAAAGGCTTATACAGGGCTCATGACTGTTAGTAGACACTGTAGGACTAGAATCCAAGCATTGTGATGCCTTCCTCTCAGTGCCAGCTGTGTTAGCAGAGTGTATTAAACACTAACTGAAAAGTGCCATTAAGAAAGACATGGCTTGAATATTGTCAGTGTCCATAGCTGTATCTTTCATGAATGCTACAATCAACTTGCGAAGTAGAATAAACTCAGATAAGATGTTAAGCTTATAAAGACAGAAACTTTCCAGAAGAGCATAGTTTGGTCACATCCATAATTGCCACGCATTGAGAATCTAGCCAAGTGGATGCAGTGTTGACACATAGTTAATTCAACAGACTGCAGCAGTTACAAAGATTTAGTACAAATGTCATTTAGAACACCCAACCTGCATTTGTGTTTGTATAGGGCGTTAGTGTGAGCAAATAGTGTCAGCTTAGGCCTAATTTCTAAAGCAAATAAGACACTTAAAAAGAAGGTTTACAACCCTAAAATCTGTTTAGGTGAATAAAACACAACAACCCTAAAATGTTTCAGCATATGAAACAAAACTCTTGCAGATATGCATATATAATATCCACTAATTGCAATATACCCATCTAATGGGCAAGGTGAAGAAACATAATGTTTGGAATTGTAATGGTTTGTGAGAGCAATCTCAATACTGGTTCTATAGCCCTTGATAAATCACTTATTGAGTAAAATAAAACATACTTGTTTCAAGCTGCTACCAAGAGCAAATAAGATTAGAGTGTTTGGCAATGTATACACATTATTTGTGCTAAGAAAATATTAAGTGAATGAAACTTCATGGTTAGAGAACATGATATGGCAATTATTTCCAAGAGGGATATTTCCTTCTAGCAAGTTAATACTGTGATAGCACTTAGCTTAGGTGTTTAAGACACACACTGAATTGCACTGTTTTACTTCTAACACCTTAGTTCAGATATCCTTTCTTCTTGGTAATACTCAATTATTAAAAAAAAAATGGGATGGAGTTAGAAGTGCTTCTGAAACATAAGTGAGACTAGAAAACAGGGTGTCTTGATAACTCACCTGATTGGACAGTTTAAAGCCCTTCTTGTTTGAAATGAGATTGTGAAGTCTGCTTATCTCATAAAAGAGGATAAACCTTAATTGTCCCTTATAATTTTGATTGGATGATGCCAGTGTGTTAGATAACAATAAAGGAAAAAAAGGTGGATTATGTAAGGGAGTGCTCATATTTGTGATTTCAATCACTGTAACAGAGATTCTGGAATAAAGTGTTCCTAGGTTTGTGTTTCAGTGTGAGGGTTTTGAACTTGCTATGGCTTGAATCAAGGCCACTGAAGTGCCATGCTAGGATGGAAACGACAGTAGAACTGATGCATTTCCAGGGCATGTTTACAGCACGCTTTGCAGAGACCATGGCCAAGGGAAATGGAGCAGCGCCCTTCAGGGAGGTGTGGGAACATTGCCACATCCCTGTCCTCCCTGGGGTAGCAACCTTGTTTCCAGCCAAGAGCTGCTATCCTGAGGTCCCTTGGCGCAGCTTCCTCTCTCAGGGATCAGGATGCATACCTGCTGGGAATAGTTACCTGAGCCTCAGGAGGCTCCTGTGCAAATCTAGGGAACTGCTAATTGTATCTCTTGCCATCTAACTTAGACACCTGTTTCCTTTTCACTTGGCTGATCTCCACCTATGTCTTGAGACTAATGGCTTTAGTGTGATCTCATCTTTTTCAGTTACCCTCCTGGTATTGCAATTAAGTGATACCCTGGTATGCTATCTGCCACAGAGAGGAGAATTAGACATCATTTTGGACTT
The DNA here is from genome assembly GCF_001704415.2 of Capra hircus. Taxonomy (NCBI): domain Eukaryota; kingdom Metazoa; phylum Chordata; class Mammalia; order Artiodactyla; family Bovidae; genus Capra; species Capra hircus. The sequence goes on along the minus strand of NC_030819.1, from coordinate 82,986,816 downwards.
CACTGCTCAGCACTTACATGTCTGGGTACCAAAGACTGCTTTGTAAGAGGGGACAAAGAAGTTCAAGTTCAGATGAAATAGCACCACTCATCCTAATGTCTTGAAGTTCTGATTTATTTAATTTCATCCATTTAAAACTAGAGATTGTTATTCAGCAGAGGATAATATATTTCTATGTATAATTATTTTCCAGGAAAAGTGACACAACATAGATGAAATGAAAAAGTGATAAATGCCAACCTGGATACATAATTATAGCTGTGTCAGTGAGCATCGGCTATGGCCCTGGATGATCTGGGTTTGAATATTCTCTCTTGTACTGATTAGCTGTGTGACTTAAGTGAGTTATTTAACATCCTTATGACTTACATCCTCATTTGTAAAATGGCAGTAATAATGGTACTTATCTCATGGCGTTGTTAGAGGGCTCAAATGAGTTAACATATTTAAAATACTTAGAAAGATGACTGCTGCATCAAGAACCATTTTAAAAAATGTTTATCATTTTGTTCTATTTCCTCTAATTACTTTTCCTGTTAATCTTTGCATAAATCACATTTTGGTTATATTTGATTTTAATTATGCAATATTACAAATAATTTCATGTGTAACATGTTTTTCTAAGCATTATTTTAAATAGCTAAATAATTTCTAATTGAACATAGGTGTTAAAACTTAATTTAACCATTTTCTGCTTGCTGTTTTGCTACATTGCCTCATATATTTTGTTGCAACATATAACCAATTGATGTGTTTCTTTGGAGATAAAATTGCTTTCATATTTGAATGAATTTGTAGAAATGGAGTTTTTGAATTAAATGCTATGAATATTTGAAAGATTTTAAGCTGCTTGATTTTCTAAAATGTAGTGGCACTTTAACTTGCCAGTAGCTATAAATAATCATTCAAATTGAAAAGAGACAAATCATGCAGAGGGATATAGTTTAATTGTTTTATTTTATTTTTAAATTGAGAAAGTATATTTGATAAGTATGTGAAACATGCCTATGTTTAATATGTTGCATTCCTGAGAAGGAGAATTGAGCAAGATGGCAATAAATGAAACGTCCACATTGAAACTGAAGTTATTTCTTCACTTTAGATACACTGCCTTTTCTAGGATGAGGCTCAAGCATTTGAAGTTTATTATGACCTAATTCTTCTTAAATCTGATCTTAATTCAGTGGTTTTCTGATATTTGTTTAAAAATTGGTGATAGTGCATTTTGGAATTATTTCATAAAACTCTTTACTTCAAAATCTGTTGAGTTGTTCCTGTTATCACAACAATGTTATTGCAGATTTTACTTCTTTATTCATTCGGAAAATATTTATGGAACTTCACTGGTTGCTAGGGTCTTAAGACACAGGGATGAATAAAAAAAAGGTCCTTCTCCTCAGAGAATTTTCAATCTAGTGAGAGAGAGACATGTAAGTGGAAGAGGGAGGTGACCAGTAGAAGGCTATCTACAGTGGATAATCCAGTACCTGAGAGATAAGAGATTATCTCCTTGAAGAGAGTGAGATGGAAGACATTCGAAAAGAGGAGAGAGAACACTGCGACCTTGTGTCCTGTGGAGAGCATGCTATTTCTATTTTCTTCTAAGACATTCTCTTCAAAACTAAAAACTGTTTCATAACCCTGTTGAAACTATGTTAACACACATTACTGGTTATACTTTGAGACTTATGGGGCTTGGGTGATAACAGATACTTTAATTCTTAAACCCATTGACAAATTGATTTTCTAAAGCAAAATCAGAGTGAGCAGGGGATTGTTAGTATCATTTTTACTATTGAGATTTCATCTGGATTTTAATCTCCCAAGCCTCCTCAAGACTGCTGTAAATCACTCCTCCCCTGACCACCTCAACAGACTCTGTGGGCATTTAAAAGGTGTACATTCCTAAGTGCAAGTACACAGTCTCTAACCAAAGCTTGGAAATTGGTTGGTTATAGGTCTCTATACCATTTCCTATCCTCCCATTATAATATCCCATGAGTAACATATTACTCTTGCCCTTTGGTCTAATCTAAAGTTGACAGTGTTAGAAAATAAAAAAACAGGAAAAATACAGAAAAAAAAAAAAAAAACCACCTGAATTTCAGATTAAAAAGTATACGATCTTTAAGTATGTACTTTACAATATTTGGAACATACTTATAATTAAATAGTGTTTATAGTTTACTTGAAATTCAAATCTAACTAGACATCCTGTGTTTGGCATCCTGAATCTGGCAATTCTAATTCAATGCTTAGAGCAAAACTCAAACGGCCCATATCATGGCTCTTTGCTCTTGATTCTACCTTCAATAGGGGAGGGCTCCTGCAAAATGGACATCTGCACTGGATTTATCTAAAGTAACACAGAGAGAAGAGGGACTGGTGAGAATATGCAGAAGAAAGTATTGTTTCAGAAAGAAAGAGCTCCCCCACTTCATTTCTCCCACAGAAGCTCCCCTTTCTACAAATTGTGTTTTGAACAATATGAGAAGTGCTTTATTTAGAGACTAGTTGTATTATCAAAGATACATTTTCTAAGGTGCTTTCTCTTGTTCTAACTGCAAAGCAAGCAAAACAGACCTAGAGGTGAAATGAAAGAAAGATACCTCCTCCCTAGTTTGCCTCGTTGCTAAGAAAGTGAAAACTAACAGCCGTGACTATTCCCCAAGACGTGCAGCTTTGAGAAAGTGTAACAACTGGGACTCACATGGCTGAAGATGTAGGCACGCAGCCTGTGTAAGTCCTTTGGAATATTCATTTTGACCTCTTGCAGGGCGTAATTGTTGAGAGAAGTGGGAATCACAGTTATAAAGAGTCTCTGCCAGTGACAAGTTCCTGGGTGGCCCAAATCACAGAGGCAGAACCGTGTACCAAAGCCAAGGGAACAAAGTCAGACAGAAATCAAAGTATGGCATTATGTACCTGGGCGGTGGGTGGGGCTACATGGCAGGAGAGTCTTTACTTGTATGTGACCTAACTTAGGGTACAAAAAATGACCTTTATGTTTCTGAAGATGTTTAAGTACAAAAAGAAGAAAGTCTGTATTCACCTATCACCCTGAGCAAAGATTTAGCAGATGAAACCACAGGTGTTTGACTCTAAAAAACATAAGGGGAAGACTGGAATCAGCTAAATGTTTCATTTGTTCCTCATAAAAAATCTCTAGTCAAGGGCATTCCTAGGCTTTTATAGATTTTACACAGCATTTAGTCTGAGAATTTTGTTCCAGGGCTTTTGTCGATTGTTAGATATTTACGCTGAGCTCAATTAAGTCTAATAATTTAAAATGCACTATATACTGTACAATTCTGAATGCAGATTGGCCAGTACTTGACCATTTTTATCAATGTTTGTTGCTAGAATCTTTTACTTATTGTAAGTAAATCACTCTACTCATTTCTTGTGCAAAGAAAATTCTCAATTATGCAAAGACTCCGAAAATTAAAACAATAACTTCCAGATTTTAAGAGAAGAAACAAAAGTAAACTCTTAGAGTAGAGAAACATAAAAAGTCTTGTAATATATATTACTTGTGATTAAACATTTTGTCCAGTATAAATAATTGTTATAAATATGATAGCTTTATATAAATATCTTTAAAATAATATCTTGTGACTAAGAGCAATGGTAGCTAGGAAGTGAGGAAAGGGATGAGAAGAAATCCAAGAGGATGGACCAAAAGGGGCATCTTGATTTTAGTAATGACAATCAAAGATATGTAAATGAAAGTGTAGTTTCTAAAATTTTTGAATTGTTTATCTCTGCAGTAAAATGCCTACCTATGCACAAGTTTCATTTGGAGCTCACATGTGTAAAGTCCAGGTTATTCATAAGTTCAACAAATTAGTCTAGGTGCACTGCTAACGCTGAGAAGGCAATGGCAGCCCACTCCAGGATTCCTGCCTGGAGAATCCCATGGGCAGAGGAATCTGGGGGCTGCAGCCCATGGGGTGCTAAAGATTTGGGCCCGACTGAGCAGCAAAGCACTACTAGCACAATTGGCTATATAGCGCTGTACTGTAATAGGTTTGCAAGACTTTTTACAGAAATGATACATTAAAAAAGACACAAAAATTAAAAAAAAATAATCTTACAGTATAATACCTTGACAAGCACAGTGATATAGTACAAAAAGTGGCATACAGAGATTGGATCAAGTGAACAGGCAAAGAAAGCTACTGACTGAAGAGGTAGAGAGGGTGGGAGATGGGAGAGCTGAAGGATGCTCAGCCATGGGAGACGGAGGGCGAGCTGCAGTATCACTCCCGCCTGATGATGATAGAGCTGATGGAGATGGGAGAGCTGAAGGATGCTCAGCCATGGGAGACGGAGGGCGAGCTGCAGTATCACTCCCGCCTGATGATGATAGAGCTGATGGAGATGGGAGAGCTGAAGGATGCTCAGCCATGGGAGACGGAGGGCGAGCTGCAGTATCACTCCCGCCTGATGATGATAGAGCTGATGGAGATGGGAGAGCTGAAGGATGCTCAGCCATGGGAGACGGAGGGCGAGCTGCAGTATCACTCCCGCCTGATGATGATAGAGCTGATGGATATGGGAGAGCTGAAGGATGCTCAGCTATGGGAGACGGAGGGCGAGCTGCAGTATCACTCCCGCCTGATGATGATAGAGCTGATGGAGATGGGAGAGCTGAAGGATGCTCAGCCATGGGAGACGGAGGGTGAGCTGCAGTATCACTCCTGCCTGATGCTAACGGCACAGATTCTGCTTCCTTCCTGAACTCAATTCTATCTACTTTCTTAAAAAACCTGGCTAGTAATGTCTGGGTAGTAGCTTTTTTTTTTTTTTTTAATCTTTATAGATGACAAGGCAGCACTAGACTGCATTCTGAATGGCTTCTACAACCTTCATGTACAGACCTCTACTTTATGCTTGCTTCTAGACATCCTGGGCTTGAAATAAAGATACTGTATCACTGTACTCTACATAATCCTCTGTAGTAAAGTACACAAAAGCACAACCACTTGTATAGAATGCATGAACGTGACAATGTATGACAGACATGTGAACTAATTTAGGGGTTGGGCATGTGAATGCACTTTCGCATTTTGAAAGTTCAAATTTTGAAGACTTGTATGCAACATACGGAGAAGGCAGTGGCACCCCAATCCAGTCCTCTTGCCTGGAAAATCCCATGGATGGAGGAGCCTGGAAGGCTGCAGTCCATGTGACTGAGGGTCGGACACAACTGAGCTACTTCACTTTCACTTTTCACTTTCATGCACTGGAGAAGGAAATGGCAGCCCACTCCAGTGTTCTTGCCTGGAGAATCCCAGGGTCAAGGGAGCCTGGTGGGCTGCCATCTATGGGGTCGCACAGAGGCGGACACGACTGAAGTGACTTACCAGCAGCAGCAGTATGTAACATAAGGGGAGTTACTGTATAGCCCTGAAACTTTAAACTGATAAAGAAATATACCATGCTGCAAAAGACAGAATAGAGGGAGTAAAAAAAAAATAGATGTTTAAAGCCTCAGGGTCATATATACAAAATTTATTTTTATGATGGCTCAAAAATAATCTCTGTACTCTTCTCAATGAGGAGAGTCTGTGTTCTCTAAAATTTGAGGAGTCTATGTTCTAAAATTTGAAGAGTCTACATTCTCTAAAACTCAAAATTAATGCTAAAACTTTAAATAAACTATTCTGATATTAAAAATACCTTGAAATACCTAGTTGGTATTAATGGAGATCTAAACTAGTATTAATGAGCTTTGACAGACCTTTTGTGAAGCAGTTAAGAGACTGTCAAGATTGTATGGAATTAGTAATGAGCACATGTAAGAGAAATATGCAAACATCAACTGCTATCAACCAGAGGCAACCATTAGAAGATAAACAGGAAGCACTGTTTATGCCCAACAACAAAAACTTATATATTATTTAAAAATAATCCTAGCAAAAAAATGGGTAAGACTGATAGGAAGAAATTTATAAAACTTTACTGAGTTAGATCAAATATTTAGCTAAACAAAGAGCTATATCATGTTTCTGAATGCAAAACCTGAATAATGTAGAGATATTTTCTTTCCAAATTAATATGTGGGCTTGCAATGGGACAAAACGCTCTTAGAAAACACTCCATCTCTATATGTTTCTTACTGCTTATGTTATGTTGATTCTGCTAATGGTCCCATTAGCAAATGGAATTATTAAAGATCTTTAACATGTGATAATATCTTGAGCAATATTACTCAATCATTAAGTAACAATTGTTCAATTAAGCCTTGGAATGTCATGTACCTGTTTAAAATGTGTGAGTTTGGAGGGGAATGGGGATCAAAACTCATCAGGTTCTCTATCGCATAGAAATGAAGAAAAATACAGGATTTCTATTATGGGATTGTTTGCCCAGACAATAATTCCTTTTATTGCTTGTCCATATTGATTAAATTTTGGCCCAGATTTAGCACTTCAGATTTTTTTTGTCTTTTTTTTTTTTTTATTGGAGGATAATTGCTTTACACCAGTGTGTTGGTTTCTGCCATACATCAACATGAATCAGCCACAGGTAAAAGTAAGTCCCTCCCTCCCTCTTGAAGCTGCCTCTCACCTCTCACACTATCCCGCCCCTCTACATTATCCCACAGCACCTGATTTGAGCTGCCCACATCATAACAGTAACTTTCCACTGATGATCTGATTTTCCATACGGTCATGTATGTTTCAATGCTACTCCCTGAAGGGTGGGACAAATTGAGAAGAACCTCAGATTACAAGCAACCTACTAAACAAAGCCTGACATTCCTTCTCCAGGGCAAACGAGCGAAATAATTGGGATGGATGGGTATATCTTTATTTATTTGGAAACACTGATTGTGACCTCTTTCTGTGCTGCTAGGTCTTCTCTGGAGTGGACAGCTGGGCAGCCCAAGCTGAGTTCAAGCACATCAGGAGTGATCTGAAGAGCTACCTCAGCTCAAATTGCCTTCGTAGGTCTTGGCATGTGAGAAAACCCTGTCTTTAAATCAGGACTGGCAATAAGAACAGTCATCAGTTCAGTTCAGTCGCTCAGTCATGTCTGACTCTTTGTGACTCCATGGACCAAAGCACACCAGGCCTCGCTGTCCATCACCAACTCCCGGAGCTTACACAAATTCATGTCCATCAAGTCAGTGATGCCATCCAACCATGTCATCTGTCGTCCCCTTCTCCTCCTGCTTTCAATCTTCCCCAGCATCAGGGTCTTTTCAAGTGAGTCAGCTCTTTGCATCACGTGGCCAAAATACTGGAGGTTCAGCTTCAACATCAGTCCTTCCATGAACACCCAGGGCTGATCTCCTTTAGGATGGACTGGTTGGATCTCCTTGCAGTCTGAGGGACTCTCAAGAGTCTTCTCCAACACCACAGTTCAAGAGCATCAATTCTTCAGTGCTCAGCTTTCTGTACAGTTCAACTCTCACATCCATACATGACTACTAGAGGCACCATAACCTTGACTAGATGGACATTTGTTGGCAAAGTTATGTCTCTGCTTTTTAATATGCTGTCTAGGTTGGCCATAGCTTTCCTTCTAAAGAGTAAGTGTCTTTTAATTTCATGGCTACAGTCAACATCTGCAGTGATTTTTGAGCCCAGGAAAATAAAGTCTGCCATTGTTTCCACTGTTTCCCCTTCTATTTGCCATGAAGTGATGGGACTGGATGCCATGATCTTAGTTTGCTGAATGTTGAGTTTTAAGCCAACTTTTTATCTCTCCTCTTTCACTTTCATCAAGAGGCTCTTTAGTTCTTCACTTTCTGCCATAAGGGTGGTGTTATCTGTATATCTGAGGTTATTGATATTTCTCCTGGCAATCTTGATTCTAGCTTGTGCTTCTTCCAGCTAAGCCTTTCTCATAAGCAGGGTGACAATATACAGCCTTGATGTACTCCTTTCCCTATTTGGAACCAGTCTGTTGTTCCATGTCCAGTTCCAACTGTTGCTTCCTGACCTGCATATAGCTTTCTGAAGAGGCAGATTAAGTGGTGTGGTATTCCCATCTCTTTCAGAATTTTCCACAGTTTATTGTGATCTACACAGTCAAAGGCTTTGGCATAGTCAACAAAGCAAAAATAGATGCTTTTCTGGAATTCTCTTGCTTTTTTGATGATCCAGCCGATGTTGGCACTTTGATCTCTGGTTCCTCTGCCTTTTCTAAAACCAGCTTAAATATCTGGTAGTTCATGGTCAAGTATTGTTGAGGCCTGGCTTGGAGAATTTTGAGCATCACTTTACTAGCATGTGAGATGAGAGCAATTGTGCAGTAGTTTGAGCATTATTTGTGATTGCCTTTCTTTGGGACTGGAATGAAAACTGACCTTTTCCAGTTCTCTGGCCCCTGCTGAGTTTTCCAAATTTGCTGGCATATTGAGTGCAGCACTTTCACAGCATCATCTTTTAGAATTTGAAATAGCTCAACTGGAATTCCATCACCTCCACTAGCTTTGTTTATAGTGATGCTTCCTAATGCCCACTTGACTTCATATTCCAGGATGTCTGGCTCTAGGTGAGTTATCACACCATCCTGATTATCTGGGTCATTAAGATCTTTTTTGTATAGTTCTTCTGTGCATTCTTGCCACTTCTTAATATCCTGTGCTTCTGTTAGGTCCATACCATTTCTGTACTTTATTGAGCCCATTTTTGCATGAAATGTTCCCTTGGTATCTCTAGTTTTCCTGAAGAGATCTCTAGTCTTTCCCATTCTATTTTTTCCCTCTATTTCTTTGCATTGATCGCTGAAGAAGGCTTTCTTATCTCTTCTTGCTATTGTTTGGAACTCTGCATTCAGATGCTTATATCTTTCCTTTTCTCCTTTGCTTTTCACTTCTCTTCTTTTCACAGCTATTTGTAAGGCCTCCTCAGAGAGACATTTTGCTTTTTTGTATTTCTTTTCTTAGGGATAGTCTTGATCCCTGTCTCTTATACAATGTCACAAACTTCCATCCAAAGTTCTTCAGGCACTCTGTTTATCCAGTCCCTTAAATCTACACTTCTACTGTATAGTCATAAGGGATCTGATTTAGGTCATACCTGAATGGTCTACTTGTTTTCCCTAATGTCTTCAGTTTAAGTCTGAATTTTACAATAAGGAGTTCATGATCTGAGCCACAGTCAGCCTCTGGTCTTGTTTATGCTGACTGTACAGAGCTTCTCCCTCTTTGGCTGCAATAATATAATCAGTCTGATTCTGGTGTTGTCCACAATCATATAAACTCATTTTTCTGTACATGACTACTGGATCCCTAATAGCCTTATGTTTTAAAAGAATAGATGCCCATCCTTTGGTAATGGCCTCTGTCCAGTAAATTTCATTTTAGCTCCCTGTACATCTGGATTGAAATGTCTTTGGGGTGGCATCCAAACAAATACAACCTAAGCCTCTTTGCTTGGGCTGCACTAATGATATCAGACTCACCTTATTCTCTGACACAGTATCTTTTTAGTTTAGTTCATCTTTTATCATCGTGCAAGTAGTTAATAATTATTCTAATTTTTTGTATGCTTATTTTTGTCAATTTTCGCCCAATAAATTCTCACCTTTTTGAGGCAGGAACCATATCTTGTTTCTTGCTATATTCTCAGCTGCTGGCGAGGTTGCTGAACCAGAGTAGGAAACTTGAGAGTACTCATTAAATAAACAAATGAATGAATAAATGAATATTAAAGAGATGGTCTATTTAATAGATGATATGGGGAAATTTGGCTTTAGAGGTAAAAGGAAAAGTAATTTTAGTCACATAATCTGTATAAACAATAGAAATTTGTAGTCTGGATACTTGTTACAAAGATACACAAAAGAAATGGATAGACTGCCACCAGAATTTGAAAGTATATTTGATGTGGTCTGAAGTACATTCTACATGGACCTGACGTGGGGAGCCCTGAAGGCACTGTGAAGCCTGCATCCCTCAGGGTCCGTGAAGCTGAGGAGGACTGAGAATGCCACCTAGTTGTCTGTCCCAAAGGACGAGCCACACCTACTAGAAGACCCTAAAGAAGGCCATGTGGATATGACTGATGACATCACTGTGGGAGCGTTGACCCTGAAACCATACAGAAGACCCGACGACCTGGGGTTAGTCACCGTCTCCTCTCTCTCCCTCTCCCTCATGTCTCTCCCCTCTCTCTTCACTCCCCCACTCCTCTCCCCACACGTCCACAAAGTGACTATTTATGTACATGTTTATTTTCTGTTTCTTTAGTTACAAGCTCACTTATCAACAGTGTCAAAGCATTTCGTTTCTTGGCTTCTTCCTGAAGGAAATGTTTATTATGAATTTTTAAAATCCACAACCAAAATAGGATTTCATAAAAGAAGTGCTGACAGAAACTTATTTATTCTCTTGAGAATGCAACACTGTGCATAATAAACATTTAGTAAATTGTTAAACAGGGTATGATGAAACGTTAACATAAATAAAAGAGAGTACTTAAATGAATTTCATTCCTTTTGTTTCCCCTTGCTGCTCTACAGAGCCATTTCAATAAATAAAAGGAAAATAGTAGGAGAAATGAGAGCAAAATTCACACAAAAAGCCTAAGTCCATCCCCCACTAAAGTCCGTCTCTTTCTTCATGTCTTTTTGTTGGTAAGAACTTGTTTTTTTCAGTGAACAACGATTACAACCACCACTATAACAACAAAATCCACAATAGCAACAACAAAAGGTAGTTTTCAAAGACTAAAGCAGTTTTAATAGGCACTTAGCGCAAATGTGGACAGTTTAATTACCTCAGGAATCTCTTCATTCAAAGTAATAGTTCTCTATCAGACATGAAGGAGCCTTTTTTAAGAGCAGAGTCATTAAACATACTCCTGTGAAGATTTGCTAGAAACAGAAACCAACGGGTACCATTTGGCATACTGACACACTCATTGTAAATTATAATTTAAATATTATCTTTAAAAACACATAGGTAGCCTGTACAATGAATTAAGTGCTCAAAATATTTCAAAACTCTCCTTTAGAATTATATTTAAAAAATACAACTGGTAAAATTCTGCTAAGATTTCAATGTTCACAGAGGTGCATTTGCTGAATTTTCAGAATAAGCAGCAACTGTCTTGGCAAAATTATCTGATTTATAAATCTACTATTATTGCTATTTGGGTGCCAGATGCTAACTTTGTCTCATTTGCCTTCCTTACTTGATTTAAGAATTCAGTTGTGAGGGATCTTGGAGCTCATTTTCTGAAAACACTGGGACAGCATTCCTACTTGAAGATCATCAACTCAGGACTTAAGGGAATGTGTTTCCTTCACTTGTTGCTGGTGAGGATTTCACATCTATTTCATTCTGAGTTTTAGCACTTTTTTTTTTTTTTTCTGAGTAAAAGCTATACTTTCTGAAGTGGTTTCGACTAGCTAATGTTTCAGTCAATTGCAGAAATATTATCAATTCTAAGGTATATATGTCATTAAAGAGACAATGTTTCATGTCTTATGGAAAACTTCCAAATATGGAAAGTAGCTTTTCTTAACATAGTGTTGGTAAGTTGCTGCCCATCTGCCTCACCAATCCATTGGTTGAATGAGCACCTTTGTCTCTGCACTTCAGGACTTTTGCAGCCTGAGACCAACACCACTTTCTTTAAAGGGAAATAAGGCATTTTCACTCCCAAGGTGGCGGTAGTGATAAAGGACCACCTGTCAATGCAGGAGACCTACGAGATCAGGGTTCAACCCCTGCACTGGGAAGATTCCATAGAGGAGGGCATCGCAACCCACTCCTATATTCTTGTCTGAAGAATACCATGGACAGAGGAACTTGGCAGGCTATAGCCGGTAGAGTCACAAAGAGTCAGACACAACAGAAATGACTTAGCATGCATGCATGACATTTTCTCCCTCTCACATGTCATATGAAGGATTTTTTTTCTCTCTCAAAGTTTATGTGCAGAATTTGACTATGTGCATCTTTCCTTTTCACTGCTCTAAGCTGGTGTGGATTGCATCACACAGACAGGATATACTTTGTCTTACAGGGGGTGGTAGCCTGAGGCAACGGGGTAGTCTTCAGTCTTTACCATGTGCTAGCTATAAGACTTAAAGAGATATATTTCCCATTTGGATTTTCATTTCTTAATATGTAAATATCATCTTTCCTGGAGAATCCCAGGGATGGCAGAGCCTGGTGGGCTGCCGTCTATGGGGTCGCACAGAGTCGGACACGACTGAAGCGACTTAGCAGAAGCAGCAGCAAACATCATATAGTATATATACTATAAATATATATTGAGGAATAAAATAAATACTCTGTAAAATGAGTGGCATATATAATAAGTGTTCTTGCATATTACCACTCTATCTCCCTTTCTTTTTCTTTTTCCCTACAGAATAATAAAATTATCTTCACTATATATACTAAAAAAACAGGTTTTAGGGCGAAATCACTTTTTTCATGCATAAGTTCTTCAAATTTCTTTAGATAATATATATGTGTTTATATGTTACCTTCAAAGAGTAAAATAATCTTTATTCCTTTTTAAGCCTATGTTTCCTATCTCAGTTTTCCACTGACATCTAATAACTACCTAGTAAGCCATGGAATTTACCACTAAGAACTTCGGGGAGGCTTCCTGGTGACACATGTAACTTAGTGTCTCTAGACTATTATGTTACATCATAATCTATGAAGTGTCCTTTGACAGAAACATGGAATTCCTTACTTGTTCTCCCACTCTCACATGAATGAAACAAATAATAGCAGAAAATATGGGGAAAAATTATAATTTTCCAAAAAGGTCCAAGGGGCAGAGACATGCTTCATCACTAGGGAAGGAAGGCTAGAAGAGAGTCTTTGAATGAGAGATTCGTTGCTTCAGAGTAATTCATAAGCAGCCATTCCACAGTGGAAGCTGTCAGTGAGCAGAAGATGGATAAGGTATGGTAAGTGGGAACAAGACTGCTGCTTCATCACTTACAATTTACTAGGCTAATAACATTCTTATATTCTTCTTTGAAATATTAAAAATATGTATAAAATGGATCTGAGTGTCATTCCACTATAATGTAGTTCTGTGAATTCAGGCTGATATGTATCTGGGGATTTTATTTGCTGATGTTTTGACATATGAGATTTTGGTTGTTGCTGAATGATAACGTAAACATATCATTCTGCAGTTCAAACAGATTGGGCATGGCTTCCTTTTATACTGATAGTGATTGTTTCATAAACATTTATGGTTTGATTTTTTACATATTCTTATTTTTCTCAGGTACTTCAAAGTGAAGTCTGAGGTTAGCTTTTCTACCCAAGAGGGACTATTAAGAAATCTTGGTTACAGCGAGCAGAAAGTTTTGTGCACAGATTATAGTGACTAAATGCCTAATTAGGAAGAGTCTGTAGAAAATGAAAAAATTGTTTTGGGTGCAGGAATATGCTGACTAGAGTAGAAATAAGCTCCACAATTTAGGGATCTTTTCTGTTTTGGGTCCCCTGAAATGAGAACATTCCTAGGCACATGATGATGATCAAAGAACATTTGTTAAATAACCATAATATGCATGCTTGATGTAATCTTCTATATGATATAAAAGATATATTTAATTGAATATAATTGGAAGGCATAATCATATAATATATACTATTAATTATATATTAATATGATTATAATCACATAATATTATTATTTCATTTTTTAAAATGAGCGCAGAAATTTAAGGTGATTTTTTCAAGGTCTTGCAGTAATGCTTAATCACCTAGTACCCCAAAGTAACTGAGACTGATGGATTTTTTTTTTTCAAGAGGTACTGAATAGTCTCTTTGGGAAGAATGCATCTAAGGAAGGAGAGTTCCAGACAGGATTAATCTACCCTCAGAAATTTCTGAAACTGGAGGATTTCACTATTCTGAGTCCAGCTTGATGGCTCTGATTTGAAACTATCCCTATTCCAGCCTCATAGATTCCTGGAGAAAGATCAAGAAGGACAAACCAAATTTAGCTGTTTCACAAAGTGTTACTTAGTTACTCAGTCATGTCTGACTCTTTATGACCCCACAGTCTGTAGTCCACCAGTCTCCTCTGTCTATGGGATTCTCCTAGCAAGAATTCTGGAGTGGGTAGCCGTTCTCTTTTCCAGGGGAGCTTCATGACCCAGGGATAGAACCTGGGTTTCTTGCATTGCAGGCAAATTCCTTATTGTCTGAGCCACCAGGGAAGCCTCCTGTTTCGCAAAAGGTCTATATAAATTTGGGGGCATAGTGGAATGACTTTGAATTATAGTTAACAGTACAAAGTATAATACAGTATTACACAGAATTATTTTGTTAAGATTATTTCTATTATAGCTGTGGGGAAATTGAATTACTTAAGTTGCTAAATATTACAGAATATAATGTATAAAACAGCCAATATGATTCATGATTCATTTTCAACAGTTAAGAAAATATGTAGATTAAGTGTCTGATAAATAAAACATATAGTCAACTATATTTATGACTTATTGATATGAAAGTCACAGTGTTCCTGCAGAAAATTTATTTATTCATTATTTTATAGAAAGATGGATTAGATATAGAGCGTTACAGAGGAAAATTATATAGTAAATATATTAAAAACATACACATACTCACAGATACATGTTGAATCTCAACAAATACACTGAATTTATACTTGTTTGGATCGTTTCTTCATTTTTTTGGAATGCCATCAATTTTATTTCAATACAATTAATTTAACTTGATTAAAGTGTAGGATTCTTAATTATCCTTTAATAAGAATAAAATTCAGGAGTCAAATTTGCATAACAATAATTTGCTGATATTGACTGCTCAACAAGGATTGAATAAAAACTGCTTTTTGTCACTTTTTTAAGTCTATAGATTTACAAAATGATAATAAAACAAGTAAAATTTTGGTATTGGAAAACAAGTTTAGAAGATGTCAAATTAAAACAGGACCCCAAACCCTATATAATACAAACTAAAGTTTATCTGTTGTTGCCTCTAAATTATCACTGTTGAAATGCCACCATTGGTTCATTCTTATGGTATAGAAAAACATTTGTCTCAAATTGTATGGATATGGAGATTTAATAATGTGTATAATGGGAAAAAGGATTCGTTATAGACAGTGTTGAACACTGTTCCCCTCATGGGTTAAGGGCAGCAAGTGGGAAGGGAGAAGAAAAAGTGCAATGAAATGCTCATGGGCCCTGCCAACACGCACAATTGTTACAGCTGGGGAGATGTACACCGGTGCCGCCTCTTGGGGGCTCTCCGGAGCGGAACTTCTGTCTTCATTAGAGCACTACTACTAGGTCTGCATTAATGAATCCTCCCTACATACATAGGGCAAAATGCGGCCTTAATATGGGACATATTCACTAATTAAAAAAAAAAAAATCTCTTTTCTGTGAGTCGTCTTGGCCCTCATGCTGTTGTGGAGTAACTGATATTGCTGTAAAGGAAGCAGTGGGTCTCAGACGCTCTTCCTTTTCTCTCATTTCTAAATACTCAGCTGTATATCAGTGAGTACAAACTTTGCGGGGCTTCCCAGTGGCTGAGCGGTAAAGAATCCGCCTGTGGTGCAGAAGTTGTAGGAGACGTGGGTTTGATCCCTGGGTGGGAAAGGTCCCCTGGAGGAGGGCATGGCAGTCCACCCCAGTATTTCTGGCTGAAGAATTTCATGGACAGAGGAGTCTGCTGGGCAACAACCCATAGGGTCACAAAGAGTCACGCACAGCTCAAGCAGTTTAGCATGCACTCGTGCATGAGTTTAATGGCCAAGGACGGCAGGACCTTATGATGATGAAGTCTCACTGCTGATCTCTAACATGACCGCAGCTGCGGTAACTTGAATTACTAGATCCTCCCTATCTAAATTCAAGTCATCCTTTTATCTTTATTAATCTTCTTCTTAAACTTGGATCCTCATCACTAACACATCTTATTTTAAATGCCAAAATATGCTCAGCATTACGTAAGAAGTATGCATATATGCTTCTAGTTAAGCATATGCTAAAATGTTGAAATATTAGAATTCAACCATTATGAAGTCGCTAATCAAATTCCTTGCTGTTTGTACACGGATCTGGCATCATATCAATGAATCACGTCATCTATTGTCAATCAACAGTCTGCCCCTAGATGGATTTGACGAAAGGTGCATCTAAAGGAAGATCCTTGACTGGCAGCGGAGAAAAATTGCCCAGAACCACTATAGAAACCCCACTGTTATTTGAAATTTAACTGCCAGAAACTGATTAGGTTGTCACTGATATTTCCCCTCAGGGGCAGAGCTTCATAACTAAATTTATATTTTAAAGAGCCAATATTAGAAAGCCAAGGAAACGCTGAATTCAGTATCTTAATTATGTCTTAATGCTAGTAAAGCCATGTTATGCTCTGGGGGTGGCAATATCAATTTCGATAAAGAGAAAAAGGTAAAATGGGAGCTGGCAAAAGCAGTTGAAGTACAAATATAAAAATAGGGGAGCTATTTTTAAATATACAAATGACAGCAAATGTTACATTAAAGGGGCATTTTACACAGCAAAATATATCATTTACTGAAATTCTTAGAGCTCAGTGAAAAATCACAAACCTGTGAGGGAAAATGAAAAGAACTATACCATTAAATAAACTTTCTAGAATGCTGCTAAGCAAATTGTCAGCAAACAACATGTTAAGGCATTGGCAAGATGGTGGGTAGACACATTTTAAGTGGGAACTGTTGAGTGAGTTTGCATAGATTCAAAGGAATTATTAGAGAGGATTCCTTTCAGCTGCCTTGACTTACATCTTTCTAAGTATACTAATTTCTCATCATTTCCTTGCCTCAGTTCAGTCTCATGCAGGGGTCTGTATTTAAGGCAGGGGGTAGAAAGAGTCACAGTAGGTTGGAAAAACTCACGATCCATTTCCACAGCTTAGCCTGGGGTAAAGCATAGCTATCCTGTGAAATACCACCGAGGAACTTCAGAAACAGAACAATTTTCTTTAGGAAGGAGAAAATCACAGGATGCGCCTCACACTGTTTTTAGGCCATTCATTGAGGATATGTGTATAAAACAGTATGAGGAACATGCATGAACAATTTGGGAAATAGAGAAAGATTTTGGAACAATTGGCTAGGTTATTTTCATACTGCTAGGGTACCAAATATAAACACTGAGGGTAAAGGTTATGGATTGAATTTAAATCAATAGCCAATTTTTATCTCAGCTACTTAGATGACTGTTGTGCTATGCTCAGTTATGTTCAACTCTTCATGACCCTATGGATTGTAACCTACCAGGCTCCTCTGTCCATGGGATTCTCCAGACAAGGATACTGGAGTGAACTGCCATTTCATACTCCAGGGAATCTTCCAGACCCAGGGATCGAACTTGCATCTTTAGCATCTCCTGCATGGTTTGCTTTCTCCCCACTACATTACTATTTTGTCTTCTTGTTCTCAACTCTTCGTTTTCATTTTATTAATTTATTTTTGCTTCTTATTTTAAAAATTTTGCATTAAAAAATTAAAGATATAAAATGTCATGAAAGAGAAAGTGTTAGTCGCTCAGTTGTGTCTAACTCTTTGTGACCTCAAAGACTGTAATCTGGCAGGCTCCTCTGTCCATGGAATTCTCCAGGCAAGAATACTGGAGTGGGTTGCCATTTCTTTCTCCAGAGGATCTTTCCAACCCAGGGATTGAACCGGGTCTCCTACATTGCAGGCAGATTATTTACTGTCTGAATCACCAGGGAAGCCACTTTTAAAATGTCATAAAGATCATTAATTGGATGTCAATATGACACTAAACAGCACAATATATTTTCAAGATGAACATTTAATCTGGTGACCAAAAGGTCTATATGTTTGACATTTTCACAGAAGAGAAAAATGCAGGCACTTTTCCACTTTATTACTATCATATTCAGAGAAATAAAAATTACTTTGAATTCCTTTCATTTTTCCACAGTGGAAACAGAGCTTCTGGCATAGAAAGAATTCCACCTCTCAAACGTCCTGCATTGGAAGGAAAAAAGCATGAGTTTGAGAAAACTGAGCAAAATCCAGTGTTCTGGGTTGTAGAGAATTTAAGTCACCTTGTGTTAGAATGTCATCCTCCATGAACCCTGAGCATGTCATCCCATTCTTGCTGACCTCTTCAGATTACAAGGTTTATGATTGTCACATAGGCCACTGAATTTGGGTCAAAGTGATGGAAATGTACCTATCAGGTCATGCTCAAGCCCAGGCAAGAAAGACAGGTCAGCTGCTTGGCCATACTATGTTGGGTCCTTGGCCTTGACTTCCTCTCTTTAAAAACAACTCACTGTATATGTAGATGTCATCTGCTCTTTTTTTTTTTTTTTTAAATCTTTCTTCAGGAACTGAGCCCAGAGAAACTGGCCCAAATTTGTTGGCCCTTTAACTACTACTTCTGTTACAATAAAATCTTCAATGTCTGATCCAGGAGTCCTGTATCTTATCTCAGTATCCATAAAGCTGCAGCCAACCAAGTTGTTAGCTTGCAAAGGAAATGAAATCTGTACCTTTCGCGGCTCTTGAAATGTTAGAGAGTCAAAGATGAAAACAGAAAATGTGTGAATAGAAAGATCTCTTCAATCTCAATATAAGATTGGAATCACATGTACATAGGTGGAAATTGAAGTTGTGGGCATAAGGACAGAATGCTGTCACAAGAGGAAGGTGCTGGTGTTTGGGGGTTGGATAATGCCAATAGATGCTAGTAAAGCATGGGCTCAGCCAAAGACTGGAGAAGAAGGGGTTTGCAGAAGAGAATGCTGTGTCATATAAGTCAAGAGGAGGACATTTCAAAAAAGGTAAACATTCAACACTACTGAGAGATGAGTGACATGAGAGTAAGCACCCACTGGATTTAATGAGCTGGGAAAGAGAGATACAGGGAGTTACTAGAAAGGAAGAGTTAAATAAATATTGGGGAAGGATCTTTGGACAAGTCGTGGTTAAAACACCAAAGGAACAGATAATCTATTTCCTGCAAGCCAGGATAGGATGTCATGGGATGAGGGAGTGTAAATTTGATGAGATTGCATGGATACATTGAAAGAAGAGGTTAAAGAGGAGCCATTTGTTCATTATTACAGGATGGGTGTGGCATTATAGAATTTAACATTTGTTAGCTGGAAGATTAAGTCTTAATGGATTCATTTTATCTAGAAATAAAGAACTAAAACAGGACATGCACTGGGTGTTATGTGAAGTTTTATAAACAAGTTTTGGTAGAATCAAGTGGAGTTTTAACAACAAGTTTTGATAGAGTCAAGTGGAGTTTTAAAAACAAGCTTTGGTAGAACATGAATCAGAGAGTTAGAGGAGCACGCTTGGGCAGTGTTGGAAGCCCTTTCAAGCTCATGACTTTGTAAGACAATTTCATGGGTAATGTTGTTTGTAGTACTTAGCTTTGAAGGTAGAGGAACAATGGCACCCCACTCCAGTACTCTTGCCTAGAAAATCCCATGGACAGAGGAGCCCGGTAGGCTGCAGTCCATGGGGTCGCTAAGAGTCAGAGACGACTGAGCGACTTCACTTTCACCTTTCACTTTCATGCGTTGGAGAAGGAAATGGCAACCCACTCCAGTGTTCTTGCCTGGAGAATCCCAAGGATGGGGAAGCCTGGTGGGCTGCTGTCTATGGAGTTGCACAGAGTTGGACACAACTGAAGTGACTTAGCAGCAGCAGGTTTAGCAAAGACAGTGATTTTCAACCATGGGTTGTATATTAACATCATCCTAGTAATTTTTGAAAATTCTAATGCCCAGGCCACATCTCAGACCAACTAAATGAGAACATTCACAGATGAGATAGGCATATCTTTATAACTTTCAGATGATTTCAGTGGGAAAAAGTTGAGAATCACTAATGAACAGAAAAAGGCAAAGTTTAAAGGTGAGAGGCATAAGCTTTTTGCATGTTAACAGGTAAGCCATATTTGAATCTCTAGTTTTTCTTTTGTTGGAAGTCCTCAGTGGATCCTCAAAGTGTCTTCTGCATACTGGAAGGCATCAACCAGTGATCTTGCTTGGAAGCCAGGCTAATAAAATCAAACAACGAATACCACTAAATATTTTGTCAGAGACAGACTAAGACCCTTCAAAATTAATCTTTAATATGCCCCCCCCAAATTATAGTTTTAACCTATGAATTATTCTCTTGCCATAGTCACCACCAGGGGCAAGGTGGTGGGAGGATGGGGAGATACTGGTCAAAAGATACAAAGTTTAAAGTATGTAAGATGAATACGTTCTAGAGACCTAATTACCAGCATGGTATCTATAGTTAATACTGTATTGTACACTGAAAATCTGCTAAGAGAGTAGATCTCATGTCTTCTCACCACAAATCAAAACAAAAGAATATATTAGGAGATGATTGACCTTAAATATACACAATTTGTATTTTAAAAATAAGTGCAAAAATAAATCCTGTATAATATTGAATTTAAAATGAATAGAATGAGTTCTTTTTCAAATATCATACAATACTATGAATAATCATTTCATATTCAGTCCCATACATCACTTGAAAATATTGTATTCTGACAAATTTCCACCTGACAACAACAAAGCAGAATACATTTCATCTCGTATGTCTTGCTTTGAGTCCACTGGAGTCATCAGATTCTCTAACTCAGGGTTAGATATTTCTCTTACAGCACAAATACTGCTCGTATGAATATTATTTTGTCAGTCTAAATTTGCTTAAATCTTATTTGAATAATTTCATCATTAAATAAATTTTTCAATGAACCACAGTTTTAAAGAAAAAATCCCATTAAACTTTGATTATATTTTTGATTGGGTTAATTTTAATTACTTTTTGGTTTCAACCATACTGCTGCAAATTTTTTTTAAGTTGCTCTAATTTTCTGCTTGACTAAGTATACTGTGGTAAACAAATAGTCCGGTATCTTGCTGACAATCTCCTGCTCCTAGACTGACTGCATATTATAATTCTATCAGTTTTAATTGTACAATATTACAAAACTAGAACACTGGAGGTCATTGTATTAGCCACAACCGGCATCGAAAGCTTCTTTTTGATTTGTATTTTGTTTTTAGTTAAAATATGCCGTGATATTTGTTTATTATCTTATTACTCAAGAGGAGACAAGACAATTCAACTCCTAGGTTGTATACAGTTAAGTTCAGTCACTCAGTCGTGTCTGACTCTTTGCAACCCCATGAATCGCAGCATGTCAGGCCTCCCTGTCCATCGTCAACTCCCGGAGTTCACTCAGACTCAGGTCCATCGAGTCCGTGATGCCATCCAGCCATCTCATCCTTGGTCGTCCCCTTCTCCTCCTGACCCCAATCCCTCCCAGCATCAGAGTCTTTTCCAAAGAGTCAACTCTTCGCATGAGGTGGCCAAAGTTCTGAAGTTTCAGCTTTAGCATCATTCCTTCCAAAGAAATCCCAGGGCTGATCTCCTTCAGAATGGACTGGTTGGATCTCCTTGCAGTCTGAGGGACTCTCAAGAGTCTTCTCCAACACCACAGTTCAAAAGCATCAATTCTTTGGTGCTCAGCCTTCTTCACAGTCCAACTCTCACATCCATACATGACCACTGGAAAAACCATAGCCTTGACTAGACGGACCTTTGTTGGCAAAGTAATGTCTCTGCTTTTGAATATGCTATCTAGGTTGGTCATAACTTTCCTTCCAATGAGTAAGTGTCTTTTAATTTTATGGCTGCTGTCACCATCTGCAGTGATTTTGGAGCCCAAAAAGATAAAGTCTGACACTGTTTCCACTGTTTCCACTATTTCCCATGAAGTGATGGGACCGGATGCCATGATCTTTGTTTTCTGAATGTTGAGCTTTAGGCCAACTTTTTCACTCTCCTCTTTCACTTTCATCAAGAGGCTTTTTAGTTCCTCTTCACTTTCTGCCATAAGGGTGGTGTCATCTGCATATGTATACAAGAGGAATAAAAATATATCCACATTAAAACTTGTACACATATGTTTATAACAAAATCTTAATAGTCAAAAGTGGCAACAACTCAAATGCTCACCAGCTGATCAATGGATAATCAATTTGTGGTGACCATACAATGGAATATTATTTGGCAGTTAAATAAAGAATGAAGTATTGATATATACTACATGGGGCTTCTCTTGTGGCTCAGCTGGTAAAGAATCCATCTGCAATGTGGGATACGTGGGTTATATCCTTGGGTTGGGGAGATCCCCTGGAGAAGGGAAAGGCTACCTACATCCAGTGTCATGCATGAAACTTGAAAACATGATAAATGGAAAAAAATTAAAAAAAACAGTTATTAAAGACCATGCATTGCATAATTCTATTTATATGAATTGTTTAAAATATTGAACTCCATAGAGGTTGCAAGTAGATTAAGGGTTGCCTAGGGAATTGGGGAATTGGGAGAAAATGGAGAGTGACTGTTAACAGGTATGGGGTTCTTTTGGAGATGATGAAAATGTTCTAAGATTAGATAACGATGATTGTATGACTGAATACACAAAAAGTACTGACTTGTACAATTCAGGAGAGTGACTTAAACCCTCAATAAAGCTGTAAAGAAGAACCAGGTAGTTTTAAAAATTATTGAGGATTTTTGTTAATTCAAGTTTCATTCTAAATAGACTTATTTTCTTTTTTGCTTATTATAACTAGAGTAAATTATAATTCTCCCCAAATGATGAATTTTTAAAACATTCTTTGATGTACTACTCCTAAATTTGCTTCTGACTCATGTGTTACTTGGTACTTCAGCTTTTCTCTGTCAATAACTGCAGTCTTGTGAATCACTTTTCTAAAATTTGTTTCTGTCTTTCTTTTAAAAATAGTCTTCTGGAGCTGTTGCACATGCTTTAGTGATAAAATTTTGGAAATTTTTATTATATAACTATGGATTTGCTACTGTAAGTACTATATTTCCCAGGTTTCTCTATAAATAACTATTTCTCTCATCTTTTATTTTTGAAATATATTTTGAGAAACAGTGTGTTTACTAAAGAATAAGTATAAAGTCCAGAGAGAACTAATTCTAATAGAAATAACCAAGTTAAAATGTTGCATTCCAAATTTATGATTAAATGCAAATGCTTCATCAAAAAGCAAATCCTTCATTTAAAGTTGTTCACTGGAATGGGACTCAAATATTCAATCTGGTTAAATTTGATATGCTGAAAAATCATATTCAAAATATTTAACGGGCTTAGGAACTGTTAGATCATCTGCTTCTACCTCTAGATTTCCAGTAAACTGGTGACTCTCTTTACACAAGACCTTCTCATCAGCTGAAAGTCCTTGCTTATTTTCATCTATTTACATCATTCTCTGGAATAATATCGTTCAAATTTTATTTCATCTGGGATACCATTACCGATAAACCTGTTTTCATGATGTCCTGATATTATACAATTTAAATACTGAAGCATACCATTTGTGTGTTATACATTTCAATCTCATAATATTTTCCTTCTGATAGTTCTCAAGTATTTCACATTATATACTTTTATTATAGTTATTTTTTAAGTATTTCAATGGCATATCTATGTGTCTTATTTGTTATGCATTTCAAAGAGTGTATAGATATAAAGTGGCAGTTAGATACATACTGGATTATTTGCAAGGCAGATGTATAAATAAATTATATTAAAATAACACATGTTAATCATAAGTATTTTGTCTCCTACCTCCCTTGTCACTTTCTCAGTATTTCTTTTCTAAGTATTGCCTTTCTAATAACAGTAACAAAGGAAACACTAAGGAAATACATATGGAGATAGGCCAAAATAGTATGTGCCTGCAGAAAAGAGGTTTTCTGTGTCATGGTAAAACTTTTGTCAAAAACTGAGGGAAAGTCAGAGAGAAGCAACCCTAAAAAATGAATGTTAGCTTCCATGAAATCAAAGTTTTCATTAGTAAGTGCAATCTTGCTATTGTGGAAATGACAGGCCCATGGTAGAATTGCTCAGGGAAGAGCAACCATTAGGAAATTTGTAGCCCTGAGCTTCAGAGACAAATGCTGAGGGGGAAAAACGTGCTGTTTGTATAGCATTCCGAACTTCCATATTATTTTATTCTCTTGAAAATAGGAGTGAACTCCGTGGAGGGAATGGGAAGGCGGAGGAGCGCATTGGATGGGTTCTGCCGCCTCCCACCCACCATTTAATTCACCGCTCAGCTGAGGACGCCCGGTGCCCCACGCCTTTCCAGGTGCCAGGGCTGCTACAGTATATGCCTCCCTTTGTGACTCTTCAGCTTTTGATGAAATGGATAAGTTTTAGTTCTTGAAAGTGAAGTAGCTGTGAGGGAGCTGTCCATTGGGAAACAAGCAGGTTCTTCAGGAGAAAGTAACTAAGATTTAGTGAAAGGGAGTATATATTTTTGCAACAGGAAGATGTACAGTTGGATAGGATCCTGTGATGAAGGCTATATCTGGCTTACTTTTCCAGGAAGTTTTTGTGTATAATCCTCATCACTTTTCATTGTCGGTATCTTTAAATCTTTGCGCTTTTTATTTAAAGGGCTCTTTCATCCAACAGAGCTATTTATCCTAAAACCACACTGTGCCTTGTGTTAACACATCCTTCTCCACATGGATTTTGTTCACTTCATTTCAGCACAATGACCCCTTTATGTCCTGCCCACTATGCCACCTTCTATCCTGGGGCAAGCCTGGATTTGAAACGTCTTCCTAAAGCAGACTATTGAGAATATGTCACCCTACCCTTTGTTTTTTTTTTTTTTTTTTTTTTTTTGCAATTTAATATTTTGTAATTTAAAAATTCAGGAAAGTAAAGGGCTTCCCTGGTGGCTCAGATGGTAAAGAAACTGCCTCCAATCTGAGAGACGTGGGTTTGATCCCTGGGTCAGGAAGATCCCTTGGGGACGGAAATGGCAACCCACTCCAGTATTCTTGCCTGGGGAGTTCCATGGACAGAGGAGCCTGGTGGGCTACAGTCCATGGAGTTGCAAAGAGTCAGACACAACTGAGCCACTAACACACACACTTTTAAAACAAAAGTCACATCCTTAACAGGATATGTCTTCTGTACTCTGACGGAAACTGAGATTTGCCATGTGCTCATCTCCTGCGTCAAACTCACCATGTGTTTACTTTGCCTGGCTGACCGCTTCCTGCGTTTCCTTCACTCCACCTGGATGTTTACAATTGCTCCTTCCCCACTAAACTACTCCAGTTAAATCTTTCCAAAGTCCCCTTTCCTGCTGTCTTTTCGTTTTGTTATATTCTCCTTCTTAAACAGGGGAGCTGTGGTTACAAATGAGAGACTGCAGATGGATTTATTTCCGTTAACAAAACCCTCCAGTTAAAGAACATTCACTGGTAAACAAGGGATTCTTTCCATAATGTATCTTTTAAAGGACATGGGCCCAATATTTCTTGGTGTGCTGAAGGTTTTTTCTCCCTATATTTAATTTAGTTTCCCATGTGATGATTTGTTACCCTTTATTTTTTAAAAAGTGCCACAATCTAAATTAAAAAGAGATTCTAATTACCTCTCTTACAGGGAAAAAAAGAATCATCCAGTAATTTAAAAATATTTGAGCTATATTTTGATGTGTTAAGCAAATAGATCTATATATCATGTTAATGAAACATAGCAGGATGCTTTAAAACACATTTTCCTTAAGAGAGTCCTAAGCACAGCTCCAGACGGATATGTTTCTACTTCAGTTTTAAAGGCAGGGATGACAGTGCTCTATGAATAAAAATCAAAAGTAAATTTCCGAGTCAGGGGGCCTACTTGCTGCAAACTCTTGTTCCATGGGACTTGAGATTATACATCGGACAAACGAATAACCTGCTGATTTCAACCTCAGTGAGTGACAGGAGACCTGTGGTGACAAAAGACCTGGAAATATATCAGGCTTTGGCCATTAAAAGCCTTATCAGCAAGGAACGAAAATCAACAGAGCTTTAGGATTGCCAATGCAGGGATTTAAAAAGGCTCCTAGCAAGGGAATATTACTAACCATCCTGATAATCTGTTGACATACAACGCAGGCCGCCTCTGTCACCACTTTCTGGCTGAGAGCTTTAGGTGATGAAAGGCAAAATGGTTGGGGGTGGGGCATCAGCTTTAATACCGACAGTCAGCAGCCCCGCTGAGGCTGCGGGGAGGGACACGGGCTCTAAAACTGTCGCACAGTGTAGTCATTGCTCTGAAGGCAGCAGGTGTTTAGATCTGCATTCTTCTGAAAGAGGGTTTGCGTCTATTTTCATATTCTCTATATCAACGTGATGGCTAATCAGTGATTTTAATACTGTAAATACTATTTAGAGCCAAAGCTTTTTCCATTAGTACAGTAAGCAATGTGTTCTTTTTCTTGTCCCTCAAATGCCTCTTGGCACAAAAATCTGTAAGGAAACAGAAGTGCATTAAAATATTAAGTCACTATTTGTGAATTCTAACTACTCCCCCTGAAGGGATATAAAAGCAGTGTGCCTAGGATATACTTGTGTGGAACCAATAATTGTGCAGTGTTTCCTGTCTGCATTTCTAGGTCTGTCTCCTGATAGATTCTTTAGTGACACATCAGAGATCTGTTAATGGGTTGATAAATGACCAAGGTTGGAAATCGTCATCTAGTGTAGTCTGTCCAGGCAGACTAGGGCAGGGAAGAATCAGAGATGGTTTTCTATTCACTCTGTCAGGGCAGGCACATTTATAATGTCTTTCTAGGTACAGAATGGAGATGAGAATCAACCTATTGCTAAAGAAATAGAAAAAAAGAATTTGCCATTTGAGGCCTAGAATAAGATACTTAGCTGGAAGTCTGAAAGGAAGATAGAGAACTAGGGACAGATGAGAAGAGAGCCAAGTAGAGCTGATGAGACTGGGAATATGAAACAGAAGCCAAGATAAACAATTAAACTTGCATTGATGTCGCTACCTCCAGATTCAAGGAGTCACTGTGTATCATCAACAGCAGAGAATTAGTGGGGTAGACAGTTGAGGGAAGCTTTTAAGACACACCTATTGGCAAGTCAGTTGGCAAAATTTTCTAAAGATAAATTGATGAATAGCAATAAGGAAATATTTGCCACACAAGTAGTCATGCTTTTTCTTTTTCATTTAAGGTATTTACAAGGGCTCCTCTAGTAATTTCTGTTAAGAACTGGTCAGGAGTCATCAATCTGATGTATAGTAATGATGAGTGGGGAAAAATCAATAGAATCAAATTAAGAAGTAAAACACAAAGAACCAAATGAAAAATTCCACAAAGAATGGATAAAATACAGCTGAGGATGACCTGAGAACTCTAAGTGGATTGGTGCCAGAAATAATATGGTATTCTCTCTCCATCATCACATTAATGTCTCTCTCTTCACTTCCCCTACCCCATTCTTCACTCATTTCTCCCCACCCCCAAAATGGAAAGATCAAAGGCAGTTTTAAGGTGGCAGGGGAGAATTTGCACAAGGGCAGGCTTCAGCCTGAACAGGGTGCCCAGGGTGAGCTGAGGGGCAGAGACACCCCACCATGTCTGTCACGATGATGACAGAGAGATGGAAGAGCTTTAAGTCTTCAGGGGTGGAGGCCCATGGATTTGCCCTCCCTCAGTACCATTCTTCATCTTTCCTTATCTGCCTCAAAGTTGGAAATTTACAAATCCCAACTCATTTGTGTCAACATATCTAAAAATAGTTCTCACTTGGATTTTGATCAGAGGTTGAATGGGTTATTTGATATTCACTGCTTCAAAGACTCAACAGAAAAAATCCTTTAACAAATATTCTCTTGGCTTTTACCCCTTCTTTAACATATGTCTTGCCATGCTGCCATTGACCTGTCTCATTCTGTGTTCTATTGAAAATCAGAAAAATAATGATTTGTAACAATTTGTTTGCAAGATATAAAAGAGAAAGGAGCCTTTAGGACAGGAAAGATACAGTGTGAAACTGGTGAACATGTCAAAAATTTAATTTCTTTTGATAACATTTGTCTGATTGCTCCCCATACAGCCCAGTTACTAGTAGAGTGTAGAGAAAAATTGTTTTCATGGACAGAGGCTATCCTAAGCTGTGTCACAAGATGTGGTTGGTGTGACAAACCTTCAGGATGCTTTCTGGTGCTCAGACCTTGGATTCTACAGCTACACGTAAAAAATATGTGCACACTGTTCAAAGGAAAAAAGGGGAGAGGGAAAGTGTGTCTGGAAAATAACTATTTCAATGGGTGTATGTTATCACCTTTGAAAAAAACCCTTTTCTACTGGTATTAAAATCAAGGATGAGTACATCCTTCAGAATGGTTTTGCTTTATGCTAACAATGTAACATAACCAAATTCTTTAGATGAAAGCTGTTTTTGTGAGATAAGAAAAAGAAATAAATAGATTAGAAAAACAAACCTCAGCATTTACTATATCTGGAAAATAACATATTACAGTACATTCAACTCTGTTAAGTGTCTGTGAATGCAAAAATAACTTTTCCTCAGAGTGTTGGATGAAATGTGATAAAAAGAAGGAAAAATCCAAAAAATAAACAACAACAAAACCACCAAAAAGCTTCAGTTTGACTTTAAATTGTAAATGTATCCAACAATCTTTAAAGATTTTGTGTTCGTCAAGTATCATTCTGAGCACAGACATGAAATATTCCTATAATCTTTCAGTGGTGGCATAGGAGTTTTGTGGATCACTTTCTCAAGTTGCGGCAGACCACCAAGGTCAATGATTCAATAGAAAACATTCCTAAGTAGTCAATTATAGAGTGTTGATTCTAAGCTGTGTCTACCAAAAAAAAAAAAAAATGTATTTGGAAAGTAATAAACCAATGTATTCCAGAACAAGCATTAGATTCTTAATGAGAGCTTCATATCAGTTCAGAAAAATTTTCCATCTACCATTATTTTACAAATCTCTCTATTTTAGCCTCATTCAATGAATAAATTAACTCACATTAGTATTTAAAACCTAATAATTCTGCTTCTTTCTGTGTGAGAATTCCAAAGGATAGTGAAAAGTGAATAACCTTATAGAATGAGACAAAAGGCCAATCTGAGACTGGATAAGGGTGACTTTTCAGATTATTAATCCTGAAAATAAATTTGGCTTTCAAAAAATATAGTTGGAATTTAATGCAGACATGCAGTAAAAACAATATGGATAGAGAAGGAACAGGGTGCTCATTGTTACATCTGAAAAAACTTGTTTTCAGTACAAAGGATATTAAGACCTCACCCATCCATTTTATGCACAAGGATATTGTTGCTCTTGTTCAGTCCTTGAGTCCTGTCTGACTCTTTGAGACACCATGGGCTACAGCACGCCAGGCCCCACTATCTCCTGGAGTTGGCTCATGTTCATGTTCATTGAACGATGATACTATCTCATCTTCTGCCACCCTCTTCTCCTTTTGCTTTTAATCCTTCCCAGCATCAGGGTCTTTTCCAATGATCTGGCTCTTCCCATCAGGTGGCCAAAGTATTGGAGCTTCAGCTTCAGCATCAGTCCTTCCAATGAATATTCAGTGTTGATTTCCTTTAAGATTGACTGAATTGATCTCCTTGCAGTCCAAGGAACTTTCAAGCGTCTTCTCCATAACCACAATTTGAAAGCATCAAGGTGCTCAACCTTCTTTATTATCTAACTCTCATATCTGTACATGACTACTGGAAAAAATGTAGCTTTGACTATATGACCCTTCATCAACAAAGTGATGTCTCTGCTTTTTATTATGCTATCTAGTCTTGTCATAGCTGCCTGTCTAAGGAGCAAGCATCCTTTATTTCATGGCATCCTTTATTTTCATGGCATCCTTTATTTTCATCCTCAGTGATTTTGGAGCTCCAAAAAAGAAACTCTGCCACTGTCTCCACTTTCTTTGCTTCTGTTTATCATGAAGTGATGGGTCCAGACGCCATGATCTTAGTTTATCAAATGTTAAGTTTTAAGTCAGTTTTTTCACTCTCTTATTTCACCCTCATCAAGAGAGTCTTTAGTTCCTCTTCACTTTCTGCCATTAGGGTGGTATCATCTGCATATCTAAGGTTGTTGATTTTTCCAGCAGTCTTGTTTCTAGTTTGTGATTCATCCAGGCTAGAGTTTCAGAGATGTACTCTACATATAAGTTAAATAAGTAGGGTGTTAATACACAGCTTTGATATTCTTTCCCCAATTTGGAACCAGTCATTTGTTCCATGTCCAGTTCTAACTGTTGCTTCTTGACATGCACACAGGTTTTTCAAGAGACACTTTAGGAGGTCTGATACTCCCATCTCTTAGGAATTTTCCACACTTTGATGTGATCCACACAGTCAAAGTAAAACCTTTGACTTTATTCTAGTCTATGAAGCTGAAGAAGTAGATTTTTTTTTTTTTAGTTTCCTTGCTTTGTCCATGATACAGGGAATGTCAGCAATTCAATCTCTGGTTCCTCTGCCTCTTCAAAACTCAGCTTGTACATCTAGAAGTTCTCAGTTCATGTACTGCTGAAGCTTAGATTGAAGGATTTTGTGTGTAAGCTTGCTAGCATGTGAAATAAATGAAATTATACAGAAATCTGTACATTTTTTGGCATTGCCCTTCTTTGGGATTAAAATGAAAACTTGACTTTTTCCCAGAGTGTGGCACCTGATGAGTTTTTAAATTTGCTGACAAATTGAGTGCAGCACTTTAACAGCATTATCATTTAGGAGTTTATATAGCTTGGATTGAATTCCATCACTTTTGCTAGCTTTGATCCTAGCAATGCTTCCTAATACTCACTTAACTTCACACTCCAAGATGTCTTGGAAACATTAAAAAACAGAGAAATTACTCTGGCAACAAAAGTCTGTCTAGTCAAAGCTAGTAGATTTTTCCAGGAGTCGTGTATGGATAGTTGGATATATTTGGACTTTAAAGAAAAATGAGCACTGAAGAATTGATGTTTTTGAACTGTGGTGTTGGAGAAGACTCTTGAGAGTCCTTTGGACTGCTAGGAAATCAAACCAGTCAATCCTAAAGGAAATCAGTCCTGAATATCCATTGGAAGGACTGATGCTGTAGCTGAAACTCCAATACTTTGGCCACCTGATGCAAAGAACTGACTCATTGGAAAAGACCCTGATGCTGGGAAAGATTGAAGGCAGGAGGAGAAGGGGACGACAGAGGATGAGATGGTTGAGTGGCATCACCGACCCCATGGACATGAGTTTGAGCAAACTCCAGGAGTTGGTGATGGATAGGGAAGCCTGGCATTCTATGGTCCATGGGGTCATGAAGCATTGAATATGACTAAGTGACTGAGCTGGACTGAACTGACCTGAGTGACCACACCATCATGATTATCCAGGTCATTACAAGCTTCTTTGTATAGTTTTTCGGTGTTTTCTTGCCACTTCTTCTTAATATCTTCTGCTCCTTTTAGGTCTTTACTGGTTCTGTCCCTTATTGTGCCCATTCTTGGCATGGAATATATCCTTGAAGAGATCTCTAGTATTTCCCATTCCATTATTTTCCTCTATTTCTTTGCATTGTTCATTTAAGAAGGCCTTCTTATCTCTCTTTTCTATTTTCTGGAACTCTGCATTCAGTTGGGTGTATCTTTCCCTTTCTCCCATGCCTTTTGTAGCTCTTCTTTTCTCAGCTATTTATAAAGCCTCCTCAGACAACTACTTGGCCATCTTGCATTACTTTTTCAATGGGATGGTTTTGGTCACTGCCTCCTATGCATTGTTACAAACCTCCATCCGTGGTTCTCCAGACACTCTATCTAAAATACCTAATCCCCTGTATTTGTTCATCACCTCCACTGTATAATCATAAGGGATTTCATTTAGATCATACCTGAATGATTTAATGGCTTTCCCTACTTTCTTCAATTTAAGCCTGAATTTTGCAGTAGGAACTCATGATCTAAATCACAGTGAGCTCCAAGTCTTATTTTTATTGACTACATGGAGCTTCTCCATCTTTGTCTGCAAAGAATATAATAAATCTGATTTCTATATTGATCATGTAATGATATCCATATGTAGAGTTGTCTCTTGGGTTGTTGGAACATGGTGTTTTCTATGGCCAGCATATTCTCTTGACAAAACTCTGTTAGCCTTCGCCTTGCTTCATTTTGTACTCCAAAGCCAAGCTTGCCTGTTATTCTGAGTATCTCTTGATTTCCTACTTTTGCATTCCAATTCTCTATGATGTCAAGGGCATCATTTTTTGGTGTTAGTTCTAGAAGCTGTTGTAAGTCTTCGTAGAACCAGTAAACTTCATCTTTTTTGACATCAGTATTTGGACCATAGATTTGGATTACTGTCATATTGAGTGGTTTGTCTTGGAAACGAACAGAGATCATTCAGTTGTTTTTGACATTGCATCCAAGTACTGCATTTTGGACTCTTTGGTTGACTATGAGGGCTACTCCATTCCTCTAAGGGACTCTTGCAAGCAGTAGTAGATATAATCGTCATTTGAATTAAATTCAACCATTGCTCTCCATTTTAGTTCACTGATTCCTAAGATGTCTATGTTCACTGTTGCCATCCCCTGCTTGACCACATGCCTTGATTCATGGACCTAACCTTCCAGGTTTCTATGCAATATTGTTTTTATGGAGTATTGCATCGGATTTTACTTTCTCCAACTGACACATCTACAACAGAGCACTATTTCTGCTTTGGCCCAGCCACTTCATCCTTTTTGGAGCTGTTAGTTATTGCCCTCTGCCTTTCCCCAGTAGCATATTGGACACCTTCTGACCTGGGCATTCATCTTCCAGTGCCGTAACTTTTTGCCTTTTCATGCTGTCCATGGGGTTCTGCAGTCAAGAATAGTGGAGCGCTGCCATTTCCTCCTCGAGTGGGCCGTGTTTCACTAGTACTCTTCAGTATGACCTGTCAGTTTTGCATGGCATGGCTGCACGGCATGGCTCATAGCTTCACTGAGTTACGCAGGCCCCTTAACCATGACAAGGCTGTGATCCAAGAAAGGGATATCCACAGATACAGGAAGAAATCAGATTTTTTATATAAAAAGTTCTTAAGTGTACCCAATGCTCCGTGGTTCCTTAAATGGGAAGGAAATCTAAAAGAGAGGGGATATATGTATAGCTATGGCTGATTCACTTTGCTGTACACATATAACACATATATAATGCATATAACACTACATTATAAAGCAATCATACTCCAATAAACACTTAAAAAACAAAAGTGCTTCAGGTAAGTTTGAAGGATAAAGAGAACTGTTACCTCTTTCACGACCAGAAACACATTTTACATGCATAAAAGATGAAAAAAAGAAAAAGGAAAAGGAAAATGACTTCTACATTCAGGCTTTTGTTCCCTTCCTGGTTGTCCCAGATACCTGGAGAGTGATGATCAGGTTTTCTGAGGGTGTTATGAGTTCACAGAGTAAACTTTTGAAAACAACTGGGCACAGACTCCCAAGAATGCTGGTTCCCAGCATTCTAAAGCCCAGCCATGATTTCTCCCTTAAGCACCATGTGAAACTGGTTTATATCATACATCGAGACTTATCTAGACATAACAAATCAAGAGATTTCAACTTCCTAAACAGTTGCCTACTCTCTGGTTTACATGTAAGTCAGAAGTTGGTGCCTAGAGGAAGGATTATTTTGAACACTGTTATACCATGAGGGCGCTGGAGGCTTCTCTGAGGCTTGTGGTGTGTACGCAAAGGCAGTGGTGGTAAGGTTGTTTTCTCTTGACTCAACTCTTCTTTTTGTTCAGAGTAGTTTTGGACCATCATCACTGAGTATCAGCTTGAAGAAAGACTTGATGGTGACTCCCCCTTTTTGAGAGGATTACATTTTGTCATATAATTATGTAGCTATTTGAGCCATATTGCTTCACAAATTGGTGGGGAAGGGAAATCTGTATTTGTACGAGAGGATGGAATAAATAAAACTTGCAATTTTTTAATGTTCTTCTCCTCATTCTCAAACTTTCTGATCTATTTATTCCTAGGAATATGAATAGAATTATTTTCCCCATTTTTAAATTTTTTTTCCTTCCTTTTCTTTGTATAAACATCTTTTGAGCAGTTTGAAATATGATAACAAATTTGAGAGTTGAAAACTCAGCATTGAATATCTAGCCTAGTCTCAGAAACTGGGTCAGAATCCAGATCTTTTGTCTAATCCCCTATTTTCGCTATAAGCAAAACTTGAGCTGTGAAGTTCACAGTCATACTGACTGAGTCACTGCTACAGCTGGAGTCAGCTTTGAGTCTCTTTTCTTCCAGTTGGTGCTACTCAAACTTGCCAAATAATGAACTCAAATATCACGCAACAATTTTAAAATTTATTTTCTGTTGTAATACAATCCTTGAGTGTGTGCTGAGTCACTTCAGTCATGCCTGTCTCTTTGCAACCCTAAGGACTATAGCCTACCAGCCTCTTCTGTCCATGTAATCTAATCCTGCAGGAAAGAATACGGGAGTGAGTTGCCCTGCCCTCCTTCAGGGGATCTTCCTGACACAGGGATCAAACCCACGTCTTCTGTGGCTCCTGCTGTACCGGTGGATTCGTTACTGCTGGGCCACAAGGGAAACCCAATACAGTCCTTAGGATAACGGAAAAGATAACTTTTCAAAGCTTAACATTTGCAACTCACTAAATGATGTGGCTGAGCTTTATAGTATATGTGGTTGTTCCCTAGCATCAAAAGCAAATTACTTATTTTGATCATACATCCTATAATTTACCACTTGAGTGTGGATTACTTTGAGTCAACAGGCATAGTCAGTTCACTCATGTTTTATAGCCAAGTCTTCAGAATATAAAATTCATCGTTTTCCATGATATGACTGTTATGGTCAAGACAACTCTGTTGGTTGACACAGTGAAAATGTGACTATGGAAAATGTCTAGGGTGCACAATTTTTAAAAAT
Source organism: Capra hircus (assembly GCF_001704415.2). Classification (NCBI taxonomy): domain Eukaryota; kingdom Metazoa; phylum Chordata; class Mammalia; order Artiodactyla; family Bovidae; genus Capra; species Capra hircus. Next base: position 82,951,989 of record NC_030819.1, on the reverse strand, counting down.
GTATACTTTGTGCCTTTATAACATCACTGAGATTCAGCCAGATCCATGGCTCCAAGAGCAACAGATCCAGTAATTTTTTACCTTCACAGGTCACTGAGTTTTATGATGACCTCAAAAACAAAGAAAAACTGTCCTCTTAAGATAGTCTAGCTGTATGAATATACTATGTTAGAAATTTCCATATTTTCTACTGCAGTGTCCTTCTTATTAAAGAAGAAATAAAATGAGCCTCCTTGTCATACTCATATATACCTATGAATTAAATGATGCCCTAACATTTCACATTTCATACTTTTTTATGTGTGAAATGAATTTGTGTTGTGTTTTTGTGAATACATATAACATTCTAAATAGGTATAAAAATATCCATATGCAATTTTTTTTTCATTTGTAAATCTAAACAGCCTGTTACTTTTCAATTTTCCTGATTTATAGTAGAAAATGATTGCAGGTCTCCTTAAAATCACTTGGCTTAGTTCTTCTTTTATGAGTTGTTTTCCTAACTGCTATTGTTGCTTGAACCACTAAAAGTTAATTTTGTGGATAAATCTTTATTTTCCTTGGTATTGTGTACAAACTATCAAGTAATCATTAAAATAAAATGGATATAAATTTAGAATTTTTGACCATCTATTAGCTATTATTAGTGATGTGTGTGTTAGTCACTTAGTTGTACCCAACTCTTTGTGACCTCATGGACTATAGCTCACCAGGCTCCTCTGTCCATGTAATTCTCCAAGAATACTGGAGTGGGTTGCCATTCCCTTCTCCAGGGTATGTCCCCCATCCAGGAATTGAACCCCAGTCTTCTGCCTTGTAAGCAGATTCTTTATTATCTGAACCATCAAGGGCATGCATATCAGGTTCTAAAAAAGACCAAAAATGAACAAATAAGAAGCTGGCCTGGCAGTTGATGGGTGTGGTAAGAGAGGCAACTCAGAGGAGGAGCTGTACAATGTTAAATCTTTTAAATCAGTTTCAAGTACAGATACACTCCATGGAAACCTGAAACAACATCACATAGACTGAAGCTGTCTCTGAGGAAATGGGGGGAGGATTGTACCTAGCACGAGATTTATATCAGCCACTCCAGTGTTCTTGCCTGGAGAATCCCAGGGATGGGGGAGCCTGGTGGGCTGCCATCTATGGGGTTGCACAGAGTCGGAGACAACTGAAGAGACTTTGCAGTAGCAGCAGCAGGCTCAGCTCAGTTCAGTTCAGTCGCTCAGTCATGTCCGATTCTTTGCGACCCCATGAATCGCAGCACGCCAGGCCTCCCTGTCCATTACCAACTCCCGGAGTTCACTCAGACTCACGTCCATCGAGTCCGTGATGCCATCCAGCCATCTCATCCTCTGTCGTCCCCTTCTCCTCCTGCCCCCAATCCCTCCCAGCATCAGAGTCTTTTCCAATGAGTCAACTCTTCGCATGAGGTGGCCAAAGTAGTGGAGTTTCAGCTTTAGCATCATTCCTTCCAAAGAAATGCCAGGGCTGATCTCCTTCAGAATGGACTGGTTGGATCTCCTTGCAGTCCAAGGGACTCTCAAGAGTCTTCTCCAACACCACAGTTCAAAGGCATCAATTCTTCGGCACTCAGCCTTCTTCACAGTTCAACTCTCACATTCATACATGACCACTGGAAAAACCATAACCTTGACTAGACTGACCTTAGTCAGCAAAGTAATGTCACTGCTTTTCAATATGCTATCTAGGTTAGTCATAACTTTTCTTCCAAGGAGTAAGCGTCTCTTAATTTCATGGTTGCAGTCACCATCTGCAGTGATTTTGGAGCCCCGAAACATAAAGTCTGACACTGTTTCCCCATCTATTTGCCATGAAGTGATGGGACCAGATGCCATGATCTTCGTTTTCTGAATGTTGAGCTTTAAGCCAACTTTTTCACTCTCTTCTTTCACTTTCATCAAGAGTCTTTTTAGCTCCTTTTCACTTTCTGCCATAAGGGTGGTGTCATCTGCATATCTGAGGTTATTGATATTTCTCCCGGCAATCTCGATTCCAGCTTGTGTTTCTTCCAATCCAGCGTTTCTCATGATGTACTCTGCATATAAGTTAAATCAGCAAGGTGACAATATACAGCCTTGATGTACTCCTTTTCCTATTTGGAACCAGTCTATTGTTCCATGTCCAGTTCTAACTGTTGCTTCCTGACCTGCATACAGATTTCTCAAGAGGCAAGTGAGGTGGTCTGGTATTCCCATCTCTTTCAGAATTTTCCACAGTTTATTGTGATCCACACAGTCAAAGGCTTTGTCATAGTCAATAAAGCAGAAGTAGATGTTTTTCTGGAACTCTCTTGCTTTTTCCATGCTCCAGCGGATGTTGGCAATTTGATTTCTGGTTCCTCTGCCTTTTCTAAAACCAGCTTGAACATCAGGGAGTTCACGGTTCACGTATTGCTGAAGTCTGGTTTGGAGAATTTTGAGCATTACTTTACTAGCATGTGAGATGAGAGCAATTGTGCGGTAGTTTGAGCATTCTTTGGCATTGCCTTTCTTTGGAATTGGAAGGAAAACTGACCTTTTCCAGTCCTGTGGCCACTGCTGAGTTTTCCAAATTTGCTGGCATATTGAATGAAGCACTTTCACAGCATCATATTTCAGGATTTGAAATAGCTCAACTGGAATTCCATCACCTCCACTAGCTTTGTTCATAATGATGCTTTCTAAGGCCCACTTGAGTTCACATTCCAAGATGTCTGGCTCTAGGTTAGTGATCACATCATCATGATTATCTGGGTTGTGAAGATCTTTTTTGCACAGTTCTTCCGTGTATTCTTACCACCTCTTCTTAATATCTTCTGCTTCTGTTAGGTCCAGACCATTTCTGTCCTTTATCGAGCCCATCTTTGCATGAAATGTTCCCTTGGTATCTCTGATTTTCTTGAAGAGATCTCTAGTCTTTCCCATTCTGTTGTTTTCCTCTATTTCCTTGCATTGATCGCTGAAGAAGGTTTTCTTATCTCTTCTTGCTATTCTTTGGAACTCTGCATTCAGATGCTTATATCTTTGCTTTTCTCCTTTGCCTTTCGCCTCTCTTCATTTCATAGCTATTTGTAAGGCCTCGGAATGAAGCAGGGCAAAGACTAATAGAGTTTTGCCAGGAAAATGCACTGGTCATAGAAAACACCCTCTTCCCAGAAGAGAAGACTCTACACATGGATATCGCCAGATGGTCAACACCGAAATCAGATTGATTATATTCTATGCAGCCAAAGATAGAGAAGCTCTATACAGTCAACAAAAACAAGACCAGGAGCTGACTGTGGCTCAGATCATGAACTCCTTATTGCCAAATTCAGGCTCAAATTGAAGAAAGTAGGGAAAACCGGTAGACCATTCAAGTATGACCTAAATCAAATCCCTTATGATTATACAGTGGAAGTGAGAAATAGATTTAAGGGCCTAGATCTGATAAATAGAGTGCCTGATGAACTATGGAATGAGGTTTGTGACATTGTACAGGAGACAGGGATCAAGACCATCCCCATGGAAAAGCAGGAGGCTGAGAGACAGGAATTTCCTCCTTCTCAGGTGGTAACATGAGCTGGTCTTCCCCTGTGAGTCAGTGACCTCCTGCTAGGAGACCACTGACCATTGAACCAATATTCCTAATATCTTACATTCCAAACCGAGACTTCAGAATATATTTTCTCATGGCAACAAAATTCTGACTACATATCTGTGCATTCATCATCTTTCTAGTCAGCTATCTTTCCTTATTTTGTTGAGAAATGCTATGGAATTATTTTTGAAGCTAAATACTTGCTCTAAAGCTACATATATGTGTGAGTGTGTATAACTTAGATTCTTGTATTAACTTTGAAAGGTGTTTGATGTAATGCAGTTATATTTTTAGCAAGACATAATGACCGCCATCATTATGGGGCACTGAAATACAATAAATTGACAGTTTAGGGTAATGAAAGCCCAGGGAATTTTTGATGATTGCCTTCGCTTTGGGGAGATCATTTTCACTCTTTGTGTGCTGAATCATTTTCTTTAAGCTGTTTTTCCACCAACTCAAATATGTGCTTAAACTTCAGTGTAAACAGTTTATGTTGTGTATGAAGAAGAATCTGTTAGAATTCTCAACATTATATCTATAGCAATAACAACAAATGCTTAGATAGCAGTATATGCCAAACACAAATTTCTTTACCTAAATTAACCCTTTCAATTCTGACAACTCTATGAGGTAAATAGTACTGTCATCCTCATTTTACTGGAGAGGAAACTGATGTGCAGAAAGGTGAAATCACTAGCCCATGTCTCTACAGCTTGTAAGCATAAAGCCTGGATAAGAATTGAGGCAAATCAACTCAGAGTCTGCTGTTAACCAATTTGTTAATGGCTAATAAAGTGCTTTGCTTTTGATTCCTGAAGCAATTCTCTTTGGCAAGTACATGTATCTTATTTCCTCAATATGTAGATAAGGATACTGGGGCTCGGGGACATTTAACAATGTGCTCATCATCACTCTCCCAGTCAAAGGGAGAACTGAGACCCAGGTACGCATTGCCAACAGCAGAGAGTCATTTAGCTTTGATGTGACATAAAAACACATTTACAAAAGATGGTTGAATTAATCCACTCAGCTCCCAGAGTCAGGATAAATAATATACTCCTTTTTATCATATGCTTTGTAGTTTGAAAAATTCAGTTCTAGAAATAACAGATTCCTTTCTGTGAACCTAGTAACAAGGTTAAGGTTGGGAGATATGTGGTGGTATGGATGAGTGTTAAGTATACTCACAACCCTGGGATTGTTGCTTCCCATTAGCACATTCCCACTTTCCCTTATTTTGCTGCAATATGCCTTCTATTTCTTGCATTATTTCCGTTTATCCATATATTTCAGGGTCAAATTTGAATGGTAACCTCATTGCTACACTACTAACTGGTATGCCTGATTGTAGTATTTTGCCTTAATTGCACTTGACTAGTTCTTGACAACATGTAGTTACAGGATGTGGACATAGGACTTCACACTGGCACTGACTGCATTCATTCTGAGGATCTGTCTCCATTTCTAAGCTTACACCTGCTTTTTAAAATTCTGACGGAGAAATTTCCTTAAGAATAGCTTGAGGTTAAAAACATACACACCAATCGTGATAAGTAAAGCATTTACTTTCAACATAAAAATCATTATTGCCCCTCACAATACAAATTTGCCATGAGCTCCATGCTTTGTTACCTGTGAAGACAACCAAGAAAGCTTAGCATGCAGTTCCTTTTGGATTAAAATGAGTAGATGTATCAGTGAATGTTTCCACATTAACCCTTTTTTTTCATAGACTAATATTCTTCGCCAGATGATGCAATGCAGTTTATTGTATCCTTAAAAATGTAGAAAGGAAAAAGTAATAATTGATAAAATGATTTTTTGTTGTCCCATCTTTCATTATTAGCTATTCTGTACTGAGTACATGCTTATGCAGTAGAAAGCATATCAGAAGGTCTCATTTGCAAAAACATGGAGAAGTCTTGAGGGTATCATGGTAAGCAAAATAAGTCAGAGAGAGATAAATACCGTATGATCTCACTTATATGTAGAAACTCAAAAGCAAAAAGATTGGTAGCTCCCAGAGGCTGGTGAGTGAGGGCTTGTAAAATTGGGGAAGGTGGTAGAAGGTAAAACTTCCCAGTTATAAGACAAATAAGTACTGGTGATGTAACATACAGCATGGTTATTATTGTTAAATATATTTGACAGTACTTTACTGTGTATTTGAAAGTTTCTAAGAGAAAAGATCTTAAATGTTTTCATCACAAGAAAAATATTGTAACTATGTAAGGTAATGCTAACTAAATTTATGATAATCATTTCACTATATATTTATCAATCATTATGTTTTATATGGGCTTCCCTAAACTAATACAATGTCATATGTCAATTATATCTCAATAAAGCAATAGAAAATAAAACAGTCAAATGTATAAAAGCAGAGACTACAATGGTGGTTGCCAGGGGGCAGAGGGAGGTGCGATGGGGAGGTGTTGGTTAAAGGGTGCAAAGCTTCATTTAGGCAAGATGAACGCTTTCTGGATCTAAAGTACAGCATGGTCATGAGAATTAACGGTTCCGCACTGTATACTTGAACTTTGTTAAGAAGATGGATCCTGTATTAATGAAGTGAATTCTAATCTTTTATTCTCCCTGCCTCACTTATTGCTAGGCAAAATGGTGACAAAATCACATTTTAACTGCCTTACAGATAGTGTAGTTTTTGCAAGTGTGATGTTTGCAATGTAGATGTTTCCAATATAGATAAGCCAGAGTAGCTCTCTAAAGAGTCTTAAAAATCATCTTAGAAGAACCCATTATGCTGCTTACGTTTACTAACCAGCTATCAAAAATGCTAATGTGCAGAAAGACCAGGGTAGGGCCACTTTAATTCATAAAATTTGATGCATTTAAAGGACATTATGCCATTTTGATGAATTTTTAAAATATAGCTCACATTCAGCAGTTTTTATTATTTAAGAGTAAGCTTGCTTTCTCTTAAAATTGACACTTCTACTGAGACTTTTCAGGTTCTTTCCGGGAGAGAAAGACTAAACAAGTTAATAGACATTAAAATGAAAAGTGGATTTTGCTAGTCTATCACTGCCAGAAAGCTTCCACACAAGGAAATGCTCTACATGCATTATAAATCCACACAGATAGGCTATATAATCATGGAAAAGTGAGAAAAGAACAGAACCCAGAAATGGGGGAATGAAATTAATGTTTTTAAACTGGGAAATTAGTGTAATCCTTTGTTGGGTCTGCACTAAACAATTAAAAAAAAATTGCATTAACATAGCAGCCAACTGTAATACTGCCTGCAAATAAACCAATATTGCTGGATTGACCAGGTTACCATATCATCATTCTGTGCGTAGTATTTCAGACTTAGTTTTCCGGAGAGGGAAACCATAAAAACACAACAGTAATGCAAATCAAGATGGGGGATCCATTTTCACTTCACTTGTAATAAGATTTATATTAATTCAGGCTCTTTATTCACCTTATAATACTAGTCTTAAAAAGGATCACTTACAGGTGTTCGAGTGTAAACCCACACTCCACATACTGAGGCTTGCAGTAACAAACCCGACATATGGTCTTATCACTGGGTAAAGTAAATATGAGAGCTTTAGCTTTTAAAATGAAATGCTGTGGCTTGTTCTGAATTCATATATTGCCCACAGGTCATCACAGCTTCATTTATGCCCCGTGGCAGTGACAGAGTGGCAGCTTTCTAGGGAAAGGGACACTTGGCTTAATGCTTTCTCTCTGGCCTTCCTGGGCTCTGGAATGCTTTAATATTATTCAAAAATTGTCAAAGCTGCCTGCAAGATATATACTTAGGACTTAAATTGACAAACTTCAGTTGTGGTCACAAGGAGTGGTTGCAGTGAGGAATGGTGAAAGAGTACTGTAATGTAGCTGGATTCCCTAACTCTGTTGCTATGGACTGCAGACAGTTTGAAAAGCAAACCAAAACAAAACAAGTTTTGTTTCACACACCATAGAGTAACATACTCTGGATGCCAGACAGTACATTTTGCAGGAGTTAGATGCAGGGAAAAGTCCTGCAAATACTTAACATTTCAACCTAAAGCATAAAGACTGGGCAGGATACTGAGATACTTTTACACTCATTTTTTTTTCTCTTTTCCTTCTTACAATCCTCTTCCCCTTCTTTTGTTCATTTCTCATTCTCTTTCCTGATAAGCAAAGTCACAGTTCAGATGCAGTAGAGTCTAAATCATCTAAAGCAAATCAGACCAGAAATGGGCTGATAATGAGGGGAAAAAAAGTGTGCTTGCTTCTTACAGGTGAATCATCAGTGCAACAATGGAGTCTAAAGATTCTATTAGCATTACAGAAGCTGTCAGGAAGCAATTTACATCTTCTCTCAAAGATTTTTACTCTAGTAATATAGAACCTTGATTATTAATTGAGATTGGTGTAGCTGAAGCTCAGCATGATGAGTTTCCCCTTCTTTTTTGTTTTTTAGTCTGTTTTCTCCAAAGAACTTTCGCATTAGTTACTGTATGTACAATTTCTGTTTCCAGATCTTATATAATGGAATTCTCTTTCATTTGATCATTCAACAAATATTTATGCAGAACCTACTATGTCAGACACTAAACTGCTTTCTGGGAACAGATTTGATTCCATTTGATTCTAATTGCCTTCACAGAGCATGCATTTACTCTAAATATGCTATGCACAACTATTCAAAAACACATTTCCATTGAGTGTCCAGGGTGGCTTCTAACTTATTAGTATGTCCTGCAAAAAGTGCTCAACTTTTTCTTTCTTATAAAGTACTGTTTAAAAGTAATTTGCTTGAGATTTTGATATTTAATAAATTAAATGATTTTATAAATTTTGTAGAGTATTTAGATACTTAGTATGTATTTGGCATATAATTTAACTGACATATCGCATGTTTGTATTAAAATGAAGTAAAAATCAATACTATTCTCCCAGTTCTATTTTTGCAGAGTGGAAAAATGAGTTTTAGTTCTCTGGAGCTATATAGAAAATCAGTTTCACAATCCCTCTGACTCTCAGCAGTTTGCAGAAGGACAAGGATCAAGGCTGCCACTCTGAGCGCCATCCACATTGAATTGCACATGATTGATAACTGTCTTTTTGTTAATTTAATGGAGGCAGACAACAGGAAACGAGGGAGGAAGTGGAAAAATGAGTGTATTGACAGTGAAGGAAAGAAGGCAACAGGAAAATGGTTTTAAATTTCATATTGTCTTGATCATTATGTGGTCCCTGACCGTTCTGGACACATTTTGATGAGCTGTCATTTGCACATTTCCTATGATGTGTCAACATTTAGGGAATGAATTCAGAGCAAGTTTTTCTGATGCTAAATTGGACACAGCATTATTTGCTTCGAATGAAAGTGACAGGGGATGACAGGACTGAAGTCACCCAGAGATGTCTCAGATGCCTTCTTAAGAGCTAATACAATTATTAGGAGCAAGGAGCCAGTGAGAGTCTTCTCCAGCTTTTTAAATCCAGTGAGTGAAAAGGAGGAATCTCTCAAATGAAAAAAACTAGGATGGAGTAGCCTGCTGTAGACTCTTCTCACTGTGAACGTGGACACACAGCTGGATGCACAGAAACCCAACACACAGGCACACCTTTCTTCCTTCCAAGCTGTGTATTTTTGTGGGGAGGCTCTGTGGTGAATAGCTGTTGACTCTGCCATGCCAGGTTCCATTTTTCTTTCTTAAGTCAAAACCTGACTTCTGGTTGGAGATTTCCTCCCATTTCAGTGGTGCTGTATCTTCTCCCAAGCCAGCATCCTTTGTGGGCAAACAATTCAGGCTGAGCCAATCTGCACACTCTATCCACACTGGAGATAATGGTTCTGGGATAAACACATGCCGCAAGTCTGGCCAATAAGACTTAATTCTGGGATTTTCTTTTGAGCTCAAAATAAATAAACTTTTTCTCCTAATAAAATTCTTAGGATGATATAAGCAAAGAGCTACTAGGAATTCCAACCATAGACAGAGTAACAAGAGAGCAAGACCCTTCAGAGAAAAGGAGAGCAGAGAAAGAGAGTAGTATTTAAGCTTTGATGACACTGTTGGAGACCCTGGAACAAGCGATGCCTGAAGCCAGATACCACTGAACATTTTGTCATGTGAGCCAAATAATTCTTATTTTTCTTAAATTGAGTTGAATTCTATTTTCTTGTAATAGAAATATTCTTACTCATACCCACAAAAACCATATTATCTTCTTTTTAGATCATTTTCCTTCTTTGTCTCCCAATTGCTTTTGGGAAATCAGTATGGAATTCTTTTAGTTTCTTACTTACATTCAATAAACATGTCTCCAAAATGGCCTTCATCCCTCAAGAAAATAAAGTATTGCCAAAGGAAATTAAACTTCACAAGAGGAGGAAGCTGAGTATGCAAAATATCTGACATTTTTCAATTAACTTAAAGCAATATTACCTTTTATCTTGCCTTATGTGATATATATAGAGAGAAAAGCTCTTTGGAGATATTTGAGGAACATCTATGCATATTTATATCTTCCAGTAGCTTTTGCCTCTTTCTCTCCTTTTGGTCATGCTTTCATCACCTCTTGAGTGAGTGAGTGAAAGTCACTCAGTCATGTCCATCTCTTTATGACCCCATGGACTATACAGTCCATGGAATTCTCCAGGCCAGAATATTGGAATGGGTAGCCTTTCCTTTCTCCAGGGGATCTTCCCAACTCAGGGACTGAACCCAGGTCTTATGCATTGCAGGTAGATTCTTTACCAGCTGAGCCACAAGGGAAGACCAAGAGTACTGGGGTGGGTAGCCTATTCCTTCTCCAGTGGATCTTCCTTACCCAGGAATCAAACTGGGGTCTCCTCACTGCAGGCAGATTCTTTACCAGTTGAGCTATCAGGGAAGCTCCTCATCACCTCTTATAAGTACGAAATTTCTTATTAGACATCCTTGCCTCAAATTCAGTATGCACACATCAAAACCAATTGTCCTTCCTTCAAACATAATACTCCTCTTTTCTCAATTTTAGTTTGTGCCTCCATCATCCAGCCTTACACACAATGTAGATATGGGGGAGCTGAGTTTAACAACTTCTAGTCCCATTCTCTGTCTTAATCAGGACACAGTGAGAGTGGTCATCTGCAAGCCTGGAAAAGAGAGAGCTCTATGAAAAACAAATGTCTGTTGCCTAAGCTAGCTAGCTAGCCTTTTTTTCTTTTAATAGCAGCCGGAGTTAATCAACTGAGTTAATCAGGCTGCTATAAAACAAAACAAAACAAAACAAAAATACCAAAGCCTAGCTAGCTTAGGCAACAGACATTTGCTTTTCATAGAGCTCTCTCTTTTCCAGGCTTGCAGATGACCACTTTCACTGTGTCCTCATGTGATGGAGACAGAGAAGGAGAGAGGGAGAGACAGAGCACACTCTGCTTATAATGGCACTAGCCCCAACATGGGGTGCCACCTTCTTGACCTCTTCTGAACATAATTGCCTCCCAATAGCTCTATCTCCAAATACCAACACACTGGGGTTAGGATATAAAATTTTGGGAGAACATAAACTTTCAAGTGATGGTGCCCTTCCCACACACAAATCAAATGTAATCCATCTACTATCTTATGCTTGCATGAATTGATCTGTTCCACTCCATCTTTATTACCACTGATTTTACTCAAGTCCTCATCATCTCTTACCTCAATAATCATGATAAAGTCCAATTTGTCTCATCATTGGTTCCTGAAAATTAGTTCCCCAGATTAAAGCCATTGTAATCTATCAAGAATGCAAATCTAACCTTGTCAGTTCTCCGCATAAAATTTTCATTGTATTTCATGTTTATTTATATAGCAGACCTACAAGCTGGATCTGCATCTGCCTGTGCAATCTCTTGTGGTGCCATTTCATCATTTATATGTCATGCCCTGACAGTCAAGAGGCACTTATGCAAACTTAGACACACACACACACACACACACACTTCTGTTTTTCATATCAGTGATTACAGAATGCAGTTCTGTTGGAACCCCATTCTTCATCACATTCATTTTGTTAATCAATTGACCTTTCAAAAATTGGAGAGAGGTACTTTCTTTCTGGGTTTCCATAATTCTCCATGCTCACTGCAATCACTCTACTTCTCACTCTCGGTATTAGAGTAATAGAATTTTATTTGCTATGTAACTGTTTTCACCACTAGATTCCTTGCTCCTTGAAGACAGAATTCACATCTCACTTTAGTTTTTATCGTGTGCCTGGTATATTATCCAACACTGAGTAAGAGCGTGCTGAAGGTACCCTAATTTTTAAGTGTTTTTAAAACCCAGTAATTTATTATGTAAGTTAATTGCATATGTAATTACTCATTTGATGTGTTCGAACTGGGGTGTTGGAGAAGATTCCTGAGAGTCCCTCAGACTGCAAGGAGATCCAATCAGTCCATTCTAAAGGAAATCAGTCCTGAATATTCATTGGAAGGACTGATGCTGAAGCTGAAACTCCAATACTTTGGCCACCTGATGCAAAGAACTGACTCCTTTGAAAAGAGCCTGATGCTGGGAAAGATTGAGGGCAGGAAGAGAAGGGGATGATAGAGGATGAGATGGTTGGATGGCATCACCGACTCAATGGACATGAGTTTGAGTAAGCTCCAGGAGTTGTTGAAGGACAGGGTTGGCTGGCATGCTGCAGTCCATGGGCTCACAAAGAGTCGGACACGATTGAGAGACTGAACTGAATTGAACTGAATCACTCATTTAGTTTTTTTTCTTTTTAATTGTTAAGGTTATTTGACTTTAAATTAATCTTAAGAAAACAAATATTAAGACTGCTTAAACTGAAATATTACTTCAATGCTTTGTAAATATGAACTGTAAACAAAATATCAAAACTGTAAGGTACAAATGAATAAAAGAAAAGAAAGAATGGAACAGATATTAAGCAGCTAAGAAAAAATGTGATGGTAAAAATCTTATTAAAGATTGTTGATATAGCCCAGAGAACTGTGCATCTAGGATAGAAAAGAACTTTTGAGTTCTATGAGATTTCTGTTTACAATGACACAACTTTGTTAACTGCTACCAGGCTTTACCTTCAAATAGCATTTTTTCATAGCAAAAGCATATTTTGAACAGGAACCTCTCTATTATCTTCATTATATTCCCTTTTCCCCATCCAATCTAAAACAGTTTTATAAAGTCATGCAGTTATGTTAGGATGGAAGAGAAAGGTGGGTACAAGCATGGATTCTTGAGTCAGATCAGTCCTGTGTCTAGCACTTTTATTAATCTCAGACGAATCTCTGATTTAGCAAAACAACATTTTCTCATCTACAAGCCTGTAATAGTAACACATATTTCTTAGAGTGGTGATGAAATTAATGATACATTGAAGGTAATGTGCTTAATGTGATCCATGGTGCATTCAGTTCAGTTCAGGTCAGTTCAGTTGCTCAGTCGTGTCCAACTCTTTGCGACCCCATGGACTGCAGCATGCCAGACTTTCCTGTCCATCACCAACTCACAGAGATTACTCAAGCTCATGTCCATCAAGTTGGTGATGCCATCCAAGTATCTCATCCTCTGTTATCCCCTTCTCCGGCTTCAATCTTTCCCAGCATCAGGATCTTTTCCAATGAGTCAGTTCTTTGCATCAGGTGGCCAAGTATCGGAGTTTCAGCTTCAGCATTAATCCTTCCAATGAATATTCAGGACTGATTTCCTTTAGGGTGGACTGATTGGATCTCCTTGCAGTCTGAGGGACTCTCAAGAGTCTTCTCCAACACCACAGTTCAAAAGCATCATTTTTTTGGCCTTCAGTTTTCTTTATAGTCCAACTCTCACATCCGTACATGACTACTGGAAAAACCATAGATTTGACTAGACAGAGTTTGTTGGCAAAGTAATGTTTTTACTTAACAATATTTTGTCTAGGTTGGTCATGGTTTTTCTACCAAGGAGCAAGCACCTTTTATTTTCATGGTTGCAGTCACCATCTGCAGTGATTTTGGAGCCCAAGAAAATAAAGTCAGTCACTGTTTCCCCATCTATTTGCCATGAAGTGAGGGACCAGATGCCATGATCTTAGTTTTCTGAATGTTGAGCTTTAAGCCAACTTTTTAATTCTCCTCTTTCACTTTCATCAAAAGGCTCTTTAGTTCTTCTTTGCTTTCTGCCATAAGGGTGATGTCATCTGAGGTTATGGCATATCTGAGGTTACTGATATGTCTCCTAACAAACTTGATTCCAGCTTGTGCTTCCTCCAGCCCAGCATTTCTCATGATATACTCTGCATATAAGTTAAATAAGCAGGGTGACAATATACAGCCTTGACGTAATTTTTTCCCCATTTGGAATCAGTCTGTAGTTCCATGTCCAGTTCTAACTGTTGCTTCTTGACCTGCATACAGATTTCTCAGCAGGCAGATCAGGTCGTCTGGCATTCCCATCTCTTTAGGAATTTTCCACAGTTTGTTGTAATCCACACAGTCAAAGGCTTTGGCATAGACAGTAAAACAGAAGTAGATGTTTTTCTGGGACTTTCTTGCTTTTTTGATGATCCATTGGATGTTGACAATTTGATCTCTGGTTTCTCTGCCTTTTCTAAATCTAATTTGAACATCGGCAGTTCACAGTTCATGTACTGTTAAAGCCTGGCTTAGAGAATTTTGAGCATTATTTTGCTAGAGTGTGAGATGAGTGTAGTTGTGCAGTAGTCTGAGCATCTTCGGCATTGCCCTTCTATGGGATTGGAATGAAAACTGACCTTTTCCAGTCCTCTGGCCCCTGCTGAGCTTTCCAAATTTGCTGGCATATTGAGTGCAGCACTTTCACAACATCATCTTTTAAGATTTGAAATGGCTCAACTGGAATCCATCACCTGCACTAGCTTTGTTCATAGTGATGCTTCCTAAGGCCCACTTGACTTTGCATTCCAGGATATCTGGCCATAGGTGAGTGATCACACCATCGCAATTTTCTGGGTCATGAAGATCTCTTTTCATATAATTCTTCTGTGTATTCTTTCCACCTCTTCTTAATGTCTTCTGTTTCTGTTAGTTCCATACCATTTCTGTCTTTTACTGTGCCCATCTTTACATGAAATGTTCCCTTGGGATCTCTAATTTTCTTGAAGAGATCTCTAGTCTTTCCCATTCTGTTGTTTTCCTCTGTTTCTTTGCACTGATCACCAAGGAAGGCTTTCTTATCTCTCCTTGCTATTCTTTGGAACTCTGCATTCAGATGGGTATATCTTTCCTTTTCTCATTTGTCTTTAGTTTCTCTTTTCACAACTATTTGTAAGGGCTCCTCAGACAACCATTTTGCTTTTTTGTATTTCTTTTTCTTGGGGATGGTCTTGCTCCCTGTCTCCTGTCCAATGTCATGAACCTCCGTCCATAGTTCTTCAGGCACTCTGCTATCAGATCTAATCTCTTGAATCTATTTGTCACTTTCACTGTATAGTCATAAGGGATCTGATTTAGGTCATATCTGAATGGTCTACTGGTTTTCCCTACTTTTTAAATTTAAGTCTGAATTTGGCAATATGGAGTTCATGATCTGAGCCACAGTCAGGTCTTGGTCTTGTTTTTGCTGACTATATAGAGCTTCTGCATCTTTGCCTGCAAAGAATTTATCATTGGTGAATTATCAATATAATTATCAACACAGAGGTGCTTTATCAATTCTTTATTATTTCTAATAAGTCACCTGGTAAATATAAAAAAAATGTTGGCTAACCAAGTTAAAGAGATATTTTTACTGTATGATTTATTGGGACTTAATATATCAATGTGCATATTGAATTGCTAAATGGTAATGGGTTTTGGCCTGGAGAAGGAAATGGCAACCCTGGTGGGCTGCAGTCCATGGGGTCGCAAAGAGTCGGGCATGACTGAGCAACTAGCACTAACACTAATGGGTTTTGGCAACCCACTCCAGTACTCTTGCCTGGAAAATCCCATGGATGGAGGAACCTGGGTGTTTGCAGTCCATGGGGTCGCACAGAGTCGGACACAACTGAAGTGACTTAGCAGCAATGGGTTTTGTAGTATTTTCCAGGCTTATATTATGATGGTTCCATTTTATTATAGAATACATCATGGCACTATTCTTTCATGCCGCTCACTTAGGTAAGTGTTGCTTTAGGTGAACATTATTAAACTAAAATAGAATAAAAATTTGAGAAAGCCTAAAAGAGCATCAGTCCATCCTAAAGAAGATCAGTCCTAGGTGTTCATTGGAAGGACTGATGCTAAAGCTGAAGCTCCAGTACTTTGGCCACCTCATGAGAAGAGTTGACTCATTGGAAAAGACTCTGATGCTGGGAGGGATTGGGGGCAGGAGGAGAAGGGGACGACAGAGGATGAGATGGCTGGATGGCATCACTGACTCGATGGACATGAGTTTGGGTGAACCCCAAGAGTTGGTGATGGATAAGGAGGCCTGGCGTGCTGCAATTCATGGGGTCACAAAGAGTCAGACATGACTGAGTGACTGAACTGAACTGAAAAGAGTATAGGCAAGGAAGGCGAAAGTAAGAAACAATGGTATAGTTACTAGCTTAGAGCAAATAGATTTGTTAATAAACTTCTGTACTATTCTAACACACTGGCTGTCTTTACCCTAAAGCCAACTAAAGTATTGAAGTTCTAAGGCTCATCACAAAATTCCCATCACAGTTATAGTCATTCTCTGCAGGAATTACAGATAGACATTCAATCATGCAAATATCAAAACTGGAAAATTTCTTTGAGGGAAATAGTTTTTTAAACAGTTTTTTGCAATGCAATTTTTAAGAAATACTTGTTTCACTCATCCCTTTCTATTAGCTTTATCACTTTAAAATTTGTATGTACCCTTTTTCTTAGGACCTATTGATGCTGTAAGAAGAGGATCAATTGTCTCTAAAGTGTATTAGAATAACCTGAGAGACATAATGAAATGTTGGCACAAAATCATATACCAATGAATTGCTTTTATTTACTAGCTCTATGATTTAGATAATGCTCAACTTGCCCCTTTATTTTCTATGATTCACATAATTTCTAAAGCTTTATCAAAGGACAAGACTGAAGCAGAGGATATTGGCTACTGAGTTGCAATTTAGCAATCATATAACAAAAGAGTTTGATAGGAATATATGACTAGTTATTTTGCTGAACCACATTAGTTGAGAGCAAATTATATTGTGAGAGTTCTTAAAACTAGAATTATGTAAAATTATTAATATTTGCTACAACTACTTCTTTACCCCTTTTAGGATTAAACAGGTAAGGGCTGTTTAATGGGCTGCTCAATTTCACTATTTAACAAACATTTATGGAGCAAAGTGGAGTTTTACAGGTTGTGAGTGATGATTCATCAATCAGTAAGACTCATAAAAACAAGAAAACAGCAAAAATCTATGTTAACACAAATTATGGTAGAATACAAGAATGATATTTGTATGGTATTACATAAAAGAAAAAGCCCATTTATTAAGAAGAATCATTGGGTAAGAAGAATAATGTAGAATTCAATGGGTATTTAAAGAATGGAAAAGACCCTGAAACATGGAGCCAGTGGAGAAGCTTCTCCAAGCAGAAAGAGTCTGGCTATGTTAAATTGTGTACTCTAGCGAGAGAAAGGTAGTTTTGTCAAAGTTACAGTTTTTTGAATTTTGGTTTTAATAAAAAGTTATTTTAAGAAATACCAACGATGATAAGGGTGTGTTTCATAGTGTAAATCCAGAGGTAGTAGTACCAAAGAGTGGCTTGTGAGGTTTATGATCTTCTTGGTTTCCATCATTTCTCTCTAATTAATGTGCAGCTATAGCTTTCAGATAAAAGCTGTAGTCCTGCTTTCAATTCATTTCCAGCCCTTTTTATACATACATTTTGAAGCAAATACTGAATACCAGTCTACTTTCTAACAGTAACATATGAAGTTTCAAGCAAGTAGCAATGAGAATAGCTACTTGTAGAAATTATGTAAGTATTTCAGAAATACCCAGAGTAGAAAGGAGCTCTAAGCTGTAAATCCTTCGATGGCTTCCTGTCCGCTGCTTAGAAATTCAGGTGAACCCAGTGCCTGCCTCCTCTGTGCTCCCACACTTTCTGGTTAGTACCTGTCAGGCCATTTTGAGATGATTTGCCATTTCATTTAATTTGAGAACAATGAGCTCCTCAAAATTAGGAGTCTGTCTTATTTTTCTTTACTCTTTAGGTGGCACTTTATGTTTAATGATTAGGAGTTGATCTGTAAATGCATTATAAACAGAAGGGAATTGATGCATGTGTGGAATAATAATATGTAAAATATAAGGATGTCTTCATATGCTATATTTGGAAACCTACCACATTAAGGGATTTTCTTCTCTTACTTCATTTAATCCTCAACAACTTTATGATGTAACTACTTTCATTATTCACAATGCTCAAGTTCCCTGTCCCAGTGATAGAACAAGAATCCAAGCTCAAGACTCGGACTCTAGAACTCCAGTTTAGAAATCCTTTCTCTGTGTTCTTCCCAGCCACTTAAACTTTGAATGCTCCCAGAGATGGCGAGCTGCCCCACTATGGAACACTGTTAGATATTATTATTTGTGCATACACAGGCTTCCGTGTCACTGGCTCTTCATAACCACCATTCATCCCTATGTACAAACAAGAAAGAAAGGAAAAAAGAAAAAGAAGGAACCCTATACTACAAAACAGCCATTTTAAATCTATCTTCTGCAAGTTTTCTTTTCTTGAGAATAAGTATTTCTGGTTTCCTTAATGTCGTTTTACGTACCATAGTCTTTAAAGGCACAGTGTTGGTATTTTTTACTGATGTTGTGCACTTGTGCAGGAATTCATTGCTGGTTTCACACTTTTTATCAAATGCAAAGCTATCAGTCTAGAATCTTATTCCATTGCCCCCCACTGATGTCTAAGCTTATAACAGTTTACAAAGTTAATTTATTTAAAAAGGACATAATAAAATTTGGGCTTGAAGAGTTGTTAAAAACAAATGACTTCACAGGTGGCTCAGTGGTATAGTATCCAGCTGCCAGTGCAGGAGAGATGAATTCCATCCCTCGGTTGGGAAAATCCCCTGTGGAAGGAAATGGCTGCCCACTCCAGTATTCTCGCCTAAGAAATCCTATGGACTGAGGAGCCTGGCAGGCTACAGTTCATAGGCTTGCAGAAAAGTCGGACACGACTTAGTGACTAACTAACAACAAAAACAAATGACACAATTTATTTGAAGAAATTTTGAAAATAAAATGCATATATTTGCTGAATTATTACAATTTCCTAAAATCATTTATGACAATTTCATCAATTTATTTATGAAAGCTTCTTTGATTTATTTTTCATAGCTGTTTGATTTTTGAGTTTGTTTACTTTAAGCTTTAATTTTTTGGTAGAGTATTTTTTTTTCTAAGATTATTTCTGTTTCTTTCAAAAAATGGATTAAGCTATTGAGGGCAGGACAGATCCAATAATTTGTGTTATACATCTGAATGACTTAATTATAAAAAAATAAAACTTGGAGGATAACCAAGATTTGAAATATAGTTGCCAAGTATGACAAAACACACAAAGACACTTTTCCCTCCACAACAGAGTTTTCACCTGATAGTTGAATGTATTTATTTGTTACTACTGTAGTAATAACTCAGGTATTTCTTGATCTAATGCCTAGTTAAGCCCTTGCAGACAAGATCTAATTTTTTAAAAGTGTCTTTAAATTTTAAAATCTTTAATTCTTACATGCGTTCCCAAACAAGAACCCCCCTCCCACCTCCCTCCCCACAACATCTCTCTGGGTCTTCCCCATGCACCAGCCCCAAGCAAGCTGCACCCTACGTCAGACATGGACTGGCGATTCAATTCTTACATGACAGTATACATGTTTAAAAAATTTAAAATAAAAAAAAAAGAAAGTGAAAAAAAAAATAAAAGTGTCTTTATTATTATTATGTGCATTAGACCTCTCTCTCTTTTTTAAAACCATCAAGAGTTTAGTTAAGATGCATGTGGTACTTTGTGACAATTGAAATGAATAGAAAACTTATGAGTGCATACTTTATGACAAATATATAACTAGATTTGTCTTCCATAACCAAGTCTATTGTATTCTCTAGTAATATAATATTGCTTTCAACAGAAGTATGCATCATGGTATAAATCTAATACGGTCCATTGGTTTAGCAGCATTTGACAATCCTTGATATTTCTCTGAAAGATTCTCCATGACACTGAATTAAGACAAATGGTTTTTCTCAGATATAGCAAACTTTACCATTTTATGCTTTATTTCTGATGGAATTAAAGATAACTCAAATAATGTGAAGCTCAAAAAGCATGCTCAGCTCTGAAGGAAGTCTTCATGTTAAGTACTATCTTAAAATCTCTATCAACATTAGTGAGAAGTCTTTCTCAGATTACTTTCTGCTCGTTTAAGTATAGGAAAAAATAATATTTTAATTAAAGGCAGGCTTAATTCCTCTTACATGTTATTCATTCCTAGAGTGACTTTTCTTATGGATCACTGGAAACAGGTTGCTGAAAAGAAACTTGTGATCAGTGATGAGCTATTACAATTTTCCAGGTGATTCTAAAGCAGTTATTTTTTTTTTAACATACTAATTCCAGTAGGACATTTTTTCATCAGAAGAAACATCTCATTTTTATGTTATTTTTGAATCTGCTTTGTTAAAAAGCAATTCTTTAAAGAAAATGTCCTCTAAAGTGTCATAATCATGTTGTGGAATTCATCACATTTGATGGGCAATGATATAAACCATGCCTCAAAGATATTCTGCCATTAAAGTGATTTTTCTTAAACCCTATCAAAGAGGAGACACAGCAGCCCACCTTCCAGCTTGCACTGAAATAGCAAATGCTGACAAGCTAGTTAATAATTCAAAATCTTTTTGGTGGATTGTGTCTATCCCTAAGTTTCAGTTTTATAGAAATGTTCAAATATATTACTTGCAGTTCTTTGCAATTTTATTTTTTTTTAGAATTTTGTATTCCCTCTTATCATAAAACAGACTGCTTTTGAAACTCATAGCAAACACTTCTGCTAAAGCACCTCTGTTATTTTTACTTCCCTCTGCATAAGTATTTTCTCATAGCATCCAAAAAATAGACATCTTAGCTAGAATGAGATAAAGCCTATTGCCCCAAAGAAAGATATATCTTTAATATTTTTCCTTTGAGGTAAAGAACCAATGTGATTTATTTCATAACTGCAACCATAATTTCTGTCTGTGATTTCGATCAAACTATTTAGCCTCTTTATTTCAATAATCTGCCGTTTTAGTTGAAAGTGAAGTTTAGATAGAAAAAAATAAAGGCATGAAAATGAGAAAAATTGTTTATTAATACAAACACAGAGTTAATTTTTGAAGAGTGTAACAGTCCAGCTTGGGGCTTATTCATGGAAATTATCAAAATAGCAATTTTTTCAGCGACAAAATGGAAGTTTGTAACATAATCAGAGGGTTGTGCAAGTATTAATTGAGACATGAGTAGTTAAGCAGGTCACATTAAGTGGGTCTTCAATTTCTCTTCATTTTTTAGTTTAGTGTTTTTTTTTATGTTATCATTTTGTTGTTTGCAAGTGTCGTTTTTTTAACTCAAAGATGCTAATGAATTAAAGGTTAACATTTTTCTTCTCATTTCTTATTCCCACCCAATATATTCTAAATTTCAGGAAATCAGATTTTTGTGTTTTCAAGGCAAAAATATTAATTAAAAAGACAGTGTTTTCTTTTTACCCCACTTTGAGTAGGGCTGAAAAAAAGTAGTCTAAAGAACATAGTAAATATTGTATTTCAGAAACCAAAAGTAATATCTCTAGAAATGCGAGCCAGAAGCAAAAGAAGAATATGCACAATGAGAAACACAAAGGTTTTAAATCTGCTACTAGAAGGAATTCTGGGAATTGGGTAATTTGGATAAATTGGATAATTTTAAACTTTGAGTATTTCAGAGAATCCGATAAGCTTATTCTAATTACATATTACTTATCTTTGATTTCTTGAACCTTTAAATTTTGTGATTTGGTTCTTTTTAGTTTCATGCTAAAACAATTTAAGAAACTGGTCAGTTAAGGGATAAAGGAGTTATATATTGACATCAACCAGCCACAAGAGGGAAGTCTTGTCTATATTAGAAGTAGTGTACATATAGGGAGGGGTCCAGTTTTGCAGAAAAACAGGAATAAAAACAAACAAAAGAAGAGAAAAAACATTTTATCTTCTACTTTTTATTTATTTATTTTTGGTATATCTAGATGCTGTACCAACAAGAGAAAAATTATTTGTATGTTTGGTACATTATTAGACTTTACAAGTACTTTTGGCATACAATGTGTTTTCCTTAAAACTTAAATCACATGTTCTCTGTGAAAGTCACTATAAAGCTACTAAAAATATATATATGTATATAGATACATGTATATATGATTACTCACACATCTATATTTTATTCATACACTATAATTCATAAGAGTATTATTGCTTAACGTTCTCAGCTGTACCTATTAGTTCTCTCTGTTATGCATTAGTGGCATCCTTGGAATGAATTCTGACTGTATTTTATCCTTCTTGAGAATCCTATGTGTATAATCATGGAATTTAGAATCTCATACATATGTTGGCCAAGAAATAAATGAAAAGGATAAAGCATTTCTTAATAAGATCAGCTATTAAATGATTTGGAAATTGACAGCGAGGAAGTTTTGAAATAGATACTGGACTCTGGAATGGTATGTTTTAACGGAAGGGTGTTTGGTTGGAAATTTTTGTTTGGATTCACTGTTGGAGTGTTTCTGTTTGAATTCATGACCACTCACCAAATAGTCAGCTTAATTACACATGGTGTAATTAGACAATACAATCATCATGTTATCTACAGAACAGAATGTTCTAGTGATTTGTGGCAGGGCATGGAAACAGAATTCTTAAATCCCAACTTCGGCTTTTAAGAATTTTAGCTAATGACATACACAATAAGTACAAAATATTGTGAATGCTTCTGCTCTATTATCCTAAAAAGTATGTGATTTTGTTCTTTAGCTTTTCACTGAAAAAAAAATAGTGAAGTTCTGTGAAAACTTGAAATACTTCCACTCATATAGGAAAAAAAACAATACTAACAAGACTTTTAAAACACATAGAATACATGCAAATTATGCTGTTTCTCTTTCTATCTGTTATCATCACTACACCCATTTCAGTTTGCGTGCTTTGACATTGCAGCTATATATTAAAAAAATGTTATTTCTCCAGTTATTTAAGAATAATTCATTTTAGTCTAACTCTAGCAACTAGTTCAAGTTGGTTAGTGACCTGGTGGTAATGCAAATTAGTAAATGCTATGTCATTGCTTAGGTTTAACTTCATATTTAAGTGCATCTCTATACTCTTAACTGAAAACTGTAAGATTATATCATTTAATGTTGAGTAAACTCATTATATCATTTGAAACAGAAAAAAATATACAACATATTGGATGGAATATATAATAATCACAAATGCTGAAGTCCTGTTTTGGCTAATATGTCAATATTGACATTTTATCAGGTGAACAGTTTAATAAACTGTGAAGTGTGTACATTTTATTGGCATTGAGCTCATCAATTCCCACTTTGAATGGAGTCAATTCTACTCTCAGATTTTCTTTTGTTTTTTTGCATACAATTAGCAATCATTCATGTTCTGAAGAACTGTTAGTGGCAGGATAGATAGACTCTGTTATGTTTTCCTTCTATTAGGATGGATTACTTACAAATAATCCTACTGTGATTAGGCATTTATTTTACAGTGCAAAATCTATATGGGGATCATTCTCGACATGTCTCTGGAGTTCATTTTCATCATCAATCAAGAAATACAGAGGTGAAGAAGAACACCTAGAGAGGACAAGAGAATGTCTAAGCATAGTCAAACAGGCCTCCCAGAGAAAAATGCTTTTATGAAAGATATGTTGTTTCTTAAACTGTATGTGGAATATTAAGTCCATGAATGGCATTTTTCTTTTTGTTTTAGCCCTATTAAAGTTAAGCCATACTTAATGGTGGAACAAGATCCAGCATTAATAAAAGACATATTACAGTCACATTACTAATTTAGAATTTAAGGTAAGCAGCGTTTCAGCTGCCAGCATATGGTTGCATAAAGAATTAGTAAGCAGAATGAAGGCTGTTCAATTCCCAAATCACTATTCCAATTACTGGGGATTAATACTGTCTTATTTTCACCTTGTTTTCTGAGTGCATTGCATGAATGTGCATTTGTGGAAACTTCAATAAATTATTATTCTGAGAGAGATGTATGTTTCCTTATCAAACAGAATTCAAGCCCTCTTTCTTGGAATGTTGTATAATATGTATTTTAATATTGTACACAAGTATTTTAATAATTTTATTATAAAGCAAACAATTATTAAGAGTTTAAATAGCATGAGTTTAATGATTATTTTTCCATGAACACATTTGGTATAGAACACAACAAGTTTTTTGTTACTATCTGTCAACTGAGCTTGTTTTCCTTCCAAAGTATCATCAGTGGTTTCTGATCCCTTTTACAAACTTCTATAGGAAATTAAATATTTCCATCATCTTTAATAAAGTGGTCATTAATTTATGAAAATAACATTCTTCATTTAAAAATCAAGCTGCAGCTTCACATTCACAGACAAACACTTTTTAGCTAAGGATTACAAAAAATTTCAAACCATAACATTCTTCGCATTTTACAAGGTTACTACATATGCCTAATAAATGAGTGTACTAGCAACAGCATTAGGGTAATCCTCATATATTAGGGAAATGAATGTTTAATGGATAAATTAACATAAAATTTCCAGAAATATTTACTATTACATTATTCTAGTGCTTTATAGATCTGAATGATCTATCAACAAATTTAGGGTGTCTAAACTTTGCATCTTGATTAGACTTGTAAAGTAGTTTCTAGGCAACATGAGGAAGGAGAAATTTATCGGTCTGGGGTTGTTCCTCCCACTTAACTGATGTCTGTTTATGTCCTTCTGAGACACATGTTGTCACATCATAATAAATTCAACATATCAGAGATAAGTCAGAAGGAAGAGAAATTTTGATTAATTTTTTTAACCTATTATCCTCTGAACCCTTTTTCTGATTTGGTCAGTCTACCCACAAACTCAGGTTTGCGTAAAAAGACTAAAAGAGTTGTGAGAATTGGATCATAAAGAAGGTTGAGTGTCAAAGAATTGATACTTTTGAATTGTGGTGCTGGAGAGGACTTTTGAGAGTTCCTTGGACACCAAAAAGTTTAAACCAGTCAATCCTAAAGGAAGTCAACTCTGAATATTCATTGGAAGGACTGATGCTGAAGCTGAAACTCCAATACTTTGACCACCTGATGCAAAGAGCTGACTCATTGGAAGAGACTCTGATGCTGGGAAAGACTGAAGGTGGGAGGAGAAGGGGATGACAGAGAATGAGATGGTTGGATGGCATCACTGACTCAATGGACTTGAGTTTGAGGAAACTCTAAGAGACAGAGAAGGACAGGGAAGCCCAGCATGCTGCAGCCCGTGTGGTCACAAATAGCTGGACACAACATGGTGACTGAACACCAACAATAGCTGACTACAAGCTCGCCCTGATTTCTGGTAGATATAGTTGAATATTTGGTCTTTATTCAACCAATGATATGTTCTTGTGTTAAATTCAAATTAGCCAGTGTTGTTTCTATTATTAATATTTGAAACCATGAAACCTGGCCTATATCAATTTATTTAGATTATATCATTGGTATCCTCTAACCCAGAATGAGAGTAAATGGGGCACCATTAAATGCTACGCCTTGAAACACGGTGCCAACCAGCATTGTCATGGGCAAACTGCAATACATGTTCACTCTTCTTAAAGTTAGATACTTTAACTGTAAGCTACATCAATTTGAAATACTGCCTTCCTGGA
The DNA here is from genome assembly GCF_001704415.2 of Capra hircus. NCBI lineage: Eukaryota > Metazoa > Chordata > Mammalia > Artiodactyla > Bovidae > Capra > Capra hircus. The sequence continues at coordinate 82,926,493 of NC_030819.1, read as the reverse complement.
AGAATTTGGGTTTTACCTAGTGTCTTTAATTTGAAAGGCATCTGATACTTGAGGAAATTAATCTATAATGGTGCAATTACCAGGGTTGATATTTTAGAGCAGATCTCTTATAAACTCCCTCAAAACACAAGCAGAACAAGTCTTACTCAAATGATGCATCCCTTTTGCTCCGGAGGAAGGGAAATTTCAAAGAGAACCCTTCTTCTCTTCAGAGATAAAGAAGCTGTACTCTTGCTGTTAGTCACCACATTTCCAGGGTGACAGGACAGTGTTTCCTGAGGGTTTCTTCGTCACCTGGCTGCAAAAGTGATCATCTGGTGAATAGGTAATTATGGATTGAACTAGGAATCATGCCGGGATGTAAATGTCTAGTAATCACAGAGTGTTTGCATTGTAACAAATGAGTAGTCCCTTGCCTAATATAACCCAACCTAATTACCCATAAAGCTTTGGGTAATTTTCACTTGACCCTAAACTTTGTACATTTAGCCACTTCTCTACCCAGTACTGAATGATAACTCAACAAGAGAGTAGTGAGCGTGAAAAGGTTGTTCTCTCTGCAAGATGTCATTACGGTATATAGTATTTTAATCAGAGGAAATCAGTGGTTTTAGTAAGGTCTCATTCATTACCTAATCATCAGTTGTCATTTGGAGAAGAGCCAGCCCAAGAAAGAAGACTTCAAATAGTTTTGCCATTTGTCTCTTTTGCTAATGTTCATCAATTCTTTTGTGTTAGCATCCACTGTAGAGAAAAAGGGTATCGGGGCCACTCTAATGCATGAAGGAAGCTAAGAACTGAGTCTCACTGGGGTGAAACGCCTTACTCACCTCGGCATCTCCAGTGCCTGGTACCTCACCTGAAGCATAGGATATGTCTCAATCAAATTTATAACTTATTTACTTTTACTCAATATATACTTATTCACAAGATTTGAGATTGTTCCAGACCAATACCGGGGGTGATGTCTAAGCATTGATATATGCTGTGGAGGTTGTTTTTAAATGTTTAATTTTCTGATAGAAATGTACACATTATAGAGAAGCTGATTCTGAGAGTAACTTTAATAAGCAATAATAGAAATTTTTCAACAGAACAGCTGCTTTACAGCTGTGTTATCTAACATGCAGTATAAATGAAACTTTCACAAAATGCCCTCACCCACAATTCAGATATCATATTAAAACCAAACCAAGATGAGAAAGGAAAAGATATACATTAAACTGTGATCATTAGGAATATGTCGAACATGTATGAAACTAATGATCGTTGATCTACAAAAGTGATGAAGTTAATAAGAGGGCAAGTGAGGCGTTTGAGAGGGAGGCCTCTGAGATGAGAAAGAAATCCTTTATATATACTTAGGTTTTGGGAAGAAGTAAACATATGCTTGATACACTTCTGGGGAAATTTGATATCAGCACCTCTGATGTGGCTAGCACTGAGGCCCTAGTACTTAATGTCTTTGTTAAAAACCCTGCTTAAAGCACAGTTCAGAGATCTATATTGATTATGCTGAGGATGATGGTGTATGTGAAATTTCTACCTAAAAGTGTGGTCAGATCTGTGCCTGTGAAAATATTCTTCCTTTCACACACAGTGTTAGTGTTTCCTTTCTTTAATATATTGTACTGACTCCCTCCATATGCCCAGAGAAGATACAAGGAAATGAATAAAGATGTCAGTAACTACATTGAGGAAATGGTCTACAACGGAGAGTCAGATGCATCTTGTGCCAGTTTTTGGTTGGAATGGTGACAAGTTGCTGGGATCCAAGCTTTAAAATGCTTGGAACAGGAATACAAAATCATCCGCACTGTTTCTGGAACTATATTGCTTTAAAAATTAGATTCTATCCTGCCACAAGCTCATGCAATTTAAGAACTCCTAATCTCCCCTTCCAGGATGACTATGAGACTGGTGCTTTTGGTGCTGTAATGGGAGTCAGATCAGAATCTTCTAGGACTAGGGAGGGTAGAGCATCTTTGTTCCATGCGATGTTAGAACTGAAGAAAAGTCTATCAATGTGAATTTAGATTCTAAATGAAGCTCTGCATGGTAATGAGGTGGATGTCCAAGTGATTAATTTCATTCACAGTCGTCTACTGCAGTTCGTGGCCTGTGGAGGGAATAACAACTCCCATTGCGGTGGGGGGGGGGGGGGATGAGGGGGGGAGTGCTGGTTTTAGCAGTCCTCATCCTGAACCATCCAGGCCTGACTCTTGCTGACCATGCACCAATGCTGAATTGTCACCTCTCTCATAATGCTGGAAACTTTTCTGGGATTTAAGTGGAAGACTGATCTCCATGTTGATAAAAAGATAGCATCTTTAAATCTGATGATATCGTCCTCATCATTGGGTGTCAAGCAAACTCCTGTATGTAGAGATAATCTCCAGCTAGTCTCCCTAGGATGTTTGCTAAGCTTGAGACTAACTTTAGCTTTAAGGTTTTTTGTTTTTTTTTTTCCTTGAAATTTATGAAAAGACTATTGAACTTCCTCAGAAAATTCTGAAGAATGACTGCTAATTCCAAAACATGGGAAACATTTTGGGAGGAAAGAAATACTTTGGAGATCACTCTATTTTATGTTTATGGCAGCACACAGAAGAACTTTACAAAAAAGATCTTCATGACCCAGATAATCACAATGGTGTGATCACTCACCTAGAGCCAGACATTTAGAATGTGAAGTCAAGTGGGCTTTAGGAAGTATCACTATGAACAAAGCTAAAGGAAGTGATGGAATTCCAGTTGAGCTATTTCAAATTCTAAAAGATGATGCTGTGAAAGTGCTGTGTTCAATATGCCAGCTAATGTGGGAAACTCAGCAGGGGCCAGAGAACTGGAAAAGGTCAGTTTTCATTCCAATCCCAAAGAAAGGCAATCACAAATAATTCTCAAACTACTGCACAATTGCATTCATCTCATACTTTAGTAAAGTAATGCTCAAAATTCTCCAAGCCAGGCTTCAGCGATACGTGGACCATGAACTTCCAGATGTTCAAGCTGGTTTTAGAAAAGGCAGAGGAACCAGAGATCAAATTGTCAACATCCGCTGGATCATGGCAAAAGCAAGAGAGTTCCAGAAAAACATCTATTTCTGCTTTACGGACTATGCCAAAGTCTTTGACTGTGTGGATCACAATCAACTATGGACAATTCTGAAAGAGATAGTAATACCAGATCATTTGACCTGCCTCTTGAGAAACCTATATACAGGTCAAGAAGCAACAGTTAGAACTGGACATGGAACAACAGACTGGTTCCAAATAGGAAAAGGAGTACATCAAGACTGTATATTGTCACCCTGGTTATTTAACTAATATGCAGAGTACATCATGAGAAATGCTGTGCTGGAAGAAGCACAAGCTGGAATCAAGATTGCCTTGAGAAATATCAATAACACTCAGATACGTAGATAACACCACCCTTATGGCAGAAAGTGAAGAAGAACTAAAGAGCCTCCAGACAAAAGTAAAAAAGGAAATAGAAAAAGTTGGTTTAAAGCTCAACATTCAGAAAACTAAGATCATGGGATCTGGTCCCATCACTTCATGGAAATAGATGGGGAAACAGTGTCAGACTTTATTTTTGGGGGCTCCAAAAGGATGGTGATTGCAGCCATGAAATTAAAGATGCATACTCCTTGGAAGGAAAGTTATGACCAACCTAGACAGCATATTAAAAAGCAGAGACATTACTTTGTCAACAAAAGTCCATCTAGTCAAGGCTATGGTTTTTCCAGTAGTCATGTCTGAATGTGAGAGTTGCACTATAAAGAAAGCTGAGTGCAGAAGAACTGATGCCTTTGAACTGTGGTGTTGGAGAACACTCTTGAGAGTCCCTTGGACTGCAAGGAGATCCAACCAGTCCATCCTAAAGGAGATCAATCCTGAATGTTCATTGGAAGAACTGATGTTGAAGCTAAAACTCCAATATTTTGGCCACCTGATGCAAAGAGCTGATTCATTTGAAAAGACCCTGATGTTGGGAAAGATTGAAGGCAGGAGGAGAAGGGGACAATGGAGTATGAGATGGCTGGATGGCATCACCAACTCAATGGACAAGAGTTTGAGCAGGCTCCAGGAGTCAGTGATGGACAGGGAGGCTAGGAGTGCTGCAGTCCGTGGGGTCACAAAGAGTCAGACGTGACTGAGAGACGAACTGAACTGATGATGTGAATGACAGCAACAAAAAAAGGCTGAAGCTGTTATGATTGCATGCTTATTTAGTAATTTTTGTATAAAGAGTTTAGTATTTTCATCCCCATTATAGGGAGTGAAGTATAACACCACACAAGAAATATCACAAGTTGTGTTTGCTGCCACTTTTGTAGAGAAAGTGTGCTAAAGAGACAGTGATTTAATAGCCAGGAGACTGAATTACTCTCCTACATCTAGAGCTGCTCTCTGAGGGTCAGGGTTGTGTTCTGTGGATGCGGTAAGGAACAGGGGAAGAGAAAGAAAAACCACGTACAACTGTCTGTGTTATAAATGCTCTGATGGCAAATAGGAAACATTTGTCCCTAAGGACTTGCAATCTGACACCTGTCAAGAACACTAAAGTCTTTTTAAAGAATAAAATGGGCTAAATTGACTGCTTGTCTTGAAGATTTCTGAAGGGAAGAAGAGAATAAAAATATGGCTTAAGTCACTTTGGTATAACTTGCTGAGTGTGGAGCCCTAGAGGCTGTTGTACCACCCTTTTAAATGAAATTAAATGATCCTTTGAGTTTAATAGGAGTTTAAAAAATGACAAGAATGTGGGGATTTTTTGGATAGAATTCCTATGGATTATTTAAATAGTACTTAAACTGAACACTTTTTTCTAGTGAAAACAGCTGAAAGCAGAAAAGCAAAATATATATATATATATATATATATATATATATATATAAATGAAAATTCAAAGAGGAAACAGGGGAAACAGGATAAGCTTGAGATAATACAGTATGATGACTTAGGAAACACAGAGGAAAATGTTTTATTTATTCATATAACACATTTTAAATGAATTCCTTCAAGTGCTGACAATGTCGATAAATACGGAGAGATACTTGTGTGAGGAAAAATAAAGGCACATATAATCAGGCAGTGGAAACAAATAGTGATCAAAGAATCATAAAAAATGGAAAAGTCCGTCTTTAACAATGGCTCCAAAAGGATCCTAGCTATCACATAAAAGGGGGGTGTTGTTCTGATCTGGAAGGTCAAGGGAGACATCCTTGAGGAATGATGGTGAAGAATGGGTCTAATTTCAAAAAGTTATGCTGAACTGGGTGAAGTACTAGAGGAAGGTGACTGAAGCTTAAACTATAAGATGTAGTAAACTCTACATACAAAATTTTTGAACCTAAGATTATGTCAACCAAGTATAGCTGATTGAAAGGTGACATTTTTGTTCATAGAACAGTTTTATTGTTTTACATATTTTTGCTAATGCTGGAGCTGACTGAATTCATGTGACAAGTGAAGGTAATATTTAGTAAAAGCTCAAATGCATGAGACCTTGATCTTGGTTTTGCATTGACCTTATGGATGTGGTTGGGCAAAATGATGGAAAGCAAATAGGTGAATATAATTCTTGATCTCTCAAATTTTAAAATACAAACCATTAAATGCCATTGACATAAGAAAATATGTGTTATATTTTCGCCAAATAAAATGCAGAGTTACTTTTTTAATATAAATTTATTTATTTTAATTGGAGGTTAATTACTTTACAATATTGTATTGGTTTTGCCATACATCAACATGAATCTGCCACAGGTATACATGTGTTCCCCATCCTGAACCCCCCTCACTCCTCCCTCCCCATACCGTCCCTCTGGGTCATCTCAGTGCACCAGTCCCAAGCATCCAGTATCATGCATTGACCCTGGACTAGCGATTCATTTCGTATATGATAGTATACATGTTTCAGTGCCATTCTCCCAAATCATCCCACCCTCACCCTCTCCCACAGAGTCCAAAAGACTGTTCTGTACATCCGTGTCTCTTTTGCTGTCTTGCATACAGGGTTATTGTTACTATCTTTCTATTTTTTTTTTTTTTAAAGATGAAGTCACTTAGTCATGTCTGACTTTTTTGCGACCCCATGGACTGTAGCCCACCAGGCTCCCCCATCCATGGAATTTTCCAGGCGATAGTACTGAAGTGGGTTACCATTTCCTTTTCTAGAAGATCTTCCTGACCCAAGAATTGAATCCAGGTCTCCCGCATTGCAGACAGACACTAAGTTTGGAATAAACAAAATGGTTCAGTTACTACCTTTAACACTGTCTTTGAAAATAACTTGAAAATTCTGATTGACTAGATTGAAACAAAGATACAATTGAAAATAAAAACTGATAGCTCTGAAAAAAATTGAGACAGGACCGCTAATTCCTTCTGTGTTACATTTTACATAATAGTGCAAGCCACTATACTCTCATTTGTACAACTCAAAAATATAACATTACTCTGTACTCTTAATATCTATTGATCATAAAAGGAGTGTACTGCTTCTTACTTGATACTCTCACACTTCACCTCTCGGCTTGTAACTTTCTGCAGTTGCCTGTCTGGCTTTCCTAGTGAGGCACTTGTGGTCTACTAGAACTTGAACTTTGCCCACCTTTTCACATTTATAGCTTCACTGCCTGGAACATATGGTTCCTCAGGTTGTTGGCAGAGGACGAGAGGATGTGGGGAATGAGCACCTATTTCATCTTCCAAGCACCGTAGGTGATATACCGCTTCCTCTCGTATCCTATAGATGAAAGATAAATCACAAAACTCTTCTAGATGCACTGCTGAGATCAGCAAAACATTTCGTTTTACTAGGCCCACAGCTACACTACGCTTCCCAGTCTAGCAATATCTCTGGTGAGATGAAATGGGTTAGTGAAGATATATTTCTCTAGCCCAAAATCAAAGTTTTAGTTTACACTGAAAAATGACTTTCCAGGAATGGGAATATTTATGTTTGCATGATGACAATATTTTCTCCCTATTAACAAGCAATATATGATATAGTATTAAGCCTGATGTAGAAAACTCCATTATGATTAAGGAATTGAAGAAAAGGCAATGGATTAATGAAATGCTTACTAGAAGAACTAAGATAACTTGATAATTCAAATGGGGATGATTTTGCCAGTAGGGCTAGAGATCTAAAGTCTATTAGAAAAGAATCTCTGTCTGTTGAACAGAGCCTCAAGCTCTCACAAGCTATACTTTCTTTTCTTCTTTATTAACTTCCTTATTCTTTGCTTTCTTACAGAACAATCCCACCCTACCCTCCTCCACAGTGCTGTGATAGAGTCCTTCTTGAAATATACTAGTGCCTTTGGTCACGTTACAGCTAAATTTTCCTCATCAACTCTTTTGAAGATAATTATGTACATATATGATTATGTGTTTGTTTTAGGGATTAAGTCTCCAAATATTATCTACTGTTTCTCATTTCCAAAGTTTTAGAAATTCTACTCTATGGACTCCACATAGCACAAGAAACAGAAAATGTTTACTGTCAAGATAAGGGCTACCATTCATTGTATACAAATCTGTTCAGAGAATGCATGTAGTATCAAGGCCTTACTGGCACCCACAAATCATGCTACCTATATTGCTCTATTCCAGACACATGCACAGAGAACTCTTTGTCATCTGCGGGAAAAGGAAACAACAAGTAATATTAAATTCAAATAGTGTTGGAAGAGTTTTCTGCCGCACACACACACACACACACACACAAGGAATGAAAAGAAAACAAAGAGAGACTAAATATATTATTGACAGACAGATACTACCCACAAATGCTATTAAGGAAAACAAACCAAAAAAAAGGGCAAATAATTATTTCTAAACAAAATATACATAAAATTGGACCACTAATTACCAAGATGGATTGTGTATTCTCAGAAGAGCTAGCAATGATTATTAGAAACCAGCATAGGTTCACTAAGAATAAGTGTTAGTCACTCAGTCATGTCCTAGTCCTTGAGACCCCATGGACTGTAGCTCACCAGGCTCCTCTGTCCATGGGATTTTCCCAGGCAAGAGTACTGGTGTAGGTAGCCATTCCCTTCTCCAGGGTATCTTCCCCACCCAGGAATCAAACCTGGGTCTCCTGAATTGTGGGCAGATTCTTTACTGTCTTTTAAATAAATTTTTGGGGGCAGAGGGATCAAGTAAATATGATGGGGAAGCATTGAATTTTATTATTATTTTTGACAACTTCTCAGATTATTTTTGAAGACAAGACAAAGAATGTATGTTAGAGAAAGCGTATTAGATGAATTTTAAATTGATGTAGTTGGTTAAACATTCATGCTAGAAGAATGATGGAAAGAAGTTTCTCCAAGACTCTGTCTTCAATTCTATTCTAATCAATGTTGTACTTAATTATTGGAAAGAAGATATGTGAGGCAGAGTTTATTCAGTTTACTGATTGAACAGAAAACTAATTCAGCAAATTAAATATTTATTAGGTACCTATTATGTTTCTGGCATTTTGCAAGAAGAAAAAAAAACTAATAGTATGTGAAGACTACCAAGGAATTTTAATTTATTATAAATTCAATTTAAATATGAATGGTTGTTAAAACCAGAAAATACAACCTGAGCTTGCTTGAATAAAATGCATTTAAAACAAAGGAAAAAAAAAAGTGGACTGTGATTTCAGACTATTCAATGTTTTATATGGTCTCCACTACAACTTAGCTCTGTGACATTGTACAGGTTAATTTCCCAAGCCTTAGTTTTCTTTCTCTAAAATGGGCCAATATCTTTCTCATGTTTATTTGTAAGAAATAGAGAAATGCACACTGTAAAGTATTAAACGTTATTGTGGAAAAAGATTATGACTCAGCTTATGAGTGCTAAGTCACTTCCATTGTCTATGACTCTGCGATTTTATGGACCATAGCCCACAGGGTCCTCTGTCTATGGGATTCTTCAGGCAAGAATACTGAAATGGGTTGCCATTTCCTCCTCCAGGGGATCTTCCAGGAATGAAACGGATGTCACATGTCTCTTTCATTAGCAGGCAGGTTCTTTACCACTAGTGCCATCTGGGAAGCCACTGCTCAGTAAATAGCTTCAATTATTCTTAGTTCACTGTACAGATCAAGAGACACACAGACTGGCTCAGGAGACATGAAGCTTGGGTCTCTGTCTTAATTCTTCCTATCATTGACAATGACACTTTTAATCCATTTCTAAGTGATCATTCTTCAATCTTGGTATTCCATTTAATTAAGAGTTTTGAAAAAATGGATTCCACTCAGAGAAGAGGAACTGAGATGGCAACAAATCTAGAAACCATGCCATTAAAGAAGGATTTTGAAATATTCAAAGTAATTAATTAATACCTTGCTTTGTTCCACACAAAGTTATAAGTTACTGACAAAAATCCATACAGTGCAAAAGGATAAAAATAGCTCAAGCAGTGGAGGCAAAGAAGAAAGAATATTATGAAACAGGAATTACTAAATGCATCACAGCTGCATTAAAAGATGAAGCAGGGAATATTTAAGACCAGGACAGCACACAGGTGTCACTAAAAATTGCTTCCTTCCCTCTGATCTTTACCTCCTAACATTCCAACTCACTTACCCAAATGCCTCTGCAGTGATAATCCTTTGACCCCATTGAGATATCTCATCCTTTTACCCCACAGCTTACAACCTGTCAGCCTTGTCTCTTCATTCCCGTGTTCTCTAGTTTAGATGGTGTGGTTTTAGTATAAATACAATTGCTTACTCCTTTCACTCTCAGTCATACTCTGAAGCCAAACCAAAACCCTGGATAAACCACAGTATTTGTCTTAGCCTACAACCACACTGACCAGCCACAATTGAAATCAATAATCATTGAGTGTGCTATGGTTTCTTTATCAGCTTGATATTCCTGCTTAACTATTTCATTCCTGCCCATGTATTGTTAAGTTCTCTCACCCTCTCCTTACTCCTGTTTTACCCTCACTTCACTGAGGGGATGTCACTGTCTCTCCATCACTCAGTCTGTAAAGCTGTCTGCCCCTGACGCACCATTGTCTGCCGCAGTCAAGTAAAGATGAGGGAATGAATTGACCTCTTATTAAAGTCCAATGTCTTCACATGTGCTCTGGGTTCTGTCCCTTTCCATCATCTCAAGGAATTCATGCCTATGGCTATGATTTTTTTCTAGTATGTCATAAATCTCTTTCCTAATATAGATTATTTCCATCAAGATGAAACAAGCTTTCATGCCTCACATTCTTTAAACATCCTCCAGAGATGCATGGCACTTTCCAGGAATTTTCCTATTTCTGCTCTCCTTTTCAATAGCTTCAGTTTGCTAAAAGAGGCACGCACACCTCTTTGACTGTAATCATGTACTACCCTTCTTGGTCCAGAGTCTTCCTTCACTGACTATTTTCAAAATCTCTAAGAGTCTCTCATGTTACCAAATTTAATAAATACTATTTTTCTCTAACTCATTTGGTGTCTCAACAGCATAAATCACTCTATTTTGGAAAGACAATAATTCCTGTTATATCATTTTCATATATTCTCCTCTTTCTCAAAATGGATTATTTTCAGTCATCTTCACTGGCATTGCTCCTTACTAAATTCCTGGTGGACTGATGTTGTGCAAGGCTCAATACTGGGTTCTCACTTTCCTGTCTATATGTGTTTTTGCTAAGAAATTATATTCACATCTATGCCTCTAAATGACATTTGTATTATAATAATTCACAAATTTATATTTCCAGCACAGATATTACCCTTGAACTTCAGTCATATGTACTCAGTTGTCTACCTGACATCCACTTAAACATTTCAGAGCAAAACAAAAACTTATTGGGCCCAACTTTGAATTCTCCATTTCCACTCACCATAATATCTTTAAAAGGCCTGTGCCTATGCTATTCTTGCAGGAAATGGCACATCAAGGTTCCTCTTTATTCTGTCCTAATCTCAAATTTTATTCTACGCCATTGGCAATTCCAACTGATTCCATTCTCATGTTAAATTTTTCATATGGCCACAGTCTTCGTGGCTCTTGCCCTAGCACACATCCCCATATTGTTTCCCATGATACCTCAAAGGTCTCTTAGCGATTCCTTCCACCCCCGTAGAGTAGTCAGAGTGACCTTTCTTATGTGCACACCACCCCTTTGTCTACAGTCCTACAGTTGACTCATTGCTTTCAGAACTCATTGCCATTAACTGTTCAACACTCTTTAGCTCACACTGACTTCCTTTCAACTTTTGACATACATCATGTTCTTTTTTTCCCCTGTAGCTTTTTGATCATATTATCACTACACTTGATCCATTCTTACTTTATTCAAAATCTCTCATACTTTGTTAATTGTCATATTTTTCAACCTTTAGTATAAATTCTGTCTCCTTCCAAGAGGGCTTTTAAACACAGCATCTATTTCAGTCTCTATCTGTCCACTCCTCTTCTCTCTATCATAATATTTAATGAGTTCCATCCACTGCATTTATGTCAACCTCCAATTCTTCGTTGTGTTAAAAACATTAAAAATAGGTTTCTTTTTTTAATGTAAGTTCTACATAGAACTTATATGTCTTTTTTAGTGCTGTGTTCCCAGAATCTAATAATGATTGGAGATGAAAACCTATTTGATAAATGAATAAATGAGTGAATTCATTCACAGTGCTTCAGGAGAGAATAGGCTATGCTGTAGTTATAAACAACAACCACACGTCGGTGACTAACAATGCAAAGGCTTATTTCTTGTTCATGCTGTAATTTTTCTCGATATGGTTTTTATTGCAAGAGCTTCACTAACATAGACATCCTCACAGCAAAGTAAAAGCAGACCTGGAAAAATGTGAATTACGATTGCTTCTTGAAGTTTCTGCTTAAAAGCAACATATTCAATTCCATGCACATTTTATTGGCCAAACTAAGTCAAATATGTGTTTCAAAGTTACTCCTACACGTAAGGGGGAAGTAAGGTAAGCATCCCAGAGAGAGACTGTGAATATTTTCAACAAGCATACAATTTATTATAGGTACCACTGATCATCCACGGGCAGAAGTTGCCCACAAAACTTAGTAAAGAACTCTAAAGTTACATCTAGATTCAACAAGAAAACTGGTTTGAATTACATGATCACAGTATGGGGGAGTGACAGTCCCATACCCCAATGATGTGCTGACATTTTCAGTCTCTGACATACATGTAATTTTATTGTTGTAAACAATTGAAGGAAAGTCATGTGGAAAAGGAACTGAGCTGAAATAACAGATCAGAATTGAGTTTTTAATGACAGGAAAATTTAGTTAAGCATGACTTACTTAGTTAAGGTAAAACATTCTATATTTCTATCTGTTTAAAAATGATATAATGCTTTGTAAAAAAAGAGTGAGCATTTTTAAAATCACAAAAAGTATTCACAAGGCATGTCAGGCCATCAGCTAAGGTATAAATGTCTACTCTGAGTGTTGAGTAACTCTTTATTTGCCTCCAAGTTTAAAAGTCGATGAGTTCATCACCTAATACAAAGGACCCTGGACACTTTCTGTCAGTGTGGATTCTAGTGTGATCTTGTTATGACATCCACAAAGAAAACATATTGAATTATATAATCATCAAGGGTCTTTTATGTTTAAAATTTGAGATTTTTCTTTTATATCAATATATATTTAATATCTACTCTCTACACAATTTTGTGGCAGGTCCTAATAGTATCTAATAGGTCCTAAACATTGTGAATAGAAATTATAACTTCAAAAACAACTGAGGGAAGAAGATATTATATATGAGCCATGAGAAAGGATGTGTTAAGGACACCAGAGCTGGTGCAGTGAATGAGAAGTTCTATTGAGGAAGCAGCTAGAGATGGCACAAAATATGGCCTTTGAAAAACAGCCCTTGAAAAGTTTTGTTAGACCAAGGAGGAAGAAGGGGGAAGACAGAGTATTCCAGAAATTACATGACCTTAAACTTTCGGTTCAAGATGATAGACTAAGTGCAAGTTTTTCTCATCTCCAAACTTTACTGAAAGACAACAAAGGTACTAGACACAGGTTAACTTCTAATTCTGGAAAGCAGAGTGAAGGACCATAAAGATAAAGTACCTTTAAGTTTTTTTTGGAGGATAGAAAGTAGTTGGGATATGACTGAAAAAATCCAATGAGTGAGAAATACCACCTGGAACACAGGTAGGACAGTGTCATGGCCGAGGTGACAGCCATTCTTGTCTTTAGTTTTGTGCCTTAAGTTTAGTACTTTCTTATATTTTCCATCTCATTGTGGGAGTCCTCACTGTGTTCTTCCATTCTTCTTCTCAGTTCCTGAAAATCGTTATGACCATTACTTTGAACTTTATCAGGTAAATTACTAATCTCCATTTTATTATTTTCTCCCCTGAAGACTTTATCCTTTACTTTTGTTCAAAACATATTTTCCTGTTTCATCATTTTGCTTGACTCTGTGTGTTAGTTTCTGTACATTAGACAAAATAGCCACTTTTCCTAGTCTTGAAGAAGCAGCTTCCTGTAGAAGATGAAACGTGTTTTTCAATCCACCCTACAGTCTTGGTTGCCTCTTAAACCTTTGTGGTTGTCCAAAGAGCTTACTCTGTTCTTAATGGCTCCCAGTAGTTGAGGCTGTGCCGAGACCCCTGAGTGTCTCAGATGGGAGAATCTCAGCTAACTTATGCAGCTGCTGCTGCTGCTAAGTCGCTTCAGTCGTGTCCAACTCTATACGACCCCATAGACGGCAGCCCACCAGGCTCCCCCGTCCCTGGGATTCTCCAGGCAAGAACGCTGGAGTGGATTGCCATTTCCTTCTCCAATGCATGAAAGCGAAGAGTGAAAGTGAAGTCGCTCAGTCGTACATATAGATTCAGGCTAACTGGAACCTGGACCCTCAGGGAGTAGCTTTTAAAGTATGCAAATATATACCGTATGTGGGACCATGTAATCTCCATTGGCTGCCATGTCAAGGAGATTTAGAGTGTCCCCTGGCTGGCAGTCAAAATCTTGGGGCTGCTGCATAAGCTTCTGTCTGTGAGATTCTGGTGAGCTGGGGTGAGGCAGAGGGACAGTGCTTAGATGGTGTGCAGTAGCTTACAGCCCCCAAGAGCAGGTGTATAGTCCTTTGTGAAGTGAAAGTGAAAGTCGCTCAGTCCTGTCCGACTCTTTGCGACCTCATGGGCCATATAGTCCACGGAATTCTCCAAGCCAGAATACGGGAAGAGGATCCTTCTCCAGAGGATCTTCCCAACCCAGGGATCGAACCCAGTCTCCCACATTGCAGGCGGATTCTTTACCAGCTGAGCCACAAGGGAAGCCCTTTAGATGTGATATAGATATAGGTCTTTAGATGTGAGCAAAACCTGAAGCCTGTCTCTCTTGCTGAAGCTTTAGAACAAGCAAATAGGCTTTTTCCACAGAATGACAGGGAGTGTATTTTAGTCAGCGGCGGTCTGTACAGTGCCCCGGGGTGGCTGCCTGCTAAGAACTATGAATATTTTTCTGATTGCTACAGTCCCATGGGCCCCTGGTTGCCAGAACTAGGTGATCAAGGGGCACCTGCTGGGTCGGCGCTGCAGAAACCCGTGGCACCGGAAGTAAGAACCAGTACGCTAGACATGGATAAAATCTTCCCTGCAAGGAGTCCTGGCACCAGAAGCATGGCGGAGGGAGAGAACAGAGATGCCCCTGCAAGCCTCCATGTTCCAACAGCTCCCCAGCAGGCCCCCAGATATGTGTCAAAAAAGATACCTGCCCCTCAGGCTGACACGCTGAGACAAACTCTCAGCACAGGTGGCCCTCCACAGGCTGCCTCTCTACTTGGGATGGGTGATTCCAAACACGCGAACCCTAAAGAGCCGTTTCTAAGGTCGGATCGCAACAACTCCATGGGTCTCATGGGCAAGAGTCCTGCTAGATTTTCACATTTAGATGTTTCGGCGGTTCATTGCTCAGATACAGATCTTTAAATGTGGGGATGCCCAGTGCGGTGCTCAAACCCTTCTCTCCTCATGGAAAAGCTCGGGATTTTGAGTCTCCTCCTTACTGTGGTTCACTGAGCTAGGGTGGGGTTTATGGTGAAACTGGGTCAGCCTCTTTTACATTGTGTCAGTGTGGGGTTTCTCTCTCTCAAAGTGCAATTTTCAGAGGAAGTTGTTCCATCTGTGGCTGTGCATTCAGTGTGTTTGTGGGAGGAAGTGCAGGGTCCTCTTACATGAACATCATGAGTTGGAACCCCATTTTTCTCTCAGAGAAGCTGATCAGAAGGACTGCCTGGAGATATCTCCCAGCACTGGAAACCTTAAGTGATATGACCCTTGAATTGATTATATTTATATGTAACAAATGTTGACAGTCTACCTATGAAACTAAAAGCAATTGTTAGAATTCTGCCAATAGTAACACAAAAGAGAATTATGATCCTGAAAGACATGAAAAAAATCTGATAAGATTTGCTGAAGCTTTTCATAGAAGATATGCATTTGAATATATATTTTAAACTCTAAGAGCAAGTCATACAAAGGGACAAGAATATACATAAATTTCAAGTTAGAGACGAAGACCAAAAACAGTAACAATAATAAAACTACAGTACACCATGAAAAGAGAGATTCTCAGGTTCAGTAAAGTAACTTTGTAGATAAATAAATCTATAATTTCTTAATTAGATTTGTATGTGGAGAAGGAAATGAGAATCCACTCCATTATTCCTGCCTGGAAAAATCCCACGGATTGATGAACCTGGCAGGCCACAGTTCATGGGGTCACAAAGAGTTAGGCAGGACTGAACAACTGAGCACAGATTTGTACATAAAATAAAATATACAAAAAAAAAAAAAAAAAAGAAAGAAAGCTGAAAATAAGAAATTGACAAAGATACATGTGTCAAGTTCAGACAAATTGACAAAAGTGTAAATTTTTATAGCAAGCAAAGCAAAAATAAGACAAAGAGTTTTGAATGGGTAATATGCTCGCTCTCTGTCTCCATATGTATGAAAGTGAAAGTGAAAGCATTAGTTGCTCAGTCATGTCTGATTATTTGAGACTCCATCGTCTGACGATGGGATTTTCCATGTAAGAATACTGGAGTGGGTTGCCATTCCCTTCTCCAGGGGATCTTTCCAACCCAGGGATCAAACCTGGGTCTCCTGCATGTAGGCAGATTCTTTACCATTTGAGCTAATAATGAAACCCATATATAAATACAACTATATTAATACTTTGAAGAAACTCAAAACCCAGAGCTTCTCCTAGGGAACAAAGAGTTTGAAACCCACAACTGAGTTTCAACTTTTAAGACCTACACCAGACAAAGAAACCCTCAAAGCATCCAACTTGGAAAATTCAGCAGGGCTTTTGCCCAGGAGAGCTTCTGGTTTGTAGTGATCTGACGTGAGAAATGGCTGTTTAGGAGTCACATGCTCGGATTCATCCACCCAAACACCCAGCACAAAAGTAGCCTACTGAGGGGTACCTGAGCTCTATGTTTGGTTGTCCTGGAGTATCAGTCTGAGGAGCTCCCATCTGACTTAACACCCATCTGGGGACCTGCTGGAGAGCCATCTGAAAATGAAGGCTGGTTGAGACAGAGAGAGACAAAGACACAGACTGAAACAGAGGGGGAAAGAGACAGAGAGATCAAAATAACAAATTAAATAGCAGAAGTGAATCTGCTCAGTTTCTTATCAATGAAAATATTTCCATTTCTTCTCACATCATATGTTACCAGAGTAAATATTTTTGTGTTACTTAAATGTTGTTTACTGCTACATCATGTCTGATTCTTTGCGATCCCATGGACTGCAACACACCAGGCTTCCTTGTCCTTCCACTATCTCTTGGAGTGTGCTCAAACTCATGTCCATTGAGTCAGTTATTCTATCCAACCATCTCATGCTCTGTTGTCCCCTTCTCCTCCTGCCTTCAATCTTTCCCAGCATCTGGGTTTTTCCCAATGAGTTGGCTCTTTGCGTCAGGTGGCCAAAGTATTGGAGCTTCAGCTTCAGCTGTCGGTCCTTCTAATAAATATTCAGGGTTGATTTCCTTTAGGATTGACTGGTTTGCTCTCCTAGCTTTCCAGGAGACTCTCAAAAGTCTTCTCCAGCAACAAAATTTAAAAGCATCAATTCTTCAGCACTCAGCCTTCTTTGATGGATCCAACTCTCACATACATACATGACTACGGGAAAAATCATAGCTTTGACTATACAGCTTTTTGTCCGCAAAGTGATGCCTCTGCTTTGTAATACACTGTCTAGGTTTGGTATAGCTTTTCTTTGAATGAGCAAGCATCTTTTAATTTTGTGGCTGCAGTCACTGTTTGCAGTGATTTGGGGACCCAAGAAAATAAAATCTGCCACTGTTTACTTAGATACACATTTTAAAATCTAAAAGTTGTCCTTTAGATGCAAATCAATGACTTCATTCTATATTGTTCAAAAGTTCCATTAGTCTGTTCCAGTATGGTTCTACAGGTCACCAAACTAAAACATTCTTAAAAAATTTTCAAACAATACTAATTCTTATAATTTTTTGTGTTATACACCAATGCTAGATTCAAAACCCTGGGTAAGATACCATATAACTATATGTGTTTATACGTGCTTTTGAACCCACACTAGAACTTTTCAAATAATTTGAAACTTAAAAAAGTGATCATAATATAGTCACAAAAAACCCCATAAATCATAAGTTGATTTTGTAAATCACTTTTGTTACATTTTATAATCATTGTATAATAGAAAAATAAATGACTATCAAATCAATAAGAAAAGAGTAACTGCTATCTTGACTCTGAAATATGCATGTGGAAGTTTATATAACAATGTTTTAAGAAATAGTTAAGAAAGAAAAGTAAAGCAGATATTAGAGATTGTTAAAAATGGTTTCTAGTGTATAGATTTCAAAATTAATGGAAGATGATATTTAGAGCAAACTGTATTACCTAAACATATTTATGAGATAATATAAAACATTTCAAATAATATCTGCTATCTTTACTTAGACACACATTTTTTAAAAATAAAAAATAACATTTATCTTATTAACAAAGTGATTTACAATACTGATTTATGATTTACAGTTTTCTTCATGACTATATATTTATAAAATAAATTAAAAAAAATTTCAAGTTCATGAAGAGAAAAAACATCATGGCAAGAACTTTATTGGTGGAGGAAAGAGCTAGTGCAGAGGCCAAAAGGTGGCTGATGATTAAAATAAGTCAGTGTGTCTGTGGCACAGAAATTAAGGAGGAAGGGAAAGTCTGAGACATAAGATTGGGGGCCAATTGAATGAAGGCTATTTAAGGCTAAGATACTGAGTTTGAATTTATTCTTAGAGTACTGGTAGACATTGCAAAGTTCTAATCAGTAAAATGCTGAATTAGTTCTAATGAAGCAAGAAGATCAATTGAAAGGCAACTGCAGTCTTTAAGAAGAGAAGTAATGAGGGAGGCCTTGGAGTAATGTGCCAACAGTGAAATAGAAAATAAGTGATTAGATTCAAAGTTTATTTTGGAGCTGAAGTTAAGAGCAACTTGCAACGAATCAGATGAGGGCTGCGGGTGAGGAAGGGTTAAAGTAAATAAGACTAAGGCAGGAAAGGTTTTTGGAAAGACAGCTCTTTTTGGCTTGGATATCTTTATGCTATCTAGTATTTATAGAAGTTGAGATGTCAACTCGATTTTGAAAATATGAGTCTGGAATGTAGTGAATTGATAAGACTAGAAGGAGTATAAAGGTATAGTAGATATTTAATACATATTGATAAATGAGTTTGTGGATACATTTCTTCATAATGATCACAGATAAGGGAAAATACCTTTCAATTTCTAGGAAAACAGCTTGAAGTATGTGTTATGTGGTCTGTTGTATGATAACTGGTCTTTCAATGGTTTTGACACAAGGATTCTTCTACTCCTGGGTTTCTGTCAGACAGAATAATACTTACTAGAAGTCCAATTTGAATGGGAAGCAAAGTGCTGTTGTAGCTGGGCAAATCTTTAACAGCTTCTGAGTTAGAGCTGTGATAAAGTCAAACTGGAGAACGCTGCTTAAGCCAGGAGAACAAAACAAGGCTTGTGTTTCCATCTCCTTTCCTTGAGTCTAAACTGGGTGGGATTGTGTCCAGGTCTTTGCAGCTCACTGGTAGAATCTGCCTGCAGTGCAGGAATCACAGGAGATGCAGGTTCAATCCCTGGGTCAGGAAGATCCCCCAGAGGAGGGCATGGCAACCCACTCCAGTATTCTTGCCTGGAGAATCCCATGGACAGAGGAGCCTGGTGGGCTGCAGTCCATGAAGTTGCAGAGTCAGACACAACTGAGGCAACTTAGCAGGCATGCATCCCATTGTTAGTCATAAGAAAGATGGAGAAGAAGAGGGGAAGATAGGGACAGGGCTCTAAAAAGTACAAACTGCTACATATAAAATAAGCTAGAAAAGTACATTGGACAGCTCAGGGAATACAGCTAACTTGCATAACAATTTGAAAGGAGTATTATCTACACAACTTTTAAATCACTGTGTTGTACACTTGAAACTAATATTGTAAATCAGCTATACCTTAATAAAGTTAAAAAAAAAAGTGCAAGAAGAAGATGGTCAAAACAGAGCCACTGTCTGGATAGAAAACTTGCTTGGGTATAATCTGAACACTATAATCTGAAAACTGCATTTGGCTCGTGACTTCTAAAGCGTTAGTAAAACAGGCTCCAAAATAATGTCTCAGGTGTTGACCACTCCCCTCAGGAATGACTCCTGCTTTGGGAGGAAAAAGGAAAGGAAGTGAATAGACGTTTGAAAATAAAGGGAGACGGGCCTCATGAGACACCTTCTCTTGCAGATAGAATCTTAAAAAGCTGCTTTTCTGGTTCTATGATAAAAGAGCAAAGAAAGAATCAAAGGGATTAAAACACAAGCAATTCCAAGTAAAATCCTAGGAAATACTTTTTAAAGCAATGTATAATTAACTTGTCAAATGCTTTACCTTACACATTATTCAAGCAAACAGCTTTAGAAATATTCTATCGACATAAACTGTTTTGTTGAATAGGACTATTTGTAACTATACTTTCAATGTTCTACCTGTATTATGCATTTTCTGTTGTGACATACAAGGAATGTGAATAGCATTTGTAGCTACATTAGCATAGATGACATTACAAAGATTATCAATCCCTATTCTTTATGACATACATTTGTTATCATCCTTTATGAAGATAAAACTACTCTTCTTGATGAAAGTGATGAAGATAATTTTATGGAACACTCATTTGGGGTAGGAGAGAGGCAGAGAAGGTAAGCAAAGGAAATATATTTCTGACCCATAAGGGATTCCCTCGTCATTCATGATTCTCATTTTTGATAATCTTAGAAGATGCTTCAAAATGAAATCCAAAGTACAAAATAACTGACATAAATCTTTTTAGGGCAAAAAGGTAGATATTGACTAGAATCTTACACATATAAACACTCTCATATAAATAATTCTCTTCATATAATGCAAATATCTCCTTGTCATCTGCCTATTGCATTTCAGTCTCGCTTTGTATTTGTTATATACCTAATGCATCAGGCGATGGCACCCCACTCCAGTACTCTTGCCTGGAAAATCCCATGGACAGAGGAGCCTGGTGGGCTGCAGTCCATGTGGTCGCGAAGAGTCGGACATGGCTGAGCAACTTCACTTTCACTTTTCACTTTCATGTGTTGGAGAAGGAAATGGCAACCCACTCCAGTGTTCTTGCCTGGAGAATCCCATGGACGGAAGGGTCTGGTGGGCTGCCATCTATGGGGTCGCACAGAGTCGGGCACGACTGAAGTGACTTAGCAGCAGCAATGTATCGGTCAAAGTATGCTACTTAAAGCTCTCTCAATCTAGCCACTCTGCACACGATATTTTTGAATGTGCCTCTTAAGAATAGCTTGTAGAAGCTTAAAATTGCCATACTTACCCCTCTCACTACCTACATGCTGCATTTTATTTGACTGCATCCTGCTTGTTCAGGAGGATCCAAAGCTGAGATGTCATTCTCTGGGGTCGTCTCCCCAAGTTTCTAGTCTCTGTTCTCTGCAGGCTGTATTCTCTCAGTTATTCTAAGCATCACACTACAGGGCTACCTTGAGTTTGCCTGTCTGTCTCCTCCAGTCAGCTGCTTTGAGTGGGGAAGGTATGTTCTAGATCCTGATATTCCTGTGTTGGAGGAGTTTGTAATTTCCTTTGTTCTGTCTCACCACAGCAAAAATTGGAAATGCCAGACAAACAAGTGTTACAGCTCAGTTTTATTTGACAAGCAAAGGAAAATACCTCCTCAAGGTGTGAGGGTGGGCTGACCCAAAAGATGGGAAGAGAAGAGAGGCCTGAGACTCAATTCTGGCTCCTTTTTTTTATATGCTTTTTCTCCTCCCCCTGTGCCTGTCCTGTGTAAATTGAGCCAGCCAGGAGGGCTGTTTGTTTCACCTGAGGTCCTCACCCTGGTCCTGGGACCTTCCTTTGTTCCATTTCATGGGCTTTTCCCTTCTTTGTCTTTTAGCCACGACCATTCTGGACTCCTTTTTCCTATTCTAAGTACCTAACACTTGGAAACTGACACAGTGTTGGTCATATGGTAAGTACTCAGGAAATATTATTAAATAAATTAATACATGGATAAACAATGCTATTTTGAGAAAACTGTCTTAAGGAAAGTAAAATTTTTTCTAACTTTTCTAACTTTTTCTAACTAGAAAGATGATATGCAGAAATCTGTTTATAATAAAAAGAATTAGAGTGAAAGACAAGAAATAATATCTATTACCATATTCAGTAGGATGTATAAAACGCTCCATATATGTGAGTTCAAATATTTACAGAAAGGATTATTTTCTGATATTATCTAGATAGACAGTTTATTGTTTATTTGGAAGTGAATGTTTTTTTCATATTATTTGCTTCTTAATCATATTAGGAAAAGTCAAAGCACTCATTGAAAAAGGTCCACTATCCCCTACATAAAGCAATCTTTGCATACAGGAGATGCAAATATCAAACAAAATTGTATACATCATTTCATGTCAATTATCATTCAACTTATGAAACAACTCCTTTTGCTGTTAATTTTATTATAGTGATGGTCAGTTTTTCCTCTCTGGGTTTCTAGAACAAGACACACAATTATTACTCTACTTGATACTCTCTGTCTCCATACACACACACACACAAACACAAACACACACACAGAATAAAATCAGTCAAAAATTGTATATTCTGTTTACAGTTGCTTGCCCATTCTATGTAGCCTCTTTTCTATATACACACTTTTCCTCTTTGTTACATCTGTACAATGGAATTGCTGTATATGGCTGTGACAGTTTCTATTGCTAGCAGTACCCTTTCTGCCAACTGGCCAGGCTGCCTTAAGTTAGTCATTGAAAACTTCCGATATCTTCAGGTTTCCATCTATACAATAGAGTTAACAGTAATATATGAAGACAATTATATAAATTACATTAATGTTAGACTATATAGATGTACTGCATTTTAACAACATTAAAGCAGCAATGGTCATTGCCCATTGATGTGTCTTCAACTATTTTATGCAATTTGTTAGTGAGAACAGACAGCATCACCAAAAATTCACTTCTTTCTTGCTTCTGCCTAGTATGAGATGACAGGAGTATACATAGACATCTTTCCCTTCTTTTATATATGTATTTCCTTTCTATTTTTTAAATATAAAGAGTTTCTTTACTATTTTTTTCCTAGCACATCTGCATTAAGCTCAAAACAGGGTCTAAGACTATGTACTTGATTTCGTTTTTTTATTCAAGGAAAAGGATTCCTGAAATGCCAGCTACATTTATTTTCCAAATGATTCTGATTATTATGTATTCTTTTTCCTCACATGAATATATGTAAAAATAAATTTAAAAGTTATTTATTTTGGCTTATTAAAAACACTAAGCCTAGGAAGGAATGTTAGACAAGATAAATGTTCAATTCTTCTTCAGCCGATTACTGAATAACTTGAAATGACTTTGGCTTTATATTTATTTATTTATTTTTAGGTATGAAGTGAACACATGATTTAAAAAGGTTGGAAACCAAATAAATCGATGTTTTGGCAAAGAGAAAAATTTTAATGACACACTATGCAGATAATTATAATTATCCTTTAACCCACTGTTTATGGGTAGGTATAATCTCAAGACAAGTGTGAATGAAACAAACATCTCTAAATTGCTCTAGGAAGGTTTGTTTTACTTTATTTATTTATTCTATGTTTTTCTAGCTAGTAAAAATATATTGTGTCAGCAGGTGTCTGTAGGACTTAACAAAGGAAGCCCTCATTTGTACCCTGTGAACCTAGGGTGGGCATCAAGTGCTCCCAAATCTACAAGGGGTCATGGGCTAAAGAAGAAGCCTCTACTTCTAAACTGTCTAAACCCACAGTTTCTTGGGAGACTTTTTAAAAATGACTCTGGAGTAATTCAACTGCACTTTCAGCAATCTGTAAATGCAGTTTAGATACTCATCCTTTCAGTATAAGCACTGTTTATCAGGCCTGAGAGTTGGCAGCTTTCTCTGTATATGTCCAGTGCTAATCAATGAATTATCTGGGCTTCAGCTATGTTCTCATTATATGAACACAGAGTACTTGAGTGAAATTACTTCTTTTCACTATTTTTTATCAATAGTGTCAAGAATATTTCTAATGAGTACATTTCCAGTCACACAAATAGTAGCACTCAAATCAATAAACATCATGCAATTTGAATATTGAATTCATCCTTTGAAATGGCCTCAGAAACTTAGCTTATTGATGTGGGAAAGCTTTAATTGCGATTGTCATTAGAAGAACACAAAATCCAAATGTCAAAAGCTTCTTTGCAATTGGGAGAGCAATGAAGTTAAAATACCCATGGTCATCAAAGTGATGAGTTCAGGAAATTCCAGGAAGTCACAAGAGTCCTTTGAAAAGCCAAGAGCAGTTGGGTCAACATTAGCATACACTGTGAATAAAGGACTGCTTTTATTCACTGTTATGTTTCATTTTTTTAAATGTAAAGATATATTTCAATTAAAGTGCCAAGATGATGCTTAAGAACATTTGAATAGCTTCTCTAATATGCAAGATTAGAAACAGTTAACAGAGCTAAGTAGGCTAGATTTGAGGCTAGGAAGTCAGGGGTGAGGCTATCAAATAGATACATAAATCATGAACTTCTGTGTCTGCAGTTTTCATAGCACTAAAGAGCTTAAATCTGTGATAAAAAATGGGCAATGGAATAATGGCATAATTTAAATCGCTGAGGAGTATAAATTTGCATTCAGGTGGTTAGACTGGATTTGTGTAGATGGTGGATAGGAAAGAATTAGGTGACAAAATTTCAACATGAACTTTTAAAATTGATTGTCACTCTGAAGATTCATAAATTGTTTTTATTATAATCACTTTCACATAGTGGAGGCTCAATAAATATTAATGAAATTGTTTGCAATAATGGTGTGAGGAGAGGGAAAAAATTCCTTTTATTCTTTTAGGTTCTTAACTGAGAATCCTGTTATAAAACAAAGAAAGAAAGTGAAGTCGCTCAGTCGTGTCCAACTCTTTGTAACCCCACGGACACCAGGCTCCTCTGTCCATGGGATTTTCTAGGCAAGAGTACTGGAGTGGGTTGCCATTTCCTTCTCCAGGGAACTTCCTGACCCAGGGATCAAACCCAGGTCTCCCACATTGTAGACAGACGGTTTCTGTCCGAGTCACCAGGGAAGTGATTAATTAGTAAAAAAAGAAATACATTAATATGTTTATATGGGAGAAACTCAGGAATAAGTAAACTCAAAGAGGTTGCTAGAACTTGAATTCAACTGTAATCTTTAATTAAAGCATAGAAAAGTGCAGAGGAGGCGAGTCAAGGGATGATTATCAAAAATAGTTCAATAACAAGGAAAAGATTTGCGTTTACGCCTTCTCCATTGATAGAAATTGCTCATGATTTAGAGCCATCCTTCTCTCCCAGGTACAGTGAGAGTTGTTGTTGTTTAGTCACTACGTCATGTCTGACTCTTTTGTGACCCCATGTTCTGTTGCCTGCCAGGCTCCTCTGTTCATGGAATTTTCCAGAGAAGAATACTTGGAGTGGGTTGTCATGTCTGTCTCTGGGGGATCATCCTGACAGTAGAAATCAAACCCCCCTCTCCTGCATTAGCAGGCGGATTCTTTACCATTGAGACACCAGGAAAGCATCAAGATGGAGAAATTGTTTACAAATAAAAGTTTCCATTACAAAAGGGTAGCTTACTGTTCCCAGAGCTTCAGTTTCTACTGTTTTTCAAAATAATAAGACCAAAACAATCCTTAAGCCAAGAAGCCACGTTTTGCAGAAGCATATAGTCTCCTACAATAGCACAATCACAATAACAACTAATGCTACTAATACTTGATGAATATGATAAGTTGAGGCTTTGTTCTAAAATTTCCTTGTATGCCAACCTATGTGATTTCAACAAAATTGTAAAGCAGATTTATTACTTTCCATGCTTTAAAGATGAAGAACTTAGTGAATTTAAAATACAAAGTTATGATGTGATGGAGGTCTCTATAGCTCATCCTTATTCTCCAAGATGCTCCTGTGAAATTTAAAGTAGTTTTTTGTATATATTTATTTTATAATCACTACTGTAAGTTACTAACTTCAGATTCAGACAATTGAGCTGTCTTTGTTTTCTATTAGCAGTTTTAATTCCAATAATTTTTACATTGCTTAATCACTATAGCTGCCAGATGCAGCTGGGTAGGGTTTGTTTTTGTTTGTGTTTTTTTTTAAACTACATTTGTTAGTATAATTTCTCCTTTTTTCCTTGGTTGCATCTTTTTTTAAATTAATTTATTTTTTATTGAAGGATAATTGCTTTACAGAATTTTGCTGTTTTCTGTCAAACCTCAACATGAATCGGCCATAAGTCTCATTTTTGATGACCACTTATTCATAAAAATCATCTAGAAAACTTAAGGACAACTTCACCTCTCTTTTACAAATTTGGTGCATTCACAGAGGAAATTTATATAATACTTATTTCATGTATAGCAAGAAAGGGGGAAAAAGATGAGGATTTGCCCTTAACAATAAAGCAGCACAAATACAAGCTGTATAAGTACAGCAAACAAAAGAGACATAATACTTTCAAGTAGGCGCTAACTGAATTGCATTCAACTCAGACAGTGTCGTCAATTTTTCTAGTGATTAAAAAGTTGCTATGTCAAATGGATGATGATGTTGTAAAATAAAATTCATATTTTGGGATAAGATTAGACAAATTAAAAATAAAATATGTTATCTGCCACTCAGCCTCCACTGTTCACATGCTGTTGAAGCTCGGCTTGGACCAGTTAGAACCAGACATGGAACAATGGACTGGTTCCAAATTGGGAAAGGAGTGCGTCAAGAATGTATATTGTCCCCTGCTTATTTAACTTATATGCAGAAATCATGCTAAATGCTGGCCTGATTGAAGCACAAGCTGGAATCAAGTTTGCCAGGAGAATATCAATAACCTCAGATACGAGGATGACACCACTGTTATGGCAGAAAGTGAAGAGGAACAAGAGTCCTTTGATGAAAGTGAAAGAGGAGAGTGAAAAAGCTGGCTTAAAACTCAACATTCAAAAAACTAAGATCATGGCATCTGGTCCCATCACTTCATGGCAAATAGATGAGGAAACAATGGAAACAGTGACAGACTTTATTTTCTTGGGCTCCAAAATCGCTGCAGATGGTGACTGCCGTCTTGCAATTAAAAGATGCTTATATCTTAGAAGAAAAGTTATGACCAACCTAGACAGCATATTAAAAAGTATAGACAATACTTTGTGGAAAAAGTCTGTCTAGTCAAAGCTATGGTTTTCCAGTAGTCATGTAAGGGTGTGTGAGTTGGACTGTAAAAAAAATCTGAGCACCAAAGAATTGATGCTTTTGAACTGTGATGTTGGAGAAGACTCTTGAGAGTCCCTTGGACTGCAAGGAGATCCAACAGTCCTGAATATTCATTGGAAGGACTGATGCTGAAGCTGAAACTCCAATACTTTGGCCATCTGATGCAATGTACTGCTGCTGCTGCTGCTAAGTTGCTTCAATAGTGTCCGACTCTGTGCGAACCCATAGATGGCAGCCCATCAGGCTCCCCCATCCCTGGGATTCTCCAGGGAAGAATCCTGGAGTGGTTTACCATTTCCTTCTCCAGTGCATGAAAGTGAAAAGTGAAAGTGAAGTCACTCAGTCATGTCCAACTCTTCGTGACCCCATGGACTGCAGCATACCAGACTCCTCGGTCCATGGGATTTTCCAGGCAAGAGTACTGGAGTGGGGTGCCATTGCCTTCTCCAGATGCAAAGAACTGACTCACTGGAAAAGACTCTGATGCTGGGAAAGATTGAGGGCGGGAGGAGAAGGGGTTGACAGAGGATGATATGG
This sequence comes from Capra hircus, assembly GCF_001704415.2. NCBI lineage: Eukaryota > Metazoa > Chordata > Mammalia > Artiodactyla > Bovidae > Capra > Capra hircus. The sequence continues at coordinate 82,899,053 of NC_030819.1, read as the reverse complement.
TTGGATGGTATCACCAGCTTGATGGACGTGAGTTTGAGCAAGCTCTGGGAGTTGGTGATGGACAGGGAATCCTGGCATGCTGCAGTCCTTGGGGTTGTAATGAGTCGGACATGACTGTGCAGACAGTGAAATGAACTGAACTCCCTCTACTGGGTATTGTGTATCTGGCATTATGCCTCAACCAAACCTCCCTGACAGCAGAAATGCATGCTCAGTAATAAAAAGCCACGTTCTCGTAGCATCAACAAGACAATTTTTTGGAAGATGACATTCCTTCCTGCTCTTGTAAGGGGGTCACCATAGCCCACCACTTTGTACTTGCAGATCTGGATTATATAAACTACTAATAATATGTCATGTACAGCCATCTGTCTCAAAAAAACTTATATAACTGTGCTTTGCCTTCTAATGGCAACCCACTCTAGTATTCTTGCCTGGAAAAACCCATGGACAGAGGAGGCTGGTGGTCTACAGTTGAGGGAGTCACCAAGAGTCGGAAATGACTAAGTGACTGAGCACTTCTTCTGCCTTCTAATAAGTGGAACAAGTCTTAGAACTTTCTCAGATGTTGTTCCTGGGTTATAACCCTCAATTTGACTCAAATAAAAATTTTCACTTCTTTCTTAGATTGATTGTTTTGTTGACAGTGTTATACACTGGTCAAGGTACAAAGCAGTAATTAATACTCAGTTATCTGTATTGAGACTCACTTTATTTTGAGTGCAACAATAAAATCTGGACAGGTTATCAGCACTTAAAGTAAAGCAGCAACACTTGAGACTATTTACCTTCTGACGTGGCCATAATTTATACTCAACATTAATTGCTAATATTTGTCATTTCACAGTTTATTGATTGGCTGTACTTTGTTGCTTGTTAAGACACAAGTTGTCAAGTTTTTGCCAATAAACTCAGCTAAAAAGAAATTCCCTTGGGAAATTGCAGAAAATGCGGCTCACAATTATAAATCTGGGTCTCATTATCTAAAAAGTGGGTCTGTGATTTTAATGACTTTATTCTCGTATGTTGTATTGCTTTCTAAAGAGATTCTATATGCAGTTCCTTGTAATGGAATGTAATCAGTAAGTAACTTAACCTTTCTGTTATTTTTTTTACTACAAGTTATTCTTCATTGTTTAATCTGGATATTTCCTGGTGGCACTAATTCAGTGTTTTTCCCTTCAGTGAGCATTTATTAAGGGTCACCATGAGTACGGAACTGTCTGCCAAGCTTTCTATCATTTTATTTATTTATTTTTATCAGGTTTGCAGCCCTCAGTTCCGTTCAGTCACTCAGTGCTATCTGACTCTTTGCAACATTGTAGACTGCAGCACGCCAGGCTTCCAGGTTTGTCACCAACTCTTGGAGATTGCTCAAGCTCATGTCCATTGAGCCAGTGAGGCCATCCAATCATCTAATCCTCTGTTGCTCTCTTTACCTCCTCTTTTCAATATTTCTCAGTATCAGGGTCTTTTCTAATGAGTCACTTCTCATCAGGTGGCCAAAGTACCAAAGCTTCAGCTTCAGCATCAGTCCTTCCAATGAATATTCAGGACTGATTTCCTTTAGGATGGACTGGTTGGATCTCCTTGAAGTCCAAGGGACTCTCAAGTGTCTTCTCCAACACCACAGTTCGAAGGCATCAATTCTTCAGCATTAGTTTTCTTTATGGTCCAACTCTCACATCCGTACATGACTACTGGGAAAACCATAGCTTTGACTAGATGGACTTTGTTGGCAAAGTAATGTGTCTGCTTTTTAATATGCTGTCTAGGTTGGTCATAGCTTTTCTTCCAAGGAGCAAGCGTCTTTTAACTTCATGGCCACAGCCACCATCTGCAATGGTTTTGGAGTCCAAGGAAATAAAGTCTCCCACTGTTTCCATTGTTTCCACATCTGTTGCCATGAAGTGATGGGACTGGATACCATGATCTTTGTTTTTTAATATTTTTTTAAGCCAGCTTTTTCACTCTTTTCTTTCACTTTCATCAAGAGGCTCTTTAGTTCCTCTTTGCTTTCTGCCATATGGGTGGTGTCATCTGCATATTTGAGGTTATTGATATTTCTTCCTGCAATCTTGATTCCAGTTTGTGCTTCATCCATCCCAGCCTTTCCCATGGTGGGAAATGCTGCATATAAGTTAAATAAGTTAAATTATTAAGTTAATTATATATAAGTTAAATAAGTTATTTAAATAAAGGTTAAATAAGCAGGGTGACAGTATACAGATTTATGTACTTTTTTCCCAATTTGGAAACAGTCCATTATTCCATGTCTAGTTTACACTTGTTTTTGACCTGCATACATGTTTCTCAGGAGGCAGGTGAGGTGGTTTAGTATTCTCATCTCTTTAAGAATTTCCCACAGTGTCTTTTGATCCACACAGTCAAAGGCTTAAGTATAGTCAACGAAGCAAAAGTAAATGTTTTTTCTTAACTTCTCTTGTTTTTTTTTTTTTTCTGCAAAATATTAGTTTCTCTTTGTACCAGAAATCCTTTTTTTTTTTTCATTGTATTATGAATTAATAATTGCATGGTAATGAAAGTCCACATATCCTTAACACTTCTTACATCTCCACTATTGACCATCTAAAAAGTTACTTCTAAAATGCAAATAATTTAGATTTAATTATGTTTCTTTCCATAAATGAACCTTGGATTTGATCCCTTTATAGTGTATATTGCTTCTCTTCTGTCAGCCTAAGAAATTCAAGTCTTCCAGTTCATTCAGTATCACTTGGCCTTTTTTTTTTTTTTTTTTTCCTGAACATCTTCTAAGTTGATTCAATATCTCACCACTCTCCATCTCAACTCATCAAACTCTTTCACTGTGTTCCCTGGACTAATATCGATAGCAAAATCCTCTATTGTAAAGTTTGCTAAGGTTATCATAACAAGCAACCCAGATTGGTGACTTAAACAACAGAAGTGTTTTTCGTAATTCTTGAGGCTGGAACTCTGAGATCAAGGTATTGGCAAGGTTGGTTTCCTATGAAGAAATTGGCTTGTAGTTTTCCATTTTCTCACTTGTGTCTTCACATGATCTTCTGTCTGTAACTCTCTGTGTCTAAATGTCCTTTTCTTATGAGGACACCAGTCATGGTCAATTAGGGCCCAGCACAATCATCATTTTAAAGTTAAGTGCCTATCTAAAACAGTATCTTAAAATATGGTCACATTCTGAGGTGCTAAGTTTTAGGACTTCAATCTGTAAATTGCTGGGGAACACAGTGTATCCCATAACACCTATATATACAGTTTCTTCTCTAAGCATTATATTTAGCTCTTTCTGTGGTTTGAATCTAGCTTTCTCCTAAGGTCACTGCTTCCCCACAGGTGTTTCTTTATTTTTAGTAGTTTCCATACATAAGTGCATGTATACACAGCAGCATCTGGAAGTGAAATAGTTATCTTCCTTCCCATGGTTATAGCCTAGACTTCATTACTATCAAAACTGTAACACTTTCAATATTGTGATTTTGCATAGTACTCTCTTTGACAGCCCACCCGAAGACTGTGCTGCATGTGCTAAGTTGCTTCAGTCATGTCCGACTCCTTGCATCACTCTGAACTGTAGCCTGCAAGGCTCTTTCTGTCCCTAGGATTCTCCAGGCAAGAATAGTGGAGTGGGTTGCCATGCCCTTCTCCAGGGGATCTTCCTGACCTAGGTCTCTTATGTCTCCTGTATTTGCAGGTGAGTTCTTTACCACAATTGCTACCTGGGAAGCCCACTCTAAGACGCACACCTCTGCTGTTTCCCAATGAATTCTGATTATCAGATTGATCCTATAATTTTCCCACTACCTATACACCCTGTCTTAGCTCTTCCCTTTTCAACTCAGTTTTGATTCCTCTCTTTCTGCTTACTAACCTGGCAAAATCCCAGCCCTATTAAACCCAAAGATTTTCTGACTACTTATCGGTTTTTGAGAAATTAATAAGCCTGGAGACATAATCTACTGTGGTAGAGGTGCTATTTAAATTAAAGGGCTTAATTTGAGGTGACCCTTGTAACAGGCTTCCGTGTGACTCAAATGGTAGGGAATCTGTCTGCAATGCAGGAGACCTGAGTTCAATACCTGGGTCAGGAAGATCCTCTGGAGAAGAGAAAGTCAGCCCTCTCCAGTATTCTTGCCTGGAAAATCCCATGGACAGAGGAGCCTGGCAGGCTATGGTTCATGGGGTAGCAAAGAGTTAGACCTGACTGAGCGACTTTCAGTTTCACTTTTTTTAGAGCGTGGAGCCCTGGGATCTGGACGTAGAAGATAATCTCCATCTTCTTTTTTGACTCCAACTAAACAAGCAATAAAATTCATGGGAACTTTTTGTAGTGCAATTAAGATTAGATAATGGAGACTAACAGGTTTTTTTTTTTTTTTCTTGTATAACAAAGTATTAAAGATATGAAGCCTGGTGGGCTACAGTCCACGAGGTCCCAAAGAGTCAGACAAGACTGAACGAGCGACTTAAGAGGCTTACCATCTTCTTGTGTACATAGCCTGATTAGACTCTGAGCCTTCTAAGAGGAATTTCCTTCCTTCCTTTACTTATTCCCTTTCCTGTATCCAAGATCTTCCAACTATCCAGGAAAAAACATACATGCACAGAAAAGCAAGCAAGCAAACAAGCAAACAAAAACATGGAGATTAGAATAACTGATCACCTGTGCTTACATGGCTAAGACAAGGCAAGAATGAGGAAATGGAGGAAGGCACTGCCTCATTCATTAAATATTTATGAAACTCCTACCACATTCTATACATCATTCTGTTGCTGGAGATACAGTGGCAAACCACAGAGTATTTGCTCTATAAGGAGTTAACACATGTTAGACAATTCAGAAAGTGATAATTTCTCTGATGGGAAGTGTCTCACTGTTGAACCTCCCTCCCCCTCTGATCCCATCCCTCCAGGTCATCACTAAACCCCGGGCTGGGCTCTCATTGGTATGTAACGGCTTCCCACTAGCTTTCTGTGTTACACATAATAGAGTATCTATGTCAGTGCTACTTTTGAAATTCAAGCTACCCTCTTCTTCCCCCAGTATGTCCACATGTCCACTGTCTACCGTTGCATCTCCGTTCCTTCCCTGCAAAGAAGTTCATCGGTACCGTTTTTCTAGATTCCATTTTCATGTGTGTATATACAATACTTGTTTTTCTCTTTCTTACTTACTTGACTCTCTGTAACAAGTTCTATGTTCATCAACGACATTAGAATTGGCTCAAATTAATTCCTTTCTATGACTGAGTAACATTTCTCACACGCTAGTAAAATAATGGTCAAATTCTCCAAGCCAGGCTTCAGCAATACTGGAACCATGAACTTCCAGATGTTCAAGCTGGTTTTAGAAAAGGCAGAGGAAAAAGAGGTCAACTGCCAACATCCACTGGATCATTGAAAAAGCAAGAGAGTTCCAGATAAACATCTATTTCTGCTTTATTGACTATGCCAAAGCCTTTGACTGTGTGGATCGCAATAAACTGTGGAACATTCGGAAAGAGATGGGAATACCAGACCACCTGACTTGCCTCTTGAGAAACTGGTATGCAGATCAGGAAGCAACAGTCAGAACTGGACTTGAAACAACAGACTGGTTCCAAATAGCAAAAGGAGTACGTCAAGGCTGTATATTGTCACCCTGCTTATTTAACTTATATGCAGAGGACATCATGAGACATGCTGGACTGGAAGAAGTACAAGCTGGAATCAAGATTGCTGGGAGAAATATCGATAACCTCAGATATGCAGATGACACCACCCTTATGGCAGAAAGTGAAGAGGAACTAAAAAGCCTCTTGGTGAAAGTGAAAGAGGAGAGTGAAAAAGTTGGCTTAAAGCTCAATGTTCAGAAAACTAAGATCATAGCATCTGGTCCCATCACTTCATGGGAAATAGATGAAGAAACAGTGGAAACAGTGTCAGACTTTATTTATTTATTTATTTATTTTTTGTGCTCCAAAATCACTGCAGATGGTGATTGCAGCCATGAAACTAAAACATGCTTACTCCTTGGAAGGAAAGTTATGACCAACCTAGATGCCATGTTGAAAAGCAGAGACATTACTTTGCCAACAAAAGTCCGTCTAGTCAATGCTATGGTTTCTCCAGTGGTCATGTATGGATGTGACAGTTGGACTGTGAAGAAAGCTGAATGCTGAAGAATTGATGCTTTTGAGCTGTAGTGTTGGAGAAGACCCTGGGACTACAGCGAGGTCCAACCAGTCCATCCTAAAGGAGATCAGTCCTGGGTGTTCATTGGAAGGACTGATGCTAAAGCTGAAACTCCAATACTTTGGCCACCTCATGCAAAGAGCTGACTCATTGGAAAAGACCCTGATGCTGGGAGGGATTAGGGGCAGGAGGAGAGGGAATGACAGAAGATGAGGTGGCTGGATGGCATCACCGACCCTATGGACATGAGTTTGTGTAGACTCCGGGAGTTGATGATGAATAGGAAGGCCTGGCGTGCTGCGATTCATGGGGTCGCAAAGAGTTGGACACGACTGAGTGACTGAACTGAATCTTGGTTAATTTAAGTAAATTGAAAGTTCAGTAAGCATTTTTTCTGACCATAGAGCTATAAGGTTAGATATCAAACATGAGGAGGTGGGGGAGGATGGTAAAAAACATAAACACATGGAGACTAAAGAATATGCTTCTAAATAGCCAAAAGGTCACTGAAGAAATAAAAAAAAATCTTGAAACAAATGACAATTGAAACAAGATGACTCAAAACCAATGGGATGTAGTAAAAGCAGTGGCAAGAGTGACGTTTATAGCAATACAAGTCTACCTCAAGAAATGAGCAAAACATCAAATATACAATCTTAAAAATAAACTAAAAAATCTTACACCTAAAGCAACTAGAAAGAAAGAACAAGAAAAATCCCAAAGTGAATAGAAAGAAATCATAAAGATCAGAGCAGAAATAAATTTGCAAAAATGATAGAAACAATAGCAAAGATCAATAAAACCAAAAGCTGGTTCTTTGAGAAAATAAACAAAAGTGACAAACCTTTAGCTAAACTCATCAAGGAAAAAAGGGGAGAAGAATGAAATCTATAAAATTAGAAATGAAAAAGAAGCTAGAGCAGACAATGCGGTAAAACAAAGGATCTTAAAAGACTGCTACAAGGAACTATATGCCAATAAACTGAACAACCTGGGAGAAATGGACAAGCTCTTAGAAAAATATAGCCTTCTAAGACTGAACCAGGAAGAAATATAAAATATGAACAGACTAATCACAAGCACTGAAATTGAAACTGCGATCAAAAACCTTCCAGTAAGCAAAAGTCAAATCAGATGGCTTCACAGGCAAATTCTACCAAAAGTTTAGAGAAGAGCTATCCCACTCAAACTCTTCCTATCCCGCTCAAACTCTTCCAAAAAGTTACAGAGGAAGGAACACTTTCAAAATCATTCTACAAGGCCACAATCACCCTGATACCAAAACCCAAATCCTCAACAAAATCTTAGCAAACAGACACCAACAACATATTAAAATGATCATATACTATGACTACATAGAGTTTATCCCAGGGATGTAAGGATTCTTCAATATTCAAACCAATCAATGTGATACATCGTGTTAACAATTTGAAAGATAAAAACCATATGATCATCTCAATAGATGCAGAGAAAGCTTTCAACAAAATTAAACACCCATTTATGACGTACAAAGAAAAAAAAAAAACCCTCCAGAAAATTGGCATTCAAGGAACCTACCACAACATAATAAAGGCCATATTCGACAAACCCACAGCAAACATTATTCTCAATGGGAATGTTCATTTTGATAGAGTTACTAGGATACCTTTCTGAGAAGATGGCTTCACAGAGACCTGCATGATGAGGAGTTATCTATTTAAACTTCAAAGGAAAGAAGTTGATGAATATGAGGACCAAGCAATTTGTACTTTATGAAGTGCCTGTGTATTCCATTCAAGGGGCTTCCCTGGTAGCTCAGCTGCAATGCATGAGACCCCAGTTCAATTCATGGGTTGGAAAGATTGCCTGGAGAGGGGATAGGGTACCTACTCCAGTATTCTTGGGCTTCCCTTGTGTCTCAAATGGTAAAGAATCTACCTGCAATGTGGGAGACCTGGGTTTGATCCTTGGGTTAGAAAGATCCCCTGAAGGAGGGCATGGCAACCCGCTCCAGTATTCTTGCCTGGAGAATCCCCATGGACAGAGGAGCCTGGTGGTCTACAGTCTAAGGGGTCACAAAGGGTTGGACATGACTGAGCGACTAAGCACAGCACAAACAATCTATTGAAGAGGCAAATTGTAGGAGAGAGACTGGATCACAGACAATGGAGGCTGTTTGAGGCTTTGGCAAAGAGTTTGGACTTAATTCTAAGTGTGATTAGAAACTAACAGATGGTTTTCAGAGGGGAAAAATATGATTCATATAAAAAACAATCTGGCCTCTGTGTGACAAATAAATAATAAGGAGACACTAATGATTGTAGGGAGACAAATTAGAAGGTTATCATGGCAGTTCAGTGAGAGAAGATGATGGTTTTGTTTTAAAGTGGTAATGGTTAAGTTGTATAACAAGAAGTACTTTTGGATTGACTGGATTGTAGGGCGGGGGGGGGGGGGGTGGGGAAAGAAAGAAATGAGAGAGGAAGTGCGTGGAGTCTGGGGAAGTGGGTCTCCCTGAGAGCTCAATATGAGTTGCCATGTGGGCTACCATAGGGTCCTACTCGCAGCTTGAAAATCAGAAGCAGAGGCAGATGTTGATGTGAAAAGATGCAGTAGGTACTCCTGAGTCTACCTTTGAGTGGATTTCATAAAACTTATAATAGTCTGAGCCCTAAATAAATACTTCCTTTACATAGCCTTCTGGATTCTATGCAGGAAAGTCCTTTATGATAACTGACTATGCAGTCTGATATTAAGGGCTTCCCTGGTGGCTCAGGTGGTAAAGAATCCACCTACAATGTAGGAGACCTGGGTTCGATTCCGCAGTCTGGAAGATCCCTAGAGAAAGGAATGGCTAGCCACTCTAGTATTCTTGCCTGGGACATTCAATTGACAGAAGAGCCTGGTGGACTGACCGAGTGCCTAATACTTTTCACTTTTTCTGATATTAAAGGCCAGGGGGTTACTTTAACAGAACATTTGTTTGAATTGGTGAAATGTCAATGAGTGGGACAATGATCACTATAATATTTTAGTCATGACATGTATATCATGTCATACATGTTCCTTTATGATATCTGTCAAGACTGCAGAAACTTGATTGAAATCAGTGAACTGATTAAGTCTTATTCCAACTTGGATGGGGATAAAGCACTGTTTAAAGTCCCCATACCGGGACTCTGGGTTAATGCACATTATTAAATAGAAGTAAGATGACATAGGTAATCAATTTTCAATTGGTTCCACTTGTCAGGCTCATGATAGAAAAGAGATTTTTTGGAATTAAGTTTATACAACATGGACTTCTCTGATTTCCTAGTATTGAAGGAATGATAGGGAAAATTGAAATGGGAGATATATACTAGGAATCAATGGTCCGTTCTCCATTAATGGGATATGATAACAATGAGAACAGAGTGAGTATAGCTGCCGGTATTCAAGACATTCAAGGAGGATCACTCTGTCAAAGGGTTTAAGGACCAGAGACAATAAATGCTAACAAATAAAATTATATTGAATTCTTAAGTTTACCACTATTCAGGGCACTATTCAAAAAATCTAGAAAGATTATTATGTAGTTCCAATTTCAGTCACTAAACACACAGCTGGAATCCAGATGTTCTTGCAGTCTTGTAGAGAGAGAACAGTTTTCAATATTGGCTTTAAAGAATATTACCAGGTACCTAGTTTTAAGGATGATAACAAAATAATCTTTATCTTTCATGGACTATTTTTAAAATTTTATTATTATTTTTGAAGTTTGAAAGTACTTTTTTTTAGCCTGTCTATAAACCTCATCACCATTCAGAGTTGTTGATAGAAAAGTACTTAGGAGTGAGGAGTGCTGGGAGAAGTGGTAAGGTTGGTATAATCATTTTTGAAAGGAATTTATAAGAACATGAGAAATGGCTCTTTAAAGTTTTAACTACAGTGAGAAAACAGTGCTGAGGCTCATTTCTAACTGTGGATTATGGTGTAGTTCACAAGTCTCTGAAGTAATTTATCGAACAGGAGTTGGGTAGGAGTTTTACTAAGCAGACATTCTGAATTCTTCTGAAATAACTAGCAAATGTTTCTGAATTTAATTTACTAACTCCAACAAACATTAATACCTGTCTGAAAAGACTGGAGACAGAATGATACCAGAAGGCTGGTGGGAACAAAAGAAACTGAGAATTTTCAATAGTCGTAGACAGTTTGACAGAGAGCTGGGATATACCACACATTAAACTAGTGTTTAATGGGCTGTCCCAGACACACTGAAGAACTTGGTGGATAGGATTTGAAGTGTTGACTAAGATGACTACACTATTTAATGTTCCCTTATCACCCTCAGATTGGACATATTACTGGGTGGTAAATCTTCGTGACTGTCATCAGAATTTGTTGTTTTTTGGAAATGAGCAGAGAGAATATACAAGCTATTGGCCCTGCTGTCAATAAGTGGATACTTTTATAGGTAGTTAGAGAACTTGAGGTATTGTTGGCTATCCAGAAAGGCCAAGAGGATGATAGGCTAAACAAGTGACCGCAGCCCAGCTTGTGTAACCAAAGCCCTTCAGTGGCATTCCTCTATGCCTTAAGGAGACTGAGGGCAAAGATGGCAAACAGCCCTCTGTATCAGTTTGAAGGTACAGGTAGTAGAGGATGGGAAGAGGTAGGTCCTTCAAGTAAGGATATGACCTTTCTGAGATGCGAGACAATAGTTATGTCTTGAGAATTATAGGTTATTATCAGGAGCTAAGGAGATATTGTATAAAACAGTGATTTTTGAACTGGGATGGCTTTTCCCCTGTATCACAAACTGGGCAATTGTCAACACCTGGAGACATTTTTATAATAATTTAACTAATTTATATTAAAGTGTAGTTGATTTAGAATGTTATGTTAGTTTTGTTTTAGAGAAATCAGTTAACAACTTACATATATCCACTCTTTTTCGATTCTTTTCCCAGGTGGGTCATTAAAGAGTATTGAGTAGAGTTCTCTGAGCTATACAATAAGCTTTTATTAGTTACATATTTTATGTATGCACGTGTGCTAAGTCACTGCTGTCACATCTGACTCTGCAACACTATGAACTGTAGCCTGCCAGGCTCCTCTGTCCTTGGGATTCTATAGACAAGAATACTAGAGTGTGTTGCCATGCCCTCCTCCAGGGCATCTTCCTGACTTAGCAAATGAACCCATATCCCTATGTCTCCTGTATTGGCAGATGAGCTATTTACCACTAAGACCATCTATAGAGTAGTGTACATACATCAATCCCAATCTCCCGATTTATCCCTCCCCAACATTTCCCTTGGTAACCAAAAGTTTGTTTTCTGCATCTGTGACTCTATTTCTGTTTTGTAAATAGGTTTATTTGTACCACGATTTTTACATTCCACATATAATTGATATCATGTGATATTTGACTTTGCCTGACTTCATTTCCAATGATGACTTCTAGGTTCATCCATGTCCCTGCAAATGACATTATTTTGTTCTCTTTTATGGCTGAGTAATATTACATGTATCTTTTCAAATTCTGGTTTTCTCTGGGTATATGCCCAAGAGTGGGATTGCAGGATCATATGGGAGTTCTATTTTTAGATTTTTAAGGAACTTCAATACTGTTCTCCACAGTGGCGTATCAATTGACATTCCTACCAACAGTGTAGGAGGGTTACCTTTTCTCCACACCCTCTCCAGCATTTGCTGTCTGCAGAATTTTTGATGATGATCATTCTAATTCATATGATGTGATATCCTCTTATAGATTTTGTTTGCATTTGTCTGATGTATAATGGTGTTGAACATCTTTCTGTGGGCTTCTTTGTCATCCATCTGTTCTCTGGATAAATTAGAGATGTTTCTTTGTGGTCACTGGAGTATGGTAGGCAGAGATCAGAGATGCTGCTAAACCTCCTATGGTGCACAGACCAGAGCCCTTCCACCTCCGGGAACATGTTCAGTAGTGCCAAGGTTGAGAAGCTTTATAAATATTGTAGTGTCCTGTAAACTGGCTATGAAGACAACTGGCTCCACCTTAAACATGTCCCCCAAGTAAAATCCTATATTGAAATGCATGGTGATGAGATAGTGGGAGGGAACACATTCTAGAGCTCTTAGAATGTCTGTCTTTTGCCCCAAATGAGAAGAGTATTTCTATCTACCAATGCAGGCAGCAGAAAACACTACCTAATAGGTATAGTTCAAGGCAAGAAAGACTAGATAAACCCTGTAAATATTGTTTTAGAACTGTATAGTCAAAGTATATGCAATATCTTTGTAGTTATGGATCATTTAACTCATTATTCTACGCATCTGTTTCATATTGGACAAAATAACAAACAACTTTCTCCAAAGTTGGCCTAATACAGAAGATTTTTAGGAAAACAGAAAGCTAGCAACCAGTGAGTCCTCTGTACCCTGGACATTGTGAATATTCTCTGCTAGATCTAAGGGTTGATGGTGAAGGCACACAGTCATTTTCTTATTAGATCATTTTGGGCTGTTTCAAAGGCAGGTCTCTTATTTTTTAATGGCAACACTAAACAAAATCTGTCACACATTTCTCCAACTAATTCTTATACAAATTTTGTAGCTTCACACGTTTCACTTAATTTAATTATATGGTATTCCTCTTTCTGGGAAAGGTATACAAAGATTTTCTGGGAGTTCACTTGAGTTTACCAGAGTTTAATCTGATAATTTTATGTTTTCATTTTTCCCCCAAGGTACAGGAAGCAATATTAAATATATGGTGTGGGTTTAGGAGATCTTGTTCTTCAAAGCAGATTTTAGCAAAGGATTTCCTAGTCTACCCACCTAGAATAAAAAGGCCTCTACTTTGGACATGGCTATTGTGAGTTTTTGTGGGGTTTGTGGGTTCATGTTGGCTGCTTAGATCCATTCAGAGCAATTGAGATGTTTTGCTATATGGCCACAGAGGACACTGTCAGTAACCTACACAATAAGGGCACGGAGTAGTCCATATCTTCTCTAAGAGGCTGGAGATACTTGTCAGTACCTTACTAGAAAGGCTAGAAACATTCCATCCAGAATGGAACCCCCTAAAATAATATGAATAACTATGAATAGTTTTTCAAAATGATAATGGCCTGGTTTCTTAGCCCATTTGCTGAAGTTTGGATGAAGTTCTAATTGATGCTAAACTTATACTTTGAGTTAGGATAATGTCTTGGATAGGAGTAAAGTGTGGCACTCCATACGGAGCTGAACACAAGAATCATATTGGTTGGTGGATACTTTAACTCTGGGAAAGAACATTAATATGGCACCACTTAGATGCAGTGCTAGGAGCCTTAGAATTGCAAAGGCCTTCAAGTTACTGTAACTTCGCAGACTACTGGAAGAGGGTTCTGTTTTTGATAATCATTAAATAAGAGCCTGCCAAACGATGAAGTGCAGCTGGGTTTGGGCTGTGCTTATTAGAAGAGTGTGTCACAAAAACGACTTTCTGGTGAAAGTTGGGGAGAAGGTAAACCTACAATGTTGCATTTTTTTGGTCCAAAAGGAAAACATCTCTAGCTCTTGGTGAGAATGGAGTGTTGGCGGGACAGTGAAGACAGAGGGCCCTTCAGACCAAACTATGGAGTGGTAATAGCAATTTGGAGAAGGAAATGGCAATCCACTCCAATATTCTTGCCTGGAAAATTCCATGGATGGAGGAGCCTGGTGGGCTACAGTCCATGGGGTTGCAAAGAGTCAGACACTGCTGAGCGACTTCACTCTTTTTCTTTCTTTTGTGGAGTGGTAACAGAACTGCAAGGAGATCCAACCAGTCCATTCTGAAGGAGATCAGGCCTGGGATTTCTTTGGAAGAAATGATCCTAAAGCTGAAACTCCAGAACTTTGGCCACTCATGCGAAGAGTTGACTCATTGGAAAAGACTCTGATGCTGGGAAGGATTAGGGGCAGGAGGAGAAGGGGACGACGGAGGATGAGATGGTTGGATGGCATCATTGACTCGATGGACGTGAGTCTGAGTGAACTCCAGGAGTGGGTGATGGACAGGGAGGCCTGGTGTGTGCAGTTCATGGGGTCACAAAGAGCGGGACACGACTGAGCGACTGAACTGAACTGAACTGAACTGAACATGATCTTTTTAGCTATTAATGTCTACCTTGCTTATTATCCATTAAGAAGAAGGCAAAAGGAATCAGGCAGGAAAAAAGAGCCAACCTCAACACCCTGGATGCACAGCGGCTGAGGATGAAGACTATGCATGGATAGCTTGAGGAGCTGGACCCAAAGCAAAGTTGTGTCCAAGAGGAGAGTCCGCAGGAGTAATGGCAAGCAGCTTGGTTTGAAACGTGTAGTAGATAACATTTCTTTTTTTTTTTTTAATTTTTATTTTTACTTAATTTTACTTTTCAATACTGTATTGGTTTTGCCATACATTGACATGAATCCCCCATGGGTGTACATGCGTTCCCAAACATTTCTTAATGCTTTGTATTTAATTAGTTGGAGATCTGAACGGTGGCAGGGAGGGGATCCAGAAGTGAAACGCAGTTCCTTTTTGCCTTCCAATGAGAGAGGACACATTTTGGAGGTAGAGATGATAAGTTTAGCTTTAACCATATTTTTAAAACTTGTTGATCATATCCAAATAAAAATACCTAGAAGACATTGGAAAACACACTTCTGAATATTAAGAGAAAAATCTGGGGTCCAGCTATGCCAAAAATGAGGATGGAAGCCTTGGGGATAGATGCTTTTCTAGGGAGATTGCAAGGAGTGTGGACTTAAAACAAAGTAGATGACCTGGCAACACTGGCCTTTTAAGGCTGGGCAGAGGAGAGCAACCTGAACATAAACTAAGAAAGGGATTCGGAGGCACAGAAACAAGAAAAGCAGACTCCACAGTCATGAGTGACGAAGAAAAAATGAAGGCATAAGGAGCACTAGCGTCAAATGCTACTTCAAGGTCAAGTAAGGTAAAGTCTATGTTCACTTGATCTAGAAAAATTAATATTAACTTCGAGAAGACAAAGTTCAGTAGACTGGTAAAGATTAAGGTCAGATTTCTGAATGTCAAGTGAGGAAGAGGGAACAATGTGTATAGATGACTTTCAAAAGGCTGTAAAGGGCAGGAGAGAAATAAGGAATCATTGAGAAAAACATGAGGTAGATAGAGAATAATTGAGTTTGGGAGATGAGTTTGTATGCTCAGTGTTCTTGAGGAAATGGGCAGTAAACACGGCATACTGAAGACACAAAAGAGACTACAATATTTATTAAGTTGATAAAGGACAGAAACAGAATAAATCAGGTTGTCATATTTAGTAAAAAAAAAAAAGTAAAACAAAATGTCTAAAAGAATTTGGATTTCAGATAAACAATAAATACATTTTTTAGTATAAGTATATATCAAATAATTCCAGAGACTTAGTTACACTAAAAGAAAAATCATCTGAAATTCAAGTTTAATTAGGAATCCTATATTTTATCCAGCAACTCTTAGAGATACTGATCACAGGTGAAAGGTTAGCTATATTAAAATACATATTTTCCATTATGATGAGATGTGGATTAAGTTTACATCTCAGACCAGAAAGTTTTCACTGAATTCCTTTCAACAATTTCTGTTTCCTCTGCGAAGTGAAAAATAGACCACTGGATAGGAGAGAGGCATAGTGGCAGGTTTATAGATTTGAAGGAGATGTAGAAGGTTTGAAATAACTGCTGGGGAGAACAGGAGAAGAAATTGGTTAGGAAAACATAGGATTATTTTCAGGCACATTGAGAGCTTAGTTGACATCAGGGACCTTGAATTGATAGAGGTACCAATTCAAGCAGGTGAGTGTCACTAATCTGCTGAAGAGAGCCAATAGGCTAATGGAGCTGTCAATACTGAGAAGAAGGGGATGGACATGCTGGAACAGTAATCCAAGGAGGAGAGTGACGGGGGCAGTTCAAAGAGAGGACGAGGAAACAGAGGAATCGAAAGATGAGTGGGGTATGAGGACAGCAAGCAAAGAAGTAAGAATCACTGAATAACTGAGCTAACTGGGAGCTGTGATAGGAAATGGAATGTTAGAATCTCAGAGGTTAAAGTTCTAAGTTCTGAGTAATGATAAATTCTAGCTGGGACCATGGAAAAAGAGACTGAAGAGGATATAAGGTGAAACTTACTAGAGATGGAAAGGTAAAAACCTAAAGGCATTATGAATTGTTTTTTTTTTTTTTTAAAGAGCATACAAAAAGCTTCTCATAGTCCTCAGGGAAATGATATGGGTAAACGAACAATGTATTCACTAGTGCCCTGCTAGCTGCTGTAACAGAAAAGCAGCCAGAACTTCATGGCTTAACATAAAAAAAATGTTTATGCATATACACGTAGCTAACCCAGTCATCACCTCTAATGACCAACTTTCCTCCAAGAGATATTCAGGAACCTGACTTCCTTCCAGCTACGGCTCTATTATCATCTTCCAGGCAGTTTCCAAGGCTTCTTTGGAGTGGTCTCCATTGCAGTCAGAAAGAAAGGGATGGTCCTTTGGAAGAGTAAACACAGGAGGTTTTGAACGGTTTGGTTTGAAGGCAACACTCAATGCTTTTCCTACATGAATTGACCTGAATGCAGCCACGTGGTCACACAACTGCAAGGGCTGTAAGGACCTGTGACCACAAGCAAAACGGAAAGGTAGATGAAGAGGCAATCCGCCTCAGACAGCTTCTACCTGTGAGTGTTTCCAGGCTAGCAGTGTCTTCAGGGAAGAAAACTTTTACTTAAGGAGAGATGTTAAACACATAATTCAGTGAAACCAGAGGTCTGAGGGAAAGGTGAGGGAGGGAGAAGCTCTGTGAGGCCAGGTTAAGGAAGAGGACCCAGACTGTGATGGGATGGCACAGGCTCCTGGAGGTACTCACATCCTGCCTGTGGATCAGCCCCATGGATTTGCTAATGGGGCTTCTGGAGGACTCAGCCTCTGCTCCCTTGGTCCTGAGCAGTGTTTCCAGGAGCATAGAGCATCCTGGGCAGAGGGGCTGCGGTCAGACCCATGAGGTGCTGTGGCGCTGGATCCCCAGTGTGGCGGCCTGGGTCTGTGCCTCTGAGGCATCTTCACCCTCTCCACCATACAGTCCATCACCCCAAATCTTTTGTTAAGCATTTTACTGTGCTCTGTTACATTAAATTCAATTTTGCATAATGGCTTGCTTTGCTGCTCTCCTTTCTCAAGCTATATATCCTTGGAAATGAAAGTCACTCAGTCGTGTATGACTCTGCAACATGGAGTACAGTCCATGTAGTTTTCCAGGCAAGAATACTGGAGTGGGTAGCCTTTCCCTTCTCCAGGGGATCTTCCCAACCCAGGGATCAAAGTAAGGTCTCCCACATTGAAGGCGGATTCTTTACCAGCTGAGCCACTAGGGAAGCCCTATATATCCTTTAGAAACCTCAGATTATGTGGGTATATCATCTGATTAAATGTGATATTTGTGACTACTTCTATAAAAAATGGGCATCCAGCCCACTTGGAGTTAGAAATGTGACTTCTTGTTATAATTTTTATCCAGTGGAAAACAAGATGCTAGTATCATTATTCCAAATTGTAATTACTTTTCTAGGAATATTTAATCTGCAATGTATTTTTAAGACTATCTTTAGAGGATAATATGCTAATATACTGTTAAAAAGAAGATAAAAGTTAGCTTGATATAAAACAAGTTATTAGTAGTACTTGTTTACCTTCTTACTTGAATGAGAAAAATGTTCTCAAGTTTAAAATTATTTAAACAGGAAACACTTCAAAGACTCATGTGGTATACTCACTACATTTTGAAATTAAATAACACCATATTTTGTTTAAGAAATTAAGAAGTACATACAACCATTCATTAATTCATATGCTTTCTCTTCAGTCACTGGGTTATTACTGTATATGCTGTCCACATATAAGGTTCTTTAAGCCTTTGTTTATAATCAAGGAAAATGAAGAACTATAGAACAATAGCAAAGTATTAGTCAAAAACAAATAAAAAAATAAAAAAGCAGTGTTTACTCATATCACACAGGCACCCATTTTCTGGAGTTTGGATGCATAGTAACCAAAAATTCATTCTCACAAACATACATTTTCAACTTCTACCTCCATTTCCTTCTCCCAATCTCTTCTCAAACTTCTATGTCTTGATTTTACCAACTAAAATGTAATTGACTTAAGTAGACTCTGACTGAATATGAATCCTTCCTTCTTTGTAGCAGCTGATGGCCATAATCTATCACCTTCTCTGTATATTGTGGTTCCATAAATAATATTTAAAGAATGTAACTGAGATAGAGAGAAAAGGCATGCCTATGTCTCCAATGAGATCTCCACTTCCATTCAACCCATGGATATTTTTCAAAATCTCATTTTAAAAGGACTAAGAGAATAGAGATTGAAGGGAAAAGAAAGATTATATACAGTGTGAAAGAAGTAAAATAGTGAATTATTTATATATTAAAATAATAAAATGAATATTGTTCTTGTAAGACACAGGAAGAAAAGAGCAATCTTAAAAGAAAGACAAGTTGAGACTGATCTTCTGTCTGCCTCTGTTCAACTGACTTTAAACCAGTACAAATCAGAATGATTAGAAGAAGCTAAGAAGCTAAAGCCCCTTTTTATTTGGCTTGCAGTACACATAATACTGTCAGCAAATCATGTAAACAGCTGAGGAAGCACATCTACTATGTTAGAAGGCCACAAGAATCAGAACTGTCTGGGAACAATAAATCACTAAGCAGAGCTAAGGCAGCAAGAAGTGAACAGGATTCGGGTGTCATTTACACTGAAACACCAATACTGCAGTTGAGGGGAGAGAGAGAGAAAGAGGCCGAGGGAGAGAGAACGGAAAACAACAGTTGATTATAAGTAAACAAAATTAAATCTAGGACATTCAAAGGAAAGGGGGAAACAGTGTGTCACGAATGGGTTAATAAGAGTATGCTTTGTTTTCATACAGATTTCAGTGGTAATTTCTATTTTCATTGAGTGTATAAATGACACTGGCTAGAGCTTTGCATTTAAATATTTAAAGGAAGGCTTATAATTTTGTTTTTAAATCCAAGTGCTATTACTGAAGATGAGAAAGAACCTCCTAGAAGGAAAGAAGTAGCTTCATAAGCAGCCCATGGCTAGAATTTTTTTCAAAGCTTGTGCTTCATCTTTGAAATTCATGTGAAATGTTACAGAAACATTTAGTCTCTTTTTATAATGCACAAAGTTGTGCATTATAGCTGGTAGCTGGTAGCATGCTTTTTGGGAAGAGCCTGGACAAAGAAAGGGAAGTTGTGAATTTTATTCTTGATTCTGCTTTTAACAAAAAATTCACCTTGATAAACTCAGTTACTTCAAATTCTCTTAACTTCAGTTTCTTCATCAACAAGATGAGATCATTCATCTCTTCTCAGACAAACTACACCATGTGAGAAAGAGATGTACCAAAGGTTGTAGGGACTTGTAGCAACTCTCCTCAAAATGTGTCACTTTTACATGGTGGTCACTTCAAGCTGAAGGCAATTGAGATCCTTCAGGTTCAAGAGAAAACTGCTGCCCCTCCATTAACTAGCTAAAATAATTTAAACCGGGGATTTTTCCCAAGAAAGAGTTATTGCCAGAGATGCGTATTGTCTAAGTGGTCCCATCTTTACTGCAAGGCCGAAAGCTGGTCATCAGACATTTGCTCTTCTTTTTGTCCTGTGAATGACCATTCTGTCCTTGGAGGCCCAGGTTCCCACCCCATTGTTTGGCTTAGGATGACTTCTATACCTCATTTTGCCCTCCTGTCTTTAAACCTCTCATTTACATGAAGTTCCCAAACATGAAAAAAATGTTTGATGTTCTCCTGTTAATCTGTCTCATGTCAGTTTAATTCTTCGACCAGTCAGAAGGACCTTGAAGTGTAGAGGAAAGTTTTCCTTCCTGACAGGGTCAAATGAGATCAGCTATATTAAAGGAAGGATATTTCAGAACATACTGCTGCTATGAAGATCCATATTTCTTCCACAGGTAGGTACATATTGTATGTTGTAAATAAAATGAATGGATATGCAGTTATAACCTTAATGAGTCTGGCGAAATTACTAAAGTTTACTAGACCAAGGAAGTCCATGCTGCAAAGCGGTCATCTTACGGGGTTTTCCAGGTTAGCTAAAATACCCAAACAACAAAAACAGCCAAGTAGACCCTATACTTCAGTGCTTATTTAGAATCAGGCATGCTTAATTTGAGTAATAATGTAACTTTTATGAGACATGTCACTTCAGGCAAAATAACCCTCTAAACCTTGATTTTCTCATTGGTAGAACAGAATTATAAGCAGTCTATGCCGGGCTCCTTCTTTGCAGTCTACACTGGTAAATTATTCAGTAAATGTAAACTTTTATTATAGCTCAGCAATTTCAGGTCACAGTTAAGGCATGAAATGGAAAAACATACTTACTCCTGGCTAAACTGTATTTATTTGTTCTTGCGGTGTGTGTGTGAGCATTCAGTTGAGTCCATCTCTTCACAATCCCATGGACTGTAGCCTGTCAGGCTCCTCTGTCTATGGACTATTCCAGGCAAGAATACTGGAGTGCATTGCAATTTCTTCCCCAGTGGATCTTCCCAACCAAGTGATTGAACCCGCATCTCAGATGTCGCCTGAATTGCAGGCAGATTCTTTACCCACGGAGCGATAACATAAAATTTACAGTCTTATCCATTGGGCTTCCCTGGTTGCTCAGATGGTAAAGAATCTGCCTGCAAGGCAGGATCCCCAGGTTCGATCCCTGCGTCAGAAAGATCTCCTGGAGAAGGGCATGACAACTCACTCCAGTATCCTTGCCTGGAGAATTCCGTGAACAGAGGGGCCCAGCGGGCTACAGTCCATGGGGTGGCAAACAGTCGGACCTGACTGAGCGAGTAACACTTTCACTTCACTTTCATATCAAGAAATAGAATGGCTATATGGTAGTTTTATTTACTTATTTTTGAGGAAACTGTTTTTCTTAGTGGCTGTACCATGTTACATCAAGTCCAGAAGAGTTCTAATTTCTCTACAGCCTTGCCAGCATTTGTTATTTTCTGCTTTTTGTTGTTGTTGTTGTTGTCTAATAGTGTTCATCTTAACAGGTATGAGATGATGACTTATTTTGGTTTACATTTCCCTGATAATTTGTGTATCATTTCCTATGCCTGTTGATAATTTGTATATCTTCTTTGGAAAAATGCACCTCTTTGTCCATTTAAAAATCAGGCGATTGGTTGATTTTCATTTTTAAACTGCAAAAGTTCTTTAATATTCTCGCTATGAATCATTACTAAAAATCTGTCAAATTCACACTTGTTAAGTGGAGAACAGGATGAAAGATGCCAAGCAGTGGTTCAAAAACAGACCACAAGGTAAACTGAAATAGGGAATTTTATTACACATATGTCCTGGGGAAAGTAACTCACATTTCTTGAAGGGACACATTGAGAGGCCAAAGGAAAATGTAAACAGAAAGATAAGATTTTTGGGGAGGTGTGGCAAATATGGCAGAGTAGGAAGACCTAGACCTCCCTCCTCCCATGAACACATCAAAATTTCATCTATTTACAGAGAAAGTACTGATGACCAATGAGAATGACCTAAATACTAGCCAAAAAGATTTTCTACTCTAAAGAAGGAACCACAATGAGACAGACAGGAAGGGCAGAGACATGGGACAGTTAAGAGCCATATCCCCAGATGGACAACCCACAAAGGAGAGGATAACTACAAAGTTATAACTGCAGAGGTTCTCCTGAAGCAGTGAAGGATCCAAGTCCCATATCTAGCTTGTCAACCCAGGAGCCCTACATCAGGAAGACATCTGGCTTTGAAGGCCAGCAGGGATTGCTTACTTTCAGAGGAGACAGAGGGCTGTTGGGAAACAGAGTCCACCCTTAGAAGGCTCACACAAAATCTCGTGAACTTTGAAACACAGGACAAAAATAGCAATTTGAAAGGACCCTGTGTCAGATCAACTTGCTGATCTTCAAAAGCCACCCAGAAAAACAAGAAGCAGTTGGAGCTCACACTGGAGACATATGTCCTAACAGCAACCAGTTCTGAGTCCTTGTCCTATTAAAAGGAAACTGGTGCAGGCAAGAACCTTTTTAAAATCCTAAAGCCTAAAATCCTCTAGCTTATAAGCACCAGCCCTGATGCTGCGCATCAGTCCTGAAAATCCAGAGGCCCAGCAGCTAGCTGGGCCAGGACTCAGCCCACTCATCAGCAAGCAGTACTAGCTCTAGGGCCACTTGGTCCCTTGCTCTGCTCACTATCAGGCTGACACCAGATCCAAGACGCTCTGTGTCCCTCAGCCAGTTGCCACAGGATTTTGCCCAACTCACCAGCAGGCTGACAACAACTTTGCAATGCCCTCAATATTTCAGCTGTGGAAGGAACTGACCTGTTCGCAACAGGTTGACACTAAATCTAGGGCACACAGGCCTAAAACCAGAGAAGTCCAAAGCTGGCCACACCTACCAGCGGCCAGCAGTCTCCACATAAAGCAGGGCCTTGGGACTAACCTGACCAGGGGCCAGCCAAACCTACCAGATCACCAAGAGTAATCAGCCTGCTACAACAGAAGGACCCACGCAGCTTACATAGGGGGGACCCTAGAGAATATAGCTCTAGGTGGCCAGAGGGTAGAGCATTGGTGGGACATAAAGGATATGTCCTCACATGCAGAAGACCACTTCTACTACAAAAGACCACTTCTTTCATATTGGGAAACACAGCAACCCTACCAGATACATAGAAATTAAAAACAACAAAAATGCAAAATGAAGTGACAGAGGAATATGTTCCAAAGGAAGGAAAAAGAAAATAAAGAAGAAGAACTAAGTGAAGTGGAGATAAACAATCTAGCTGAGAAGAGTTTAAGGTAGTGATCATAAAGATGCTTAAAGAACTCAGAAGAAGAAAGCATGAACATAGTTTAACAGACTTAGAAACTATAATGGATAGTCAAACAAAGTAGAAAAATTTAAAAAAAAAAACTGAAATAAAAAAATATACTAGAAGAGATCAACAGTAGATTAGATAATACAGAGGAATGGATCAGAGAACTGGAAGAAAAAGTGAGAGAAATAACTCAAGCTGACCAGAAACACATTTTAAGAATGAGGACAGTTTAAGAAATCTCTGAGACAGCATCAAGTATACTAACTTTTGCATGGTAGGGATCCCAGAAGGAGAAAAGAAAGTGAGAGAGAACATATTTGATAACATAATATCTGAAAACATCCTTAACTTGGGAAAGGAAACAGACATCCAGTTCTAGGAAGTACAGAGAATACAGAACAGGATCAACTCCAACAGGCCTAAACAGACACATTGTAATTAAAATGGAAAAAATTGAAGACAAAGAAAGTATATTACAGCCAGCAAGGGAAAAACAAGTTTCAAAGACAGAGACTCCCAGAAGTCTATCGACTGACTTTTCAGTAGAAACTCTACAGACTAGAAAACAGTGGCATAATGTATTTAACTTTATGAGAGGGAGAAAGCTTACAACCAAGAATATTCTACCTGGTGGGGTTTAAAGGAATAATAATCAAAAGTTTTACAGACAAGTAAAAAATAAAAAAGTTCACTAAACCAGTTTTACAGGAAATGTTAAAGGGATTGTCCTAAGTTAAAAAGAAAAGAGACTGAAATCAGAAATATCAAAATCACAAAAGGAAAAAAATAATCTCACTGGTAACAGCAAATAAACAGAAGAGATAGTGAATTAATCATTTATAATGCTAGTAGAAGATTAAAACAAAAAATTGGTAAGTCATTTATAAACAGAGTAAGAAGTTAAGGGATGCACAAAACAAAAAGTTATAAAATTCAAAGTCAAAAACAGTAAATGTGATGGAGGATAAAAATGTAGGACTGTTAAAATGTGTTTGAATTTAAGTCATCAACAACTTAAAATAACTGCATGTATATTTACATACAGATAGTTATATACAAACTCAGGTAACCACAAACCAAGAATTTATAATAGGTACACAGATACACAAAAGAAAGAAATTCAAAAATAACACTATAGTCATCAAATCACAAGGGGCAATAGCCCCAGAAGAAGGAAGTAAAAGACTAAACAACAAAAACCTAAAAGCAATGAGCACAATGACAATAAGTACACAGTTATCAATAATCAATTTAAATGCAAGTAGACTAAATGGTCTAATCAAATGACATAGAGTGGTTGAATGGATTAAAAAATAAAATCCATTTATGCTGCCTACAAAAGACTCACTTCAGATCTAAAGATACACACATACATTGAAAATGAGAGGACGGATAAAGGCATTCTGCACAGGAAATCAAAAGAAAGCTGGGGCAGCAATGCTTCCACTGTGCAAAGTCAAACAAAAACTGCAACAAGAGACATAAGAACATTATGTATAATTTACTCAGCATTGAAATGTTCTTTTGATGAATTTGTGGGGGAGAAAGTGGTCTCCCCATCCTATTCCTCCACCATCTTAGGACCGCCCCCCTTGGGCATACACATCGAGGAAACCAGAATTGAAAGAGACACGTGTACCCCAATGTGCATCGCAGCACTGTTTATAATAGCCAGGACATGGAAACAACTTAGATGTCCATCAGCAGATGAATGGATAAGAAAGCTGTGGTACATATACACAATGGAGTATTACTCAGCCATTAAAAAGAATTCATTTGAATCAGTTCTAATGAGGTGGATGAAACTGGAGCCTATTATACAGAGTGAAGTAAGCCAGAAAGAAAAATACCAATACAGTATACTAACACATATATATGGAATTTAGAAAGATGGTAATGATAACCCTGTACGCAAGACAGCAAAAGAGACACAGATGTTTAGAATGGACTTTTGGACTCTGTGGGAGAGGGAGAGGGTGGAATGATTTGGGAGAATGACATTGAAACATGTACACTATCATGTAAGAAACGAATCGCTAGTCTATGTTTGATACAGGATACAGGATGCTTGGGGCTGGGCACAGGGATGATCCAGAGAGATGATATGGGGTGGAAGGTGGGAGGGGGGTTTAGGATTGGGAACTTATGTACACCCGTGGCTGATTCATGTCAATGTATGGCAAAACCAATACAATATTATAAAGCAAAATAAAGTAAAAATAAAAATTAAAAAAAATAAAAATAATAATAAAAAAAGAACATTATGTAATGATCAAGGGATCAACCCAAGGGGAATATGGGTAATTCTTATATGGCCATTGTAAACTTATGCACCCAAAATATTAGCACCTACATACATAAATAGCAATATATCTAAAGGGAGAAATTGACTGTAACACAGTAATAGTAGGGAACTTTAACACTCCACTTATACAAATGGAAAGAAAATACAGACAGAAAGTCAACAAGGAAACACTGGTCTTAAAGCCATGGTCCTCAGCTTTTTGGCATCAGGGACCGGTTTTATGAAAGACAATTTTTCCATGGACCAGGATGGCGGGGGGGGGTGGGGGTTGGGGGGTGGGAGTGGTTTCAGGATGATTTAGGAGAATTGCATTTAGAGAGTGGTTGTAAATACACTTAACTAAAGTCTTGATAATTTTTTTTTCAGATATATCCATTGCAACTATTTTCTCCATTTCATAGGTTGCTTTTTCACTCTGTTGAATGAAAGTTTTCCTTCTGTGCAAGTTTTTAAGTTTGAGATAGTTTTGTTTTCACTACCTATGTTTTTACAAGAAATATTTGCCGAATGCAATGTCATGAAGCTTTTCTCCTATGTTTTCTTCCCGGATTTTATGTCTTTAAACTTTATATGTCTTTAATGTTGGCTTAAAACTCAGCATTCAGAAAACTAAGATCATGGCATCTGGTCCCATCAGTTCATGGCAAGTAGACGGAAACAGTGACGGACTTTATTTTCATAGGCTCAAAAACCACTGCAGATGGTGACTGCAGCCACAAAATTCAAAGACAGTTACTCCTTGGGAGAGAAGTTATGACCAACCTAGACAGCATATTAAAAAGCAGAGACATTACTTTGCCAACAAAGGTCTGTCTAATCAAAGCTAAGATTTTTCCAGGAGTCGTGTATGGATGTGAGAGTTGGACTGTGAAGAAAGCTCTCTAAGATAATTTTTCTATTTTTGCTATCTCCCATTGCTGTTTACCAATTCCCTCTTAAACATACATCCATCTTTCATCTACAATACTGCATGTCAAGATCACCAGTGATGTCCACATTATTGATCATTTCTCATTTTATTTAACATACCAGAAGCATTAAACTGTCAATCTTCTTCCCTAAAATACTTTCTTCATTTGACTTGCAGATAATTACAATCATTCTGCTTGTCTTCTACCCTTCCAGTTATTTCTTCTGTTTCTTTGGCTCATTCCTCTTCATCACTTCTGAAACCTCCTTTCCAATCACTTCTATTACCAAAACAAACAAACAAAAATAAACTTTCTCCTGTCACAGTACTCTTCATTTCAGTAAATGGAAGCTCCATAAGTCAAATTTTTAGGCAAAGATATCTGGATTTGGCCTAGACTCTTTACTTTCTCTCAAATTCTAAACTCTATCAGCACTAATTGACTCTGCCCTCAGTGAATTCCCACCAACTACAAGACTTCTCAACAAAGTGGCCAAAGTGATCTTACTAATAAATGAAGCAATGCTAAATACTTTAACTCTTCTATTGTCAATCAGGATTAAAGCCAAAATCCCTAGAATAATCTATATTATGTTTACCCATAGCTTCCCACTCTTACGTTTTACTACTCACTCCATCAGTATTCTAGTGTCTGTTCCTTAGTTGTATCAGGTATGATTTCTTTTCAGAGGCTTCTTCTAAATAGCTACAAAGGTGACTTCCCATTTCACTTAACTTTTTACTCAAACGATACGCTTTGAGTGAAGTCTTCCTTATATGAAAACATCTCTCTTCCTCATAATCTCATATTTATTTTCTATGTTGTATAGTGTACTTTTTTTCTCCATGGTACTCAACAATATTTCATATACTAGGTAATTTGTTTATTTTCTCAACTATTTTTTGCTGATTTCTCAAAAATAAGTTCTATGAGACAGAAAGTTCATTTCCCTTTGTGCACTGTGTGTCCTTAGCAAATGAGACAGTTATTTTACATAGTGTGTGCATGCATGCTTAGTCACTCAGTCATGTCCAGCTCTGGTGACCCTATGGACTGTGGCCTGCCAGGCTTCTCTGTCCATGGGATTCTTCAGGCAAGAATACTGGAGTGGGTTGCATGCCCTCCTCCAGGGGATCTTCCCGACTCAGGGATCAAACCCACATCTCTTCTGTCTCCTGCGTTGGCAGGTGTTTTATTTTTTATTTTTTAAATCACTAGCACCTTGCCTGGAGAATCCCAGGGACGGGGAGCCTGGTGGGCTGCCGTCTATGGGGTCTCAGAGAGTCGGACATGACTGAAGCAACTTAGCAGCAGCAGCAGCAACATCAGCACCACCTGGAAAGCCCTATATAGTGTATACTCAATATAAAAATATTTGTTTGGTGAATGTATTGGGGCAAGGAGAGGGGTATTTTAATCTGTTACTTACAATGTAAATGAAATCCAATCCCCTATTTCACATAGCTATGACATTTTCAAACAACACCATTAAATATTCTTATGGATGCAGAAATTTACAGAGATTATTATTGATTTATTTCATGCTCAATGTCAGGTGATTTTAATTTCAATACAATAAAAATTAGAAACTATATTACTCAGAATTCTTCAGGATAAAAACTTGAGTTTAAATGAAACAGATTGTGTATGCTAGTTTTCTATTAAGAAATAATAGCTTCATTTGATTAATTCAGTTAGTAGAAACTATGACGTTTCTAAACAATGTGTAATAACCAATCAATCACTAAAAGTTTATATACCTAAACAGTATGGAGAAACACTTAGCTCTCTGTTTGGCCAACCCTACCTAGCAGAAGTACCCTGCTTAATTTATTGGCTTCCCTGGTGTCTCACATGTTAAAAATATCTGCCTGCAATGAAGACCTGTGTTTGATCCCTGAGTGGGAAAGATACCCTAAAGAAAGGAATGGCAATACATTCCAGTATTCTTGCCTGAAAAAGCATCATGGACAGAGGAGCCTGGTGGGCCACAGCCCGTGGATTTGCAAAGAGTGAGGAGTGGGTGGAAAATCGGGTTCCTGCTGAAACTGGGGTTGTAGGATGGGTATATTAGGTATATTAAGCTACCCTTTGCCTGGAGCGAGAAGGCTTTTCATGGTGCTTACTTTTGTCAAGGCCTTTTGGCAGACCTGGGATGCCAGTTTCTGTAGTGCTCTGTCAGGGATATACAAAAGGCAATAAGGTCCCCCAGGAATTCAATACCATGTCATTCTTCCAGCTCTGAGGTTCCTAGGAAGTTTGCCTTCTTTCTATTTTACAGAGTTTTCCTAAGCTTATTTATTGTGCTATGTATAGGGGATTTGGGTTTTACTAAAAGAGAGGAATGGGGTCACTCCATCTTGGCTGGAATCTAGAGCTTTATTTTATTGTTTTGTTTCCTTAGTATCTTAGTCTAAGAGAAATCAATTTGCTAAAGAGTATAATTTCAATTAAATATGAAACATTTATTTTTATCATACAATCTTACTATGAAATGTCTTTAGCAATCAAGTGAATCAGAAGTTGTTTATATGCTAATTGATATCATTTTATAAAAACAAAAAAAGTCGTAAGTTTTCAGATACTCCAAAGAAATCTGCATTTCTCCTGGTAACCAGATCTCAACCACAGTTTTCTTCCTTAGAACTCTAAGAAAATGAAATAATTCTTAATTACATCCATTATAAACTTTTGGAAAGGGCTTATTTAAAGGTTTTATGAAACATATTCAAATGTTCAGCTTCATTTTCTTTGTATTATATCTTCTGTCCATTGTTACACAAGCAAACTTCTATCACTAGTCCTCCTAAGCTGAGTTGTTTCTTAGGAAAAGAGATATGTGGAAAGTAAAGGGTGGTAAGAATTTTTAAATTGGGATTTTTTTTCTCCAAAGTTATTTCCTTTGGTGAAATTGAAATTTAATGATATAACTTAACACTTGCACTTTATTTTGAAATAAAAATAAATGCTCACCAAGGACATGAAACTTTTGAATATGCTTTTTTTCAGGATAAAAAATGAGAAGAAACGTTGAGGCTATTTTATTCATAAATAAATTAGAATTACAATTCATATTTTTCATCTAAATACACGATTACTTAGGTTTTACAGTAAAGGATTAGAAACATTTCTAACTCATGTAATATCTATAGTTAAATGCTAAATGTTTGAAAGATCCATATATACATAAATATGAAAAAGGAATATTAAAATTCAGTAAGTCATGATAACATCCCATAAAAATCAAAGAGTGGAGTCAGGGACTAAATTATTAAATACAGGACATGATGGTAAGAAAATTCATCAAATTACTAAGATTTGAAAGCCTAACTGAAAGCTGAAAATGTAATACTTATATGAATTAGAGACTATATTGAAAAGAGCAAGTATCTTTGTGCTAATGCCCAGAGAAATACCAAATGAACTCCTTGACCTGCACATTTACATGACTTTGTATTAGCACATTTGCAGTGTCCAGAATATTAATGTACTAGAGATCAGTGTGGTGTCTTAAAGCATGAATATATAATTTAAGTACTAAATGATTTTATATGATTTTGGTAAACAGCTTATATTATTCTGGTAAACATTCTGGATTTTCTAAGGCAATTTTTATTTCAAATACTCTGTTCAATGTTGTTCCAACCAAGTATTATGTACTTTAGCACATAAAAATGTTCTCTCTACATTTTTATTTCCTTCAGTTTTTGTAATATTCCTGTCTCTACAAAATCTTTGGGTGTCATTCACAAAAAAGGTACATTTTTGCAATATCTGCTGCCAGACATTGAAATTCCCTTCCCAAACACTGCATTTTAACCCCACTAGTACAAACAAAACCTGAAATTCATCAGAACCCAAACTATCACAATCTAGACTATGGTATGTATTTAAAAACAAAAATCTTTTCTCTGATTATTCATTTTAGAATGCTATTTCTTTCTCTCCATTTCAGAGAGGATTATTTTAGAGGATTATGAAATCATTTTAGTGGGCCCTGCTAGGTGTTAAAAAATAATAATAATGGAAACAAATATAGAATAGTGTGGAAAATATATATATATACCTATATACCAGAGTTCATTGCACATAGTAAGAGAAATATAATTAGACAAGAATGTATTTAGTTTATCAGTGAACTTGCTTGTTATTTAATTATATTATGTACTGTGCTGTCAAACAATTAAAAGCCGTTTTCCTATAAGACATGTTAGATATGTTAAGCTAATGTCCATTAGGCACTTGATATGAGTCATATACTCCACTAAGTACTTTATATGTATTTCTCTTACTTATTCCTGACCGGGATCTCATGGAATAGGTATTATTACTATCAAACATGTATAATATCATATGTGAAATGAATCGCCAGTCCAGGTTTGATGCATGATACTGGATGCTTGGGGCTGCTGCACTGAGACGACCTAGAGGGATGGTATGGGGAGGGAGAGGAGAGGGGGTCTCAGGATGGGGAACATGTGTATACCTGTGGCAGATTCATGTTGATGTATGGCAAAACCAATACAATGCTGCTGCTACTGCTGCTAAGTCACTTCAGTCGTGTCCGACTCTGTGCGACCCCGTAGACGGCAGCTCACCAGGCTCCCCCATCCCTGGGATTCTCAAGGCAAGAACACTGGAGTGGGTACCAATACAATATTGTAAAGTAATTAACTTCCAATTAAAATAAATAAATTTATATTTTAAAAAAAAGAAAAAAGAAACTTTCCAAGCTAGAGCTTAGTGAAATTAAGATAACCAAGTTTACAAGGCTAATAGATGTAGAGACAGGTTTCAAACCCACAGGAAGACTGTAAGTTCCATGTTATGTATTACTTTGCCTTCTGTGTATCACAGCAATTTGTAAATAGGTGAATGCACACACTCATGCAGATATATTTACCCTATGGCATAAATCATTTTGTGAGTGAATGAAAACAGTCTGGGACATAAGACTTTTATTCCCAGGGGAAACAATGAGGCTTCACTGGATTGCAGTGTGTCATAATATGGAGTCAGTCAGTGTCAACCAATGGAAAGTGTCTAGAGTTGAAATTTAGTAGTGTTTAATTCAATATTATTTTTATTGATAAAAATAATATCCAGCACCTAATATGTATATAATAATTTCCCAGAAACTTTGGGGCAGTGGAAAACATATGCAAGAAATATTTCTTCTCTCGTATGAGTACAATTTCTTATTTCAAAGAAAGATAACTAGAAAAATGTGCATAAAAATATCAGTAATATGATTTTCATTTTGTGTGAATTTTATTCTATAAATGTAATGAGTTATGGAAAGAAATATTAGGTACCTCACATAGACTCAGCAGTACCACTGAGCTTTCAATAACTGGTAGACTCAGCATCCATAAGGGAGTGAAAGTTTAAGACTTTCTCTTTCTTTCCTGAGTACCAATCAGGCCTTCTGGTTTCTCCTTTAACCTTAGGGAAAGGGAGTGAGGAGCTGGAGCAATACTCTGGAGTCAGATTTAAATTGATTAAAAAACCAAAAAGAAAAAAAGAAAAAAGCTTCTGTTTTTTAATAAACAATTGTATTCCATCCACATCAGAGTTTTTGAACAAAGATTTTTATTTGCCATTTAAGGCAATTCAACTCAAACTGCTAAAGTCCCTGGATAAGTAGAATCCTCAACACAGATTTATTTTAGTCACTGAACCTGGAGACAACTACTTTGTAAACTATTGTGAAGAAGCAAATGTAGATACTGAAGTCATCACTGATTGGAGATTTTCTAGTGGAGTTTGAAAGATTGTACAGAATGAATAAAAGCATTATAGTGAGTCCTGTGTAGCACCTAAGCACAATTCACACACAGAGGCAGGCAGCACAGACAGCTCTTTGCCTACGACAGAAACGAAGATGTACCAGAAATGAGCCCTAGGTATTAAAGCAGTTTTTCAAGGTTGGTCACAAAACACTGCTCAGTGATGACTTACTGGGTGTCTGAGAGCTGTGACTTCTGGGGCTATTTGCTTTCTCAGGGCCAGGAGTCATATTTCAGTAGCTCTATATAGTAGATGTCTTACAACAAATTCAAGCCCATACTATTACCCGACAAACACTTTCTAGACACATAGTGGAAGGAAGTGTGTGTTAATTTTGAGACTGATGATTTTGGGAACATGGGTATTGGACTAGGTAGCTTCTGAAAGTGTAATGTGGGAGACCCATTTAGACTGGATTTCAGCAGGCGTGTAGGTGCATACTGCTACACTCAGTGCCCCCAATCCTGCAGCAGGCCACCACCGACCCACACCTCCACTGGAGACTCCTGGACACTTGCAGGCAAGTCTGGGGCAGTCTCTTGTGGGGTCACTGCTCCTTTCTCTTGGATCCTGGTGCACACAAGGTGCTGTTTATGCCCTCCAAGAGTCTATTTCCCAGGCATGTGTAAGTTCTGATAGCTGTATAGTGGGGTTAATGGTGACCTCCACCAAGAGGGCTTATGCCATACCCAGGTCTGCTGCACCCAGAGCCCCTGTCCCTGTGGCAGTTCACTGTTGAGCTGTACCTCCACAGGAGACACTCAAACACAGTTCTGTCTCAGTCTCTGTGGGGTCCCAGGGTCCTGAGCACACAAGGTTTGTTTGAGCCCTCTGAGCATCTCTGCTGGGAATGGGGTTTGATTCTAAACTTGAATTCACCCCTCCTACTGTCTTGCTGGGACTTCTCCATTGTCCTTAGGCATAGGGTATCTCCTTACAGCTGCTCCAGCACCTACCATTTTAATGAGGTTTCTCTTTTGAAGGAGGTTACCATTATCTTCCTTTCCTCCACCATAGTCTGGTCCCAGGTAAATAGCAGGGAGGGAACACAGATCCACCCATCAACAGAAAATTGGATTACAGATTTACTGAGCATGGCCCTGCCCATCAGAACAAGACCCAGTATCCCCCTCAGTCAGTCTCTCAAATCAGGAAGCTTCCATAAGCCCCTTATCTTTCTCCATCAGAGGGCAGACAGACTGAAAACCATAGTCACAGAAAA
Source organism: Capra hircus (assembly GCF_001704415.2). Classification (NCBI taxonomy): domain Eukaryota; kingdom Metazoa; phylum Chordata; class Mammalia; order Artiodactyla; family Bovidae; genus Capra; species Capra hircus. Next base: position 82,865,752 of record NC_030819.1, on the reverse strand, counting down.
CTAACTAATCTGATCACATGGTCCACAACCTTGTTTAACTTGATGAAGCTATAACCCATGCTGTGTTAGGCCACCCAAGAAGGATGGGGCTTTGGTGGAGATTTCTGACAGAATGTGGTCCACCAGAGAAGGGAATGGCAAACCACTTCAGTATTCTTGCCTTGAGAACCCCATGAACACTATGAAAAGGCAAAAAGATAGGACACTGAAAGATGAACTCCCCAGGTCGGTGGATGCCCAAAATTCTACTGGAGATTAGTGGAGAAATAATTCCAGAAAGAATGAAGGGATGGAGCCAAAGCGAAAACAACACCCAGTTGTGGATGTGACTGGTGATGGAAGCAAGGTCCAATGATGTAAAGAGCAATATTGCATAGGAATTTGGATGTTAGGTGCGTGAATCAAGGCAAATTGGAAGTGGTCAAATAGGAGATGGCAAGAATGAACATTGACATTCTAGGAATCAGCAAACTAAAATGGACTGGAATGGGTGAATTTAACTCAGATGACCATTATATCTACTACTGTGAACAAGAATCCATTAGAAGAAATGGAGTAGCCATCATAGTCAACAAAAGAGTCCAAAATGCTGTACTTGGATGCAATCTCAAAAGCAACAGAATGATCTCTGTTCCTTTCCAAGGCAAGCCATTCAATATCATGGTAATCCAAGTCTATGCCCTGACCGGTAATGCTGAAGAAGCTGAAGTTGAATGGTTCTATGAAGATCTACAAGACCTTCTAGAACTAACACCCCCAAAAGATATCTTTTTCATTATAGGGGACTGGAATGCAAAAGTAGGAAGTCAAGAGGTACCAGGAGTAATAGGCAAATTTGGCCTTGGAGTACAAAATGAAGCAGGGCAAAGATTTAATAGAGTTTTGTCAAGAGAACACACTGGGCATAGAAAGCACCGTCTTCCAAAAACACAAGAAAAGACTCTATACATGGACATCACCAGATAGTCAACACCGAAATCAGATAGATTATAATCTTTGCACCCAAAGTTGGAGAACTCTATACAGTCAGCAAAAACAAGACCGGGAGCTGACTGTGGCTCAGATCATAAACTCTTTATTGCCAAATTCAGACTTGTATTGAAGAAAGTGGGGAAAACCACTAGACTATTCAGGCATGACCTAAATTAAATCCCTTATGATTATACAGTGGAAGTGAGAAACAGATTTAAGGGAATAGATCTGATAGAAAGACTGCCTGAAGAGCTATGGATGGAGGTTTGTGACATTGTACAGGAGACAGGGATCAAGACCATCCCCAAGAAAAAGAAATGCAAAAAGGCAAAATAGTTATCTGAGGAGGCCTTACAAATAGCTGAGAAAAGAAGAGAAGTGGAAAGTAAATGAGAAAAGGAAAAATTTACCCATTTGAATGCAGAGTTCAAAAGAATAGCAAGGAAACATAAGAAAACCTTTCTCGGTGATCAATGCAAAGAAATAGAGGAAAATAATAGAATGGAAAAGACTAGAGATCTCTTTAAGAAAATTAGAGATACTAAGGGAACATTTCATGCAAAGATGGGTTCAATGAAGCACAGAAATGGTATGGACCTAACAGAAGCAGAAGATGTTAAGAAGAGGTGACAAGAATACACAGAACTATACAAAAAAGATCATCATGACACAGATAACCATGATGGTATGATCACTCACCTAGAGCCAGACATCCTGAAATGTAGTCAAGTGGACCTTAGGAAGCATCACTATGAACAAAGCTAGTGGAGGTGATGGAATTCCAGTTGAGCTATTTCAAATCCTAAAAGATGATGTCGTGAAAGTGCTGCACTCAATATGCCAGGAAACCTGGAAAACTCAGCAGTGGCCACAGGACTGGAAAAGGTGTTTTCATTCCAATCCCAACGAAAGGCAATGCCAACGAATGCTCAAACTACTGCACAATTGTACTCATCTCACACGCTAGCAAAGTAATGATCAAAATTCTCCAAGCCAGACTTCAACAATATGTAAACCATAAACTTTCAGATGTTCAAGCTAGTTTTAGAAAAGGCAGAGGAACCAGAGATCAAATTGCCAACTTCTGTTGGATCATTGATAAAGCAAGAGAGAATTCCAAAAAAACATCTCTTTCTGCTTTATTGGAAATGCCAAAGCCTTTGACTGTGTGGATCACCACAAACTGTGGAAAATTCTGAAAGAGATGGGAAGACCTGCCTCTTGAGAAATCTGTATGCAGGTCAAGAAGTAACTGTTAGAATTGGACATGGAACAACAGACTGGTTCCAAACAGGAAAAGGAGTACATCAAGTCTGTAGAATGTCACCCTGCTTATTTAACTTATATGAAGAGTACATCATGAGAAATGCTGGGCTGGATGAAACACAAGCTGGAATCAAGATTACTGGGAAAATATCACTAACCTCAGATATGCAGATGGCAACCACCCTTATAAAAGAAAAGACAGAGGAACTAAAGAAAGTCTTGATGAAAGTAAAAGAGGAGAGTGAAAAAGTTGGCTTAAAGCTCAACATTCAGTAAAGTAAGATCATGGCATCTGGTCCCATCACTTTGTGGCAAATAGATGGGAAAATAAGGAAACTTGTCAGACTTTATTTTTTTGGCCTCCAAAATCACTGCAGATGGTGATTGCAGCCATGAAATAAAAAGGCACTTACTCCTTGGAAGAAAAGTTATGACCACCTAGACAGCATATTGAAAAGCAGAGACATTACTTTGCCAACAAAGGTCCATCTAGTCAAGGCTATGGTTTTTCCAGTAGTCATGTATGGATGCGAGAGTTCAACTCTAAAGAATGCTGAGTGCCAAAGATTTGATGCTTTTGAACTGTGGTGCTGAAAAAGATTCTTGAGAGTCCCTTGGACTGCAAGGAGATGCAATCAGTCCATCCTAAAGGAAATCAGTCCTGAATATTCATTGGAAGGACTGATGCTGAAGCTGAAACTCCAGTAGTTTGGTCACTTGATGCGAAGAATTGATTCATTTGAAAAGACCCTGATGCTGGGAAGGAATGAAAGCAGGAGGAGCAGGGGACAACAGAGGATAAGATGGTTGGATGATATCAGTCATTCAGTGAGCATGAGTTTGAGCAAGCTCTGGGAGTTGGTGATGGGCAGGGAGGTCTGGTGTGCTGCCTTCCATGGGGTCCCATAGCGACAGACACGACTGAGCGACTGAACTGAAAGGTGTGGTATGCTGCTCCAAGCCATATTTGGCTGAACATTCTAATCTCTTCAGAATTAGTGAGACTGATGAGAGAAATGAGAGATGGAATACTGTTGGTTTTCCTATCTGAGGGAGAGCAGGAAATTATTGTTTTATTATTGTATTCCACCTAGGGTTGCAGAAAGCTCATCTCACCTGTGAAAAGTCCTGACCCAGCTAGAGTCCAAGATTAATCAATACTTCGACCTTCTCAACCCTACTTTGCAAGAAAGCAGAGGATGAATGTCTCCTGCAGTCCTGTTCACATTCCTACAACTTCTCCACACTTCTGTCACCCATGCCATCACAAATCATGGTTATCTGAAAACTCCCTTCTTTCCCATATGCGTATTAGTTGGAAACCTTATATGTTTTCAGGCCGTGACTGTCCTGGCTCCCGTGTAGTTTGCTGCTGCAGTAACCATAAAAACACCTTCTCTGCTCTGTCCATGCTGTTTCAGGGAGTCTTTCTTACCCTTCAGTGGGAGAAGCTGCTTGTGCCTTGAACCCATCCTCCGCTGGAAATCTTTTGCTTCAAGTCTGGTTGTTGCCCTCTGAAAGCGGTCCAACACCTGCGCTCGAGATTGGACTTCGATTTTTTTGCTTCGTGTTTGTTAGGGAGCCCTGCCTCTCTGACTTGCACCTCTGCTCTGACAGAACCTCCAGCTTTCCCTTTGCCACAGGGCAAAGCAGGGTTAAGAAGGTCTAAGTATTTGGGGACAAACAAGGCAGAAGTATTGGCGAGTTGTTGGTGAAAACCTGTGTGTGTCTAGTAACCACCATCTAAATCACTTGATTTCATTTATCATTTAACAATTTACCATAAAAGCAGAGAAGCTTGTGTAGACCCTATTTCTTTAAATTCAGAAAGTCTTAATTTCTATGAAATATTCTTGCATTCTGAAGGCTGCAATTAGTGTTGTGATGGGACTCTGCCTTGTCAACTTTAGAGAGTAGGGAACATTTCCAGAAATGAGGCAGACTTCCTGGCTGTGTCTCTTGTTTATGAAATATTTTATACATTGACATTTAGAAATTTCTATTTACTTGCTCTCAGATGGTCATATATCACGTAAAAGAAAATTAGAAACGATTATAACTTTCCCAAGTCAGAGAAAATTCTGTATCTAGCACATTGTGCATTTTTCCTATGTACCATTTAAAAAATACGTTTCTAAATTCCAATTGCCTTTCTAACTCTACCACTAGTAATGATGATGGACTTAGTGATTTTCCAGCACGACTTTGAGTGCAATCCAATTCAGCCATTTGCCCTTACATTCTGATGTTTTGTAACAGAAATACAGGTGATGTAATTTGCCATATAATGTAGTCATACTGTATGGGTATCTCTTCTTTTAGGTAGATTTTTTTATGATTCTAATTAAGAAAAAAATTCACAGTAAGAAATTATCAAAGTAAAAATGAGAAAGTGAAAAGTATATAAAGTGCTTGAAATGGGCTAGACATTGTAGATGGTTTTTTTTAGAATGAATTAAAAGAAATTATGATCAATTCTAATGAAGCAGGGCACTGCTAATATGTCAAACACATTATATAAGGTAGAAATTGAACTTCTGAGGCTTGTGTTAACATTCTGCTGTTCAGCTTCATCAAGTTAGGGAACAAAGGGAGGAATGTGTAACAGCAGAAGAGCTGTAATATGATAAGACCATCATCAGTGAGATATTTCACCCGTCAACCCTCCACCAAAGTGACAGAGGTTTTAATACAGTAATTATTTGGACAAGATATGGCCCTTATTTCAAAAATCCATTTCATATTTAGTCATATACCTTTCGTGGATAGAGACAGTGGTTGGCTTGGCACTGTCTCAGTAATATATCTTGAATCCTTTTGTTTGTGGTTTGTAGCAAGAGCTCGTTGTCATTTCTGCAGCATACTGAGACAAGGCAAAGCCTTGCCGTTTTTTCCTTACTAAAGGAAGTACAGTAGTATGATGCTGGTTTAAAAATCTTATTTGTGAGCATAGATCAAACTTTATTTAATTTTTCTGTCTTAACTGCTCCTGTAACATCATTTTTTTTTCACACTCAGTATATACTTTGCCATTGTTTTTCTAGACTAATTTTTTTAAAGGTAGCTCTGTGAATATTTATGTATTTGTTCAATATATATTCACTGCTGCTGCTGCTAAGTCACCTCAGTCGTGTCTGACTAAGTGCGACCCCATAAGACGGCAGCCCACCAGTCTCCACCGTCCCTGGGATTCTCCAGGCAAGAACACTGGAGTGGGTTGCCATTTCCTTCTCCAATGCATGAAAGTGAAAAGTGAAAGGGAAGTCATTCAGTCGTGTCCAACTGTTAGTGACCCCATGGACTGCAGCCCACCAGGCTCCTCCGCCCACGGGATTTTCCAGGCAAGAGCACTGGAGTGGGGTGCCACTGCCTTCTTCCATATATTCATTAGTAATCTACTGTGTGCCAGCCACTGGTCTTTGTATCTAATTAAATATAAATACCAGAAAAGAATCTGTTACGTGGCTCCATTAATGTTGATTAGAAAAGTCCCTTTATGCTATGGGCAAGAGTGAAACAAAGGAAAGCCACTTCTTGAAAAACAATTTGGTGTTTTGGAGAACCACTGGGAAATTTACTTTGTTTCTGATAAACAATAGTTCAAATTATAGGAACAAAACCAACCAAATTTTACCATGTTTCCTGTAACATGTGGCATTACAAGAACTAATCATCCTAACAACCTCTAGAAAATAATCCTTCAAGGGTTTTATAGAGTTGTCAAAACTATCTTTCTGAGTTTGACTTTGGCTCACTTGTGGATATCCATGGTCTATGATTTATCTCACAGCCACATGCTATGATGATCCATTATTACTGGAAGCGTGCGTGAGATTTTATATCATATAAGCATTTCATTGCTGAAGCTTAATTCTATAAATTCCTAATTCATTATTTGAAGGTCATAACAAAGAAATGACAATTTTACTCATTATCTCTCAAAATATGAGTAATTAATTTTTGTATTGTAGTAATAGTCTTGAGTTCCTTTCAAGGAAGGAGTTTCCATTTTATTTTATCTATTTTTGCTTTGTTTATGCCAACAAAATCATCTGCTTGTTTATTACCGTCACTCCAATTAAGTCCTGTATACATTAAAGGAACATAAGGACAGCCCGATTAGAAAAAATAAAGCAAGGGTAAATAGTTTAAATATAAATACAGTAAGAAGTAGCATTAAAATAACAAGTAACATGCCATGAACTCCTAAGTGGTTGACTTTGACACCCAGTTAGGTTCTTAAGTCTTGACTTCTTGCTTTTTTCACTATGGATCTCCTTGATTCTAAGTTTTAAATATCAGGATCTACATGGATGCAGTTTTCTTTATGTCACCATGCACAGTCATCTTACTTTATTGCAATTGTTTTCGTTACGTGTCTTTTTCAATCTGTCGTGGTCTTCCCAAAGGCCTGAGTATATCTATTGTGCTACTACTGTGTCCTTTGTATTTAGCATAGTGCTTGGCAGACAGGAAGCCTTAAAAATAATGTGTAGAAAGAACAAATTAATACTTTAAAATGATGACTATTTTCTCATGGATAATAAGGATTATTATGGCAAGGATTATTATTACTCTCTTACCAACTTAAACATGCATATCTCTCCCTGAAGTTTCAAGTCCCTAGGAGAAGAGATTAAAAACCTTATTTTCCCCTTGGGGCAGAAAGTGGAAATTAACAACATCAACAAAAAAGTGGATATATGAAGTATTATTAAATGTACTTTAAAAATATAATTTTGGGGGTATGAAATCAGTGACCAAAGAAAATGTAGCCCGTACCAGTTGTTCTTGAGATCATGCATGTTTAATTTAAAATTATTTGAATTAAACACTTGAATAAAATAATTAGAAATTAATTTGGATAATTATCAGCAAATTATGATTGCATGTGCTCTGAAGAATTCTCCTAGGAAAAGTGACAAGATATCATAAAAGACAGACACAGAGTGAGACAGAATAAAAATAAGAGAATTTTATTTTTATGAAGCATTTTTTCAGTTTATTAATCACATTCTAAACATTTCCTCATCTTATCTTCACAAAAACTCTGTGGTGAAGTGGGACTCGTTATCCTCATTTTACAGAAACTGGGTCTCAAAAAACTTAAGGACTCAATTTGTAGCAACAAAAGCTGATGAGTGGAGGAATCAGGGCTCAAGCTCATTTCTGCTAATTTCAAATTCCATTGTTTTTCTATCAAGAAGTCTTATGTTTCAGGGTAAATATTCTGCAGAGGGTCTAGTAGATAGAGTCAATTGCTCGTTTTCAGAAAACTGGGGAAAAAAAAGATTTAAAAATTTAGAATCTTCCCTAAACATAGTACCACACTATTTAATCTGGCTCTCTCTAAGCTATCACTAGCAGCAGTTTATACTTCTTTAATACCTCACTTTCACCATTTCCCTGCCTTAAATAGATGCCTATCTTTGACACATTTCTCTACTTTCACATGAACATTTAAAAAATTGACTTTAAGAATTTTCAAACACTGATTTCATTCCTTCACACCTTTTGTGACATCTTCTCTTGTCTTGAACCCCACATTCAAACCTAAGTTGGGGATTCCTTCTCATGTTGGCAGAATATCTCATGTGGATTTCCAGTGTGTGCTTACCAATTACACTTTAATTGTATGCATTTATTTCCACTTAATTCAGATCTTACAATTGAGTTTATTGACGCATTAAAAAAATAATGTGCCTAGGAGGGACTGTGCTAAATATTGAAAATTATAAGTTAAGAGCAAGCACTTTCTTATCTTTGATGAAATTAAACTTAGTAGGAGAAAGCATGCATACAAATTGGTTATCCAATACAATGTGGAGGGTGAGGATGTGCACTAGATCATCAATGTACCCTGTGAACAGGGTCTAGGGATACTTGGTTTCTCAATGTGAATGCTGAACTGTCAGTTACTTCCTGTACTAAGAATTCTAAATCCCTGTTTAGTGAAATCAAAATACACTTTTTTTCTTCCATGAAAGTCAAGGTAAGATGAGAATAATTATTGTAATCACCAAGATTCCCTTTGTATTGATTGGCTGTAAATTTCACCTAGCTGGGATTAACATATACACACTACTATATATAAAATAGATAATCAACAAGGACCTACTGTATAGCACAGGTATCTCTACTCAATAAATGCTCTGTAATAATCTATGTGAGAAAAGACTCTGAAAAATATATATGTATATGTATAACTAAAACGTTTTGCTGTATATTGGAAACTAGCAAAATATTTTAAATCAGCTATACTCCAATATAAATGGCAATGACGACCCTGTATGCAAGACAGGAAAAAAGACACAGCTGTGTGTAACGGACTATTGGACTCAGAGGGAGAGGGAGAGGGAGAGGGTGGGATGATTTGGGAGAATGGCATTCTAACATGTATACTATCATGTAAGAATCGAATCGCTAGTCTATGTCTCACGCAGGATACAGCATGCTTGGGGCTGGTGCATGGGGATGACCCACAGAGATGTTATGGGGAGGGAGGTGGGAGGGGGGTTCATGTTTGGGAACACATGTAAGAATTAAAGATTTAAAAAATAAATTAATTAATTAATTTAAAAAATAAATAAATAAAAATAAATAAATAAAAAAGTAAAAAAATAAAAACAAAATTCCATCTAGCTGGACGTTCCCATTGTTGGCCAGTGTAGACCTAGCTGTACAGCAATTATAGGGAAATATTATTAGGTGTATTATATTGTAACAATAAATGTTTTATATTTTTATAAAATACTGATTAAAATGTAAATATATTAATCTCCAAAAATGATGATGAATTGTTAAATGGAATGCACGATTCATATTTTCCAAAAGAATTTGCAAAAGCGATTCTAAGTCAAGTTAAAGAACCAATGCATGGGTAATCTGCAAATTAGTTTCAGTAGGTAAATCATAGTTCCAATTAGATTGTAGTCATAGCCTTTTATTAAGGGAAGCTGTAAGAATACAGGAAGTTTTGAGAGCTGAAACTTTGAGAAGCCTCAGAAACGTGATGTTCCAAACCTCCATGAACAGCTGCTAGGGAGTCTCTAGTCAGCTCTCTAGGACTTTATGCCTAGCCACAGGGAAGTGCAGCTTAGAACAGCTATTATCACACATGGAGGCCCCTGAGAAAGTTGGCAGCATCCCATGAGCATGAATAAACATCACAGAGATGCCATCGCATAAACAGGCATAAGCATTTGTGAGCACAGCGGTAGGTATGCCTGTCCACACTTATCTTGGTGATTACAATAATTATTCTCATCTTGCCTTCTTGGCCATCCCTTTTTACAGTGATAATCATTCCCACATTGCCCTGTACATCTCTGAACTAGACCTAATCTCTATTCATTTCCCACCTCTGGAACATAAGCTCTGTGACTATACACCCTTGACTATATACTAGATGAATTCCTCCACATTTTTTACCTTAATTAAAACTTGAAGATATTGTTTCCTTACAATGCTCTCAAGGAGAGAATCTTTTCTTCTTTTATAACTTCATGAATCTCTGGGTGTGAAGGTGTAGAATATTATTTCCTTTTTCATCATCACCATTTTTCTCTATTGTTCGCTCTTGTTTCTCTTCCTTTCTTGCCCACCTCGAATATATGATATGTTATTTCAATTATTCTCTTAGAAGGAGGATATCCTTTTTTTTTCTTCTTATAGTGCTAGGAAACTCCAAACATGGATGAGCTCTGATGTTTCAACCTCAATAACTTCACCTCAATAGCTAAACTGACAGAGAACAGGGCAGCACTCAGCTGCCTTGTTTCAATTAAATTACTGTTCTTGGAATTTTTTAACTTCAATTTTCTAGTGAGCTTACTTTCCAACTCTTACAGACATTTTCATTCTTCCCACTCCTACAACTCTGCTGCTGCTGCTAAGTCACTTCAGTCGTGTCCGACTCTGTGTGACCCCATAGACGGCAGCCCACTAGGCTCCCCAGTCCCAGGGATTCTCCAGGCAAGAACCCTGGAGTGGGTTGCCATTTCCTTCTCCAATGCATGAAAGTGAAAAGTGAAAGTGAAGTCACTCAGTCGTGTCAGACTGTTTGCGACCCCATGGACTGCAGCCCACCAGGCTGTCCATGGGATTTTCCAGGCAAGAGGACTGGATTGGGGTGCCATTGCCTTCTCCACCTACAACTCTAGTCTCCCGTATACACCTCCTCTTTACCTCACAGCAGAGGACCTCATGCCAATCAAGGCATGTTTTTACCTGGATTTCTGCAACAGCCTATGGAGTAGTACCTTTGATCCCATACTCACTGCCCTCAACTCAAGTTTCTGTTTGTTGTAAAAATGTCCTTTGGATTATGTTACTCAACTGCTTAAAATCCTTCAAGGGCTTCACACTGTACTTAGAATACAATCTGACCTCTATACTCTTCAAGGAGATGACTATCTGGACCTCCCTTCTTCAAAGTCGTGGCTCTATGGATACTCTGGTGCTCTATTCACTTTTTCGAATATGCCAATTTTGTCTAGCCTTGAGGGGTGTTTTTCTCTGCCTAAGACACTTCTTACTGACTATCAACACATGACTAGATTTTTCTCTTCCTTTACATCTCAGAAAAGGTCTCCTTTTCAGCCAGGATTTCCTTAACCACTGTACCTAAAGAGTCCCTGATTCTTCAGTTCCCAATATAAGCCTCATGTTTGTTTATTTCCTACATAATATAGAAAAAAAAAAAAAGGACCATACAACCATAATACATACATAATGAAGTCATATTTTTTTCCTGTTCTTTGGCCAGTTTCTTTCTTGCTCCTTTACAGATATGCATGGAGAGAGAGCTGCTAAATTCTTACCTCCTGGTGGAGTGGCAGATTATTTATCTACATTTTTACTGTATTTATCACATTATGGCAAGGTTTTAATATATGTACTGAATTTTAGAGTCTAAATTTTATGCTTTCCTAAATTTATCTCCCTCCTTATAGTGGAAGAGAGCTAATAAGGACAAAGACCACTTAACTTTCTTTCAATATTTCTGTGTTGTATGTGTTCAGTCACTCAGTCGTGTCCAACTCTTTGTAACCCCATGAACTCTAGCCTAACAGTCTCCTTCTTTACAGATAAGAATGCTGGAGTGGGCTACCATTTCCATCTCCAATGTGTTCTGTACTCAGTAATAAATACATATATATATATATTTTTTTTTCCACAGAATATCCAACTTCACTTCAAGAATATTTAAATTAGAGCATTTATATGTATGCATATACTTTTCTACTTGAATTCAAAATTTTTTAAATTTTTCGGAAAACTAAATTTGAAATTTTCAATGACACTTAGTCTCTTTCATCATTTTTCCTTCTTAAAGTTTCAGATTTAGAAATCAAATTCCAAAACTTACACTTGCACAGACTACTCTATGCCTCAGTTATTCTATAAGCCTCTGATTATAAGCCAACTGTTACTTAAGTAGATTGAGCAAAACACTGTTTCTATAACATATTAGTATTATAGAGGGGGGAAAAAAAACTCTCCAAGTTAATTTAACAAATGCTGGTTTTAAAAAAACTATGCCACCACAGAAATTCACAAATTAATATGAGAAAATGTCTTGCAAATTGCATTGGGTATACCTATATATCCTTGAAATCCTTATATTTTAGACTGCTGTTTCATAGTGCTGATACCTAAAATATGTAGTATTCATGATAGATTGAGTATATTTGTAATAGATTAATAGATTGATATCTTTACCAGTATTTCAAACTATTTAATTTTTTGAAGTTTTGATGGAGAACAGCAATTACTTGTTTTCTCTAATTCTGGTTCTGGATATTTTCAATTAAAAAACATTTGGGTTACCATTTTTAGAATATCCACTTGCAGTAGAATAAAAGGATTCCGTACCCTGATTGCTGTGGGCTATTTCTTGAACCCCTACCACCACCCTACAGAGACATATGGCTCTGTCTGTGCTAATTTCTTGGTATGGCTTGGAAGAGCCTAGCAGAGCACTCCGACCTGGTTATGTCAGTCCCATCAGTCACCCATCAGCTCCAACTTGCTTAGCCCATAGACTATCACAAGGTACCCGTCTTCACTTCCTCTATGGCTACAATGCAAAAAATAGCTAGTTCTACTGTATTATCTGCTTCATTTTCATCTTTCCAACAATTTCTATTATTCATACTAACTCTACTTTTCTTCCTTCAGATAAAAAGGTTAAAAGACAATTTCTTCTCATTATTTCATAAATAAAAATCATGCTTTTTGAAGACAAAAGAAGATTTACAGTCCATGAGTAAGGTGTGTGCGTGTGTGTGTGCTTAGTCACTCAGTCGTGTCCAGTGCTTTGCGACCCAGCAGAGCCCACGAGTGTAGCCCACGAGTGTAGCCCACGAGGCTCCTCTGTCCATTTGTAGTATAGTGCTTATTCCTAGGATGTAAGGATTTTAATAATCTCACAGACAGATTGTTCTAACAAAAGTAGTATTGAATAGGTTTTATGTGCATATTTGGTTGACTAAAATTTGATTGAAAGTATATCTTTGCTTCATTTTATATATTTTGTAAATATATAACCTTTAAAATATTTTGTAATTTATCTTATTTTGAAATTGTTTATCCTAGCTATTTTTAAATGTTCACATGTCTGTATGTGTATACTAATGTCCATATTTAATATAATTTGTGTATATAGTTTTCACTTTAGAGCAGGGGTCCCCAACTTCTAGACCACAAACCAGTACCTTCTGTTAGATCAGCAGTAACATTATATTAGAAATAAAGTGCACAATAAATGTAATGCTCTGAATCATCCTGAAAGCATCCCCCACTCCTGGTCCACGGAAAAATTGTCTTCCATCAAACTGGTCCCTGGTGCCAAAAAGACTGGGGGGCCACTGGCTTAAAGGAATACAAAGTTATCAGAAAACAGACAGAAAATCATATGGTTGCTTTAATTTCAACTACTATTAGCTCTATACCATTTGAAAACCCATCAAGAAACGGAACAACATAGCGTAAGCATTGGGTTTGTAATTATTGCATCCTTTTGTAAGCTATCACGTTGATAAAATTATTGATGCCTTGAGTTAATTATAATTTTTATAATAAGATGATTGATGTAAAATGATCAAGCTTAAAGAATAATAAAAAAATTGAATAACATGTACACTACTGATAACTATGAAGCCTCTGTATTCTCCTTCCCAATGTATTTCTTGCACCCTTTCACCCAGGCATTCTCCAGCATAAATAGTGTTTTTATTATTTCCCAAATATCCCAAATGCAAATCAAGCTGAGATATAACTTGCTTTTTCAAACCATTTTTAGCTTGTGTAATTTAAACATGTTAATGTTTGTCATTCTAGTTCTGTAACTTTATTCCATGAAGCTTGTTTTGATTTTTACTTATCCATTTCACTGTTAATGGAATTTTAGAATATTCTGTTTTTTTCCTTTTTTTTTGTTTTCTTCTGTCCCTTCCATACTGTCATTCCTTTTTCTATATTTTCTCTTTCTTTTTCCTATTTTAAGCAATATTAATATAAATATTTCTGTATCTATTTCTTGGTACACACATGTGAGTGGAATTGTTGATTCATCAGGTATGCAGATGTCTCAACGCATTTATTGTAATATTGAATTGTTTTCAAATAATATTGTATGCATTTACATTACTACCAAGAGAATATGAAAGATTCTGGATGAAAATTCCTGTGTTCTGCATTTTTTCTAAAGTTAGGTGTGTTTTTATTTTATTTTATTTTATTTTTTGCCAATGTTGGGAACATAATTATATCTCATTGTGGTTTTATGTTGTATACTCCTGTTCACAAATGAGGGTGATCATATTTTCAAACATTTGAAGGCCATTTATTTTGCTCAAAGAATGTCAAGACTTTGCCCTTTTTTCTTTTATTTGTCTTTATCCTACTATAGGAGTTCTTTATCCTTTAAAATAATCTTTCATATATATATTGCAAAAGTATCACAGTTTGTGGCTTTTCTTTTCAGTGTCCCTTTTCTCTAATTTTTAATCAATTGAGCTCTCAATTTAGCTTAAGGTTTATCAATTTTTTTGTGATTTATACATTCAAGTCTTGGAAATAATTCTATATTCTGTTATTATATGGTTTCCTTATATCATATTTAGAAATTAAATTTTGAGAATGGTATAAGGTAGGCCAGCAATATGCCAGCAAATTTGGAAAACTCAGCAGTAGCCACAGGCCTGGAAAATGTCAGTTTTCATTCCAATCCCAAAGAAATGCAATGCCAAAGAATGTGCATTTTACCGCAAAATTGCACTCATCTTACAGGCTAGTAAAGTAATGCTCAAAATTCTCCAAGCTAGGCTTCAGCAATACGTGAACTGTGAACTTCCAGATGTTCAAGTTGGTTTTAGAAAAGGCAGAGGAACCAGAGATCAAATTGCCAACATCCACTGGATCATGGAAAAAAGCAAGAGAGTTCCAGAAAAACATCTATTTCTGCTTTATTGACTATGCCAAAGCCTTTGACTGTGTGGATCACAATCAACTGTGGAAAATTCTGAGAGAGATGGGAATACCAAACCACCTGACCTGCCTCTTGAGAAACCTATATGCAGGTCAGGAGGCAACAGTTAGAACTGGACATGGAACAACAGACTGGTTCCAAATAGGAAAAGGAGTACGTCAAGGCTGTATATTGTCACCCTGCTTATTTAACTTATATAAAGAGTACATCATGAGAAGCGCTGGGCTGGAGGAAGCACAAGCTGGAATCAAGTTTGCCGGGAGAAATATCCATAACCTCAGATATGCAGATGACACCACCCTTATGGCAGAAAGTGAAGAGGAACTAAAAAGCTTCTTGATGAAAGTGAAAGAGGAGAGTGAAAAAGTTGGCTTAAAGCTCAACATTCAGAAAACAAAGATCATGGCATCCAGTCCCATCACTTCATGGGAAAGAGATGGGGAAACAGTGGGAACAGTGTCAAACTTTATTTACAGGGGCTCCAAAATCACTGCAGATGGTGATTGCAGCCATGAAATTAAAAGACGCTTACTCCTTGGAAGGAAAGTTATGAGCAACCTAGATAGCATGTTGAAAAGCAGAGACATTACTTCACCAACAAAGGTCAGTCTAGTCAAAGCTATGGTTTTTCCAGTGGTCATGTATGGATGTGAGAGTTGGACTGTGAAGAAGGCTGAGCGCTGAAGAATTGATGCTTTTGAACTGTGGTGTTGGAGAAGACTCTTGAGAGTCCCTTGGACTGCAAGGAGATCCAACCAGTCCATTCTGAAGGAGATCAGCCCTGGGATTTCTTTGGAAGGATTGATGCTAAAGCTGAAACTCCAGTACTTTGGCCACCTCATGCGAAGAGCTGACTCATTGGAAAAGACTCTGATGCTGAAAGGGATTGAGAGCAGGAAGAGAAGGGGACAACAGAGGATGAGATGGCTGGATGGCATCAATGACTCGATGGACATTAGTTTGAGTGAACTCTGGGAGTTAGTGATGGACAGGGAGGCCTGGTGTGCTCCGATTCATGGGGTTATAGAGTTGGACACGACTGAGCAACTGAACTGAACTGATAAGGCAGGCATTATAGTTCTCAAGTGAATAGCAAGCTTTTCCAACACCAGCTGGATAGCCCATTCTTCAACAGTGATCTGTAGTGTATTTTGTCTACCCCATTGCTTGGTCTTTTTTGTACCAGACATGACTGGCTTTGCTATGCTGACTCATATAAATCTTACTAACTATTAATTCAGGTTTGTCCAATGTGTTTTTTTTTTCATAAGGCTCTTGGTTATATTTGCCTTTTTTATTTTTCTGCTATTAACATTTAGAATTAACAGGTCAAGTTATCCCAAACAAAAAAGTAAACCACAAAACAAATATAAATATTACTGGAATAAGAAATTCATTGAATCTATTAACATATTTGAGAAGGAGTGATATTTACCATTTATGTATTATTTAAGGTTTTTCAATAATACTTTATATCTGAACTTGAAAATTTTTATAGAATCTTTATCAAATACTTTATTTTTTAATGGGGTTTATTTTGCTACTTAATTTTTAAGCATAGGTTTATTGTGTTTAACCTCTGCTAAATTTGTGATATAAAATTGAAATCTCTTATTTGCTGTTTGATCTCTGCTACATCTATAGATACAGATCTTTTTGCATTCTTTAATGCTCTTCTGCACTCCTTCATTCTCTCCCTCCCTTCCTTCTTTTCTCTCTGTTTGTTCCTCTCTCTTGCACACACACACACACACACACACACACATTTTGCTATTCTGCTTCTGTATTAATCTTGGCATAGATTTGACAATTCTAGATTTTACAACTCAAGTGCTTTGTTAAATTTGTTTTGCTATAATATTAAGTCATAATTTACTAATTACCTCTTCTCACATTATTTCATTTCTGTGTTTTTATTTTGTTGTCCTTTAATATCTGTTAGATGATTTAATTACTTGATTTGTATTCTTTCTTTTAATTACCAAAAGGTTCTAAGTGTAACATTGGTTCTTAGCTGAATATCAAAATTATGCGGTAGCTTTTAAAAATTCATTCCTTATTTAAAAAAAATTTCTGTAGAATGCTTTTCTTAACCCACAAATTCTTTTGAATTGTATTTTTAACTTATAACCTGATGACTTTCTCTGTTTGTTATTTTCTCAGCCTGAATTACTTTTGAATTAAGAATATGATCTTCAATAAACACATCTATTTAATTTTTTTTGTTTTCTGGCCAAGTGTATATTCTGTCTTTTATATCTTTGAGAAGAATGTTCATTCCCCAATATTGTGCAGTGTTCTATTTGCATACATTTTTTAAAGTTTCTTAATTGTGTTACTCAAATCTCTATTATTCTAACTGATTTATTTTTCAATCTGATTTATAGTTTACTGAGAGAGGTTTAGAAATTTGTGGATTTGCCCATTTTTCCTGGTTTCATCGGTTTTTCTTCTTCATTGTTAAAGCTATATTGTTCATTTTAAAGAGATTTTAAGTATTGTGTCTTTTTTATAACTTGACTATTTCATGACTACATCATGATTCTACTTATCTACTTTCTCTGTGTGGCTGCAACAATATCTTCCAACCCGCATGTCTCTCTCACAGTGTGACTTTGACACTCCCTCCCTTGAATGTACGTGTTTGTTTCCTCCTCCTGAATTTCGGAAATTTGTGGTTAAGGAGGAAGTAGTAATAATACTATGTGCCTTCCAAGACTAGTTTATAAAGGCAGTGATACTTCCTCTTGTCTGCCATGCTGTGAGGAACATCAAGGAGACCATGTAACGGAAGAATGTGAGGAGACCACGTGGAGGTCAGGTCTAAGGTGGGAGCTGGTGAATAGCAAGTCTAGGAAGAAAGGCTCTTGCAGGCTCTCTGTTTTAATCTGCATCCCTGTGCACTGTTTGGATTACTGACCCACAGAATACAAAAATAAAATGTTTTAAGTCACTATTGAGGGAGTGATTTACTTTGCTTGAATGGAGTAGTCAGACTCATCTGATCACAGTTAGTCACATCAGCACTCCTTTGATTATTATTTCTGTGATATGTCACTTAAGATTTAGTACAGTTGTATGTAACTGTAAACCCAAAGTCAACTGCAAGATTTCTTTTTTCTCCTACAAAAATGAAGCCTGAAGATAAGCAACCCAAACTGAAATGACAGAGTCACAGTTACCATGACTTATCTCTTTCTCTTATGCCCTCTTTATCACGATGCTCTAATTTTCACCTTCGCCTCATATCCACACCCTAGGCGGTAGAGAGGGGAAATGAGAGGAGTGCAGAATGAGTCTTCCTCCCAACTGAGGGGATCTTGAGTCAAGAGATTTCCTCAAAGGCACCACTTAAGCTTCATTGGTTACACTTACTGAAAAGGAGCAGGGAAAATGCAGTTCTAAAACTGATAAACTGCCATTCGGAAAATAATCAGCATTCAGTTACTAAGACAAAGTGAAAAAAAACTATTTAAAGTATTCCCTACTAGCATTTTCTGTTACAAGTGGCATATCTGTTACTTTTATTATAATAAAAGTAATAGCTTTACTATTCTAGATTGCCTCTCATAAATGGCACATAGCTGCAGTTTTTGTAATTGGGGGGCCATTTTGGCATATTATTAATATATTAATATTTATTGTGATTATATTCCTATCTAATAAATTACTTTGTGTCTATTTTTCTATTTGTTTTTGTGAATCTCTCAAACTTTAACAAGTATAGAGATTTATTAGGGACTACTATCAGGGACCTGATAATCTCAGATATGCAGATAGCACCACCCTTATGGCAGAAAGTGAAGAGGAACTAAAAAGCCTCTTGATGAACGTGAAAGAGGAGAGTGAAAAAGTCGGCTTAAAGCTCAACATTCAGAAGACAAAGATGATGGCATCTGGTCCCATCATTTCATTGGAAATAGACGGGGAAACAGTGGAAACAGTGTCAGACTTTATTTTTGGGGGCTCCAAAATCACTGCAGATGGTGATTGCAGTCATGAAATTAAAAGACGCTTACTCCTTGGAAGAAAAGTTATGACCAACCTAGAAAGCATGCTGAAAAGCAGAAATATTACTTTGCCAACAAAGGTCCATCTAGTCAAGGCTATGTTTTTTTCCAGTAGTCATGTATGGATGTGAGAGTTGGACTGTGAACAAAGCTGAGCGCTGAGGAATTGATGCTTTTGAGCTGTGGTGTTGGAGAAGACTCTTGAGAGTCCCTTGGACTGCAAGGAGATCCACCAGTCCATTCTAAAGGAGATCAGCCCTGGGATTTCTTTGGAGGGAATGATGCTAAAGCTGAAACTCCAGTACTTTGGCCACCTCATGCAAAGAGTTGACTCATTGGAAAAGACTCTGATGCTGGGAGGGATTGGAGGCAGGAGGAGAAGGGGACGACAGAGGATGAGATGGCTGGATGGCATCACTAACTCGATGGACGTGAGTCTGAGTGAACTCCAGGAGTTGGTGATGGACAGGGAGGCCTGGTGTGCTGCGATTCATGGGGTTGCAAAGAGTCGGACATGAGTGAGCGACTGAACTAACTAACTAACTAATATCAGGGACGAGTAATCCATATTTTTATATTACTCTGAAAAGTTGAAAAGACTCTGGAATAATTCTTGCCTGGAGAATTCAATGGATAGAGGAACCTGTCAGGCTACTCGTTTTTTTTTTTTTTTTTTTTTTTTTTGTCCATGGAGTCAAAAAGAGCAGAACATGACTGATTGACTTAATGCTTTAGTTGTTATGTGTTATTTGCCAGCATTCATTTCTCTTGTTTTAAGATCTCACAAATTATAAAATGTTAATATTGACTTAGATTTATATCCAAGTCTATCACTTCTTTCCCCTCAGTATTCTTTCTTACCCCTCAGATTTTATTTAGAGATAATTTTTCTTATTCCTGAAATACATCTTTTTGGAGCTTATTCATATTTTCTCCATGTTTTGCAAACTCTGTTTTGATTAATACATATAAATAACATATCGTATATATATTTTAGAAAACATGAAATTTTGGCTAACAAAATTTTCTTTCATTTTGATTCCACTTGACTAAGTATGAATAGAATGCTAGATTTCTAATTAATAGATATGCAACAAGAAACAAAGGTTTACTGTATAGCATAGTGAACTATAATCAGTATTTTAAAATAAGCTATAATGGAAAATAATTTCACAAATATTTATATGTATATGTATAACTAAATCACCTCGCTGTGCTTCTGAAACATTGTAAGTCAACTATACTTCAATAGAATATATACATTAAGAAAAGTATATATATTTTTCTCATTCCTGAAATATGATTTCATGAGGTAAATAGTAAAATTATTTTTCTCCTCATTTTACATTATTTCATTGCTTTCTGACAACTTTTTATTGCTTATGGTTTTTATTCTTGTTGTGGTTGGCTAAAGAAGTGACTGTCTTTCTACTTTTTCTTTATTCATTCAATAATTTTTTCAGCAACCATGTGCCAATTACTGTTCTAGGTTCTGAAGATGTAATGGTGAACAAAACATTATTGACCTCATGAAATTTAGAGATTTGTCAAAAGAAAAGAAAAGAGATACAATTACAGAAAGAGATGTGATATGTACAATATTAAGATTTCTATAGTAGCATTTAGTAATATTTATTCTCTGATGATCTAGGATTTTTCTGTCTCTCAATGTCTTAGATGTAACTTATATATACACAAGCTCAATAAAAAATGATATATAATTAGCTTATTAATGAGGAATAACTATAAAGGCCAATGCCTTTTTAATTTTAACTTTGATACTAATATATATAGTAATGACAAAGTCATCTTTTGACAAGATTATTTAAAAATAGTTCAGAGGGTAATGTAATTTTTGAAAACTGCAATGTTACAAATTTAAACCCAAAGCTTATCTTAAAGGTTCTGATCAAATGCTGGCAATTTTTGTTTCTAAAAGAACCCAAAAACCAGCTGGTGATGTTGGAAATAAAGAAGTATCATAGGTAGGGAGGGACTCCAACAGGCAGGTATAGTGACTATTATAAACCTGGTGTCTGTCTTAAATGGGTTCTTTTGATGAGAGTTTCACAAGAATGACCTCTACTTAATCCAAGAAAGAGGGATATATTTTAAGCAAATGAGACAAAGACAAAAATAAAAATACAACCAGTCCTCACTGCGTTCAAAGCAGAAGCACAGACAGAACTGTTGGCATAGGATGCCATTCTCTCAAAGGCAGACTCTGCTTCTTATTTTTTTTTTTCCTTCTTCTCTTTTTCTCCTCTATTCCTCATCTTCTGTGGATGTCCACATGTTTCTTGGTCTATTTTATTCACCTCTTTTTGCATTTAGGTTTTCTTGATTGCTTTTCTCCTCTATATCCCAAAATGATCACCCAGGTTCTGCCACGCTGTGACAGCTTAGGGTGCATTATTTTTGCCACAACTGGAAGTGCAAATGTTGTCTTCAATTCATAGTCAATTATTCCTGAAAAAGGAGATCTGTTTGGCTCTGCTTACATTGTTGAACTAGGTCACTACCCTATTCATTGGGCAGAATACAGATGGATTTTCCTTGATCAGATTTCCACACCTATCTAATCATTTGAAGCCAGGGTTTCAAGAAATGCTATGATATATAACTCAGCAAGGGAAATAGAGGGTCTTCCTAAAAATACATGTAATGTACTATGTGTGCATATGCATGTTTCATTATCAGTAGCTCTCTGAGATTAAAAGCTCAATAATAGATTTCAAAATCCTTATCCATACACCTATTACCCATTGGGAAAATAATTTCAATGTTCTTTATTTGTAAAGAAAAATTTTGTTAAGAAGAATATCATGAAGATTGAAAGTTGCTAGTCTATCTCTCACCAAATATTTTTGACCTGTTAATGAGATTATAGATAATAATGCTTTTAAATCCATGAATATAGTTTAAATAAACTTTTCACTTTAGAATAGCTATAGATTTACAAAATTATTGCAAATATAACACAGAGTTCATGTATGCCCCATTCCACATTTTCCCCATTATTAACATTTTTCTTTAGTCCAGTTCAGTTCAGTTCAGTCGCTCAGTTGTTTCCGACTCTTTGCGACCCCATGAATTGCAGCACACCAGGCCTCCCTGTCCATCACCAACTCCCGGAGTTCACTTTGACTTATGTCCATCGAGTCAGTGATGCCATCCAGCCATCTTATCCTCTGTCGTCCCCTTCTCTTCCTGCCCCCAATCCCTCCCAGCATCAGAGTCTTTTCCAATGAGTTAGCTCTTCGCATGAGGTGGCCAAAATACTGGAGTTTCAGCTTTAGCAGCAATCCTTCCAAAGAAATCCCAGGGCTGATATTCAGAATGGACTGGTGGATTTCCTTGCAGTCTAAGGGACTCTCAAGAGTCTTCTTCAACACCACAGTTCAAAAGAATCAATTTATCAGTGCTCAGCCTTCTTCACAGTCCAACTGTCACATCCATACATGACCACTGAAAAAACCATAACCTTGACTAGATGGACCTTAGTTGGCAAAGTAATGTCTCTGCTTTTGAATATGCTATCTAGGTTGGTCATAACTTTTCTTCCAAAGAGTAAGTGTCTTTTAATTTCATGGCTACAGCCACCATCTGCAGTGATTTTGGAGCCCCCCAAAATAAAGTCTGACAGTGTTTCCACCGTTTCCTCATCTATTTCCCATGAAGTGATGGGACCAGATGCCATGATGTTTGTTTTCTGAATGTTGAGCTTTAAGCCAACTTTTTCACTCTCCACTTTCACTTTCATCAAGAGACTTTTTAGTTCTTCTTCACTTTCTGCCATAAGGGTGGTATCATCTGCATATCTGAGGTTATTGATATTTCTCCTGGCAAACTTGATTCCAGCTTGTGCTTCTTCCAGTCCAGCATTACTCATGATGTACTCTGCATAGAAGTTAAATAAGCAGGGTGACAATACACAGCCTTGACGTACTCCTTTTCCTATTTGGAACCAGTCTGTTGTTCCGTGTCCACTTCTAACTGTTGCTTCTTGACCTGCATACAGATTTCTCAAGAGGCAAGTCAGGTGGTCTGGTATTCCCATCTCTCTCAGAATTTTCCACAGTTTATTGTGATCCACACAGTTAAAGGCTTTGGCATGGTCAATAAAGCAGAAATAGATGTTTTTATGGCACTGTCTTGCTTTTTTGATGATCCAGAGGATGTTGGCAATTTGAGCTGGTTCCTCTGCCTTTTCTAAAACCAGCTTGAACATCAGGAAGTTCACGGTTCACGTATTGCTGAAGCCTGGCTTGGAGAATTGTGAGCATTACTTTACTAGCATGTGAGATGAGTGCAATTGTGTGGTAGTTTGAGCATTCTTTAGCATTGCCTTTCTTTGGGATTGGAGTGAAAACTGACCTTTTCCAGTGTGGCCACTGTTGAGTTTTCCAAATTTGCTGGCATACTGAGTGCAGCACTTTCACAGCATCATATTTCAGGATTTGAAATAGATCCACTGGAATTCCATCACCTCCACTAGCTTTGTTCGTAGTGATGCTTTCTAAGGCCCACTTGACTTCACATTCCAGGATGTCTGGCTCTAGATGAGTGATCACACCATCGTGATTATCCGGGTCGTGAAGATCTTTTTTGTACAGTTCTTCTGTGTATTCTTGCCACCTCTTCTTAATATCTTCTGTTTCTGTTAGGTCCATACCATTTCTGTCCTTTATCGAGCCCATGTTTGCATGAAATGTTCCCTTGGTATCTCTAATTTTCTTGAAGAGATCTCTAGTCTTTCCCATTCTGTTGTTTTCCTCTATTTCTTTGCACTGATCACTGAAGAAGGCTTTCTTATCTCTTCTTGCTGTTCTTTGGAACTCTGCATTCAGATGCTTATATCTTTCCTTTTATCCTTTGTTTTTCACCTCTCTTCTTTTCACAGCTATTTGTAAGGCCTCCCCAGACAGCCATTTTGCTTTTTTGCATTTCTTTTCCATGGGATGGTCTTAATCCCTGTCTCCTGTACAATGTCACGAACCTCATTCCATAGTTCATCAGGCACTCTATCTATCAGATCTAGTCCCTTAAATCTATTTCTCACTTCCACTGTATAATATTAAGAGATTTGATTTTGGTCATACCTGAATGGTCTAGCGGTTTTCCCTCCTTTCTTCAATTTAAGTCTAAATTTGGCAATAAGGAGTTCATGATCTGAGCCACACTCAGCTCCTGGTCTTGTTTTTGCTGACTGTATAGAGCTTCTCCATCTTTGGCTGCAAAGAATAGAATCAATCAGATTTCGATGTTGACCATCTGCTGATGTCCATGTGTAGAGTCTTCTATTGTGTTGTTGGAAGAGGGTGTTTGCTATGACCAGTGCATTTTCTTGGCAAAACTCTATTAGTCTTTGCCCTGCTTCATTTCACATTCCAAGGCCAAATTTGCCTGTTACTCCAGGTGTTTCTTGACTTCCTACTTTTGCATTCCAGTCCCCTATAATGGAAAGGACATTTTGGGGGGTGTTAGTTCTACAGGGTCTTGTAGGTCTTCACAGAACAGTTCAACTTCAGCTTCTTCAGCATTACTGGTTGGGGCATAGACTTGGATTACGGTGATATTGAATGGTTTGCCTTGGAAACGAACAGAGATCATTCTGTCGCTTTTGAGATTGCATCCAAGTACTGCATTTCGGACTCTTTTGCTGACCATGATGGCTACTCCATTTCTTCTGAGGGATTTCTGCCCGCAGTAGTAGATATAATGGTCATCTGAGTTAAATTCACCCATTCCAGTCCATTTTAGTTCGCTGATTCCTAGAATGTCAACGTTCACTCTTGCCATCTCTTGTTTGACCACTTCCAATTTGCCTTGATTCATGGACCTGACATTCCAGGTTCCTATGCAATACTGCTCTTTACAGCATCAGACTTTGTTTCTATCACCAGTCACATCCACAACTGGGTATTGTTTTTGCTTTGGCTCCATCCCTTCTTTCTGGAGTTATTTCTCCACTGATCTCCAGTAGCGTATTGGACACCTACTGACCTGGGGAGTTTCTCATTCAGTATCCTATTATTTTGCCTTTTCATACTGTTCATGGGATTCTCAAGGCAAGAATACTGAAGTGGTTTGCCATTCCGTTCTCCAGTGTACCACATTCTGTCAGACCTCTCCACAATTGAGACAATATTGATACATTAGTATTAACTAAAGGTTATATTCTTATTTCTTCAGTTTTTCCCTTTGTCAGTCCCAATATCTCAACAAAGATAACATATTATTTTTGATAGTGATGTCTGCTTATGCTCCTCTTGGTTTTGCTTATTTCCCCTTTTGCTGTTGTATTCTACCTTAAAAATGTTTTCCATTTTTTATTTGTTTCATAATACTTACTGATAGAGCTCCAGAAAGTGATTTGTAAATATGCAACAAGACTAGAAGCTTAATTAATTCTGTAGCTTAAAGGAAGAAAGAAATCATATATAAAGTATAATAATATCCACAAAAATAAACCATACTTTTAAAAATGAATGTCATCCAAAGCCTGATGATACTAATATTCTTATTGAAATTATTTATTTTGCACATATATTCACGGTTTTATTTATGAAATAAATTATTGCTAGATTAACATGTACTTAATTAAGCATTGTAAAAACTACAAGTCACATTTGTTTAAAGTCCTTTCATAATTTTAAATTAATTATCTAAAAACTATCTATCATTTTATTAGTCAATACTTGATATGGCAGGCATGTCAGTATAATTATTAATGCCAGCCCATTCACTAGCTCATTTACTTCAGTTATGCACAATTATGTGTGACATTTAAAAAAGAATACTATTTTCATCATGATACAATCACTTTTCTGAAGATCAACAAAAGATATATTTCTTATCATTTTGTTACTTATTGTTTCCCTGATGAAATTCATAGAGCCAGATGGTAATGGAAAATATAATAGTAGAAATCTATTTAATTGGTATCTTAATTTGTTTCCTTTCTACCCCACAAGAATCTATACTTCATTTCTTTCACTACTAGAAGGCAGGAAATGCAATATTTTACATTTTATGATATTTTTTTCTCATTTTAATCTTGAAATATTTGGTGGTATAAGTAAAGTTAATATAAATGCAACATCACCAGGGTTCACCCACCTTTGAATATAAGTGAGGGGGAAATAAATTTTAATACACAGATATTAACTCAACTGCATTTGCAAAACATAAGACTTCTATTTTTCTTCCTGCAAAGTCCTTCCATTCTCTTTTACTAGGGGCTCTTTGATAAAGTCCAATCCATCCTGAAAGAGATCAGCCCTGGGATTTCTTTGGAAGGAATGGTGCTAAAGCTGAAACTCCAGTACTTTGGCCATCTCATGCAAAGAGTTGACTCATTGGAAAAGACTCTGATGCTGGTTGGGATTGGGGGCAGGAGGAGAAGGGGACGACAGAGGATGAAATGGCTGGATGGCATCACTGACTCGATGGACGTGAGTCAGAGTGAACTCCGGGAGTTGGTGATGGACAGGGAGGCCTGGCGTGCTGCGATTCATGGTGTCACAAAGAGTCGGACATGACTGAGCGACTGAACTGAGCTGAACTGAACTGAATCTTAAAAAGTCATAGGGGAAGAATGCAATTTTGATACTAACATATTAAATGTGCTCATTATTTGACTGATTTTTCTTAGCTTATACATTCCATCTGCTTTTCCATTTGCACTTTTTAAATTTAAACATATTCATATAATGCCTACTATGTGCTTGCCTTTCCTTTATATGAGATGGTTTTAGTGTTGAATCCTAAATTACTATTTTGACTTTACAAATTTTATATCTATGTAACAATTGACAAAAAATGAGCAAATAAGAAGTAGACAAGATAACCTCAAAAAGTGATGGTTTCTATGATGAAAAATAAAGTATGGTTACCTGAGAAAGAGTAATTTGTTGCTACTTCAGGGACATGTAAGTGGAGATTCCATGATGAGAGGAAGCCAAGCATGTGAAGAGCCAGGAGAGCAGAGTTCCAACCAAAATGAAAGGGAAGAGAAGAAGCTTAGTGGACTGGAGGATTTCCAAAGAAATATGCGCATGTAAGGCACTAAAGGAAGGAAAGAATTTCTCCTGAAGCAGTTTGAGGAAGCCTTAGTAAGATCAAAAATCTTCACTTTCAAAAAAATGAAGCAATAATAATTCTTCTATAAAGGCAATTGTGTTGATTAATATCAAGCAACTTTTCAAAGTTCCAACCATTGTTATTGTTCAGTCACCCAGTTGTGTCTTACTCTTTGCAATCCCATGGACTGCAGCATGCCAGGCTTCCCTGTTCTTCAGGATCTCCTGGAGTTATTTCAAACTGTTGTCCATTGTTTCTGTGATAATATCCAACCATCTCATCTCCTGTCATTCCCTTCTCCTGCTCTCAATCTTTCCCAGCATCATGGTCTTTTCTAATGAGTCAGCTCTTCCCATTAGGTGGCCAAGGTCAGCTTCAGCCATCAGTTCTTCAAGTGAGTATTCAGGGTTGTTTCCTTTAGGATTGATTAGTTTGAAATCCTTGCAGTTCAAGAGACTCTCAAGAGTCTTCTCCAAAACTATAGCTCAAAAGCATCAATTCTTTGGAATTCAGCGTTCTTTATGGTCCAACTTTCACATCCATCCATGGCTGTTGGAAACTATATGAACCTTTGCTGGCAAAATGATGTCTCTGCATTTTATTTTATTTTTTAGTTTTTTATTTTTTTAATTTTAAAATCTTTAATTCTTACATGCATTCCCAACATGAACCCCCCTCCCACCTCCCTCCCCATAACATCTCTGTGGGTCATCCCCATGCACCAGCCCCAAGCATGCTGTATCCTGCATCAGACATAGACTGGCGATTCAATTCTTACATGATAGTATACATGTTAGAATGCCATTCTCCCAGATCATCCCACCCTCTCCCTCTCCCTCTGCGTCCAAAAGTCCGTTATACACATCTGTGTCTTTTTTCCTGTCTTGCATACAGGGTCGTCATTGCCATCTTTCTAAATTCCATATATATGTGTTAGTATACTGTATTGGTGTTTTTCTTTCTGTCTTACTTCACTCTGTATAATTGGCTCCAGTTTCATCCATCTCATCAGAACTGATTCAAATGAATTCTTTTTAACGGCTGAGTAATACTCCATTGTGTATACGTACCACGGCTTTCTTATCCATTCATCTGCTGATGGACATCTAGGTTGTTTCCATGTCCTGGCTATCATAAACAGTGCTGCGGTGAACATTGGGGTACATGTGTCTCCTTCAATTCTGGTTTCCTCGGTGTGTATGCCCAGAAGTGGGATTGCTAAAATTGCAGAGGAAGGTAAACTTCCAAACTCATTCTATGAGGCCACCATCACCCTAATACCAAAACCTGACAAAGATGTCACAAAAAAAGAAAACTACAGGCCAATATCACTGATGAACATAGATGCAAAAATCCTCAACAAAATTCTAGCAATCAGAATCCAACAACACATTAAAAAGATCATACACCATGACCAAGTGGGCTTTATCCCAGGGATGCAAGGATTCTTCAATATCCTCAAATCAATCAATGTAATTCACCATATTAACAAATTGAAAAATAAAAACCATATGATTATCTCAATAGATGCAGAGAAGGCCTTTGACAAAATTCAACATCCATTTATGATAAAAACTCTCCAGAAAGCAGGAATAGAAGGAACATACCTCAACATAATAAAAGCTATATATGACAAACCCACAGCAAACATTATCCTCAATGGTGAAAAATTGAAAGCATTTCCCCTAAAGTCAGGAACAAGACAAGGGTGTCCACTTTCACCGCTACTATTCAACATAGTTCTGGAAGTTTTGGCCACAGCAATCAGAGCAGAAAAAGAAATAAAAGGAATCCAAATTGGAAAAGAAGAAGTAAAACTCTCACTGTTTGCAGATGTCTCTGCATTTTAATACACTAGCTAGGTTTGTCATAGCTTTTCTTACCATTTGCAGTGATTCTGGAGTCCAAGAAAGTAAAGTCTGTCACTGTTTCCATTGTTTCCCCATCTATTTGCCATGAAGTGATGGGACCAGATGCCATGATCTTAGTTTTTTGAATGTGGGGTTTTCTGCCGGCTTTTTCAGTCTTCTCTTTCACCTTTATCAAGAAGCTCTTTAGTTCTTCTTCACTTTCTGCTGTTAGAATGGTGTCATTAGAATGGTGTCATCTGCTTGTCTGGATTTACTGGTATTTCTCCAAGCAATCTTAGTTTCAGCTTTTGCTTCATCCAGCCCAGCATTTCATGTGATGTACTCTGCATAGACATTAAATAAACAGGTGACATTTTACAGCCTTGACATACTCCTTTCCCAAATTGAAACCAGTCCATTGTTCTATTTCTGGTTCTGTTTCTTCTTGACTTGCATACAGGTTTCTCAGTCAGGTAAGGTGGTCATTATTCCCATCTCTTTAAGGATTTTCTGGGTTTCCCTTGTGGTTCAGCTGGTAAAGAACCCATCTGCAATGCGGGAGACCTGGATTCTATCCCTGGGTTGGGAAGATCCCCTGGGGAAAGGAAAGGCAACCCACTCCAGTATTCTGGCCTGGAGAATTCCATGAGCTGTATAGTCTATGGGGTTGCAAAGAGCTGGACATAACTAAGCAACTTTCACTTTCACTAAGAATTTTCTTTTTTTTAAATATAAATTTATTTATTTTAATTGGAGGCTAATTACTTTACAATATTGTACTGGTTTTGCCATACGTTGACATGAATCCGCCATGGGTGTACATGCGTTCCCCATCCCGAACCCCCCTTCCACCTTCACTAAGAATTTTCAACAGCTTGTTGTGATCCACCCAGTCAAAAGTTTTGGGGTAGCCAATGAAACAGAAGTAGATGTTTTTATGGAATTCCCTTGCTTTTTCTATGATCTGAAGGATGTTGGCGATTTGATCTCTGGTTCTTCTGCCTTTTGTAAATCCAGCTTGTTCATCTGGAAGTTCTCCGTTCATGTACTGTTGAAGCCTAACTCTAAGAATTTTGAGCATTGTTTTGCTAGCATGTAGAATGAGTGCATTTTGTGGTAGTTTGAATGTTCGTTGGCATTGCCCTTCTTTGGGACTGGAATGAAGGCTGAACTTTTCCAGTCCTGTGATCACTGCTCAGTTTTTCAAATTTGCTGTCATATTGAGTGCAGCACTTTAACAGCATCATCTTTTAAGAACTGAAAGAGCTCAGCTAGAATTCCATCACTTCCATTAGTTTTGTTCATAGTAATGTTTTCCAAGGTCCTCTTGACTTAACACTCCAGGATGTCTTGCTTGAGGTGAGTGACCACACCATCATGGTTATCCAGGTCATTAAGATGTTTTTTGGTACAATTCTGTGTATTCTTGCCACTTCTTAACATCTGCCTCTGTACCATGTTGTCCTTTATTGTGACCATCTTTGCATGAAATGTTCTCTTGATATCTCTAATTTTCTTCAAGAGATCTCTAGTCTTTCTCATACTATTTTGTTCCCTCAGTTTCTTTGCACTGATCACTGAGGAAGGCTTTCTTGTCTCTCCTCACTATTCTATGGAACTCTGCATTCAGATGGGTATATCTTTCCTTTTCTCCTTTGCCTTTCACGTCTCTTCTTTTCTCAGCTATTTGTAGGGCCGCCTCAGACAACCATTTACCTTGTTGCATTTCTTTTTCTTGGAAGTGGTTATGATCACCACCTCCTGCACAATGTTACAAAATTCTGTCTGTAGTTCTCCAGGCACTCTGTCTAGCAGAACGAATCCTTTGAATCTATTTATCACTTCCACTTTATAAACATAAATGGTTTGATTTTTTGGCCTACTTGTTCTCCCTACTTTCTTCAGTTTAAGTCTGAATTTTGCCATAGGGAACTCATGATTGAGCCACAGTCAGCTGCTGGTTTTATTTTTGCTCTACTGTTAGACCTTGTTTATCTTCTGCTGCAAAGAATGTAATCAATCTGATTTTGGTATTGACTATCTGCCTATGTTCATGTGTAGATCAATTGTATCAATTAATATAAAGCAGATTTTCTAAGTTCCAACCGTACTTAGATTTTAGCTTTTCTCCAACCTAATGTATTCTTTTAAAGTCTTTCCTCTGCAGATCTCCTCTTTCATTTTCTTCTTTTTTCCCTCTAGGAAATTCCTACTCATCTTCCAAGGCAAACTGGTGCTCTCCCTTCTCTGGGGAAGTACTCTTGACATCCTCAGACTGTATGCTCCCAGAGCACTCTGGGAATATCCTTATGGAACTCATTGCACTGTAATCTGCCTGCCCCCATTATGAGTTTGTCAATGAAGGGGACTTCCCTCATTCCTTTTTTGCATCCTTTTACTCCTTACTACAATGACCTTACAGAATTGAAATATTTATAGACATTCATTGAGTGGGCTTTCCAGGTGGCACCAGTGGTAAAGACATGCCTGCCAATTCAAGAGTCATAAGAGATACAGATTAAATCCCTGGATTGGGAAGATCCCTTGGAGGAGGGCATGGTAACCCACTCCAGCATTTTTGCCTGGAGAATCCCATGGACCAAGGAGCCTGGTGGGTTACAGTCCATAGGGTCACAGAGTCAGACATGACTGAAGTGACTCAGCACACAGACACAAGTTGAATATGTAACTAACTAACAATCAAAGTAATTAAAAAATGCTTTTAAAGAAATGTTTAATATTTAATTTTATTTGAGATTAAAAAAATTGTCAAAAAAGGCATGACATTGTACAGAAGAAATATGACTCTGAAGAAATTGATACCAATGAAGTAACAATGCATATTGGTTATATTCTTATTAGGTTTATGGAGAAAGATATAGAAAGGCAGTCATCAATTACTCTTAATTTGCCACAGAGTAAAGTTTGGCCAATGTATATCCAAATATTTTTGTCAATTACTATTCATATTGCTTTGTGGGAAGAAAAGAAGAGCACTGAAAAGTTTTACTAGGTTTTTTTCTTTTTTTTTTTTTTTGAGACAAACCAGAAAACGCACGTTGCAAAGTAGGCAGTAAGCCACTTGATGGCTAGGATTTCAATATTTTTCCAGGTTTTTGCCACTCATTGTTGTGGAGCAGTGTCAGGATGTTTGGTCGATCTTTGACATTTTGATGACAATATTACCATCAAATGCTAATCCAGCTTAATCTGAAGAGGCTAAAAAGAAATTCTAAAAGGAAATAAACACTGTTTCCACATGTTTAGAGACATGGCAGATATTCATAATGCAAGTGACACAGGTCATATATATATATATTTAATTTATCTTGAATATTTCCTGAAAGTAAGGGGTCCAATTGCTGATGCTCCCATGATCTCTTGATTGCTTTGAGAGATAAAACTTACTTAAAAGACAAGGAATTTGTTTAAAATCACTCTATACTTTTAAAGAAAGATAGATTTTGTGAATCAACAAAATACAAGTGAAATTTTCAGATAACTGTGTCTACAGTTTTAGCTGTTGGCCAAAATTGGAAGCTGTATTTAGCTTTACGATATAAAATATTTACATGGAAAATACCTGTTGTAAATGAAATGGTAATATTTCTTGCAAACAGACACTGGAGACTATTAATATATATCCAATAGCCTTAAGCCCTATAGGAGCAAGAGCTTAAAGTTATGAATAATGAGCAGAGGCTATCCCATTGCCTACACATATTCATTATTTTTTCAAACACAGAAACTCAAAAAATGTGTGTGGCCTATTCTAAAGTGCTATAATGAGCTCTTACTTCTGAAAGTAAGTGCAGGTGAATGTTGCTGAGATTTTAGATGGGGCTTTGAGAGTGATACAATGGTATTTTACACTGACTCAGTTACCTCTTTTTAGGACCTACAGTTCAGTTCAGTTCAGTTCAGTTCAGTTCAGCTGCTCGCCAAGCCTCCCTGTTCATCACCAACTCCCGGAGTTCATCCAAACTCATGTGAATCGAGTTGGTGATGCCATCCAGCCATCTCATCCTCTGTCGTCCCCTTCTCCTCCTGCCTCCAATCCCTCCCAGCATCAGGGTTCTTTCTAATGAGTCAACTCTTCTCATAAGGTGGCCAAAGTATTGGAGTTTCAGCCTCAGCATCAGTCCTTCCAATGAAAACCCAGGACTGATCTTTAGGATGGACTGGCTGGATCTCCTTGCAGTCCAAGGGACTCTCAAGAGTTTTCTCCAACACCATAGCTCAAAACCATCAATTCGTCCACACTCAGCTTTCTTCACAGTCCAACTCTCACATCCATACATGACCACTGGAAAAAGAACATAGCCTTGACTAGACGGACCTTTGCTGGCAAAGTGATTCTCTGCTTTTTAATATGCTATTTAGATTGGTCATAGCTTTCCTTCCAAGGAGTAAGTGTCTTTTAATTTCATGTCTGCAGTCACCATCGGCAGTGATTTTGGAGCCCCCATAAATAAAGTCTGACACTGTTTCCACTGTTTCCCCATCTATTTCCAATGAAGTGATGGGACCAGATGCCATGATCTTCATTTTCTGAATGTTGAGCTTTAAGCCAACTTTTTCACTCTCCTCTTTCACTTTCATCAAGAGGCTTTTTCATTCCTCTTCACTGTCTGCCATAAGGGTGGTGTCATCTGCATATCTGAGGTTATTGATATTTCTCCTGGCAATCTTGATTCCAGCTTGTGCTTCTTCCAGCACAGCATTTCTCATGATGTACTCTGCATATAAGTTAAATCAGCAAGGTGACAATATACAGCCTTGACGTACTCCTTTTCCTATTTGGAACTAGTCTGTTTTGTGTCCAGTTCTAACTGATGCTTCCTGACCTGCATATATTTTTCTCAAGAGGCAGGTCAGGTGGTTTGGTATTCCCATCTCTTTCAGAATTGTCCATAGTTTATTGTGATCTATACAGTCAAAGGCTTTGGCATAGTCAATAAAGCAGAAATAGAATGTTTTTCTGGAACTCTCTTGCTTTTTCCATGATCCAGTGGATGTTGACAATTTGATCTCTGGTTCCTCTACTTTTTTTAAAACCAGCTTGAACATCTGGAAGTTCACAGTTCACGTATTGCTGAAGACTGGCTTGGAGAATTTTGAGCATTACTTTACTAGCATGTGAGATGAGTGCAATTGTTTGGTAGTTTGAGCATTCCTTGGCATTGCCTTTCTTTGGGATTGGAATGAAAACTGACCTTTTCCAGTCCTGTGGCCACTGCTGAGTTTTCCAATTTAGGACCTTAGTTACCATGAAACAGTTAACAGAAGCCAGTAACTCCTTCATAATGTAGACCCACAGACAGGAGTCTTCAATATTGGCTATTACAGTGAGACTTGAGTTTGACCTGGATACACCTTGCCACATTTTATCTTCTGTTCTTCCACTTCCCTATTAATAATGCGCTTAATTTCACTTCACAAATGTTTTGTTTGCCAAAGTTAGCAAGGTCTTCCCTAGTAGCTTCGACAGTGAAGAATCTGCCTGCAATTCTGGAGACCCAGGTTTGATCTCTAGGTTGAGAAGATCTCCTGGCGAATGGAGTGGCTGGCAAGTCCCATATTCTTGTCTGGAGAATTCCGTGGACAGAGGATCCTGGAAGGCTACAGTTCATGGGGGTGCAAAAAGTCAAACGTGACTGAATGACTAACACTAATTAGCTAACTAAAGTCAGCAAACTCTTTCCATCCTATAAGGAACACATTCAATTAAGAGTTTTTGTAAGGTACAGAAATATAAGGAGGAAGGAAGTATTCATTTATAATCCCACTAGGTAGAGACAATAGCTATATACATTTTTAAATCTGTAAACACAGTATTTAATCAGTGCATAATATTTTATTGAATAGTTGAATCATCATATTTTATTTTTATTTTTTATGTTATTTCCAAATTTATATTGATTAAAATCACAATATTATCTGTATGTTTAAAATTTTAAATCATTTCTTAAAGTATTTTCTAAGATTTTTTTAAGATACAGTTTAAATTTTTTGATAAAAGGTATTACTTTGGTTTCCACAGAAATTCTCTAAAATTATACTTCACTGAATGATTACTAGTGTCATAACTCTTATGAGACTGACTATCATAAAATTTCATTGTTACTGCAGTATATAAATAAATGATTCTTCATTGTTTCCATTACCAAGAACAATTTTTGATCAATAGTGAGATTGAATATTTCATAATTATACATTAAGCATTTGTTTTCCCCTGATGTGAAGTGATTTTTCTTTATCTAATGGATCTCAGTGTTTTTGTTATCAGTTGTATGATTGGCTTTATATTTTTGGTAAGATCTCTTGCACATTCACTAATTTCCTTCTATAGATTGATCCAAAATCTTTGTCTTGTTCTTGTAAATTTTCACCTATTCTATATGAACATAGAACTATTTGTGAGATCCTTTATATAATTATTTGTGCTCCACTTCAGAGCCACAGCTTGGGGCATCACAAATATATGCGGTAGCGTCTCACCTCTCATGCAACGTTTGAGATGTTATATACGATCTCAACTAATTTTTTTTCAAAGATATTCCTAATTAATCACACCCCTAGTCACACTAGCCAGTCCTAAAGGAAATCAACCCTGACTATTCATTGGAAGGACTGATGTTGAAGCTGAAGATCCAGGTCTTTGGCCACCTGATGGGAAGAGCTTATTCATTCATTGGAAAAGACCCTGATGCTGGGAAAGATAGAGCGCAAGAGGAGAAGCGGACGACAGAGGATGACATGGTTGATGGCATCACTGACTCGATGGACATGAGTTTGAGTAAGCTCTGGGAGATAGTGAAGGGCAGAGAAGCCTGGCGTGCTGCAGTCCATGGGGTCGCAAAGACTAGGATACAACTTAGCGACTGAACAACAGTAACTCATATTTTTTGTTTCCATTTTCAGGATCTTTTCCTTGTAATGAAATATTTCATGTTGCTGTTTTGTGCTTGTTCTTAACGTCATATTCTTTGAATATGCAGTCTGTTTTCTGCATTGTGGACTCAGCAATTTCTTCATAGGACAGTGAGAAGTTAGTTTAAGTGATTCTTTAAGTTATACCTTTAAGATGTTCTGTGATTTGCATTTTAAAAGAAGCTAATTCTTTCAATTTTTTATTCATTCAGCATTAAATAAAATAGTAGTATGTACAATAAACACTTTATTATAACATAAAATAACAGCTACTAATTAATTAATAATAGCTATTGTTGCTCAGTGTTATGATCCTGTACACACTGTGTTTGATTCTGATGTATATATATTTGTGCTTCTATCTCTCCAGAAAGAATCAAAGTTTGGTGAATTCGCGCTATTCTTCATTTTACTTTTTTAATGAATTTATTTTTAATTTAAGGATAATTGCATTATAATATTTTCTTGATCCCTGCCATACGTCAACATGAATCAACCATAGATATACATATTTCCCCTCTCCCTTGGTCCTCCCTCCCGCATCCCACCCTATCCTACCCTGCCAGGTTGTCATAGAGAACCAGTGTGAACTCCCTGAGTCATACAGCAAGTTCCCACAGGCATCTAGTCTACATATGGTGATATACAAGTTTCTATGCCAGTCTCTCAGTTTGTCCACCCTCTCTTTTCCTACTGCGTCTGCTCTGTTTCTGCATCTCCATTGCTGCCCTGCAAATAGGTTCATAAGTACCATCTTTCTAGATTCCATAAAAATGCATTAATATATATTTGCTTTTCTCTTTCTGACTTGCTTCACTCTGTACAATAGGCTCTAAGTTCATTCACCTCATTAGAAATGATTCAAATGCTTTCCTCTTTATGGCTGAGCAGAGAAGGCAATGGCACCCCACTCCAGTACTCCTGCCTGGAAAATCCCACGGACAGAGGAGCCTGGTAGGCTGCAGATCATGGGGCCGCTAAGAGTCAGACACGACTGAACAACTTCACTTTCACTTTTCGCTTTCACACATTGGAGAAGGAAATGGCAACCCACTCCAGTGTTCTTGTCTGGAGAATCCCAGGGGTGGGGCATCCTCATGGGCTGCCATCTATGGGGTCACACAGAGTCAGACACGACTGAAGTGACTTAGCAGCAGCAGCAGCAGCAGCAGCAGCAGCAGCAGCAGCAGCAGCAATATTCCATTGTATATATGTACCACACCTTTTTAAGGCTTTCATCTGTCAATGGCCATCTCGGTTGCTTCGTATCCTAGCTATTGTAAATAGTCCTACAATGAACATTGAGGTACATATGTCTTTTCAATTATGTATTATATGCCTAGTAATAGGATTGTTGTATCACATGATAGGTTTATTGTTTTCTTTAAAGGAATCTCCACACTGTCCTCTGTAGTGGCTATATCAATTTACATCCCCATCAACAATTCAAGAGGGTTCCCTCTTCTCCACACCCTCTCTTGCATTTATTATTTGTAGGTTTTTTCAATGATACCCATTCTGACCAGTATGAGGTGATATCTCATGGTAGTCTTGATCTGCATTTCTCTAATAATGAACAATGTTGATCATCCTTTCATGTGTTTAGTAGCCATCTATATGTATTCTTTGGAGAAATATCTGTTTAGGTCTTCTGCCCACTTTTTTATTGGGTTGTTTATTTTTTTGAAAATGAGTTGCATGAACTGTAATATACTTTGGAAATTAATCCTATGTCAGTTGTTTCATTTGCTACTATTTTCTTCCATTCTAAGGGTTGTCTTTTCATCTTGTTTATAGTTTCCTTTGTTATGCAAAATCTTTTAAGTTTAATTAGGTCCTATTTCTTTATTCTTTGCTTTTATTTTCATTTCTAGGAGGTGGGTCATAGAGATCTTGCTGTGATTTGTGTCATAGAGTGTTTTGCCTCTCAAATGTTTTTTTCTCAAATACTTTGTACTCAGTAGGTAGTCAATAAATGCTTTTCAATTTGGTAGAATAACCAGGAAATTTATTTTGTTAGAGTTCTAATATTAAATGCAAAAGAAGTAAAAGTTAATCTGAAGTGTGAATCAGAGGTTAGGAAGAAGTAAGTTTTAAAACACTGAAACTACTTACTTTTAAGGTAACTGGATTATGGAATAGTTGAAATCTAGCTTTTTTGTTTTAATCTTGCTTGAAAATATAAAGCATCTTTTGTTCATTTTATCTTCAGAATTTTCTGTAATAACTAAATCAACAGAGGGTAGTCTTATTTAGTTTGGGAGTCTTGGGTGAAACATCTATTTAGAAATCTCAGCAGTATTTCACATTGTGCCTTTACTGTATCTACTTATTTGTTGTTTAGTTGTTAAATCACGTCTGTCTCTTTGTGACCTCATTAACTGCAGCACACCAGGTTTCTCTGTCCTTTACTATCACACAGGGTTTGCTCAAATTCATGTCCATTGAGTCAGTGATGCCATCCAACCATCTTATCCTCTTTCATCCCCTTCTCTTGTTCTCACTCTTTCCCCAGGATCAGGGTCTTTTCCGGAGAGTCAGCTCTTCAGATTAGGTGGCCAAAGTACTGCAGTGTCAGCTTCAGCATCAGCTCTTCCAGTGACTATTCAGGGTTGATTTCCTTTAGGATCGACTAATTTGATCTACTTGCTGTCCAAGGGCCTCTCAAGAGTCTTCTCCAACACCACAGTTCAAAAGCATCAATTCTTTGCATCCTAGCCTTCTTTTTTTCATACATGACTACAGGAAAAACCATAGCTTTGACTATATGGACCTTTGTCAGCAAAGTGATGTCTCTATTTTTTTAATATGCTGTCTAGGTTTGTCAGAGCTTTTCTTCAAAGGAACAAGGGTCTTTTAATTGAGTTGGAATCAACACTGCCATGAGAAATATCAACAACCTCAGATATGCAGATGATGCCACTCATTTGAGGAATGGCTATAACTGTTATCCCAAGTATGTTATGCTTTTGCTTTTCTCTGTAATGTTTCAGCAAAATTTATTTATTTAAAATCGCTACCACTTTTTATCCTGGCTTTCAAAATTAATGTGTACTGAGGTGGGACATATAAAACACAGTCAGAAAAAGAGAAATATTTTTCAATGTGTTTTCTTTTTCTTCATATGCATACTCTAAATCAGATTCAATGATGAAGATTTTTTTTTAATGTGTAGGAGGATTCTAAGACAAACACAGAGCTTTTAAAATTGATTCATAACTTGTCAGAGTAGAAGGATATAAAATCTTCATTTAAAAATTAATGAAGTATAACTATATTTTATCGTATTTTAAAGCTAGGTAATTTGCCTTTTGTGGGTATAAATATAACTCATATTAGAAATAATTCTGAAAATATAATATTAACTTAATTGTTATCATTGGATATGATTATATCTAGATATACATATTATAAATTGCATTTTATAGACTTTGTAGCTATAATTTATACATGATATTAAAAGCCTTATTGGTTTTTTAACAGAAATTGGTTGCTTTTACTCTACAGACATATTTTAGATGGTTATAATATGTATTGCATGTGTATGAGTTTGGACAAATAGACACACAAAGGCATATTGTCCTACTGATAAATATTAGTACCTCTCCATTTTGAAGATATGTAAGATATTCGTTGCTTGCTTATGAACCTATTACATACAGTTTGGCAAAAAACAATAATTGAAAACTTGGAAATAAAAATCAAATTTCTTAAAGTTGAGGTCAAGAGATTTAAAATAATCACCTTCATATAATTATTTCTTTGTTTTACTTTAAAGGCTTTAATCCCTGGAGAAGGGAAAGGCTACCCAGTCCAGTATTCTGGCCTGGAGAATTCCATGGTCTATATAGTCCATAGGGCTGCAAAGAGTTGGACTCGACTGAGCAAATTTCACTAACTCAATGGCTGGATAGTCAAGACTATGTGGATTTCAGCCTTACCTACTGCAATATCACTGTGGCTGATCAAGCAAAGGCAGTCCATACATATATATTGAGTGGCAAAATGACTGCATAAATATAGTATATATACATGGATCTGTACATATGAAAATTGAAGCTTGAGACTAAACTATATTTCTAGCTGCAACAAGAAGACATTGTGTCATTGTTAACTAAGGTAACATTTGGAAAGTAAGAACAGTTTACCTGTTACTGACAAACATTTATGACTGGTGAAAATGAAACGATGTACTTCAGATGATTCAGATGTAAAAATTGGAGCAGAATTGAATGGGCTTCTCCTTTATCCTGTGAATGAGGTTTAATTCCATCTTTATCGAGTCAAGAGCAGCATATATCTCAGTTATTCTTTGTCTTTTGCTCCTACCTTGGCTGCCCCTTCTGGGGTCATCTGTCACACTCTGTTCCGTTCACTCAGCATTCTGTTAGTGCTCTGAGCTAGCTGTAGGGTATCTGCTTAGGAGCAACTAGAGCACTCCCGATAGGGACAAGTTACAAGCAGGAAAGAATAAGCAAAACTACCCACGGAGGTACTGACTTCCAACAATTCTGCAGAAGTGTGAAGACTTTCAGTAGAAAATAAAACATCCCATGCTGGGTCTGGCTCCAAGCCTCCCCCAAGAACTTTCCACTTAGGCAATCTTTTTTATCCTGTGAGCTTAGTGTTCTTTCTGAAGGAGTTTAAGTTTCATATTAACAAATTGTCTTAATTATTTTTAACCAAACTGTTAACTACCTGCAGTGAGTGTAGAAAAAAGCTCCGAACAAGTTTTAGTTTTTCTTTCCAGAGGAAATTAAACAAAGCTGTTGACAACTGAATATGGCTTCCTCTGGGAAGGAGCCTGGATTCCTCTCCCTAAGAGAGACTGAACAGCCAGTTGGGCAGCTTACAGGAAAAACTATAAAGGATATAAGCTTGCCCGTAGTGACAGGGTTTATTTATTATGAAAGACTTCTGTCTGTTATTTTGCTTAAATTTATAATGTGCTAATCATCAAACAGTGTCAACAGGTACGTTAATTTCAGTGTGTTCTGTCGCACTCCACAGAGCATATAGATGTGAATATTTTACTACAAAAGACCCAGGTCAAAGAAAATGAATCTGATGGGTTTTGTTTTGCCCACTGGTATGGAAGTATTCATTTAAAGCTAATTATGTCCAAGAATTAGTTTCTTTTATTTAATATAGACATGTAATTGTATCATGTCTTTGCAGAACTATATTCATTATTCTAAATAGAAAAATGTTGAGAAGTTTAAAATGATAAAATATTACATCCATTGGTGTTGACTATAGAAGAATCACAATCTTATTAAAATGTGAAAATACATATATTAGCACCATTCATTCCATATGATGATTTTAAGGAACGTGAGGCTCATTCATTTTTCATCATCATGTTGATGGTATTAAATATGATTTTGCTTTACTATACTGAGCACATTTGTGCACATAACCATAATTTTCTATTATTCTATGATGTAATGGTAGTTATTTTAGTCTGCTGTGGAAATTGATATCCTTATTTTGTTAATTGAAATCATTTTGGAATATTTCCAGGTGCTGTTTCTCTAGGACAGATGCTTCTGGGCAGTTGAGTTAAGAGATACATATGGCTGACCAATATGGCTTCATGCTCCTTTCAGTTTGACTTACCTTTAGACAGGTTTCTTCCTGACTCTTCCTTTTCTTAGGATATTGACCTCAGACACCTCAAAATTAGAAATTCTTTCTCTCCCCTTTGAGATATAAACCTTTCCCCAGCTTCCTGACCATTTTACAGCTCAGGGTTATATTTTACAAGTACCAGGAGCCATCCTTTTGAAATGTAATCATGTAATCATTGAGGAAGCTAGAGCTCATCTCTCTGTTTTTATGGAATGGGAGTAAGGAACCTAATTTCAATAGAATAATTGAAAATCAGCTAACAAGGATAATCTAGTCATGGATCACCTAACATTAAAAATCCTCTTGACTTTTCTTTCAGAGGGGTTAGGTTCAACCTCTCTCCCTTATTGTAATAGTCTTAAATAAGTTCTTGGCTTTTTAACTCCATTTGGTGCTTTTTTTTTCTTTTTTTTTAGGACATGGAAATTTTGATAATTAGGATTATGAGAGAGACAAATCATGAGTATTACACAAAATGTAAAAAATATGGTGGGTGGTTTACACATGGTAAAATAACTTGCCAGATCTTTACAGTATTGGATAATGATAATGACAATACCATAGTTACATCACTTTTCTTCACTTAAGAATCTTATATTCTTCACTAAATTTTAAAATGGGGCATTGAATAAGGTTTCTATGATCTAGAGGCAAAACAAATTCAATAGATCTAGAAAGCTTAATACTTTTCTTTCTTTTTCTTTTAAAAATCAACAACACCTTAGAAATTGCATCATTAGACAAAGACAATAAGCTCTGAATGACTGCTATGATGTCACTTTAGCATCTCATGTTAAATGTGCACTCTCCTGGTCCTGATACTTAGACTAGAATACATAGTCTGCAAGCATTCTGTTGGTGGAATGCCTGTTGAATGCTCTTTATCTAGTTTGTATACTGCTGACTGTGTCATTCCTTGACAGAACTCTATGGCTTTGAATTTTCTAGAATTAACATGAGACGCTTTGGATCATTTCTTTATCCCCTTATTGTCCTTTCAATTTGTTCCTTTTGGAAATGATTTGTGCTTGCCAAGTTATTTTCTGATTCCCCTGGGGCTTGTTTGCAATCCTATTTTGCTTTATATTTAGATATTTTTAGCAAATAACATTATTCAGTGCTGTGGCCCGTGGTGTCATATGCATGCAGACAGCACTCAGATATTCTTTCCAGTCCCTGCAGACCTATGAAGTGGCTTGATGTTTGCATAATTGTCTGTGTGATAGTCAGGCATGGATGTCTGCAAATTTCCCTGAATTTAGTACAGATAAAATTGGGTGGCTACTGGTTGGTTCTCTAGTATAAATGTTTAAAATACAAACCATACTGGTAACCTTAAAGTGGTGATTTTCTTTGCTTTAAAAATCACGTTTTTGACTTTTGGTTTACTGTAAACTTGTGTGTGCATTCGTGTGCATATATGTGTGTGCATGTGTTTTACTAGCCGCATGATTTCATTTTTGTACCAACCCAGTACACACTCGTCACATAAAGATTTTCTGATGCTGGAAGCATTTCTGTCACAATTTACAAGCACTGACCTCTACCTGCCACTTTGCAATCTAATTCTAATAGATCACAAGTTCTTCTACATCCTGTTCTTCAGCTAGGAAATCTATTCTTTTATGCATGAGAACTTTAAAATTACTGTTGATTTGTAAAAGATTAAAAAAGAGAACTTATTTGTTTGATTTAGCCTTTTAAATATTTATTGTATCTTCTTTTATATTAAGTCTGCATAGCACTGTGGATGGACACATGAAGGACACTCATAAATGTAAATTGAGTAGATTGATAGGCCATTTGAAGTGTTTGCAGGAAGAACCATTTTACAATGAGAAGGGCTATTAATGAGTCTATGGTGATTCTGAGTTTTGAATAAATGTATACCTATCCTATCTTCCTACCAGGCAGTCAAGGAGTGTACAACATTTTGGATACTGCATTAAATAAATGGAGTAGAATGAAATTCCTATGAAATGGTCTCAATTCATTAATCTGGTAAAGTTTAGGTATCACTTTAACTAAAAGGGTATTTTGGATGATAACTGGTGCTTTCTTCCAGCCCTTTAGAGAAATGGGGCTTTACATTCCTGTTCGATAGCCTGAAAAAGTTGAATTAGTTGAGTCTGCATTAAATAGAAAAATGCATTTACTTGATAGACCAGAACATAGAAACATCTGAAAGTAATGCTTGCCTTGCCAAATACGCTTATGAGCTTTCTGAATCTGATCAAGCTTTCCTGCTATGAGTTGAGACTGTAAACACATGTGTTAGTTAGAAATGGTTACCACAACTTGTAGGAAACGGGGTCACAAATGATGTGCAGAGTTCTTATACACAGGGCATTCCATGCTTGGCTTCTGGACTCATCAAAAAAGTCTGGGCATGTCTGCTATCTCCTAAGAGGAGCCTTCTGACCCTGGGACACTATTATTTGAACTAAGCTAAAAGAGCAGCCTACAAAGTAAGAATGCACGCGTGCTAAGTCACTTAAGTTGTGTCTGACTCTGTGACCCTATGGACCATAGACTTCCAGGCTCTATCCATGGGATTCTCCAGGTGAGAATGCTGGAGTGGGCTGCCATTTGCTTCTCCAGGAAATCTTCCTAAGCCAAGGACTGACCCACATTTCTTACATCTCCTGCATTGGTAAGTGGGTTTTTACCCCTGGTACCACCTGGGAAACCAAAAATAATAATACAA
Source organism: Capra hircus (assembly GCF_001704415.2). Classification (NCBI taxonomy): domain Eukaryota; kingdom Metazoa; phylum Chordata; class Mammalia; order Artiodactyla; family Bovidae; genus Capra; species Capra hircus. Next base: position 82,821,805 of record NC_030819.1, on the reverse strand, counting down.
AATGGTAATTAACAAAGCTAATTGAATTATACTTTTCATGGTGCAAGGACTATTAGATCTCAGTATAATAGCACTTTGGGTTGTGGTCTTCATTTCCTTTGAGATAAACTAGAATACATGAACCTTGCCCCCCGAGGGGAGCATTGGTAAGCATGGTCAGAACAATCGTTATATCTCAAGTGCGCAAAGAATGCTATCTAGGAGCAGTTGTATATACTGGGTTTAAAATTTACTGAGATGTATCTTGTTGCATTATTTCCCAGTGTTACATACACTGTGTGATACTCCCTGGCATTTGCTTTGTAGAAATAATATATTTCAGGGTATGTTTTTCCATTTTATTCCTCTCCTTCTTCATCCTTTAGTCTTTCAAAGTGTCATTCTTTCACCCTTACCGGAGTCACCTGTGAATTGTATAAAATTCTTCCCTTCCATTTATTTTCTATGGCTGGTGAGTAGCTCAGAAATGAGTGAAGGGCTTTCCTGCTGGCCAGCTCAAGCATCAGTCTTCACACAGACTCTGTTATCCTTGTCACGGTTTTTGCCACAGGTCAGGCTTCTCTGAGAAATTCATTTAATTGTAGCACAACAATAATGTATTATGGACCTTAATTATTCAGTTTGTTTTATATTCTACAGAATTGCATACTGGATAACTGAGTTGTTACCAAATAAAATTTTAAGTTTACAAATGAAAGGAAACTAAAATCAAAAGGGGCTAAGCTACTTGCCCAGACTCATAGCTGGTAGAAAGTGGGAGAAAAAAAAATTTTTTTTCCAAGTCATGCTCTCTCCATTGAACTAGCAGTAAAACCACTCAGTATAGGTTAGAAGGGAAACTGATATCTTGATAGCAGAATATTCATAATGCATCTCTCACACAAAGTGTGGAAATGGGGTAGAGTTTTGGACTCATATGATTCTGGGGACTCATAACTTTGTAAATGTCTCTCCAACTTTGGTCATTCCTCAGGTCCCCAAAATCCACATATAATTTGGTATATATGAATATGTATATATATATACGTTATATATATATATATATATATATATATATATATACATTTTATATATATATATATGGGCTTGCCAGGTGGCACTAGTGATAAAGAACCTGCCTGCCAATGCAGAAGAAATGAGACACGAGTTTGATTCTTGGGTTGGAAAGATCCCCTGGAGGAGTGATCCCCTGGAGTGGCAAACCACTCCAGTATTCTTAACTGGAGAATCCCATGGACAGAGAAGCCTGGCAGGCTACAGTCGATAGGGTTGCAAAGGGTTGGACACGACTGAAGTGACTTAGCAAGCACACGTGCACACACACACACACACACACACACACACACATATTTGTTGTTCAGTTGCTCAGTCTTGTCAGACTCTGCGTCCCCATGGACTGCAGCAAGCCAGGCTTCCCTGTCCTTCACCAACTCCTTGAGTTTACTCAAACTCAGGTCCATTGAGTCTATGATTCCATCCAATCATCTCATCCTGTCACTCCCTTCTCTTCCTGCCTTCAGTCTTTCCCAGCATCAGGGTCTTTTCAAATGAGTCAGTTCCTCACATCAGGTGGCCAAAGTATTAGAGCTTCAGCTTCAGCATCAGTCATTCCAGTGAATATTCAGGACTGATTTCCTTTGGGATTGACTGATTTGATCTCCTTGCTGTCCAAAGGATTCTCAAAACTCTTCTCGAGCACCACAGTCTGAAAGCATCAATTCTTTAGCACTCAGCCTTCTTTATGGCCCAGGTCTCCTACCCATACATAACTATGGAAAAACCGTAGCTTTGACTATACAGAACTGTTCACGCTTAAAAATGCTCTTTATATTTATTTTCTATTGGAGTTTAAGTGCTTTGCAACGTTGTGTTGGTTTTGCTGTACAACAGCATGAATCAGCCATATGTGTACATATATCGACTGCCTCTTAAGCCTCCCTCCCTCCCCCAGGTCAACACTCTAGATCCCGCCCCTCAATACCACCAGGATAAAGTAAATAATTGTATTATGGTCTGTGGGTCTTTCATAACCTTGTCCCTCTTCATATGCATCTCTCAATACTGCCATCCTCATATTGTAACCTTCTACCAGGGTGCACTATCTGCTTCTCCTGGTTTCCATATTCTGCTTTGGAGTCTTTTTACAAGTTTCCCCAGTTTGAAGCACTCACATTTCCTTATTTTCTCCTTCAGCTGGATAACCCCTAATCCCACTAAATCTTGGTTTCAGTTCAGTTCAGTTCAGTTGCACACTCATGGCTGACTTCCCTGTCCATCACCAACTTCCAGAGCTTGCTCAAACTCATGTCCATCAAGTCGGTGATGCCATCCAACAATCTCACCCTCTGTTATCCCCTTCTCCTCCTGCCTTCAATGTTTTCCAGCATCAGGGCCTTTTCCAATGAGTCAGTTCTTTGCATCAGGTGGCCAAAGTATTGGAGCTTCAGCTTCAGCTTAATTTAGGCATTGCACTGTCCTGAGTGGACACTCTGATTCCTCATAGTTGGGTCAGGTTCCTGTATTTGACAAACATTATAATTGTCTTTTCACCTATTAGATTTTAAGCTTCTTGAAGAGAAAGATCCTTGTCTTTTTCACCAATGTGTCCTTAGTTATATTACAATGTAAAAGTATACAACAGATGGCTCAGTGAACAGATGGCTCAGTGATAAAGAATCTGCCTGACAAGGCAGGAAATGTAGGAGTTTGATCCCTGGGTTGGGAAGATCCCCTGGAGTAGGAAATGACAACCTGCTCCAGTATTCTTGCCTGGAAAATTCCATGGACAGAGGAACCTTGGTAGGCTATTATCCATGGGAGTGCACAGTGTCAGACACAACTGAGTGATGGAGCACATACACGCACATATAACAGATACTCATTATATGTTTTAAGGTTATTGTAAAGGTAAAAATGAAAGATTCCAAACAGCAAATGTACCAGTGAAATCCACAGAAACCTTTAAACTCTTAGGGATCTTATAATTTGGTCCCATCTCTGGGGAAAGTTTTCTGAATATGACCCCACTTAGGAAATAAACACCTCATGGAAGTTATGGTTCCCACTACGATAATACTGGCTAGGCCTGTAACTTAGAAGAACTCAACTTTCTAGGGTATAAACAAGAGAATGCATCATTATCCTCATTCTATAGTTACTGTTCAAGGCCCAGTGGGTGACAGCAGGGTTCTTGGGGCTCATCTCAAGGTCTACATGCCGCAGCCACTCTGGGAGACAGTGACGGTGGGAGACAGTGACGGACACGGAGCCTGGAGTGCTGCAGCCCCTGGGGTCACAGTCGGACACAACTTAGTGACTGAATGACCAAAATAACGTGTTCACAAAGCAAGTCACGAGGTGTGCACATGAATATACACAAATAATCTGGGAGGTGGAGGCATAGGAAATCAAGGCAAAGAGTGTTAAAGATGTTTTAAAGCTCTGGAGTGGCATCAAGAACTGGTTAAGGCCAAGTGAAGTTATGGTTCACCTCATTACACACAGTATCAGACAACATTTTGAAAGTCTGGAAGTCTTTAGGGTGGGCACACCTTTTCTTGCTTCACTTTCTGTGAAGGTTAAAAAGCAGTTATGAGAAGTTTTGAGATTTTAGAAAATAAATAGAAATAAAGAGAGAAAGGAAAAATGGAAGGAAGGAAGGAGGGAAGGGCGGGAGGGAGGCAGAGAAGAAGGAAAGCAAATCTACTTCTCATTCCAGCCACTTATAGGGGCCCCAAATGGTCTTTTATGTTGGGCTCCTATCTTACAAATGCCTCTGTCAGAGTTCTGTGATGGGATAATTTGCCTCATCCAAATTAAGGAATGCTTTAATATAACTTACATGCACATAGAGGAAAACCAATCTGAAAGCACCCTTTGCGTGGTATTTCAAGCTAGCAGACACTCAAACTTGCTGTCACATTACTGATCCGTTAAGGGGCTATGGCATTTAAAGTCGTTCATTCAGAAAATTACGATCTGAAGCAGGAAATGAAGGAATTACTACATTATCATCAAAAGAAAATATTATACGTGAAAACAAAGAATCCTGGGGAAAAGCCAAAGCATCTGGGTCATTTTCTCTTTCTTTATTATTAATAAAGGTGAAAAGAAATTTTGACATAGAAGGTAGTTCCCCATACTAAAATTAGTCAGAAAGGAAGAAAGAACACATCAAAACAACAATTTCCTATTAGAAAAAATCTGACCTCTAAATTCTTCATGTTGGGACTGTGGGGGGTGGGCGGGTGAATGCCCACCCCTTGCGTTAATCTGGAAGCACCCTCCCAGCACCCTTTGTGTCTCCCCTTATTCAGCCAGCCGGTCTGTGCATATTTAATACCGCTTCCATTTTCATGCCTGTGAACAAGCAGGTACTAGCAGCACATCTGGGAGCAGGATGTCTTATGCATATGCAATGTTTACCTGAAGACGAAAGTTTTGATGAACACTTGGCAAACAAATATTCATCTCATTGGAATACAATTTGTGAACTTTACAGCAGTTTCATGAAAAGCTGAAAACTACTTGAGAGGAATAAATGAGCAATTTCACACAACTCTAGTTTTCTTCCTCTTGTTTCCTGTTTTGCTCTGTTATGCATGGTGGAGAATCTTCTAAAAAATGCCTTATATTACTGACCCAGCACTTTCTGAAAGTGGTTTTGTCATCCTTCAAGTCCTTAAAGAATAGATGAAAGTAAAAATCTGAAAGTGTTTGCATTGAGAAAAATGGAAGTTGAAAGGCACAAAAAGAGTTAGGAACACAGACGGCAGCTACTGATAGACATTCAACATCTAATGAACATTTCAAAATGGAGCTGCAATGAAAAGAAATGGTCTGCTTTAGCAGAAAAAGAAGAATATTAGAAAATAATTCCTAGAAGAAATAGAGCAGATTTAGAGTTACTAAAATGTTAAAAGGAGGATTATAGCTTGGAATCCATAACTGAATTGGTAAAGGGATTACTTGATATAATATTTCACCTAATATTGAAAAATGAACATACATTATGTCCTAATGAAATTTAAGAATATATTCACAATTCAATGGCAAATAGACTTGAGCACAACCTGAAGAATTGTGCTCTTTCAAAAGACTGTGTTTAGATTAGATTTTTATCTTTTATTCTGTGGAGTAAGAACAGTATTTTCCAGACATCTTGGAAGTTAAATTTTATTTCTTCCCTCAAACATCAAAGATGCTACCCTGTTGAAAAGGAATCACTGGTGATGAACCACAGGACAGGGCTCCGACTATGAGGAAAATGGTAAAAGAAGAATTTTTTGCATACTCCAATGTTTTAGGCCATCATTTATTCTTTCTAAATGGTGACTCAGGGTATGATAATTTATTTGTACTCATATTCTATGTCAGAATTCACATGTATCAATACCCTTCCAAAACAGTTGTGCAAATCAGAGTGCACTGTGACTTGGAAAAGAAAACCACCAATCTTTCTCAGTAAGAAAAGAGGGGAAAAAGTACTCAGACTTCATCACAACAAAAGTCTTTGCCTTCATTTTCCGGTCTCAATTACAGAGAAAAAAAAGAGTCAAATTAAAAAGATGATATGGTACTACAAGAGATTAATATGCTATTCTGTTGAAAAATTCTTAACTTTAGGTCATGGCATAGACTATTAGGAGGAAATCTAATGACTGGAATGTGACTTGATTCTGGTTCAGTTGAGTTCAGTTCAGTCCCTCAGTCGTGTCCGACTCTTTGCGACCCTATGAATCACAGAACGCCAGGCCTCTCTGTCCATCACCAACTCCCGGAGTTCACCCAAACCCATGTCCATTGTATCAGTGATGCCATCCAACCATCTAATCTTCTGTCATCCCCTTCTCCTCCAGCCCTCAATCTTTTCCAGTATCAGGGTCTTTTCCAGTGAGTCAGCTCTTTGCATCAGGTGGCCAAAACATTGGAGTTTCAGCTTCAACATCAGTCCTTCCAATGAACACCCAGGGCTGATCTCCTTTAGGATGGACGGGTTGGATCTCCTTGCAGTCCAAGGGACTCTCAAGAGTCTTCTCCAACATCGCAGTTCAAAAAGCATCAATTCTTCGGCTCTCATCTTTCTTTATAGTCCAACTCTCACATCCATACATGACCACTGGAAAAACCATAGCCTTGACTAGATGGACCTTTGTTGACAAAGTAATGTCTCTGCCTTTTAATATGCTATCTAGGTTGGTCATAATTTTCCTTCTAAGGAGTAAGCATCTTTTAATTTCATGGCTGCAATCACCATCCGCAGTGATTTTGGAGCCCAGAAAAATAAAGTCAGCCACTGTTCCCACTATTTCCCCATCTATTTGCCATGAAGTGATGGGATCAGATGCCATGATGTTAGTTTTCTGAATGTTAAGCTTTAAGCCAACTTTTTCACTCTCCTCTTTCACTTTCATCAAGAGGCTTTTTAGTTCCTCTTCACTTCCTGCCATAAGGGTGGTGTCATCTGCATATCTGAGGTTATTGATATTTCTCCTGGCAACCTTGACTCCAGCTTGTGCTTCATCCAGCCCAGCGTTTCTCATGATGTACTCTGCATAGAAGTTAAATAAGCAGGGTGACAATATACAGCCTTGACGTACTCCTTTTCCTATTTGGAACCAGTCTGTTGTTCCATGTCCAGTTTTAACTGTTGCTTCCTGACCTGCATACAGATTGCTCAAGAGGCAGGTCAGGTGGTCTGGTATTCCCATCTCTTTCAGAATTTTCCACAGTTTATTGTGATCTATACAGTCAAAGGCTTTGGCATAGACAATAAAGCAGAAATAGATGTTTTTCTGGAACTCTCTTGCTTTTTCAATGATCCAGCGGATGTTGGCAATTTGATCTCTGGTTCCTCTGCCTTTTCTAAAACTAGCTTGAACATCTGGAAGTTCACAGTTCACATATTGCTGAAGCCTGGCTTGGATAATTTTAAGCATTACTTCACTAGCGTGTGAGATGAGTGCAATTGTGCGATAGTTTGAGCATTCTTTGGCATTGCCTTTATTTGGGAGTGTTACATTAGCCTTATTCAATATTTGCTAAAATTCTGAGTTAAGACATTTGACTGAGTCATTTGACTTGATTTTTGAAATGACCTTCATCAAATTTGACAAAAATGTATCTATCAACAAAGAACTTAATGACTTATAAAGTAAAAGACATCAGTGGAATTTTACTTGTTTCTTCACTTATATTTAACCATTTAAATTGTTTTAAATTATTATAAAATACTGGTTGTGGTGAAGATGAAATATTGGGGCACTTTTATAAAATATTTTTAGTGTAGTGGATATGTTATATGGCTCTTTGTAAACTCTTAATAATATAGTGATCCTTTCAACCCTGCATCTAGCTCCTAACTTTATAGACAAACAAACAAAGAAATGATCTCTAGTTCCTTAAGTTCCAAAATTTACAAGAGACGTGATGAAGGGGCCTGTATTTTACAACTGCAGGAACTGTCAAGAATCTTTTTAGGTCACAATTTTATCCTTCAGCAAAGATCAATAGAAGTCACTTATTGTGCTTTTTGTGGATGGAAATAGAAGGGAGACCACTGATGGGCATAATTCAAATCATATACTGTGTGGGTAAGTACTGGGGAGTGAGCGGAATGGTGAAAGCGGCCGCCTGCAAAAGTTCTTTAGATTCATTTAAAAGGAGAATGGCAGAATAAGGCACTCTACAAGACTGGACTGTCTCTGTAGACATTTTAATGGTTCTCATGATAAATATAAATTCACATACATTATATACATGTTTGAATGATCCAAGTAACTTATATATAAAGCATCTATACCATAGCACCTCCTAAAATCTCCTAAAATCTTGACAATATAATGAAATTTGGTGAGCAACAGTGTTTGGAAGTTTCAGAGAGGCCAAGAGGGATAGAGTATTCTAAAATTATGTCAACAGTGACAGTTGAGAGATATAATTTCTTCAGTGTAAGAGACATAATCTCTGCATTAAAAAATATAGTGATCCTTTCCATAGGCTGCTAGAAAATAGGTTTTATATGCTTAATAAAAATCAGTTGTTCATATCTTAGGCTAGAGTTAATGAAATCATTATGATACATGAGCCAAGTATAGTCACATAGCAAGCACATAAGTCACTCTCAAGCACATAAGTCTGTTACAAGGTACTCAAGAAAAAGGCTTATGTTGAATTAAATGAATAACTATATACATTTATGTATATTCTATACATATTATGTGATATTATATAACAAATCATATATAATACAATTAATTTTTGTTGACACTTGCTATTTGCCAGGCAAAATGCTGACACTGCAAATATTATATCTGAGAGAGATGTTATTACTCCTCTTTTCCAGAAAAGAAATCCCACAATCACATATTTCATGTTACTAAAAGTCCTCCTAATCTACAGTTTACTTTGTTTAGTTCTGACCAACTTTCTTCTTGACATTGAACTTGTTTGCTAGTCCCCCTCACTTTATATAGGTGTGCTTATATTTTATGTGCACATGAAAGCATATTTAGTCTTTACTGGTATGTTATTGCAATGATAATATATGCCTGCTAAAAACTGCTAAGGTACATTTTAAAATAAATTGACAGGAAGAAAAGTGTCAGATAATTTAGCTTGCTACCTATTGGAGATTACATAGCTCAAAGACACAAGAGTGGTAGGCAACTAATTAAAGCAGAAAACAGCTAATAGAAGATTTTCAGGCCCTTAATCCACCAAAAAGAAGGCATGACACCATAAAATAGACGGAGCATAAACAGCTATTTGCAGTACATTTCATACAAAGTAAAAATGAAACACAAGGAGACCCATCAGGGAGTCTCATTGTGCAAGAAAACGCTGTTAGTGGAGACAGTTGAGCCCTGAGCAGAGTGCTGTGTTGCAACAAAGCTCCATGGGAGCTTGTGGAGAAACAGCTGCCCCCTGAAGACTGAAAGGCAAAAACAATGGTCTGGACATTTGCTGACAACAGAAATCCCACAGATCATTGTACGAATAGCACCATTGGGCCAAATGATTAACTCTGAAGTCATCCATGGTCCCTTTTGCTGTGTCCTCCAAGTGGCCTCTCTGTAGTTTTTTAATTAAACAATGTAAATTGAGAACACTGCAAAGGAGTCGAATGTGTTTCAGTGCTTCATAGGAAAGAAGTTGTGATGTGTTTTCATAATCATTCTTACCGGAATCAGAAAAAAATTAATTGCTTCCTCTAGGTAATTATACAACAGACACCTGTTAAAAAATAATCCTGTGATTTCCAACTACTAAGCAACATGTAACCAAGGTTTGCTGATAGACAGCTAGTATGGTTTATTTTTCTGGATGTAATTTAATGCAAAGAATGGTGACGTTATGGGGAAAAGTGTTTAAATGACCAGATAACTATTGTTCCTTGACATTCTCATTAACTGTCCCCATACTCTGACAACCACTGAGGATAGGCATCAATTTTATATTTATCATCCTTTTCAGATAAAACTTGCATGCAAAGATTCACAAGAGAAAAGTAAATTTTGTATGACTTTGGGACAAGAAAATTTTATCACCCCAAATATTTTTCTTGCTCTTGTAGCACACTGGATTAAAAAAAAGCCACCTCCACCCTCCTCCCCAACACCCTCACTCTGCCCCCCAACAGCCCCCACCCTGCCAAAGTGAAGTATATGTTTATCAAAACGCTATGGATATGTCAGAAGTCATTAGGAAGACTAATCTCAAGATGGCTTACCTTATAGCTCAGCTGGTAAAGGATCCACCTGCAACGCAGGAGTTCAGTTCAGCTCAGTCGCTCAGTTGTGTCCGACTCTTTGTGGCTCCATGAATTGCAGCTCGCCAGGCCTCCCTGTCCATCACCAACTCCCGGAGTTCACTCAGACTCATGTCCATTGAGTCCGTGATGCCATCCAGCCATCTCATCCTGGGTCGTCCCCTTCTCCTCCTGCCCCCAATCCCTCTCAGCATCAGAGTCTTTTCCAGTGAGTCAACTCTTCACATGAGGTGGCTAAAGTAATGGAGTTTCAGCTTTAGCATCATTCCTTCCAAAGAAATGCCAGGGCTGATCTCCTTCAGAACGGACTGGTTGGATCTCCTTGCTGTCCAAGGGACTCTCAAGAGTCTTCTCCAACACCACAGTTCAAAAGCATCAAATCTTCGGCACTCAGCCTTCTTCACGGTCCAAATCTCACATCCACACATGACTACTGGAAAAACCATAGGCTTGACTAGACGGACCTTAGTCAGCAAAGTAATATCTCTGCTTTTGAATACACTGTCTAGGTTGGTCATAACTTTTCTTCCAAGGAGTAAGCGTCTTTTAATTTCATGGCTGCAGTCACCATCTGCAGTGATTTTGGAGCCCCCCAAAATAAAGTCTGACACTGTTTCCCCATCTATTTCCCATGAAGTGATGGGACTGGGTGCTATGATCTTCATTTTCTGAATGTTGAGCTTTAAGGCAACTTTTTCGCTCTCCTCTTTCACTTTCATCAAGAGGCTTTTTAGCAACGCAGGAGACTCTGGTTCAATTCCTGGGTTGAGAAGATCTACTGGAGCAGGAATAGGCTACTCACACCTGTATTCTTGGGCTTCCCCTGTGGCTCAGCTGGTAAAGAATCCACCTGCAATGCGGGAAACCTGGGTTCAATCCCTGGGTTAGGGATCCCTGGAGAAGTGAAAGGCTACCTATTCCGGTATTCGGGCCTGGAGAATTCCATGGACTGTATAGACAATGTGGTCGCAAAGAGTCGGACTCGACTGAATAACTTTCACTTTCACTTTTCAATCTCAAGATATACACAAATACACCTGCGGAAGGGAGTAATTGTGAGCTTCCCAAGTGATTCAGTGGTAAAGCATCTGACAGTCAATGCAAGAGCTGGGAGATACAGGTTCAATCCCTGGGCTGGGAAGATCCCCTGGAGTAGGAAATTACAACCCATTTCAGTGTTCTTGCCTATGAAATTCCAGGAACAGAGGAGGTTGGTGGGCTACAGTCCATGGGGTCTCCAAGAGTCAGACACAACTGAACACATACTCACACAGGCAGTAGTATACCCCAATACACCCAAGTCATAATCCCTGCATCCCGTGAGTCCTACCTTACATGGTGAAAGAGACTTTGACAATTTGATTGAAGTGATATTGTTCAGTTGGATCCGACTCTTTTGCAATCCCATGGACTATAGCCTTCCAGGCTCTTCTGTTCATGGAATTCTCCAGGCATGAATCCTGGAGTCTGTTGCCATTTCGTTCTCCAGGGGATCTTTCCGACCCAGGGATCAAACCTGTTTCTCCTGCATTGGTAGGCAGATTCTTTACCAAGCCACCTGGGAAGCCCTCTGTTAGATAGTAATAAACTCCCTCAGCTTTTGTTTATCTTGGAGAGTTTTGATTTCTCCTTTACCTTTAAAGGAGAGTTTTGCCTGATACAGCATCCTTGGTTGACAAAAAGCCTTGGGAAGCTTTCTGGCTCAGATGAGCAACTCAGCCGTCACACTTTCACAATGTGTTTGGTTCCTGTTGTGTTGAGGAAGAGGTGTTTATAACTAGCAGATGTGGTGACAACTCAAAGAGAATGGTGATGCCCCAGGTCCCTTTATTCGGGCCTGGTAGGCGGGGCTCTTAGGCCAGAGTCCTTGGGGGTGATACCTTCAGATTTCTGTCATAGGTTTCCACCCCGGACAGCCGTGGTGACAGCGCAGACCTCAAGTGATGGTCAAAATAAGCTCGAGGAATCAAAATGAGCAATGGAAATTCTTTGAGTTTTACTGTGTAGAAAGCTATCAACAGCCTGCAACATCCGCATGTACCACCAAGTGCAGTGGGCTGCGGGGCTCTCGCCGCCGCCGTGATGCTGAGGCCAGAGCTGGCTCCCTTGGGAGCGCCCACGGCATCCAGAGCATCAGTGGCTGGTCCTCTCGCTTCCGTCCGGAGGGAGGAGCCTGGACAGGAGAGGCGCTCCTCCAGTCACTCAGCACGGTGCCACATGGGCAAGTGGCCTGCGGGGAGTCATCTTGGTATCACAGCAGCCTGGGTGCTTTGGCTTCCTAACTGTTCCCTGGAGCTCTCAGACGGGGTCCTCGTCTATAGTTCTCACTAACTCCATATCTCCTCAGGGAAGCGGGGGCGGCTTCCTAGTTTTCCGTCTTGCAGACATCACACTCCTACGGGCTCACATTTTAGTATTTCTGAAATAGGGATGACTTTTTTCACGATGTCTTCTAATTAACTATTTCTTCTCCCTTTTGTGAGTGTGTAAAATAACATTATATCTTAAAACAAGACATTTAAATTTGATGAAATACAGAAATTTTATGAGTTTAATTTAAAAAATCTCAACCTCTTTATCTGTAAAATGGAGACAAGATAAGAACAAAGTTTACAAGGTTCCTGAGAGTTCCCTGCACTCAGCTATCAAGAAATACATGTCTGTGCTTTTCCCTTCCCTCTGTCTAGTCTTCAGGGGAAAAAGCATACAAACTAATTAATGAGCTCTCTCAATCACCTGTTGTATTAGATAGCAAGTCCTCTGAACAATTAGAAAATATTGAAAAAAAGATCTCCCATAAATTGCCAGAGTTACAGGTATTTCCAGGATCTTTCACTTGGGACCTTGTGATCCCAGCAATTCACTGTTCAGGTGGCCTCTCTCCCTCATGGGTGTGGCTTTTGCCCTAGTTCCAAATTCAGCCTCTTGAAATAACGTTTGATTTTTCTCTCCTCCCTATATGATCAATAATTCACCAATTTTTATTAAAACATCTCCAGTGTTTGTTCCTTATTTCCTTTTCAACTGCCACTATTTAAGCCCAACATCATATATTGAATTACTGCAATAGCTTCCTGATTAGTTTTTCTCTCCTGGCTTTCCCTTCCGATCATTCCTGCATCCAATGACATAGTACCATTTCTGAATTACCATTTTCATCATCCTGTTTCTCAACTCAAAAAGTTCCTCTGGGTTGTCCTTGTGGGATAAAATACAAATTCTTCAGCTTGGCATGAAATCTCTTCCACCACCTGACACTGTCCGCGCATTTGACAAATATTTATTGAGAGCTGACTGTGCGGTTAGCATTCTGTCTCTTGTAACTCCATACATCCTGCAGATTTTCACATTCTGGTTGGAGATTTTTTTTAATATTCCAGGTAAATTAAATAACAGAACCAGATAACCATTTAAAAAGTACTATAAGACTGTTTATGTTTTTGTGCTTGTATGTGTGTGTGTACTTTATATAAATATGTTTGAGAAATATATATTGAAGCAGTAATAGCACGTTTTATGCTGCATTGCAGTTACTATAGTTTATAATGCACATACACGTGTGTTTTATTTTAATCCATCTGAACAATTATAATTAGTAATAAATTGATATTGAAGAGAAGGAATTTTATAAGAGAGAAATAATATATTTTTGCACTATAATCTCAAAAACAATATAAATATGGCAGATTTGGAGGTTGTTATTTTGTCTGTTAAAGCAAGTGTTATGCAGGAATTGTTTTCCACTGTGACAGCTATAAATTTTATAGTATGTATCCAACATATTTCACTAGCTATTTTGACTGGATCAATTTTATGAATTTGTATATTTCCTCTTTCTGGTCACATGGAAAATCTCTAAATCTATATTATTTCTTCTCTCTTGCAGGTAGGTTGGGTCATGTGACTGACTTCTGGCTAAAGTATGTACATGGAAGTAAAACTAGCCCATTTTGGATCCATCGTTTTTACTTCCACTATTCTCAAGGCTTCTCTTCATCTGTTAGGGTGTCTTTGGAAGCCCCCTGTTTCTTATGACTTAGCTACCAATATGTAGGATTATCCAACTTGCTTTAGACTTTGCATGTGTAAGAAATAAACTGTATTTAATTAAATTACTGAAATTTTTAGAGTTTTCCATTACTGCAGCATCCTGACTAATGCAGGCATATTCTGTTCCAAATGTAAATTCTAATACTAGTTGTAACACTGTCACTTTCTTTAGTCTCAGTAAAGTATGTTAGAAAACAAGGAAGAACAGCATTAAAACAAAATCAAGCTTGTATCAACTCTAACTATATATGTGTATGCACAGGTGCTGTGCTGTACTTAGTCACTTAGTCATGTCTGACTCTCTGAACATCATGGACTGTAGCCCCACCAGGCTCCTCTGTCCTTGGGATTTTCCAGGCAAGAATACTGGAGTGAGTTGCCTTGCCCTCCTCCAGAGGATCTTCCCAAACCAGGGACTGAACCCAGGTCTCCTGCATTGCAGGTGGATACTTTACTGCCTGAACCACTGGGGAAGCCTGTTTATATACATATGGTTGTGTCTATATACACTGATTTGTGTATTTATATAGTTACATATTTATCCACGTGTGCACATGTATAAGTTGCTTCAGTGATATCCAACTCTTTACGACCCCATGGACCAGAGCCCAGCAGGCTCCTCTGTCCACGGGATTCTCCAGGCAAGAATACTGGAGTGGATTGTCATTTCCGTCTCCAGGGGATTTTTCCCCACCCAGAGATCTAACTGCCTCCCTTGTCTCTTGCATTGGCAGGGGGGTTCTTCACCTCTAGCTCCACCTGGGAAGCTCATACTATCTACATCACTATGCAAATACATATATGTAGATATATGTAAATTTGCAAGCACATATATTCAATATAGGTACAAAAAGAAATCATGTATAGATTTCAAAGCCATTATTATCCATAAATACACCAAATTCACTACTTGCTATATACTTCAGCTACATTCAATTCTTTCAGTCCTTACGATCTCCCTAACAAGCATGTTCTCAAGTGAAACAGTTTTACAATGAGAAAGCAGGCGGAGAGAGGGTACATGATTAACAGTAGCATCATGAGAGACACATTGCTTGGGATGAAACATGAAAGTAGGGCCTGGGATACGAATGAAGATGCTGGTCATCAATATCTTCCTGGAAAGCTCTCTCCATGGCTGGCTGGCTCCTCACCCTCTGTATCCCAGATTTCCCTGCCACACAGTTACGCCCTCCTCACGTCCTCTCTGTATTTCTAAGACAGTGTGTTCTTTGGTTTATTACCTTTCTCCTTTTATCAAGACCTGATATTTATAGGGCAGACGCCTTAAATGTGCCGGTTACTCTTCCTTAACACAGAGACTGAAACGTAGTATGTTCTCAATAAATACCATTTAATTGAATGAATGGATGAATGAACAAATTAATACTGTATTTTGGCAGCAGTTATTAAGGTGATTTAAGCTTTATAGCCCTGTGAATTGGGAGGAACTGGAGTGAATTCTTGACACACACGCAGAGCTTTCTTCTTTACAGATACCAACGTCAATGTGTAGTTTACCCAAACTTTATCAGACAAAAGTATTAAAGTTAGTAGACCTCTTTGGAGCCCTGGAGGCAGAAAGTAACATAAAACACTTTCTGAAGGTGGAATTATTAGATTTACTTACTGATGAAGAAACAGAGGCTCAGAGAGTTTCAGATTTCTTAAAATCTCAGATTTGATTGTGGATTTGAAGTTCATAGCTTAGAACTCATCTTCTATTAGCACAAAACAGACACTCTATTAATGACAGTGGCTTCAAGGAGATGAGAAAGGATTTGACCAGCTCATGAAGCGTTCACACAACTTCCCTCCTTCATCAAATCTTTCCTGCTCCCCCTAAAACTTTTCTCAAAGTTATTGTCTTGGGGCTCCTCTTCTCATACTTATTACTTTATATATTTTCACAGATTCACTTGCTTCTGATGTCAGTCTAGCTGTCATATCCTTCAAATGTGTCCCCTTTTTACATTTCACTAGTATATCCTGAAATAGGCTTTCACAGCTTTTCACTTCTAGTCCATGTTTTGCAAATGACCACTTTGCCAGTCTTAGTCAATGATGAAAATTTAGGACAATTTAAAGTTTCTAAAGTATGATTGCAGTGATCAGTTCAAAGTCCTTGGATCTTTCCAAAATCTACAGGTGAAGTCCACACACAAATCATATTAATTCTGATATGTTAAGCCCTCTACCTCTAGTTCCTGTCCACCTCCTTTCTCACAGCTTCTATCCACATACAACTTTCTCACACTAGGCTACTCTCTGAGCCATCTGCATGCCATTTTGGATAATGAAAACATTGCTAAAATTTGCATAAACCATCTTACTTCTGTGTATCAGTCTTCTTTATCAAAGCTCAACTCAGGAACTCTTTCCTAGATCCCTATTTACTCACCTCTCCCTTCCCCACACAACACTGCAAACCACCACTTGTGAATGGCTTCCTGTAAGGATTTGCACCATCTATGTAGGTTATGCTTTTTACATTTAACATTCCATTCCTGTTATTGACACGTGGATCTCTTTTGCTTTCCTAAAGGATATGTTTTTCAACTCATTCTCATATCTCCTAGAGTACCTAGTAAAGGACTATTTCTGAGAAATTATGGAGTAACCAAAATAGCTTACCTTTCATGGTTTAGATTTACCAGGGATTTTTAATGGAAGGAGTATTTTGACTTAAGCAAATAAACAAAAATGGTAAAACTGATCTGGAATGCAATGCTTTCCTGCTTGCATGATCAGTCGCTTCAGTTGTGTCTGACTCAATACAACCCTATGGACTGTAGCCTGCCAGGCTACTTTGTCCATGGGATTCTCCAGGCAAGAATACTGGTGTGGTTTGCCATGCCCTTCTCCAGGGGATCTTCCTGACCCAGGGATTAAACCCCGGTCACCTGCATCTCTTGCACTGCAGGTGGATTCTTTACCGCTGAGTGGCCAGGGGAGTTCTTGGAATGTAATACCTAAATATAAATATATTTTAAGTGGAGAACACCCAGGAGTAAAAGTATATTTCATCGTTTAAAGGTGTTCAAGAGTAATACAAAAAAGCAGGTAATCAATCATAGTTCCAAATGATTTCTAAACACATATTAATATTTACTAAAAGCAAATCCTATCTTTAAAGTAATCCTTGAAGAAATTGTAGGACACATTTTTCTAACTAAAGGGCTTGCTATTATTAGGCCATTATACTCTTCTATAATATAATGCCAATTATAGAATCATTTGCATAGCATAGTCATTAATTTTAGTGTTATCCTTACAAGTGAATAAGTTGTGTCTTATTATATAATGAGTTGCTTGATAGTTTTTTTTTTACATACCTAACTTGTAAAAGGGTTCATAATTAATTTACATAACAGAAACTTTTAAATGTCTATTTAATTTTAAAATACTTCAGACTTGAACACACTCTTTAATGTATAGTTAACTCTAAACTGATCTTTAACTCTATATCAGACCAAATATAGCACATTTTTCACAAGCCAAAAGGTGAAATATTTGCACAGATATTCCCTATACTAAGAGATGGATGTTCTTCCATGTGATAAAATAGCCCATAACATACAGATTCAAATATATGTTTCTTAATCTATATTAAAAATATATACATGTTTTTGAATCATATATATAACTGCCATTCTTCAGTAAAGCAGCATTGCTATCAAATACCGTTTCAGGGAATCACAGACTTTTAGGTACTCTTTTCCCAAAAAGTAGAAGACATCTCCTGCACAGCAGGAAACACTTCAGCCTTTGCTACAACTTATTTATACTCCCAACTGTGTTCTTTCTCTTCTCTCAATATAGAGAGATGCAAATGTGTTCGAATTCTCCATAACTGCCCTGTGTTCATGTAGATTTCCGGCCTCCTTGTGGAGAGCTGCCATTCTGGTGCCTGTGTTGACAAGAGCTCACACAAATTACAAATGTAAATGAGAACATTTCATGACCAAATTCAACACAGCTTGCCTGTTTCATCCCCCAGATGGAAAAGAATCAGCCATTCGAACCAGTGCTTTTGGTAGTATCAACACAATTAATGAAGGTGCCCTAATTTTAAGCACCATTGGCTAGCAAAATTTTGTGTTTTACCTGGTTAAACAGAATCGCATACTATAAGTTTACTTTTTATGCCTAATAAAATTTAATCTTTGAGTCAATCTTCCTAAAGGTATATAAAATATTATAAGACGGGGCACATATTTTTAGAAAGAGAGTAAAACACAAATATGCCACATAGACTTTTTTTGAGAGGGTGAGGGATTAGAGCTGGCCGTGGTTGCTCTAATTTTGTCTGTTCTTTGGCAAATAAACAAAGCCTAAATGTATACAGAAATCTCTCTTTGCTGAGCAATTTTGCTGCAGCCTATAATTGCACCACTATTAGTGATAAATTCTGATTTACAGCTTAATTGGCCAGAAGTGAATATAGCCTCAAGGTCATTGCAATAAAGATAGCAGGAACTTTAGGGAGGTACATAAGTTAGCCTAGAGATTGTCTGGTGCAGCTGGTGGAGAAGATCTGTTTAAAATATTAGAATACTACATGGGGTCATATTGTGTAGTGCTGACTCCATACATATAACACAAAAGGTCAATTTGAAGTGCTCACATAGGTTCCACAATAAAATATTTCACATTTAACAACAAGCGTCTGGTGATTTTTTTCCTACAAAGAAAACCAATAATTATATGGTGTCCAAAGGGACTAAAAATGGACCAATTAAAGCTTCTCAGAAAGTTGTTTTAAAAGAAATGCAGCAGAAAATTGGTGAAAATAGAAACAAGAATTTTAGTCACCTAGTATTGTACTATAGAACTGATGCATTTGAGAGAGCTTGTTATTTCTCTATAAAAATCAGAGAAAGCCCAGGATATTGGGAGTGATTCTGAATATGATAGAAGTAATAACAAAGGTATTCACAGGTAAGGTTGAAGCAAAGTTTCCTAAAGTACAACAAAATATATGGAAGATACTTTTCCTTTCACAAGAAAACAGATCAAAGAGGGGAGATCTCATTCATCAATGGGCAATTGATTTTTAACTAATATATAAGTCATGAGAATTTGAGATATGGTTTTAAAAAGAATATCCTGTGAAATCGCATCAGACTAAGAGTAGAATGAGACTAGTCCCCAGAGACACGAGCAAAGTGAGAGAGTATAAGCATTTCAACTGTCTAAAATTTAAGAAACACCCAGAAAGCTAACAATACCTCTACTATTAATAGCCTTGCCTGTCACCAGGGACTCTAGCATATTTGCTTTCTTAAAAAGGACATTAAAACATCGTTAACAGTATCTAAAACTAATTATTGCTACTCTGTTAAATATGCATTATGCACTAATAATATGGTCTCCATTTAATAAAGTACAGGCACAAAAATAGCTTCTTTTCATTGGTTTCACATAGTTGAATTCCCTTCAGTTGTACAAAAAGGAAGGAAAAGCCTTTTTGGAAAAAAAAATGTGGACTTTGAGCAAAAGCTAAGACTACATTAAATACTGAGATTTTTATTGGTGGGTGTTGACAATTGGGGATATGACATTCTGATAAGAGCTTCCAGGAAATGAAGTATTTGCTCCATGGCATGAATGCATTCTAAGAATGGTGTGTCACAGGAGAGGGAAAGGAAGGAACCTTCCAGAAAGTGGATCTCTGGATACTTTGTTGATTTGAATTCCTGTGCTTCATGTACAGATTCTGTCCTCCCTTGAGATAAACTATAGTCACAAGATCCCCATACAGCTACAATATTGGGAATTTATAAGCGATTGTTGTTAGATTTTTGTTTTTCTCTCCTAGAGCTCTTTTTACCATGAGAAGCAGCCGCTAGAGGCTCAAGAGAGCCAAGAAATTCTATCGTAAATAAATCCACAAGCAGGCAAGGGCCCACTGATGACAAATACCCGGAAGATGTATGGCCAACCAGCTGCAGTCACTTCTGCTCAGACACCTCTGAAACCATGAGCCCAGACCCTGGAAGCAGGAAGACTCCGTAGGTCCCTGTCACCAGCTCATGTCTGCATTTGGAGGAGAATACAACTTGAGGAAATTGTATAAAAAAATAAAACACACAAAAGTGAAAAGGGGGAGAATTAAAGATTAGTCTAATAAGACATCTCAAAGGCAGAAAATTATGGAAGTTAGGAAAATCATAGATTAGATTATGAGTATATTAGATTATATTAGATTATGAGATCAGTGGTCAAATAAAAGATAGGGAGAGTGAAGGAGGATAAAAAGACAGGTAAGTACTTATTGAAATAAATCTATTTGCCTGGTATATGGGATTTTTGTAGTGCTAGACTGACTCAGAGGTGACATGGAGGGTGATAAAAGAATAAAGAGTTGCAAAAGTGTATCATGTTTCATGACACCCATATGGATTTCCACACCATTTTCACTTCTCAGAAATTGAATGGAGGTTCATACAGTGAGAACACTCCTAATTATATGAATTTAAATGAGGGTGCTAAAATGCACCAGCTGTGTGACGTTGATGCAGGCTCTTTGAGTATTATTTCCTCCACTATAATATGGAATTCATTATACCTGTGAAATTATATTATTTCAAGATCTCTTCTCATTCTAAATTTCTGTGGCTCCAAACATTTTCTCCCCTAATTGACTACTTTTTAAAAAATGAGCATATCCACCATCCTCATCTTCTAAGTTATCCTTTCCTGAGAGGCTTATACTTATGGTGGCAAGAGCAGTACTAAGCACAAGAGAGAAGTGCATGCTTTTATTTCCTGATTTTCTTTACCTGCACACCCGAGCACAGTACCTGGGTCTAATGAGTTTCTCCCCCATGGAAATATACTCGTTGGGAAGTACGATGTACTAATTTGTTCATCAAACGTTTATTACATGTCTGTGTTTTTGGATAGGGGGAGCAAAGACAAAACTTTCAGAGCACAGATGGAAGACATTAATAAAGTCTAGATTTATATAGGTTTATATAAAGAGAAGGGAGTGGCAAGGCATTCAAATATGGTAAATTACACTGAATACTGAATGTTTGAGTGTGTTGAAACTGATCACATAAAGATATGGAGAAAAAACATTCTAACACATTCTGAGAAGTAGAGAGGAGAATTCAGATTTGTACTTTAGATCAATTGCTGTGGTAATA
Organism: Capra hircus; assembly: GCF_001704415.2. Taxonomy (NCBI): domain Eukaryota; kingdom Metazoa; phylum Chordata; class Mammalia; order Artiodactyla; family Bovidae; genus Capra; species Capra hircus. Next base: position 82,800,832 of record NC_030819.1, on the reverse strand, counting down.
CAGAGAAAAGAGAAAGTATAATGCTGAGACAGGAATCAGATGAAGGTTGTTTTGCAAATTACAGTGACTACACATAAAACAGCTGAAACACGGTAGGGATTAGTCTCTAAGCTCCAGAAAGCTAAGGACGCTATGGCCTTTATCATGTTTTGTTTCTGGTATATAGCACAGAACCTGGCCCACAGTAGGCACTGACAAAATGGCCATTAAATAATACGTATAATACCTGCAGCACAGCATACAGCAAGTATCCGGCTTTGGTTTCTTCTTGGCCTCATTCATGTTGGTCTAACATGATTAAAGAAAGCAGAGAGGAGGATATGAGTTGTAGGCAGGAAGCAGACCTTTTAGCTAGGGACCTAGAGAAAGCTCTGGAACGCTGTTATTTCAAGGGAGTGAAGGACGCAGCCCTGTGGATGTGGAGCGTGGAGCACAGGAAATCATTCCAGGTAGAAGGGATGCCAGTGGGAAGGGCTGAGAGAAAACATGTCAGGTGTCTCTGAAAAATGGCAATTAGACTATCCCTCCAGATCCTAGGGCCTGAGGCATGTGAGACAGGCACTTCAGAGAACGTGTTATTAGGGGAGAGCTGGGTTTCAGCCGTGGTAAAAAGGCGGGGTGAATTTTCACATAAGTGATGAGGATACAGGTTATTTGGCTTATGCTTCACTTTGAGTTTCAGAGAGCACGGGGAAATGGATTTGGTAAATGGGGTGTGGGGAAGGCAGGAACAAGCACTGTTAAATCCTGTGAAGGTTGCTTAAGTCTTAGAGGGTCTTAGAGGGTGGGTAATGATCATGATCCAAAAGTTCAAGATAGTGGCAACCAAGATAGCGGGAGTCTGGGCTGGGATGAGCCTACCGTCACATTCAGATACTAATGGAAAGTTTGCAATAGTTGAGGAATTGTGGGCAAAAGCAAGAGTAAGTCTTGTCTCTTTGTCAGCTTTTCAGCTAAAACTGCTACAACAGTGTGGAGGTTGCACCGTGTAAAAACCAGTTTAAAAAAAAAAAAAAAAGGAAAGTACACAATAGTCACCAAATCAAGTGTGGCCTAGATTTAAATAAATGTTACGACCAAAAACTGCCATGTTTGGTGGGGGCCAGAGCTAACAAAATTTATCTAGAGTAGGGAATTCAGAATCAGAAGAAATTTAGTACAAGCCAGTCAAACTAGAGTTAAGTTCTCAGAAGAGGACTGAGTTTGCAAAGGTGAGACTGTGGCTGCATATCTTATAAAAGTAATTTCTATTGGGAACCTAGGTCAATTTCAGATAAGTATCTAAAATAAACTGCAAGGGTATTACCATCATCTCCCAACATTCTGAACAATTACTGAGAAATATGTTTTAAATACCAATCAAAAATTATTTTATTAGATTAAAAATTAATTTTGGGGATAAAGTTAGTTTCTGTCTCACAATCAAATCTTTCTGTTTTGTTTTGGGGATTGAACACAATCCAGTATGAATTAATCTTTAAACATCTGATTTGAAAGCTTCGATTTCTCAAATTATTTTCTCTCCCAGAATATTCTCATTCTATAAAGCTCAAAGATGCTCGTTTCCTATTTTTTGTTCTTTAAAAGAATGGGACTATTTCATTCCACAATGTGTGAAGGTTATCTTAGAAATTAGTACTTTTTTGCTTTTGTTTTTTATTTTGCTTAAATTATATCTATTTTTTGGTAAGCAGTTCAAGCTTGATGAGCAGAATATAAAGCTGGACCTCAGAAAAGGTGCTTCAATTATATAACAAAATAAAAATAATTCTCTAGAAAAGGTTGATTCCTGTTTAAAGTGAGTTGATCATACATATGTATATATTCATGTATTTTAGATGCCTTTGAATGGCATAAACATTGCAACCTACTGAATGGGAAACTATCTTCTTGATTTTAAAACTGTGGTCTGAATATCGTGCTACCGTCTGCTGAATGGATGAGGACAAATCTGTTGCTAAACTGGAGTTTATCAATCCTTTGTTTAAAGTTCTTTATACGCTATCCATCTTTGTCTCTAGATTTAAAGCTAGTGGGTTGAGGAAAGAAATGAGCTGAATAGGTGATTAATGCATTTTCATTTAACACCAGCATTGGCTAGGCTTTTAGTTTGACTCAGGCACTATACTAGCTACTTTTCATACATTACTTCAAACAGTCATCAAGCCAAGGGATTCTGACTAAAGTCTCCCTTCTTGTTTGCTAGACTTTGTCTCCTCAATTCCATTCACTCACATGCTATCAAGTCCCGCCATAGCCACAAAACACCTGTGACTTATAAAATTGACATTTTTCTTTATACAGACTAACTTTTCAAAATTGTATCTTTCACATAAACAAGGATGTCAATAAAATAATTTTTATGTATTAATGTGATTCTTGAGAATAAATGTTAAATTGAATAGGAACTTTAAAATAATTTTTATAAAGTACATTTAGATTACTAAACCATTATCTAATAAAATATGTGTCTTTGTCACTTAAAATTGCCTCGTGTATTATCAGTGTCACATATGCTACAATTTGAGAGATACAGCTATTATGCTTTCTCACTTTACACACTAAAAAGTAATGCTCAAAGTTCTCCAAGCCAGACTTCAACAGTATGTGAACTGAGAACTTCCAGATGTTCAAGCTGGATTTAGAAAAGGCAGAGGAACCAGAGATCAAATTGCCGACATCTGTTGGATCATAGAATAAACAAGAAAATTCCAGAATAACATCTGCTTCATTGTCTACGCTAAAGCCTTTGATTGTGTGGATCACAACAAACTGGAAAATTCTTCAAGAGATGGGAATACCAGACCACCTTACCTGCCTCTTGAGAAATCTGGGTGGAGGTCAAAAAGCAAAAGTTAGAACTGGACATGGAAAAACAGACTGGTTTTAAGTTGGGAAAGGAGTACGTGAAGGCTATATACTGCCACCCTGCTTATTTAACTTCTGTGCAGAGTACATCATGTGAAATGCGAGTCTGGATGAAGCAAAGGCTGGAATCAAGATTTCTGGGAGAAATATCAATATCCTCAGATATGCAGATGACACCATCCTTGTGCCAGAAAACAAAGAGGAACTGAAGAGCCTCTTGATGAAAGTGAAAGAGGAGAGTGAAAAAGCTGGCTTAAAACTCAACATTCAAAAAACTAAGATCATGGCATCTGGTCCCATCACTTCATGGCAAATAGATGGGGAAACAGTGGAAACAGTGACAGACTTTATTTTCTGGGGTTCCAAAATCACTGCAGATGGTGACTTTAGCCATGAAATAAAGATACTTTCTCCTTGAAAGAAAATCAGTGAAAACTTAGATAGCATATCGGAGAAAAGAGACATCACTTTGCTGACAAAAGTCCGTATAGTCAAACTATTGTTTTTCTAGTAGTCATGTATGGATGTGAGAATTGGACCATAAAGAAAGCTGAGCACCAAAGAATTGATGCTTTTTGAACTGTGGTGTTGGAGAAGACTCTTAAGAGCCCCTTGGACTACAAGATCAAACCAGTCATTCCTAGAGGAAATCTATCCTGAATATTCTTTGCAAGGGCTGACGCTGAAGCTAAAGCTCAATAATTTGAGCACGTGATGTGAAGAACTAACTCATTAGAAAAGACCGTGATGCTGAAAAAGATTAAAGGCAGGAGGAGAAGAGGACAATAGAGGATGAGATGGATGGCATTGCCAACTCAATGGACATGAGTTTGAGTAAACTCTAGGAGATGATGAAGGACAGGGAGGCCTGGCATTCTGCAGTCCATGGGGTCTCAAAGAATCAGACATGAGTGAGTGATTGAACAACAAAATGCTTTCTCCCAACACAAGGGTATAAATTTGGGCCGCAGGACAGAAGATGTGTAGTATGTACCCATTTTTACAGCAGATTCCAAAACCATCTGAATCACAGAGGACACTCAAAATGATCTAGGGTGTTGAAAAATATTAAAACATTTGTTTACTCATGTTTTTTTCATTGTTTTCAATCTCAGTGTTTTTGAGTTTGATATTGTATATAATATATAAATAGGGTTACCTTTAATTTATAAATATATACTACTGAAGGTAAAAACTATTTTACTGATGGAGTAAAAACATGAGTGTAGTCTTTTACTTAGTGCCTAGAGATGTCCATTTTGTAGCTCCACCCTAGCTTCATAGCTTTTGCTTGAAGGAGAATTGGGATCAACATTAACAGTCATCTATTTGTTGTTCTTTGGGGAAAAATGCTATAATCCTTAGTACTAGTAGAAATAAAGAATTTCCATATGACCACAAAACTCAGTTTTTATTCAAGTATTTTCTTACATATCATGTAATCCTAAAGAAAGAAAACAAAATCATGATTCAGAATTTTGAAATTTTGAAATCTCATAAGCATGGGAAACATAAATATTTTTTATAAGGTATTTTGATCATAAACACAGATTTGACCTAAATCTGTTTAAGAAAAAACACTGACTTTAACTGACGTGAGGATTGTTTTTTTCTTTATGACATTTAGTATGAATATATATGTTTGCTACAGAAATATTTGGCTATGAGGCCCTATCTCAGGTCCCATTTAATATGCTGCATATTATCTTCCTAAAACTGTAACAGTTTGGAACTCCAAGATACAGTTGCCTTCAAGGATATCAGATAAAGGACTCTGGACCTATAGATCAATATTGTATGTATAAGCTTGCATCATAAGACACCCTAGAAAATGCTCATTCATTTTGAGTGAGCCCCAATTTATTATTATTATTATAGGACCCCAATTTATTAGAGTTTCAGATATTAGTTTCTAAGAGGTTTTAGAAATGCAAACATTTGAATAGGTGGCTATGAGGCAGGAGGTAGATGAGCCCCTGGGTTGGACAGCTGGTGTTTTGTTGAAAAGAGTGAAAGGGAAGCTTTTTTCTCACCCAGACACTCCAAGGACAAAGCTAGTGGCAGAAGCTGAGCACCGCTAAAGTAAAACGATAAGAGGACCACTCCTGAGGTCACGGAGAACTTCCGCACGTGCCCAGGAAGGCTCCATGGGGGTCTAAAAGGGCGGGAGTGCACCCTGATAGTAAGTGGAGAGAGCCCCACAGGCCTCTGAGCTGGGGTGTCCCTTAGCAAAGAGTTGCATACACCTATTGGCGAGATCAGGTGTGGGGAAGAAAGGGGATAGTTCACCAAAGGTAAACAAAGACTTGGGTGAACTAACCTATACAAGGGATTTAAATCACCGCTTTGCTGCACTCCTCATTTGGAAGGACACCTGCACTCTTTCTCTGAGTGTCTGTATTTCTTCCTAGCTTCAGTCTTAAACACACTGTTCCTGTGTGCTCTCTCACTTGTGCTGTGTCTCTAATAATAAACTTTGTACCTGTTTTTACAACTTTTACCTGCTTAAAACACTCTTGCTTTCAAATGGGGTAATAACCCGGAAACTTAGCTTCTAGACTCTAATCCCTGGTGGTCTAGCGGCTGGGATTCTTGGATTTCATCCTGGCTGAAAGTGAAAGTCTCTCAGTCTTGTCCGACTCTTTGTGACCCCACGGACTGTGGCCCGCCAGGCTCCTCTGTCCATGGAACTTCCCAAGCAAGAACAATGGAATGGGTTGTCATTCCCTTCTCCAGGGGGTCTTCTGAACACAAGGATAAGACCAAGGTCTCCTGCATTGCAGGCAGATTCTTTATCAACAGAGCCACAAGTTATCCAGGCTACCCAGGTTAAATTCTTGTACAGGGAACTAAGATCTCTCTTCAGGACCTTTCACTGCTATCTCTCTGACATTGGTTGTATCAACTAACATCTGAGGTGTTCTCTAAACCTGGCATTTTGTGATTCCATGAAATATTAACAAAGTTATATATGTATATATATTTAACCCAGAAACCTATACACATGTGTATGTGTGTGTGTATAAGCAAGCATATTTTGATTATCTGTCAGTTGGAATTAGTCTTATACACTTGTTTTCCAAAAATGATTTTTCCTAATGTTTTGATTTGATAAATAGCTAATATGTATTACCCAGTTCCATTAACTTTTTTTTAATGAAACTATGTTGAGCAAATCAGGAGATGGAATTGACCGATACATAGAGGTTAGCTTAGATATTTAAGTTGCATTTTTGATTCATGGTTTTAACTGACACAAGTTCATTGTATATATACATGAGGTTGTATTGCCAATGATGGCAGATTTTACTGAGGCAAGGGAGCTAAAATAACAAGTTCATAGATTAGTCTCAGAACACAAATGAAAACTACCAGAGAAATATGTTAGTTAAGTCACTACTGAGGGATAACTTAAAAAAAAAAAAAAGATGACATGACATATAATGGTGGTTATCACTACGATGGAAAAATTTGTAGAGTCAGGCAGATTTTATGCTAAGAATGGTAATATAATTATATAAAAAAAATGGTGGCAGTTCTCTGTTTACATGCTGACCTCACCACTGAGACTATTAAGAAGAGAAAGTTCAAGTGAATGTTAGTGCATGGAATGATGGACAAATAGAAGAAGAGTGATAACACTGCCATTCTTAAATATTTTAATATGAATAAAAAATTTACCAGAGAATATAAATTCTTTGGGATTAGGGAGTCTATGGCTTGAAAAGCATATGAATGCATATTCATAGAACCACCAAGAGCCACCCAGTAAAATTCTTCTCAAATATAAACTAAAGGATTCATGCTTACAGCTGATGTACGCACCATATTGTATAAATATATATACATATATTATCTAGAGAAAACCATGACCCTTGAAACTGATTCCTGCTTGAGATTACTTTTGGACATTTTCTGCAAGTCATGTGAGGAAAGTATCTATAATTACTCTCTGGCAAAGTGTCAGGAAGGTCACTTTAAAGATATTGGTCTAAGTTCTCGTAATTTGTTCATAAATTCACAATGTACCTTCTTATATACATATTCATGTACTGTATTGCTGTGTCTGTGTATGACTCCTCTGGACTCCTCAGGTCCACTCTGGCTCACAGTCACAATCAAGCAGATGACCTTAATACCTCAGTTGTAAAGTGACTTGCATAAACATTGAGATTTCTGCTCTTTCATTGAAACAATTTCAGTGACAGCTAAGTGTTCAATTGTATCTGTACATAAATTCATTAAACATCTGTGGACACATTTGGGGATAAAGGCCAGTGTTACGCTATAGAATGTAAGGAATCAGTGACTATGAATGAGAATGAACCAATGGAAATTCAAAAATGAGGAAGTAAATTGAACAGAGACTTTGCCAGGGGCTGGGGTTGGGGAAACGGGGACATGTTGCTCAAAGTGTTTTAGTTATGTTTAGCATACATTCTGAAGGTAAAATGTACATCATAGCAACTGTAGTCAATAGTACTGTGTTATATACTAGAAGTTTGAGTAAAGAGTAGAGGAGTTCTCATCAAAAGCAAACTGAAAAATAACTGTATGAGATGGTAGATGTGTTAATTTCATTTAATTTCATTGTGGTAATCATTTCACCATATATATGTATATATATATATATATATATATATATATATACACACACACATATACATATATAGTGAAAAGTGAAGGTGTTAGTCACTCAGTTGTGTCCAACTCTTTGCAGCCCCATAGACTGTAACCCACCAGGCTACTCTGTTCATGGGATTCTCCAGGCAAGAATACTGGAGTGGATTGCCTTGCCCTTCTCCAGGGGATCTTCCTGATCCAGAGATTGAATCTGAGTCTCCCACATTTCAGGCAGATTCTTTACCATCTGAGCCATCAGGGAAGCCCAAAGAAAGTCCTGTATATGTGTGTGTGTGTATATATATATATATATATATATATATATATATATATATATATATATAAAATCATTGCAATGTACACTTTAAATGCATACAGTTTTGTTTGATTAAACTTTAAAAAAATTCAAGGAAGAAAATTGGAGGGAGACTCTGACATCAGAAATGTGATTTTTTAAATACATTTTGTTGATGTTGCTTCTAGCTTTGTAGAAGTGTGGCTCCACTGGTATTCATAACCATGTTTACAAATGAGCAACTATGGTCCTTAATTGCTTTGCAGTTTGCCATAAGCAGTGAAGGCTTTAGTAAACAAGGCGCTGGGAAACATGCTGTGGTGTAGTTTGCTTTTTATTACAACTTCCCTTTGATTAAATTCGTTTTACTGTTGATACAGCTAATGGGACTAATGCTTTTGATAATTAGTGTAAATTGCTCACATTTTAGAATTACATATCTTTAAAAAATCATAATAAATAAGTAAAAGAATTACTTTGGGTAGCCAAGGTCCATTTAGTAAATTGCAATAAAGTGATTTTATAGGATACAAAAATAATCCAATGTAAATAAAAAAAAGTTACCTTCTTTAATTTTCCCACATTGAAACAATGTATGCTATATTTGCATAATTACAATGTTATGAAGAAAAACAATTACTATAGGTTCCATGAGCTACACTACTATACAAATTTATGTGCCAAAAATATTTCTCATACTGATGAGAAATTATTAAACTGGAAAGCTTTAATCATATCATATATGGCTAAGGAAAATAAACTGTTGCTAAGTATAATATGAATCTTCCTGAATTTAATTTTTTAAATAAAGAAATAATTTTAGATTTGCAGAAAGATTCCCTTGTAGTTCAGTCAGTAAGGGACTTCCCTGATGGCTCAGAGGTTAAAGCGTCTGCCTCTAATGCGGGAGACGCAGGTTCAATCCTTGGGTCGGGAAGATCCCCTGGAGAAGGAAATGGCAATCCACTCCAGTATTCTTGTCTGGAGAATCCCATGGACAGAGGAGCCTGGTGGGCTACAGTCCATGGGGTCACAAAGAGTTGGACATGACTGAGCGACTTAACTTTCACTTTCAGTCAGTAAACAATCTGCCTGTAGTACAGGAGACCCTGGTTTGATCCCTGGGTTGGGAAGATCCCCTGGAGAAGAAAATAGCAACTCATTCCAGTATCCTTGCCTGGAACCTCTCATGGACACAGGAGCCTGGTGGGCTGCAGTCCATGGGATTGCAAAGAGTGGGGCACAACTGAGCAACTAATATTTATTTACTTACTTACAAATAGTATAGAGAATTTCTATACAGCTGGTAACCATTTCCCACTACTCTTAACATTTAACATTAGTATGGCTTGTTTGTCATGATGAATGAAAAATTATAAATACAGGATTATTCACAGTCCATAACTTATTCATATTTCCTTAATTTTTACCTAAAGTCATTTTTGGTCGTAAGATTCCATCCAGGATACCACACCACATCATATTTAGTCATAAAGAAAAGTTCCTGAGTTTATTTTTTAATTTTCTGGCTGTTAAAGAAATTATTTATATTCACAAACAGTTGTTCTAAATATAAGTACCCTATTGATTTCTAAATTTTTATGATGATGTGCGATAAGAATAATTTAAATCTAAAAGTGTGCATACACATGCATGCATATTTATTTTTGGCTTTGTAAATCCTTTGAAGACAATATGTATTAATAACTCATATTCGGTTTGGGCACACTTTGGTATCTTTAGTCTTTTCAGTGGAACATCTGGAGAATACATGTGGAGAATATTTTTTGATAATTATCTAGCATTGCTACTTCAGATTTCATTAAGTGTGTTTTCTGGACAATTATCAGAAATATTCACTACAAGTCACATTTTAGAAATTGGTACTTAATACAAAAAACACTTAGCTTTACATTAGTTCTTCCACCTCCAGAATATTGGTACAAAGACCTTTATTATAGCTTGCTGTCTATAAGTTAGAGTTCAATTCAGAATTTTAATTGTATGGTAGAGCATTTGAGATAGAATTTCAGTGAAGATATTCAACAAACACCATTAATTAAACTGAAAAAACAAGGAAGATTTCAGATTAAAAAGATCTGAGAAAGGATCAAATAAGAGAGCTTAGGGAAAACCTAGACTAATTATACTATAGATTTGTAGAGAAAAAGGGAAGATATTTAACAGCTATGGTGAGAAAGAGTAGATCATACAAAAAGCAAACATTAGATTAACATCAGATTTTTCAGTGTCAGTACTGGATTCAAGAAAGCCTTAAGATGACATTTATAAAATGTTAAAAAAAAGCACAGAACACCAGTTCAAGATCCAGATGAACTCTCATTTACATATTCAGTTAAGCTGAGTTCAGCCTCTCAGTCGTGTCCGACTCTGCCATCCCATGGACTACAGCATGCTAGTCCCCCCTGTCCATCACCAGCTCCCGGACTTTACCCAAACTCATGTCCTTTGAGTCGGTGGTGCCATCCTACCATCTCATCCTCTGTCGTCCCCTTCTCCTTCTGCTTTCAATCTTAAGAGATGATAAAAATATACTTAGGAAATATTTGCAAAAATACATAATGCCTCAGAAGGGTTATTACACAAATATCTTCAATAAAAAATGTTTGGAAAATGACTTAAAAACAGACACAGTCAACAGATACTGCTAGATGTACTTTGGAAAAACACAATCAGGTATTTTATCATAATCTTTCAATAAATAAGTAAATATTGCTAAAATACATTTATATTTTGTCCTCAAATCTATGGATGCCTATGTGCACATATATAAATATAAGCAAAACATATATATATATAAACAAAAAGAAAAAATAAATATATTCATATGAAGCCTGAAATGAAAATCTACATAATATACATAAAATGGACAAGATGGGCTGGTATCGTAGAAGAGAAAACATCAATAGAGGGGAGAGTATGCTAAAGATCTTGATAGTACCGCAGGTTGAGGGAGGTTTGGGTATAATTTTAGAAGAATAGGAAGAAACTTTTTAAAACTTTTTTTTAATTGAAGGATAATTGCTTCACATTGTGCTGACTTTTGCAATACAACAATGAGAAACGGATTCAAGCAGACATATGTCCCTTCCCCCTTGAACCTCTCTCCCACCGCCCCTTCGTCCCACCCTTCTAGGTTGTCACGGAGTACTAAGGTGAGCCCCCTGAATTATACAGCAACGTCCCATTAGCTACATATTTTACATATGGCAATGTGCATATTTCAGCGCTGCGCTCTCAAGTTGTCCCACCCTCTCCTTCCACCGCTGGGTCCACAAGTCTCTTTTCTACACTTGCGTCTCTATTCCTGCCTTGCAAATGGATTCATCAGCAATATTTTTCTAGATTCCACATATATGCCTTAATAAGTGATATTTATTTTTCTCTTTCTGACTTACTTCACTCTGTACAACAGACTCTATATTCACTCACCTCTCCCGAACTGACTTAAATTTGTTCTTTGTAATGGCTGATTGCTTTCTGAAATATATGTACCATAACTTCTTTATGCATTCATCTGTCAGTGGACATCTAGGTTGCTTCCATGTTCTAGCTATTATAAACAATGCTGCTATGAACAGTGAGGTACATGTGTTGTTTTCAGTTATAGTTTTTCTCAGGTTATATGCCCAGTAGTGGGATATGGTAGTTTTATTCTTAGTATTTTTTAAGGAATCTCCATATGATTCTCTATAGTGGCTGTATCAATTTATATTCCTACAGTCAAGAAGCTTCCCTTTTAACCACATCATCTAACATTATTCATTTGCAGATATTTTGATGTTGGGCATTCTGACTGGTGTGAGATGCCACTTCATTGTAGTTTTGATTTGCATTTCTCTGATAATAAGCAGCGTGGAGCATCTTTTCATGTGTCTGTTGGCCATCTGTAGGGCCTTTCCTGAGAGCTCAGTTAGCAAAGAATCTACCTGCAATGCTGGAGACCTCAGTTTGATTCCTGGGTCAGGAAGACCCACTGGAGAAGGGATAGGCTACCCACTCCTGTATTACTGAGCTTCCCTTTTGGCTCAGTTGGTACTGCAATGTGGGAGACCTGGGTTCAATCTCTGGGTTGGGACAATCCCCTGGAGAAGGGAAAGGCCACCCAGTCCAGTATTCTGGCCTAGAGAATTCCATAGACTCTATAGTCAATGGGGTCACAAAGAATTGGACACGACTAAGCGACTTTCACTTTCACTTTTCAAAGATTGCTTTGGCTATTTGGGGTCTTCTGTGTTTCCATACAAATTGTGAAATCTCTGGTTCTAGTTCTTTGAAAAACACCTCTGGTGATTTGCTAGGGATTGCATTGTATCTTAGATTTCTTTGGGTAGAATAGTAATTTCCACAATATTGATTCTTCCAATCTAAGAACATGATCCATATCTCGATCTGTTTGTGTCTTTGATTTTGATTTCTTTAATCAGTGTCTTACAGTTTTCTGTATACCAGTGTTTAGTCTCCTTAGGTAGTTTATTTCTAAGTATTTTATTCTTTTTGATGTAATCGTGAATGGGATTGTCTCCTTAATTTCTCTTTTGGATTTTTCATAGTTAGTGTGTAGAAAAGCAAGGGAGTTTTGTTTGTTATATTTGTATCTGACAACTTTACTAAATTCATTGATTAACCCTAGTAATTATCTGGTGGCATCTTTAGGATTTTCTATGTATAGCATCATGTCATCTGCAAACAGTGAGAGTTGTACTTCTTTTCCAAACTGGATTCTCTTTATTTTATTTTTGTTCTTCTCTTATTGCTGTGGCTAGGAATTTCAAAGCTACATTGAAGGACAGCAGTGAAAGTGGGCACTCTTGTCTTGTTCCTGATCTTAGAGGAAATACTTTTAACTGTTTAAAATAATGTTCGCTCTGTGGTTGTCATATATGGTCTCTATTATGTTGATGTAGGTTCCTTGCATTCTCATTTTCTGGAGAATTTTTATCATAAATGAGTGTTTCATTTTGTCAAATGCTTTCTCAGGATCTACTGAGATGATGATATGGTTTTATCTTTCAATCTGTTAATATGGTCTATCACCTTGATTGATTTGCATATATTGAAAAATCCTTGCATCCCCGAGATGAGCTCCACTTGATCATGGTGTACGAACCTTTTAACGTGTTGCTGGATTCTGTATGCTAGTATTTTGTTGAAGATTCTTTGATCTATGTTCATCAGTGATATTGGTCTGTGACTTGGTTTTTTGTGATATCTTTGTCTGGCTTTGTAATCAGGGTGATGGTGGCCCCACAAAATGAGCTTGGGAGTGTTCCCCCTTTATTTTTAAAATGATGAAACTAAATTCCATATATATGAGGAAAATATTTAAATAAAAAACTAGGCTAGAAATATATATATATATAAACATTTGAATAAAATAAAATAAGTAAACTCACCAGTTAAAAAACAAAGTAGACAGATTTATTACAAAAATAATTTTAAAACATAATGAGATACTTCTAAAGATATAAAAGTAAAAGTTTTGAAAAAAGAAATATTAGATATATATTAGTTATGAAGAACCTGGTTTAGCAATATTAATATTAAATAAAATAGACCTTAAGACAATAATGTGCTTTTAGGAATGAAGAGGTTTATTTGCCTTTTGTGACAAAGCATGATCAAGCGGACTTTATTCCGGGAATCCAAGATTTGTTTAACATTTCAAAATCAATCCATATAATTTGCTATATTAACAGATGAAGGAAAAGAACTGGGAAAAACTAAACATGCTGTTTATAATAAGAAGAGAATGGACCTTCCTCAGTACAACCTCTAACTAATAGACTAATCAAAGGAAAAAGAATTAATGCTTTCCCCTAAAACCAGGAATAAAATTCAGATAGAATAATAAAAGTCAAGATAGGAAAAATGATTGCTTAGCGACTGAACTGAACTGAACTGAACCTTAAAAATCCACAGAAGCATAAATATTGGAAAGAAAATAACAGAATTCTCCGTATTTGAAAACAACCTCATCATAGATATAGAATATTCCAAGCATTTTACAAGAAGTTACTAGAACCAAGAAGTAAATTTAGCATAGTCGCAGAATTCAAGATCAATGTGAAAAAGTCAATTACAAATCTCCAAATTACCAAAATAAAAACTGGATGATGAATTTTAAAAATACCATTTACACTAGCATAAAGAGATACAAAAGGATTTTGGAATAACTATAAAATAAAATATACAGGATTTATATAATTATAACTAGAAAACATTGTAAATAAAATTAAATAGAAATGGTCAGTCATTCTCAGATATTAGAAGATTCAGTGTTATAAGATGTCAATATTCCCCTCAATTGATTTCCATGCAATCTATATACAAATTTCAGCAGGCTCTTTTCAAGAAAGAAATAACTCTAAAATTTATACGGAAACATCAAGAACAATCCTATATCCAAGGTAGAAAAGGAGACACAAACATAAAGAACAGATTTTTGGACTCAGTGGGAGGAGAGGGTGGGATGCTTTGAAAGAAAAGCACGGAAGCATATACATTACCATATATAAAAAAGATTGCCAGTGTGAGTTTTATGTATGCTGCAGGGCACCCAAAGCTGGTGTTCTGTGACAACCTGGAGGAATGAGGGGGAGAGGGAAGTGGGAGAGGGGTTCAGAAGGGAGAGCACACATATATGCCCATGGCTGATTCTTATTGATGAATGGCAAGAACCGTCACAATAGTGCAAAGTGATTATCCTCCAATTAAAAAAATATAGAGAACTTAATCAGTCTTAAAAAAAGACAAATGTGCAGTAATTGCACTGCCTGAAATTCAGATTTAAATTAATCTACATTATTCAAAGAATGTGATTGACCTAGAATAGGCAGAGAGATCAATGGAACAGAATATAGGTTCTAGGTCTGTCTAAATTTAAAATGATAATTAAATAAAGTGAAAGATTAGTTGTCTCAGTGTCATTTCAAGAACTCATTAGGTGGTATGGCTAGTGACTATGCTATCAAGCAGTATAGATACAGTGCATTTCATTATCACAGAAAGTTCTTTTGAACTCTGCTGTTCCTATTAGACTTAGTCATGTATGGTCAATTTGATTTTTGATAAAGACATTAGGTCAATTCAAGAGAATTGGATATTTTAAATGATTATTATTGTTAGAACAACTGAATAACTCCATTCAGTTCAGTTCAGTTCAGTCGCTCAGTCGTGTCTGACTTTTTGCTATCCCATGAATCGCAGCACACCAGGCCTCCCTGTCCATCACCAACCCCCAGAGTTCACTCAGACTCACGTCCATCAAGTCTGTGATGCCATCCAGCCATCTCATCCTCGGTCGTCCCCTTCTCCTCCTGCCCCCAATCCCTCCCAGCATCAGGGTCTTTTCCAATGAGTCAATTCTTCTCGTGAGGTGGCCAAAGTAGTGGAGTTTCAGCTTTAGCATCATTCCTTCCAAAGAAATCCCAGGGCTGATCTCCTTCAGAATGGACTGGTTGGATCTGCTTGCAGTCCAAGGGACTCTCAAGAGTCTTCTCCAACACCACAGTTCAAAAGCATCAATTCTTCGGTGCTCAGCCTTCTTCACAGTCCAACTCTCACATCCATACATGACCACTGGAAAAACCATAGCCTTGACTAGACTGACCTTAGTCTGCAAAGTAATGTCTCTGCTTTTGAATATGCTATCTAGGTTGGTCATAACTTTTCTTCCAAGGACTAAGCGTCTTTTAATTTCATGGCTGCAGTCACCATCTGCAGTGATTGGGGAGCCCAAAAAAATGAAGTCTGACACTGTTTCCACTCTTTCCCCATCTATTTCCCATGAAGTGATGGGATCAGATGCCATGATCTTCGTTTTCTGAATGTTGAGCTTTAAGCCAACTTTTTCACTCTTCTCTTTCACTTTCATCAAGAGGCTTTTTAGCTCCTCTTCATTTTCTGCCATAAGGGTGGTGTCATCTGCATATCTGAGGTTATTGATATTTCTCCTGGCAATCTTGATTCCAGCTGGTGTTTCTTCCAGTCCAGCGTTTCTCATGATGTACTCTGCATATAAGTTAAACAAGCAGGGTGACAATATACAGACTTGACGTACTCCTTTTCCTATTTAGAACCAGTCTGTTTTTCCATGTCCAGTTCTAACTGTTGTTTCCTGACCTGCATACAGATTTCTCAAGAGGCAGGTTAGGTGGTCTGGTATTCCCATCTCTTTCAGAATTTTCCACAGTTGATTGTGATCCACGCAGTCAAAGGCTTTGGCATAGTCAATAAAGCAGAAATAGATATTTTTTAACTCCATTAGCCAAAATAAATAAAACCTCAAAACTCAATACCTGTTTTATTCTGTACACAAGCATCTGGATTGTAGGTCTGCACTTAAAACTCAGAACCATAAAACTCTAAGAAGAAAACAGGAGACAAGAAGTTTGTATTTTGGGTGTTAAGAAATGACATACTTGGGCAGAAAAATCACTAAGAAGAAAAACATTTTTATGAAGGAAGCTCTATAAAATTAAAATTTCAGAGGGTGAGATGTATGGAGAGAGTAGCATGGAAACTTATATTACCATATGTAAAACAGATAGCCAATGAGAAATTGCTGTATGACTGAGGGAAATCAAACAGGAGCTCTGTGACAGTCTAGAAGGGTGGGATGGGACATGGTGTACTGATCGTTGATTCTTATTGATATTTGACAGAAAATCACAAAATTCTGTAAAGCAATTATCCTTCAATTAAAAAATAAAATGGTGAAAAAAAAGTATTTCCTTTGCATTAAAGTGCACTATTAAGAAAATAAATGCAAGCCACAATATGGCAAAATTATTTGCAATAAATGGATCTATCAGAACTCTCGTTTTCAGAATATATATGGAAATAAAAACATTCAAACCAACTAAAAAACTCAACAATCAGGTGAGAAACAATAAAAATTGTCAAAAGACTTAGAAAGACACTTAAAATCACCAGTAAGCACTCAGAAAAAAGTTGTCCCCATTGCTGCAAATTAAAAGCACTATGCACCACACAGAGAATAGAATGGCTACAGTAAAAAAAAAGACTGATAGAACCACATGAGGGCAAGATATGAAGCAACAGAAAATTGTGTACATTACTGGTGGTGATGCACTCATCTCACATGCTAGCAAAGTAATGTTCAAAATTCTCCAAGGTAGGCTTCAGTACATGAACCGAAAAGTTCCAGTTGTTCAAGCTGGATTTAGAAAAGGCAGTGGGAACAGAGCTCAAACTGCCAAAATCGGTTGGATAAAAAAAGAGAGAACTCCAGAAAAACATATGCTTCATTGAATACGCTAAAGTCTCTGACTGTGTGGATCAAAATAAACTGTGGAAAATTCTTCAAGAGATGGGAATACCAGACCTCCTTATTGGCCTCCTAAGAAATTTGTATACAGGTTAAGAAGCAACAGTTAGAAACAGACATGGAGCAACTGACTAGTTTCAGATTGGGAAAGGAGTACATCAAGGCTGTATAGTGTCACCTTGCTTATTTAAATTATATTCAGCGTACATCATGCGAAATGCCAGTCGATGAAGCACTGGCTGGAATCAAGATTGCTGGGACGAATATCAATAACCTTAGATATGCAGATGACACTACGCTCATGGCAGAAAGTGAAGAAGAACTAAAGAGCCTCTTGATGAAAGTGAAAGAGGCGCATGAAAAAGTTGGCTTAAAGCTCAACGTTCAGAAAATTAAGATCATGGCATCTGGTCCCATCACTTCATGGCGAACAGATAGGGAAACAATGGAAACAGTGAGAGACTTTATATTCTTGGGATCCAAATCACTGAAGATGATGACTGCAGTCATGAAATTAAAAGACTCTCGCTCCTTGGATGAAAATCTATGACCAAACTAGGTAGCATATTAAAAGACAGAGACATTACTTTGCAGACAAAGGTCCATCTATTCAAAGCTATGGTTTTTCCAGTCGTCATGTATGGATGCGAGAGTCGGACTATAAAGCCAGCTGAGCACTGAAGAATTGATGCTTTTGAATTGTGGTGTTGGAGAAGACTCTTGGACAGCGAGGATACCAAAACAGTCAATCCTAAAGATCAGTCCTGAATATACATTGGAAGGACTGATGCTGAAACTGAAACTCCAATACTTTGGCCACCTGATGCAAAGAAGTGACTCCTTGGAAAAGTCCCTGATTTGGGGAGAGATTGAAGACAGGAGAAGGGGACGACAGAGGATGAGATGGCTGGATGACATCACTGACTCAATGGACATGAGTTTGAATGAACTCCAGAAGTTGGTGATGGACAGGGAGGCCTGGCGTGCTGGCCTGGGGTTGCAAAGAGTTGGACATGACTGAGCGTCTGAACTGAACTGACTGGTGGTGAAGTCAAGTGGTTAAATCACTTTGAGAATTATTTGGCAGCTTCTCACAAATTCAAATATACATCAACCTCGTTATGCACCAACTTCGTTCCACAAGAAATTAAAATGTATGTCAATAAAAAGACTTGTATAATATTGTTTAAAAACTGTCTTATTCATAATAGCCCAAACTTTTAAAACCATCCATATGGCCATCAGCAAGAGAATGGATAACCAAATAGTGATATATCCAAAAAATGAAATATTACATATTCATTTTTCTCATCTGTTCAGAAGGAATATACTCTTTATACACATATTCTCACAATTATGCTCCCTCATTCTTTGTAATAGTTGTGACAGTGAAAGTGTTAGTTGCTCAGTTGGGTCTGACTCTTTTTGATTTCAATGACTGTAGCCTGCAAGCCTCCTCAGTCCTTGAAATTCTCCAGGCAAAAATACTGGAGTGGGTTGCCATTTCCTACATGAGAGAATCCTCCAAACCCAGGTATCAAACCTGGGTCTCCTGCACTGCAGACAGTTTCTTTCCCATCTGAGCCACTAGAGAAGATTTTGTAGCAGTTATTGAAACTTATTCTTTACGTATCAGGCCTGCTAACTATTTTTATTGAATTTTTTACTTAAAGTATATCAAAATGCAAAGTTTTTGAAAATGATGTTTTCATATAAATATTCTCTGCTAACAGTTTCTATAAGTTTTTCTGTCACAGTTAGATTGAAACATTTTGTGGTCAGTCACACTACCCAACTGCTCCCCACTTGCAGCTTATAGAAGTAAGCAACTTTGAGAGATTTCCCATGAAAACACATTGCTGTCCCACCTCCTTCCCTTGAATTTCTCAGTATCCCATAATACAGTGTCTGCATGTACAGCCTATAAAATATTCACCCCACTATCCTGGGTGCGGATTCTGACCTCATTTTATGCCACTATCCATTGCTATTCTATAGATAAGACAGTCAGTACACAAATATATGACCTTAGGAAAGAAACTCAGAAGAACATGAATGAATCTGCAAAGGCTGGTAACTTTTGGAGTGAGACACATGTGCAGGTATGAGGCATCAGAAGGGGAGAAGCAAAGAGCAAGAAAGCAAACTTTTAAAATATAATCGTCTGGAAAAGTTGTGGGGAAGTTTCTTTTTAAAATTAATTTTATTGGCATATAATTGATTTACAGTGTTATGTTAGTTTTGCTCTATAGCAAGGATAGCAAAGCGAATCATGAATATATATATATATATATATGCACTATTTTTTAGATTGAGGGTGTGTATACATTCCACCAGGAGAGTTTCTCTGTATGCATGCATGCTCACTCATGTCCACATCTTTGCAACACCAGAGACTATAGCCCACCAGGCTCCTCTGTCCATGGAATTCTCCAGGCAAGAATATGGGAATAAGTTGCCATTACCTCTTGCAGGTAATCTTCCTGACCTAGGGATCGAACCCATGTCTCTTGCATCTCCTGCATTGGCAGGCAGATTCTTTACCTCTAAGCCACCTGGTAAGCCCATGTCAAGAGCAGGCTAAAGGAACCTTTCTTCTTCAGCTCGATCCCTGGCAAAACAGATGTAGAAATAACTGGAATTCAACTTGTAGCCTGGAGCTAAAACCCAGATAATCCACAACTGAAGACAAAGCAACATAGTTGAGTCTAGCCTAAATCAGGCAAGTCACGATCTGTAGATCATGCACAGGTGATTTATTTCAAACCACTGAAGTTAGCTGTGGTTTATGTGGCATTGATGTGACAATAGCTGACTGCTACATCCTCAAAGACATTGTCTACTCAAAATACTCCACATTTCTCCTGTTCCCTTCACTTTTTCTGATGATGAAATACTGTGCAGTGCATGTAAAAAAAAAAAAAAATCCATTTGAACTAGTTTTTTACCTTAACTTCAGATGCAACCTTTCAGGGCTGCTACAGACCTAGATCTTCATGGAACACCCTTCTCTTTTCCTATTGTGTTAGTCATTCTTTCTTTGTTTTCGAATTACTCTTGTAACTTATTATTGAACACTGACATTGAGTTCACAATGTTTAGCTTTCCTGTATTTCTATCCTCATCTTTGGACAAATTAAGCATTTGTGCTAATGATCTAATCTGAGACTGCCTTCTCATTTCTGTGAATTCTGTTCATCTGTTAATCCAAGTTAGAGATATCTTCATGGATGTTATTGTCAGTGAAACTATGCCACATTTTAAGTCTCAAACCCTAAAATTGATATGTCAGTTCATCCTTTCTCCATTTCTAAGTCTATATGTCATGAAAATCTGCTCATTCAAATAGTATCCATGTACTGTTTTTGCAAAGTGTTAAATGAGATTAAACTTAGTACGGGTACATACTCATTACTCTCTTCTTGTCTATTTCTAATCCACTCCCCTAACTTGTACCTGAAAATTGAAACATGTGCTTTGAGTCTTTGTGCTCAGCAAATGACAATATTCTCTACGGTGCCATACACTAAACACATAAGATATTAACTTTGCTACAGTAACTTTGCATCACTCCCTAAAAATAACTATATTTCAAAATTGCTTCACAATGCCTCACATAAAATAGATGCTCAATAAATATTTATTGAAAGATTGTTGACATAGCCAAGGAATAACTCCAAAGGAAGAATTTTTGATACTGTGACTAAACATTAAATCTTTTAAATTATTTAAAAGGGAAAATAATACCCACTTTCATAAATTCTACATATAACTCTGACTTCCAAATGTTGCTTTGGAAATAAAATATCTCTTCTAGTGTTTGATGGTCATAGAAATAAAGCTTTACTTGCAGTACTCCATTTTAGACAGAATTTAGAGTACGAGGGAGAATTACAGCTCTAGAAGAACCGGTTATAACCATACAAGCTTATTAAGAGGGCACAATGACCTGTTCACCAACTCTGTTGTTCCCATCAGTGACCTTTGAGTAAATTAAAAATAGCAGAATATTTTTTCTACATTCCTGAACTGTCCTTTTTATCGCTAAGTCATGGAAATACTACCAAAAAAAAAAAGTGTATATTAAGAGGATTCTTGGATGTCAAGGAGAGTCATTTATTTCCAGTGAATAAGCTAATCACAAGATCAAAATAATCTTTTTCCCTTTGGACTCAGTACCAGTTTGTTGGCAGTACAACACTCTGACAGAGAAGAGAGGTGAAGTCTTTCTACTACACTTGCTGAATTAAGCTGGATGGGAGAAATGGAAAGGCAGAGAAATTATAATCAAATGCTCTATGAAAAATGTTCAATATGACCATGACAGATTCAGTTAAGTGAAACAAATAAGATAATTAATTATCATTTTTAATAACTTCCCTTCAATTACTCTTTTGAGAATAGACACAATGGATAAACTCTTCTGAAATAAATTAGCAGTAAGGTCACCTGGCAAATGGAAACACACATTTGAACAATCATTGTGCTATATCGTAAGACCACAGACTTTTTATTGTGAGTTTCTTGTGAGAACTTGAGTAAGTAGAAGATTTTTGTCACTTACATATTTCGGTATTTTACGATTTTATTTCAGTCAGCAATTTTATCATTGTAGGTTTATGTGTTTAAGCTCTATATTTCATCTTTGCTCATTTTAAAAATAGCACATCTATGCATAAAATCTGCATTATTCTCATATATACATAGCTATGAAAGAGCACATTATGCAGTGGAAACATAATTGCCCCTTTAGAATTTTGATGAAAATTCAGAAGGAACTTATCTGTGTTGAAATGTTATAGAATATATACACCCTTTCTTGACTGCTCGCTCATTACCTCCCTCAGCATTTATCTGGCCTCTCCCATGAATTTCTACACTTATATATTATACATATCCTCGTGTTACATGTTACATATACCCTTGTGTTACATATTCACAAACTTTAGGCTTCCACCTGAAAGACTACAGAATCCTTTTTCCTAGTCTATGCTGTGCTTAACACAGAGCTGGACAACTTGTCCATCTTCAGAAAGGACTTACTGATAATATTCTTATGCAGAGAACTGCAAAATGTTTGAAATTTTAGTGCTGGAAATGTATCTTTACTAAATAATGTCATAGCCAATTCAAGCTGCCAATGTCAAAGCAATATCACTATGACCTTATTTAGTCAATTCAGTTAAAATACCCGGGACAAAACACAAACAGACCAGATTCTGCCAATCAGTTCCTTTTCAATTTTCTTCTTGAAA
This sequence comes from Capra hircus, assembly GCF_001704415.2. Lineage (NCBI taxonomy): Eukaryota > Metazoa > Chordata > Mammalia > Artiodactyla > Bovidae > Capra > Capra hircus. Next base: position 82,778,478 of record NC_030819.1, on the reverse strand, counting down.
CCATGGCATCATGTAGACATAAATTATTTGCATTTCTCTTGTGCATTCCTATTATACCTTTGGCTCAGCATTACATGAATATATGCATTCTTGTGTTCAAATCAGATTTATAACTGGGAAATTTGCAGAAAATTATACCTTCACTTCTTCAGCATTAAAAAAGTGTGAAAGAAAGAGCTATAAATTGCCATTTGAAGTAGCAAAAAAAAAAAAAAAAAGATAACTTGGTTGTGACTATATACCAACCTGTGACAATAACAATATTACTGTCTGTAAGAAAGATTCCTAATGGCAAGGTACAATTTTTCATTTCAAATTCTACTTCTGAGGGAAGCTAAAAACTATTAACTTGAGAAAATTTTTCACTTAGGCTAAATAGGAAAAACAATAAGTCTATTACCATTTGTGTTAGACTTATAAATTCAAATTTATTTTGCTGGTTTTTGGCTGAATGTGAAGGTATAGAACATACAACCTCAGTATCTTTCACTTTGTGAAACTTTGTGAATGAAATAAACATGGTCATTATAAAACAGTTTGAAAATACATAAAATTTAGAAGGAAAATATTAAGAATCACATTTCTATTGTTTTTTTCACTTAATTTATAATAATTTGTATAATACTCAAGTTCTTCTAGGTGTCAAACAAATAAATAATATCCCATTATATACATGCAGCAAATCTCATTAAAATTTTCTCTTATTTTTGTACATTTTGGTTACTTACAAACTGTGATATTAAAAGCACTTATATAATAAAAAATAATTAGATATTTCAAGATATAATTGTGCCTTTAACTTGTGAAATATATTTTATCTATTTTTTAAGTCAATATCCTGCTTTTATCCAGAGAATTACATAGTGTTACAGAGTATAGTTTCCTTTTTTCCTCCACTCACTCTTAAGACAAACACTGTAAACTGTTTTAGCTAATTCTTTGCCGATGTTGTTTAACCACCATATCTCAGCTTAATGTAATTGCTTTTCTCCTTAACTTTTCAGTTTGAGGCATTAGCAAGTGACTTTACACACTGGAGGATGATGTCTTAGTTTATATTTCTCTCTCCGTCTCTACCACACATATGCACCCGTGTTGCCTGACTCATCCTCCCTCTATGTGTACAGCATGTTAGTAATTTCATGATTAAAGACATACGCTTTTATAGAGCCACATTTGTATGTACCCTACTTTTTACCTCTAGAAGCATGTCAAACTTTTGTCCAGCCTCAGTTTTCTGAAATTTCAAAATAATGTGCCTTGCTGGTGATATACTTTTTCTAGTTTGTGGAGTAATGTGTGGCCTTTGTAAACACCCATGCACCAGCTCTGAAAAATATTCTTGTTTTAGTTGGTAATTCTTCTCTTTCCTTTTACTCAGTTCTCTCTCTTTCTGGAACTCTTTATTGGCTACCTTTTTTTTTTTTTTTCTCTTCCTTTCTTTCTTTTGCTCTTCTGTTCTATCTTGAACTCTGTATTTTGGGAGATTTTCTCAACTCTATTTTCCAAAACTTTTTATTAAATTTTAATTTTCAACAGACTTACTCCTGTTCTCCTTTTCAAAAAAGTTATTTCCTTCTTATTTTAAGAGAGTATAACTGCTATTACCTCTCTCTGAGATACAATTTTCTTTACCACAAATATGTCTATTTACTTTCGTTGTCTTCTGTCTTAATTCATTTTGGCTTCTGTGTTTACTGTAGAATATTCTGTGGCCTGTGGCTTAGATTGCTTCTTGAGGGCTTGCCTGAGGGTGATTTGATGCCCTTGTATCTTTTCTACAAGAAAAAATAAAAAGTATGACTTGTTTACTCCAAAGTGCAAGAAGTGAGGCAGTTGGGAGAAGCATACTGGTGGTTTCCCCTTTCACTAAGTTCATCTTTTCTTCATTCTTAATTCTACCTGATACATTTAAATAACTTCTATTTAGTAGTTTTTTCTTTCTTTTTTTTAGAGAGAAAATGTTCTGCTCTTTCCTGGAAAGTGAGCTGTTACATGATGAGAGAGGATTGTTGGATTACTTAGAATTGAGGTGGGGTTATGGAGAGGGAATAGACCTAGCAGTTTCTTAAATACTTTCCAACCAGTTAGTTATCCTTATTGTAAAGCCTTTCCTTTCTACTCATCTGGATGCATCCATTATTAAGAACTTGGGGAACTTGGTAGCAAAAGTGATATTAGAGCTCAGCCTTTCACATAATCAGCTTTAACTGAGTTTTCTCCAGTCTCCTAAATCTTTCATCTGTGAATTTCCACAATGTTGCTCTTTATTTTACTTTACCTCTCTCCTTTTCCTTGAGGCATTTTTACTTATTAAAAAAAAAAAAAAACTATTTCTATTTTCTCTAAGCAAAATTAATGCCCATGTCCTCTATCTCTACCAGGAAGTCAAACTTCAAAACTAAAAATACTCGTGCCAATGTATTTCCAGAAATGGTGTATTAATTTACACCTTTACTAATGGTACAAAAGAGCTGTTATTACTTATTTCTGAATATCTTTGCCAGCTAATGCAGATTTTTCTCAATAATGCCAGTCTGATAGTCACAGAAATGGCATAATTTAAAACGAGAACAATAAACAAATGAAAGAATGAGGGTGACTGAAGATCAGACATATTTGGTAACTCTGAGTAAGTCACAGATGATCCACAGACATTGATATGACTATAGCTGATTAGACTTCTGCTTCATTGCATGCTTCCGTGAAGAAGGAATCCATGGACAGAATAAGAGAGTCTTGCAAAGTGAATGGGGAAAATTATACCATAATTATACTGTATTGTAATACTAGTAATAGCTACAATAGTCACCAGAATCATACTGTATATATTTATATACATTTTGACTCTATACCTGAAATGTTTCATTCAGTTCAGTTCAGTCGCTCAGTCGTGTCTGACTCTTGTGACCCCATGAATCACAGCACACCAGGCCTCCCTGTCCATCACCATCTCCCAGAGTTCACTCAGACTCACGTCCATCGAGTCAGTGATGTCATCCAGCCATCTCATCCTCTGTCATCCCCTTCTCCTCCTGCCCCCAATCCCTCCCAGCATCAGAGTCTTTTCCAGTGAGTCAACTCTTCGCACGAGGTGGCCAAAGTACTGGAGCTTTAGCATCATTCCTTCCAAAGAAATCCCAGGGCTGATCTTCAGAATGGACTGATTGGATCTCCTTGCAGTCCAAGGGACTCTCAAGAGTCTTCTCCAACACCACAGTGCAAAAGCATCAATTCTTCGGTGCTCAGTTTTGTTCACTGTCCAACTCTCACATCCATACATGACCACTAGAAATGCTTAGTATGATACAGTTACAGAATGTGCATCACTGTGACTGTAGTTAAAAAAACTGTATTTCATATCTAGTGGCTAAGATGGTAAAGAATTTGCCACAATGCAGAAAACCCGTGTTTGATCCCTGGGTAGGGAAGATTCCCTGGAGAAGGGAATGGCAATCCACTTCAGTATTCTTGCCTGGAGAATTCCATGGACAGAGGAGCCTGATGGGTTACAGTACCTGGAGTCTCAAAATGCTGGACATGATTGGGCAATTAACACTTTCACTTTTTTCACTTTCAAGAGAGTAAATCTTAAAAATTTTCATCACAATGAAAAAAATCTATAATTCTATGAGGTGATGGATATTAACCAAATTTATTATGGTAGCTAGTAAACAATATATGCATATAAAAAACCAACATGCTGTGCATCTTAAACAAATATGTAAGTCAATAAAAAAGGAAAAGTAGGCTTCTGGTTCAAGATGGCCAAGTAGAAGGATATGTGGTCATTTCCTCCTGTGAGAGCAACAAAATTGCAACTAGCTGCTGAACAGCCATCAACAGGAGGATGCTGGAACTCATCAAAAAAAGATACCCCAAAGACAACGAAGCCTCAGTGAGACAGTAGGAGGAGGGGCAAAATCACAATAAAATCAAATCCCATACCCACTGGGTGGGTGACCCAAAATAATTCCAAAGAGGGTCTCCCCCTGTTGTGAGGTTCTGAACCCCACATCAGGGTTCCCAGCCTGGGGATATGGCAAAGGGATTAGGAACCCCAAAGAATTTGACTCTGAAGGCCACTGGGATTTGATTAAAATACTTCCACAGGACTGAAGGAAACAGAGGCTCCAATCTTGGAGGGCAGAAACAAAACCTTGCACATGCCAAGACTAAGGGGAAAGGAGCAGTGACATTTTCCTGCTAAACCAAAACTATTTGTTAGTGTTGGAGGGTCTCCTGTGCAGGCATTGATCAGCAGAGGCTCACCCAGGGACATGGACACTGACAGGATCAGGCCAGGAAGACCCCCCTTGATGTAAACCCTCCTGGAGTTCACCCTTATCTCTATCGTGGAGCCCCTAGACCTCAGGGCTGGGGCATCTCAAGCCAAATACCAAGACGGGAGTGCAGCCCCACCCACTGGCAGACAACTGGATTAAAGCTTTATTGAGCAAGGCCCAATAAAGACAGGACACTGAAAGATGAACTCCCCAGGTTGGTAGGTGCCCAATATGCTACTAGAGATCAGTGGAGAAATAACTCCAGAAAGAATGAATGGATGAAGCCAAGGCAAAAACACCCAGTTTTGGATGTGACTGGTAATGGAAGTAAAGTCCAGTGTTGAAAAGAGCAATATTGCATAGGAACCTGGAATGTTAGGTCCATGAATCCAGGCAAATTGAAAGTGGTCAGAAAGGAGATGACAAGACTGAACATTGATATTCTAGGAATCAGCAAACTAAGATGGACTAGAATGGCTGAATTTAACTCAGTTCGATTCAGTTCAGTCACTCGGTCATATCCGACTGTTTGTGACCCCATGAATTGCAGCACGCCAGGCCTCCCTGTCCATCACCAACTCCTGGAGTTCACTCAGACTCACGTCCATTGAGTTAATGATGCCATCCAGCCATCTCATCCTCTGTCGTCCCCTTCTCCTGCCCCCAATCCCTCCCAGCATCAGAGTCTTTTCCAATGAGTCAAGTCTTCGTATGAGGTGGCCAAAGTACCGGAGTTTCAGCTTTAGCATCATTCCTTCCAAAGAAATCCCAGGGCTGATCTCCTTTAGAATGGACTGGTTGGATCACCTTGCAGTCCAAGGGACCCTCAAGAGTCTTCTCCAACACCACAGTTCAAAAGCATCAATTCTTCGATGCTCAGCTTTCTTCACAGTCCAACTCTCACATCCATACGTGACTACTGAAAAAAACAGATGACTATTATATCTACTACTGTGGGCGAGAATCCTTAGAAGAAATGGAGTAGCCATCATAGTCAACAAAAGAGTCTGAAATGAAATACTTTGATGCAATCTCAAAAATGACAGAATGATCTCTATTTGTTTCCAAGGCAAGCCATTCAGTATCATGGAAATCCAAGTCTATGCCCCAACCAGTAACGCTGAAGAAGCTGAAGTTGAACAGTTCTATGAAGACCTACAAGAACTAACACCCAAAAAAGATGTCCTTTTCATTATGGGGACTGGAATGCAAAAGTAAGAAGTCAAGAAACACCTGGAGTAACAGGTAAATTTGGCCTCGGAGTACAGAATGAAGTAGGGCAAAGGTTAATAAAGTTCTGTTACAGAACACACTAATCAAGGCAAACACCCTCTTTGAACAACACAAGAGAAGACTCTCCACATGAACATCACCAGATAGTTGACACCAAAATCAGATTGATTATATTCTTTGCAGCCAAAGATAGAGAATCTCTATACAATCAGCAAAAACAAGACTGGGAGCTGACTGTGGCTCAGATCATGAACCCTTTATTGCCAAATTCAGACTTAAATTGAAGAAAATGGAGGAAACCACTAGGCCATTCAGGTATGACCTAAATCAAATCCCTTATGATTATACAGTGAAAGTGAGAAATACATTTAGGGGACCAGATCTGATAGAGTGCCTGATGAACTATGGATGGAGGTCCGTGACATTGTACAGGAGACAGGGATTAAGACCATCCCCATGGAAAAGAAATGCAAAAAAGCAAAATGGCTGTCTGGGGAGACCTTACAAGTAGCTGTGAAAAGAAGAGAAGCGAAAAGCAAAGGAAAAAAGGAAATATATAAACATCTGAGTGCAGAGTTTCAAAGAAGAGAAAGAAGAGATAAGAAAGCCTTCCTCAGTGATCAATGCAAAGAAATCGAGGAAAACAACAGAATGAGGAAGACTAGAGATCTCTTCAAGAAAATTAGAGATGCCAAGGGAATATTTCATGCAAATATGGGCTCGATAAAGGAACGAAATGGTACAGACCTAACTGAAGCAGAAGACATTATGAAGAGGTGGCAAGAAAACACTGAAGAACTGTACAAAAAGGATCTTCATGACCCAGATAATCACGATGGTGTCATCACTCACGTAGAGCCAGACATCCTAGAATGTGAAGTCAAGTAGATCTTAGGAAGCATCACAACAAACAAAGCTAGTGGAGGTGATGGAATTCCAGTTGAACTATTTCAAATCCTGAAAGATGATGCTGTGAAAGTGCTGCACTCAATATGCCAGCAAATTTGTAAAACTCAGCAGTGGCCACAGGACTGGAAAAGGTCAGTTTTCATTCCAATTCCAAAGAAAGGCAATGCCAAAGAATGCTCAAACTATGGCACAATTGCACTCATCTCACATGCTAGTAAAGTGATGGTTAAAATTCTCCAAGTCAGGCTTCAGCAGTACATGAACCATGAACTTCCAGATGTTCAAGCTGGATTTAGAAAAGGCAGAGGAATCAGAGATCAAATTGCCAACATATGCTGGATCATCAAAAAAACAAGAGTGTTTCAGAAAAAAATATCTATTTCTGCTTTATTGACTATCCCAAAGCCTTTGACTGTGTGGATCACAAAAAAAAACTGTGGAAAATTCTGAAAGAGATGGGAATACCAGACCACCTAACCTGCCTCTTGAGAAATTTGTATGCAGGTCAGGAAGGAACAATTAGAACTGGAAATGGAACAACCGACTGGTTCCAAATAGGAAAAGGAGTATGTCAAGGCTATATATTGTCACCCTGCTTATTTAACTTATACACAGAGTACATCATGAGAAACACTAAGCTGGAAAGAGCTCAAGCTAGAATCAAGATTGCCAGGAGAAATATCAATAACCTCAGATATGCAGATGACACCACCCTTATGGCAGAAAGTGAAGAGGAACGAAAAAGCCTCTTGATGAAAGTGAAAGAGGAGAGTGAAAAAGTTGGCTTAAAGCTCAACATTTAGAAAACTAAGATCATGGCATCTGGTCCCATCAATTCATGGCAAATAGATGGGGAAACAATGGAAACAGTTGCTGACTTTATTTTTCTGGTCTCCAAAATCACTGCAGATGGTGACTGCAGCCATGAAATTAAAAGATGCGTACTTCTTTGAAAGTAAGTTATGACCAAACTAGACAGCATATTAAATAGCAGAGATATTACTTTATCAACAAAGGTCTGTCTAGTCAAGGTTATGGTTTTTCCAGTGGTCATGTATGGATGTGAGAGTTGGACTATAAAGAAAGCTGAGTGCCAAAGAATTGATGCTTTTTAATTGTGGTGTTGGAGAAGACTCTTGAGAGTCCCTTGCACTGCAAGGAGATCCAATCAGTCCATCCTAAAGTAGATCAATCCTGGGTGTTCATTGGAAGGACTGATGTTGAAGCTGAAACTCCAATACTTTGGCCACCTGATGCAAAGAGCTAACTCTGATGCTGGGAGGGATTGGAGGCAGGAGGAGAAGGGGACGACAGAGGATGAGATGGTTGGATGGCAACTCCGGCTCAATGGACATGAGTTTGAGTAAACTCCGGGAGTTGGGGATGGACAGGGCGGCCTGGTGTGCTGTGGTTCATGGCTTCCCAAAGAGTCAGACAGGACTGAGTGACTGTACTGAACTGAATTGAGCAAGGTTGGCTACCAGAGAAAGGTTCAGCGTTACCTACCCATCATCAACCCCTCCCATCAAGAAATTTACACAAGCCTCTTAGCCTCCTCCATCAGAGGGCAGACAGAAGAAACAAGAAGAACCACAGTCCTACAGCAGCTAAAACTAAAAGCATATTACAGAAATTTAATTAGCATGAAAAAGAAGAAAGTTATATCCCAGATAAGGGACAAGATAAAATCCCAGAAATAAAGGGAAGATAGGCAATCTTCCAGAAAAAGAACTGAAAATTAAGACAAAGACACTGAAGTTGATCAAGGATCTCTGGAAAACAATGGATGGGGGAAAGAAATATTCACCAACATTAGGTCTCTACAGGAACTAATGAACAAGCAAGCAGAGATGAATAATATATTAGAAAGAATCAATAGCAGAATAATTGGGTCAGAAGAACAGATAACTGATCTGGAGGACAGATTGGTGGAAATCACCACCACAGTACAGAATATAGAAAAAAGAATGTGAAGAGATGAAGACAGTCTAGGAGACCTCTGGGACAACATTAAAGGCACCAATATTCACACTATAGGGATGCCTGAAGGAGAAGAGAGAGAGAAAGGACCTGGGAAAATATTTGACGAGATAATAGCTGAAAACTGCCCTAAAATAGGAAGGTAAATAGTCAACTAAGGATGCACAGAGAGTCCCTGGAAGGATAAATCCAAACAGGAACTCACCGAGACACATAGTAATCAAACTGACAAAAATTAAACACAGAGATAAAATATTAAAAACAACACATTTAAAATAATTTAAAATATTAAATAACATACAAGAGAACTCCTATCAGGCAACCAGCTGATCTCTCAATAGTAACTCTACAAATGAAAAGGGAACAGCACAATAAATTTTAAGTTATGAAAGGGAAGAACCTACAACCAATAGTACACTACCCAGAAAGACTCTCCTTCAGATTTGAAGGAGAGCTTTTCAGACAAGCAAAAATTAAGAGAATTCAGCACCACCAAACCAGCTTCACAACAAAAACTAAAGGAACTTCTCTAAGCAAGAAACAGAAGAGAAGGAGAAGACCTATAGAAAATAAACCCAAAGCAACTAAGAAATGGCAATAGGAAAGTGAAAGTCGCTCGGTCATGCCTGCAGGTTGCCTCTGTCCATGGAAATCTCCAGGCAAGAATACTGGAGTGAGTAGCCGTTCCCTTTTCTAGAGGATCTTCAGAACCCAAGGACTGAACCCAGGTCCCCCACATTACAGGCAGATTCTTTACTATCTGAGGCATCAGGGAAGCCCTGTTGTTATGTATAGAATCATACATAGCGATAATTATTTTAAATGTAAATGGATTAAATACACCAACCAAAAGACATAGACTGTCTGGGTGGATGAAAACATGTGCATGTATGTACTTCCACTTACCACATCACTCTGCTTGACCCCCAAATTGTATTTAGCTGTTTTATATTGTTAAGTTAATCATGTTTCCATTATGGCTTGCAATTTTAATAATATTTATTTTTTGCCTGGATATTGGTTGTGAAAACTGATAAACATCTTTCACTATTTTGATTATGAAACTATTGCATAATACTATTGGATCATGATAGGTTTACAGAAAAATAACAAAATTTCATACCATTAAAACTACTATTTAATAAGAAAACCTGTAATCACTTTTAAAATTCCAGATGAATATCAGAATTAGCTTGAATATTAAAAAAACAATACAAACAGCCAGCTATTTTTTTTTTTAACTCCAGAGCTCCAGATATGCTTCTAATGAGCAGTCATGTTTAAAAACAACTGGGCTAGATGATAATCATTAACTTTATTCTACTTTAACTTTTAAACTCATATGTAGTGTTCCCAGTTCATTTAGTTTATGCTTTCCAATTTCTCCACCCTTTTTTTATGTTCTTTCTCAAGCCTTTATCAAGTGTAGTAGAACAACTTTTGTATACATATATATATAGAATGCATAATGTATATATTTTAGAAAAATTATGGATTATTGCCTAACTAAAAAATTAATGATATTTGGGCAGAATCACTGGAAAAGACCCTGATGCTGGGAAAGACAAAAGGTAAACGCGATCAAGGCAATAGAGGATGAGATGGTTAGATAGGATCACTGACTCAATGGACATGAATCTGAGCAAACTCCAGAAGATATAGGACAGGGAAGCCTAGCGTGCTGCAACCCATGGGGTCATAAAGAGTCAGACAAAACTTAGTGACTGAACAAAAAAATAACAATTTGAACACACTAGAAAATGGACAATTTGGAAATAAAAATTAAAATATATTAACAACAGGAGTAGGAAATCATTGACTATTAGCTAATTACCACAACACTGTCAGTTTTACTATTTCACTTGCATGAAATACAAAAGGAAATCTGTTTATTTATATTAGCTTTTCCTGAAGACCATTCCGTGAGGTAGTTTATTTGAATGGCATACCTAGATAAAATAATTTGTGTTGAAAACGTTGAGGAAATATGGCACAGAATATATCTGTGAATTTTACACAATTTGAGACTAGTAGTCTTGAGACTATGTACATTAGACATAATTGAATTCCTACAGTAAAGATAATTTTATTAAATTGGCTGCTAAAAACATTCATTAATATCAATACTAATGAAAAATCAAAACCTTTGAAACATATTTTGGAAATGCTGCTTTGATAGATTTATCTCAGTCTCAGTTCAGTCACTCAGTCATATCCAACTATGTGTGCTTCCATGGACTACAGCACTTCAGGCTTCCCAGTCCACCACCAACTCCTGGAGCTTCTCAAACTCATGTCCATTGAGTCGGTGATGCCATCCAACCATCTCATCCTCTGCCATCCCCTTCTCCTCCTGCCTTCAATCTTTCCTAAATTCAGGGTCTTTTCCAATGAGTCAGTTCTTCGCATCAGTGGCCAAAGTATTGAAGCTTCAGCATCCATCCTTCCAATGAATATTCAAGACTGATTTCCTTTAGGATGGACTGGTTAGCTCTCCCTGTAGTCCAAGGGACTCTCAAGGGTCTTCTCCAATGCCACAGTTCAAAAACATCAATTCTTTGGTGCTCAGCTTTCTTTATAGTCCAACTCTCACATCCATACACGACCACTGTAAAAACCATAGCTGTGACTAGGCAGACCTTTGTCAGCACTTTTTAATATGCTGTCTACGTTGGTCATAACTTCTCTTCCAAGAGGCAAGCGACTTTAATTACATGCTTGCAATTACCATCTGCAGTGATTTTGGAGCCCAAGAAAATAAAATCTGCCAGTTTCTGCCACTGTTTCCATTGTTTCAACATTCATTTGCCATGAAGTGATGGAACAAGATACTGTGATCTTAGCTTTCTGAATGTTGAGTTTAAAGCCAATATTTTTACTCTCCTCTTTCACCTTCATCAAGAGGCTCTTTAGTTCTTTTTTGCTTTCTGTCATAAGTGTGGTGTCATCTGCATATCTGAGGTTATTGATATTTCTCCCGGCAATCTTGATTCCAGCTTGTGCTTGTTCTAGCCCAGCATTTCTCATGATGTACTCTGCATGGAAGTTAAATAAGCAGGGTTTCAATATACAGCCTTGACATACTCCTTTTCCTATTTGGAACCAGTCTGTTGTTCCATGTCCAGTTCTAACTGTTGCTTCCTGACCTGCATACAGTTTTCTCAGGAGGTAGTTCAGGTGGTCTGGTATTCCCATCTCTTCCACAATTTTCCACAGTTTATTGTGATCCACACAGTCAAAGGATTTGGCATAATAAATACAGCAGTAGTATATGTTTTTCTGGAAATCTGTTGCTTTTTCTATGATTCAATTGATGTTAGCAATTTGATCTCTGGTTCCTCTGTCTTTTCTAAATCCATCTTGAACATCTGGATGTTCTTAGTTCACATATTGATGAAGCCTGGTTTGGAGAATTTTGAGCACTAATTTGCTAGCGTGTGAGATGAGTGTAATTGTGTGGTAGTTTGAACATTCTTTGGCATACCTTTGTTTGGGACTGAAATGAAAACTGACCTTTTTTTCCAGTTCTTCAGCTACTGCTGAGTTTTCCAAATTTGCTGGCATATTGAGTGGAGCACTTTCACAGCATCATCTTTTAGGATCTGAAATACCTCAACTGGAATTCCATCATTTCCACTAGCTTTGTTCATACTGATGCTTCCTAAGGCCCTCTTGACTTTGCGTTCCAGGATGTCTGGCTGTAGGTGAGTGATCACACCATCACGCTTATCTGATTTCACTAGATTTCACCTTGTGACATATACAATAAACCCATACATATACATAATCACATTTTTCTGCTTAATAAACTCTTTTGAATGAAACAGTAGAGTGAAGTTTAAAAAACTGGAAAGTAATGAAATTTTTAAAAATCACTAAGGGTACAGTTTCAGTTTCTTTTATGGTATGTTTTTATTTTGCAGTATTAGGTACACTTACTAAATTCATTGCTAATTTCAAGATTAAAGAGAAAATCCAATAAATAGTAATTATTTTAGAATACTGAGGAGAGCAGTTATTTTTAATTTTGGAAATAGTATTTGAAAGTTTGACTGCTGATGTAGCAGTTATAATTGTCACAGTAATTATAAGTGTATCATACACACAATCCATATACCTACTTGAAAAACTTCAGAAATTGGCTTCCTAACCTTATATATATATTTAATCAAAATAGCAGTGAAGCTACTAGTTAAGATAGTTTGATTGAACATTTCTGAATAATTAACAGAATTTTGATTATGAGAGAAGAAAACTACTTGTGAATGTGAATGACATTCTTTTATTATGAGAAGAAAACTCTGAGGAAAAACTACTCAGTCTTACAAGTAATAATATATTCCAAATAATTGCAATGCATTTTCTATTCAACATAGTTCAGATTTTAGAAATTTTGAGAAAAGGAGGAAAAAATGCTTACTTAAAACTATGGTGAAGTTTAAGAAAAGTATTTACACAATAAAGGATTAAAAAGTCATCTTCATTTTATATTTAGATTATAATTACAGACAAGATATACGATTCCTCATTAGAAAAGCAAACAATTGAAATTGGAAAAATAAAAACGACATGGATACAATCAAAGTCATCTAAATCAAATCAAATAAAGGCCATGAGAAGAAATGGGAGTTCTTTTAGACTAAAAACATAGTAGTGCAATTTGTAACTAAATAGGAGATCAAAAGGAAATTACAAATTCAGTTAGGGACTAATGGAACTGAACCAAATGATGGTTCATTGTATTATCTGCTTAAGAATATTGTGCTAGAGAGAGAATAACAGAGCAAAAGTTGCATTTTTAAAGTGAAAAAAAGCTGCATTTTGAAGGGTCGTAAGTAATATCACTTGGTATAGACGTAGTTAAAGACACATTAAGAAATATGGTGATGAACCAAATATTTGAAATCATGTGTAATTATGGTTATTCCAATACAAACATCATGTTTTCATTTTAGTGAGACTTTCCAATTTGACAGCAAATTAATTTTATATTTTCTTAGGAAAAAATTTAAATTTAAAGCATATATTTTAAAGGTATTTTTGTTATTTGCAATTTGTATAATATGAATCAATGCTTCAAGATGTTTAGCCATGTTTCAGTCATTCACATCACTCCAAACCATGGTCAATTTCTTCTCCGTTTACATCTGATTGTGTTGCAGGTATTCAATTCTATCTTAAAGTTGTGTTTTGTTGGATATTTTCCCAATCTACTGTGATATAAAGCCAGGTACATCATTCAAATGACTGGCAACAACTGAAATTGACATGTATTCTAAATGCTTATGAACGGGATTGGCTGTCTTGAAATTCACTCGAAGGGCCTAACAATTTTCAAACCATTAACTCAAGTGTTCCTCCATGAAGAAAGTCACAAGATGGTCTCTAAGGCTGTAGCAACAAAACAAAAACATCAAATTATTTAGCAAATTTAGATTTTATTTGCTTCTTACTTTGTTTCTATTCCTTGATTGTATTCCATGGAGTAAAAGATCATGGAATATCCAAAGAATTACTCTATTTTAAGACACTCTTAAAAAATGCCTTTTCAGAAATTTTCAAAGTGTGTATCAACCTTAGGCTGTGTATAGTCTCAGATCAGTTTGACTTTTATATTATCATTTACTGATTTGACTTTAAAATATCAAAAGTTGAGGATTTCATTATGCATCTCATTCTCTGATGGTCTGAATTGAATTGACTAATCAATGCACACCTTAAGAGAAAAAGAACTTGGGTTTATAACTGCTCTTCATTTCCACTAAAATTCTCAAAAATTAGACTCTTTGAAAACACTCAAAACATGATTTTTTTCTCTTTACTCATTAAAAAAAAATATTAGTGAATCAGGGATACAATCTTCACATTAGAATAATAAAAATAATTGTAGTAAAATGATTCCATTGTTATAGTTTAATTAACCTGTTTATTATCAATGGACTTCCCAGGTGACACAGTTGTAAAGAATGCATCTGTCAACACAGGAGACTCAGGAGAAGCAGGTTTGATCCCTGGGTCAATAAGATCCCCTGGAGAAGGAAATGGCAACTCAATCCAGTATTCTTGCCCAGAAAATTTCATGGACAGAGGAGCCTGGCAGGCTACAGTCCATGGGGTTGCAAAGAGTTGGACATAACTCAGCTACTGAACACACATACATCATCAATAATTTAGATCAGGTTTATAAGTAGTGTAGTGTTTATATAACTTCTCTCAATTAATAATTGCAAAGTAGGAGCACACACCATATTATGTGAAAAAAATCTCATAAATCATTAGTATTATCAATTCTACAGTTAAACTATTTACATTTATTAGCAGCAAAACACTTATTTATTGGATGCTCAGTATGTGCCAGACTGTGCAAGGCATAGAGGATGCCAATGTAAACAAAACAGGTATCCTTTATAGAGATTATATTTTAATCAAGGAGATGGGAAATATACAACTATGATTGTATTGACATAGAACAAATGAATAATTCATCTAACAATTTGTTCCTAAGCTTGACAAACATGAACCTATGGATTGTAAATGACTGTGTTATGATTTCAAAGGCTCCCTGGTAGACAACCTAATGTTAAATGTCTACAAATATGGCCAACAAGGTTTTGATCATGCAAAGATAATTTTTTATCTCTTGAAGCTCTGCTGCAGCTGCTGCTGCTGCTAAGTTGTTTCAGTCATGTTCAACTCTGTGAGACCCCATGGACAGCAGCCCACCAGGCTCCCCCTTCCCTGGGATTCTCCAAGCAATAACATTGCAATGGGTTGCCACTTCCTCTCCAATGCATGAAAGTGAAAAGTGAAAGTGAAGTCACTCAGTCACGTCCGACTCTTCGCGTCCCCATGGACTGCAGCCTACCAGGCTCCTCCATCCATGGGATTTTCCAGGCAAGAATACTGGAGTGAGGTGTCATTGCCTTCTCCCCTGAAGCCCTAGTCATGTCTAAAATTTTGTTTTGTAAGTGATTAATGAGAAAGACTATGAAGAGGGTCATTATATATTACATGGAATTTATTGAAAGTATTTGTAAGTGGATACTACTCTAAATACCAAACCAATCAAAAGTGTGCTTAGGCCTTTCAATTCTCTTAGCAGCCTTACAAACTCTTGCAAATTCTTACAAACAGGTTAGAATTATGAGGGATAGATAGTTGGAATAATTTACCTAAAATTGCATAACTGTTAATTGAGACTAGGTATATATGATTAAATATATTGTAAATAGTATATTTCATTCTTTGTTTATTACTAGAATTAAGAATCTATTGAAAGTATACAAGTATAGGAAGGAAATTCAATACTGCAAGGGTATAAAAAAATAAAGTAAAATAAATGGGTCAGGGAAAATGTGACTTAAAGTTTAAATTTTCTTCAAAGTAACTGGAAAACATGAAAATGATTTTATAAAGAGATATATCTAAATGATAAATATAGGAAAACAGAGTTACTGTTGAATGCCCAGAAACTATCAAATACAGAATTCACAAATAGGCTAAGGAAAGAAAAAAATTAGCTTATTACAGATTCATAACTTTGAAGCCGCTTTATGAAAGAATGGAGGACTTGGAATGGAAGCAAAAACAAAACTGCAAAGAGGATGTGGCCCACACAAAAGTCAGTGTTAACGTTTTTAATGATATAATTTGGGGCATTTGTATTGTGGATAATGTTTGTTAAAAATTGTATGGAATGTCATGGCATTTATTTTCTGCCTAACAGGGGAATCCAATTACTGTTAGGACTCAATCTGGAATGCATTACTACCGCCTCAAAGCAAACTGGATGCATCAGCCCTCTTATTACCACAGTGGTGATTGAGCAAAATGCTGATCAGGCAGGATGCAGAGGCAAGTAGCCAGGGAACAAAGAATACACGTTAGAAAAGGACAAAAATGTACCAGCAACTGTTAAGTAAAGAGAGTACATTTCTTAATAGTTTGGCACATGTTTTGAGCACATGGTTGTAAATAATATTTTCTTAGTAATGAAACTGAGTGCATCTTCAGATGCACCAATAGGAACGTAATTTACCTTTAACTCAGTCTAGTTTTAGAGCTAAATTCGATATTTTTGGGTTTCCCTAGTGACTCAGTGGTAAAGAATCAGCCTGCCAATACAGGAGCCGTGTTCAGTCCCTGGGTCAGGATGATCCCCAAAGAAGGAAATGGCAACCCAGTCTGGTATCATTGGCTGGGAAATCCCACAGACAGAAAAGTCTGGGGAACCACAGTCCTTGGTGTCGGCAAAAGTCAGACATGACTTCGCAACTGAACAGCAGCAATAACCAGTATTTTCATTTGCATAGCCTCAGGAAATGTGACAAGTATTCAGCTAGGTATTGGAAATAAATTAGAAACTAAAGGCTGAGTTGTGTCCTCAAACAGTGCAGAAGAGAGATAATTAAAGTATGTTGGCTAGGGCATCTGCTTCTGACCTTGATAAGTAGCTGGTATTAAACTAAATTTTATTAACTATGCCAAAGCCTTTGACTATGTCTATCACAATAAACTGTGGAAAATTCTTTAAGAGATGGGAATACCAGACCACCTGACCTGCCTCCTAAGAAATCTGTATGCAGGTCAGGAAGCAACAGTCACAACTGGACATGGAATAACAGACTGGTTCCAAACAGGGAAAGGAGTACATCAAGGCTGTATATTGTCACCCTGCTTATTTAACTTATATAAAAAGTACATCATGAGAAACGCTGGGCTGAAGGAAGCACAAGCTGGAATCAAGATTGCAGGGAGAAATATCAATAACCTCAGATATGCAGATGACACCACCCTTATGGCAGAAAGTGAAGAAGAACTAAAGAGTCTCTTGATGCAACTGAAAGAAGAGAGTGAAAGAGTTGGCTTAAAACTCAAGATTCAGAAAACTAAGATCATGACATCCAGTCCCATCACTTCATGGCAAATAGATGGGGAAATAGTGGAAACTGTGGCAGACTTTATTTTTGGGGTTCCAAAATCACTGGAGATGGTGACTGCAACCATGAAATTAAAAGATGCTTACTCCTTGGAAGGAAAGTTATGACCAATCTAGATAGCATATTAAAAAGCAGAGACTTTACTTTGCTGACAAAGGTCCATCTAGTCAAAGTTATGGTTTTTCCAGTATCATATATGGATGTGAGAGTTGGACTATAAAGAAAGCTGAGCACTGAAGAATTGATGCTTTTGAAATGTGATGTTGGAGAAGACTCTTGAGAGTCCCTTGGACTGCAAGGAGATACATCCAGTCCATCCTAAAGGAAATCAGTCCTGAATATTCACTGGAAGGACTGACGCCAAAGCTGAAACTCCAATACTTTGGCTACCTGATGTGAAGAACTGACTCATTTGAAAAGACCCTGGCACTGTGACTCATTTGAAAAGACCCTGATGCTGGGAAAGATTGAAGGCAGGAGGAGAAGGGGATGACAGAGGATGAGATGTTTGGATGGCATCATCGACTCAATGGACATGAGTGTGAGCAATCTCCGTGAGCTGGTGATGGACAGGGAAGTCTGGTGTGCTGCAGTCCATGGGGTTGTGAAGAGTCGGCTGTGACTGAGCAACTGAACTGAACTGAGAACAATTAAATATATATATATATATATATATATATATATATATATATATATATATGGAATAGCCATTTTCGTATATTGAAAAAAAAAAAGCAGCATAATCCTGTGTCCTATCTGAAAAAAAAATGTTTCTGTCTATGTTGCTGTTGTTGTTAACCTGGAAGTGTTTACTGTATCCCCAACCCAGAAAGAGTGACTCCAATCAGAGCTTTATAGTCTTGTTGAGCAGACAGAGAAACAATTCAGGAAAGTTGAGATAGCTGAAATTTGAGTTGCAGTGCAACTAAATCTGTATGAGAATCTTTTGAATCCTAGTTTTAACTCTTTAAGCTACAGATACATAGAATGATAGGGAATGAATTCAGGCTAATAACTACTACCAGGAAAGGATTAATTACCAAGAAACTATAACCTGAAGAATTTTTAGATCTCATGGGGTTACAAGAAATCATGACATGAATAATCAGTGTCCAAAGACTCCATCAAATATAAATAACATTCAACAGAAAGTTCAGCAAGGCCAAAATGTAGGTATATGGCTAAACAAGTCCTAGAGCAAAAGATACTTTATATTCATCCTCACAAAGTTCAAATGATTAAATGTATTAAATGTTTGCCAAAACAAAATTCAACACTCTTTTATAAAGAAGGATACAAAATCCAAACACTTAACAATGGTTATAATTCCTATTATATCATATACATTTCTAGACATTTGAATAGGTAGCAGTTTATATCCCATAACCAGAAGGAAAAGTCATTCAGTAGAATGAAAGCCCATAAATGACAGGAGTTATATAATAATGAGATTCTGACTTAGAAACAGTTATATTACATGTACAAATATATATATGTATATATATATGTATATATATGTATATATCCATATATATGTATGTATATACATGTATATGTTATGTATATATATGTATATGATTAGTCCATTTGTTTCAATTATATATGAATCTTATGAAGACTATAAGACAGAGCTAAATTGAAATTTCATGTCTGAAAACACAAAATATGAAATAGAACTCCACTTTATTGCTTGAAAATAATTAGACACTACAGAAAATTATCAAACTAATGAATTTGAACAAAGAGCACCAGAAACTATCCTAAATTAAAATATAGATTGCAAAATGGCAAAGGGCAGAAAGCCCAGAATCTTAGTGGTCTGTAGATCAATATCAAATAATTCATGATTGATTTAGTGAGAATACCAGAAAGACAGGATACAGAGGAAGGAGCAGAAAATTTTTTGAATGTACAAAAATATTTCAGACTTCATGAAAATCTGAAATGGGCATATTCAAAATAATCAATATGCATGCATATGAGCTCAGTCCTGTCTGACTCTTTGCATAGCCAAAGACTGTAGCTTGCCAGGCTCCTTTGTTCATGGGATTTTTTTCAGGCAAGAATACTGGAGTGGGTTGCCATTTTCTCCTCCAGGGGATCTACCCAATCTAGGGATCAATTTTTTGTCTCCTGCATTGTATCCCACATTGGCAGGTGGCTTCTTTATTGCCAAGGCACCTGGGAAACCCCACTTAACCGAGATAAGCACAAAGAAAATAATACCAAGATGCACTACAGAAAAATTTCTGAAAAATGACGAAGAGAAATCCTATTTAAAAGACAATCAGAAGGGAGAAGAGGACTAAAAGCCACACTCGTGTGAAAAGGAACAACTATCATCAGGATGTTCTATTTTTGATTTTAAAAAGCAATGAGAGGCACATGAAAATGAAATAGCATTCCTCAAAGTATTAAATGAAAAATATATTAAAGTAGGCTCTGTATCTTACTAAATTTACTTTAAAAGTAAAGGAAAATTAAGCAATTTTTTTTATTTTACACTATTCCTGAGAGAATCTGTTGACAGCATATCTACACTACAAAATTTGCTAGAGTTTTCTCCAAGCAGAAAGAAAACAATTGGAAATGGAATCTAAGATGTGGACATAGAGAAAATAGTCCAGAAACATAGAGGCAGAGGAAACATAATTTTTTTTTCTCATTTCTAAAATTCATTCTAAAAATTTAGAACTTAAAGAAAAAATAATAACATACTAATGGGTTTTATTATATATTGAAAATATATGACAATTATAAAGGACAGGAGGGGGAATGAATTCATGCAATTTTAGGAGATGCACATTATAGATGAAAAAGATTAATATTATTTGACATTAGAATGTGTATCAGTTATATGTTGCAAGTTCTAGAGAAATAAAGAAAATGACAAAGGAAAGAAATATTAATGAGTCAATAGAAGAAATAAGATATAACACTAAAACAATTCTTATGTAACAAAATTGGATGGAAAAAGTAATAAAGAATATTAGGAAGTATAATCGGAGAAGGCAATGGCACCCCACTCCAGTACTCTTGCCCGGAAAATCCCATGGACGGAGGAGCCTGGTGGGCTGCAGTCCCTGGGGTCGCTAAGAGTCGCACATGACTGAGCAACTTCCCTTTCACTTTTCACTTTCATGCATTGGAGAAGGAAATGGCAACTCACTCCAGTGTTCTTGCCTGGAGAATCCCAGGGACAGGGGAGCCTGGTGGGCTGCGTCTATGGGGTTGTACAGAGTCGGACACGACTGAAGAGACTTAGCAGCAGCAGCAGGAAGTATAATAAAATAATTAGTGTGATGACATATTTAAAGCAAACCATATCACTAATTATAACTGATTTAATACTCCAATTAAAAAACAGAGGTTGTTCAGTTCAGGTCAGTCACTCAATCATCTCCGACTCTTTGTGACCCCATGGACTGCGGCACAGAGGCCTCCCTGTCCATCAGCAACTCCCAGAGCTTACTCAAGCTCATGTCCATCGAGTCAGTGATGCCATTCAAACACATCATCCTCTGTCACCCCCTTTTCCTCCTGCATTCAATCTTTCCAATCATCAGGGTCTTTCTTATGAGCCATTTCTTTGTGTGAGGTGGCTAAAATATTGGAGTTTCAACTTCAGTATCAGTCTTTCCAATGAATATTCAGGACTGATCTCCTTTAGTATGGACAGATTGGATCTCCTTGCCGTCCAAGGGACTATCAAGAGTCTTCTCCAGCACCACAGTTGAAAAGAATCAGTTCTTTGGGGCTCAGCTGTCTTTATAATCAAAATCTCACATCCATACATGACTACTGGAAAAACCATAGCTTTAACTATATGGACCTTTGTTGGCAAAGTTATGTCTCTGCTGTTTAATAATCTAGGTTGGTAATAACTTTCTTTCCAAGGAGTAAGCATCTTTTAATTTCATGGCTGCAGTCACCATCTGCACTGATTTTGGAGCCCCCCCGAAAATAAAGTCTGCCACTCTTTCCATGATTTCCCTTTTTATTTGCCATGAAGTGATGGGACCAGATGCCATGATCTTCATTTTTTGAATGTTGAGTTTTAAGCCAATTTTTCACTCTCCTCTTTCACTTTCATCAAGAAGCTCTTTAGTTCCTCTTCCCTTTCTGTCGTAAGGGTGGTGTCATCTGCATATCTGAGGATATTGATATTCCTCCCAGAAATATTGATTCCAGCTTGTGCTTTATCCAGCCCAGCATTTCTCATGATGTGCTCTGCATATAAGTTAAATAAGCAGGGTGGTAATATACAGCCTTGACATACTCCTTTTCTAGTTTGAAACCAGTCCATTGTTTCATGTCCAGTTCTTAGTGTTGCTTCCTGACCTGCATACAGGTTTCTCAGAAGGCAGGTCAGGTGGTCTAGTATTCCCATCTCTTGAAGAGCTTTCCACAGTTTGTTGTGATCCACACAGTCAAAGGCTTTACTGTAGTCCATAAAGCAGAAGTAGATACTTTTTTTCTGGAATTTTCTGTTTTTTCTATGATTCAACAGATATTGACAATTTGATCTATGATTCTTCTGCCTTTTCTAAATCCAGCTTGAACATCTGGAAGTTCTCAGTTCACATATTGGTGAAGCCTGGTTGGAGAATTTTGAGCATTACTTTGCTAGTGTGTGACATGAGTGCAATTGTGTGGTAATTTGAGCATTCTTTGGCATTGCCTTTCTTATAATTGGAATGAAAGCTGAGCTTTTCCAGTCCTGTGGCCATTTCTGAGTTTTCAAAATTCATTGGCATATTTAGTGTAGCACTTTCACAACATCATCTTTAGGATTTGAAATAGCTCAACTGGAAATCTATCCCCTCCACTAACTTTGTTCAGTGATGCTTCCTAAGGCCCACTTGGCTTTGCCCTCCAGGATATCTGGTGATCACACCATCGTGGTTATCAGGGTCATAAAGATCTTTTTTGTATAGTTCTTCTGTGTATTCTTGCCACCTCTTCTTAATATCTTCTGCTTCTGTTCAGTCCTTATCATTCCTGTCCTTTACTGTGTCCATCTTTGCATGAAATATTACATTTGTATGTCTAATTTTCTTGAAGAAATCTCTAGTCTTTCCCATTCTATTGTTTTCCTCTCTCCTTGCTTTTCTTTGGAACTCTGCATTCATATAGATAAGCATTGTTGGATTGGATTAAAAACATGATAATGCGTGTTCCATCTACAGGAGAAAGTTATAACATTCTAAGAAACACAGAGTGGTTATATCAATAGCAGGCAAAGGAAACAGTCTCTGTAACCTAGAGGAAAATGTAAAGCAGCTATTCTAAATAAAAATATGCTTAATATTCAATCATCTTCCATATAAGATGTTAATACCTCTCTCCCTATATTACAGACAAAAAGTTTGCCACTCCTAATATATAAAGGTGTTTCAAAATTTCGAACCATCACTACCTTAGTGATTGATATTTCTACAGTTCTCTAATTAGTTAAAGAGTTTCACTGATCACTTTTGCCTACCTCCCCATCCCTGTCTTTCTTTCTTTTTTTTTTTTTTCCTCACAGGCACCTTAACTACAGCTACACTGAGTGATTTGCAGCTACCCAAAGGCAAATACAACATATTTAATCAAATATCTCAGTATTTCTATGTTTGTTTTCTAGCATGTACATTCCCACTTCTACCCATTGATATTTCTTACAAATTCTTAAGTATTCAGCACAATATTACTTAATTCATGAAGCTTTCCTTTATGCCTTCATCTTAGGTTAGGTTTCCCTTTCATGAGCTTCTAAAATGACCCCTCTCTTTGAACGTGTTGACTACTCCAGCTTTGTTTCTGAAATGTGTTTGTGGGGCTACAGTAAAAGAACTCCTTGAGAAGAGAAAGGAAAACTCTTTGACTTTTTTGCCTCTACTATTTTAACACCCAAACTCAATAAACAGTACAGATAGATGACAGTATTACAGATTTTATGGAAGCTAGGATATTAGATTCCAACATTTTTATTTCAGCACTGGTACATTACTTTGCAGGCTACACATTACTAAAATTGAAGACTCTTGTTGTTGTTTTACAGTTACAAAGAAATGTTTACAGTACTCAGCTTAACCACATTTCCACACTCCCCTATTCTATCTAAAAACAATGTTAACCTTCATGAAGCTTCAGCAATTTCCAGGTCACTCTCACTTAGAAATATAACAAGACAAGAGGTGAAGAAGAGTTTTCATATTCTAAGAATAGAGAAACTTACTCTTTTTTTTAAAATTTTTTAATTTATTTTTATTTTTTTTAATTTTAAAATATTTAATTCTTACAGGCGTACCCAAACATGAACCCCCCTCCCACCTCCCTCCCCATTACATCTCTGTGGGTCATCCCCATGCATCAGCCCCAAGCATGCTGTATCCTGCATCAGACATAGACTGGCGATTCCATTCTTACATGATAGTATACATGTTAGAATGCCATTCTCCCAAATCATCCCACCCTCTCCCTCTGAGTCCAAATCCGTTATATACATCTGTGTCTTTTTTCCTGTCTTGCATACAGGGTCGTCATTGCCATCTTTCTAAAGTCCATATATATGTTAGTATACTGTATTGGTGTTTTTCTTTCTGGCTTACTTCACTCTGTATAATCGGCTCCAGTTTCGTCCATCTCATCAGAACTGATTCAAATGAATTCTTTTTAATGGCTGAGTAATACTCCATTGTGTATATGTACCACAGCTTTCTTATCCATTCATCTGCTGATGGACATCTAGGTTGTTTCCATGTCCTGGCTATTATAAACAGTGCTGCGATGAACATTGGGGTACATGTGTCTCTTTCAATTCTGGTTTCCTCAGTGTGTATGCCCAGAAGTGGGATTGCTGGGTCATACGGTAGTTCTATTTGCAATTTTTTAAGGAATCTCCACACTGTTCTCCATAGTGGCTGTACTAGCTTGCATTCCCACCAACAGTGTAGGAGGGTTCCCTTTTCTCCACACCCTCGCCAGCATTTATTGCTTGCAGATTTTTGGATTGCAGCCATTCTGACTGGTGTGAAGTGGTACCTCATTGTAGTTTTGATTTGCATTTCTCTAATAATGAGTGATGTTGAGCATCTTTTCATGTGTTTGTTAGCCATCCATATGTCTTCTTTGGAGAAATGTCTATTTAGTTCTTTGGCCCATTTTTTGATTGGGTTGTTTATTTTTCTGGAATTGAGCTGCATCAGTTGCTTGTATATTTTTGAGATTAGTTGTTTGTCAGTTGCTTCATTTGCTATTATTTTCTCCCATTCAGAAGGCTGTCTTTTCACTTTGCTTATATTTTCTTTTCTTGTGCAGAAGCTTTTAATTTTAATTAGATCCCATTTGTTTATTTTTGCTTTTATTTCCAGAATTCTGGGGGGTGGATCATAGAGGATCCTGCTATGATTTATGTCTGAGAGTGTTTTGCCTATGTTCTCCTCTAGGAGTTTTATAGTTTCTGGTCTTACATTTAGATCTTTAATCCATTTTGAGTTTATTTTTGTGTGGGGTGTTAGAAAGTGATCTAGTTTCATTCTTTTACAAGTGGTTGACCAGTTTTCCCAGCACCACTTGTTAAAGAGATTGTCTTTATTCCATTGTATATTCTTGCCTCCTTTGTCAAAGATAAGGTGTCCATATGTGTGTGGATTTATCTCTGGGCTTTCTATTTTGTTCCACTGATCTATATGTCTGTCTTTGTGCCAGTACCATACTGTTTTGATGACTGTGGCTTTGTAGTAGAGCCTGAAGTCAGGCAAGTTGATTCCTCCAGTTCCATTCTTCTTTCTCAAGATTGCTTTGGCTATTCGAGGTTTTTTGTATTTCCATACAAATCTTGAAATTATTTGTTCTAGTTCTGTGAAAAATATGGCCAGTAGCTTGATAGGGATTGCATTGAATCTGTAGATTGCTTTGGGTAGTATACTCATTTTCACTATATTGATTCTTCCGATCCATGAACATGGTATATTTCTCCATCTATTAGTGTCCTCTTTGATTTCTTTCATCAGTGTTTTATAGTTTTCTATATATAGGTCTTTAGTTTCTTTAGGTAGATATATTCCTAAGTATTTTATTCTTTTCGTTGCAATGGTGAATGGAATTGTTTCCTTAATTTCTTTTTCTACTTTCTCATTATTCGTGTATAGGAATGCAAGGGATTTCTGTGTGTTGATTTTATATCCTGCAACTTTACTATATTCATTGATTAGCTCTAGTAATTTTCTGGTGGAGTCTTTAGGGTTTTCCATGTAGAGGATCATGTCATCTGCAAACAGTGAGAGTTTTACTTCTTTTCCAATTTGGATTCCTTTTATTTCTTTTTCTGCTCTGATTGCTGTGGCCAAAACTTCCAGAACTATGTTGAATAGTAGCGGTGAAAGTGGACATCCTTGTCTTGTTCCTGGCTTTAGGGGAAATGCTTTCAATTTTTCACCATTGAGGATAATGTTTGCTGTGGGTTTGTCATATGTAGCTTTTATTATGTTGAGGTATGTTCCTTCTATTCCTGCTTTCTGGAGAGTTTTTATCATAAATGGATGTTGAATTTTGTCAAAGGCCTTCTCTGCACCTATTGAGATAATCATACGGCTTTTATTTTTCAATTTGTTAATGTGGTGAATTACATTGATTGATTTGCAGATATTGAAGAATCCTTGCATCGCTGGGATAAAGCCCACTTGGTCATGGTGTATGATCTTTTTAATGTGTTGTTGGATTCTGATTGCTAGAATTTTGTTGAGGATTTTTGCATCTATGTTCATCAGTGATATTGGCCTGTAGTTTTCTTTTTTTGTGACATCTTTGTCAGGTTTTGGTATTAGGGTGATGGTGGCCTCATAGAATGAGTTTGGAAGTTTACCTTCCTCTGCAATTTTCTGGATGAGTTTGAGGAGGATAGGTGTTAGCTCTTCTCAAAATTTTTGGTAGAATTCAGCTGTGAAGCCGTCTGGACCTGGGCTTTTGTTTGCTGGAAGATTTCTGATTACCGTTTCAATTTCCGTGCTTGTGATGGGTCTGTTAAGATTTTCTATTTCTTCCTGGTTCAGTTTTGGAAAATTGTACTTTTCTAAGAATTTGTCCATTTCTTCCACGTTGTCCATTTTATTGGCATACAACTGTTGATAGTAGTCTCTTATGATCCTTTGTATTTCTGTGTTGTCTGCTGTGATCTCTCCATTTTCATTTCTAATTTTATTGATTTGATTTTTCTCTTTTTGCTTCCTGATGAGTCTGGCTAATGGTTTGTCAGTTTTATTTATCCTTTCAAAGAACCAGCTTTTGGCTTTGTTGATTTTTGCTATGGTGTCTTTTGTTTCTTTTGCATTTATTTCTGCCCTAATTTTTAAGATTTCTTTCCTTCTACTAACTCTGGGGTTCTCCAATTCTTCCTTTTCTAGTTGCTTTAGTTGTAGAGTTAGGTTATTTATTTGACTTTTTTTCTTATTTCTTGAGGTATGCCTGTATTGGTATGAACTTTCCTCTTAGCACTGCTTTTATAGTGTCCCACAGGTTTTGGGTTGTTGTGTTTTCATTTTCATTCGTTTCTATGCATATTTTGATTTCTTTTTTGATATCTTCTGTGATTTGTTGGTTATTCAGAAGTGTGTTGTTCAACCTCCATATGTTGGAATTTTTAATAGTTTTTCTCCTGTAATTGAGATCTAATCTTAATGCATTATGGTCAGAAAAGATGCTTGGAATGATTTCGATTTTTTTGAATTTATCAAGTTTAGATTTATGGCCCAGGATGTGATCTATCCTGGAGAAGGTTCCATGAGCACTTGAAAAAAAGGTGAAATTCATTGTTTTGGGGTGAAATGTCCTGTAGATATCAATTAGGTCTAACTGATCTAATGTATCATTTAAAGCTTGCATTTCTTTGTTAATTTTCTGTTTAGTTGATCTGTCCATAGGTGTGAGTGGGGTATTAAAGTCTCCCACTATTATTGTGTTATTGTTGATTTCCCCTTTCATACTTGTTAGCATTTGTCTTACATATTGTGGTGCTCCTATATTGGGTGCATATATATTTATAATTGTTATATCTTCTTCTTGGATTGTTCCTTTGATCATTATGTAGTGGCCTTCTTTGTCTCTTTTCACAGCCTTTGTTTTAAAGTCTATTTTATCGGATATGAGTATTGCCACTCCTGCTTTCTTTTGGTCTCTATTTGCGTGGTATATCTTTTTCCAGCCCTTCGCTTTCAGTCTGTATGTGCCCGTTGTTTTGAGGTGGGTCTCTTGTAAGCAGCATATAGAGGGGTCTTGTTTTTGTATCCATTCGGCCAGTCTTTGTCTTTTGGTTGGGGCGTTCAACCCATTTACGTTTAAGGTAATTATTGATAAGTGTGATACCGTTACCATTTACTTTATTGTTTTGTGTTCGGGTTTATACACCCTTTTTGTGTTTCCTGTCTAGAGAATATCCTTTAGCATTTGTTGGAGAGCTGGTTTGGTGGTGCTGAATTCTCTCAGCTTTTGCTTGTCTGTAAAGCTTTTGATTTCTCCTTCGTATTTGAATGAGATCCTTGCTGGGTACAGTAATCTGGGCTGTAGGTTATTGTCTTTCATCACTTTAAGTATGTCTTGCCATTCCCTCCTGGCCTGAAGAGTTTCTATTGAAAGATCAGCTGTTATCCTTATGGGAATCCCCTTGTGTGTTATTTGTTGTTTTCTCCTTGCTGCTTTTAATATTTGTTCTTTGTGTTTGATCTTTGTTAATTTGATTAATATGTGTCTTGGGGTGTTTCACCTTGGGTTTATCCTATTTGGAACTCTCTGTGTTTCTTGGACTTGGGTGATTATTTCCTTCCCCATTTTAGGGAAGTTTTCAACTATTATCTCCTCAAGGATTTTCTCATGATCTTTCTTTCTGTCTTCTTCTTCTGGGACTCCTATAATTCGAATGTTGGAGTGTTTCATATTGTCCTGGAGGTCTCTGAGATTGTCCTCGTTTCTTTTAATTCGTTTTTCTTTTTTCCTCTCTGATTCATTTATTTCTACCATTCTATCTTCTATTTCACTAATCCTATCTTCTGCCTCCCTTATTCTACTATTTGTTGCCTCCAGAGTGTTTCTGATCTCATTTATTGCGTTATTCATTATATTTTGACTCTTTTTTATTTCTTCTAGGTCCTTGTTAAACCTTTCTTGCATCTTCTCAATCCTTGTCTCTAGGCTATTTATCTGTGATTCCATTTTGATTTCAAGATTTTGGACCATTTTCACTATCAATATTCGGAATTCCTTCTCCGGTAGATTCCCTACTTCTTCCTCTTTTGTTTGGTTTGGTGGGCAACTCTCCTGTTCCTTTACCTG
This sequence comes from Capra hircus, assembly GCF_001704415.2. Classification (NCBI taxonomy): domain Eukaryota; kingdom Metazoa; phylum Chordata; class Mammalia; order Artiodactyla; family Bovidae; genus Capra; species Capra hircus. The sequence goes on along the minus strand of NC_030819.1, from coordinate 82,749,821 downwards.
CTGTGTATTCCTCTGTCTCTTCATCTTGGTTATATTGCTGCATTTGGGGTGGCCTTTTTATATTCTGGTAATTTGTGGAGTTCTCTTTATTATGGAGCTTCCTCACTGTGGGTGGGGTTGTATCAGTGGCTTGTCTAGGTTTCCTGGTTAGGGAGGCTTGTGTTGGAGTTCTGGTGGGTGGAGCTGGGTTTCTTCTCTCTGGAGTGCAGTGGAGTGACCAGTAATGGGTTATGAGACATCAAAGGTTTTGGAATAATTTTGAACTGCCTGTATATTGAAGCTCAGGGGAGTGTTCCTGTGTTGCTGGAGAATTTGAGTGGTATGTCTTGTTTTGGAACTTGTTGGTCCTTGGGTGGAGTTTGGTTTTGGTGTAGGTATGAAGGCATTTGATGAGCTCCTATTGCTTAATGTTCCCTGAATTCAAGAGTTCTCTAATGTTTTCAGGCTTTGGATTTAAGCCTCCTGCTTCTGGTTTTCAGTTTTATTTTTACAGTAGCCTCTAGACTTCTCCATCTATACCGCACTGATGATAAAACATCTAGGTTAAAGATGAAAAGTTTCTCCACATTGAGGGACACTCAGAGAGGTTCACTGAGTTACAAGGAGAAGAGAAGATGGAGGGGGTAGTTAGAGGTAACTGGAATGAGATGCGGTGAGATCAAAAGAGGAGAGAGCAAGCTAGCCAGTAGTCACTTCCTTATGTGCGTTCCATAGTCTGGACCGCTCAGAGGTATTTATGGAGTTATACAGGGAAAGGAGAGGGAGGAAGTAGACAGAGGTGGTCAGGAGGATAAGAGAGAGGAATGAGTAGGAGAGAGACAAATCCTGCCAGTAACCAGTTCCTTAGGTGTTCTCTACCGTCTGGAACACACAGGGATTCACAGAGTTGGACAGAGAAGAGATGGGGGAGGAAAGAGACAGAGGCCACCTGGTGGAGAAAAAGGAGAGTCCAAAGGAGGAGAGAGTGGTCAAGCCAGAAATCTCGCTCTCAGGTAAACTTGGGTAGTGAAGTTTGGGTTTTTAAATGTACAAAATTGACAACAAAAACCTAAGAGCAAAGATAAAAAATCTGTTTTTGAAGACAATGGTCTGCTTTTCTGGTTGCCTTATGTCCTCTGCCAGCCTACAGAAGTTGTTTTGTGGAGTTTGCTCGGCGTTGAAATGTTCTTTTGAGGAATTTGTGAGGGAGAAAGTGGTCTTCCCGTCTTATTCCTCCGCCATCTTTTCTGGATCTCCCCGAAACTTACTCTTAAAATATACCATTCCCTTTTTCCATGTGAGAGTTGATTTCTTGAAATGAAAAATTTTAAATAAAAATTATTGTAATGCAAATAACTGGATTACCAAGTTTATTTTTTTCCATTTATTTTTACTATGTATTGAAGTTTCATGGTAGCAAATTCATTCAGTAATTATTTGAGAGTATACCATTTGTCACGTGCTATACTGTATGCTGAGAATTTAGCAGTGGACATAGACAGGAGAAAAGACAATCATTAGATAAAGTATTACATAAAATTAATATATTCGTGTTGTTGTTGTTTAGTTGCTAAGTCCCATTCAACTCTCTTGAGACCCCATGCACTGCAGACCACCAGGTTCATGTGTCCATGGAATTCCCTAGGCCAGAATACTGCAGAGGATTGCCATTTCCTTCTCCAGGGGATCATCCCAGCCCAGCGATCACACCCATGTCTTCTGCACTGGCAGGTGGGTTTTTTACCACTGCAGTTATGATATGTGTTAAAACCAAAGCCTGGTGGATGCTGCTTGTGTTTGTTTTAGGAATGCATAGCTGGTTAACAAAACAAGAAGAAATACAAAAAGTTTGACACTAGGTAGCAGATATGAGCTTGTCCTTAGTGTTCACTGAAATTTGTTTTTCATTCAGCAATTTGCTCAGTTATAATAAACTGCTATCATTTTTAAATTTGATCATTTATCTATTCATTACATTTTTAGCACTGTAGAAGGCTTTCTCCCAGAAAAAAAAAGGTATATATATATATATATATATATATATATGTGTGTGTGTGTGTGTGCATGCGCATGTGTGTATACTTCCCCCAAGAAATACTTATATTTCTCCAGAATATAAGTGTTTCAACACTGTCCCTTAATTTTTAGAATCACTTAAATTTAGTGAAATGAATTTCTATGTTGAATAAAAACTTCAAAGGAAACCTATAAAATTTAGAACTTTTTGGATAAATTCGTGGTGGCAACTCATAGGAAGGACAGTAAAGAACCTTAAAAACTATCCCATCCTCAGTAAGGAAGACCTAAGTGAATAAAATAGAGTATTATCATAAGAATAGATTTAAATTTAATTTTCTTGCTGTCAACTATAGTTGATTTTTTCATAATTATTTCATATTGTTCATGGGAATAATTTCTGTTTCTAACCCTGGCCATGAAAAATGGCTTCAGATAAATTCCATAACTTCTACAGAAGGGTTTATGGAAAAGTCTTTATTGGATAAGATGTGATCCCCATTGTCCCATGAGCAGTGAGAGCCTGGGACTCTTGGATTCTTAATGTGTGTCTGAATTCCAATATGGAGATTCTTATTTTTTATCTCCCTTTTTATAGGTAGGAGATCTATGGAATATTAGCTTTCTTAATAGAGAATGAACAGGCTATTGGATGCCTGTTCTGCAATTGGAAATATACAAGGTTACTATAAAAAGAAATTCTGGGTAACTAGCTGTCTGAAAGAGTGTGGTACCCACCATTTCCAAGTTAAACCTACTCTGGTCAGCCAAATCTATATATTTTTCCAGTTTTCTACTTTACCCTATAGCAAAGCTCACTTCTTATACTTAATAATGTGTACACTCTTCACACAAAGCTTATTTGATCTTTTACACTCCTCTTAGATATGAACTTTAGCCAGTTTAGAAGTTACTCTTGCTACTGAGGTATATTAGTTCCTTTAAGTCCCAGCTAATCAATAATTAAGTGATCTCCTAAGGTCATTTTTGAAAATTCCTTCTTATTTCTCTACTCTTAGATATGTAAAAAAAGTAATTAATCTTGAACTTGCCAAACTGCAAACATTTAGGAAAAATGTAGGGAATTTTCAAAATGAGTTATTCAATGACAAAGAGAATGAACTGTTCCCTGAATGGATAAAAAAATCCTCTGATGAAGTAGAATAAATCTTTAAAACTAATTAATATAAAAAATAAAGAATTTCTCTCTTTTCAGTATTAGTCAATTTAACTAACAGAACATGTTAAACAAATTTATGGCTTGAATGTGAAGCCATGCAATGAGTGTGCCCAGCCATCTGAAATATGTCTTAGGTGGACAAATAAAATTAGCTACGTTGTTACTGAATACTAATGCTAAGCACTATTTTCCCAGTAAATGTCTTTCTGCTAAAATTTCTTTTAGAGTTTAGCACATACCATTTTACTCATGAGAAAACAAATATATTATATTTTCTTAAGACTTACTGCCTTGTACCACACTAGCAACTAAAACAATTAACTGTCATCTCTTTTTATCCTTAACGAAAATAAATTACGGTTTAAGCCAGGTAAAGAGCAGAGATTCTAGATCTCCAGGGAATGTGCACATAACCCAGCATCTTCAGTAGAATATGTTGACTTTTTATTTTTCCCATCAAATTTCAAGTGCCTCTGAGTGCTCAGAAGTAATGAGGAATAAGCCTGTCTCATTTTCCCCATGGCATCAATTGCTCAGATGGTGATATAATCTTTTGAACTTAAACTCTTTATTATTATCAAAGCTTTCTTAAACTATTAAATATTTGGCAATAAACAAGATGTCACTTAATAACCTTAAACATTTACTTATTTATTTTTGTCACCAAAATAAATTACATAAGTAATTTGAACTCTGCTTAACTCAGTGACTCTTTTATGAAGCTTGATGGCAAACTGATTACTTAGAATATTCTCAAGAATTTTAGATGTCAAACTTGGAATACGTTTTCTTTGCTTATATAACAAACTCCAAATATAATTTTCAGTGCACTTTGGTGTTGACGTAGGGTTCTGATTTAAATAAAATATAAAGTGCCTCAATAAGCAGTTTAAATAGGTATCATTAACCCTGATTAAAACTGGTTAAATCAAAACAGTCGAATTGCTTTCTGCCCTGATGTATGTGGCTATTCACTGACAGAAGCAGGGCTGAAATCAGATGTCTGATTCTGAAATCAGTTGTCAGATGACAACAACTGGGTGAGTTGCAATGATTTCATTTAAGTAACTCACAGAAATGATAAGTTCATTGGACATATGTGGCCTCTTGTACCTATGACAATAAGATGCCAGTATTCTCCATTCAGGAAAGGAGTGACCTGATTCAACTGTGCTAGGCAAAATGCCATGGCAACAGCTGGCTTGGCTTCTCCCTCTCGCAATGCTTTTACAAGCCTGCTGGAAGGCCATCAGCTATAGGCCTTTCCCCCTTCTTTGTTCAAACTCTTTCTATTACTGCAAGTGAATATCGGATGTTCTTCAGAATGTGGTAAGGAGGGGGAGGTGACATCTGCATGTGTAGTGTTTCCTCCCATTAGCAGCAGAAAGGGAAAGGAAAAGGAGATGGCAGAACAAACCAGTAGCAAATAATAAAAGAATTCTGGTGAAAATGATTAAGCTTAAAAAGTTCCAGTTGTATTAAGTGAATAAAAGATTTATAAGAGATGAAAATTAAATTTAGCAAAGATAGTAGCACTGAAAAATTGTGTATAAAAAATCAGAAAATGAAGCAAATAATGATTGGAGGGAAGGCTAAGTAGAAAAAGATCAGAAGGAAAAAGAGACAAAAGGAATAATTCTTATTCAATCCTCTTTCAGGAAAGCTATTAAAAACTAAGTAAAAACAGCCTGACTCAGAGGTTAAAGGGTCTGCTGCAATGTGGGAGACCCGAGCTTCATCCCCAGATTGGGAAGATTCCCCTGGAGAAGGAAATGACAACCTACTCCAGGATTCTTGCCTGGAAAATTCCATGGATGGAGTAGCCTGGTAAGCTATAGTCCATGGGATCTCAAAAAATCACACATGACTGAGCAACTTTCACTCCACTTTTCTTTTGAAAAATTTACAAAAACATTTAGTTGGAAGACAAGTGGAAATTGTAAATTATTTTAAGCATAAGATAGCTGAAACTTGACTTAGGAATATTTTGTTAAACCTGATACATGAATTATGTAGTAGTTAAAATATGTCTCATTGACACAATAGGCAAATCAATGATATACTTCATTGTTCTTAAATTTAGACATTAGCATTAATGTATGATTTATTATAGTACTTAGCAAAATATTTCAAAAGATTTTAAGTCTGTTCTGTGAATGACCCATTTTTCAGAATTATGAGATTTGTCAATTGTATTTAAAATTGCATTATTTAAATGCTGATAATGTATGGAAAAATAGCTTCCATAAACCTTCAAGCTTATTCAATATTTACCTTAGTATTTAGTCATACAAGACACTAGAAACTTTCTAGACTTCTTAGTCCTTAATCAAAGATGAGTAAAGAATCTTACACTCAGAATGCTTTATTAGTAGTATTTTATTGAGTGTGTATTTACACCAAAGTAAATTAATCTCTTTTAAACTAGAATCCAGTTTTCATCTCTTTTGTCGACATTACCTTGCAAGGGTCTTTATTTATAGTAAACACTACTGCTGCTGCTGCTAAGTTGCTTCAGTTCTGTCCGACTCTGTGCGACCCCATAGATGGCAATCCACCAGGCTCCCCCGTCCCTGAGATTCTCCAGGCAAGAACACTGGAGTGGGTTGCTGTTTCCTTCTTCAATGCATGAAAATGAAAAGTGAAAGTGAAGTCGCTCAGTTGTGTCTGACTCTTCCCGACCCCATGGACTGCAGCCCACCAGGCATCTCTGTCCATAGAATTTTCCAGGCAAGAGTACTGGAGTGGGGTGCCATCGCCTTCTCCTAGTAAACACTAAATAAAAATAAATTGTTGAAAATTAAGATGAATTTGTCTGTAATTATTTAATTTTGCCTTGTACAGACATGTTAGTTATTTAATCTAATTATTATGATGTTTCATATATTTATTCCAATGTTGCTGCCACAAGACTACAAATATTATTGTCAGTGACTTTTTAAACCTCAGAAGTTTCTCTGACTCATGTTTTCATCAACAATAAAAAAAGTTAAGGTCAATTATTAATTAATTAATAATTTTAATGTTTCCATTAGATGTTTGTGTCTTCTTAAGGATAAATTGTACACTGATGGACATCTTAGGGAATTGTGTGGTCTGGCTGGTCTCCTGTGACTGATAGTGACACCAGTTCCTCTGAGGAGCTGACATCTTCTAGGACAACCTTGTCAAGCTCTGTCCTGGGATGACAATCGGTTCAGCAACAGCAAGTATGTGATCATGACCTCCACCTAGAGAGCAGGTGTCCCTGTTCTCCTCTAGTTATGGGAGAAATAACGCTCTCATCATATGACAACTTATGTCATGATTTACTAGAAGTGTGACATCTCTTACAGATTTTTACATCAGATACCTACTGTTAAAATCGACACCAATATCACATAAAAAAGAAACAAGCAGTAAACAATCAGGAGAACCAGGGGGGAGTATGAGCAAGAAAGAAAAGCTAAAAAAATTAAAAAAGAACGTATCCACGTTGTTATTTTTTGCAAGTTGAAAGTCTTTTTACTTGGACATCATTCTTCAGGAAAAACAGGTTAGAGATTATTTAAAAAATATACTCTCTTGATGTACCCACCGGCACCATGGTAGTTCTGAGGCTAACAATAAACAATCAAAAAGTGGGTGGTGGCCCGGTTCCTGGAAATCCTTTCATCTTCCCTGAAATCATTAGAATAATCCTCCCACTCATTAACCTATGAAATACCCAGCCCAAAGACACTGACCATGCCATATTTCAGAGTCTCTTGTCTTCTGAGATGGCCCAGACTATGTCTGTAGAGTTTGTTTCTCTCAAAATAAATCCACTTCTTAGGCAACCTATCTTTATTTCTTAAAATGTGGCTATATAAATAATATTTGTGTTTCCTTTCCCAAGCAAATTCATACAGTTTTGTTGGGCCCTTTTCAGTAACTGATTGTACTGTGTGTTCCAGTTTCTTAACCTAGAAGTAGCTGACTCTTTGCAAGAAGCTCCTACATATTTTTCTCTGGTTTTCTCTTGATAATCTGTGCAAGTTAATCTACAACTTTTTTTTGTTTCTAAAAGCTTCATCTACTTTCAAATAGCAACTTTTAAAAAATGTTTCAATCTTTCTAAGGTATTTACCAAGACAGAGTTCTAAGTGTTTTTTGAGCACTACTTCTTGATCCAATCTCACTAATTCCTACTTAAATAAGCTTTTTATATTCTTGATAAAGGACTTTCCAGGTGATACTAGTTGTAATGAACCCGCTTGCTAATGGAGGAGACAGGAGACAGGGGTTCAATTCCTGGGTCAGGAAAATCCCCTGGAGGAGGGCATGAACCCACTCCAGTATTCTTGCCTGGAGAATCCCATGACAGAGGAGCCTGGAGGGCAACAGGCATGACTTAGCATTCACACACATTCTTAACAAACTTATAATGTTTATTAAAGTAGCCCTTGAAAAATAAAACACATCAAAACTGTTTGCTTCAATTCTCCTTTATTATATTTATTATGTGTGTATGTATGGGATACATGTGTATGTGTGTGACTTTCACAATGTCTAGGATGAACTAGCTGAAAAAGTACAGGTGAAGATGTCTGCTAAGGTCATGCTATGGTGAAATCTGTAACCTGATAAAGGAGACTCATGTGGTTCTTTCACCAGCACACTTCAGATTCTCCTCTTTCTTAAATGCTCCAATTATTAATAATAAAACCAGCTATTTTGTCTATCATACACTGAATTCCATAATATTTTGAAATTAACACCCTTATTTTACCTTAAAATTCACAGCACAGCACATGGTAAACAAGTATTTGAATACATTCATAATTATATTGGCTATATGAAAGTCTGTATTTTTCCACACAAAATCACTCTGTTTAATTAGCTGCTATTAAAAACCTTATGCTTCATTCAGTCTTTCAGCAGTATTTATTGAACACTTCCTACATGCACTTTTGTTGTGTATTATTAAGACTTCCACATAGATGGCATTTATTATTATATTTATTACCATACTGTATACAATATAATAAATCATTATTGATGTTTATATTGCTCTAAGCTTCTCTTCCTCTTAAATTTAGTGCTGCTATATATTTAGATCTGATTGAAAATTTGTGATGGCTATTACAGAATAGAAGTTGAGTAGATGTGATTCTTTGGCATTCACAAATGTATAGAAAGAAAAAAAGCACCAAAGAAAACAGTGACATGAGAAAAAATTCACCAGTTATATTTATCAACATGAGTATGCTAGGTAGATTCATAGTCAATCAGGAGAGAATGACAAAAAAATACATTTTAAAATAAGTGAAAATGGAGATAATTATTATTATCCTTAGCCCGGTGGCTAAACAAAAGTGACAAACTCATAAAGTTATTATAGATGATACTTGTGATTCTGAGTCCTGTGATTTTCATTTACCATAGACATGATATAGCTTCCTTCTTGGTTATTTGTAAGATTTTCTCTCTAGATTCTTTCAGTATTTGTTTTTAAAATCTTATAGGATAAATAAATAATTTAGTTCAGGATAGAGTTACATGACCAAAAGATACAAAAAAGTGTTTCTGCTGGTTCTTTTTTTATTGGATTCCATGAAGTGTCATTTTATTATATGTTTGACTTTTATTTGCTGTTAAAATTATCTTTTGGACTGCTATATTCATTTTTACCAAATAACTTAAAAAGAATCAAAGACTCTGTCAATGCTCATATTTATATACATATTAAGAAATCAGCCCTGAACATTCATTGAAGGACTCATGCTGAAGCAGAAGCTCCAATACTTTGGCCACCTGATGCGAAGAACTGACTCAGTGGAAAAAATACCTTGATTCTGGGAAAGATTGAGGGCAGGAGCAGAAGGGGACGACAGAGGATGAGATGGTTGGATGGCATCACCAGCCCAATAGACATGAGTTTGGCTAGGCTCCGGGAGTTGGTGATCGACAGGGAGGCCTGGCGTGCTGCAGTCCATGAGGTCACAAAAAGTCTGACTTCAAAAAATGACTGAGCGACTGAACTGAACTGATTAGAATAAAATCCATATTTATATAGGTGTAAATGATAGATTGGCTAAGTGAAACTATATGAGTATGCATCAGTTTTGTCCAAAGGAGATAAAGGAGACTATGATTCATGCCTCAGAGAACAAATATGTGAAACAAGTAGAGAAATTCTGACAAAAATCTGAGAAACTGTGTTTGAAAAGTGGTGGTTGGGAAAACAATAAGAAAATAGTAATTTTTATATCTAGCTAATGAACATTTGCAATTTCTGCCAATTAAGACAAGATCTAGGCTGATCAATATACAGATATCATTGCATAGATAGTTTGACCAAACAGAATATACATGATTTAAATAATAAATAACCTTTCACAGTCTGCTTCTCAAAATGAAAAAGAAGCATGTTATTTCTTTTCTCCATCTTGTGGCAAATCTAGTTTTTTAACCTCCTTTCTTCTCTCAGACTGAATTATGTTTGACTGGAGCATTGCCCATTTTGTGAGGTAATTTCTCAATGTACATTCTGAGGTCTCCTTGACTTATTTTTGGAGAGCAATTTTATTATTTAGGATTGCTGTCTGCACTACCTGCATGGAAACCTTGTGTGTCTGCTATCCATTTTGACATTCAATAATACATCCAAAGTTTTCCTTCCTTCTTTCCTTTTTTACTTTTTCCTCCCATGCTGGCTCTTCCTACTGCTACTAGTTTGATATAGTTGTTCAGGTATTAAAGATAGTATGTTGACCCTCCAAATTAGTTTACAAAATTTTTAAATAAAAATTTACCATTTTTCTTGGTGACAATTAGCCAATCAGAAATTGCAATATTGTGGTGTTTATAAACCATAAACTCTATGCACTATCTTTACTCTATTCATGGCAAAGGAAAGTCACTTTAAAATTCAGCTTGTTACTACAATTAATATAGGTACCTGTATATTACTACCTTAAAAAATGCTATTAATGGCATAATTAATGAAGGAATTTCAGAGATTACCTGACGTAAATTTCTCTTTCACTAAGATTTGGAAGTTCAGAGATTACACAAAGAAAGCAACTGGAGAATTTGCAGACCATAAGTAGAAATCAGCTCATCATTCTTTTAACTCAATAATTTTTAATTACAAATAAGCTTAATGATATATTTATATTTTTGTTTGGCATATATGATTAACAGTAATAGCCAGCAACATGTGTTTGCATATGACTGACATAAAGTTGTCAATTAGTTTCTTTTGAATTGAATTACAAAAATGTTTCCATATATCATATTAACTATATTTCCATATATCATATTTTGTGGAATAGGAATTAGAAAACTAAGACTGAAAATGAATTGTCAAAGCTTACTTAGCTGCTAATCACAAAACTAATTTTGAATCTGAATATTCCTGATGCTTCTGAATCGTTACACTTTTGATCAGAATTTGAAAATATCATAGCTGTGTTTTTCATAATGTAAAATAGAATGAAATTCAAAATAAATTTCATACTTTGAATTTTATCATAGCTGATTCAATCTGTGAAAGCTAGTCTGGAATGGAAATATGCGTCATCTAATACAAAAGAATTTATTATCTGATAATCTTTGGATTAGATTTTCTAGTCTTTTTTAGCATTATCATCACAGAATGATATAAAAACATTTATTTAGATACCAGCTAGAAGAAATAATGGAATTAAAGAGACATAGGATCCATTTTATGACATTTATTGAAGTCACATTTTGCAAAAGATGAATAATTTTAGATGAAGAAAGATATAATCAATTGGAACTGAGTTCCAGACATCAGTGTTCAATATTAATATGAGAAATAACATATTAATCATCCAATAGTTGCTGCTTAACCCCATACTAAGTAATTTACTGCAAAGGTGAAAGAGGAGAAATGACTCAAAACTGCAATTGCACAATAAATATTGAGCAAATATTACACTCTGTCTTTTCATCCTTTCTTTAATAGGCTATACTCTCTATGGTAGCTAGTTTTGGTGGTAAATAATTTTTACCTATTATCTAAATCTCTTTCTAGTTTTTCTCTGCAATTAATGATATTTTACACACACACACACACACACATACACACATACACACATATACAGAAAGGACTGAATGACCAAGTGATGATACATTATAAATTGAAAATATGATGTTTTCATTGAAAAGAACAAATAAAACTATAAAATAGATAATAGAATCATCTGCAAAGAATACTATTTCAAACAAAGAAGCAAAGCAGTTGAGAGTTCTAGTGTACAATGGGTGTTCAAATGGCAGGGCTGCATTCATGCATACATTCTCTATGTTTGAACACTGCATGTCTCTAAAATTACATCTAGGAGACCACTATAGTGTCTGTCTTTGGGGGAGAGTGTCTAAAATTATATTTAGGAGACCATTGTAGTGTCTGTCCTTGGGGAGGAAATAAGATGGGACCAGAATGTTAAAAATGAACTGATTTTTTCCTTTATTTATTTGGCTGAATTGGGTCTGTTGTGGCACACAGGCTCTTTTGTGGCAGCATGTGGGATCTAGCTTTCTGATCAGGGATTGAACCTAGGACTCTGCACTGGGAGCAGGCAGTCTTAGCCACTGGACCACCAGGGATGTCTCTGATTTTTCTTTATAGGATCTTTGCGCTGTTGGAATTATTTATACCATGAACATATATTTATATTAAAAAATAAAATGCAGATTGTTTATGATCCTTATAAAAGCTCTTCTAGTATGTCTTTGTTTTGTGGCTATCAAAGTTCTTAAGTGTTTTCTGATATTATGTCAATTGAAAATGCTATGAGAGCAAAACATACAATTTTTAAAAATCCTTTAAGTTCTGAGTTATTTATAATATTTTCATTTAAGCATGCTTTACAATGGAGAGTCAGGTTAACATGCAATAGTATTATAGCAATAAAATATAATTTTAAAACATAGCTTATAAGAATCATTTTAATTTTACTAAAGCTTCTTGGCATTTTTTTTTTTTTTCATTCAATTTCAGGGCAAATTTCTCTCAGTGTTTAATATGGAAACTAGGATGTCAGTTTTCATTTTGGACATCCATCAGAAGGAAGAGTGTTTACAGAAAGAAGAATACAAAAAGATTTGAAAACTTAATTTTATTATTCAGTTCAGTTCCGTCACTCAAACGTGTATGACTCTTTGTGACCCCATTAATTGCAGCATGCCAGGCTTCACTGTCCCAGAGAAGGCAAAGACACCCCACTCCAGTACTCTTGCCTGCAAAATCCCATGGGTGGAGGAGCCTGGTAGGCTGCAGTCCATGGGGTCCCGAAGAGTCGGACACGACTGAGCGACTTCACTTTCACTTTTCACTTTCATGCACTGGAGAAGGAAATGGCAACCCACTCCAGTATTCTTGCCTGGAGAATCCCAGGGACGGAGGAGCCTAGTGGGCTGCCGTCTCTGGGGTCACACAGAGTCGGACACGACTGAAGTGATTTAGCAGCAGCAGCAGCAGCAGCAACAGCAACAGCAGGCCTCGCTGTCCAAAACAACTCCTGGAGTTTACTCAAACTCATGTCCATTGAGTTGGTGATGCCATCCAACCATCTCATCCTCTGTCGTCCCCTTCTCCTTCCACATTCAATCTTTCACAGCATCAGGGTCTTTTCAAATGAATCAGTTCTTCACATCATATAGCCAAAGTATTGGAGTTTCAACTTCAGCATCAGTCCTTTCAATGAACACTCAGGATTGATTTCCTTTAGGAATGACTAATTAGATCTCCTTATTGTCCAAGGGACTCTCAAGAGTCTTCTCCAGCACCACCATTCTTGGAGACTGATAAAGCATTAAATGAACTTGAGATTGCCCTTGAGAGAATGTCCTAATCTCTATGGCTGTGTCACTTAGCTCTCTTTAGTCCTATTCAAGTAATTGTATTTGTTTCTAACTGCCATTGTAATAAACGACTACAAACTTACAGACTTAACCAAAGCAAGTTTATTTTCTTACAGTTTGAAGGTCAGAAGTCTAAAATCAGTCGCATTGGGTTGAAGTCAATGCTTTGACAGGGCTGGTTCTTTTTGGTATTTCTTGTGGGATAAATCGTTGCCCACCTTTTTAGGCTTCTACAGTCACCTGCACTAGTTGGACCCTTTTCTCACATCGTTTTCTCAATCTCCCTCTAATGTCTCTCTTCACATTTTTGAGTCTTTGTGAATCTTTCTTATAAGAACTCCTGTGTTTACACTGGGTCGATTGTTTTTGTTGTTGTTGTTCAGCCACTCAGTCGTGTCTGACTCTTCGCTACCCCACAGATTGAAGCCCATGAGACTCCTCTGTCCATGGGATTTTCCAAGCAAGAATATACTGGAGTGGATTGCCATTGTCTTCTCCAGGGGATATTTCTGACCCAGGAATTGAACCCACGTCTCTTGCAGCTTCTGCACTGGTGTGTGGATTCTTTACCATCCTGAATAATCTTCTCATCTCAAAATTACTCAGTCAGATCTACAAAGTTCTGTTTGTCACATAAGGAAATGCAAGTTGAAGGGATCAGCAATGGACATCTTTGTGGAGTCGCTGATCAGCCTACCATGTAGCCTATAATGAAGGTTCCTGGAAAATGTCTCCACACAGGCAGGTCCACAGTTTCTCCTCATCTTAGATAGGAGACGTGAGAAACTATAGCCCTCAAGTTATTTTTTAAATAATTCTGCTATCGGTTTTATGCTATTAGCTCATAATACAATCCTGGATTTTAGCTCATTATGTAATTTTAGCTTTCATTTTTGCGGCTTAGAGGACTTATATCTTGAGAAGGTGGCAATGGGTAATAAACTACTTTATTACTTCCTTAAGTCACAACCACCATTTTTATGATAATTTAAAATCTCATAATCTATTTTTTATAAATTCCATTGAGTGTGTGACAAGGTCCAAATTTAATGCTTCCCATAGCCATCAACTATATTAAGAATCCTGGGACTGTGCAGACATGTGGCCTTTAGAATTCACGGTGCCTCCAAATGACTCTTCCTTGTGAGCATGAACTGTTCATCACCCATTCTCTTTTGTCCTATCTTATCAGAAAGCTCAAATCCAGAGGAAGAGCTCACATTTTTATTATTACACATCAAACATAAATAGATTGTAATGTACCATGTGCTTATATATTTTTAAATGTTGCTGTATTTTGATAAGAAATAACAATTTCTCACTTTGCTTAAGTATTTATTAAAGATAATTAAAGAATTTTCATTTTCATACATAAATCAGTTCAAGAACATCTGTGAAATAAGGGAAACATCTTCATATATGTCTCTTTTACATACATGTTTGGGTGTTAATTTGGCGCTAATTTGAAAGTCAGTCTTTCAGTGAATAAATTTTTCTCATGTATGCCTACTGTTGAAACACATGTATCTGAAAATTTTTTAAATAAATTCTGCTTTTAATAATTTCTTGATATTTCCTTTGTTATATATTTTGTTATATAATCTCTGCATGTCCTATTGCATTATTTTTTCTTTGAATTTTCTTCTTTTAAATATGGATTGTTATGTTTTCTCTCCAAAGAGATATATGCATGCCTAATATATAGTTTATTAATTTTCCTATTAGTATTAATAGTTGTGTCACTTGTGCTCAGTTGTTCAGTTGTTTCCAACTCTCTGCAGCCCCATAGACTGTAGTCCACCAGGCTCCTCCATGGGATTTTCCAGGCAAGAATACTGGGTTGTGTTGCCATTTCCTGACTCAGGGATGGAACCCATGTCTCTTGCATCCCCTGCATTGGCAGCCAGTTTCTTTACCACTAGAACCACCTGGGAAGCCTCATAAGGTTAAAAATATTCTTGAAACTGATTTCCTCCAGGTTTAATGACAACTTTTATCATGTGTATACATGCATGTATCAGTTCAGTTCAGCTCAGTTCAGTCGCTGAAAGAGTCATGTCCGACTCTTTGCAACCCCATGAATCACAGCACATCAGGTCTCCCTGTCCATCACCAACTCCCAGAGTTCACTCAGACTCACATCCATCGAGTCAGTGATGCCATCTAGCCATCTCATCCTCTGTCGTCCCCTTCTCCTCCTGTCCCCAATCCCTCCCAGCATCAGAGTCTTTTCCAATAAGTCAACTCTTCGCATGAGGTGGCCAAAGGACTGGAGTTTCAGCTTTAGCATCATTCCTTCCAAAGAAATCCCAGAGCTGATCTCCTTCAGAATGGACTGGATGGATCTCCTTGAAGTCCAAGGGACTCTCAAGAATCTTCTCCAACACCAGAGTTCAAAAACATCAATTTCTCGGTGCTCAGCCTTCTTCACAGTCCAACTCTCACATCCATACATGACTACTGGAAAAACCATAGCCTTGACTAGACAGACCTTAGTCGGCAAAGTAATATCTATGCTTTTGAATATGCTGTCTAGGTTGGTCATAACTTTTCTTTCAAGGAGTAAGCATCTTTTAATATCATGGCTGCAGTCACCATCTGCAGTGATTTTGGAGCCTCCAAAATAAAGTCTGACACTGTTCCCACTATTTTCCCATCCATTTCCCATGAACTGATGGGACCGGATGCCATGATCATCGTTTTCTGAATGTTGAGCTTTAAGACAACGTTTTCACTCTCCTCTTTCACTTTCATCAAGAGGCTTTTTCGTTCCTCTTCACTTTCTGCCTTAAGGGTGGTGTCATCTGCATATCTGAGGTTATTGATATTTCTCCCGGCAATCTTGATTCTAGCTTGTGTTTCTTCCAGTCCAGCGTTTCTCATGATGTACTCTGCATATAAGTTAAATAAGCAGGGTGGCAATATACAGCCTTGACGCACTCCTTTTCCTATTTGGAACCAGTCAGTTGTTCCATGTCCAGTTCTAATTGTTGCTTCCTGACCTGCATACAGATTTCTCAAGAGGCAGGTCAGGTGGTCTGGTATTCCCATCTCTCTCAGAATTTTCCACAGTTTATTGTGATCCACACACAGGTACAAATGTACGTGTATATATGTATATAAGCATTAAAATAAATTACTGCTGAAGCCAAAGGACACAAGTTAAATAAAACAGACTATGAAAGAAATTTCATATGGAAATTTAGCTTTAAGAAATTTGAAACAGTGTTAACCCTTGGGTTAACAGATGTTAAAGAAAAATACTAACAAATATTTACATAATTGCTACCATAAAGTGAAAGCTAAATATAACTTTATATTTTGTCCTTGATACCGAAAAAATAACAGTAATTCTGGAAGTTCAGGTTTAATAACTCTGAGGACTATTGACTTGTAATCTTGAGAATATGAATGTTTGTCAAAAGAAATTGCTTGTTCAGTAAATGCTTGTTAGAATGCTTGTTGAGTAAACCATTTCTTCATTTCAGCATATAAATTATGCTTGTCATTAACCTGTTGATTATAGTTACACTGATTTAGTTGTGAAAACAGAGTGCAGATTATTGAAGAAAGAAATATATCTGAAATCATTACTCTTTGCAAAATCCATTTTGCAATTAAAATAAACTTTAGAACACAATGTAAAAATATCATTCTTCCACACTACTGTAATTCTGTAATGATGATGAAGCAATTCTCACGTGTGGTTTTGTTCTGACTCTATCCCCAGGTCCAATTTTCCAGGTCCTGCATCCACCTCTCTGTTTATATGAAGGCTAGTACTAGTTTTCTGTTGTTGCCATAACAAACTACCACAAACTGGTAAGACACAAACTTGGTGTCTTATAAAAGCAACATAAATTTATTACCTTACATTTCTGTAGGCTAGAAATCTAACAATGGTTTTGGTGGGAGAAAATCAAATTATTGTCAGGGCTGCATTCTTTTCTGGAAGCTTCAGAAGGGAAGGCATTTCCTTGCCTTCTCTGGGTTCCAGAGGCCACTTACACGTCCAGCCTCCTCCCGCTTCCTCTGTCCTCAAGTTCAGCATCCTTGTATCTCTCTTCACTATCACATCCTTACTCTGACCACAACCACGAAGGGTGCTCTGATGGGACCCACTTTGGTAATCCACAAAAACGGTCCCATCTAAAGTCTTTTAGCTTAATCACATTTGCCAAATCTTTTTATTTTTGCTGTTTAATCACTAATTCATCTCCAATTAATACATTTATTCATCAATGACAAGTTTAACATGGACAGTTACTTATCAGAGGCTACAAAGGCAATGAGAAAGTAAGAAGTGTTTGTTATAATCACTAGATTTTTACTAGGAAATATTCTTACAAAATGTGTTGGTTAAATTTCCAGTAGTTGTGTATGGATGTGAGAGTTGGACTATAAAGGAAGCTGAGTGCCGAACAACTGATGCTTTTGAAATGTGGTGTTGGAGAAGACTCTTGAGAGTCCCTTCGATTGCAAGGAGATCCAACCAGTCCATCATAAAGGAAATCAGTCCTGGGTGTTCATTGGAAGGACTGATGCTGAAGCTGAAACTCCAATACTTTGGTCACCTGATGCAAAGAACTGACTCTTTGGAAAAGACCCTGATGGTGGGAAAGATTGAAATCAGGAGAAGGGGACAATGGAGAATGAGATGGTTGTGTGGCATCACCAACTTGATAGACATGAGCTTGAGCAAGCTCTGGGTGTTGGTGATAGACAGGGAAGCCTGATGTGCTGCAGTTCATGGGGTTGCAAGGAGTCGGATACGACTGAGCTGCTGAACTGAACTGAACTGAAAGTTTGATAAGTGACAGCTCCGTCTCTAAAGAATAAATTACAAAGTTTTTAGATTGGAGGGCAGAGAAAAATCTCTCTCTTGATCTGTCTACCACATTAACATCACTTTGCTTTTGTCCCTGCACTCCAGGTTTATGGAACTAGATAAAACTCCTCAAATCTTCCTCACCATTGTGCCTGGGGGGAAAGGCTGTGTCTGTTCTGTACCTGCCCCAGTTGATTTCTCCTATTAGTTTAATTTGGTGCATGAATAGCCACTGTATAAGGAAAGGACACCTATTTGTTCTTTGTACCATATGATCACTGTATAATGATCCAGAAAAGGATACCTGTTGCAAGAATGATATATGAGGTAGCCTTATGTGAAAGGATTTAACCTTAGGATCAAGTGTAATGAATATACCAATCAGTCTGATTCCTTCTGCAATCAGATTTCAAGAATGCAATGACTGTTGATCACTCAGTTGCAAAGATATTACAGCAGATTGCCAATGCAAATGTGAATGTAAAACAAATTGTTCGGTCATGAATGAGAGATAGATAATTGTCAATTTTCAGATAATTCCATTAGTTCCTCATAATTACTATTATTGGGTGCATGCGTGTTAAGTGGCTTCAGCAGTGTCCAACTCTTTGCGACCCAATAGGCCATAGCTTGCCAGGCTTCTGTGTCCATGGGATTCTCCAGGCAAGAATACTGGAGAAGGTTGCCTTGCCTTCTTCCAGGGGATCTTCCTGACCTAGGGATGGGACCCCTGTCTTTTATGTCTCCTCCATCGGTAGGCAGGTTCTTTACCACTAGTGCCACCTGGGAAGTTCATTGTTAAAATTCCTGATCTCTGATTAGGCTACACCAGTGGTTCTCACTTTTCAGCCTCAGATTAACTTCATACTCTCAGGTTATTAATCCAAAGGCCTTTAGTCATAGGGATTATATCAATGTTTACTGCATTAGAAAATCAAACTAGGAAAATTTTAAATGCTAATATTTTAATGAGATGTAACTGACATACTATAAAATTCACTCTTAAAGATTATAGTTCAATTATATTTAATATCTTCACAAGATTGCGCAACCAGATGCTGCTGCTAAGTCACCTCAGTCGTGTCCAACTCTGTGACCTCATAGATGGCAGCCCACCAGGGTCCTCCATCCCTGGGATTCTCCAGGCAAGAACACTGGAGTGGATTGCCATTTCCTTCTCCAATGTGTGAAAGTGAAAAGTGAAAGTGAAATCACTCAGTCGTGTCCAACTCTTTGCGACCCCACGGACTGCAGCCTACCAGGCTCCTCTGTCCATGGGATTTTCCAGGCAAGAGTACTGGAGTGGGTTGCCATTGCCAGCAACAGTGTCTAATTCCAGAACATTTTCATCACTTCCTAACGAAACTCTGAACTCATTAGCTTCCCTCATCATTCCCTCTCCCCCCAGCCACTGGCAACCACTAATCTTTCTATCTCTATAGGTTTGCATATTCAGGACATTTCATAAAAATGGAACCATATTAAAGGTTAATTTATAAGTTTATTTTAAAAGAACAAAATCTTATGGCATGATTCATATAAGGTTCCCAAAATTCTAATTTGTGCTTCTAATCTCAAATTTCATCATTGAAACAGAAACTGTCCATTAAAATGACAGGCTTACATCTTCATTTTTGAGAAAATATTTGTTGATATCCTAAGGATAACCCCATAGTTTTTTCATCTGTTGTTCATGTAAGTACAATTGGTGTTTTATTTAAAAAATAATAAATAAATACTGGCTAGTTCAGCTCTCATTTTAAACATTCTCATGAGTGCTTTATCTTCAGATAATCACAGGACCTGAGTATGCAGCAGAAATGCTCTAGAGATACCCCTCATTTTGTCAGTGGAATATTAATTAGTCACACATTTAATTCAAGATATAGTAATATGAATGACTTTTTTACTTCATTGTTTTACTGTGAATATGTGGCAGTGAAGAAACTACAACTCCTAGTGCACTTTGATATCATTGCCTGATTCATGCAAAGGTACCAGCAATTTTACCCCTCTTTGGTTTTACACCATCAGTGCAATATCTACACAGACAAAATAGCAAATATCTTGGTGCTATTATAAAAATAGTTTCAACACATACCAAACACCCCTCAATCCTAAAAAATTTTTGAAGTTTCCAGGAAGACTAAAAAGCACATTCTTTCTACATCTGTGACTCTATTTCTGTTTTGTAAATAGGTTCATTTGTACCATCTCTTTAGATTCCACATATTAGTGATAGCATATGATATTTGTCTTTTTCTGATTTACTTCAGCACATTCTTTTTAAATAATAATATCTAACTTAAGCAAAGTAAATAGCTTATCTTATTTGAATGATAATTCTCTCTCTGGAACGTTTTTCTCCAACTGCTTTCTGCAAAATCTCTTTGTTCAGCTGGTAGGAAGGCCTAACTCAAGAGGGATTCCTGTTCTGTCAACTTTTTCTATAAGCTGAGGTAATTTTAGGGGTTTACATTTTGCATTTTGGAATAAAACTTTGGAATTTTATTTAGCAAATGATTAGGCAGTGTTTTTAAAACTCAGAGCACAGAGGAAACTTCAACTCTTCTGAGATCTGCCATTGCCAAAGAAATACCAGTAATACAACCTGGTTAGCATGCTTGCGAGCAGGTTGTGAGGAGCTGTGACACACACCACTTCAGAAATTCAAGGAAGAGCTACATGATGTTTGAGCCTGCCGTTAAATTACACAGACTGCTACTTTACAAAAAGGAGTTTCATATCACTGCATGCTTTGTCAAGGGTGTCGTTGGATGGTGAAGCTTAAATATCCCTTTTAGCTGAAGAATTATACAGAACATAATCCTTTAGAATGAAATATCCATGTACATCCTGATAAATTATTTTCTCATATGTTGTGCTCAAATATCTAATCCTTTAGAACATATTTCTAAAAAGACTTTATTGTACTGTAATGTATAAAATGAATGCATCATCTTTAGCTAATAATATTTTTGCTTCTATAAATTTCTTCGCAAATTTCTGATATGGGTAATAGAGACGATATTCAAAGTTTTAGTTTGAATGTCAAAATACAGAGAGTCAACTGCTAAATTATTCAACTAAACTTAGTAACTTTATTGCCGACACTCTGCTATCAAAAAAAATAAATATTATAGTTGGAAAATACATTTTGCACTATGTCTCACACATCTAAAAATACCACATATGAAAAAATTTAAATCTGCTATTTAAATAATATCAACTTTCTTTAATTGTATATGAAATTTTAATATTTTATTAATAGAATTATGGATGGTCCCACAGGAAAAAAATAACTTAGATAAAACTATGAATTTTATTTACAATTTTTTGAATGCCTAGGGAAAATGTAACCTCCTTTAGCAAGTCAAATATACACCTCTATATGCTACAGAGATATGTGTACTTTTTAAAAAGAATAACCATAGGATTAGTTTATAAGCTATGAGAGATACACACACATACAAAGAGTCTATACCCTAAATTGTGCTTAGTTTGGTAGTGCTCATTCAATCCATTAGTTTTAAATTTCTTGCTTCACAGACTGTCAAGCTGTTCAATGTTTGCTCACAAATGTATGATGAACACTTACCGTATTTAAGACTCTGTGCTAGGTAATCTAAGGTTTCAAATATATAAAAGCTGAAGTGTCTTTTATACAGGAAGGTAAAGAAAATAGCATCATATATTGCATCATGCATTAAACCCTCGTGCATTGTGCAAAGATTAAGAGGTTTTAAATTGTCTGCTCTGATTTTCATGGGTGGGCCTGATTTGTCTAGGAGTCAGAGTAAATTTAACTCTCTTACTATGATAATTGTTTCAGGAACCCAGACCCAAGTCAATCAGTAAATGACATCCCCAAGGGCATTAGGGTGGTTCCACTCAGGTATAATTCAGGATGCAGTTTGATTGTAAGGGGAGGGAGTATCCTCCTTCTCCCTGGATATGAATGATGAAGAATGCACTTGTGGTTGATTGATGCTTGTGGCTATTTGTGAAGCCAGTGTAGTACTGAAGCTGAAACACAAGAAAGGCAGAGACTTGAAAATCATAAAGAACCAGAGCCAAAGAATGAAAACAAAAATGTGCCCCTACCCAACTATCGAATTTTAGAAACAAATCAATAAATTCTTAGTTTTGTTAGTTTTTTTCAAGTTGCACTAAAACATCAAAAGACAAGGATGCTTGAAAGAGATGAATTCAGACTGAAGAAATGCAGTGGAAAAAGAGATCAAATGAGAGTTCTTACTTGTTAATTCAGGGTTGCAAATTCAAATGCTTCAGGGTCAAATCAGGAAATTTACACTAGTGAAGCAAATCAGGCAAAGATGAATATTGTATCGATACAATAAAATACAACATCAATAAAAATGTTTTTACTTTTTATTTACTTTTGCCATGCTAATGTAAATCCAGTGCTATTATTCTATTTTCAAAAGTTTTAGGAACTTTTAAATAAGAACATTTAAATAAGATGTTGTATGAAAAATGCTTCTCACCATGTCTTTTTTTTTTTTTTTCCTTGACTGCACTGAGTCTTTGCTGCTGCATGCAGACTTTCTAATTGTGGTGAGCAGGGGCAACTCTTCCTTGAGGTGTACAGACTTCTCATTGCGGTGGTGTCTCTTGTGAAACACAGGCTCTATAGTACATGCTCAGTAGTTGTGGCACGTGGGCTTAATTGCTCTGCAGTGTGTGGGATCTTCCCTGACCAGGGATTGAATCCCTGTCCCCTGCATTGGCAGGACTTTCAACCACTGGATGACCAGGAGAGTTACTCTGTGTTCATGTATGCTCAATCATTGAGTCACATCCAATTCTTTGCAAATCCATGGACAGTAGTCTGCCAGGCTCCTCAGTCAATGGGATATTCCAGGCAAGACGACTGGAGTGGGTTGTCATTTTCCCCTCCAGGGGATCTTCTCAAATCCGGTGTCAAACCCGTGTCTCCTGCATCTCTTGCATTGGAAGGCAGGTTCTTTACCATCTGCTGCCATGTCATATTGACACAAAACAATAAATAAATGGCAACATTATTTAGGAGAATGATGGCAAGGTGTGCAATATTTGGTACAATTTAGCTCACGTCTTGTATTCTTAATTTTTTGATAAGGGATATATGACAAAGATATATATGGGCTTCCCTGGTGGCTCAGAGGTTAAAGCATCTGCCTGGAATAAAGGAGACCTGGGTTTGATCCCTGGGTCAGGAAGATCCCCTGGAGAAGGAAATGGCAACCCACTCCAGTACTCTTGCCTGGAGAATCCCATGGAGGGAGGAGCCTGGTAGACTACAGTCCATGGGGTTGCAAAGAGTCGGACACGACTGAGCGACTTCACACCATATGACAAAGGGACAAGTGGATACAGGACTGCAGAATAGGTAAATAAAGTTTACCTTAGGAAACTAAAGAATAGGTGAAGGGTTAGAAGTGGAGTGATTGAAATGTGCATTTAAATACAAATGATAGTAGAAAAACCAGAGAAATAGTGATATTAACATCAAAATAAAGAGGAAAATATTGAGAGACAAATATTTATTGGCCAAATATAGTAGTAATTAATTCAATGTCTCTGAATGTAGACAGTTTAAATCCAAACTCTATCATGTAAGACCTAGGCAAAGTTAGCCAAGTTAATTCACCTGAGTTTCAAGGGTATATTTTTTTAATCTTCAATTTGGGGATATTAATCACAACTCTTTCACAAGGTTTGTGTATGGTTAGAATAGATGCATATACTATTAAACATGCAATTCAGTGTCTGGAAGAGAGGAGGTGCCCAACAAACATGATTAAATTTATTGTTATTTATTTAGTGAGAAGTAAAGAAGAACTAGTAAAAAGCACGAGCTGAAACAAAGGAAGTATAGTTAAAAGAAAATTGAGATAATAAAAGTACACAATGAAAGAAGGTGTAGGTTTCACAGAGTAGTAGAAAATTGATAGTTGCAGAAAAGGTCAAGGATAAAAAAATGCAGAGAATGAGTAATTGTCCTTCGTAATTCATCAGAAACTTACAGAACATTTCTGCTGAAGGTTCAGTTCTCAGTTTAGAGGGGAAGAGGAAGGTGCATAGTAGAGAATTAAAAAATGTGTCAGTTCTAAGTTTACTTGCATAGAATGTAAATGATTATTTGAAATCAGCAACAAAGGCAAAGGAAAATATACATAGAGAGAAATAATGGGGGAGGGGAAACTTTTCAAATAGATCAGAGGATTTGGGACAGGTATAAACTGAGACCATAGGGTTCATAGTTCATGATACTAATCTTCACTATACATTATAACATTTGGCCTATGTTTGAACTTAGAGTATATGGTGCATTTTTAATTATAGAAAAGTCTTGGAAGAGTCGCTTTGGGAATAAGTGATGGTGTTGTCAGGAAATGATTAAAGGAGAAGGGGGTGGTAGAGGCTGAGATGGTTGGATAGTATCACAGGCTCAATGGACATGTGTCTGAGCAAACCCCAGAAGATAGTAGAGGACAGAGAAGCCTGGCGTGCTAGTCTATGGGGACGCAAAGAGTTGGCTATGACTTAGTGACTGAATAATATCAAACGGAATACAGCAGTTGATATATCAGTGACAGTGTATCCATTTAATCAAATTCAAGATTTTACTCTAGGAAGTATTGTTTGAGTGGGAGCAGGAGACCTAATGTTGAAAATTGCCTATTATTTAATATTGGTATTGGGAGAACATTTGAGTTTCAAAGAAAATGACTAATTTTCTGGAGACATCAGAGTTGGTCGTGCTGAACATGAGGTTCAAGCAAGTTAGAGAAGCATATGAATGCTAAGGGACTAGACATTTTAAAAAGGGAAGTACTAATAAAAGTAGAAGTGAAAAATATCAAATTATAAGGTTTTTAAAATCAAATTAGAGGTTTAATAGTTGTGAGAAATGTATTAGAAGAGCTGCACTCTCATGTCACTTAGTATTTGTGGTAGAATGTTTGAAAAATGGTCCAGTCCCCATGTCTCCATCTATATACGTCCATTACTATGTGACTTTACAGTACCTTTCATCAAGAAGTTGTGCCTCCTATCCTGCTCTTTGTATTTAAGCTGTCCTTGTGATTTGCATTAGTCCAGAGAATGTAGCAAAAATGGCATTGTGCAAGGTCTAAGCTTAGGTCTTGAGTAACTTTGCCTCCTCTCATTTTGTCTCTAGTCTGTGTGCCTTTACCAAACTAAGTTTCTCTGACCTCTTAGAAGATTACAAGTATAGAACAGGCTTTTCAACCCAGCTATCTAGTGGAGGCACAAGATATGTGATGAATGCCGGTCAAGATAAACGTAGTTACTGAGTCAGCCTGCCACTGAACACAGACACATAGGTCCACCTCAACAAGTGGTTCAGAGCAATAGAACCATTCAGCTGATTCACAGATTAAGGACCAAAATAATGTCTGCCACTAAGCATCGTGAATGCTTATTAAACAACACAGTTGGTGCACTGAGACGACCCAGAGGGATGGTATGGGGAGGGAGGAAGGAGGGGGGTTCAGGATGGGGAACACGTGTATACTTGTGGCAGATTCATGTTGCTGTATGGCAAAACCAATACAATATTGTAAAGTAATTAACCTCTAGTTAAAATGAATAAATAAATTTATATTTTAAAAAACACAGTTGTGATAATTAACGATGTGCTATTTTTTATAGAGACTATTCTTGCAATGTATTTCACGTGAAATACTTGTTTACCATTTTCTGTGGGCACTTTGGTGTATCAGATCCCTTATTAAATTATATTTCTCTAAATGAATGTAAGATGTGGTACAACCATTTAAGAGTATAATAGAATAATCTCTTTCTATAAATATATTACTACTGATACATTTAAGATTTGCTCAGCCATTTGGCAATAATTTTATGCTGGTGAGATTTCCATAGGGAAAAAGAAAAGCTGACCCGTGTCTCTAAGGTATGAGCTGCTATTCTTCAGCTTCTGCTTTAATTAAAGAACACATAACTTGCACGATATGTTGAAAGGCTTAATGTAAGCTTTTTAAATAGATACTATATTTGGAGTCAGAAAGACCTGGGCCTAAGTTTCAGCTCTAACACATAATCTTTGTATAACCCCAGAGAAGTTTATTTTTTAGCTTCAGTTTTCTCAACTGCGAAATGATTGAAGTATAGCTAGCCTCAGTTCAGTTCAGTCGTTCAGTCGTGTCCGACTTTTTGCAACCAGATGAATTGCAGCATGCCAGGAAAACTTAGCACTCAATCAATATATGGTAAGTATAATATTGTTAATGATCCATTGCAAAGCCTTCAGTAATTTGGGTATTATATTCCTAATTTAATTTTTTTCTCTACACTACAATCTCTCCCCAAACACACGTACACACACACACAAAGACACATAGTCACACCTTAAATATATATATTTGAAGTTCAGTTTTAAATGCTTGTTTTAAAATTTAGGATAACTATATTTGGTGTTAAATGAATTTATATTAATGTTATTTATATTTGTAATTTATTACTTCAGAGACAGTTAAGAAGGCTCATAAAGTACCAAACATCCAGCAAAATAACAAAGTAAAACTTGTTGCAAAGAGGTCACTTGAGAGAGGTATAAACAGACCTAGAAATGAGGATAGAACATAAAAAGTTTGGAGATTTGACTCTAACTTCTAACTTCTGGAAAATTAGAAGAAAAAAAAAAAATAGGATAAGTCTTACATTCATAATATCTGTAAGATAAAAGCAAACATGTTTTCCCAAGTTCCTTCCGCAGAGGACACTGTAAACCGATAGAACAAACGTTGCAGTCATATCTTCTGTTAAACCCAGCTTTAAATTGCACAGGACTATTTCTTATATGTACTCAATATAGGGCTAATGAAATTACACCAAATCACAGTTTAATCAAACTAGTCTTATGGAGCACCAATATAATAGAATTTGGATATACAGCTATCTGATAAGCTGAATAAAGTCGTAAGATTATGGAATCTAGAGAGCTAGGTAGATCATATAACCTTCAAGCAATCTTGCCTAAATATTATTTTCTCTAAAATGAACTTTAGATTTGGGGGCAGTAATGATTTTAGTGTTAATCGTCCTAACAAAAGTCTAGAGTACAGATCAACTATTTTGGCAACTAAATATTAAATGGTAAGCTTATTAAAGGAGCCCAAATGATACTGAATTATCAAAACTGAGGAAACAATTGAAGACATATTCCAATACATAAAGCCACCCTAATACTCTCAAGGTCAACACAGGGGACAATTTCTGTCAGGGTTAATAATCTCTGTAGTTATTCATTTTGAGTCCAGATAGTTCTTAGGCAGATGATACAGTATTTTTGAAGATGTCAGTTGTTTATACAAAATAAAGAATGTAACACTTCAGGATCATTTGAATGTTAGTTTATAAAATGGAAAAAAAAACAATAGTGTATTTATCATTTCCTTGATCTCACTAATAAATGATTTTTTTCTTTTTATTTATGTAGTCTTCTTTGTTCCCATTTTCTTCCATTTCTCTTCTTTTTATCGAAAGGTATATATCGTGTCTATATCTATATGGCTCCTTGCCAAGCTCTAGAGCTTGCATTGTAAGACAGAAAATGGCTGCATCAACAGACATGTCGAAGGCACACTGACGGCAGGAGGAAGATGTTCAACACCACTACACCTCTACAGACAGGCAGTTCTTTCTCTGGAACTATTCTCTCAGATCCCACAACTTTCCTTCCTTTTTTTCATTTCTGATATTCTCTTCCATAGTCAATATTGCTGGATCTCTCCCTAACCTGAGCTTTGCATAAGATGACTCCTGGATCTTTTAATCAGTTCAATCAATGCATCTTATAAACCAAATTATGTTTACAAAATATTTATACAATTATAACCTCTAAGTTCTGCTAAGTCTACGGTAGAAGCAAAAGCTGTAGTTGCTTCTTCAGTCACAATCCATCATCTCAACCAGATGGTTTATTCTGCTTATGTCAAGGTAGGAAAATATTATTTAACAGTCCTTAGCGGGTGTGAGAAATCAAGGCAATTTCATAACAGAAATGCTGGATGTGCTGTAGCTCACATTGTAAAATATTTTTCTGTGCAAAATCTACTTGACCTGCAGTTGCTCCGCTGCTTTTTGCATGAACACGAATCCAGCTGCAAATGTTATCTGTTCATTCAGAAAAATATGACTGTCAAATTCTCAAGTATTTACCAAGAAAGGAAGTATGGGTGTGGGGGAGAACTATTTGGTCTCTGACATGTAAAATTAAAAATAAATCAACAAATAAATAGCAGATTATTTTTCCACCTTAACATCTTGATGTTCATTCATAACATAGATCAAATTGCTTTTTTGGTAGTCAGCTCTTAGTTTATAAGGCAACACTGAATTACTGATAAACATTCTTTAAGTGATTGAATACCAATGTTTGGATGTATATTATGAAAATACTTTGTCTCTTTCTATTTACCTAATGGGGGAATGAATTAATGTGCATGAAGACAAAATACAAGCCAAGTGTGCTTAATTTGAGATAAAGCATCATGAGTTTATAATAAAGATTATTATTTTTTACACTGTAATTAAGCACTTCTCCCAAAGGCAGAGTCACATTCTATAAGGACCTTCTGGCAAATATTCATTATTCTATAACAATTCGTTATTCTATAATAGTCATCCTATCATTAAAATTTTGCAAGTGACAAAAAATCCATTGCAAACTGATTGAAGGAAGCCTATCTGTCTAATCTATATCTATCATCTGTCTATCATCTATCTAACCTATTATGAAAAACAGAACAGTCTATTTTCTGGGGCTTTATCCTTGTCCCAGACCACATTTACTGAGAGTGGAATCATAGATATTTTCAGAACAGGGATATAAATGCTGAGGATATAAACAAATATCCACCATACTGATGAAATTTGAGAAACTGAATAAAGTATTCCCACTAGTCTGCACCAGCATGGCATGAAGCTTGACATAATAGTGGCTAGCTGCTAGGAAAAATGCACAGATCTGTTTTCTTCATGGGTTCACTTCAGTTCAGTCGCTCAGTCATGTCCGACTCTTTGCGACCCCATGAATTACAGTACGCCAGGGCTCCACGTCCATCATCAACACCCGGAGTTCACTCAAACTCACGTCCATTGAGTCGGTGATGCCATCTAGTCATCTCATCTTCTGTCGTCCCCTTCTCCTCCTGCCCCCAATCCCTCCCAGGATCAGAGTCTTTTCCAATGAGTCAACTCTTTGCATGAGGTGGCCAAAGTACTGGAGCTTCAGCTTTAGCATCATTTCTTCCAAAGAAATCCCAAGACTGATCTCCTTCAGAATGGACTGGTTGGACCTTTGCAAGGAGAAAATCTCATCAGCCCTTCTGTAATCAATTCACCAGGGGCAAGCCATCAGTCAGTCAGTCAGTTCAGTCACTCAGTCATGTCCAACTCTTTGTGACCCCATGAACCTGAAATGTCAGGTCTATGAATCAAGGCAAACTGGAAGTGGTCAAACAGGAGATAGCAAGAGTGAACATTGACATTCTAGGAATCAGCAAACTAAAATGGACTGGAATGGGTGAATTTAACTCAGATGACCATTATATCTACTACTGTGGCCAGGAATCCCTTAGAAGAAATGGAATAGCCATCACGGTCACAAAAGAGTTTGAAATGCAGTACTTGGATGCAATCTCAAAAATGACAGAATAATCTCTGTTTATTTCCAAGGCAAATCACTCAGTTGCACGGTAATCCACACCTATGCCCCTATCAATAATGCTGAAGAAGCTGAAGTTGAACGGTTCTATGAAGACCTACAAGACCTTTTGGAGCTGACACCCAAAAAAGATGTCCTTTTCATTATAGGGGACTGGAATGCAAAAGTAAGAAGTCAACAAACACCTGGATTAAGCAGGCAAATTTGGCCTTGGAGTACAGAATGAAGCAGGGCAAAGGCTAATAGAGTTTTGCCAAGAGAATGCACTAGTTATAGCAAACACTCTCTTCCAACAATAAAAGAGAAGACTCTACACATGGACATCACCAGATGGACAACACTGAAATCAGATTGATTATATTCTTTGCAGCCAAAGATGGAGAAGCTCTATACAGTCAACAAAAACAAGACCAGGAGCTGACTGGCTCAGATCATGAACTCCTTATTGGCAAATTCAGACTTAAACTGAAGAAAGTAGGGAAAATCACTAGACCATTCAGGTATGACCTAAATCAAATCCCTTATGATTATACAGTGGAAGTGAGAAATAGATTTAAGGAACTAGATCTGATAGACAGAGTGCCTGATGACTATGGATGGAGGTTCATGACATTGTAGAGGAGACAGGGATTAAGACCATCCCCATGGAACAGAAATGCTAAAAAGCAAAATGACTGTCCGAGCAGGCCTTACAAATAGCTGAGAAAAGAAGAGAAGTGAAAAGCAAAGGAGAAAAGGAAAGATATAAGCATCTGAAAGCAGAGTTCCAAAGAATAGCAAGGATAGATAAGAAAGCCTTCCTCAGCGATCAATGCAAAGAAATAGAGGAAAACAACAGAGTGGGAAAGACTAGAGATCTCTTCAAGAAAATTAGAGATATGAAGGGAAGATTTCATGCAAATATGGGCTCAATAAAGGACAGAAATAGTACAGACTTAACAGAAGCAGAAGATATTAAGAAGAGGTGGCAAAAATACACAAAGAACTGTACAAAAAGAGCTTCACAACCAAGATAATCATGATGGTGTGATCACTCACGTAGAGACAGACATCCTGGAATGTGAAATCAAGTGGGCCTTAGATAGCATCACTACAAACAAAGCTAGTGGAGGTGATGGAATTCCGTTTGAGCTATTTCAATTCCTGAAAGACGATGCTGTGAAAGTGCTGCACTCAATATGTCAGCACATTTGGAAAACTCAGCAGTGGCCACAGGACTGGAAAAGGTCAGTTTTCATTCCATTCCCAAAGAAAGGCAATGCCAAATAATGCTCAAACTACCGCACAATTGCACTCATCTCACATGCTAGTAAAGTAATGCTCAAAATTCTCCAAGTCAGGCTTCAGCAATATGTGAACCGTGAACATCCAGATGTTCAAGCTGGTTTTAGAAAAGGCAGAGGAAACAGAGATCAAACTGCCAACATCTGCTGGATGATCGAGAAAGCAAGAGAGTTCCAGAAAAACATCTCTTTCTGCTTTATTGACTATGTCAAAGCCTTTGACTGTGTGGATCACAATAAAGTGTGGACAATTCTGAAAGAGAAGGGAATACCAGACCACACGACCTGCCTCTTGAGAAACCTATATGCAGGTCAGGAAGGAACATTTAGAACTGGACATGGACCAATAGACTGGTTCCAAATAGGAAAAGGAGTACATCAAGGCTGTATATTGTCACCCTGCTTGTTTAACTTATATGCAGAGTACATCATGAGAAACGCTGGACTGGAAGAAACACAAGCTGGAATCAAGATTGCCAGGAGAAATATTAAGAACCTCAGATATGCAGATGACACCACCGTTATGGCAGAATATGAAGAGGAACAAATAGCCTCTTGATGAAAGTGAAAGAGGAGAGTGAAAAAGTTGGCTTAAAGCTCAGCATTCAGAAAATGAAGATCATGGCATCTGGTCCCATCACTTCCTGGCAAATAGATGGGAAAAGAGTGGAAACAGTGTCAGACTTTATTTTTTGGGGGCTCCAAAATCACTGCAGATGATGACTGCAGCCATGAAATTAAAAGACGCTTACTCCTTGGAAAGAAAGTTATGACCAACCTAGACTGCATTTTAAAAAGCAGAGATAATACTTTGCCAACAAAGGTCCATATAGTCAAGGCTATGGTTTTTCCAGTGGTTATGTAAGGATGTGAGAGTTGGACTGTGAAGAAAGCTGAGGCCCAAAGAATTGATGCTTTTGAACTTTGGTGTTGAAGAAGACTTTTGAGAGTCCCTTGGACTATAAGGAGGTCCAACCAGTCCATTCTAAAGGAGATCAGTCCTGGGTGTTCACTGGAAAGACTAATGCTAAAGCTGAAACTCCAATACTTTGGCCACTTCATGTGAAGAGTTGACGTATTTGAAAAGACTCTGATACTGGGAGAGACTGGGGGCAGGAAGAGATGTGGACGACAGAGGATGAGATGGCTGGATGTCATCACTGACTCAATGGACGTGAGTCTGAGTGAACTTGGGAGTTGGTGATGGACAGGGAGGCCTGGCGTGCTGCGATTCATGGGGTCACAAAGAGTCAGACACAACTGAGCGACTGAACTGAATTGAACTGAACTGAACTGATATCCTTTTGGCAAAAACTAGGTCACAGAAAGAAAGCATGTATATTAAAATCATAATTTCCACCCTATTATCTCATTCACAAAAGAAATTTGAAGATGAATGTATAACTTGAACAAAATATTTGTTTGTCCCTGAACATGAAAACCAGGAGACACAGATCTACTGCATCAGAGTCAATATCTGCTTCAATAGTTTGTCGTTACTTTAAAGACTGATCACTGATGATGGTTTAATACATGCACTTAAATGATGCATTAGCATATTCTGAAAGATAACTTTACATTTGGATGCAATAATATTTTTTCTATATTATTTCCACTTATTTTTTTAATGAAAGTATTTTTTTCACAAACAATATCTATGCAGAAACTGAACTTACAAACTCACTTATTTTTTATTTTTGTCTCAAATTGTCTTCTGTACATAGAAAAAGTGAACCAATAGCTTTTCATGTGTTAGTTACATTAGAACATGAAAACTTCATGGACAATTAAATGATGGACAGTTTTATATGTGTCATCCGAACCTCAAAGAGCAAAATAAATTAATTTCAGTAATGATTCATTTTTCTCTCTTGGAATTCAAGGGATCAACTTTTCGATGTTTCTTCTGCTTAAAAGGTGAAACTTTTGAATTAATATAATTACTTTTAAAAATTAATTTTAAAAGTTTATCAGTGAAAATAAATGCATTTTGAGATAAAAAATACAAATACTAATTTAGGTAGAATTAAGCAGAAGGGTATAAAACTGTCCTAATAATTTGAGAGTTTTGAAGCATAAATGTACTTTGAATCACCTTTGGTACACTTATCTACAAAGGAAAAAGGAAAGATATAAGCATCTGAATGCAGAATTTTAAAGAATAGTAAGGAGAGATAAGAAAGCCTTCTTCAGAGATCAATGCAAAGAAATAGAGGAAAACAACAGAATGTGAAGGACTAGAGATCTCTTCAAGAAAATTAGAGATACCAAGGGAATATTTCATGCAAATATGGGCTCGATAAAGGACAGAAATGGTATGGAAGATCATGGCATCCGGTCCCATCACTTCATGGGAAATAGATGGGGAAACAGGGGAAACAGTGTCAGACTTTATTTTGGGGGGGGCTCCAAAATCACTGCAGATGGTGACTGCAGCCATGAAATTAAAAGACGCTTACTCCTTGGAAGAAAAGTTACGACCAACCTGGATAGCATATTCAAAAGCAGAAACATTATTTTGCCGACTATAGTCCATCTAGTCAAGGCTATGGTTTTTCCTGTGGTCATGTATGGATGTGAGAGTTGGACTGTGAAGAAGGCTGAGTGCCAAAGAATTGGTGCTTTTGAACTGTGGTGTTGAAGAAGACTCTTGATCCAACCAATCCATTCTGAAGGGGATCAGCCCTGGGATTTCTTTGGAAGGAATGATGCTAAAGCTGAAACTCCAGTACTTTGGCCACTTCATGCAAAGAGTTGAAGTATTTGAAAAGACTCTGATACTGGGAGGGGTTGGGGGAAGGAAGAAATGGGGATGACCGAGGATGAGATGGCTGGATGGCATCACTGACTCAATGGACGTGAGTCTGAGTGAACTCCGGGAGATAGTGATGGACAGGGAGGCCTGGCGTGCTGCGATTCATGCGGTCGCAAAGAGTTGGTAGGACTGAGCAACTGAACTGACTGACTGACTGACTGACAATTATCTGAAAAGAAATGTGCTAATCTACTAGTCAAATAAATTTGAGGTTGTGAAAATGTATAATATTCTATATTTTAGTTTCATTTTGTTAAAAATAAAATTTAATCAAAATAGTCAATAAATGGGACACTAAAATGTTTATTTTTGAAACTTTAGTGAATTTCACATATTGAAATATGTTTGAAAGTGAAAGACACTGAAATTTATCCCTATAAAAAAAGGGAGGAAAACTCTTTACTGCAATTGGAGTGTAAAAGTCAACTCTGAAGTTTAGAGTGTCACCTGCAATATCTTGACTTGTAGAAGAAATCTTTTCATGGAGCTTATTTTTAATTGGATGCATTTATATTCATTGCTAAAATGGAATGAAATTTAAGTCTATGTTTTTTGTATTATTTAAATTTAGGGAAACAAAGGTATTAAGCTAAGACAATTATATTATGAGCATTTTCTTTTTTTAAAATTTATTATTATTTTTTTTATTTTACAATGCTGTGTTTGTTTTGCCATACATCAACATGACTCTGCCACGGGTGTACATAAGTTCCCACTCCTGAACCCCCTTCCCTTCTCCTCCCCATACCATCCCTCTGAGTTATTCCAGTGCACCAGCCCCAAGCATCCTGTATCCTGCATCGAGCCTAGACTGACAATTCATTTCTTACATTTTCTTATACAATACTTATAAAAGAAAGATATTCTAAATAGAAGCAAAGAGTTACTCTCTTGAAAAATCTTTGGTCTGAAATATTTACACATTTAAATATTAAAAATTAAAAGAATTGAGAACATTCCCTGTTTGGAATAATGTGATTTGACCTTACCAGGTATCACAACACTTTTAGAGAGTTTTATCTATTAAAAATAATGTGTCCTAGAGAGAAGAATCATTTGCAAATTGGAGTAATTCATTTCAAATTTAGTAATTATAACATGAAATTTTGAAAATGATTATGAAAAGTCTTAAAAAGTCATATTATAAATAAATTCTTCATAAAATGTACATATTATTGTCATGGACACAGACATAGTATAGATTTGTACAAACCCTAAATATGTATGAAACCCATTCTACTTACATAATTTTTAAAATTTCACCTAAATCAAACCACTGACAATTTTTGCATTGTATTCAATTTAAAAATTGTAGAAATCACTTTTGCTTTGAAAGTAAAATAAGGCAATTTTATAGATTCACCAATATTCTTGAAAATTGGTAAATATTTCAAAAAACATATATAACTATAACTATAACTATATATATATATATATAGTATCACAGTTGTGATCACAATGTCTGGTTTATTCTGTCAAAAAGTAAATCAGTAAAACCAGGGTTTTTTGCTGATTTCTGTAATATAAGCCAGAGCACGTAGAGCTTTTGCTTAGCCTAGGTTTATCCAGGATTAGATTTCAAAACAGCCAGATGAATGTCTATCAGACAGTTATCCAAAAATGCTTTTCCTCAGTGGATATTCATATACATAACATTCCCTGATGAGTATCTGAAGCAAAACTAGCCCATGTTGCCAATTAAAAGGGAGGTAGTTGAGTTAGGGAGAGACCATCTTGAGTGAGTTGATGAGGGAAACAAATTTCTGAAGAGGATGCTCCAGCTCTATTCAGAGGGAGTATAGATAGGTGCATTTTTTTTTTCTAATTTGAAAACAAGCATAAGGATACTTGAAGAAATAGTATCAGAGAAGAATTAGGATCAGAGAATTAAAAAAACTGGGTTTAATTTGAACAAACCTCTACATTTACTTTGCACCAAGTGTATTAGAGGCAGTCTTTCAAGTGTTTTACTGACCCATACCTACCTGGAGATCACCCAGCCTAAATTTGAAGGAAGAAAGTAGGTGAAGTACTCACTTTCAAAATGTCATGGTTACACTAGATTTCCCACTCAACTCATAGCTAAATTTCTTCTTGTTTATGTTTCCCCATCAGGTGTCAAAACTTTACAGGATTGAGAGAGCTGTTTAGAGAGTGAAGTATTGTGTGCTAGAGTGTTAATACTAGTCTCCATAATTCACTGCAGTTTATTTATGATTCTTAAGGAAGTTAAACAATTTTAAAGAGAACTATTTTTCAGACTTAACCTGAAATTCATTCAAACATTCAATAAATTTTGTGGTTTAGTTGCTAAGTTGTGTCCAACTCTTATGACTGCATAGACTGCAGCCTACCAGGTTCTTATGTACATGAGATTCTCCAGGTAAGAATACTGGGGTGGTTTGCCAGTTCCTTCTCCAGAGGATCTTCATGGTCCAGGAATTGAACCCGGGTCTCTTGTGTTGCAGGAAGATTCTTTACCAATTGAGTTAGGAGGGAAGACCAGTGAATATTTACTGAGTTCATTTATTTTGTGTGTGAAAATATGTGTATATATATATATATATATATATATATATATATATATATATGTATATGTATGTTAGGAGCTGCTGATAAGCTGTTGTTTTTACCCTTTTGATCCCTGTGTCAGATTATCAAGATTGATTGTATGATGGGAGAAATTTTTTTTTGATAATGCTGAACCTAGAAATCATCCTCTTCCTGTTGAAGTCATTGTGTATACATAACTGCTAATTCTGGAAGTGTAAATGGCAAAAAGGTAATTCATTTCCAATAATTTCACAAGAGTAATGATTGTTCTGCAAGGGTACACATTAGCAGAGTGTGAAAATGGAGAAAGCGCTAGTCACTCATTCATGTTCAACTCTTGGCAACCCTGTGGACCGTAGCCTGCCAGACTCCTCTGTTCATGGATTCTCCAGGCAAAAATACTGGAATGGGTTGGCATTTCCTTCTCCAGGATATTCCAGACCCAGGGATCGAACCCAGATCTTCCTGTATTGCAGGAAGATTCTTTACTATCTGAATCACCAGAGAAGCTCATAGCAGAAGGTGAATTCATAAAATGGGGTATTTTGTGGTATATATGAACAATAAGGGAAGAATAGTTTATGACTTTAGAAACAACGTTGACTCCAAAAGTATTCTTCCAGTTCATTTCAGTAGCTCAGTTGTATCCTACTCTTTGTGACCCCGTGAATTGCAGCACGCCAGGCCTCCCTGTCCATCACCAACTCCCGGAATTCACCCAAACTCATGTCCATCAAGTTGGTGACGCCATCAAGCCATCTCGTTTTCTGTCGTCCCCTTCTCCTCCTGCCTCCAATCCCTCCCATCATCAGGGTCTTTTCCAATGAGTCAACTCTTCGCATGAGGTGGCCAAAGTATTGGAGTTTCAGCTTTAGCATCAGTTCTTCCAAAGAATATCCAGGACTTCAGTATAAGCAATTATGAACAAACTGAGAGCTTTCAGAGGTTTTTAAATGGAGATTATTGCAAAATCAGTAAATGACGCGGAAATAAGATACATAATATAAGCAACTATATTCAACATCTTCTACAACAACCTATGATGGAAAAGAATGAAAATACATACACATATAAATGTGTATGACTGAATCACTTTTTGCTGTATACACCTGAAATTAACAAAATATTGTAAATAATAATACTTCAATAAAATTATATTAAAAAAGAAGATACAGCAAGAAGCAGCAACAGATAAGATCAAAACCATGTTAGAGATATTTCCATATAACTACATTTTCTTTATTCTTATTAGCATAGTGAGGAGCATACTACTGGGACGATATTTTCTTGGATCTCTTCCTTGGGATGTATATACCTGTATCCATGTCTCTACCTTTCAACCGTCACTCACTGTCACTGCTGCTGCTGCTACTAAGTCGCTTCAGTGGTGTCTGACTCTTAGCGACCCCAGGTACTGCAGCCTGCCAGGCTCTTCCATCCATGGGATTTTCCAGGCAAGAGTACTGGAGTGGGGTGCCATTGCCTTCTCCGCTGTCAGCATGAGGTATAATTTCTGTTCCCATTTAAAGAGTACAGTTTAAAGAACCTGACAAATGTATATCTCTATGACATCATCACTAAAATGAAGCCACAAATATTTATGTATCTGTGTCTTTACTTGGCTATCTATTGTATATATTATGTTATATATATACACACATTTATTTCTCTCTATGTATATTTATATAGATATGTATATATGTATGTATACGTGTATGTGTGTATATAATATATATATAAGCTTACAGAATTTTCATTTTGACATGGTTTTTTTCATTCTGCACAGTGATTTCTAGGTTCATTCAGGTTGCTGTATATAGCAGTAGTTTCTAGTTATTGTCTAGTAATCATTGCATTGATACATTTATTATTTACCATTCGCCTATTGTTGGACATATGGGTTATTTACCATTTTTGGCTATTGTAAATAAAACAATTAGGAACATTTATGCACATTTTTTTTGTGTAGACATATGACAGCCCAATAAAAATGAGCCAAATTTTGGGGCAGACATTACACAGAATAGCCATACACCCAAGAAAAGATGCTTAATATAATTTGTCACTAAAAGAATTCAAGAAAAATCCTCTGTCAGATATCAATACATATCAATTAGAGCGGTTACAATTTTCAATTGTTAAACACCAAGGTCTGGTAAAATGTGGTGCTGGAATATTTACAAACTGCTGGTAAGAATGTAAAATTCTGAAACAGCCTGTAAAATTGATCAAAAGTTCCTGAAATAATTAAAAACACATTTATCATATAACTCAGCTTTATCTTTCCCAGCTATTTAGTCAAGAGAAATAGAATCTTATTTTACTTTTTAATTTTTAATTGTTTTATGTGTTTTAAAAGCAGCATGCAGAGCATAGATCTGACCACTGTTATTCTGACTATGTGACACTGAGGAGGTTGTTTAACCATCCTGAGTTTCAATTTTTCATTATTAAAAATTGAAAACAAATAGGATACATCCACAAAAACCACTGAAAAGTATTAACATATATCAATACTCAGTAAATAAGTTATTTTCTTACATATGTTAATTGTTTATTTGATTCTACAATGTTCAACCCATAGAGTGTATTTATTCTTTTTAAATTATTTACTAAAGTTTAAACCTCCAAAAGAATTCTTAAGTGAAAACATATCAGCCAAGTGTATCTAACCTGGGAAACAGTAAAGATTCTGGAGGATCAGAAAAGAAGTTCATCATACAAAGTGTTGTCTGCTACTGTCCTGCAGACACAAGACACAACGTGGACTGGAAAGAAGGCAAGAACACCACAGGCAAGTGGGGACCCATGTACCTTGTGAAGTTTCTTCATTAACTCTGTGGTGATCTTTGTTATTTGCAGATAAGTAGCATTATTCACGGAGAAGGAAATGGCAACCCACTCTAGTACTTTTGCCTGGAAACTCCCATGGACGGAGGAGCCTGATAGACTGCAGTCCATGGGACTGCTAAAGGTCGCACTTTCATGCATTGGAGAAGGAAATGGCAACCCACTCTAGTGTTCTTGCCTGGAGAATCCCAGGGTCGGGGAAGACTGGTGGGTTGCTGCCTATGGGGTCGCACAGACTGAAGCGACTTAGCAGCAGCAGCAGCAGCAGCATTATCCATGTTCAAAATTCTGTAACGCTTCTGAATGCTGGTAAATATATCAGTAAATTTTTATTTGCATGAATTCTCAGTCATGTCCAACTCTTTGCAACCCCATGGACTGGAGCCCACCAGGATCCTCTGTCCATGGAATTCTTCAGGCAAGAATACTGGAGTGGGTTACCATTTCTTCCTTCAAGGGATGTTCCCTACCCAGGGATCAAATCTGATTCTCCTGCATCTCCTGTATTGGTAGACGAGTTCTTTACTACTAGCACAACTTGGGGAGCCTTAACACAACTGGCATTACTGGTTGGGGCATAGACTTGGATTACAGTGATATTGAATGGTTTGCCTTGGAAACGAACAGAGGTCATTCTGTCTTTTTTGAGATTGCATCCAAGTACTGCATTTCAGACTCTTTTGCTGACCATGGTGGCTACTCCATTTCTTCTGAGGGATTCCTGCCCACAGTAGTAGATATAATGGTCATCGGAATTAAATTCACCCACTCCAGTCCATTTTAGTTCGCTGATTCCTAGAATGTCGACGCGGCTGGCCAGCGCACTCAGCACAAGTAGCTGCGACGGCCGTTGCACTCAGTGCAGCCGAGAGAAGCTGCCCCACTTCCGAGGTCAGGGGCAGTGGCCAAGAGTGCCAGGCTGCGATGGTGCAGGAACGGCCGAGAGGAGCCACCCCGCATCCGAGGTCTGGGGCAACGGTCTGGAGGAGCCACCCTGCATAGGAGGCCACGGTCAGGGGCTGGGAGGAGCCACCCCATGTCTGAGGACGGGGCGGTGGCTGGAAAGATCAACCCACGTCCAAGGAGCAGTGGCTGTGCTGGCGCAGGAGGGCCTATAGGAGCTATCCCATGTTGAAGATCAGGAAGGGCAGCAGTGAGGAGATACCCTTCCTCCAAGGTAAGGAGCAGCAGCTGCGCTTTGATGGAGCAGCTGTGAAGAGATACCCCACGCCCAAGGTAAGAGAAACTGAAGTAAGATTGTAGGTGCTGCAAGAGGGCATCAGAGGGCAGACACACTGAAACCATACTCACAGAAAACTAGTCAATCTAATCACACTAGAACCACAGCCTTGTCTAACTCAACGAAACCAAGACATGCCCGCGGGGCAACCCAAGATGGGCGGGTCATGGTGGAGAGGTCTGACAGAATGTGGTCCACTGGAGAAGGGCATGGCAAACCACTTCAGTATTCTTGCCTTGAGAACCCCATGAACAGTATGAAAGGGCAAAATAATAGGATACTGAATGAGGAACTCCCCATGTCAGTAGGTGTCCAATATGCCACTGGGGATTAGTGGAGAAATAACTTCAGAAAGAAAGAAGGGATGGGGCCAAAGCAAAAACAATACCCAGGTGTGGATGTGACTGGTGATAGAAACAAAGTCCGACGCTGTAAAGAGCAATATTGCATAGGAACCTGGAATGTCAGGTCCATGAATCAAGGCAAATTGGAAGGGGTCAAACAAGAGATGGCAAGAGTGAATGCAGGTCAGGAAGCAACAGTGAGACCTGGATATGGAACAACAGACTGGTTCCAAATAGGAAAAGGAGTACATCAAGGCTGTATATTGTCACCCTGCTTGTTTAACTTATATGCAGAATACATCATGAGAAACGCTGGGCTGGAAGAAGCACAAGCTGGAATCAAGATTGCTGGGAGAAATATCAATAACCTCAGATATGCAGATGACACCACCCTTATGGCAGAAAGTGAAGAGGAACTAAAAAGCCTCTTCATGAAAGTGAAAGAGGAGAGTGAAAAAGTTGGTTTAAAGCTCAACATTCAGAAAATGAAGATCATGGCATCTGGTCCCATCACTTCATGGGAAATAGATGGGAAAAGAGTGGAAACAGTGTCAGACTTTATTTTTTTGGGCTCCCCAATCACTGCAGATGGTGATTGCAGCCATGAGATTAAATGCTTACTCCTTAGAAGAAAAGTTATGACCAACCTACATAGTATATTCAAAAGCAGAGACATTACTTTGCCAACAAAGGTCCATCTAGTCAAGGCTATGGTTTTTCCAGTGGTCATGTATGGATGTGAGAGTTGGACTGTGAAGAAGGCTGAGATGCTTTTGAACTGTGTTGTTGGAGAAGACTCTTGAGAGTTCCTTGGACTGCAAGGAGATCCAACCAGTCCATTCCGAAGGAGATCAGTCATGGGATTTCTTTGGAAGGAATGATGCTAAAGCTGAAACTCCAGTCCTTTGGCCACCTCATGCAAAGATTTGACTCATTGGAAAAGACCCTGATGCTGGGAGGGATTGGGGGCAGAAGGAGAAAGGGACGACCGAGGATGAGATGGCTGGATGGCATCACTGACTCGATGGACATGACTCTGAGTGAACTCCAGGAGTTGGTGATGGACAGGGAGGCCTGACATGCTGCGATTCATGGGGTTACAAAGAGTCGGACACAGCTGAGTGACTGAACTAAACTGAACGCAACTGGCTAATTATTGAGTAACTAGGGAGTTTTCTTTTTTTTTTTTTTTTTAGTCCAAACTGAGGGACCATCATGAGCTGCATGTCCTCACTTTGAGCTCAAAGAAATAGGCTATGAGAAAATCATGAGCACACTACTAACTAATCAGTTCAGTTCAGTCACTCAATCGTGTCCAACTATTTGTGACCCCATGGACTGCAGCACGGCCAGGCTTCCCTGTCCATCACCAACTCCTGGAGATTGCTCAAACTCAAGTCCATCATGTTAGTGATGCAATCCAACCATCTCATTCTCTGTCGTCCCCTTCTCCTTCTTCCCTCAATCTTTCTCAGAATCATGGTCTTTTCCAAGGAGTCAGTTCTTCACATCAAGTGGGAAAACTCTTGAAGTTTCAGCTTCAGTGTCAGACCTTCCAAGGAATATTCAGGACTGATCTTTAGAATTAACTAGTTGGATCTCCTTGCAGTTCAAGGGACTCAAGAGTCTTCTGCAACACTACAGTTCAAAAGTATCAATTATTCAGTGCTCAGATTGCTTTATGATCCAACTCTTAC
Source organism: Capra hircus (assembly GCF_001704415.2). Classification (NCBI taxonomy): domain Eukaryota; kingdom Metazoa; phylum Chordata; class Mammalia; order Artiodactyla; family Bovidae; genus Capra; species Capra hircus. The sequence continues at coordinate 82,707,465 of NC_030819.1, read as the reverse complement.
ATCCATACATACATAACTACTGGAAAAACCATAGCTTTGACTAGACCTTCGTCAGCAAAGATGTCTGTGCTTTTTTAATATGCTGTCTAGGTTTGTCCTAGCTCTTCTTCCAAGGAGCAAGCATCTCTTAATTTCATGGCTGCAGTCACCATCTGCAGTGATTTTGGAGCCCAAGAAAATAAATTCTGTCACTGTTTCCATTGTTTCCCCATCTATTTGCTATGAAATGATAAGACCAGATGTCATGATCTTAGGTTTTGAATGTTGAGTTTTAAGCCAGTTTTTTTCACTCTCCTCTTTCACTTTCATCAAGAGACTCTCTAGTTCTTCTTCACTTTCTGCCGTAAAGGTGGTATCACCTGTGTATCTGAGGTTATTGATATTTCTCCCTGCAATCTTGATTCCAGGTTTTGTTTCATCCAGCCCAGCATTTCGATGATGTACTCTTTATATCACCAGTCTATGTCTGATGCAGGATACAGCATGCTTGGAGCTGGTGCATGGGGATGACCCAGAGAGATGTTATGGGGAGGAAGGTGGGAGGGGGGTTCATGTTTGGGAATGCATGTAAGAATTAAAGATTTTAAAATTTAAAAAAAAATTAAAAAAAAGAAAAAAAAGTTAAATAAGCAGGGTGACAATATACAGCCTTGATGTGCTCTTTTTCCTATTTGAAACCAGTCTGTTGTTCCATGTCCGATTCTAACTGTTGCTTCTTAACCTGCATGCAGATTTCTTAGGAGGCAGGTAGTGTGGTCTGGTATTCCCATATCTTTAAGAATTTTCTATTTTTTGTTTTGATCCACACAATCAAGGGCTTAGGCATAATCAGTAAAACAGAAGTAGATTTTTTTTTCTGGAACTCTCTTGCTTTTTCTATGATCCAACGGATCTTGGCAATGTGATCTATGGTTCCTCTGCTTTTTCTAAATCCAGCTTGAACATCTGGAAGTTCATGGCTCACATACTGTTGAAGTCTGGCTTGGAGAATTTTGAGCACTATGGATGTGAGAGTTGGACTGTGAAGAAAGCTGAGCGCTGAAGAACTGATGCTTTTGAACTGTGGTGTTGGAGAAGACTCTTGAGAGTCCCTTGGACTGCAAGGAGATCCAACCAGTCCATTCTAAAGGAGATCAGCCCTGGGTGTTCATTGGAAGGACTGATGCTAAAGCTGAAACTCCAATACTTTGGCCACCTCACGCGAAGAGTTGACTCATTGCAAAAGATTCTGATGCTGGGAGGGATTGGGGGTAGGAGGAGAAGGGGACAACAGAGGATGAGATGGCTGGATGGCATCACTGACTCGATGGACATGACTCTGAGTGAACTCCGGGATTTGGTGATGAACAGGGAGGCCTGGCGTGCTGCATGGGGTTGCAAAGAGTCGGACATGACTGAGAGACTGAACTGAATTGAACTTGCTAGTGTGTGAGATTAGTGAAATTGTGTGGTAGTTTGAACATTCTTTGGCATTGCTCTTCTTTGGGATTAAAATGAAAACTGACCTTTTCCATTCCTGTGGTCACTGCTGAGTTTTCCAAATTTGCTGGCCTTTTGAGTGCAGCACTTTCACAGCATCATCTTTTAGGATTTGAAATAGCTCAACTGGAATTCCATCACCTCCACTAGCTTTGTTTGTAGAGATGCTTCCTAAGGCCCATTTGACTTCACATTCCAGGTTGTTGGCTCTAGGTGAGTGATCACATCATTGCAGTTATCAGGGTCATGAAGACCTTTTTTTGTATAGTTCTGTGTATTCTTGCCACACCTTAATATCTTCTGTTTCTGTTAGGTCCTTACCATTTGTGTTCTTTATTGTGCTCATCTTTGAAGTAGTGTTGGAGAAGACTCTTGAGAGTCCTTTGGACTGCAAGGAGATCCAACCAGTCCATCCTAAAATAAATCAGTCCTGAATATTTATTGGAAAGACTAATGTTGAAGCTGAAGCTCCAATACTTTGGCCACCTGATGCGAAGAGCTGACTCATTTGAAAAGACCCTGATGCTAGGAAAAGATTGAAGATAGGAGGAGAAGGGGATGGCAGAGGATGAGATGGCTGGATGGCATTACCGACTAAATAGACGTGAGTTTGAGTAAACTCCGGGAGTTGGTGATGTACAGGGAGGCCTGGTGTGTAGTCCATGGGGTTGCAAAGAGTCAGACACAACTGAGTGACTAAACTGACTGACTGACTTGCATCAAATGTTCCCTTGGTGTCTCTAATTTTGTTGAAGAGATCTCTAGTCTTTCCCATTCTACTGTTTTCCTCTATTTCTTTGCATTGATCACTGGAGTTGAGAGTTTAACCTTTTTTTTCTTGGAATATTTGGGAACTATATCAATGAGAAGGAGGTTTCCAGAGAAGCAGTTAGGCGTGCAACATGTGTGTCTGAGAGTGGTCTTATGGGTGAGGGTGTGAGGCAGTGAAGTTTTAATTCACACTAGGGCAAAATGGAATAGCCTGGTTGCAGTGGAAACTTTACATAATTGAGGAGTATAGAAGTGCAGCAAGATAAGTGATGGGCAGAGGGTTTAGGGGGTAACATTGACACTTCACATTTAAGAGGCCATTGAACATATTCCTTAAGGTTGCAGCCTGATCAAAAATGTGTGTAAGAAAGAATAAATATGCAGTCAGGTTAAGATTGAGCATCTGGAGGAATCATAGCCACCATGAGAATATCTAGGTGACTGTGGTGATAATCTAGGATCAATACTAATCTTTTAATTCAATACTTTTCACTCTCCCCCTGTTCTGTGGCCTTTCAAAGTCCTGGCTGTAAAATAATCCTTATTCCCCTGACTTGGCACTAAACTTGGCCTACTATGCAAGAGCTGGATTATCACAAAATATGAGTTCAGACCCATTAGCCTTAGAGGAGCATCAAAAACTAAGGGCATATTGTGCTTTTTAGAAGGAACAAAATGTGTAAATACAGAGAATTACCAGCAGCTGTCATTTGAAAAGGAAGCTCTTTCTCTTGTTGTGTTGTGTCCCCTGAGAAGCCATTGAAGGTCATGTTGTTAAAAGTGCTCAAATAATACTTGTGTCAGCTAATTAAATCTGTCATAACAAACATCTTCTGTTTTGCATGATGCTTTCTCTTAATTCTGTTTTTACTCAGTTAAATAATAAGTATAGCAAAAAGCATATAAGCAAACAAACAATAATAATGAACATCCTCAACTGTCAGGGTCAAATTTACCAAATGCTGCCAAATAACCCTTTAAGTGTTTCCCTGCATGTGCTAATTTAAAGGGAAGCATTTATTGAACTCTTTCACATTTTCAGTCATTTTATACTTATTAATAAGCCATCAGGGAGAATAGTTTAAAAGTAATGTCTTCATTCTGGGTTCTTTTTTACCAACTAGACTATTACTGAGAATTATGTGGTTTTTAAAGCATCTTATAAAAATTAAGAAAAAGTGATGAAGAGAGACTTTTCTTTAAAGGATTCTTACAGAGATGAAACTTGTGTTTTGGAGTAGTTATCCAGATGAGAGCTCTGTGCTCTTAATTTATTCTTAGGCAATTTAGAATTTCCAGTTACTTCAGAATAGACTCTAGAAAATAGTGGCTTGTTTGAAGTGGTTGCAATTACACAGACGATGGTCACATTCTGAAGTTGCTCTACGAACACACTTCTACTCAGTCCTACGTGACGTTAACCTTCTGCTGTAGCAATTTATCTCAAAGAAAGTTTTACTACCACCATCAAAACAGTGTCCGGAAAATAAACTCATAAACCAAGTGCTCCCTCTCCGTCGAGGTCCCTATGCCTTTACCAATAAATTTTGAGTTGTTCTTCTCTGATGGAATAGCTTTGCCACTTCACCTTTGCTAACTTTCTCATTTTAATCTATCATCGTTTAGTTCTTCAACTTTTTATGCTGATTTCAAATAATGCCTTAACTTAGTTTTCAATGAATTCAATCTTAATTTAAAAAGGAAAAAAAAAAAAGCTAATCTGAAATGAAAACCCTCAGGTGGTATGAAGGCAATGTCTCCATCACAGTCTCTTAATTCTTCCTCCTGATCCTTTTCTTCCACGGGGTGGAATATTAAGGACAGAATATTAAGGACACTGTGGACAGGACAGGAGGGTGTATCCTCCTGCTGAGGAGAGATCTCTGTTTGGTGACAGTTATTATATTAAGTTTTTACAAATCTTGTTTCCCAATAGTGCAGTTTAGCAAACAGAGCAAGAATTGACACAAGAATTTTGAGAATCTTGGATGTATTAATAAAACATATATTTCTGGCTCTACACTTCTTCCTCTCCAATAACTTTACAAAACTGAGCTTCAAGGTATAATTGCCTTGATACTGGTCAAGACCATTCTTGAACCTACATATTTCTAATTTGTTTCTTTACTACCACATAATCCAACTCACCTCACATGCCCACTCTGATACCATTGCCTCTCTGTCTTAAGCTAGCAGTAGTAATTAGCTGAAAACTCGTAAATCTAGTGTACACTGTGAACCTGAAACTGGTTTATTCACTTTAATGCAACTTTATATCATTTCGGGAGAAGGCAGAAAGTATATTGCCTTCTACAGGTCTCATGTATTATACATGACTGAAAATACAAATTATATTTATATGGCAAACATTTTAGTTCTAATGTGTGTGAGTGGAGATATATATTTAATAATATGTAATGATACTCTGATGTTACAAGTTAGATGTGAGAAGATTGAATGTAAATTGGTTAATAAGTCAGTGCTTTAAATTAGAAAACTTTGTTCACAATTCTCTTTATTATAGAAGCTGTTACATAATTCTTTTAAGCATCAGAAATCATACTTTTTAAAATCAGTTTCTAAATTAAACCGACCATAAAAATAAGGGCACCCAATCATGAGATTGCCCATGTTAGTTTGTATTCCTGAAGTTATTTGTTCCTTGTTTCAGCTCTTGCTTTTAATTCCATTAATTGTGATTTCAATTGCTCATTGGAAATGGAATAAACACTTTACAATAGAATTTTAAAAACAATAGCTGCATATATATGTATAACTCAATAACTGCTATATACTGGGAACTGAGACAACACTGTTAACCTCCAATATGAAATAAAAAATTTAGGAAAAGAACTTAGAGTCATTATACAAAGTGTTTTTAAAAATTGAAATATTTTAATAAAATAAGAAAATGTCCAAAGCTGAATAAGTAGATAACTATATGATCAGCACAATCATATGCATATATTCAGTATATCTATAGGAAAATCCTGTTAAATCTTATATATACTATTAAGAATGGTTATTTCTAGGCTGGTAGGAAAGATCAGTTAATTTTATTTTCTGTTTTGTAAACTTTTATATTCTCCAAATTTTTACAGTGAGCTACTACTCAGTTACTATAAGGAAGATATTATCTTCATTTTAAATGAAATGTGACATCCATCCATAGCAATCTCACACATAGTAGGTATTACAAAAATATCAAATGTCTTTGTACTCAAATAGCATCAAAGAAACGAGTGAAGATTTATTTTGTTATTAATAAAAACTTATTTGAATTGCCTAGAAAGCAGCTGCACTAACATATCTTACTGCCCTGGCTAAGAAGAACAACATAAAACTTAGAGACAGGGGTTAGCCCTTGGCTTGAAGAGCCTTCACAGGAGAAAGTTAAAATGACTCATTGATGCACTGGGGTCTAATTAAGCAAGTGAAGCATGAGGGTGATATCATCAAAAATTGTTCTAACGGTAGGGAAGCGATTATGGAAACTATTGCAATGGTCAAGTTCACTCATAATGAACACATGAATAAGAAACTGCATTAGCCACTGAAAGCAAAGTTTCATCTGAGTTATGTATTTTTTTTTTTTTCAGGGATAACAAGCAAAGTCAATGCTTATCCCCATTTGCTTTTTGGAAGAAAAGTGAAAGATCAAGGTCTCAAATGATCATAAAACTCCAAATAAAATCAGGCAAATAACGTAGTCAAGGCCATACAGACAAACTGAGATTTCAAAAATCACTTAAGTAATCATTTTGGCTTCACCTAGAACATATAAACATAAGGCAATTCAAGCAGAAGAATAATTGTGCTTGTCTTTAACTTTGATACATTCCTCTTCCCGGGCTTCCGACCTTTGGGGCTTTCCTGTTTCCTGATGACCCTTCTCACTAATACACTAGTGGAATGTAGTGATCAGAGGTAATGTCTTTGGCAGAATATCACTCCATTTATTCATGGCTCTGATTTATCCAATACATATTTGTGGCGCTTTCTTTTAAAAATATTTTTGGAGTGCCTTAAAGCTGCTAAGAGGTGTCCTAAATGCTAGAGATATAAAAGGCAATTAAAGTAGAAAAATTTCCACATTCCTGAAACCCTTATTCTACAAGGAAAGATAGAAAATTAATAACCCAATTGGGCTGGGATGATGGGCTGTACATTTAACTCACATTGTGAGAAAACTGTAAGGAAAACTCAGTGTTGCACCCAAGGGTCGGCCGCATGCTGCTTCCCTGCCGGACTCAGGGGCGTTGCCGGGTTTTCGGTTCGGTCTTTCCCTCTGGGTGTAGGCAGGGTTTCCGGGGGGTGGTGATGGTTTCTTCAGCTACCTTAGCTCCTCTCAGTTCTCACGGGCTGTGGACCCCAGCCTCCATCCCTCCTGTCTATCCTGCTCAGGGTCCTGGGGGAATCCAGCCTCTGCTGCGGGTTGCGCTCTATCCCATGCTGAGCCGCCGGCAGACTGCCAGTTTCACTTAGGTGACTTTTCATACCGGTCACCTGTATGAGAATGGCACAGTTAGGCTAAACTTCAGGGCCTCTGCCATCGGGCTAGACTGTCAATGGCTCAGAGGGTAAAGCGTCTGCCTGCAATGTGGGAGACCTGGGTTCAATCCCTGGGTCGGAAAGATCTCCTGGAGAAGGAAATGGCAATCCACTCGGGTAGTCTTGCTTGGAAAATCCCATGGACAGAGGAGCCTGCTACAGTCCATGGGGTCGCAAAGGGTCAGACACGGCTGAGCGACTTCACTCACTCACTCACTCACTCACTCACTCACTCATGTCCTGGTTTGGACGGGGCTGTTGAGGGAGAAAATGTCAAGAGAAGAGATCTTAGTTACACTATTTGCTATTTTAAAAGCAAGAGGCTCAATACAGTAAAGCTGAAAATTTCCCCTAAGTTAATCAACAACTTTAAAGAAATCCAAAATAAAATTAAGATAATTTGAAATTCAAAACCTGAGTCTAAAGTTCATGTGGAGGAATAAGTAAGCAAGATTATTCATAAAATTTTTGAAAATGAAAAATAATATTGAAATTCTAAGCACATGTTATAAAATTATGCTTTTCAAAATTCTGTAATGCCAGTGCATAAATTAACAGATTATTTAAGAAGAAGAGAAAATATATAAATACATCCAAATACATATAGAAATGTAATGAACGATAAAGTTGGAGTTTCAGTTTTGTAATAAATGATATTTCAACAATTGTGTAGATCCATGGAAAACACAGAAATTAGAATCCTGTCTCACACTATTACTCCAGGGAGAATTCCACATAAGTTAACTATTTAAACATAAGAATAAAGCCCACAAAAATCCTAGATGATACCATGGAAGAATATTAAAAAAAAAAAAAAATATGTCAGGTAGAGAAGGCTTTTTTTCACCAGGGCACAAAACTCAGAATTCATAAAAGAAAAATAAATAAATAAATAAAACCAGTATGTATTTTTAAATTCCATAACAAAATCAATACTAGTATGTTTACAATACTATATACATATATGTATATATTGCACAAAACTTAGATAAATTGAGTTATATATTTCTCGTGAATACTTCTGTTTAGTCCTGGCCTATTTTCCTAAAATATCCCATATTAATTGGCTAACCTATTTGAGCTTTATTTTTACCTTCCTGCCCATTCTCCATCAAATAAAATTTCTCTGTCTTCTGAACTCTTTATTAAATGCTGATGCATCCTCTATTTTCAACTATATATGAAGTAGTCAAACTATACTGTACATATCATGAAATTTGGACCACATTTTACTCTTTATTAGGCCCAGTGCCTGAACTTTTTATTTATTAATAGTAAAGATATCTGTAATAGTATTAGATTTTGCCATTTCTACAGATTTCAAATGTTTTTTCACTTGGTACCACAACAACTTTCAGGGCTAAGTATCTCTATTTATTTTATTCTAGATGGTGACAGCAGCCATGAAATTAAAAGACAATTGCTCTTTGGAAGGAATGCTATGGCAAACCTAGACAGAGTATCAAAAAGCAAAGATGTAACTTTGCCAACAAATGCTGTATGGTCAAACCTATGGATTTTCCAGTACTTGTGTACAGATGTGAGAGTTGGACCATAAAGAAAGCTGAGCACTGAAGAATTGATGCTTTTGAATTATGATGCTGGAGAAGACTCTTGAAATTCTTGAGATTCTCTCAGACTGCAAGATCAAACCAGTGAATCCTAAAGGAAACCATTCCTGAATATTCACTGGAAAGACTACTGCTGAAGCTGAAGCTCCAATACTTTGGCCACCTGATGTGAAGAGCCAACTCGTTGGGAAAGACCCTCATGCTGGGGAAGATTGAGGGCAGGAGCAGAAGTGGGTGACAGAGGATGAGAAAGTTGGATGGCATCACTGACTCAATGGACATGAGTTTGAGCAAGCTCTGGGAGATAGTGAAGGACATGGAAGCCTGGTGTGCTGCAGTCCATGGGGTCGCAAAGAGTCAGACACAATTTAGTGACTGAGCAACAACTGAAGAGAAATTGATTCAAGTTATGACTACATATTGACCAGGTAGGACATACAGCAAAGGAGTTTTAATTCAGAGGATTTAGATAGATAGCTAATTAGATGGATGGATGAAATGATAGATAGATATAGATGATAATAGACAGATGGTTATGGAAATATCAATGCTGGCTCTTCCATATACTGATCATGTGAGATTTAGCAATTAATTTTTTGAAGTTAGTTGTCTTACCTATAACATGGAAACGAGAAGGATACCCTACCTGAGGGTTTCTGGGAATTTAAATTTAAAAACTGAAAATAAAACTTTTGACAGAACCAGTCCCATAAAAAGTGCTCAACTACTGTGATTATATTTGATTTTCAATAATGCAGCTTTTGTTAGCTAGATTTATGTTTCTAAAAAGTTTCATTCTGATTCAGCCCCTTTGTAGGTGACTCAAAATATTGGCAGTTGGTCATTTTTGGTGATATATTGATGATAAATTCAATAATTGGAATATATTTAGTACTTTACCAGTGTACTTTTCTCATATATAATCCAATCAAAGAACTAATAATCTGATGAAATGGGAGTTGGCATTGAAGGATTTTATTATTCACTGTTACTCCAATATATCATCTCTTCACCCCTGTTCTTGGTTACATTGTATATAGTGCTTGAATAATACTTTGTTTGATTAGTGTCTATTCTTTTTTTTTTTTCTAAAGCTTTGTTAAAATGTTTGTTCTATAGTAGTATGAATTTCTCATTTCTTTTTGGTTTTGTACAGAATCTAATCTTGTTCATCCATACAATTTAATTCTCTTAATTACCAGATATTCTTGTCAAAAGTCCCAAACCCTGTGAAATAATAGATCAGCAATTCCTACTGTGGAGAGACTAGCTACATGAAGTAGCTTTAATTAAGAAGTCAGTTTCTGTTGGTGTGAAAGGGAGTGTTCCTTCATCTTTTTCAGCTACTGAATTATGATGGGTATATACACAAATACTAGCAAGAATGATATAAAATGTGAAAATTTGGAGACAGGAAATTATTTTATTTCACTATATTTTCCTCTTTTTAATTAGGAATAATAAAAACTAAAATTATGCTATTAAAACAATTTTAGTAGTAATTTAGTTTTGACTTACTGCATAATTATAGCAATAATGTTTTCTATTTTCAGAATGATTTTCTTCCTCATCTAGAAATGAAATTAATAATGTCATATTCACAGTAGCTTATGAAGAAGGTAGCTATAAAACCCCATAGGAAAAAAAAAGAGTTTAAAAATAAAATTCAACCTTTTAGAAGAGCATGTTGATACTTAACTAAGTTTCACACTTGATGAAAGTGAAAGTGGAGAGTGAAAAAGTTGGCTTAAACCTCAACATTTAGAAAATGAAGGTCATGGCATCCAGTCCCATCACTTCATGGGAAATAGATGGGGAAACAGGGGAAACAGTGTCAGACTTCATTTTTGGGGGCTCCAGAATCACTGCAGATGGTGATTGCAGCCATGAAATTAAAAGACTCTTACTCCTTGGAAGAAAAGTTATGACCAACCTAGATAGCATATTCAAAAGCAGAGACATTACTTTGCCGACTAAGGTCCGTCTAGTCAAGGCTATGGTTTTTCCTGTGGTCATGTATGGATGTGAGAGTTGGACTGTGAAGAAGGCTGAGTGCCAAAGAACTGATGCTTTGAACTATGGTGTTGGAGAAGACTCTTGAGAGTCCCTTGGACTGCAAGGAGATCCAACCAATCCATTCTGAAGGAGATCAGCCCTGGGATTTCTTTGGAAGGAATGATGCTAAAGCTGAAACTCCAGTCCTTTGGCCACCTCATGTGAAGAGTTGACTCATTGGAAAAGACTCTGATGCTGGGAGGGATTGAGGACAGGAGGAGAAGGGGACAACAGAGGATGAGCTGGCTGGATGGCATCACGGACTCGATGGACATGAGTCTGAGTGAACTCCGGGAGTTGGTGATGAACAGGGAGGCCTGGCGTGCTGCGATTCGTGGGGTCACAAAGAGTTGGACACGATTAAGTGACTGACCTGAACTTAACTAAAAGAGGTTTTCCATCTTCCATGATAGATTAACTAACTGAAATTTAATCAGACCTGAAGAAAGAGGAAATTGTTAACAAAGTTATGGAATTTAAAATATATCTTAATAAAAACAAATTTTCTAAGCCAGTGTTTTGAAAAGCACAGGCAAGATTATAGAACTTGGTTCTGACAGTAAATTGTAAATTTACAGTAAATTGTATGATTAAATTGAATTATCTGAATAGATTCATTTCTCCAGCAAAATACTTTTGAATGTTTACTCTGCCTAAGAATACTGTCCTATCAGTAAATGATACTGTGATAAACTGAAGTCTATTTTGGTTAAAAACATCTATTTATGTAATATATAATTGCTAACATATTTAATTTATACTTATAGCAATATCTTCTTTTTTATATATAATTCATTGATATATTTAGGGTTTCCCAGGTGGCACTAGTAGTAAAGAATCTGCTTACTAATGCAGGTGCATTGGTAGACATTCAAGGAAGAAGGAGAAGCTTCAACAAAATGGCAGAATAGGTGCAATTAGGTTAAAATCAAGTCCCATACTTGTGGGGGTGGAAAATTCACAAAACAGAGAATGATAATACCCAAGAAGCTCTCATACTGTCATGAATGTTCTAGGCCCCACATTAGACTTCCCAACCCAGAGATCTGGCAAAGGGCCTGGGGATCCCCAGAGATCTGACTTTGAAGGATAGCGGGATTTGATTACCAGAGCTTTTACAAGATGATGAAACAGAGACACTTGGAGGGCACAAACAAAACCTTGTGTGTGTGCACAAGGACCCAGGGAAAAGGATATGCAACCCACAGGAGACTGAGCCAGGCCTACCTGTGAGTTTGTGGGTGCCCTGTGGATATGAGGGTTGGCACCGGCCTACAGTGGGGACAAGGGTGCTGGCAGGAGCAGTCCTGGAAGGTACATGTTGGCATGAGATCTTTTGGAGGGCCCCTTGGTCTCTTCAGTCCAAACAGCTAACAGAGAAGAACACAGACCCACCCATCAAAGTCCTGCTCACTAGGGCAAGATCAGGTTTTCCCAGAATCCGCCAGCTGCTGCTATAAGCCACTTATGCTCATCCATCAGAGGGCAGAAAGAAGAAGCAAGAACTATAATCCCACAGCCTCCAGAATGAAAACCACAACCACAGAAAGCTAAAGAAAATGATCGCATGTATCACAGCCTTGTGTAACTCAGTGAAACTATGAGCTATGCCATGAGGACCACCCAAGATGGACGGGCCATGGTGAAGTGTTCTGCCAGAACACACTCTACTGGAGAAGACTGGCAAATCATTTCAGTATCCTTGCCTCAAGAACTGCACGAGCAACATGAAAATGCAAGAATATATAGCACCAGAAGATGAATCCTCAAGTTCGGTAGGTGTTCAATATGCTACTTGGGAAAGAGAACCGAAATGGAAATGATACTCAGCTGTGGATGTATCTTGTGTTGAAAATAAAGTCTGATGCTGTAAAGAACGATATAGCACAGGAACCTGGAATGTCAAGTTCATGAATCAAGGAAAATGGGATATGGTCAAGCAGGATATGATGAGTGAACATCAATATCTCAGGAATCAGTGGACCAAAATGGATGCGAATGAGATAATTTAATTCAGAAGACCATTATATCCAATGTCGTGGGGAAGAACACCTTAGAAGTGGAGGAGCCCTCGTTGTCAATGAAAGACTCTGAAATGCAGTACTTGGGTGCAGTCTCAAAAACTATAGAATGACCTTGGTTCATTTCCAAGGCAACCCATTCAACATCACAGTAATCCAAGTCTATGTCCAAACCACTAATGTCAAAGAAGCTGAAGTTGAACAATTCTTGAAGATCTACAAGAATCTCTAGAACTAACATCAAAAAAGATGTTCTTTTCATCATAGGTAATAGGAATGCAAAAGTAGAAAGTCAAGATATACCTGGAGTAACAGAAAAGTTTGGCCTTGTAATACAAAATGAAGCAGGGCAAAGGCTAACAGAATTTTTTCACAAGAACATACTGGTCATAGCAAATAACCTCTTCCAACAATACAAGTCTCTACACATGGACATCACCAGAAGATCAATATCAAAATCAGATTGGTTATATTCTTTGTAGCCAAAGATGGAGAAGCTCTATAATGTCAGAAAAAAAAAAAAAAAAACAAGATCTGGAGCTTACTGTGACTCAGATCATCACCTCTATATTGCAAAATTCAGGCTTAAATTAAAGAAAGTAGGGAAAACTACGAGACCATTCAGGTATTATCTAAATCAAATCCCTGATGATTATACAGTGGAGATGGTGAATGGATCATGGGATTAGATTTGGTAGACAGAGTGCCTGAAAAAATATGAATAGAGATTCATAATATTGTACAGGAGGTGGTGACTAAAACCATCCCAAAGAAAAATAGATGCTAGAAGGCAAAATGGTTGTCTGGTGAGACCTTACAAATAGCAGAGAAAAGAAGAGAAAAAAAAAAAGGCAAAGGAGAAAGGGAAAGATACACACAACTGAATACAGAGTTCCAGAGAAGAACAAGGAGAGATAAGAAAGTCTTTTAAAGTAAAATAATGCAAAGAAATAGAGGAAAACAATAAAATGGGAAAGACTAGAGATCTCATCAGGAAAATTGAAGATATTACAGGAAAATTCCTTTCAAAGATGGGCACAATAAAGAACAGAAACAGCAAGGACCTAACAGAGCCAGACACAATTAAGAAAAGGTATCAAGAACACACAGAAGAACTTTAAAAAAAAGGAAAAAAAGATCTTAATCACTGGGATAACCACAAAGGTGTGGTCACTCACCTAGACCCATACATCCTGGAGCGTGAAGTCAAGTGGGCCTTAGGAAGCATTAGTACAAAGTTAGTGGAGGTAATGGAAATGCAGCTGAGCTATTTGAAATCCTAAAAGATAATGCTCTTAATGTGCTGCACTCACTATGCCAGCAAATTTGGAAAACATGGCAATGATGATCAGACTGCAAAAGTTTAGTTTTCATTTCAATCTGAAAGAAGGGCAATGCCAAGAAACGTTCAAACTACTGTACATGTGTGCTCATTTCACATGTTAGCAAGGTAATGCTCAAAATCCTATAAGCTGGGCTTCAACAGTATGTGAACTAAGAACATCCAGATGTACAAGCTGGATTTAGAAAAGGCAGTGGGAACAGAGATCAAATTGCCTACATCCGTTGGAGCATAGAAAAAGGAAGGGAATTCCAGGGGTGGAAAAATCTACTTCTGCTTCACAGACTATGTTAAAGCCTATGTTTGTATGGATCAAAACATATTGTGGAAAATTCTTAAAGTTATGGGAATACCAGACCACCTTATCTATCTCCTGAGAAACCTGTATAAAGGTCAAGAAGCAACATTTAGAACCAGACATGGAATAATGGACTGGGTCGAAGTTGAGTAAGGAGTATGACAACACTGTATATTTTCACCCTGCTTATTTAACTTATATGCAGAGTACATTATGTGGAATCCCATACTAGATGAATCATAAGCTGGAAAAAAGGTTGCTGGGAGAAGTATCAACAACCTCAGATATGTAGATGACATTACCCTTATTTATGACAGAAGGTGAAGAGGAACTTGATGAGGGTAAAAAAGGAGAGTGAAAAAGCTGACTTAAAACTCATCTTTTGATAACCTAAGACCATGGCATCTGGTCCCATCACTGCATGCCTAACAGATGGGGGAAAAGCGGAAACAGTAGTAGATTTTACTTTCTTGAGCTCCAAAATCACTCCAAATCGTGACTGAAGCCATGAAATGAAAAGATGCTTGCTCCTTGGAAGAAAAGCTATGACAATGCTAGACAGAGTACTAAAAATCAGAGCCAACACTTTACCAACAAAGTTCTGTGCATTCAAAGCTGTGGTTTTTCCAGCAGTCATGTACAGATGTGAGAATTGAACCATATACAAGTCTGAGCACCAAAATAATTGATGTTTTCAAACTGTATCGCTGGAGAAGACTCTTGAGAGGCTCTTGGACAGCAAGATCAAAACAGTGAATCCTAAAGGAAATCAGCCCTGAATATTCACTGGAAAGACTAACGCTGAAGCTGAAGCTACAATATCGTTGCCACCTGATGTGAAGTGCTGACTCTTTGGAATAAAACCCAGATACTGGAGGCAGGAGAAAGGGATGACAGAGGATGAGATGGTTGGATGACATCATCGACTCAATGGACATGAATTTGAGCAAACTCTGGGAGACAGTGAAAGACAGGGAAGCTTGGCATGCTGCAGTCCGAGAGGCTGTCAGCATGTCAGGCTGACATGGGGCTGATTTAATGACTGAACAACAACAACAATTTTATTTTGTTTGATTTTTCTATATCTTTGGTTGTCCTATTGCTCTGCCTGGGCTTTCTCTATTTGCAGGGAGCAGGGACTACTTGTTTTGTGGTGTGAGGGTTTCGCCTTGCAGTAGCTTGTCTTGCTGGGGAGTATATGCCCTGGAGAGCGTAGTCTTCAATAGTTAACGCAAGCAGGCTCAGTAATCGTGGCACCCCAGCTCTGCTGTTCTGAGGCATGTTAGAATCCTTCTAGACCAGAGATTTCGTCCATGTCTCCTACATTTGCAGTTAGATACTGATCCACTGTGCCACCAGGGACGTCCTATAAGTATATCTTCTTGTTAAAACTAGTTCAACGATTCAGTGTGTAATGTAATCCAAGCAATGATCCCAGTAGTTCACTTCAGTTGAGTCATTCAGTTGTGTCAGACTTGTTGTTACCTAATGGACTGCAGCACACCAGGCTTCCCTATCCATTACCCAAACTCAGAACTTGCTCAAATTTATGTCCATCAAGTCAGTGATGTCAACCAACCTTCCTTTCCTCCGTTGTCCCCTTATCCTCCTGCCTTCAATCTTTCCCAGCATCAGGATCTTTTCTAATGAATCAGTTATTTGCATGAGGTGGCCACAGTACTGGAGCTTCAGCTTCAGCATCAGTCCTTCCAATGAATATCCAGGACTGATTTCCTTTAGGATAGACTGATTTTTTTCTCCTTGTAGTCCAAGGGACTCTCAAGAGTCCTCTCCAAAGAAACAGTTCAAAAGCATCAATTCTTTGGCACTCAGCTTTCTTCACAGTCCAACTCTCAAATCCATACATGTTAACTGGAAAAACCATAGCTTTGACTACATGGACCTCTGTTGGCAAAGTTATTTCTCTGCTTTCTATTATGCTTTCTAGGTTGGTCATAATTTTTCTTTCAAGGAACAAGTGTCTTTTAATTTCATGTCTGCAGTCTCCATCTCAGTGATTTTGGAGCCCAAGAAAATAAAGTCTGCCATTGTTTCCACTGTTTCCCCATCTATTTGCCATGAAGTGAAGGGACCAGATTCCATGATCTTAGTTTTTTTAATGTTGAGTTTTAAGCCAGCTTTTTCACTCTCCTCTTTCACTTTATTCAAGAGGCTCTTTAGTTTCTTTTTGCTTTATGCCATAAGGGTGTTGTCATCTGGATATCTGAAGTTATTGATATTTCTCCTGGCAATCTTGATTCGAGCATGTGCTTCAACCAGTTCAGCATTTCATATGATGACCTCTGCATAAATTAAATAAGCAAGGTGACAATAGCCTTGGCATACCCCTTTTCAATTTGGAACCAGTCTGAAGTTCCGTGTCCAGTTCTAGCTGTTGTTTCTTCACCTGCAAACAGATTTCTGAAGAGGCAGGTTAGGTGGTCTGGCATTCCCATCTCTATAAGAGTTTTCCACAGTTTGTTGTGATCCACCCAGTCAAAGGCTTTGGCATAGTCAATGAAGCAAAAGTAGATGTTTTTGTGGAATTCTCTTGCTTTTTCCATGATACAACAGATGTTGGCAATGTGATCTCTGGTTCCTCTGCCTTTTCTAAATCCAGTTTGAACATCTGGAAGTTCTTGGTTCATGTACTGTTGAAAACTATGTTGGAGAATTTTGAACATTACTTTTCTAGCCTGGGAGATGAGTGCAATTGTTTGGTAGTTGGAACATTATTTGGCACTGCCCTTCTTTGGGATTGGAGTGAAAATTGACCTTTTCCAGTCCTGTGGCCACTGTTGAGTTTTCCAAATTTTCTGGTATATTGAGTGCAGCATTTTCACAGCATCATCTTTTAGGGTTTGAAATAGCTCAGCTGGAATTTCATCACCTTCACTAACTTTGTTCATAGTGATGCTTCCTAAGGTCCACTTGACTTCACACTCCAGGATGTCTGACTCTATGTGAGTGATCACACCATCCTGGTTATCTCAGTCATTAAGATACATTTTGTATAGTTCTTCTGTGTATTTTTGCCACCTCTTCTTAATATCTTCTGCTTCTGTTAGATCCCTACCATTTCTATCCTTTATTGAGCCCATCTTTGCATGAAATGTTCGCTTGGTATCTCTAATTTTCTTGAATAGATCTCTTGTCTTTCCCATGCAATTGTTTCCCTCTATTTCTTTGAATTAATCACTGAGGAAGGCTTTCTTATCTCCCCTTGCTATTCTTTGGAACTCTGCATTCAGAAGGATATATCTTTCCTTTTTTCCTTTGCCTATCACTTCTCTTCTTTTCTCAGCTATTTATAAGGCCTTCTCAGACAACCTCTTTGCATTTTTTCTTCTTGAGGATGGTTTTGATCACTACCTCTTGTTCAATGTTACTAACCTCCATCCATAGTTCATCAGGCACTATATCTGATCTAATGTCTTGAATCTATTTGCCACTTCCACTGTAAAATCGTAAGGGATTTGATTTTAATCATACCTGAGTGGTGTAGTGGTTTCCCTACTTTAAGTCTGAATTTGGCAATAAGTTCATGGTCTGAGTCATAATCAGCTCCTGATCTTGTTTTTCTGACTGTATAGAGCTTTTCCATCTTAAGCTTCAAAGAATGTAATTGATCTGATTTTGGTATTGACCATCTTGTGATGTCCATGTGTAGACTCTTTTCTTGTGTTGAAGAGGGCGTTTGCTATGACCAGTGTGTTGTCTCGGCAAAACTCTGTTAGACTGTGCCCTGCTTCATTTTGTACACTACAGCCAAACTTGCCTGTTATTTCAGGTATGTCTTGACTTGCTACCTTTGCGTTCCAGTTCTCTATGATGAAAAGGATATCTTTTTTTGGATCTAGTTTTAGAAAGTCTTGTAGGTCTTCTTAGAACTCTTCAACTTCAGTTTCTTTGGCATTAGTGGTCAGGGCATAGACTTGCATTACTGTGATATTGAATGGTTTGCCTTGGAATCGAACAGAGGTCATTCTGTCCTTTGAGATTGCACCCAGGAACTGCATTTTGGACAATTTTGTTGACTATGAAAAAGTGAAAGAAAAGTGAAGTTGCTCAGTTGTGTCCAACTCTTTACCACCCTATGGACTGCAGTCCACCAGGCTCCTCCATCCATGGGATTTTCCAGGCAAGAATACTGGAGTGGTCTGCCATTTCCTTCTCCAGGGGATCTTCTCAACTCAGGGGTTGAACCCAGGTCTCCTGCATTGCAGACAAACACTTGACTGTCTGGACCACCAGGGAAGCTGACTATGAATGCTACGTATTTCTTCTAAAGGATTCTTGCCCACAGTAGTAGATGTAATGGTTATCTGAGTTAAATTTGCCCATTCTGGTCCACTTTAACTCACTGATTCCTAAAATGTCAGTGTTCACTCTTGCCATCTCCTGTTTTATCACTCCCAATTTACCCTGATTCATGGACCTAACATTCCAGGTTCCTGTGCAATATTACTCTTTACAGCATCAGATTTTACTTCCATCATCAGTCACATCCACAACTGGGCACTGTTTTCTCTTTGGCTCAGTCTCTTCATTCTTTCTGGTGCTATTTTTCCACTCTTCTCCAGTAGCATATTTGGCATCTACCAACCTGGGGAGTTCATCTTTCAGTGTTATATCTTTTGGCCTTTTCATACTATTCATGGTGTTCTCAAGGCAAGAATACTGAAGTGGTTTGCCATTCCCTTCTCCAGTGGACCACGTTTTGTCAGAACTCTCTACCATGACCCATCTATCTTGGGTGGCCATACACTGCATGGATCATAGGTTCATTGAGTTAAATAAGGCTGTAATCTAAGTGATCAGTTTGGTTAGTTTTCGGTAATTGTTGTTTCCATTCTATCTGCCCTTTGATGGTTAAGGATGAGAGGTTTGTGGAATCTTCCTGCTGGGAGGGTCTGGCCGTGGGGGAATCTGGGTCTTACTCTGATGGGCAGAGCCATGCCCAATAAATCTCTAGTTCAACTTTCTGTTGATGGGTGGTTCTGTGTTCCCTCCCTGTAGATTGGTCTGAGGCCAAACTATGATAGGGATAACTGGGTAATGGTGACCTCCTTCAAAAGTGCTTATGCCAGGACTGTGTATTCAGTGCCCCTGACCCCATGGCAGCCGCTGTTGATCCAGGCCTCCACTGGAGACTCTTGGACCCTCACAGGCAAGTCTGGCCCAGTCTCTTGTGGGGTCACTGATTCTTCCTCCTGGGTCCTGGTGGGCACAGGGTGTTGTCGAGCCCTCCAAGCGTTTCTGGCAGGTGTGGTGTTTAATTCTAAATGCAATATTGCCACTCCTACCATCTTGTTGGGGCTTCTCCTTTGCCCCTGGATGTGGGGTGTCTTTTTTTTTTTTTGATGGGATCCAACATTCTCCTGTCTATGACTGTTCAGTGATTAGTTACAAATTTTTGTGTTCTCACAGGAGAAGATGAGCACATGCCCTTCCATTCTGTCATTTGAGTACACATTACTCAAATGAAAACTCCTTAGAGTTCTTCAGTCTGTCAGTTCAGTTGGTCAGTCGTGTCCAGCTCTTTGTGATCCCATGGACTGTAGCACACCAGGCTTCCCTGTTCATCCTCAATTCCCAGAGCTTGTTAAAACTCATGTCCATTGAGTCATTGATGCCATCCAACCATCTTATCCTCTGTCATCCCCTTCTCCTCCCACCTTCAATATTTCCCAGCACCAGGCTCTTTTCCAATGAGTCAGTTCTTCACATCAGGTGGCCAAAGTACTGGAACTTCAACTTCAGCATCAGTCCTTCTAATGAATATTCAGGACTGATTTTCTTTAGGATTGACCGGTTTGATCTCCTTGTAGTCCAAGGGACTCTAAAGAGTCTTCTCCAACAGCACAATTCAAAGGCATTAATTCTGAGATTTACAATATTGCTTCACTGATTTAAGATGAGAAAAGTGTGGTTTAGTGTGATTAGATAATATAGTCTATTTTGCTTAGTTAATCAGAGGAGACTCTTGCATTCTGTGTTAAATTATATAAATGGCTTCATTTGCAATAGCCAATTCATAGATGGATAAAGGGGATTATGATTTATTCATTTTTTTCTTTCTGATGAGATGTGAACCAACATGAACCAATATAGTAGGGTTCATGCTTGCATACTCTAGTCAAATTTCTGGAAGAACAAAATACCCAAAAGGATGCAGCTTATTATAACTCCAATGATTCTCTTAGTATCCATACAGTCTCTCTTTTTGTTCTTATGGCTCTAGCTACACCTTACCCTACTTTCTTTCCAAAAGAATGTCTTGGAAGATGTCATTTCTATCCTTGAAAGATTGTAAGGCAAGTTATATAACCTGTATTGAGGCTACTATCTTCTTTGCTCTATGAACCAAACATGTCAGTTAAATTTGAATTTCAGATAAACAACTAAAATTTTTAATATAAATTTATCCCATACATTACAGTAAAGCAAATATGTCTGAAATTCAAATTGTACTGGGCATATTGCATTTATCTGAGAATCCCAGTTCTGTGGATGCATATATAGAAGTAGAAGTTGACTGCCTATTGGCTAGGATGCCAGATGGAGGTAGTTGCTAGCTGGTCAAACTGCAGCAGACTTCTGTTTGCTACCAAATCCTTACTGAAGCTTCCACCAGTATCCCTTCTGACAACTCCCAGATAACTGCACTGGAATTGAACTGCATGGCCTCTATTCAATCAAAAGTTATATAAAAATTGATCTTATGCATATATAAAATGTACTAATAATGGAACCAGCAAGAAGGTTAAATTGTGAGAAAATTTAACAAAAGTTTTTGGAGGGAAAACTTGAGCATGATATGGGTCAACTTAACTCATGAGAACTTGGGGCCATCACTTGGGGATATTAGCCATGGGCCACAAATCAGAAATAATAAACAACAAACCTGTGACTCTTAGTCAAATGTGGTAAACGATAAATAATCAAGAATGCATCTGTAGCTGTTGATCATGCATACTAAGGAAGAAAATTTTATTCCCTAGTAGTGTCAGATAGGGGTTTGCCAGTAGACTTGCCAGATGCAAATTTCTTTCTTCTATTTTTACCACCCTCACCTCCCCAGCAACTCTCAGAAAATTCTCAAACATAATAAAGATTACCAAGACACATACTCTTGCTTATCTCTCAGGTTTGGAAAACAGAGTTTTAATTTTCACTAGTAAACAGCAATACTAGTTGAAATATTTATTTATGTAAGCATCTTGGAATTGTACCAAAGCTAAATGATGTTGGGTGAAGAAGAATAGACAAGTTAGGCCTGGGCTTTCTTGTTTGGTTATATCCT
Source organism: Capra hircus (assembly GCF_001704415.2). Lineage (NCBI taxonomy): Eukaryota > Metazoa > Chordata > Mammalia > Artiodactyla > Bovidae > Capra > Capra hircus. The sequence goes on along the minus strand of NC_030819.1, from coordinate 82,686,071 downwards.
TAGAGGCAGAGGACTTGGGTTTCCAGAATGAAAATCACAGGCATTCTTCCTCACTTTCACTTTCTCATTATTTTGTTTTGTGGTTGCTTGGCTGCTCAGTCCATCTGACTCTTTGTGACCCTTTGTCTGTAGCCCACCAGGCTATTCTGTCCATAGGCTTTTTCAGGCAAGAATGCTGGTGTGGATTACCATTTTCCTCCTCCAGGGGATCTTCCTGACCTGGGGAATGAATCCCTGCATCCTGCACTGCAGGCAGGTTCTTTACCCTCTGAGCCACTCTCTTAAAGCAATTTACTCCCTTTCGGGACCTGCCCATCTAGTATTCCTGCTTCCAGTTCCAAGCACCTTTTCTCAAAAGAGTATCAAAATCACTGGTCCTTCTTTTTGCCAGCAAACTTTACCAATTTTACAATGCTTTCTCTGTGCATGGCTTCCCGGATAGCTGAGTTGGTGAAGAATCCACCTGCAATGCAGGAGACCCTGGTTCAATTCCTGGGTCTGGAAAATCCTCTGGAGAAGGGATAGGCTACCCACTCCAGCATTCTGGCCTGGAGAATTCCATGGATGTATAGTCCATGGGGTCACAAAGAGTCCAACACGACTGAGAGACTTTCACTTCTTTTCTCTTCTGCATAGTTTTTGTTGCTCTATTTCTGATGCAGAAAGGTGAACTCTATTTCTAAGGATAGCATCAGAGAGGAAAAACAGGGGAGAAAAGTAACAGTATTATCTCAAATAACATAAACAAATGCCTAATTCACCTCTTTACTTTGAATATGAATTGCTGTTTATACTCTGCATTTCATCCCCAAGTAACAAAAATTTCTGCCAACAAAATACCTATTTAACAAGGAGATTCATATGAAACAGACTTTCTGAGAGGTGCAAATCCTGTAGATTATGTTCTAAGTGAGCTTCTTACTAGCAGAAAAGCAAAGATCAAGAAGTGGATTAATTTCCTTCAAGGTGTCACATCTTCTTATTACTGAGAGCCAGGGGAAATATGAAGGCATTTTAGTTCCAGTCATTTAATTTTGTTTTAATTCCAAAATGTCATATTCTTTTTTCAGAAGGCAAGTGTGTGATAAATTATAAACTCAAATTATGTATTAACATGTGCAGGACACTCTGGGGGTAGAGTAGAGATAGTGATAAGTTTGAATAATTTCTTGATTTGGGTCAAAAAACATGATGAGTTTGGAAATTAAAAATAAAAACCCAAACTGTATATCAATGACAGCATAGTTATTGATGCACACACTTGTAGTTCTCAGATTTTACTTACAAGCAATAAGTTGTTACAATGTGACTTAAAATACAATCGTTTATTTTAGAGTTATTACTATAATATTAATGCTATATATTTTAATTTGTAGTTCATATTAATTATAGAAGTTGATTTTGCTGCTGAAATAAATTAATGTTGAACCATTATTATACAAAATACAAGTAAGTGCTGGAACACATGTTCAGAAAAGAATAAGAATATTAGATTTATTATAGATTTCAAAATGGCTGTTTAAATTGATCACAGCATTGCTATCATAAAATGTCAACTGCCTCTAATACTAGCCTTAATAGAGGAAGAATGTGACAAGACTCTTAGAGCCTGTGGTATCTGGTGATTGAAATTTGGAACACTGGTTTTGGAGAGATGAGGGTTGAAATCCTTGCCAGGTCAGGGATTTAACTGTGTAATCTTATAGATATGATATTTATTTTTTGTAAGTCTTTGCTTCTGCATATGTAAAATTTGATGATAATGATATTACACATTGAATAAATACTATATTTTAGGATTGCAAATGAGGATTAAATAAAACAATATGCTAAATGCCTCTATAGAAGCCCAAATGCAATAAACACTGACTAAATAATTTTACCATCACAGGTCTAAATTTACCTGTGCAATTGCATACATTAAACTTTTTTTTTCATTTATCATATCTTTTTCTAAGTAATTTAAAAGTGTGCCTTCTAAGATTTTTCTCTTAAAGCATTTGTCCAGCCCTGTAGGTGGAGGGGCTTCTTGATTCACTCAAACCTTAATATTTCCATTTTCAGCTGTTCTTTTAAATAATTTCTGGATTTGAATTAGTTCCTTTTCTATCATAACTGCATCATTGTTGTTCATTTTTACCTTATATCTGTCAAACCTGGAATATCCAGTAGAAATTTCCTTGATGATAGAAAGCTGTTAGATTTTTATTGTCCAATATGCTGGCCACTAATTATATTTCAATGTTTGACTTTGAATTAATTTAATTCAATACGATTTGAAATGTAGCTCCTCAGTGATACCAGCCACATTTCAAGTGTTCAATAGTCACATGAACTCTTGTCTACCATTTTGGATGGCACAGTGACAACTGGTCCAATTGTCTCTAGTTTCTCTACAATCAAATATATTCTTCAGAGTAGTCCTAGTTTAATATTCCCATACTCAGTCTCTTTGGGAATAACTTAGTATCAAATATAGAAGATAATTTAATTATCATGTATCCATCAATTAATATTCTAATACTTCACCTTCCAACTAATATTTTCCCATCTTCTTCCAAGGATATCAGTGAAGAATGTTCCTGAAGACAAATGTAGCTTTACTGAAATTAACAAAGTTTGTCTATAAAATTCACCTAATTTGCCAGTCTAGCAATTCTATCAAAATTTTGTGGAAAATTAGGTGAATTTTATAGACAAACTTTGTTATCAGTTATTTTTTGTGAGCCCATGCTGGCTCCTAATGATCATTGCTTTTCCTCTCAAATGCTCTCAAAACATCTGTTTAATAACTACTAGAAATTCACTAAGTCCTTTCAAGTCAAGCCAAGGAATTTGTCTTTTATCCTATGCACAATGTGTAAAAGTTAATGCTTTTATTTTCATGTCTAATTTTCATTTAAACAATTTCTTAAAATTAGGGATTATGCTTGTTTATACCTCTGTCTATACCAGGAATACCTAAATTACAGTATTCAATAAGTATTAGACTAATAGAAAGTAAGGACAATAACTGAATAATTTGAGTAGGTGAGTTAAATAATTCAGCATTTACTTATGAAGAATTAGTTTGTATAAAGAATTGAGTGGAGATGGGGGATAAGCAGAGATGGGGGATAAGCAGAGATGGGGGATAAGATTTATTAAAGGCCCACTGACAATTTTCACCTAAGAAAAGATGAATACCTGAATTAAATGAGGGAATTATAGGGATAAATGGGAAGAATAGATGACAGATAGGTAGATACATACATACACAGATGTATATGTGCACATGACTGATCAAGTCAGAGAAATGCAGAGGTCTACAATGACATTCAAGTTCTGGGATTAGCTGTCTTTATTTTTGTGTGTGTGTGGTATTCAACATAATAAAGTCCCTCAAATGACTAACGGTATAATATACCAGGAGATCATTCCTCACTCATAAATGGAATTCTGGGGGGCAGTTCTCTCCAACACAATCATACAGATACTTAAACTGACAGAGATTTTCCTAATTTCCAATTTCTAGCCATCAAACTGATCTCAAGTTTCCTTCCAACTTAAAGAAAAGTCGAATGAACGAACATATATTGAAGATGTCTCTGGTCATATATATAAATAGAATATATTACTTCCTCTCCATTACATCTATTGGAGCTCAGTCCTATGGCCACATGTAAGAGCCAGGGAGAGAAAAACATATATTTTAACTGTGTTCTATTAATAAAGAGATACAAAGGGAACATTTCATGCAAACATAGGCACAGTAAAGGACATAAATGGTATGGACCTAACAGAAGAAGAAGATATTAAGAAGAGGTGCAAGAACAGAGAGAAACTGTACAAAAATGGTCTTAATAACCTGGATAACCATGCTGGTGGGATCACTCACCTAGAGCCAGATATCCTAGAGTATGAAATCAAGTGGGCTTTATGAAGCATCACTACAAACAAAGCTAGTGGAGGTGATAGGATTCTAGCTGAACTATTTCAAATCCTAAAAGATGATTCTGTTAAAATAATACACTCAATATGCCAGCAAATTTGGAAAACTCAGCAGTGGCCACAGGACTGGAAAAGGTCAGTTTTCATTCCAATCCAAAGAAGGGCAATGACAAAGAATGCTCAAACTACCACATAATTGTGCTTATTTCACATGCTAGCAAGGTAATGCTCAAAATCCTTCAAGCTAGGCTTCAACAGTGTGTGAACCAAGAACTTCCATATATACAAGCTGGATTTGCAAAAGACAGAGGAACCAGAGATCAAATTGTTAATATCCACTGGATCATAGAAATAGCAAAAGAATTCCAGAGAAACATTTATTTCTGCCTCATTGACTGTGCTAAAGCCTTTGTGTGGATCACAGCAAACTGTAGAAAATTCTTAAAGAGATGGGGATACATATATATGGAATTTAGAGAGATTGTAATGATAACCCTGTATGAGAGACAGCAAAAGAGACACAGATGTATGGAACAGTGTTTTGGACTCTGTGGGAGAGGGAGAGGGTCGGACAATCTGGGAGAATGACATTGAAACATGTATAATATCATATAAGAAATGAATCGCCAGTCTAGGTTCGATGCAGGATGCAGGATGTTTGGGGCTAGTGCACTGGGATGACCCAGAGAGATGGTATGGGGAGGGAGGTGGGAGGGGGGTTCAGGATTGGGAACATGTGTACACTCATAGCGGATTCATGTTGATGTATGGCAAAACCAATACAATATTGTAAAGTAATTAACCTCCAATTAAAATAAATATATTTTAAAAAAAGAAATACAAAAAAAAAAAAAGAGAGAGAGAGAGAGAGATGGGAATAGCAGATCACCTTACCTGCCTGCCGAGAAATCTGTATCAAGAGGCAACAGTTAGAACTGGACCTGGAACAACAGTGGTTCAAAATTTGAAAAAGGAGTATGTTAAGGCTATATATTGTCACCCTGCTTATTTAACTTACATGCAGAGTGAAAGTGAAAGTCACTCAGTCATGTCCGACTCTTTGTGACTTCATGTACAATACAATCCATGGAATTCTCTAGGCCAGAATCCCAGAGTGGGTAGCTCTTCCCTTCTCCAGGGGATCTTCCCAACCCAGGGATCAAACCCAGGTCTTCTCTATTGCAGGAGATTCTTTACCAGCTGAGCCACCAGGAAAGTCCAAGAATACTGGAATGGGTAGCCTAACCCTTCTCCTGGAGATCTTCCCAATCCATCAATGGAACCTGGGTCTCCTGCACTGCAGGTGGATTCTTTACCAACTGAGCTATGAGGGAAGCCCTTATATACAGAGTACATCATGCAAAATGCTGGGCTGGATGAAGCTCAAGCTAGAATCAAAATTGCCAGGAGAAATATCAATAACCTCAGATATGCAGATGACACCAACCTTATGGCAGAAAGTGAAAAGAAATTAAACAGCCTCTTGATGAAGGTAAAGGAGGAAAGTGAAAAACCTGGCTTAAAACTCAACATTAAAAAAATGAAGATCATGGCATCTGGTCCCATCTCTTCATGGCAAATAGATGGGGGAAACAATGGAAAAGTGACAGATTTTATTTTCTTGGCATCCAAAATCACTGCAGATGGTGACTGCAGCCATGAAATTAAAAGACACTCGCTCCTTGAAAGAAAAGCTATGATAATCCTAGACAGCATATTAAAAAACAGAGGCATCACTTTCCTGACAAAGGTGTGTATATTCAAACTATGGTTTTTCCAGTAGTCATCTATGGATGCGAGAGTTGGACCATAAAGAAGGCTGAGCACCAGAGAATTGATGCTTTTGAACTGTGGTGTTGGAGAAGACTTTTGAGAGTCCCTTGGACTGCGTGGAGATCAAATCAGCCTATCCTAAAGGAAATCAAGCCTGAATATTCACAGGAAGGACTGCTGCTGAAGCTCCAATATTTTGCCACCTGATGAGAAGGGCCAACTCATTGGAAAAGTCCCTGATTCTGGGAAAGATTGAGGGCAGGAAGTATTGGGGAGGACAGAGGATGAAATGGCTGGATAGCATCATTGATTCAATGGACATGAACTTGAGAAAACATCGGGAGATAGTGAAGGACAGAGAAGCCTGGCATGCTTCAGTCCATGGGATTACAAAGATTCAGACATGACTGAGTGAATGAACAACAGCAACAAATAATTAAGGGAGAACTATGAATTTAGGTGAGTGCCTTTCATTAACATGACCACAAGAATGGAAGGAGGGCTAATCAAAGAAATTGTCATACAGTTATGAGTTCATGTTGGATTATAAACTTGAGATACCATTTAAATATGCTCATATAACCCATTAAGGAGACAGAAATACAATGACTGGGTCCAAGTGAGAGGTTTGCTTTGAGTTGCAGATTTAGAAATTGTTGCTTTACAGCTGATTGACGTTAGGCAGTAGCTCTTTCAATAAGAGTGTGAACTGAAACTGGACTAGATGAAGAGAAAAATAGAGGAAAGAAGAAAAAGCCAATGGTTGAAATTTAGAGTGAGAAAAAAGCTAATTATGTGTAGTCAGAGAGAACTATACAGAGAAGAAAAAATCTAGGGAAAAAGTATCATGACCGTTAAGAGACACAGGTTATAGATAATAGTACTGAAAATGAGGAGTGAATTTCAATTTCAAATACCGTAGACAGATTAGTCAGATTGGGATGAAAGTATATTGTGTGCTTTTGTCAATAATGATACCCTAACGCTTTAGCAAATAAATTTCAATTATATTGTGAAGGAAAAGTCAGACTAAAATCTTAATTATCAGACAAAGGAGATAGTTTTTAATCAGAGAATGAGAGAAGGGGAAACACTTGTTTTGATGTTGTAGTGATAAATAAAGCATCTTAAGTAATTTTACAAGTTGAAAACTGTAATTAAGGGTGAAAATCATTTAGATACAGGTCCAGAGATATGGAATCAGAAGTTTGAATAGAAGAATAATTCTTATAAAAGAAAAGGAGTCTGTCTTCCTTTAAATAGTCATGAAAAGATGAAAGATGAAAATCACCATCTCTACTACCCTGAGATATAATTTGTTTGGTTTTTAAATTTGAATTGACTTAAAATAGTTTTAAATATATCTAATAATTAGTTAGATTTAGTAGTTACACCATAGTTATCCAATCATTCATTATTTTTGTCAATAACCTCTGACAGTAGTATGTACTATAAACTTACATGTTAATAGTGAGCTGTTTTTTTAAGGATCAAAAGAAATAAAAACCATAGAAAATGCTTCAATTAACATGATATAGAGTTATATATATAATATATATAAGGTAATATATATATATTAAACAGTGATGTAAAGATTGCTATAATAATGCCAACATGTGAGTCTGCTTATTATTTTTGTTAATATTTATATTATTTTAACAAAGTATATATGCTTACTAGGATTCATGTTATTGAATCTTTCAACCACCCCATATCGAGACTGCTCTTATATTTATCCTGTTCATTCAAATCCAATTATACTCACAGTAGTAAAGAGAAAACTAGCTAATTGTTGAGTGTGAAACTTAGAAGTTCTCACTTTTTATAGTTACCTGGGATAAACAACATAATGAGTTTGATCCTCTCCACCCCAGGGTGTGTGAACTTAAACTTGGGGAGAAGGATTTTTAGAATCATAATAGGTTAGATATCTTCAGGACTGTCTTGTGTAACTATATTTCCCCAAAGTTTGGAGTTCAGCGAAAGAGTTTGAGGTTAAATGCAAAAAATAAATTCAGCCTGTTTCTTGACTTTGTATCAAGAAACTGAGACGTAATGACTTTTTGGGCACAGAGGGATGATGGAAATTGTATTTTCTCTATGCCCCCTGCTTGATGTTTATTTTAATCATGATTAAGTGATTAGAAAATTCTAACCAAAAACTTGTATTACATAGTTTTAAGAATTCACAAAAATATTAATTTCTTATTTTACCAAGAAAAAAATTCTACCAAATTTGGTTTGATTTCAGACAATATCAATATTCATGGTTGGATGGCATCATTGACTCAGAGGACATGAGTTTGAGTAAACTCCGGGAGTTGGTAATGGACAGGGAGGCCTAGCATGCTGTGGTCCACAGGGTCACAAAGAGTCAGTCATGACTGAGTGACTGAACTGAACTGAACTAAATATTAAACTTTCTTTTTAGGAATCAAACAAGTAACCTGTGAAAAAACTGACAAATCTTCAGTTTAAAATGGATTCAGTAGCTATGAGTGATAGTAAACCTAAAAGATACAAAAAAAATCATATACATGGTTTCATGATATGCTTTGATATTTTATTTATAATTAATTGATTTATATTCATAGTTAAAACATAATGTGCATGAAATATTTACTCATAGATATATAGGAGCTTCCCAGATGGCTAGTGGTAAAGAATCTGCCTGCCAATGCAGGGGACAGAGGAGAAGTGGGTTTGATCCCTAATCTGAGAAGATCCACTAGAGAAGGAAATGGAAACTCCAGTATTCTTGCCTGGAAAACCCCATGGACAGACGAGACTGGTGGTTCATAGTCCATGGGGTCGCAAAGACTCAGAGAAAACTGAAAGGCTGAGCATGCGTGCATGCATAGTTACATATTTATGGGATGAAATGAAAGTGAGATTCCAATGTCTACCAAAATATTTTAAAATGATTTTTGGACACATTACAATGGAAAATCTAATACAAAACTTATAACATGAAAGATAAAACTTTTTACTCCCTTGTTTACTTGCATAAAAAAGAGCAGTTTAGTAGTAATAAGAAAGTTATAAAAATATATTTCACTTATTAGCAGTTAATATTTCAAAGAAATAAAACTCTCTGTATTTGAAATGTTAAAAATGGGACAGTTTGAAAGAGAAAATTCTTCTTGGTTAATGAAGATCGATGTGTCAAGATCATCAGTTATAACACCATGTGTTTCCATGTGATTCCTCCCTTTTACCAGACTCTTTCTGACTTCTAGTTTTCTTAAAGCTCTGGTCTATTTTCCCTTAACCCCCATTATTTCTCCTATTTCTTCAAGTCTACTTCACTCCCTACCAAAAACTGAGCCTTTTGAGAGGTCAGTGCTACTCTGAGCCATTCAGACAATTCCCTCCAAATATAACTTCCTATTCGCAATTCAGCTTCAAAACATACCATTTTCTATGCTTTTGGACATCAAGTACCAGAATTCACAATTAAAAGTTACTAGATGATAAAAGGCTCTGTGGGGAAGCTATGAGGATGATAATACAGCCAACACAGAATATTTGACAAGACCAGACCAGAGGAAACACGTTAGATGATGAAGTTTCATGACAGCCGAGTTTTGCAAGGCATTCCAATGAAAAATATATAACAAATTTAAGGGCTTTTAAATTGTATCTGAAAGAATAAAGGGAAAGGTATACTACCTGCAGCTGATGATTGATGGTTGATAAGTGACAAGAAGAAGGCAGAACCACTCAACTCTATTTTACTTGTCTTCTCTGTCATTGTGAGTGATCTACAAACTAAAAAGGAGAGAATGAACCTTGTCGAGAGGGATTTAAGTTCAAAGTGGGTGAAAAGATTCTAATAGTCTCTCTGAATAAGTTCAGCTCTTCTGGCTCAGATGAAATATATCCAAAAACAATGATGTAGCTTGTCCATTGTAAGTAACATCTGACATTTTAAAGAGCAGAAAGAAAGAAAGTCACTCAGTCGTGTCCGACTCTTTGTGACCCCATGGACTGTAGCCTACCAGGCTCTTCTGTCCATGGGATTTTCCAGGCAAGAATACTGGAGTGGGTTGCCATTTCCTTCTCCAGGAGATCTTCCCGACCCAGGGATTGAACCTGGGTCCCTCACAATGCAGGCAGACGCATTATCATCTGAGCCACCAGGAAAGTCTCTTAAAAAGCAGAAAAAGAGTTAAAATACTAGTGAATGTTTCTCAAGATAATAACAATGGTTTATTAAATAGGATGAGAGGAAGATAAATAGGCTAACATAGTGATGAATTAGTGTTAATCTCAGACCAAATTTAGGACAAATTTTTAAAGACTGACTTATAAAAAGTAACAATTATTCAAGACCAGCATGGAATCACTGCAAATGAAATACAACAGAATGACTTTTCTAATCTTCTTTTAGGACACTGAATGCATCTTGATTGGGTTTACCTGGCAAAAATAACTTTTTAAAAAATTCTTTAATTTTTCCTTTTGGCTGTCTATGTCTGCCAAAGATCAGAATAAATTAAGGCCAAAGATCAGAAGGAATTCAAAAATAGAGTGTATCTAAATTTTAAAGAAGTATTCTTTCTTGAATTTGGTCCTTGACTAAAGAATGAAGCATTACTTGTGGTATGATGTAGGTGGTAAAGCAATCTAGGTAACAGATACTAAATAAGGATTCAGACAAAACTGTAAGTGTGTGTGTGTGTGTGTGTGTTAGTCATTCAGTCATGTCCTACTCTTTGTGACCCCATGCATTGTAGCCCGCCAGGTTCCTCTGACCATGGAATTATCCAGGCAAGAATATTGGAGTGGATTGCTATACTAGTAACAAAATCAAATTATGGTTAATTTTATAGCATTTGAACAGCTAGAACTTGGAGAAAGATGATAAATCACTATCAAATGAAAAACATTTCATTTTTCAGTAGGACAGAGCCTGGAAAATCAAGAAGATCAAATTACCCACATCAGAACCAGTGTTGCTGTCAGACATAGAAACAAAGGGCTGGTTGGGGGATGATAAGCTTAGAGTTAACATAGAAAATGCTTGGTCTTAGACTTGCCTTGAAAATGCAACATTCCACATCTGGGGTGTGTGTGTGTGTGTGTGTGTGTGTGTGTGTGTGTGTGTCTGTCTGTCTGTCTGTGTGTGTGTATGTCTGTATCTATGTGTCTGATGACATGGAGAAGTGTCTTAAAGGTCTGACCTTCTAAGAACATATGACTTCAAGGAAAATCCAGCTAATCAAGCAATAAGTCATGATGTCCAGACTATGGCAGCTTGCCATAATAAAAGAAACCATCAATGTTGTCTCAATCAGTAAGACTTCCAGAACCAGTATTGGTGATTACAAATAATGGTAGGCATTTGGGGTTCAAGAAGCAGGAAAACTTCATTTAATTTGTATAGGAATGCAGCTATTTGGTTGGAAAAATATATATCTGTTATGGAAAGGAATTCTGGCAAGAGTGAACCAGGAGAATTTTACAATGATAAGTAAGACCGAGAGAAAAGTGATATCCTGGATCCTGTAAGATCCTAAATTTCCAGTTAGAACTAAGAATTCAGAGAAGATTACTGGAATACTAATCAAGGTAACTACATGAAGATGGAGGGCAATGGAATTTATTAATTCATTGCTGTGTTGTCATGCAGAAGTCTAGTTTTCATCATTATGTACTCTCTCTATAGTGATAGGGACCAAGCAGCTCCTTGAGCTTTTAGGTTTACTTGATTTTAAATTTAGGTAGCTGATAGGGAACTGGGGGAAAAAAAAAAAAAAAAAAAACAAGCATGATAATGCATAGTGTTTCTATTTTTTTTTTTAAATATTGGAGAGGACCAGAAGCAACAGGTGAAAATCATCAGTAATTCTAATTGTAATAAGAATTGGAACCTTGGGGAGATGTTAAGATGGATTTCAGCTCTACCATTTATCAAACTGCATTAATTTGGGCAAATTGAAACTGTTTACAGTTGCCCATATATATATATGTAAAAATATAAATAGCACTACTTATTTAACTTTAATGATAAAAATTGTGTGTTCAAGCATTTAACAGAGGGCTCCCATTCCTTCGGATGGAAGCTACATGAAAATGGAGAACACACGCTTTTGCTTTCAGTGTTCCACAGCAGGAAGCTTATTGTAGGTAGCAAATTAATATCTTTTAAATTAAGGAGTTTAAAATTCTTGAACAAATATTTGCAAGAAATTAGAGGATATATGTTTAATCGTGTAGATGACGCATTTTGGCCAACATGCAACAACACTTGACAGGAAGAATATGATTTTTTAAGTGAAAGCAAAAGGAAAATTAGATTCTAAGTTTGGGCTCCACCATGAATGAGTCCTGTGAACTTGAACACTTTACTGAAATACTGAGAGTCTCAAGGTTTTACCTTTTAGGTGATGAATTATTCAGTGAATAGATGATTTAGTTCAATTCAGTCATTCAGTCATGTCCTACTCTATGGATTGCAGCACTCCAGCCTTCCCTGTCCATCACCAGTTCCAAGATCTTGCTCAAACTCATGTCCACTGAGTGGGTGATATCATCCAACCATCTCATCCTCTGTCATCTCCTCCTTCTGCCTTCAACCTTTCCCAACATCAGGGTTTTTCCCAAGGAGTCATTTCTTTGCATCAGGTGGCCAAAGTACTGGAGTTTCAGCTTCAGCATCAGAACTTCCAATGAATATTCAGGACTGATTTCCTTTGAAATGAACTGCTTGGATCTCCTCACAGGGCAAGGGACTCTCAAGAGTCTTCTCCAACACCACAGTTCAAAAGCATCCATTCTTTGGCACTCAGCTTTCTTAATGGTCCAACTCTCACATCCATACATGACTACTGGAAAAACCATAGCTTTGAGTAGATGGACCTTTGGTTGGAAAAGTAATGTCTCTGCTTTTTAATATGCTGTCTAGGTTGTTCATGACTTTTCTTTCAAGGAGCAAGCTTCTTTCAATTTCATGGCTGCAGTCACCATCCACAATGATTTTGGAGCCCCCCAAAATAAAGTCTGCCACTGTTTCCACTGTCTCCACATCTCTTTGCTATGAAGTGATGGGACTGGATGCCATGATCTTAGTTTTCTGAGTGTTGAGCCTCAAGCTTATGTTTTTACTCTCTTGTTTCACTTTCATCAAGAGGCTATTTAGTTCTTCACTTTCTGTCATAAGGGTGGTGTCATCTGCATATCTGAGGTTATTGATATTTCCCCCAGCAATCTTGATTCCAGCTTGTGCTTCATCCAGCCGAGCATTTCTCATGATGTACTCTGCATATAAGTTAAATAAACAGGGTGACAATATATAGCTTTGATGTACTCTGTTCCCTATTTGGAACCAGTCTGTTGTTCCATGTCCAGTTCTAATTGTTGCTTCCTAACTTGCATATAGGTTCCTCAAGAGACAGGTCAGGTGGTCTGGTATTTCCATCTCTTTCAGAATTTTCCACAGTTTATTGTGATCCACACAGTCAAAGGCTTTGGCATAGTCCATAAAACTGAAATAGATGTTTTTCTGGAACTCTTTTGCTTTTTAAATGATCCAGTGGATGTTGGCAATTTGACCTCTGGTTCCTCTGCCTTTTCTAAAACCAGCTTGAACATCCGGACGTTCACAGTTCACATATTGCTGAAGCCTGGCTTAGAGAATTTTGAGCATTACTTTACTAGCGTGTGAGATGAGTGCGATTGTGTGTTCGTTTGAGCATTCTTTGGCATTGCCTTTCTTTGAGATTGGAATGAAAACTAACCTTTTCCAGTCCTGTGGCCACTGCTGAGTTTTCCAAATTTTCTGGTATTTTGAGTGCAGCACTTTCACAGCATCATCTTTCAGGATTTGAAACAGCTCAACTGGAATGCCATCACCTCCACTAGCTTTGTTTGTAGTGATGCTTTCTAAGGCCCACTTGACTTCACATTCCAACATGTCTGGCTCTAAGTTAGTGATCAAACCATTGTGATTATCTGGGTAGTGAAGGTCTTTTTTGTATAGTTCTTCTGTATATTTTTGCTGCCTCTTAATATCTTCTCCTTCTTTTAGGTCCATACCATATCCATATGCTATACCTATTAGGTCCATAACATATACATATAGCACATGATATATACTAAACATATGTTAGTATAACTGATAATTTTATCAAAAAAGGAAATATAATATAAAAATTGTTATAAAAGCAAACCTAAAAGTTAACACTGATTCAAAGCAATGATGGTAAGTTAAAGTCTCCTATATTCCACTTCCTATAATATTGCATTTTTCTTTTTCAGGGTTTTTAATCTATATTTTGTCAGTATGACTCAACATCTTACTTCAAAAAACTGATATCAGTTTGTCCATTGATTTACAAAATTATTTTTGGCAATAGAAGAGTGAATGTTTACATAAAATTAATTGCATCATACTAAAGTCAAGTGGAAGCACTGTGAAAATTCCTTTAATTGAGAACACTTTTTTCTTAATCAAGTAATTCTTAAATATTGGCTGGAAATGCTTCACTTGCAAGTAAGCTTTGTTAAGTATATACATTGACTATATTAAATAATAATAAAATTCCCAGTGACATCAAAACTACTTTAAGGACATGGCTTGAACTGATAAAGCTGGGAAATTTTAAGTTGTCATGGAAATCAAACATTTATAGTAGTTCTTAACCATGAAGAACACCCTCTGAAGTCATGGTGACATTTTCTACTTAAAGCACTGTAGAATCGAGACATTCAACAGGTCCAGGCAGTGCATTGAATCCACAAAGAAGGCAGAGGTTTTATGTGTCTGGCTACAGTGGGTTAGTTGAAAGTTGATGTGTCATTATGAATTCAGAATTCTTCAAGCATTGCCACTTTACATGGCATTGTTGATATTTGTATTGGAGAGAAATCCACATTTAAAAGTGAAGTCATTTACAAATAGCCTTCAATCTTTGTCTCCCAGTGTGTCTCAACTGCCACTGTGAGTGTATCACTCCCTGCTTCAGCCACTACAAGGAGCCCACTACAGAATCAAGGCTGCAGTTACTGTCCATAAAATTGTCTTAATTTTTAATATCAGATCACAAAAATAGTAATAATAACTATGTGCAATTACTCTCAGAAAAGAAAGGTACCCCTAAGTAATTATTAATTTTGGTGAGCACAAGTATTATAAACATCGATAGTTAATTTTTGTTTTGTATAAATCATGTAGTTGAGTGGCTTACAATCTCTCACTTATAACTTGGGATCCTATGACAATTTTTTACTATTATAATTCACCTAGGAACTTTTTTTCCTGCTTTCTAAATCAATAAAAGCTTTTTAAAACACATGCTTAATTAACTTAGCTAATTAATCAGGAATTTATCAAGTGTCTCTTATAATTTAAAGATATACTAGATATAATATAGATGAGTTTATAATCTAATTGGTAAGATAAGTTAATGAAATAATTAAACCATAGCACTTATGTTAAAATGTTATGTTTCTTTACCAAATGGGAGAAAAAAGTCTATATGTGTTTATATAACCAGACATAAACTATAAATGTGACCGCTAGACTGACAAGATGCAGCAATATCCACTTATGCTTGTTCACGCCTGAAACATGAAACTTGGTTGAGAGAAGCTTGACATGTCTCTAATACCTTTGAAGTCCTGGGCAAAAAGACTCAAAGTCTTAGAAACATCTGCGGAGTACTCACATCTTCAGATTCATAATCAAAACTTTGGAAAAGAATGAGGACATAGGAGCTGATTATATTCTTCATATGCAAGAGTACCAATGTCCAGTACTTTGGTCTGTGATGACCAAAAAGTAGTCTCTAGGCAGGAGATAGTTGGAACTCATGAAGGCTAGGGAAACAAATCCACTGTCAGGCTTGCCAGTGTAATTAGAATTATTTAAATTGGTATATAGCTCAATTGGTGAAGAATCTGCCTGCATTCAGGTGATCCTAGTTCGATTCCTGAGTTGAAAAGATCTTCTGGAGAAGGGATAGGCTACCCACCCCAGTATTCTTAGGCTTCCCTTCTGGCTCTGCTGGTATAATCTGCCTGCAGTGCAGGAGACCTGGATTCAATCCCTGGTTTGGGGAGATCCCCTGGAGAAGAGAACAGATATCCACTCCAGCATTCTGGCCTAGAGAATTCCATGTACTGTATAGTCCATGGGGTCGCAAAGAGTCAAACGAGACTAAGGAACTTTCACTTTCGCTCTCATATGTGGAAAGAAGAAAAGATATTTATTTGAAATTTGATGTTCAACATATTAAACATACAAATATACACGTAGTTATGCACGTGCATGCATAAAGACCACACTGAAAGAGTATCTAGCAATTCTTAAAAGTAAAAGATAATGTTGTTGGACTTAGCTTCATTTGTCCAGTGTACAGTGAGGCCAAACTGAAACATCAGAGTTTAGAGCAGGGAGAGAAAGCGTCAAGCAAAGTGAATGGAACAGCTTATGTTCAAAAGATCTGATACCTTAGACAGGTTTCCAGGGGATCTTGGGGCTACAGGGTTGCACAATTCTTTGACTGATGGTGAAGAAGCAGGGCAGTGTCACAGGGGTTAACATTATCAGTCCTCAGACTCCAGACTGTCTGTAAGTTACATGGTTATGTAGTTAACTTCTACCATTTGGAGGGGGTCTTAGTATCTGTAAAACAGCTCAGGAATGTACATCTAATACTTTGACTTATGGCCTTAAGAAAGCATTAAAGATTCTGCGCCTGCCATATGGCTGACTTACAGATTACATTTTGCCTGTTCTCCTGGCCCAACTGCTACTTTTGTCACTGCATGTTTAAATTTTTTCAATCATTAATTCTTGAACTATGCATTTGTGATTCAGGGGAGGCCTACGAGACTATAGCTTTTCTACAGACAAGAGGCAGGCAGATGACATGGAAGGAGGTGTCTTTCCTGGGAAGGCCCCATCGGGTCCTGCCTGGTTACAATAGAAGGACTTACATTATATTCTGACTTGAGGTGTATATTGTTGTTCAGTTGCTCAGTTGTGTCTGACTCTTTGCGACCCCATGAACTGCACCACACCAGGCTTCCCTGTCCTTCACCATCTCCCGGAGCTTACTCAGACTCACTTCCATTGGTGATGCCATCCAACCATCTCATTCCCTGTCATCCCCTTCTCCTCCTGCCTTCAATCTTTCCCAGCATCAGAGTCTTTTCCAGTGAGCTGACTCTTCACATCAGGTGGCCAAAGTATTGGAGCTTCAGCTTCAGCATCAGTCCTTCCAATGAATATTCAGGGTTGATTTCCTTTAGAATTGAGTAGTTTGATCTCCTTGCAGTCCAAAGGACTCTCAAGAGTCTTCTCCAACACCACATTTTGAAAGAATCAGTACTTCAGTGCTCAGCCTTTTTTTTTTTTTTTTATGGTCCAACTCTTACATCTGTAAATGACTACTAGAAAAACCACAGCTTTGACTATATGGACTTTCTTGGGAAAGTATGTCTCTGCTTTTTAATATGCTGTCTAGGTTTATCATAACTTTTCTTCCAAGGAGCAAGCATCTTTGAATTTCATGGCTGCTGTCACCATCTGCAGTGATTTTTGAGCCCAAAAAAATAGTCTGTCACTGTTTCCATTGTTTCCCCATCTATTTGCCATGAAGTGATGGGACTAGTTGCCATGTTCTTAGTTTTTGAATGTTGAGTTTAAAGTCAGTTTTTTTTTTTCCACTCTCCTCTTTCACCTTCATCAAGAGACTCTTTAGTTCCTCTTTGCTTTATGTCATAATGGTGGTATCATCTGCATATCTGAGGATATTGATATTTATTCTGGTAATCTTAAATTCAGCTTGTGCTTCACACAGCCTAATGTTTTGCTTGATGTACTCTGAATATAAGTTAAATAAGGTAGACAGTATATAGCCTTGAAGTACTCCTTTCCCAATTTTGAACCAGTCTGTTGTTCTATGTCTGGTTCTAACTGTTGTTTCTTGATCTGCATACTGGTTTTTCAGGAGGCAGGTAAAATGACTATATGTCGTCTATGTGTCTGAAGTTCATGTAACATATTAAGAAGTGCTAGGTTTATTATGGTATGCTTTCATAGACATTAACACGACTCGGCAGAGTACAGCAGTGTGAAAAGAGCACTGGGTATTATGGGCTGAACATTTATGACACCCTAAAACTTGTATGTTGAAGCCCCAACCTTCTGTATGATGATATTTGGAGTTGTGAGCTTTGGAAGATGATTAATTTTGGATGAGGTAATGAGCATGGGGTTCTTATGATGGGTGCTAATCTTATGATGGGATTAGCACCCTTATGAGGAGAAGCACCAGGGAGCTTTTCCCACCTCCAACATATGAGGAAACAGGGAGAAGGTGATCATGCACCCGGCAGGAAGAACAATCTCACCAGGACCTGAGCATTCTGGCACCCAGATCTCAGACTTCCAGCCATCAAAACTATGAGAAAAGAAATTTCTGTTGTTTATGCCACCCAGTCTATCATATTTTCATATGGCAGCTCAAGATTACTATTATTTAAAAGAAAGGAACAACAGAAGACATATTGATAGCATTTATGATTTTATTCCTTGTTTTTATACAGGTTATACAAAGCAATGTAGAAAGCTTTTGAATAAAGGTCAAAATAAAGAGAATAAACTAAATTAATATCATTGCGGATTAACACTCTTTCAAAATCTGGCTGTTAAGTACAACATAAATATAAAGTAAATACGCTTTGAAAGAATATTTGTGATATATATTCAAACCAAATGAAGATTATTATGGATAAAAATTCATAAGAGATTTTGAAATTAACACAAAACCATCTGTATGGAAATAATGGAGGACTTAAACTCTGCGAACATCTGTTATAAATCTAATTCTACTAAAAGGATGGCATGTAATAAATTTGTTATTTACCTTGTTGGCATTTTCATCTTACATGGGGAAGCAAATGGGCAATTGCTGGATTTCATTCAAATAAGGGAAGAAATTTGGCTGGCGATGTGAGTGTGATGGAAATGTTTCAATTAAAGAGACTATGCCTATTTCAGAGAAGGCAATGGCAACTTACTCCAGTACTCTTGCCTGGAAAATCCCATGGATGGAGGCTCCAGTCCATGGTGTTGCAAAGAGTTGGGCACTACTGAGTGACTTCACTTTCACTTTTCACTTTCATGCATTGGAGAAGGAAATGACAACCCACTCCAGTGTTCTTGCCCGGAGAATCCCAGGGACAGCAGAGCCTGGTGGGCTGCCGTCTATGGGGTTGCACAGAGTCACACACGACTGAAGCGACTTAGCAGCAGCATGCTTATTTAGAATTTAGGATGGTGAGGATGGAATTACTTAGTAGATTCAAAGACATACTCTTGATTTCAAAAAAAGCTTAAAAACATAAATGTGAACCATGGCCCCATCTGTAATTCTAAAGTATATATTTATCGAGAGTGTTGACAGGCTCTGAAATAAATTCTGTATAACTGTAATACAGAAAAAAAAAAAAAGCAGGAAACAGCAAGTGGATCCTATGTGACAGTTTGGGGAAATCTGTAATAAGCTCAAATGTACAAGCATTTTCAAATTTGAAAGGTATGGCAGAAAACTTGAATAAAGGCAAACAGAAACCAAAACATTCTAAGAATAGAATTAAAGCACTTCAATCCAGAAATAAAGTTGAGTTAATGAGCAAAGTGCTATAATTTATTATTAGAATGAGTAGAAGTTAATGAGGTAATTATCTCTTAGAGAGAAAAGTATGGTATTCATGGATGGCAAAATGAAGGCTGAATGTTTAGTTCCCAAATAGTTTTGCCTTGTTCTGTAGAACTGGTTTTTACCAACTCGTTTCTAACAGTCTTTTTCAAACATGAATAATTTGAGTTACAAGTTAGGAGTTGTCTCAGATAGGATTTTCTAGAAGAAGACACTGAGATGGATGGTAGTATAAAAATATTTTTTTTTAGAAAGTGTTCACAGTGAAAGGAGAGGAAATAGGAAAATGCCTCAGGCAAGGGAGTGCTTAGTTTCCAAAGGCTGCTGTAACAAAGTGCAACACATTGAGGGCTTAAACAACAAAAATTCATTGTCTTACAGTTCTGGATAGTAGACATCTGAGATCAAAGTGCTGGCTGAGTTGATTTCTTCTGAGAACTGTGAGGGAATTTCTGTTCCCACACCTTTCTCCTAGCTTCTGGTAGTTTACTGGCCATCTTGGACTTTCCTTTGTCATAGATGTATAACTCAGCCCCTGACCCCATGTTCGCATGAGTTTCTCCCTTCTTTATTCCCTCTTCTTGTCAGGACACCAGTCATCTTTGATCAAGGCCTACATGAATGACCTCATTATACTTTTCCTACTTCTATAAATAGATAATCATGACCTATTTCAAAGTAAAATCACATTTTGAGGTAATGAGAAATAAGACTACAACATATCTATTTTTCTGAGGGACAAAATTCATGAAATTACATAATTTTGAAGGTGATATGTCAAGCAAAGTCTCCCCTAATATAACTTGTGCTCAATCCCCAGGAAGCTCTGCCAACGTTGTAACCTACACCTCAGAGTTGTCTTATCAGGAGTAAGGAAGTGGGTGTATTCATTCCATTGCCCAATCACTCTTTGGTTAATGGGTAGGTACCCTATGTGGATGCAACTTCCCAGGTACTTCCCAACATACACCTAGTACTCTAACGGCAAAAGTCTAATGATGGACTGCAGGAACTGGATCTGAGGGTTGACAGCATGTACATATGACAATAGTAAGGGGATTTTAGAGACTATGAGCAGACCATTGACAATGACTTATACTAAGTGGTATACAACACACACACACACACACACATACACATGCACACACACAGTTCATCATTTAAATTGTTTTAAGTCCCCAAAACTGGAAGAATTACATTATAAGATGCTTAAATATATGTTGTCATTTTAATCACAAAACCACGGTAGTAATCTTTGAGAAACATGCAGTATTTTCCAGTATTGGTGATGAGCACACGTGTTCTGTTTTCAAAAAGGAAATGCAACTTTCTGGTAAAATCAATGGTCACAACTAGTCCACATAAATTCATCACAAACAACATGAAGAAATAAAATAATTTCTTTTTAAATAGCTCTATAGACTATATTTTAAGGGGATTTTAGGAGGCTTCCTGATGGAACAACTTCACTGGTACCCTTTAATTGATATTCCCATTAGTACTACTAGTGCACAACATATGTGGTCATTTCCAATGATCATATGTATATGGATCCATATAAGAATATAACTTGACTTTAGGAGTACATTAGATAAAGTGAAAAGTGAAAGTGAAGTCGCTTAGTCATGTCCAACTCTTTGCAACCCCATGGACTGTAGCTCACAGAATTTTCCAGGCAAGATTACTGGAGTGGGTTGCCATTTCTTTCTCCAGGGGTTCTTCCTGACCCATGGATCAAAACCATAAAGGTGTTAATTGTCTTATGAAGACAAAAGAGACTTAGCTGAATTCATAGATGACTGAGTTGATGTTAATTAACAGAGTTGTGAAAGATTAACAGATAACCAATAGTGTTCAAATGGATTGGTTTCTACATTTTTTTCCAAAATGTTATCAGTTACTTGGATAAACACATTTTACCAATTTCTGAAATGTATCCATTTGTTGTATTAAAAAACAGTTTGTTGAATACCTACCATATGTCACAGGCTACTAAAAGTAAGAAACACTGGTGAAAGGTCATGGTTCTCTTCTAAAGATGCTTGCTGTCTGGCTGAAATCTGTCAGGTAATAAAGTTAGTACTACTAGAGAACAAGATGGCGGAGGAGTAGGTGAATGGGGACTACATCTTTCTCCACGGATACATCAGGAATACACCTTCAGACACAGAAGTGCTTGCAGCACACCAGCTGAGAGCAGACAGGAGTACATGACCACCAGGAAAGAATATATAAAACCATGCAAAACTTGGTAGGACAAAGGAACTAGGGGGAAAAGCAGAAGTGTTAGTAGGACTGGACCTGCCCTTAGCAGGTGGGGAAACTGAAGCAGGCATTCAATCCCCACAGTGGGGCAATTTTCTGGGTCAGAGGAGAAACACTTAAGGCAGAGAGTGAAACAGCTGATCCGCGGCAGCCTAAATGGAATGAGAATCATGCAGTCCTTACCTCAGCCATACATACCCCGGACAGGGACACAGGTCCCCTGGGAGCTGGAGCACAGGGATTGTGAAGCAATCTTAGGGCAGGGGCTGCTGTTGGCTGCAGAGAGAGGGACCAAGGGGACCTGAGGGAGGAGACTGTGGAGGGCATTGCCTGTGGAGGAAAGCCAGGCAGCCATGGAAGCAGGGGATACTGCTGAGTCATGTGTAAGGGCTGGGGCCATCACCATAGCCTCTCTCTCCCCACACACCAGCATTAGCTGCTGAACAATAGAGAGGCTGGGCTCATCAAGTGCCTGATGCACTGATCTACAGAGTAGGACCCCCAGCCAGGGGACCCCTCTATGTTCCTGACGTGTGATAAAACAGAGAAGGATCCCAGGCAAGGGAGGTCTCTAAGTGCCTGAACAGGTAGAGCTACAAAGAAAGACTAGCCAAAGAGGCCATCTGACCATGACCTTCACAGGTGAATTCTATCAATAATTGAGAGACGAGCTAATGCCTATCCTTCTAAAACTCTTTCAGAAAATTTCAGAGGAAGGAATACTTTCAAACTCATTCTACAAGGCCACTATCACCCTGATAACAAAACCAGACAAAGACAACACACAAAAAAGAAAACTAGAGGCCAATATCACTGATGAACATAGATGCGAAAATCCCCAACAAAATTTCAGCAAACAGAATTCAATAATATATTAAAAGGGGGTGGTCCTAAGATGGCGGAGGAATAGGACGGGGAGACCACTTTCTCCCTCACAAATTCCTCAAAAGAACATTTCAACGCTGAGCAAACTCCACAAAACAACTTCTGAATGCTGGCAGAGGACATCAGGTACCCAGAAAAGCAGATCATTGTCTTCAAAAACAGGCAGGAAAAAATATAAAAGACAAAAAAAGAGACAAAGGAGGTCGGTTGGGAGCTCCCTCCCAGGAAGGGAAGCCCGTCCCAGGAAGGGAATTTTAAGAAGAGAGGTTTCCAAACACCAGGAAACACTCTCCCTGCGGAGTCTGTGGCGAGCCTTGGAAGCACAGAGGGCAACATAACAGGAAGGAAAAATAAATAAATAATTAAAACCAACAGATTACAAGCCCAACAGTAAGTCCCCCAGCGGAAAAGCAGCACAGAGGCCTGCATCCACCACTAACAAGTGGGGGCATGGCAGGGAGGTGAGGGAGGCGCCGGCTGCAGTGCTTTGTATGAGTCGGGCAGGAATGCCCTGCGCGTAACCAGAACGAACTAACTTGGGCTAGCAAACCAGACTGTGGGATAGCTACCACGCGAAAAGCTTGAAAATAGACACTGCCAGGACCACGCACAGAACAAAGGATGGAACGGAAATAGCCGGCTGCAGACCATCCCCCACTGGGGACAGGCAGCCAGAGCTGTAAGGGCTGGAAAGGGGCAATCGCAGCCCCGGAGAGGCTTTACCTACCAAACTGCAAGCAGGCTTCCGTGCTAAGACTTCTGGGGGTGCTCGACAGCCACCATCTGCCTCACAAGGGGCACCAGCAGTACACCCAGAAAACTGAGCAGCAGATACAGGAAAGGCGACAAGTCACAGCGACCGCACTCGCCAAACTCCTGAGCTACTCGGACCTGGGAAGGGCGCAAAATGCAGTCCCAACCGAATCTGTGCCTCTGAGGTTACCTGAGTGCCGAACCTAAGCGGCTTAGACCGGGGAGGTGCACGGAGCCTAGGGCCGGCCACAGACGGTTCCTGGCTGAGCAACATAGAGCTGGAGCAGTTTGTGCACTGCGAGCAGGGACAGGCCCAGCGGGGCTGAGATACTGCGTGCACATGACAGTATTATTTGTTTGCAGCATCCCTCCCTCCCCACAGCACGACTGAACAAGTGAGCCTAAAAAAAAAAATTGTCCAACACCGCCCTCCCTGTGTCAGGATGGATATCAGACACCAAAGAGACCAGCAAACAGAAGAAGTTAAACAGAGGGAACCACCTTGGAAGTGACCCCACGCTGCCCACAACACCAGAGAAAGGGCCAGATATATCTTTACTATTTTTACAATCATTCCTTTTTTTGTTTTTTTCTTTTATCGTTTTTTGCTGATGCTGTTGTGGAGTTGTTTTTTCTTTTCTTTATCTTCTTCTTCTTCTTTTTTTTTTTTTTCCTAACTTTTTAAAATTGTTAAGTCCTCTATTTCTCCTCTATTTTGTATTTCTAGAACCTACTATTACTTAAAAAAAAAAAAAAAGACTATTTTTTAAAGCAAACACCATATATAGTCTTTGTGTGGTTCTTGTTGGTGTTTTTTAATAATTCTTGTGTCTTTGGTATTTTTTGTTTGTTTGTTTTCTTGTTGTTTTTCTTTTTTCTTTTCTTTTTTCCTTCTTCTTTTCTTTAATATTGTATTTTTGAAAATCTAACCTCTACTCTAGATTTTTAATCTTTGCTTTTTGATTTTTGTTGTCAATTCTGTACATTTAAAAACCCAAACTTCACTACCCAATTTTATCTGATAGTGAGATTACTGGCTTGACCACTCTCTCCTCCTTTGGCTCTCCTTTTTCTCCACCAGGTGGCCTCTGTCTCTTCCCTCCCCTTTCTCTTCTCTATCCAACTCTTTGAATCTCTGTGTGTTCCAGACGGTGGAGAACACCTAAGGAACTGGTTACTGGCTGGATTTGTCTCTCTCCTTTTCATTTCCCTCTTTTATCCTCCTGGCCACCTCTGTCTCCTTCCTCCCTCTCCTCTTCCCTGTATAACTCCGTAAATACCTCTGAGCTGTCCAGACTGTGGAATGCACATAAGGAAGTGATTACTGGCTAGCTTTCTCTCTCCTCTTTTGATCCCACCACATCTCATTCCAGTCACCTCTAACTACCCCCTCCCTCTTCTCTTCTCCATGTAACTCAGTGAACCTCTCTGGGTGACCTTCAATGTGGAGAAACTTTTCATCTTTAACCTAGATGTTTTATCATTGGTGCTATATAGATGGAGAAGTCTAGAGCCTACTGTAAAAATAAAACTGAAAAACTAGAAGCAAGAGGCTTAAGTCCAAAGCCTGAGAACATCAGAGAACTCCTGAATTCAGGGAATATTAATCAATAGGAGCCATCAAAAGCCTCCATACCTACACTGAAACCAAGATCCACCCAAGGGCCAACAAGTTCCAGAACCAGACATACCACACAAATTCTCCAGCAACACAGGAACACACCCCTGAGCTTCAATATACAGGTAGCTCAAAGTTACTCTAAAACCACTGACGTCTCATAACCCATTACTGGTCACTCCATTGCACTCCAGAGAGAAGAAACCCAGCTCCACCCACCAGAACTCCAACACAAGCCTCCCTAACCAGGAAACCTTGACAAGCCACTGATACAACCCCACCCACAGTGAGGAAGCTCCATAATAAAGAGAACACCACAAATTCCCAGAATATAGAAAGGCCACCCCAAACGCAGCAATATAACCAAGATGAAGAGACAGAGGAATACTCAGCAGGTTAAGGAGCAGGAGAAATTCCCACCAAACCAAACAAAAGAGGAAGAGATAGGGAATCTACCTGAGAAAGAATTCCGAATATTGATAGTGAAAATGATCCAAAATCTTGAAATCAAAATGGAAACACAGATAAATAGCCTGGAGACAAGGATTGAGAAGATGCAAGAAAGGTTTAATAAGGGCCTAGAAGAAATAAAAAAGAGTCAATATATAATGAATAACACAATAAATGAGATCAGAAACACTCTGGAGGCAACAAATAGCAGAATAACGGAGGCAGAAGATAGGATTAGTGAAATAGAAGATAGAATGGTAGAAATAAATGAATCAGAGAGGAAAAAAGAAAAACTAATTAAAAGAAATGAGGACAATCTCAGAGACCTCCAGGACAATATGAAATGCTCCAACATTTGAATCATAGGAGTCCCAGAAGAAGACAAAAAGAAAGACCATGAGAAAATCCTTGAGGAGATAATAGTTGAAAACTTCCCTAAAATGAGGAAGGAAATAATCACCCAAGTCCAAGAAACACAGAGAGTTCCAAACAAGATAAACCCAAGGCGAAACACCCCAAGACACATATTAATCAAATTAACAAAGATCAAACACAAAGAACAAATATTAAAAGCAGCAAGGAGAAAACAACAAATAACACACAAGGGGATTCCCATTAGGATAACAGCTGATCTTTCAATAGAAGCTCTTCAGGCCAGGAGGGAATGGCAAGACATACTTAAAGTGATGAAAGAAAATAATCTACAGCCCGGATTACTGTACCCAGCAAGGATCTCATTCAAATATGAAGGAGAAATCAAAAGCTTTACAGACAAGCAAAAGCTGAGAGAATTCAGCACCACCAAACCAGCTCTCCAACAAATGCTAAAGGATATTCTCTAGACAGGAAACACAAAAAGGGTGTATAAACCCGAACCTAAAACAATAAAGTAAATGGTAATGGGATCACACTTATCAATAATTACCTTAAAAGTAAATGGGTTGAACGCCCCAACCAAAAGGCAAAGACTGGCCGAATGGATACAAAAACAAGACCCCTCTATATGCTGCTTACAAGAGACCCACCTTGAAACAAGGGACACATACAGACTGAAAGTGAAGGGCTGGAAAAAGATATTCCACGCAAATAGAGACCAAAAGAAAGCAGGAGTGGCAATACTCATATCCGATAAAATAGACTTTAAAACAAAGGCTGTGAAAAGAGACAAAGAAGGCCACTACATAATGACCAAAGGATCAATCCAAGAAGATATAACAATTATAAATATATATGCACCCAACATAGGAGCACCACAATATGCAAGACAAATGTTAACAAGTATGAAAGGAGAAATTAACAATAACACAATAATAATGGGAGACTTTAATACCCCAATCACACCTATGGACAGATCAACTAAACAGAAAATTAACAAAGAAACGCAAACTTTAAATGACACATTACACCAGTTAGACCTAATTGATATCTATAGGACATTTCACCCCAAAACAAGGAATTTCACCTTTTTCTCAACTGCTCACGGAACCTTCTCCAGGATAGATCACATCCTGGGCCATAAATCTAACCTTGATAAATTTTAAAAAATCGAAATCATTCCAAGCATCTTTTCTGACCATAATGCATTAAGATTAGATCTCAATTACAGGAGAAAAACTATTAAAAATTCCAACACATGGAAGCTGAACAACATGCTTCTGAATAACCAACAAATCACAGAAGAAATCAAAAAAGAAATCAAAATATGCATAGAAAGGAATGAAAATGAAAACACAACAACCCAAAACCTGTGGGACACTATAAAAGCAGTGCTAAGAGGAAAGTTCATAGCAATATAGGCATACTTCAAGAAACAAGAAAAAAGTCAAATAAATAACCTAACTCTACACCTAAAACAACTAGAAAAGGAAAAACTGGAGAACCCCAGAGTTAGTAGAAGGAAAGAAATCTTAAAAATTAGGGCAGAAATAAATGCAAAAGAAACAAAAGAGACAATAGCTAAAATCAACAAAGCCAAAAGCTGGTTCTTTGAAAGGATAAATAAAACTGACAAACCATTAGCCAGACTCATCAAGAAACAAAGAGAGAAAAATCAAATCAATAAAATTAGAAATGAAAATGGAGAGATCACAGCAGACAACACAGAAATACAAAGGATCATAAGAGACTACTATCAGCAATTATATGCCAATAAAATGGACAACGTGGAAGAAATGGACAAATTCTTAGAAAAGTACAACTCTCCAAAACTGAACCAGGAAGAAATAGAAAATCTTAATAGACCCATCAGAAGCACGGAAATTGAAACTGTAATCAGAAATCTTCCAGCAAACAAAAGCCCAGGTCCAGACGGCTTCACAGCTGAATTCTACCAAAAATTTCGAGAAGAGCTAACACCTATCCTACTCAAACTCTTCCAGAATATAGCAGAGGAAGGTAAATTTCCAAACTCATTCTATGAGGCCACCATCACCCTAATATCAAAACCTGACAAAGATGACACAAAAAAAGAAAACTATAGGCCAATACCACTGATAAACATAGATGCAAAAATTCTCAACAAAATTCTAGTGATCAGAAGCCAACAACACATTAAAAAGATCATACACCATGACCAAGTGGGCTTTATCCCAGGGATGCAAGGATTCTTCAATACCTGCAAATCAATCAATGCAATTCATCACATTAACAAATTGAAAAATAAAAACCATATGATTATCTCAATAGATGCAGAGAAGGCCTTTGACAAAATTCAACATCCATTTATGATAAAAACTCTCCAGAAAGCAGGAATAGAAGGAACATACCTCAACACAATAAAAGCTACATATGACAAACCCACAGCAAACATTATCCTCAATGGTGAAAAATTGAAAGCATTTCCCCTAAAGTCAGGAACAAGACAAGGGTGCCCACTTTCACCGCTACTATTCAACATAGTTCTGGAAGTTTTGGCCACAGCAATCAGAGCAGAAAAAGAAATAAAAGGAATCCAAATTGGAAAAGAAGAAGTAAAACTCTCACTGTTTGCAGATGACATGATCCTCTACATACAAAACCCTAAAGACTCCACCAGAAAATTACTAGAGCTAATCAAAGAATATAGTAAAGTTGCAGGATATAAAATCAACACACAGAAATCCCTTGCATTCCTATACACGAATAATGAGAAAGTAGAAAAAGAAATTAAGGAAACAATTCCATTCACCATTGCAACGAAAAGAATAAAATACTTAGGAATTTATCTACCTAAAGAAACTGAAGACCTATATATAGAAAACTATAAAACACTGATGAAAGAAATCAAAGAAGACACTAATAGATGGAGAAATATACCATGTTCATGGATCAGAAGAATCAATGTAGTGAAAATGAGTATACTACCCAAAGCAATCTACAAATTCAATGCAATCCCTATTAAGCTACTGGCCATATTTTTCACAGAACTAGAACAAATAATTTCAAGATTTGTATGGAAATACAAAAAACCTCGGATAGCCAATGAAATCTTGAGAAAGAAGAATGGAACTGGAGGAATCAACTTGCCTGACTTCAGGCTTTACTACAAAGCCACAGTCATCAAGACAGTATGGTACTGGCACAAAGACAGACATATAGATCAATGGAACAAAATAGAAAGCCCAGAGATAAATCCACACACCTATGGACACCTTATCTTTGACAAAGGAGGCACGAATATACAATGGAGTAAAGACAATCTCTTTAACAAGTGGTACTGGGAAAACTGGTCAACCACTTGTAAAAGAATGAAACTAGATCACTTTCTAACACCCCACACGAAAATAAACTCAAAATGGATTAAAGATCTAAATGTAAGACCAGAAACTATAAAACTCCTAGAGGAGAACATAGGCAAAACCCTCTCCGACATAAATCACAGCAGGATCCTCTATGATCCACCCCCCAGAATTCTGGAAATAAAAGCAAAAATAAACAAATGGGATCTAATTAAAATTAAAAGCTTCTGCACAACAAAGGAAAATATAAGCAAGGTGAAAAGACAGCCTGCGGAATGGGAGAAAATAATAGCAAGTGAAGCAACTGACAAACAACTAATCTCAAAAATATACAAGCAACTTATGCAGCTCAATTCCAGAAAAATAAACAACCCAATCAAAAAATGGGCCAAAGAACTAAATAGACATTTCTCCAAAGAAGACATATGGATGGCTAACAAACACATGAAAAGATGCTCAACATCACTCATTATTAGAGAAATGCAAATCAAAACCACAATGAAGTACCACTTCACACCAGTCAGAATGTCTGTGATCCAAAAGTCTGCAAGCAATGTTGGAGAGGGTGTGGAGAAAAGGGAACCCTCCTACACTGTTGGTGGGAATGCAAACTAGTACAGCCACTATGGAGAACAGTGTGGAGATTCCTTTACAAATTGCAAATAGAACTGCCTTATGACCCAGCAATCCCACTGCTGGGCATGCACACTGAGGAAACCAGAATTGAAAGAGACGCATGTACCCCAATGTTCATCGCAGCACTGTTTATAATAGCCAGGACATGGAAATAACCTAGATGTCCATCATCAGATGAATGGATAAGAAAGCTGTGGTACATATATACAATGGTGTATTACTCAGCCATTAAAAAGAATACATTTGAATCAGTTCTAATGAGATGGATAAAACTGGAGCCGATTATACAGAGTGAAGTAAGCCAGAAAGAAAAACACCAATACAGTATACTAACACATATATATGGAATTTAGAAAGATGGCAATGATGACCCTGTATGTGAGACAGCAAAAGAGACACAGATGTGTAGAGCGGACTTTTGGACTCTGAGGGAAAGGGAGAGGGTGGGATGATTTGGGTGAATGGCATTGAAATATGTATACTATCATGCAAGAAACGAATCGCCACTGTATGTCCGATGCAGGATACAGGATGCTTGGGGCTAGTGCATGGGGATGACCCAGAGAGATGTTATGGGGAGGGAGGTGGGAGGGGCATTCATGTTTGGGAACGCATGTACACCCATGGTGGATTCATGTCAATGTATGGCAAAACCAATACAGTATTGTAAAGTAAAATAAAGTAAAAATAAAAATTAAAATAAAATAAAATAAAATAAAATAAAAGCTTATACACCATGATCAAGATGGGCTTATTCCAGGGATGCAAGGCTTCTTCAATATATGCAAATTAATCAATGTGGTAGACCATATTAAAAAATTGAAAGATAAAAATCATGTGATAATCTTAATAGAGGTAGAAAAAGCCTTTGAAAAAAAATCAGCACCCATTTATTTTTAAAACTCTTCAAAATGGGCATAGAAGGATCCTGCTCAACATATTAAGGACCATATATGATAAGCCCATAGCGAACATTATTCTCAATGGCGAGAAACTGAAAGCATTCCTCCTAAGATCAGGAACAAGACAAGGGTGTCCACTTTCACCCCTATCATTCAACATAGTTTTGGAAATTCTAGTTACAGCAATCAGAGAAGAAAAGAAATAAAAGGAACCCAAATCAGAATAGACGAAACCAGTAAAGCACTCACTGTTTGCAGATGACATGATGCAATTCATAGAAAACCCTAAAGATACTATCAGAAAATTACTAGAGCTAGTCAGTGAATTTAGCAAAGTCACAGGATACAAAATAAATACACAGATATCACTTGCATTCCTACATACTAACAGTGAAAAATCAGAAAGAGAAATTAAAGAGCCAATTCCATTCATCATTGCAACAAAAAGAATAAAATATCTAGGAACAAACTTACCTAAGGAGACAAAAGAACTGTATACAGAAAATTATAAAACACTGATGAAAGAAATCAAATGACATAAACAGATGGGGAGATTTCCCATGTTCCTGGATAGGAGGAATCAATATTGTGAAACTGACTATACTACCAAATGCAATCTACAGATTCAGTGAAATCTCTATCAAGTTACCAATTGCATTTTTCACTGAACTAGAACAAAAATTTTCACAAATCATATGGTAACACAGAAGACCTCAAATAGCTAAAGTAGTCTTGATAAAGAAGGAGCTGAAGGAATCAACCTTTCTGACTTCAGATTGTACTGCAAAGCTACAGTCATCAAAACAGTATTGTACTGTTACAAAAAGAGAAATATAGACCAGTGGAACAAGATAGAAAGCCCGGAAGTATGGGAACCTTATTTTTGACAAAGGAGGCAAGAATATACAATGGGGCAAAGACAACCTCTTCAATAAGTGGTGCTGGGAAAACTGGACAGCTACATGTAAAAGAATGAAATTACAACACTTCCTAACAATATATACAAAGATAAACTCAAAATGGATTGAAGACCTAAATATAAGACCAGAAGATATAAAACTCTAGAGGAAAACATAGGCAGAACACTCAATGACATAAATCAAAGGAAGATCTTCTATGACCCACCTCCTAGAGTAATAGAAATAAAAACAAAAGTAAACAAGTGGGATCTGATTAAACTTAAAAGCTTTTGCACAACAAAGGAAATTACAAGCAAGGTGAGAAGACAACCCTCAGAATGGGAGAAAATAATAGCAAATGAAACACTTGACAAAGGATTAATTTCCAAAATATACAAGCAGCTCATAGAACTGAATACTAGAAAAACAAACAACCCAATGCAAAAGTGGGAAAAAGACCTAAACAGACATTTCTCCAAAGAAGACACACAGATGGCTAACAAACACGTGAAAAGATGCTCAATATTGCTCATTATTAGAGAAACACAAATCACAACTACAATGAGATATCACCTCACACTGGTCAGAATGTCCCTCATGAAAAAGTCTACAAACAATAAATGCTGGAGACGCTGTGGAGAAAAGGGAACCCCCTTGCACTGTTGGTGAGAATGTATACTGATGCAGCCATTTTAGAAGATGGTATGGAGATTCCTTAAAAATCTAGGAATAAAACCACCATATGACCCAGCAATCCCACTCCTAGGTATAAACCCTGAGGAAACCAAAATTGAAAAAACACATGTATCCCATTGTTCATAGCAGCACTATTTACAATAACTAGAACATGGAAGCAACCTATAAGTCCATTGAGAGATAAATAGATGAAGAAGTTGTGGCACATATACACAATGGAATATTACTCAGCGGTAAAAAGGAACACATTTGAGTCAGTTCTAATGAGGTGAATGAACCTATTATACAGAGTGAAGCAAGTCAGAAAGAAAAAACAAATATTTTCTAATGCATGCATATGGAATCTAGAAAGATGGTACCAAAGAATTTATCTGGAAGTCAGCAATGGAGAGACAGACATAGAGAACAGACTTATGAACATGGGGAGAGGGAAGGAGAGGGTGAGATGTATGGAGAGAGTAACATGGAAACATATGTAAAAATAGATAGCCAACAGGAATTTGCTGTATGTCTCAGGGAACTCAAACAGGGGCTCTATATCAACCTAGAGGGGTGGGATGAGGAGGGAGATGGGAGGGAGGTTCAAGAGTGAAGGGATTTGTGTATACCTATGGCTGATTCATGTTGAGGTCTGACAGGAAACAACAAAATTTTGTAAAGATATTATCCTTCAATTAAGAAATAAGTAAATTTAAAAAACATGATACTATTTTCCCACCTATATGTAAAACTCTGTGTGACAGATATTGTAATCAGTAATGCTGCTAAAAGGAGTTTATAATTTCTCTCCTTTACTTTCCCATGGAGGAGTATGCTAATTTTTATGGTGAGGTCCAAAGACATTCATTGAATGTGATACATTTCTAGAAAACCAAACATTAATGTTAGGGAGGATGCTCTTGTCTAATTCAATGTCCCTTCTGCCTTTTTTGGCTTTTCTTTTTTTAAGAATATTATGTTCTATGTATTTGCAGCTGTAAGAACAGTCCAAAACTATTAAGGGGTCCTGGTTTAGGAAGATTTAGGGCAGTCAACCTTGGCCAGCTTCTCGTTCATGGTTGGTCTACTCTACCAAAGTCAGGTTTTTCCTTTCCATAAAGTTCAGGGATATGGAATTTGAGTTTGGTCTTTAAAGGAGCTGAGCAGTATAAGTGTTGTATTTGGACTCACATTTAAGTATCAAGCCTACCACTGATATAATCAAAAGCAACTTATTTTATTCACCATGATTCCATATTGAATTTAGAGCGAAATTCCTCTATGCAAAGTGTTCCTTTCTCTGATTTTCTTGTTCTCCAAGTATCTTCTAGAGAATTCAATGATTGATTTGTTAGAATGGATTTTCTGGAAACAGGTTCTAAGATAAGAAATTTTTATGTGAGGAAGTTTCATTAAGGAATGGTCTTGTGAGATACAACCATAAGAAAATGAGCACTCTGGATTGGGTAGCAAAAATTGACCTTCACTGTAGTGGCAACTGAAAACTTAGTTGTTATTATGCAAAATTTTGGATTTGGCAGAAGCTTTATAGTTGCAACTATTTGACTAATGGAGGGTGGGCCTTGTTTCTCTGTATAAAACTGTCCTTGGCTGTGGGCAGCTGCTGGGCTATAGGGTTCCTTGTGACCAAGGGCAATCCTCAGCGAGGGCAGAGCTGTGAGCTATCAGCATTAGGAAGTCTATGTGTGTATAGACTTTGAAAGGAGGTTTAGAGTAGAATGCTATAGTATCCGTTACAACCGACTTAAAATGTTGAAAAACAAGTAGGGGTGAGAGAAGGGACAGAGTAGAGGAAACTTATTCCAGTTAATTCCATAGATACAAGATATATGCAACTGAAACACAATGGCTGTTTTTGTGGAAGATGTAATACAGTAGATAAAAGGGATTATAAAGGAAAAAAATAATGTAAAACACTGTAGACTCCAAAAGCAAGGGATTGATGTGACTAGAAAAGTCAGACATTCATAGTGGAATCACACAGAACCATCTATTGGAACATTAAAGATTGCTCCCCATGGACCTCAGTGCAAATAATAAAACTTTTAGAAAACTAATTCCCTATGCTTTTTATTTCATAGAACTCATTACAGATCATTGAGATTTCACAAACTAAAAAAGTTAAAAAGTTCAAGTTACAATAAGATATTTATCCAGCTTTATCTTTTTTATATAGGGGAAAATATACTAACCTATCGTTGTTTTTGCTAGTAACAAACTACAAAAATTCATTATAAAGCACATTTCAAATATAGCTGTGGCATCTCAATGTTACCTAGTTCCTAAAGTTTAAAATCTGGACAATGTGTTCCTTTGTTAAAAGGAACAGTTTTATGTTTACAGCTAAATCGAGAGGATACAGAGATTTCCATATACCACTTACCCCCTCTCAAGTGGTTTTCCACATTATCAATAACTGCCATCACAGTGGTATACATATTAACACTGATGAATACATTTTGGCACATCATTATCATCTAGAGTCCATAGTTTGCAGCAAGTTACGCTTAGTGTTGTGTATTCTACGTTTGGACAAACGTGTAATGATATGCATCCACAATTATAGTAGCAGGCAGAATAGTTTTTACTGTCCTAAAATCTTCTGGGCTCTGCAATTTCATCCTTCCCTCCTCCCTAACCCATTGCAAACTTATTATTATTTTACTATATCTGTAGTGTTGCTTTTCTCAGATATTATAATGTTGGAATCTTACAATCTGTAGTCTTTTTAGATTGGCTGCTTTCACTTAGTAACATGTCTTTAAGCTTTCTCCATGTCTTAATGTGGCTTGATATCTGCTTTATTTTCAGTGCTATATAATATTCCACTATCTGGATGTACCATGGTTTATTTATCCATTTACCTACTGAAGGACATCTGGTGTGCTTCCAAGTTTTAACAATTATGAATAAAGCTTCTATAAATATCCATGTATTGCTTCATGTCAACATAAGTTTTCAAATTCATTGTGTAACCACCAAATGGCACAATTGTTGTATCATACGGTAAAAGTATATTTAGTCTGGTAAACAAAAAAACAAACAAACAAGCAAACACCCTAAATTGTCTTTTTAAATATGTATAGCATTTTGCATGCCCATCAGTAGTGAATAATCCTCCATATCCTCATCATAATTTGGTGTTATCAGTGTTCCAGTTTTTTTTTTTTATTTTATTTATTTTTATTTTTATTTTTTTCCAGTTTAGATATTTATTTATTTATTTTAATAAATTTTTTTTTAATTTTAAAATCTTTAATTCTTACATGCGTTCCCAAACATGTTTTTTAAATTGAAGTATTGGGCTTCCCTGATAGCTCAGTTGGTAAAGAATATGCCTTCAATGCAGGAAACCCCAGTTTGATTCCTGGGTCAGGAAGATCTGCTGAAGAAGGGATAGGCTACCCACTCCAGTATTCTTGGGCTTCCCTTATGGCTCAGCTGTAAAGAATCTGCCTGTGATATAAGATACCTGGATTTGATCCCTGGGTTAGGAAGATCCCCTGGAGAAGGGAAAGGCTACCCACTCCAGTATTCTGGCTTGGGAAATTCCCAGAGAATTTGCCTGGGTTGCAAAAAGTCAGAAACGACTGAGTGACTTTCAGTTGCATGGTTGATTTATAATATTATATTAGTTTTAGGTATACAACATAGTAATTCATCCTTTTTATAGAGTATACTGCATTAAAATTCTTATAAATAATAGCTATAACCCCCCATGTTGTATAACGTATCTTTGTTGTTCATCTATTTTATACACAGCAGTTTGTATAGATTTTGGACAAGTAGTTGTGTAATGGTATCTCACTATTTTAACATGCATTTCCTTAATGGCATATGATGTGGAGTAACTCTCAACTGCTTATTTGCCAGTTTTATATCTCCTTTGATGAGGAGTCTATTTAGGTCTTTGGTTCATTTTTAACTGGGTTGCTTGTTTTCTTATTATTTAATTTATAGAGTTCTTTTCATATTTTGGATAACAGTCCTTACCATATGTGTCTTTTGCAAACACATTCCCCCATGTCTGTGGCTTATATTCTTATTCTCTTGACATTGTCTTTTGCAGGCCAGGAATTTATCATTTTAATGGAGTTCATTTTATCATATCTCTTTCATGGATTGTGCTTTTGGTGTTGTATCTAAAAAGTCATCACTATATACAAGGTCATTGAAGTCCTTTATTGTCTTGGAGTTTTTTGTTTTGTGTTTTACATTTAGGTCTCTGATCTATTTTGAATTAGTTTTGCTATGAATATAAAATCTATGTCTCAATTATTATTTTTTGCATGCTCATGCTCAGTTGTTCTATCACCTTATGCTGAAAAACCTATATTTGCTCTGATAGCCCCCCCGCTTTTTATTTTCTAGTATGGGTAAGAAAGATATAAAGTATTTGGTGCTCTATTATGTCTTTAACATGACATTAGAAGGATATACTGTTTCCAGTACATGCATGCAATTTGTCCTTTATAAATAGTTTATATCAAAAACTAAAGTGTGCAAGGAAATAATGTGGTAATACTTGCCATTTTATGTCAATCTTTTGGATTTTGATTCTATCTCTAATCTTATCTTAATTAATCTACTTCTGTGTGAACTTCATACTTAAACAACTTAATTGATTTTAAGGTCATGAACAGTGGTGGACTGTATTCTTTATAAAAATTAATGTATAGAAGTACAAGCATACTATGTCTGATTTTATTTTGTCATGCTATCTGCACCTAGGAATATTCATGCTTTATGAAATTTGATAAACAAATGATCAAAAAATGGCTCCTGCTCACTGTCAGAAAGCATTTTTAAATGTTGAATTATATAACCCACACTTCTTTTTATAAAAGGTGATGAGATTGTTTTTTCAAAAAATACATAGATATGTATTTTATCATATAATAGACATCTGAGTAAGTCCATAAATAAGGAAGTAGTCAATGAGTGGAACAGTCAGCATAATTTATTTCAGAATCCAAGATACTGGAATAGAAATTTCCTCCCCTAGGTTCTAATTTCACACTCTCTTTTTGCTTGATGAGCCCTTTAGTTAAAATTTCTGGCAGCAGTATGCCATGAGAGGGTAGAAAAGGGGATCAACATGTCCAGTGAACTTACAGATAGAAAGATTTCATGTTCAGAAGCTCCCTTATTGCTGACTAATTCCAGGAGGTTTTGGTGTACCATTGATGTATATTTCAATTATTGAGATTTAAGAGCAAAGATATAATCATGTAATTCATAAGCATAAGAGTACCGATTTCTGTTCAAATTCATTTAGTAATTTAAAAATATGTATATATATATATAAAATACCAGTATACTTGTTACAAAAGCATTTTAAGTGTAATTAGTGTCATTAAATTTCAAGTGTTACCAAATCCCATATGACAGCTACTGTGGAGTTACTAGGTACCAATTCAGAAAAAAATAAACATAGTCTTCAAGCCCAAAATTTCAAAGCTCTACAAAACCATGATAGTAGCAAGAAGTTAGACCTGGGTATCTTAAAGATAAAAAGTATAATGTTAATGTTTGTGTCTTTGTTTTTGCTTTTCCAATTAACTTAAGATGGATGTATCTATTTATAAGAGAACTGAAAAGTATTCATTTGATATTTAAGACAAAGACCCTTTCTTTGACAAAGCAGAGTCTGAAATATTATAACTATAAAATTAAATTGTTAGAATTACAATGCAATTGAAGTTACAATCGCAACGCTTCTACTTTTTTTTTTCTCAGTAATAATGTGTGAAGGTAAGTCCACAGCAGGCAATCTGAAGAAAATAATGTGAAAAATCATATTCATTTTCAAAAGTGTCTGAATGCCCTGCTGCTATCTATAAATCTTATTTTTTTGTCAATAAAATAACTGATGGTAGTAAGTCCAAACTGTGACCAAAGGTTTCAAGCCACAGCTGACTTTGATTTGCCAACTGATTAATTGGCTTGGGTGAAGTAAGGAAATTCAATCTTTTCTACCTTTATTAAATTGTAGTAGCAGAGGGACCACTTCTTAGTGGAGCAACTGTAGCAATGAACTGAACTTGGAGAAACTAGCTTATAGTGTTTCTCTGCCTTTAACTTGGTCCAACTGCCTGAAAAGAAAAAAAAAAAAAAAGAGAGAGAGAGAGAGAAATACTTTTCTTGATTAAAATTTCTTATGAAACCAGGAACTGAACTAGCTGAGCTTAGCTTTTCGGCACTGATACTATGTGCATTTTTTTTTTTTCCCTTTGTAGAAGGACAAAAGTGGTAACAGGTTAATCTTCAGAATGAAATATCTGAGGTTCTAAATTCTGAAAGAAACTTTATTGGGAAGCACCTCAAGTATATTAAGAGTAGGAAAAGTGAAAGAAAGTCAAAGTTTCTCAGTTGTGTCTGACTCTTTGAGACCCCATGGCTATACTATGTTCATGGGATTCTCCAGGCCAGAATACTGGAGTGGGTAGACTTTCTCTTCTCAGGGGCTCTTCCCAACCAAGGGAGCAAACCCAGCTCTTCCCATTGATGGTGGATTCTTTACCAACTTGAGCCACCAGGGAAACCCTAGAACACTGGGGTGGGTAACGTATCACTTCTCCAGGAGATCTTCCTGGACCAAGGTCTCCTGCATTGCAGGAGGATTCTTTACTAGCTAAGCTACCAGGGAAGCCTTAAGATTAGGAAAAGGAAGGCATTTTTAATATAAGAGCAAAGTGATTTTAATAGGTAGAGGAAGCTGTGTATGTGATGAGATTCCCTCCTGGGGAATGAAGTCGGGACTCATAGCAGCCATCCATTCTGAGTTGGCAACTAGAAATATTGTGAGTAAATTCAGGAAATCTAGTAGGCATTCCATGGTACTCTTTCCTAGCTCCAGCCCTTAGGAGAGCAGAACAATTCCTGTCCTAGTGTTCATTTGATATCTTTGCATCTCTCTAGAGAATGCTGAAGTAAGTTGAATAGGTTTCATTTGCTTTCATTCCAGTTAAAAGTCTCATGGAACTGGATTGGAGAACAAATGGATAAGGGCCAAGAGGCTTAGGAAGAGTCTTGATGAAAACCAGCTTTAAGGTACAAGTAATGAAGAGGTGACTCATTTGAAAAGACCCTGATGCTGAGAAAGATTGAGGGCAGGAAGAGAAGGGGATGACAGAGGATGAGATGGTTGGATGGCATCACCAACACAATGGACATGAGTTTGGGTAAACTCCAGGAGTTGGTGATGGACAGTGAGACCTGGTATGCTGTGGTTCATGGGGTCACAAAGAGTTGGACACGACTGAATGACTGAACTGAACTGAACTGAATAAAGAGGAGCCTGGAAAGGACATGCTATAAGTGATCAGAGAGGCATAATAAAAAAAAAAAAAAAGAGAAGAAGAAGAAGGAATGCTGGGATCATAGAAGCTCTGGCAGAGCAATGTCCACATCCTAATTGCTGCAGTGTTCCCACCTTATTTTTTATATAGAAATTTAATCCTCAATAGTGGGAAATTGTTATCCAAATCCAGCTACAATGCATATTCCCTACCAGTTTTTAACAATCATATTTCTATCCTGAAGCCCCTTATAGAGAAACCCTTAAGCTATCATGTCAAAAAATGAAGACAAAGAATGCTTTGCTTGGAAAGGGAGCAAGTGATAATGTTGTCAAATATTGTTGAAAAATTACTAAGAATATAACATCATCTTGATTTAGTATCATGGAGGCAAAGGCAGTTTGGATTGAGTATTCGGTGAATTTTGGGATCAGAAAAGTGAATGATCAGTGATTGGAAGGGGCAACACACCAAGTTTGTAAAGAAGAGAAATTGATAGGGATATAGACAAGACAAAAAAAAAAAAAAAAAAAAAGGCAAACCAGAAATGGAGGAATTGTATTTATAAGTGACAAAGCTTAATTTAGTCCTGAATAATACAACAGAGGAACAAATTTAAAGTCACAAAGGAGAGAAATATGTCACAGAGAAGGCGAGGTTCAGAGAATGGGGTCCAGACCACTTCTGGGGATTTCATAACTAAATCAGTCTCCCAGTTCAGAGCTGGAGATCAAAATCCAAGTTGGCTGTCTTCAAATTTGTCCGTTTTCACCCTATACAACACCCATTTGGGGAAGCCTTTTCTGACATCTCAACTTCTAGTAGCTTCTTCATTTGTCATTTTTGTTATGAAAGCCCTGTTTACATTTACCTGGGTTATGCTTGCTATGAGCTATATAAA
Source organism: Capra hircus (assembly GCF_001704415.2). Lineage (NCBI taxonomy): Eukaryota > Metazoa > Chordata > Mammalia > Artiodactyla > Bovidae > Capra > Capra hircus. Next base: position 82,645,673 of record NC_030819.1, on the reverse strand, counting down.
GAATTAACCTGATGAGTGTTTTTGTTAAGATATTTACTTTTAAATTCTGATTCTATGAAAACTAAATGTTCATTGATTTCTTAAAGGTTGAAGTGTTTTAGTGTCCTATCTGTCAGGTCCTTTAACATTGCAGATATATTCTGAAGTAGCCCAAGATCACTGAGGTACAGACATTTATTTGTGTCTCAGTGCAAGGTACAGTCTTGGCTTCATTTCTTCAGAGAGCTTAACAATGTAATTTATTGTTTACTTGTATAAATCTGAGCTAGAACTTTAGAAACAATCTTATGGTATTTAAAGTGCTGCTGCTGCTGCTAAGTGGCTTCAGTCGTGTCCGACTCTGTGCGACCCCATAGACGGCAGCCCACCAGACTCCCCCATCCCTGGGATTCTCTAGGCAAGAACGCTGGAGTGGGTTGCCATTTCCTTCTCCAATGCATGAAAGTGAAAAGTGAAAGTGAAGTCGCTCAGTCGTGTCTGACTCCTAGCCACCCCATGGACTGCAGCCCACCAGGCTCCTCCATCCATGGGATTTTCCAAGCAAGAGTACTGGAGTGGGTTTCCATTGCCTACTAGGAACTAAATGGGGCTTCTCTTGTGGTTCAGCTGGTAAAGAATCTGCCTGCAATGCAGGAGACTGGGGTTCAATCCCTGGGTTGGCAAGATACCCTGGAGAAGGGAAGGGTTACCCACTCTAGTATTCTGGCCTGGAGAAGTCCATGGGGTCACAAAGAGTTGGACAAGACTGAGAAACTTTCACTGGAGGAAATAAATGAGAGCTTTGCTGGGTAGGGTATTCTTGGCCATATGTAGGTTTTTCCTTTTAATCACTTGAAATAGGTCATGCCATTCCCTTTTGGACTGCAGTTTCTGCTGACAAATCAGCTGATCAGCTTATGTGGATTCCCTTGTATATTATTGATTGCTTTCTTCCTGTTGTTTTTAATATTTTTGCTTTGTCTTTAATTTTTGTCAGTTTAAATAATACACATCTTGAGGTGTTCCTCCTTGGGCTCATCATTTATAGGGCTCTCTGTGCTTCCTGGACTTGGGTGAGAGAACTTTCTTTCTCACGTTAGGGAAGTATTAGGCTATAATATTTTCAAATATTTTCTCAGGCCCTTCTTCTTTCTCTTCCTTTTAGGAACCACTAAAATGTTGATGCACTTAATGTTGTCTCACAGTTCTCTGAGACTGTCCTTTCTTTTCATTCTTTCTCCTTTATTCTGTGCCATAACCATGATCTCCACCATTGTGCCTTCCAGCTCAGTCATCTGCTCTTCTGCCTCATTTTTACTGCTATTGATCCCTTCTAGTACACTTTACTTTTCAGTTGTTGTATTGCTCATCTTTTCATCTGTTCTTTAAACCATCTAAGTCTTTGCGGAACATTTCTTGGGTCATCTCTGCCTGTGCCTCCATTCTTATTTTGAGATATTGGTTCATCTTTACTAGAGTTACTCTGAGTTATTTTTCAGGTAGATTGCCTATCTCCACTATATTTAGTCATTCTGAGTTTTTATCATCTTCCTTTGTCTGAAACATATTTTTCCACCTTCTCATTTTCTCTTTCTGTCTTTATGGACACCCTTCTATAGCCTGTAGGATCATAGTCCTTCTTGCTTCTGGTGTCTGACCCTTGGTGGGTGAGTTTGATCTGGTGGCTTGTGTACATTTCCCTGACTTTTTTAATCACCAGGATGCTGCCAAATAAATTATTACGCTATTTAAAAAGAAGAAATATTGTGGTTCTCTGTCAATCGGGGTAGATTCATATATACTGCATTAAGAAGAAGTTCTAAAATCTTAATAACATACTACAATGAAAACGTTTCTTACTCAATTAACATGCCCATTGAGGTTCACTCAGGGTTCTATTTCACATCTCTTTAATCTGTGACTTGGACTTGACCTAATAGTTTTATCCCCCCAAATGTAACTCCATTCTTGTAAACTGCTAGACTCCTAGGCAGAGGGGAAGAAAGCTCTGACAGGTTTTTTCCCAGCCATTATGTGCTCTGTCCTCTTCACCACTGATTTGACTTCATAATCATATGTACCCCCTTCTTCTACTGCTCCTCCAAATCCACACTCAGTGCACATAGAAAGTTCAATCTTGCCTTATATCTGGAAAGTGCAAGGCTGGAAATATTTGACAAATAACATTAATGATGAATTTAACAATGAATTAATAATGAATGTGAACACATTAAAATACAAACTCAATCATTTTTAAAGATTTCATGTCCCAAAAGGTAAACATGCAAACATAAACATGCACATATTTTTGCATTTATGTCTATCTTAAGTATGCTTCATTTGCATTTTCTTATATTTGGGGGCATAAGAATCAGTTGACACAATTTGTTCTATAATGTTCTTTAATACTTTCCAGTTTATTTCTGTTACTTGTAACTTCTACAAATCTCTCATATTTTCTCTGATAAAATATTTAACTGTTAAATCTGATTATGTTTGATAAAATATAACTGAATTAGTCTATAAATATTAAACATTCCTAAGTGTGACATTATTTTCTCTGCCAATTTATTAAATTAGTATGAGAGAATAGGTTGTAATTAGCTGTTGGTATCATTAATATGTATGACTGTTTCTCCCTCTTTTATTCTTCATGTTTGTCTATATACTTGAAAGTAAACTTAGTTTTTTGGCTGTGTGTTAAATACTGCTGGGGCTCCCTCGTGGCTCAGATGGTAATGAATCCACCTGCAATGCAGGAGACTCAGGTTGGATCCCTGGGTCAGGAAGATCCCTTGAAGAAGGAAATGGCAACCCACTCCAGTACTCTTGCCTGGAGAATTCCATGGACAGAGGAACCTGGTGGGCTATAGTTCATGGGGTCACAAAGAGTTGGACATGATTGAGCCAATAATACTTTCACTTTCTTAGACATAGCTGTTCTCCTTTCATGTTTTATTCTGTCCTATATTTGTAGATTTGACTAAAATGTTCTATGGGATTTTTAAGGAGATGGATGAGTTAAAAACATCTGAACAAGGAAGTTGAGTATAGAAAACCCTCTCAGTCTTTATGAAGGCTAATCTACATATTCAAATTATCTGAGGTGATGCATTTTAACACCTGAATATATGTGTTTGCGTGTGTGTGTGTGTGTGTGTGTATATATATATATATATATATATATATACTCTTACATTTTCTTTTAAGTTCTTGTTTAACAATTTAAAATATTCAATGGGTTGAATGATATAGAATAGTATATACATCTTTTCTATAAGTATTTAAGAGCACTCTACAATATGTGAAACAATTATGCTAATATATGCACTAATATATTTAGAGTAATTAGATATTCTGAAAAGAAAAGAGAACTTCTGGTATATGTTAATGCATTATCTTTGCACTGATATATGCTTCAAATTCCTGTTTCTTTTATTTTTTTCTTTTATTTTTTCTTTTATTTTTTTCTTTTAACAATAATATATTGCATATGACTTACATATATTTCAGAAAAGTATTTTAAAACAAAATTGGAAATATTTAGTTTCTAGAATGCTTTTGTGCAAAACTAGGGCACACTTGCTTTAAGGAGTTTATCCCAAGTTTGCATTTCAGTTAGTGTCTATAAAAGAAATATTTGGTACATGACATGTTCAGTTTAGAACTATATATTTGATTTATTTGGCTTCCCAGCTGGCTCAGTGGGTAAAGAATCCACCTGCTATGCAGGAAACAGAGGCAATGGAGTTTTGATCCCTGGGTCGGGAAGATCCCCTGAAAGAAGTCATGGCAACCCACTCCAGTATTCTTGCCTGGAAAATCCCATGGACAGAGGAGCCTGGCAAATTATGGTCCTTAGGGTCACAAAGAGTTGGACGTGACTGAAGTGACTGAGCATATGCACGTTTGATTTATTGGCAAAAATACACTGAATTTTCTAAAATTACCAATTATCCAAAACCCACAACAGCATATGTGGGTTAGATTATTGTTTAGTTTTAGTTTTGTTTAGTTGGTTTTTTTGTGTGTTTGTTTAGTTATTATTGTTTAGTTCTGTGGTGTATTAGTGAGAAATAGCAGATGGGGAGAAGACTTTCCCTCCCTTCCTGTTTCCCAGTGACTACTCTCTCTAAACTCTGCCCAGTGTCATCTCTTATCAACAAATGGACACTACTGAAGCATCAGCCAGTTCCATTAAACGTCACCGTGGATGCTGCCATCCTATCTGCCATGCTAAACTTGCCCTTTACTGTCACTGCCCTGGTTAAATACGTCTCAATAAAGAATGAGTGTTTATGCTTTGATGCAGACTCTGTTTTCAAGTCAAACAGACACTAAGGCACAACTCATCAGACATAATGATAATCTAGCCCCATTATCTTCAAATACTTGCAACTGGATAGGAAATTACTTATCCATTGTGAGGGCCAGTTTCTACATTTGGAGAAGAGAGATAACAGAGTTGTTGGGAGGAATGAATGTCATTAGTGAGATAATGTATGTAAGTACAATGTCTTTTCTATATTAGACCAGAGTAAACATTAGCTCCCATTCTTACTATATGATAGAAATGAAGAGCAGACTAATACAAAATATGTATTGCAAATTCCTAAAACTATCTAGAGTTGTATACAATTTATATTTGCCTTTATAATGATTAGCTTGAAACTCTGGAATATGGGATACTACTTTTTGTATCACCTGTCAGATTAATTTGTATTCAATATAATTTAGTGCCCTCATGTACTTTACATTTGTTGTAATTCTCAGGAAATATGTAACAACTTATTGCCATCAATGGTGCACATTCTAGAGTGACTGTAATTTAGTCAAACTAACAACTAAATTAATGATGTCAGGAAATGGCTTAATGTTTTCACTTTCTTTTCTGAAAACTGAAGAAAATAATACATGCTGCACTAAGTAGGATTTATTTAAGTTCATATGACATAATCCCAACTCAAAGCAGCTTTTAAAAAGTGATCTAATAAAGATTTGGGATAGCCAACTGAATCAAATAGAAAAGCTGTGGGAACCAGGAGTCATCTATCACCTCAAAGGAAAGACACAACGCCATTTAAATCTCTCCACTCAATGGTCTTATTGTGGCTTCTTCTTCTTTTTTTAGCTGCATATGATTTTCTCCAAAGAAAGAGAGGACCACAAACTAAGGATTATATCATCAACCCTCACAAAGTTGATAACCGAGATTTCTACTTCTCAGGTTAGAATAACATCCTCAGGGAATGAATCAGACTGGTTTGAGTTACATGCCCACTGCTTGGCCAAACACTATACTTATAAAGTGGTTATAATGCCACTTAGGTCACCCAGTGTGACCCATAGAGGCACAACCAATACTACCAAACCCCAAAGAAGCTTCATATTATGAGACTTGGGAGCTGGTTTCTCCAGCAGCTACTCCAAAGGACCAGGTAACCCCAAAATACTGTAAATTGGATTTAACCACTGCCACCAACACTATAGGGGCAGAACCGTAGCAAGAAATTTTGGCTAGTGAGAAATAGCAGATGGGGAGAAGACTTTCCCTCCCTTCCTGTTTCCCAGTGACTACTCTCTCTAAACTCTGCCCAGTGTCATCTCTTATCAACAAATGGACACTACTGAAGCATCAGCCAGTTCCATTAAACGTCACCGTGGATGCTGCCATCCTATCTGCCATGCTAAACTTGCCCTTTACTGTCACTGCCCTGGTTAAATACGTCTCAATAAAGAATGAGTGTTTATGCTTTGATGCAGACTCTGTTTTCAAGTCAAACAGACACTAAGGCACAACTCATTTTATTGTACATTGCCTTATTTCACTTTTCAGATTTTGCATTTTTTCAGGTACAAATTGGAGGTTTATGGCAACCCTATGCCAAACAATTCTATCAATGCCATTTTTCCAACAGCAATCACTCATGTGTCTTTGGGTCACAGCTTGGGCAATTCTCATAGTATTTTAAGCTTTTTAAGAAGGCAATGGCACCCCACTCCAGTACTCTTGCCTGGAAAATCCCATGGACGGAGGAGCCTGGTAGGCTGCAGTCCATGGGATCACTAAGAGTCGGACACGACTGAGCAACTTCACTTTCACTTTTCACTTTCATGCATTGGAGAAGGAAATGACAACCCACTCCAGTGTTCTTGTCTGGAGAATCCCAGGGATGGAGGAGCCTGGTGGGCTGCTGTCTATGGGGTCGCACAGAGTCGGACACGACTGAAGCGACTTAGCAGCAGCAACTTAGCAGCAGCAGCATGAATGTTATATTTGTTATGACTATTTGTAATCATTGATCTCTGATGTTATAATTCAATTGCTTAGGGTATCCCAAACCAAGCACATATAAGATGTTTATATTAAGTAGCATATGTTCGGTGTGTTCTGACTTCTTCATTGACCAATATTTCCCTCATCTCTCTCTTTTTCTTCAGGCCTCATTTTAACAAATAGTTGGCCAAGTTATGAACGCAAAAAAATAAATAAATAAATAAAAGTTATTGAAGGAAATTAAAAGTGGTATTCTAGTTAACACACAACAGATAAGGAAGTGAAACAGCCTTATTGCTAATACAGGGAAAGTTTTAATGGTCACAAGAGAAAATCAAACCACCCATGGCATTCCCTATGATGCTTTTGAACTGTGGTGTGGGAGAAGACTCTTGAGAGCCCCTTGAACTATAAGATCAAGTCAGTCGATTCTAAAGGAAATCAGTCCTGAATACTCATTGGAAGGATTGATACTGAAGCTGAAACTCCAATACTACGGCCATCTGATGCCATAGTATTGACTCATTGGAAAAGACCCCGATGCTGGGAAAGAGTGAAGGAAGGAGGAAAAGGGGATGACAGAGGATGAGATGGTTGAATGGCATCACTGACTCAATGAATATGAGTTTGAACAAGCTCTGGGAGTTTATGATGGACAGGAAAGCCTAGCATGCTGCAGTCCATGGGATCACAAAGAGTCAGACACGACTGAACAACTGAACTGATGGCATTCCCTTAAACCAAAGCCAAATCCAGATTAAGGCCCTAACTATATGAAGACTGAGAGAGGTGAGGACATTGCCGATGAAAAGTTTGAAGGTAGCATAGGTTGGTTCATGAGGTGAAAAGAAAGAAGCGATCTCCATAATGTAAAAGTGCAATATAAAGCGGCAGATTCTAATGCAGAAGCTGCAGCAAGTTATCCAGAAGATGTAGTTAAGATAATAAAGTGGCTACACTAAATAACAGATTTTCAATGGAGACAAACCAGTCTTATATTCTCAATGGAGAAAAACCAGTCTTATATTAGGACTTTCATAGCCAGAAAAAAAGTCAATGCTTGGCTTTAAAGCTTCAAAGCCAAACTAACACTGTTATTCAGGGCTAAGACAGATGGTGACTTTAAGTCAAAGCCCGTGCTCATTTCCATTCTGAAAATCCTAGGGCCCTTAAGAATTATGCTAAATCTATCTTGTCTGTGCTCTGTAAATGGAATAACAAAGCTTGGATGACAGCACATCTGTTTACAACATAGTTACTGAATATTTTAAGCCCACCCACTACTATTGCTCAGGAAAAAAAAAAAAAAAATTCCTTTCAAAAGATTACTGCTTATTGACAATGTACCTCATCACCCAAGCCTCTGATGGAGATGAGCAGTGAGATTAATGTTTTTTTCATGCCTGCTAACCCCACATTTATTCTGCAGCCAATGGATCAGAGTAATTTTGACTTTCAAGTCATATTATTTAAGAAATACATTTTGTAAGGTTATAGCTGCCATAGATAGTGATTCCTCTGATGGATCTGGGCAAATTAAATTGAAAACTTTTTAGAAAGAATTCACTATTCTAGATGCCATTAATAGCATTTGTGATTCATGGAGAGAGATCAACATGTCAACATTAACAGGAATTTGGAAGAAGTTGACTTCAACTCTTATACAAGTGGCCTTGCAAAGTTCAAGACTCAAGTGGAAGAAGTAATTGCAGATTTGGTACAAATAGCAAGAGAGGAAGAATTAAAAGTGGAGTCTGAAGATGTGACTACATTATTGCCATCTAATGACAAAACTTTAGTGGATGAGAAGTTGCTTCTTATTGATAAGCAAAGAAAAGGGTTTCTTTTCTTAGATGGAATCTATATATATTACATAAAATTGGTTGATAAGCTTGAAAGAATTTATATGAGTGTAAACTGCTATCAAATATGTATGCCTCAGATATATGATTCATGGAAGGAAGCATCAATCAATGTGCCAAACTTCATTGTCTTGTTTGAAGAAATTGCCACAGCCACTTCAACCTTTCTCAACCAACCACCTTGAGCAATCAGCAGCCGTTATCACAGAGACAAGACTTTCCATTAGAAAAAGATTACAACTATCTGAAGGTTCACATGATAGTGATTTTTAGCAATAAAGTATATTTTAATTAAGGTATCTCCTTTTTTTAGACACATGCTGTTGCACTCTCAATATACTACAGTTTAAATGTAACTCATATGCAGTGGCAAAGAGAAATTCATGTGACTCACTTTATTGAATTATCTTGTTTTATTGTGGTGATCTGGAACTGAACCTGTAATAGTTCTCAGGTGTGTCTGTGTATTACTTACTTATTTATTTTATTGCTTTTAATGTAATCTCTCTGAGATTAGACTTTTTTAATCCTCATTTCACTACTGTATCTGCAATGCTAAAATTTCTTAACGTATGCCAATACAAATTAATGTACTCCATTAGGTTTCATGATGTCAGGAAGGTTACTACAAAAAAAAAAATACACAAAAGAAGACTTTCTTGTGGTATAACAATGACGGGCAAAAAGCAGGTCTCAATAATGCTTCAGTAGTATTGGAAAAATATGATTGATTTTATCTTTAAATAGCCATTGACTGAGTGTCTGCTGTATGCCAGGTAATGAAAGTTGCTGAAGGTATAGTGATACAAGATCTATTTTTGCCTTTAAAGACGTAAAGTCCAGTGTAGAAATTCATAGCTTTATAGTTGCCTTAAGATTCTCAGAATAAAAGAACACAATATAATTTCTTCATTTTTCATGAGAAAATAAATCATGTATGATTTCTATCCTACTGATCACCCTCCACCCAGTTTCAAAGAGAGAGCTGGTCACCAGGATTGGACGGTCCACTCCAAATAAAGGACTTTGTTTAGACCACTCTGAGTGTTGAAATGTGGCAGCAGGGTAAGGTGGAGTAGAAATACAATTCAGCTTTCTTCTCCCTCCTAGTATTTATCTCTCCCTTTCCATCTGACAACAAGGGAAAATAAACAAAGGCAACAGCATCTGTTGCTCCTGCTGCTTTGAGTTAAGCTTGACTCAGTTTAATCAGTTTACCCCCACCAAATCCATTGCTGTACCTTTCCATTTATTAATCTTACCCTCTATTTGACAGTCATGTTGGTCAAGCTTACTAATTTTTTAAAAGCAAAAAGAAAAAAAAAAAAAAAGAGAGAGAGAGAGAGACTTTAAAATTAAAAAGTCAAAAGTGTTTAACATCCTTTGATTCTGTTGTATACATGCACATAAGCATGAAGCTTTTAAAATACAAATTTCCATATTTGTATCTATATGTAAAGTACAAGTAATAAGCCTCTGATATTAAAAGCAAGGGATTGCCTGGAGATTTGTTTTAAATGATAGGCTTTTGAAGCTTTAGTAATGGTTGTAGGGCGTTTCTCCTTGATAAGGAGATGGGATGTAAGAGAGATTACTAAATGATTTTGAGTTCGGGGAATGCGCTGGTTTTTATGCAGGTCTTGATATGCTTGAGCACACAAATACATCTCATAAATCTAAGTTCCCCAGAACTCAAGGGTAATGCATTTCCTCCTGAATTCCTGTACTGATCAGCAAAACACACACACACACACACACACACACACACACACACTAACTCACTCTTAAATAGGAGGCCCAACACAGAGAAAAAGGTGCAATTCTTCATATACCAATTCAAAGACATGAGAGAATTAGATAAATTTCTTCTCATAAAATTGTCAGTAGGTATCTACAATCTGTTCACAACATTGTAGACCAACATTACAGGTGTAAAATGTTTAGAAAGTTGGTCTCTCTTTTGAAGTACTTAATTAAAAGTTAGTTTGATAAGAAAGTGCTATGCAATTACACTTGCTGACCACATTAATATTTAAATGAGAACAGGCAACATCAAGGTATTTAGAATAAGTTTAAGAGAATATTCTAGCAAGGCTTTGACAAAGAAAGAGCATTTAGGATCTGTACTTACAGAGTTCATATGCTAATTTTCAGTTACACTTATAAGAATATAGCTAGCAAACCTTGTCCCTCAAAAGATGTTATAAATTTTAACCCACAGTTCCAAGAACTTCTCATTCAAATAATATGTTTTGATCATTAGTGAACATAAATTTTAACAGGTTAAAGGTTAAAACACACTACTGTTATAACTACCCATTTTCAGTAAATAGGCATTAAAAAAATCATTTACTTGCTACTGTTTTTATAGCAGCAAACAGTTGTGTTTTGCTTAAACAACAGTTGTAAAGTGTCTTGTGCTGATACTTGGTAAAAATGAAAGTATCAACACTGTTTATGTAGAATTTTCAAACCATAAATCAGTCAAAGGAACATTCTGTTCTGTAGTTGACCTGTTAAGTATGAATGGGCTTTTCTGATTGGTGTGACATTTCCTTGCCATTGTCAAATAACAGAGACAACAATACCCATTTAAAAGTAAAGCAGAATGAAATGTCCATCGTTTTTGTCAAATACAGAACAAATGATCCTTGTAAGAATAAAGCACTCTGCTACTCTCCAAATTGTCCAACATTCAAATGCACATTTACCACAAGTCATTAAAGTAATTTGCTTAAGAGTGATTTTTTTGTGTACTAGTGATTTTTTTTGACTTTTTATTAAAAATGTGAAGTATGTTATTCTTCAAGTTGAAACTTACTTGGTAATAAATCAAAGTCACTAAATATTTTTAAAAATTGACTCCCCTTCTGAATTCTTTCTTGTTCTGAATCTCTTCCATGTTACAGACTCACAGAATAAAAGAGAACTGACATGTGTTAAATGCCTACTAGGTGGTAGACGTTTCATACTCATTGTCTCATGTAGCCCTGCTACCAATGCTGCTATCTCATTACCTTCCACTTAATAATGGAGGAAACTGAGTCTGAGTGAGATGTGGGAACTTGCAAATGCTCTATGGCTCGCTTGCTCCCTTATCCCCGGTGTACAGGGAGCAGAGCCTATATATTACTTACTTCTGTTTTGCTGGGATCAAGCACTAGTTCTGACACCTTATTAGGGCCTAGCTGTTGTTCAGTCACTAAGCCGTGTCCAACTCTGCGACCCCACCGACTGCAGCATGCCAGGCTTCCCTGTCCTTCACCATCTCCTGGAGTTTGCTCAAACTCGTGTCCATTGAGTCAGCGATGCCATCCAACCATTTCATCCTCTGTTGTCCCTTTCTCCTCCTGCCTTCAATCTTTCCCAGCTAAAAACTGGGGCTTACATAGGCTCATGACTAAACAGTGCTTCCTAATCATGTAGCTTTTGTCTAGTTAAGCAACCCCTCTCCAGTATGAAGTGGAGATGGAAATCCATCTGGGATCCGGGTAAGGGGAGCATGCTGTGCATGTGTCTGTCACAAAGCAAACATGCCATGAAGAGTATTCATTATTTTTATGCTATTTCATATTCATTTGTTGAACTCTACTGAGAATCTATGAAAGCATTTCTGCTGTTCACAGACAATCAAAACATTGGAACAAATGAAAAAGTTCTTGAATGATGCTAACTTCTATGTTAGCAAAGATTTGAGTCACAGTTTAACATGGCAGATTATGAAACTGAAACAAAAACTTCAAAAATGTCCTGGTTTCCTCAGTTTGGGGATATTCATTTCCAGTTTAAATACAGTACCAACACAGGTTCAGATAAGATAAAAAAGCAAACACAGCAGATGAACACTTTCTTTCATCCTTAAGATGATATGTCTAACAAGAAATTTCCTAATTTCTTTTAATAGGAATATTTAGTGTCTGAATATGCATTAATAACTTACAGGAAATTGAGAACAAATCTGACAAAAATGGGATTGTCTTCATAAATAAAATATGTATATATACTTGTATGTATCACTAAAATATATAAAAATAAAGCTGATTTATGGTAAACCATTTCTGGTGTGCTTCTAGATTTGAGTTAATTTGTCAACTTTTACTTTTAATTTGTCAGTCTTTTACTTTTTAGACTAGAAATCATAGTTTAGCCTAATTGCAAACTGAATTTGATAATTAATTACATTTTCTTTGTGCTTCTTTAATTCCCTGAACACAAATTGCACTTTTGGTGTTTTTGTTCAGCTAACTCTTACGGTTTTCTCTTTGCTAAAAAAATAAATGCATCATGCTTTGGAGAATTACATGTATTCCAAAAACTTGTAAGTATATGTTTTACTTAATATTTCTTCATATGTTAGAAAGATATGTGAAATGTATTTGTAAATCATATAAGATAAAAATGTGTAGAACAGTTTGTATGCTCAGTCGCTCAGCTGAGCACAGCTCTTAGCAATCCATGGATGGCAGCCCTCCAGGTTCCTGTGCCAATGGGATTTTCCAGGCAAGAATACTGTAGTGGGTTGCCATTGCCTTCTCCAGGAGATCTTCCTCAACCAGGGGTCAAATCCACATCTCTTCCATCTCCTGCTTTGGTAGATGAATTTTTTTTTTTTTTTAACCACTGAGACACCTGGGAAGCTCCAATAATATTTATTTATGCAATAAAAGGTAATGGTAAGAATGCTGGAAGTGACTCTATTCAATAAAAAAATGTGGAAAAAAGTATAGTGAACAGTAGAATTTATTTTTAAAGTAATTCTTTCTTAGAAATTTCTCTCCTCTACCTTATTTGAAAGGAATACAGCAATAAATGCACAAGTGGTTATCAGGGATTATACTTGAATGGACATAAGTTTTATGTTGCAGTTAATGTACGTTAGGTCCAATATTTCCTATATTCATAATAAAGTGCAATGATAATGTAAATATTTGAAAACTCTGAGGCAATATAAATATCACACTGAAGGATATTTTTTTCATTCAAATTTTAAAAATTACTTAATACTTATATGAAAAAAATTCTTAGAATACCTCATTTACATCTGTGTATTATTTCACAAGTCATTCTGAAAAATAACAGGTACTTAGTATAGTTGAGCTAGGTTTCTGTAATTCCTTTTGGTGAGAAGAATGAAAAAATGTCCATTAAATGGGATAATCAAATTCCTAGAAATATACATCAGTACTCACTTCAGTATTCTTAAAATATAGTTGGTTGAAGTGACTTTCAGATAAATCCCAGACTAGGTCGATTCCTGTGGTCTGAGGAAGGGAAAGTGAATGAGTGAGAAACACCAAGTAACAAGTAGAAGAGCAGCAAAGCCAGTTTAGCAGAAAGGAGACAAGAGGAATCCCTAGTTTTCAGAATGCATTGCTTTTGTTGTTTTAAAATATTTACTGTGAAAAATATCAAACCCACAAGTGTAATAAACCCGTTTGCTCTATAACCTGGGTGAAGCAACTCACCATGTTTTGCCACTCTATCCTTGCCTCATCTATTTCATTTTGGGTACAATTGTCAGGAATTCTAAAGCAACTTCAAGACCATACATCATTGCAACATACATCTTAAGATTTATATCTCTCCCCAAAATGCAAATAGTTTTTTACATATTAATAAGACCAATTTTTAAATCTAACAAAATTGATACTTTCCTGTAGTTATCTAATATCCTGCCATGTTTAGAACTGTTTATACAAATCAGAATCTAAAACAAGTCCTTCAATTACATTTTATTTTTATGGCTTTTTTTTTTAAGTTAACTGTCCACTTTTTATATGCCATTAACTTGTTGGATAATTTGCTCCAGTTATTGGAAGGATGACCTGTGTTGAAAGTGCTAGTTACTCAGTTGTGTCTGACTCTTTGTGACCCCAAAGACTATAGCCTGCCAGGCTCCTCTGTCCATGGAATTCTCCAGACAAGAATACTGGAGTGGACTGCCATTCCCTTCTCCAGGGGGCATTCCCAACTCAGGAACTGAAGCCGGTTCTCCTGCATTGCAGACATATTCTTTACTGTCTGAGCCACCAGGAAGAATGTCCTAGTTTCTGATTTTAACCTGCTTTTTCATGGTCTCATTTAGCTTCTTCCTACACTTCCTGGAGGGTAGCTGTAAAGATTTGAATAGACTCACTTTCCACTTTCTTTACCTAATATATTTATGGTTAGGTAAAGATGCCATGTTATATTGCATTAGGCACCATATACTGTCTTATTGTCCTGCTTTTAGTGATGCTGAGAGTGAACAGTAGGTAAAACAGTAGGGGGCAAAACAGTAGATATTCTGTACTTTTATTGTAAAGTTGCCCATCAATCCTTTATCTAATGATTTTATTCACTAAAGTCCTTTGCCGGAAACACTTATTTCACATTTACTAGCTGAGTTTATTCTTTCTATAAATAATTACTTTTCCTATTCTGGTTTACCTAACTGGTTATTCTGAAATATAGTTTGCACAGAAAATATAAATTAAATACTGACTTCTTTCCTTTGCCTTACCCTTTCATCTCTTTTAAAAAGAGTATCATTGTGAAATCAGAGGGCTTTTTAATTGTAATTATTGTTCTTTCCAATGGTCGAATCCTTCCATATTTGACCATTGGAAATCTCTGTAGGCTCTTATGTCATCTTTATCTTCACTCTGTTATTTTTCTGGCTTTATTATGGCATATTGACATTTAGCAAACTACATATATTTACAGTGCACAATCGAAAAAGTTTCAACATGTGTAGATTCATGTAAGCATATGTCAATCTAGATATGAACATAATCATCATTACCCAAGCTTCTTTGCCCCTGAAAGTGGAACTCTCCCTCCAGAGTAGAGCTGCCAGTAGCCCCAGCCCTGCCCCAGCCCCTTTGGAACACTAGTGTGTGTGTATGTGTATGTGTGTGTGTGTGAGTGTGTGTGTGCCCAGTCCCTCAGTCATATTTGACTGTTTGTGACACCATGAACTGTAGCCCACTAGGCTCCTCTGTCCATGGAATTTTCCAGGCAAGAATACTGGAGTGAGCTGCTATTTTCTCCTCCAGGGGATCTTCCTGACCCAGGAATTGAACCCATGTCTCCTGGATCTCAAAAATTGGCAAGAGGATTCTCTACCCCCTGGGAAGCCCTGTGATGGTAGTTTTGCCTTTCCTTTTTTTTTTTTTTTTTTTTTTTTTGAGAGTTTGTATTAAGTAGAATCATACAGTGCATAATCTTTTCTGTACTTACCATGTTGGTTGTGAACTCTGTTTTTTTTGTGTTGATATTTCTTATCATTGAGTAGTTTTCAGTGTGGAAGATATGTCACATTTCTTTATCTATCTGGTGGCCAATGGACATTTAGAACATTTCATTTTATGGTTACTACAGAAATAGCTGCTGAGAATACTTGTGTACAACATTTGATTTGGACACGCTCTTAGGGTAAATACCTAGAAGTGGAATTGCTAGTTTTTTGGTAGGTGTGTCTTTAGTTTTTTCAAAAAATTTCAAATTGTTTTCCAAAGTGATTGAACAATTTTACATACTGCCAATGTAGACTTTACAATTCCTCAGCGTCCTTTCAAATACTTGGTATAGTCAGAAGTTTTCATTTTAGACATTCTAATAAATGTATAGTACATCATTGTGATTTTCATTTGCATTTCCTAATGACTAATGCTTTTGAACATGTTTATGTTAGTGCTTTTTAGCCATTTGTGTATCTTTGTCTATAAAGTGTCTGTTCAAATCTTCACTTCATTTTTTATTGTCTTGCTGGTTTTCCTGTTATTGCGTTATGAGAATTATTTAAATTATTACCATAAAAACTTTGCCAGGCACTTAGACATTGAAAATACTTTTTGCCAAATATTTTGCTAGCCTTTTCATTCTCTTAAAAATAACCTTCTAAGGATAGGTTTTTTTTTTTTTTTTTTCATGAATTCCAATTATTTGTTCCCTCATGGGTCATGCTTTTGATATATCTGAGAAGTATTTCCTAATCAAGATAGACAAATTTTTTTCCTATATTTTATTTTTTTTTATTCTACAGGTTTCATAACTTTAGATGTTTATATCTGTTTTATCCATTTTAAATTAATGTTTTTTATTTGTTGCATATTATGAATTCAGTTCAGTTCAGTTCAGTCACTCAGTTGTGTCTGACTCTTTGAGACCCTATGGACTGCAGCACGCCAGGCCTCCTTGTCCATCACTAACTACCAGAGTCTACCCAAACTCATGTCCACTGAATTTGGTGGTGCCATCCAACCACCTCATCCTCTGTCGTCCCCTTCTCCTCACTCCTTCAATCTTTCCCAGCATCAGGGGCTTTTCAAATGAGTCAGCTCTTCACATCAGGTGGCCAAAGTATTGGAGTTTCAGCTTCAACATCAGTCCTTCCAATGAATATTGAGGACTGATTTCCTTTAGGATGGACTGGTTGGATCTCCTTACAGTCCAAGGGACTCTCAAAAGTCTTCTCCAACACCACAGTTTAAAGGCATCAGTTCTTTGGCACTCAGCTTTTGGATTACAGTTCTTTTTTGCATATGAACAGCTACCTTCCACTATCATTTGATAAAAATGTTACCCTTTCTCTACTGACTAAACTTCATATCTCTGTTGAAAATCAGTTTTTAATATATGTGTGAATCTGTTTCTAACTTGCTATTTTGTTCCATTTATCTACTTGTCTATCTATATACCAGTACCACATTGCCTTGATGACAGTAAACTTGCTTAAGTCTTGAAATTGCACAGGGCTAGTTTTTCAAATTTATCATTTTTTTTCAATATTGTTTTGATGTCTTAGGTCCTTTGCATTTCTCTGTCTGTCTCTCTCTATATATAGACAAATTTTTTTCCTATATTTTATTTTTTTTTTATTCTACAGGTTTCATAACTTTAGATGTTTGTCTGTTTTATCCATTTTAAATTAATATATATTATTATATATATTAATTATATATAAATTTATAATTTTATAAATAAAAATTTATGAAATTTAATACATAAATTTATTATATGAATTATTATATATATTATATATATATATATATATAGAGAGAGAGAGAGAGATAGACAGACAGACAGAGAGAGAAATGCAAAGGACCCTAGACAAAACAATTTTGAAAAAAAAAAAATCTGTCTGTCTGTCTGTCTCTCCATATATATGTATATAATAGACTCACTTTGCTACTTTTTATTTTTAAAAGTACCTGCTGAAATTTCAATTGGCAAGACACCAAATCTATAGATTGATATTGGCTAAATTCATTTCTTAATTATATTGTATCTTCTTTTTATGAACACGGTCTATTTCTTCATTTATTAAGAATTCTGAATTCAGCAATATTTCATATATAACAGTGTACAGGCCTTTTGCATATTAGCTTTTAGATTTTTCTCTAGGCATTTCATATTTTTGATGCAGTAAAAAATAGTACTTTTATTTAGTTTTGTTTGTTGTTGTCGTGATAAGCATTTCATTGTTGAGTTTGTATTCTATAAATTTGCTAAACTTTCTTTTTAGTTTTGTTAACTATTATAGATTCCAACAGCTTTCTAAACAGTATTACTTCTTCTTTTCTATTCTGGACGCCATTTTTTCCATTTTTCTTATCTTATTGTGCTGAGTGGAGACTTTACTACAATATTGAATAGAGTGGTGAGATTTTGGTATTTTGTTTCTGATCTTTTGAAGTATGTATTATTCAGTCTTTCACCATTAAGTAGGATGCTAGCCCTAAAATTTTGTAAATACTTTTTATGAGGTTTAGGAGTTTTATCAGGAATAGACATTGTCAAATGTTTTGGGGACAAATATTGATCTCATGCTATTTTTGCAAATAAAAAATTATTAATGTGTAAATAAAATGTTTGCATACTATTCTGTGCCTTTTTTTAAACTAAATAGTATATCCACATGACTGAGAGAATTATCATTCTTTTTAAAAACAACTGCATGTTATCTAATATGTGATTGCATTAATATGTCAGTTTCCTATTGATAGAATTATGGATTGTTTCTACTTTTTGATATTACTAAAAATATATTATGAATAACATTCTGTGCAATCAATTTGTCAGGATATCTTTGGAAAAATTCTTGGAAGTAAGATTGATGACTCAACTGGTAATGTAACATTTATAGGTATCACATTTCCACCAACAATACAGAAGAATGAAAGTTTATCCTTTTGTTTGTAGTATCTTATAAATTTGTTTCCCAATGTATTATACTTATTCAAAATTTACATTGCTTATGATGCCTCTGCTATAAAATTAAATTTATCATATTTTTCATTGTCTTTGTATTCTGAAGGATATTTGATAGAAATATTTTCCTTGATATAAGGTTAAAAAAATGCATCTTTTTTTTCTTCATAGATCCTTGCACTGTTATTATTGCTATTATTATTTTTTTCATTTATGTGTCCTACTCCTTCAAAATTTGCCTTGTTTATATGTGATATATCTTTAGTTGATGCTTTTATGGGTAACCTGTGACTTAAAAGCAGACTCTTGAGAGTTTGTGTTAGTAGCAGCTTATATACAAATACTATGAAAGACCTTTTAAAACTCTTCATGGGGTTCTCAAGGCAAGAATACTGAAGTGGTTTTCCATTCTCTTCTTCTCAAGAAAAAGAAATGCAAAAGAGCAAAATGGCAGTCTGAGGAGGCATTACAATTAGCTGGGAAAAGAAAAGAAGTGAAAAACAAAGGAGAAAAGAAAAGGTATATCCATTTGAATGCAGAGTTCCAAAGAAGAGCAAGGAGAGATAATAAAACCTTCCTCTGTGAACAGTACAAATAAACAGAGGGAAGTAATACAAGGGAAAAGACTAGAGATCTCTTCAAGAAAATTAGAGATAACAAGGGAATATTTCAGGCAAACATGGGCGCAATAAAAGAAAGAAATGGTATGCATCTCACAGAAGCAGAAGATATTAAGAAGTGGCAAGAATGCACAGAACTATACAAAAAAAAAGAAATCTTCATGATGCAGACAATCACAACGGTATGATCACTCACCTCAAGACAGATATCTTGGAATGCAAAGTCAGGTGAACATTAGGAAACATCACTACGAACAAAGCTAGTAGAGGTGATGGAATTCCAGTTGATCTATATCAAATCCTAAAAGAGGATGCTGTGAAAGTGCTGCTCTCAATATGTGAGCAAATTTAGAAAACTCAGCAGTGGCCACAGGACTGGAAAAGGTCAGCCTTCATTCCAATCCCAAAGAAAGGCAATGCCAAAGAATGGTCAAACTACTGCACAATTGCACTTATCTCACATGCTAGCAAAGTAATGCTCAAAATGCCCCAAGCAAGGCTTCAGTAGTACATGAACAGTGAACTTTCAGATGGTCAAGCTGGATTTAGAAAAAGCAGAGGAATCAGGGACCAAATTGCCAACATCTGCTGGATCATTGAAAAAGAAGAGAGTTCCAGAAAAACACCTATTTCTGCATTATTGACTATGTCAAAGCCTTTGACTGTGTGGATCACGATAAACTGTGGAAAATTCTTCAAGAGATGGGAATACCAGACCACCTGACCTGCCTCTTGAGGAACCTGTGTACAGGTCAGGAAGCAACAGTTAGAACTGGACATGGAACAACAGACTGGTTCCAAATAGGTAAAGGAGTATTGCAAGGATGTATACTGTCACCCTGCTTGCTTAACTTCTATGCAGAGTACATCATGAGAAACGCTGGGCTGGAAGAAGCACAAGCTGGAATCAAGATTGCCAGGAGAAATATCAATAACCTTAGATATGTATTTGACACCTCCCTTATGGCAGAAACAAAGAAAAACTAATAAGCCTCTTGATGAAAGTGAAAGAAGAGAGTGAAAAAGTAGGCTCAAAGCTCAACATTCCGAAAACTAAAATTATGACTTCCAGTCCCGTCACTTCATGGCAAATATGGGAAACAGTGGAAACAGTGTCAGACTTTATTTTTTGAGCTCCAAAATCACTGCAGATGGTGATTGCAGCCATGAAATTAAAAGACGCTTACTTCTTGGAAGGAAAATTATGATCAAACTAGACAGCATATTAAAAAGCAGAGAAATTACTTTGCCAACAGAGGTCTGTGTAGTCAAAGCTATGGTTTTTCCAGTAGTCATATATAGATAAGAGAGTTGGACTGTGAAGAAAGCTGAGCACCAAAGAATTGATGCTTTAGAACTGTGGTGTTGGAGAAGACTCTTGAGAGTCCCTTGGACTGCAAGGAGATCCAACCAGTCCATCCTAAAGGAGATCAGTCCTGGATATTCATTGGAAGGACTGATGCTGAAGATGAAGCTCCAATACTTTGGCCACCTGATGCAAAGAACTGACTCATTGGAAAAGAACCTGATGCTGGGAGGGATTGAAGGTGGAAGGAGAAGGGGACAACAGAGAATGAGAAGGTTGGATGGCATCATTGACTCAGCAAAAGAGTCTGAGTAATCTCTGGGAGTTGGTGATGGACAGGGAAGCCTGGTGTGCTGTCCATGGTATAGCAAAGAGTCAGACATGACTGAGTGACTGAACTGAACTGAAAATCCATGGTGCCTGGCTTCAGGACCTAATGAAACTCGGTCTCTGATGTCTCATCGCATAAACTAAGTTACAGACACAGTGATGGGTAAGAAGTGGATTTGTTCAGATTCAGAGAGAAGCACACTCCACAGGGTGTGGGCCATCACAGAGGATAAGTGCCAGGGCCATGGAATGTGGTGTGGCTAGGTTTAGCAGCTGGATAAATTCATATGCTAATGAGTGGGAGGATCATCCCAACCATTGGGGAACCACCCACTCCTCTGTCTTTTGATAGTGACTTGGACCTGTCTTGCAACTTCTGGGTGTGTCATTTAGCTTACAGACTGGGAATCAAGGTTTATTTGAATTTGACTTGTCATCTTGGGCCCATTTGATCTTAATTGGTTTATGTCATGCTCTTGTGCTATGTGATTCTTTCAAAAGTTGTCCCCTGCCCCCTTCCCTCCTGTTTCATGCTCTTTTCCTGAGCTCCATCTGGGCCCACAATGTTGCCTCTACAATCTTCTGGAGGGACAACCAGAAAATAGCTGGCCCTTGGGAGGGAAATACTGTGTAATATCCACTCCCTCTAGATAATTCAGACCTTCATCTTCCATGTTCCTACAACATGTGCAACAGCAGCATCTCTCAGTGAACCTGCTAGGGCAGGAGACAGGCACACAGGCACACAGTGCCTGCTAGAAGTCCATCTGTTGGCATCCCTTCAAAGGCAATTGGGCTTCCAGGGATAATGTTTGCCACTTTGGGAGTTAGGCTTGCAAGCCTTTTCAGCCCAAACCCTTAGCACCCTTCTCCTAAAGTTACAAACATACCCACGGATCAAACCTCCACTCCACATTTATGGAAGATCTGGTTTGTTGCCTCTTATCAGTTTGTTCTTAAACCACTTACTAACTCCTGCAACCAAGACCCTGTCCCCTAGTAGGCAACACTGCTCCACCCTGCTTATTATTAAAATACTCCAATGCCCCTAACAGGGCCAGATAACCCACTCCTTTTTCATTACTTCTGTTATTGCCTAAAGTGGGTCTCTGACAATGAAATGTTTACCACTAGAAACACCCTAAGCTGCTCTTATTGAGGACTAGGGGAGGAAATCAGTGACTTGCATTCCCTTAGAGCAGTAAGAGGATAAGCCTCATGGCTGTTTCACCAGGTTCCCAGTCTCAGGGCACAGGCTTGGATTGCTTTACATAATGGTATCTATTTACATGTGCTGTGAATAAATTGGCAATGAGTAAGATTACAAGCCCTTAATCCTACCCAGCACTGGTCACGCTGGAGACCTTGGTGAAGCCCAACTCCAGTCGGGGGGGGGGGGGTTCCAGGAAGTTGACCTGCCTCGACTTGCCCAGGGATCTAGTCCCTGGGAGGTTGTTACACCTCATCCTGTTCAGGGATCCACCAGTCCAGGGGTCCCAGGAGGTCAACCTGCCTGGACCTGCCTAGGGATCAAGTCCTCGAGCGATTGTCATCCCTCAACTTTCTTGGGGATTGACCAGTCCAGGGGTCCCAGGAGGTGGACATGCCTTGACCTGCCGAAGGACCCAATTCTCAGGAGGCTGACCTGCCTCGACCTGCCTGGGTATTTGATTTTCAGGAGGTTGTCACGCCTCAGCCTGCTTGGGGATCTGCACCCTGACCCAGGGACATGGCTTTCAGGTTGTGTCAGTTACTGGGTAGGATAAACTTCAGAAAGACTCACCCCAAAGGAAGTCCACCCATGGAAATACTTGTGCCACTGTGCCTGGTCTCAGCAATAACTCAGGAGCTCAATGAAAACGCCATTGCCTTTCTAGAAAGGCTAAAAAAGGCCCTCTAAAAGTTTACCAGTCTGGACTTAGACTCTTATGAGGGATAGGTGATTTTAAAGGACAATTCCTATCCCAGTGTGCATCTGGCATCAGGATAAAGTTACAGCAGTTACAGCAGCAGGATCCTGCTGCCTCTTTAGATGAGGTGGTTCAGACAGGCACCAATACCTTTTATAACAGAGAACAGGAGAAGGAGGCCAAGGCCCAGGAGAGGGAGAAAAGGAAGAGACAAGGCATGCCCAGATGCTGGCCACCGTGCAAACTCTGAGTCCTTAAAGGACAAGGCATGAGGCAAATGCCTAATCTGTAGACAGGTGAGGCATTGGGTCATAGTATCCAAATGATCATACATCTCCTAAAACAGCTTGCCACAAATGCCATCAATTGGGACACTGGGCTGCACTCTGCCCTCGGGATCCAAGAGCCTCAAGGTCAAGCACCAAGCCTTCCCTCACTGTGGATCAACAGGACTGAAGCAGCTCACTCCAACCAGCCCACCTATCACAGATAACCATCACGGGGCTGGAGCCAAGGGTGCAATTGGATGTGGCAGGTAGGTCCGAGAATTTCTTGGTTGACACAGGAGTTACCTATTCTGTCCTGACCTCCTACTACGGAGCCTACTCCTCCCAAACCTGTACCATTTGGGGTGCTACAGGAAAAACAATTACTAAAAGACTCACCTAAGCACTTTGTTATCGGGAAGGACAAATATTTTCCCACCAGTTTCTGGTGGTCCCTGAGTGTCCTACTCCCTTATTGGGAAGATATATATTAACTAAACTGGGGACCACCCTTGTGATGGGAAGATTTTCAGCCCCTAGAGCCCTATAGCTTCTGGTGACTACTGAAGAACCCATTACATCTTTCCAGTACAGAGGGCCAAGAACTATGGAAGGACAAAATTAACCCCCAGGTGTGGGACCAGGGGACTGCTGCACAAGCCCACCAGGCTGAAATGGTCATAATTGTCCTCTGAGATCCCACTCGGTTTCCTAACCAGAAACAATATCCCCTCAGAAGAGAGGCTCAGGAGGAAATACAGCCTCTAATAAATAAATTCCTTGTCTGTTGGCTATTCAATTCAGTTCAGTTCAGTTCAGTTGCTCAGTCATGTCTGACTCTTTGTGACCCCATCAATCGCTGCACACCAGGCCTCCCTGTCCATCACCAACTCCCGGAGTTCACTCAAACTCATGTCCATCGAGTCAGTGATGCTATCCAGCCATCATCTCATCCTCTGTCATCCCCTTCTCCTCCTGCCCCTAATCTCAGCATCAGGGTCTTTTCCAATGAGTCAACTCTTCGCATGAGGTGGCCTAAGTACTGAAGTTTCAGCTTTAGCATCAGTTCTTCCAATGAACACCCAGGACGATCTCCTTCAGAATGGACTGGTTGGATCTCCTTGCTGTCCAAGGGACTCTCAAGAGTCTTCTCCAATGCCACAGTTCAAAAGCATCAATTCTTCAGTGCTCGGCTTACTTCACAGTCCAACTCTCACATCCGTACATGACCACTGGAAAAACCTTAGCCTTGACTAGACAGACCTTTGTTGGCAAAGTAATGTCTCTGCTTTTGAATATGCTGTCTAGGTTGGTCATAACTTTCTTTCCAAGGAGTAACCGTCTTTTAATTTCATGGCTGCAATCACTATCTGCAGTGATTTTGGAGCCCCCCAAAATGAAGTCTGCCACTGTTTCCACTGTTTCCCCATCTATCTTCCATGAAGTGATGGGATCAGATGCCATGATCTTCATTTTCTGAATGTTGAGTTTTAAGCCAACTTTTTCACTCACAGCACATATGGTCGAGACAAAGGTCATTTACCTGTGAGTTCAGATTACACACAGGTCCAGGAGACTGTCCTCTGATCTATACAAGTAATCCTCCAGTTGCCCTCCCCCATGACTCGAAAACAGTTGCAAGCTTTCCTGGGGCTAACTGGGTATTGTAGAATCTGGGAACTCAACTATGATCTAATTGCCCAGCTCTTATATAAAAGTTTGAGGGGATGGGATGACTCAATCCCTCTGATATCAGGAACTCCTCAAAAGAAGGCAGAGGCTACATTAAAACAAGCCTTAACTCAAGCACCTGCCTTGAAGTTGCCAGACTCAGAAAAAGCATTCCAACTTTATGTCCACTAAAAAGAAGGAATAGCCTTGGGAGTGTTAACTCAAAAGTTGGGACCTGAGCCCCAACCTGTCGCTTACTTATCCAAGAGGCTCAACCCAACCATGTGAGGCTGGCCTCCCTGCATCCAAAATCTTGCAGCTGATGCAATCCTAATAGAAGATGATTTAAAACTTTCTTTTGGGGGTAAACCAGCCACCAGCTGAAACAACTCCCAAATGGGAGAGGCTATTTATATATGTCTGATCAAAGAATCCTCAGCTATCAAGTAGTGCTGATAGAAAATCAAGGCCTGACTATATCCTCTTGTGAGGTTCTTAACTTACAGCCACCCCCGAGGGCTCTCTCCCTTTTTACTATTGCCTAGAAACCTTGGACCACTGGACAAAATCCCGAGAGGGATTGTCAGAAGATCCTCTGATCAATCCTGAGGAAATCTGGTACACTGATTCAAGCAGCTTTGTCTTAGATGGAAAAAGAAGAGCCAGATATTCAGTTCAGTTCAGTTCAGTTCAGTCACTCAGTTGTGTCCAACTCTTTGCGACCCCTACAATCGCAGCACTCCAGGCCTCCTTGTCCATCAACAACTCCCGGGTTTAACCCAAACTCATGTCCGTTGAGTTGGTAATGCCGTCCAGCCATCCCATCCTCTGTCGTCCCCTTTTCCTCCTGCCCCCAATCCCTTCCGGCATCAGAGTCTTTTCCAATGAGTCGATTCTTCACATCAGGTGGCCAAAGTATTGGAGTTTCAGCTTTGGCATCAGTCCTTCCAATGAATATTCAGGACTGATCTCCTTTAGGATGGACTGGTTGGATCTTCTTGCAGTCCAAGGGACTCTCAAGAGTCTTCTCCAACACCACAGTTCAAAAGCATCAATTTTCAGCCCTCAGCTTTCTTCACAGTCCAACTCTCACATCCGTACATGACCACTGGAAAAACCATAGCCTTGACTAGATGGACCCTTGTTGGCAAAGTAATATCTCTGCTTTTTAACATGCTATCTAAGTTGGTCATAACTTTCTTTCTAAGGAGTAAGCGTCTTTTAATTTCATGGCTGAAGTCACCATGTGCAGTGATTTTACAGCCCCCCAAAATAAAGTCTGACTCTGTTTCCACTGTTTCCCCATCTATTTCCCATGAAGTGATGGGGCCAGATGCCATGATCTTCGTTTTCTGAATGTTGAGTTTTAAGCCGACATTTTTACTCTCCTCTTTCATTTTCATCAAGAGGCTTTTTAGTTCCTCTTCACTTTCTGCCATAAGGGTGGTGTCATCTGCATAGCTGAGGTAATTGATATTTCTCCCGGCAATCTTGATTCCAGCTTGTGCTTCTTTCAGCCCAGCGTTCTCATGATGTACTCTGTGTATAAGTTAAATAAGTAGGGTGACAATATACAGCCTTCATGTATTCCTCTTCCTGTTTGGAACCAGTTTGTTGTTCCATGCCCAGTTCTAATTGTCGCCTCCTGACCTGCATATAGATTTCTCTAGAGGCAGGTCAGGTGGTGTGGTATTCCCATCTCTTTCAGAATTTTCCACAGTCTGTTGTGATCCACACAGTCAAAGGCTTTGACATAGTCAGTAATCTCCAATTTTGAGATCATAGAAGCTAAATCTTTGCCACCAGGTACTTCAGCACAATTAGCTGAGCTCATAGCCCTGACTCAAGCTTTAGAGCTGGGAAAAGAAAAAAGAATAGCCATTTATACTGACTCCAAGTATGCCCTTCTGGTGCTACATGCGCATGCTGCTATTTGGAAAGAAAAGGGCCACTTGACCACCCGAGGGTCCCCAACCAAATATGGTGATCAAACCTTAGACTCTTGCAGGCAATTCATCTGCCCTCTGAGGTTTCAGTCTCCCACTGTAAAGGACACCAAAAAGGGAGCACGGAAATAGCACAAGGGAGCCAAGCAGCTGATCAGGCAGCTAAGAGAGGAGCATTACAGAAGAGTGACCTAATAGGGGTTGCCACCTTAGGTCCACAGGCTGATTTGCCAGAAACTCCTGCATATAATGAATGTGAGACTCTTAAAACTAAGAGTGACGGCTTTCAAGAAGATCATATGGGGTGGTTCCATAGGTGGGGGCTCCGTTTTCTGCTTGGGAACTTCCAATGGAATTTGGTTAACTTCTTACATGCCACCACTCATTTAGGGGAGAAGACCCTCCAAAGGTTACTAGAAAGGTCCTTTAGAGGAATAGGCCTCCAAATGACTATAAGGAAAGTGGTCTCCTCTTGTCCCACTTGACAGTTAAACAACCCCCATGGAGCTCGAAGACCCCAGCTGGCCCAGCCCATCCAATGATGTGGGACCTACCCGGGAGAGGACTGGCAGATGGACTTCACCCAGATGCCAGTTTCTCAAGGGTATAAAGACCTATTAGTCATGATAGATACATTCACAGGATGGACTGAAGTCTTTCCCACCAGGACTGAGATGGCTGAAGAAGTGTTTAAAAAAAAAAAAAAAGCTGCTCTGTGAAATCACTCTGAGATTTGGTCTGCACAGGTCATTACATAGTGACAATGGGACATCATTTATTTCTAAGGTCACCCAGTGAAAGTGTGAAAGTCGCTCAGTCATGTCTTATTTTTGCTACCCCATGGATGACACAATCCATGGAATTCTCTAGGTAGAATAATGGAGTGGGTAGCCTATCCCTTTTCCAGTGGATCTTTCTGACCTAGGGATTGAACCAGGGTCTCCTGCATTGTAGGTGGATTCTTTACCAGCTTAGCTACCAGGGAAGCCATTTAATAAGCATTTTAAAATATAAAGTGACACTATGAAGCAGTGTGACGTTTCATCTGTCACTTTTAAACTGGATTAAAAGGTAGTCCCTAGGATTCCAGTAATGCTGTGGAAATATTACCATTTTAATTTACAGCCAGGATAAAGTGCATTCAGTGAGGAGCCAAGGGATCTAAGTTCTCGTTGCCATCTTGCACCAAGCGATCCTGAACACTCTCAACTTCTGAAGTCAGAAGCCTCATCACAAAACGAAAGGGGGCTGAATCAGGCCATCTGAAATATCCTTTCCAGCTTTGTACTTTGTAATTCTGTGAAATCAGAGTAATATGTCCCAGGCTGTTTGGGGTCAGGGATTTGAGAACCTAAGTTCCATGTTCAGTACTTTTAACCTTCATACTTCTTCTTTGAGTCCTGTTCTTATTAAATATATCTTCACATTCTGTGTATTTAAATATATTTTAACAGTTTTTCCATCATTAGCAATAATAAAAAAAAAAAATTCAAGGATGTACTTTTCGTTTCTTGCTTTTATTCATTTATTTTTTTTTTCTTCAACTTGCTTTTCTCAATTTCTCCAAGATCTCTTCTGGAGGTGTGCAGGCCAAAAGCTTCACCACATTTTCACAAGATTTACCACCCTTATCCAAAACCACATCACTCTTCCTGAGTTCTAAGACTTTGGAAAGACAGCAGCACAGCTCTGCGTTGGCCTCTCCCTCCATCGGAGACCCTGCGATGTCTGCACTCACAGCCTCAGTTGTCACGTCTGTCATGGCATTTTGTTTGGAACCAGGTTTGATATGGATGGCATGGTGAAATCACCTGTAGGATCAACTGCCTCAGGACCTAAGGTAGGAAGTGGTCACCGAAGGTAAAACATTGAGCATTACTTATTATTTCCATTGAGTCTGAAGTCCTCAGTCTTCAGGACAAGTAGAAAGAGAAAACCAATTCTTAATATCAGTTATAAAAATGATAACCCCAATCTCACTGCTGGGCACACACATCGAGGAAACCAGAACTGAAAGAGACACATGTACCCCAATGTTCATTGCAGCACTGTTTATAATAGCCAGGACATGGAAACAACGTTGATGTCCATCAGCAGATGAATGGATAAGAAAGCTATGGTACATATACACAATGGAGTATTACTCAGCCATTAAAAAGAATACATTTGAGTCAGTTCTAATGAGATGGATGAAGCTGGAGCCAATTATACAGAGTGAAGTAAGCCAGAAAGAAAAATACCAATAGAGTATACTGACACACATATATGGAATTTAGAAAGATGGCAATGATGACCCTGCATGCGAGACAGCAAAAGAGACACAGATGTATAGAACGGACTTTTGGACTCTGAGGGAGAGGGAGAGGGTGGGATGATTTGGGAGAATGGCATTGAAATATGTATACTATCATGTAAGAAATGAAGCACCAGCCTATGTTTGATACAAGATACAGGATGCTTGGGGCTGGTGCATGGGGATGATCCAGAGAGATGATATGGGGTGGGAGGTGGGAGGGGGATTCAGGATTGGGAGCTTGTATACACCCATGGTGGATTCATGTCAATGTACAGCAAAACCAATACAGTATTGTAAAGTAAAATAAGGTAAAAATAGAATTAAAATAAATAAATAAATAAAATGTAAATAAAATGATGAATTATGTTTAAAAAAAAAAAAGATAACCCAGAAGTCCTTCCTGGGAAGGAAGGAGGATTTATCAATAGCTCTCCTCCATAACCGTATTGCCCCTAAGGAACAGTTTGGCCTTAGTCCTTATGAGATGCTCTACGGGAGACCTTTTGTTTATGTCAATGACACCTTCCTAGATCCAGAGGCTCAGAGCCTCCAGTCTTATACTATGGCCATTGGGCAGTTCCAACAAGATATATGCTTGTAGGGTGTCAACTAGGACCCGAAAGATTCTAAAGAGCCACCACTATATGCTCCAGGGATTCAAGTCCTATTTAAAATCTGGAAAGATGGGTCCCCAAAGTCTCAACTCCAGCCTACATGGAAGGCCCCCTACCCTGTAATACTTTCTACCCCTATAACAGTCAAGGTATCAGAACATGACTCCTGGATTCACTACACATGAGTCAAGCCATAGAAGAAAACAGAAAAGGACACTCAATACACCTGTGAGCCCCTGGGAAATCTGATACCTCTTTAGTACTACAAATGAGTGCCACTCTAATGAACACCCCGGAAATCTGGTTTCTGGAGATAAGATTTCTCAGGGCAGCTCTCAAGAGCCAACACAGCTTTGTAGGGGTTGTACTCCAAGACATACAGGAGATGGATCTCCTGATCCCTGAAAAAGGAGAGACTTGAGCCATCTTGAATGAGACGTGTTGTATCTGGGTAAATACCTCCAGCCAAGTTAAAGAAAGTCTCACAGTCCTCAGGAAAAATATTCAGACCCTACAGGATCTCAAAGAATGGGCTGGAGAGTTCTCGGGGTGGCTACAATCTCTCTCTGCAGGATCCCCCTGATGATGGGAAATTTGGAGTTGGCTAATGCCCCTACTTCCCATGTCCCATCACTTCATGGGAAATAGATGGGGAAACAGTGGAAACAGTGTCAGACTTTATTTTGGGGGGCTCCAAAATCACTGCAGATGATGACTGCAGCCATGAAATTAAAAGATGCTTACTCCTTGGAAGAAAAGTTATGACCAACCTAGAGAGCATATTAAAAAGCAGAGACATTATTTTGCCAACAAAGGGCTGTCTAGTCAAGGCTATGGTTTTTCCAGTGGTCATGTATGGATGTGAGAGTTGGACTGTGAAGAAACCTGAGTGCCGAAGAATTGATGCTTTTGAACTATGGTGCTGGAGAAGACTCTTGAGATTCCCTTGGACTGCAAGGAGATCCAACCAGTCCATCATAAAAGAGACCAGTCCTGGGTGTTCATTGGAAGGACTGATGCTGAAGTTGAAACTCCAGTACTTTGGCCACCTCATGCGAAGAGTTGACTCATTGGAAAAAACTGTGATGCTAAGAGAGATTGGGGGCAGGAGGAGAAGAGGATGATAGAGGATGAGATGGCTGGATGGCATCACCGACTCGATGGACATGAGTTTGGGTTAAGTCCAGGAGCTGGTGATGGACAGGGAGGCCTGGCATGCTGTGGTTCATGGGGTCACAAAGAGTCGGACACAACTGAGCCACTGAACTGAACTGAACTGACTAATGCCCCTACTAGTCTCTGTCATCACCATATTGATGCTGCTTATGATTGCTCCCTGTATTACCAATTGTCTAACCTGTTTTGTCTCTGCCCAAGTCAACAAGCTACAATATGCAGTGCCAGTGCAACAATATATAAAACTACAGCCAACCACAGAAAATATCACTCACCCTTAGATGGACACTGCTATAAGGACTCTGAGTCTTGAGACTAGCAAAAGGGGAGGCCCAATGCCCCTCGCCATCCCAGTTCATCAGGAAGTAGCCAGAGAGTCCCTGATGCCCTATTACCAAAGAACTGGGCCTCCAATCTCTTGAGGTGGAAATGTTGGCTAGTTAGACTAGGAAAAAGGAGTCCAAAATGACCGTGGCTAAAAGACAAGGAAGGGAAAACCCAGTGAAAATAGAACAAAGAAAGGTACAGGACCAGAGTGAGGATCTCAGGTGAAACAAACAGCACCCCTGGCTAGCCCAATTTACATAGGGCAGGCCCAGGGGGAGGAGAAAAAAACATATAAAAAGAGGAGCCAAAATTGGGCCTGGGGGCTTCTTCTCCCTTTGTGTCTTTTGTTTTGGCATGCTCTCATGCCTCAAGGATGTATTTTCCTTTACTTTCTAAATAAAACTGAGCTGTAGCACTGGTCTGTTTGAGGGCTATAACATTGGTCCATCGCTTCAAATTTTTGTTTTGATGAGACAGAACTGAGGAAATTACAAACTCCTCTGACACTGGGATCCTGGGCTGATAGATCCTTGAGCAGGCTGAGGTGTGACAACTTCCTGGGGACCAGATCCCTAGGCAGGTCAAGGCAGGTTGATCTCCTGGGACTCCTGGGCTCATGTTGGTCATCCCAAAGGTCTCCAGCATGAATAGTGCTGGATAAGGTTAAGGGGTTGTAATCTTAACTCATTGCCAGTTTGTTCACTGCAGATGGGAATAGATATCATGATGTAAAGCAATCCAAGCCTGTGCCTTAAGACTGGGAACCTGGTGAAACAACCATAAGCCTTATCCTCTCACTCCTCTAAGGGAAGGTAAGTCACTGATTTTCTTTCCTAGTCCTCCATAAGGACTTCCCTGATAGCTTAGATGCTAAAGCATCTGCCTACAATGTGGAATATCCATATTAGATTCTTGGGTTGTGAAGATCCTCTGGAGAAGGAAATGGCAACCCACTCCAGTACTCTTGCTTGGAAAATTGCATGGAAAGAGGAATCTGGTAGGCTTCAGTCCATGGGGTCACAAAGGGTCAGACACGACTGTGTAACTGAACTTTCACTTTTTCAGTCCTCCATAAGAGCAGGTTAGAGTGTTTCTAATGGTAAACATATCATTGTCAGAGACCCACTTCATGTAATAACAGAAGTAATGACAAAGGAGTGGGTTATCTGGTCTTGTTAGGGACATTAAGAATATTTGAATAACAGGCTGGGTGGAGCGATGTTGCCTAGAAGGGGGCAGGGTCCTGGTTGCTGGAGCTGCTACAGCTAAGTCACTTCAGTCGTCTCTGACTCTGTGTGACCCCCATAGACAGCAGCCCACCAGGCTCCCCCGTCCCTGGGATTCTCAAGGCAAGAACACTGGAGTGGGTTGCCATTTACTTCTCCAATGCATGAAAGTGAAGAGTGAAAGTGAAGTAGCTCAGTCGTGTCCAACTCTTAGCGACCCCATGGACTGCAGCCTACCAGGCTCCTCCATCCATGGGATTGTCCAGGCAAGAGTACTGGAGTGGGGTGCAGGAGCTAGTAAGTGGTTAAGAACAAATTGATAAGAGGCAACAGATCAAATGTTCCATAAAAGTGGAGTGGAGATTTGATCTGGGGTATGTTTGTAAGTTTAGGAGAAAGGTGGTAAGGGTTTGGGCCCAAATGGCCTGCAAGGCTAATTCCCAAAGTGTCAAACATTATCCATGGAAGCCCAATTGCCTTTGAAAGGATGTCAACAGATGGACTTCTAGCAGGCACTGTGTGCCTGTCTCCCACCCTAGTGGGTTCACTGAAAGATGCTGATGATGCATATATTGCAGGAAACATGGAAGATGAAGGCCTGAATATCTAGAGGGAGTGGATATTACACAGTATTTCCCTCCCAAGGGCCAGCTATTTTCTGGTTGTCCCTCCAGAAGATTGTAGAGGCAACACTGTGGGCCCAGGTGGAGCTCAGGAAAAGAGCATGAAACAGGAGGGAAGGGGGCAGGGGACAACTTTTGAAAGAATCACATAGCACAAGAGCATGACATAAACCAATTAAGATCAAATGGGTCCAAGATGACAAGTCAAATTCAACTAAATCTTGACCCCCAGTCTGTAAGCTAAATGACACACCCAGAGGTGGCAAGGCAGTTCCAGTTCAGTTGAGTTCAGTCGCTCAGTTGTGTCCAACTCTTTGAGACTCCATGAATTGCAGCACGCCAGGCCTCCCTGTCCATCACCAAATCCCGGAGTTCACTCAGATTCACGTCCATTGAGTCAGTGACGCCATCCAGCCATCTCATCCTGTCGTCCCCTTCTCTGCCTGCCTCGAATCCCTCCCAGCATCAGAGTCTTTTCCAACGAGTCGAATCTTCACATGAGGTGGCCAAAGTACTGGAGTTTCAGCTTTAGCATCATTCCTTCCAAACAAATCCCAGGGCTGATCTCCTTCAGAATGGACTGGTTGGATCTGCTTGCAGTCCAAGGGACTCTCAAGAGTCTTCTCCAACACCACAGTTCAAAAGCATCAATTCTTCAGAAGTCAGCCTTCTTCACAGTCCAACTCTCACATTCATACATGACTACGGGAAAAACCATAGCCTTGACTAGAGGGACCTTAGTCGGCAAAGTAATATCTCTGCTTTTGAATATACTATCTAGGTTGGTCATAACTTTTCTTCCAAGGAGAAAGTGTCTTTTAATTGCTTGCATGCAGTCACCATCTGCAGTGATTTTGGAGCCCAAAAGAATAAAGTCTGACACTGTTTCCACTGTTTCCCCATCTATTTCCCATGAGGTGATGGGACCGGATGCCATGATCTTCATTTTCTGACGGTTGAGCTTTAAGCCAACTTTTTCACTCTCCTTTTTCACTTTCATCAGGAGGCTTTTTAGCTCCTCTTCACTTTCTGCCATAAGGGTGGTGTCATCTGCATATCTGAGGTAATTGATATTTCTCCCGGCAATCTTGATTCCAGTTTGTGTTTCTTTCTGTCCAGCATTTCTCATGATGTTCTCTGCATAGAAGTTAAGTAAGCAGGGTGACAATATACAGCCTTGCTGTACTCCTTTTCCTATTTGGAACCAGTCTGTTGTTCCATGTCCAGTTCTAACTGCTGCTTCCTGACCTGCGTACAGATTTCTCAAGAGGCCAGTCAGGTGGTCTGCTATTCCTGTCTCTCTCAGAATTTTCCACAGTTTATTTTGATCCACACAGTCAAGGCTTTGGCATAGTCAATAAAGCAGAAATAGATGTTTTTATGGCACTCTCTTGCTTTTTCCTTGATCCAGCAGATGTTGGCAATTTGATCTCTGGTTCCTCTGCCTTTTCTAAAACCAGCTTGAACATCAGGGATTTCACGGTTCACGTATTGCTGAGGCCTGGCTTGGAGAATTTTGAGCATTACTTTACTAGTGTGTGAGGTGAGTGCAATTGTGCGGTAGTTTCAGCATTCTTTGGCATTGCCTTTCTTTGGGATTGGAGTGAAAACTGACCTTTTCCAGTCCTGTGGCCACTGCTGAGTTTTCCAAATTTGCTGGCATATTGAGTGCAGCACTTTCACAGCACCATCTTTCAGCATTTGAAATAGCTCAACTGGAATGCCATCTCCTCCACTAGCTTCGTTCATAGTGATGCTTTCTAAGGCGCACTTGATTTCACATTCCAGGATGTCTGGCTCTAGGTGAGTGATCACACCATTGTGATTATCTGGGTCTTGAAGATCTCTTTTGTACAGTTCTTCTGTGTATTATTGCCACCTCTTCTTAATATCTTCTGCTTCTGTTAGGTCCATACCATTTGGCTCAGATCATGAACTTCTTATTACCAAATTCAAACTTAAATTGAAGAAAGTAGGGAATATCGCTAGACCATTCAGGTATGACCTAAGTCAAATCTCTTATGATTATACAGTGGAAGTGAGAAATAGATTTAAGGGCCTAGATCTGATAGACAGAGTGCCTGATGAACTATGGAATGAGGTTCATGACATTGTACAGGAGACAGGGATCAAAGACCATCCCCATGGAAAAGAAATGCAAAAAAGCAAAATGGCTGCATGGGGAGGTCTTATAAATAGCTGTGAAAAGAAGATAAGTGAAAAGTGAAAAGGAGAAAAGGAAAAATATAAGCATCTGAATGCAGAATTCCAAAGAACAGCAAGAAGAGATAAGAAAGCCTTCTCTAGCGATCAACGCAAAGAAATAGAGGAAAAGAACAGAATGGCAAAGACTAGAGATCTCTTCAAGAAAATTAGAGATACCAAGGGAACATTTCATGCAAAGATGGGGTCAAGACAGTTCCAAGCCACTATGGAAAGACGGGAGTGTGTGGTTCCCGAATGATTGGGATGATCCTCCCACTCATTTGCATATGAGTTTATCCAGCTGCTAAACCTAGCCACACCACATTCATGGGCCTAGTACTTGCCCTCTGTGATGGCCCACACCTTGTGGAGTGTGCTTCTCTCTGAATCTGAACAAATCCACTTCTTACCTATCACTGTGTCTCTGAGTTTTTTATGAGACATCAGAGACTGAGCTTCATTTGATCCTAAAGCCAGACACCATGGGTTTTAGCTGGGCTCAAGTTCCATGACAGAGGAGCTGAAGGAAAAAACAGTGGGAAAAATGTGACGAGGAGTCCCTTTCATAACCTGCTTGAAAATCTGCTAAATACCTGACCTATGCTCACAGTTTTCATTGGTCTGATCCTTGGTACAAAGAAGATTAAGGACAGAAGAAACTTCACCAGCTTAGGTAACAGCTACTAGAGCACAGAGGATAGTGGAGCCTTTGAGACACACTGAGGAGTAGCCTCTCCAGAGTCCCTCAGTTGCACCCACTGCCACTAGCCTGTTCACAGGGTGTTCAAGGAAACAAGAAACAAGAGATTGTAAAGGAATTAAAATTTGTTAGGCGTATGTCCTTCCAGCCATAGGAGAGTTACCTTCCTACCTCAACATGAGGTCTTTTGGAATCTGAGACTGAGCCTCATGAACTTTCTGCTGAGTTTGTTTTTCACTGTTCTTGGTTTCCAGCATGCTGGGCTTCTTGTCACTTCACCTGTGGTGGGTTATTTTCAGCTTCCACTGTGGGAGCTTTCCCCAAGTTGAGCTCCTGCTGTGCTTGGCCTCTTCCTTACTGGGCCCACACCTTGGTGGTGGTTTCAGCCAGATTAAGTCTGAGAAACGGCACCATAGCTGTTGGAGTAGTGTGTAATTTCCTCAGTTCTGTCTCATAGCAAAAATTGGAATCGACAGATGGACAAGCCTTACAGCCCTGAGATGAACCAGTGTTACAGCTCATGGGCGGACCAATGTTACAGCTCCGTGTTACAGCTCAGTTTTATTTAGAAAGCAAAGGGAAGGCAATGGGAAACCACTCCAGTACTCTTGCCTGGAAAATCACATGGACAGAGGAGCCTGGTAAGCTACAGTCCATGGGATCTCAAAGAGTCAGACACTACTGAGTGACTTCAGTTTCACTTTCCACTTTCATGCATTGGAGAAGGAAATGGCAACTCACTCCAGTGTTCTTCCCTGGAGAATCCCAGGGATGGTGGAGCCTGGTGAGCTGCTGTCTATGGGGTCGCACAGAGCCGGTAAGACTGAAGCAACTTAGCAGCAGCAGCAGCAAAGGGAAATACATCCTTGACACGTGAGAGAATGCTGACTCAAAAAATGTGAAGTGAGGCCCCGACCAATTTTGGCTCCTCTTTTTATTTTTTTTCTCCACCCCCTAGGCCTACCGTATGTAAGTTGGGCTAGCCAGGGGTACTGCTTGTTGTACCTGAGGTCCTCACTCTGGTCGTCAGACTTTCCTTTATTCTATTTTAGTGGGCTTTTCCCTTCTTTGTCTTCTAGCCACCATCATTTTAGACTTCTTTTCTCTATTTTAACTACCTAACACATTTTAGAGATTGATCATATATTTGAGAATGATGCATCAGTTCAGTTCAGTTCAGTCACTCAGTCGTGCCCAACTATTTGTGACCCCATGAATCACAGCACACCAGGCCTCCCTGTCCATCACCAACTGCCAGACTTAACCCAAACTCATGTCCATTGAGTCACTGATGCCATCCAGCCATCTCATCCTCTGTTGTTTACTTCTCTTCCTTTCCCCAATCCCTTCCAGCATCAGGGTCCTTTCCAGTGAGTCAACTCTTCACATCAGGTGGCCAAAGTATTGGAGTTTCAGCTTTGGCATCAGTCCTTCCAAAGAATATTCAGGACTGATCTCCTTTAGGATGGACTGGTTGGATCTCCGTGCAGCCCAAGGGACTCTCAAGAGTCTTTTCCAACACCACAGTTCAAAAGCATCAATTGTTTGGTGCTTTCTTCACAGTCCAACTCTCACATCCATACATGACCATTGGAAAAACCATAGCCTTGACTAGATGGACTTTTGTTGGCAAAATAATGTCTCTGCTTTTCAATATGCTATCTAGATTGGTCATAACTCTCCTTCCAAGGAGTAAGCATCTTTTAATTTCATGGCTGCAGTCACCATCTGCAGTGATTTTGCAGCCCCCCCAACACCCCCTTAAAAAAAAGTCTGACACTGTTTCCACTGTTTCCCCATCTATTTCCCACGAAGTAATGGGACCAGATGCTATGATCTTCGTTTTCTGAATGTTGAGCTTTAAGCCAACTTTTTCACTCTCCTCTTTCACTTTCATCAAGAGGCTTTTTAGTTCCTCTTCACTTTCTGCCATAAGCATGGTGTCATTCTGCATATCTGAGGTTATTGATATTTCTCCCGGCAATCTTGATTGTAGCTTCTCCTTATTCTAGCCCAGCATTTCTCACGATGTACTCTGCATAATTTAAATAAGCAGGGTGACATTATACAGACTTGATGTATTCCTTTTCCTATTTGGAACCAGTCAGTTGTTCCATGTCCAGTTCTAATTGTTGCCTTCTAACCTGTATATACGTTTCTCTAGAGGCAGGTCAGGTGGTCTGGTACTCCCATCTCTTTCACAGTTTCCCACAGCTTATTGTGATCCACATAGTCAAAGACTTTGGCATAGTCAATAAAGCAGAAAGAGATGTTTTTCTGGAACTCTCTTGCTTTTTCCACGATCCAGAAGATGTTTGCAATTTGATCTCTTAATTCCCCTGCCTTTTCTAAAATCAGCTTGAACATCTGGATGTTCACAGTTCACGTATTGCTGAAGCCTGGCTTGGAGAATTTTGAGCATTACTTTACTAGCATGTGAGATGAATGCAATTGTGCGGTAGTTTGAGCCTTTTTTGGCATTGCCTTTCTTTGGGATTGGAATGAAAACTGACCTTTTCCAGTCCTGTGGCCACTGCTGAATTTTCCAAATTTGCTGATATATTGAGTGCAGCACTTTCTCAGTATCATCTTTCAGGATTTGGAATAGTTCAACTGGCATGCCATCACCTCCTATAGCTTTGTTCGTAGTGATGTTTTCTAAGGCCCACTTGACTTCACATTCCAGGATGTCTGGCTCTAGATGAGTGATTACACCATCGTGATTATCTGGGTTGTGAAGATCTTTTTGTACAGTTCTTCTGTGTATTTTTGCCACCTCTTCTTAATATCTTTTGCTTCTGTTAGGTCCATACCATTTCTGTCCTTTATCCAGCCCATCTTTGCATGAAATATTCCCTTGGTATCTCTAATTTTCTTGAAGAGATCTCTAGTCTTTCCCATTCTGTTCTTTTCCTCTATTTCTTTGCGTTGATCGTTGAGGAAGCCTTTCTTATCTCTCCTTGCTATTCTTTGGAACTCTGCATTCAGATTCTTATATGTTTCCTTTCCTCCTTTTCTTTTCACTTCTCTTCTTTTCACAGCTATTTGTAAGGCCTCCTCAGACAGCCTTTTTGCTTTTTGCATTTCTTTTCCATGGGGATGGTCTTTGATCCCTGTCTCCTGTACAATGTCACTAACCCTCCATCCATAGATCATCAAGTACTCTGTCTATCAGATCTGGTCCCTTAAATCTATTTCTCACTTCCACTGTATAATCATAAGGGATTTGATTTAGGTCATACCTGAATGGTCTAGTGGTTTTCCATACTTTCTTCAATTTATGTCTGAATTTGGCAATAAGGAATTCATGATCCGAGCCACAGTCAGCTCCCGGTCTTGTTTTTGTGACTGTATAGAGCTTTCCATCTTTGGCTGCAAAGAATATAATCAATCTGATTTCGGTGTTGACCATCTGTTGATGTCCATGTGGAGAGTCTTCTCTTGTATTGTTGCAAGAGGGTGTTTTCTATGACCAGTGTGTTCTCCTGGCAAAACTCTATTAGCCTTTGCCCTGCTTCATTCTGTACTCCAAGGCCAAATTTGCCTGTTACTCCAGGGGTTTCTTGACTTCTCACTTTTGCATTCCAGTCCCCTACAATGAAAAGGACATCTTTTTTGGGTGTCAGTTCTAAAAGCTCTTTTAGGTCTTCATAGAACCGTTCAACTTCAGCTTCTTCAGTGTTACTGGTTGCCGCATAGGCTTGGATTACCATGATATATGGTTTGCCTTGGAAATGAACAAGGATCATTCTGTCGTTTATGAGACTTCATCGAAGTACTGCATTTCAGAGTCTTTTCTTGACCATGATGGCTACTCCATTTCTTCTCTGAGATTCCTGCCCACAGTAGTAGATATAATGGTCATCTGAGTGAAATTCACTCGTTCCAGTCCATTTTAGTTCAGTGATTCTTAGAATGTCGACATTCACTCTTGCCATCTCCTGTTTGACCACTTCCAATTTGCCTTGATTCATGGACATTCCAGGTTCCTATGCAATATTGCTCTTTAAAGCATCGGACTTTGCTTTTATCACCAGTCACATCCACTACTGCATATTGTTTTTGCTTTGGCTCCATCCCTTCATTCTTTCTGGAGTTATTTCTCCACTGGTCTCCAGCAGCATATTGGACATCTACCAACCCAGGAAGTTCCCCTTTTAGTATCCTATCATACTGTTTCCAGTATGTTCATACTGTTCATGGGATTCTCAAGGCAAGAATACTGAAGTAGTTTGGCATTCCCTTCTCCAGTGGACCGCATTCTGTCATACCTCTCACCTTGACCCTCCTGTCTTGGGTGGCCCCACAGGGCATGGCTTAGTTTCATTGAGTTAGGCAAGGCCATGGTCTGTGTGATCAGGGTGGCTAGTTTTCTGTGATTATGGTTCAGTCTGTCTGCCCTCTGATGCCCTCTCGCAACACATACCATCTTACTTTGATTTCTCTTACCTTGGATGTGGGGTATGTCTTCACAGCTGCTCCAGCAAAGTGCAGCCACTGCTCCTAACCTTGGAGGTGGGGTTACTCCTCTTGGCTGCTGCCCTGACCTGGGGCATGCTGTAGCTCCTCTCAGCCGCTGCCTTGACCTCGGGTGTGGGGTAGCTCCTCTCGGCCGCTGCCCCTGACCTCAGATGTGGGGTAGCTCCTCTCAGCCACCGCCCCTGACCTCTAGCGTGGGGTAGCTCCTCACCCTTGGTTTAGAGGCAGGATGTATAATTACTTATAATTTTTTTCCATTAAAATTTGGAGGTACGTTCCAGATAAACATTTTAATGCAGACTGTTTAACTTTTTAGGATGAGATTAAGACTGGTTGACTGGAGGTAAGCAGAAGATAACAATCTATGTTTTTACTTTCAATGTATATATATATATATATATATATAAATATAAATATATATATATTTCTGTTATTAAAAACACTAGGAATGGCTTTAACAAACTATAGAGACCTATACTTAGATTTTGTACATTTGAGAGTGAGAGTTGAATTGAGACAAGTGAGACCCACGGGTATCATAAATTGAGCTCTGCATTTCTGAAGCAAGGTTGAGAAACACTTGAGTAACAGTTTAGTAATTATTTTTGTAATGACACAGAGCCAGAAGAGCTCACTAGAGGCTATGTTTTCCAACCCCCTGACTCCAGTAAGAATTAACCTAAATAATTTCAAACAGATAGTCATTTCTACTTCTAAAATATATCCAGGAAATGAGAATCTTCCTTTTGCTTAACTAGTTCCACTATTTCACAGTTGTTATGCCAATATGTACTATTAAGAGGCCTAAGTGCACACGTTATTGACACAATGGGCTATAATTGTGCTTTTGAGACTGCCACACAATATCCAATCTCTGATTATTTAGGGAGTTTGCATCCACCCGTTATTGATGCAACAGCCCTTAATAGCGTCTTTGTTGTCAGAGGGGTTGTGTTGCTTAATATCCCCAGCACTATTTGAAACAATTTCTTAGAATATCTCAAACAGTGGCAAGATTTCAGATATTTATGTGCAAGCATTGTCATCTACAATTAAAACTGAATATATACAGTATGTAGTTAGGTAAAGACGTCAATCTTGTGTAATATTTTTAAAGACCATTCCAACTGAACAGGAAGATTCAATTTAACCAGAGCCTGAAATAAAGAAACACTAAAGCCAGAATGTGAGAAACACTGGTTAGTTAGGATGCTTTTAAATGTTATACATCAAGAACTTAAGAAAAAACAGAAAAGTACATTTACTTTTGTTTTATTCCCTAGTTTTTTTATTGAAATAAAATTTACATGCAACACTCCATAAGTTTAAGTTGTACATATAGCTCTTTAGGTAACAAACATTAGCTAAGTAAAGCACAGTTTTGTCTGTTTTCCATTATATTTCACCAAGGCCAAAATATGATAGAAGATCAAGGGTGAAAATTCAGTAAAAAAAACAAAAAAACTTTGCTACCATATATTGTTTTGCATGAAGAAAGTTAACAGGTTAATGAAACAAAGGGAGTTGGTAGTAGATATTTCAGAACTTAGCTTGCTAAGAAAATTCCCTTGAATATCACATTTAACTTATAGATTTTCTTTTAAATTTTGAATTCTTCTGTCCAAAAACGTTTTTCTGTCTTAACATTTTTCCCCTGTCTAAAAAGTTTATTTTTTTGGACACAGGCTAGTGGTCACTGATGCTCTTTGGTATGACATAAAAATATCTAGAAGACAAGTAGTGTCAGGAAGGACAGACAGTCTTAACAGCAACAAAGGAGAAACAAAAGAAGCAAAGGAAACAAATGACTGGGAAAGAAAATAAGAGAAAGACACAGAGAGAGAGATAAAATAGCCTCATTTTGTAATTTGGTAAAGGTGGTTAGGAAATAATCCTAAAACTTAAAGTCTTATTTATAGTTACTAAAGTTCTTGGATACCTGAGACTTAACTGTCAACACATGCAATTTTCTT
The DNA here is from genome assembly GCF_001704415.2 of Capra hircus. Lineage (NCBI taxonomy): Eukaryota > Metazoa > Chordata > Mammalia > Artiodactyla > Bovidae > Capra > Capra hircus. Next base: position 82,603,693 of record NC_030819.1, on the reverse strand, counting down.
TTTCCTGAGTGAATCATAAGATAAATACATTTTTTCCTAGCTTAGTCAAAATTTTGCTCAAAGGTTTTGTCTAGACTTTCAAGTTTGTTTGTTTGTTTGTTTTAGTTTTTAGAGGCCCAAGTTTAATTAGCTTATTCTTTTCTTCCTTTATAATCTCTTCTACAGTTCAGAAGCACATAAAACCACAAAGTAAGATAATAAATGATAAGTGAAATAATTAATATAATGATGAATTTCATTTTCATTTGTATTTCTCTCCACTTTTTATTGGGGAATGAAGAACTTGAAGTTCCAGAGGCTGAAATGCTCCAGTTGCAATTATTTTGAACATGTCATGGTACTCAAAGCTTTTGTAAAACTTGAGCCTTTGCAAATATAATTTAAAACCTCCTTTTAAACCCTTTAAAATAATTTTAAAGTATTTATAAAATGAGTTGCAAGCTTCTACATTCATGAAGATGGAGTAGATGTACTTTTCCACATACCTCCTGGTAATTACAGCCAAAACCACTGGCATTTTTTAAAAGAAGAATAAAAAGACTCTGAAAGATGTTGAGAAGAAAGATTAGCTAGGAAACCTGGGATGCAAGGAATGACATGGTGTTGCCTTCCCTGGGTTTTATTTTTGCCTCATATATTTCAGACATGAAGATAGAGGAGTCAGCAATTCAGAAATCAGAACAGATGCAGAAAACAAGAACAGAATTCTGCTAACTCTAGCCTAAGCATCAGGAAAAGGTGGCCTTTCAAGATAGAAAGCTTTAGACAATAATTTCTCTACTCCATTTAAATATCACAGGAAAAACGCTCTGCTCCTTCTTCCAACCATGCCAGCAAAGGCCAGATAAGGAACATGGACTTCCACCTTCTTGAGCTATAAGCAAGGTACTCCAGGTCCCCCTTATCAGAGAAGGTAAAGTAGGGAGCAAGGGCACCATCAGCATCAAGAGGATAAGTCCCTGATCCATCTGTCTCCCCCATGCTCCCATGGTGTGAGTGGAGACATTGTGGAGGCTGGACTTCTACCCCTACTTGGCAGTGATGAGTTGGCATCTTTGCTCCCACTGGTGTGAAGTCAAAGGAGACCTACTGGAGAGTCAGAACTTTTACCACTTGCACCCTGTGACCCTCACACAGTATCAGTGGGGGCAATGTGGATGGGATGGGGGGTGGTTACTAAGCCACTTCTACTCTTCATGTCCAACCCAGGAAGGTATCGCTGGAGGAGTAATTAAAGCTAAAACTCCCTCCTGTGCCTGATAGTTATGAGAAGAACCCACACCTTGGTGTCAATGGACTTCTAGTATTACCGAGAAGTAATGAAGTAGAGTCCCTCCTCTTTCTTCTACCTAAGTGGTCTTAAAGAAAGCCAGTTTGAACAGAAAGTTTATATAAGACACAAAGCTTAATGATATGATAGCCCAAGTATTCATGTTTCAGCTGATGATCTCTTGTTATACTGAGAACTAGGAAGATCTCAAACTGAGTGAAAAAGGAAAATCAACAGATGTCAACACTATGACAGAGATATTAGATCATCTGACAAAAATCTTAAAAAGCCTGAATAAACAATTACAAGCACACTTACAGAAAATGAAAAATATCAGGAAGACTCAGCAAAGAAATGGAAGTCTCATCAAAGAATTGGGAGATATGAAGAAGTACTAGTGGAAATTTTAGGACTGAGAAGCACAAAACTGAAATAAAAAGCTCAAAGATGGGCTCAGCAGCATACTGAAGGAAGAACTGAAAGTGATCCTCAGGACTAGTAGTTAGAAGAAAGTGAAGTCTCTCAATTGTTTCCAACTCTTTGCGACCCCATGGACAGAGGAGCCCAGGCTCCTCTGTTCATGGGACTTTCCAGGCAAAAATACTTGAATGGGTTGCCATTTCCTTCTCCAGGGGATCTTCCTGATCCAGGAATTGAACTTGGGTCTCCCACATGCAGGCAGACCCTTTACCGTCTGAGCAACCAAGGAATCCCTAGTCCAGGAAATGATCCTCTGGACTAGTAGTTAAATAAATTAAAATTGTGCAATTTGTACAATATAGAGAATATAGACTGAAAATGGTTGAAGATTTAGGAATCTGTGGGACTATAGCTAAAGAGTAAATGTTCATGTCATCAGAGTTTTGGAAAGAAAGAACATGCTCTTGATGAAATTGTGTGATCTGTAATTGTAGATCATAAAACCACCTTTGGAGGAATTGCTTTGTAAGAATTCTGTGCATCCAATTTCTCATTTTATTCTAATGGCACCCCAGAAGAATCGCAGGATATTTTTTAAGTTATTTTTTCTTTCAAATTTAGAAATAGCATACCATAAAGTCCCATGAGACATGGTACAGTTTACTTTTTTCTCTTTAAATAGAACTCAAATAAATTTTCCAGTTACTTCCTTACAATATTGAGCACAAAACTACTGTCTTTTTTGAGATTAATGACCTTTTTAAATTTACTAAAATAAAAGAAACTAAGGAAACTACCTATATTAATAACCAACCAATTTGGGGAAAAATATTAAAAATGAATAAAGAGACTTACCATATAGCATAATTTATTATAAATCCATAACAATAAAGGTATTATAAAACTGGCACAAGAATAGTGAGATCAATGAAATGAAGGTGAAAGTGAAACAGCGACCTCAATGACATTTAAAATGTATTAGAATAAGACGAAAATGGCAGTTCAATCAAGAAAAGAGTTGACTAACCTATAAATGGTAGCATGGTAACAGATTAGCATTTTGAGGAATACCAAAATAAATCTCAGATTAATTAATTTTTATATAACTTACTAAAACCAAAAATAATATATAATGTGAAGGGGTAGTCACATGACTTCATAGAGAGGATGCTAGTGTAGGAATAACTCTTAACATGGAGAACTCAAAGGAATCAGCTTTTAGATATTTAACTTTTTTATTTGAAATAATTTTTAGGGAACTGACAAGTTGCAAAAAGGAGTGCATTGTGTTTATTTCTGTCTACTAGCTTCTACAAATGATAATGTCATGTAAACCTAGTACAGTAACAGTACCAAAACTAAGCAATTAATATTGACACATTACTAGTGATGAACTTACTTACTGTATTCAAATTTTGCCAATCAGTCCATTAAGGCCCCCTTGCTGGTTCAGAATCCAATCCAGTTTCTCACTTTGTGTTTACTTGTTGTCTTGTTAGTTTCAACAGTTTGGAAAAGTTCTTCAATCTTTGTTTCTCACGACCTTGGGACTTTTTGAAGAGGACTGATCAGGTATTTTGCAGAATCTTTCTCAATTTGAACTTGTCATATTTTCTCACATTTAGATTGAAGTTATATATTTTCAGCAAGAATATTTTAAAAAATGATGTGTTCTCAGTAACTCTTATCAGGAGGCATGCACGCATGTGTGCTAAGTTGCTTCAGTCATGTCTGAATCTCTGCAACCCTATGGACTGTAGCCCAGCAGGCTCCTCTGTCCATCAGGTTCTCTGGAGTGGATTGCCATGCCCTCCTCCAGGGGATCTTCAGGAGGCACATGATAGCAAAAAGCTTCATTACCGGTGATTGGTGATGTTACTTTGATATCTGGTTAATGAGATGGATGCCAAATTTATTAACTGTAAATTTGTTACTATTTCCTTTTTAGTTAATAAGCATCTTGTGAGAAGGTACTTTGAAACATTACAAAAAGAAAAATCCTTTTTCTTTCTACTACTTTCTGTTAATTTTAGTAACCATTGGTGATTTTTGTCTAGAACTAGTTTTATCATTTTATCCTCCAAATGTTAATTTTCTATTTTCATTATGCTTTCTACATTTATTAAAAAGAAATTCTACTTTAAGAAAAAGCTGTATTTTTTTTCATTTATTAAACTGTTCAATTATTTATAGCAATTGTTTATTTAGTCCTGGATACTTAATTTTTAAAAATTTTATTTTGTATGGAGTTATAGCTGATTTGGAGGAGGAAATGGCAACCCACTCCAGTATTCTTGCCTGGAGAAATCCCATGGACAGAGAAGTCTGGCACAAAGAGTCAAACACAACTGAGGAACTAAGCACATAGCTGATATATGTCATAACAATGTTGAGAGTTTCAGGTGAACAGCAAAGGACTCAGTGGCTCAGTGGGTAAAGAATCCACCTGATAACGTAGGAAACCTGGGTTCAGTCCCTGCATGGGGAAGATTCCCTGGAGGAGGAAACGACAATCCACTCCAGTAGTCTTGCCTAGGAAATCCAGTGGACAGAGGAGGCTGATAAGCTACAGTTCATGTGGTTGCAAGAGTCAGACATGACTTAGCAATTAAACAACATGCAAATATATGTATTCAATCAGTCAGTTCAGTTCAATTCAGTCGCTAAGCCATGTCCAGCTCTTTGCAACCCCATGAATTGCAGTGCACCAGGCTTCCCAGTCCATCATAAAAAACTGGGGTTCACTCAGACTCATGTCCATCAAGTCAGTGATGCCATCCAGCCATCTCATCCTCTGTCGTCCCCTTCTCTTCCTGCCCCCAATCCCTCCCAGCATCAGAGTCTTTTCCAATGAGCCCACTCTTCACATGAGAAGGCCAAAGTACTGGAGTTTCAGCTTTAGCATCATTCCTTCCAAAGCAATCCCAAGGCTGATCTTCTTCAGAATGGACTGGTTGGATCTGCTTGCAGTCCAAGGGACTCTCAAGAGTCTTCTCCAACACCACAGTTCAAAAGCATCAATTCTTCAGTGCTCAGCTTTCTTCACAGTCCAACTCTCACATCCATACATGACCACTGGAAAAAACATAGCCTTGACTAGATGGACTTTTGTTGGCAAAGTAATGTCTCTGCTTTTGAATATGCTATCTAGGTTGGTCATAACTTTCCTTCCAAGGAATAAGCGTCTTTTAATTTCATGGCTGCAGTCACTATCTGCAGTGATTTTGGAGCTCAAAAAATAAAGTCTGACACTGTTTCCACTGTTTCCCCATCTATTTCCCGTGAAGTGATGGGACTAGATGCCATGATCTTCGTTTTCTGAATGTTGAGCTTTAAGCCAACTTTTTTCACCCTCCTCTTTCACTTTCATCAAGAGGCTTTTTAGTTCCTCTTCACTTTCTGCCATAAAGGTGGTGTCATCTGCATATCTGAGGTTATTGATATTTCCCCCAGCAATCTTGATTCCAGCTTGTGCTTCCTCCATCCCAGCACTTCTCATGATGTACTCTGCATATACGTTAAATAAGCAGGGTGACAATATACAGCCTTGATGTACTCCTTTCCCTATTTGGAACCAGTCTGTTGTTCCATGTCCAGTTCTAACTGTTGCTTCCTGACCTGCATATAAATTTCTCAAGAGGCAGATCAGGTGGTGTGGTATTCCCATCTCTTTCAGAATTTTCCACACTTAATTGTGATCCACACAGTCAAAGGCTTTGGCGTAGTCAAGAAAGCAGACATAGATGTTTTTCTGGAACTCTTTTACTTTTCCGATGATCCCAGCAGGTGTTTGCAATTTGATCTCTGGTTCCTCTGCCTTTTCTAAAACCAGCTTGAACATCAGGAAGTTCACGGTTCACATATTGTTGAAGCCTGGCTTGGAAAATTTTGATCATTACTTTACTAGCGTGTGAGATGAATGCAATTGTGCGGTAGTTTGAGCATTCTTAGGCATTGTCTTTCTTTGAGATTGGAATGAAAACTGACCTTTTCCAACCCTGTGGCCACTGTCGAGTTTTCCAAATTTGCTGACATATTTAATGCAGCACTTTCACAACATCATCTTTCAGGATTTGAAATAGTTCAATTGGAATGCCATCCACTAGCTTTGTTCATAGTGATGCTTTCTAAGGCCCACTTGACTTCACATTCCAGGATATCTGGCTCTAGATGAGTGAGCACACCATCGTGATTATCTTGCTCATGAAGATTTTTTTGTACAGTTCTTCTGTGTATTCTTGCCACCTCTTCTTAATATCTTCTGCTTCTTTAGGCCCATACCATTTCTGTCCTTTATTATACCCATCTTTGCATGAAATGTTCCCTTGGTATCTCTAATTTTCTTGAAGGCATCTCTAGTCTTTCCCAGTCTGTTCTTTTCCTCTCTTTCTTTGCACTGATCACTGAGGAAGGCTTTCTTATCTCTTCTTGCTATTCTTTGGAACTCTGCATTCAGATTCTTATGTCTTTCCTTTTTTCCTTTGCTTTTCACTTCTCTTCTTTTCACAGCTATTTGTAAGGCCTCCTCAGACAGCCATTTGTAATAAATATATACGTTATATATTCAAACTCACTCCCATCCAGATTGCCACATAACACTGAGCAGAGTTCCATGAGCTATACAGTAGGTCCTAGCTTGTTACCATTTTAAATACACCAGTGTGTGCATTCCCCTCCCAAAGTCCCTAAGTGCCCCTTCTCTCCATCCTTCCTCCAGAAACTGTAAGTATGTTCTCTGTGAGACTGCTTCTGTTTTGTAAATTAGTTCAACTGCATCATTTAAGGGCTGTCATATGATATTTCTTGTTCTGTATGATTTACTTCACTTAGTATGACAATCTCTAAGTCCGTCTATGTTGCTGCAAACGGCATTGTTTCATTCTTTTTAATGGCTGAGCGATATTCCATTTTATATATATATATATATATATATACCATTATATTATATACTACATTAAATATAATTTTCATATAGCATATATATATATGCTATATCTTGTCTATTCCTCTGTTGATGGACATATAGGTTTTTTCATGGATACTTTTTTTATATTGTGATTTGTAATTCATTACTTAATTATCCTGATGTTCAAATTGCACCAATTTTACCTATTGGCATTTCCTTCAAATTAGCTCTTGCAAGATTGTTGCAATTTAGATGAACATAAAAATTATTTATACGTTAGGAAATTTAAGAAATAAAAGTTTTAAGACAAATAAATGATAAAAATTGTTCAACAATAATGAAAAAGTTAGTAACTTCAATGTCAGTGTTCTCACAAGTAAAATGATAATTGGAACCAATAAATTGTACCCAATTTAAAAATAAAAATGTATCCAAAAATTAACAGGTAATATAATTATAAACTGTCATGTTTTAATAATAAAAGAAATTCACGTTTAGACAACAGTATAATGTAATTTTAAAACACTTAATTTGGACAGGGTTTTCATAAAGACAAGTATCTCTTTTCAAGATTTATGGAACTAAATGCTAACTGACAATAATTATGGGAGTATAAATTGGTAGTTTTTGGATATAAACAAGGTAATGGATATATAATGCTTATATGAGTATGTGTCTGGGAATATCTTCACAGGAAATGATCACAAGATTATGTAAACCTCAAGGTAAAATGATTTTTACCGTAGAGTTATTTATTAACAAATATTGAACAAAAGTCAAAAGTTCAACCAAGTGAGCTTGAGTGTATGTGTGTAGGCACATACATACACACACACATATATGGCTTCCCAGGTGGTGTTAGTGGTAAAGAATCCGCCTGCTGATGCCGGAGATGCAAGAGATACAGGTTCAATCCCTGAGTCGGGAAGATCCCCTGGAGTAGGAAATTTCAATCCACTCCAGTAATCTTGCCTAGAATGTCTCATGGATAGAAGAGTCTGGTGAGCTACCGTCCAAAGGGTCATCAAGAGTTGGACATGACTGAGAACACACACACACACACACAAATATACATACATATATTTATATACATATCACACACAAGAAGATATAGATGGAGGTATGCATCAATATTCCTAGTTATATAGTTATAGTTATAAGTTATATAAGTACTGAAATTGTGGGTGACAGTAATTTTCTTCTTTTTACTTATCACTGCTTTCTAAGCTATATAGATATGTTTTATTATATATATATATACATATATATATATATATATATATATGTTCAGTCATGTCCGACTCTTTGTGACCCCATGGACTAACATTCTATGGAATTCTCCAAGCCAGAATACTGGAGTGAGTAGCCTTTCCCTTCTCTAGGGGATCTTCCCCACCCAAGGATTGAACCCAGGTCTCCTGCATTGCAGGCAGATTCTTTACCAGCTGAGCTATAGGGAAGTCCAAGAATATTGGAGTGGGTAGCCTATCCTTTCTCCAGTGGAGCTTCCCAACCCAGTAATCCAACTGGGGTCTCATGAGCTATCAAGGAAGCCCTATATATAGTTTTTAAATAGATACAAACACACAAACACAATAGCACATGAAACTCATTTTGGATAGATCAAAACATTGTTTTATCTGTATTTCTTTATCTGTAGAATGAAATCATGGTAATGATAAGGTTTACCTATATGATGGTACTGAGATTTTCCTAAAAATTATAGCTTCACATGATTGACAAAAAATTCTAAGTAAAGAGAAGCATGTATAATTTTTTTAATGGAGGACTTTTTTCCTTTGATGAGTGTGACATATCCCTGTACAATCAGAACTGAATTTTGATTGAGGATGACTGGATTGTACATAACTCTCTGGACAAATTTAAATAATTTTGCTGTTGAGTTGGAAAAATCTACCTACAAAACCTTCTGCTATTAATTATGTTGGAGTCTAACCCACACTGAGAAATGACTCACTTGTCTTAGAAGCCCGTGTTTCAATATTAATAAATGCCTGCAGCAGGCACTTGGCTGGGTGGTGGCAAAATCATAAAAATGTGCTTCTCTTCTCTTGTGATTCTTGATGACTGTTCTTCATGTTAGAGCTCTCAGTTTCTTCTCTCATCCTCATGCTACAAATGTTAGCCGTAATCAGGAGTGAAGGGATGGATGCACACTGCAGGCTGTCACCTGAGTGATTGCAGCATTAAGACAGGATAATAATACTTAGGAGTATTCAGGATTAAAGAAATGTCCTGTAATGTTTTTCTTTCAAAATACAAATATAGTATAAGAAAATCAGTAATGCATGAAATTTTCTTTACCTTCAGTCATAATGTCCATTTCTAAGGTCATCTGAGGTGAACTATTTAATTCAGCCAATCTTTCTGCCTTCCATCTCCAGTAGACCATTTGGCGATGTAATTCTCAAGACTGTCATGTTCAGCAATTGGACTGGACAGAGCCTTATTAGAGAAAGGCTTTTCCCTGATTAATCACAATCAGTTCCCCTGTTCTGAAGAGCACTGGAAATCTGTGGAACTAGTTTTCAGAGACACTCAAGTCAGATGTTCTTATCGGAAGTGGTACTTTTTGAACCCACAAATTACAACCTGAAATTCATTGTATTACCGTTTCATGAAACCAGGTTTTTGTGCTATAAATTGTAAAGCATATGAAGCATATATAGCTTTTTTCTATCTACATTCTCAATAGAATAAAATTCTTAATTTTATAGAACTTATGTCTCTATAGTTTATATACTAGTGTGCCAGATTTTTCTAAACAAAACATTTCCTTGGCCAATAAAACTACAAGTTTTACTATAAAGTTTTAGTGACAGTGACTTTAATTTAGAATTATTTACTAAGCCACAATCGGAAAAGGAAATGGCACCTTACTCCAGTACTCTTGCTTGGAAAATCCCATGGATGGAGGAGCCTGGGAGGTTGCAGTCCATGGTGTTGCAAAGAGTCAGACACGACTGAGAAACTTCGCTTTCAATTTTCACTATCATACATTGGAGAAGGAAATGGCAACCCACTCCAGTGTTCTTGCCTGGAGAATCCCAGGGACAGGTGAGCTTAGTGGGCTGCCGTGAATGGGGTCACACAGAGTCAGACATGACTGAAGCGACTACGTAGCACCAGCAATAAGCCACAATATTATTGAAAAGTCCAACTTTTAAATATTATCTTGAGATGAATCTGTGATATAAATTTGATATAATGTCAGTACTCTTGCCTGGAAAATTCCATGGATGGAGAAGCCAGGTAGGCTACAGTCCATGGGGTCGTGAAGAGTTGGACATGACTGAGCAACTCCACTTTCACTTCTCACTTTCATGCATTGGAGAAGGAAATGGCAACCCACTCCAGTGTTCTTGCCTAGAGAATCCCAGGGACTGGGGAGCCTGGTGGGCTACCGTCTATGGGGTCGCACAGAGTCGGACACGACTGAAGCGACTTAGCAGCAGCAGTAGCAGCAGTCCAGTATGGGATTGACATGTGCACACTACTATACTTAAAATAGATAACCGAAAAGGACCTACTGTGTATCAGAGGGAACTCTGCTCAATATTCTGTAATATCCTATGTGGGAAAATAATTTGAAAAAGAGTGGGGGAAAATAAAATGAAAAAATTCCAATTATTGTAATGACCACTCCCTGTCATTCCAAAATATTACTCAAGGTCAGTTATATTAGTCTTTGAAAGACATAAGGAATTAGATACCTGACAATCACACTGATTTCTATAATGTAATCATAGATGCAACTCAGTGTTTATGTCACACATGGAAGATAGAAAATATATGATCACATGATGCTCTGTAATATTGACTTCATTGGTCAAATTAAAAATATATATGTTTATATATAAAAAATATATATATATGTAACTCAAGAACAAAACGTGTTTTTAATTAGATTGTTTTGTCAGTTTATGTGTTTTTATATCAATTTTTTTTAGACTGTACTAACTTATGACTAAATAACTGAAATTATAAATAGACATATAAGTGAAAAGTCTCTATTACAGTCTTCTCCCTATATACCTTGCCTTTCCTAAATTTAACATTGTTGATTTCCTGGAGATTCTTTGCATTCATATATGAGGATGTATGTATCAAAATATTTTCACCTCTTTATTATGTAATAAGGTACCTCAAAAATCCTTTTTTCTTTGTTGCTGTTCACTAAAAAATATACACTGGGCATTTTTTACACACAAAGAGATTTATCAGTTTTTATGACTTCTTAATCAAGGCTGTATATTGGCACCCTGCTTATTTAACTTTTATGCAGAATACATCATGAGAAGCGCTGGGCTGGAAGAAGCACAAGCTGGAATCCAGATTGCCGGGAGAAATATCAATAACCTCAGATACGCAGATGACACCACCCTTATGGTGGAAAGTGAAGAGGAACTAAAAAACCTTTTGATGAAAGTGAAAGAGGAGGATTAAAAAGTTGACTTAAAGCTAACAATCAGAAAACGAAGATCATGGCATCTGGTCCCATCACTTCATGGAAAGTTCAGTTCACTTCAGTCGCTCAGTCGTGTCCAAATCTTTGCGACCCCATGAATAACAGCACGCCAGGCCTCCCTGTCCATCACCAACTCCCAGAGTTCACTCAGACTCACGTCCATCGAGTCAGTGATGCCATTCAGCCATCTCATCCTCTGTCGTCCCCTTCTTCTTCTGCCCTCAATCCTTCCCAGCATCAAAGTCTTTTCCAATGAGTCAACTCTTCACATGAGGTGGCCAAAATACTGGAGTTTCAGCTTTAGCATCATGCCATCAAAGAAATTCCAGGGCTGATCTCCTTCAGAAATGGACTGGTTGGATCTCCTTGCAGTCCAAGGGACTCTCAAGAGTCTTCTCCAACACCACAGTTCAAAAGCATCAATTCTTTGACTCTCAGCCTTCTTCATAGTCCAACTCTCACACCCATACATTAATACTGGAAAAACCATAGCCTTGACTAGACAGACCTTAGTTGGCAAAGTAATTTCTCTGCTTTTGAATATACTATCCAGGTTGGTCATAACTTTTCTTCCAAGGAGTAAGCGTCTTTTAATTTCATGGCTGCAGTCACCATCTGCAGTGATTTTGGAGCACCCCAAAATAAAGTCTGACACTGTTTCCACTGTTTCCCCATCTATTTCCCATGAAGTGATGGGACCAGATGCCATGATCTTTGTTTTCTGAATGTTGAGCTTTAAGCCAACTTTTTCACTCTCCTCTTTTACTTTCATCAAGAGGCTTTTTAGTTCCTCTTCACTTTCTGCCATAAGGGTGGTGTCATCTACATACCTGAGGTTATTGATATTCCTCCCGGCAATATTGATTCCAGCTTGTGTTTCTTCCAGTCCAGCGTTTCTCACGATGTACTCTACATATAAGTTAAATAAGCAGGGTGACAATATACAGCCTTGAAGTACTCCTTTTCCTATTTGGAACCAGTCTGTTGTTCCATGTCCAGTTCTAATTGCTGCTTCCTGACCTGCATACAGATTTCTCAAGAGGCAGGTCAGGTGGTCTGGTATTCCTATCTCTCTCAGAATTTTCCATGGTTTATTGTGATCCACACAGTCAAAGGCTTTGGCATAGTCAATTAAGCAGAAATGGATGTTTTTCTGGAACTCTCTTGCTTTTTCCATGATCCAGCAGATGTTGGCAATTTGATCTCTGGTTCCTCTGCCTTTTCTAAAACCAGCTTGAACATCTGGAAGTTCATGTATTGCTGAAGCCTGGCTTGGAGAATTTTGAGCATTACTCTACTAGCATGTGAGATGAGTGCAATTGTGCAGTAGTTTGAGCATTCTTTGGCATTGTCTTTCTTCGGGATTGGAGTGAAAACTGACCTTTTCCAGTCCTGTGGCCCTGCTGAATTTTCCAAATTTGTTGGCACATTGAGTGCAGCAGTTTCACAACATCATCTTTCAGGATTTGAAATAGCTCTACTGGAACTCCATCATCTCCACTAGCTTTGTTTGTAGTGATGCTTTTTAAGGCCCTCTTGACTTCACATTCCAGGATGTCTGGCTCTAGACGAATGATCACACAATCGTGATTATCTGGGTAGTGAAGATCTTTTTTGTACAGTTCTTCTGTGTATTCTTGCCACCTCTTAATATCTTCTGCTTCTCTTATGTCCATACCATTTCTGTCCTTTGTCGAGCCCATCTTTGCATGAAATGTTCCCTTGGTATCTCTAATTTTCTTGAAGAGATCTCTAGTCTTTCCCATTCTGTTGTTTACCTCTATTTCTTTGCATTGATCGCTGAAGAAGGCTTTCTTATCTCTTCTTGCTATTCTTTGGAACTCTGCATTCAGATGGGTATATCTTTCCTTTTCTCCTTGGCTTTTCACTTCTCTTCTTTTCACGGCTATTTGTAAGGCCTCCCCAGATAGCCATTTTGCTTTTTTGCATTTCTTTTCCATGGGGATGGTCTTGATCCCTGTTTCCTGTACAATGTCACTAACCTCATTCCATAGTTCATCAGGCACTCTATCTATCAGATCTACGCCCTTAAATCTATTTCTCACTTCCACTGTGTTATCATAAGGGATTTGATTTAGGTCATACCTGAATGGTCTAGAGGTTTTCCCTGCTTTCTTTAAGTTTGAATTTGGCAATAAGGACTTCATGATCTGAACCACAGTCAGCTCCCAATCTTGTTTTTGCTGACTCTATAGAGCTTCTCCATCTTTGGCTGCAGAGGATACAATCAATCTGATTTCCGTGTTTACCATCTGGTGATGTCCATGTGTAGAGTCTTCTCTTGTGTTGTTGGAAGACGGTGTTTGCTATGACCAGTGCATTTTCTTGGCAAAACTCTATTAGTCTTTGCCCTGCTTCATTCCACATTCCAAGGCCAAATTTGCCTGTTACTCCAGGTGTTTCTTGACTTCCTACTTTTGCATTCCAGTCCCCTATAATGAAAAGGACATCTTTTTTGGGTATTAGTTCGAAAAGGTCTTGTATGTCTTCATAGAACCATTCAATTTCAGCTTCTTCAGCATTACTGGTTGGGGCATGGGCTTGGATTATTGTGATATTGAATGGTTTGCCTTGGAAATGAACAGAGATCATTCTGTCGTTTTTTGAGATTTCATCCAAGTACTGCATTTTGGACTCTTTCATTGGCCATGATGGCTACTCCATTTCTTTTGAGGGATTCCTGCCCGCAGTAGTAGATATAATGGTCATCTGAGTGAAATTCACCCATTCTAGTCCATTTTAGTTTGCTGATTCCTAGAATGTTGACGTTCACTCTTGCCATCTCCTGTTTGACCACTTCCAATTTGCCTTGATTCATGGACCTGACATTCCAGGTTCCTATGCAATACTGTTCTTTACAGCATAGGACCTTGCTTCTATCACCTGTCACATCCCCAGCTGGGGAAACAGTGGAAACAGCGTCAGACTTTATTTTTGGGGGGCTCCCAAATCACTGCAGATGATGATAGCAGCCATGAAATTAAAAGACGCTTACTCCTTGAAAGGAAAGTTATGACCAACTTAGAGAGCATATTGAAAAGCGGAGACATTACTTTGCCAACAAAGGTCTGTCTAGTCAAGGCTATAGTTTTTCCTGTGGTCATGTATTAATGTGAGAGTTGGACTGTGAAGAAAGCTGAACACCACAGAATTGATGCTTTTAAACTGTGGTGTTGGAGAAGACTCTTGAGAGTCCCTTGGACTGCAAGGAGATCCAACCAGTCCATTCTGAAGATCAGCCTTGGGATTTCTTTGGAAGGAATGATGCTAAAGCTGAAACTCCAGTACTTTGGCCTTCTCATGCGAAGAGTTGGCTCATTGGAAAAGACTCTGATGCTAGGAGGGATTGGAGGCAGGAGGAGAAGGGGACGACAGAGGATGAGATGGCTGGATGGCATCACCGACTTGATGGACATGAGTTTTTGTGAACTCCGGGAGTTGGTGATGGACAGGGAGGCCTGGTGTGCTGCAGTTCATGGGGTCACAAAGAGTCAGACACGAGTGAGCGGCTAAAGTGAACTGAACTGAATATTCTGTTATATTGACAGATAAATAAGTGTGAATAAAATTAGTGTTCAGGTTTTGGATCTAGATTGTTTAAATTCTTTGGTTTCATAATTAGAAATAAATTTTTTTGTTCTATGTTTGTTCAAATGTATATATATTTGAAATTTTGGTAGGCTTTGCCAACATTGAATAAGAGTAAATACCAAATTTACTCCTGCTCCCAAGAGAGTTTAAGAAGTCTTACTTCTTTATGGTGTGTCTTCCTAAATGTATCATTGAAATTTTAAAACTTCTCAATCATAAAGAGATTTGGGAGGAGATATAAGGTCAGATGATAGAGATATATAGTTGGTATTTGAGCTTCTTGGTTTAATGTTGTCTGGATTTCTTCTCAAAACTTGGTTTGCCTTGCTGGAAGTGTGTCAGCTTCCATGAGGGTTTATAACTTGAACCGGGCAGAAAACAACAAACTAAAGACCCTCTTGATGAGAATGAAAGGGGAGTGTGAAAAAGCTGGCTTAAAACTCAACATTCAGAAACCTAGGATCATGACATGTGGGTCCATCGCTTCATGGCACATGGAAAGGGAAAAAGTGGAAACAGTGACACATTTTATTTTCTTGGGCTCCAAAGTTGCTGTGGACAGTGACTACGGTCATGAAATTAAAAGATGCTTGCTTCTTGGAAGGAAAGCTATGACAAATCTAGACAGCATATTAAAAAGCAGAGACATTACTTGGCTGATAAATGTTCACATAGGCAAAGCTATGTTTTTCTGAGAAGTCTTGGACTGATGTGAGAGTTAGACCATAAAGAAGGCTGAAAGTGAAAGTCACTCAGTCACATCCAACTCTTTGCAACCCCAACAGTCCATGGAATTCTCCAGGCCAGAATACTGGAGTGGGTAGCCTATCCATTCTCCAGAGGATCTTTCCAACCCAGGAATCAAACCGGGGTCTCCTTCATTGCTGGCGGATTCTTTACCAACTGTGAAGGAAGGCTGAGGGCCAAGGAATTGATGTTTTTTTTTGTTTGTTTTTGTGATGCTGGAGAACTTTGGAGAGTCCCTTGGACTGCAAGGAGATATAACCAGTAAATCCTAAAGGAAATCAACCCTGAATATTCATTGGAAGGACTGTTTCTGAAGCTGAAGCTCCAATACTTTGGCCACCTGATGCGAAGAGCTGACTCATTTAAAAGACCCTGGTGCTGGGAAAGACTGAGGGCAGGAGGAGAAGGGGGTGACAGAGGATGAGATGGTTGAATGGCATCGCCGACTGAATGGACATGAGTTTGAGTTGATGATGGACAGGGAAGCCTGGTGTGCTTCTGCCTATGGGTCTGCAACAGTCAAACACGACTTAGTGACTGAACAACAATGTAACATAGAAAGCAAATCCAAGTATAGTTGTAGAGACTCAAGTTGCAGTGATCTGAAGTAAGTTTTTTCATCTGGCAATGTTCTTATTTTTCTCTTCCCTGGTGTATCACAGGGATAAGGCACTTTACTATTAGTAACAGTGCTTTTATACAGCAGTCTCATATATAGGAGGCCAATACATATTCCCACCAGGCATACATCAAAATATTAGTGGAAGATGACAAAGGATACAATTTTCTCCACCCGGAGTTCAAGCATCTTTCCTTATCCTGTGAAGATATGTGACTAGCTGAGTATAATTATCACACTCTGTGAAACTTTCTTTCTTTTTCTTTTTTTTTTGTTTTAATTTTTTTTTATTTTTTAAATTTTAAAATCTTTAATTCTTACATGCGTTCCTAAACATGAATCTTTTTCTTTTTCTTTTTAATATAGCCACTTACCTACATAAGCCTGGAAGACAGCTGGTCAGTGTAAGCAAAAGTATGTTGGAAAGCCTGACAGAAATATGTTAGTGAAGTTACTAACACTGTGGACATCAATCAGTGTAAGAGAAAAATAAAGAAATGCAAATTTGATAAAAATGGGAGTTCCCCCCCACACCGAATATTCTTCATTGATTAGAATTATGTGTCCCACATGGAAGTTAGTGCCTAATAGTTTTATTAAATTAATGTTTTTTTTTTGTAATGTTGTACAGTACAGTAGAAAACAAAGACATTTTAAATGATACTGAAGTGTGTTCTAATTCTGGATCAACAATTTTCTAGGTGTCCCTAAGTAGGATACTTTAATTCTCTGGGTCTCAGTAGTTCATCTCTAAGAAGAAAAATGTACTAGTAGCTGTAATATATTCATGTGTGTGTACATATTAAGTCACTTCAGTCATGTCTGACTCTTTGCCACCCTATGGACTGTCATCCACCAGGCTCGTCTGTCCATGGGATTCTCCAGGCAAGAATACTGGAGTGGATTGCTAAGCCCTCCTCTAGGAGGTTTTCCTGATCCAGGGATTGAACCCACATCTCTTATGTCTCAAGCATTGTCAATTGGATTTTTTTTTTACCTTCTGAGCCACCAAGGAAGCCCTGAGTATTCACAATTATAGAAATAAAACTCCATCCTGTAGTAGCCTGATGTTACAATCTCTTAAGGTTAAAAAATCACACATTATCTCAAAGCAGAAACTTCTAGACCAGTGAAATTTTTCAGAGCTTCATTTTTGACAGAAAAAAATGAAGGAGAAGAGTACTCTTCCTGTCCTGGTGCACCAAACAACTCCAACCACAATCATATTAATATAATCAAGTAAAAAAAAATAATAAGTTTTTTTGTTTGTTTGTTTTGTCTGGTTGGTTTGTAAAAGGGTTAATTGAATTTTTTATTCCCTTGGATGATTGTTACAGGCTAGGCATTCCTTCTTCGGTAATACAGCTTTAACTCAGTTGGTACAAGCTTCCCAAAGGTTTTTACTATGTTTAACCTTCTAAGGTCTCCCTGTTTTCACACACTGTAAATAATTCTCTGGTATACTCAGACCCCAGAGTATACTGACTGAGGTTTATTTTAAGAAAGAATCTTGATTTTCCTAGAAGTACAAAGATGGTTTTACGAAACCTTACCTTAGCTCTTAAATAAATATCATGCATTTTTAGCCTCATTCCTGTGTCCCAAGACTAAAGAAATTAAATATCAAAATTATATTTAACTGACATTAAGGCTTATTGAAGCATATCAGCAAATGGTAGCACATTTGTTTAACTATCTTAGCTATCATCTTTAAAAATCATATATAAGGCTATGAACCTAAAATATAGTATCAGTTATTGTTAAAATTTTCCCTAAATTTATATATTTAGTTATTTAGAATTTAATATTTGCATCCTATATTTTCTCTATATAATTATATATGTTCAATGAAGCTGTATACAAATTGGTAAGAAGACACATAGGAAATAATATTTAAAAAGCGACTTAGAAAACAGCAAGCATTTCACATTAAAACTAACTCTGATAAATAGGTGTGTGTGCTTGAAAAAACTCAGTAGTAAGAAGAAGTAGGATAAGAATTGATTTTGCATTTAGGATCATCTTTATTTCAAGATGCCTGCCTTTTGCCCTTGTAAGACAAAGATAATGCATTTAATTATGCTGGCATTGAAATAATCATATATTTAAAAGAATATATTGAGAAAACCTCATGATTCAATGTCTTGTGTGTCTTCCTTGTTGTACAGAAAAGCAGAATTTTCATTAAATTTTATAAAAAGAAGATTTTCTGGATATAAAAATGTAAAAATGCACTAATTGACCTATTGCCCATGATCTCTATTTGAGATTCTCAAGTGCTTTCAGAACACACCTCTAATTTTAAGTCAATTGTATGTATCACTAGTGGCTCAATACTTTAAACAAACAAACAAACAAACTTCTGCTTCTGTGTTCCTGGCTGTATGCCCAAATAAAACCTTTCTTTTTCTTGGGTTTCCTCTTGGTGTGCACTTAATCAAATTAACTCCTAGCAGAAAAAGTGATATAGACATACAAAGATCAAAGGAAAATGTTTAACTGCAAAGTACCTACATGTACCTTGGAAAAGGATTACCACCCTTTAGGTTAAGTGTGGAAGTGTTTTCTTCCCATATATCCATTTTGAATGCCCCATGAAATTTTCATACCATATCAAGAAAATACTATGGAAACATAGTCATAAAACTGGCTCCTAGATGCTGATTTTCTTTAGGCAGTAGCCATCAGGTTGTATGAGATGGTTTAGGAAATGGCAAAACGCATCAATAAGATCTATATTATAGATTATATAATCTATTTATAAGATATCATGTGATTATAGCTTACTTTTGTTTTGACAAAATTAATTGATGCAGTCCAATATTTGAGAGACCAGAAAATACTATGAGTTTCTGTTTTGGGCCAAACTTATTAGTGATACCTTTCAGTTCAGTTCAGTTCAGTCACTCAGTCTTTTCTGATTCTTCGCGACCCCATGGACTGCAGCACGCCAGGCTTCCCTGTCCATCACCAGCTCCCGAAGATTGCTCAAACTCATGCCCATAGAATCAGTGATGCCATTCAACAATCTCATCCTCTGTCATCCCCTGCTCCTCCTACATTCAATCTTTGCCAGCATCAGGATCTTTTCTGATGAGTCAGTTCTTTGCATCAGGTGGCCAAAGTATTGGAGTTTCAGCTTCAACGTCAGTCCTTCTGAAGAATATTCAGGGCTGATTTTCTTTAGGATTTACTGGTTGGATGGTCTCCAACATCACAGTTCGAAAGGATCAATTCTTCAGCACTCAGCTTTCTTTGTAGTCCAACTCTCACATGCATACATGACTACTGAAAAAAACCATAGTTTTGACCAGATAGACTTTGTCAGAAAAGTAGTCTTTGCTTTACAATATACTGTCTAGGTTGCTCATAGCTTTTCTTTCAAGGAGCAAGTGACAGCTTTAGAGTTGCTCTTATTTTCATGCAAATGTATTAATGATGCTGATATCTTCTTCCTGGTCAGATGTCCACATTCTCAATCTACTTCTACTATTGACACTAATTGGCAAGTCTTTTGACACTCACAGCCAGGAGACAAATGATTGCTGGACACATGTATTACATGCAGATTAGGGTTAAAGGTTTGAGCTGGGAATCAATACTACCATTGCATTTACTTTTACTATGTTTCAAGAGTTGCAAACAATTAGACATGACTGAGGGATCCAAACTTGAGAAACTTTGATGTTTTAAGAAGGGAAGATCCAGAACTTCTACACTGTCAATTTAAAATTATTTAAAGGTAACTTATTCTAAATTAAATTTATCATTTTCTAGATTATCTGTGTAACTACCAGACCTAAGAATGTCAAGATGAATTCTGCACAATTCCATCATTATCATAAACATTATACAAAGTTTCAAATCTGTTCTGGCATACAATTGAGTACCATTTTTGTTCATTTACACAAGATATGCTAGCAGCATGATCCTTATACGTTGACACAAATTCCTAAGTGAGTAGGTCATATTGGCATAAACTCTGAACGCTGTGGGCAGTTTTAAGAACCACACAGGTAACTTGTCTCCACAGGTTTGGACTTAATTTTCTAAAAAATAAGAAATGAAAGACATATTCAGAACAAAGTCTTGTAGAGTATGATTGCTGAAAACCTAGACAGATCTAGATACCCTTTTGAATTCTACCCTAGTCACTTAAAGCTGCATGAACTGAGGAAAGTAATTTAACTCCTTCAAAGCCTTACTTTGCGAATCTGTATAATGAAGGCAATGCCACCTAATGATTTTTTTCCTGGAAGACTACATAAAATAGACAGAGAATAGTATGTAAAACATCAGAAGTGATTAATATAATACAGTCAAAATTTTTAATTATGGAAAAAAAGGGGAAATACATATTGTGCACCATCCTTTTCCTTCAGTATCCTATAGCTCACAACATTTAACTGTGATGGCTTGGAAATTGATGGCTGGAGTTAAGCAATCAGTAAATAACCCATTCCCCATTTCCTATAAGAAATGGAGAACTGTAATAATTTTTTTTTCTTTTGGCTGATGAATTCGTTATCATGGCTTTCATATTACTTTCTCTCTTTTTTTGTATTTTATTGATATGTAGTTATTTACAATACTGTGATAATTCCTGCTGTATAGAAAAGTGATTTAGTTATAAAACATATAATTTTTCATATTGCTTTCCATTATGGTTTATCACAGGATATTGAATATAGTGCCCTGTGCTATACAGTAAGACTTTTTTGTTGTTTATCCATCCTATATTTACTAATTTACATCTGCTAATCTCTACATCAGAGAAGGCAATGGCAACCCACTCCAGTACTCTTGCCTGGAAAATCCTGTGTATGGAGGAGCCTGGTGGGCTGCCGGCTATGGGGTCGCACAGTCCATGGGATCGCTAAGAGTCAGACAGGACTGAGCGACTTCACTTTCACTTTTCACTTTCATGCATTGGAGAAGGAAATGGCAACTCATTGTTCTTCCCTGGAGAATCCCAGGGACGGGGGAGCCTGGTGGGCTGCCGCCTATGGGGTTGCACAGAGTTGGACACGACTGAAGTGACTTAGCAGCAATCTCTACATCTGTGAGTCTATTTCTGCTTTGTAAATAAATTCATTTTGTAATATTAGATTCCACATATAAGTGATAACATATAGTATTTGTCTTTCTTTCTGAATTACTTTGTTTAGTGTGATAATCTCTAGATTTGTCCATGTGGCTGTAATGACATTATTTCATTTCATCTTTTTTATAGCTTAGTAATATTTCATCATGGTATGGAATCTTCCTTATCCATGCATCTGTTGATGGACATCTAGATTGTTTCCATATCTTTCCTACTGTATAAATAGCACTTCTATAAACATAGGGATACTTGTAGTTTTTTGAATTTTAGTTTTGTCTGGTATACTGGAATGGGATTGCTGGATCACGTGGTAACTTCAACTTTTGGCCTCTTGATATAGGTGAAATAGGAGTGTGGAAAAGCTGACTTGAAATTCAATATTCAAAAAAAAAAAAAAAAAGATCATGGCATCTGTTTCCATCACTTCATGTCACATAAAAGGGGTAAAATTGGAAATGGCAGCAGATCTATTTTTATTTTGAGGGGCTCCAAAATCATTGCAGACCATGACTGCAGTCATGAAATTAAAAGATACTTGCTCCTTGGAAGGAAAGTTATGACAAACCTAGACAGCATATTAAAAAGCAGAGACATCATTTTGCCAAAAAAAGGTCCATATAGTCAAACCTATGGTTTTCCCAGAAGCAATATACAGATGTGAAAGTTGGGCCATAAACAAGGCTTAGGGTTAAAGAACTGATGCTTTCAAATTGTAGTGCTGAAAAAGACTCTTGAGAGTCCTTTGCCTGCAAGGAGATCAAACCAGTCAATCCTCAAAGAAATCAACACTGAATATTCATTGTACAGGAGACAGGGATCAAGACCATCCCCAAGAAAAAGAACTGCAAAAAAGCAAAATGGCTGTATCAGGAGGCTTAGCAAATAGCTGTGAAAGAAGAGAAGCCAAAAACAAAGGAGAAAAGGAAAGATATACCCACTTGAATGCAGAGTTCCAAAGAACAGCAATGAGAGATAAGAAAGCCTTCCTCAAGTATCAGTGCAAAGAAATAGAGGAAAACAATAGAATGGGAAGGACTAGAGATCTCTTCAAGAAAATTAGAGATACCAAGGGAACATTTCATGCAAAGATGGGCACAATAAAGGACAGAAATGGTGGGGACCTAATAGAAGCAGATGATATTAAGAAGAGGTGGCAAGAATACACAGAACTGTATAACAAAGATCTTCAAGACCCAGATAACCACAATGGTGTGATCACTCACCTAGAGCCAGACATCCTGGAATGTGAAGTCAAGTGGGCCTTAGAAAGCATCACCTTGAACAAAGCTAGTGGAGGTGATGGAATCCCAGTTGAGCTATTTCAAATCCTAAAAGATGATGCTGTGAAAGCAAGAGAGTTCCAGATAAACATTTATTTCTGCTCTATTGATTATGCTAAAGCCTTTGACTATGTGAATCACAATAAACTGTGGAAAATTCTGAGAGAAATGGGGATACTAGACCAACTGACCTGCCTCTTGAGAAATCTGTATACAGGTCAGGAAGCAACAGTTAGAACTGGACATGGAACAACAGACTGGTTTCAAATCAGGAAAGGAGTACATCAAGGCTGCATATTGTCACCCTGCTTATTTAACTTATATGCAGAGTGCATCATAAGAAACACTGGGCTGGAACAAGCACAAGCTGGAATCAAGATTGCTGGGGGAAATATCAATAACCTCAGATATGCAGATGATACCACTCTATGGCAGAAAGTGAAGAACTAAAGAGCCTCTTGATGAAAGTGAAAGAGGAGAGTGAAAAAGTTGGATTAAAATTCAACATTCAGAAAACGAAGATCATGGCATCTGGTCCCATCACTTTATGGGAAATAGATGGGGAAATAGCAGCTGAATTTATTTTTTGGGCTCCAAAATCACTGCAGATGGTGACTGCAGCCATGAAATTAAAAGACACTTACTCCTTGGAAGGAAAGTTATGACCAACCTAGACAGCATATTCAAAAGCAGTGACATTACTTTGCCAACAAAGGTCTGTCTCATCAAGGCTATGATTTTTTCAGGTGTCATGTATGTATGTGAGAATTGGACTATAAAGAGAGGTGAGTGCCAAAGAATTGATCCTTTCGAACTGTGGTGTTGGAGAAGACTCTTGAGAGTCCCTTGGACTGCAAGGAGATCCAACCAGTCCATTCTAGAGGAGGTCAGTCCTGAGTGTTCAGTGGAAGGACTGATGTTGAAACTGAAACTCCAATATTTTGGCCACCCGATGCGAAGAGCTGACTTATTTGAAAAGACCCTGATGCTGTGTAAGACTGAGGGCAGGAGGAGAAAGGGAAAACAGAGGATGAGATGATTGGATGGCATCACTGATTCAATTGAGATGAGTGTGAGTAAACTCCAGAAGTTGGTGATGGACAGGGAGGCCTGGTGTGCTGTGGTCCATGGGGTTGCAAAGAGTCGCACACGACTGAGCGGCTGAACTGAACTGAACTGAACTGATTCATTGGAAGGAGTGTTGCAGAAGCTCCAATACTTTGACCACCTGATTTGAAAGATTGAGGGCATGAAGAGAAGTGGGCAACAGAGGATGAGATGGTTAGATAGCATCAGCAACTCAATGCACATGAATTTGAACAAGCTATGGGAGATGGTGCAAGACAGAGGACCCTGGCATGCTGCAGTCCATGGGTTCACAGAGAGTCAGACATGGCCTAGTGACTGAACAACAACGATATATGATTGAAAAGTTCTGTAATATAATTAATGTTTAGAAAATGATATCAAAATACAGCCTTTATATACATATACATATATTTTCCCTTAATGATTTTTATGGACACTTGCTTATGTCATTTAATGATGTTTGACAGTAACGAATTGACTTAATACAATGCAACTGTCAATGAATTTTAATAGCATTTCTCATTTATTATATATTTATTGGAATTATGGTAAAAAAAAGAATATGAAAACAATAAAACCATAGACAAGTACAGACTGGTCAACAGTACCATCTCACTGGAATGCAGGTGAATGGAACAGAAGTGGAAAAAATTGATGAGTTTACATTACTCGTAGATAATCTATGATTTAATGGTAATAGACCTAACACATTTTCAATATGGCTTGGCCTTTAACTCATGATTCCTACATAGTTTGAATGTCAGCAGTCAGGAACTAATGAATATTAGGGCAGGCATCTCAAGGAATTTGATTGACAAAGATGTGCTTCCAAAAAGAGTCATATTGATTTAATTTTAAATAGCTGCCAAGTTGTTCAGTATCATTCAAGTCTTGGTAGCTTTATTTCTACAGGCTTATGATGTAGTGTATTTATAGCATACCAAAACTGCCTCACAGTTATCAGAAAATCTTTTTAAATTTCACGAATGACATCTAGAGAAGCTAGAAGAGAAAACACTTAAATATGTTTCTTATACAGTCTTGTAAATGTATTCTATTAAGGTGAAGAATGATCCCTCTAAAAATCAGTGTTGCCTGTTTTAATCTGAGTTTTCACTGTTGCTTATTTCATATCTTACTTTTCTTCACATTATCCTGTTTATTAGCAGACAGAATTATATTGATGTATGATTTGTCAAAAAGGGAAGAATAAATCTTTCAGGGTGTGGGATTTTATAATAGCTGGGACATGCAGTTGGGAACAAGATTGTTTCAACATAAGAACTAGACCTTGAGCAGGTGTGCTGACCATACTTAAGTAATGAGGTTATACCATTTTCTTCCATGAATAATCCTAATATTATCAGCTGGAAATATAAAATTAACCACAGGTTTATAAATTATTTTCTCTTTTTTTGAGATACTTGGGAAAGAAAAAGATGACCCACTCAAAATCATTTGGAAGACAATCCCTTGGAATATACAGAGTATTATTTACTGCAGAAAGATAATAGAGAATTCTTATCTTTCATGAGGATAAGTCTCATCTCTGTATAATGTAAAAGCATCTACAGTTTATAGATTTGTAAATCATGGACCGCTGGAAAATATATTATGTAGTTAATAGAGTATAAAAAAGAGATGTTTCATAACTGAATGAGTCCCTCTCTTCCAACAGCGCTCCACATGCACTGCTTATATTCACATCTCAAATCTGCACCAGAATTTTTCCAAATGTCAGAAAGAAATAGCAATTGAGGATTGTATCGACACAGTCAAATCTCTTTGAGGGAAAAATTCTTGGCCTGAATGTTGTTGTTCTTGTACCTTTGAATTATTATTGTTGTTGTTGCTGTTCAGTCGCTTAGTCATGTCCAACTCTTTGTGGCCTCATGGACCATACCTCATGGCCCAACTCTTTGTGACCCCATGGACCATACCTCATGGACCTCAAGGACCATTATGCCTCTTTCCTGCACTATCTCCCATAGTTTGCTCAAATTCCTCTGAGTCAGTGATACCATCTAACAATTTCATCCTCTGCCACTGCCTTCTCCTTTTGCCTTCAATCTTTTCCAGAATCAGGACCTTTTCCAATGAGTTGCTCTTTGCTCTTCTCACATTTGAATCATTATATGAATTCAATTATATATGTGTGGGCATGTGCTAAGTTGCTTCAGTTGTGTCCAACTTTTTGCAATTCTGTAGACCATTGCCCACCAGGCTCTTCTGTCCATGGGATTCTCCTTGGAGGAATGTTGGAGTGGGTTGCTATTTCCTTCTCCTTCAATTATATATAAGATCTATCATTTGTGTTGAAAATGATTCAACAATTTGATCTTTTTAGTTATTTTACCAGTCAACATGATCTCTCTTCTTCCTAACAATTCACAAAATTTATTTTGCTTACCTGATTCTACTTGTTATTTTATTGATTCAGTTCAACTCTGCTTGCTATTTTATATTGGCCACATGTTGGTGAATATGCAGATTTTGTTTCACCATCTACATTGATAGCTCCTTAACCTGAAGGTAAGCATATAGTAGGTGCTCAATTGTGACATAGACAACTAATATAAATTTTCAAAGATAGATAAGGTCACATGAAAATCTCTTCTAAAAATGAATCAAATGACATGAACTGCATAAATACATATTGGTAAGAAATATGATGAATTAGATAAGTATAGCAATCTTGACATTCTTAAATCTGAGGGAAAGGGAAGATTAATAATTCTGAGGGGAGCAGACTTTCTTCTTCATAAGGAAAAAGGTCATATCAGTGGTTAAACTGACCTAGTTAAGTCAAATCTCCCAATCTTAATTTTGCTTTGGGCAACAAGTTGGAAGCGCTGGTCAGAGTTTTCACAAAAACTACTCTGGAAAACCTAAAAGGAGAGCAAGTTGACAGAAGAAAACAAATGAGCAAACAATAACTAGAGACATATAATAAAAATAATAAAGACATCCTATCTGATTTTGTTGTATATGGGCATAAACAATTCCAAATGTTCTAAAAATCCTTTGAAAATATATCATTATAATGAGTTAAATCCAAAATTGTAATCCTGTGTAGTAAATTTGTGTTCAAATTTATGCTAATAAGTATACATGGGAAGGTTTTACCAAACTAAACTTTAAAAGATAGTATTTGATAAAAATAGTCTATCCAAACATTACCTATTTTTATCAATTATTACACTGAATGATAAAGCTTCTCTTGTGTGTAATCTTCTGTCCTACATCACCAGTTTTCTAGTAACATCTTTTAGCTATTTATTCTTTGACTAGCAAAGACCACTCTTTACGTGCAATGGTTGCTCTATACATGCTTTAAGAATAGAGGAACATGAGACATGTGTTAATTGTGAGAAGGGTTTTGAGCACCTATAAGTTTAGGAAATTTAAGTATTTGTCATTGCTACATTTTCAGAATATTTATCATGCTAATATATGTTAAGAATGATATAGGACTGTAATATGAGTTAATTTACAACCTTATGTATCTTAGGAAATCCTTAAAGCTCTTCTTATCTAGAACACTATTTTGAAAATTCTAGTTCAATTGTGGTTTATACACCATTTTAAATAGTTTCTTTACAGAATGTATGCAGAATGAATATTTATTTACAGCAGTGTTTTTTTAAAAATGGCAATTCTGAGGATGGGTGAGAGGAGGTAGTGGAGTCTAAACTTTACTATGACAATGGAAAAGTATTTATAGTAGAAACCCAATTAAAAACTGATTATCATAAGGACAAGGAGTTACAAGAAAATCTCTTTTTCTTTTACATCCCAGAGGATCTATTGATTACCGTACAATTATCAATTATCCAAAAATTTATGAAATTTGGCTCTAAAACTTGTTACTATGTAGTCTTGGAGGTTTCAGTCTTGCAGGTGCTGTTGAGTTATAACCAATCATTTTATGTAAAATTTTAATCTTTCCATACAACTGAGACTTTGATTTTTTTTTCACATCATGTTCTTTATTTTGGGCTTCCCTGGTGGCTCACATGGTAAATAATCTACCTGAAACATGGGAGACCTGGGTTCAATCCCTGGGTTGGGAAGATTCCCCTGGAGAAGGGAACAGCTATCCTCTCCAGTACTCTGGCCTGGAGAATTCACAGTTGTTAAAATTTGGAAACAACTAAGATGCCCCTTCAGTAGGTAAATGAATAAACTTTGGTACATCCAAAAAGCGGAATATTATTTAGTATAAAAGCAAATTAACTATCAAGTCCAAGACATGTAAAAGAAAGCTTAAATGCATATTACTAAGTGAAAGAAGCTGATCTGGACAGGCCATATATTGTATACTTCTGACTCTAAGACATTCTGGAAAAGGCAGACTATGGAGATGGTAAAAAGGATGGGCTGCTGTGGATTAGGGGGGAGATGGGGTGAGTATGCAGAGCACAGAGGAGTCTTAAGTCTGTGAAACTATTTTGCTTGATACTATCATGGTGAATACATGTCATTATACAATTGTCGATGGGGAAACAATGGCAACAGTGTCAGACTTTATTTTTCTGGGCTCCAAAATCACTGCAGATGGTGACTGCAGCCATGAAATTAAAAGACGCCTACTCCTTGGAAGAAAAGTAATGACCAACCTAGATAGCATATTGAAAAGCAGAGACATTACTTTGCCAACAAAAGTCCATCTAGTCAAGGCTCTGGTTTTCCCAGTGGTCATGTATGGAGAGAGTTGGACTGTGAAGAAAGCTGAGTGCCGAAGAATTGATGCTTTTGAACTGTGGTATTGGAAAAGACTCTTGAGAGTCCCTTGGACTGCAAGGAGATCCAACCAGTCCATTCTGAAGGAGATCAGCCCTGGGATTTCTTTGGAAGGAATGATGCTAAAGCTGAAACTCCAATACTTTGGCCACCTCATGTGAAGAGTTGACTCATTGGAAAAGACTCTGATGCTGGGAGGGATTGGGGGCAGGAGGAGAAGGGGATGACCCAGGATGAGATGGCTGGATGGCATCACTGACAATGGACGAGTCTGAGTGAACTCCGGGAGTTGGTGATAGACAGGGAGGCCTGGCATGCTGCAATTCATGGGGTCGCAAAGAGTCGGACACAACTGAGAGACTGAACTGAACTGAACTGAAACACATAAAGAGCACAACATCAAGAGCTGTAGACTGTGAACTCTAGATGATGATAATGTATCAACATTGGTTCATAAATTATAGAAAATATACCACTGTTGGGGGATATTGATAATAAGGCATAGGTGTTAGCAGTACTGAGTAACCCTGAATATTAAATAGTACAGCACATTTTAAAAGGTTTTATGAATTGGAAAAAATGGTATTTTAAAAGAATCATGAACAATTTTAACAAAAATTTAGTTCTTGGGGCAACTTTGGCTAAAACATTGTGTCAAGAGAGAGAAAGCAGACTGTTATTAGACTCTGTACATCAGACATGTTCATAACTACATAGGTTTGTCATAAAAATTTTAGCTTACCAATTCCTGGAGAAACTAGTACATGTCATAAAATTCATGATTATTTTTGATCAATACAGCTTTTACTATTTGTATATGGTCAGTTAAATATTTCATAATATACATTGTATCTTAAAATGTGTCAAGTTTTGTGTTTATCAGGATGCTCTTTTTCCAAAGAATGATTATCCTAGGAAATTTAACACAATTAGAAACCAATCTGAAAAGTCATGGAGGGGATGGAGGCTTTTAGAAACAAGTTTGTCTTTGGGCTTCCCTCATAGTTGTTGGCGGAGAAGACAATGGCACCCCACTCCAGTACTCTTGCATGGAAAATCCCATGGACGGAGGAGCCTGTAGGCTGTAGTCCGTGGGATCGCTGAGATTCAGGCACAACTGAGAGACTTCACTTTCATTTATCACTTTCATGCATTGGAGAAGAAAATGGAAACCCACTCCAGAGTTCTTGCCTGGAGAATCCCAGGGACAGGGGAGCCTGGTGGGCTGCAGTCTATGGGGTCGCACAGAGTCGGACACGACTGAAGTGACTTAGCAGCAGCAACATAGTTGTTAGTAAAGAATCCGCCTGCAATGCAGGAGACTCCGGTTGATTCCTCTGTTGGGAAGAACCCCTGTAGAAGGGATAGGCTATCCACTCCAGTTTTCTTGGGCTTTCCTTGTGGCTCAGCTGGTAAAGAGTCCTCCTGCAGTGTGGGAGACCTGGGTTCGATCCCTGGTTTGGGAAGACACCCTGGAGAAGGGAAAGGCTACCCACTCCAGTATTCCGGCCTGGAGAATTCCATGACTGTGAAGTCCGTGGAGTCGCAAAGAGTCAGACACGACTGAACGACTTTCACTTTCGCTTGCTTAATGAAAATTCTCATGAGGCTATCTGAGGTTTCTGGGTCCTGTGTTCCTGACTATATACTCTGAAACCTGCTTTGTTTCAACTCTCCAAATTGTACTTTCCTTCTGATTGTCCTATTGGGTCCACTTTCTACTTCAGGAGGAGATTCTCTACTAGGCACTAATCTTTCTTTTAACATCCTTTTAGTTCAAGAAACTATCTCTGTGGGAAATAACATATACTCATAGGAGATGGTTCTTGGATTAGTAACTTGCAGATGGAGCATGAGAAAGAAACTAGGAGAAAGTAATAAAATTAAAAGAATTTTTAAGTGCATGATTGGAATCGGTACTACATTCACTGGCTGTTTCTCTTTTTATTGATGTTATTTATCAAAAGCTGTTCAGAAACACAGGACTTAGAGTTTTACTTTAATACATCTTAAAACTTGAATATTGTGATTTTCAACATATTGTTCAGATGAACAGAAGTCAAATGCTCAATAGACTTCATCTGACACTGAGTCATCACTTCAGTTCCTTTCATGAGCTTACTTTAATATTTCTAGGCTGTATCCTTCTCTGGCTTACATGGTTCTTGTTAAAATATACAGCATCCTGTATCAACATACAGAGAGAATTTTTATAGTGGAGCCTAAGCTAGAAGTTAAATTTTACTTTCTTGCATGAAGACTATCTTAAGAGATGAATAATGACAAACTCTGGTCAGTTCTTAAAATTCACTTGCTACTTTGAGTTGCAAGTGGAGTGAAGACTATTTTCGTTGAGTCTCTCAACTATACCCTGAATTTCCTGAATTCAAATGAGAGAAATCCTATTCCAGTTCCTAGAGTAAACCCAAATGACCTAAGCCAATTAGTGCGTTCCATAATGTACTACATCAGATGTAGAACCAAGGCAATTTAATTCCTAACTTTTGAAAGAGCTATTGTTGAGGTAGAAGCTTTGATCTTTTCTACAGGATTAGTGTATAGAAGCAGGTTGCCATGGAAGAACTTCTCATTTATATGATGTAATTTTTTAATTGTTTAAAGTTATATATATATACTTATCGGAGAAGGCAATGGCACCCCACTCCAGTACTCTTGCCTGAAAAAATCCCACGGATGGAGGAGCCTGGTAGGCTGCAGTTCATGGGGTTGCAAAGAGTCGGACACGACTGAGCGACTTCATTTTCACTTTTCACTTTCATGCATTGGAGAAGGAAACGGCAACCTACTCCAGTGTTCTTGCCTGGAGAATCCCAGGGACGAGGGAGCCTGGTGGGCTGCTGTCTATGGGGTCGCACAGAGTTGGACACGACTGAAGCAACTTAGCAGCAGCAGCAGTTATATACATACATACATACATACATATATATATATCAAAAGCATTCTCATTGATAGAGAAGGGTATAGTATAAACTTATATTTGGCTTCTTTTAAAGTCAAAAGATGCCTCCAAATCTTGGTAGAACAGCAATTTACACTCTGTTACTAAAGTGAAAGCAAAAATGTTACTCTCTCAGTCATGTCTGTCTCTTTGCAAACTTATGAGCTGTAGCCCACCAGGCTCCTCTGTCTCTGGACTTCTCCAGGCAAGAATACTGGAGTGGGTAGCCATTCCCTTCTTCAGGGCATCTTCCCAATACAGGGACCAAACCCAGATTTCCTGCATTGCTCGCAGATTCTTTACCCTTTGAGCCATCAGAGAAGCCCTCTGTTACTAGACATTTGATTAATTCAAAAGAATCAAGTAAGTGCCATTATTATTTACATTTATTTATTTTCTTCTTGCTAAAAAAGAATAAAGTGTAAAGCTAATACATTTAAATGTTCATCTTTTCTTTTAAGAAGATGACCAGGGATGAAATGACATTCCTCAAGGAAGAAACATTCAGATTCTTCTGGAATTCTGTATTCAGAGATATCTAATCTGAACGCTTTTATTTGCTATTAAAGTGTAGCTGATTTACAATGTTGTGTTAATTTCATGAGTAAAGGAAACGATTCAGTTATGTATACACGTATCCATTCTTTTCAGATTTTCTTCCTGTAGAGATTAATATAGATTATTTAGTAGATTTCCCTGTGCTATACATTAGTCTTTGTTGATCATTTTACATGTTCATGTCAAACTGTTAATTTAAACTCCCGCACCTTTTCCATCTGGTAACCATAAGTTTGTTTTCAAAGTTAGTGAGTGTGTTTTGTAAATAAGTCCATTTGTCTCATATTTTATATTCTACATATACATGACATATACTTATCTTTGACGTTTCACTTCATATGATGATCTCTATATCTGTCAATGCTGCTGCAGATGGCATTATTTCACTCTTTTTTATGGCTGACTAGTATTCTATCATATATATGTACCACGTCTTCTTTATCCATTCCTCTCTCCATGAGAATTTATATTGCTTCCATGTCTTGGCTATTATAGATAGTACTTCAGTGAACATTGGCATGTATGCGTATTTTTGAATTATGGTTTTCCCTGGACATATGCCCAGGACGAGGATTGCTGGATCATATAATAGTTTTATTTTTAGACTTTCAAAGAAGCTCATATTATTACCCATAGTGATTTTAACAATTTGCATTCTCAAAAGCAGAGTAGGAGGGTTCTCTTTTCTCCACACCCTTTCGAGCATTTATTGTTTGTAGAGTTTTTGATGATGATCATTCTGACCAGGTTATATTGCTTTTCAATATTGCTGCTTTATCAATATACTCTCACCACTATATGATACATTTCTACTAAATTGCATCATCCTTTTCAAACAAGTATAGCCTACTGGTCAGAAAATTTGACATTTTTGCTTGAAGTGGACATAAAATTGTTCTTTGCTTGACATGTAAGTTCTATATTATAAACTTTAACAATCAATTCTGAAAATTTTATAGTGAATTTGTAGTATCTGGATTAAAATTTGTCTCATTTATTAGTGCTATATTAATCTTTCCATAGAAGAAATAGAGTAGCCCTCATAATAAAAAACAGAGTCTGAAATGCAGTGCTTGGGTGCAACCTCAAAAATTAAATTTAACCTCAAAAATGGCAGAACGATCTCAGTTCATTTCCAGGACAAGCCATTCAGCATCACAGTAATCCAAGTGTATGCCCCAACCACCGAAGCCAAAGAAGCTGTAGCTGATCAATTATATGAAGACCTTGAAGACACTCCTAGAACTAACACCTAAAAAAAGATGTTCTATTCATCATCAGGAATTGGAATGTAAAAGTAGGAAGTCAAGATATACCTGGAGTAAGAGGCAAGTCTGACCTTGGAAAACAAATGAAGCAGGCTAACTGAATTCTGCCAAAAGAATTCACTAGTGTTCTTACCTTCAGGAGAATCCCAGGGACGGGGGCACCTGGTGGGCTGCCATCTATGGGGTCACACAGAGTTGGACATGACTGAAGTGACTTAGCAGCAGCAGCAGTTATAACAAGTACCCTTTTCAACAACACAAGAGACGACTTTACACATAGACATCACCATGTGGTCAACATTGAAATCAAATTGATTACATTCTTTGTAGCCACAGATGGGAAAGCTGTATATAGTCAACAAAAACAAGACCTGGAGCTGACTTTGGCTCAGATCATCAGTTTCTCATAGCAAAATTCAGGATTAAACTAAAGAAAACTTGGAAAAGCAATAGGCCAGCCAGGTATGACTTAAATCAGATCCCATATGAATTCTTAGTAGAAGTAGTGAATATATTCAAAGGACTAGATATAGTTAACAGTGTGCATAGAGGTATGTAATATTGTACAAGAAGTGGCAAATAAAACCATCCCAAAGAAAAAGAAAAGCAAGAAGGTGAAGTAGTTTTCTGAGGAGGCTTCACAAATAGCAAAAGAATGAAGAGAAGCAAAAAGCAAGGGAGAGAGGGTGCATAGAGGTATGTAATATTGTATTATACATATCATATATGTATAATATATACACATTATATATTATATATGGATAATATATACATACATATTGTATTATACATAATATCCAATTATACACAGAATTCCAAAGAATAGATATGAAAAACAAAAAGGCCTTCTTCAATGAACAGTGCTTAATAATAGAAGAAAACAACAAAACAGGAAAGACTAGAGATCTCTTCAGGAGAATCAGAAAGCTCAAGGGAGCATTCCACCCAGAGATGGACACAATAAAGGATAAAAATGGTAAAGACCTTGTAGACAGTGAAGAGATCAAGAAGAGATGAAAGAAAACATGGAAGAACTGTATAAAAGAGATTTTAATGAACCTGATTATTATGATCGTGTGGTTAGTCACCCAGAACCAGACATTCTGGAGTGTGAAGTCAAATGGGCCTTAAAAAGCACAGCTGTTAGTAAAGCTAATGGATGCAATGAAATTCCAGCAGAACTGTTCAAATCCCCAAAGGATGATGCCACCATGGTGTTGCATTCATTATGTCAGCAGATCTGGAAAAGTTATCAATGGCCACAAGATTGGAAAAGGTCAATCCTCATCCCAATCCTCAAGAAGGGTAGCACCAAAGAATATGCTAACCATTAGACAATTGCACTCCTCTCCCATGCTAGTAAGGTCATGTTTAAAATCTTATGTGCTAGGCTTCAGCATTACGTGAGCAAAGAAATTCCAGAGGTCCAATCTGGGTTTAGAAAAGTAAGAGGAACTAGAAGTCAAATTGCCAACATTTGCTGGATTATAAGGTAAGGAGATTTCACAAAAATATTTATCTCTGGTTCATCAGCTATGCTAAAGCCTTTGACTACGTAGATCATGACTAACTTGGAAAGCTCTTAGAGAGATGGGAAACCATACCTTCTTACTTGTCTCCTGAGAAACCTGTATGTGGGTAAGAAGCAACAGTTAAAACCCTGTATGGAACAACCGATTGGTTCAAGATAGAGAAAGGAGTATGACAAGGCTGTCTGCTGCCACCCTGTTTGTTTAAACTATATGCTGAGTACATCATGAGACATACTGGGCTGGATGAGTTACAAGCTGAAATGAAGGTAGGTGGGAGAAGCATCAACAATCTCAGATATATGGATTATACCACTCTAAAGGAAGAAAGCAAAGAGGAGCTAAAGAGCCTCTTGATAAGGGTGAAGGAGGACAGTGGAAGAGACAGCTTAAGACTAAATATTAAAAAAATGATAATAATAAGATCATGGCATCTGGCCCCATTCTTACATGACAAATAGAAAGAGGAAAGGTAGAAGCAGTTGCAGATTTCCTCTTCTTAGACTCCAAAAGCACAGCAGATGGTGACTGTAGTCATGAAATCTGAAGATGACCGCTTCTTGTCAGGCAAGCAAAGACAAACCTAGAGGCTATGTTGAAAAGCAGAGACGTTACTCTGCTGACAAATGTCCATAGAGTCAAGGTTATGGTCTTCCCAGTGGTCACGTACATTTGTGAGAGCTGGGCTGTAAAGAAGGCAGAACATCAAAGAACTGATGCCTTCAAACTGTGTTGCTGGAGAAGACTCCTTAAAGTCCCCTGGGCAGCAAGGATATCAAAGCAGTCAGTCTTACAGGAGATCAACACAGAATAGTCACTGGAAGGACTGATGCTGAAGCTGAAGCTCCAGTAGTTTAATCATCTGATATGAACAGGCAACTTAGTGGAAAAGTCCACGATGCTGGGAAAGATTGAGGGCAGAAGGAGAAGAGAGTCTCAGTGGATGAAATGGCTGAATGGCATTACTGATGCAGTGAGCATGAAATTGGGCAAACTCTGGGAGATAGTGAGGGACAGGGAGGCCTGGCATGCTGCAGTCCATGGGGCTGCAAGGAGTCAGACACAACTGGATAACTGAACAGCACAACAATCCATTTCTAATGCTTTAGGAATTTCTTTTTTCACAAGAGTAAGTATTAGGGCAAAATAAAATGTTACCTGAGAATATAATTGTATGTTAAAAGTAGATATCATAATCAAGTAAAAGTACTCTATGTTCGGTGTCTGGAAACCTATATGTGGGGACAGAAAGTTGGATGCCAACACCACTGAATATCAATTTAAAAGTGGTCAACTGATTGCCTTCTTATAACTGCGCTCTTAGATGTTTTTTTAAGGGAAAATATTTTTCTAAGGGAAATTTCTATTGTGTTGACATTATTTTGACTCTAGGTGTATCCTGAAAGACAAATTTTCTTTTTCATATTCTGGGGTATAAAGGTATCAAGTTGAAATGTTGGGTTGGGAGTGATTGTTGAGTAGTTGGCTCAAGCAACCGGAAGCAGTGCAAGAATTGAGAGATAACATGAAACTCTTTCCGGAGAGTTCTGAGCAGGTTCTGTGGAACCCCATCACAGTTGTCAATGTGATAGGATGCTCAGGAACTTCAGTCAGCAACAAGTGAAGTAGCCTTATTATGCTAACAGTGTTCTAGAGGTTTTTCCCATCTTTAAAAAAGAACGAAATTCTGGTCTTATATAATGCTGGGATCTAGGACAGTGCATATGAATGTGTGTGTATATGCATAAGTGTCTGCCTCTGTGCATTTCTGTATGTGTATTTGCTAACCCCATATATAACAAACCATGCTATTTTATTCCACTTATATAAAATTCATATTTGTATTTAATTATATAAAGCAAAATATACTTGAAATATCTATGAATAAATAAATTTGCCTCCAAATTTTTCTGTCCTATGGGTACAAGAGTACACTTTTACTTGGATACTTAAATGATAACTTATTTTTGTACTTATGTAGTTTTGAATATTATAATATAATAAATGACATCTTAATAATACCTATGATAGTTTAACACACAAACACACACACATTTCTGCACATTCCTACTTAGGTTTCTAGGATAAGTTCCTAGAAGTGATTTCTCTATTAAATGTATGATAAATTTTATGGTTTTCACTATAAATGGTCAAATAACCTCTAAAGAGTTTCAACTAATTTATGTTTATGGCAGTTGCATAGTAGGATGTCTGTTTATTGTGCTTGTTTGTAGTTTTAACTACAGACATTTTCCAACTTCAGGTATAAAAATGTATCCTTTTTTATCTGTCCCTACTTGGTTAGCAGTTGGGTTGAACAGTTTCATTTTTTAAAGTGATTTTATTGTTCCCAGACTTTCCCATAAACCAGAGTAAATATTCCTTTCCTCAATACCATTGCCCATTGAAAGGCCCCAAACACATGGCATCTATTTTTGTAGCTTAAGAATGCCATGGGGATATTTCAAAAGAGGAGTATATAACTGGACACAAAATGGTTTTTAAGTAAAGAGTAACCTCCCTGATGGGTTACCCATGGATACATCGCAAGTTAATATTGAGGGAAGGCATTAGATAACAAGGATCTTGACTTTACCACCAAAGCCTCCTCAGTTCTTCTTTACTAACAATCATGATGTGTGAACTTGAGCATAGTTTCATGTTACCTGTTACCTAGTAGTCTTTTGAACTGATCCACTTCTGTCCAAGTAGCCCCTCACGTCATCGTTCCCTGCATCCCCCATCAGATTTTCTTTAATGTTATGCTTGCATCCTCTCCCTATAGCACAGATGATCCTTCTCTAATAGATTTAGATAATTCTTGTCATTATTTTTGCAGTTTAATATAACAGTAACTCTCTTACTCTCAGATCCAACTTAGATGTAAAACAAAAAAGACTAATGATATTTTTGCTCTTTCTGTTTCCACTATAGGAATCCATGAAATAATCTGCCTCTGATTAAGTAGAAAAAAATCATAATGAGGAAATAAATAAAAGATAATTGCAAAATATGTATTTTCTATTTACCTCAGTACACTTTTTTTTACTTCATACACCTTCTTTTGAGAAGTTTCTCTTCATCTTTGTCTTTATTTTTTTTTAATATTAGAGAAAACTAAGATAACTTAAAAGAGTCATTAGTAGTTTTTTTGCTTGGAGCCTTCATTTTTCCTTTTTGTTGCTGATTATCTGCTCTTCAAAAAAAGATAAATTTTCACAATAAGTTCAAAATCTGTTGCTTAGAAATTTCCCTGATTACTTCTCTTATCAGTTAAGGCTGGATCATAAACAGAATCCCTTAAGAGTTCTGACAATATTGTCATTTATTCAGAGGTGTTTCAAACACAAATGTAAGAAAAAAAAAAACTAATGGTAAATGTAGTTGTTTGGGTAAGTACAGTATAAAATTTATCTTTTGAAATGATTCCAAATTTTAAATTATATTTTACTCTATAAATTTAAAATTTTTATAGAAACAGTGAATCCTTTAGATTGCCTTCAACCTTTCAAAAATGCAAATAATTCAAGGTTTCTTTCAAACATTTAGGAGGCATATTGGACCCAGGATTTGACTTTACTCCTGGGTTCTCATCTGAAATAGACATGGGAAGCCATTGTGGTAATTTGTATTCCGATAATTTGTAAAAGGCTTAGTACTGTGGAGGGCTAATTTCTTCATTAATGAGAAACAGAGATACAAAACTTTGTAAATGAATATCTTAAGATAAAAGATACAGTACCAGCACAAACAAAAAAAGTAAGAGAAAATAAATGTAGATTTATATTAACTTTTTGAATTTGTGACTACAGGCCGTACTCCAATTAATAAAAACCTTAACGAAATAGCCCCTTCATGGATCTGTTTCATTGACTACACTGAAGTCTTTGACTGTATAGATCATAACACTGCAAAACTCTTAAAGACATGGGAATACCAGACAATCTTACCTGTCTCTTGAGAAACTCATATGCCAGTCAAGAAGCAACAGTTAGAAACCTGTATGGAACAACTGACTGGTTCTGGGCAAATGGTGACTACAGCCATGAATTTAGAATTTAGAAGATGATTGCTTCTTGGCAAGAAAGTTATGACAAACCTAGACAGAGTGTTAAAAAGCAAAGACATCACTTTGCCAACAAAGGTCCATATAGCCAAGTCTGCAGTCTCTCCATTAGTCAGGTATGGATGTGAGAGCTGGACCATAAAGAAGGTGGAGAGCTGAAAAATTGATGTTCTCTAACTGTGGGGCTGGGGAAGACTTTTGAGAGTCCCATGGACAGCAAGGAGATAAAACCAATCAATCTAAAGGAAATCAACCATGAATTCTTACTGAAAGGACTGTTGCTTAAGCTGAAGCTCCAATATTTTGATCACCTGATTCAAACAATTAACTCATTTGAAAAACCCTGATGCTGGGAAAGGTAGAAAACAAAAGGAGAAGAGGGTGACTGAGGACAAGATGACTGGATGGCATTACTGTTGCAATAGACATGAACTTGGGCAAACTCTGGGAGATGGTGAAGGACAGGGAGGCCTGGTGTGCTGCAGTCCATGGAGTTGTAAAGAGTCAGTCGTGACCGGGAGAATGAACAACAAAACAACAGGAAGAAAGACAGTAAAGTGGCACAAAAATAGTTTCTGTGGACAAAATTGATCAGGTTGGACTGATAGTTTTAATGATCACAAAATTTTCTGCGCCAAGCTGGTGCATCACAAATCAAGTGATACAGTTATATGATTATGAGAATGCATCTACATTGATTACATTTTTTTCCACTTTGCATCCACATGTTTTCAGCAGTATTGACAAATCTTCCAATTTTTCTAGAACATATAATAAGAGTTCCCACAGAACAAGGGAAAATAGGAAAATCATAAGAAAGCAGAGGAAATGTGTATTATAAATTTCATTTTAACAAGTGGTCTCATTTTGTTCACATTGTACATTATTCCATAAATTCACAAGAAAAGAGATCTGAGAGAATGCTCATCCAGTTTTGTTTACTTTGATAGACTATAATAATGAAGGGCATGAACAGTATCTTATTACATACTGTATCATTTGTTAATAGGATTGTTTACTTTGGATAGAAGATGCTAAATAAATTTGTGTTTTTGCATAAATCATCAATGTATATTTTGATAAATCAATCTGAGGAAAAAAGTCAATTGAGTTTGAGTAGGTTGATATTTTAATTTGATCAAATATTTGTCCAAGTAACTTATGCATACCAAATGGTGAATATCATAATTATACTTTAAAATTATTTAGTAATAGTATTTTAACTGATCTTTTACTTAGTTTTATACAAAGATTTACTTTATTATATATCTACAAAAAGAAAATAAACTTCAGATTTAGTAGTTCTTATAACAGATTTTCTTAATCCCCAAAGAGAATCACTCTAATTCACTTTTTTTTTCTCCAAAATTTCCCCTCTGACCTCATTTTGGCTAGTGTCCAATCACCTGTCCCTTTATTTTGCAGACATACAAGATGTATGGCTTACAGCTTAGCTGCACCGAACTGATTGTGGGATGAGACTGGAAGGCATAAAGATGCCTTGGCAGTTACCTTATGGAAATTTGAAGAAAGTCAATGATGCACAGACACACAGGGAGATGATTCAGAGAATCACAAAGAGAGCAATTTCAAGAGTAATAATGCTAAAATCAGTACTGTTGACATTACTACAACCATACAATACTTTTATTCTGAGCACCTGTGTCCATACTGGTTGTAGAACATAAGGCGGGGGCTAAAATTATTTCATACTTAGCAGGAATCAAATGTTAGCATGATTAAAAATAAAGTATTATTTTTAAAAAAACAGCTTATTGTAAGAATATGAATGTTTATTCATAAAAGTGAAAATTAAGGTAGCAGAGGACAGATGTAGACTGCTGCAATACATATGAAAGAAGGGATTAGATAACAAGTCAGGCTTTTCATTATGACTTTAAAATCAACATTTTAAAGGATGCGTTGAGCTTCTAATACAGTGTGATTTAAAACATGCAAAAATGAATACATACTGCTGCTGCTGCTGCTGCTAAGTCGCTTCAGTCGTGTCCAACTCTGTGCAACCCCATAGACGGCAGCCCCCAAGGCTCCCCCATCCCTGGGATTCTCCAGGCAAGAACACTGGAGTGGGTTGCCATTTCCTTCTCCAATGCATGAAAGTGAAAAGTGAAAGTCAAGTCGCTCCGTCGTGTCCAACTCTTTGCAACCCCATGGACTGCAGCCCACCAGGCTCCTCTGCCCATGGGATTTTCCAGGCAAGAGTGCTGGAGTGGGGTGCCATTGCCTTTTCCGGAATATATACTAGAGTCATAAAATTCCATTGCACAAAATTTATGTGGTATTTTTTGGGTGTAGGTGATAAGACCACTTAACATGAGATCTACCTTCTTAACAAATTTTGAAGTGGGGACTATTATTTTCTGGCGTACATACTGTGTTGTACAACAGATACTTAGAATTTATTCACCTAGCATAACTGAAATTTTATGCACTATGAACAGCAGCCTCCCACTTCCTCTGATGATAGTATCAGAGGTGTCTACATACATCCAAACTCATCAAATTGTGTACATTAAATATGTACAATACTTTGTACATCAGTTTGCATCAGTAAAGCTGCTGCTGCTAAGTCGCTTCAGTCATGTCTGACTCTGTGCGACCCCATAGACGGCAGCCCCCCAGGCTCCTCTGTTCTTGGGATTCTCCAGGCAAGAATACAGGAGTGAGTTGCCATTTCTTTCTCCAATGTATGCATGCATACTAAGTCACTTCAGTCATGTCTGACTCTGTGCGACTCTATGGACAGCAGCCCAAAGCTAGCTCCTCTGTCCACAGGATTCTCTAGGCAAGAATACTGTAGTGGGTTGCCATTTCCTTCTCCAATAAAGCTGCTACACACACCTATATAATTTTGTAATAATATTTTGTATAGGCTATATACATGCATGTATATGACATTTGTGTACATAGTGGCTGTCTTTGCTCTGTCCATCGGCAGGGTCTGGTCCAAGTTGGTTCTGTTCTCCGAGCATGCTCATTCTCCTTTAACAACGCAGCTATGCCCTAGAATAAGAGGGCCTAGAACAGGTATCCTGTTAGGATTGAGGTCAAAGAAACTGGCCAGAACCCCAGGAAGTTTCAGTCTCCTTTCTCTCCGCTGTTCCCAGAAGATCAGAAACATGTGTGCACACCCTTTATGATTGAAGACTCAGTCTCACAGCTTTCTCATAAGTCCTGCTGGTTTTCAAACCAGCTAAGGAGGCTCCTCAATGCAAAGAAACAGAGGGAAAAAATAGAATGGGAAAGACTAGAAATGTCTTCAAGAAAATTAGAGACATGGGGTCACAAAGAGTCAGACACGACTGAACAACTGAACTGAACTGAACTGAAGGGAATATTATTTGCAAAGATGGGCACAATAAAGGACAGAAATGGTATGGGCCTAACAGAAGCAGAGGATATTAAGAAGAAGTAGCAAAAATACACAGAAGAGCTATGCAGAAAAGATTTTCCTGACCCAGATAACAATGATGGTGTGATCACTTATTTAGAGCCACAGATCTTGGAATGCAAATTCATGTGGGCCTTAGGAAGCATCATGATGAACAAAGCTAGTGCAGGTGATGGAATTCCAGTTGAGCTATTTCAAATCCTAAAAGATGATGCTGTGAAAGTGCTGCACTCAATATGTCAGAAAATTTGGAAAACTCAGCAGTGACCTCAGGACTGGAAAAGGTCAGTTTTCATTCCAATCCCAAAGAAGGGCTATGCCAAAGAATGTTCAAACTCCCACACTATTTCACTCATCTCACACACTAAGAAAGTAATGCTCAAAATGCCCCAAGCCAGGCTTCAACAGTACATGAACTGTGAACTTCCAGATGTTTAAGCTGGATTTAGAAAAGCAGAGGAACCAAAGATCAAATTGCCAACATCCATTGGATCATAGCAAAAGCAGCAGAATTCCAGAAAAAAAAAAAAAAAAAAAAACACCAACATCTATTCTCCTTTATTGATGTTGCCAAAACCATTGACTATGTAGGTCAAAATTGTGGAAAATTCTTCAAAAGATGGGAATACCAGACCACCATACCTGCCTCCTAAGAAATCTGAATGTAAGTCAAGAAGCAACAGTTAGAACTGGACATGGAATATCAGACTGGTTCCATATGCAGAGTACATCAAGAAAAATGCCAGTCTGGGTGAAGCACAAGCTGGAATCAAGATTGCCAGGAGAAATATCAATAACTTCAGATATGCAGATGATACCACCCTTATGGCAGAAAGCAAAGAACTAAAGAGCCTCTTGATGAAAGTGAAAGAGGAGAGTGAAAAAGTTGGCTTAAAACTCAACATTCACAATGTAAGATCATGGCATCTGGTCCCATCACTCCATGGCAAATAGATG
Organism: Capra hircus; assembly: GCF_001704415.2. NCBI lineage: Eukaryota > Metazoa > Chordata > Mammalia > Artiodactyla > Bovidae > Capra > Capra hircus. The sequence continues at coordinate 82,560,665 of NC_030819.1, read as the reverse complement.
GAGAAATAATACAAATAGTAACAGACTTTATTTTCTTGGTTTCCAAAATCACTGCAGATGGTGACTGAAGTCATGAAATTAAAAGACGCTTGGTCCTTGGAAGAAAAGCTATGAGCAACCTAGACAGCGTATTAAAAATCAGAGACATTACTTTGCTGACAAAGGCCTGTCTAGTCAAAGCTATGGTTTTTCCAGTGGTTATCTATGGATGTGAGCCTTGGACTATAAAGAAAGCTGAGTGCAAAGAATTGATGCTTTTGAACTGTGGTGTTGGAGAAGACTCTTGAGAGTCCCTTGGACTGAAAGGAGATCCAACCAATCAATCTTAAAGGAAATCAGTCCTGAATATTCGTTGGAAGGATGATGCTGAAGCTGAAACTACAATGCTTTGGCCACCTGATGCAAATAACTGAATCTTTGGAAAGACCCTGATGCTGATGAAGACTGAACGCAGGAGGAGAAGGGGAGGACTGAGGATGAGATGGTTGGATGGCATCACCAACTCGATGGACATGAGTTTGAGCAAGCTCTGGGAGTTGGTGATGAAGAAGGAAACCTGGAGTGTGGCAATTCATGGGGTTGCAAAGAGTCGGGCACGACTGAATGACTGAACTGAACTGAAGGAGACCCCTCAATGTCAGACCCCAGGGTTGGGGTGCCAAATATATGACACCATATCCTTACTCCCAAGGAAGGATCTTCAGTTATGTGATCTCCAATCTCCTCTTCTGTAGCCCCGGCTAGGGATGAAGGTTTCTACCTGCTTGCTGCGTCTCCCTTCCTACCTGACTTTCTATAAATCTTTCTTTACAACCTTTGTTGCATAGCCCTTTTCTGCCAGTCTCCAGTTTGTTTCCAGTGAGAATTGCTCAACATGTAGGGTATTTTTTGACATGTTTGTTGTGAGGTAGTGAGCTCAGCATCGTACTACTTTGTCATCTTGATTCCCCTCAGTGTGATCCCCTTTGGAATAGTGGCAGCATTAAAGGCAATGAACAGGGTATAATCCAAGCAGAATCAAGAAATCAGTTTAGCCATGGAAAACAGTGGAACAAACTGAGAACTGGTTACTTTCCAAAAGGAAATGGAAGGGGAACTGAATAACTCCTGCATGGGGGAAAATGCCCTCAAGGTACATTTTCAGAATTAGCTGGTACATTAGATCCCAATTATTCCTGGTGATTCTTTTCGATTTTGTTTTACCTGACCTTGTTCATCTATGCTCTCAGTGATCCTTAGCTAACTAAGCCCTTTTTAATCATCAAGACAGCTTCATAGATGAAATTTTCTCTGGCTTCCTCAGGCAAAATAAGTACATCTTACTTTCATATTTTTGCAGTATGTTTCTTGTATTTCTGTTTAGAGTTTCTATAATTCTGTATGACATTTGAGTTAGTTATGTTTGGTTCCTTCCACTAAATATTAAACTCCTTAAGACAAAGACATATTTTAACAGAAAATTTTATTCTCATAATGCCAAGAATAGTTGATTGCAAGAAGTAGACATTATCACATAGTTAATTGAACTAGAAGACAATAAAATGAACAAATGGAGAATTGTATAATGAAGCGATTCATAAAGAAGACTAAGAATGCTGATTCATAGCATAAAGATAATTCTGTTGAAAATAAAAATAAAAATACGTGTCATAATATCACAAGCGTAATATTGAGCATGAGAATCCAGCATCTCATATGGTATGATCCCATTCTCTGAGGTTAGAATTCACATTAGCACCTCTTGGGAGACAATAACTAAAAGAAAGCAATAGGGGCTTCTGGTATATTAGAATTTTCTGATACTTTATTTGATGCTGATTGAATAAAAGTGTTCTAGTTGTAAACTTAATTGAGCTGAAGACTTTTGTTTGCTTTTCTGTTTGTATATTACACTTCAATGAAAAGCTCTGATTCAAAGTGTAGGTTTGTCCAAAGTTTTGTTGGGAAATCACACATGAAAGCAGTGATGAAAGTGCTATGATATGATTCTGGGAAGAATCTTAGTGAAAGTGTCAATTCAAGATATTACAGGCACGGAAATAGAGAAAGATGTAGGATTGGGAAACATCATGCATTTGTTATTTTTGTTTTCATTTGCTAGTGTCAGAAGGGATTTGGAATGTCAGAAACTGGTGACTTTCTCAGACCTACTACAAGGCACCTGCACCATATTTTGCAGTTAATAAAATGGGTTATCTATGAATAACATCACAAAATAATAGGATCCAGGTAATAAAAAGATACTGGTTAACCTTCTTTACTATGCTTTGAAATGAACTGAAAATCTCTTAGAATTATGCAGATAAAAATTTAAAATAAAGCAAAAATGAAAGAAAGAAAAAGTTTGTCACAAAAATTGGATTTTGTGTCTATATATGGGCATGGACTGTGCGGTCCCATTCAGTCCATCAGACCAAACAGCACACCACATGGGAGCTGAACACAGTATTTAAACTTACTTGCAATACACTAGAATTTTATTATCTCCATCTGTTGTTGTTGTTATTTTTTTTAATTTCTGTTTTATAGTTTAAAACTATACAAATGCCACTGTGCATGTTTTCTGAATGACCAGTATAACATGTGTGTTAAAATCTCAACTCTTGGCAGAGAAAAGAATAAGTCCAACTGCCTTTTTTTGAACTTTCCCTTCCCTCTATTTGAATCATTAAAACAAAATAGGTGAGTTTTACATGTTTTGCTCTAAACTCACAACTCATCCCTGATTGCTTAGCCTTGAAGTGAAATTGTATTTCTGAAGAACTAAATACTTCTCTAGCTACCTCCCCGGTGCATAGTTATTCTACTTCTGTTTTCCTGAAATCAGGAGGTCATTAAAATGAAAGTTGGCAATTTCTGAGCATGGGACTCATAATAAGAGTTGCTTTGTTTTGTGAATAAGTCTTTAGATAATTGCCCAGTTATTTTAAATGAGTTTTCCAGAAACTGAGTCTAAATGTTGGCCTTTCATACCCTGGCTAACGTGGCATTTGCAGAAGAGGTATATAGGCACTCTCTATACTATGGCACCTAAAAATGCTGTAAGTAAGGATGTAATGAGTGTTCATCCACAAATGATTCAGAGATACTGTGGACTGTTGAGATAAATTAGTTAAATTTCATTCCTCTGAAATGTGTACTTCCAGATACACTGTGCATTTTTTATCAGAACTTTTGATGACATAACAGGGATTGATGGATGGGGCCAACTAATTATAATTATTTGCTAACCTAAATTTTGAAGATCTACTTGGGATCCATCTTCATATTTTAGTATAAAAATAATGAAGAAGGAATTGTTCCAGTTACCTCAAAATAGAAAGAAAAGTGACAAAAAACATATTTAACTTTTTTCCAGTTGTATTAGTGTTTAGTTTATGATACTACTTCACTTCAGTTCAGTTGCTCAGTTGTGTCTGACTCTTTGCAACCTCATGGACTTCAGCAAGCCAGGCTTCCCTGTCCGTCACCAATTCCTGGAGATTACTCAAACTCAGATCCATAGAGTTGGTGAGGCCAATGAACCATCTCATTTTCTGTTGTCCCCCTCTCCTCCTGCCGTCAATCTTTCCCAGCACCAGGGTCTTTTCAAATAAGTCAGTTCTTCACATCAGGTGGCCAAAGTGTTGGAGTTTCAGCTCCAGCATAAGTCCTTCCAATAAATATTCAGGAATGATTTCCTTTATAATGGACTAGTTGGATCTCCTTGCAGTCCAACGGACTCTCAAGAATTTTCTCCAACACCACAGTTCAAAAGCATCAATTCATCAGAGCTCAGCTTTCTTTATAGTCCAACTCTCACATCCATACATAACCACTGGAAAAGCCATAGCTTTGACTAGACAGACCTTTGTTGGCAATGTCTCCACTTTTTAATATGCTGTCAGGGTTAATCATAACTTTTGTTCCAAGGACAAATGTCTTTTAATTTCATGGCTTCAATCACCATCTGCAGTGATTTTGGAGCTCAAAAAATAGATAGAGTCAGCCACTGTTTCCACTGTTTCCCCATCTATTTCCCATGAAGTGATGGGAGCAGATGCCATGTTCTTCGTTTTCTCAATGTTGAGCTTAAGCCAACGTTTTCACTCTCCTCTTTCACTTTCAAGAGTCTCTTTAGTTCTTCTTCACTTTCTGTCACAAGGGTGGTGTCGTCTGCATATCTGAGGTTATTGATATTTCTCCCGGCACACTTGATTCCTGTTTGTGCTTCCTCTAGCCCAGCATTTCTCATGATGTACTCTGTATATAAGTTAAATAAGCTGGGTGACAATATAAAGACTTGACATACTCCTTTCCCTATTTAGAACAAGTCTGTTATTCAATGTCCAGTTCCAACTGTTGCTTCCTGACCTGCATATAGGTTTCTTAAGAGGTGGGTCAGGTGGTAAGGTGTTTTCATCTCTTGAAGAATTTTCCACAGTTTGTTGTGATTCACACAGTCAAAGGCTTTGGTGTAGTAAATAAAGCAGAAGTAGATGTTTTCTGGAACTCTTTTGCTTTTTTGATGATCCAACAGATGTTTGCAATTTGATCCCTGGTTCTTTTGCCTTTTCTAAATTCAGCTTCAACATCTGAAAGTTCACAGTTCATGTATTCTTAAACCCTGGCTTGTGGAATTTTGAGCATTACTTTGCTAAGGTGTGAGATGAGTGCAATTGCGTGGTAGTTTGAGAATTCTTTAGCATTATCTTTCTTTGGGATTGGAATGAAAGCTGATCTCTTCTAGTCCTGTGGCCACTGCTGAGTCTTCCAAATTTGCTGGCATATTGAGTGCAGCACTTTCACAGCATCATCTTTTAGGAATCAAAATAGCCAAACTGGAATTCCATTACCTCCACTAGCTTTGTTTGTAGTGATGCTTCCTATGGCCCACTTGACTTCACATTCCAGGATGTCTGGCTCTAGGTGAGTTGTCACACCATCATGGTTATCTGGATCATGAAGATCTCATTTTGTAGAGTTTCTGTGTATTCTTGCCACCTCTTGTGAATATCGTCTACCTCTGTTAGGGCCACACAATTTCTGTTCTTTATTGTGCCCATGTTTGCATGAAATGTTCCCTTGGTATCTCTAATTTTCTTGAAGAGATCTCTAGTCTTTCCCGTTCTTTGTTTTCCTCTATTTCTTTGCACTGTTCACTGAGGATGGCTTTCTTATCTCTCCTTGCTATTGTTTAGAACGCTACATCCAGATGCTTATAACTTTCCTTTTCTCCATTGCCTTTCACTTCTCTTCTTTTCACAGCTATTTGTTTGGCCTCCCCAGACAAACATTTTGCCTTTTTGCATTTCTTTTCTTGGAGATGGTCTTGGTCACTGCTTCCTGTATAATGTCACAAGCCTCCATCGGCAGGAGGCACATTATTCAGGCACTCTGTCTATCAGATTTAGTCCCTTGAGTCTATTTGTTATTTCCACTCTATAATCGTAAGGGATTTGATTTAGGTCATACCTGAATGGTCTAGCAGTTTCCCCTACTTTCTTCAAATTAAGTCTAACTTTGGCAATAAAGAGTTCATGATCTGAGCAACAGTCAGCTCCCGGTCTTGTTTTTGCTGACTGAATAGAGCTTTTCCATCTTTCACTGCAAAGAACATAATCAATCTGATTTTTGTACTGACCATCTGATGATATTCATGTGTAGAGTCTTCTCCTGTGCTATTGGAAGATGGTGTTTTTTTTGACCATTTTGTTCTCTTAGAAAAACTCTGTTAGCCTTTTCCCTGGTTCATTTTATACTCCAAGGCCAAATTTGCCTATTACTCCAGGTATTTCTTGACTTACTACTTTTGTATCCCTGTCCCCTATAATGAAAATGACATCTTTTGGTTGGTGTTAGTTCTAAAAGGTTTTGTAGGTCTTCAGAGAATCATTCAATTTCAGCTTCTTCAGCATTACTGGTTGGGGCATAAACTTGGATTACTTTGATATTGAATGGTTTGCCTTGGAAACGAACAGAGATGATTCTGTCATTTTTGAGATTGCCTCCAAATACTGCATTTTGGACTCTTTTGTCAACTATGAGGGCTACACCATTTCTTCTGAGAGATTCTTGCCCACAATAGTTGATATAATGGTCGTCTGAATTAAATTCACCCATTCCAGTCCATTTTAGTACTCTGATTCCTAAAATGTCAATGTTCACTCTTCCATCTCCTATTTGACCACTTCCAATTTGCCTTGATTCATGGACCTAACCTTCCAGATTCCTATGCAGCATTGCTGTTTACAGCATTGGACTTTATTTCCATCACCAGTCACATCCACAACTGGGTGTTGTTTTTGCTTTGGCTCTATCTCTTCATTCTTTCCGGAGTTATTTCTCTGTGGATCTTTAGTAACATATTGGGCACCTACTGACCTGGGAAATTCATCTTTATGTGTCCTTTTTTTTTTTTTTTTTTTTACCTTTTCATACTGTTCATGGGGTTCTCAAGGCAAGAATACTGAAGCAGTTTGCCATGATACTACTTGGGGGTTATCAAAGTTTTCTGTAAAGAACCATAAAGTGATTTTAAACTAGGGTTTGCAGGCCTTGTAGGGTCTATCATTAACCATTCATTCTACTTTAGTGGTACAAAGGCAGTCATAGGAATTCATTAATGAAGGAACCTGACTGTGCTCCAATAAATCTTTATACTAAAAGAAGGGGTGGGCTGCATTTGGCTCACCAGCAAGTTTGTGGACAAGTACTAGTAGAAAAATGAAACAATTAGTGTGAAAGGTATTGAAGTTTTTTCTGTTCCTCTGCTTAGCTATCCATCTTTGTTCCTTTTCATTCTTTCTTTCACATCCAAGTTTCCTTAAAAACAAACAAACAAACAAAAAATTAATATGCAGGGCCCCTTTCTAACGAGTGTGTTATCTGTGCAGTCACTTGGGACCCTACAGATTTAATGTTCTGGTGCTGTCATCTTACAGTTAGTTTTTAATGTTTCTGAACAAGGCTTACAGCATTTCCATCTTGCTCATGGCCCTGCAAATTAGACACATTATCACACCCAAGCCTGCATATGATACTCCATATCTGTGTTTTACAGGTATGCACAAATATGGTTACATTTACAAGGTGCTGTTATACTGTGTTGAGTAAATGATGGATATGGTCTGTGAATGCCAGACAGAGCATTCGTGTTGCCAGGTAAGTCCATAAATAAAATAAGTAGCACTTCTGAAGATAAAAAAGTCAATCATGAGAGAAAAAGCTTATTTTGAGGACTTAAGACAGTGACTTCACTGTTTTAGCATTGCTTTAGTTGTTAATATTTACAAGTTTTATGAGTGGTTATTTTTTATATTCAACTCTTTTAAGAAAAAGAACAGACAGTTTACCACTTTTTCTTACAGCAGTCAGAAGGAAATTTCTACTTTTGGGAGCTGTGTGTTGTACTAGATCAGTGGCTTTACGTTTAGATGCACGTTATAATCCCTTGTACAAGTTTTAAAACATGAAAACCAGAGCTCCACTCCCAGAAATATTTATTAGTTGGCCTGGGGTTTGGGGTGTACATCAGATTTTTAGCCTCTTCCTACTAATTCACATGTGAGGCAAAGGTTGAAAATAATTGCAACTGATTCATTTTTGAAGGGTCCTGAGCAGGAAGGAAGAAGATCCCAAATCTTTCATGCTGCTTTATATCAACATTGATTATACTTTTAGATTGCCTGCTCTTAGAACAGTTACATTATTTTTATTCTCTAGTCTATTACACCTATCGGAAAATGTTTACCTTTTCATCTCTCTCAAACTATTTTCTCACAGGAACAACATGTGACAAATAGTTTGAACTGTCGGAAGTGAATACGAGGATTTAGATTTTAAGGAACACGTGAGCTGTTGCTGAGCAAGCGATCCGAAAGTCCCTGCTTTAGCTATTCCATTCCAGGAGATCATGTTCCACCTAAAGAACATGGATGCATTGTTGCATCATCACGTGATTACAGATTTTCTGTGTAGACCAACAGTAACTTCCTGGCTCAGCGAAATCTGCCAGACCATGGTTTCTCATGCAAGTTTGTGAATTCCTGCAAATTGGTCCTGACAGTCTTTCAGAAATGCCCTGCCCCCCCTAATTTCTAGTATTTCCACAAGTCATAATTTAAGCTTCTGACCACCACCTTGAGATGTTTAGCCATTTTCATTGCAACACTTTGAAGAAGGATGATTTTTTTTCTTCTTCTTGAAGATGAATAAAGAGTCACAGATGATCCAGAAATCTTTTGGTGCTATTTAATAATCAGCAGCAGAGCCAAAGACTTACAAAAAATCTAGGATTTCTAGCTTCTGGTGTAAAGTACTACAGACCAGATCATCTTTACTTCTCTTTAGTAATGGAACACTGAAGTCAGGCATTTGTTAAATATTATGTGACATATTGTCATATAATTACTCTTTGACTTACTAGGAACATCTTTAATACTAACATATTTAATAGTGCAATCTGAAAGAAATACAGTGAAATAAATATTTTAGGATATAAATTTTCAATTATTTTTATCATTTTTTCTGAAGCTATTGAATAGAAAGAATATATTGCTTGTAAAGCATGGAGATCATGGCTTATTCTGAAACGAAAATAAACATAGAAATTTATTAACTCAGTGGTAAAGACTCCCCCTGAAATGTAGGAGATGCGGGTTCATTCTCTGGGTCTGGAAGATCCCTGGAGGAGGGCGTGGCAATCCACTCCACTATTCTTGCCTGGAGAACCCCATGGACAGAGGGGCTTGGCAAGCTACAGTCCATAGAGTTGCACAGAGTTGGATATGACTGAAGCGACTTAGCACGTGTGTGTGTGTGTGTGTGTTTTATATATTTCCATCTATATATATACGTGTGTGTGCATGTGCCTAATTTGCTATTTTGAAAGGCAGTCTTAACTACTTTTGGGAGTCAAGAAGCTGGAATTTAAGAAGAAAAACTTCTGCTTTTTAGGAAGAAACTCATTGAATTCCTATACATCAGTATTGCATTCTAGAGCCCATTGAAGATCTTACATTGATTTAGACTTCCAATGTGCATCCCATTTTATGAGATCAACAGGGGTCAATATCAGCTACACCACATACTCTGTGTGAAGAAATTAATTGAGGCGTCCTAACTTCTCTGCTTTTCTTTACCACTGACCCACTCAGCAAAAGCTCCAATAGACTGAATGAAGGTTATTTAAGTGAAATGCCACTTGCTTTTAAGGCCAGCACATTGCATCAAATAAATAGTCTCTTCTTTTTAAAATAAACTCTGGAAATGAACCAAACTATGACATGGTAATTTTACACAGATGGCTCGTCCTAACTCCTTCCCAGACTCTCTTAAGACATGCTGGAGGACAATTGCTTTTTGTATATGAAATTAAAGTCATATAAGATAGAGATTCTGTCCTTAATTATATTCTTTGCAGCCAAAGATGGAGAAGCTCTATACAGTCAACAAAAATAAGACCAGGAGCTGACTCTGGCTCAGATCATGAACTCCTAATTACCAAATTCAGACTCAAATTGAAGAAAGTAGGGAAAACCAGTAGACCATTCAGGTATGACCTAAATAATATCCCTTATGATTATACAGTGGAAGTGAGAAATAGATTTAAGGGCCTAGATCTGATAGATAGAGTGCCTGATGAACTATGGAATGAAGTTTGTGACATTGTACAGGAGATAGGGATCAAGACCATCCCCACGGAAAAGAAAGGCAAAAAAGCAAAATGGCTGTCTGGGGAGGCCTTACAAATAGCTGTGAAAAGAAAAGCAGAGTAGAAAAGGAATGATATAAGCATCTGAATGCAGAGTTCCAAAGAATAGCAAGAAGAGATAAGAAAGCCTTCTTCAGCGATCAATGCAAAGAAATAGAGGCAAACAACAGAATGGGAAAGACTAGAAATCTCTTCAAGAAAATTAGAGATACCAAGGAACATTTCATGCAAAGATGGGCTCGATAAAGGACAGAAATGGTATGGACATAACAGAAGCAGAAGATATTAAGAAGAGGTGGCAAGAATACACAGAAGAACTGTACAAAAAAGATCTTTATGACCCAGATAATCACAATGGTGTGATCACTAATCTAGAGCCAGGCATTCTGGGATATGAAGTCAAGTGGGCCTTGGAAAGCATCGCTATGAACAAAGCTAGTGGAGGTGATGGAATTCCAGTTGAGCTATTTCAAATCCTGAAAGATGATGCTGTGAAAGTGCTGAACTCAATATGCCAGCAAATTTGGAAAACTCAGCAGTGGCCACAGGACTGGAAAAGGTCAGTTTTCATTCCAATCCCAAAGAAAGACAATGCCAAAGAATCTTCAAACTACCGCACAATTGCAGTCATCTCACATGCTAGTAAAGAAATGCTCAAAATTCTCCAAGCCAGGCTTCACTAATACATGAACCATGAACTTCCTGATGTTCAAGCTGGTTTTAGAAAAGGTAGAGGAACCAGAGATCAAATTGCCAGCATACACTAGATCATGGAAAAAGGAAGAGTTCTAGAAAAACATCTATTTCTGCTTTATTGAATATGCCAAAGCCTTTGACTGTGTGGATCACAATAAACTGTGGAAAATTCTGAAGGAGATGGGAATAACAGACCACCTGACCTGCCTCTTGAGAAATCTGTATGCAGGTCAGGAAGCAACAGTTAGAACTGGACATGGAACAACAGACTGGTTCCAAATAGGAAAAGGAGTGCATCAAGGCTGTATATTGTCACCCTGCTTATTTAACGTATATGCAGAATACATCATGTGAAACGCTGGGCTGGAAGAAGCACAACTGGAATCAAGAATCCAGGGAGAAATATCAATAACTTCAGATATGCAGATGACACCACCCTTATGGTAGAAAGTGAAGAGGAACTAAAGAGCCTCTTGATGAAAGTGAAAGAGGAGAGTGAAAAAGTTGGCCTAAAGCTCAACATTCAGAAAACGAAGATAATGGCATCACGTCCCATCACTTTATGGGAAATAGATGGGGAAACAGTGGAAACAGTGTCAGACTTTATTCTTTTGGGCTCCAAAATCACTGCAGATGGTGACTGCAGCCATGAAGTTAAAAGACTCTTACTCCTTGGAAGAAAAGTTATGACCAACCTAGATAGCATATTCAAAAGCAGACTTTACTTTGCTGACTAAGATCCGTCTAGTCAAGGCTATGGTTTTTCCAGTAGTCATGTATGGATGTGAGAGTTGGACTTTGAAGAAAGTAGAGTGTTGAAGAATTGATGCTTTTGAACTGTGGTGTTGGAGAAGACTCTTGAGAGTCCCTTGGACTGCAAGGAGATCCAACCAGTCCATTCTGAAGGAGATCAGCCCTGGGATTTCTTTGGAAGGAATGATGCTAAAGCTGAAACTCCAGTACTTTGGCCACCTCATGCGAAGAGTTGACTCACTGCAAAAGACTCTGATGCCGGGAGGGATTGGGGTCAGGAGGAGAACGGGACGACCAAGGTTGAGATGGCTGGATGGCATCACTGACTCGGTGGACTTGAGTCTGAGTGAACTCCGGGAGTTGGTGATGGACAGGGAGGCCTGGCGTGCTGCGATTCATGGGGTCGCAAAGAGTTGGACACGACTGAGCGACTGAACTGAACTGAATCCTCTGATGAAAGTGTACAAAGAAAATACAAAAACTTAATTAATAATCTTTTTCTTAAGAAAGAGAAAATGTCATTGGAAGAAGACATTTCTTTCTTTCCTTAATCTTCAGGGAATCTTTCTTTAGCTTTCTGGGAACAGCATTTTTCCAATCCCGCGGGCCTTTGATTTCTTCCAAGGAGCTGAATATCTGACCTCACTTGACCACAAAAAAAGCAGTCAAAGGGTCATCTCCAAGACATTAGCTGGGTGTACCCAAGGCAAGGACTCTCTTCATTTCAGAATGCTCCCAATAAGAGCCTATGTAAATCTGGAGCTGCCTGTCACTGGCCATGGTTGCCATTTCTAGGAATGAATGTTGCACAGAGGAGCTAGAGATGAAATTCAGACGAAATTTATCTTGACTAATATACAAACTACAAACAGAATTCCGTGGTTATAATGAGCCTTGTCTTGAGTCATCATGCTTATTTTTATTATTTTTTGCATTTCAAGTATAGAGAAATAAATATGTATAACTATGGGATTAAACCGGGCTTCCTGGGTGATATAGTAGTAAAGAATCCACCTGTCAATGTAGAAATGTGAAAGATTCAGGTTTGATCCCTGGGTTGGGAAGATCCTCTAGAGTGGGAAGTGGCAACCTACTTCCGTATTCTTGCATGGAAATTCCATAATATTTTCCAGAAGAGCCTGATGGGCTACAGTCCATGGGGTCTCTAAGAGTTAGACACAGTAAGTAACTGAACACACATAAGAGGCTAAATCTTGCTAGTATAGCATTGATATTACCAATATATTTAGGAACAATAACTACATATACAGGGATATACAATAAGCACTCTTTCTAATTTCATTTCCTAGACTACAGAAATATCTGGACATACAAATGTACTTCCTCGTGTTGGGTGGCCTAAGTTTGATTTAATCAAAATGGTGGGCAGAGAACAATGGCTGAGTGAACTAAGTTCAATAAGTAAAATTTCAACTCATAGATTAGTATCAAAAAGAAAGACATGGCAGAGTAATTAGTATCTGGATGCTGCTTTTGTTTGGCACATTGTACAGTTAGGGGCTTCCTTGGTGGCTCAAACAGTAAAGGATGTTCCTGCAATGTGGGAGACCCAGGTTTGATCCCCTGGAGAAGGGAATGGCCACCCACTTCAGTATTCCTGCCTGGAGAATTCCATGGACAGAGGAGCCTGGCACATGGAGTAGCAAAGAGTCAGACATGACTGAGTGTCTAATCCTCACTTTTACTTCATGACATTAAATTAGGTTTTGCTGAATACCAGTTTCACTTTAAAATAATTTACTAAATGTTCAATGCCTATAGTGCACTTGCTGATTGGATAAATTTCTGGAGTTAGAACAAAAGGACAAAAGAAGATCCTCGCTCCATCTAATAAAGAAGACAGGCACTAATCAAATAATCATTTACTATTTGAGTATAAATTAGACTGAAAAATCTTTTAAGTTTAATTAGGCCCCTTTTGTTTATTTTTCTCTTTACTTTTATTATGCTTGGAAATGAATCAAAGATCTTGCTGTAATTTATGTCAGAGAGTATTCTACCCCTGTTTTCCTCTAAGAGTTTTACACTATTCTGACCTTACATTTAGGTCCTTGGCTCATTTGAGTTTATTTTTGTGTACAGTGTTAGAACATACTTTACATGCAGCTGTCCAATTTTCTCAGCAGCACTTGTTGAAGAGACTTTTCTCCACTCTATATTCTTATCTCCTTTGATGTAGAGTAGGTAACCAAAGGTGCATGGACTTATCTCTGGACTTTCTCTACTGTTCCATTGATCTATATGTCTGTTTTTGTGCCAGCACCATACTTTTTCGATTATTGTAGCATCATAATATAATCTGAAATCAGGGAACCTGACTCTTCCAGCTGCATTTTTCTTTCTCAAAATTCCCTTGGCTATTCAGAGTCTTTTGTGTCTCCATAAAAATTGCAAAATTGTTTGTTCTAATTCCTTGAAAACTGCTATTGGTAACTTGACAAGGATTGAATTGAATTTATATATTGCTTTGGGTAGTATAGACATTATTAACAATAAAAATTCTTACAACCCAAGAACATGGTATATCTCATCTGTTTGCATCACCTTTGATTTCTTTCATCAGCATCTTATAGTTTTCTGAGTAAAGGTCTTTTGCTTCATTAGGTAGGTTTATTCCTAGGTATTTTATTTTTGGAAACCATCAATGAAATGAAAATAAAACCCACAGAGTGGGAGAAAATATTTGCAAGAAGTGGTCAAGAATGAATTAATCTCCAAAATATACAGTTCATTCAGCTCAATAGTAAAAAAAAAAAAGGATCTAATAAAAATGAATGGGAGATCTAAATAGACATTTCTCCAACGAAGACATGCAAATGGCCAAAGGCACATGAAAAGATGATCACATCACTAATTATTAGAGAAATGCACATCATAACATGTGAGTTATCACCTCACATGTGTTAGAACAGCTATCATAAAAAATCTACAAATAATGAATGCCAGGGAGAGTTTGGAGAAAAAGAAGCCTTCCCACACTGTTCCTTGGGATGTGAATTGTCACAACCACTATGGAGAACAGTATGGAGGTTCCTTATAAAACTAAAAATAGAGCTACTATATAATCCAACAGTGCCAATCTTGGACATATATCCAGAGAAAATCATAATTCCAAAGGAAAAATGTACCCCAGTATTCATTTCATTACTATATACAATAACCAGGACATAGAAGCAATTTAAATGTCTATTGATAGAAGAATGGAAAGATATGTGGTACATACACCCAATAGAATATTACTCAGCCATAAAAAAGAATGAAAAAATGTCATTTGCAGCGACATGGAACATAGAAATTGTCATCCTGAGTGAAATAAGTCAGATAAAGACAAATATCATATAATATCCCTTGTATATGGAATGTAAAGAAACGGTACAAGTGAAACTACTTATTAAGCAGAAGTTGAGTCACAGATGTAGAAAACAAACGTGGTATAAATTGAAAGAGTTGGATTGATACATACATACTACTATGTATAAAATAGATAACTAATAAGAATTTACTTAACAGTGCAGGGAACTGTATTCATTACTTCGTAATGACCTATATGAGAATAGAATTTAAAACAAGAGTGAATACATATATGTGTATTACTGACTAACTTTGCTGTGTAGCAGAAACTAACACAGCATTGTATATCAACTCTACTCCAGTTAAAAATTAATTTCAAAAAAGCATAATAGACTGTGGTCATGGAGTTGCTATGATTGCCTGTAGAAAGGGTCTGGACTTTAGCTGGGAGATGGGAAAATGGTAGGGAAAGATCCTTGATTTGTTTCTTGGGAGTTCTTTACTTTTTAAATATGAATCCTGTTTCCCCCGCCCCCTTAACTGTCCTCATACCATGACGCTACATTGTGTTCAACTATGAATCACTGACAGCATCTATATAAAGCAATAGGTAAAAAAGTATTAGTATATTTCTGTTCACAATATCATTATATTATAATAAAGACAAAAACACTAGACCATGTGGTGTTACCATAAAATCTATTTGCTGATCAAGTATGCAATATATTGAATGAAGAAAGTAAAAGAAGTGTTAAAAATGGTAAATGAAATATACACAATTAATCAAGTATTCTTTTTATAAATATTCAAAATGAAATACAAAGACATTTATAAATAAGAAAATCAACATCTTTGCATATATAGGAGTTTTTCTCTTTTCTTCCATTTTTTTGCTGAAAATTAGTCTATTTTCCTTGGTTAGAGGGGAGATTTACAAAAGCAGCAATCATGAGCTTTAACTACACTTTTACAGTTTTAGCAAAATTGTACTAGAATCCAGAGGTCCTAAATAGTATCTTTCCTATTAATGCATATAATCTTACAAGTTAGTCATACAAAATTAAAAATTCTTTTATTTCTTTGACTATACATGTCTAGAGATAAAATTTGCAAGTGTTTTTTTACAACTGGAGATAATGATCAGAAAAATTGGTGTGCTTTTAAATAATTTTAAGCTTCATTATTGATTTTATTAATATAGCTATTGATACTTCCAAATTTGCTGAAGATGATCTTAGTTAAGTTTATGCCCATGTATAAAATATCTAAGCTTATAAAATGATTTTGGGAAAGATTAAATGCAGGAGGAGAAGGGGACAACAGAGGATGAGATGGTTAGATGGCATCATTGACTCGATGGGCATGAGTTTGAGCAAGCTGCAGGGGTTGATAATGGACAGAGAAGCTGCTGTCCATGGGGTCTCAAAGAGTCAGACCTGACTGAGTGACTGAACTGAAGCCTATAAAAATAGAAATTGAGTGAATTGTATATCTAAGCCTAGAAAATAGAAACTGAGTGAATTTAAGAAATATGAAAGTTAGGAAAGAAAAATATAATTCTATTTCAGCTACATTTTCACCTCTTATTATCTGTCCCAAATATTCTACAGAGCCCCCAACAGTACAGGTGAATTGATTTTATGGAATACTTGTTTAGTTGAAAGATGATGGTCACACTACAAATCACATAATTAATGTCAAATTTGTGGTACACTTTTGTAAAATATTTTTATTTGTGTGAATATAAATAGCACATTTTTCTTCCATTCTTCATTTTATCTTTAAGTCTTTTGCCAAAATTCATTTCTTTCCTTGCTCTTTTGCTTTTAAAGATTTTTGTTATCAAAACCAAACACAAAGAATTTTTCCTTTCTCCTGAGAAAATTAGTTATTGCCCAAATTATGAAAAACTCTCCTATTTGAGACAGGTTTAATTTTTGCTTATTTGTTTATTTAGGCCTTTCTGGGAGAAGTGGTAAGGCATTGTGATAAGAACATGAGTATCTAAGTCCTGCGGGATTCTGCCATAGGCATAGGCATTGGCATAGTTGCATCAGCCATTGGCATCATCTGTTTCCCCAGAATGGGCCATGCTAAGGACCATGCTCATCTTGCCTGATTGCCATGGAGCCATTCACCATCAAGTTAAAGTTCCTAGAATGGTGACAGATATGTGTTCAGTAAAGCAGTCTTCATTAAACATTCATAATTATCACTTTTGAACATCTCAGAACATCTCTACGAGCTTTTATGTTTTCAAGATGTTTAATATATCAGAGTGAGAATTTACTTTAAAAGATTATAAAAAGACTATGTCATCCCTTAGCTTTGAATTTGACATTGGTTTTAAATAATGCATCAAAAATACCTTTATAATTGTTAGCTATTAAAGAGCTTGCTTTAGAAAGATAGTAATCAAATGACTTTGATAACAAGAAATGACACAAATTTGTTCAGGTATAACTTGGCCCTTTTAATGATACTCCTAATGGTCTATGTACTTATATATTAATTTTTATACCCATGAATCTTTAAAAATACATTTTCTCATCCATAGGGTAAGACAAAGTAATATGGAGCCATTCCGATGATTTTACAACTGCTGTTAAAAAAGATTTCTAGAAAAATAAAAAACTCTTATATTTTAATTTACTTAAAATACAATTTTGACCTGAGGATCTCCTAATGCATTAAAAATACTCTTATTTACATACCACACACAAGTACAGGATTTTAGATAGGTGGAAAAAATTAAACAAGTGTATCAACTCTTTCTGCACCCAGTATGCACTACTGCCCTGCAAGGGTGAATGGGAGTCTGAGTTCTTAGCAGGAAGTAAATTAAACACTTGGAGCATCTTCATTTAATAATCTCATGAATCCTCATAATATTCCTTATGAGGGAGATGACAAGTTGTATTAATCCCACTTTTAGTACAAGAAAAATGAGGCCTGAAGTTGTTACAGAATTTCAGTATATGGATTAAGAAATATGTTGGTCTACCACAGTACAGTCTATAGTATTATATCATTGCACATGTGTGATAATTACTTTGTACATGTAGAATTCCAATTGGGGCCTCTTCAAATCAAATTTATATCCTTTTGCTCTGTTCTTTATATCTTTTTATATATCAATAAGCACCAAGTCCCCAAAGCCTTTTCCAAGGCTTATATTTTGCATTTGTCTGAGTACAGAGGGTTTCTCGTTTGTGGAAATGGCTATGTTAAAATTTCCCAGGAGACAGCCCAATTCTCATAGAAGATCAAATATTTCAGTCCTGAGCACTACTCAGCCTCCCTTTAAAACATTAATATTGTGAAAGGTAATGGAGCCATCATTTAAGTAGTTCTGTAAGTAGAAGTAGTACTATCATTTACAGACTGTTGTGAGAAGACATTTTTTAGAGATTCAGAAACAAGGAAGACAAAGAATCTTGGCTATGGAAAGTTTGCTTATGGAACTCTAATTAGCAAAGCACTAAATAATGGAGAATGCATGCTGTGATTAAATGGGAAAAATATTAAACGGAAACAATATAATTTTGAACCACCATGCCGTTTATATCCATATATAGTCCGTAAGATTTTAATCCTTTCTGAAGGTAAATGTGGAGCCTCTATGAGATCATGGAAAAGAGAAGTTAAACTATTATACTTTATAAAATTTTAATTATAGTCTTATCTTTGACATTTTTGAGAAAATATTTGGAATAAACAACTTGATGTGTATTTGATTAGTACACTTAGTTATGGCTTTCATGTTCTATGCATTCACACCTTTCTAAGAAGAGGTATATTGAACATTTTGAAATGGAGAATTCCATGAAAATGCATAAAATTTACCTTGTTCCAATTGATAGTTAGTTGCCTTTCCATTCTCTCCAGAGACCACCATTAGTTCAAAGGATCTGGAAATTATATTATCTAGTGTGGCATTTCCATGCTTGTGGTCACATTTCCTGAGAGCTCTTCAGCTTCTGTAAGATATTCTCTTCAAAATTTAGGAAAATAAAGAGTGGCCATGAGAAGAATTAACAACAGACTAGTGTCACATACAGTAATGACTTCAGAAAAAAAAAAAGGAGTAGACATATTTGTAGCATGTATGTGAAATAATTAAATTGATGTGAAGTAGTGCATAATAGTGATTACCTCTGGAAAGGGACAAAGAAGATATAGGGTGATGATTAAGCAGGCCATTAACTTCTTTCCTAATGTATCATTTCCTTGGAGTGAAAGCCAATACACATAGTTACTGGCTAACTCTAGAGTATGACAATACGAATATAAGTTTTGTTATATTAACATTTTGTGTTTTCTGTATCTAAAGAAAATCATTAAAAAGCAAATTTTAAAAATAATTTCTGGGAAGGAAGTAGGAAACAAAGACAAACAGCATGGTTGGAACTGCGATTTTGAAGCCTGATTAATACTTCTTCTATGACTATAAGAAATATCCTGATCACTTGTGCCTGTTTCCTCATCCATTAAGTGGCAAAAATAAATATCACTCAACATTGCTTCGAGCAATCAATGAAAAAATGTCTGAAGAGCATTTATCACTCTACCTTCCAATTGACAAGTTCTCATTGAATTATTTATATTTTTGTTATAAAGCAGAGGAATTTTTAATATTTAAAAATTATCCATATACTGATTCAATAATGTTGCTACAATGTATATTTCCATGAATATATATGCCTAATAATTCTCAGGTGATAGTTTATATTAAATTGAATGAACTGTCTATTTAAGTATGCAAGCATTTATGTTTACATGAGTATGTAATACAAATTGCAGATAATTTAAAGCAGAATATGCGAAGATTATGTAGAAAATGAAGAATAGTTACTATTAATTTTTTTTTTAATTTGGATTCCAAAGAAGTCAAAAAGAAGATATAAATGTGCATCAGATAGCACTAGAAGATAATTTTGGGAAAAAATAGAAAAGTATGAAGAAAAGAACTCAACTTATTTGATAGCTGTAATAATCTACTCTTAAGGATATGTGTTCAAACTGAAGGATGCTTGGGGCTGGTGCACTGGGATGACCCGGAGGGATGGTGTCGGGGGGAGGCGGGAGGGGTGTTCAGAATTGGGAACACGTGTACATCCGTGGCGGATACATGTTGATATGTGGCAAAACCAATACAATATTGTAAAGTAAAAAATAATAATAAATAAATAAATAAATAAAAGAAACTTTGGAATTTATGTGTTTTTCCCCCTAAATTCTTCCTGTTCACTTTGTTATTTTCCTTACTTTTTTATAGTAACAGCCTCAAGATAATTCCATTCTTCCATTTATTTATATGTAAAAATATCTGAAATAGATAAAAACTTATTTCTTTGCTCTAAGAATCATTGAATTGGTGCTCAGTGAATAATAAATCATCATAATAAATGGGATGGCTAGATTTCTTGCAAAGTTGCTGCATTCTAGTTTCAGTATTGTTAGTGAAAGTGAAAGTTGCTCAGTCCTGTTCAACTCTTTGCAACCCCATGGGCTACACAGTACGTGGGTTTTTCCAGGCCAGAATACTGGAATAAGTAACTTTTCCTTCTCGAGGGGATCTTCATAACCCAAGGATCAAACCCAGGTCTTCCACATTGCAGGCAGACTCTTGACCAGTTGAGCCACCAGGGAAGCCCTCAATATTGTTAGACCATGTGTATATAATGCCCCATGTGATATTGCAGCTAGTTTAAGAAAGCCGCAATGTAGCTCAGCTGGTAAAGAATCTGCCTGAAATGCGGGAGACCTGGGTTCGATCCCTGGGTTGGAAAGATCTCCTGGAGAAGGGAAAGGCAACCCACTCCAGTATTCTGGCCTGGAGAATTCCATGGTGTATATAGTCCATGGAGGCTCAAAGAATTGGACAGGACTGAGGGACTTTCACTTTCACTGTAAGAAAGCCACAAGTGTCTTCTACAGAAAGAAATACAGGTGGCCCTAGTGGTAAAGAATCCACCTGCCGAGACATTAAGAGACTCTAGTTCTATCCCTGATAGGGAAGTTCCCTTGGAGAAGAGCATGGCAACCCAGTCTAGTGTTCTTGCCTGAAGAATTCCAGATGGAGGATCCTAGCAGGCTACAGTCCATAGGGTCAGACATGACTGAAATGGCTTAGCACATAGCACACACATGAATTCTGAGCACTTTGTCACAAATAAATCCCTTATAAACTTTTTTTTCCTATTTTTATAAATTTCACTTCAATATATTGTATCCTTTTCTCCTTTTGGATCTTTTGGGTCTTTTTTGCTTGTTTGTTTGTTTCAGAACCATCAATTTTTTGGGGGGTGGGAACTTGCTTTCTTCTTTTTCTTCAATTTTATTATCAGTGGGAACCATCTCTGTGCCAATTCTGTTTATGATGCTATCTTACAACCCTTACACTCTTTCTAACCCATATCATCCTCTGGTCTTTTTAAATTTTCATTTCTGTTATGAGATCACTGCAGTATCTTACAGCTGAATATAAAATAAACGCAGAAGTAATAAGACAGTGCCACGTTGTTCTTCTTATGACATGAAAAACAGTATTAAACATGTCCCAAATTACCCTATTCTGTTAGCTTGCCATGTGAAAAATTGTGAATAAGAAATGTACTGATATTGTATTATATCAGAAAGTTCTGCTTTGTCTTTGATTGTCAACTTTATCAAATTCAACAATCTTTCAATAACACATATAAAATGAGTTTTTAAAATATCTGCAATAAAAATAATGGATAATAAAATCAACCTCAAAACATGTACTTTCAAAAATCAATACAATGCCCTAAAAGTGTGACAGAGAAATGAAAGAAATGCAGAAGATAGTGCATATTTTAATACGCCAATACACAAATATGACCGTACTACGAGATAAAAGAGTCAGTTTGTGCATTGAATTTCTGACAGCTACAAGTGCAAACTGATAGAGACAAATTTGTAATGATTCAAATACACAAGTATTATTTGATTAGGTCTTATCTTCTGAATTAATGAATACTTCTTTAAAAAGTTTCAAACCAAATGTGCCTAGTCCTTTCTAGATTTACATAGTTTTTGCATTCCCAGTAAATTTAGTGTATACAAGTCATAGAAAAAGTATTGTGTTTATGTGTACAATGGCTTGATTTAAGGTTCAGTTAATTATAGCCAGAGTTTTAGTTTAAGAAATTGTTGTGTGATGTTAGAATGTTGTATGGAATGTAAGAATATTCTTCATTATGTAGGACTGTTGTACTCAGATCATTCTCTGCGAAGAGCTGTTAGTGTCTCCTAATCATCGAGACAACAAAAATTTTACGATATTACAACAACACAGTTTGGACCACATTGAAAAGTGATTCTCATTGGAAAACTTATGCTAAATAGCTGTCAATGTTGAAATATCCTAATAGGTCTGTAAGAAAACTTTTATAGTTTCTATGAGTATTAGTAAAATGTCATTTTCACTTTCATGCATTGGAGAAGGAAATGGCAACCCACTCCAGTATTCTTGCTTGGAGAATCCCAGGGACAGAGGAGCCTCGTGGGCTGCCGTCTATGGGGTCGCACAGAGTTGGACACGACTGAAGCGACTTAGCAGCAGCAGCAGCAGTATCATGAGATTAGAATTCCATTCATTTATATTTCTTCTTCATTTCTCAATTGGTGATTGAGTGTTTCTACATAATGAATAGAGACAACAATGGGAACAATAATACCCCCCTCATTGTTTGTTTAAGAACTTTAAAAAATCAATACTGCCTTTGTGTGTGTGTGTGTAGCATAGAAAGCACAAAGGAGAAGGCAGTGGCACCCCACTCCAGCACTCTTGCCTGGAGAATCCCATGGATGGAGAAGCCTGGTAGGCTGTGGTCCATGGGGTCGCGAAGAGTCTGACAAAACTGAGCGACTTCACTTTCACTTTTCACTTTCACACATTGGAGAAGGAAATGGCAACGCACTCCAGTGTTTTTGCTTGGAGAATCCCAGAGACGGCGGAGCCTGATGGGCTGCCATCTATGGGGTTGCACAGAGTCGGACACGACTGAAGCAACTTAACAGCAGCAGAAAACACAAATTAGGCTTTCGACTGCACAGCTTTAAATATATATATATATATATATATATATATATATATAGTTGCTTCAGTTCTGGGAATACTACTTTTCTATATAACCCTTCCATGTTTTATAGGTAGTGTCTTTTGTAATATGCATAATTAAATGAGAGTCTAGGATATTCTCAGGTTTACCAGCATGAGTCATGAAGTGTAATTAGGTGTGCATCTTATTACTGCAAACGTGAATCTTTGAAAGAACTTGTGGTTCAGCCAAGAGGGGATTTATAAATACTCATAGAAATACGGTCACATAGAGGCATAACCATCAAGGAAACTGAAAGTTCGGCAGTACTCCTCAGAGACATCTCAGTAGAGTGACTAAGGGCAATCATGATGCAGTTAAAAAGAGAATGGATGGTGACAAAGAGGAGGTAGCATCCGATGTTGCTGATTGTTTGAGGACAGTCGAAAAGGATGGTAGTAAAGCAGACAATAACTTGTCAGGCAACTGTTTTGATTTAGATAGCTTTTTTTTTTTGCAGAAAATGATACATTTTTGCAAATTAACATTCTCTGGAGATGTAAAAAATTGCATTATTAGACTGATTAAGGGCAAAAATAGGAAAGATGATCTACAATTAACAATATTGAAAATTACATATATCTTTATTACATATATTAATATTTTATCTCTGGAAAGGTCAAGATTAAAAATCTAAGACTGACTATTATTTTAATATTATTGATAAAATATTTTACTCTGTCTTCAAAAGAGGAAAGAAACTTTAAAAAACTTCTTTATTCCAAGTTTTTAAATGAAAATATATTAGTTTGCACAAAAATAATGTCTCAGACAGCATAATTCATTTTATCTTCTTATAACCTATGCACAGAGGCAGAACATTAATATATTTAGACCTTTTGATTGGAGACTTAACATTTACACTGGCATAAAACATTAATACTATCATCCAAGCATGAAAATTCCAAATTAGCAGAAACCAACACTGCTATTCAGGCCAAGTGGGAGTTACTATGAGAAATGAAAACAATTCTATAAAACATGGGTTAGTAGGATATTAGGAATCTAGATTCAAGCTTTATTTTTCACACATGGTAAGACAAGGCATTAATCCACTTACTATCTCTGCTTTGAATTATTTGCCTTCTTTCATATGAATTTAATATTCAGAACTTCTGTAGCTCAGTCATATCTGACTCTTTGCAAACCTCATGGACTGCAGCACAACAGGCTTCCCTGTCCATTACCAATTCCTGGACCTTGCTCAAACTCATGTCTGTCAGTCAGTGATGCCATCCAGACATCTTATCCTCTGTCATCCCCTTCTCCTCCTGCCTTCAGTCTTTCCCAGCATCAGGTTCTTTTCCAATGAGTTGTACTCTTTTTAACTGCATCATGATTGCCCTTAGTCACTCTACTGAGATGTCTCTGAGGAGTACTGCCGAACTTTCAGTTTCCTTGATGGTTATGCCTCTATGTGACCGTATTTCTATGAGTATTTATAAATCCCCTCTTGGCTGAACCACAAGTTCTTTCAAAGATTCACGTTTGTAGTAATAAGATGCACACCTAATTACACTTCATGACTCATGCTGGTAAACCTGAGAATATCCTAGACATTGTTTCCACATCTATTTGCCATGAAGTGATAGCAACAGTGGCCACAGGACTGGAAAAGGTCAGTTTTCATTCCAATCCCAAAGAAAGGCAATGCCAAAGGATGCTCAAACTACCACACAATTGCACTCATCCCACATGCTAGTAAAGTAATGCTCAAAATTCTCCAAGCCAGGCTTCACCAATACGTGAACCGTGAACTTCCAGATGTTCAAGATGGTTTTAGAAAAGGCAGAGGAACCAGAGATCAAATTGCCAACATCTGCTGGATCATGGAAAAAGCAAGAGAGTTCCAGAAAAACATCTATTTCTGTTTTATTGACTATGCCAGAGCCTTTGATTGTGTGGCTCACAATAAACTGTGGAAAATTCTGAAAGAGATGGGAATCCCAGACCACCTGACCTGCCTCTTGAGAAACCTGTATGCAGGTCAGGAAGCAACAGTTAGAACTGGACATGGAGCAGACTGGTTCCAAATAGGAAAAGGAATACATCAAGGCTGTATATTGTCACCCTGCTTATTTAACTTCTATGCAAAGTACATCATGAGAAACGCTGGACTGAAAGAAACACAAGCTGGACTCAAGATTGCCGGGAAAAATATAAATAACTTCAGATATGCAGATGACACCACCCTTATGGCAGAAAGTGAAGAAGAACTAAAGAGCTTTTTGATGAAAGTGAAAGAGGAGAGTAAAAAGTTGGCTTAAGCTCAACATTGAGAAAACGAAGATCATGGCATCCGGTCCCATCACTTTATGGGAAATAGATGAGGAAACAGTGGAAACAGTGTCTGACTCTATCTATTTTTTGAGCTCCAAAATCACTGCAGATGGTGATTGAAGCCATGAAATTAAAAGACGCTTACTCCTTGGAAGGAAACTTATGACCACCCTAGACAGCATATTCAAAAGAAGAGACATTACTTTGTCAACAAGGGTCCATCTAGTCAAGGCTATGGTTTTTCCAGTAGTCATGTATGGATGTGAGAATTGGACTATAAAGAAAGCTGAGCACCAAAGAAATGATGCTTTTGAACTGTGGTGTTGGAGAAGACTCTTGAGAGTCCCTTGGACTGCAAGGAGATCCAACCAATCCATTTCCTTTAGGGAAATTAGTTCTGGGTGTTCACTGGAAGGACTGATGTTGAAGCTGAAACTCCAGTATTTTGGCCAGTTGATGCAAAGAGCTGACTCATTTGAAAAGACCCTAATGCTGGGAAAGATTGAGGGCAAGAGGAAAAGGGGATGACAGAGGATGAGATGGATGGATGGCATCACCAACTTGATGGACATGGGTTTGGGTGAACTCCAGGAGTTGGTGATGAACAGGGAGGCCTGGTGTGCTGTGGTTCATGGAATCACAAAGAGTCAGACACGACTGAGCAACTGAACTGGAACTGGTACTGGATGGCACAGGATGCCATGATCTTAGTTTTCTGAATGTTGAGTTTTAAGCCAGCTTTTTCACTCTCCTCTTTCACTTTCCTCAAGAGGCTCCTTAGTTCCTCTTCACTTTCTACCATGAGGGTCGTGTTATCTGCATATCTGAGGTTATTGACATTTCTCCCAACAATCTTGATTTTACCTTGTGTTTCATCTAGTCCAGCGTTTCTCATAATGTACCCTATATATAATTTAAATAAGCTGGGTGGCAGTATACAGCATTGACGTACTCCTTTCCCAGTTTGTTGTTCCATGTTGAACCAGTCTGTTGTTCCATGTCTGGTTCTAACTGTTGCTTCTTGACCTGCATAAAGCTTTCTCAGGAGACAGGTAAGGTGGTCTGTTTTTCCCATCTCTTTAAGAATTTCACACTTTGTTGTGATACACACAGTTAGTATCTGCTAATGATGCCAGTTTCTGGATCCATACTCTTTGACTTCAAATCTAGCTCTGCTGAGTCATAAATTACTCCCAAATTATCTGCTTTGGTTTCCTCATCTTTAAATGGGATAGTAACTGTTTTGCCCTCCTAGAGATGATATCCCTGACACAGGAGAAATAGTCAGTGAATGTGAGAAATTTTGGTAAAAATGAAAAACTTGATTAAAAAGTCCAAAGTCATTAATGATAGTCTACAAAAATGCATGAAAATGTAGAAACTACTATATATTAATAAATTAAAATGCTATAATTTAAAAATTAATAGTAAATATATAAGTTAGTTTTCTCCAAAATTGATAAGCAATGAATGCCATTTTGCTATATTTGAGCACTTTTTTCCCTTTTTATATATCAATTTCAGCAATTGTAATCAGCAACAACCCAAGCAGAATTTTTGTGATCATGTATCTTCAACAACATGTATTATTTATATTCATTTCACACATTGGAAATTCACCCATCAGATTTTGCGTTTGCAATTCTTTCTATCCTTGTGTACTCTTAGAAAACTAATGAATAGCCCAAGCGCCTTTGCTCTCTAAACTTTAGCTTGTGATGGTGAAATGGCTACTGAGCTAGACATCTAGTCCAAGAAGGGAAAGCACTAATGGAAATTAGCATTCCAAAAGGATCTTCTGCAGCTGTCATCATAAAAAGAAACTGATTAGTGGTTTGGACGGTGATAACTCTGTAAATTATCAAACAAAATACTGCAGAAACATCCATTTACGTATATGAAAATTACAATCTGAACATTACATATACAGCACATTAATCAACTTCATTCTTTGATTTTACGGGTAATGAGGCTTTGCAGAAAGGTAAACAGGCAGCTAAATAAAGTTGCTGTGGCACAATGAATTAAATATATTCATACTTAAAAGACAAAGAAATGTGCTAAGAGGCGTTTGAATGAAGAAAACATCCTCCTGGTCACTTATTTCTGTTTTCAGCTCCTATTTGACTTTTATCCCTTCTGGCTTCTTAATTTTTTGTCTTCTAAGCATTTTGAGTGTCGCATAATCACCAAATATGTAAAGTTAAATGTGATTTTTAGAAATTGATTAACATATTCTACCATGTTTTATTTGTTATCTAACAATATAAACTTAATTACAATATACTGGCTTCCTATAAGCTACTCAGATATTTGTGGTAGGGCTGTAGCAATAACTGTTTCCTGTGATGGAAATGGTATAATTTTTTTTCTAACTTTCCCTGTATTATATGTAATAATTTATATGAAGGAAAACTTCTCCTCTCATGGAATTGTATTTCTGGGGAGTGTAACTAACACTGAATACGACTAAGTTTGCAGTTCATGTAGTCTATCTGAAAGTGGCTCAGAAAGGCAAACCAAGCCTTCCCATAATGAAAGATCATTATTGCTTTAAGCATTTATTGAATACAACTAGGTACTAGAGATATAGCAGTGGAAAATTTTTAAATGATTAACAAATTTTTAAATAAGTGACAATAGCTTGTCTTTATAAAAAACCATGGAAAATTGAGAATCCAGGTGTCAGTGAATGTGTTAGACGATTTTATATCAAATATGAAAGCAATTTGTAATGCAATTTTTTTGTCTGGGTAAATTTTTGTATTATAGTGCATTACAGAGTGACACTTCAGTCTTTATGTCTTATGTGTCAATTGCCTGCATTATAATATGACAATTACCTGAGAGTTTCACTATTTTTGGTTCATGTTTTCAAATTTACCTTAGGCTTTATAATTATAGCCCCTTAATTATTATTGTTGCTTAACTAAATTATTCAAGATCTAATTCTGTCAACTCTTGACTCTGATTTTCAAATATCTTCCCTCCAACATCACTTTAGAAAAATTCAAAAGAATTAAGAAGTGGCATGTGTATTTTGTATAAAACAGTAACTTTCCAGTGTTTGCTGTTACTGACAATGTTTATTGTCACATAAATTTTTCGAAAACACATAAGAGACATAGTAAAATTAAGATTGACAATGTTGATAGTCTAATTTGAAGAAACTGATTGGCGTGGGTTTGGATGAAGTATACTCAGTACGGGCAAAATAATTTAAATTTTTGGAGAAGTATATTGACAACTTTATGGGTGACCAGGAACGTTATTTTAAATTGTGAGACATCAATTTCATATCTGTCATGCTTGATAATTTTTAGTTTGATGTATACAACAATTTTGATATTAATCATACTAAATTTGTGCATTAACCATAGCTGCTAAATCCCCACACTCAAAAGGAAAATAAAAACAGGTTAGCAATACTTATTTTATCCTTTTAGCCAATACTGTTTCTTATGTGAAAAATTATCTTCAGCCTCATCAACTTATCTGAAGATGCACAGGCAAAGAATTAAATAATAAATATATGCTTGGATCTTTTACATCTTTCTGACTAATGTATTTCCTTGAAAAGGTATATGCATATAGGAAACATAAAAAAAATCTTTCTGACTTGTCCTGCTAAGTCGCTTCAGTCGTGTCCAACTCTGTGCGACCCCACAGATGGCAGCCCACCAGGCTCCCCTGTCCCTGGGATTCTCCAGGCAAGAAAACTGGAGTGGGTTGCCATTTCCCTCTCCAATGCACGAAAGTGAAAAGTGAAAGTGAAGTTGCTCAGTCGTGTCCGACTCTTTGCAACCCCATGGACTGCAGCCCAGCAGGCTCCTCTGTCCATGGGATTTTCCAGGCAAGAGTACTGGAGTGGGGTGCCATCACCTTGCACTAATGCCTACCAATTTCTAATAAGTTTTTCTTCAAAGCTTCTGTCTTTAAAATAATTTGAAAATACTTTTGTCTGTCATACCATTAATCAATGATGTTTTGGCTAGCAACTTCATATATTGTAGACTCTATTCCAACTTGATGTCCTAAAATTATACCTTGTTAGCATCAAAGGTGAGGGTTCCTTTCATGATCAACATTACATATACATTTTCACACAGAAAAAAAAAATTCTAAAATGTCATTTTCATCATATACTTCTATAAAAGAATGTCTTTTTTCAGCATATCTTTACATAATAATTACTTTATTCTATGTAATAGCAATTTTCTATTACTAAAGTTGTTATAATGAGAATACAGTGACTTTAAGAAATTGTGCTCCATGGAGTGAAGAAGATCTACAAGACATTTAGTTAGTGAAAAGACAGTGATATAGGTGTTGTGGTCCTCTCTGATTTGTCTTTCTTCCTTTAACAGTGAAAATTTGGAATGTTGAAAATTAAATTTGTCTGTGTATAATTGCTGAACACTCTTACAAGCCAATTAGGGACCTATATTGCAAATGTGAAGTTATTATTCTGCCTGTGTTTCTTACCTTGTTGTTGCTATTCACTCCTTAGTAATGTCCAGCTCTGTAACCCTGTGGACTCCAGCACACCAGGCTTCCTTGTCCTTCACCATCTCCCAGAGTTTACTCAAATTCATGTCCGTTGAGTCAGTGATGGGATTCAACCATCTCATCCTCAGTCATCCCCTTGTCATCCTGCCTTCAACCTTTCCTGGCATCAGGGTTTCTTCCAATGAGTTGGTTCTTCGCATCAGGCGGCTAAAGCATTGGAGCTTCAGCAGCAGTTCTTCCAATGGACATTCAGGGTTGATTTCTTTTAGGAAGAACTGATTTGATCTCCTTTCAGTCTGAAGAACTCCCAAGAGTCTTCTGCAATACCACAGTTCAAAAGCATCAATTCTTCAGTTCTCAGCCCTCTTTATGTTCCAAATTTTACATCTGTACATGACTACTGGAAAAACCATACCTTTGACTAGACAGATCTTTGTTGGCAAAGTAATGTCTCTGCTTTTTAACACGATGTCTAGGTTTGTCATAGTTTTTCTTCCAAGGAGCAAGCATCTTTTAATTTCATGGCTTTGGTCACTGTCTGCAGTGACTTTGGGGTCTAATAAAATAAAATATAATAAAATGAAGTTTGTCACTGTTTCCACATTTCCTCCCTTCTATTTGCCATGAAGTGATGGGACTGGATGCCATGATTTTAGTTTTTGGATGTTGAGCTTTAAGCCAGCTTTTTCACTCTCCTTTTTCACCTTCATCAAAAAAGCTCGTTAGTTCCTCTTTGCTTTCTGCCATAAGAGTGGTGTGATCTGCATATCTGAGGTATTGGTATTTTCCCCAGCAATGTTGATTCCAGGGTGACCTTCATCCAGTCCAACATTTCACATGATGTACTCTGCATATAAGTTAAATCAGCCAAGTGACAATATACAGCCTGGTCATACTCATTTCCCAATTTTGAACCAATCCATTTTTCAATGTCCAGTCCTAGCTGTTGCTTCTTGACCTCCATACACAATTCTCAGGAGGCAGGTAAGGTGGTCTGGTATTCCCATCTCTTTAACAATTTCCCACAGTTTCTTGTGATCGACATAGTCACACGCTTTAGTGTAATAAATGAAGCAGAAGTAGATGTTTTTCTGGGATTCCCTTGCTTTTTCTATGATACAATGGATGTTGACAATTTGATCTCTTGTTTCTCTGCCTTTTCTAAATCCAACTTGTATGTCTGAAAGCTTCTTGCCTTCATGGTGGAGAAATGTTTCCTGAACCCTCTGAAGTGTTTTCACTTCTACTAACCTCATCCCTAGAAGTACATTCTCCCTCAAAGAAAATGTTTACCATATTTAAGATATTTCAAATTAAACACTGACTTTTTTTTGAGTGAAACACATGATGTAGGAGGAACTATTAATCTGTGAAATAACCTGAATACATTATGCTTTAAAAAACTTGTTTTATGGAGTCTTTGACAAACATTTGCAATACTATTCCTTTTTTTAATAATGTATATTTCAGCTTCTCAAGTATTTGCCACTTGTTTGTCTTACTGTCTTCCTTGGCTTTAGCATGAAAGATTTGTATCAATCAATTTTGTTTAAATTATGGTACAGTAGAAATCAAATCCTAAATCTCAATAACCTTTCATCACAACTTCCTCATCAGATTTTGTCTCTCCTGGACTGGCTGGCTTTTATCTTCATGATTGGACCCAGGTTACAGGCATATTCCCTATCTGGAATATTATTAATCTCGTGGAAGATGGAAATAAGGGCAATATGAAGCCAAGTAATATTTCTCAAAATTTGGTTGAAAGTGGCTCCCATCACTTCTGATCACAATTATTGAACAAAGCAAGAAACTGTGAAAGTCTAATGTTCATGGATGATATAATGACTCCAAAGGGAAAGGAAGTGAATAACTTTATCAGGAATGCAATTTATCACAGATAAATTAATAATAAATGACATATAAAAATGTCAAAATTTAATTAGCCAAGACCTACATGAGAATAAGAACCTGTAGAATTTTCCCCCATTTCATTGATATATATTTGGATCTTTCCAGGTGGCACCAGTGGTAAAGAACCCTCCTGCCAATGCAGGAGACTTAAGAGACACAGGTCCAGACCTTGGACTGTGAAGATTCTCTGGAGGAGGGCATGGCAACCCTCTCTACAGTCTTACCTGGAGAATCCCATCGACAGAGAAGCTTGGCAGGCTACAGTCCGCAGGTTCTCTCAGAATGAAATATGACTGAAGCGACCTAGCACACTTGCAATTTACCACAAATTAAAAATAAATGACCAAAAAAATGTTAAAAACATAATTATCCAAGACCTACATGAGAATCAGTGTCTGAACCGTGGCTCAGATGGTAAAGCATCTGGCTACAATGTGAGAGACCTGGGTTTGATCCCTGGGTTGGGAAGATTCCCTGGAGAAGGAAATGGCAATGCACTCCAGTACTCTTGCCTTGAAAATCCCATGGACGGAGGAGCTTGGTGCAGGCTACTATCCATGTGTCGCAAAGAGTTGGGCATGACTGAGCGACTTCACTTTCATGAGAATAGGGACTTGTAGAATTTTCCCCCATTTTCATTTTATTTCACTTGCTCAGTCATGTCTGACTCTTTGCGACCCCATGGACTGCAGCACACCAGACTTCCCTGTCCATCACCAACTTCTGGAGCCTGCTCAAACTAGTGTCCATAGAGTTAGTGATGCTGTCCAACCATCTTATCCACTATCATCCCCTTCTACCCCTAACTTCAATCTTTCCCAGCATCAGCATCTTTTCTAATGAGTCAGTTCTTTGCATGAGGTGGCCAAAGTATTGGAGTTTCAACTTCAACATCAGTCCTTCCAATAAATATTCAGAACTGATTTCTCCTATTTTATTGACATGCATTTGACACTCGTCAAATCAGTGTTAGTTGCTCAGCAGTGTCTGACTCTTTGCAACCCCACAGACTATAGGCCATCATTTCAGGCTCCTCTGTCCATAGGATTCTCCAGGCAAGAATACTGGAGTGGGTAGGCATTCTGTTCTCCAGGAGATATTGCCAACCCAGGGATCAAATGTGGGTCTCCCATGTTTCAGGCAGATATTTACCATCTGAGTCACAAGTTAACAATATAATGATGTGCTGTATAATAATTATGCAAATAATTATCAAAATGACTTTAGTTAATACATATCATTTCACATAGTTACAAAAATGTTTCTTTGTGATGAAACTACTTAAAATACACTCTCTTAGCAGCTATCAAATATACAAAACAGTATTATTAGCTATAGTCATCATGCGTATGCTATAGCCTCAGAAAGTATTTCTCATATAACTGCAAGTTTGTATTTTTTGATTACCTTCACCCAATTTCCCCAACCTCTGACCCACACCTTTGGCAACCACAGAATCTGATCTCTATTAGTTTGGTTTTATCAGATTTCACATACAAGTGATATCATACAGTATTTGTCTTTGTCTGACTTAATTTATTTACATAATGCCCTCAAAGTCCATTCAATATAATTTCTAGTTGCAGAATGTCCTTCCTTCAATGTATAAATAACATGCTATGCATATACATATGAATGGTATATTTTCTGTATCTTTTCATCAGTCATTAGAAATTTAGGTTGTGGCTGTGTCTTGGCTATTGTAAATAACACTGCAGTAAATGGAAGTGCAGATATCTCTTTGAGATAATAAATTTAATACCTTTGTATCTATAGCCAGAAATGAAATTTTTAGATCATATGCTAATTTTATTTTTAATTTTTTGAGAAAGTTCCATACAATTCCTTATTGGATATGTTAGTTACTCAGTCATGTCTAACTCTTTATGACCCCATGGACTGTAGACCACCAGTCTTCTCTGTCCATGGAATTCTCCAGGCAAGAATACTGGAGTGGGTAGCCATTCCCTTTTCCAGGAAATCTTCCCAACTCAGGTACTGAACCTGAGTCTCCTGCATTGCAAGCAGATTCTTTACTGTCTGAACCACCAGGGAAGCCCCAAAACTGGATACACCAATTTACATTCCTACTAACAGTACATGAGGGTTCCATTTTTTCTAAATTTTCACCAGCACTTATCATCACTTATCTTTTTGATGATCTTCATTCTATCAGATATGAGATGATATATCTCATGGTTTTGATTTGCATTTCCCTAATGATTAGTGATATCAACCACCTTTTCATGTACCTGTTAACTATTAGAATACCCTCTTTGGAGAAATGTCTATTTGTGTCTTTGTTCATTTTTAAAATTGAACTATTTGCTTTTGCTCCTGAGTTGTATAAGCTTCATATATATATATATATATATATACACACACACTTAGGATACAAATCCCTCATCAGAATATATTTTGCAAACCACTTCTCCCTTTCATAGGTAAATTGCCTTTTCATTTTAATGATTGTTTCTTCTCTGCAGAAGCTTCTAGCTTGATAAAACTTGTTTATCTTGTACCATTTGTTTATCTTTTATTCTGTTAATTGTTATTTAGGTGTCTTAAAATAGTGCCAAAATCTGAGTCAAGAAGTTTTTATTATCCCCACTTTTTAGTCTATTAGTAGTATGGCTTCATTTCTTACATTTGAATTTTTAATCAATTTAGAATAAATTTTTGTGAATGGAGTAAGATGGGGGTCTAGTTTCATTCTATGCATGTAAATATTTCATTTTTCCAGCAGCATATATTGAAGAGATTATCTTTCCTCTTTTGAGTATTCTTTGCTTTCTTTTCAAAGAAAATTAGTTGACTTTCAAAGAATGTTAGTTGACTGTTTATGCATGAGTTTATTTCTGGGCCCTTTATTCTGTCCCATTAGTCTGTGTGTCTGTTTTAACACCATATTGTTTTGATTATTATATAATTTTCTGGTACAGTTTGAAATGAGAAATTGTGATGCCTCCAGTTTAGTTCTTCCAACTCAGGATTATTTTAGCTATTCATGGTCTTTTGTAGTTCCATGCAAATTTTAGGATTGGTTTTACTACTTTTGCCAAAAACAAAAATAGCAGTGGAGTCATAAGGACTCCATAAGGACTCAACTCCATAAGTTTCTAAGTTGTATGAACATTTTAACAATATGAACTATTTTAAAGATAATCATAGGTTAACTTTCCACATACTTGTATCTTTTAGAATTTCTTCATTAATACGTTATAGTTTTTAGTAGAAAGAACTTCCCACCTCCTTGTTTAAATTTTTTATATGTTAGCATTTTCTTTTTTGCTGATGCCAAATGAGGCTTTCATTTATTTTTCAAATAATTTATTGTTAGTGCATGGTGGCTCAGATAGTAAAGCATCTGCACGCAGTGCTGAAGACCCGGGTTCGATCCCTGGGTTGGGAAGATACCCTGGAGAAGGAAATGGCACCCCACTCCAGTACTCTTGCCTGGAAAATTCCATGGATGGAGGAGCCAGGTAGGCTACATCCATGGAGTTGCAAAGAGTCGGACACTACTGAGCAACTTCACTTATAAAAATACTAATCATTTACGTATGTTGATTTTTTACCCTGCACCTTTACCAAATTTATTGATTAGTTTCAACAGATGTTTTGTGTAATCTTCAGAATTTTCTCTATATAAAAGCTTGTCACCTACAAATAAAACCTGTTTTACTGCTTCCTTTCCAATTCTGATGACTTTTATTTCTTTTTCTTGCCTGACTACTCTGGTTAGGACTTTCAGAACTATGTTGAACAGGAATAGTGAGAGTGAGCACCCTTATCTCGTTTTGATCATATGAGAAAAACTTTCAACCTTTCAGCAATGAATATAATGTTAACTGTGGTCATCATATAAGACCTTTATTACGTTGAGGTATTATATAGTTTGCATTGTGAATGAATGCTGAATCGTCTCAAATATTTTTTTTTTCTGCTTCTATTGAGATGTTCACATACTTATTCTTTGTTAGATTAATATGATGCATTACAGTGATTTATTTGCATGTGTTGAAACATTCTTGCATTCTGAGGATAAATTCTACATGATCATGGGGTACAATCATTTTAATATGCTGAAAATTTTGATTTACTAGTATTTCAGAAGGCTTGACAGTAATTTTTCTTCAAGCATTTGGTACAATTCACCAATGAGCATATCTGTTTCTGGGCTTATTTTTCTTGGAAGTTTTTTGATTATTAATTCAATCTTGTTGCTAATTATTAGTCTATTCAGTTTTTGTTTTTCTTCTGATTCAGTCTTGGAAGTTTGCATGTTTGCAGGAATTTATCCTTTTTTTTTTTTTTTTCAGGTTGTCCAGTTTGTTCTTGTATAATTGTCCATGAAAGTGAAAGTGAAAGTGAAGTCGCTCAGTCGTGTCCGACTCTTTGCGACTCCCTGAACTGTAACCTATCAGGCTCCTCTGTCCATGGGATTTTCCAGGCAATAGCACTGGAGTGGATTGCCATTTCCTTCTCCAGAGGATCTTCCCGACCCAGGGATCGAACCCAGGCCTCCCTCATTGTAGACAGACGCTTTACCGTCTGAGCCACCAGGGAAGTCCATAATTGTTCATAGTAGTCTCAAGTTTTGTGTGTTTGTTTGGTATTAGTTTTTATATCTCTTCTTTCATATATAATTTTATTTATTTGAGTCCTTTCCTTTTTGTTCTTGGTTAGTCTAGCTAAAGTTTGGCAATCTTGTTTATCATCTTTACAAATAATGAACTCTATTTTTTTCAATCTTCTGTACTGGTTTCCTTATCTCTTTAATTTACTTCTGCTCTCATCTTTATTATTTCCTTCCTTCTACTAACTTTGAGCTTAATTTGCTTTTCTTTTTATAGCTGCTTTAGTTATAAAGTTAAATTGTTTACTTGACATTTTTCTACTTTCCTAATGTTTGCATTTGTAGCTATAAATTACTCTATTTGAATATATTTTGCTATAACTTCTAAGTTTTGATATATTTTGTTTCCATTATATTTTATCTCAAGTTACTTTTTTCTGTTTTAATTTCTTCTTTGATTTGGTAGTTTTTCAGAAGTGTGTTTAATTTTCATGTGTTTGTGTGTTTTTGATATTTTCTCCTAGAAAACATCCCACATGTACTTGAGAAGAATATGTATTCTGCCATTGTTGAAATTGTTCTGTATGTGTTTCTTAGGTTCACATGATTTTAGTTATTGTTCAAATCCTCTGTTTTCTTATTCTTTCTCTGCCTGAATGACCTCTCCATTATTGAGAGTGGCATATTAAATTCCCCAGCCATTATTGTATTCCTGATTACTTCTTTTGGTTTTGTTAGTATTTGCTTTATGTATTTAGATGAGTAGATAATGGGTGCACACATATTTACAATTGTTATATCTTCTTGATGACATTATCATTATATAATGAACTTTTTCTTCTTTTGATCATTTGTAGCTTAAAAACTATAATACCTGATATTAAAGATACCTACGCATGCTTTCTTTCATTTATCATTTGCTTAAAATATCTTTTTTACATGTTTTCACTTTCAGTCTATGCATATCCTTAAAACGAAAGTGAGTTGATTTTAG
Source organism: Capra hircus (assembly GCF_001704415.2). Lineage (NCBI taxonomy): Eukaryota > Metazoa > Chordata > Mammalia > Artiodactyla > Bovidae > Capra > Capra hircus. Next base: position 82,523,808 of record NC_030819.1, on the reverse strand, counting down.
GCAACATATCATAATACCTTGCTTTTTATACACCCAGCCTTTCTGTCTTTTATTGGAAACTTTAATTTGCTTACATTTAAAATAATTGTTGATGGAGAAGGACTTACTAATGTTATTTTAGTTATTGTTTTCTAATGCTTTGTAGATCAGTTTTGCTTTGTAGATCTTATATTGCTGTCTTCTTTGGTGATTTAATGACTTCTGAAGAGATATGTTTTGACTTTATCATAAACTTTTTGTGTATATACTCCAGTTTTCCTTGTGTTTACCATAAAATTTACAAAAACATCTTATATTTTTAACACTTTTTAGGGCTGATAACAACATCAGTAGCATTCTTAGACGTTATACTTTTACTTCTCCCTTGGTTACATTTTGGTTGTTGATATTGCAGCATGCATATTTTTATATAATGTATCCAATAATAAATTATTATAATTATTTTAAATTACTTTCTTAATTTTTTTAACTTTTAAACTATAACCTTCAGTGAATTATGCTTCACTGCTTTTATGAGATTAGACAAACTTACTTTGACTATGCACTCACCAATACCAGTGAGTTTTACCCCTGCATTTGTCTGTTTTTATACTCTAAAGTAGCATTTTTATGATCACTTGATGAACTCTCTTTAGTATTTCTTGTAAGGCAGATTTAGTGATGATGTACTCCCTTAGCATTTGATTCTAAGGGAAATTATTTTGCCTCCATCTCTGAAGGACCACTTTGCTGAGCATAGTATTCTTTTTTTTTTTTTTTAACTTTATTTTACTTTACAATGCTGGCTGTATTGGTTTTGTCATACATTGACATGAATCCGCCATGGGTGTACATGAGTTGCCAATCCTGAACCCTCCTCCCACCTCCCACCCCATATCATCTCTCTGGATCATCCCCGTGCACCAGCCCCAAGCATCCTGTATCCTGTATCAAACATAGACTGGCGATTCGTTTCTTACATCATAGTATACATGTTTCAATGCCATTCTCCCAAATCATCCCATCCTCTCCCTCTCCCTCAGAGTCCAAAAGTCCATTCTATACATCTGAGTCTCTTTTGCTGTCTCACATACAGGGTTATCATTACCATCTTTCTAAATTCCATATATATGTGTTAGTATACTATATTGGTGTTTTTCTTTCTGGCTTACTTCACTCCGTATAGCAAATGAAGCAACTGACAAACAACTAATCTCAAAAATATACGAGCAACTTATGCAGCTCAATTCCAGAAAAATAAATGACCCAATCAAAAAATGAGCCAAAGAACTAAATAAACATTTCTCCAAAGAAGATATACGGATGGCTAACAAACACATGGAAAGATGCTCAACATCACTCATTATCAGAGAAATGCAAATCAAGACCACAATGAGGTACCATTTCACACCAGTCAGAATGGCTGCGATCCAAAAGTCTGCAAGCAATAAATGCTGGAGAGGGTGTGGAGAAAAGGGAACCCTCCTACACTGTTGGTGGGAATGCAAACTAGTACAACCACTATGGAGAACAGTGTGGAGATTCCTTAAAAAATTGCAAATAGAACTGAGCATAGTATTCTTGATTGACAATTTTTTTTCTTTCTTCTTCAGTATTTGTAATATACCAGTCCATTTTCTCCTGATCTGAAAATTTTTCGTTGAAAAATTCTACTCGAGTCTCATTTGTGACATGTCAGTTTTCTCTTGCTGCTGATAAAATTTCCTGTTTGATTTTGGCTTCTGAGTTTAATCATAATGCCTCTCAATGTAGTCTTTTTTTGTGTTCAATCTACTTAGTATTTTTCGGCCTCATGAATATGGATGTGCTTTTCTTAGCTCAAGTTTGGGAAGGTTTCAGCTATCGTTGCTTGTCACATTCTTTCTGTCCTCTTTTACTCATCTTCTTCTGTGATTCTTATAAATATTATTTGTTTTCACAATACCTGTACATTCTTTGGGCTTGCTTCACTCTTTTTAATTCTGTTTCTTTTTGGCCCCTCTGACAGATGATTTTAAATGTCTTAACTTTATTACTGTGTGTCTTTCTCCTACTTGGTTGAGTTGCTGTTGAAGTCCTCTGTTAAATCCTTCTATTCACTCGTGTATTCTTCAGGTTTATGATTTCCGATTTGTATTTTGATAATTTTTATTTCTTTGTTGAACTTCTCATTTTGTACATGTATTGTTTCCCCGTTTCTTTAGTTTTCTGCCTGTGTTCTTGTAGCTCATTAAACTACTTTAAAAGAACTGCTCTGAATTCTTTGTGAGATAGTTGACAGTTTTTTTTTTTTTTAGAAGCACTTATTAGAACTTTATAAGTTTCATTTGTTGAAGTCATGTTTGCCTGATTTTTTTGATTCACAGGTCTTTTTATTGATGCCTGCGCATATGAAATAGGTGGTCTCTTCTCCCAGATTTTACATGTTTGCTTTGACAAAAACAGTCCATCTATTGCTAGTCAGATCAACATGGGGTTCTGGATTGTTCAGGGTCCTGAATAAGGCAGTATTGTGCCCCAAGTTTTTTGGCAAAACAAGGCTACCATCTTGGCTCTAAAGACAGATAAATCCACTGGCTGAGCCACTAGGGTGTTCCTTCACAGAGGAGCTCAGTCTGCCAAGATATAAGTCCAGATATAAGCTCTAAACCCATTCACTTTCTCTGTCACAATCAGCTCTCCATTGGTCAATCCCACATATTCACCCTGCAATTCCTATAAGGTGAGACCCAAGTGAGCATCCTTTTTGCCCACTGGAGTAACCGTAGGCCCAGAAGTTCCTCTCTGTGTGGTGCTGTGCTAACCGTTAGGGTCGGTATGTAGCAACTCCTTTGCTCTGCTAATGCAGTTCATCTCAGTCTTTGGCCCAGGGTGTACATCAGCCTCTGTGTTTTAGGATTTTCACAATGATGTCTTGTCTATACATAATTGCTAGTTGGTTTTCTTGTGAGGGGGACTGAATTGGGAAGAACCCATATCCCTATCTTCCTGATGTCACTCCAGAAGTTTAGTGGGATTGTACGAACGTTAAACGCTCATTCTGAAACTCTGTTCCATGACAGAGGCTGGTTCTATGGCTTCCTAGAGTTTTCAACAGTAGTAACATTATTGAGGTTAAGCAATTTGAATTGTGCTTTATTGATTTCAATCTGGTGACTATGTCTGCTCTTAACCAGAAAGAAATAGCATTACCTCTCTTGGGATGGTTCCAGTCAGTGTCTTGGTCATTTTTTTATAAAGTGTAAAACATATACCATTTTCTTCTTGGATAACCTAGTTCATTTATTTAATGGATTATGACCAATTCAAAACACAGTCACTGCCAATTATTAAGAACTTACATCATTGTGTGTAAGGCTTGTTCCAGTGTCACATTTTAAAATTTTATATTTCACCACTAAAATAACTTTATCTCACAATGCTCATCAAAAGCACAGGCTTGCCTCCTTGGACTAGGGATTCTTTTCACTGTTCAAAAGTTCAAGTCAATGAAAGCAAGTCTCCTTACATCTTCTCTGCTAAAATATGTCTCAGCAGGTGGTCTCCCTTTGAGCTACAAGGCACCTGTTTCAAGGGACTCCTCCATGTCTTTGGATACTGGCTCCAGGGTTAAGCCTGAGTGCAAGATGTGTTTGTTGTCATTGCCACTTATCTGATTTAACTAATTAACTCAGCAGGCAAGATAAGTTTTTTAAGTTTAATGTTATTGCAAAGCACCTTGAGATACCTCAGCATGACAAGATGACATAAAAGTTAGTGTGTGTATGCCTCTACTTCCTCTCAGAGTTAGGCACCCTGGTGATTTAGACAAATGCATTGGTTGTTCAAATGGAAACTAAGTACTAAAAGCCATAGCGAGAAAAGAGACTGAATTCTAATGTGATGTTTCCAATTTGTTAGAAACATAAAGAAATGGGGAACTCATTTATAATTCCTATGGATTCTTGCAATCAGATGGAAATTATTGAGATGTGGAATAAATTCCTGAGATAATGATATTATCTTAATGTTTAATGATACTAGAATTCTTATTCCACATCATCTATTTTTATATAAATTATATGAACCATTTTTAGCTATCCTTTGTATACGATAAATGTCATAAAGTTTCTTTCACATAATTCCTTTTAAATCTCTTGCAACTGTTGTATCATCATTATCTGTATGTGACAAAGATAAATAGGATTCTAAAAATTAAATAAAATTATCCAAATATATAGAAATTATTAAAAAAATCTTTTTGGGTAGTAAGACTCAGATATTCCTTTAAATAGTGTTGCTTATATGGATTATTTTAATAATTAAAATTGTGTACTTTTGTAACAAGTAAATGGTCTTTGAAACAAATACTATGTCTATAAAAATCACACTACTCTATGTTTCAGTTGAAATGTTTTTGGGGCAGCAAAAAACATAAATAATAGTAAAGCATATTTGTACTACATGCTTTTATAAAAATGATTAAAATATATGTATAAGTGCTCTTAATATGTACGGAATATTGGTAGAAATGGTACTTGTTTTGTACTGTAGTATTCTTAGTCGGCTTCAGTGTTATGTGAACCAAGAACTTCCAGATGTGCAAGCTGGGTTTAGAAAAGGAATACGAACCAGAGATCAAATTGCTAACATTCACTGGATCACCGAGAAAGCTAGGGAATTTCAGAAAAACATCTACCTCTGTTTCATCAATTACGCCAAACCTTTGACTGTGTGGATCATAATAAACTGTGGAAAGCTGTTAAAGAGATGAGAATACCAGACCATCTAACCTGTCTCCTGAGAAACCTGTATGTGGATCAAGAAGCAATAGTCAGAACTCTGTATGGAACAACTGATTAGTTCAAGTCTGAAAAAGGAATATGGCAGGACTATCTGTAGTCATCCTGTTTGTTTAATTTACATGTTGAGCACATCATGAGAAATGCTGGGCTAGATGAGTTACAAGCTGGAATAAAAATAGGTGGAAGAAATATCAACAATCTCAGATACATGGACGATACCACTCTAATTGCAGAAGTGAATAGGCATTTAACTCTGCCAACAAAGGTCCATAGAGTCAAGATTATGGTCTTCCCAGTGGCCACATTTGGTTGTGAGAGCTGGACCATAAAGAAGGCAGAGCACCAGAGAATCAATGCCTTCGCACTCTAGTGCTGGAGAAGACGCTGACGCTGCAGAGTCCATTGGACAGAAAGAAGATAAAACCCATCAGTCTTACAGGAAATGGACTCAGAATACTCATTGGAAGGACTGATGCTGAAGCTGAAACTTCAGTATTTTGGTCATCTGATATGAATAGCTGACTCTTTGGAAAAATCCCTGATGCTGAGAAAACTGCAAAAATCTAGAAACTCTCTCTCTAGTAGACAGATGGAGTTTTAAATAACATAATGCAATCATAACAGTTCTTCTTCCATCACCTTTCCTATATAATGTAGCTTAATCAAGAATATTCTATAATATTCACAAAGTCTACTCACACTCGAGGAGTTCAATTCAGTTGTCGTTAGAAGTTTGCTAATTTTTGTAATAATTTTCTCTGTATTGATATTCATTATTTTATGAATCATTGTTGTCCTTACCTCCCTTAAATTTTAAACATGGCTTACTTACATATTTTTAAATATATTTATAACAGTTGTTATAAAATTACTTTTTTCAAAGTTCAGCATTGAGACTTTCAGATAAATTCTATGACTCTTTTTTTTTTTTGTGAGTATGGATCACCTTTTCATGTTTATTTCATGTCATAAATTTCTAGTAAAAATTAGATATTGTAGCAGATATCTACTGATTTTTTTTTCTCTTAGTGGTTATAATTGATGCTTTTGAGTGTTTATCTGTTTGTTCAGAAACCTGTCTGGCATAAATCTGTGATATCTATTCTTCTGGCAGTGTGTAACTTCTGATGTCTCCATTCAGTCTCTTTTAAACACTAAAAAATTTTTACTTTTGGATTTCTAGATATTACCTTGTGTCAATATGGCTTAACGGTAAGCAAATAATTGGCCAGAGGTTGGAGGCAAGCACCATGCCCCAGTAAAATCTCCACCTTTCAAGAATAGATATGCGTGGGTTTGGGAACACATTCTAAATCAGTACATTTAAAACTCTTCCTCAACTCTTACTTTGAACGAGATTCTCCCAGGTCTGCTTTGCATGTGCACAAGTCCTCATATTCAGGCAGATATATGTGTAAAGGGCCCTCTTCAATCGTTACTGAGCTTGTGTACCTTCTTCAGCAGGTATGCATTCTTCCAGACTGCCAAACATATGTGGGAACTTATTAAACTTATCTCCCTCTTAAAACTCTTGACTACTCCAAAGGTCTTCTGCCTGCCTTAACCATGGTCATAACTTTAAGCTAGCTACATTGCCCACCTATACTTATGACATTTAGATCACTCTTGTGCATGACAACATCCATGATAGAAAGGCTTTTCTTCCCTTCATTCTAAATCAACTCAGCTCCCTCGAGAAACAAATAGGCTGGAATTTTATTATTGTTGTTTTTGTAGGAGTAGGATTTGTGGTTTCAATTTGTATATATTTATCTATTATATATAATATATACATCTATTATATATAATATATACTGTATATATATATGTATACATATAACATACCTATATATAGGCATCAGTTCAGTTCAGTTCATTTGCTCAGTTATGTCCTACTCTTTGCAACCCCATGAATCACAGCACGCCAGGCCTCCCTGTCCATCACCAGCTCCCAGAGTTCACTCAGATTCGCGTCCATCAAGTCAGTGATGCCATCCAGCCATCTCATCCTCTGTCTTCCCCTTCTCCTCCTGCCCCCAATCCCTCCCAGCATTAGAGTCTTTTCCAATGAGTCAACTCTTCGCATGAAGTGGCCAAAGTACTGGAGTTTCAGCTTTAGCATCATTCCTTCCAAAGAAATCCCAAGGCTGATCTCCTTTAGAATGGACTGGTTGGATCTCCTTGTAGTCAAAGGGACTCTCAAGAGTCTTCTTCGACACCACAGTTCAATCAATTCTTCAGCACTCAGCCTTCTTCACAGTCCAACTTTCACATCCATACATGACTACTAGAAAAACCATAGCTTTAACTAGATGGACTTTAGTCAGCAAAGTAATATCTCTGCTTTTGAATATGCTATCTAGGTTAGTCATAAATTTTCTTCCAAGGAGTAAGCATCTTTTAATTTCATGGCTGCAGTCACCATCTGCAGTGATTTTGGAGCCCCCCAAAATAAAGCCTGACACTGTTTCCAGTGTTTCCCCATCTGTTTCCCATGAAGTGATGGGACCGGATGCCATGATCTTCATTTTCTGAATGCTGAGCTTTAAGCCAACTTTTTCACTCTCCTCTTTCACTTTCATCAAGAGGCTTTTTTTTTTTTTTCAAGAGGCTTTTTAGTTCCTCTTCTCTTTCTGTCATAAAGGTGGTGTCATCTGCATATCTGAGGTTATTGATATTTCTCCTGGCAATCTTGATTCCAGCTTGTGCTTCTTCCAGTCCAGCGTTTCTCATGATGTACTCTGCATATAAGTTAAATAAGCAGGGTGACAACATACAGCCTTGACGTACTCCTTTTCCTATATGGAACCAGTCTGTTTTTCCATGTCCAGTTCTAACTGTTGCTTCCTGACCTGCATACAGATTTCTCAAGAGGCAGGTCAGGTAGTCTGGTATTCCCATCTCTTTCAGAATTTTCCACAGTTTATTGTGACCCACACAGTCAAAGGCTTTGGCATAGTGAATTAAACAGAAATAAATGTTTTTCTGGAACTCTCTTGCTTTTTCCATGATCCAGCGGATGTTGGCAATTTGATCTCTGGTTCCTCTGTCTTTTCTAAAACCAGCTTGGACATCAGAAGTTCACAGTTTACGTATTGCTGAAGCCTGGTTTGGAGAATTTTAATCATTACTTTACTAGCATGTGAGATGAGTGCAATTGTGCGGTAGTTTGAGCATTCTTTGGCATTGTCTTTCTTTGGGATTGGAATGAAAACTGCCCTTTTCCAGTCCTGTGGCCACTGCTGAGTTTTCCAAATTTGCTGGCATATTGAGTGCAGCACTTTCACAGCATCATCTTTCAGGATTTGAAACAGCTTAACTGGAATTCCATCACCTCCACTAGCTTTGTTCGTAGTGATGCTTTCTAAGGCCCACTTGACTTCACATTCCAGGATATCTGGCTCTAGATGAGCGATCACACCATCATGATTATCTGGGTCGTGAAGATCTTTTTTGTACAGTTCTTCTGTGTATTCTTGCCACCTCTTCTTAATATCTTCTGCTCTGTTAAGTCCATACCATTTCTGTCCTTTATCGAGCCCATCTTTGCATGAAATGTTCCCTTGGGATCTCTAATTTTCTTGAAGAGATCTCTAGTCTTTCCCATTCTGTTGTTTTCCTCTATTTCTTTGCATTGATCGCTGAAGAAGGCTTTCTTATCTCTTCTTGCTATTCTTTGTAACTCTGCATTCAGATGCTTTTATCTTTCATTTTCTCCTTTACTTTTCGCTTCTCTTCTTTTCACAGCTATTTGTAAGGCCTCCCCAGACATCCATTTTGCTTTTTTGCCTTTATTTTCCATGAGGATGGTTTTGATCCCTGTCTCCTGTACAATGTCACGAACCTCATTCCATAGTTCATCAGGCACTCTGTCTATCAGATCTAGGCACTTAAATCTGTTTCTCACTTCCACTGTACAATCATAAAAGATTTGATTTGGTCATACTTCAATGGTCTAGTGGTTTTCCCTACTTTCTGCAATTTAAGTCTGAACTTGGTAATAAAGAGTTTTTGCTGACTGTATAGAGCTTCTCCATCTTTGGCTGCATCAAATATAATCAATCTGATTTCAGTGTTGAAAGAAAGAAAACGCACTGGTCATACCAAACACCTTCTTCCAACAACACAAGACTCTACACATGGACATCACCAGATGGTCAACACTGAAATGAGTATACAGGACTGATTTTCTTTAGGATTGGTGGGTTTGTTCTCCTTGCAGTCCAAGGGACTCTCAAGGTTCTTCTCCAACACCACAGTTCAAAAGCATCAACTCTTTGGAGCTCAGCTTACTTTATGATCCAGCTCTCACATCCATAGCTGACTACTAGGAAAATCATAGCTCTGACTAGATGGACCTTTGTTGGCAAAATAATGTATCTGATTTTTAATAAACTCTCTAGGTTGTCATAGCTTTACTTTCAAGGAAGAAACATCTTTTAATTTCATGACTTCAGTCACCATCTGCAGTAATTTGGGAGCCCAAGAAAATAAAGTCTTTCACTGTTTCCATTATTTCCCTTTTTGTTTGCCATGAAGTTATGGGACCAGTTGCCATGATCTTAGTTTTTTGAAAGCTAAGCCAACGTTTTCGCTCTCCTCCTACACTTTCATGAAGAGGTTCTTTATATTTTCTTTGCTTTCTGCCATAAGGGTGGTGTCATCTGCATATCTGAGGTTATTTTTATTTCTCCCAGTAATCTTGATTCCAGCTTGTGCTTCATCCAGACTGGCATTTCACATGATGTGCTCTGCATATAAATTAAATAAGCAGAGTGATAATATACAGCCTTGACATACTCCTCTCTCAATTTGGAACCACTCAGTTGTTCCATGTCCAGTTCTAACTGTTGCTCCCTGACTTACATTCAGATTTCTCAGGAGGCAGGTAAGGTGATTTGGGATTCTTATAATTTTAACAATTTTCCACATTTTGCTGAGATCCACACAGTCACAGGCTTTGGCATAGTTAATAAAGTAGAAGTAGATTTTCTTTTTTTTTTGAACTCTCTTGCTTTTTTGATGATCCATCGAATGTTGGAAATTTGATCTCTGGTTCCTCTGTCTTTTATAAATCTTGCTTGAATATCTGGAAGTTCATAGTTCACATTCTGTTGAAGCCTGGCTTGGAAAATTTTGAGCATTACTTTACTAGCGTGTGAGATGAGTGTAATTGTGAGGTAGTTTGAATATTCTTTGGCATTGTGTTTCTTTGGGATTAGAATGGAAACTGACCTTTTCCAGTCCTGAGGCCACTGCTGAGATTTCCAAATTTGCTGGCATACTGAGTGAAGCACTTTCAAAACCTTCTCTTTTAGAATTTCAAATAACTCAGCTGGAATTTCCATCACCTCCACTAGCTTTGTTCGCAGTGATGCTTCCTAAGGCCTATATTACCTAATGTTCCAGGAAGTTTGGCTCTAGCTGAGTGGTCACCTCATCATGGTTATCTGGGTGATGAAGATTTTTTCTGTAGAATTCTACTATATATTCTTTCACCTCTTCTCAATATCTTCTGCTTCTGTTAGGTCCATAACATTTCTGTCCTTTATTGTGCCCATCTTTGCATGAAGTTTTCCTGTTGTATCTCTGACTTTCTTTAAGACATCTCTAGTCTTTCCCATTCTATTGCTTTCCTTTATTTCTTTCATTTGATCACTGAAGAAGGCTTCTTGTCTCTCCTTGTTATTCTTTAGAATTCTGCATTCAAATAGGTATATCTTTCCTTTTCTTCTTTGCCTTTCGCTTCTCTTCTTTTCTTTGCTATTTGTAAGGCCTCTTTAGAAAGCCATTTTGCCAGTTTACATTTCTTTTTCTTTGGAATGGTCTTGATCACTGCCTCCTGTACAATGTCAAAAACCCCCATCCGTAGTTCTTCAGGTATTCTGTCTATCAGATCTAATCACTTGAACCTACTCATCACTTCCACTGTATAATCACAAGGGATATGATTTAGGTTATACCTGAATGGTCTATTGTTTTTCCCTATTTACTTCTATTTAAGTCCAATTGGAACAACAGACTGGTTCCAAATAGGAAAAGGAGTACATAAAAACTGTATATTGTCACCCTGCTTACTTAACTTCTATGCAGAGTACATCATGAGAAATGCTGGGCTGGAAGAAACACAAGCTGGAATCAAGATTGCCAGGAGAAATATCAATAACCTCAGATATGCAGATGACACCACCCTTATGGCAGAAAGCGAAGAAGAATTAAAAAGCCTCTTGATGAAAGTGAAAGAGGAGAGTGAAAAAGTTGGCTTAAAGCTCAACCGTCAGAAAATGAAGATCATGGCATCCGGTCCCATCACTTCATGGGAAATAGATGGGAAAACAGTGGAAACAGTGTCAGACTTTATTTTTTGGGGCTCCAAAATCACTACAGATTGTGACTGCAGCCATGAAATTAAAAGACACTTACTCCTTGGAAGAAAAGTTATGACCAACCTAGATAGCATGTTGAAAAGCAGGGACATTACTTTGCCGACTAAGGTCCGTCTGGTCAAGGCTATGGTTTTTCCAGTAGCCATGTATGGATGTGAGAGTTGGACTGTGAAGAGGGCTGAGCACCAAAGAATTGATGCTTTTGAACCGTGGTGTTGGAGAAGACTCTTGAGAGTCCCTTGGACTGCAAGGAGATCCAACCAGTCCATTCTGAAGGAGATCAGCCTTGGGATTTCTTTGGAAGGAATGATGCTGAAGCTGAAACTCCAGTACTTTGGCCACTTCATGCGAAGAGTTGACTCATTGGAAAAGACTCTAATGCTGGGAGGGATTGGGGGCAGGAGGAGAAGGGGAAGACAGAGGATGAGATGGCTGGATGGCATCACTGACTCGGTGGACATGAATCTGAGTGAACTCCGGGAGTTGATGATGGACAGGGAGGCCTGGTGTGTTGCAATTCACGGGGTTGCAAAGAGTCAGACACGACTGAGTGACTGAACTGAACTGAACTGAAGTCCAATTTGGCAATTATGAGTTCATGATCAGAGCCACAGTCAGCCCGGTCTTGTTTTTGCTGACTATATAAAGCTTTACATCTTTGGCTGCAAAACAATATAAGCAGTCTGATTTCAGTATTGACCCTCTGGTGATGTTCATGTGTAGAGTCCTCTCTTATGTTGTGGGAAGAAGGTGTTTACTATGACCAGAGGATTCTTTTGGCAAAACTCTGTTAGCCTTCTCCTTGCTTAATTTTGTACTCCAAGGCCAAATTTGCCTGTTACTCCAGGTATCTCTTAACTTCCTCTTTTTGCATTCCTGTCTCTGTGATGAAAAGGACATCTTTTTCAGGTGCTAGTTCTAGAAGGTCTTGTAGGTCTTCATAAAACCATTCAGCTTCAGCTCCTTCAGCATTAATGGTTAGGACATAGACTTGGATAACCATGATATTGAATGGCTTGCCTTGGAAGCGAACAGAGATCATTCTGTCATTTTTCAGATTGCACCCAACTGCTGAGTTTTGGACTCTTTTGTTGACTATGATTGGCTACTCCATTTCTTCTAAGGGATTCCTGCCCACAGTAATAGATATAATGGTCATCTGAGTTAAATTCACCCATTCCAGTCTATTTTAGTTCACTGATTCCTAAAATGCCATTGTTTACTCTTGCCACCTCCTGTTCGACCACTTGCAATTTACCTTGATTCACGAACCTAACATTCCAGGTTCCTATGCAGTATTGTTCTTACAGTATCGAACTTTACTTCCATCACTAGTCACATCAATAACTGAATTGTTTCCACTTTCGTTTCATCTCTTCATTCTTTCTGGAGTTATTTCTCCACTGATCTCCAGTAGCATATTGGGCACCTACTCACCTAGGGAGTTTATCTTTCAGTGTTATCTTTTTGCCTTTTCATACTGTTCATGGGATTCTCAAGGCAAGAATACTGATGTGGTTTGCCATTCCCTTTTCCAGTGGACCACATTTTGTCAGAACTCTCCACTTTGAGCCATCCATCTTGGGTGGCCCAACATAGCATGGCTCATTGAGTTAGACAAGGCTGTGGTCCATGTGATCAACTTGATTAGTTTTCTGTGTGAAATTAGATTGTGGTTTTCTTTCCATCTGCCCTCTGATGGATAAGGATAAGAGGCATATGGAAGCTTCCTGATGGGAGAGACTGACTGAGGGGGAATCTGGGTCTTATTCTGATGGGTGGGGCCATGCTCAGTAAATCTTTAATCCAATTTTCTGTTGATGGGTGAGGCTGTGTTCCCTCCCTGTTTCACCTAAGAACAAACTGTGGTTGAGGTTGTGAAGGTAATGGAGACCTCCTTCAAAAGGTCCCATGCACTAGTTGCCACTCAGTGGCATGCACTCACTGCCCTAGACCCTGCAGCAGGCCACTGCTGACATAAGCTTCCACCCGAGATTCATGGACACTCAAAGACAAGTCTGGGTCAGTCTCTTGTGGAGTCACTGCTCCTTTCTCCTGGGTCCTGGTGCTCACAAGGTTTTGTTTGTGCCCTCCAATAGTCTGTTTCCCCAGTCTTGTGTAAGTTCTGTAATCAAATCCCACTGGCCTCTAACGTCAAATTCACCAGGGATTCTCAGTCCCTTTGCCAGATCCCCAGGTTGGGAAATCTGCTGTGGGTCCTAGAACTTTCTTAACAGTCAATAATTTCTTTGGCATAATTGTTCTGCAGTTTGTGGGTCATCTGCTCAGTGGCTCTATGATGGGGTAAATGGTGACCTCCTCCAAGAGAGCTCATGCCATAGGTTGTGTAAGACCCAGGTCTGCTGCACCCAGAGTCCCTGCCCTACAGCAGGTCACTGCTGACCTATATCTCCAAAGGAGACATTCAAACACTCAAAGTCAGGTCTGGCTCAGTTTCTGTGGGGTCTCTGGGTCCTGGTGTGCACAAGGTTTTGTTTGAGCCCTCCAAGCTTCTCTGTTGGGTATGGGGTTTGATTCTAAATGCAATTTCACCCCTCCTACCGTCTTCCTGGGGGCGGGGGGGTGGGCGTATCTTTTTTTGGTGGGATCCAACATTCTCCTGTCAATGGTTGTTCAGCTGAGAGTTGCAGTTTTGGAGTTCTTGCAGGAGAAGATGAGCACATATCCTTCCACTCTGCCTTCTTGCTTCCATCTTGCTCCCTAGAACAAAGTATTCATTTTGAATAACACTCCTTTGTCCCAGATTCCTATCCCCTGGTACCCACCATTCTACTTCCTGTTTCTATGACTTTTTCTAGTTTAGATACCTCTTTAAATCAAATCAAACAATGTTCATACTTCTGTGACTGGATTATTCTACTCAACATGTCAACAAGTTTCATCCGTGTTGTTACAAGCTGCAGCACTTCTTCCTTTTAAAACACGAAGAGTGTCCCATTGTTTGTATATGGCACATTTTCTTTATCTATTCATCCATCTCTAGGCATTTAGCTTGTTTCTACATCTTACCTGTTATAAACAGAGCTGCAACAAAATAAGAGTACCAATATATTCTTAAGATCCTGACTTCTACTCTTTTGGAAAAATATCCAGAATTGGGATTGCTGGATCAAAAACAGTTATAAAATCATATGAACTCACAGAGGACTTTGGATAGCCAAGCAACCTCGAGAAAGAAGAACAAAACTAAAGGCTTCATACTTTCTGTTTTCAAAACATACTATAAAGCCACAGTAATTAAGTCAGTGTGGCACTGGTGGTAAAGAATCTGCCTGCCAATGCAGGAGACAAAGAGATGTGCGTCCCCTGGGTTGGGAAGATCCCCTGGAGAAGGAAATGTCAACCCCTTCCAGTAGTCTTGCTGGAGAATCCCACAGACAGAGGAACCTAGAAGGTTGCAGTCCATAGAGTCGCATAGAGTCAGATACAACTGAAGCAACTTAGCACATGCAGCACAGTATTGATATAAAGACAGATATACCAAAAAAAAAAAAAAAACAAAAACGGAACCAAATATAAAACCCAGAAACAAATCAATGCATTACAGCTGACTGATGTTCAACAAGGGTGTCACAAATGCTCAATGGGAAAGGATATGCTCTTCAAGAAAGGTTCTTGGGAAAACTGAATAATCACATGAAAAGAATGAAATTTAATCCCAATCTTATTCCACTCATAAAAATCAACTTAAGAGTAAATATATGGCAAAACCAATACAGTACTGTAAAGTAAAATAAAGTAAAAATTAAAATTTAAAAAAGAGTAAATATAAGACCCAAAACAGTAAAAGTCTTAGATGAATATATATGGGAAAACTCTTTGACACTGGCTTTGCCAAACATTTTTTGGATATGATATTGAAAGCACAAATCACCAGATGGAACTTCACCAAATGAAAAAGATTCTGCATATCAAAAGAAACAATTAAGAAAAATGAAAAGGCAAGCAATGAAATGGGAGAAGATATTTCTAATCCATATTCTGATAAAGGGTTAATGTTCAAACTACGTAAGGAACTCTAACAACTCAATATGGAAAAATAAGCTAATAATTCAATTAAAAATGAGTAAGTGACATGAATATATATCTTTAAATTCATTAAGCCTGTTAAAATAGCCATTGTCAAGGGGACAGGAGATAACAAGTTCTGGTATGGATGTGGAGAAAAGGGCATCTTTGTACATTGTTGGTGGAAATGTAAAGTAGAGTCACTAAGGAAAATAATGTGAATTTTCCTCAACAAATATAAAATAAAGCTACAATGTAATCCAGCAATCGAATAGCTGAGTATATACCCCCTAAAAAGAAATAACTACTCCAAGAGATATCTGTGCTGCTGTATTCATTACAGTATTGTTCACAATAGCCAAGATGTGGAAACAACCCAAGTGCTCAATGATTTCAGAGTGAATAAAGAAAGCATATTTTATGTATGTGAAACCCTTGAATAATTCAGCCATTTAAAAATCTGTGTCTTTTAGGATGACTTTAAAGTCATCCTTCAGTACCATAGTTATGCATCTGGAGATTCAACCAACCACAGATCTTGTGGTAGTACTGTAGTATTTATTTAAAGATTATTTTTTTTTAGAATCCACTGATAAGTGGATCTATGCAGTTCAAATCTGCATTGTTCAAAGTCAATCATATATGTAATTTATATTTATATAAAATATATATTTAATGTATATAATATATGTATCTGTGTGTGCATGCTCAGTTGCTCAACTGTGTCTGACTCTTTGTGACCCCATGGACTATAGCCTGCCAGGCTCCTCTGTCCATGGGATCATCCCAGCAAGAAAACTGAAATGGGTTGCCATTTCCTCCTTCAGGGGGTCTTCCCAACCCAGGGTTCAAACATGCATCCACTGCAGGTAGG
Organism: Capra hircus; assembly: GCF_001704415.2. Lineage (NCBI taxonomy): Eukaryota > Metazoa > Chordata > Mammalia > Artiodactyla > Bovidae > Capra > Capra hircus. The sequence goes on along the minus strand of NC_030819.1, from coordinate 82,507,756 downwards.
GGCACTTTTCACCACTGAGCCACCTGGGAAGTCCAGTAATGTAATATACATAGAAACATATAATGGATATTTATTATTCAACTATAAAAATAAGGAAATTCTGCATTTGTAAGCTAAATAAGTCATAAAGACTGTATTCTGAAATAACGTATGATCTCACTTTTATGTGGAATCTGAAAAAAAAATCCAAACATTTGAAAGAGAGTAGTGGATACATTTGCAGGTACAGGATAAACAATTTCTGGGGATGTAATGTATAATGTTACCAAGGAGCCTGGTGGGCTACAGTACATAAGATCACAAAAAGTTGGACACAACTGAAGTGATTGACCACACATGCTCACAATGTAAAATGTAGAGGCTATCATTAACAGTCTTGTTGGTTGTTGCTTGACATAGTTGGTTGTTGCTAAGACAGTAGATGTTAAATATTCTCACCACAAGTGAAAAAAAATGTTGATTATATGAAATAATGGATATATTAACTAATATTATTGTGGTAATCATTTCTCAACATATACATGAACCATATCATCACACTGTGCTGCTTAATTTTATATATATTATATGTCAATTATATCTCAATAAAGGTGAAAAAGTAGGCTAAGGGCTTGAACAGATGTTTCTCCATAAAGGATATACAAATTGCAATAGATATATGAAAAAATTCTAAATGTCACTAATGATCAGGTCAGTGAAAAACAAACTATAATGAGATATCACCTCATGAATGTATTGATGACTATTGTCAAAAAATAAAAGGCATACATATGAGTCAATATATGATATTTATTTTTGTCTCTCTGACTTCATTTGGTATCACAGTCTCTAGGCTCATCTACCTCACTACAACTGACTCAATGTTTGTTTGTTTTCTTATGTCCTTCACCAAATGAAAAAATATTTTGATTTTTAATTTATATTTTAATTGGAGGAAAATTGCTTTGCAATGTGTTTGTTTTTGCCATACAACAAGCAAATCAATCATAATTATAAAATATATATATAATATAATATATATATCCTCTCCCTCTAGAAATCAACCCTGGGATTTCTTTGGAAGGAATGATGCTAAAGCTGAAACTCCAGTACTTTGGCCACCTCATGCGAAGAGTTGACTCATTGGAAAAGACTTTGAAGCTAGGAGGGATTGGAGACAGGAGGAGAAGGGGACGACCGAGGATGAGATGGCTGGATGGCATCACTGACTCGATGGACGCACGTTGGAGTGAACTCCAGGAGTTAGTAATGGACAGGGAGGCTTGGCGTGCTGCGATTCATGGGCTTGCAAAGAGTCGGACATGACTGAGTGACTGAACTGAATTGAACTGAGTTTCCTTTCCCTTCCCCATCCCACTGCTCTAGGTCATCACAGAGCACCAGGCTGGGCTCCTGTGTCATAAAGCAACTTCCCACTAGCCATCTGTTTTACACAAGGCATTACATATATGCCAGTGCTGCTTTCTTAACTTGTCCTGCCCTTGCCTTCCCCCAGTGTGTCTACAAGCCCTTTCTCTCCATCGGCATCTCCATTCTTTCCCTGCAAATATGTTTGTTAGTGCCATTTTTTCAACCCAGATAATCACGATGGTATGATCACTCACCTAGAGTCAGACATCCTGGAATGTGAAGCCAAGTGGGCCTTAAAAGCATCACTATGAACAAAGCTAGTGGAGGTGATGGAATTCCAGTTGAGCTATTTCAAATCCTGAAAGATGATGCTGTGAAAGTGCTGCGCTCAATATGCCAGCAAATTTGGAAAACTAGGCAGTGGCCACAGGACTGGAAAAGGTCAGTTTTCATTCCAATCCTAAAGAAAGACAATACCAAAGAATGCTCAAACTACTGCACAATTGCACTCATCTCAAAGGCTAGCAAAGTAATGCATGAAATTCTCCAAGCCAGGCTTCAGCAATACGTGAACTGCGAAATTCCAGATGTTCAAGCAGGTCTTAGAAAAGGTAAAGGAACCAGAGATCAAATGGCCAACTTCTGCTGAATCATGGAAAAAGCAAGAGAGTTCCAGAAAAACATCTATTTCTGCTTTATTGACTATGCCAAAGCCTTTGACTGTGTGGATCACAATAAACTGTGGAAAATTCTTCAAGAGATGGGAATACCAGACCACCTGATCTGTCTCTTGACATACTTGTATGCAGGTCAGGAAGCAACAGTTAGAACTGGACATGGAACAACAGACTGGTTCCAAATAAGAAAAGGAGTACGTCAAGGCTGTATATTGTCACCCTGCTTATTTAACTTATATGCAGAGTACATCATGAGAAACACTGGGATGGAGGAAGCGCAAGCTGGAATCAAGAATCCAGGGAGAAATATCAATAACTTCAGATATGCAGATGACATGACCCTTATGGCAGAAAGTGAAGAGGAACTAAAAATATTCTTGATGAAAGTGAAAGAGAGAGTGAAAAAGTTGGCTTAAAGCTCAGCATGGCATCCAGCCCCATCACTTCATGGCAGATAGATGAGGAAACAGTGGAAACAGTGGCTGACTTCATTTTTTTGGTCATTGCAGATGGTGATTGCATCATGAAATTAAAAGATGCTTATTCCTTGGAAGGAAAGTTTTGACTAAGCTAGACAGCATAGTAAAAAGCAGATCTATTACTTTGCCAACAAAGGTCCAGCTAGTCAAGGCTATGGTTTTTCCAGTGGTCATGTATGGATGTGAGAGTTGGACTGTGAAGAAAGCTGAGGGCTGAAGAATTGATGCTTTTGAACTGTGGTGTTGGAGAAGACTCTTGAGAGTCCCTTGGACTACAAGGAGATCCAACCAGTTTATCCTGAAGGAGATCAGTTCTGGGTGTTCACTGAAAGGACTGATGCTAAAGCTGAAACTCCAATACTTTCACCACCTCATGCAAAGAGTTGACTCATTGGAAAAGACCCTGATGCTGGGAGGGATTGGGGGCAGGAGGAGAAGGGGACGACAGAGGATGAGATGGCTGGATGGCATCACTGACTCAATGGACATGAGTTTGGGTAAACTCTGGGAGTTGGTGATGGACAGGGAGGCCTCGAGTGCTGCGATTCATGGGGTTGCAAAGAGTCGGACATGACTGAGCAACTGAAATTAACTAACTGAACTCCGTTCACTGTCATTTTTTAGATTCCATATTATATGTGTTAATATATGATATTTATTTTTCTCTTTCTGACTTACTTCACTCTGTATAACAGGCTCTAGATTCATCCATCTCACAACATCTGACTCAAATTTTTCCATTTTGTGACTGATATTCCACTGTATATACATCTCGCATCTTCTTTATCCATTCATCTGTCAGTGGACATCTAGGCTGCTTCTCCAAGTGTGGAATATTCATGTGGAGAAAGTGGAACTTCAGTACACTGTTGGTGGGAATGTAAATTGATGTTGCCACTATGGAAAGCAGTATGGAAGGCCTTCAAAATGTTATAAATAGAACTACCATATAATTCTCTTCTCTTTTTGCTGCTGATCAATACATCTTTTCAGTGTGCACTTGCTACCATTTTAATGATTAGTAATTATTTTCTACTCCTGGATTTCTTACACTAAATTGGTCAATTTAAAATGCTTTGGATTAATAGGGAAATGGAATGATTAATTATTTATTATTTTACTCTCCAATTAACCATAGTAAGGACATAAAAATTTGATTTGCTGTTTTTGGACAGAGATCATATGTTACTGAATTAATCTGCTCAAGAGTTTAGTATCAAGAATTTTGAGCCAAACTCTCAATTTGCAAGTGAATCTTTGCAATAGTATATTATTTCCAAAATACCAACTCTTTCACTGCTAATATAGTTTCTGACTCCTCATATGGTATGCTTCCTTCTATAATTAAAGATGTTATCTTATGAAAATATTATTATCTAAGCTTAACTTTAATATACATTTGTGAAAAATAGATATTAAAAATAAATGCTTACAAATGGACTTTGATTTAATTAAAACAAGTTTGAGCAAATAATAATATAATACTAGTAATTAAAATGTATGCTTGTTGAATTTCCTATGCAACTACATAAATACTACAAAATTGATGGTCAGATCAGAGCCAGTTGGAGAGCTTTAGGAAAATGTCTTAAAATAATTAGGATTACAATTAAAACTGAAGTATATTTGGCATGAAGGAAGTAGAGGACCTTTCAAGTAAATCAAAATAGCAGCAACTTTTCAGTGCTATTGGATTTCAAATCAAGAATTCATTTGAGAAGAATTCATTTAAGAATTCATTGAGAAGATGGGAAAATCATTAGTTTCTAGGAATATTCACAGTTTGCTCACTCCTTTTCTACAATGGAAATACACACATTTCCCCTATTATATGAATAAGAGATTTAGAGATGTGCCATGTTGGTTCAGAATATCTCTTCATTATACAGAAGATCTGAGAAAAGACTCTATTTCATTCTTGTTGGAATACAATTACAATCAGAGTTTAATGTGCAACATGTTTCCCATGGACCACAGTTGTTTTTTAACAGTATTTTTTTTGTGCTTGGATATGGTCAAAATATCAATAACCTCAGATATGAAGAAGACATCACCCTTATGGCAGAAAGTAAAGAACTAAAGAGCCTCTCGATGAAAGTGAAAGAGGAGAATGAAAAAGTTGGCCTAAAGCTCAACATTCAGAAAATGAAGATCGTGGCATCTGGTCCCATCACTTCATGGGAAATAGATGGGCAAACAGTGGCTGACTTTATTTTTCTGGGCTTCAAAATCATTGCAGATGGTGACTCCAGCCATGAAATTAAAAGACGCTTGCTCCTTGGAAGGAAACTTATGACCAACCTAGACAGCATAGTAAAAAGAAAGACATTACTTTGTCACAAAGGTCTGTCTAGTCAAGGCTATGGTTTTTCCAGTGGTCATGTATGGATGTGAGAGTTGGACTATAAAGAAAGCTGAGGGCCTAAGAATTGATGCTTTTGAATTGTGGTGTTGGAGAAGACTCCTGAGAGTCCCTTGGACTATAAGGAGGTCTAACTAGTCCATCCTAAAGGAAATCAGTCCTGGGTGTTCATTGGAAGAACTGATGTTGAAGCTGAAACTTCAATACTTTGGCCACCTGATGAGAAGAGCTGACTCATTGAAAAAGTCCCTGATGCTGAGAAAGATTGAGGGCAGGAGGAGAAGGGGACAACAGAGTATGAGATGGTTGGATGGCATCACCGACTCAATGGACATGGGTTTGGGTGTACTCCAGGAGTTGGTGATGGACAGTGAGGCCTGGTGTGCTGTGGTCCATGGGGTCTCAAAGAGTCAGGTATGACTGAGTGACTGAAATGAATTGAACTGAATGATCCTGAAATTGAACCTGTTTCAGAATCTCACTAAAACCTTGCTTTACACAGTTAGCTTGATCTTGCACAGGGTGGTCCAGGCAATACTCCTTTATTTCCATAATGTAATAAGCTCTGCCATACACTTCGGAGAAGGCAATGGCACCCCACTCCAATACTCTTGCCTGGAAAATCCCATGGACAGAGGAGCCTGGAAGGCTGCAGTCCATGGGGTCGCTGAGAGTCGGACATGACTGAATGACTTCACTTTCACTTTTCACTTTCATGCATTGGAGAAGGAAATGGCAACCCACTCCAGTGTCCTTGCCTGGAGAATCCCAGGGACAGGGGAGCCTGGCGGGCTGCCGTCTTTGGGGTTGCACAGAGTCAGACACAACTGAACTGACTTAGCAGCAGCAGCCATACACTTCAGAATATTGTATGTAAATTATAATATCTGTCTCTATGCCCATCACCCCCGTGCGAATCCTCACAAGAAGTGTTTGTTTATATCTGTATACCTAGTGTTGACCTATAGCATTGAAATGTGTCTGACATGAATTACCCTTTCTGAAGTAGTTTCTTTCATGTATTCAACAACCCTTATTTGATGACTGCTAATGCCAGGGACTGCTTATGAGAATAACATAATTTAACTTTGACTTCTACTATTTAGGTGCTTCCCTGGTGGCTCAGAGGGTAAAGCGTCTGCCTACAATGCGGGAGACCCGGGTTTGATCCCTGGATTGGGAAGATCCCCTGGAGAAGAAAATGTCAACCCACTCCAGTACTCTTGCTTGGAAAATCCCATGGTCTGTGTTTTTGCTTCTGCTAATCCCTGATTTCAAAATCAGGAGACCCAAAGTAAAAACCAAACTTTGGCAAGATAATTAATTATTGAGACTTAGTTTCCTCACCTATAATATGAGGTAAGAACTCCTATGTCAAAATGCTAATTTGAGGATTAAACCACTTAACATAAAGGTAAATTGAAAAATACTAGTAATCAGATAATGATCAGGAATTGTTATGGGCCAAACGTTTGCATCCTCCTCAGAATCGTATGTTGAAACCCTAACCCCACAACATGATGGTATTTGGAGGTGAGGCCTTTGGATATAGTTAGGTGTAGATGAATTCAGGAGGATGCTGCTAAGTCTGCTAAGTCACTTCAGTTGTGTCCGACTCTGTGTGACCCCATAGACGCCAGCCCACCCGGCTCCCCTGTCCCTGGAATTCTCCAGGCAAGAACACTGGAGTGGGTTGCCATTTCCTTCTCCAATGCATGAAAGTGAAAAGTGAAAGGAAAGTCACTCAGTCGTGTCCGATTCTCCGCGACCCCATGAACTGCAGCCCACCAGCCTCCTCCATCCATGGGATTTTCCAGGCAAGACTACTGGAGTGGGGTGTCATCACCAATAATAGGCTAACTGTCCTTTTAAGAAGAGACCAGAAATCTAGCCGTTTCTCTCCATTCTATGAGGTTGCAGTAAGAAGACAGCCTCTTGCAAGCCAAGAAGGGCGCTCATCAGGAACTAAATCAGCCTGCACTCTGATCTTGGGGATCCAGTCTCCAGAACTGTGAGAAATCAGTGTCTACAGTTTAAGGCACCCAGTTACGATATTGTTACAGAAGCCATAAACAGGTGACGTTTATCTGGCATGCTGCCTGTCCACTTCTGTGACGCTTCTCCACATTATACAGTGTTTATATTAAAGTATCTATGTATTGCTTTAGCTGTCTTTCTTTGCTTAGTCTTGCAACACTGCTTTCATTGCTTTCGTGTTTAGTCTTTACTACCAAGAAAGGATCGTTTTCTTACATATACATGTAAGAATATTTACTTCTTAATACATACAGGGTTTACCATTTTAATATCTTTAAGTTGCTTTAAAAGAAGGTGTTTTTCTTAGAGCATAAAGTAAATAGCAGAACATAAAATATCCCTTAAGTGATTTTTTCTAATTTAAAAAGCAGATTTCAAAATATCCCATTACAGAATACACAGTGGGAAAACAAAAACAAAAACAAAAACAAAAACAATTGATTGATAGGCAAAAACATGCATTTTATTCAGGGAAGAAAAAATCTTCCAAAGGCTCCATTCTTTTTTTTTTTTTTCCATTCTGTTGTTGTGGTTGCCTGGAAACCAGGACTAGGATCATGATTTAAGGGAGTGTAATTTTATGTCTTTTTTCCCCCTAATGCAGAAAGAAAACTGCACTAAATATCACTCAAAATTAACAGCATCTCATTAGAATTTACTGACACTTCCCTCTGGGTGGTTGTACAGGCAGACCTGCTGCTGGCTGTCTTTAAAACTAAGGACACAGATGTTTGTTAACTGGCCAGCAGTGGGTAGCCAGTTTTCTGCCCACTTCTAAACCAGAATTGACCCTCTTCTATTTTTCAGGCCCCCAGTCTCAGAAGTTTTGTGCCCTGCAAATCTGCAAGTTATAAACTATTTTGCAACTTTCTTTACAACCACAGCCTTATGTGTTGGACTGTTGCAAATTATTTTTAAAACAATGTCTCTAGTAACAAAGAAAAATGGCAAGAACTACACAGTAAAAGGTGAATATCATTTCATTTATCCTTTCCTATGTACTTGACTTATCGAAGTATAACTAAAAATGCACTGTTCAGAAAACTCAAGTCCAAATGTGCTGGTTATGAAGAACTAAACATAATAACATTGATAACAATTCTATAGAGGATGTGCTATTTGGATTCATGTGAAGGACACGTGATCTGCCATTTAGTTCTATGGTGTTCAAGTGCTTTTTCTTCCTATTTCAGATGATGCCAGAGATTAAATTTAACCAGACTTTAGCTCTCTCTCCAAGGAAAGAATGATTTGTGTTTGAAATGATCTGCTGGTACTGAGGAACTGTAATAGTCCAGCCCTGAATTGCAAGTTACAAAGGTGTGTTTCAAATCAAATGGGACTCGATAAAGCCATTTGACAAAGAGAGATTAGCATTAAGTCCAAATGTAAACAGTTTAGGCAAAGAGTAAGACAATGAGAGGGCGGAGGCAAGCTGATTAGTAATTCAGATTTTATCTTGGCTGAAAAGAGACTGATAACTAGAGTCCTGGCAATCTTCACCTTTTGTTGACCATCTGTACTGTGAGCTCCCCAGCAGCGAACCAGCTCATTTGGGGACAGGAGAGCAGAAGGGCATAGCTTCTCATAGGAGAGAGAAACCAAAAGCCACGCTAAACGCCATCAATTAAAAGGCATTAGTCCTGTAAAAGCTGCCCATTAAGAGTGTGGAGCATGCACAGATGCTGTTGCTGAGTGCATGACACCAGTAATTAGGTATCACAAGTAGGAGGACTTCACACACTATTTAGCAAAAACACTGCACTGTTTTTGCATAAACTTTTGCTGTAACTTTAATTGCAGTGAATTTTGCCAATGTTGGTCAAAAGAAATATCTGGATTTTATAGCAGCCAGGACTGTTGCTTTCTACTTAGGTTTAAGACACATCACAAAATAGATAAGATTACCAAAGAGAAGACTGGCAAAAAACAGTACTGAGTAAGTTCATTAGTTATGATAAATGTCTATCCTCAGTCAAGAAAAATTAAAGCCCAATTTATTCTTATACATTTTCATGTTCTTTGTCATTGATGACTGATGGCTTGTCTTTTGAGTGCATCTTTAATGCTTTAAAATAAATAAAACAGAACTTGCATCTGCATCTCAATTGCTGCAGTGCATTTTCAGCACTACTATAATGTGTTCAAGAAATATTTTTTTCATTTAGGAAACTGATTCTTTTTCTCATTCTTAGTATCTCCCTTTCAAATTCTCTTTCTCCCTCTAATATAGTGTTTTTGGTGTGTGTGTGTGTGTGTGTTTTAATTCAGAGGAAAAAAGATAAAATTATTCTAACTGATACAGAATCTATGGAATCTATAAAAATGGGTTATTGAGAATCAGCCTTCTGTGGACTAACCTCAATTTTCTGAGAAGCATCACACATAGAAAAGGCCCTTTTCTTCCTTCCCTGATGTCTCAGGGAAAAGGTAATGAAAGGGTAGAATTCTCATCCTATTCCTGAAATCAGGGCTCTATAAATACAAATCTGACCATCCCAAACACATGACACTCAAAACCTCTCCAGGGAGTAGGGCGTGTCGTGCGCAGATTACCAGAAAAGGCAGATTAAACAAATCATTCAGCCATCCCTGATGCTTTCCTGCTTCCCACACGTCTCTGTAAGAGCTCTGTACGTTACCCTCATTAGAACAATCTGTACAAGCCCCTAGGTCTCTTTGGAAGAGCATCACAGTAAGGGAACAGAAATCAATGGCAAAAGCTTCAAGAAGATAATCAGGCAGTCCCTAGGACAGTGAGGAGGCAGGAAAATAACAGCTTGTAAAGCTTGACAAGCTTGAGTCAGATGCAGCTTCAGGAGACTCCTGTTGCTTGGTGTCTGCATCCTGAAATAAGAACATTGTTCTTAGGGGATGGCCAGGGCCCTGCTGTCTTCATTTAGGATGCATAAAGCTGCCCAAGGTAGAGGCCCAGGGTGATTTAGAGAGTACATTTCTTATAGAAATGAAAACCAGACCTTTGGGAAGACTAAATATAAAATAAAATAAAATACCTCAGAATCTGCAGGCGTATGTGCATGTAGAAGTGAGTGCATGTCTGAGCCTGTGTATTGGGACCCATTGATGAGCTGGGTGTAATCAATAATCTAGCAGCCTTGCACAGAGCTATTTAGCTACTAGTCTAGGAAAAGAAAAAGAAAGTGGACTGTACAGGCAAGAGATAAGTACAGCCCATGATTTTATTTTTTTATCTATTGTTTTCCAAACTAAAATTATCTTGCTTTTAAAAATTGCATTTCAAATTTTATGCACTTTGAGTCCTTTTTCAGAAATTAAGGTTCATAATTTTTCTAATATATATAGGGTATATTACTTTGCATATATATAAACATTTCTAATATATATAGCATGCATAAGTGTATATTACTATATGTTGCATAATATGTATTAATAGATATATATTCAAAAACATGAAATGCAGTCTAAAAATTCCTAATTCAGTAATAAAAGGTTGCAAATGATGTTCCAAAATTTCCTACTGTTATGAGTACAGAACAGAAATTGATGTGCAATCTAATTGCTTTGAATACAAACATATTATTTAATTGACTTGGTATTTGTATAAGATGATTAGTCTTCTCACCAGTTGAAAGAAGCTATCAGAACTAGAGAAACAAAAGTATTTCTGATCCTATGAGGCACAAGTTACTAAAACTACTCCCTCTTGGGAGGAAAGTGCTTGTCCATATGAGGTAAATTATCTCTCCAAGGGAGTGAAATAATCATAATGCTTTTCAGAGGCCAAGTAATAATTCAGAGACAAGTAAAATTTTTCCATGGCAAGTATGAGTTTAGAGTGCTGATAGATTCCCCCAAGCCTTTCACACTAGAAATGTTGCAAATGGTTCAATAATTTGATATTTCTAAACAGAAATGCATTTACCCAACATGTAGAGATCATAGCAGTCTTGGTAATAGGCATTTGCTGACTCTGTAGGTGTGCACACAGAGAGGCTTACTGACAGCATTTAAAACTTTAAAACCTAATATATTAGGATATGAATTATTCAATATCATGTATGCACATGCATGCACACTCAGATCATTGAGTAATCGCACACACGTCATACACAGCCACTCCCTCTCAACAACTAAAAACTCTCCCATCATTTAGTCAGAAGTGTTGCCATTTGTCATAAAATATCTTTCTTTCTTTTCTGTGATGGAGCTAACTACAGTGGATGCTGAGGTGATAATAGAAGAATATTTGTTTTTCCAGCTTCTTTCTTAGGGGTATTTATTATTGGGTCAATTTCATTGTCAGGCTTTCCAAGTACATTTACAGATCACTATAAGACAGGGAGGCCTGGCACGCTGCGAGTCATGGGGTCTCAAAGAGTCGGACAAGACTGAGTGACTGAACTGACTGAACTGATAGGGTTGATGGGCAGTTAAGTCAGTGGGCAGTGGGTACCTCAAATGGTGGCTGAGTTTTCTCAGCCTGGACATTTAGTTCTGGTGCAGTCAGTGGAAAAGAAAACATAGCTGAGTTTTCAGTAAAACTTAAGACACAGTCTTCCTTGAAAATTATACTTTGATTGAAATGAAAATGTTTAAAGCCAAAATAGCTAAATATATAGGAGAGAAAATCATCCATGATCTCAAGTAATGAAAACATACCAATTTATCACACACTGTTTATTCTTCTGGTTTGACTTCTATTTTTTATAAACATAAAATAATTTATAGACATTTTTCAAAGTAACCTGAGAAATTACTGCAAATTCATCTTGGGCACTGGCCCTGAATGTAAAATTAAAAAAAAAAAAAAAAAAAGGAGCTGTATTTAAATAAGCAGTAGCAGAGAAGGCAATGGCATCCCCACTCCAGTACTCTTGCCTGGAAAATCCCATGGATGGAGGAGCCTGGAAGGCTGCAGTCTATGGGGTCACTGAGGGTCAGACATGACTGAGCGACTTCACTTTCTCTTTTCACTTTCATGCATTGGAGAAGGAAATGGCAACCCACTCCAGTGTTCTTGCCTGGAGAATCCCAGGGACAGAGGAGCCTGCTGGACTGCCGTCTATGGGGTTGCACAGAGTCGGACACGACTGAAACGACTTAGCAGCAGCTGCAGCAGCCAGCAAAAGTGTGATTTTTATATTAAAACTATAGAAGTGTATAACATCATTATGAATTATTATAGAGTCTTTCTTTCTTACTAATTAATTTCTTTATGCCTAATTTATTCATCCTTAATTATCTTCTTTTGCAGGTCCTTGTGTAAGAGGATTGAAAACTTAGGAAACTTACCCTCTTTATTGGACAAATAGTTAAACCAGAAGAAATAAATAAATTTTAGAGTATTGAAGAGATTGTGAAATTTCTCCTTAAAGCTTCTCAGCAGAACATCATGTTATATCACATTTATAGTTTCAGCCTGATTTACTATGCTATACTTCCACTAATTTGGGGAATATGAGCTCACCATCAACTTCATCTTATTTTCTCATCCTCTCCAAATAGCATTTTCTTGTAATTCAAAAAATCTCTTAAAATGTTAATAGTTCAAAATGTTCTGGAAATAAACTTTTTTGATAAAATGGCACAAATGATCGTTCAGAATAATAAACTTGTAGGAATCATCAGAAAAAAAAATTGTAAGAGTAATGAACATGGCATATATTACCAAATATTTAGAAAGTATTGCAAAGTTTTGATAATTGAGAGTGTGGGGGTCCTGGTATTGCGACACGGGTAATTATAAAACTAATGTAGGACAGTTTAAGCATTTAAATTTAACAGAGAAAATGGTAGTAACTTAATAAATGATGTAAATATGGTGGTTGTGAAAGTTGCTCAGTCGTATCTGACTCTTTGTGACCCCATGGACTGTCCTTGGAATTCTCCAGGCCAGAATACTTGACTGGATAGCCATTCCCTTCTCCAGGGGATCTTCCCAACCCAGGGATCAAACCCTGGTCTCCTGCATTGCAGGTGGATTCTTTACCAGTTGAGCCACAAGGGAAGCCCAAGAATACTGGAGTGGGTAGCCTATCCTTTCTCCAGCAGATCTTCCTGAACCTGGAATCGAATTGGCATCTCCTGCATTGCAGGCAGATTCTTTTCCAACTGAGCTATGGTGGTTAGTCATTTATAAAACAATTCAGCCAGTTTCTTCACCTCACTTTTCACAGGTTTATAAAAAGGCATGTGATTCAATGATATAGAGGTAAGTTCAGTTCAGTCACTCAGTTGTGTCCGACTCTTTGCAACCCCATGAATTGCAGCATGCCAGGCCTCCCTGTCCATCACCAACTCCCGGAGTTCACCCAAACCCATGTCTGTTGAGTCAGTGATGCCATCCAGCCATCTCATCCTCTGTCGTCCCCTTCTCCTGCCCCCAGTCCCTCCCAGCATTAGGGTCTTTTCCAATGAGTCAACTCTTCGCATGAGGTGACCAAAGTATTGGAGTTTCAGCTTTAGCATCAGACTTTCCAGTGAACATTGGGGTAACAGGCAAATTTGGCCTTGGAATACGGAGTGAAGCAGGACAAAGGCTAGTAGAGTTTTGCCAAGAGAACGCACTGGTCATAGCAAACACCCTCTTCCAACAACACAAGAGAAGACTCTACACATGGACATCACCAGATGATATAGAGGTAAAATAAATGCAAAAACCCCATAGAATCTGTAGAAACAAAATGAAAAGTATCTAATATATTATTTTAAGTGGGAAAAAAGGAAGATGCAGACTTATGTAACTGCGCTTTCATTTCCCTATTTTGCTTGAATGTGTGTTTCTATACACATCAAATGTTCCTGAAAAGACCCAAGATGCTGCTGATATGGTTGACAACACTGAGAGCCTCTTGAAAAAAAGTGGAAAAAGAAATGTTTAGATAAATGTGTTTGCTTTTTCAACACACAGATTTGAAATTATTGAAATTCTTACCCTTAACATGTTGATTTTTGTGGTTTTATTTTTAATGTTTTATTAACACTAGTTAATGAAATAAAATATATTCCACTTCAAAATTTCCCCCACGAAATTTTCTTTCTTTCTTCTTTTTTTTACCCTAACCCTTATCCTAACCCAAAATCTGTGGGACACTGGGGAAAGTTCATAGCAATACAGGCATACCTCAAGAAACAAGAAAAAAGTTAAATAAATAACCTAACTCTACACCTAAAGAAACTAGAAAAGGAAGAAATGAAGAACCCCAGGGTTAGCAGAAGGAAAGAAATCTTAAAAATTAGAGCAGAAATAAATGCAAAAGAAACAAAAGAGACCATAGCAAAACTCAACAAAGCCAAAAACTGGTTCTTTGACAAGATAAATAAAATTGAAAAACCATTAGCCAGACTCATCAAGAAACAAGGGGAGAAAAATCAAATCAATAAAATTACAAATGAAAATGGAGAAATCACAACAGACAACACAGAAAAACAAAGGATCATAAGAGACTACTATTAGCATCTATATGCCAATAAATGGATAACTTGGAAGAAATGGTCAAATTCCCCATGAAATTTTCTTTTTGTATATAACTTTTTCTATATACTAGGTAATCATAATAATACTAACATTTTCACTGCCTTTATTTATATGTACTGCACAATTTTTTTTAACTTCAATATATTCCATCAAACCATATACCAGCCTCAGAACAAACTCGGTCAAATTTTAAACATCTTGGTAAAATGAACTTTGCTTTTTGAACATGTAATATTTTGAAACTAAACTGTGTAATTTTTTCTTAGACTTTCAATAGCATTTACTCTTATCAAGCTTGCATGGAAGATCTCTTAATGTCCCCTCAAGAACTTGCATCATTTTACTGACTACAAACATATACTTAATCTTTATACCATTATAAAGGAATCCTTCTTATAAAAGGAATCAAAAGAGAGCGAAGAATTCTTTATGTAAGAGCCTCCTTTGCCAGCTCCAATTGCTCACTCAGCTCAGTTCAGTTCAGTCACTAAGTCGTGTTTGACTCTTTGCAACCCCATGAATCACAGCACGCCAGGCTTCCCTGTGCATCACCACCTCCCGGAGTTCACTCAAACTCATGTCCATCGAGTCAGTGATGCCATCCAGCCATCTCACCCTCTGTCGTCCCCTTCTCCTCCTGCCCCCAATCCCTCCCAGCATCAGAGTCTTTTCCAATGGGTCAACTCTTTGCATGAGGTGGCCAAAGTATTGGAGTTTCAGCTTTAGCATTAGTCCTTCCAATGAACACCCAGGACTGACCTCCTTTAGGATGGACTGGTTGGATCTCTTTGCAGTTCAAGGGACTCTCAAGAGTCTTCTCCAACACCACAGTTTAAAAGCATCAATTCTTGAACACTCAGACTTCTTCATAGTCCAACTCTCATATCCATACAAGATCACTGGAGAAACCATAGCTTTGACTAGGTGGACCGTTGTTGGCAAAAAAATGTCTCTACTTTTTAATATGCTGTCTAGGTTGGTCATAACTTTCCTTCCAAGGACTAAGCATCTTTTAATTTCATGGTTGCAATCACCACCTGCAGTGATTTTGGAGCCCCCCAAAATAACGTCTGACACTGTTTCCACTGTTTCCCCATCTATTTCCCATGAAGTGATGGGACCAGATGCCATGATCTTCATTTCCTGAATGTTGAGCTTTAAGCCAACTTTTTCACTCTCCTCTTTCACTTTCATCAAGAGGCTCTTAAGTTCTTCACTTTCTGCCATAAGGGTGGTGTCATCTGCATATCTGAGGTTATTGATATTTCTCCTGGCAATCTTGATTCCAGCTTGTGCTTCCTCCATCCCAGCACTTCTCATGATGTACTCTGCATATAAGTTAAATAAGCAGAGTGACAATATACAGCTTTGATGTACTCCTTTTCCTATTTGGACCCAGTCTGTTGTTCCATGTCCACTTCTAACTGTTGCTTCCTAACCTGCATATAGGTTTCTCAAGAGGCTGGTCAGGTGGTCTGGTATTCCCATCTCTTTCAGAATTTTCCACAGTTTCTTGTGATCCACACAGTCAAAGGCTTTGGCATAGTCAATGAAGCAGAAAAAGATGTTTTTCTGGAACTCTCTTGCTTTTTCCATGATTCAACGGAAATTGGCAATTTGATCTCTGGTTCCTTTGCCTTTTCTAAGACCAGCTTGAACATCTGGAAGTTCATGATTCACATATTGCTGAAGCCTGGCTTAGAGAATTTTGAGCATTACTTTGCTAGCATGTGAGATGAGTGCAATTGCATGGTAGTTTGAGCTTTCTTTGGCATTGCCTTTCTTTAGGATTAGAATGAAAACTGACCTTTTCCAGTCCTGTGGCCACTGCTTAGTTTTCCAAATTTGCTGGTATATTGAGTGCAGCACTTTGACAGCATCATCTTTCAGGATTTGAAATAGCTCAACTGGTATTCCATCACCTTCACTAGCTTTGTTCATAGTGATGCTTCCTACAGACCACTTGACTTCACATTCCAGGATGTCTGGCTCTAGGTAAGTGATCACATCGTTGTGATTATCTGGTTCATGAAGATCTTTTTTGTACAGTTCTGTGCATTCTTGCTACCTCTTCTTAATATCTTCTGCTTCTGTTAGGTCTCCACCATTTCTGTCCTTTATTGAGCTCATCTTTGCACGAAATGTTCCTTGGTATCTCTAATTTTCTTGAGGAGATCTCTAGTCTTTCCCATTCTATTGTTTTCCTCTATTTCTTTGCACTGATCACTGAAGAAGGCTTTCTTATCTCTCCTTGCTATTCTTTGGAACTCTGCATTCAAATGGGTATATCTTTCCTTTTCTCCTTTGCTTTTCACTTCCTTTCTTTTCATAGCTATTGTAAGGTCTCCTCAGGCAGCTATTTTGCTTTTTGCATTTCTTTTTCTTGGGGATGGTCTTGATTCCTGTCTCCTGTACAATGTCACAAACCTCCATCCATAGTTCATCAAGTGCTCTTATATATATATTTCCTCTTATAGAAAACCATTAAACATTTATTTTAAAATAGGTTAAGTATTGATAAACTCTTTTAGCTTTGACCTGTCTGAAAAGTTCTTTATCCTTCTTTATGTTCTAAATAATAATATTGCTGGATGGAGTATCCTAGGTTGCAGGTTTTGCTTTCAACACTGAATATATCATGCTACTCTCTTCTGGCCTGCAGTTTTTACAAAGAAGTATCTAATAGCCTTATTTGAATGTCCTTATATATAACTCTGTTTTTTTCTTGTGGCCTTTAGAATTCTATCTTTATTTTTAATTTTTGCTGTTTTACTTATGATATGTGTGATATGGGTTTATATGGAGTCATCTTTTTGGGGTTCTCTGTTGCTCTTACTCATCAATATCTATTTCCTTCTTCAGGTGTGGGATGTTTTCAGTCATAACTTTTCTCAAATATATTTCAATCCCTTGCTCTCCCCCTTCTACTTCTGAGACATCTTGTATGAGAATGTTGAAACATAATGTTATCCTGCTGCTGCTGCTGCTGCTGCTAAGTCACTTCAGTCATGTCCGACCCTGTGCGACCCCATAGACGGCAGACCACCAGGCTCCCCTGTCCCTGGGATTCTCCAGGCAAGAACACTGAAGTGGGTTGCCATTTCCCTCTCCAATGCATGAAAGTGAAAAGTGAAAGTGAAGTCGCCCAGTCGTGTCCGACTCTTCACGACCCCATGGACTGTGGCCTACCTGGCTAGTCCATGGGATTTTTCAGGCAAGAGTACTGGAGTGGGTTGCCATTGCCTTCTCCTAGAGATCTCTAAAACTCTTTTCACTTTTTAAATTTGTTTGTCTGTCTGCTATTCTGATTGGTTGGTTTCCTTTATCTTCTAAATTACATATGCTTTCTTGTGTATTATTTTATCTATAATTCATTCCCTCTAGTGTGTTTTTTTTTATAATTTCAGCTATTGATTCATTAATTTCTAATAAAGTCTTTTTAATATTTTCTATTTCCTTCTTGAAATGTTCATGGTATACCTATATTATTTGCCTTAACTCAGTTAACATTTTTTTTTTTATTACTAATGCTTTGAATTCTTCATCTGGTAAATTGTTTATGTCTGTTTTATCGTTTATTTTTTCATGGCTTTTCTTTTGTTCTTCCATTTGAGAGCAATTTCTCTTCCTTTTCATTTTGCTTATCATTCTCTGCCTGTATGAATTAGGTGAAACAGTTACCTATTGCAGTCTTGAAGGACTGCTCTTATGTGGGAGCATCTTATATGGGAGACTGTGTATTCCCAGTGCTTTTGGTTGGAGGGCTTGATTTTGATGTGGACATAAGTCACATCCTCAGTATGTGGTAGAAGCTACTATCTTGGTAAGAGGTGGAGCTGGAGATAGAGGAGCTTGAGCTGAAGCCTGGGGTAACACAAATTTCCTCTCTTCTCAGTGGCTATCACCACCCTAATGGTTGGATGTGATCTCAAGTTGAGAACAGAAACTCTAGGACTGGGCCTAAGCTGACTCTATTCCCTTCAAGTCTAAGCTTTCTCCTCCCCACACTGGGACCATTGCTTCAAAGGAGGGGAGAGCAGGATCAAGTAGATCCCCTGTGGGATCTCACCTATGTCAGCCTGCCGACAGAGGTTAACACTCTGCCTGGGCAGCACCCACAAATATTTCCCTTCTCCACTCAGGTGCAGCCTCCCTTGAAAGTCCCCATTGCTTCTTACAGAAAACAACTGCTTCCAGCCTGTGATACCCCACACTGTTATGGAGTCACACCACAGAGCAGGTGAACTGTCTCTGTGTATCGGGGCTGGGTGGTCAGCTGAGGTGGAGCAGCCAGTGTCTGAGATTTGGGCTGCTTCTTACACACTGCTTCAGTCAGGGCCAGCAGTGGCCACTGCCATTCATCTCAGCTCCATGCTGGGGCTAGGTCTCCTGTATGTCCCACAGCTGAGACTTATTTCTGGTTGCAACTCCCTAGATCCAGTGTGGTGCTGTGACGTGGAGTGAGAAATGTTGGGACGTTCACTTGGCACAGGCTGGGGCATGCTGGAGGCGTTGCAAGAAACATGGCAACTAGCAACCCTAAAGTACCCTCTCCCCACCCTCCTTCGGGAGCAAGTCTGCACATGTGTGCTCTTCACAAGCACAGTCCAGGTTTCCCACAGTTCTCCCATTAGTTCCCATGGTCCTCCAACCAGCCAAAGGGGCTCATCCCCTCTGTGTTAGTACTCAGTCTATGGCTCCCACTGCTCACTCTCCAAGGCGGCTGTCTGCACATGTATTCTCTTTTTTCCTCTGAGTCCCCTCCCTAGGACACAGGTCCTGACTCAATCACTTTCCTTCCTATCCTACATGATTGCATATGTATCTTCTCATAGCCTTGGTTGTACAGCAGTTGTCCTGCCAGTTTCCAGCTATGTTTCAGCTGTTTCCATCACCCATTTCAGTGATGACTGTTCCACATGGAGATGTATTTTTGATGTACTTTTGGAAGGAAGGTAAGCTCCACATCTGCTTATTCTGCCATCTAGATAATAATACTGAATCTTTTCAAGTAATTTCAAGCTATGGAACATATCTATTCACTCAACAGATTTGATTTATCCCTTTTGAATATGAAGATATCCAAAGATGCTGCAAATATGCCTCTGAAAGCCCACCGAGTTTATTAAAAAAAGAAAAAAGAATAGTTCATTATAGAAAAATTATATCACACATGCAGTATGTTCTAAAGATTGCCTTAATTGTTCTAATTATTTTAAATTATTTTTAAATACAATTTTTAAACATTAATTGTGCTTTTTAATGAAAATTACATATTATTTATTAGAATGTCTCAAATGACAGCTCACTCATTGAAGAGAGTCAACTGCTCAGAGTTTGTAACACATATGTTATTTAATCACCTTCTCTTTAATTAATTTTGGTTATATTAATCTCCTGTTATTTCAAATGAATCTCTGAATTCCCATTTCAAGTAAGCTTTCAAATGATAA
Organism: Capra hircus; assembly: GCF_001704415.2. Taxonomy (NCBI): domain Eukaryota; kingdom Metazoa; phylum Chordata; class Mammalia; order Artiodactyla; family Bovidae; genus Capra; species Capra hircus. Next base: position 82,487,939 of record NC_030819.1, on the reverse strand, counting down.
TGTATTTGTTAAATAATCTCAAGCAATTTGTAAAATTTATCTATAGATGACTCTTTTATATCCATAGTAGCTTATTAATCATATAAACATAATAGCTACATTTAGACAAGGTGAGAAACCTTGCCTTGGTTGGCTGTTTTTAGCCAACATGATGACTTAGTTAAATCACTCTATAGTTCATGCAATTGACTGACTGGATGTAGAACATATATGGTTGAAAATAATGAACAGATAGGCTGAGGTCAAAGTAAACGTTGGGGGTGTATGCGTGAATGCATGTGCCTGTATAAATGTGTGTTGAGTACATGTCTTCATATATGTTCATAGTCTCTATCAACACAATTATGCAAAAATTTACTGGAAAAGATATATGTTCCTGTATTGATTTATTTCAACATTCCACCTTATGAATCACTCTCTTAGTGATTAATGATAGGATAAAAGATTGATATTTATTCCCTCTGCAATTTTTCAGAAATGTTACGCACTAATATAAAATGGCTTGTTACCTATCAAGGTTTGAATGTCACCTCAACCTGTTCCTGGCTGAAAGACAGTACTTAAAATCCCACTATCAGTGATTCATTATTTGAGTTAACAGCTTTCTCCTGTTAAAATAAGAACACCCTTGTGGAAGAGAAACATGCTTTACAATATCCAGCTATTAATAAAATGGATTAAAATATCTTGGATTTCTATATAATATCCGAAAGTTCGGTTTATCAATATTCTAAGTTATAGCAAGTAACAATGGAAGACAATTTTTATAGTTTTTGTAAGAGAGAGGCTAGAAAATCACAGAAGTGGGTGGAAAATTGACATGAATAGGGTATGGAAGTAAGAGGGTGAGATTACCTGGAGGTAATGTTTAAGGGGAACAAGGGTCAATGTTGGTGGGTGGCAGTCAGGTGTATAGTCCAAACAGCTAGAAAAGCAGGTTATAAACCTGGAGGAGAGAATGCCAAAAGCTACAGTAGCATATTTATTTAATCTAGTGCTATCTTTGCAAGACTGCATACCATGACACTTAGGGAAGGAATAAACATAATTACTAATATTATTTATGTTCTGCTACTCTCCCTGAGAAATTGGTAGATTTGCAAATGTCTTCTAGCAGGAAAACATAACCATTAGAAAAGCTAATTAAAGTCTGAGATTTTATTTGGCTTGAAACCTTCACAGGTGTCAATCTTTCTTAATTAGTAATACAGTGAAAAAAAGCATCCATATTACTCTAAGCCATTTCATGCACTGTGAAATTGCTTTTTCTTCTCAAGAAAATGTGAAATTATTTCTTTGTCTTAACACATATTCCAGACATTTTAAATATATATTTCCTCAAAGAGCTGCAAAATCCACAAAGGATTTCCTTGAAGTGTTTTCAGTTTTGTAAATAAGTAGACAAATAAAAAGGCAAATTTATATTTGCATTTAAATGTGTTTAAGGAAAGCTTGTGTAAGTATAGATTTAATATTTATGACATATATATATATAGATCACTTATGTGACAGAGAAGGCAATGGCACCCCACTCCAGTATTCTTGCCTGGAAAATCCCATGGGTGGAGGAGCCTGGTAGGCTGCTGTCCATGGGGTCGCAAAGAGTCGGACACTGAGCGACTTCACTTTCGCTTTTCACTTTCATGAATTGGGGAAGGAAATGGCAACCCACTCCAGTGTTCTTGCCTGGAGAATCCCAGAGATGGGGGAGCCTGGTGGGCTGCTGTCTATGGGGTCCGCACAGAGTCAGACATGACTGAAGCGACTTAGCAGCAGTAGCAGCACCTATGTGAATATGTTTGATATATACATGCAATGTGCACACTATTTTTTTGTTGTTGTTGAAATATCACTTATTTTTGTTGTTTGTCTAAGGAGCTAAGATTACTTTATGAATATCTAGTTAATCTTCAGTATTTCTTCAAGGTAAGTACCATTAATTCCATACTTTTTATGTTAAGGAAAGAAAATCATCAAATATATAATAACAGTGCAAGCTCTTTACTGTCAGCCAAAAAAAGGACATTTTTACACAGTGAATATACAAAGTTCACAAATAACACAATGTGATACACACATTTGTTATGTGTGTGTTTATACATATAGACTGACTTTTAGCACTCACATATGTCCGTATTTTCAAATATAAATTTGTTGACAAGCTCTTTATAATTATTGAACATTAGGGATTAAACACATTTTTATGATACCATTCCTATTTTCTGTTATGTTTGCAACCATCTCTTGGAATTTTCTGTTCTTTGCTCTGAATCAAAGGGGAAAAGTCAAATTGACTGGTGAAGAATTCTCAGTAGGCAATGAAACTTTACAGCATGTGTCTGGAAGTTTGCAAAATTGGTCTGTAATCCAGTAGGATTATAGTTATGGGCAGAAGCCAGCCGTTGGTTTAGAATTAAAGACAGTGCAAGCAGAAAAGGTAACCTTAGGTCAGAAGTCTGGCAGAAGCAGGAAGAATTTCTCATGAGCCTTGTCTTCCCCAACAGAATGTGTTCACTACTCCCTGTGGGTTCCACCAAAAACTATGTTGTTCTAAGCCTTTATAACTCCATTAGGAAGAAAATCATAGTCTGGTGAGAGATTAGTGAAGAGTACATAGATTTTGTAGTGACAAACAAAAATCTGAATTTTTTTTACTACCACTTGCCAGTGGAGAAATACTGCATAAATTATTTGGATTCTTGCCTGCAATACCAAGATGATAATATTTACTTCATATGGTCACTATGGAAGTTTAATACTATAATTCGCGTGAAATACTTAGCACATAACGGGTTCTGAAGAGATGTTATTTTTCTCCTTGATTCCTGCAGAAGGCAAGAGGAGGAAAACCAGTTTTTCATCAAGTGAACTGGACAATACAATGTGGACAAGGGAAAATGATTAAGCAGCAGGCAAATACGAAATAAAAAATGCTATGAGTGAATGTATGAGACTCGGTAAGTCACTTCAACTTTTCAATCACAATTCTGGGGTTGCATTGAAAATTTATTCTACCACTAATCCAGTGAGTCTGGAATTTTTGAAGATAGATGGGCAAGAGAGAAGAAGGAAATGAAGGATGTTTGTTAAACTCCTTCCAAGTGAGAAATAAAGTGCTAGTTATTTTCTTCATGATAATTATTGATATATTTAATATTTCAAATATATTCAATGACTTGTGTAGTCACATGTCTGGAAGGTATGAGGGCTGAGATTATAACTCTAAAGCTCTCAATTTTCTAAGAAGGTGGCTTTTCTTAGGGGCATGCAGCAGCTTCATCAGGAAAGATTTTCAAAATGTACCTGTCAACACTGTACACAAAATGCTTAATTTTTCATTCTGTGTGGTTGGAAACTTGATATAGAAAATGTATTTAAAGATTACCCCTTCTGACTCGGATACTTCAATATTCATCCAAGACAAGCAAGCAAATATAAGTAATACAGCAAATTAGGAACATTGGGTGGTGGTCTGGAAGGCCAGAGGACTGGATTGGCTCAGTCCTAGTTAGTGGCTGGGAGGTAGCAAAGAATAAAGTGTTCTGATGAGACAACATAAAACTAAACTGATCAATATATTTTATATGCATGATCATGAGCACCAGTCAGGTATATTCCTAGTTATAAGGCCAACAACCCATAGTTTAGAAGAAACTATAAAATTTCATATATTTTTAATATTGATGACTTTAGTTAAACAGAATAAAATTAAAATTAAAAATAAGCATTACTTTAAAATATTTAGATAATGAATTTAAAGGGCTATACAACATTATATTTATGATAGCTTGCTTTCTCATTTTAACTTTAGTATGCAGAATCCCTGGATCAATTGACATTTGTTTATTCAGTTAACAAATATTGGGAGTCAATTAGGTAGATAAATATGAATTTGCCTCTGGATATAGACTAAAATGCAAGACCAGAAAGGTGACAAGTTTCATCCTGTGTGCAAACTTGATTATTAATGGCTCTGGAGCAGTCAGTTAAAGAATAATTCTAGGACACCTTGGCCAAGCTGGAGTGTAATGATTGGTTCGTAATGTCTATTCAAGCAAGTAAAAGTTGGTGGTTTGTTTTATTTAAAACCTCGTCTAAACTCTTATAACTTGACTTACAAATTACTTTTATGTATGTATGTAAGTAAAGTTTTCTATGTCAAATGAAGAAAGTGGTCAATACAGATATAATATCACTTGCCCTCTGCATTTTGGATGAGGAAAAGGTGTATTATGTGACCAATATCTCACATAGTAATGAGGAAAGCAAATATAGATCCTATTCAGATCTGATGGAGTATGCAAAATTAAAAGCAAAACAAAGAGCAGTTAATAGAGCTCTGATGCTTACATGAAGGACAGGAAATGCTGATAATGGTGATGAAGAGTACTACCAGCAATTACTGAGATCTTTCTATCTGCCAGCCATTGAATTAAGAAGATTTAAATAAACTGAAAGTCATTTTATTTAATAATTACAGGGACTTCTTTGGACACAACTGAGTGACTTCACTTTCTTTCTTTCTTGAGTTACTAACAAGTATGCTCATTTTTCAGGTGAAGAAACTGAGATTTTGAAAGTTTAAGTTAGTTGCCTAAGGTTCACGTTATATTCAAATAACTTGTTCAAATTTGAAAACAGAGCCTGGCTCCAAATCTCTTATTTAATTAGAATTATATTCAGATCAGAAAATTCAGTGTTCAAAAGTTTAAGTTATCATTTAGATAAAATATTGCAGAGTTTTAGATAGGGTATGGGTTCATAGTTTGGTTCTGGCATATATTAGCTTTGTCATTCTGAAGTTGGCCAACTTTTTAAGTCTCCTGACTCTTCAATAATAAGAAGGGTGCAAAAATATCCATCTTATGAGGATGTAATAAAAATTACATGAAATGAAATTGTTGAAAGCATGTAGCATAATCCCTTACATTTAATAAATACTGACAAAAGCAATACAAATTTTAGCATAATTGTACAATTGATTAAGTATAATTTGACATAACTCAGCTAGCTTAAATCATAATGTACCGGATGAAACTAGTGATGACTATAATTTTCTTTACACAGCCCTCCTTTTTAAACCCTTAATGAGTTTAACTTGAATATGTAAAGACAAAACTGGTCTTCAGTCTCTTGATCCCAGAATTCAACAAGACTTTTGTTTAAGTGTACATAATTGAAAATTTCTATGAATTTTGATGAAAAACCTCAATTATCTACTTTTTATTAAATAATAAAGGTTTATTTTCAATATAATGGCTAGCATATTTATCTTGCTTATTTTTTAATCTGGTTGATTGAATCACAATTTATTTACTAAAACCTGTCCTGATTACAGATCTATTCAAAATTATATTGTGTTGAAAAATTAAGAGATATCATCATTAATACTGATCTCCCTGAAGACACAGCATAGCAAGGTGTTCCTGGCAGACTGGGTCAAATGTGTCTTTGCTAGTATCTGTAATTCACAACTTCTTATGCTTATTTATGAATATTTCTTGGACTGATGTTTCTGTTGATGTCTTTGCTAGGAAATGGCATGCTATTTCTATCTGGCAACTGTTTCAGTTGCTAGTTATCAATAGCTGAATTACAAATTGATTCTCCACCTGAACCTAGGTAATAAAAGGGTGTCCTTATCCAGCCCCTTTAATGAAAGATTTCCAGTGAGCAATTAATAATGTGATTTTCAAGAAGATAATTGACTGTAGTCTAGCAGATGGAATTTACAATTTTTTCTCTCCTACTTATGTTTGACTTGGCCAGATATCTTGGTTAGTATTAATATAACTCCTCAGGGTTTTTTAACATGATGTAATATAATCTACATTCAATATTTTAAATGTAGTTTTTTTTTTTTTTTTTTTAGAGTGCCAGCACTTAAAAAGAGTGTATGTTAGACTAAACCATGGTGATAAAAATGGTAACAGCAATAAATGCTACCTCGGCTTTGCTCAATGTTACTCAACTTTGCTCTTCACTGATGTGTTTGGGTCTGTAATGTAAAATCTAGGACTGTGTGTGTGTGTGTGTGTGTGTGTGTGTGTGTGTGCTGGAACATTCAGAGTAGTGGTTAATATCATTTGGAGGTACTGAGGAGTAACTATAGTGACAGAAAGGTGCAGAATAAGAGCTTATTCTCAGTCTCTAAAATGTCTGCACACGGACAAATATCAGCAAAACATGGTGCAAATATATGGTTACAGCAAAATAGCATTAAAACAAAGACAAGGATATAAATTCATGACCAACCTAAATAGCATATTCAAAAGCAGGGACATTACTTTGCCGACTAAGGTCTGTCTAGTCAAGGCTCTGGTTTTTCCTGTGTCATGTATGGATGTGAGAGTTGGACTGTGAAGAAGACTGAGTGCTGAAGAATTGATGCATTTGAACTGTGATGTTGGAGAAGACTCTTGAGAGTCCCTTGGACTGCTAGGAGATCCAACCAGTCCATTCTGAAGGAGATCAGCCCTGGGATTTCTTTGGAGGGAATGATGCTGAAGCTGAAGCTCCAGTACTTTGGCCACCTCATGTGAAGAGTTGACTCATTGGAAAAGACTCTGATACTGGGAGGGATTGGGGGCAGGAGGAGAGGGGACGACCAAGGATGGGATGCCTGGATGGCATCACGGACTCGATGGACCTGAGTCTGAGTGAACTCCAGGAGATGGTGATGGACAGGGAGGCCTGGCGTGCTGCGATTCATGGGGTCGCAAAGAGTGGGACACGACTGAGCGACTGAACTGAACTGAACTGAGGTCTGCATTACTAAGTAACTGAAAGGAGAAAAGAATGAAGGTGTAGAGAAATCAGCTACTACGTATAAGACAACAGAGATATCAGCAAATCACATTAATCCTGACACTGTTACATGACTATGTCTTCTGAATCAAAACACAAATTGCATCAACAGACCCAGATTCTTCCCCTAAGCATCCTAGCCCCACAGGGGACAGAGGGATCCTAACCTTTCTCATCAAGCTTTGAGATTAAATTTTCCAAGATCTTCATGTTCCTCCAATCAGAATTTCTTTTTTTTTTTCTACTCTATGTCAAAGCACTCTTATCATATGCATATTATTGGACTCAATGTAAATGTCTTATTAAATTGTAAAATTTTAAAAGTTGCTTTTTTTTTTACAATTTTCCATGAACTTTTCACCTTTATAGGCAAATAAACTGAGGTCTTGACCTAGAATTTATTTTAAAATATCCAATGAAAGAGGTTATTAAAGCCCCATTATTTGTTAAAACATTCTAAATATCCTGAATTTCCAAATGGTTGATTTCCCACTTTGAGCAAAACTGTATGTCTGTTTTTACTTTTTTTGTTCTTGTATTTTTCACACAGAAATTGGCACTTTGGTCAGATATAACACAATTCTCATTTGCCTCATGATTTTATAAAATATTTGCAAAGTGAAAATTTCTTTTTAAGTTGTTCATGGGTAAATCCAAAGAAAGACAAATCAATTTAGTAATGTTGTTACAATCAGATAAAAATTTGCCTTTGATTCAATCCCTTCAAGAATTCAGTTGAATCTCTGTATATTACCTTCTAACTGCTATTTTGTTTTATTATAACTCAGTTTATTCCAGAAAGAGTTTTCAATGGCATTCAGTCTTGGGAATCCTAAATTGTATAAACAGAAAATTTAGTTTGCCCTTGTACCTCTCTTAGACAATCTGAAAAGAAAAGGGAAAATGAGAGAGAAGCTTCTATGATGTAAAATTTATCTGTATTGCTCTTTTTCTCTCTCATAGTTCCAGATCTTTTTTACATAGCCCTTAAGTCACCCAGCCACCCAAACAAGGTGGTTTGCTCTCAGCAAGACAAAAATAAATCTTTTTTGAGTAAGATAAAAACCTAGAAAAGCCTCTAAAAGCCTATGGGGATTATGATTTCTCAAGATAATGTAAGCATGATCATCACAGATAATGTACTAAATATCTGTAACTAACTTTGGAGAATGTTACCTTTTTAAGTTATTAACTTTGGAGAACAGGTTGAGATGATGAGAAATACTCTAAATCAGATTATAATTTGATTTGTATAGGTAGAAAATAAAATATAGTTGTCAAAGCTGAAAAGTTAAATATTAAAGAAATAAAGTATAAATATGTGATATTATTCATACTGATTAGCTAACAAATTCTTCCTGATGAAACAAAGAATTAAGTGTATGACCATTCCTATCTTCATTAGACTTCAAGACTCAATAACTCAAAGCTCCAACAGGGCAAGGACCGTGTCTATCTTGTTGAAAATCCCAGCCTTAATTGCTCATCCTACCCCAGGCATCTATCTAGTTTTCAAGAAACATCTTGAAGTAGATTAATCAACACATTCCTCACCCACTTTCCCTCTTTTCTCTTCTATTTATATATATATTTTTTCCATATTATCTAACTTCTAGGAGCTCATTTTTTAAAATCAATACCTCCCCGCTGACTGATATTGCTAAGGATTGCTGGAAATCATTAACCAATTGTGAATTGGGGTCACTACCAACTCTTAGTCTTTAACTGAAACTGGAAAGCCTTTGCAGTATCCCCATTGAACTTCTTCCCACTGAGGCTATTTCAAATTCTAGTGATCTTCCCCCAGTTCTTCAGATCCCTAATAACCCTCACTATCAAAAGGTGACTTCTCTCCCTTCTTTATGGAACAAAATAAACACCGACATATACAAACTTCAATATCTCGACAACAATGATCATTGTTGTTTCCATTCTATCTCAATCTATTCTATCATGATACAATTCCAAAGCAAAATAAGAAAAGCAGAAAACATCACCTAAACATTTTCTGACATCATTTTCCCCTTGTCCAGCTATCATTCTTTCACAGATAAACTTCTCTAACTAATCATTAAATTTATTTGTTTCATTTACCTTTCCTTTACTTCCTGGCCATTGAAGTGCTCTCCTTAACCTCTCAAAGAAATTCTAGTCAAAGAGATTGTTTTGACTTAGCCTTGAGTTCTATGCTATCTTTGGTTTCACTAGCAGGGGATTTTTTTCTCTTGAGACACTTTTTATATTTTATTTTAGTGCCTATATGCATTACAGCTTATCTTCCTATTTTCCTGATGTCCCATGTTAATACATATATATATTACATATAGTTATATTCTATATACATACATATCTATATATGTATGTTTTATATAGGCTTCCCAGGTGGTGTTAGTTGTAAAGAACCTATTTTCCAAAGCAGGAGACACCCCTGAATCTGGATGATCCCTTGGAGGAGGGCATGGCAACCCATTTCAGTATTCTTGCCTGGAGAATCCCATGGACAGAGAAGCCTGGCAGGCTTCAGACCATGAGGCTGCAAAGAGTCAGACAAGACTTAAGTGACTTAGCATCACACATGCAGCATGCATGCACACACATACACACACATAATTCCACTTATATTTGTATTTGATGTCCCCTTATCACTCAATATAGTTAGTGAAAGCCCGTAGTCATATCTTCATCTATTACTTATGTGTTGATCATCCCAAGATCCATCTTGAACTGCAGGAAAACATTCTTTGCCCCCAAACTGATTTGCTCAGATGTCTCACATTACCTTAGCCTCAAATGTTGAAAAGCAGCTCCCCTTTACAGTCTAAACTTGCATCTTTTTTCCTCTATTTTCATTTGATAACAGTGTACAAATAAGAAACCAGGGGGGGATCTTGAGTTTTCCTGGTTCCATATTTCCCTTGTCCAGCCAACAAATCACTTTGATTCTACCTACAAACTACCACTTGAGTTATGAATATATCTAGTTTTAATATTCTCACTGTTGCCACCTTAATTTCAGCCCTGCCCTTGTCTTGTTTGGATTCCTGTAACAGCCTCCTGGCTGGATTCCTTCTTTCTAGTTTTACTTTCCTCTAATCCATTATTTACACTGCTGCCGGAGTGAGCTTTCTAAAATGCAAATCTAATCATGTCTTTTCCTTGCTTCAAAATCTTATAATGACTCCCATGCCTTTCATGATAAAGTCTAAACTCCTTAGCACAGAAATATAAGGTATTTTATGACTCGAGAGATATTGGTATTTTAAGACTCTTGAGAGTTCCTTGGACTGCAAGGAGATCAAACCAGTCTATCCTAAAGGAAATCAGTACTGAATATTCATTGGAAGGGTGGATGCTGAAGCTGAAACTCCAATACTTTGTCCACCTGATGTGAAGAAATGACTCATTGGAAAAGACCCTGATGCTGGGAAAGATTGAAGGCGGGAGAAGGGGATGACAGAGGATGAGATGGTTGGATGGCATCACCGACTCGATGGACATGAGTTTGAACAAGCTCTGGGAGTTAGTGATGGACAGGGAGGCCTGGCGTGCTGCAGTCCATGGGGTCGCAGAGTCGGACATAACTGAGCGACTGAACTAAACTTTTTTCTCCCTGACTTTCTTGTATTGAACAAAGGCCATTCACAGGAAGGATGCCCCCTGCTCCAGCCTTTGCCTAACTATAATTTGATGGTTCCCCACCACTCAATTTTCAAGTAATTTTCATTCATCTTTCAGAATTCAGTTTAGGGGATCCCTCATTCCAGAAGGCAAGTTGTCTTGATTTCAGTCCAGTTTAGAATAATTTCCCTCCGTCTTTTCATTGTATAATGCTTAGCAAGCTGTTAATGATATCATATTTCTGGGACATATTTTCACTACTTGAAGGCAAAATGTGAAATGTATAGAATATAGCTTATTTTTCTCTCTTGTATCCTATACATATTTAATGAAGAAATGAAAGAATGAAAAACTCAAGACAAGTCTGGTAACTACATTTACATATTTGTTAGGGAGCCAAAGGAGATGTTCAAAGGAGAAATTCTTAGCTCTAACAGTTGCCAGTTGTGAGACCTTAGATAGTTACAGAATTTCCTGAAACTGCAGTTATTTCATAGAGATAACCCATTATTCCTAACAGATAATGGAAGCTAAAATGAAGTAATTCAGAGGAAGCTCTTATGACTGTGCTTTAAAAAATGCTAACTCACAATCCTCACCATCCAGTGGTTTCATGGGCAGATATGTTTGGCCATAGTGGTTGGTATGTACAGATGGAGATAGTTTTTCTGATATAAGGACAAACTTCATGAAAGTTTTACGTTCCCTATAATCAAACACCTGCTTTGCAAAAGTAGTGCAAATGTATGGTAAGAGAGATAAAAAGTGTCACAGTATATTAAAAATAAGAGATTTTAAATGACAGGAATTCAATGTGATTTAAAATGTGGTATGGTTAATAGAAAAGGAAGTTATGACTTAAAGGAATATCAGATCTAGAAAAAGCAATGATAGTTCAATTTATACATGCTTATCAAACTATACCTGGAATTTGCAATCCACTCTGAATTTAAGTGAGAGGAGAGGAAAAACATGTGGATGATAAAAATTATAAAAACCAGTGAGGTGAAAAATGCTGAAAGGGAACTGGGAGAGTTCAGCATGGATAGAGGAAGACCACAGGTGAAAATTACAGCTGTTTTCAGAAACTGTAATGTGATGTGTGACCTTAGGGGATAGGATTTTAGTTCTGGCTTACTGAGTTATAAGCAATGTGAACTTGAAGAAATATTAAATATCCCTAAATTTAAATTTCCTCATTTGTAAAAGGGAACAAGAATAACTGTTTTTCACATTGTTGGGAAGGTGGAATTAGATAATATATCTAAAGTTGTTATCTTGGTGACTAGCATTTAAAATTGGACAAAGTTTAAAAATTATTTCTAACAAGAATTTTTAAGCTTATTCTCCATTAAACTATAAAATCTCAATCAAAAGAGAGATACCAGTTTTACCTAAGGTAGTATTTTCCAATTGCTAAAGGTGATAGTGCTGACTTTGTTGTTATAACAATAATTACTTCTTCAGGGAAGCCTTCTTTCAAATATCAGTTCCTTGTGTTTTTTTTTTATAGCATATTAACTCATTTGTTTTCTCTTATTTATGAAGCACATCTCTGCTGTTTAGGTGTAATCTTCCATGAAGAAAGGATTATTCATACTTCATTTTACTATTGTTTTCCCAGAATCTTACATGTGAAGGTTTGAAACAGGGTAATTTTTAAGTAGTATTTCTTGAAACACTGAACAAAGGGTGCATGAGGAAATTAATACACTCATATTCAAGCAATATTTCTTGACTTAATGAATGACTGAGGTGAATGTCAAAGCTATTGTAGAGAGGATTTAAGAATTTGCGAGTGGTTAGACAAATTACTTGCTCAATTCTTTCTAACACCAAGATTCATTTAAACTTGAGTGAGCTGCTATCCTTAGAAATTTCCAATAAGGCTTGCTCTACATCCATCAGAAATAATTTAGAAAAGAGTCCTTCACTGCTTAAAAGGTTGGATTAGGTGGTCTTAAGTCCCCTTCCAACACTGACATCCAGTGAATTATTTCATGATTACTTTAGCTATGAATTGAAAAAAAAAAAAATCTACAAAATGCAGGAAGAGTTACCAACAAAGAGTAAACATGTTCAGAGGTTCAAATGAAGATCTGAAATAAATGTCTCTCTCTCTTTCTCAAGTGATTTGATTAAATTTAGTTCCGAGATATAGTAATTACTGTGATAGCTTTTGCTGTATAAAGACTGGCATCTTAGGAAGTTGATCATCTAAGTAAATTACCATTTCAGAAATGATAAATTAAATCTACTGAAAAATTTTCATTAAGTCAGAAATAAGAGGTAGCTGGTCACTTTCTACTTGCAGTTAATGTAGGACAAGCTCAGTAACATTGATGCAAACTTTTTGAGCCTTGCTACAATTCTGAAATAATCCCGGAAGAGGGATGTTTTAAGTAGATGATGTTTGTTCTCAAGACCTTTCGTCTCCACCTCTCCCATTCTACCCTCATGCTTCAGGAAACTGACATTTCTAAATAAATGACTTTACACTATCAAGAAAAAAATCATGCATGCTGATTCCCTAGTTCTTATGTTCCCTTAAGCTGAAATCTGTGCTGCATGTAAGCAGAAAAATTTTTTTTTTTAAAAAGAGTCTGCACAAATAAATTAAGTAGAAGTAAACAATTTGGCTGTCACAGAAAAGTTGCATGTATGATTACAGAGATATCCTGTGAAATCCAGGATATCCTGTGAAATTCATGAGTTAGGCTGTACACTTTTCTCCAACTTGGAATTATCGGTTTTTGAGGCTGGATAACTCATTGCTGTGGGGGACTGACCTGTACGTTGTAGGCTGCTCAGCAGCATCCTCGGCCTCTTCCCATTAGATGCCAGTAGCACCTCCTCCCTTCAGTTACGACAGTCAATGCTGTACCTAGTCTCCGAGATGCTCCCCAGAAGACAACGTCGCTCCCAGTTGAGAACCACTGTTTCAGAGGAGTGGAAAGAATTCCCAAGTCTAGGATAGTTTCCCAACATTAAAGCTGTAACAACATTAAGGAATATCTCTGATATAAGCAGAGAAGTGTCCTAGGTTTAGTCTCCCACTCTGAAGCCCAGTGGTTGAAAGTAACTCCACTTAATTTCTGAAGGGAACCAGATCCAGATATCAAATTATAAAGAATCACTGAGTTTTGATAATGATTCCCTCTTCTGACACCATCCTCCCCACCAAAGGCAAAATCAGCTTGTTTGTGTTTAAGTCTGGTATACTTTACAGTTTTAAGTCAGAACATTCATAACAATTTTTATAAAGTTATTATTTTTCCCCATGCCAACAAGAAATGTGAAAGTTAACAGAATACAATGGTCTAATCTCTCTCTGACTAGGGTTCTCGGGAGTATGTGTGTGTGTGTTTATTTAACATAGTTTTGAAAATGAAAATGGTGCCCATTAACTTCCAAGTTTTAAATTTCTAACCTGTTACAACCAAGTGTTTGCTTCTGGGTTTCTCTCATGAGGTAGTGAGTGGATTAGGGGAAGATTTAATACATTGGTTGCATAGCACCTGTATTTGCTTATGTCAGATAACAAAGGAAAGGTTTCCTAAAGGTAGTTGGTAAATGTCCCGTATCAAAAAAGCTCCACTATAAACACTCTGTAGTTTAATTTCACATGCTACTCTATTCCGTATGTGCTTTATTACTCTCTCAAGGAGTTCAATACCAGACATGAATTCTCTGCAAAAGGCTAACCAGTAAGGAAAATAAAACTGACAAACAAAGGCGCTGAAAGCTTAAACAATCAGAAAAAGTTTAGAGACTTCTTATTTTTAGCGAGATTTGTAAACAACTTCAGATTTTTCCATACTCAGCCTCCTTTGAGTTTGTGTCTTCCTTGCATAATTATTCTTATAAAATTCTGTTTATGTTATTCTTTTATATATCCAAGATGACCTTGACTAATACCAAAAAATGAATGTTGTTTGATGAATGTTTGTTATGCTTACTATTGGGGAAGAGACAATTCCCAGGGATGCATAGACCATAATCAGTATAAATTGGGCTTCGCAGGTGGCTCAATGGTAAATAATCCACCTGCCAATGCAGGAGATACAGGTTAGATCCCTGAGTCTGAAAGATCCCTAGAGGAGGAAATGGCAATCCACTCCAGTATTTTTTCCTGGAAGATTACATGAACAGATGAACCTGGGGGGCTAGAGTCCATATGATCGCAAAGAGACATGACTGAGCATGCATGCCCACAGCGTAGATTATATACCTTGTAGGTGATAGTGCATAAAATAGGTGCTTTATATTTTACAATTACTTCTTTACAATAAAATTTGTTTTGTTTTTATGGAAAAAGTGAAAGTGTTAGTTACTCAGTCGTGTCTGACTCTTTGTGACCCTGTGGACCATGTAGCCCACAAGGCTCCTCTGTCCATGGAATTCTCCAGGCAACAATACTGGAGTGGGTAGCCATTCCCTTCTCCAGGGGATCTTCCTGACCCCGGAATTGAACCCAGGTCTCCTGCATGGTAGGTGGACTCTTTGCTTTTTAAGCCACCAAGGAAGCCCTTTATAGAGAAGGACATATTCAAATTATATTTTTCTCTGATCCATGTACCTATTTGGCAACTCAGAAGGAAAATCAGATGGCAAATCCTGCAGCACTTCTGTGTTGTGACCTGGTGCCCCAAGCAATTGACCCTCTTGAATGTAAGAGCCACAGCAACACATTTTGTGGATTCTTTCTTGCTCGGATTATCGGTTCAGCCTTTCTCTGCAAAGTTCAATGAGGTTCATTAGCTTATCTGAAGAGAATGGGACCAGTCCTTTTGAGACAGCTCCTCTTTGTGACTTTTCTAATTAAACCCCTTCTATCAGATGAAGAGTTGCCCTTTTTACTTGACAAACATTTGTTCTAATTTGGCCTTGCTTGATTTTTCAGTGCTTTTAAGTCCCTCTCCCCCTCTCTATACCCATCAGCATCTGTTATTCAGAAGATCACTCTGGCTGACATTTACCCTGAATGTGCTTGCTTATTAAAATATTTCAATGTTAGACAAGCTTATCAGTTGGAAAATACAATATAGTTCCTGGGCACTGGTGGAGCTCAACTTAAATAAGGATTTTGTTGTATAGATGCATATTTCTTATTTTTTATGAGGTAAGACTAAATGTATTCACTCGTACACATAGAGTCTATGGGAAGCAGAGAAACAATATGTTTCATAATACAAACTGCAACTTCTCCTTCCATTTGATATTATGTGGAAAAGTTATAAGCTGTCTAGGTAAACATAGGAAGTAAGCTTATGATTAAAAGGGACATAACCTAAAGCAAAAGGGCAGATCTTATTTGAAACTAAAACGAAATAATCAGGATGGCATCTGAGCAACCTGAAAGGAGCTGACAACTTTCAACTGAATTAACAGTTAAAAAAACATTCAAATTCCCAGCATTTTCTGCAAACCTTGAAAGTACTAGCAAAAGTACCCAGATATCTGGGTGACCTCTGGCTAATTCTTCAGAAAGACTCTTCTTCATAGACAAAATGATAATATGTAGAGTTAAGTGCTTACCTAGGAGCAAGTGAACAGCTGGGGCTTTGGGTGTTCACCCTGGACTTCAGAAAGATATACTCTGTCAGTGACAAGCCTTGCTACATTCAGTTTATTCTCCTATTTTCTTTAACACTATCCAGTGCTATTAGCTTGCCAGCCATGTAGTCTGTAAGTAATAGGTTGCAATAGCAGCTGAAATTGACAAGTGCTTAGCCCAGAGCATGGATTGAATGTAATTCATAGGGTTCCCGAGTTAATTTCCAATACCTATTTCATCAAGTCACACTGATAGATGGCTGCCAGCATCTTTTGGTTTTATCTGTAAATCCCTATGTCTTTTACTGCCATCATCTCATTTTTTTAATACATTCCAACCCTTGCATTTGTTCCTCCCCATTTCCATAACTTCAAATGGAGCTTCTCTCTAGACACATCAGTCATTTAGGTTAGAGGCCCTTGCAGCTAAATGCAAGACCTTCAAATGTTATTGAAGTGTATTTTTCCATGTGGCCCTGTTTAAAGTGATGTTTCTTTAGGGACTACAGGGTGAAATATGAAGTTATCTGGGAGAGTAAATCTGAGATGTTGGACAGATGGTGAAGCATCAGTGCATCCACAGAAATGCATTTCATTTTTATACAGGGGACACTCTCAATCAATTTTGGCTTGAGAAAACAGTTGCTGGTATTGCATCAGTGATTTTCTTTTATTTTTCTTTAACAGATCAATAGTGAAGCTTAGAATTCTCTAATATATTTTAGGTAAATTCTTTAAATAAATGTGGAGCAAAAATAAAATGGGAAAAATTCTTAAAGATTAAGAATTTATTGAAAATGGAACAAAGGTTACCTCTGAAAGATCAAATGGAATGAGTGTTGGTAAAATGTAAAACTCTGTTACTCTATAGGATGGGGATTTTCATTTCTCACCTAGAATGTGCTGTGGGAACAACATACCTTTTCTAAAGTTCTTATTTAAACTTGTAAAATGACTTTTTCCACTGACGTTCCAAAACTTCCATTTACTCTGCATACATTTGATAGCCTCTAAATTACCCATCTCAATCTTCTTCTATTTCCTTGAGTCCTACTCCAGCTGCCACAGTCCTCAAGGCACTGGTTACATCTAGCATTTGGAAAAGAACGTTTAGAATATTAGATATTTTATATATTGTGAAACAGCTACTTAAAAATTTTCAAATGAGAATCCAACAATATTTTGGTGTGTGCCATTCATTCATGGTCAATGCTTGATAGATTAAGCTAAAACTGATTTCCTCAGTCAATAGAAAATGTAAACAAACTTGGAAAAATACATCAAATATATACATATATATATAATATAATATATATATACAGGGGGTGTATGTAAAATTCAGAATCACTTGAACCCATTCATATCACTACAGTTATGTAGTCTCCACAATTGTATGCAAAATGTCCTAAAGTGCTATTTCTATAATTTAAGAAAGACTAATTCTTTATAACTGGCTGCTCTGTACTTTGGAAATTCCAGTGAAATCTGTCTACAAGGAGAAACATTGCTTTGGTGACAGTATTGGGTACTAGAGGGGATAACTTAATGATGTAGTTGCTAGAACACAGGTTCGTAATTTTTTTTTTTCTGTGAAAGGCTTGATAGCAAGCATTTTCATCTTTGTGGGCCATGTGGTCCCTAATCCAGCTACCCAACTCTGCTGCTTAAAGCCCAAAATCAGCCATAAGCAATTCACAAACCAGTGGACATGACTGTAGTCCAATTAGACTTTATTAATATAAGTAGAGGAATGATTGTTATAGTCTGAGTGTTTGTGTTCCCCCAAACTTCAATGTTGAAATCTTAATGCCTGACGTGATGGTATGAAAAAGAGGCGCCTTTGGTAGGTGAAGGTGGAGCCTTCATAATGGGATTAGGGCTCTTAAAGAAGAAATCCCACAGGGCGCCCTAGCCCCATGAGGATACAGCAACCCATAGGCAGTCACAAGGAGAGGAATTTTGCCAGAATGTGAGCATGCTGGTGCTATCAGCTTGGAGTTACCAGTCTTCAGAAATGTGAGAAATAGATTTCTGTTGTTTAGCCACCCAATCCATGGTGTTTCCTGGTAACAGCTCAAACAAACTGAGATTAAGGATTTCCTACCCTCTGCTTTAGAATTCAGGTGGAATCACACATGCTGAGATTTGAAGCTTAACTCTCTCATTTACCAGTGTAAATGAGACTTGTGTGACTTATGGAAAATTCCCTTACACTTATCAGCTTCTTCCTCTGTACTATGAAGATAAGAATAACACCCAGGATGTAGAGTTTTTAAATGAGAAAGTATCTTAATGTCTGTAATATGTTGTTAGTGGTCATAAGTGAAAGACATTGATGCTAGATGAGGGTAGTGACTATCTACTTCGGGGATATTGAAGATCCAGGGAAGAAAGAATGGTTCAGAATGACACATGCAGAGGGAACCATTTGGATTTGCCAAGGATAGTCCTGGGAGGCAAGCAAAAAGATCTCCACAAAAGTCAGCAGCCTCTATTTAATGATTTTAGAATTCTGTAATGAGACACCCGTGGAACTCAGCATTGATGTGGGAAGAATATTGCAATACTTCACTCATTCAGAGTAATTGAGGTGGAACCCTTTCTGGATCATTGCAAAGTCTGAATTATATGATGCTTTTTATAGAAAGAGGTTTTGTTGTTTTTCAGTACATACAACAATTGGCAAAACATCCAAGAAAGTATTGCCAAGTAGACTTCCTGCTGGCATGTTTAAGTGGAAAACTGAGATTCATTTAAAATTAGCATAGCATTATGCGTGTATGAAAATGGCCCAAATAAAGTTCCTGAAAGCAGTTTGTTTTCTTAGGCTAGTTAGATATTCTCCATAGTTTATTATATGACAAAAATAAACAAAAACAGGCAGTTTTTAATCTTTGTTCTTCCTCAGTGGGATTCTTTTCCCTGCACATTTAACTTGTTTTGACTTGAACTAACAGCTAAAACATGTTCTTGGAATCCCAGCATTTCTCAGGCAGCTCATGCCTTATTGGCATGTGGAATTCCTTCCCATAATTCAAATAGACTGGCAAGCCATTTTGAACGGAGACCTACTTCTTGCTAAGTGTGACTGTTCATAATAATTGCAAGCAAGTATTGTGTTGAGTTTAATAGAGTATATATTTCAAACCTTATATAAATCATTATAGATAGCTGTGCTTGTCATTCCTCTTTCTAGTTTGTAATATCTTTTTACAGGCATTCAATTTTAAAGGAATTATTCTAGGTAAAATTTGACCTTTTTATGGCCCAGATTGGTGCTAGATTTTTTTTTTTCCTTCAAGCCCTTTAAAAGCTTTAAATAAATGGAGACTTCATTCAGTATATATTCATTTAGTCAATAAAATTTTGCTGAATCACTATCGTGCCACTAGGGGCCAGGTATGGAGTATATAAGAATGGCTACATATGTTTATTTTCAGTGGGGTTTTCCACAAAGACATGGGCTGTGCCATTTTAAGCCTTGAGGACCTCTCTAGAGCCACTTTAAATAGAAGGTTGGAACAGTGTTCTCAACAGCTTCTGCTCAATGATTCCTACCTTCCTTGTTGCCAATTTTCTCCCTGTATGCCACCAAAATGAAAATCTAGGTTCACTATTCTTGTGTGAGGAGGAAACTATCCTTCTAGTCATCGCTACTACAGCAAATAAACCGGTTTCCTTGGCACCCTAACTCTATGTTCCTTGGTTATTAGTTCTCTCCTTTCTTCTTTGGTCATTACACTTAAAAATATTCTTATCATAACTTTTTGTCTCATTGTAGGTCATACTGTCTTGCATCTAATTCTATATTTCTCTTTTATGGTGGCCACTTTTCACTTATGTCTGTCTCCTGAAGTAGACAGTTTTTTTGACCCAGCTTTATGATGTTAAACCTGTGTTCATGGTTGTGAATAACTAGAATTTCTTCAAAAGAAGGCTTACAACTCAAATATACAGCCATAGATTAATACAGCCATTGGTCTAGAGGTTGCCTGAAAGATAGTTGTTTGAGAGAAAAGCTTGTTTGGTTAGGATTCTAGGTTTGGGACAGTTATGAATTTCAACTCAAACTGGCTCAACCAAGAAAGGGAAAACCGTCAACACAAATGAATAAAAGCAGTCTGGGTGCAAAATGTATAGTGGCAAACATCAGGTATACAAATCTTCAGTGAGAAAAAGATGCCTTTCAGGATTCTGTTTCTCTGTCCTTCTACTTGGCTTGGCTTTCCTCCTTGGGTTGTTTTCATTCTCCTGTTGCACATCCTGATGAGACAGATGCTATAGTTGAATTTTGCTTTCTCTTGGTTCAAGTTTAGAGAAAGAAAGCAAACACCTCTTCAAGGTACTCCAACAAAATCCCTGGGATAGGCAGTAAAGGGGCTTCATGGGGCCATATTAACAGTAATCTGTACGGCCAGAGTAAAGGAATGCACTGCCCTACCTAAGCCTAAGTTGCCTTCCATTCAAATACTCCACTTGAAAACTGGAGCTAGGTGTTGACAAACAGAGATCACAGGCTCTTAATAGCAATACATGGGTGACTGGATACTAATGTTAGCCCACAGACAATAGACAGCCGCTAGGAGAAAACTGATTGCAAATTCATTAATTATTTCATACCCTGATCATTGAAGATAATAATTGAGTAGCAATCATTGAAATGAGAATGCTGGATCCCACCAAAAAAAGATACCCCACCTCCGAGGGAAAAGGAGAAGCCACAGCAAGATGGTAGGAGGGGCAAAATCACATTTATAATCAAACCGTGTACCCTCCAGAGATGCTTGGAGGGCTCAAAATTTGTGTGCATCAGCACCCACCACACAGACTGAGGCAGACCTGCCTTTGAATGTTTGAGCATCTCCTGTGGAGGTACAGGTCAGCAGTGGCCTGCCATAGGGGCAGGGACTCTGTGTGCAGGAGACCTTGGTCTCACACAGCCTGTGGCATGAGCCCTCTTGGAGGAGGTCACCATTTACCCCACCATAGAGCTGCCAGAACTTATACAGGATTGGGGCAACAGAAGCTTGAAGGGCAGAAATGAAACCTTGTGTGCACCAGGACCCAGGAGAAAGGAGTAGTGACCCCGCAAGAGACTGACCCAGACTTGCCTGTGAGCGTCCAAAGGTCTCGGGTGGAGGCTTGGGTCGACGGTGGCCTGTTGGAGGGTCGGAGGCACTGAGTACGGCGGTGCATGCACAGGACTTTAGAAGGAGGACTCGATCATCTTCTTTACCTCCACCATAGTTTGGGCTCAGGTCAAACAAGGAGGGAACACAACCCGGCCCACCAACAGAAAATTCAATTAAAGATTTAATCCAATGAGCATGGCCCCACCTATCGGAACAAGACCCAGATTCCCCCACAGTCAGTCACTCTCATCAGGAAGTTTCTATGTGCCTCTTATACTTATCCATTAGGGGGCAGACAGAATAAAAACCACAGTCACAGAAAACTAGTTAAAATGATCACATGGACCACAGCCTTGTCTAGCTCAATGAAACTATGAGCCATGCCATGTAGTGCCAACCAAGATGGACAGGTCATGGTGCACAGTTCTGACAAAATGAGGTCCACTGGAGAAGGGAATGATGAACCACTTAAGTATTCTTGCCTTGAGAACATCATGAACAGTATGAAAAGGCAAAATGATAGGACACTGAAAGATGAACTCCCCAGGTCAGTAGGTGCCCAATATGCTACTGGAGAAGAGTGAAGAAATAACTCAAGAAAGAAAAAAGAGATGGAGCCTAAGCCAAAATAATGCCCAGTTGTTGATGTATGTTGGTGGTGGAAGTAAAGTCTGATGTCGTAAAGAACAATATTGCATATAACCCTGGACTGTTAAGTCCATGAATCAAGTTAAATTGGGAGTGATCAAACAGGAGATGGCGAGAGTGAACATCAACATTTTAGGAATCAGTGAACTAAAATGGACTGGAATGGGCGAATTTAACTTGGATGACTATGATGTCTACTACTGCGGGTGAGAATCCCTTAGAAGAAATGGAGTAGCCATCATAGTCAACAAAAGAGTTGGAAATGCAGTACTTCTGGAGGCAATCTCAAAAACAAAAGAAGAATCATCTCTGTTCATTTGCAAGGCAAACCATTCAATATGAGAGTAATAGAAGTCTATGCCTCAAACATTAATGCTGAAGAAGCTGAAGTTGAATGGTTCTCTGAAGACCTTCTAAAACTAGCACGCAAAAAAAGTTGTCCTTTTCTTTAAAGGGTACTGGAATACAAAAGTAAGAAGTCAAGAGGTACCAGGAGTAACAGGCAAATTTGGCCTTGAAGTACAAATGAAGCAGGGTAAAAACTAACAGAGATTTGCCAAGAGAATGCATTGGTAATAGCAAACATCCTCTTCCAACAACACAAGAGATGATTCTACACATGGAAACAACCAAATGGTCCATACTGAAATCAGATTGATTATATTCTTTGCAGCCAAATATGGAGAAGTTCTATACAGTCAGCAAAAACAAGACCAGGAGCTAACTGTGGCTCAGATCATGTACTCCTAATTGCCAAATTCAGACTTAAATTGGAGAAAGTAGGAAAACCACTAGATCATTCATGTATGACCTAAATCAAGTCCCTTAGGATTATACAGTAGAAGCGACATGTAGATTCAAGGGATTAGATATGATAGACAGAGTGACTAAATAATTATGGATAGAGGTTCGTGACATTTTACAGGAGGCAGTGATCAAGACCATCCCCAAGAAAAAGAAACACAAAAAGGCAAAATGTTTGTCTGAGGAGGCCTTACAAATAGCTGAGAAAAGCAGAGAAGCTGAAGGCAGAGAGATGAAGGAAAGATATACTCATTGGACTGCAGAGTTCCAAAGAATAGCAAAGAGAGATAAGAAAGCCTTCTTCAGTGATCAATGCAAAGAAATAGAGGAAAACAATAGAATGGGAAAGATCTCTTCAAGAAATCAGAGATACCAAGGGAACATTTCATGCAAAGATGGGCACAATAAAGAACAGATGTGGTATGGACTGAACAGAAGAAGAAGATATTAAGAGGGGCAACAATACATAGAAGAACTTTAAAAAAAAAAAAAAGTTCATAACCCAGATAACTGTGACAGTGTGATTACCCAACTAGAGTCAGACATCCTGGAATGCAAAGTCAAGTTGGAGTTAGGAAGCATCACTATGAACAAAGCTGGTGATGGAATTACAGTTGAGCTATTTCAAATCCTAAAAGAGGATGCTAGGAGTGTGCTACGCTCAATATGCCAGCAAATTTGGAAAAGTCAGCAGTGGCCACAGGACTGGAAAAGGTCAGTTTTCATTCCAATCTCAAAGAAAGGCAATGCCAAAGAATGCTCAAACTGCCACACAATTGCACTCATCTCACACGCTAGCAAAGTAATACTCAAAATTCTCCAAGCCAGGCTTCAGAACTTGAACTGGACACAGGATGTGAGCACAGGATGTTAACTGTGTATTTCCAGATGTTCAAGCTGGATTTAGAAAAGGCAGAGGAACAAGAGATCAAATTGTCAACATCCAATGGATCATGGAAAAAGCAAGAAAGTTCCAGTAAACCATCTACTTCTGCTTTAATGACTACTCCAAAGCCTTTGACTGTGTGGATCACAACAGACTGTGGAAAATTCTTCAAGAGATGGGAATACCAGACCACCTGACCTTCCTATTGAGAAATCTGTATGCAGGCCAGGAAGCAACAGTCAGAACTGGACATGGAACAACAGACTGGTTCCAAAGAGGAAAAGGAGTACATCAAGGCTGTATATTGTCACCCTGCTTATTTAAGTTATATGCAGAGAATATTATGAAAAACGCTGCATTGGATGAAGCATAAGTTGGAATCAAGATTGTTGGGAGATATATCAATAACCTCAGATATGCAGATGACACCACTCTTACGGCAGAAAGTGAAGAAGAACTAAAGAGCCTCTTGATGGAGCTGAATGAGGAGAGTTTAAAAACTGGCTTAAAGCTCAACATTCAGAAAACTAAGATCATGGCATCTGGTCCCATCACTTCATGGCAAATAGATGGGGAAATAATGGAAACAGTAACATTTTATTTTGGGGGTTCCAAAAATCACTGCATATCATAACTACAGCCATGAAATTAAAAGGTGTTTATCATATATGAAATGAATCACCAGTCTAGGTTCAATGCATGATATAGGATGCTTGGGGCCTGGTGCACTGGGATGACCCAGAGGGATGGTACCAGGGGGGAGGTGGAAGGGGGTTCAGGATGGGGAACACATGTATACCCATGGTGGATTCATGTTGATGTATGGCAAAACCAATACAGTTTTGTAAAGTTATTAGCCTCCAATTAAAATAAATAAGTTTATAAATAAAAAATATATATAAAAAAAATAAAAGATGTTTACTCATTGGAAGATAAGCTATGACCAGCCTAGACAGTGTATTGAAAAGTAGAGACATTTCTTTGCCAGCAAAGGTCTCTGTAGTCAAAGCTTTGGTTTTTCCAGTAGCCATGTTGATGTCAGAGTTGGACTGTAAACAAAGCTGAGTGCTGAAGAATTGATCCTTTCGAACTATGGTACAGGACAAGAACCTTGAGAGTCCCTTGGACTGCAAGGAGTTCTAACTGGTCAATCGTAATGGAAATCAGTCCTGAATATTCATTGGAAGGACTGATGCTGAATGTGAAACTCTAAACTTTGGCCACGTGATGCGAAGAACTGACTCATTTGAAAAGACCCTGATGTTGGAAAATATTGAAGGCAGGAGGAGAAGGGGGCGACAGAGGATGAAATGGTTGGATTGCATCACCAACTCGATGGACATTACTTTCAGCAAGCTCTGGGAGTTGGTGATGGACAGGAAATATTGTCATGTTGCAGTCCATGGGGTCACAAAGAGTCAGACACAATTGAGTGACTGAACTGTACTGAGGTTTTCTTTATAAATTAATTAATTTTTTATTGGAGGATAATTGCTTTACAGAATTTTTTTTTCAAACTTCAACATAAATCAGCCATAGGTATACATATATCCCTTCACTCTTGAACCTCCCTCTCATGTCAGCCCCGATCCCATCCCTCTGGGTTGATACAGAGCACCTGTTTGAGTTTCCTGGACCATACAGCAAATTCCCCTTGGCTATCTATTTTACATATGGTAAACATCTGCTGCTGCTGCTGCTGCTGCTGCTGCTAAGTCCCTTCAGTCGTGTCTGACTCTGTGCGACCCCATAGACGGCAGCCCACCAGGCTCCCCTGTCCCTGGGACCATGGAAAAAGCAAGAGAGTTCCAGAAAAACATCTATTTCTGCTTTAATCAGCATCCCAAAGCCTTTGACTGTGTGGATCACAAGAAACTGTGGAAAATTCTGAGAGAGATGGGAATACCAGACCACCTGACCTTCCTATTGAGAAACCTATATGCAGGTCAGGAAGCAACAATTCGAACTGGACATGGAACAACAGACTGGTTCCAAATAGGAAAAGGAGTGTGTCAAGGCTGTATATTGTCACCCTGCTTATTTAACTTATATACAGTGTACATCATGAGAAATGCTGGGATGGAGGAAGCACAAGCTGGAATCAAGATTGCTGGGAGAAATATCAATAACCTGAGATATGCAGATGACACGACCCTTATGGCAGAAAGTGAAGAGGAACTAAAAAGCCTCTTGATGAAAGTGAAAGAGGAGAGTGAAAAAGTTGGCTTAAAGCTCAACATTCAGAAAATGAAGATCATGGCATCTGGTCCCATCACTTCATGGGAAATAGTTGGGGAAACAGTGGAAACTGTGTCAGACTTTATTTTGGGGGGCTCCGAAATCACTGCAGATGGAAACTGCAGTGCATGAAATTAAAAGATGCTTACTCCTTGGAAGGAAAGTTATGATCAATCTAGATAGCATATTGAAAAGCAGAAACATTACTTTGCCAACAAAGGTCCATCTAGTCAAGGCTATGGTTTTTCCAATGTTCATGTATGGATGTGAGAGTTGGACTGTGAAGAAAGCTGAGCGCCAAAGAATTGATGCTTTTGAACTGTGGTGTTAGAGAAGACTCTTGAGAGTTCCTTGGACTGCAAGGGGATCTAACCAGTCCATTGTAAAGGAGATCAGTCCTGGGTGTTCTTTGGAAGGAATGATGCTAAAGCTGAAACTCCAGTACTTTGGCCACCTCATGTGAAGAGTTGACTCATTGGAAAAGTCTCTGATGCTGGGAGGCATGAGGAGAAGGGGACGACAGAGGATGAGATGGCTGGATGGCATCACCGATTCGATGGACGTGAGTTTGAGTGAACTCTGGGAGTTGGTGATGGACAGGGAGGCCTGGGGTTCTGCGAGTCATGGGGTCGCAAAGAGTTGCACACGAGTAGCGACTGAACTGAGCTGAACTGAACGTAGCCATACACAAAGGTAAATGCTAAATGGATCAAATGTCAGCCCATAAACCATGAACTCAACTTTAGCACATCACTTAACCTCCCTAATCCTTAGTATTTTCCTTTTGGAAATGTGATTAAACACAGTTGGTGATAGCATTGTCTTAGGTAATAAAACCACATACATGAAAATACTATGTACTGATGAATTTATGAATTCATTATTATTAGCGGTAGTAGCATAATTAATGCCAAGATGATTGAAATAATTAAATTTCAGAAATGGAAGGAAGACCCAACTAGCAGTATTTTACTGGAAGCATAAATAAGGTGTACTGGTGATTTAACACTTAAACAAGTGGTGAGGTTTAGATCCAAAGAGTCTTAGTTTGAAGGACATTGACACTATAGTATGGAGAAAGGCATAAACTCAGAGTAAAATAGATAAGAAAGTACAGGACAAGGCCATGTGCTAAAACTTTTGGAACTTGCTTTCAGAAGATCAACACAGAATTGTGAGAGAAAGTAATCTACTAAGCAAACTTCATCTTTTAAGACTCAGTGCAGGTGTCGTACGTCTCCACTGCCTCTATCTGTAGTTGGGATATGTCTTATTGTTTGCTCTGTTTTTTTCCACATCTATCTATCTCTCATCTCTCTCTAATCCATTAACCTGGACTGGCATAAGAGAATATGACATTTTGGATGGTTTAAACAACAGACATGTATCTTCTCTGTCTGGAGGCTAGAGGTGCAAAACCAAAGTGCCGTCAGTGCT
Source organism: Capra hircus (assembly GCF_001704415.2). Taxonomy (NCBI): domain Eukaryota; kingdom Metazoa; phylum Chordata; class Mammalia; order Artiodactyla; family Bovidae; genus Capra; species Capra hircus. The sequence goes on along the minus strand of NC_030819.1, from coordinate 82,460,813 downwards.
GGCTTCCAGGGGGCCTCTCTTGCTGGATTGCAAATGACCACCTTGATGCTATGTCCTCACATGGCCTTCCCTCTGTGTGTGTGTGATGAAAGAGAGCTCCTCAGTGTCTGTTCCTCTTCTTATAAGGACACTGGCCCTATTAGATTTAGGTTTCACACTTACAACTTCATTTAACCTTAAATACATTCTTGAAGGCCCTACCTCCAAATAGAGTCACACTGGGGTTTAAGGTTTCAATGTAGGAATTTTTGTGGGGCAGGGTTAGGAGGCATGAACAATTTAGTCCATGTCATTATCTAGCATCTGTCTCTTTTCTCATTGTAGTTCTTAAAACTACTTTGTAATTGATTGCTATTTTCCTATTTTCCTTAAGCGTACTGACCTTATAACTCTTTCTATGTTTTTTACTCATAGTATATTTCTTAGTATGCTGTGGTGTTCAATAAAAAAAAAAATGGTTGGTTCCTTGACTTGAATTGATAATACATAGAAAGCTAACCACAAGAATTCTTTCACTTTTGTCTACTAGCGTGAGAACTGATACCGGCCTTCCTGACACACCTAACCACTCTTCTCTGTTATCAGGCTCCTTCAGTATCTCACTCAATAAACTTGACGGATTATAATATTTCCCCTGGGAAATCACACTTTGTGTTCCATTAGAGTCTGAAAATATTTTAAAATATAGCATATAATTTTGCCTCTTTCTGGAATAATTCTTCACATTTTATAGATGTAGAAAGAAGTAAAATTATTTAAAAATATATGCAATAAATTTATTTAATAAAATTTTATGTTTCAAAGATCTCTTTCTCACATATACACACACATTTTAACCTACCTAGAATTTTTCAGACAGGAATTCCAGATTAGAAGCATCAGATTCAAATAAGCACAATTCTGAAGCACCGAATGAGTAGGCAATCACATTCTGGTAATCTTTTAAGCATCTGATACTTGTGAAGTATAGTACTATGCTAATCACTTTTCACATTGTGGATTGCTCTTTTTGTTAGATAGTAAATTTAGAGACCTTTCTTTCCCCTAACCCCCCAAATAGTTTAAATTTCTTTCAAGGAAGAAATGAAATCATACTTAAAGACTTATACCGATATTTGGTTTGTCAACATTGAATTAATCCTCTAGATAATCTAACCCTTCAGACTTCTCAGTTTGAAAACTGTTAGAAGTGTACGTGCAACCCACTTTTAAACATATGTAACCAGAATACTTTGGAGGTTAATTACATTAAAAAAAAAAAAGATGCAAATTGCTTGGGGTTGGAGGTTATATAAATATAGCTGTCATTCTTTTCCTAGAACCTGACCATATTTCTTTTAAAAGCAAAAGATTTTCATCTTGTTTTCCAGAAGCATGACCTGTGTTAGCAGTCATGGTGCTTTATAGCATTGATGCAGCTGCCTACTGAACTGTTCAAAGCACCTTTCGATCTGGAAACTTTGATTACATTTTATGATCACTCTCCTAAGGTCAAAGAATTTGATTTGCATCCATCAGGCAAGTAGAAAGAGAGAGAGAGAAAAAAAAAAACTTTCTGACGCATTATCACCAGCTTATTTTAAGTGAATTCTTCCAATAATGTGCTTCATACAAGTTCAGATTTCCATTACTTTGAATGTAGATGTTTTGCATTAATATTTTTAGAACTAACAGACGTGAAATCATGAACTTTGTAGAACCTAGAATTAATACAGAATTTCAATGTTACAAGGCTTTAGGTCTTGGAGAGCCATTGCTATTTTGAAATGTTTCAGAAAGCAGAAGTACTTGTTTGATAAAACCATGTAGCCACACATCAGACAAGCATTATGTAAAGGGCATGGATCTTGGTGGAGACAATATAATTTAGGCTGCAGATGCTGTGCTAACTTCCTCCTGGGATTTGGAGAATCAGCTCTGGAGCCATATCAGAAGCTGTCTACTAAGCCACATATGGGAAAACTTAAAACAAATTGAGTCTTCGAAACACTTAAATCTAATGCTCTTCACTAACTTTATTAGACCTGAATAGAGAAATATTTGCTATTTGAAGCCTACCACAGATATAATAAAAAACAGAAAGCTATGAAAGTCAAAAGGTATCAAGCCCTGCTTGCAACTTGACAAAAAACAAACAGGAGAGGGTCAGCCGCTATTTCATGCCCTAGGAGACAGAGAAAAGATGGAATTTAATGTATGAAGGATGGCTGTTCACAAAGTTTCATTTGACTTGATGCAACTCGATGTCAAATTGTGGCAAGAGTAAAGAATGTCAGAAAAGCTGAATTTTATCAAATGGTTTATGTAGGCTCTTTACAAGGTCACCTTAAGTTTCACTACAGAACTACCAAGATTTCCTATTTTGTCAGAATACCATTACCACCTCTTGCAACATCTATAACGTTTGTTTTTTTTTTTCAGAAACAATTTTCTTGGGAGTATTTATGCCACAGACCTCCATATTTAATAAAGATGTCTCAGTAAACTTCAAAGCATTTCCCAACCCTTCATTTTGGTTGGCTTATTCTACATTTAATTGGTAATCAATCTCTGTCAAGATAAGCAATTTGATCTACCTTAATGAAGTAGCAAGTTCAGTTGGGAAGTGATAAAAACTCATTTCATTTTAATATGACCTACACTGCAGGTATTGCATGGGTTAGCACGGACATTCTGTTTGTTTTTACGATTCAGAGAAAGAAACACCCAGACTTATCATAGATGTTCTAAAACTACATTTACAGATAAAATGTACATTAGCATAGCCTACATTTATATATTAATTAAAAATCATTGGTCAAGCATTTATTGATGCCTAGAACCATGCTATAATGTGGTGAGTGTTTGGGATTTTAACAGATGAAAAGGCTATGCTTACTTGTCAATCAATTCAGAAGTCTCCATAGAAAAACAAAGGGGACAATGCTCCGGGATTGGTGACGGCCAAGACAACTTGAGAGTCTGGATAGATAGCAAAACTAGCTGCTGGCATAGTGTATGACCCCTGATATGTAACCGAACATACCCACTTCCTCCATACTGTGACTTAATTGATTTTGTTACAGGAGTCAGTTTCTTCATGTTGCATGAGAGGAAACTGTTTCGGTGACAGTCAAGAGAATATAAATGTAGCCTAAATGCTGCCTGAAAGGATAAGAAAAGAATGATAATCAAAAGACTTCTGTAACTTCTCCACTATTCCGGTAGTTAAGGTCCTGAGCTTCCACTGCAGGGTCACCAGTTCAACGCCTGGTCTGGGAGCTAAGATCACACATGCTGCATGACGCAGCCAAAGAGAGAGAGAGAGAGAAAGAAATATTTGCCTCTGACATAGAGTTGTTCCAAAATAAAAGAAGTGAGAGGCAAAAGTCATGAAGAAATGGGCTAGTGTGAAATATGCAGCTCTGAGTGGGTATTAAATATCGAATTCTAGAGAAAATCCTATTATAACACATTGTGAGTTGAATTACTAGGGATGAAGTATCTATATAGTCAATAAACAAAGTAACTTATGGATATTATGTAGGCATGTCACTTAAAGACTCCTGTTTGGTATATGTGTATGTATGTACTTCATAGCCAGGAAGAATAACTAGGTACCTAGTGATTTATGCAGTGCCAAAAATTATAGTTGCATTTTTGTTTTCTTCTTATGCACTTGGTAATCATTGTGATGCATTTAACGTATTTAATGTTGAGTCCATGATCAGGAATACAATCTATACCTTATTTATTTATTTAGAAAATTTAATGCTAGTTGAATTGTTAAATGTAAATGACTTTCAGAAAGACATAGAGTCATTTGGTTATATTGGGGTGTGTGTGTGTGTGTGTGTGTGTGTGTGTGTGTGTGTGTGTGTATGTATGAGAGCGAGAGAGATGGAAAGAGTTTGTGTGCTGTGTGCTTGTGTTTGTATTCATATCATTTGAGGTTAATAGCAGGTAACAATCCCAAGTGTTTGCACTTGTGTAATTTTAGAATATTTAGAAACAGATCAAGCAATCAAATTAAATTATCTCTGTCAGAACAACCAACATACAAGAGTGTAGACTTTGCACTTTGGATTAGTTTTATTGAAATAATAGTTAGGGTCCTGAGACTTTGTACATGTTCAGCTTCATAAATTGGCTTAGCAAATCAATGGCATAAATTATTAATTTTACAGTTTTTCCAGTCAGCCAGTGATTCTTCATCTGTGTTTTGCTACATGCAAATTCTCAATAAATTGTTTAATTCCACTATAAGAGGATTCTGGTATATGCATAAGATGCAGGTGACTAGCTGTTTAAACTGAGTTAAACAACTTTGTTTTATTGAAATACTCTTTGTAAACAACAAAACATGTTTTCCTTCTTCAAACTTACTCAAGAAAAATAATTTAGCTTCTCGACTTTTTAAATTCTATACCTTAAAATTATTTTATATTAAATAACATGAAAGTATATAGCATATCATATATATAAATTTGAAGGTATTTCTATTATTTGATTTTCCTATTTTAATTATTATTTCTAGTTTCATCAATAACTATGCATCCAATTTTGTATACTCACAAGAATAAACTTAGTCCTGATTCATTTTTTACCTGTATGGCTTTTTTGTTAGCAAGTCTTACCAGTATTGTGTGGAATATTTTTTCCATTTTCCTTTTGTTCTCATTATCAAAATCACTGGTTAAACTCTAACTGAAACAGATGTATGCATTTTTCCCATCCTTTCAGAATATTTGACACAGAGACCTTTATAATTTTCACCCTTGTATTAAGGTTCTCTAGAGAAACAGAACCAATAGGAGATTTGTTGAGAGGAATTGGCTCATACAATTATGACAGCTGAGATTTTTCACAAACTGGCTGTCTATAAGGTGGAGATTTAGGAAGACCAGTAATGTTAATTCAGCTTAAGGGTGGAGATGTGAGAACTGGAAGCCTGGCATGCTGCAGTCCACAAAGTCTCAAAGAACTGGACATGACTTAGCTACTGAGCAGCACCAGAAAGTGAAGAGTCAGGAGGATTGGTGGTGCTAATTCAGTTCAAGTGTGAACACCTAAGAACCAGGGGAGCTGATGATTTAAGCCCCAATTTGAGGGTCAGAGAAGATAGAATAATATGTCTCAGCTTTCCTCCTTGCCTTTTGTTCAATCTAGGTCCTCACTGATAGAATGATGCCCACCCACACAGGGGTGTGCAATCTGCTTTACTGAAACCATCAATTAGAATTACCCTTAAAGACAATGCCCAGAAACAGTGTTTAATCTGAGCATCTATCACCCACTCAAATACATAAAATTTACCATCAAAACCATATCTTCTTTTTAAATTTTACCCAGGTTTCTCCTTAAGCATGGATTCCAAATTTCCTCTTATGATTCTTGTTGAATGGCTTATTCATAATCCATAAATTATAAATGATGATTTTTCCATGAAGCACTCCATGCCTTGAATGAAATTAGGTGTTACCAATTCTGTCTGTGTAAATATATGTGTGTGTGTGCGTGTGTGTGTGTGTGTAAATACTGTTCACAGATGATAGGATACTATGCATAGAAAATTCTAAAAAGAAACACCAAAAAAATATATTAGAATTCATTGATGAATTTGGGGTAAAGTTGCAGGATACAAAATTACCATACAAAAATCTGCTGTGTTTCTATAAACTACCAGAAAGAGATATTAGGAAAGCATTCTCATTCACATTCTCACTAAACTAATAAAATATGTAGAAATAACTCTGATTAAGGATGTAAAAGACCTATATTCAAAAAATTATAAGATACTGATGAAAGAAATTGAAGATGGAACAAGCAGATGAAAAGATATACCATGTTCATAAATTGAAATGATTAATATAGTTAAATTGACTAGATTTACAGATACAGTGCAATCTCTAGCAAATCAACAGTGGCACTTTTCACAGAACTGGAACAAATGATTCTCAAATTTGTATGAAAACATAAAAGAGCTCAAAAGGCCAAAATGATTTTGGGAAAGAAGAAGAAGATTGAAGGTATAATGATCCTTGATTTCAAACTCTACTACAAAGCTAGAGTAATCAAAACAATACACTTCTGGAACCAACACAGACACATAGATTGATAGAATTAAATAGGGAGTGTAGAAACAAACCTAAATTTACACAGGTAATTAATCTCTGACAAAAGAAGCAAAAATATACATTTGGATCCATATAGTGGAAACTATGTTTTTTTCCAGTAGACATGCATGGATGTGAGAGTTGGACAATAAAGAAAGCTGAGGCCAAAGAATTGATGCTTTTGAACTGTGGTGTTGGAGAAGATTCATGAGAGTCCCCTGGACTGCAAGGAGATCCAACCAGTCCATCCTAAAGGAAATCAGTCCTGAATATTCACTAGGACTGATGCTGAAGCTGAAACTCCAATCCTTTGGCCACCTGATGCAAAGAACTGACTCAATGGAAAAGATCATGATGCTGGGAAAGATTGAGGCAGGAGGAGAAGGGGATGACAGAGGATGAGATGGTTGGATGGCATCACTGACTTGATGGACATGAATTTGAGCAAGCTCTGGGAGTCGGTGAAGGACAGGGAAGCCTGGCATGCTGCACTCCATGGGGTCACAAAGAATCAGACATGACTGAGCGACTGAACTGACTGACTGGACCTCTTCAATAAATAGCATTGAGAAAACTAGATAGCTACATGCAAAAGAATCTGACTGAACTATTTTCTCATACCATGTATACAAATAAACCCAAAATAGATTACTTAAGTTTAAGTTTTGAAATCATGAAACTTCTGGAAGAAAGTGTACACTTTATGCCCTTTGACATTGATCTTTGCAATATTTTTTTGATATGTCTCCTCATGAAAGGGAAACAAACAAAAATAAACAAATATACTATAGCAACTTTAAAAAGACTTGCACATTGAGAGAAACTATCAACAAAACAAACTATACTTACTGAATGGGAGAAGATATTTGCAAATGAGATATCTGATAAGGGGCTAATATCCAAAATACAAGAAAACTTATACAGTTCAACATCAAAGAAATAAAGTTCGATTACAAAATGTAAAGTGTGCTTGAATAGACATTTATCCAGTGAAGACATTTTGATGGCCAGCAGACACAGGATAAGATGTTCAATGTTGCTAATCATCAGAGAAATGCAAATTCCAACCACAAAGAGATGTCACCTCATACCTGTCAAAATGGCTATTATCAAAAAGACCACAACTAACAAATGTTGGTGACAATGTGGTGAAAAAAGATATGCTGTTGGTGAGAATGTACATTGATACAATCACAATGGAAAGCAATATCTAGCTTCCTCAAAATACTAAAAATAGATCAAATGAGCAACTCTAGCCCTGGGTATGTATCTAAAGAAAACATAAACACTAAATCAAAAAAATATGCATCTCAATGTTTGCTGCTACAGCTGCTAAGTTGCTTCAGTCGTGTCTGACTCTGTGCAACCCCATAGACGGCAGCCCACCAGGCTCCCCCATCCCTGGGATTCTCTAGGCAAGAATATTGGAGTGGATTACCATTTTCTTCTCCAATGCATAAAAGTGAAAAGTCAAAGTGAAGTCGCTCAGTCGTGTCTGACTCTTCGCGACCCCATGGACTGCAGCCTACCAGGCTCCTCTGTCCATGGGATTTTCCAGGCAAGAGTACTGGAGTGGGGTGCCACTGCTTTCTCCCCAAAGAGTACTAAGAGGCCAAAAACACCCAGAACACTGTGTTTTCCAGGTTACCCTAACTTTTTAGTAGCGGTATACAAATATATTTCCATCTTTTTGTCCAGCCAGCAAATGAGAATCTGTACCTGACCATTTAACAAAAGACCAATTCTGGCCAGAGACAGGAGGAAGGAGAGCAGTGCAGTGACCCGAGTAAGTCCCAAACGGCAATGGTGTTTAGTGCAGTATTAAATACAATAACTAAGCTACACACTACATATTTTTCATCTATTCCCATGCTGATGGATGCTTGAACTGCTTCCATATCTTAACTATTATAAATAATGCTGCAGAAATATATATATACATGTTTGTGTATACATGTATATACATTATATGCATATATATGTATATGTACATATATATGTACATATATTTATATATATGTATGTTGTATATATATATATACACACACACACACACACTCTTCCCTGTTGGCTCAGTCAGTAAAGAATCTGAAGTGAAGTGAAAGTTGCTCAGTTGTGACCCCATGGACTATACAGTCCATGGAAATCTCTCGGCCAGAATACTGGAGTGGGTAGCCATTCTGTTCTCCAAGGAATCTTCCCAACCCAGGGATCGAACCTAGGTCTCTTGCATTGCAGGTGAACTCTTTACTGTCTGAGCCATCAGGAAAGTCCAAAGACTCTGCCTGCAATGCAGGAGACCAGTATTTTTGCCTGACATATTCCATAGACAGAGTAGCTTGGAGGGCTAAAGTCCATGGGATCACAATAGTCAGATACAGCTTAGTGACTAAACCACCGCAAGTACATATATATACACACACAATGGGATATTACTCAGTCACAAAAAAGAAATTTTAACTATGTGTGACAACATGGATGGACTTAGAGCATATTTTGTTAAGTGAGCTAAGTCAGAGAAAGGCAAATAATGTATGATTTCACTTGTATGTGGACTCTAAAAACAAAACAAATGAATATAACTAATCAGAAATAAAGCCACAGATACAGAGAAAGACAGAGGGGAAGGGAATGAAGGGAGGCAATGTATATTTGAAGGAGATTAAAAGGTATAACATTTCGGTTACAAAAGGAATGAGTCATAGACATGAAATGTACAATGTGGGGAATATAGTCAAGGATTATATAATGTCTTTGTATGACTAAAAAAAAATTAGTTTCCTTAATGCTTTGTAGTTTTTATTCTCATAAGGGAAGTTATTTAGATAATAATTATTGACAATAAGTAATATACAAATTAAAAAAATAATTTAAGGCTCTGATACATACTCAAGCTATTGCGTAAATATAAATCTCCTACAGACTGTGTGTCTAGGTAGGGAAGCCCTCCTGAGCCACTGAACTTGAGCTGATATTTGCAAAGTGAAGGAGTCAGTCACTCAGAGGTCCTTAGAATGTGATTCTAAGAAGGGAACATGGCAAGGGCAAAGACCATGAGGTGGGAACAATTTTGAGACTTAGAAAACCTGCATGTTATGGGATTATAGCAAAAATGGGTAAGAAAGCAGCACATAGAATCAGAAATAGGAAGAGTCCAGTTGTGTAGGCTCTTCTAGGCCATGGGAAAAGTTTGGATTTTATTCTAGTGCAGCAATAAATGGAGTAATAAGTTGCTGTGCATTTCCCAAAGATCATGATCTTTGTTTCTCTGTAGAAACAGGTATACCACGTAGACTTCTACCTCATTCCTCTAAGCAATAACAAAAGCTAGCACCATGCAAATGGTGTCACCTCACATTTTCCATATAAAAGGACAGAAGAAACAAGAGAAAAGAAGGAGGTCAGAAAGAGAAGCTTTTCTAAAATAGAATAAATATGCACACTTTTAAATCACTTTATAATCTTTTGTAAAGGATAAACATCAATTTTAAAGAAAGAAATAGCATCAGTATTGCTAATATTCATCACTATATTTTAATCACTTATTGTGCTAAATCTCTTCAGTCGTGTTCAACTCTTCGTAATCCTATGGATTGTAACCTGCCAGGCTTCTCTGTCCATGGGATTCTCCATGCAAGAATACTGGAGTGGGCTGCCATGCCTTTCTCCAGGATATGTTCCTGAACCAGGGATTGAGTTTGCATTTCTTATGCCTCCTGCATGGGCAGGAAGACTCTTTACCATGCCACCTGGGAAGCCAACAGGTTTTATTCTGAAGTAAAAATAAAGCAACCTTTGGATAAGGAAGTACTCACTTGGCTTTCTAGAACAACATCTGGTTGTCATATGCTATCATCTCACCATAAAACTCTAGTACTCCAGTATTCATAACAGCCTTAGATGTTGTGATAATATTAATAGTTCCTTTTCTAAGACCAAGGTTCTGTATTCTGGGGTCTACTCTCATCCTCCTTGAGTAATCGTGGTTGCCAAGAAGTCAAGAGGTGGATATGTGGTCTCAGTGGTAGACGAGCCAAAGACTGCACAGCCCACCTGTTCAGTGGTCCATGTAACCCTCAGACCAGCTGAGTAATTTACCTGCACTCTACCTAAGGACTCATTATCTCAGTTTAAAATTTATTTTGCAAGACATATTTAATATATCTATGACTTCTTAACTATTTTCTGTGTGCTGGATAATGTGCTAAGTATTTCTGTAATATTATCTTAATTTTCAAAATAATCCTGATATGACTTGATGGACATGAGTGTGAGTGAACTCTGGGGGATGGACAGGGAGGCCTGGTGTGCTGTGATTCATGGGGTCACAAGGAGTCAGACATGACTGAACGACTGAACTGACCTGATGGGTATTACTAACACAATTTAAAACATTAAAGGAAGAAAGAAATCAAATTTTCACCCAAAGTGATAGTTTGCAAATATTACAACAAGGATTAAAATCCAGATCATGTTGGTAAGCAGAGGTCTCTTGATTCCAAAGACCATCCTCTCCAGTAATATATTGTTCTTTAATGATAGCCAGAACACTTTATTTCAAACAATTGCAATAGATGATTTTGTATATGTGTGTGTGTGCATCATATGATTTATTTGTAACATATATATTTATATAGAAATATGGTTTTTTCCTCATTTAATCACTAAGTCATATCCCATTCTTTCATAATCCCATGTACTGTAACCCACCTGGCTTCTCTGCCAAAGAGGATTTTCCAGGCAAGTATACTGGAGTGGGTTGTCATTTCCCTGCCCTCCAAGGGATCTTCCTAACCAAAGATTGAATCATCTCCTGCATTGGCTGGTGAATTTTTTACTACTGAGCCACCAGGGAAGCCCAATATAGAAATATACGTGCATATAAATGAATATATTTAAATTTTTTGTATGAGTTTAAATATCGAAGCTACTTCCCACTTAAACAATCTCAATTTTATTTCTTTCAGATAGACCCCTAGGTTAGTTGCTAAAAATTTTAGTTTAGGTGAGCGCAATATGTTAAGGTAGTTTTAGATAAAATTAAGTGTAAGTAATATTTATAATAGTTACTCATACTTTGCTATGGATCATTTTTCATCTTAAATATCCCATAGGTGTACCATACCCCACTCTAAGAATGCTGCCCTAGGGAAGAACTGTGTGGATTCTTGATATCATTTATCCTATAAAATTTAGTCTTCATTTACTTAATTGACTTACTAATACAAAATTATAAAGTTATATGACTTTGAATGCCTAATTCAACTCACAATGGAATCCCTATGTTACCAAGATGTAGAAAAAAATGACTAAATCCTGTGTCACACACTTGGTGCGATTACCAGATGTACATCGACTGTGTGAAATGAGAGCAGTTCCTTCAAGCACTGCATTCTCAGTTGTGACCTCTGCTCTCTACAAATTCTTCATGGGAGGAAGATGTCACTTGATGACCCTCCCTTTTTTTTTTTGTCTCCAGTCTCACAAAGATCAGCATTCTTTCACCATATATATTTAATTTCATCCACATTCATGTGAAAAGTAGAAAGTTAAAGAGAATAAAAAAGTAAACCTTTTCAGCCACACTACCTTCCATGAGCCAGATATTGTTCTTGCAAATTCCATTCAATGGACAATGTTGATAAAGAATAATATCAGGTAGTAAACAGAGCTTTCTTTAAGTATCTCTGTGGGTGATATTTCTTAAAAAAAATTATTCACATCTCACACTTCTAAGAGATGAAGCAAACTTTCTCCTAGGACAGGTGAGCAAGTTAATGAGTATGAAATTGTAGCTGAAGAGGAAGATGGACAATCTGACACCTGTCGCTTTCATCTTGCGGTAATCTCAAGTTTGTACTCGCCCATGGGGAAGGGGATAGCAATAAACCACTACCTGTTGACAAAGCAGAATGCTTTGTGAAGGCATTCCAACTTATTGACAAATACACGGCAAAGTGTTTAATTTATCAGAGCAAATGGTAGTTCATTTCTCATTCAAGGGTCAGTCTGACTACTTTTCTAGTTCTGAAGATGCATATCAAGATGAAAGTTATGAAACTGTATAAAAGCAACAGATAGAGTTAATAGTTGATATTTACATAGTTCATATTAATATATACATATGATTTACATATTATTTGTGAAGAATTTTTATTTTATTTTTTCATAATTAAAATCTAGCCTAAATCATATACAATTTCACCTGCAGGAAGAAAGGAGAACCATGATAATTTAAGAGCAACATTGATGTTTGAATATATAAAGGATTTCCTTTGCTTATTTCCTATTTTTCTCAGGTTAAGGCTAGCTACTAAGCTTATTCCTATCCTAAGAAAAGTGTTTTAAATAAGTTTTATGCTGTCCCTCTTCTTCTTGTGTTACCACAGCATCATAATTCCAAGGTATTTAGTTGATGTAGAATCTAAGGAAAGATAGGAAAGTGGTTTGTTATTATTGCAATTAAAGTGTAACATCTCTTTATCTTACTTTCATATATTTTTATTCAGGAATATAACATCAGGATCCAAGAGAATTCAACTATAGCATTTCCCAAGAAGTAAGGCAACTTCTGGTGTTTTTGGAGCCTTTTCCTCTTTCTACTCAAGTACACTCTGGATTCTATGAGGCCAACAAGAGTATCTAATTTTTTTTCATTGCTTCTCAAGCTTCACATAGTTACAGAAAAATATTTGGTTTCTATGTGCTTAAATGTACCAATAAATAAATATTTCAGTTCAAGTAACTCTTTTAAAGATTAACCTGTTTTCTAGGAAATACACAATATCCTGGAAGTACTAAGATGAATAAGTCTCCTTATGATGAGGTGCTTAAAATCCAGTAAGGACGTTGGACACAAAAATATGAATTGAAAACATGGGGTTTTGTGGGGGTACAAAATCTATTTATAATCTAAAAGATGTCAGAAAATAATGTAGTGAAACGATGATGTTTTCGATGATGAGTAACTGTCCACTTCTGCTTCTGTTAGGCCCATACCATTTCTGTCCTTATTGAGCCCATCTTTGCATGAAATGTTCCCCGGGAGCCTATAATTTTCTCGAAGAGATCTCTAGACTTTCCTTTACTGCAAAATTCAGACTTAAATTGAAGAAAGTAGGGGAAACCACTAGACCATGCAGATATCATCTAAATCAAATCCCTTATGATTATACAGCAGAAGTGACAAATGATTCAAGGGATTAGATCTGATAGACAGAGTACCTGAAGAACTATGGACAGAGGTTCGTGACATTGTATGGGAGGCAGTGATCAAGACCATCCTCAAGAAAAAGAAATGCAAAAAGACCAAATGGTTGCCTGAGGAGGCCTTCCAAATAGCTGAGAAAAAAAGCTAAAGGCAAAGGAAAAAAGGAAAGATACACCATTTGAATGCAGAGTTCCAAAGAATAGCAAGGAGAGATAAGAAAGCCTTCCTCAGTGATCAATGCAAAGAAAGAGAGGAAAACAATAGAATGGGAAAGACTAAAGCTCTCTTCAAGAAGTTTAGAGATACCAAGGGAACATTTCCTGAATATTCATTGGAAGGACTGATGCTGAAGCTGAAACTCCAATACTTTGGCCACCTGATGTGAAGAGCTGACTCATTGTAAAAGACCCTGATGCTGGGAAATATTGAAGGCAGGAGGAGAAGGGGTCGACAGAGGATGAGATAGTTGCATGGCGTCATTGACTCAATGGACATGAGTGGATAAACTCTGGGAGTTGGTGATGGACAGGGAAGCCTGGCGTGCTACAGTCTATGGGGTCGCAAAGAGTCAGACATGAGCGACTGAACTGAACTGAACTGTACACTGGGCAATTTGAAAATAATTAGAGTGAGTATGTGTGTTGGGGCCATGTGTGAGGTGTGAATCAGGCACAGGTGCCTGGAACAGTCTGTCCCAGTAGCAAATCTGTAAGGGATGGGCAAAGTAAAGGGATGTAAGCAAAGAGGAATTTGAAGCCATAGGGTAGGGGCCACATTAAGGAGAGCCTTCTGTGTCACACAGCGGAGTTTTTATTTATCCTGTAGTAAACAGGGAACCATTAAAGGGTTTTAATCAGTGGCAAACATGATTAGATTTGCATTTTAGAAAAATCAATCTGGCAGTAAAAGCCAGGTGTGTTGTGCAAGACTGGAGGCAAAAACTATTTAGGAGCATATTATTATAAATCAGGCTGTGGCGAGGGTCTGCACCAGGGTAATAGCAGTAGCAATTAGAAAGGAGAGACCAGATACAAGGCAGGTTAAGAAAGTACAGTTGAGAGAAACTGACAATTGGTTTGTCTCCAATACGATGGCAAGAATGATAGACACGATGGAGGAGTTAATCATTCAGTTTATGGGCTTGAAGACTCATGGGGGAAATTGGAAACCAGACATCCAGTATAAAGGCAGGAGTTAAAGACTTAAACGTGGTTAAGATTACTCAGAAATCTTTTTGACTAGAGAGAGTAGCCCAAAGATAAAAATACAGGGAAGACAAATGAATACATAAAGAAGAAGCATAGAAATTGGAGCCAGCAAAGAAAACTGAGAAAACATGGTTAGTAAAAACTGAAAGGACCTTGGGAAAAGTAATATTATAAAAGGCAGTGGAGGAAAAGATTCCAGAGAATAGCTCATTCAGCAGAAATGCTGAAATGCCTTGTAATGGTGAAGAGGAGAACTAAGAAGGTTCTTTGGATCGGTGATCGTAGATGGCTGTCATTCTTTTCAAAAAGTAGACTCAATGAAATAAGGGCATGGCATGGGATGGCAATGGGTGAGCAAAATGGACAAGACTGGTATAATGTTATAGTGGAATGTTTTAGTGGGAATTGAAAAATATAATTAAGAAAGGATCTATAATGAGGCCACATGTGGTGCTGGTATAAAAATAACAGCACTTATAAGTTTTTACAGAAAGAGACAAGAAATGAGTTGAGAGAGAGAGAGGTTAAGAAAATACTAATCATTGGAGACTATAAATAGTGTTCTTAACAATAAAGCAGTAGATTATGTTGATATTTTGCAAGTGTTTAATTTCATTTCATATGAAAAACACCTAGATGAGAAGTAAATTTGAGATTGAGGATATTTTTTTTCCCCTTAAATGAAATAATATAAAGAAAAACTTCTGGTAAAAGCACATCTTAAATCGGTGCAGATTCAGTCATGTCTGACTATTTGGAACCCCATGAACAAGACTCCTCCATGTAATTTTCCAGGCAAGAATACTGGAGTGGAAAAGAATACTTCTCCAGGGGATCTTCCTAAGCGAGGGAAGCACAAATTGCTATTTAAAAAAATAAATAAATAAATCTGTACTGTATTTGTACAAATTATAATACAATAGTAATGAACGGGAATTCTTTTGGTAGATTTCCAAAGCCCATTTATTTGCATGTAGGATGTCATTGATCTAGCAAGTTTACCTATACAGATTCTTCATACTGGGTGTGTCATGTCATTTTATGTTCTGATCATCTATTGCTTGAAGGGAAAGTGTGAAACTAATTACAGTTCTGAAAAAGCATAAATATTGAATGTCTTGCTATCATAAGATCATAGAACTGCTAGTCTCCTTACTAGATTATGTGAACATGAAAGATTCTGCTGAATCATGCAAAGACGCCGGGATTCTTGGCCTCCAGAGGAGAAGAATTCAATCTGGGGCCAGAGCTTGGTTGCTCAGAGCTTTTATTTAATAAAGTTTTATTAAAGTATAAAGGAGACAGAGAAAGCTTCTGACATAGACATCAGAAGTGGGTAGAAAGAGTACCCGCTCGCTGGTGTTAGCAGTGGAGTTATATACTCTCCAATGAATCCAAAGAATGTTTGGAGGTTGTAAAGATCTCACCAGACCTACTCCCATAATTTACATTTCAGATAACAGCATTAGCTAGAAGATTTAGCCCAGAGAATGCCTTTAGGCAGGATACATTATTGTTATATAATCCTGGTAAAGATAAGACCATTTTAGTTCGCTGATTCCTAGAATGTCAATGATCACTCTTGCCATCTACTGTTTGACCACTTCCAATTTGCCTTGATTCATGGACCTGACATTCCAGGTTCCTATGCAACATTGCTCTTTACAGCATCGGATCTCTTATCACCAGAAATGTCCACAACTGGGTATTGTTTTTACTTTGGCTCCATCACGTCATTCTTTCTGGAGTTTATTTCTCCACTGATCTCCAGTAGCATATTGGGCACCTAGTGACCTGGGGAGTTTCTTTTTCAGTATCCTCTCATTGTGCCTTTCCATACTGTTCATGGAGTTCTCAAGGCAAGAATACTGAAGTAGTTTGCCATTCTCTTCTCCAGTGGACCACATTCTGTCAGACCTCTCCACCATGATCCACCTGTCTCGAGTGGTCCCACAGGGCATGGCTTAGTTTCACTGAGTTAGACAAGGCTATGGTTCTTGTGATCAGATTGACTAGTTTTCTGTGATTATGGTTTCAGTGTGTCTGCACTCCGATGCCCTCTTGCAACACTTATCATCTTACTTGGGTTTCTCCTATCTTGGACGTGGGATATCTTTTCATGGCTGCTCCCACAAAGCACAGCCACTGCTCCTTACCTTGGATGAGGGGTATCTCCTCACTGCCACCCCTCCTGACCTTGAGCGTGGAGTAGCACCTCATGGCCCTCCTGCACCCACACAGCCAACGCTCCTTGGACCTGGGTTTGCTCCTCTAAGCCACTGCCCCTGGCCTCTGGCACGGGGTAGCTCCTCCTGGCCACTGCCCCTGGCCTCAGGCGGGGGGTAGCTCCTCTTGGCAGCTCCTGCACTGTTGCAACCTGGGACTCTTGGCCAGCACCCCTGACCTTGGAAACGGGGTAGCACCTCTCTGGAATAGGTGAATTTAACTCAGATGACCATTATATCTACTACTGTGGGCAGGAATACCTCAGAAGAAATGGAGTAGCCATCATGGTCAACAAAAGAGTCCAAAATTCAGCACTTGGATGCAATCTCAAAAAGGACAGAATTATCTCTGTTCGTCTCCAAGGCAAACCATTCAGTCACAGTAATCCAAGTCTACGGCCCAACCAGTAACGCTGAAGAAGCTGAATTCAATCTGGAGTTCTATGAAGACCAAAAAGACCTTTTAGAACTAACACCCCAAAAAGACGTCCTTTTCATTATAGGGGACTGTAATGCAAAAGTAGGAAGTCAAGAAACACCTGAAGTAACAGGCAAATTTGGCCTTGCAATACGGAATTAAATAAGGCAAAGGTTAATAGAGTTTTGTCAAGAGAATGCCCTGGTCATAACAAACACCCTCTACCAACAACACAAGAGAAGACTCTACACATGGCCATCACAAGATGGTCAAAATCGAAATCAGATTGATTATATTCTTTGCAGCCAAAGATGGAGAAGCTCTATACAGTCAGCAAAAACAAGATCAGCAGCTGACTGTGGCTCAGATCATGAACACGTTATTGCCAAATTCAGACTCAAATTGAAGAAAGTAGGGAAAACCACTAGACCACTCAGGTATGACCTAAATCAAATCCCTTATGATTAAACAATGGAAGTGAGAAATAGATTTAAGGGCCTAGATCTGACAGATAGACTGCCTGATGAACTATGGAACGAGGTTCATGACATTGTACAGGAGACAGGGATCAAGACCATCCCCATGGAAAAGAAAGGCAAAAAAGCAAAATGGCTGTCTGGGGAGGCCTTACAAATAGCTGTGAAAAGAAAGGAAGTGAAAAGCAAAGGAGAAAAGGAAAGATATAAGCGTCTGAATGCAGACTTCCAAAGAATAGCAAGGAGAGATAAGAAAGCCTTCCTCAGTGATCAATTGAAAGAAATAGAGGAAAACAACAGAATGGGAAAGACTAGAGATCTCTTCAAGAAAATTAGAGATACCAAGGGAACATTTCATGCAAAGATGGGCTCAATAAAGGATAGAAATGGTCTGAACTTAACAGAAGCAGAAGATATTAAGAAGAGGCGGCAAGAATACACGGAAGAACTGTACAAAAAAGATCTTCATGACTCAGATAATAACGATTGTGTGATCATTCACCTAGAGCCAGACATCCTGGAATGTGAAGTCAAATGCTCCTTAGATAGCATCACTATGAACAAAGCTAGTGGAGGTGATGGAATTCCAGTTGAGTTATTTCAAATCCTGAAAGATGATGCTGAGAAAGTCCTGCACTCAATATGCCAGCAAATTTGGAAAACTCAGCAGTGGCCATAGGACTGGAAAGGTCAGTCTTCATTCCAATCCCAAAGAAAGACAATGCCAAAGAATGTCAAACTACAGCACAATTGCACTCATCTCACACACTAGTAAAGTAGTGCTCAAAATTCTCCAAGCCAGGCTTCAGCAATAAGTGAACCATAAACTTCCAGATGCTCAAGCTGGTTTTAGAAAAAGCAGAGGAACCAGAGATCAAATTCCCAACATCTGCTGGATCATGGAAAAAGCAAGAGAGTTCCAGAAAAACATCTATTTCTGCTTTATTGACTATGCCAAAGCCTTTGACTGTGTGGATCACAATAAACTGTGGAAAATTCTGAGAGAGATGGGAATACCAGACCACCTAACCTGCCTCTTCAGAAACCTGTATGCAGGTCAGGAAACAACAGTTAGAACTGGACATGGAACAACAGACTGGTTCCAAAGAGGAAAAGGAGTACGTCAAGGCTGTATATTGTCACCCTGCTTATTTAACTTATATGCAGGGTATATCATGAGAAATGCTGGGCTGCAAGAAACCCCAGCTGGAATCAAGATTGCTGGGAGAAATATCCATAACCTCAGATATGCAGATGACACCACCCTTATGGCAGAAAGTGAAGAGGAACTAAAAAGCCTCTTGATGAAAGTGAAAGGGGAGAGTGAAAAAGTTGGCTTAAAACTCAACACTCAGAAAACGAAGATCATGGCATCTGGTCCCATCACTTCATGGGAAATAAATGGGGAAACAGTGGAAACAGTGTCAGAGTTTGTTTTGGCGGGCTCCAAAATCACTGCAGATGGTGATTGCAGCCATGAAGTTAAAAGATGCTTACTCCTTGGAAGAAAAGCTATGACCAACGTAGATAGCATATTCAAAAGCAGAGACATTACTTTGCCAACAAAGGCCCATCTAGTCAAGGCTATGGTTTTTTCCTTTGTCGTGTTTGGATGTGAGAGTTGGACTGTGAAGAAAGCTGAGTGCCAAAGAATTGATGCTTTGAACTGTGGTGTTGGAGAAGGCTCTTGTGAGTCCCTTGGACTACAAGGAGATCCAGCCAGTCCATTGTAAAGGAGATCAGTCCTGGGTGTTCTTTGGAAGGAATGATGCTAAAGCTGAAACTCCAGTATTTTGGCCACCTCATGCAAAGAGTTGACTCATTGGAAAAGACTCTGATGCTGGGAGGCATGAGGAGAAGGGGATGACAGAGGATGAGATCGCTGGATATCTTCACTGACTCGATGGACGTGAGTTTGAGTGAACTCTGGTAGTTGGTGATGGACAGGGAGACCTGGCGTACTGCAATTCATGGGGTTGCAAAGAGTTGGACAGGACTGAGGGACAGAACTGAACTGAAAGATCAGACCTACTCCTATAATTTACATTTTAAGATAACAGTATTAACTAGAAGGTTTAATCCAGAGACTGTCCTCAGGTGGGATACATAATCCTAAGGAATGTAGAGGGAAAAAGAAAAAAAAAACCCGTTGTCCTTTTTTCCTTCTTGAGAATTCGAGACCCCCGTCTTCTTGGGGACCCCTAGACTTCTTATCAACCTGGCTAGGAAATGACTCTCTCAAACAGTGAGTTATTTTATCCTAAAACTATTTAATCCACATTTATTAATTGTATCCCCTCACTGAGCAATAACACTCATTTGTATAATTTTCTAAGTGGAGTTTGTGAAGGGAGGACAAACTGTGCAGTGGAACTTGGAAAGATAACTGATCCATGCAAGGATTAAACCTGTGACCTTGGTTTTATTAAAATTTGCCCCAAACAATCATGCTAAGCAGCCTAAGGCATGAAAGCTAATATAGCATTGGTGGCTAATAAACAATTTCAAATGAGAACATGCAGACATCCATAGTCTGAAATAAAATTTTCAAATTAAAAAAAATTAATAATAATTAATTAAAGAAACTCTAGAATTTAACTTTCATTCTCCAAGCAATGATTGTGTTTAAAGAAGCTTATTCATGAATGCTACCTGAGGTTATTTCTGGTTGCAGATTAGTACATGTGTATGGCATTGGAATACTCATGATGAGGATAGTAATGATGGCAGTTCATTAACTTCACTAACATATGAAAATCATATGAGTTTGAAATGGTATCAAAATTTAGGCAAGATGAGAATTCTAGGTTTAGTTCCAACATGTAAAGAGCTTAAAACTGTACCTCTTTCCTTGTAATAAAAAAAGAAAATACCGAACACAGTGAAAATCAGTAATTTTTCTTGGGCCAACCAGAGAAGTGAGGTGGCAGGACATATCTCCATCTGAAAATTCAGAGGGGAAGGTGAACATGGAGTCACAGATGAGAGCAGAAGCTGTTAGAGCCATAAAAGTGTGGGGAAACCAAAGTCGTAATCTGATGAACCAGTGGGGGCTGAGTGTGAACTTGCAGGCGAACCAGAAACTCCTGGGGGCTGCAGTTTTAGAGGAGTCCCACACTTCTGGAGGTTTACTTCCAGAACTCCACTGCCAAGGTCCAGCCTCAGCAGAGTTCAGGGATATCCTCAGGATGGACGACGTTGGTGAATGAAGAAAGACAGAGATAAGGAAAGAATGACACGGGGTGACCAAGCTTCTTCGGTGAGCAAGGCTCCATTACTTTATTTTCCTCAGGGCTTTTATACCCTGAGCTATACATACAGCAAGGTGAAAAATGCAGAGTCAACTCAACATTCCATCAGTAATAACTTTTATCGATATCAGGTTCCTTCCTGCACAAGTCTTATTTTTTGCACATTATCTTCTGGCCCAGAGCCCTGTTGATATTTTATGGCCTCTTTTTGATAAAGGTTGGTCAACCAGAACAATAATTTTCCCTTAAAGTGTTTCTTCTTTAATTCCTAGCCTGTGTCACCCTTAAAGTGCAGAGTTACATTTTTATGGAGCAAAGATTTAGCGGGTTACAGCAAAGAAAGAACTTATTAACTCGAAGTCTAATGTTGCTAATGCTAAGGCTATTATTTGTTTCTTCTACATCCTGACTATATGCACTCCCAGGAACACAATGGATAAAGGATGTGAAAACTTGGCAGCAAGCACAGGCTCAACAATGTTGCAAGAGTCTGGATAAACCTGCCAAGTAAGTTAGAATGCTAACAAGGGGTTTGAATTGAAACACTCTTATCTTGTCCAGGAGACTTATTAACTAAAGCCCTAAGTTAACTCTTTCCAGAGGAAGGTGGTGGGGGATAGCCCCCTGTTAATGTCAGAGGAGTTGATGAAAGTCATGAAAAAACAGACAGATTCTGGTTTTGGGGTAGATGCTCGAGAAGGGGGGCCCCTTGAGGCCTGATCTCGCCTTTGCCTGTTAGGCCTCTTCCTCATGACCTTTGCCATGGGTGGGATTCTCCATGCTGGCTCCCAGCACCCCACCAAGTTCTCAAAATGAAGATCGTAGAAAGATGACCTCTGGCCTCTGGCAGGGGAAAGAAAAAGTAGATATTGTGAACTATACCTGTAATTTTTCTGTAACAGATGTATATTCTCCAGAAGAGGCGGGGTGAACAACAGAGCCTTTCCCACCTGGAGAAGCTTATCCCTCCCAAACGAGTCCCTTCCAGACTTGCTATATTTCTTAAATGTAGGAAGAAAACTATACTAATGGAGAAATGTGTCCTGAGGCACAGATCACTCAAGGCTGAGATTTAATCATAAAATTAAAGAATATGCTCAGTCACTCAGCTGGGTCTAACTTTTTGTGACCCTATGGAGTGTAGGCCACCAGACTCCTCCATCCATGGGTTTTTTCAGGTGAGAATACTGGACTGGAGCCAATTTCCTCCTCCAGGGGATTTTACCATCCCAGAGATTAAACTCACATTTCCTGCATCTCCTGCATTGGCAGACAGATTCTTTATCACTGAGCCACATAAGAAGCCCAAGATTAAAGAATACTTTTCCCCAATCGTAAGTAACAAACCAAATGGACTGGTATAAACACAGATGATTGCAGGTGATAAAACAGGAATAACTAGACAAGCCCAAAGAGGAGAGATGAGATTAAAAAGAGAGAGAGAGAGAGAGAGAGAGAGAGAGAGAGAGAGAGAGAGAGAGAGAGAGAGAGAGAAACACTGATGCTTTTGAAATATACAGCTATAGCAAACACTAACCACAACCCAATTTCTAGCCAGATAAGTATGAATCCTTACACCCTACTTATCTTAGTTCCTAGGGTGCTATGCCCAACCTTCAACAAAGAATTACAAGCTATGGCATAAAGGTAAGAAAAAAACAGTCTTAAGAGGCAAAGCAGGCAACAGAATTAGACACAGATATGACACTGATTTTGAAATTATCTGATAAAATTTTAAAAATAACTATGATTTATATATGATCTATATTATTAGTTATATATATGACTAATGAAAGTGTGAACAATATGTGTGAATAGATGAGTAATGTAAACAGACAGATAGAAACGCTAAGAAAGATTCAAAAGGATATGCTAGAAATAATAATAAAAAACCTAACCATACTGAAGAATACGTCTGATGGGTTCATATGCAGCAGGGACATAGTTGAGGAATAAACAAGTAAGTGAGTTGGAAGATAATCAGTCACAATTTCCCAAACTGAAACACAAAGAGGAAAAAAAGGAAATGAACATCAAGAACAGTACGGTAGTTTTAGAGATGTGGCACATTTGTACTTGGAACTTCAGGAGGAGAAGAAAGAACAGAAGAGAAGACATATTTGAAGTAATGATTTCTGCTAACTCTCCAAATTTAATGACAGATCCAGCAAGTTCAGGGAACACGAAACAGTATAAATTCAAAAATAAATAAATGAACCACAGTTCAGTTCAGTTCAGTCCGTTCAGTCACTCAGTCGTGTCCTGCTCTTTGCAACCCTATGAATCGCAGCATGCCAGGCCTCCCTGTCCATCACCATCTCCCAGAGATCACTCAGACTCACGTCCATCGAGTCCATGATGCCATCCAGCCATCTCATCCTCTGTCGTCCCCTTCTCCTCATGCCCCCAATCCCTCCCAGCATCAGAGTCTTTCTCAATGAATCAACTCTTCGCATGAGGTAGCCAAAGTACTGGAGCTTCAGCTTTAGCATCATTCCTTCCAAAGAAATCCCAGGGTTGATCTCCTTCAGAATGGACTGGTAGGATCTCTTTGAAGTCCAGGGGACTCTCAAGAGTCTTCTCCAACACCACAGTTCAAAAGCATCAATTCTTCGGCGCTCAGCTTTCTTCACAGTCCAACTCTCACATCCATACATGACCACAGGAAAAACCATAGCCTTGACTAGACGGACCTTAGTCGGCAAAGTAATGTCTCTGCTTTTGAATATACTATCTAGGTTGCTTATAACTTTTCTTCAAAGGAGCAAGCGTCTTTTAATTTCATGGCTGCAGTAACCATCTGCAGTGATTATGGAGCCCCCAAAAATAAAGTCTGACAATGTTTCCACTGTTTCCCCATCTATTTCCCACGAAGTGATGGGACTAGAGGCCATGATCTTAGTTTTCTGAGTGTTGAGCTTTAAGTCATCTTTTTCGCTCTCCTCTTTCACTTTCATCAAGAGCATTTTTAGCTCCTCTTCACTTTCTGCCATAAGGGTGGTGTCATCTGCATATCTGAGGTTATTGATATTTCTCCTGGCAATCTTGATTCCAGCTTGTGTTTCTTCCAGTCCAGCATTTCTCATGATGTACTCTGCATATAAGTTAAATAAGCAGGGTGACAATATACAGCCTTGAAGTACTCCTTTTTCTATTTGGAACCAGTCTGTTGTTCCATGTCCAGTTCTAACTGTTGCTTCCTGACCTGCATACAGATTTCTCAAGAGGCAGGTTAGGTGATCTGGTATTCCCATCTCTTTCAGAATTTTCCACAGTTTATTGTGATCCACACAGTCAAAGGCTTTGGCATAGTCAATAAAGCAGAAATAGATTTTTTTCGGGAACTCTCTTGCTTTTTCCATGATCCAGCAGATGTTGGCAATTTGATCTCTGGTTCCTCTGCCTTTTCTAAAACCAGCTTGAACATCAGGGAGTTCATCGTTCACGTATTGCTGAAGTCTGGCTTGGAGATTTTTTAGCATTATTTTACTAGCATGTGAGATGAGTGCAATTTTGCAGTACTTCGAGCATTCTTTTGAATTGCCTTTCTTTGAAATTGGAATGAAAACTGACCTTTTCCAGTCCTGTGGCCACTGCTGAGTTTTCCAAATGTGCTGGCATATTGAGTGCAGCACTTTCACAGCATCATCTTTCAGGATTTGAAACAGGTCACCTGGGATTCCATCACCTGCACTAGCTTTGGTTGTAGTGATGCTTTCTAAGGACCACTTGACTTCACATTCCAAGATGTCTGGCTCTAGATTAGTGATCACTTCATCATGATTATCTGGGTCATGAAGATCTTTTTTGTACAGTTCTTCTGTGTATTCTTGCCACCTCTTCTTAATATCTTCTGCCTCTGTTAGGTCCATACCATTTGTGTCCTTTATCAAGCCCATCTTTGCATGAAATGTTCCCTTAGTATCTCTAATTTTCTTGAAGAGATCTCTAGTCTTTCCCATTCTGTTGTTTTCTTCTATTTCTTTGCATTGATCACTGAAGAAGGCTTTCTTATCTCTTCTTGCTATTCTTTGAAACTCTACATTCAGATGCTTATATCTTTCCTTTTCTCCTTTGCTTTTCACTTTTCTTCTTTTCACAGTTATTTGTAAGGCCTCCCCAGACAACCATTTTGCTTTTTTGCATTTCTTTTCCATGGGGATCGTCTTGATCCCTGTCTCCTGTACAGTGTCACAAACCTCATTCCATAGTTCATCAGACACTCTATCTATCAGATCTAGGACCTTAAATCTATTTCTCACTTCCACTGTATAATCATAAGGGATTTTATTTAGGTCATACCTGAATGGTCTAGTGGTTTTCCCTAGTTTCCTCAATTTGAGTCTGAATTTGGCAATAAGGAGTTCATGATGTGAGCCACAGTCAGCTCCTGGTCTTGTTTTTGTTGACTGTATAGAGCTTCTCCATCTTTGGCTGCGAAGAATATAATCAATCTGATTTCAGAGTGACCATCTGGTGATGTCCATGTGTAGAGTCTTCTCTTGTGTTGTTGGAAGAGGGTGTTTTCTATGACCAGTGCATTTTTGCTTGTTTGTGGTTCCATAAAAATTGTAAATTTATTTTCTAGTTCTATGAAAATTTTGATTGTTAATTTGATAGAGATTGCATTGAGTCTGTAGGTTGCCCAGGACAGTATGATCATTTTAACAATATTGATCCTTTCAATCCAAGAACACAGTATACCTTTCCATCAGTTTGTGTGTCTTCAATTTATTCCAACAGCATTTTACAGTTTTTGAAGTATAATTCTTTTGCCTCCTTCAGTTCAGTTCAGTTCAGTCACTCAGTCGTGTCTGACTCTTTGCGACCCTGTGAATCGCAGCATGCCAGGCCTCCCTGTCCATCACCATCTCCTGGAGTTCACTCAGACTCACGTCCATCGAGTCCATGATGCCATCCAGCCATCTCATCCTGGGTCGTCCCCTTCTCCTCCTGCCCCCAATCTCTCCCAGCATCAGAATCTTTTCCAATGAATCAACTCTTCGCATGAGGTGGCCAAAGTACTGGAGCTTCAGCTTTAGCATCATTCCTTCCAAAGTAATTGCAGGGTTGATCTCCTTCAGAATGGACTGGTTGGATCTCCTTGCAGTCCAAGGGACACTCAAGAGTCTTTTCCAACACCACAGTTCAAAAGCATCAATTCTTCGGTGCTCAGCCTTCTTTACAGTCCAACTCTCACATCCATACATGACCACAGAAGAAACCATAGCCTTGATTAGACAGACCTTAGTCAGTAAAGTAATGTCTCTGCTTTTGAATATGCTATCTAGGATGCTCATAACTTTTCTTCCAAGGAGTAAGCGTTTTTTAATTTCATAGCTGCAGTCACCATCTTTCTAGGTATTTCATTGTTTTTGATGCAATGGTAAATGAGATCATGCTCTTAATCTCTCTTTCTGATACTTCATTGTTAGTGTATAGAAATGCAACAGATTTCTATATATAAATTTTGTATCCTGCAACTTTACCAAAGGTATTGATGATCTGTAGTAGTTTTCTTTTGTCATACTTTTAGTATTTTCTATGTATAATATCATGCTATCTACAAATAGTGAGTTTTACTTCTTCCTTTGCAACTTGAATGGTTTATTTCCTTTTCTCCTCTGATTGCTGTAACTAGGACTTTAAAACCTATATTGAATAAAAGTGGCAAAAATGGGCTTCCTTTTCTTCTTCCTGATTGTAAAAGAAATGCTTTCCACTGTTGAGCATGACAGTAGCTGCAGGTTTGTCATATATGGCCTTTATTATGTTGAGGAATGTTTCTGGATGGCTGGCTATGGGGACAGGGGACCCAGATGGAGTATCAGTCCACTGGTTAGCCAGGTAGTTTCTGACATGGCTGGTTGAGGGGTCCAGGGTACCTCAAATCTGGGGTCTGCTCACTGGTGAGTGGGCACAGATCTCAGATTCACTGGATGAGGGCGTCAAGCTTTCCTGGAGCTGCTGTCTGTCTCCTGGTGGGTGGGACAAGGGTCCAGTGCACCTTGGGGGTAGTGCTGACCCACTAGCAAGCAAAGTCAGGTCCTAAAATCTCTGGCTGCTGCACCCAGGGCATCCTGGAGCTGGTCTGGTGTTGTCTTAGTGATGTGTGAGGCTGGATCCTTGATCTGCTCTCTGAGGTGCCCAAGGCATCCCACAGCTGGTGCCAGCCTGCTTGTGGATGTGATGGATCTTGACATGTACAGGCTGTGGGTCTGTGATGCTCCCAAGACTAGTGTCCACTTGCTACTAAGTAGGACAAAGTTACTGTGCTCATTCCAGCCCACTGGTGGGTGGTCTGGTTCAGGGGTCTGAGTTGTGAAGATTTGGTTATCAACTTGCTTGTTGGGAGAGTTGGGACCCAGGTGTTCCCAGGATCAGTGCCAGTTCTCTGGTGGGTGGACGGAACCAGATCTCAGTGTCTCTGACTAAGGACCATAGTGGTCCTGAAGTTGGTGTTGACCTGTTAGTAGGTGGAGCCAAGGCCCAAGTGTCCTGGGGCTCGTGCCTACCAACTGGTGGATGAAGACAGATAGTGCCAGCTATTGGTGAGATGAGCTTTCTCAGGGTCTCCAAGTGCTGGGGCCTGAGGTCAGAGACTTGTGGACGTACATTGGTGACCGGGGCTGGGTCACAGGGCTTCTGATGGGTGGAGAGTCTCTGGGCAATCGTGGCATCAGGGATTTCTAAGGCAGCTAGTGTGCTAGTGGGTGAGGTTGGGTCCTGGGGTGGCTGTCTGAAAGGGCTGGTGTGACCTGGGGCTGGGGCCAGCTCGTCGGGGGTTGGTAATCTCTCGATGCTAACAGTCTAGAGGGAGGACCCCAAAGCGGCACTTGGCAGCCCAGGTACCCTTATGACAGAATGCGTTCCCCAAAGTGGTGGCCATGAGCATCTATGTTCCCAGGGTGGATTCCAGTTGCTTCCTTCCTCTTGGAAGCCTCTCCAAGATGAGCAGATGGGTCAGGCCCAGTCTCATTTTAAATCCCTGCTTCTGCCCTGGGTCTTGGAGCATGTCAAGTTTCCTGGGTACCTTTTAAGAGACCAGTCTCTCTTTCCCACAGCCTTCTGGCTCTCCCAAAAGTAAACCTCCTGGCTTCAAAGCCAACATTATAAGAGCTCCTCCTTCCCACACAGAATGTCTGGACAGAGGGCTCCAGTGTGAGGTGTACTCCTTGCTTCTTGAAGAGATACTCTTCCATGTGTAGGTTGCCCACACAGGAGTGTTGGTCTTGACCATCCCATGTCTCTATCCTTCCTGTGCTTCTCAGTGTGGAAGATCTTTTCCAGCAGTCTTCAGGTCTTTCTCATCAATAGTTGCTCTGTATTTAGTTTAAACTTTGTTAAGTCTGTGGGATGAGGTGAGTTCAGGGTTTTCCTACCCTCCTTTGAAAGGGTAACATTCAAAATATATAATATTATAATAATCTTAATAATGTTAACATTGGAAATGCTTTTTAAGTGCTAGTGTACAGAAGATTGGATACTATGATGGGAAATAAAGACAGATTTCCTTTGAAAGAATGAACAGTGCAAATCACTAATTGTGAATACAAATACTAAATATTTTTCTATTGAAAAAACATAGAATTTCTAGGTAAATGCTTTGTGACTACATAGAAAAGAAAGCCATGAGCACAAAGAAATATGATCATTCTAAGATCTGTGCTAAATTGAAATTATTAATTTTTAGATATGGATGATGATTAAAGTATATTTAAATATCACTTTCTTAAAGAGATGGAAATACCAGACCACCTTACTTCCATCCTGAGAAACCTGTATGCAGGTCAAGAAGCGATGGTTAGAACTGGACATGAAACAATGGACTCGTTCAAAATTGGGAAAGGAGTGTGTCCAGGCTGTATATTGTCACCTTATTATACACAAAGTGTGAAATGCCAGGCTGGATGAAACCCAAGCTAGAATCAAGATCACTGGGAGAAATATCAATAATCTCAGATATGCAGATGACACCACCCTTATGGCAGAAAATGATGAGGAAATAAAGTGCCTTTTGATGAAGGCAAAAGAGGAAAGAGAAAAAGCTGGCTTAAAACTCAACATTCATAAAACGAAGCTCATGCATCTGGTCCCATCACTTCATGGCATATAGATGGGAAAAGAAAAGAAACTTTGAAAGACTTTTTATTTTCTTGGGGTCCAAAATCACTGTGGATGATGACAGCAGCCATGAAATTAAAAGATGCTTGATCCTTGGAAGAAAAGCTATGACAAACCTAGATATTGTATTAAAAACAGAAACATTACTTTGTTGACAAAGTTCCATCTAGTCAAAGCTGTGGTTTTTCCAATAGTCACATATCATCAAGAAGACTGAGTAGCAAAGAATTGATGCTTTCAAACTGTGATGTTGGAGAAGACTCTTGAGAGTCCCTTGGACTGCAAGGAGATCAAACTGTCACTACTAAAGGAAATCAACCCTGAATATACATTGGAAGGACTGATCCTGAAGCTGAAACTCCAATATTTTGGCCGCTTGATGCAAAGAACTGAATCATTAGAAAAGACCCTGATGCTGGGAAAGATTGAAGGCAGGAGGAGAAGGGGATGACAGAGAATGAGATGGTTGGATGACATCACCAACTCAATGGACATGAGTTTGAGCAAGCCCTGGAAGATGGTGAAGGACAGGGAAGCCTGGCATGCTGTAGTCCATGAGGTCAAAAAGTCAGACATAACTGAACAACTGAAAGAAAAGAAAAGCTGAGTGATGATGTTATATTTTATGAATTGCATTAAAATTAGAGTGAATCTAAACAATGAAGAGTCTACTGAGAGAGTTTTATGAGAAGCAATTGAAGGGATTGGATTTCTTATCTAGGATTTAAAGACAAGAATTAGATTATGCATTAGACTTTTTTGATAGAGTTATTACTTTTTTTTTTTTTTTTTAGTGTAAGGGAGAAGGAAGTTGTACTCTACATAACCTTATTAGCTCAAGTAGGAAAATACAGCTTTAGCTAAAACAAAAAACTTTTTTTAGTTGGAAAAAAATTCAAAAGTCATGGGATGAGTTTATGTCATTGGGAACATTATAGAAAAAGCTATCAGAATATTTTTTCAACATTGTTTCATATAATATCCTGCCTTTAAAAAATATTAACACAATGGCTTCTAAGTTTCCTTTCAAATCTAACACATGCCCAACTTGGACATAAAGTCAGTAAAATACATACAAAACATGTGTCCAAACATGTACAGTTTGACTGATAAAAGTTTAAATACACTGACTAGTGAGTGGAGCAAAGTGGAAGTGGATATTTGTCAGGGAACAAAGGACAGAGATTTGGTACAGATATAAAGGATGTGTTGATAGCATGCTACAGAGCCTGGTGGCTGGATTTGAAGAGGAACTTTCCCTAAGCTTTACCCTGGAAAAGGTGCACAGGTAACTGTGGGATTCATTAATAAAGATATAATTAAATAAATTTAGTGATAAGGAGTAATGGAAGAGATAGACATTAAAATATATTTGCTAAATTAACTCTTCTTGTACACAAAATGGGAGGAAAAGTCAATGTAAGTTTATCGGGGCAATTTGATAGGAGGTAGCAGCAACATGCTCCACTCACAAAGATCCCTTGGAGGAGGGTACAGCCACCCAATCTAGTATTCTTGCTTGAGAATCTCATGGACAGAGGAGCCTGATGGGGTACAGTCCATGTGGTTGCAAAAAGCTGGACATGACTGAAGTGACTTAGCACAGCACGCAGCAAGAACTTTAAAACAGGAACAGAGATTATCTTGAAGAGGAAGAAGGTATTGTAGTCTTTTTCTTCTTCATATATTAAAAATGTTTTCCAAATCTCCTGTGGATATATTACTTTTACATGATAAATAAAAATGGTAAAGTAGTTTTGCAAATATAAGAATGAAAAGATTGAAATTACAGTATAAAGTCTTCTGTTAGTGAAAGCCAAGCTATTTGTTCATCTCCAAACCTTATCCAGAGGTAGATCACTAGGCGTTGATTGCTTAATAATGACTCCTCGGAAAACAACATTTTTCTTAGTGGAGCTCTTACTGACACTTGGAGTCCTTCTAGTAGCCTTTGTTCAGAAAGGAAATGTTGAAGTAGCAGTTGTCCAGTTGACAGTAGCAGTGCAGAGCGGCTCCTACTGAAGACTATACAATTGGCCTAACTTAGTTGCGCAAGAAGCTTTTCAGTTTACAGCTCTGTGCAGATGTTCTTCTGCCGCATGGAAAATGAACACCAGGTAAGGAAAAGTTACCAAGTAACCCCCTACCTTGTCAGGAAAAGGTAACGTTTCAGGACATTTTCATTTCCCTCTCTTGGTTCTTTGCTTTTTTTTGGGGGGGGGGGGTGCCCCTTTTATTTCAGCATTCTTTCTATTGTCACCTTTTCTGTCTTGCTCCTGCTCTTCTCCACGTGCCCATTTTTCTTCCTCTTCATATCCACACTCTCCTCTCGTCTTTCTAAATGGCATTCTGAAAAGCACCAATGCATAGCAAAATAACATTGGGTATATGCAGAGTGGGTCCCTAACTAATAAGTTACACTTTTACTAATTTTAGTAAAAGCTTCAGAACACGTTGTTAATCTCTCTGGGGCAGCTGACCTTCCACTGATCTTGAGGTTGCCATAGGTCAGCAAATTAGCACCTTTCCGATGCTGGGCATTTGTTCCAAGGGCATTCTAAGATAAATAATCTTTAGTTAGATGAATCCATCATTCTTTAGTAAGATGAATACTGTTGGTCTTAAAGAGAAAAAAGAGTTTAAAGTTTCTAGCTCATTCCCTTTCTCCTCCAATTATCACAATACCTATCACCACCACACTTTACCACCACCAAAGAAAAGTGCTAATTGGATGGATCAAAGGACACTAATTAGATGACTTTTGTTGTGGTATATCATTAGCTGGAGGGATAGTCTATACTTGGGAAGAGATAACTTTTTTCCTTCGGAACTTTTTAATACAGGCAGAGTGATAAAGTGGCTTGGGCTCCTCCTTCTCATTTCTCAAAAACTCTCTCTTTCATCTCACACTAAGTGTCTGTCTCTGGGTCCTTTTCACTGTCTCTCTCTTTTTCTCTTCAGTAAATCTGGAGAAATGTGACATAACCCATTCCTTTGTGTGTGCATGAGCAACGAGGGTAGAGTTTTTTGAAGGCCACTGCCATGTACATTGCCCCATTCTTAAAAATCTTTGTTAGAGGACTAGACACATTTTCCTAAACAGCAGAAAAAGTTATTTGCTTTCTGAGGACTGATATGATCTAGGGTTGCCTTTCCTTGATGTTGGAAGAGAAGTCTGAACATGGATGTGAAAGGTGAAAGCTGAAAGGTCAGGCTATTCTGCAGCTATACTCTCAACTTAAGGTACCCTATGTTCAAGCAAAAGAAATTTCTCTTGTTCCCAGTATAGCTCATTAAATTTTCACACTTGGGTTTGGAGCCCAGCTTAATAATAATATAACTCTTTTGAACTGCTAAGAGGAACGGCTAACTAGTACCAGATAAGATTCAGGAATTTTTCTGTTCCCTCTTGCCTAAAATCCCACTTGCATCATTCTATCAATGCCTATAACAAACTCTATGCTCACTCTTTTCCTCCTCTGTATCCTCACTAAAGTCTCTAGACTGTAACTTCTGTTACATCTGAACCAATTGGAAAAAAAAAAAAGAGATTTCCCTTCAGTAAAAAGATTTTATCCTCTGATGCATTATAAATATTACAATAAACCTGAAACTTGAGTTAACCAAAATTGTTACACAGTCAGCTTTTTATGAAAAAAAGTCAAATGACCCAAAAAAGACATAAAAAACTAAGTTAATATCAGGGCTTTGGCAAAAATGCAATTTCTAGAGTTTTACTTATACTCACTAGAGTTGCTGTCTGATCTATGCCCATAAAATGAGGATTGATGTTTGGAATGATGTCCCTGAGGCATTGAGGATTCTGAATCATGAAAGATTCAATTACCTTCAATAAACTGAACTTAACCGTCTCAAGGAAGGTGATGAATACAAATTAGAAATATCATCAACAAGCAGTGCTGAAACACAGAGGTTTTTTGATTAAGTATCAAGTAACTAGCATTTCTGATTTATTAGAAACTATATTATCTACATAGTCTAGAAAACTGAAATTTTCTTTTTTTTTTGAATGTTTTTATTTTTAAAATATAAATTTATTTATTTTAATTGGAGGTTAATTATTTTACAACATTGTATTGGTTTTGCCATACATCAACATGAATCCGTCACAGGTATACACGTGTTCCCCATCCTGAACCCCCCTCCCTCCTCTCTCCCTGTACCATCCCTCTGGGTCATCCCAGTGAACCAGCCCCAAGTATCCAGTATCATGCATCGAACCTGGACTGGCGGTTCGTTTCATATATGATATTATACATGTTTCAGTGCCATTCTAATTTCAATAAGAAGATAAAATCAGATTACATAGTGCTTTATAGATGTTTCTAAAATAAATTAAAAGCAAAGAAGTTAATTCAGTTAAAAATAATGCCTGTGGTACAAGTGATTAATATGGAGAAGAAGCAAAAAGACTAGTTTTGGAACCAAGTCAAAGATAGTGTGGCAAAGGAGATGGAGCAGGATTAACTCAAAATATTTGGGGTATTTGGGTAGTTAATTGTTACCTATGGTTACTTATTTGATAGTATAAATATAATTGGTTCTGTACTACAATGTACAGTGTGCTGAACCACAGTGAAATGCACATAGAAAATTTCAGCACATTGTGGTACAGCACCAATTATATTTATGCTATCAAAAAAGTAACCATAGGTAACAAATGACTACCCAAATACCCCAAATATTTTGAGTTAATCCTGCTCCATCTCCTTTGCCACACTATCTTTGACTTGGTTCCAAAACTAGTCTTTTTGCTTCTTCTCCATATTAATCACTTGTACCACAGGCATTATTTTTAACTGAATTAACTTATTTGCTTTTAATTTATTTTAGAAACATCTATAAAGCACTATGTAATCTGATTTTATCTTCTTATTGAAATTCAGTTAATGTCACTGTCTCCCTTCTCACTCTGGTACTGACAAATAGGCTAAGTCAGTTTCTTCAAACTATCCTTCAAAGGGAATGTAGAAATGAATCCTTGCATAGATGAGGACATAATATATAATGCTGTTTCCAGTCAGGAGCACTGTGATTCATTGCTCAATAATACTGACACAAATGGATAGGTGTTTGGAAGAAAACAAAATTAGGTTCTATTCTAGAGAACATACATCAGAAATTCCAGGTTAATTAAATATTTATGTGTAAAAATAATAACACTATAATGTAAAAAAAATACTATCAGTGTAAAATTAATAGGCATAACAATGTAGGAAAATCTAGTTGAATAAATGTAAAATCACATAGGGAAATCCCCAAACCCATATTCAACTATGAAAACTGAATTTGCACGGAGAAAATCCTGTAAATTAAGTTAACTGAGAAAAATCAAATTTATGGAAAATATTGGCATTATGGAGCACGGAAAATATAAGAACTACTTAAAGTTTGATAATATAGAAATTAACAATATAAAAGGAGCAATGAAGAAAAAATATATTAACAGAACAGGCATTTCACAGAAAAGCAAACCCAAATTGCAGAAAATTATGAAGAGATATCAAGCTTAATGGTCATCAAGAGAGTAAAATTAAAGTCACCTCATGGTATCACGTTTACTTTTCAAACAGACAGAATCTTAAGTCTAAAAGCGTTTATCTGTGTCACCGCCAGTGATGCAGATGAGACAGTACTTTCTTCATTGCTGCTGGAAATATGAGCTGTGCATCCTTTTTAGAAAACAGCTAGGTAACAACTACCAATAAAATAATAAAAGCAGTTTGACTATGCAATCAAATGAGGGCAATTTTCCCCACATGGAACTTTAAACCAGCTCTAAAATGTATATGCATACATGCCTACTTGCAAGCACTCATATGATTTCAGAAGTTTTTTATAGTGGCAAAACCCTGAAAAATGAATATATGTGCTATGTATATAAGAAATTAAATATGGAATAAAACATTAAATTATGATCAGGGGAAGAGATAAGAGCAAGAGAAAAGACAAAAATGAAAAAATGAACAAAATGGCAAAAAGACTGATTTAAAAATTATTCATACAGCCGTTTATGTGAAAGGACAAGAGGTTTTTGTTTTTAATGAATAAAATT
Source organism: Capra hircus (assembly GCF_001704415.2). Lineage (NCBI taxonomy): Eukaryota > Metazoa > Chordata > Mammalia > Artiodactyla > Bovidae > Capra > Capra hircus. Next base: position 82,425,730 of record NC_030819.1, on the reverse strand, counting down.
AGAATTCTTCAGAATCAAAAGAAAAATTTCTGAAAGCAAAATATATTGTCAGTATTATCAAACAATATACCTAAAATTAGTGCATTTTTATGTAAATTTTTTTCTTGAGAAAGGTAGTTTCAAAAGAAATAACCTTCAATAGGTAATTTGTACCATGTGGAACTTGCTCACCCGGCGTCTCCAGGCCGGAACTATTTCCTACTTTGTGTGGCTGGCTCTCTTCCCTACAAACACCCTTTTATAAGTGATCACACAATCCCACTTTTCTTTTTTCTTTTCTTCTTAGCGCTTAGCACATTAATCATCTATATATTTATTACTTTTTCTCTCTACCAGAGAAGAAAGTTCTGTGAACCTCATCTGTCTTATCCATTATGGAATGTCTTTTCATAGCACCATGATTACACAGAATAGGTTCTCTGCTGGTGTTTGTCAAGTTAAGGAATAAATATTTTAAATCCCTTTTTGTGTCTTCAGATCCCTTGTTACCCATTCAACTATGAGGCAGGGTATAAGTGTTACTTTGAAAGAGAGAGACAGAATTCATTTTATTCACAGTACATGCCAACCACTGGACTAGTCAGTGCCTTATAAATTTTGTCTCATTTAATGTCTTCTATGAACCATACCATGACCCACATACTGTGATGGCAAAGTAGAATTAATTAACTATTTTCATTTTATAGGTGAGTTTACGGATAATAACTGAGGTGAAATAATTTACCCTAAGACCATAGTCATAGTAGTTGACACAGTGGAGACTGAAATACAGGTTATTAATAACCACATCAAGTGTGCTGTATAGCATATTACACTTCATCAAATCTTACAATTCACTTTAGAGTGTGAAAGTTCATTAAAGTTATCTTGAATCCTAGTTGGATCCAAGCTTTTAGAAGTTAGTGTTATTATTTTTCTATTAATATAATCATGGGCAATTTACCTAACTTGTCTAATTCTCATTTTTCATGTTGATAAAGTTTATAGTAATAGTATCCACCTCATAAGATTGTTTTGAGGATTACTAAAACCATTAATGCTGCTGAAAAGTGAAAGTCACTCAGTCATTTCTGACTCTCTGTGACCCCATGGGCTATACAGTCCATAGAATTCTCCAGGTCAGAATACTGGAGTGGGTAGCCTTTCCCTTCTCTAAGGAATTGAACCCAGGTTTCCCACATTGCAGGTGGATTCTTTACCAGATGAGTCACAAGGGAAGCCCAAGAATACTGGAGTGGGTAGCCTGTCCCTTCTCCAGGGGATCTTCCCAACCCAGGAATCAAAACAGGGTCTCCTGCATTGCAGGAGGATTCTTTACCAACTGTTGAGAATGCATCTATTTTGAAGAAGTGTTCAAAAAATACTAACAAGGAAGTACTTTTCTTAAAATTATGAGTGACTTCTGAAACTCAGAAAAATAAGTGACCTGTGAATACAGGATCAAAAAAGGGTGAAGAAAAGGACTTGGATTCCTTCTATCTTCTTATAAGCCTGTGTTTTCCCCTGTTGCTTCATACAAAGTTACCTTTTGAGGGGAATGTATTATTTCATTAGTATAGTATTTGGATGGTCAAACATGAGGTTCACCTCCGAATCAGAGCATAGCTTCTAAAGTCTCTTTTCACTTGCCAGGAAAGGAAGCATCTGAGACAGGTACTGTGTCTGTGTTGAACAGAATTTTAGTAGTTAAAATAGTGAATTCTTATAATAGTGACTATGGAAGTAATATAGCCTAAGTATGCCCTAGGATACTTCACTATTATCAAGTCTGTCAGAGTTAATTCTGCTTCACAAGGATCCCTGGTGTAGAGTCTGTGTGCAGTGATTGGCAATGGTAGGTATTAAGAACCTGGGCTTATATGGCTCTTGATCACAGCTGCTCTAAACAAGGGCTGACAATGTGGGCTGTTTGACCATGTGCAGGCAGAGGGCTGAGGAGAGCATCTGGGCCTTGATGACTCGTTTTCACCAAACTTCAAGCCATTTGCTACTCTCTTTTCTTTCAATCAAGGATCCAAAACATGTTCTCCTTTTAAAAAAATAACTGAAATACATGTGTGTCCACTAATTCACTCATGTCTGACTCTTTGCAACCCCATGGACGGTAGTGCAGCAGGCTCCTTTGTCATATACTTAATGTTGTTCTTAGCTGGTTCCCCTTAAAGTCATAGTAATGCACAGAAGTCAGAACATTATCTTGTTCATTAAAACTTAGGAAGCTTTACTAACCTATTGAAATTTTCTGACATCTTGAGAGCAGGCAATGCAAAACGTGGCTCTCAGGAGACCTTTAATCAACACCACAGTAATCTGTACTTTAGCTTGTTTAGCTGGAACTATCTCCCACATAATCTTGTTGTGGTTTATTGTTGTTCAGTTGCTAAATCATTTCAGATTTTTTTGTGACGTCATGGACTGCAGCACACCAGGTTCACCTTCCCTGTCCCCAGAACAGTCTCCATGAGTCCAAATAATATCAAGGTCTTAATCCTCAGAAACTATGAACACATTGCCTTACAGGGTCAAAAGGACCTTGAGCACATGATTAAGAATCTTGAGAAGAAGGATGTTATTCTGAATTATCTCTGTGGGCCAAATGTAATCACAAAGGTTCTTATGAGAGGGAGGCAAGATGATCAACGTCAGAAAAAATAGATACAAAGATGAAACTAGCAGTTGTAATGATGTCCTTTTCAGATGGAAGGGATGACCACTGTCCAAGGAGTGCAGACAGACCAGACTGGAAACTTAAAAATAATAAAAAGACTTCTACCCTCAAAGCCTCCAGGGGAACATAGCCCTGATGACTCCTTGATTTTTCTGACCCAAGGAGAGTGAACAAAAATAGTTTGTGTTAAGTCACTAAGTTGGTGGTGATTTTTTACAGCAACAATAGGAAATAATACAGATATATTGATGTAAATAATGCATTCAGTGATGACATTATGACCAAATGTGTGAGTAATGAATCTACAAATAGGCCATCCTTCCCATTATAGATGGTTCTCATTCAGGAAATTTATCTTTTCCATGTAGGAAAGCCTATAAAATTTTTGATAGCCTGTAAAATTGTGGCTATATATGAGTAAACATGTTTTTAATGGCAAGCAATAGAAAATTCTAGTTTATTAGATCCAATATTAAAATGAATTTAAAAAATATGCCAGTCTCATGGAAACCAAGAAAGAACTTTAAAATCAAGCACCTGGAAAATAGGAGCCAAGGCTGGTCTGGGGACCTCTACAACAGGCATTTCCAGGGTAAACAACAAGAGTATTCAAGCCCAGAACATGATCTGGGCTTCAGCAACTCTAAGGATCTATGTCTTAACATTTATCAAAATGTTAAAACTCCTGATTGACACAGATTAGACCAAATATAGACTTCCCCTGTTCTGCATCTGTCAGTCATGGTCAAGGAAAAGAGGCCACAGAGTAACAATGTAGAGGCTGGAGGACCACCTCCTTGTGTTGCAGCCAATCCTAGAGGAGGAGGATCCAGGCAAGATAAGCCTGACCCTGAGAGCTGACCACTTATGGTTCTTGTGACAGCATGGCTATTGCTGGATTCATTTGTTCCTTTCCTGAGGCCCAGGGAGGAAAGATTAAAAGGTGGGGAAAATCCCTCAGATTTAGCTTAATTACAAGAGATAGAAAAGGTAGAGAAAAACATTCAGATTTAGCTTAATTTAAAAAGATAATGCATACTATGACTTGGTAGATAAATAAGAAAACAATAGCTGTTAGTTGAAAAGCACTCCTTAAAAAATTAAACATTAATAAATAAATACAAATATAATTGAATGGGAAATAAAGAAAAGCAATACATAAGTTTCAGATATTCATCACTGATTCTATATGCGCAGAAAGCTTATCTCAATAACATTAATGTTGTCTTCTTTTTAAAGGCAAACCCAGCCCACTGGGGTAAGGAAACCTGGGTTAGAAGCCTCTCTTCACTGTTAATCAGATGTGGACTTAATGTACAATTAGTTGCTTAACCTACAATGTGTCAATTTCTTTGGATGTCAAATAAGGATAATAATACTGTGAAGCACTATTATAATTAGAAGTCATATGTGAAAGTAAGTTTTCAATAAATATTAGGTGTACTTTCCCTTTCCTCAGCATAAACTGGAGCAAGTCAGAGTGTGCATGCTGTGAAAATGCATGTATGCTTATTAGGAAGGAGGGGAAATTTTCCGTGAAAGACTAGTCTGTTTATAAACCTCTCTATTTCTAGTACACATCACAGATCACTTTTGCAAAAATATGTTTAAGCTCATAAATAATTTATATACACGAGGAATGTATGTGTTTATCTGTGGGGCTGCCTACTTTAGAAGTCACGCTGGCATTTCATAACCTATTTAACTATGCCCTTTAGAGCTACTACCTTGCATTTTCATCTTTCTAAGGAGACAACTTACACAAACACATGCAATGCAAGAGGCTATGACGGCAGCCCTGGAGAAATGGATTTAAAGTAAGACTGATGGAGGGATGGGATGGAGTGGAGTAAATGAAAGAGGAGCAATATTTGCAATAGCTGGTGTCCTCTGTGTGGTCAGTTTGTGGTAATTACACAGATAATCTTCAGAGGATAAACTTTTATGTGGGAGGCCTTGGCCCAGCAGGGGCAGGGCAGTGCAATGGTTGGGGCTGGGTGGGGCGGGGGGCGGTGGTGGGCTCTGGAGTAAGGCTGCCTGGTTGCAAATCTCTGATGCTGTTTTCTATCTGTATGACGTTGAAGAATCTATGGGTGTGCCTTTTCTTTTTGGTAAAAGAGCATAGTTCCTTCTTTGTAGATTGATTTGTGATGATTAAGAGTAAGCATTCTAGGCGCTTAGATAGCATATGATGTGGTGCATAACTCCTTGCTTTAAAAAGTAACAAAAATGTTGATAATTATTGATTCATCTTACTGCATAATTTAGCATTCCTGTCTATTTTAGGCAACTAACAGTTCTACTATAACCTGCACATGAAAAAAATGGGCAATCTGGATTTATTTCTTTCTTCCTGTGTCCTGCCCAATTGCTAAAGAATAGTAGATGTTCACTGTGAGCTTTCTTTCACTGAATTTAGATTATTAGAATCACTAACCAAGCAAAGCACATGAACAGGCAGTCGAAAATCTTACCCAGTTCAGGCACCAAAAAGAAAAAAAAAAAAAAAGTTTCCACACATATAAGCAGAAAGCATTCTAACTTCCTTGTAGTCTTTAAATGAGGATTTTTATCTTGTGTGTAAAAGACTCACCATAATCTTTAGTTGTTGTATTATTATTTTTGAAATGCTAGACATCCTGTAAGATGGAGTGAGGCTAAACAATGATGGATTAATTCTAACTAAGAAGAGAAACTCAAAATCCTTCACACTGCTACACAGACAGATTTTGTCCAGTATGTCAGGTATGCTGTTATCATATATATTTGCACCCCTTGCTTCCGCACTGACCTCTCTTCTTCACTGGCAGGGACAGTCTCAATCTTTGTTGCTGCCCTGAAGACCAACTTTATCCTGTGATATAAAATGAAACTTATCTGCATATCTCTTTTGCTAAAATGAACTCCATGAGAGATTTAGGGACCTTCCTCTGTGCTCTTTTGTCTCTTGTCCTTGTGAGCTCAGTCGTATCCTATTCTTTGTGACTCGATGGAGTGTAGACTCATCTGTCCATGGGATTTCCCAGGTGAGAATACTGGAGTGGGTTGCCCATTTATTCTCCACTGGTACCCATCAGCCTATCAAATAGATGTGAAAATTACCTTAACTCACTAAGTCAAAAATAACTAAAGAAGTTATGAGGGTGGTTTAGTCACTAAGTCGTGTCTGACTCTTGTGACCCCATGGACCTGGGGACATAGCCCGCCAAGATCCTCTGTCCATGGGATTCTCCAGGCAAGAATACTGGAGTGGGTTGCCATTTCCTTCTCCAGGAATCACAACAAATAGCAAAAAAATAAAGTAAAATAGGTTTTATAATGAAAATCAACTTAAATATTTTAAAAAATTACTTGATATCCCTTCTTATTTCATCAGAGTAGCTAAGTAAACACAGATAAGACATAGATTGTGAAATGTATGCTTTGTATGCTCCCTATAGAATTCAGGGAATTCTATAAAATCAAGTAGATACATCTTATTTTAAAGCAGAATGTCAGGAATATCAGGAATAAACAACATACTGTTTCTTTAAAAAGAAAAAAAAAGAAAACCTAGTTTCAAGGCTGAAGAAATTTATACATGTACTTATAACTAACTGATAGCAATAAACTTACTCTCAAGGTTCTGAGCAGTCAGCAAATCAGTTGGTAGTGACAGAAGGTAATACAAATTGACATCAGTATTCCCATAGCAATCTCAATGTACAAATAATTTGGCATATACATTATCTATAATATTATTTGTTTCCAACTTTGAAGTCAATTTTTATAAAGAATGCATTTAATTTTAGTGCAAAATTGTATGTATTAATTAAATATAAATGTCAATGTCATATTTCTTTTGTAATAATAATTCAAAGCTCAGTGTAGGCTTGGAGAAGCTAGAGCAATATTTTACTGAGATGGTTTCTTTAGAGGATGATACATTAATATCCTTTTAATATCTCAAATTTGGTCTTCAGTTTTCATGAATTCTAAGTTTTACATAGCAGACAAAAATCATTTATATTCTCCTCTTTTGTCTTCACTTTTCTTTTCCCGAGTCTTCCTTGCTTTCTTCATCTGCCCGCCCACCCTCCCTCCCTCTCTTCTTTTCCTCTTTTCATTCTCCAGTTCTTCCGTTTTTTCCTTCACTTAACAGCTGCTATAAGCAAGCATTTCTCAAGCGGCCCAAGGATATACAATTAATACATAGTCCTTGACCTTAAGAAACTTGTACACAAGAAATGATAACTTAGTTTTCATTTCAGACATATTCTGACTATAAAGTAATAACATAACTAAAAACTAGCAAACATTTCTATTGTTTAACTTTTCCCTGCCATTCCTCCAGCTGCTTAAACCTAGCTGTTCCTCCTCTTGATGTCATTCTGACTAATTTTAATGAGTTACTTCCTATAACTGCTCTGAGTTACTTTTTTTTTTTTCTCCTAATATTTTACTGGATTAGTTTCCTGGGGCTGTTGGAATCAAAGGCTACAAATTGAGTGACTTAAAATAACAGAAATCTATTCTTTCAAAGTTCTAGAGGCTAGAAGCCCAAAATAAAAGCTCCAGCAGAGCCATGCTCCCTCTGAGACTCTACTGAACTCCTCCCTCACCTCTGTTTAACCTCCAGTGGTGGTGTTAATTTTTGCTGCTCCAATGCACCGCTCTTTAAGCTCTGCTTCTATTGCCAAATGGTGTTTTCTTCCCAGGCCTAACTCTACTTTTCTTATAAGGGTTCTTGTCATAATGGATTAAAGGCCATCTTTCTCAAGTATAATTTCATCTTTACTTAATTCATTATATCTGCAGTGAAGATTTCCAAATAAAGTTACATTCTAAGGTTCTAGGATTAGAAATTCAATACACCTTTCCAGGAAACAGAGTTCAGCCTATAACAGATGTGGATGGAGATCAAAGCTGAGAAGTGCTATCAGAAATACTTGCTAATAAAGAGTCCTTGTGGTGGTGTATGACTGTCTGGAGACTACATGTTTGATTCCACAACAGGGACTTGGAAGCACCATGTAGTTCTCTCTAGATTTAATCTGTTCCCACTCTGAAACTATTATCATAAATAAAGGCACTTAGTTTATACATTTTCCTTATCTTATATTTTCTGCTATTAAGAAAAATATATTTACTTGACTTGGCCTCAACATGCAAATATTACCTCTAGAGTTACTTTGATTTCACTCAGAACGCAGAAATATAGAGACAGAGGAGATGTCATCCAGCCTTTACCCCAATACAGAAAACTCTTACACAATATTTTAGTTCTATCATCACTCCATATCTAGCTGTACCCTCTCAGTAGTTGGAAAGCCGTGGTTGAAACAGAGAGGATGTAGTGTATACTGAGTGTTGTATGCATGGCAGTGTATTGTATTAGACTGTTTCATCCCTACACATCTTTAGGAGGGAGCCCTCATGACCCCCATTTCTGAGATGAGAAAACAGTCTGAACTAGTTTAATTGCTTTATGTGTCATAACTTGTAAGGGGCAGAACTATGAACTGAAAGAATGAAATATACATCTACTTGCCTGCAAAGTCGTACTCTTTTCCCAATATTCACTGCCTTTCAAATAACAGAAATATACACAACCATAAAAAAAGCTATAAATGTAACAGTTGAAACAGGTGAGTTTCAAAAATAAAAATAATATAGGTGTACAGTATAGACTGTGTTTGTAATTATAATTACAAATTTTAATATGTAATTTCCTACATATTATATAAGTTAATGCCAAGAAGGAGAAAAAGTTGCTTTATGTATGTCTCAGTATAAAAGGTAAGCATGATTATTTAAAAACAATGTATATTTTAAAATATTATTTAATCATATATTTCCACAAAGATTAATAATTTAAAAATTAAATGACCTGGGCAGTAATCCTTCTATTTTCTGAGTAATAAAAATTCATGTGGATAACTTTAGTAAAGGCAGTCCAAAAAATCAAGTCTACACCAGAATTTCTCTGTCTCTCCTATGCTTCTGCAGTAAAGAATATAAAGTAAAAGCTTTGTTATCTTTGTACCTAATTCATATGAATACACAGGGTTTCTGTATGACTGCAGATTCTACTAACAAGGTGTGATATTTTTTATCTTTCCACCTAATTAATATTCATTTTTGAAAAGTGGAAATCAGCTTACTTATTTTAAGTAAAAATAAAGGGTACTGCTGTTTGTAACTAATTGCTAATTGAGCAATTACTTTATCATGTGGCACTGGTAAAAACCATTACTTAAGGTTTTCAGCAACTTCTGATTTTAACTTAATGATCATTTGAATCAAAATTATTTAGTAAATTAAACATTTCTTTACCAGGCACTCTTTATACTTCAAGCAATTTCTAATTATGCTACCTAATGAAGTAATTATATCATTAGTTAGAAACTTTCCAGCGTAGTAAGTCTTTTTTTAAAAGAATAGTAAAGTGTGGTGATGTTGTGTTCCATAAAAAGAAACTATAAAAAATATAAGCCATTAAAAATGCTTGCCAAAATGTGTGTTTACTTCTAGCCCCCGTGGAGAGGGAATTCACAAAAGTCTTGCCCTTAGCTTTGGTTAGTACTGATTCACGGTAGATTAACCAGAAGGTTAAATGGGATCAAACACTCAGTCTTCACTCCCTCACTCTCATTTTCAATTTCCCATCCTTGCGCTGCAGGTACCTTGAAGAATCTCAGTTAGAATCAATCAGCCTAGGCACACAGTCTGATCTATTAGGTCTTGTACAAGAAACCTTTGGAAATTGTCAAATCGTCTGTGCAAGGGCTCAAAATTCTCCCAGTGCTCATCAATCCTGACATCAGTGCCGAGAGAACTATTTCTACTTTGCTAGAGCTCTTCCTAATTATCAAAACTTTCCAGCAAATAGAAATATGCCCTGGCAAACTGCACTTATGAAGCACTGTACAATAGGCATCTGAAAATGGAAAGAGCTTTCAGCTAATTTCCTCTGCTAAAGAAAATGTTGTATTAGCTGCACAGAAATTGGCTATCACTAATCCTCCTAGTCCCTGTCCTATAAATACTGCCAGTTCATCGGCCAGAGCTGAATGAGAAGCCCCCATCATTTCTGTTCTCACTTGTTCTTTTTCCAGTATCATTATTACATAGAAGTTCTGGGATGTGTAATAGACTTGGCAAAGGAATTCTTAGATTGTGTGTACCCATTAGCCACAACTCACTTTTGTAAATTTAGAAATGTTTTTGTGTTTGGACTTGTGTCTTCTATTTACCTATTAAAAAACTATACATTCACTTTTATTAACAAAAATCTTTTGTTATAGATTCCACAAATATTGTAACACCTGAAGAGCCTTTTGATGAAAGTGAAAAAGGAGAGTGAAAAAGTTGGCTTAAAAGTCAATATTCAGAAAACTAAGATCATGGCATCTGGTCCCATCACTTCATGGCAGATAGATGGGGAAACAGTAGAAACAGTGTCAGACTTTATTTTCTTAGGCTCCAAAATCACTGCAGATGGTGACTGCAGCCATGAAATTAAAAGAAGTTTACCTCTTGGAAGAAAAGTTATGACCAACCTAGACAGCATATTCAAAAGCAGAGACATTACCTTGCCGACTAAGGTCCGTCTAGTCAAGGCTATGGTTTTTCCAGTAGTCAGGTATGGATGTGAGAGTTGGACTGTGAAGAAAGCTGAGCACCAAAGAATTGATGCTTTTGAACTGCAGTGTTGGAGAAGACTCTTGAGAGTCCCTTGGACTGCAAGGAGATCCAACCAGTCCATCCTAAAGGAAATCAGTCCTGACTATTCATTGGAAGGACTGATGCTAAAGCTGAAGCTCCAATACTTTGGCCACCTGATGCGGAGAACCAACTCATTGGAAAAGACCCTGATGCTGGGAAAGAGTGAAAGCAGGAGGAAAAGGGGACGACAGAGGATGAGATGATTGGATGGCATCACTGATTCAATGGACATGAATTTGTGTAAACTCTGGGAATTGATGATGGACAGGAACGCCTGGCATGTGGCAGTCCATTGGGTTACAAAGAGTCAGACATGACTGAACAACTGAACTAAACTGAACATTATGCATTATGCATTTATCTAAAAGGTGAAGAAAACCCAAGGACAAACTGTAGTCTCATTAATTTTTCCTAGTAAAGGTAAAGACATCATGAGTAAACATACAATAATGTCTTATTTGCCAAGTATTGTATAAAGAGATTCTGGGGCCTCCATATCTTTGATACATGCTAGGATGAAGACTTTACTGAGTGTTTAGTAAATGAAGTAAATAAACCCCGTCGTCTGATCAGCTGTCCAAACTGAAGTGATCTTCAGGTTGCTTTCATGAAATTTGATTTTGTATTGATGCTTTTCCATCACTTATGACTTATATTTAAAATCATTTGATTTAAATGATGAAGCTTTTTCATTTGGCAATTATTGACAGCATGAGCCAAATTTTGCTTTTTATTTGACTCTACCATGTTTAAATCAATTAATTAATTCAAAATTAATTAATTAACATAAATTAATTCATGTTACATACTAACATGCATAAACTGTTCCAGCCAGTGAATACATATTCTGGTCTCCAAAGAGATCACATTTCTCTTCTCAATCTAGTGAAGAGAAATTATCAAGGATTCAACAAGGTACACATTGGAGGATCACCACCAGAACTTCTAAGTGAATACTACACAGCGGAATCATGTGAGAAATTGTCTGCAACTAGAGACTGGTATGGCACCCCACTCAAGTACTCTTGCCTGGAAAATCCCATGGACAGAGGAGCCTGGTAGCCTGCAGTCCATGGGGTCGCTAAGAGTCCGGCACAACTGAGCCACTTCACTTTCACTTTTCATTATCATTCATTGGAGAAGGAAATGGCCACCCACTCCAGCATTCTTGCCTTGAGAATCCCAGGGATGGGGGAGCTTGGTGGGCTGCCTTCTATGGGGTCGCACAGAATCGGACGCGACTGAAGCGACTTAGCAGCAGCAGCAGCAGAGACTGGTTTAACTATCGTGCTCAGGAAAGGTAAATGCTGAACTCTCACCTGAAAAGTGGCAGCAGCCATTCAAAGGTCTGAGAGAAGCATTAAAAACAAGGGAAAAGCAAATGCAATGATCATGAGGCAAAATTGGCCTTGCCAGTTTCAAGGCGGTGATAGACAAGATGCTTAGCTCAGGCCAAGTGAGTGAAGAACAGAGGAATGATGAAGTGGGGAGGCAGAGAGGGCATGCGGAACAGGTACAAACATAGGTTATTCCTGAGATGGCATTCTGGACTTTACCTTCTGTTAGGTTAAAAAAATAAACTAAATTACCTTGGCAAAGGACTTTCTTTTGGCTTATGAACCTGCCAGAGAAGTTACTTTAAATCCATGTACTGCTAACACATGAAAAAGACATTCTTATTCTTCATTCTCGAGAGTTAGCTCAAGGAAAAAATTACATTAAAAAAGACCATTCTGAGTGCTGGAGATTGATGTCCGTGTGTCAGAGGAATGAGAGCCCCCCAGTGCAAAGCCTGCAGCAGGCTGGCCTACCTGGATGTGGAAGTCTACCCAGCAGATGACATCAAGAGCTGGGATCCTGCAGTCTCACGTGGGTGCTTATATGTTGGCCACAAGACCTGTAGGTATATTCTGAAGTTTGCTAGGGTACATAAGTGTGTTTGAATTGTAGTTGGCCTGAAAATGGGAGTAAACACGGTAGCAAAAATTCACTTATTTGGACGTCGATGTAAAAGAGACAAATGAAAATTTGACTGGGTTGAATTTCTGTGCTTCTTTTTTGGGGAAAAAACAAACAAACAAACAAATTACCTTTCTTATGCTTTTATTTCTTTCCCCCTGCTTCATGTATGACAGTTGAACCAAATACTGAGAAAGAACGATTTTTCTTTTAAGAAACTTTAGTGATGGATTCTTAGAACATTTCAAATATTAAGATCAGATATTAATCTACTGATTGATATTTTTAAGACTCATTCTTGGAAATGATAGTAAATAACCAAAAAACTGCCTTTATTATTATTATTTTTTTTTTTTGCTTTTTGGGGGAGCCACTTCAACCTTTTCCAGATAAGTTCCCCATTATAGTGTAGGCTCATCTCTGTAGTTACTTCAGAGAGACTTTTCATCATTAGCTAACTGTCTTTTCTTTCTATTATGATTTCTCACTGCTGCTCCACAGCAATACTGGGGGAAAAAAGGCTGAAACCGCTCTTAACTCTGGAATGCAGACAAAGAGAAGGCTGCCACTTTGCTGCTCGACTCCCAACTCAATCTGCCAATTTGCAGAAGTAGGTTACCAGTATTATTGCTAATGATGAGATCAGACGATACTGAAGCTGCTCTCACTCCAGCAAGCAAAAGCTATCCCCTTGTTACGGATGTGGTTTTCTTGAATTTTTCTAAAGGATCAAGCTGTTAGTACTACTGCTAAATGTCAGTATCAGAGAAGAAGTTTTCAAAACTGTGGGGGTACATTCCTTCTTTACTTGCCAAAAAGGAGGGGTTCCACTCATCTACAATTTAAAAAAAAAGAAATCACGGTAAATGGGGAGGCAGTCCAGAGTGATCAAAGCCTTGGATTGGTGAAACAATGTTTGCACAACATTAGAGATGCTTCTATACCAAGAAAAGCCAAAGCTGTGATAACTCCAGAGATGTAAAAGGTCTCCTGCTGTGGCCCTGTGCTTTCCTTGTAGAAAACCTGAAATTACAGGAGAAAACAGGTCACCCAGATTGCATAAACTGGTAGTAGGAGAGAATCATGCATATTTTATTATCTGAATTAACTACAGTAGTTTTTTTTTTTTTTTTGCCTAACTTGTTTGAGAAGTGTAACTGTACTCTGAAAGCTCCATTTTTATTCATGAAGCCATCTCAATCAAGTAATTAAACAGCAAGCTAAGGAAGTGTAATATAACAAAGACAATTCCTGCAATGTCCAGTGTCCCTGGAGAAACTTCAGTTGCAAACTGAGCTGAGGGATTTGTGTGAACCCTGGCTTTCATCTACTTTTAAAGAACAGGCAGGAACAGAAATATATTCTACCCTTGTGATGTTTATCAGTATCAAAATAATTCTCTGAGTACCTCTAACCACAGTAAGAATACTTATATATTGAAGTCTCACTGTTTCCAAAATGGCCCTTGTTAGGGACAAAGCAAGAAACAAAACGACCATTCCAGTCAGGAGGAGATAGGTAGGTGATAAATATATAGTACACTTGAAAATGATAAGGTCTACTAAATAAACATGTAGCACTAATAAGTGTAGGGATAAGGATTTGAGGTGTAGAGTCAAGAATTAGAAATTGTAACTGGAGTGGCCATTAGGGTGAAGACCACATTCTCAGAAACTCTCTCTAAGGTGCTAGGTGATTGCTGTAAATGAGAAACATCTGGAGGTTCTGGTTTACTCCCTTGGGATGGAAAAGCCAGAATGAGAATGAATAAGAGGAAGTCACTCTTGCTCAATGGAAATAGAATAGGACTGGAAAGGAGTGTTTCAGGCTAGATTCTACCAGCAAGGGGAACACATGAGCACTGCAACCCTATGACATGGGCATCCTTGGTCAATTGCTTTGGTCTCTCTCTCACCCTGACACACGCACACACTGGAAGACACCTCTTATCTGAAAATGCTTTCTCTGAAAATTGAAAAAAAAGTAATAAAAGAAATAGATCAAAGAAAGAAACTACTAATGGACTGGCTGACTCTGGGCTTCAGCCTAAGTCCTTTTCAAGCTTGTAGTCTGGAGCTGCAGCAAAAGAGAAAAAAAAAAAAAAAAAGACCAATTGACTCAGGATGAATAGTTATCAGCTAAGTTTTCAAAAAAAGGAACATATTCATTTGACAGCTGAAGAATGAAAATTGAACTATTGATATCATTTGTTTGTGAAAATACTGCACACAAAAGATTTGATTGACTTGTTCACTTTGGGTGATATCCCAAAGTAACACTTGTCACAAACATATGCCAGTTTTTAAATTTAATACTGTCAATTTTGCTAAGAAATCCAACAGATGCTTAATTAATATTAGAAATTGACTTGTACATGCTTTACAATAAGTCTCTTTTTTTTTAGCTTTTGAGATACAATTAACAGAATTGTTAACATTTTAAAAGTGCGTGTTCAGGTGATTTGATAAACACATTGTGAAAGAATTCCTCCATCAAGCTAATTGACATAACCATTACCTCACATACTTATGTTTTCTTCCCTTTTCATGAGAACACTTACATTTCATTATTTTAGCCAATTTTAAGTATACAACATAGTGTTATCAACTATAAGCATCATGCTGTACATTAGATCATCGAATCTTATTCATTTTATAACTGAAAGTTTGTATCCTTTTAGCAAACTCTATCTTTTCTATCCTCTAACCCTGGACAACCACTATTCTACTCTCAATTTCTATGAGTTTGACTATTTTTTAGATTCCTCCTATAAGTGAGACATGCAGTACTTTTCTTTCTCTGTTAGCTTATTTCATGTGGCATAATGCCATCCAGTTTTATCCATGTTGTCTCAAATATCAGGATTTCTTCTTTTCAAGACTGCATGCTGCTGCTAAGTCACTTCAGTCGTGTCCGACTCTGTGTGACCCCATAGACGGCAGCCCACCAGGCTCCCCTGTCCCTGGGATTCTCCAGGCAAGAACACTGCATACTATCTCATTATATATATATATATATATATATACACACACACACACACACACACATACACATTTCCCACGTGTCTCAGCAGTAAAGAATCAGCCTATAATGCAGGAGGCGTAAGAGATGCGAGTTTGATCCCTGGGTTTGAAAGCGCCCCTGGAGGACAGAATGACAACCCACTCTGGTATTCTTGCCTGGAGAATCCCATGGACAGAGAAGCCTGATGGGCTACAGTCCATAGGGTTGCTACAAGAGTTGGACTTGACTGAAGCAGCCTAGTATGTATGCACATATGTGTATATATATACACATTTACACATTTATCCTTCTATGGATATTATTTTCATACTTTAGCTATTGTGAATAATGGATTGCATATATTTCCTCACGGAGATTCTGATTCATTCCTCTGTATTAACCAGAAGTGGGATTGGTAGATTGTATTATTAACTCTACTTTTAATTTTCTGAGGATTCTCTATACTGTTTTGCACGGTGGCTGCAATTTGTATCTTTACCAATAGTCCAGAAAGGTTCCCATTTCTCCAAACCCTCAGCAACACTAGTCTCTTATCTGTTTGATAACAGTCATTCTGACAGATATGAGGTAATATCTCATTATGGTTTGTTTTTGTTTGTTTTTGGTCTTTCAGGTGTCTTGATTCCCCAATCAGGGATCGAACCTAAGGCCCCTGCAGTGAAAGCCAGGAGTCCTAATCACTAAACCACCAGGTAAGTCTGCTCATTGTGGATTTGATTTGCACTTCTGTGCTGATTAGAGATGTTGAACACCTTTTCATGTACCTATAGACAACTTAAGGGCTTCCCTTGTGGCTCAGATGGTAAAGTGTCTGCCTACACTGCGGGAGACCCGGGTTCGAGCCCTGGGTTGGGAAGATCCTCTGGAGAAGGCAATGGCACCCCACTCCAGTACTCTTGCCTGGAAAATCCCATGGACAGAGGAGCCCGGTAGGCTACAGTCCATGGGGTCACAAAGAGTCGGACACGACTGAGCTTTGAGCGACTATTATATGATAGACAACTTACATGTCTTTGGGAAAATGTTTATTAAGTTCTTATGGTCCATGCTGTACATACACTGCTACAGAGTTATGCATAACAAACCCCCTTAAAAGAAACCCAGAAACTAGCTAAATAGTTCCTACACTTCAGGTGACTGAGAAAATATCAACAGTGAAATGGAAAGGAAAGGCTGAGACACACTTACCCTAATCCTTCCCACAGCCCCCAGCCCCAGCCAAGAACATAGCCATAGCATTGTGAGAGAATCCCAACTCCCATCTTATCCCTGGAATTTGTGTATTTTTCATAGGCATTCATAAAAGATAATAATAAATCTGAATCCCTTAACTTTCGTATGCAGCTGTCTCCTGGACTACTCATCTCTATTTTAAAACAACAGGCAAATTACATCCAATATGTCTCCAACTTATCTCCTAAAATCCCTATTTTTGTGAATGATCCCACCCATTCACAATCCCCAGTCCCCAGATATTAGTCATATTAGAAACCTTGTATCTTTTAATCCATATCTAGACAATCATTATGCTGTAAACATTTTAGCAGTATATTCCCCAGTATCCATCCTCTTTGGTATAACTATAATTTAGAACCTCATCAACTCTTGACTGAACCATTTTTTAGGACTCCTAAGTAGTCATCACTGACTCGATGAACATGAGTCTGAGTGAATTCTGGGAGTTGGTGATGAATAGGGAGGCCTGGCGTGCTGCAATTCATGGGGTCGCAAAGAGTCGGACACGACTGAGCGACTGAACTGAACTGAAGTAGTCTCCCATTGAAAACATAGTTTCTTTGAGAACAAACCACATGCTAAGGATCATATAAAAAAATAAAAGAGAGTTTCAACTGCCAAGGAACTGCAATCTGAGAAATAGTGGATATGACAGACAAAAAAAGAGGTCAGTTCAGTTCATTTCAGCCACTCAGTCGTTGCACTCTTTGCAACCCCATGGACTGCAGCACACCAGGCTTCCCTGACATCATCAATTCCCAGAGCTTATTCAAACTCATGTCCATAGAGTTGGTGATGCCATCCAACCATCTTGGCCTCTGTCATCCCCTTCTCCCCCTGCCTTCAATCTTTCCCAGAATCAGGGTATTTTCCAGTGAGTCAGTTCTTTGAACCAGGTGGCCAAAGTATTGGATTTTCAGCTTCAGCGTCAGTCCTTCCAATGAATATTCAGGACTGATCTCCTTTAGGATGGACTGGTTGGATCTCCTTGCAGTCCAACGGACTCTCAAGAGTCTTCTCCAACACCACAGTTCAAAAGTATCAATTCTTCGGTGCTTAGCTTTCTTTATAGTCCAACTCTCAATATCCATACATGACTACTGGAAAAACCACAGCTTTAACTAGATGGACATTTGTTGGCAAAGTAATGTCTCTGCTTTTTAACATGCTGTCTAGGTTGGTCATAGCTTTTCTTCCAACGAGCAAGTGTCTTTTAATTTCCTGGTTGCAGTCACCATCTGCAGTGATTTGCCACCCCCCCCCCAAAAAAAAGCCTGTCAATGTTTCCACTGTTTCCCCATCTATTTGCTGTAAAGTGATGGGACCAGATGCCATGATCTTAGCTTTCTGAATGTTGAGTTTTAAGCCAACTTTTTCACTCTCCTCCTTCACTTTCATCAAGAGGCTCTTTAGTTCTTCACTTTCTGCCATAAGGGAGGTGTCATCTGAGTATCTGAGGTTATTGATATTTCTCCTGGCAATCTTGAGTCCAGCTTGTGATTCATCCAGCCCAGTATTTCTCATGATGTACTCGGCATATAAATTAAATAAGCAGGGTGACAATATACAGCCTTGACATACTCTTTCCCTGATTTGGAACCAGTCTGTTGTTCCATGTCCAGTTTTAACTATTGCTTCTTGACTTACATACACATTTCTCAGGAGGCAGGTAAGGTGGTCTGGTATTCCCATCTCTTTAAGAATTTTCCAGTTTGTTGTGACCCACACAGTCAAAGGCTTTGGCATAGTCAATAAAGCAGATGTTTTTCTGGAACTTTGTTGCTTTTTGATAATCCAATAGATGTTGGCAATTTGATCTCTGGTTCCTCTGCCTTTTCTAAATCCAGCTTCAACATCTGGAAGTTATCCATTCATGCATTGTTAAAGCCTAACTAGGAGAATTTGGAGCATTACTTTGCTAGCATGTGACATGAGTGCAATTGTGCAGTAGTTTGAACATTCTTTGGCATTGCCTTTCTTAGGGGTTGGAATGAAAACTGACCTTTTCTAGTCCTGGGGCCACTGCTGTGTTTTCCAAATTTGCTGGTATATTGAGTGCAGCACTTTCACAG
The DNA here is from genome assembly GCF_001704415.2 of Capra hircus. Taxonomy (NCBI): domain Eukaryota; kingdom Metazoa; phylum Chordata; class Mammalia; order Artiodactyla; family Bovidae; genus Capra; species Capra hircus. The sequence goes on along the minus strand of NC_030819.1, from coordinate 82,407,064 downwards.
CATCATCTCTTAGGATTTGAAATATCTCAGCTGAGATTCGATAATCTCCACTAGTTTTTTTTTTTTTTTTTCCTTAGTGATGCTTCCTAAGGCACACTTGATCTGGCATTCCAAGATGTTTGGCTCTAGGTGAGTGATCACACCATCATGATTATCTGGGTCATGAAGATCTTTTTTGTACAGTTCTTCTGTGTATTCTTGCCACCTCTTCTTAATATTTTCTGTTTCTGTTAGGTCCATACAGTTTCTATCCTTTATTGTGCTCATCTTTGCATGAAATATTTCCTTGGTATCTCTAATTTTCTTGAAGAGATCTCTAATCTTTCTCATTCTACTGTTTTCGTTTATTTCTTTGCATTAATCACTGAGAAAGGCTCTCTTATCTCTCTTTGCTATTCTTTGGAACTCTGCATTCATATGGGTATAGCTTTCATTTTCTCCTTTGGCTTTTGCTTCTCTTCTTTTCTCATTCATTTGTAAGGCCTGCTCGGAAAACCATCTTGTCATTTTGCATTTCTTTTTCTTGGGGATGGTTTTCATCATAGCCTCCTGTACAATGTTATGAATCTCTATCCATAGTTCTTCAGGTACTGTGTCTATCAGATCTAATCCTTTGATCTATTTGTTATTTTCACTGTATAATTGTGAGTGTTTTGATTTAAGTTTTACCTGAGTGCTCTAGTAGTTTTCCCTACTTTCTTCAATTTAAGTCTGAATTTTGCAATAAGCACTTCATGATCTGAGTCACAGTCAGATCCCAGTCTTGTTTTTGCTGACTATACAGAGCTTCTCCATCTTTGGCTGCAAAGAAGAAAATCAATCTGATTCAGTATTGACCATCTGGTGATGTCCATTTGTACAGTCGTCTCTTGTGTTGTTAGAAGGCGGTGTTGTTATGACCGGTGCATTTTCTTGATGACACTGTTAGCCTTTGCCCTGCTGCAATCTATACTCCAAGGCCAGTCTTGCTTGGTACTCCAGGTATCTTTTGAGTTCCTACTTTTGCATTCCAGTCCCCTGTGATGAAAAGCAGATCTTTTTTTGGTGTAAATGCTAGAAGGTCTTGTAGATCTTCATAGAACCATTCAGTTTCTGCCTCTTCAACATTACTGGTTGTGGCATAGAGTGGATTACTCTGATATTAATGGTTTGCCTTGGAAATAAGGAGAGATCATTCTGTCATTTTTGAGATTGCGCCCAAGTACTGGATTTCAAACTCCTTTGTTGATTATGTATGAAAGCCACTCCATTTCTTCTAAGGGATTCTTGCCCACCATAGTAAATATAATGATCATCTGAATTAAATTCACCCATTCCAGTCCATATTAGCTCACTGATCCTAAAATGTTGATATTCACTCTTGCCATCTCTTGTTTGGCCACTTCCAATTTACCTTGATTCATTAACCTAACATTACAGGTTTCTATGCAATACTGTTCTTTACAGCATCAAACTTTACTTCCATCACAGTCACATCCACAACTGAGCGTTTTTTTTTCTTTGGCTCCATCTCTTCATTCTTTCTGGAGCTATTTCTCCACTCCTCTTTATTAGCATATTGGGTACCTACTCACCTGGGGAGTTCATCTTTTAATTTCATATCTTATTGCTTTTTCATACTGTTCATGGGCTTCTCAAGGCAAGAATACTGAAGTGGTTTACTATTCCCTTCTCTAATGGATCATGTTTAGTAGATTGTCATATGGCAATAATGGGATGTTGGAAAAAAGGGCATATTTTCCAATTAGGAAATGTCGTGGAGTTGCTGAATCATTAAAAAAAAAAAAGAATAAACAGAAGAAAAAAATTGTTGACATATGTTGTAACCCAAAATTATAGAATGCTGTGTGAAAATGATACTGCTGGGATGTAGTTAGAGGGTCAAAGTGCACATACAGGTTAGTTCCTGAAGTCTACATCTTAGACCATCATGGATGACCATGAGCTAGCACCCAAGTCAAAAACAGAGAAAGAATCAGTTACATAATGGAGCCATTTTTGACTTTTCCTAAGGGAACACCACTGACTCGATGGACTCTAATTCCCCTCTTCAGTGAGGTTTAAAAAGCATTATTTTCTTAATGAATATAGGTATGTAGTGTATGTAGTGTTAGGAAGAAAGGAGACTGAGAAGAAAATTACTCAGACTATATAAATCAGCCTAGAATAATTCTAGCTGCAATATTTATAAAATTATTTTTAAAAATTATTATCTGTACTTAAATAGCTGAGTTAACTTCTTTATTGCTACAAACTATTGTAATTAAATGGCGATTTTAAGTTATGGTAAAAATACTATTTTTATTTAGTAGTTACATTTTTACTTTTCTAATTTTTTGTCGGGGAGAAAACTCTTAAAGTGTTAGGTGATTGACTTATTTCTTTCAATAATAGGGTAAGCAAACAATTAAACATGAAGAAGTTTATAAATAGAGGTTAAAGAAAATGTATTCCTTAATAGAAAGATCAAAGGAGAAGAATTTTAACATTGTGGGCTTGGAAGTGTAAGTTATAAAAACTGAAATAAAAGGAGAATGATTCAGTGAAAAGAGTTAGATTACAACAGTTGAATGTGTTTATTGTCCGCAGTGGCCCAATCTCTTCCAAGCACAGTAATTATGGGTAATTGAGAAGTAAACTTTGGGGGCAATGACATGAAAAACTTACACTGTTTGATGGCTTTTCCATTTTCTTCTCTTATCAATACCTTCTTTAGATATCACTGTTGTAGTAAATTTACCAGATTAGCAAATAAAGCTGTGTTAATGATTAAACCTATAGTTGTAACCCAATCTAACTCAGTGATTAATAATGTACAGGTACAGGTACTCTTTTCATTGTGTTTTAAAAATTTCTCCTAGGGTTTTGTTACATAGTTGTGAACATAATAGACAAGCATGTATATGCATATGTAGGCATGGGCTTCCAAGGAGGCTCAGACAGTAAAGCATCTGCCTGCAATGCTGGAGACCTGGATTTGATCCCTGGGTCGGGAAGATCCCCTGAAGAATACAACCCACTGCAATATTCTTGCCTGGAGGAATATTTATAAAATTGTAAATAACCTGCCAGAGGAGCCTGGCAGGTTTCAGTCCATGGGTTGCAAAGAGTTGGAGACAACTGAGTGACTACCACATATGTATGTAGGAATATACCTATGTATTCTCATATGTTTATAAGCATATATGCATATATGTTGATTTTTAACTTAATGTATTTATGCATTTCTTTTAGCTTCAAATCCATCCTTCTAATGGCCTGGCTCATGTTTTAAGTTTGTACCAAGGTTTCTTAACATCCCTCTCTTTAGTATATTTAGTTTATTTTCATGTTTTACATTTATTTAGTTAGCTCAGTAGTCCAGTTGTGTCCAACTGTTTGGGACTGTATCCTTACAAATGCTGTGTCTTGCTATGCTATGAGGTAGCTCAGCTGGTAAAGAATATGCCTGCAATGCGGGAGTTCTCGGTTTGATTCCTGGGTCAGAAAGTTCCCCTGCAGAAGGGATAAGCTACCCATTCCAGTATTCTTGAGTATCCTTGGTGGCTCAGATGGTAAAGAATCCACCTGCAATGTGGGAGACCTGGGTTCAGGTCCTGGATGGGAAGATCCCTTGGAGGAAGGCAGGACAACCCATTCCAGTATTCTTGTGTGGAGAATCCCCATGGACAGAAGAGCCTGGCAAGCTACAGTCCGTGGGGGTGCAAAGAGTCAGACACAATTGAGCAACTAAGCCCAGCACATGTAATACAAGATTTTGCTACTTTTGGATTATTCACTAGGGTCAATTATAGAATCAAAAATAATTTTCAAAACTACTAATGTTTTATTTTTTTTCACATAGCCAGTATGCTTCCCCAAAGGGTTATGTGTAGCAGTTTATATTCTTTACAGTAATATATGTGATCATGCTTTAAATATGAATTTAAATACCTTTTTATACCATATAACGATTTTAATTTTTTTAATCTTTGCTGGCAAAAAAGTGTCAGTGAGGCTTATTTTGAAAGAAAAATAATATATATCCAGAATATCATAGAATTAGGTGAAATTCAAAACCATAACTATACTTTCAACCTATTTAGAAATTGCACAATAATGATTAATAACTCTTTGAAAACCCAAGACACCACAAAATCCTGAAATACTATTTATATTTTCAGTTAAGAACTAAAACTTGATTTAGTTATTATAAAAGTTATTATAAAAGAAGTCTCAAAGGACAAGTTATATATTACCTGAAATATCTCCATAGAAAGAATCCATCATTCTAGGTGAAAGATTTATATTTGCAATAGTGACTGATTATAATTTCACAGTTTGTTCACTTCCTAATTACCTATTCTTAGTAAATACCTTATCAAACTCCAATTGAATAGAATAGGAAACCAAGTACTATCTAAGAATATAAAATATTAACAGGAAAAAATTGAAGATAATCTGTTGTAACCTGAGTTCATATCAATAGCTCAGTTTATTAAAATCAGTTAGATCAAAATTAGGATATAAAAATAGGAAATGATAAAACTCATTAAAGGGCAAAAATTTTCTCCTCTGAAAGGTAGCATCTGGCAAAGATAACATGAGATTTTTGTGCCAACTATCTGTGGTTGCTACATCAGTTCCAAACATTGTGCACAATGTAAGCCACAGTCAAAAATCAATTTATTTAAGGGATCTCTGGAATGAATCCAAACTCAATTTGAAAATTAAAGAGTGCATGGTCGTGGCAACCATGGCATTGAAGAGTGGTGGAAGCAACTAGTGTTACATTGATGGCTTGACCTATACTGGAAAGGCAACATTCAAGTCATATTTCTACAAGATGCAAACACTGATCCCCAGGAAAAGGTTCTTATAGACAAAATAAAAGTGTGTCGGGTAACTACTTATGTTTCTTTTTCTCTGACTGCTCTTTCTCCAAGAGCAGGTGAATAATGATAGATATTTTCTCTCAGTCCTTCTCTGGAGACTAGACTTTTCAAAATAAAATTTGAACCAATGAAACATATACAGCTGAAAATTGTTGAAAAGAGAAACATCAATTGTGTTTTAATAGCATACTAAGTGTGTTTTTTCTCTATTTGGAGCTTATTACATAGACTATAATGAGCCATAGAATTTCTGTGACCAAAACATTATCTATATCTATATATACAAGTCTGTTGGTGAATCTGAATAGCATGTTTATTTATGTTTGTCCATATTTATAATAATCCACAAATGATATTAGTAGTTATATCCAGTTTGAGACATTATATGTAATTGTATATATAAACAATATATAACACATATATGTCTGTATACACATAATTATCTTCAGTTATCCAATGTAAAAATGTACACATATTTTCACTTTTACTTACATATATACACAGTTTAAAGAAAGACTCAACTAGCTGTGCATGTAATAATTTTTATTTATTTAATTTAAATATATTTTTATAGATTAATATTAAAATGTGCAAACCTATCTCTACGCTGAGACTCTACCTTGAAATAGAACAATGACTTATGATTATTGCTTTTCTTGAATACCTGAAGACTCAATCAAAACTCAACAAACAAAAAGACTGCATGATTCTATGACACAAAAACATAAATCAATGTTGGTGTTTTACAGACTGTTCTCTGAGTATCACTATACAACCAAATTTTTCTGTTCCAATAGTGTACAAGAAAGAAAGGTCCTAGTTCCATTGTTGTAGAAAGTGGAATCTTGGCATCAGATTAAAAACCATGTATTAATCAAGTAATAGTAGCAATCTAACAGATAGAACAAAAGGAATTGATTAACTGAATAGAGAATGGAGCTACTACTCAAAAATTTGAATTACACTCAAGCAATGTTTTTACTTCTTGTTAAGATTATGTATTAAAAGTAACTCCCATATTGGTTCATGATCAAACCACAGATTTCAAAGTAAGGATTATTTCTTGATCTGTTTGTGAAGTGTGTGTGTGTGTGTGTGTGTGTGTGTGTGTGTGTGTATGCTACTATTTCAAATCAATGGAAAAGATCCTTGCTTAAGGAGACTCTATTTCTCTATTTTTGCTCCCTAATAGAGTACCTGAGAATTCAAAAAATGTTTAAGTGAAATAAAATTTTAGGGCTCGAATTTTCTCAAAATTTTGATGTCTTAGAATAGTTTTCGTATTCATTTGCCATGATACCTACTTGTTTATCATTAGAGATCCTTTGCTTTGGGACTGATATTACCTTCTTCAGAAGGATTCTTTTAATAAGATACAATCTAAATAACGTGAAAATCCACCATGTAATGGAAAGAGATTTTTCAGCCTAATTAATATTGATTATAGGTACCATCAGATGAATAAAATATTGGAATTACTGTAGAATCACAGAGAGTTGAGGTATTCTAGTTTACAAATTTGCATAGGGTCAGCCCTATGCATTTGAGTAAATTAAGAAGATACTTTATATAATTTGCCCACAGATTTTTGACATATTTAGTTAAACCTGTGTGACACTGTTGATTTTTACCTCTCTGGTAAGAAGGCAAAATATGCCTATTACTTGGCACCCCAATTTTATTATATTACAAATTTTCACTTACCTACTGCTGAAAGTACATATCATCTTTTCTTTCTTATTTGTATTCTTAATTACTCATTTTTAATCTTTTGGTATATAATTTATCATCATGGATAATTCTCATACCAAGTTAATGCATATTTATCCTTAATTATTCACAACCTCTTTTCGAATTATTTTTCAGGACACCATTCCCTCATATGAATAGAAAATGTAGTACAGTGAATGACAACTTATTGATACTCTGCAAACGCTGACATTTTATATCATATGAACAAGAGTTAAAGTGATGGTCTTTCTTAGAAATTTTATCCCAGTTAATGTGATACCAACATTTCAAATGTCACTAGAATCGTCACCCATTTTCTTCAGGCCTTTGAGAACATCACATCGACCGTTTTCTCTCTGAAATAAAGAACTCTATCATGGCATTGTCCCGTCATCTCATTATACATGCCATTGCTGTTCTTGCATCTGGTGGATCTTAATATAAAGTCAATGGGAGCCATAGGAGATTCATTTTTATGAGAACACAAAGGTGATAAATTAGTATAGATATTAAAGATAATACAGGAATACCTAGAAAATACCTAGACTGAAAATGTTTTATAAGCAGACCTGGTAGATAAACCCTTCCTAAAGCAATAGCTACTATATGTCCAGAGTGGGCTAAATGACCATTTGCTAGCAACCAATACAATATCTTTTCCTGTTCAGCTATATATGCTCTTCTGAAAATGGGGTGTTCACATTCCCTACACAAGCACAGATTTCAACTACATTCAGTTCAGTTCAGTTCAGTCGCTCAGTCGTGTCCGACTCTTTGCCACCCCATGAATCGCAGCACGCCAGGCCTCCCTGTCCATCACCAACTCCCGGAGTTCACTCAGACTCGCGTCCATCGAGTCCGTGATGCCGTCCAGCCATCTCATCCTCTGTCTTCCCCTTCTCCTCCTGCCCCCAATCCCTCCCAGCATCAGAGTCTTTTCCAATGAGTCAACTCTTCGCATGAGGTGGCCAAAGTACTGGAGTTTCAGTTTTAGCATCATTCCTTCCAAAGAAATCCCAGGGCTGATCTCCTTCAGAATGGACTGGTTGGATCTCCTTGCAGTCCAAGGGACTCTCAAGAGTCTTCTCCAACACCACAGTTCAGAAGCATCAATTCTTCAGCGCTCAGCCTTCTTCACAGTCCAACTCTCACATCCATACATGACCACAGGAAAAACCATAGCCTTGACTAGACGGACCTTAGTCGGCAAGGTAATGTCTCTGCTTTTGAATATGCTGTCTAGGTTGGTCATAACTTTCCTACATCTAATTTCACTTATTTTCATTTATTTCCTAATTTGATCCTTAAATACAGTTTTCCTGCACATAAGGATACTAGAGAATTTCTACGTGGATCTAAGTAATATCAGTACAGAAAAAAGTAGAAGATCCAAAGCTATTTTTCTTAATTCAGACAAAAATACAAAATGGTTAAGAGAAAGAAGCTCTGTGTTAAATTGTGCTTTCAGGGTTAAGACTAATTATTTCAATACTGATTGAGATATATTTCTTACATGTGTACTACTTATAAAGTAGATGACTATATAACACATTTGTTGTTATAATAAAATTCAAATTACTTTGTTTAAGAAAGAGCTGTGTGTAATAAATCCTTTGCCCATGGTACAGAGTAGAGAGGGAATTCCCAGTTCGTTATGCTATCAATTCTCCAATTTTATTATTTCTTATTCTTCTCAGTAGTTTCCAATTTAGGTTATACATATTTTTCTGTCTTTTCCTTATACACTTTTTCTTTGTTCCCTCAGTGTGAGAATTTGTGGAGCACCTTCGAGGTACATATCCACCTTTAGATATTCAACTCAATTTCATTATGTTTGTAGATTTCACTCTAGAAATAATAAAAGCTGAATCACGCAGTGGAACAATAAACTTGGTACCTTCTGGTGTGCTTAGAGGTATGACTGTGACGACTCTTATTTTACCTGTCTTCAGCAGGTACTGTTTTCAACCCCAAGCTACCAAATTTAAATTCTAAATGTTATGGGGTGGAGAGGCAGAGTTACTCTGAACAGAAATTAAGTGTCTGTATTTGGAAATGACAAAAGCGTATTTATATGTCATTGTTGAAGAAAAAGTGCCTCAGGTAGAAATACATTCATCATTTCACACTTTTACCCAGCAACCTACAAACATTTTCTTTCTTTCAGTCAAATGGCAGGGTATTGGCACTTGACTCTGGGTTTTTAACTGTGGCAATTGTGCAGCTGAAAACTTTCTGGTAGGCAAAACATCTCTTCTCAGTACTTCAGATAGAGAGTAGCAACAGTATTTGACATATTTAATTGCCAGAAGTAACCAATTTTTCTTTGCATGTGGAGACCAATAAGAAAGAACATGTACATTTTCCAAGTGTCATTTATACTCAAAAACCATAAACAATCACATGGAGCACTTTGTAAGCACCAGTGGAAAAGTTAGATTAATAACATGGAGCCCTGGAGTCTATCAGCCACTTTCTAATGGGAGACAGAAGCATATGTGCGTGTGTGTGTGTATATATATATATATATATATGTATCTATATATATATTATAAGTATGAGCTTCACAGGGAGATGATAGTTTTTCCTTAAAGCAGTACAGTTATATGCATGAAAGGCAGAGAGATGAGAAGGGCTTTTCTGGGAAGGGGTGGTATGGAGTGGCAACTCTGAAGGAGTTCTGCTTTGGTATTCTCTCAGAATTCCTTGGTATTCCTTTACTCCTTCCAAACAGTAAAAGTAGTAGGTAGACAAATTGTCAAAACAGAAGTTTTGGGGGAATAATGTCATGGCACTAGGCATTTTAACAGAATTTCTTTTACTGCAATCCACTGAGGACTGTAAAGAGAGCTGACAAAATATTTCAGATAAACAACATAATTTACTGAAAACGGTCTTTGAAATATGTTCTAGTTCTTTGAGTTATATATGGATGTAATAGTATGTAAATAATACATGATACTATATGTAAAATACATAATAAAAACATAATTTATTCATATTCAAGGGAATCTCTAATTACACCTTGACCATGGGTTCACAAAGAAAGTGAGTTGTCTTGTTCCCTTTCTTGGTTTTTTATTCTTGACTCAAGAATTTATCTGGCAAATGAGAAAAGTTTGCAACATGCATAAAGACAAGAAAAATAAGATTGCTAATCTTGATCAAAAATCTTTCTCTGTTTTTTTTTAATCCTCTTAAAAAAAAGCAGATAAAGTATGGAAATAGAATTTTTACTATAATCTGGAAAAATAAAACAGAAAATTCTTCTTCTCTTACATGAAAATTTGGTGGCCATTCTTAAGTCCTTTTCCTTTTTTTAGAAGGAAAGTCTGTCAATTGGGTATTGAACTCAATTCTGCAGTTCTTATGAGTTTACTATATCTATTTATGTGGACTTGCAATTGCATGCTCATAACAATGTTGTGAATCCTGGAATATAATGAAACCAGATCAAAAGGGTTTGGCTCAAAACAATCCCAGAATCTCATCATTTCAAGCATTTCTTCTGAGTAATTTTCACACATATAGCAATGGAAGAAAAGAGGTCATTTTCTGCATTTTCTATACAAAGCATCTTGTGTTGCTGATCCAAATACACAGCATAACTTTCTCAATACTTAAGGGAAAATAATATACAGCACTATGTATATGTGAAACTAGCTTACAAACTGATATTTTGTGCGTTACCCCTTGCCACTTTATGTGTTGATAAATGTGCAGATAATGGATAATATTCCTTTAACCCATATATTAATTTTATCTACATGGTCAATTTGTAATATTATAATGTATATCCTCAATTATCCATGCTCTCTGATATCTCATTAACAAAATAAACCTGTAATAAAGCTTTGGCCATGTGCTGTATTTGTGCGTGAATGCTTGCTCCATTGTGATCGACTCTTTGCTACCACATGGACTACAGCCTGCCAGGTTCCACTGACCATGGAATTTTCCAGGCAAGAGTAACTGGAGTGGGATGCCATTTCCTACTCCAGAGAATCTTCTTGATCCAAAGATGAAACAGCATCTTCTGAGTGTCCTGCATTGGCAGGCAGATTCCTTACCAATGCACCACCTGGGAAGTTTACCATCACTCAAGTTAAGTAGTAAGCACAATAATTTATTTTAAGAAATGAATATATATAGTTGAATCATATATATTAGCCCTATTTCTTAGTAATACTTTTATTAATTTTTATTGGAGTACGGTTGCTTTACAACATTGCGTTAGCTTCTGCTATACTGTAAAGTGAATTGAATCAGCTCTATGGATACATGTCTTCCCTCTGTTTTTGGATTTCTTTCCCATTCTGGCCACCACAGACAACAGTGTAGAGTTCCCTGTGATATACAGTAAGTCTTCATTAATTATCTCTTTTATACATAATACTGTATATATGTCAATCCCAAATCTCCCAATTCACCCCTCCCTCTTCTCCCCTTGAAATCCATACATTTGTTTTCTGCATCTATTTCTCTATTTCTGCCTTACAAGTAAGTTCATCTGTAGAATTTTTCGAGACTCCATTTACAAATTATATGCAATATTGTTTTTCTCTTTCTGACTTACTTCATTCTACATGACAGTCTCTAGGCCCATCCACATTTCTGTAAATAGCACAATTTGGTTCATTTTTATGGCTCAATAATATTCCACTATAAATGCACCCCACCTTCTTTATCCATTTCTCTGTCAATGAACATTTTAGACTTCTTCCATGTCCTGGCTTTTTGCAAATAGTGCTGGCATGAACATTGGGGTGAGTGTATCTTTCTGAGTTATGGTTTTATCTGGATGCAGACTCAGGAGTAGGATTGCTGGGTCATATTGTAGTTCTATTTTTAAATTTTTAAGGAAGCTCTGTAATTGTTCTTCATAGTAGATATATCAGTTTACATTCCCCCAGCAGTGTAAGAGGACTCCCTTTTCTCCATACTTTCTTCAGCATTTATTATTTGTAGATTTTTTGAGAATAGTCATTCTGACCAGTGCAGTTTTGATTTGTTGTTTGTTCTTGTTGTTTAGTCATTAATTTGTGTTTGACTCCGCCAACCATGGACTGTAGCCCACCAGGCTCCTCTGTCCATGGTATTCCCCAGGTAAGAATAATGGAGAGGCTTGCCATTTCCTTTTCCAGGAGATCTTCCTGATCCAGGGATTGAAACTATGTCCCCTGCTTGGCAGGTCTATTCTTTACAACTGTGCCACCTGGGAAGATTTGCATTTCTCCAGTAATTCATGATGTTGAGAAGCTTTTCACGTGTTTATTGGCCATCTGCACATCTTCTTTGGAGAAATGCCTATTCACTTCTTCCAATCATTTCTTGATTGGTTTGTTTGTTTGTTTTGATATTGAGCTGTATACGCTATTTGTATATTTTGGAGATTAATCCTTTGTCAGATACTTCATTTAAAAACATTTTCTTCCATTCTGAGGACTGTCTTTTCATATGATGGTTTCCTTTGCTGTACAAAAGCTTTTAATTTTTATTAGGTACCACTTGTTTATTTTTGTTTTTATTTTCATTACTCTATGAAGTAAATCAAAAAGGATCTTGCTGTGATTTATGTCAAAGAGTATTCCACTTATGCTTTCCTCACATAATTTTATAGTGTCTGGCCTTACATTTGGATCTTTAATCCACTTTGAGTTTTTTTTTTTTTTTTTTTTTTTTTGGTGTGTATGTGTGTATGATAGTACAGAGTATTCTAATTTAATTCTTTTGCACGTACCTGTCCAGTTTTCCCAGCAATACTTATTGAAGAGAGTCACTCTCCTTTGCATATTTTTGTCTTCTTTGCTGGACTATATGATATTGAAAATAACATCTAACTGTAAGATAACAAAGAATAGAGCAGGGAGAAACTACAGAGGAAATCAAAAGAGTATATTGGATTTCTCCTTAGTATGAATAGAAATTAGAAAGAAAACTTCATTAATTCTTCATGTTAGCTCAGTTGGTAAAGAATCTGCCTGCAAAGAAACAAGGAATCTGGTTCGATTCATGGGCCTGGAAGATCCACTGGAGACAGGATAGGCTATCTGCTCCAGTATACTTGGGCTTCCCTTGTGGCTCAGCTGGTAAAGAATCTCTCCTGCAATATGGGAGACCTCAGTTCAGTCCTGGGTTGGGAAGATCCCCTGGAGAAGGGAAAGGCTACCCACTCCAGTACTCTGGCCTGGAGAATTCCATGGACCGTATAGTCCATGGGGTCCCAAAGAGTTGGACACTGCTGAGTGAATTTCACTTTCACTTTCATGTTGTTAATTTAAAAAATAAGTCAACAGACATTTCTTTTAAAAAACTCATTTTGGAAAAACAATGAAATGTTTGATTTACAGAAAAGTTTCAAGGAATTTACAGCGATCTTCTGCAGAGCTCTCACTCAGTTTACACTTTCTCTAATGTTACCATCTTTCACTGTTGGACTTGCCAAAATTAAGAAACCAGTATTAGTGTGTTACATTAACTAACCTCCAGAATTTATTCAAATTTCACCAGTTTTTCCATTAATGTATATGCATACTTTTCTGTTTCAGGATCGATACCGCATTCAGTTATTACGTCTCTTTAGAATCTGCCGGTCTGTGAGAGTTTTTCAGTTTTTCCTTGACTTTTGCAGTTACCTTGACAGTTTAGAAGAGTGCTGGTCAAGAGCATCCCTCACATTTGGTTTGTCTGTTGCTTAATGATTCAGAATGTAGATATCATACCACAGAGAAGAAGCAACCTCCTCACCACATCGTGTCAGGACATCCACATGGCACTCCTGAGGATGTAACTCCATCACTTGGTTAAGATAGCATCTGCTGGAGTGGTACTATTTTTTTCTTTTCCTACTCTACTTTCTTGGCAATGAGTCACTAAGTTCTGCCAGTGCTCAAGGCCAGGGAGTGAAGGTGGGTGGGTGGAAGTCTATATAGCAATTTCATACTGTGGGAAATGTCTGCATAAATCATTGGGATTCTTCTGTCAGAAAAATTTGTCTAATGTTTCTCTTATTTATTGATGTATTAATTGATTTATTATTAATTTATATCAATATGAGCTCCTGAATATTTATTTTCTATCTTGACTTATGAACTAATACTATAATATTAATTTTGTTGTTCAATGTGTTCCAGCTCTGGCCACTGAGAAGTCCTTCTGATTAGCTCTGGTGTCTCTTTGACAGGTCTCTATTCTCTAATTTTGAACACTCCTTTACTTTCTTGTGCAATGACTTGTCCCAGAACCATTTTACATTCTCCATGTCCAAGCCCTAGAATCAGCCATTTTCCAAGGACTCCAAGTGCCTCTGGTCAATACATATTTAATAATTAAGTTACTCTAAAACTTATGAAAATGTAAAGAATTTCCTTTTCTAAATATCCAAATGAGCACACATTACCTTGTATTTATCTGGCATTGACTCACAAGTGGTTCAGCTATTGATATTTCACTATTTTCTGAAAGTAGCTGCCTCAACTGTATTTCTAGATTTATTTTGAAAATTTACACCTCTTTATATGTGCTTTGGTACCTGAGAACTGACACAAAGGCTTTCTTTGGCAATTTTAAAGCTAGATTTATATTTAAATCAAATATTCTTTATTATTTCACTCTCTAACATAGTTCTCTCAGGTGGTTTATTGGGAAGACATTATTTATGTAAATATTTTTGTTTCCATAACCTTTGTAGAAAAACATGCAATCAGTTCAGTTCAGTTGCTTAGTCATGTCCGACTCTTTGTGACCCCATGAATCACAGCATGTGAGGCCCCCCTGTCCATCACCAACTCCTGGAGTTTACTCAAACTCATGCGCATCGAGTCGGTGATGCCATCCAGCCATCTCATCCTCTGTCATCCCCTTCTCCTCCTGCCCCCAATCTCTCCCAGCATCAGAGTCTTTTCCAATGAGTCAACTCTTCGCATGAGGTGGACAAAGTACTGGAGTTTCAGCTTTAGCATCAGTCCTTCCAATGAACACTCAGAACTGATCTCCTTTAGAATGGACTGGTTGGATCTCCTTGCAGTCCAAGGGACTCTCAAGAGTCTTCTCCAACACCACAGTTCAAAAGCATCAGTTCTTTGGCACTGAGCTTTCTTCACAGTCCAACTCTGACATCCATACATGACCACCGGAAAAAACATAGCTTTGACTAGATGGACCTTTGTTGCAAAGTAATGTCTCTGATTTTGAATATACTATATAGGTTGGTCATAACTTTCCTTCCAAGGAGTAAGCGTCTTAATTTCACGGCTGCAGTCACCATCTGCAGTGATTTTGGAGCCCCCCAAATACAATAAAACACATAAAATCATCTTATGGTTAATGCATGTTCTGTGGCCTCAATATTTCATGCGGAAATGAACACCATGCCTCATGACTGGATGGTGATGTTCTTTATGACTCAGTTTATTTCTCTTGCATTTCCTTTCAAGACTGTATAAAAGAAAGTCTGAAAAAATGCATGTAGATTATTCACACTGAATAGGTAGAAGAGAGCTCAGTGAACAGCCTCATACTCTAGAAATTTATATCCATGTTTATATTTAAATTTTCCTTCTGATGAAGAAAACCTAGTAACAATATTACATTATTAAGTTTACATTTCATGCAATATAAAAAATCTTTTATGCAAATATTACTAATTTTCTCAGTAAATATATTTTGTGTCTGCCTCACAAAAACAAGTATTCTTTTATGTTGGTATTTTCTTTGTACATAAAAGCTTATTAAATAAATAATAATTAAATAATTTTTGAAATGGTTAAGATAAGGTTATTATGGCTAATTATTTTTGTTGTTTAGTCACTAAGTCATATTCAACATTTTGTGACCTCATGCATTACAGCATACCAGCCTTCCCTGTCCTTCAGTATTTCCCAGATTTGCTCAAATTCATATCCACTGCGTCTGTGATATTATCAAACCATCTCATCCTCTTCCAACCCCTTCACGATTTGCCTTCAATCTTTCCCAACATCAGGATTTTTCCAGTAGAGTTGGTTTTTTGCATTGGATGGCCAATGTATCGGAGTTTCAGCTTTAGCATCAGTCCTTCCAATGAATATTCAGGGTTGATTTCCATTAGGATTGACTGGCTAGTTATTTGTGAATGTTAAGTATATTTTAGCCATTATTAACTCATTTAAAAGCTACTAAATTTCACCATATGAAAATAAAATGAAAACATACACATCTAACTCACACAATATATAATACATACCTAAAGCATCTATGTTTCCATGTCCCAAAGTGCACATATAGTTTTCATTCACAAGCATTAGTTCCTGTATATTGCAGTGAAAATATTGGCTTGGCATTTGAAAATAATAATTACTTCTAGGGAACAGCAAAATCCTACACAGAAAAAAAAAAGCTTAGAAGAGAAATGCACACTGCCATGTAATTCTACAAATAGTTTGGAAAACACAGGTACATGAACACTAGCTCCAGTTGAAGGCACCCTGATGCAGATGCTTTGACAGACAGTTCTTTTCTCCTTTTGATGCTCATAAGCAGCACCACTGTAAACTGCCTTCTAATGTTCAAGGACTAGACCACGTGTGATTCTGTGAAGTTCTGGAAATGTATCTACTATGCACAGCAGATTGAAGCTAGAGAAGATTGCCCCATATGAGCTCCTAGAGCCTTTTGAAACTTTGGGAGAACATAATAATTTAGAAAGCTTTATAATTTGGGGGCTGCTAAGAGTATTCAGTAATGTTTTGTGTTGATGTTTTTGTCTCTGAAACTGGGATTCCATTAGAAATAAAGATATTTTCTACATGCAGTTACCAGGGCAAAATAAACCTGAACAGGACCTCTCCATGGCCAAAACTCAGTTTCTCAGATCTGGCTTATTTTAAATTAAATAATATAAGAGAGGTGTGAAAGAGGATAGAGTAGATTTGCAGAAAATTATCAACAGGCCAGATATTTTCTGTAGTCTATTGTCTTTTCCCTATCTGGCATATGAATACTTGCCTAGATGATTTAATTACCCTTGGAAAGCACATAAATGGGATTTAATTTTTAATACTATTTTCCTCCACACTCAATTAGTATGATGATAATAACCAAAAAAAATATCTATGGCCAGTTAAGACAAAAAGACCTTTGTGTAAACATTATTCTGAGCAGATGAGCTGATTTGTAACAAACTCTTTAGAATGTGTGTCCAGTGTGTGTTCTATGTGATCTCTGCTCATGACAAACAAAGGTTTAGAAAGACAGCATCCCCCTTGGTCCCTTGGTGCAAACTCTAGAGATTAGAATTAATGGAGCCAATAAGCTTCAATCACTGTTAGTAGGACAAGCACTCCTAGGGTCCAGAAGAAAGACCTTGTTCCTAGGCAACCAGTCCCAACTGAAATGTAAGTAGTATCCTTACAAGTAGACAAAGTAGAATAAAGTAGGCAAGTAGAATAAAGTTCACTTATCTAGATATTGGTACCCAATGAGTCCTTGGTGTATATGTATGTGTGTTTGGGACTAATGGAGTAACGAAGTAATGGAGTAATGAAGATGTGTTGGACTTGCTTTTGTTATTTCAACAACAAGATAGTTTGTAAATATTCTTATCTGCTGAGGTGCCTAAAAGTCTGCCTTTTACTATTAACTAAAACAATGGGAAAAACAAAGTTAAATATGGAAGAAAAACATTTTTATTTTATAAGGAGAAAGAAAGAACTGCTGAGGATTTTCAAAGTAACCAGGCACTCTTTCAAGATAGGAAATTTAATAAAATTTAATTCTTGTTCTTGTCTAAACAACAAAGACATTTGAAGACTTAGAGAACAGTTACCATTTTAGGAGGAGGAAAATCAGAGTGAACCTAGAGCTCCTTTCACACTTCAGTTCACCCCGGGGGAAGTGGTGGGTGAAATAAAATCCCTGGCCTCCCACCAAGATTCCCACTTTGGGGTTGAATTTCCATATGAAAGGATTTTATGTTATCCTTTGTGCTCTGACTTCAAGTTATGGGTGAACACACTCTTTATGTCATTCTTAATATTAGCTGACATGTTCTTCATCTACCTAACAGCCACCTCACCTGCAGAAACCTTGATTGAACTGTAAATGATCTTTTGTATATATATATATCTTTACTCCACAAGTTATAACTATTGCAGGAACTCCTTAGTTTGTGAGCATTTGACTTTAAACAGCTTTTCCAACAGAAAATTCTAGGATAAAAAAGTCAACAGCAGCTATAGTCAGACAAAAAGAAAACAGCCTGAATCGTTGAGGTCAAAGGGTGACAAGTTGGTCATCTTGAACAACATCACTTTGGATTACTGTCTTTATCCCTTGTCAGAACTAAGCATTGAACAAGATATACAAGCTTATTTTGGAACATTCTTATTATCACTGAAGCAGTCAAATATTTCTGTATCTTATAAAATAATATGAGAGGCTTTTGATCTGAAATATATTAGGCACATACAATATGCAATGAAGAAACTAGGCAGTTTGCATATTTAAGCTTATGTAAATGTTTTCTCCAATAATAATTATCATTGGCATGTTTTAACAAAACAGTATTAAGCATTAGTAATACTTAGATGATCAGTTTCTCATAAGTGCATTTTGTCTATGTACCTGAATATTCTTCACTGAACTAGTTAAATCTCTCTCTTTCTCTTTCTCTCTTTCACACACCACACGCACACACCACATTTCAAAGAAATTACTGAGTATTTGCATCTGCCTTTATTTCATTGTCATTAATTTCTGACAATTTCTTAAGAATAATCTGTGTACAGGTTTTTATCAAAAACTGGATGTTTCTTTCTTAACTATGCAGACACTCAACAGGGTTCCTCTATCATTAAACAACTTGTGGAGGATATTAATGAGTGTGAAGTGTTGCACAGATGCCATCAAACAAAGTGACCAGAAAGCAGGAAACAATAGAAATGATGGAAGGGAAGCAGCCAAGGAGAACACTTACTTAGACAAATGAGGAGGCTAAAAGTCACAGCCAGGAAAACAGATGAGTAGGCAGAGAAAGAAATAAAGAGCAATAATACAAAACACACAGGCTGCAGAGGCATGTCTGAGTAATGGTGGCCAGCTGTATATTTTGAAGACACAACAGAAGGGAGAATTTTATACAAAACTTTGAAATAGCTTCAAATGATTGTCATAAGCACAGAAATCAGAAACAGATTTATGAGCATCTTTAGCACCAATAGCAAACATTTAAGGAAGACATATTATGCACTGGACATTGTGCTGGTTATGATTTTAAAATGCACTTGTCTCCACCTTCTTCAATAAAAATATATGATCCAGTCTACCAAAGGGCAATGACTTATATTCTAATTTAATATGCTTAGCCAGAAAGCAAAAGCAGTTCCTAACTCAGATTGAAACAGACGCAAAAGTCCAGTTTCACAAGAAGTGACTATGTATTTGAAAGCACTTTGGTGAAACTCAAAAGGAAATGGACTCTCCATCCTTAGAAGCATGTAATTATCAACCAAATGAATCCTTGGCAGAGAAGTCACAGAGGTTTAAAAATAATAATAATATTAATGATGGCTTCCATTTTCAAATTTCAAGCACTGTAATTAGAACAGCTGAGTCTGAAGTGCTGTACAATCTGGAGAATCTAATATTGTACATGAAGAAAACTTGTCATTCTTTTGTAAACAAGTGACAAGCATTGTGATAGACCATTTGCCAATATTTCATAATTTACTGTTCACAACACTGCTTCCAGGTAGTTATTTCTGGGTCATTTCACCAAAGGAAAAATAGAAGCTTGGCTCAGAGAAGTCAAATGATTTGCCCAAGTGCACACAATAGTTATTGCCAGAGTCAGATGTTTTCTGATCTCTCTGTGGTATATTTAGACCGTAGCACATGGTTATGGCCTCCTTGAGTGAAGTATTTGACTTCCGGCTTTTGTCATCTCTCTTCCTACTGCTGAAATGATTCTAACTCTTTTACAACTTTACACCTCACAGTCATTTGTTCATCTGGGTGTTGGGGACTCAGGTTTATCCGTGCACATTAATGTGCTGGAAATTCTCATTCAATTCACAGTCTGCACATTTCTGCCTTCTTTCTTGAATTATTAGTATTCTGGCTAAATTTAATCACATCCCTCTTAATCGGCTGAGTTCTCCCAGCCATCCAAAATGATTTTCTGGAACGGATGTGTTTGTACAATTGCTTTCCCACAGATTGGAATATTTACATTTTAGAGTTCTTTCAATTAACATCTGCACATGAACATCATTGTTCCTTCCATATTGATTTTATTTCTATTGCTTTATTACTTCAAAAACAAAAAAAGAAAACTCGGTACGATATATCTGAGTTTTGGAAAGTTACTTCAATCATGGCTATATACCACAAAATTCTGTTTAAGGGTTTAACATGATAGGATCAGAGGGTGCGAGTGAAATGATTACCTCATTTGGGATTATCTGGTGAGAACTGTAGACTATTTTGTAGCAGCCTCTTATTCTGTAATCTCTAATGGCAAAATCTTGTTTATCGAGAAGAACTCTATGAGCAGCTGCAAACAATTTGCCTTTATTGATTTTACTGCTAAGTCTGACTGACTGCTTCACCAGGGCTCCAAACTGCCTTGTCAGGACCACGCCCCATCTCGAGCTTTTCCCATCTAGTGCAGAAGTCATCCACTACCTCTCCAATCTCTATCAAAGCCTAGAGACCAATTAATTACTCACTTCCTTTATCAAAAGACATCTCATCAGCAGCTGCAATGGGTAGAATAGGATAGAATATTAGCCTTAATTACACTTAGACTTAAAGAAAGCCAGAATTCTTAAAGAAGACACACACACACAGAGATTATAGATTGCAACAGATTAAAGAGACATAATCAGTTTCAATGTGTGAATATTATATGCATCTTGATTTCAAAACAAACAAATTGAAACAAATTTTGAGACAATAGGGAAATTTGAACTTTAACTACATTTGATATTAAGGCATTTTTGTTTTAGCTCTGAGAATGATATATAGAACATGTAATTTTGTAAAAGTCCTAATTTTTTAGAGATATATTCTGAATGTTTTACAGATTAAGTGACAGGATGGCTGAAATTCTTTTTCTAATAATCCATTGCTGGAGAGAGAAAAATTAGGGGTTGAATTTAGAACCATGAACTTGTTTAAAGAGCTCTTGATGAGGGTGAAATAAGAGAGTGAAAAAGCTGACTTGAAACTAAACATTAAATACTAAGATCGTAGCATCCAGTGCCATCACCCTATGGCAAATAAAAGGGGAAAAGTGGAAGTGGAAGAAGTAACAGATTTTATTTTCTTGGATTCAAAAATCACTGTGGACAGTGATTTCAGCCATGGAATTTAAAGATGCTTGCTCCTGGGAAGGAAAGTTATGACAAAACTGAATAGCGTATTAAAGAGCAGAGACATCACTTTACTGACTAAGGTCCATGTAATCAAAACTATGGTTTTTCCAGTAGTTATGTACACGAAGATTGAGAGAGGAAATAGAGTTTAACTACTAATATGGTGCTCCCTTCCTTGCCAGCCTCGACCACCACCACACAGTAATTACCGTAGGGAGGCTGGAAACTCACAGATGTGAGAATTTGTGGATAGATGAAATATTTACCCCAGACCCTGTCTGGAACCTCAGAAAAAATTAATCATTGTTGAATGTTCTATGCTAACATGGAATCACTGCAATAGAGAAAAAAAATGTTAGCAGTGCATGGGTTGCTAAAAATGATCCAGAGATAAGTCTCCTTCACCATTAAATTTTCTTCCCAGGTGTAGAAGAGATCTGCAAATACCCACGGTAGAGTTAAGTATGAGATGAAAAGCAGTAAGGAATTAAAGAATATTACAAAATGGTGGTGGTGGGATAAATGGGATGGTGGCCTGAAGAAGTGATCATGGCAGAAAAAGAGGCTTCCCAGAAACCACAGCCAAAGACCACCTGATGTGAACAGCCGACTCATTGGAAAAGACTCTGATGCTGGGAAAGCTTGAAGAAAAGAGGAGAAGGGGGCGACAGCAGATGAGATGGTTGGATGGCATCATCGACCCAATGGACATGAGTTTGAGCAAACTCTGAGATATAGTTACAGACAGGGAAACCTGGCATGATGCAGTCCTTGGGATAGCAGAGATGGACGTGACTGAGCGACTGAACAACAACAACAAAAACACTTACCTGACAAGTGGCAGAGCCAGGATCCGATAGTCCCTTCTACTATTGCCATATTTGAAGTATGTGGTCATCTGATTACTGTTTGAATTCTTTCTCTATTTTATTATTAATATTAAGGCATTATAATATTCAATAATATTAATATTGAAGGCATTTTCAAACAAATACTGCATGAACCAGTTTTCTCCCAAGGAATCTTGGTTAATAACTGAAACTTCATTTTTCAAAATCTATAGAATTCATATCCAGTTTGTTTTCAGTTTTCATTATTAATGATGTCTTTGTATTATAATTTACCCCTGAAGAATTTTCATAAATTTTCTCATTTGCTTTTAATGCTTATATTTTCTAATGTGAACTGATTTGATTCTCTAGTTGCTAATTCCTTAGCATTTTTATTAAAGAGAAATACTGATCAACAAAACAAACCACATTGACTGAGTATTGAATAGCTTTCTGAATTAAAAAATCTTCAATTATCTACAGAAGACATCAATTATTCTGAGCCTCAGTTTTTCATCTGAGCAAGAAGGAAATTGACTTTCAAAAGACTTCATGCATAATGATATCCTATGGAGGAAAAAGTTTCCTGATGTTTCTCAGACTTTTCAAGTCCAATGACACATCAAGGATTTTTCACACTGCTATTTATTTCTATCTAATTCATATATTCATATTCATGTATAAATTACATATCCATATACTCAATCATATATCCATATACTTAGTTTCTATGTTATCTATATATCTATATCAGTCCTCTCCTTCAGATATGTCTTCGGACATTTCATTATCAGTGAGAACATGTTTGAATATACCACACAAAGATAGTACCTTTTTCTCTCTCTCTTTATATTGCCTAATTTTTGTTTTTAGCACTAACACTTGTCAAAGAGAAAATTGCACAGGACAAAAATCATGCTGGCAAAAATGAATGTTTTGAAAGCTATTACTTCAGGGGAGAAGCCAGAACTCAGGTTGAACCCAACTTCTCTGAAACAAAGGATGGAGTGCTTATTAAGCACTAGAGTGAGGATACAGTCTTGGCCCTCTGTTTTGGCTAACTGGCCTGACCCACAAGAAAAATAAACTTCTTGTGTTTTCATGATATAAAGTCATTTCACAACTTGGAGCAAAATGCCCTCCAAATTTAGTCTCCTACCCTCCCAGGAAACTGGAAGAGATAGCTGTCACCTCTCTTCATATTTACTGTTTTAAAGATGGTCCCTAGGTCCTTGAGAAAGACATTCTGGGTTGTAAAACTGAGAAAAGTCTTTTTAAAAATTTACATCTCAGAGGAGGAGAGGAAATTTACGGTATTGTGCTGCTCTAAAGTAAATGCTCTAAGAAAAGGGAGGTGAGGTAGGTACGAAGGATAGAATCAGGAGGAAATCTGTCTGGAGTTTAGTTACGCTGCATGAAGCTTCTTAGCCAACCTTCATATTGAGAAGTCAAGGAAAAATCTGTACACTTTTCTTTGAGTAAGTTTAACATTTTCAATAAACACATATGATAGACTGCATTCCCTAAAAGATATCTTGGAGGCAGGGGAGCTGCTGACATTACTGTTTTATGTAAGACAAGGAGTATTGTTCAACCACCCACAAGAAAACTTGAATTTGAACATTTTCAAAAGTGATGTACATTAAACTATTTTAACAAAGAAATTTGAAATGACCTAATATTTTTAAAAAGTGTCTGAATATTATAAATCAGTTGAAAATAGGACACTAGCTTTATAGTGAAAAAGAGTATTCTTAATTCTTATTAAGTAATGAAAAGTTATCCTGAATCAAATCTGCTGTGAATTTTCCTATAAAATTAATTGTTCCTTTCAGACATGATTCATATTTTAGCTTTTGTACTTTTGTCAGTTTGGGGAGATTGCTCTTAATTTTTTGTTTTCAGGATCTATTCATGTGAGGGAATTCTTTCCTCCAGGTAACTAGTTTTGTTCTGTTTAAAAACATGCTTCTTTTTAATGTATTCACACCACGGTTTTTCATACTATGAATACTATACATTTGATAGTCCTATTTTTCTAAGCAATTAATCAATTGGTTTTTCTATTCAAAACCATCAACAAGTCAGAATTTTCTCTGAGAATTTGCATTCATTTGGAAAATCCTTTGAGAGCAAAGCACATTTTTTTAGATCATTATGTCTTTCAAAAAATAAACACCAATAATAAAAGATGGTAAGGTACATTTGTAAACATTCACTGCATTCTACAAAAAGACTTAGCTGTCTTTTCATGTTATTTTTCTTTAATTCTCACAGCAACCCAAGGATAGATACCCAAGATCAGATGCCCAAGGACACCTGGCCAGGAATTGCTAAAGCTGGAAATGAAACTTGGACACTAAAGCTACTGCTTTTGCCTGTTTTTTTTTTTTTTTCCCCCCTTACTTATAACCTGTTAGTGACGCTCTTGTATATTATAACATTTGTGGACTTCAGTGTAGCTCATGATATTACTCAAATATTCTAAACAATTATATGACCCAGGCTGCAGAAAACATTTTACATTATATAATTATACCTCTGAAAAATGTTAGATAATAGAAAGTTTAAGTAATCCTTAAAAAGTCGGACATCACTGAGCGACTGAACTGAACTGAAAGTGAATTGATTGGAGAAGCACACATTGATTACCCCCTATAAAGTGAATATAATCTAATTAGGAGAATATGCTAACCAGCTATACATAGCTATTCCAAATAATTAATGCTTTTGAACTGTGGTGTTGGAGAAGACTCTTGAGAGTCCCTTGGACTGCAAGGAGATCCAACCAATCCATCCTAAAGGAGATCAGTCCTGGGTGTTCATTGGAATGACTGATGTTGAAGCTGAAACTCCAATACTTTGGCCACCTGATGTGAAGAGTTGACTCATTGGAAAAGACCCTGACGCTGGGAAAGATTGAGGGCAGGAGGAGAAGGGGACGACAGAGGATGAGATTGTTGGATGGCATCAGCAACTCAATGGACATGGGTTTGGGTGAACTCCAGGAGTTGGTGATGGACAAGGAGGCCTGGTGTGCTGTTGTTCATGAGCTTGCAAAGAGTCAGACACAACTGAGTGACTGAACTGAACTGATATTCTAATAGAGCTATTCTATATTCCATATATAGTATCTTGATTAAGTATTGAATGAAAAAAATTATACAAATATATTTTCTTGTGAAATATTTTGGCACCTTAATTTGTACCAAGCCCTTCTTACTAAGTGACCACAGACTATATACAAGTTGTGAAAACACACATTTTCCTGGATCATGATACTTATCTTCAACTTTTCCATGTAAGGAAATATGTTTCCATCTGTACAGAAGTCATATCAAAGAGACTGCTGCTGCTGCTAAGTTGCTTCAGTCGTGTCTGACTCTGTGCGACCCCATAAATGGCAGCCCACCAGGCTCCCCCGTCCCTGGGATTCTCCAAGCAAGAACACTGAAGTGGGTTGCCATTTCCTTCTCCAATGCATGAAAGTGAAAAGTGAAAGTGAAAGTGAAGTCGTGTCCAACCCTAGCGACCTCATGGACTGCAGCCCACCAGGCTCCTCCATCCATGGGATTTTCCAGGCAAAAGTACTGAAGTGGGGTGCGATTGCCTTCTCCAATCAAAGGGACTCCGATCAAACCAGTTAAAGTTCTGATCAAGAACTATAGGTGGAGAAAAGGGAGCTATTTTCCTCTGATGAAATATCGCTGGACAACACAGATAAAGGGAACTTATTAAAACAGAGAAAAGGAGGCAAATCTAATACGGCTAGCTCCTGGATAAGATTATGAGCATGCTTTTACCCAAAGAACATAAAATTTTTTAAAATATAGATATTTCAGCTGGTATTTTCAGTCTCCACACTAGCATTTTGATGTGCTTGTGGAGCTTTAGAAGTCGCCAACACTTGGACCCGAAAGGCTGGGCCTTAAATTTCTAAGTGACCAGAAAACTGAAACAAGCCTCGCAAATGAGTGGGATTGACAGGATAAGCCTTCGTAAGTTAATGAAGGCTTCTCTGCAGGGACTGTGATGTGTGGTGAACCTGAGAAGCCAGCATGGAAGTGAAGCAGCAGAGGACGGCCGTGAAAAGAAGATCCCTAAGATCATGGCATCCAGTCCCCCCACCTCATGGCTAATAGAAGGGGGAAAATGGGAAGCAGTGACAGATTTCACCTCCTTTGCCTGCAAAATCACTTCAGACAGTGACTGTGGCCACAAAATTAAGGCATTTGCTCTTGGGAAGGAAAGCTATGGCAAATCTAGAGAGCATTTTAAAAAGCAGAGATGTCATTTTGCTGACAAAGCTCTGTACAGTCAAAGCTTTGATTTTTCCAATAGTCACACGTGGATGTGAGAGTTGGACCATAAAAAAGGCTGAGCACTGAAAAACTGATGCTTTTGAATTGTGATGTTGGAGAAGACTCTTGAGAGTCCCTTGGACTGCAAGGAGATCCAACCAGTCAATCCTAAAGGAGATCAGTCAAACATTAGCTCTTATGATTGAAAATAGATGAGAGATCTAGAAATGCCAAAACAACTTTAACACCAAATGAAAGTTTCATGCTGAGGTAGTTCACACCTACAAAATCATCTCTTCATTCATCATTCAGACAGAAATAGAAAGACAGCCCTTTTTCTCAGCTTGATAGAGTCCAA
The DNA here is from genome assembly GCF_001704415.2 of Capra hircus. Taxonomy (NCBI): domain Eukaryota; kingdom Metazoa; phylum Chordata; class Mammalia; order Artiodactyla; family Bovidae; genus Capra; species Capra hircus. The sequence goes on along the minus strand of NC_030819.1, from coordinate 82,380,616 downwards.
GAAAACTCTTTTAGACACTGTGATATACCTTCATACAAAGGTTCACTGGAAGTAGATGCAATGATATTCTAGTGTTTGCATCAGTTATTTCCTAAGTGAGACCTGAGGGATAAAATCTGCTGTAATTGGTAGAAGCAGAGTCTCAACTGGAGTCTTAGAGTGGTAAGGGCTGCTCCTCCAAAACAGTGTTGGTCAGCCGTGTTCACCAGGGTCTTAGACATTGATTACCCAGTTATGATAGCAGTTGTAAAATATGTCTATCTAATTTATAAATTCTGTTTCTAATACTGCTCATGCTAATTAACGAGCTTATCATGAAGGTGCAGTTAAGGTTAGTTGAAACAGTTGTACTGATCACTTCCAGAGTGTGGGTGCCTTATTACTGTTTTTCAAATGTGAACTAACCACCACAGATTGCTGATTTCATGTTTGAGTGCTTCAAAACAAAACAAACAAACAAAAACAGTGTCCCTTAAGACAGAGAGCTTAAAGTTAGTAGCCAACAATACATAAATATTAAGTTGTCTGTGCTGAAAATATTAAAATTAATTATAGGCAATGTAACAGGTAGTATATCTGTTAGGATGCAAGGAGATGTGGCTCACTTGTCATGAGAAATGAAGCAAGAATTCCATTGCTGAAGCTATTACTTTCTCATTTCCTCTATGAGGTTGTGAAGTTTGTTCATATTGCTTTTTATTCAGTGAGGGCTTCAAGACTGCAAGGAGTTGCTTTTGGCACATATTATAAAGACAGACAAGGACACTGCTCTTTTACTGGTAATAATAAACCAAATCAGAGTTATTCAAACTTCTAATGCCAAATGGTTTTCTCCCAATATTTCCTCATTCAAAAACACACACCTCTATCAGTTCAGTTCAGTTCAGTCACTCAGTCATGTCTGACTCTTTGTGACCCCATGGACTGCAGCACGCCAGGCCTGCCTGTCCATCACCAACTTCCAGAGTTTACCTAGACTCATGTCCACTGAGTCAGTGATGCCATCCAAACATCTCATACTCTGTCATCCCCTTCTCCTCTCATCTTCAATCTTTCCCAGCATCAGGGTCTTTTCAAATGAGTCAGTTCTTCACATCAGGTGGCCAAATACTGAAATTTCAACATTAGTCCTTCCAGCGAACACTCAGGACTGACCTCCCTAAGGATGGACTGGTTGGATCTCCTTGCAGTCCAATAGACTCTCCAAAAGCTTTTCCAACACCACAGTTCAAAAGTATCAATTCTTCCATGATCAGCTTTCTTCACAGTTCAACTCTCACATCCATACATGACTACTGGAAAAATCATAGCCTTAACTAGATGGACCTTTGTTGGCAAAGTAATGTCTCTGCTTTTTAATATGCTGTCTAGATTGGTCATAGCTTTTCTTCCAAAGAGTAAATGTCTTTTAATTTCATGGCTGCAATCACCATCTGCAGTGATTTTGGAGCCCCCCAAAAATAAAGTCAGCCACTGTTTCCCCATCTATCTGCCATGAAGTGATAGGACCAGATGCCATGATCTTCGTTTTCTGAATGTTAAGCTTTAAGCCAACTTTTTTACTCTCCCCTTTCACTTTCTTTTTTTTTTTTTTTGGCATTGAGATTTATTTATTTATTTATTTATTTATTTTTAAATTTTAAAATCTTTAATTCTTACATGCGTTCCCAAACATGAACCCCCCTCCCACCTCCCTCCCCACAACATCTCTCTGGGTCATCCCCATGCACCTGCCCCAAGCAAGCTGCACCCTACGTCAGACATGGACTGGCGATTCAATTCTTACATGACAGTATACAAGTTAGAATTCCCATTCTCCCAAATCATCCCACCCTCTCCCTCTCCCTCTGAGTCCAAAAGTCCGTTATACACATCTGTGTCTTTTTTCCTGTCTTGCCCTTTCACTTTCATCAAGAAGCTCTTTAGTTCTCCTTCACTTTCTGCCATAAGGGTGGTGTCATCTGCATATCTGAGGCTATTGATATTTCTCTGGGCAATTTTGATTCCAGCTTGTGCTTCATCCAGCCTGGCATTTCACATGATGTACTCTGTAAAAATAAGCAGAGTGACCATATACAGCCTTGACATACTCCTTTCTCAATTTTGAACCAGTTCATTGTTCCATGTCTGATTCTAACAGTTGCTTCTTGACCTGCATACAGGTTTCTCAGGAGACAGGTAAGGTGGTCTGGTATTCTCATCTGGGATGACCCAGAGAGATGATATGGGGAGGGTGGTGGGAGGGGGGTTCAGGGTTGGGAACTCATGTACACCTGTGGTGGATTCATGTCAATGTATGGCAAAACCAATACAGTAAAGTAAAAAAATAAAAAATAAATAAAGATACACACTTAAAATAAAAAAAGAATTTTCCACATTTTGTTGTGATCCACACAGTCAAAGGCTGTAGCATATTCATTGAGGCAGAAATAGATGCTTTTAAAATAGATATTTGAAAGTGATATTTTTATAATTTATAATGAAAGCAAGGTAAATATTACTTGCAATACTGAAATAAATGATAGGAATTGGAAGAACTTTAGTACTGAGTGGAAAACTTCATTTTTCAGTCAAGAGACTGGACCTATATTTGAGATGTACTAATTATATGAACTTACGTTGTTCAACCGGAGAAGTCAGTGGCAACCCAATCCAGTACTTTTGCCTGGAAAATCCCATGGACAGAGGAGCCTGGCAAGCTGCAGTCCATGGGGTCTCTAAGAGTCTGGACATGACTAAGTGACTTCACTTTCACTTTTCACTTTCATGCATTGGAGAAGGAAATGGCAACCCACTCCAGTGTTCTTGCCTGGAGAATCCCAGGGATGGCGGAGCCTGGTGGGCTGCCGTCTATGGGGTCGCACAGAGTCTGACATGACTGAAGCGACTTAGCAGCAGCAGGTTGTTCAACACCATAAAATGTCACCAGTGATAATATTTTCTATATTATATGGACACTTGAATGAATAAGACACGTATACCTAATGGAACAGAGAGCCTAGTCCAGTGATCATACAATATTAATTTTGGTTGCTTTTGTTGATGTTATTCGTGATAGTAATAGAGATGTTCTCCTTACCCTCTGGCCTTCATTTTCCCTAATGATGGATTATTCATCCAAATTAATCATTCTAAACCATTTTAGTACTGTCTGAATAATCTAAGACTTCTGTCAATTACATATGTGTATTTTCTTTTCCTGATGTTTTTCATTTAAAATTTTGAAAAATGATTAAATGATCTTGCCAAGACTACTTTTTTTCCTAATAAATACTGAAGAATCAAGGATGGAGAATTAACTCAAGATATTAGAAAATGAATGGATATTACTATTATTATGGATCATAGAAAAAGATTGACTTCAAAAATTGTAGCCATCAGAGTACTATCAAATGTGTTATCCAACATGAAAGGACCTAAAGATTAATAATACACTTTGCACTTGGTAAGGTAAAAAGTTATAAAATTATTTTTATTTAATAAGTACTAAGAATAATAACTCACACATAATGAGTATTTTCTATGAGCTAATCACTTCTATAAAATTTTTTACATGTATGAAATTTAATTCTCATAATGATGTTATAATTATGCTCATTTAAAAGAAATAAAAAAGTTAATAAGATTATTCAGGATTTATTTGCAAAAAAGAGAAAACTCTTACAGTCATAGAGGGGAAATAAAGAATTAAATACACAGAAAGACACATTGTCCTTTAGAGAATAACTTTATATTTTACTCTTCTTAAACATTTTTCAATTTGATGTTTCTTTACAAACACAAATCAGCTGTTTCCAAATTCCACATAAAAATTTATATTTGAAAAAAAAAAAACAACAGAAAATTAGTGAGAATATGTAATCTCATTAGTTTTCTTTTTTTTTCAAATTTAAATTTTCACATGGAATTTGGATTTGGCTTCCTCAGTGACTCAGTGGTAAAGAATCTGCCTGCAGTTCAGGAGATGCAGGAGATGTGGGTTCAATTCCCAGGTCAGGAAGATCCCCTGGAAGAGGGCTTGGCAACCCACTCCAGTATTCTTGCCTGGAGAATTTCATGGACAGAGGGGCCTGACAGGCTACCATCTATGGGGTCACAAAGAGTACATGACTGAAACTACTGAGCACATACACAATACTATTCTAGCCTGTCAGCCACTAAAATTCTCCCTTCAAGCTGAGATAATTAGGATTTACTATTTAAATTGAGAAATAGATTAACGATACAAAACAGAAACACCAAATCTATGTGTGCATGTATCTGTAAAGTTTTTATGTATCACGATTATAAAGTTTCAAATCCAAATCTTGGGACATTGGCTAACTATTTGGTAGATAAATAAATAAAACTAGATTCCTATTAGTGTCACTAAAACAAATTATTTGTGAAAAAATTTGGACTAGAATAAAAGAAATGCTGTTGGTCTATCATCAAATGTAGCCATCAACAGAGTCTTTTAAATAAATGTGGAGAAGTATATAACTTTAAAAATAAGATGCAAGCAGCCAGAAATGATAAAGGAAAGGATTGATGATAAATTTGACTCATAATAAATTTTAAGCTGGAAAATAATTCATAAACTACTTCAAAAGATAAATAGGACTAGATGCATGCAGCATAAATGATGGATGAAAGCCTAATTTCCTATCATAAGAGTATTTTTACATCAGTAGGAAAGTGACCTAAATGACCAAAATATAGAAGAAAAAGAGACACAACATGAAGATGCTGTTCACTATAATAAATAAAAACAAAGATAAATGACTTTTAAATATATGAAAACATAATCTTGCACATAACCAAATGCAAATTAAACAAATAATGAGATACCATTTTTCACTTTCCACACTGGCACAGATCAAAAATAGGTGACAATGTTGCGCAGGTGAGGGGATGAGGAATCAAGTCAATTCATATACTATCTATGAGAGTGGAAGTAGGTAAAAGCTCTTTGAAAGTAACACAAAAATTTGACAATTCAAACACACACATTCACTTACCTAGGTACTGCGTTTCTAAGATTGAATTTTGCAGATATGTAAAGGTGCATATGCTTATCTAAACTACTGCACTGTGACCATAAAAGACTAGATGAAATAAATTCTAGCCATATCAAGTTAATTTAGCAATTAAGAACATACATTGACAGATTTATGCAGTTATTGACAAGACAGACATAATAGAATTACATATACATTGAAAAATAATCTTCAAGGTATATTTTTACTAATGTTCCTATGTGTGTTATGCTTAAAGATCTGTATGCACATGTGAACACACAGCATACACATTTATATTGTGTAAGTGTGAATATTTCTGCGAGAATGCATAATAAGTATATCCATATTAGTGGCAGCCTCTAAATATGGGATGGCGAGATCTGCAGGGTGAAGGTAGGAAGGATATTGATCTTCTACACTATTCCATTTTGCATTTTTTTGAGCTTTATCATGTTTTTACCATTTCACTATCCATTTCTTGTCTATTTTGATGAAGAAATATATTACTGAAGAATAGTGAAACGGTGAGCAAAAATTAAGATGTAAAACATACACAACTTACAAACCGATCTCACCAGCCTTTTTGGTTGTAAATAGTAAACCTTTCTGCATGGGATTGATTAGCACAGTTTTAAGTTTTTGCTTTCCATGGAAAAAATGCTTGAGAGCAAAGAGATCATGGACTTTGATGTGCAACACTCACTGTACAAATCACAGTTCTGTAAAAATTATGCAATCTCAGAAAATAATATTTAGCCCCCATCCTCACTGAATCTTGTTTGGTTATCTAAAATAAGCCTTTAATTTTCTTTAATGTACACTTGAAATGAAATGAATTAAATTCTGTAAAGTTCTTAGCACTTTGTGAAATCCTGAAAGATTCTCCATGGTTCTTGGATATCAAAAGTCCTTGACTCACATGAAAATCCCTTTGCTTTGCAGTTTATATGTTTTTCTTTCTCTAACATGGTGTTAATATTGCAGACAATATAGACTTGTTCTTGGACTCAATCCTAACCAGAAGAGACGATTCAATTTTGCTAAATTGTGGTTAGCTACTGTAGTCCTACTCATTTCTTCCATGGACATGGGGGAAAATAAAATAAACAAATAACAAGAACAACAAAAAGTCTAAATAGGCCAATGTTTGTCTGGATCACGTCCTCATTTTTCATACCAAGAGCTGGAAAGATTTTTCTCTTTAGGAATGCCTCTCTTCTTTAGTCATTTATCCCTTTAAACAACAGAATGCTTCATTTTACTTTGCTGAAAATATTTAAGATAACTCATTACTTATTGGTGCTTCCATGCTACTATTTCAGAAGTTGACCTCTGAACAAATAAAGCTACATTTTATCAGGAGAAGGTAAAACTGGGAAGGTAGCAAATACTAGCATGGCAGAATCAGATAGTGTCAAAGAACCATTTCTAGGTTTTGGAATGAAACCCCAACCACTAGAACTTGCATCCATACAGATAAAATTGAGGTGTAGGTTAGTAGTTATATATGCCAAGAAGATAGGAATTTTACATATCCAAAAAGCCCTATATGATTCAACATCTAAATATAGGTCCATGAAAGGGCATTTTCCTTACAGATGGCATTCAAAGATATTTTCGCAGGATCCATAGTGGTGATTGAAGTTGAATTAAAATCTTAATTGAAGCTGAGTCCTCAGCATACTCTAAAGTATACGTGAGCGGAATGGAAGTTTAAGGAAAAGTTTCAGTTGGGATCTTAAGAAACTGAAGGCAATTTGAATGAAGACTTTTATTTACATCTTAGAGAAGGCTGCTAATGACCTCAAAAGCTTTCCACACTTTAATCCTGAAAAATGTGAATCTTATATTAAAAGGCAAAAAAGACTTTGCAGATACAGCTTCAAAATAGGGAAATTATACTGGATTATCGAATGTATCTGAAGTGATCATATAAAGCTTAAAACAGAGAATTGAATAGACCTGCTGTAAAAGGCAGATGCGTCAGAAGAGGGAGGCAAAAGAGATGCAACAGACGGGCAAGGCAGAGAAGCTGCAAGTCTGAGAAGGATTCTGAGTGAGCTCTAAGGCTACCAGATGTGCTGGTCCGTACGCAAATGCAGAGAGAAGGCTCTTCAGGGAGTCAAGAAGGCCCTTACCTAACAACAAAACAGTGGACTTAGTCATACAAAAAATGGTTCTGCCAAGAACGAGCGAATTTAGAAGCAGGTTCTCAGCTTCCGTGATGCAGAAGGCTGTCTTCTTGAGTTCAGTTCTGTGTGGCCCCCATAGAGACCCAAACTAGTGATGCCAAGTCCAGACTTCAAACTCACAGAAACTGTCAAAGAACACATGGGTATGGCTGTACTGCTAAATGAGGGACAATCTGTTTCAGCTGTATTAGAAAATTAATACATATTCCTTCTAAGTTAGATTATATCTGCTCCCTGGAGAAGCTAAATAATGCCATTCTAAATGACAGAATTGGTTAGATGTTTATGGAAAACCCAGAGTATGGAATAAATAGTAGTAGAATAATGGGTTACAGCTGATTAAGGTGAAAGTGAAAATCACTCAGTCATGTCCAACTCTTTGTGACCCCATGAACTATGCAGTCCATGGAATTCTCCAGGCCAGAATACTGGAGTGGGTAGCTTTTCCCTTCTCCAGGGGATCTTCCCAACCCAGGAATCGAACCAGGGTCTCCTGCATTGCAGGCTGATTCTTTACCAACTGAGCTATCAGGGAAGCGGATAGGTTATTAAAAGCACAAGAATTATAATGTGAGATTTTAACAGACTTCAATCACATAAGCACAAGTAAATGTGATTGAACTCTATTAAAATCTCTCATTCTCATTCCCTCCACACCCATTTTTGTTGTTCAATTGCTCAGTCATGTCTGACTCTTTGCAACCTCATGAGCTGCAGCAAGCCAGGCTTCCTTGCCTTTCACTACCTCCCAGAGTTTGCTCAAACTCGTTTCCATTGAGTCATAATGCCATACAATCATCTCATCCTCTGTCACCCCTTTCTTCTCCTGCTGTCAATCTTTCCCCACATCAGGGTCTTTTCTAATAAGTCAGCTCTTCACATCAGGTGGCCGAAATGTTGGAGCTTCAGCTTCAGCATCAGTCCTTCCAATGAATATTCAGAATTATTTCCTTTAATATTTACTGGTTTGATCTCCTCGCTGCCCAAGGAAGGCTTCAGCACCACAGTTCAAAAAAAGCAATTCTTCAGTGCTCAGCTTTCTTTATGGTTCATTTCTCCCATCTATATACGACTGCTGGAAAAACAAAAGCTTTGACTTTACAGACCTTTGTCAGCAAAGTGATGTCTCTGCCTTTAAATATGCTGTTTAAGTTTGTCATAGCTTTTCACAAATTGTAAGGGGCCGAAGTATCACCAAAGTGCTTGTTACAAATTCAAGTTTCTATTCCCTGTTCCCAAAGTTTTGCTTTCAGGTGGTCAAGCCTTATAATGTGGGTACAGACTGCTCTCAAATTACATGTTCAGAATCATTTTTTTAAAATAACTACTCTCACAGTTTCTTTTTTAAAATATAAATTTATTTATTTTAATTGGAGGTTAATTACTTTACAATATTGTATTGGTTTTGTCATACATCAACATGAATCCACCACAGGTATACACGTGTTCCCCATCCTGAACCCCCCTCCCTCCTCCCTCCCCATACCATCCCTCTGGGTCATCTAAGTGCACCAGCCCCAAGCATCTAGTATCATGCATTGAACCTGGACTGGTGATTCATTTCATATATGATATTACACATGTTTCACAGTTTCTAAATATCCATTTTATTTATCACATCTTTGTGTGGGTATCTGTGTGTTTAACAGGCATTCAATGAGTGGCCACAGTTCAAATCCTTGTGCTGGGTTATAGAATGATAAATGCTGATAGAATGCCTCGTTTCAGGGAGGGTCTATCCAAAGGAGAGCTAATTAGGTACAAGAAATATTATAAAACAGAGAAGGTCAGTGGTAAGAAGTTAAACTGACATTTAATGTTGGTTCAAATTACCCCAAGCGCAGAAGGAGAGCTAGAACCATTGGGAAGAATTCACATAAACAAAGCAAACAGATGTAGAGCACTCATTGCATTCTGTGTGTGTTCTGTCTGTCTCCAGCTCCTCCTGGATGACCGCCCATATAACTTTCATGGAGCAGTCAGGATCAGAGTAAGAGCTTTGCTTGTGGTCTGGATTCCTATTCCTCCATAGAGTCTTTTTGTCTTCCTCTCTGGATCTTACTATTGATTTTGGGTTATCTTCCTAGTTCTAAAGTTCTTCAGTTGTATCTATCTATGTAATATTTACTTTGGTTTTATTTTAAAGTACCAGGACCAGGGTTATGAATGTGATTTTTTTAATACTTTTATTTATTTTTAATGCATTTTTGGCTGTGCTAAGTCTCTGTTTTGTTGCTGTGCAGGCTTTTCTCTAGTTGTGGTGAATGGGGGCTACTCTCTAGTTGCAGTGGCTGACTGGCTCATGATGGCGGCTTCTCTTGTTGCTAAGCATTGGCTCGAGGGCACACAGGCTTTAGTAGCTGCACACGTGGGCTCAGTAACTGTGGCTCACTGGCTGTGGAGCAGAGGTCAATAGTCATGGCACACATGCTTAGTTGCTCTGTGGCATGTGGGATCTTTCAGGATTAGGGATCGAAGTCTAACGTCTCCTGCATTAGCAGGTGGATTCTTTACCAGTGAGCCTCCAGGGAAGCCCATGAATGTGACTTTTGAAGACAGAAAAAAAGCATTTGGAAAAGAAAAAGGCAAATAAATACTATTAAATTTTTGTTTAGCTATAGATGCTAACATGATTCTTTAAAAATATAACCAGAAGGTGATGGGCAGGCTATGATGATTTTATGTGCATATGTTATCAAATTGTAAGAAATTTATTTTCGAATTTATTATTTAAATTATTTTGCATTTCCTACTATTTAAAATTGGAATAAGTTATTCCATCTTCTCACTTTTTTTTTCCACCTGCATCAATGCAGGTTCAACAGTTATTCTCCTTTCTCTCATTGACATTTTTTTTCTGGGAACCTGGTCAGAAAGTTCACTTGGTTAGCAAATGATGTCAGGCTTTACTATTCAGTCCAACTCACAGTTGCAGCCTTGACTTGGGTGACACAGGCACCTTGCTCATTGCATGAATCACTGCTCTTACATTTTCTTTTCATTGCATACACCAGTCTTACAGGAAAACATAATAATCCATTTAAACACATTGACAAGACTATTTAGGTTGTTTCAGTGTTATCTTTTCCTTTGCAGTGACCTGCAGATGTCTTTTTATTCTGGTGCTCTCCACATTTTGAGTAGGGATAAGAAAATGCATTTACAGTGGCCAACCAAGAGCTTTTCTGCATTGGTTGATTCTGATTTTTGAGCTAAGCACAGAACTCCAGGGATTCAATAGTATATATTCATGCAATATCATTTAAAGCTCATATTGGAAATGCAAAGGTTTGCTGAACATCAATAGCTGTAAGAAAAGCTAAATAGCATAAATTATATTTCTGTAAATTATGTGTAGGTTTGAAATCAAGTTAAAATAACCTGTTGAAATAATAGTAGTAAGTTAAAAACCCTCACTTATAGAGAAAAGGCCATTTTCTTAGCCTACAATGTATCCAAGTTTCTTCCAAGTTGAAAATTCCAGTATTAACTCTAACTTTCCATCTTTGAGAATAAAAGTCACTTCATATAATTTTCTCTTGTATTCCACTGGGTTCCTGTATTTTTAATGCTGAAATTCACTTTTATTTACTACTTCACTATATTTCCCTATTACAGATTTCATTTTCAGATCTCTGCATATCTAGTTTGCAAGAAGATTGTATGGAGTCTCAATATTCAATTTATGTGTAATAATAGCACCATTTGTATCAAATGCCATTTTAGTTTGTGGACTTTTTTCTTTTCTTCACTTTTGATAGACACAATGAAAATCAATTCCATTTCAGAGGGCCAATTATTTTGAAGAATATCTTTTTTATTCCTATAATGGAAAATGCCTGCTTAATAATGCTTTAAATATTTTAGATTTAAGACATTTACCTTGTTGAGTGTTAGACAATACTCTGCTGCTGCCATAATCTTTGATTCTAATTTTAAACTCTTTGGTTTTATACTTTAAAAAATTGAACTGTAAAACTATTTTTTCTTTGCTTATCATTTTATTAATTTATGCTCATAGATATGCTATAAGATGTTACATCTAGGTTTTTGTTATTATTGTTATTTATTTATTTTTAATTTTTTAGAATCATACATTGCTCAAACATCTAAGCAATGAGCACTTTTGCACTCCCTGTATAGACAGAGTGTAATCTGTCTCTGATTAGTGGTTGGATGTAATGGGAGCTTACAGCCTACAAACTAAATTGAACTTATCCTACCTTTTGGAAATATAAATTATCATTGTATACAGGTATTTTTTATTATAAATTTATTTATTTTAATTGGAGGCTAATTAATTTACAATATTGTATTGGTTTTGCCATACATCAACATGAATCCGCCACAGGTATATATGTGTTCCCCATTTTGAACCCCTTCCCACCTCCCTCCCTGTACCATACCTCTGGGTCATCCCAGTGCCCCAGCCCCAAGCATCCTGCATCATGCATCGAACTTGGACTGGTGATTCATTTCATATATGATATTATACATGTTTCAATGCCATTCTTCCAAATCATCCCACCCTCTCCCTCTCCCACAGAGTCAAAAAGACTGTTCTATACATCTGTGTCTCTTGCTGTCTTGCATACAGGGTTATCGTTACCATCTTTCTAAATTCCATACATATGCATTGGTATTCTATATTGGTGTTTTTCTTTCTGGCTTACTTCACTCTGTAAAATAGGCTCCAGTTTCATTTACCTCATTAGAACTGATTCAAATGTATTCTTTTTAATGGCTGAGTAATACTCCATTGTGTATGTATACAGGTATTATTTTCTTCAATGCTCAAAATTCTCTAAGCTAGGTTCCAACAGTATGTGAACCAGAACTTACAGATATACAAGCTGGATTTAGAAAAGGTGGAGGAACCAGAGATCAATTTGCAAAAATCTATTGGATCATAGAAAAAGCAATAGAATTCCAGAAAAACATCTACTTCTGCTTCATTGACTACACTATAGCCCTTGACTGTGTTCAGTTCAGTTCAGTCGCTCAGTTGTGTCCAACTCTATGACTCCATGGATGGCAGCAAGCCAATTGTCCCTGTCCATTGTCAACTCCTGAGGTTGCTCAAACTCATGTCCATCGATTCAGTGATGCCATCCAACCACCTCACACTCTGTCATCCCCTTCTCCTTCTGCCTTCAATCTTTCCAGCATCAGTGTCTTTTCCATTGAGTCAATTCATATTAGGCGACCAATATTGGGGATTCAGCTTCAGCATCAGTCCTTCCAATGAATGTTCAGGGTTGATATCCTTTAGGATTGACTAATTTGATCTCTTTGCTGTCCAAGGGATTCTCAAGAGTTATCTCCAACCCCACAGTTCAAAAGCATCATTTCTTTCATGCTCAGCTTTCTTTATGGTCCAACTCTCATATCCACACATGACTACTGGAAAAAGCATATCTTTGATTATACAGAACTTTGTCAGCAAATAATGTTTCTGCTTTTTAACATGCTGTCTAGGCTTATCATACCTTTCTTCCAAGGAGGCAGCGTCTTTTAATTTCATGGCTGCAGTCACCATCTGCAGTGATTTTGGAGACCAAGAAAATAAAGTCTGCCACTGTTTCTATTGTTTCCACATCTATTTGAGAGAACTGACTGTGTAGATCACAAAAAAAAACTGTAGAAAATTCTTCAACAGAAGAGAATACCAGATCACCTTAGTTGCCTCCTGAGAAAACTGTATGCAGGTCAAGAAGCAAGAGTTAGAACCAAACATGGAACAATGGACTGGTACAAAATTCGGCAAAGAGTACCACAAGGCTGTATATTATCATCTTGCTTATTTTAGGTATATATTTAGTATATCATGCACAATGCCAGACTGGATGAAGCATAAGCTGGAATCAAGATGGCCAGGAGAAATATCAATAACCTCAGATATGAAGATGACACCACCCTTATGTCAGAAAGCAAAGAGGAACTAAACAGCCTCCTGGTGAAAGTGAAAGAGGAAAGTGAAAAAGTTGGCTTAAAACAGTATTCAAAAAACTAAGATCATGGTATCCACTCACATCACTTCTTTGCAAATAGATGGGGAAACAATGGAAACAGTGACAGACTTTATTTTCTTGGGCTCCCAAATGAATGCAGATGGTGACTTGCAGCCATGAAATTCAAAGATGCTTGCTCCTTGGAAGAAAAGCTATGACAAACCTAGACAACTTATATAAAAGCACAGACATTACTTTGCTGACAAAGGTCCATCTAGTGACAAGTATTGTTTCTCCAGTAGTCATGCATGGATATGAGAGCTGGACCATAAAGAAAGCTGAACACTGAAGAAATGATGTTTTGAACTGTGGTATTGGAGAAAAGACTTGAGAGTCCCTTGGACTGCAGGTGATCAAACTAGTCAATCTTAAAAGAAATCAGTCCTGAATATTATTGGAGGGACTGATGCTGAAGCTGAAATTCCAATACTTGGGCCACCTCATGTGAAGAACTGACTCATTAGAAAATACCCTGATGTTTGGAAATATTGAATGCAGGAGGAGAAAGGGATGACAGAGGATGAGGTGGTTAGATAGCATCCCCAACTGAATGGACATGGGTTTGAGCAAGCTCCGGGGGAAGGTGAAGGACAGGGAAGCCTAGTGTGCTGCAGTCCATGGGGTCACAAATTGTTGGACACTTCTGAGTGACTAAACAACAATTATTTTCTTTTTACATTTTGTATTCTTACTTTGTTTTTTGTCAATTTAAATGATTCAAAATCAAAATCCTGTTTTGACATTAATGTTTAAAGCATATAGATAATTTACAAAGCACGTTGAATTGAATAGAAAGACATGACATCGAGAATGTGTTCTGCATTTCCCTCATTCTGCATTCTGTATTTCCAAAGAAGGAAGAAAACAGCATGAAGTGTTTGAAATTCTCAACCGATTTGCCATGCTGTCATGGCAAAAGAGGATGGAAACTTATCCTGTTTTAGAGAGAATATACCTGTTAACCAGTGTATAAAAATAATTCTGATTTCAAATGTGTACTTATTCACATTTTAAGTACATCTGTTTAGAATTAAGAATGAGATAGTTGGTAAGGAATCTGCCTGCAATACTGGAGATCCCAGTTCGATTCCTGGGTTGGGAAGATCCACTGGAGCAGGGATAGGCTACCCACTGCAGTATTCTTGGGCTTCCCTTGTGGCTCAGCTGGTAAAGAAATCATCTGCAATACGGGAGACCTGGGTTCAATCTCTGGGTTGGGAAGATCTCCTGGAGAAGGGAAAGGCTACCCACTCCCCGGAGAATTCCATGGACACAGGATCCTGGCGGGCTACAGTCCATAGGGTCACAAATAGCAAGACACAACTGAGGAAATACACACCCTTCAGAACTGTCTAAAGAACAAATAATAATCCTACACTCTGGAATTTTATCTTCTGTTGACAAAGTTTATAAATTAGCCAGATATGTAAATTTTACTCTTTTCTTTTTCCAGCCTACCAAAGTAGCCAAAAGGGGTTAGTGCAAGACACCCAATATAAATATGAGAACCTTTATAAGCTAGGTATGAAGTTTTTTCACAATATATCAACTTTTCACTTATAAAAGGATAATAAAAGAGAGGGTCATGATTATTCTCCTCACTTTGAAGTTCAGAAAATGGAATTATCATAAATTATATAACTTGACTAAGATTAGAGGTTGGTAATGAGCAGAGTCAGAATTCACTTTAAGCCTCCTGAGACCATTATAACACCCTGGTTTGTCTAGTAAAATAGAAAAATGAGATTTCTGAAAACCTCTTAGTTCAGTTCAGTCATTCAGACATGTCTGACTCTTTGTGACCCCATGGACTGTACCACGCCAGGCTTACCTGTCCATTACCCACTACCAGAGCTTGCTCAAACTCATGTCCATCAATTTGGTGATGCCATCCAACCATCTCATCCTCTGTCATCCCCTTCTTCAACTGCCTTCAGTGTTTCCCGACATCAAGGTCTTTATTAATGAATCAGTTCTTCCCATCAGGTTGCCAACGTATTGGAGATTAAACTTCAACATCAGTCCTTCCAATGAATATTCAGGACTGATTTCACTTAGGATTGACTCGTTTGATCTCCTTGCAATCTAAGGAACTCTTTTATTTATTTAGTTATTTAATTTTACTTTATTTTACTTTACAGTACTGTATTGGTTTTGCCATATATTGACATGATTCCACCACGGGTGTACATGAGTTCCCAATCCTGAACCCCCCTCCCACCTTCCACCCCATATCATCTCTCTGGGTCATCCCCGTGCACCAGCCCCAAGCATCCTGTATCTTGTACCGAACATGGACTGGAAATTCGTTTCTTACATGATAGTATACGTTTCAATGCCATTCTCCCAAATCATCCCACCCTCTCCCTCTCCCACAGAGTCCAAAAGTCTGTTCTATACAAAGTCTGTTTTGCTGTCTTGCATACAGGGTTATCATTAATATCTTTCTAAATTCCATATATATGTGTTAGTATACTGTATTGGTGTTTTTCTTTCTGGCTTACTTCACTCTGTATAATCGGCTCCAGTTTCATCCACCTCACTAGAACTGATTCAAATGTATTCTTTTTAATGGCTGAGTAATACTCCCTTGTGTATATGTACCACAGCTTTCTTATCCATTCGTCTGCTGATGGACATCTAGGTTACTTCCATGTCCTGGCTAATATAAACAGTGCTACAATGAACATTGGAGTACATGTATCTCTTTCACTTCTGGTTTCCTTGGTGTGTCTGCCCAGCAGTGGGATTGTTGGGTCAAAAGGCAGTTCTATTTCCAGTTTTTTAAAGAATCTCCACACTGTTCTCCATAGTGGCTATACTAGTTTGCATTCCCACCAACAGTGTAAGAGGGTTCCCTTTTCTCAGCACCCTCTCCAGCATTTATTGTTTGTAGACTTTTGAATTGCAGCCATTCTGACTGGTGTGAAATGGTACCTCCTTGTGGTCTTGAATGAGTGATGTTGAGAATCTTTTCATATGTTAGCCATCCGTATGTCTTCTTTGGAGAAATGTCTTTTAGTTCTTTGGCCCATTTTTTGATTGGGTCATTTATTTTTCTGGAATTGAGCTGCATAAATTGCTTGTATATTTTTGAGATTAGTTGTTGTCAGTTGCTTCATTTGCTATTATTTTCTCCCATTCCGAAGGCTGTCTTTTCACCTTGCTTATAGTTTCCTTTGTTGTGCAGAAGCTTTTAATTTTAATTAGATCCCATTTATTTATTTTTGCTTTTATTTCCAGTATTCTGGGAGGTGAATCATAGAGGATCCTGCTGTGATTTATGTCTAAGAGTCTTCTCCAACATCACAGTTCAAAAACATCAATTCTGCAGTGTTCAGCTTTCTTTGTGGTCCAGCTCTCACATCCATACATGACTACTGGAAGAACCATAGCTTTGATTGGATGGACATTTGTTGGCAAAGTAATGTTTGTGCTTTTAATAAGCTGTCTAGGTTTGTCATAGCTTTTCTTCCAAGGCGCAAGCATCTTTGAATTTCATGGCTGCAAGTCACCATCTACATTCATTTTGGAGCCCAAGAAAATAAAGTCTGTCACTGTTTCCATTGCTTCCCCATCTAGTTGCAATGAAGTGATGGGAATGGATACCATGATCTTAATTTTCTGAATGTTGAGTTTTAAGCCGGCTTTTTCACCCTCCACTTTCACCTTCATCAAGAGGCTCTTTAGTTTCTCTTTACTTTCTCCTATAATGTGGTGTCATCTTCATATCTGAGGTTATTGATATTTATCCTTGCAATCTTGATTCCAGCTTGTGCTTCATCCAGTCTGGCATTGCACATGATGTAGACTATATATACCTAAAATAAGCAAGGTGACAATATACAGCCTTGTGGTACTCCTTTCCCAATTTTGTACCAGTCCATCGTTCCATGTCTGGTTCTAACTCTTGCTTCTTGACCTGCATACATGATTCTCAGGAGGCAGGTCAGGTGATCTGGTATTCTCATCTCTTTAAGAATGTTCCACAGTTTGTTGTGATCCACACAGTCAAAGTCTTTAGTGTAGTCAGTGAAGCAGAAGTAGATGTTTTTCTGGAATTCTTTTGGTTTTTCAATGATCCAACAGATGTTGACCATTTGATCTCTGGTTCCTCTGCCTTTTCTAAGTTTACCTTGAACATGTGGTAGTTCTTGGTTCATGTTCTGTTGAAGCCTAGCTTTAAGAATTTAGAGCATTTCTTTGCTTGCATGTGAGTTGAGTGCAATTGTGCAGTAGCTTGAACATTCTTTGGCCTTGCCTTTCTTTGGGATTGTAATGAAAACTGACCTTTTCCAGTCCTGTGGCCATTACTGAGTTTTCCAAATTTGCTGGCATATTGAGTGCTGCACTTTCACAGCATCATCTTTTGGGATTTGAAATACCTCAGCTGGAATTCCATCACCTCCACTAGTTTTTTTCATAGTGATGCTTCCCAAGGTCCACTTGACCTCAAAAACTTCTATGTTATAAAATAGATTCTTTTCTTTGTATGGACTTCATTAAGATTAACCAAGTATTATTTCACCATTTGGCAAGAATTCTGTCTTATAGGTTAATGCTGGATACTTACATTAAAAGAGCATCTCCTTTATACTTTATGTAATAAAACATCAGCTGCCTCTTATATTTGTAAAATCAGAATACATGGTGATACCAATGTGTTAAGACTCTTAGCATATAAAGAAAGAAGGATCTATATCTTCCTTAAATTATGTAACTATTTTTTTTTAACCTCTAAACATTGGCCAATTAGAATTGTGAGTAAACAAAGGGAAACAATTTCTTTTTCATCTGCATACCTTGTGTGTTCCAAGCTAATCAGCATTTTGTTGTTGTTGTTGTTGTTTTCATTGCTAATAAGTGAGCGAATGGCTGGAATGTTAACTTTTCTTGAAAGGGAAAAAGATGTTTCAGTAAGAAAAAAACAACTTCAAGTCTTGTAGTTCTATTTTGTTAAAGTTAATCTGTCTCTTGCCTCTTCTCTCTGGGTAAATTTTATTCCCTAGTTCTTTGTTCTTCTTGAAATTAGGATTTGGTTTATTTATACCTAATGCTAGAGATGCCACAGCAATAGCTCAGCAAAGTGCTAGAGCAGACAAGGCATGCTCTTCTCTGGCTTATATCAATGGATGGTTTGACTTAGGGCATTACTACTGTGACATTAGTGACCGCTTCAACCAGCCTCTCAAGGACTGAGCCTATATTTTTCCTTCAGGCTCTAGAGCAATGGCTTGCATTCAAAATAGTCTGTCCTATTAATTGGATATGACCCAAAAGATTCTTCTACTGTGGAAAGAATGAAATTTTGTCTTAATGTTAGACTTTTGATTCTCAACTATTTGCATAAACAGGGATGGCTCTAGGAAACAGCTAATGAGCATGTGGATGTAGTCATCTGAATGTTTTCTAAATTCTCTTCACAGACTTAGAAATCACATACTACCCAATTAAAGAAGTGTGTGAAACATGGCCCATAGACAAATTCCTCATCTCAGGTGGCATCTCGCTTGCTCAGACCTTATTATTGGGAAGGAAAAACCCAAGAGAAAAAGAGACTAAGGGGTGAACTGCTCAGTAGTCTTGTCATGTATCTCATGCTACACATTTATTAGAGCAGCAGATTTTTTTAAAGCTGAACATGTAGATTGCTGTTCACTGGTAGATACTGGTTAGTGAATGAGGATCTTTGCAGTCTCTGAAGTGGTTTGAGCAATGAACAACTCCAGTGGCCTAAATGATTACAGACAAAGCAGAAGTTTCTGGATTCAACCTCATGCCCATGATCATTTGGATTTTTTTACTTTATGTCATCAAAGCCTGGGAAATAATTTTTGTGAGCATTTGTTGAGACGTCTGAATTCTTCAGACATGTTGTGACCTCTGAAATTAAAAATGACTGTGCAGGGTCTCCTGCAATATTTAGGGCAAAATTGTGTTTAGAATGCTGATTATAAAATGGTTCTGTGGTATTTTCATCATCTCTGAAAGCCCCTTGCAATACCAGATAATATCATCTTATGGGAATTTGCCTGTATGCTCTATTAATATTTTCCTTTGTTTCCCATAACTTTGAGTTTGTTTATAAATGGGAAATGAAGACAAGGATTTATTATTCAATATCTCCTTCACCTTACTGGAGATTTCAATGATTCTATTTTACTGACCTCTTTCTTTTACTTTTCATTCAAAGCTGAGAAAAAAACTTAAATGGCATTAATTATGTGAAATTATGTGCACATACATTTTACATATATATGTATACTTAATCTAATATTAATCAAGACAGTGTCACTATATACAATTTAGTATTGTGCATACACACACACACACACATATATATATATAAACACATATATATACACACAGCTTCCCAGGTGTCACTAGTGGTAAAAATCCCACCTACCAATGCAGGAGACATAAGAGATTTGGTTTCAATCCCTGGGTCAGGAAGATTCCCTAGAGGAGAGCATGGCAACCCACTCAGGTATTCTGCCTTCTTGCCTGCAGAATCATCAGATTCTGGACATCAGGACAGAGGAGCTTGGCAGGTGACATTTTATAGGGTCTCAAAGAGTCAGACACAACTGAGGTGACTTAGCACACATGCACATACACACACACACACACACACACACACACACGCATAACATTCAGGTCTGGTATAACCATTTATATTGCTTCCCCTCAACTGAACTAAATTATATCAATTATTTAATAAGGTATTTAATAATTGTTAGATAAGAGCAATCATAATGCTTATCTGAAAACAATAAGCAGTATGGGTTCCCTGGTGTGTAATAGCTGATCACACACCTTGGATACAACCAAGGAATAATTAAATTTAAGGAATTTGTAAACAATCATTATCATAAGAAATTAATAATGTTTATGTAATAACTAAATCTTGACTAATATTAGGTTAAGTACAAAAGCAAAACATTAATGATCCTTAGTGGTGCATAGTTTACCAAAAGAGATAAAAGTAATAGGTATGGCAAATGTCAGTTAGACTAGAATCTAAGAACCTGAGTTCTAGTACCTTCATTGGTACTATTTATTTGCCCTGAGAACGTCAGCATGTAATTTACCCAATGTGGGTTTGGTTTCCTTCAGTTCAATTGAGTTCAGTCTCTCAGTCATATCCTACTCTTTGCAACCCCGTGAATTGCATCACACCAGGCCTCTCTGTCCATCACCAACACTTGGAGTTCACTCAAACTCATGTCCATACAGTCGCTGATGCCATCCAGCCATCTCATCCTCTGTCATCCCCTTCTCCTACTGCCCCAAATCCCTCCCAGCATCACGGTCTTTTTCAATGAGACAACTCTTTGCATCAGGTGGCCAAAGTACTGGAGTTTTAGCTCCAGTATCAGTGCTTCCAATGAACACCCAGGACTGATCTCCTTCAGAATGGACTGGTTGGATCTCCTTGCATTCCAAGGGACTCTCAAGAGTCTTCTCCAGCACCAAAGTTCAAAAGCATCAATTCTTTGGCACTCAGCTTTCTTCACAGTCCAACTCTCACAACCATACATGACCACTGGAAAAACCATAGCCTTGACTAGACGGACCTTAGTCGGCAAAGTAATGTCTCTACTTTTTAAAATGCTGTCTAGGTTGGTCATAGCTTTTCTTCCAAGGATCAAGTGTCTTTTAATTTCATGGCTGCAATCACCATCTACAATGATTTTGGAGCCACAAAAATAAAGTCTGACACTGTTTCCACTGTTTCCCCATCTATTTCCCATGAAGTGATGGGACCAGATGCTATGATCTTAGTTTTCTGAATGTTGAGCTTTAAGACAACTTTTTCACTCTCCTCTTTCACTTTCATCAAGAGGCTTTTTAGTTCCTCTCCACTTTTTCCCATAAGAGTGGTGTCATCTGCATATCTAAGGTTATTGATATTTCTCCCAGCAACCTTCATTCCAGCTTGTGCTTATTCCAGCTCAGCATTTCTCATGATGTACTCTGTATAGAAGTTAAATAAGCAGGGTGACAATATACAGCCTTGATGTACTCCTTTTCCTAGTTGGAACCAGTCTGTTGTTCCATGTCCAGTTCTAACTGTTGCTTCCTGACATGCATACAGCTTTCTCAGGAGGCAGGTTAGGTGGTCTGGTATTCCCATCTCTTTCAGAATTTTCCACAATTTATTGTAATCCACAAGGTCAAAGGCTTTGGCATAGTCAATAAAGCAGAAATAGATGCTTTTCTGGAACTCTTTTGCTTTTTCCATGATCCAGCGGATGTTGGCAATTTGATATCTGGTTCCTCTGCCTTTTCTAAAACCAGCTTGAACATCTGGAAGTTCACAGTTTACATACTGCTGAAGCCTGGCTTGGAGAATTGTAAGTATTACTTTACTAGCATGTGAGATGACTGCAATTGTGTGGTAGTTTGAGCATTCTTTGGCATTGCCTTTCTTTGAGATTGGAATGAAAAGTGACCTTTTCCAGTTCTGTGGCCACTGCTGAGTTTTCAAAATTTGCTGGCATATTGAGTGCAGCACTTTCACAGCATCATCTTTCAGGATTTGAAATAGCTCAACTGGAATTACATCACCTTCACTAGCTTTGTTTGTAGTGATGCTTTCTAAGGCCCACTTGAATTCACATTCCAGGATGTCTGGTTCTAGGTGAGTGATCACACCATCATGATTATCTGGGTCATGAAGTTTTTTTTTGTACAGTTCTGCTGTGTATTCTTGCCACCTCTTCTTAATATCTTCTGCTTCTGTTAGGTCCATACCTTTTCTGTCCTTTATCGAGCCCATCTTTGCATGAAATGTTCCCTTGGTATCTCTAATTTTCTTGAAGAGATCTCTAGTCTTTTCCTTTCCGTTGTTTTCGTCTATTTCTTTGCATTGATTGCTGAGGAAGTCTTTTGTGTCTCTCCTCTCATGGTCAGGGGCGGTGGCCAAGGGGAGCTACCACATGCCGGAGGTCAGGGCAGGCGGCCGAGAGGAACAACCCCACACCCAAGGAATGGCGGCTGCAGGGATGCAGGAAGGCTGAGACGAGCTACTTCACGTTCGAGGTCAGGAGGGGCGGCCATGAGGAGATACCCCTCGTCCAAGGTAAGGAGCAGCAGCTGCTATTTGCTGGAGCAGCCGTAAAGAGATATTCCACATCCAAGGTAAGAGAAACCCAAATAAGACCAGAGGTGTTACGAGAGGGCATCAGAGGGCAGACACACTGAAACCATAATCACAGAAAACTAGCCAGTTTGATCACATGGACCACAACCTTGTCTAACTCAAAGAAACTAAGCCATGTCTTGTGGGGCCACCCAAGGTGGGCGGGTCACGTTGGAGAGGTCTGATAGAATGTGGTCCAGTGGAGAAGGGAATGACAAACCACTTCAGTATCCTGGTTTCCTTACTGAAGTTAAAAAAAGCAGCTATAAATGTGCTGCTTTTATAGCTGGTGGCATCTTAGATACGAATCTCTCATTCACCACTTAAAAATTCTGCATAAAATAAAAAATCAAACTACATTCTGATTGAAGTAACAAGACAAAGGGAATGCATAAATGCCAACATAAGTGGAGAGTTTGTTGATAATCAAAGATGTGCAGAAACTGTGAAGCTAGAGCACCCTGTGCCAGAAATGGGAAAGTGTTTTAGAGTATAGCTCTGAGGGGCCAAGCAGCAGCAGATCCCAGAAGGAAATACTTTCTCAAAGATCAGTTACCCATCCTGAATTGCAAATGTCAGAGGGCCAAGATGTAACAGGAAACTTTCTGCCCTGGAAAGGAAGAGAATGAAGACTGGTGAAGTATGTTTCTGATAGGGTTTCAGTGGAAGAGATTGAGGAGGAGTCCTGGGATGGAAAACCTAGAAGTTTTAGGAAAATGACGTCTTAATTGTGTATCATTTGTTCTGGAGTCCACCAAATGTTGGTTACAGGAGTCAGTGGGAAACTGGGTTGCACATATAGGCAAGGAAGACTTCCTAAACCTATTTGTCTTCAAAAGACAAAATGAAAACCAATGAAGGCTCCATGTTTTAATAAGACATTTGTTCATCCAGGCAGCAGAAGAGATAGCCTTTGGGATAAGAGAACCTAGAGGACAGTCTTGGATGTCATCACCCTTGCCTCCAGCCCAAAAGTGAAAAAAAAGAAAAAAAATGAAAGCAAACAATGGGTTTGGTTCAAAAGTAACTTAAAGGGATCTCACACAGCAATACTCTAATAAAAATTGTGGACAAGTGCAGTAAAACTTATGGAGAGAGGAAACATGCTTCTCAGTAAATATATTGTTGCATATTAGAAGAAAAATTTAACTGAGGATTCTACCATGAGTTATACATAGGAAAGAGAAAGACAAAACTCAATACAACAACTCAGGCAAGATATGGCCTGAACCTGAGAGAAGCAGGATATGAAAACTGACAAAACTGTGACCTAGCAAAATTTAGGAAAGAAAATGAAGGAAAATACTCTTAAGAACTTTGAAATGGCCTGAAGCCCAAGAGAGGAGATGAGGTGGCATATAGTAGAAACTATGGAAGACAGAAATGAGGAACCCCTCCCAAACACACACACACAGGTGCACGCACACACACACACACACATGCGCGTGCACATACACATTCAAGACACAAAGGAAGAATTAGAAAATAAGAGTCAGAAGACAGTGAAAGGACAATGTTTCACACCAATAAAGCAGAATAAATCATTCAAAATGTAATAATAAGAGGAAGGCTTGCATATGCATACTGAAAGTTCCACTGTTCACCAGTGCAAACAAAATACAATAGTTAATGTTAAGATATATTCTCGTAAATTTATTGGAATTTTAAAATAAACATTTTGGTAGTAAAGGCAAAAAAATCAATTCATGTGTTAAAAACAAACAAACAAACAAACAAAAAAACTTCCTCAAGGGACTTTACCCAGTTAGTTATTCAACTCCAAAAGACACTGGGCTCAAAATATTCCTAAGAAGATAAAGGTTGAACAAAAGATTTTATATCCAACCAAGATCTTTCAATTATAAAAGCTGTAGACAAATTTTTTTTTTTTTCCTCAAAGAATCTCCTGAGGAATCTAACAGAATGAATCCAGCCTGACAAGAGTTCTTGGTTGAAAATTTAGCCAAAGCCACAGGAACAAGCATTAAATATCTTGAACAATAAAACTAAATTCTAAAGGAAAATATAGGCCAAAGTGGCACGATACAGTAAAACCATTATTGAACAAGTAAAAATTATTGAGAAAAGTGTGAGGGGAAGTACCGAGAAATCACATATTGCCTCATGTGTTACAGCCACAAGCCAAAACATTATACCATAACTGTGACAAATCAATTAGTCGAAGCAGAATTATTTTGGGGTTTCACAGGTGGCTCAGACAATAAAGAATCTGCCTGCAGTACAGAAGACCTGGCTTGAACCCTGGGTTGGGAAGATCCTCTGGAGAAGGGAAAATCTACTCCAGTATTCTTGCCTGGAGAATCCCATGGACAAGGGAGTCTGGTGGGCTACGGTCCATGGGCTTGCAATGAGTCAGAGACTGAGCAATTAACACTTTCACACTTTCAGAAGTATATTTAATTGTACAAAACAGAACACTAAGAAAGAGTGTACCATAAGGCAATGTTTGAGTATAAAAAAATGATAGGAAAAAAAGAAACAGTGGAAAAATATTATTGTTTTTTCATAAGATGAAACTACTATGTACTCTATACAGAAATACAGAACTAAGACATGATATAAAGGTAATCTCTGGAATAATCATTGACACTTTGTAAATATTTTTAAGAAGCAGCAAATAGAACAAAGCAAATACATTCAAAAGGAAAAAAGCTGCAAACATAAACATAAAATAACCAGCTAAAATTAAGTTCAGACATATTCCTTTTATCAATACATGTAAATGATAACTTATCTATTAAAAGAAATGAGAAAAGGCTTCAGCTTATATTACAAAGCAAAATCTGAAGCTATAAAGTATAAAAGTGATCCATTGAAAAATAGTTATATAAATCTTGAAAAGGTTGAACAAATTTGTTTCAGGAACATGCTTCCAGCTAAAAAGCAACAAAAATGACAAATAAAAGCACTTTATAATATACAATGAAGAAAATAATTATGAAAACCTATATATCAAATTACATGGCAGCAACTTGGTCAAACAAGAAATACAGGAGGAAAAAGGAAAAATAACAAGAATTATGACTTTAATAAATCTCTCTAATTTCAAAATAGATTATACAGGACAAAATAAACCAGAATATATAAAAGATTGCTACTATAATTTATAAAGATAGCTGGTTTAATCTATGTTGACTTTAGTATCCTATAAATAAGGAGTACACCTGTTTTTGAACTCCATGAGATATGCATGTTAAATAGATTTTGTATATATAGATTGTGTGTGTGTGTGTGTGTGTGTGTGTATGTGTGAGCATATATAGAGACAGAGATTTTAAAGAATTGTCTCATACAGTGGTTGAGATTGACAAGAAAAAAATCTGCAGCAAAGACAGAAAAGCTGTAGACCTAGGATGAGCAGATCTTGCAGCTTGAGTCTAAAGACATCAGAGGCAGAATTATTTCTCCCTTGGGGGATTCGGGGCTTCCCTGGTAGCTCAAATGGTAAAGAATCTGTCTACAACATAGGAAACCCAGTTTCGATCCCTGGGTTGGGAAGATCCCCTGGAGAAAGGATTGGCAACCCACTCCGGTACTCTTGCTGGAGAATCTCATGGACAGAGGAGCTTAGCAGGCTATAGTCATGGGGTCACAAGAGTCAGACGATGGGGGATTGGGTCTGTTGTCTCTTAAGGCCTACAAGTGATTGGATGAAGCCTACACACATTATAAAGAGGAATCTCAAAGTCTAGTTTTTAAAATGTGGATCTCATCTATAATTATCAGTACCTCACAGCAAAATTTAGACTAGTGTTTGACCAAATATCTGAAAACTATGGCCTAACCAAGTTGACACATAAAACTAACCATTAAATTTAGATATGTGTGTATGTGCTTGTGCATGTGTGTGTAAAGTATGACATAAATGCTTTTCAGTGTTACAAACTTTGGAGTAAAATCATTTACTGATGTTACATTATCTCATAAAAATACGTACTTCAGAATATACTTGGAGACATCTTTGTTGTTAAACGTGATGGTATCCATTCCTATCTTCCCAGAATACCAACCTCCTTCCTCCTTTCAGTTTTAGAACAATTGCACCACCAAATTTATTTTGTTGAACTTTTTTATTTTATATTGGGGTATAGCCAATTAACAACTTTGTAACACTTTCAGGTGAATGGTAAAGGAACTCAGTCATGCATACACATGTATCCACCTCCCCCAAACTCCCCTCACTTCCAGACTGCCACATAGTGTTGAGCAGAGTTCCATGTGTTATACAGTAGATTTTTGTTGGTTATTCATTTTAAATGCAGCAGTGTGGACATGTCCATTACACACTCCCTAAATATTACTTCCCCCTATCCTTTCCCTCTGCAATCATAAGTTCATTCTCTAAGACCAACAAGTTTAAATAGGTACACTCAAATGGACACTTTTGAACTATGGTGTTGGAGAAGACTCCCGAGAGTCCCTTGGACTGCAAGGAGATCCAACCAGTCAATCCTAAAGGAAATAAGTCCTAAATATTCATTGGATGGACTGATGCTGAAGCTGAAACTCCAATACTTTGGCCAACTGATGCAAAGAACTGACTCACTGGAAAAGACCCTGAGGTTGGGAAAGGTTGAGGACAAAAAAAGAAAGGAATGGCAGAGAATCAGATGGTTAGATGGCATTGCCAGCTCAATGGACATGAATTTGAGCAAACCTTAGGAGATGCTGAAGGACAGGGAAGCCTGCAGTGCTGTAGTCCATGGGATCACAGAGTCAGACATGACTTAGCAACTTAATGACAACAATAACAATGGCTACTCACTTAAAAACCTAAATTGTACAGTAACCCTTGTAAATAGTCATCTTGAGGTCATTGAATTTTGTGAACTAGATACAAATGAAAAGAGTGCATGCACCTTCCAATCTGCATCTTAAAAAATGCAGTTACTTACTGTTCCTGCCTTCTCTTCCTACTGTCCTCAGACTGGATACCAGAAATGAGAGAGACCAAACTACAAACAGAAACTAAAGTTGGAGATGGAGCTAAATAAATTAGGGAGAACTGGGGTCTCCAGATAACCTCTTACTACCCGGTTATCCCACTCTCCTCTACATCAAGCAGATGTTTATGTAGAATATGAGTAAGTTCTGGTCTCTTTACTGGTCTCTCTACTCTGATCCTGCATTCTCTTTACTACTGTATCATAGTATTTATTCCAGTAAAAAAAAGTATCAGTTAAGCTCAGTTTCTTAGCTGTGTCTGACTTTTTGCAACCCTATGGACTGTAGCACACCAGGCTTCCCTGTCTTTCACCAACTCTTGTAGCTTGCTTCAACTCATGTCCACCGAGTTGGTGATGCCATCCAACCATCTTATCCTCTGTCATTCCCCTCTCCTCTAGCCTTCAGTCTTTCCTAGCATCAGGGTCTTTTCCAGTGAGTCAGTTCCTTGTATCAGGTGGCCAAAGTGTTGGAGTTTCAGATTCAGCATCAATCCTTTCAATGAATATGAAGACTGATTTCATTTAGGACGGACTGGTTGGATCTCCTTACAGTCCAAGTGACTCTCAAGAGTATTCTCTAACACCACAGTTCAAAAGCATTAATTCTTCGGCACTCAGCTTTCTTTATAGTCCAACTCTTACATCCATACATGACTACTGGAAAAAACATACCTTTCACCAGATGGACATTTGTTAGCAAAGCAATGTCTCTGCTTTTTAAAATGCTGTCTAGGTTTGTCATAGCTTTTCTTCCAAAGATCAAGTGTCTTTTAATTTCATGGCTATTTTTTTACCAAAATTTTTATTTTATAGATAACTCTGTGATGGATATGTCATACTTTTTTGATATGAAAGGAAAACGCAAAGCCCATTTGCAGCTTTTATCCTCAAGCCGTCCACAGTTGTTTGGACAATACTATTATTGCAAAATATGCTATGCTGGGAAAATATAGCTTAGTCCTATTTTAATTTTGCTTACATGAATATTTTTCATAAGCTTTTGAACGTGGAAGTGAAAGTTGCTCAGTCATGTCTGACTCTTTGTGACCCCATGGACTTATACAGTCCATGGAATTCTCCAGGCCAGAATACTGGAGTGGGTAGGCTTTCCCTTTTCCAGGGGATCAGGTATCAAACTTAGGTCTCCCACATTGCAGGCGGATTCTTTACCAGCTGAGCCACAAGGGAAGAGACCAAGATTTCTGACAGATACCTCGCCACCGATGTAACAATGACTCACATGTAAAGATGAATCTCAGGCAAGCTCTGATTACAGCATTTCCTGGCTGGCGGCTTGTAGAGCTCCAAGGCTGCTTTCCCTTGGCCTGTATTGCTCTCAAGGATCCAGAAGGTTCCCAGACATTTGCTCAAGCCCAGACTGTCACAACTGAGGCAATTAATGTGGTAATGAGAATCTGGCATCCAAAATGTTATTTCCTGCAGGACTTGTCATTTTTTCCGAGTGTATTAGGAGCAAAAAAAAAAAAAAAAAAAAATCTGCTTTGTCTCTTTCCAACCTGAATTTGTTGACCCCTGAAAATCTCACACATTAGAGGCATACCAGAGAAAGAGACCAAAAACAGGGGCAGAGGGAAACACTTGAAGATTCTAAGATGGAAGACAAGCTGATGAAAGTGTGGTGCTACTGAGAAAAGAGGTCAAAAGAATATTAAATATAATTGTTTCCTCTACTACTGAAGTTTACAAGCTATTTCTTTAATGTAGATTATCTTAAATTTCAACACGTGTCTATGGGAGACTGAATTTACTCCCGAGAATCAGAAGGTCACACCTTTTCTCTACACGTGAAATTGTATCATCACATTGAAGAAGAGTGCACAAGCCTGAAAACAGATCTTTGGCAAATTTCTGACACAAACTTACAGTTTTCTAGGCATCTATGACTCTGCAACTGAACTCGATTTTAAGATAGAGAAGTGTTTCATTAAATTGTGAAGTGAGAAAAGTTGTGGAAGATTCACTCCTATGAAATTTCCCAAAGCAAAACTGCAGAATAAGTCTTTCCTCTGATGGGGTTTCAGTGCCATGTGTAATAATTATCCTGTGAAACAAATACAGAAAACTCATCAATGTGCTACACTGTTTAATTAGTAAATCAACTAAACATTGATGATGAAAATCAGAAAAAAAAATTGATAATGCTTTGGAGAGTTAACTTAGTTCAGGCCATTTTCATCCATTTATAGCCTTTAGAATATTTTATAATGAAACCTAGAGCATCCATGTCAGGTTTAATAGTCTAAGATTCTTAAGTGGCAGATTCTCCAAAAGCGGACAGTCATTCTCGTTCACAGGTGTCTTCCCATTGTGGCCCAGTTTCAGGAAAGTGGTGGTTTGTGAGTGGAGCTTCATAACTGAGATGCAATGGCTATGCAGATGCCCCATGTTCCCAAATCCGTGTCTTTTTGCCAGCTCTACAGCCTAAGAAGGCTGCCATAAAGCAGTTGCTTCATACCTCCACATATTTTCACAGAGATGCAACTATTGTCTCTTACGTAAAATCTGTTTACTTTTCTCCATACCTATGGCTTAGCATAGCTCAGCATCTTTTACTTTCCACATCCCCTAATTTCTTACACAAATGGACCTACAAGGAATAAAGTACTACCATTTGAAAATAATTTTTCTATATTGTTCATAAAAAAACAATTAATGAGATGTTGAAAGGAAGAGAGAAAAAGGGAAGAAATATAAGATGAGGTGACTTGAAATAGTGTTTTGGTAATCTTTACTGTTCAGTTGCTCAGTCGTGTCCAACTCTTTGAGACCCCATGGACTGCAGCACGTCAGGCTTCCCTGTCCTTCACTAACTCCCAGAGATTGCTAAAGCTCATGTAATCTACTGCTTCCTGAGCTCAAAATGCAGGTGTACCAAAAGAGAGAGGGAGAGAGTCAGAAGGGAACTCTACCACAATGTATGAACTAATCTTAGAAGGCACACAGCAACTTCCACCGCATTTGTTACAAGTGAGTTTTAAGGCCAGTTCATACTGGGCAGAGGATAAAAGCCACAGAAAGTAGGAGGAGCTGTCAAAGAATTAGCAGACTTGTCTTAACGCCAAAATAAAATGAATAAAAATAAAAATGTCATATTTTTTCTATATTTAACATTAATAATCACAATAACAATATCTATAATTTTTTCAAGTGCTTAGTACATGTCAGGCATACTAAGGTATCATCTGAAATATATCTTCTAAAGTAGCTACATTATTTTCCTCAGTTTAAAGATGAAGACTGACATTCAGGAAGGTTCTTAGTGTGACCATGGTCTTACTACTAATAGGGCTGAGAGAGAATTTCTACCAGGACTTTCATACCCCAGAGGAGTTTCTCTTCAGCAGAACCCTCTACACATTACCCCAAGTTTCATATTCTTTAACTTGATATTCTACATAATATTGATGCATAAGGCAGGCATCCCAAATAATTTTGCTTGTTTTTTTGTTATATCATTTTACATCTTTCTAATTTACAAATTAAATGAGTTGAATGAAAGTACTTTCATAGATATGAAAGATGTGTCGCTGCTGTTTGTGAATTCATGACATGCTCTCAGAGTAAGCATTGGATAGTAAAAGAAATTAACTTGCAAACTGCTATTAATTTATGCTGACACAGAGTGAAACTGAAAATAAGGAGGTATTTGTAGCTGATAGGTAACACCTGGAAAAACTGCTGAGTGGTTCTCTCCTAATGGGAACATTCTGAAGTATTGTGTGATAGATGATGGTATTGTCCACTAGTATTACCTTTTCTTCAGCAGGAGTTATTAAAAAAGCCTCTGAGCCAAGTTGCTTAAATCATCAATAACATTCATGTAAACACCTACCACAGTATAACCAAATATATCACCCTGGAGAAACATGGCAAATGACTCAGAGCAGTGTATTAAAACTAGTCATGAATATATCTTGCATACTAATGTAAAAATCAAGTTTACCATATACTACTCCTAGAGGTTTGAAATGATAGGTATGTATATGATGATGAAGTGTCATGTTAATGCACTTAAACACTAATAACAAATAATAAGAAAGATCAGTCAATGCGCTTAAGCAATTGTTAAGTATTCTTGATTTTTACTGGTTCATGATATTTTTTCAAGCTATAGAAATTTAACAAAAATTTGTAAATCTCATAATAAAGAACTATTCACAATCAATTTTATCTATACTTAAAGGATTTGATAAGGTGAATATGAAAAACATACATTACACATTTTAGTCTAATTTTATATTAACTACATTACCTTTCTCACACGCTCTAGTCTTTAAGTATTATCACATTCACAGTGAAATTGGAAAATTACCTGAACCTTCAATTCATTGATATTTAAAGATAAGGGTGTTAGGCTTTGGTTATTAAAACATGAGTTTTTAAAAATTAGATTGACTCTTGGCATGAATGAGGGATTTTAAGCTAAGAATTCAATGTATCTTCAATGTATAAACCAGTCTTCATTACTCAGTATGTGTAATACTTAGGGCAAGTCTCTAAATCACTTAATGGTTCAAGTTCACATTCAAAGATTATACTGTTAGATAGAGTATTTCAAATGTACTTTTCCTTATACAGGATGTGCATGATTGTATTTGAATCCTGGAGGAGGAAGAAACATTATCAGTCTGTAAGTTGGGAAATGAGACATACTCAATGCATGTGACTTATCACAGAGCTCATTAATAAAACATTTCCTGCACGTCATTCTTCCCCCACCAACAAAATGTCTGGTGAACTTCAATCTGGATTTCTGTTTATTAAATCATTTCCATTAATGGAAATCAGAAGCAAAACAGCAGGAACTGTTCCTCAGCATAGCAAGATTACATGTCTTTTACTCCATCAAATATTCCAAGAGGAAAATTAAGGATCTGTGTATTTTTGGTACCACTCTGGCAGGGGTGATATGCAAGCCTCCTTTGCAGCCATTTTTCTTCCACGTAAAATGAGGCAAGATAAAAGGAACTCCTTTTTTTTTTCTTTTTGAAGCATTAGGGTTAGAATTTGTCTACTGAGTTCTAATTACATGGAAGAAATGCCTTAAACAGTTCTTTATTCTTAAATACTCCACCATTAACAACCATTTACTAAACATTATAAAGCTAAGTTAGATACTCCACAAACTCAGGGTGAATACACCATTTTATCTTTTTCTTTTTTTACTGACTACTTCCTGTACACTAACATGTCTTACTATCATACACTTTACTTTTTGCAAGTCGTACTCCTCACTCCAAAATTTTCCATAGACTCAGAGATTTTATTTATTCTAATGGAAGTTAGAATTTTATGTCTAATGTCCAAATGTCTCTTTCTTCAATTTTGTCACTGTGATCGAAACTAACATCGTTTTCCTTTAAAACAGGATCCTGAATTGCTCACCTGGAATTCTTCCTATCTGTTCAACACAAAGCACCCATGATGGTAGTGACATAACATAAATCAGATCATATATTTCTTCTAAAATTTCCATGGCTTTTCATTGCACATACAAGAAAATTCAAATTTTAGCATGGGCACAAAGTTCTCACTTTATGACCCATGCCTGCTTGCATTTCTAACATCATTCCCTACTATTCTTTGCTGATGAGACCATGACTCAATAATACTAAGCTTCTACCTGTTCCTCCATGTCTGTATCTTTAGAACTTTTGAATTTATTGTCTATTCTTCCTAGAAACTTAGATCTAGGTTGTAGCCTTTATCACTCGGTAAAATATATACATTTTCCACCCCCACTGGCCCAGCCATTTTCCACTATATCATTTATTTTTTTATATTATTTTGACAGTTATCATTAAGGGAAATTTATTTCCTTTCATTTATTTATTCCCTTATTGTTGTTGTTTAATCATATCTGACTCTGTAACCCCATGAACTGTAGCCTACCAGGCTTCTCTGTCCATGGGATTTCCCAGGAAAAAAACTGGAGTGGATTGCCGGTTCTTTCTACAGAAATCTTCCCAACACAGGGACCGAAACTGCATCTCCAGTTTGGGAGGCAGATTCTTTACCACTGAGCCACATGGTAAGCCCTTATTCCCTCTTCTCCTCTGTCCTAATAACTAGAATCTAAGCTACTAAGAGTCAGTTTTCTAGATTGCTAAAATATGGGAAAATGACACATAGCAGGCTTTTATTAAATGCCAGATAAGCAAATCTTAAATGAATTTATAAATTAATTTGAGGAATAAAGTGCCTGATAGAAATCTGCCTCCTTCACTATTGCTGTTGCTTCAAGTTGTCACTAAGGTAAAATGTGGCAGACCAAACAGCTAGACCAAAGACTTCTGTTACAGGAAATGGCAAGAAAAGACCAAGAAGTCCTCAAGAATCAAGATGCTGGAGGAGCAAACGTTAGCTTGAGGTGCTGATGTTATAAGAAGAATTTTCTCCTCAGAACTCACTGAAAATGCAGGAAACTAATCTAACCCTGGGCTGTGAAGCTGTCAGCAGTCAGTTCAGTCACTCAGTCATGTCCGACTCTTTGCTGCCCCATGGACGACAGCACGTCAGGCCTCCTGGTCCATCATCATCTCCTGGAGTTTACTCAAACCCATGTCCACTGAGTCGGTGATGCCATTCAACCATCTCATCCCCTGTCATCCCCTTCTCCTCCTGCCTTCAATCTTTCCCAGCATCAGGGTCTTTTCAAATGAGTCAGCTCTTTGTATCAGGTAGCCAAAATATTGGAGTTTCAGCTTCAACATCAGTCCTTCCAGTGAACGTTCAGGACTGATTTCCTTTAGGATGGACTGTTTGGAACTCCTTGCAGTCCAACAGACTCTCAAGAGTCTTCTCCAACACCACAGTTCAAAACCATCAATTCTTCTGAGCTCAGCTTTCTTCACAGTCCAACTCTCACGTCCATACATGACCACTGGAAACACCATAGCCTTGACTAGACAGACATTTGTTGTCAAAGTAAGGTCTCTGCTTTTTAGTATGCTCTCTAGTTT
The DNA here is from genome assembly GCF_001704415.2 of Capra hircus. Lineage (NCBI taxonomy): Eukaryota > Metazoa > Chordata > Mammalia > Artiodactyla > Bovidae > Capra > Capra hircus. The sequence goes on along the minus strand of NC_030819.1, from coordinate 82,346,318 downwards.
GGTCATAGCTTTTCTTCCAAGGATCAAGGGTCTTTCAATTTCATGGCTTCAGTCAACATCTCCAGTGATTTGGAGCCCAAGAAAATTAAGTCTGACACTGTTTACATTATTTCCCCATCTATTTGCCATGATGTGATGGGAGTGGATGCCATGATCTTAGTTTTTTTGAATGTTGGGTTTTAAGCCAGTTTTTAAACTCTCCTCTGTCACTTTCATCAAGAAGTTCCTCATTTCCTCTTCGCTTTCTGCCATAAGGATGGTGTCATCTGCATATCTGAGGTTATTGATATTTCTCCATGCAATCTTGATTCCAGCTTGTACTTCATCCAGCCCAGCATTTTGCATGATGTACTCTGTATATAAGTTAAATAAGCAGTGTTACAATATACAGCCTTGATGTACTCCTTTCCCAATTTGGAACCAGTCCGGTTCCAAATGTTCTATGCTGGTTCTAACTGTTGCTTCTTGACCTGCATACTGATTTCTCAGGAGGCAGGTAAAGTAGTCTGGTAGTCACATAACTTTAAAAATTTTCCACAGTTTGTTGTGATCCACACAAAGACTTTGGCATAGTCAATGAAACAGAAGTAGATGTTTTTATTAACTCTTTTGCTTTTTCTATGAGCCAACAGATGTTGGCCATTTGATATCTCATTCCCCTGCCTTTTCTAAATCCATCTTGCACATCTGGAAGTCCTCAGTTCACATATTGTTGAAGCGTAGTGTAGATAATTTTGAGCATAACTTTTCTAGCATGTGAGATGAGCATAATTTTGCCATAGTTTGAACATTCTTTGGCATTACCTTTCCTTGGGATTGGAATGAAAACTGACCTTTTCCAGTCCTGTGGCCACTGCTGAGTTTTCCAAATTTGCTGGCATATTGAGTGTAGCACTTTCACAGCATCATCTTTTAGGACTTGATATAGCTCAGCTGGACCTCCATAACCTCTTCTAGCTTTGTTCATAGTGATGCTTCCTAAGGCCCACTTGACTTCGGACTCCAGGGTGTCTGGCTCCAGGTGAGTGATCACACCATCATTATTTCTGGGTCATTAGATCTTTTCAGTATAGTTTTTCTGTGTATTCTTGCCACCTCTTCTTAATATCGTCTGCTTTTGTTAGTTCCATACCATTTCTCTCCTTTATTTTTCCCATCTTTTCATGAAATATCCCTTGGTATCTCTAATTTTCTTGAAGAGATCTCTAATCTTTCCCATTCTATTGTTTTCCTCTCTTTCTTCTCATTGATCCCTGAAGAAGGCTTTCTTATATCTCTTTGCTATTCTTTGGAATTCTGCATTCAGATGGATATATATTTCCTTTTCTCCTTTGCCTTTAACTTCTCTTCTTTTCTCAGCTATTTGGAAAGCCTCCTCAGACAACCATTTTGTCTTTTTGCATTTCTTTTTCTTGGGGATGACCTTGATCACTACCTCCTGTACAATGTCATAGTTCTTCAAACACTCTCTGTCCATGGTTCTTCAGCCACTCTGTCTATCAGATCTAATCCCTTGAATCTATTTATCACTTCCACTGTATAATTGCAAGGGATTTGATTTAGGTCATACCTGAATGACCTAGTGATTGTCCCTATTTTCTTCAATTTAAGTGTGAATTTTGCAATAAGGAATTCATGATCTGAGCCACATTCAGCTCCTCATCTTATTTTTGCTGATTGTATAGAGCTTCTCCATCTTTGGATACAAAGAATATAATCAATCTGATTTTAGTATTGACCATCTCTTGACACTCACATGTAAACTCGTCTCTTTTGTCATTGGAGGAGGGTTTTTGCTATGACCAGTGCATTCTCTTGTCAAAACCTGTTAGCCTTGGCCCTGCTTTGTTTTGTACTCCAAGGCCAAACTTGCCTGTTATTCCATGTATCTCTTGACTTCTTACTTTTTCATTCCAGTCCCCTATGATGAAAAGGACACCTTTTTTGGTATTAGTTCTAGAAGATCTTGTAGAACTGGTCAACTTCAGCTTCTTCTGCTTTAGTCGTTGGGGCATAGACTCGGATTATTGTGATATCAAATAGTTTGCCTGGAAATGAACAGAGATCATTCTGTCATTTTTGAGATTGCACCCAAATATTGCATTTAGAACTCTTTTGTTGACTATTAGGGCTACTCCTTTTCTTCTAAGGCATTCTTGCCCACAGTAGTAGATACAGTGGTCATCTGAGTTAAATTCAGCCATTCCAGTCCATTTTATTTCACTGATTTCTAAAATGTTGATGTTCATTCTTGCCATCTCCTGTTTGACCACTTCCAATTTACCTTGATTCATGGACCTAACACTCCAGGTTCCTGTACAATATTGTTCTTACAGCATCAGACTTTACTTCCATCACCAGTTGCATCCACAACTGGGTGTTATTTTTGCTTTGCCTCCATCTTGTCATTCTTTCTGAAGTTATTTCTCCACTCTTCTCCAGTAGCATATTGGGTTACTACTGACCTGGGGAGTTCATTTTTCAGTTTCATATCTTTTTGCCTCTTCATACTGTGAAACTGTATGATTGGATATTGACTATGTGTACACACTTAACCAGAATTTTCATTTTTATTCTGACTAGACAAAACTTTTCCTCACAGGCCTCTTTTGACTAGCTCTCTTAGTCATCATACCATTTCATGTTAATTATTCTTTAGCACTCACCGTGTGTGAGTGTGTACATTATTTTAAAGGAGACATTTTTATCTATCTGATAAGATTTGCACCAGATGTGGCTTACATCTTCAAAAGGATTCTCTTCCCTTCCTGAACGTCTAGCAAATAACCCTCATCATTTGATTTACTGGCCAAACATCTCTGATTTCTGTGAATACAAATACAGCTCTAAGCCACCAGAAACAGCACTCAGCAGTAATAATAACTGCAGTTAAAAACAAGTAACACTTGTGGAGTATTTATTATATCCTTGACACTGTGTGGAACATTTAAGCATTATGAAGTGATATTACTCTCCAATATTATAAATGGATAAATTTTGCATACCAGCCAAAGTAATTTGTTTGAAAATTGGAAAACTTACCATGTAATTTTCCAGCTTAGAACTCTTAGATAGTGTTTCACTGTTCTTGGAATAAAGGGAAAACTCCCTTATTGCAGCTCTAAAGGCCCTACAAGACCCCTCTCTCCACCCAGCCTCATCTTACTTCCTGGCCCTCCCCATTTTCTGTATTCCAGCCATGTTGACCTCCTTCATATTTAGCATGTTTCCTCAAAACCAAAGGAAATTTGCACAGGCTCTGCTCTCCTTGGAAACTTTATTCTTGCTCTCTTCTCTTAACTTTATGATTGCTTGTTTGAATGTTTGACTAACATCTGTCCCTCTCCACTCCTTCATCTTCATTATGAAAGCATTTTAAAAACACCTGGGAGCTCACCCCAACCCTTGCCCCAACTGCTCCTAATGAATCATATTTTTTACTAGTCATTGCTAGTGATGATCTTGTGCAGCCATTCCCTTTGGATTCGTAATCAATAAATTGTTCTGAAGTAGTACTGTCCAGTTCTGAGCCTAACATGTAAAAATGCCTGTTAACTTTTACATTTATCCTTCTATCCATTGTGGAAGCCATCCACCATATAAGAAGTCCTAGTAACCTTAGGCTACACTTTACAAATCCAATCTAGACACAGAGAGACATTGTATGTATGAAGAAAAAGCAAGACTCCTGCCTGAGTAGCCCCAGCTGCAGCTGCTGCTGCTGCTAAGTCGCTTCAGTCGTGTCCGACTCTGTGCGACCCCACAGAAGGCAGCTCGCCAAGCTCCGCCATCCCTGGAATTCTCCAGGCAAGAACGCTGGAGTGGGTTGCCATTTCCTTCTCCAATGCATGAAAGTAAAAAGTGAAATGAAGTTGCTCAGTAAATGTCCGACTCTTTGTGACCCTATGGACTACAGCCTACCAGGCTCCTCCGTCCATGGGATTTTCCAGGCAAGAAACCCACTGGAGTGGGTTGCCATTGCCTTCTCCAGTAGCCCCAACAGACCTTCCATTTATCAACCAGCACAAACTTGCCAGCTGCTTGAATGAGGCCATTTTAAAAAAGAACCTTTCAGCTCCACTTGGCCTTCCTCTGCTGACGCCATGTAGATCACAGAAAACTTGCTTCTTCCACGTGATGCCCTAGTCAGAGAACTACAGGCAAATAAACATCTCTTGTTGCTCTAAGACTCTAAATTGTGAAGCAATTTGTTACATAGTAAGAGAAAAACAAAATGAAAAGCAAACATTATTAGTTGAAAGCCCAAAGCATGATCTTAAAGCTTAAGTGGGTAGTGGAGGAGTCAGAATCCATTCTGGCCAATTTGGGAACTGGGAACTTTAACTTCAGAAGTTTGTTTTGGAAAAGGAAGAGACTTTGGATCATCTGCAAAACTGGTGAGAGAAAATTGAGAGTGTAACTTCTTAAAACAAGCTTTCTGACATTAAAGTTACATAACCTTTTGAGAAACTTTCTGAAGAAGATACAATAAAGGTTAGGTATTTTAATTATATTCTTTGGAAGTGATTTCAAGCCAAGAGTAGATAATAAAGAAAGAGCTTTAGGTTAGTCTTAATAGAAATGTCTTTAGCAAAGTTACATTTCTTAAAAAAAAAAAAAAAAAAAAAAAAAGAAAGAAAAAGGAAAAGAATGCTATAAAAAAGATAGGCAGGAGGCGCTTCTAAGATGGCGGAGGAATAGGACTGGGAGACCACTTTCTCCCCAACAAATTCATCAAAAGAACATTTCAACGGTGAGTAAGTTACATAAAACAACTTCTGAATCCCAGCAGAGGACATCAGGCACCCAGAAAAGCAGCCCATTGTCTTCAAAACGAGGTAGGAAAAAATATAAAAGAAAAAAAGAGAGACAAAAGAGGTAGGGATGGAGCTCCATCCTGGGAAGGGAGTCTTAAAAAGAGAGAAGTTTTCAAACACCAGGAAACACTCACTGCCGAGTCTGTGGCAATCCTTGGAACCACAGAGGACAACATAACTGGGAGGAAAAATAAATAAATAATTAAAACCCACAGATTACATGCCCAATGGTAACTCCCCCAGCAGAGAAGCAACACAGACGTCTGCATCTGCCACTAGCAAGCAGGGGCTGGGCAGGGAAATGTGGGCTACATTGCTTAGAGTAGGACCTGGCCTGAATGCCCCAAGGGCAATCTGAGGGAACTAACTTGGGCTAGCAAACCAGACTGTGGGATAGCTACCACGCGAAAAGCCCTAATCTACGACATTGTCAGGCCTTCTCACAGAACAAAGGACTGACTAGAGCTACGCAAAAAGCCCTAACCTAAGACACTGCCAGGCCTGCTTACAGAACGAAGGACTGAACAGAGCTAGGCAGCTGCAGATCGTCCCCCTCTGGTGACAGGCGGCCAGAGCCGGAAGGGGGCAATCGTGGCCCCAGAGAGGCATTATCTACCAAACTGCAAGCAGGCTTCTTTGCTAACTAAGACTTCTTGGGATTCTGGATGGTCAACATCTGCCTGAGAAAGTGCGCTAGTTGTACACCCAGAAAACCGAGAGGCAGGGACAGGGGAGGCGATAAGTCGCAGTGACTGCACTAGTCAAACACTTCATCACCTGAGCTGCTTAGACCTGGGAAGGGCACAAAATGCAGGCCCAACCGAGTCTGTACCTCTGAGGACTGCCCGGGTGCCTGAACCTGAGCAGCTTAGACCTGGGATGTGCATACAGCCCAGGGCCGGCCTCGGATGGTTCCTGGTGGAGCACCTTAGAGCCTAAGCAGTATGGGCAGGGAGGGCACACGTGCCATGAGAGGGGGCAGGCCCAGTGTGGCTGACACACTACAAGCACACACCAGTGTTATTTGTTTGCAGCGTCCCTCCCTTCGCACAGCACGACTGAACAAGTGAGCCTAAAAAAGTGTCCACCACCGCCCCCTTGTGTCAGGGCAGAAATCAGACACTGAAGAGACCAGCAAACAGAAGAAGCTAAAACAGAGTGAACCGCCTTGGAAGTGACAGATGCAATAGATTAAAACCCTGTCGTTGGTACTGACTATATAGGAAAGGGCCTATAGATCTTGAGAAATTTAAGCCGGACCAAGGAACTATCCAAAAATGAACTGACCCCACACTACCAACAACACCAGAGAAAGTCCTAAATATATTTTTAGTATCGTTCTTTATTTTTCTTAATTTTTTTAAAAAAATTTAAGTCCTCTATTATTCCTTTAATTTTCATTTTTACAACCTACTATTACTTTGCAAAAAAAAAAAAGACCCTATTTTTTAAAGCAAACTTCATATATATATATATTCTTTATAATTTTTATGACATTTTTTTTTCTTTTCTGTAATATTGTATTTTTGAAAATCCAACCTCTACTCTAGACTTTTAATCTTTGCTTTTTGGTATTTGTTATCAATTTTGTACCTTTAAGAACCCAATCTTCAGTACCCATTTTTACTTGGGAGTGAGATTACTGGCTTGACTGCTCTCTCCCCCTTTGGACTCTCCTTTTTCTCCACCAGGTCACCTCTATCTCCTCCCTCCCCCTTCTCTTCTCTACCCAACTCTGTGAATCTCTTTGTGTGTGTTCCAGATAGTGGAGAACATTTAGGGAACTGATTACTGGCTGGATCTTTCTCTCTCCTTTTGATTCCCCCTTTTATCCTCCTGGTCATTTCTGTCTCCTTCCTCCCACTTCTCTTCTCTGTATAACTCTGAACATCTCTGAGCAGTCCAGACTAAGGAGAGCACATAAGAAAGTGATTACTGGCTGTCTTCTCTCTCCTCTTTTGATTCCACCTCATCTCATTTGGGTCACCTCTATCTCCTCCCTCCCTCTTCTCTTCTCTGTGTAACTCTGTGACCCTCTCTGAGTGTCCCTCACTGTGGAGAAACTATTCATCTTTAACCTAAATATTTTTAAAACAGTGCTGTATAGATGGAGAAGTCTTGAGGCTACTTAAAAATAAGGCTGAAAACCAGAAGCAGGAGGCTTAAGTCCAAATGCTGAGAACACCAGAGAACTCCTGACTCCAGGGAACATTAGTCAACAGGAGCTCATCAAACACCTCCATACCTACACTGCAACCAAGCACCACCCAAGAGCCAACAAGTTCCAGAGTAAGACATACCACCCAAATTCTCCAGCAACACAGGAACACAGCCCTGAGCTTCAACATACAGGCTGCCCAAAGTCACTCCAAACCCACTGACATCTCATAATTCATTACTGGACACTTCATTGCACTTCCCAAAGAGAAGAAATCCAGCTCCACCCACCAGAACACCGACACAAGCTTCCCTAACCAGGAATGCTTGACAAGCCACCCATACAACCTCACGCACAGTGAGGAAACTTCACAATAAAGAGAACTCCACAAACTGCTAGAATACAGAAAGGCCACCCCAAATACAGCAATATAAACAAGATGAAGAGACAGAGGAATACCCAGCAGGTAAAGGAACAGGATAAATGCCCTCCAAACCAAACAAAAGAGGAAGAAATAGGGAATCTACTTGATAAAGAATTCTGAATAATGATAGTGAAAATGATCTAAAATCTTGAAACCAAAGTGGAATCACAGATAAATAGCCTGGAGACAAGGATTGAGATGTGAGAAAGGACCTGTAAGAGATAAAAAAATAGTAAATATATAAAGAATAATGCAATGAATGAGATAAAAAAAAACACTCCAGAGAGAACAAATTGTAGATTAACAGAGGGAAAAGATAAGATTAGTGAGGTAGAAGATAGAATGGTAGAAATAAATGGATCAGAGAGGAAAAAATAAAAATGAATTAAAAGAAAAGAAGACAATCTCAGAGACCTCTAGGACAATGTTAAACACCTCAATATTTGAATCATAGGAGTCCCAGAAGAAGAAGACAAAAAGGAAGACCATGAGAAAATACTTGAGGAGATAATATTTGAAGACTTCCCTCAAATGGGTAAGGAAATAATCACCCAAGTCCAAGAAACCCAGAGAGTTCCAAACAGGATAAACCCAAGGTGAACACTCCAAGACATACATAATCAAATTAACAAAGATCAAACACAAAGAACAAATATCAAAAGCAGCAGGGGAAAAACAACAAATAACACACAAGGGGATTTCCATAAGGAAAATAGCTGATCTTTTAATAGTAACTCTTCAGGCCAGGAGGGAATGGCAGGACATACTTAAAGTGATGAAACAAAATAACCTACAGCCCAGATTTCTGTACCCAGCAAGGATCTCATTCAGATATGAAGGAGAAATCAAAAGCTTTACAGACAAGCAAAAGCTGAGAGAATTTAGCACCACCAAACCAGCTCTCCAAAAAATGCTAAAGGATCTTCTCTAGACAGGAAACACAAAAAGGGTGTATAAACTCGAACCAAAGACAATAAAGTAAATGGCAATGGGATCATACTTATCAATAATTACCTTAAATGAAATGAGTTGAATGCCCCAACCAAAAGACAAAGACTGGCTGAATGGATACAAAAACAAGACCCCATATATATTGTCTACAAGAGATCCACCTCAAAACAAGGGACGCATACAGACTGAAAGTGAAGGGCTGGAAAAAAGATAATCCACACAAATAGAGACCAAAAGAAAGCAGGAGTAGCAATCCTCATATCCAATAAAATAGACTTTAAAACAGACAAAGAAGGGCACTACATAATGATCAAAGGATCAAACCAAAAAAGAAGATATAACAATTATAAATATATATGCACCCAACATAGGAGCACCACAATATGTAAGGCAAATGCTAATAAGTAGGAAAGGGGAAATCAGCAATAACACAATAATAGTGGGAGACTTTAATACCCCACTCGTGCTTATGGATAGATCAACCAAACAGAAAATTAACAAGGAAACACAAGCTTTAAATGATGCAATAGACCAGTTAGACCTAATTGATATCTATAGGACATTTCACCCCCAAAACAATGAATTTCACCTTTTTCTCAAGAGCACATGGAAACTTCTCCAAGATAGATCACATCCTGGGCCATAAATCTAGTCTTAGTAAATTCAAAAAAAATCAAATCATTCCAAGCATCTTTTCTGACCACAATGCAGTAAGATTATATCTCAATTACAAGAGAAAAACTATTAAAAATTCCAACATATGGAGGCTGAACAACACGCTGCTGAATAACCAACAAATCACAGAAGAAATCAAAAGAGAAATCAAAATATGCATAGAAATGAATGAAAATGAAAACACAACAACCCAAAACCTGTGGGACACTGTAAAAGCAGTGCTAAGGGGAAGGTTCATAGCAACACAGGCATACCTCAAGAAACAAGAAAAAAGTCAAATAAGTAACCTAACTCTACCGGTGGCTCAGACGGTAAAGTGTCTGTCTGCAATGCGGTAGACCCAGGTTCGAGCCCTGGGTTGGGAAGATCCCCTGGAGAAGGAAATGGCAATCCACTCCAGTACTATTGCCTGGAGAATCCCATGGACAGAGGAGCCTGGTAGGCTACAGTCTATGGGATTGCAAAGAGTCGGACACAACTGAGCGACTTCAGTCAGTCAGTCACACCTAAAGCAACTAGAAAAGGAAGAAATGAAGAAACCCAGGGTTAGTAGAAGGAAGGAAATCTTAAAAATTAGGGCAGAAATAAATGTAAAAGAAACAAAAGAAACCATAGCAAAAATCAACAAAGCCAAAAGCTGGTTCTTTGAAAGGATAAGTAAAACTGACAAAGTATTAACCAGGCTCATCAAGAAACAAAGGGAGAAAAATCAAATCAATAAAATTAGAAATGAAAATGGAGAGATCACAATAGACAACACAGAAATACAAAAGATCATAAGAGACTACTATCAGCAATTATATGCCAATAAAATGGACAACGTGGAAGAAATGGACAAATTCTTAGAAAAGTACAACTTTCCAAAACTGAGTCAGGAAAAAATAGAAAATCTTAACAGACCCATCACAAGCACGGAAATTGAAACTGTAATCAGAAATCTTCCAGCAAACAAAAGCACAGGTCCAGATGGCTTCACAGCTGAATTCTCCCAAAAATTCAGAAAGAGCTAACACCCATCCTACTCAAACTCTTCCAGAAAATTACAGAGGAAGGTAAACTTCCAAACTCATTCTATGAGGCCACCATCACCCTAATACCAAAACCTGACAAAGATGCCACAAAAAAAGAAAACTACAGGTCAATATCACTGATGAACATGGATGCAAAAATTCTTAACAATATTCTAGCAATAAGAATCCAACAACACATTAAAAAGATCATACACCATGATCATACACCATGATCATACACCAAGTGGGCTTTATGCCAGGGTTGCAAGGATTCTTCAATATCTGCTAATCAATCAACTTAGTACACCACATTAACAAATTGAAAAATAAAAGCCATATGATTATCTCAATAGATGCAGAGAAAGCCTTTGACAAAATTCAACATCCGTTTATGATTAAAACTCTCCAGAAAGCAGGAATAGAAGGAATATATCTCAACATAATAAAAGCTATATATGACAAACCCACAGCAAACATTATTCTCAATGGTGAAAAATTGAAAGCATTTCCCCTAAAGTCAGGAACAAGACAAGGGTGCCCATTCTCACCACTACTATTCAACATAGTTTTGGCCACAGCAATCAGAGCAGAAAAAGAAATAAAAGATCCAGATTGGAAAAGAAGAAGTAAAAATCTCCCTGTTTGCAGATGACATGATCCTCTACATAGAAAACCCTAAAGACTCTTGCCAGAAAATTACTAGAGCTAATCAATGAATATAGTAAATTTGCAGGATATAAAATCAACACACAGAAATCCCTTGCATTCCTATACACTAATAATGAGAAAATAGAAAGTGAAATTAAGGAAACAATTCCATTCATCATTGCATTGAAAAGAATAAAATACTTAGGTATATATCTACCTAAAGAAACTAAAGACCTATATATAGAAGACTATGAAACACTGGTGAAAGAAATCAAAGAGGACACTAATAGATGGAGAAATATACCATGTTCATGGATCAGAAGAAACAATATACTGAAAATGAGTATACTACCCAAAGCAATCTATAGATTCAACGCAATCCCTATCAAACTACCAATGGTATTTTTCACAGAGCTAGAACAAATAATTTCACAATTTGTATGGAAATACAAAAAACCTCGAATAGCCAAAGCAATCTTGAGAAAGAAGAATGGAACTGGAGGAAACAACCTGCCTGACTTCAGGCTCTACTACAAAGCCACAGTCATCAAGACAGTATGGTAATGGCACAAAGACAGAAATATAGATCAATGGAACAAAATAGAACCCAGAGATAAATCCACGTAGCTATGGACACCTTGTCTTTGACAAAGGACACAAGAATATACACTGGAGAAAAGACAATCTCTTTAACAAGTGGTGCTGGGAAAACTGGTCAACCACTTGTAAAAGAATGAAACTAGAATACTTTCTAACATCATACACAAAAACAAACTCAAAATGGATTAAAGATCTAAATGTAAGACCAGAAACTATAAAACTCCTAGAGGAAAACATAGGCAAAAACTCTCCGACATAAATCACAGCAGGATCCTCTATGACCAGCCTCCCAGAATATTGGAAATAAAAGCAAAAATAAACAAATGGGACCTAATTAAAATTAAAAGCTTCTGCACAACAAAAGAAACTATCAGTTCAGTTCAGTTGCTCAGTCATGTCTGACTCTGTGAAATGAATCGCAGCACACCAGGCCTCCCTGTCCATCACCAACTCCCAGAGTTCACTCAGACTCGCACCCATCGAGTCAGTGATGCCATCCAGCCATCTCATCCTCTGTTGTCCCCTTCTCCTCCTGCTCCCAATCCCTCCCAGTATCAGAGTCTTTTCCAATGAGTCAACTCTTTGCATGAGGTGGCCAAAGTACTGGAGTTTCAGCTTCAGCATAATTCCTTCCAAAGAAATCACAGGGCTGATCTCCTTCAGAATGAACTGGTTGGATTTTATTGCAGTCCAAGGGACTCTCAAGAGTCTTCTCCAACACCACAGTTCAAAAGCATCAATTCTTCGGCACTCAGCTTTCTTCACAGTCCAACTCTCACATCCATACAGGACCGCTGGAAAAACCATAGCCTTGACTAGATGGACCTTGTTGGCAAAGTAATGTCTCTGCTTTTGAATATGCTATCTAGGCTGGTCATAACTTTTCTTCAAAGGAATAAGCGCCTTTTAATTTCATGGCTGCATCACCATCTGCAGTGATTTTGGGGCCACCAAAAATGAAGTCTGACACTGTTTCCACCATTTACCCATCTATGTCCCATGAAGTGATGGGACCGGATGCCATGATCTTCATTTTCTGAATGTTGAGCTTTAAGCCAACTTTTTCACTCTCCACTTTCACTTTCATCAAGAGGCTTTTTAGTTCCTCTTCACTTTCTGCCATAAGGGTGGTGTCATCTGCATATGTGAGGTTATTGATATTTCTCCCGGCAATCTTCATTCCAGCTTTGCTTTTTCCAGCCCAGTGTTTCTCATGATGTACTGTGTATATAAGTTAAATAGGCAAGGTGAAAAGACAGCCTTCAGAATGGGAGAAAATAATAGCAAATGAAGCAACTGACAAACAACTAATCTCAAAACCATACAAGCAACTCCTGCAGCTCAATTCCAGAAAAATAAATGACCCAATCAAAAAAATGGGCCAAAGAACTAAACAGGCATTTCTCCAAAGAAGACATACAGATGGATAACAAACACATGAAAAGATGCTCAACATCACTCATCAGAGAAATGCAAATCAAAACCACAATGAGCTACCATTTCATGCCAGTCAGAATGGCTGCGATCCAAAAGTCTACAAGGAATAAATGCTGGAGAAGATGTGGAGAAAAGGGAACCCTCTTACATTGTTGGTGAGAATGCAAACTAGTATAGCCACTATGGAGAACAGTGTGGAGATTCCTTAAAAAAACTGGAAATAGAACTGCCATATGAACCAGCAATCCCAGTGCTGGGCTTACCCATCAAGGAAACCAGAATTGAAAGAGACACATGTACCCCAATGTTCATCACAACACTGTTTATAATAGCCAGGACATGGAAGCCACCTAGATGTCCATCAGCAGATGAATGGATCAGAAAGCTGTGGTACATATACACAATGGAGTATTACTCAGCCATTCAAAAGAATACATTTGAATCAGTTCTAATGAGGTGGATGAAACTGGAGCCTATTATACAGAGTGAAGTAAGCCATAAAGAAAAACACCGATACAGTATACTAACACATATATATGGAATTTAGAAAGATGGTAACGATAACCCTGTATGCCAGACAGCAAAAGGGACACAGATGTATAGAATAGTCTTTTGGAGTCTGTGGGAGAGGGCGAGGGTGGGATGATTGGGGAAAATGGCATTGAGACATGTATAATATCATATATGAAATGAATCACCAGTCCAGGTTTGATGCATGATACAGGATGCTTGGGGCTGGTGCACTGGGATGACTCAGAGGGATGGCATGGGGAGGGAGGTGGGAGGGGGGTTCAGGATGGGGAACACATGTACACCTGTGGCAGATTTATGTTGATGTATGGCAAAACCAATACAATATTGTAAAGTAATTAGCCTCCAATTAAAATAAATAAATTTATATGTAAAAAAAGGCAGTTATAGAACCATCACTCCATGCTGTTTATGCACACATTTCATAATGCTTTTAAAAATAATTTACTCACCTGATGCAAAGAGCTGACTCATTAGAAAAGACACTGATGCTGGAAAAGATTGAAGGCAGAAAGAGAGGGGACGACAGAGAATTAGATGGTTGGATGGTTATTAGTTTGTTGAAGCTCTGGGAAATGGTGATGTGCAGGGAAGCCTGGCATGCTGCAGTCCATGGGGCAACAACTGACACAACAACACAATTTGAAAAATTAAATTTTGAAAGTATTGGTTTAAATTGGATAATTGAAATTAAAATATTTATGAATAGCTATGGATTTCAGATTATAAACTCAAACGTGCATAAAATGTAACTTCATTTTCCGTGTCTGAAATTAACTTTTTGTTATAAGCCTCCTTCCTTGGCATGAGAGAATTTGAGCACTTCTAATTCAGTTTCCATTCTACCCTTTATTCTGAGTTATCCTAGGATTCCTTAGAAAATCATATAGTCCCTTAGAAAATCATAAAGATCCCATTTTATGGGAATTTCTAGCAGTCACTCTTGTGTTCTTCATATGCTAAGGGTGCTTCAAAGATGACTCTCAATGTTAGTATAATATATAGAGAATCTATCTAGCAAAAGCTACCTTCTTTGGAATCAGTTGTCTTCAGATGTAGATTTTGCTATTTCATTAGCTGTATAGCTTTGCACGTGCATGCATGCTAAGTTGATTCTCTTGTGTCCGACTCTTTGCGACCCCATGGACTGTGGCCTGCCAGGTTCCTCTGCCCATGGAATTTTCCAGGCAAGAATACTGGAGTAGATGATAGCCAATTCCTTCCCCAGGGGATCTTCCAGACCCAGGGATCAAACCTACGTGTCCCACATTGAAGGCAGATTCTTTATCATCTGAGCCACCAGGGAAGTCCCATAACTTTAAGCACATCATGCAAACTTTTTGAACTCACTGTCTTAGTGGAAAAGGGGGGTTAATCATACAACCCTCTTCTAAGGACAGTTGAAATGATAAATATAAAATACATATGAGAAATGTGTCATATAGACATGAGTATAGTAAATTCCTCATGTGTATTAGCCATTGTGCTTCAGGAAGAGTTTCCATTTACAAAATATGCATACATGGATAGTGTCTCCACAGAGTTCTGCCCAGCAAGATGAAGGGAATTAGTCTCCTCCATATCACAGTGGGATGCAGACACTTATGGTTGGAATTATTGTATGCTTCCTCTTTTTTTCTACCCTTCTGGGAGAAAAGAAGGGCACATTTCCAATTAAAGCACACCAGGAATGTTTAAGGCCAAATGTAATCATCAGAGTTGGGACTCTACCAGGAAACCTAGGAAAAAAGAAAGAAAAAATGGTAAGCTTCTATTATAAAGGGACCCTAAATGGGACACTGATTTAGTTTCAGTTCAGTTCAGTCACTCAGTCGTGTCCGACTCTGTGTGACCCCACGAATCGCAGCACACCAGGCCTCCCTGTCCATCACCAACTCCTGGAGTTTACTCAAACTCATGTCCATCAGGTCGGTGATGCCATCCAGCCATCTCATCCTCTGTTGTCCCCTTCTCCTCCTGCCCCCAATCCCTCCCAGTATCAGAGTCTTTTCCAATGAGTCAACTCTTTGCATGAGGCGGCCAAAGTATTGATTTAGTTTATTTAAATTCAGTTCAAAAGAATCTTTATCTATTGGATATCAACCACCTTGATATATTCTACAATGTGTAAATGATAGAATGAAACAGTGCAGAGTCATTGTTGTCTTTTGGGGAAATAATGTACGTTCATAAAACATATTAATGATCTTGATAAGTAGCTGCATGGAACACTTATCATGTACAAAATGCTATTTTTCTTGTTTTCTTGTATTTAAACTTCACAAAATGCCTATGAAATAGGAAAACTGGGACTCCAAGTGCTTTAGTGATTAGTTTAGGTTCTCTGGTGGCTCAGACAGTAAAGAATCCATAGCCAATGCAGGGGACTCAGGTTCAGTCCCCTAGTCAAGAAGATTCTCTGGAGAAGGGAATGACTACCCACTCCAGTATCCTTGTCTGGAGAATTCCATGGACAGAGGAGCCTGATGGGCTACAGTCCATGGGGTTGCAAAGAGCTGGACACAACTGAGTGAATAATGCCTTCATTAACACTTTAGGTTCATGTACCTAGAAAGTGATAACATACAATTTGACTGAGAATCCCAGAGCATTCTCTTTGCCAGTACACTGTGATGCTAACTTTATAATTGATCTAAACAAAAAATAAAAGCAAATGTATGCTATATATCTCTGTATTAAAATACAGAGAAGGAAAAGTTCCAACCCAGATGGGAATTACAAAAAAAAAGGCATTGAAATATATTTCCATTTGAGGAGAGCTTGAAAGATATAAAGGCAGGTATATAGACAGGTTCAAAACATTACTAAGAGTATTTTAGGTAAGGGAGAGAATAGATGAGCATGGCTATGGAAGAGAGAAAGTAAAGGGCATGTCAGGAGACAAATGAAGTTGCAACTTTAGGAAAAGTTTGAATTAAACAGGTCACATAGAAGGGAATGATTTTACAGATAGAAAAGTGAGCCCTAAAAGATCTATGTCTGAAGACTTGTTTTCTGTAGGTAATGGGTGGTAGATTGCAACAGAGGATCTGTCAAATATAGAATTAAGATAATTCCCTCAATCTTTACATTTTTTTCTATTATTTTTCCCCTCTACAGAAAGACTATAAAAGGTAATGATAACACATTTTTTGAAAGATATCAGAATTCTTTCTTCACATAAAATATCTTGTAGAAATATTGTAAAGCATAGAACTACTCCCATTGAAAAGAGTAAGAAGGGGAAGGAGACATAAATCTATCCATCTGGCTAACCCTCCTCTTTCTGTTTGTTCTCTGAACACAAGTGCTCTGTGAAATGTATCTGAAAAAGGATAAAATTTAATCTGTGCTCAGGATGCCACCAAAATATCAGTTCTTTTTATATTTGCCTTTCCTTCCATTTCATCTGTTTTTACATTCTTTTCTTTTTTCTTTTATTTTTTTTTTTTACTTTTGAATGGATCATTATAGGCTATGGTCACTTAATTGCAATCATAGGCAAAAATGACTTGGGAAAGTTCCTGATCCATTAGCCCCTCGATGTTAACTATTGATGCACCATGTTAAATGCTACTGTTGCCAAATTAGAAGAGATATTTTTCCTATAATCTGCTCAGTTCTTCAATGTAAAGGTGCTTTTGCGGCATAAATATGTACTGGCTTACAAGACATAGTGCCAATGTTGTCAGTCAAGCCTAAAATTTCTGATTTTCCCTAGATCAGACTTGTATAGACAGAATGGTCTTGTCAGATTAAATTAGACCTTCTGGAACTGATTTAATTTGGCTACTTCATGCAAAAAATGGTCTTAATAACACTTATTCATTCATTAAACCTACATTTTCTGAAGGCTCACCTTGAGTATGAATTTGTGTAAGACACCAGAGCATGATGATATGGTTTTGGTGTTCTCTGACCTCTAGAATCCCATCTTGGAAACCTTAGCTATGCTGTATACATACTAGGGAGAAAAAGACCCCAGTACTTCAAAATCAGTCAATGTTGCTAACTGAAGTAGTTTTGAATATCTGGATGAACTGCACATGCTTGATATGGCAGCAGAAATTCATAACCACCTTGAAGCTAGACCATGGTAAACTACACTGACAGTCTTACCTTATTTGGTTTACTTTTCTGAGATACATAAAGATGTGGCCTGAATACTGAGTTATCTAAAACTGATGCTGTTAAAAACAAACAAAACAAAACAAAACAAACAAACAAAAAAAAACCCCTTCAATTTCTAAACACTTCATAATGACTAAAGTTCCACATAATCCTTAAACACTATTAATATTAAATAATTTATGTAGGATCATTCAAAATTGCTATAAATATTTAGACATCAAAGAAAGAGTATAAAGTCAGTAAATTGACTTCTCTCATTTTTCAATCAGAAAATAATTTCCTAACCTCTGTATTCTGTAGAAGAATCAAGTTTAAAGAATTATAATAGTCTTTGAACCAAAATGAGTGAGTAATTAGAACATTCACATTTTCTAAGGAAGAAAAGAACTAGTTCAAAAAACAAGGAATTTCATAATCATGTTATATTTGAGAAGGATAACAGGTTGTTTTTAAATGGATTGCTGTCATTCCAAATCACCATTGAGACTAATTCAAATAAGAGCCTCCTAGTGTTGTGAAATAAAAACACAATTGTAATATATCCTCTAAACTGCACCCACCAAGGTACATCACTGGTCAGTTCATATACAAGTGCATGTTTATTTCCATGAATAAAGTAAAAATTCTAAAAGACTTGATGAATGCTCATATTGATAACCTTTTCCCATTTTCCTTATTTTCTTTTATGTGTTAAATGTTAATAAAATAGGAGAACAGAGGTTTCTTATTTCCTCATATACCATTGAACTACAAAATACTATCACCAGAACTATTTTAAAAATGACTTATTTTTCCATTCAGTTATCAAGAAGTGGGCTAAATATTATGGTTAGGAATAAAATAAAGCACTAGATGATAATAATACAAACAACTAAGATAAGAAGTCATATGAAGTATTTGTGAGTCAGCAGGTCACTGTGACAACTGAAACTGTTAGGTCAACTCACAAATGGGCCATGCCATTGAGTAGGTAGATTCAGTGAACATATAAGAGTACTGTTAAGTGGTCCTTTTGCTCAGATGGTAGACATTCATTGTATATTATGCATGGAATTGACTTGAATAAAACATACAAGCAACCTCTTCCAAAGTAATTTAACATAAAAAAAAGTACTTTATAAAACAAAAGCAGCGGTTGCCCAGAGGGCCTGTCATGTATTGCTATTTCCGTCTTGGCTTCATTACTAGAATTTCATACTGATATTTCTCATCTATTTTTTAAAGTTCTATAAAATAGTTAACGTTCCAAGTGTTGTTTCAAGAAAAGCTTTAATGAAATCTATCAATTTATTTTGCACAGAGAGGTATGGATTATTGAGGATAATCTAATTCAAATTTTGATTTTGCCTTTTAAAAATTCTGGGTTATTGGCAAATTAGTTATGTAGAGTCTTTTGTTTTCTGTTTTCTTATGCCTTTGAACAGTAAAGGAAACAACCAATAGAGTGAAAAGGCAACCTGAGAATGGGTGAAATTATTTGAAAATCACTTATCAGGTTAATTTCCAAAATATATAAGGAACTGTTACAACTCAATAGCAAAAATATCAAACAAGACAAACCAAGACAGACAAAAAAGGTTAATAATCCAATTTAAAAATGGGCTAAAGATTTGAATAGACATTTCTCCAACCTTTGTATTCTGTTGGTAGAAATGCAAAATAGTGCAACTGCTATGGAAAATAGCATGGAGATTCCACAAAAAAACTAAAAATAGAACTACCATATGATCTAGCAATTTCACTCCAGTATATTTTTGCAAAATATTTAAAATCAAGATCTCAAGGGTTATTCACACTTCACTGTTCATTACTGTGCACAGTTCACAATAGCCAAGATGCAGAGATTGTCCATCAATGGATGAACAAATAAGGAAAAACATAAAATAGATATACAAAATGAGAAACTATTCAGATTTTTAAAAAAAGAAAATCCTGAAATATGTGAAAATGCAGGAAATTTTGAGGACACTATGCTGAGTAAAATGAACCAGTCACAGGGGGACAAATATTGATAATTCCATTTATGCACTGAAATAGTCACATTCATAGAATCAGAACGTGAAATTTTGGTTGTCAAGAGTTGTGTTGTACTATGCTTAGTCATGTCCTACTCTTTGTGACCCTGTGGACTGCAGCCCGCCAGGCTACTTGGTCCATGGGAGTCTCCAGGAAAGATTACTGGAGTGGGTTGCAATGCCCTCCTCCAGGCGATCTTCCCAACCCAGGGACTGAACCCAGGTTTCTCACATTGCAAGCAGATTCTTTACCATCTGAGCCACAAGGAAAGCCCTGTCAGGGGTTAGGGGCAGGGAAAAATGAAGAGTTGCTCATCAGTGGTCATAAAGTCTCAATTACATAAGATAAATATATCCAGAGGTCTACTGCAAGAAATTGTGCCTATAGCTAACATACTATATCATACACTTAAAATTTTGTTGAAAGGGTAGATCTCATGTTGAGTGTTTTCATCACAACAAAACAACATTTAAACAAATAAGACGTCTAAAAATGTTAATAAATCATGTTGAATTATTTAAGAGATTTTTGAGCTAAATTAATGAAAAAAGATAAACGTTTTGAAAATTGTAAAACACTAGGGAAGCTTCTGAGTTTATATTTGGCAATGTAGCTCATTTACCAGAGGCATGATCTTTGGTCTCATTTCATAGTAAGCTGGGGTGCCACGGTTTGTGTATTAACAGAAATGCAACAACTTAATATTGCTGAGCTTCAGTTTCTTCAACTATAAAATGGGAAAATTAATATCTACCTCACTGAGTTATTCTGACATTTTAGTGATAATACCCACAGAGCTTTTTAGCAAAAAAAAGAGATGCAAAGCCCTCAAAAATGATAATTTGGCTTCTCTATTTATTAGTCTCATCACTGTTATTTTATCATTAAGGACAAAATTAACCAGGATGATATTTCTAAAATGTCAAGTGACAAGTTAAGATAAAAAAATCCAATTCTGTTGAACTTGTGTTTCTCACTAGAGAAAAAGAACATATTCTATTGTCGAGGGACATTTAAACATTTTGTCTTCAACTGAAAATCAGTTTAGCCCTGCCAGGCACCCAGCCTGAGGACCTCAGGTCAAAGACTCTATGAATATTTCAAACACATCTTACCTGCATTTTCTCCTCTTTCACTTCTTTGAGTAATGTTTATTGGTGTTCAATGAACTATTTATAATGGAAGCTAGAATGATTAAAATTCTCACTTTATGTCCAGGATAGAGGAACTGACAAGAGAAGTGGTGGTGTTCTCCAGATGCTGATTGTTAAGGATGAAGCAAGTGGTGCGAGAAGATGGAACACATGGAGTCAGAGCATACTAAGGGTGGGCAGATGGGGAGATGGTTGGAAATACTGGTGGAAGGGTTCCTATCTGTGGCACCCTATGAAAAGTGGAGATCACTTAGTCAAACTCCTTTGAGGACAAGTAATTTGAAATACAATTGAGGATATTTGCAGGTTTATCTTTCTGTTTGCTTACTAAAGAAGGTAAATGGTTTTACCTGCCTGGGAGAAGAAATGAATGCACAAGCTGATGAAAAGATCAGCTTAACATCCCTCTACATGTAAAGAAAAGAGGGTAAAACATTCTATTTCCTCTTCCTCACACTTTTCCCTACCTCTCTCGTCTTCTAATCCTACTTCAAAAGGATCCTTCAAAAATTAGGATCACTACAGGACATCTTTGTCAATGCAACTCAATGACAAAAGAAAAGAGAAATGTCTTGAAAGAATGCATGTGAATATACATAGCAAAATGCAAATGGGAGACTGACCTTAGGAGTGGCTTTTAGAAATTCTTCTCTAAGACCAGGGCAATGCTTCCTCATAGCTTCCATCCTCTAAATTTAGTCCTCATGATATTACTCCTCTCTACCAAGAGCCTGAATAGGCGAGCCTGCACAAACCTGTGGCCAGTCCAAGAAGCCGCAGGAATTTGAATGCAAGCAGTGGACTTCTCTCTGCCGTCAGCAAGAGGATCTCCACCTGAGTAGAGATCCTAGAAGACCAATCTTCTATATCACTTTGAAGAACCTGGGAAGGTGAACTGAGTTTTAAAAAGCCACTATTGAATTCTGACTTCATATTTTGGATTATGTCATTTAAACTAGAAGTGTGGCTAGCATACGTTCGGTAGTTTTCCATATTGTTCTTGACAGCATAACAATAATAGCAATTGGTCATGATAAAGGAAATGAATAGAGTTTATATTTAGCCTCATAAAAGTTTTCTCTTGTGGAGCTATATTTCATGAACTATATATCCTGTATTTATGTTTAAGACGGTGAATGTTATCTGATTGTATGTGTTAGTCACTTAGTCATGGTTTGATTCTTTGTGACCCCATGAACTGTAGCCTGCCAGGCTCCTCTGTCCATGGAATTCTCCAGGCAAGAATACTGGAGTGGGTAACCATTTCCTTCTCCAGGGATCTTCCTGACCCAGGGATGGAACTCAAGTCTCCTGCACTGTAGGTGGATTTTTTACTATCTGAGTCACCAGGGAAGCCATTATCTGATTATAATGCTCCCTAAAATTCTGCAAGTCAGGCTGAGCTCCATCATTAGCATTTCCCCCCTAGATTTTAAGAGGCACAGACACTTGTTGCAATTTAGTCCCTGATCAAAAAGATTTATATGACTTAAATATCAATGAGATATTTTATTTATATTCTGACTTTTTCTATAAGAAATAACCTCTTAAGGGAAATTTTTCTGTAAAAGGAAAATTATTTATGTCAAATTCTGTAGAAAATTAGATAGAAATATTAAGACAGCATCACTGACTCAATGGACATGAATTTGAGCAAACTCCAGAAGACAGTGGAGAGCAGAGGAGACTAGCATGCTGCAGTCCATTGGGTTGCAAAGAGTTGGACATGACTTAGCAAATGAACAACAATAACAACTATTGTAGAAAGTATATTCAGTTTATAGACCTGATCTAGTGGTTGCAAGATGCATATTAGATTGAATAAAAATTATATGAGATAAAAGATATTTAACAACATTAATACAAGGCAAAAAGAAAAAGTAGCATACACTGGATGTTTGGCTCGAGCCAGAAACCTTGCTATGCATTTTGTGACTATTCTACCTTAGACCTTTAACTAGCAGACAAAATCGGCACCATGTTGTAGATACAGAAGCAGAAATGTGATAGCAAACGAATAATGAATTGTAAAGTCAGAATCCAACCTCACAACTGTCTGGCTCCAAACTCATTGCTCTTTATATTGATATTACTCTATTCTAGAAAGTTAAATATGAACAAAAATACATGTAACACTAAACTCAACAAATGCACTAAAGGATTATATCCCTTTATAAAAAAACAATAGGTTAATTTTACTTTTGATATCTTCAGTTCAGTTCAGTTCAGTTCCATCACTCAGTTGTGTCCGACTCTTTGCGACCCCATGAATCGCAGCACGCCAGGCCTCTCTGTCCATCACCAACTCCCAGAGTTCATTCAGATTCACGTCCATCAAGCCAATGATGCCATCCAGCCATCTCATCCTCTGTCATCCCCTTCTGCTCCTGCCCCCAATCCCTCTCAGCATCAGACTCTTTTTCAATGAGTCAGCTCTTCGCATGAGGTGGCCAAAGTACTGGAGTTTCAGCTTTAGCATCATTCCTTCCAAAGAAATCCCAGCGCTGATCTCCTTCAGAATGGACTGGTTGGATCTCCTTGCAGTCCAAGGGAATCTCAAGAGTCTTCTCCAACACCACAGTTCAAAAGCATCAATTCTTCAGCGCTCAGCCTTCTTCACAGTCCAACTTTCACATCTATACATGACTAGTGGAAAAACCATAGGCTTGACTAGACAGACCTTTGTTGGCAAAGTAATGTTTCTGCTTTTCAATATGCTATCTAGGTTGGTCATAACTTTTTTTCCAAGAGTAAGCGTCTTTTAATTTCATGGCTGCAGTCACCATATGCAGTGATTTTGGAGCCCCCCAAAATAAAATCTGACACTGTTTCTATTGTTTCCCTATCTGTTTCCCATGAAGTGATGGGACCAGATGCCATGATCTTCATTTTCTGAATGTTGAGCTTTAAGCCAACTTTTTCACTCTCCCCTTTCACTTTCATCAAGAGGCTTTTTAGTTCCTCTTCACTTTCTGCCATAAGAGTGGTGTCATCTGCATATCTGAGGTTATTTATATTTCTCCTGGCAATCTTGATTCCAGCTTTTGCTTCTTCCAGTCCAGCGTTTCTCATGATGTACTCTGCATAGAAGTTAAATAAGCAGGGTGACAACATACAGCCTTGACATACTCCCTTTCCTATTTAGAACCAGTCTGTTGTTCCATGTCCAGTTCTAACTGTTGCTTCCTGACCTGCATACAGATTTTTTAAGAGGCAGGTCAGGTGGTCTGGTATTTCCATCTCTCTCAGAAGTTTTCCACAGTTTATTGTGATCCACACAGTCAAAGGCTTTGGCATAGTCAATAAAGCAGAAATAGATATCTTACTGATGACAAATTTATATTTCTCCTTTTCTAGATGGTGATGTTATAACAGTTACTGTTTCTAGTGTCTTGTTGCTAGGAACTATGTGAAAACTATGTGACTCTGGTACTGATCTATCTAGTTCTGACTTGAAATTTCTTTGGAAAAAAATCCTAAGTTTAGAAAGTATATTTAGCCAATGTGTTCATAGACATGTTCTGCCTTGAGTAATTTTGCAGTGCTGCTGCTGCTGCTGCTAAGTCGCTTCAGTCATGTATGACTCTGCGCGACCCCATAGATGGCAGCCCACCAGGCTCCCCCATCCCTGGGATTCTCTAGGCAAGAATACTGGAGTGGGTTGTCATTTCCTTCTCCAATGTGTGAAAGTGAAAAGTGAAAGTGAAGTCACTCAGTTGTGTCCGACTCTCCACGACCCCATGGACTGCAGCCTACCAGGCTCCTCCATCCATGGGATTTTTCCAGGCAAGCGTAATAGTAGAAAACAAATCAGAATGGCAGACTTAAGGGGGTCATGCTAAGATATTAATACTCTTCAAGTAAAGAAAAATTGTTTATGAACTGAAGAAATCTACTGAGAATATTCAGACCATATGTCAAAGATAAGAATTTTGCAGAGAACTAATATTATATGCTGAATTGAGAACTCAGGATGGTAAATTAACTTTTATAATGTGTTCATTTATTAAAAGATTATCCATAAAATGCACTGCTATTGAACATGCCTATTAAAAGCAAGTTTTATTTAACTGCATTTCTAATATTTTAAAGAGCTTTATTGCATTAGTCTCTGATATCAGTACTTATTAAAACCATGCGTGTTTATTACTTACTTTTTAGTTTGTTTCCCACACAGGAGCTTTCTAGTATTTTTAGAAATAGAAAGTATGCTGGTTTTTTTTTTTTTTTTTTGATTTAAAAGTCTTTCTAAAACTACTGTGTACACATTATGTACATGGAATTTTAATAAGTTATTACAAAGAAAATAGCTCCAGTAAAATTTTAGACATATTTGCATTTTAATTCTGGAGAATGTTTTCCAATGAGATATGTCAAACTAACCTATGATAACCTATTGAAATTAGACCAATTTAACCATTATTTGAATGCTGGCTGAATTTTAGAGATTTCCTCTTATATATGTCAAATAATTTTTACCTGCTCATTTAAGATTTAAAAGCATTTATTGTGTCTACTGGATGTTAGGTACTAGAGATCACTTGGTAAGCAAATTGGCATATCTCCTCCATTTTTAGAGTTTATAGTCTAATGATAGATAAAGACATAAACCAAATTAATAAAAAATTACTTAATTATAAGTTTTGATAAGTGTATTGGAGCTCTGAGAATGGTAAACAATGAAACATGACATATGGAATGTCAGAAAAATATTCTATAAAAATTAACAATTTTACTCAGTATTAAATGATAAGTAGGCATTTAGTAATCATTATAGTTTAAATAGAACTTACACTGTGGCTATAATGGACCAAGTTTTGGAGAAGGAATTTTCTTTCCAAGAATAACTGGAAACATTGATTGAAATATCAAAACAAAAGAAGCAAAAGAAATAAAAACCAAAACAAAACATCAAAATATATTCTGAAAGTACTAGGGAGCTACAAAGACACCCAGATCTTGGGGGACCATGATCCTACAGAGATGAGACTGTTCACTGTGGTGAAACTGATACTTGCTTATTTATAAATAGCGTGATGCTGAGAGACTGAGAGTCTTGACCAAGTTTTCTGTAGTAGAGTTTTCAGTATCACCGGTCAAAGAGTCCTGGGACACACAATTTCGATTTCAGGCCTAGAATGTCAGAAGAGACCCTTAACTTGCTAACTCCTAGGAGTGAGGTATGATGGAACTAGAAAAGATCACAGTGTCCAAACACCCCCCATCCAAGAGAGGATTAAAATGCAAGGTGATCTGCCTTTATTCTAACTCTCTGTCAAAAGCAAAATTACATTCTCTGTGGAGAACATACCATCTTATCAAGCATCAACAATTTCCTTATGTAGTTTAGAGCATTCAGTCTAAAATGATTGATAAACAAAACTAGGAGGAAAGAGACAATTGACATAGGCCCATGGAAGACTCAACCATCCAAGGGTTCAGACGCTATCTTTACACTGATGTGAGTGCTCAGTCGCCAAGTCCTGTCTGACTCTTTGCAAACCCATGCACTGTAACCTGCTTGGCTCCTCTGCCCATGGGATTTCCCAGGCAAGAATACTGGAGTGAATTGTCGTTTCTTCCTCCAGGGGATCTTCCCAACCCAAGGATAGAACCCACGTCTCCCATGTCTCCTGCACTAGCAGGTAGATTCTTTACCACTGACCCACCTAACTGTGATTAATATCTTCAAGAAAATGGATGACAAGATAGAGAATATCACCACAGATCAGTAACAGAAAATAATGAAATGGAAATGTTATAATCAAATGATATAAAAATTGTCACTGGGATTGCAGTAAATGAATTTAGTAATAGATTATACACTGATGTTGAAAGGATTAGTAAACAGAAGATGTCAGAATAAAATATATTAAACCACAGAAACACAAATATAAATTGACAAAAGAGACACAAAAGATGACAATTGTTCTCAAAATATATGAACATATATATGAATATATGAAGAACATATGAAGAACAGTATTAAGAAGAACATACGCATATGAAGAACATATCCATATTAAACAACTCAAAAAAATTGAACTAAAATCAGCTGGAAGAAATATAAATATTTTCATATTTCAGAAAGAGGTTTTTAAGCAAGAAAATCCTGCAACTTGGACTAATGGTCCAAGTTTTAAACTCAAAAGTTTAAAAATAACAATAAATGGTGAAATGTAACTATTCTAGCATGTTATTTACATTTCATAGTAGGATTAAAATCTAAAACTTTGGAAACATTGTTTATTTCCCTCTCCCAATATAAATAGACATTTACCTATGTTCCAGAAGATGGAAATCCAGGCGCCTCCCTTTTTTGTTCTCAAAGAGGAAGTGTTTTTACATTAAGGTGAGGTGCTGTGTGCTTTGCTAAACTGCTTCAATCATGTCTGACTCTTTGTGACCCTATGGACTCTAGCCCACTAGGCTCCTCTGCCTATCGGATTCTCCAGGCAGGAATACAGGAGTGGGTTGCATGCACTCCTCCAAGGTATCTTCCCAACCCCAGGGATCGAACCTGCATCGCTTATGACTCCCACACTGGCAGGCAGGTTCTCTACCATTAGTGGCACCTGGGAAGCTCCACATTAAGGAGATGAGAGTCCTTTCATCTCTCAGAAGAGGACAGTAGAAGCTGAAAAGCATACCTATAAACTACACGAGGTTCCTAACTTCAGTGTTCCTTTCCTGTGACTTGAGAAACCCTCTTTTATTTTGAAGAGATAGTACCACTCCCATTTTCATTATTGCGCTATTCACAGTAGCAAGGATGTGGCAACAAACGCCCATA
This sequence comes from Capra hircus, assembly GCF_001704415.2. Taxonomy (NCBI): domain Eukaryota; kingdom Metazoa; phylum Chordata; class Mammalia; order Artiodactyla; family Bovidae; genus Capra; species Capra hircus. Next base: position 82,318,973 of record NC_030819.1, on the reverse strand, counting down.
AAACAAAAATGAAAGTAAAGTTGCTCAATCGTGCCCGACTCTTTGCGACCCCATGGACTTGTAGCCTGCCAGGCTCCTGCGTCCAAGGACTTTTCCAGGCAAGAATACTGGAGTGGGTTGCTATTTCCTCTTGCAGGGAATATTCACATAAGATGAATAACTTCCAGAGATCTGCTGCACAACATTGGACTTTCAGTCAACAATAATGTATTGTGCATTTGAAATTTGTGGAGCATACATCTTATACTAAGTGGCCTTATTACAATAAAATTAAGAAAGCTAAATAAAAAAGCAAATAAATAAATAAATCTTTCCCTCAAATAAAATAAATAAATAAATAAAAATAAAATAAAAGCCGTTGATGTACAAGCAGATTTGTCTGTCTGGATTTGCATTGTTGTAGAAAAATAGGGCAATGAATATTGCTTCAGTTATTGTTGGAAGTAATAAAAATCCTTTCCTGTTCCAGAAACCTCATATTTACTTTCAGAATAGTATGAATAAATATAGATATTAAAAAGTTACTAAAATCTTACTTCAAAAAAATTATAAAAGGGGATGTCAGTTCAGTTGCTCAGTTGTGTCTGACTATTTGCAACCCCATGAACTGCAGCTTGCCAGGTTTCCCTGTCCAACACCAACTCCCGGGGTTTACCCAAACTCATGTCCATCGAGTCAGTGATGCCATCCAGCCATCTCATCCTCTGTCGTCCCCTTCTCCTCCTGCCCCCAATCCCTCCCAGCATCACAGTCTTTTCCAATGAGTCAACTCTTCACATGAGGTGGCCAGAGTACTGTAGTTTCAGCTTTAGCATCATTCCTTCCAAAGAAATCACAGGGCTGATCTCCTTTACATGGACTGGTTGGATCTCCTTGCAGTCCAAGGGACTCTCGAGAGTCTTCTCCAACACCACAGTTCAAAAGCATCAATTCTTCAACACTCAGCTTTCTTCACAGTCCAACTCTCACATCCATACATGACCATGGGAAAAACCATAGCCTTGACTAGACGGACCTTTGTTGGCAAAGTAATGTCTCTGCTTTTGAATATGCTATCTAGGTTGGTCATAACTTTCCTCCCAAGTAGTAAGCGTCTTTTAATTTCATGGTTGCAATCACCATCTGCAGTGATTTTGGAACCCCAAAAATAAAGTCTGACACTGTTTCCCCATCTATTTCCCATGAAGTGAGGGGACCGGATGCCATGATCTTCATTTACTGAATGTTGAGCTTTAAGCCAACTTTTTCACTCTCCACTTTCACTTTCATCAAGAGGCTTTTTAGTTCCTCTTCACTTTCTGCCATAAGGGTGGTGTCATCTGCATATCTGAGATTATTGATATTTCTCCTGGCAATCTTGATTCCAGCTTGTGTTTCTTCCAGCCCAGTGTTTCTCATGATATACTCTGCATAGAAGTTAATAAGCAGGGTGACAATATACAGCCTTGACATACTCCTTTTCCTGCTTGGAACCAGTTTGTTGTTCCATGTATGGTTCTAACTGTTGCTTCCTGACCTGCATACAGATTTCTTAAGAGGCAGGTCAGGTGGTCTGGTATTCCCATCTCTTTCAGAATTTTCCACAGTTTATTGTGATCCACACAGTGCAAAGCGCTTATAAACATATGAAATGTTCTCAGCCTCCTTAAGCAAAAAGTGATGAAACTTTAAACTACAATGAGGACAACCAGCATGATGAAAGTAAAAATAAACTGATGACAAGGGTCCTAATGAGGTTACAGAATAAATGAAATACTCAAAAATATTTGTTTGGCAGTACCTACTAAAGTATTTAGTGCAACCTAGAATGTTTATTATAGACCTAACAAAAATGAAATAAATGTACACACACAAGTGGTTATTTGTAATATCCAAAATAACCTTAGTCTAGAATAGAAAACTGTAGTACCTTTACATACTGAACAAAATGCCAATAAATATGCAAGAGATGTAAACAAAAATGGATCTTGCAGCATTGCTTATTTATAATCAGTCCCAAATTGTAATAACTTAAATATCCGTTAAAAATACACTGGATACATACTGATTTTGTCATATAATGGAAAAATATATAGCAATGAAAACTGTGGACTACTACACACAATTTTGTGCTTGTGTCTAGAAAACACAATGTTTATCAAAAGAAACAAAATGGTACCATTCACAGGATTCTATGTGCATGAATTTCGGAAATAAACAAAACTAATTATTGATGAAAGAAGTCAGGCAAATGCTAACCTTTGGTGAGCCAAGAGATAATAAGTTACTAAGAAAGAGTGAAAAGACTGATTCTAAACCACATTTATTTACTTGATTACACTGAGGTTTTTTTTTTTAAATTTTGTGACAATCTATGCATATGATTTTGCCCTAATGAGTGTTAGTTATACTTCACTTTTAAAGCAGTTTTTTAGAGTAAGCATAATTTGGAATGTCCAAATCTTACATTTCAGTTAAAAATATTTTATTTGCAGCAACAAAAATGGACCAAGAGACTATTATAGTAAGTGAAGTAAATCAAGGACAAATATCGTGATATAACATATATGCGGAGTTAAATGAATGGTATAAACAATCTTATTTACAAAGAAGAAATAGACTCACAGATCTTGGAAAAAAACATATGGTTATCAAAGTGGAAAATGGGGAAAGGGATAAATTAGAATTTTAGGATTAACAAATACAGATTAATATACATTTGTATATCATATAAACTATGAAATATGTAATATAATGTATAATATTATATATTATATTGTATTATATATTATATATATAATTCTTATCTATGTGGTACATTGTGTATGTATATTATATCACATACATTATTTTATATCATATAAAATATTATATAATACAATATAATTCTAATATTAAATATTATATGACATGTATAATAGAATATATAATCATATAATGTATAGTATAATAATAATATAATATATAATACACTAATATTGTAATATAATATATCATATAATATATATTTTTAAATATTTGCATTTTAAAGATTTTAAAGTTTTAAAATGTATAAAATATCACATATTCCACTTATATTTTATATATAAAATGTAATGAAATTAAAAAATATTTAAATAAAATTTAATATATACTAATACTTTTAATTTCTATATATAAATTTTAATATTTTATGCAATATAGTTTATAAAATATAAATATGTACTATATATGTTACATGTGAATGTTATTATATTATTAAATATCATATAAATATATATGTTATATAAATATATACTACATATTAATATGTAGTATATATTTATATAATATAATATATTATTATGTATAACTAAATGTATTATATGATATATACAAATTTAATTACATAATTAGTGTATCATATTAATGAATCTATTTTAATATGTATTTTAATATGTATATCATATTATTTATGATATGTTATATTATATAGCATATTAAATTATTATTGCATTATTTTACTTTACTAGGTATATTAATTTATGTTAAATTATATAAATACTATATATTAATATATTAGGAATAAAAAGTAATATATGAATAAAATAAAATAATTGATATAATAATATATAATATTATATTATAAAATATTTAAATTATATAATAAAATATATTATTATTTATTATATATAATATAACAATAATATTATATATATTTATTATATATAATATAAATATGTATTGCATTACATAATATTATATATTATTAATATATGTAATATTAATATATAATATAATTGATATTATATATTATATAATCATGTGTATATATTTTATATATTGAATATTATTTTATAAATATTACATATATAATAGTTAATATAATTATTTAATATATATTATATATTATTTAGAATATATAAATAATATATACTAAATATTATATATATGAATATTTATGATATACATTTATATACATATAAGTTATATCTTTATATATATATATATTCACACACACATTTGCCATATGCTTGAAACTAACAAAACATTGGAAATGAACTATGCTTCAATTAAAAAAAATAAAATTAAAATTTTATACTATTTTACCTCTTTTTTATTGGAAGGAAAATAAAGTTTTCTCCAGGTTTCTAATCTTTAATGAATTTAAACATAGAAATTAAAAGTCAACACTATTGAGTATTATATCCCAAAAATGAAATTCTTTTTTTGAACAGTTTTTAAAATGTATTTGTAAACAGTTTATGCCAATTTAATCTTTAACTTTTGGTATGTGAACAATATGAAGGACTTTCAAATATTTCCTAGAAGCAGAGAAAGATTCAAAAGGGCAAGTGGATTTTGATTATGAATCTCACGCTCTTATTTTACACATCCTTAGGCTTTTGTTACAATTGGTTTTCTTGCATATCTTCTTTTTGAGAATATACATGTATAGCCCAAATTATATTTCTTATCGGATTCTAAGTTCAAATGTTTAAAAATGGAATTCAAGACCTTTAATAGGACTGCTGAAATGAATTCCATGTATGTGAGATAGTTCTTTAATATTGACTCAGTTAATCTGCCTCAAATCTCTCCTCTAATAAGTGTTAAAACAAGAATTCTAACAGTTTGTCCACCTCTGAAGTCCATACAAATATTACTGTGTTGCCTCTAAATTCATTTAATTTTCAGGATGAAACTCATCAATTCCAAATATGAAACTTTTTATCTACAGACTTTTACAACAGTGGGTCTCATTTTAGGATACATTGCAGCTCATACTTATTGTTTAGTCATTCAGTCGTGTCTGATTCTTGGTGCAACCCTGTGAACTGTAGCCCACAAAGCTCCCCTGTCCATGGGATTTCCCAGGCAAGGATAATGGAGTGAATTGCCATTTCCTTCTCCAGGGGATCTTCCTGACCCAGGGACTGAACCCACATGTCCTGCATTGGGAGGCAGATTCTTTATTGCTGAGTCACCAGGGAAGCCATGCAACTATTTTTAGTCTGTATCAAAATAGGTAAGTAGAAATAGCTCCTACTACCACAACATGTGATATGATAAGAAGGACTTAACACGGGGAAAACAACTGTGAAGATCTCCTGAATAGTACTCTTCCAGTCATATAACATGCCAGGAAAAAGAGTTCAGCAAACTTTTCTTGAGTAACCTAAGTGTGCTGTTCTTACTCTAAGTAATATGCATATCCAGATAAAGGAGAATGAATAACCTAGACATTCCCTGCTTGAGGCACTTTATGTAGCTCTTTTTGATATGTATTTCTTCCCAAATCCATTAAAGAGTAACTCTTCAACCAGGGCAAGGTTGTGATTGGTTTTCATGAAGATAAGGCAGGGTTTGTAATTAAATTTCACCAGAGAACCACCAACTTGCCCTAGGGAAAAAAAATAAAAGAGCTGACATCCCTGCCTTGAGAATATAATAGAAGGGTCGGAACACAAATTCCTTCTTGATAGAATGGTGTATGGAAGGTTCCTTACTGGAGCTTTGTTTAAGACATTTTTTTGCAGACATCACCAATCTTTTAGCAATGTCAGCTCCTGTTCTAGGCTCCGTCTAGTCATTGAAGTTTCTTATCTTACAAAAACAAGGCCAATGATGTGGCTATTGTTTAGATTTTTTTTTTCAAGGAAGTAAAAGGATATGCAAATCCCTTTGACCATATTCTTTATTAAAACTGTGGACCTCCTATTTCAGTGTAATTTTAAAAATCAAGGTGCCAGTAAGGGATGGCACTCCCAAATTTGATGGACTCTAAATCTTAAGGGAAGTGCAATGACATAGTGAAGATGGCAGACAGCTGTCTTAGTTTATTCCAGCTGCTTTAACAGATGCAGACTGAGTTTTGCCACTTATAAACCATAAACATTTATTTCTTATAGTTCTGGAGGTTGGAAATTCAAGGTCATGGGGTCAATAGAATCCTGTCTGGTGAGGACTTTCTGGTTCATGGTCAGTCATCTTTTGCTGTGTCCTCACATGGCAGAAAATGGTAATGTTGAAGAAACCAGTACTCGGGAAACCAAATACCACACTCGGAGAGTTGGAGTACACAGGTTTATTACGCAGGTGGGCCCAGAGGAATTAACACTCCAAGCTCTGAGCCACAAACAAAGGGCCTACAGAGCATTTATAGACAGACTCTGGTGGGCAACACTAGCTGTTAACAGGCTGGTTTTAACTAAGGGGTTTCGTGCACCCAGGAACAGTGGTCAAGATGGGGAGGGGGATGTCTGACCTGGACAGGCACAATAAAGCAGTTTGCAGGGGCTGGGCGATTGCAAAGAGCAGGACAAGGGTGAGTGAGATAAGCTTCAGTTCCTAGTATTGCAAGTCCCCACCTTCTGAGACTACCTGACCTACATGATCTAGACTTCGCAAAGGGCAAGGTGAGTTACAGAGGCAGAGGAGAAGGAGGTTATGTAAAATTTCAACTTTTCGTCTTCATTCTCCCCCTCTTGATGCTTCTATCACTCGTTGTAGAAAGCATCATCTCATGTTTTTGGTAGGACATTCAGAGCTCCCTATCGTTTAGGGGGCTACACTGAACTGTTACCACTTGTAACTTTATGGATTCAATCCAAGAGGTTATGAACTGAGTAACAGCATTGAGAATACAAGGGCCAAACAAGAGCACTGCAAAGAACATGAAGAGAGGACCTGGTAAAGGGAGAACCCACGATGCCCAGCTCCAGATATTGTTCCAGTTACCCCAAGAATTAGTTAGTTTTTCTCTCCTTTTTATGATTTGTTCCCTTAGCTGTTGGGCCATGTCCCTGACCATTCCTGATTGGTTTACACAAAAGCAGTATTTTCATTCGAGAAGAGGCAGAGTCCTCCCTTTTCAGCTATCAGTAGGTCTAGCTCTCTCCTTTTCTGTAAAACCACCTCAGCCAGGGAGTCGAGTTGGTCCTGTAAGGCCACTAAAGATTTGGCCACTCTCAGTGTCGTCTTTGAAGTCTTTGGATAGTGTATGGTAAAAGGTGGCTGATGAAGCAATTGCTCCTACTCCCATACCTACCTCAGACGTGATTCCCAGACCAACTAGTAGGTGTATAAACTGGATCGCTCTTTTGGCTCATGTATGTCTTTGAGAGGTATGGTGAGAGTCTGGTTGTTAGGGAAAATATTCATCTGGGGAGTGAGGAAGGCTAAGGTGCAGATGCCCATCTAATTGACAGGTTAGACATAATTAAGCATCTGCCCCACAAAGAAAAGGCCTTGATGGGGGCAGCACCATCCATAATAGCATGGGACAGCAAAAGGCTGCACAGAGCCTGCACGTAGCAGATAAATGAACACTGGCAAAAGGTTTCCTCCCCAGCTTTGGGTTGTCACGGCTGTAGCAACTGAGCCTGTCGTGAAGGCAGGTCAGCCATACTGTGGAACAGTTTAGTTGGTAAGGAGAATTGCTCATAGCAATCAGGGATAGAGTCCAGAGTTGACAATGGAAATACATTGATATTTTGAGAACCGGATCATCAAACTTCTGCTGTGCATTGACCAGCCAACTGCCACAGTGTGGCTGGAGCGAGGCTGAAGAAACCTCAAGCTTCTGTTGTGCATGGATTAGTCAGCTTACAGAATGACTAGAGCAAGGTTCAGCATCCTTCGAGGGTGAGGGTCGTTGTTTTTGGAACCAGACCTTGAGGGGGTTTTAGGGGTCCCGGACTTCTTTCCAGGTGTCCTCATTACAGGAAGCTGCTGCCTTCTTGATTCTGGTGTGCTGGATCTAAGGGATGATACCTATAACTCTAACAGCAGTAAGGGTTGCCAGGACAACCGTGTGAGGGCCTGTCCAAATTGGCTGAAGCAGTTCCTTTTTCCAACTCATCTCCTGGCTGTCAGGGATGAACCCAATTGCCTGGTGAAATGGGTGTCCTTTTTCAGGTTTCCCAGGCAATATGGTAGAAGACTGTTCCAAGGGCCTGGAGGTGTTGGGACATTCAAGGTCAGCTAGTTGTCGGTGGCATCCATTGAGCTTTTTATCACTAGGGTGGTCTCCTGTATAAGATCTCAAAAGAAGAATAGCCTGAGGACCCCGGGGTGTATTTACAGAGGGAAGTGAGAATCCAAAAGAATGATAAGGCAGCTTGTCCTAGCAGTGTCTGTGCGTTGGCTGGAGGATATTCTTGTCATACTTCTACATGGAGAAACAACTTAACAAGAAAGTTAAAGATATATGGCCCGAAGATTAATAGAAGTAGGAAAGCTGCTGAGGTGCCAGCTAGGAGAACCAGGTCCAGACATTGTTTTGTGACATTAGTGCTTCTCTAGGTATGAGAAGATGCAAGAATTTGGGCTCATCCCAGAGAACAGAGTGCCATACTTTTTGTCTCCACCCTGAACTCCTTTTAAGGGAGTGTTGAAGGTCAGCATCTTATAGTTGTCAAGTTTTAATCTTTGTAGAGGCAGCTGGCAAGGGCCAACTTCCAGTCAGCAGGGCCCCTTCATAGTCATGTTTGACCATGTTTTGGGGCATTTCATGGTCAATGTGTCCCATGGTGCTGGGAAGGCTCATTCCCAGGTCTAACAAAGATTCCATTGACAGGCCACTCAATGTGTCATCACTAGACCAGACCTTGCAAGCGGCAAAAGTCTTACTAGTCACTAGTAAGATTAGTATGACTAGCCATGAGTCTTACCTGTCTTACTAGCTTCTTGGTCCAGGAAAATATTCTCTCTTGTTGCTTCTTCCCATATCTAGAGTTACATTATTATAATTATTGATCTCATATGGAGCTGAATATCAGCATTTTATCACAGGTTCAGTCACACACATTTGATAATATAAGAAATAATCTTCTAGAGCAAGCTACATAGAAAATAATATAGCTAGTTAGTTATTAGTAGGGAAAAAGAAATGGTGATCCACTCCAGTGTTCTTCCCTGGAGAAACCCAGGGACTGGAGGAGCCTGTTGGGCTGCCGTCTATGGGGTTGCACAGTCAGACACAACTGAAGTGACTTAGCAGCAGCAACAGCAGTTATTTGTAAGGTCACAAGCAAGAATTTAAGTTGAGAGCTTTCGTTGGGTATAGCTCAGTATAACCCAAGTCACCTGACTCAGTTAAATGATTATAGCCAAGTGTTAATCTCCTGGTTGTACATCATGGAGCATCTGACCTTTATGCAAAGATTGGTTACTGAGATAAGCTTTAGAAACAATCTTATAGAGTGTCCTTTTTAATAACTTAATTACACCTTTTAGCAATAAAACATAACAAGGATCTATCTCAGAGATGAGTCTTAGTAAGCACAGACCTTAATTAAAACTATAACTTAATATTTAGTGATACATATTTTTTTCTTTTCTTTTCTTTCTTTCTTTCTTTTTTTTTTTTTTTTTTTTTTGGAGAATTCATTATGAGGGCATTAACACTGTAGCCAGGGAAGGATTTAACCCATCAAATAAAAATAAGGTCCGTCAGGGAGCCAGGAAAAGCCAAGTGGCTGTCTTGAATCTCCCATAGCCCTGACTCTTTGATTTTTAGCTGTTGTCTATTTATTTTTAATTTCTTGATTTAAGAGAAGACTATCACCATGTTTTAAGTACATCAAGATAGCAAAAGTCTAATCATGAGGAGTTATTTTTCGTAGAAGCAAAATGAGTTTTGCCTGCTGTTGTTGTTGCTAAGTCACTCCAGTCGTGTCTGACTCTGTGCAACCCCATAGACGGCAGCCCACCAGGCTCCCCCGTCCATGGGATTCTCCAGGCAAGAACAGTGGAGTGGGTTGCCATTTCCTTCTCCAATGCAGGAAAGTGAAAAGGGAAAGTGAAAAGTGAAAGTTAGGTCGCTCAGTCGTGTCTGACTCTTCACGACCCCATGGACTGCAGCCTACCAGGCTCCTCCATCCATGGGATTTTCCAGGCAAGAGTACTGGAGTGGGGTGCCACTGCCTTCTCTGAGTTATGTCTACATATACCATAATCTTAAATAATGTTTATTTACTTTACCAAAGTAACAAAAAGATTTTAAAAACAAATATAAATAATAAGGCAAAATATATATATATATATATAATGTTATTGAAAGCTGCATTTTAAGACAACTTCGTTCTCTTTAGAGAGACAAGACCAAATTCCAGTCTGGTACAAGTTTACTGTTAATAGCAAACTTTGTTCATCTGTTTAATCTTAGAGAGTCTTTTCCATAAATCTTGAAGAACTAGCAGTATTCTTTCAAAGGCATGAGAGTAAAACCATAGAAGCCATGTTTAAAATCTGGTTCTATTGCAACTAACAAAGAAACCTGGTCATAACACTTAATAACTAGAATTATAATTGATCATATTTTATCAGGGCATATCAGATCTATATGAATTTCACATAATTTTAGAATATCTATGTTAGTAACATCAACAATACAGTATAACCTGAAAAGATTTTTCATCCCTTTAACAGTACTTCCTATGCAATTTAACAAGTCCAATAAACTCAGGTAGCTTAATAGCTCTCTGAGATGTCTCAGGGGCCCTCTGAAGCATCCCAAAGTTGGCTAGAAGTCAAGTTATTTAGGAAGTTTTGTCAATAAATATCAAAAAGGTTTATAACAGTTAAGTAGGATCATATAAGTTACTGTGAAATAATAGTTATTTACTTAGCCAAAGTCAACAAAAGATTTCAAAGGTAAATATAGAACAGATCAACTAAGAGGTTAAAAAAAACACAAAACTTAAGTTTATTATTAAAAGCATTTCAACATCTGAAGAAAGTATGTCTTCTTCACAGAGAGAAAGGCTGAATTTAAGTTTTTGCTCCAGCTTACTTTAAACTCATTTAGGTAAAATTAATTAAATTATTTTAAACTTAGACAGTCTTAACCATGCACAAAACTTTTTCAGGGTCCACCTTCCACAAACCTTTTAATCACTTTCTGTAACAGTCACCTGTAAATCAGACCTACTTTCTTTTCCCTTTATGAAATGTAATTTTATTTTTTATATCTTCTTTATTAAAAGCATGCATCCTACTTTCTTATTACATTATCAAATAAACGTTAATACTAGATATTTAATATTGAACATTTCCCAGTTCTCTTGAATCTGAAATTTGTTTATGTTAATTTTTCTTGTATTTAGAATTGTTTGATTTGTAAGCACTTACTTTTCTTTAGGCCAATAAAATTAGAAACTCTTATATAACTTCAAAAATATTATCATAAAAAAGACTTCCCTGGTGGCTCAGAGGGTAAAGCATCTGCCTGCAAAGTGGGAGACTGGGGTTCAATCCCTGGGTTGAGAAGATCTCCTGGAGAAGGAAATGGCAATCCACTCCAGTATTCTTGCTTGGAAAATCCCATGGACGGAGGAGCCTGCTACAGTCCATGGGGTCACAAAGAGTCGGACACAACTGAGCAACTTCACTCACTTCACTCAACTTTTCTTTAGGCCAATTAAATTAGAAACTCATTTACAATTTCAACAATATTATCATAAAAAAGACATATACTGAGACATACATAAATCCAGAGAGATTGACAGAGATCTGATAGTTTTCTGTTTGAGATTTAAAATATCTCTTGACTCCTTTTTTTTCTTCACTTGAAGTTCTAATTTGTCCAAGGCTGAGATCTCAGACAAAGCTGGCTGTGTATTTCAAGGACACGGAAAGAGTTAACGTCAAGCTTTTCCCTGGACAGGTCTTTTTAACAAGTTAGTTGTTTTTAATTGCATATGTGAAAAGAATTGGTTTTGCAGTTTCCAAAAAGAAAAATTTCTCTCACTCCGTTCAGTCAGCAATCATGCACTCACAATCATTCAGAGACCATCAGGATGCCTCCCTTCTCCCGAGTCCCCAGGTTTCCTTAACTATTGCTCCTTTCCTGGGAGCCCCGCGGAGGTTATCATTCACTATGCCTCCCTTCTAACTGAGTCCCCAGATCTCCCTATCTGAGGCTCCCTTCTTGGGAGCCCAGGGAGGTGATCAGACTCCTCTTCTTCCTGCCAGGGTAGGTTCCTGCCTGGGGACTGGTCCCAGGGCCTTGCCTTATCTTGTGGCCACTCCTGGTGAGCTGGTCCATTCCTCCAATGAGTCCAGTTGGGGGCTCAGCCATCTAGAGAGTTGGAAATCGGTCCGAAAGAGAACCTGGAATACTGTCAGCTGGCGCGCCCCCTTGTTCCTCTGGGGGTTCCTTCACTCTAGCCCGACAGAGCCACCAGTCTGGAGGCTCAAGGGGCTGGCGTAGTTGGAATCTTGCTGGGGCCTCCAGAAATGTTGCAGAAACCGGTACTTGGGAAACCAAGCACCACACTAGGAGAGTCGGAGAACTCAAGTTTATTATGCTGGTGGGCCCAGAGGAGTTAACACTCCAAGCTCTGAGCCCTGCACAAAGGGATTACAGAGTTTTTATAGACAGGCTGCAGGGGGCAACATTAGCTGTTAATAGGCTGGTTTTAACTAAGGGGTTTCACATGTGGGAACAATGGTCAAGATGGGGAGGGGGATGTCTGACCAGGACAGGTATAATGAAGCAGTTTGCAGGGGCTGGCCAATTGCAAAAAGCAGGACAAGGGTGAGTGAGATAAACTCCAGTTCCTAGTATTGCAAGTCCCCACTTTCTGAGACCACATGACCTATGTGATCTAAACTTTGTAAGGGGCAAGCTGAGTTACAGAGGCAGAAGGAAAAGGAGATTATGTAAAATTTTAACTTTTCCTCTTTAGCAAGACATCTTTCTGGATCCTCTAAACACACTAATCCCATTAAAGACTTCCTAGGTGGTGATCTTCATGACTAACATAATCACGATGATGTGATCACTCACCTAGAGCCAGACATCCTGGAATGTGAAGTCAAGTGGGCCTTAGAAAGCATCACTGTGAGCAAAGCTAGAGGAGGTGATGGAATTCCAGTTGAGCTATTTCAAATCCTGAAAGATGATGCTGTGAAAGTGCTGCACTCAATATGCCAACAGATTTGGAAAACTCAGCAGTGGCCAAAGGACTGGGAGTGGTCCCTTTTCATTCCAATCCAAAGAAAGGCAATGCCAAAAAATGCTCAAACTACTGCAAAATTGCACTCTTCTCACATGCTAGTGAAGTAATGCTCAAAATTCTCCAAGCCAGACTTCAGCAATACATGAACCGTGAACTTCCTGATGTTCAAGCTAGTTTTAGAAAAGGCAGAGGAACCAGAGATCAAATTGCCAACATCTGCTGGATCATGGAAAAAGCAAGAGAGTTCCAGAAAAACATCGATTTCTGCTTAACTGACTATGCCAAAGCCTTTGACTGTGTGGACCACAATAAACTGCGGAAAATTCTGAAAGAGATGGGAATACGAGACCACCTGACCTGCCTGTTGAGAAATCCGTATGCAGGTCAGAAAGCAACAGTTAGAACTGGACATGGAACAACAGACCGGTTCCAAATAGGAAAAGGAGTACGTCAAGCCTGTATATTGTCACCCTGCTTATTTAACTTATATGCAGAGTACATCATGAGAAACGCTGGGCTGGAAGAAGCACAAGCTGGAATGAAGATTGCCGAGAGAAATATCAATAACCTCAGATATGCAGATGACACCACCCTGATGGCAGAAAGTGAAGAGGAACTAAAGAGCCTCTTGATGAAAGTGAAAGAGGAGAGTGAAAAAGTTGGCTTAAAGGTCAACATTCAGAAAACTAAGATCTTGGCATTTGGTTCCCTCACTTCATGGGAAATAGGTGGGGAAACCATGGAAACAGTGTCAGACTTTATTTTTTGGGCTCCAAAATCACTGTAGATCTTGATTGCATCATGAAATTAAAAGACGCTTATTCCTTGGAAGGAAAGTTATGACCAGATTTGATAGCATATTCAAAAGCAGAGACATTACATTGCCAACAAAGGCCCATCTATTCAAGGCTATGGTTTTTCCAGTAGTCATGTATGGATGTGAGAGTTGGACTATGAAGAAAGCTGAGTGCCAAAGAATTGATGCTTTTGAACTGTGGTGTTGAAGAAGACTCTTGAGAGTCCCTTGGACTGCAAGGAGATCCAACCAGTCCATGTAAAGAAGATCAGTCCTGGGTGTTCTTTGGAAGGACTGATGCTGAAGCTGAAACTCCAATACTTTGGCCACCTCATGCAAAGAGTTCACTCATTGGAAAAGACTCTGATGCTTGGAGGGATTGGGAGCAGGAGGAGAAGGGGACGACAGAGGATAAGATGGCTGGATGGCATCACCAACTCGATGGATGTGAGTTTGAGTGAACTCTGGGAGTTGGTGATAGACAGGGAGGCCTGGAGTGCTGTGATTGTTGGGGTAGCAAAGAGTAGGACATGACTGAGTGACTGAACTGAACTGAGGTGGTGCAGTGGTAAAGAATCTGCCTGCTAATGTTGGAGACACAAGAGATACACCTTCAATCCCTGGGTCAGGAAGATACTCAGGAGCAAGAAATGGCAACCCTCCTCAGTATTCTTGCTTGAAAAATTCCAGACAGAGGAGCCTGGCAGGCTACAGTCCATGGTATCTAAAAGAATTAGACACAACTGAGCAGACATGCAACAGTCCCTTAAAGAGGATTTTGCTCCCGTTGCATATTCACCTCCCAAGCCCCCACTCCCTAATGCAGTCTATGTGGAGGTTAAGAATTTCAAGACATGAATTTGATAGGAGATTCAAATATGCAGACCATAGCATCACATCTTCAGGTTGTTCTCAAATTGGGAAATGATTCCATGAACCAGAAGGCAGAATAAAGTTTTATTGTTATTGTTGAGTCACTAAATCATGTCAGACTCAGACTCCCGTGAACTGCAGCACGTTAGGCTCCTCTGTCCTTCAGTATCTCCCAGAGCTTGCTCAAATTCATGTCCATTGAGTTGGTGATGCTATCTAACCATCTCATCCTCTGCAGCCTCTTTCTCATTTTGCCTTCAATCTTTCCTGCATCAGGGTCTTTTCCAATGCTCTTGGCATCAGGAGGCTAACATATTGGAGCTTCAGCTTCAGTAATAGTCCTTCCAATGAATATTTAGCACTGATTTCCTTTAGAATTGACTGGTTTGATCTCCTTGCAGTCCAAGGTGCTCTCAAGAGTCTTCTTCAGCACCACAATTTGAAAGCATCAATTCTTCCACATTCAGCCTTCTTTATAGTCCAACTCTTACATCCATACAAGACTACTGGAAAAAACATAGCTTTGACTATACATGCCTTTTTTTAGCAAAGTGATGTCTCTGCTTTTTAATATGCTATCTAGGTTTGTCATAATTTTCTTACAAGGAGCAAATGTCTTTTAATTTCATGGCTGCAGTCACCATCAGCAGTAATTTTGGAGTCCAGTAAGGGGAAGACAGAGGGTAAGATGGCATCACTGACTCAATGGACGTGAATCTGAGTGAACTCCAGGAGTTGGTGATAGGTCTGGCGTGCTGCGATTCATCGGGTCGCAAAGAGTCGACATGACTGAGCGACTGAACTGAACTGAATATTAAATAAAATCTGTTACTGCTTCCACATTTTCCCTTTCTATTTACCATGAAGTGATGTGACCAGATGCCATGATCTTAGTTTTTTGAATGTTTAGTTTCTAAACAGCTTTTTCACTCTCTTCTTTCACCCTCATCAAGATACAACATGAAGATACATAGCATCCAATGTGGAGTTAGAGTTTCTTGGCTTAACACAAGAGGAATCAAATCTTGTTGACTGAGCTTTATCCTCACAAGTGCCCCGCCCCTCGCCCCCCCCAAAAAAAATAAAGGTGTTGAAGTCCTAAAGACTCTTACCTATAAATATGAGCTTATTTGAAAATAGGGTCTTTATAAATGTGATCAAGATGAGGTAGCATTCAACTAAGTTTTGCCCTAATCCTATATGATTGGTGTCCTTATAAAAAGAAGAAAAAGAGAGACAGACACATAGAGGGGAGGTGGCAAATGTGATGATAGTGGTAGCAATAGTAAAGTGGCCAAGGAACATCAAGAATTGAAAGGCATCACTAGACGATAGCAAGAGACAGGGAAGAATTCTAACCATTCTCAGAGAAAATCTAGTCCTGACTAAACTGTCAGCAGGGCCACATTTTAGGCTTTCAGCCTCTAAAACTGTAAGACCAATATATTTCCATTGTTTTATCCACTCAGTTTATGGTACTTTGTTAAGGCTGTCAAATAAAATCCAAATTATATAATCCAGGTCATCAGCATAGATAGACACCATACAAAGGGCAACCCATACAAAAGTGGTATATGAAACATTTTAAATACTGCCATTAGCTGATACTGCAACACAATTTCATATGGTAATAGGTCTCTGTTACAAATCAATATTTTTGGCCCAGAGGGTGTAGACCCGAAAAACACCTGAAAAGAGTGAAAGCAAAATCCAGAATGGGTATATGTTCCACCACTAAGAATTTTCATATATTTCCTTCAGTAGTATAGAAAAACTAGAAATTAATATTAAATTATCATTTTCACATCATTTACCGTATACTACATGTATAAATGCCTTAGTTACTTTTATGGTAAAGTGTATATCAGGCTTCTTTTTTAGTTATATGGGTTTAGACACTATCTAGAATAAAAACAATATAGTTATATTACAATATGTTAAGGTACAGAAACTCTCCAAGTATTAAAAATAAACATGTGTGCACAAACTGTGTGTAGCCAATTTGTGTGTCGCTAAGATTTTGCAGTCTATAATATGGATGAAGTGATGTGAATAGCAGCCTGTAGGGAATATTTCTTGGCAATTTTGTTTTTATTTTGCATTTCAGTGTTTCATATTACACTATAGATTAGTTCTGCTTCTAGAAAATATAAAGTCCATATTCACAAGTGCAAAATATATAAAGCCAATTCATGGAATTTAATGGACAAAGTAGAATTCTGTGTTATTCTGTATGTGTAGTGAACATTAGGACTCAGTAAATATGGAGAGCTTAAAGAAATCTTCATATCTCATGTTTGGGAGCTCATGTACACCCATGGCGGATTCATGTCAATGTATGCCAAAACCAATACAGTATTGTAAAGTAAAATAAAGTAAAAATTAAAAATAAAATAAAATAAATTTTAACAATTTTCTATTCAACGATGTGAGTGTACTGAGTCACTTCAGTTGTGTGTGAGTCTTGGTGATTCCATGGACTGTAGCCCTCCAGGTCCTCTGTCCACAGGAATTTTCAGGCAAGAATACTGGAGTGGGTTGCAATGACCTCCTGCAGGGCCTTTTCCCCACCCAGAGATCAAACCAGCATCCTTACGTCTCCTGCACTAGCAGGTGGATCTTTCCCATCTAGGAAGCCCCGCTCAAGAACGACATTTGCTCAAAAAGAAAACAAAGAAATGACATTCGCTAATTAAAAGTAACATTGGTCATATATTCATCAGCCTGATTAGGTCTATACCATGTAAAAGTAGATTATGAGTAGATAGGATTACCAATCTACCACCAAGAAGAAACTGAAGAGAGATATTTGCCCTTCTTCTCCCTGACATATTTAATGTAGGCAAATTGTGGAATGTAACCATATTTTGTACATACAGAATTATATCAATTAACTAACTTTGAACAGTTTTTTATTATGGTCACAAGTTTCCCTGATGGCTCAGACAATGAAGAATCCACCTGCAATGCAGGGGGTTCAGTCCCTGGGTCAAGAAGACTCCCTGGTGTAGGAAATGGCTACCCACTCCAGCATTCTTGCCTGGAGAATTTCATGGACAGAGGAGCTCAACAAGCTACAGTCTATGGGGTTGCAAAGAGTCAGACATGACTGAGCTACTAACACTTTCACTTTCCTTTCACTTTTAGTAGACAAATGTGCTCATTTTTTCAAAGTTAACAATGCAGTACTAAAATATGTAAGATTTTGCCATTGATTATTTTTCTTTTTTCTGGTACCCTAATCCATTTGACTCAAAAGTAAAATAATCATCAAAGAACCACTGAGTACCCCCAAGGACTTAGCAATATACTAGGTGTTTGATCATTGAAAACTATAAAGAATATGCTTAGTTTTCATTCTATTGAAATGTTGAGTGGTCCATTAGGCAGAAACAAGTAATTCATCCATCAGAATCGTCCATGCTAAGTGATCACCCTTGACAGTTTATATGTTGAACATGAGAGCACTCGTGAAAATATATGCACTGGATGATTGGAAGCTGACTTTTCTGTTATTCCAAAAGTCTACTCTTCAGTGAAGAGCTGTAGGTCAATCTTAAATCACTTGTGTTATATGTAGCATAGGCTATAAAAAATTCTGACCCTCATTATATCTACAGAAAGGTATCTCAAGGGTTTTGATTTATAGCATGAAGCTACTAAAACCCTATATAACATGTGAGTAATCTGAAATTTGAATTGTTAACGAGGCTATAAAGACATTAGTGATATTTACAACATTTGAAAATTCTAATTTGCATACAAATGAATAATTACATAGAAACATATGCATAATATACTCTTTACTTTATCAAATCTTATGTAACTGAAAACAACTGGATGTTTAGTTATACTAATGAGTGGGATTTCACCTGAAAATAAAATAACTAGACTTAATGACAGCCTTTATACATCTTCCTGACTAAATTTTTCTAGTATTTATAATCCTTAAATATTAATAAATCTATACAATTAATAAAACACTTTTATAGTTATATTAAATAATTTATAATAATACAAAAATTCCAATTTATACTTAAATTGGAATTAAAACTTCCAATTAATACAAAAATATTCCAATTCCATAAAAGTGAATGCTACATATTAAAATATAAGTAAATTAAGTAAATACTAAAAGTGAATAATTTATATTGAGTTTAGCACATTGATCACAAAGGAAACTGCTATTGACCCTATTAACAATAGGTATTATTGTAATGAATATTTTCCTCTATGTTTGAAAACACTTCAAGGACAGAGATTAGTGTGACATAGATAAATTGGGAAAGAAATATATCTGTTTAAAAAAGGGGAGAACAACTTAAAGAATAAAAATGAATATAAAACCAAAACAAAGTAAAGGTCAGTTTAGTGAAATAGATGAGCACTTTGTTGCATGTGATTTGAATTAAAAAAAAAAAGTTAGGAAAATTTGACTTGTAGTTATTTGGGGAGATGGTAATAATTAGTTATTCTGTTTGCCTCTTCAAACAAAATCAAATATTAAATAGACTGACATTGAGTTCATTTATATATCTACATATCACTGCTCTATATAAGCCTCTGATTTATGTATATTTAATATATGTTACAAAATCTCAAATTCTTAAGTTATTAAGATCATAATTAATCGCACCTTTCAATGGCTATATAAAGAAAGGAAAATGAGTTAAATGAGGGAAACACTAAAAAATGCGGTATAAAATCCTCACAGAGATCTTATGCCACTAATTAGTGATTGTCTTCATTGATTAAATATATGAAGCTATTTTAAACTATGATTTTATAAACATGAGAATCATTTCTGGAAGAACTAATTCATTTACTTATTCATTATTCAATAAAGAAACCTACTGATTATTGAGTATTTCCATGTGCCATACAGTTGGAATGCAAGCTCGTGGAGGGCAAGCATTTTTGTTTTGTAACCTTAGAAAAGTGTCAGACACATGCAAGTATTTGATAGATATGTGTTGCTAATGAATGAACGCTAGAATTCTAGGTGCTAGGATGTAATGATGAATAGATCATATATAGTGGGCTTCCCGGGTATCACAGATACAAGAGATGCAAGTTCAATCTCTGGGTCAGGACGATCTCCCGGAGTGAGAAATGACAACCTCTTCTAGAATTTTTGCCTGGAAAATTCCATGGACAGAGGAGCCTGGAGACCCATGCAGTTGCAAAGTGTCGGATACAACTTAACACACACACACTCACATCATGCAGTGCAGCCAATGGCTTTCCAGTGTTTCTAATGCCATGAGTGAATTTAACAGCTGTTAGAAATTACTGCTATGTGTTGCTGCAAAGTTCATAGCTATCACCCAAAAGCACAGAAAATGTTTGTTCATCAATTTTTAAAATAAAGGAAACTAGATGGAAAATGCTAAATATCAGGGACAAGAAAATGGAATTGCAAGAATGACCAGATTTTAAATGGGTGGTTTCTTTCCAAGAAGTCCCTTAATGTCTATGGAAAAATAGATGGATCTCCAGGGCTCCTGCTCTCTTTTTATGCTCCCTCCGCATTAACAAGGCATCTTCACACAAATATGCAGGTATGGGCAATTTAAGAAAAATCTTAACTGTAAAAGTGGAGTTAAGCACAGATTGGCTGTTTACTCACCCCCAAAAAGATCCTCTAGGGGAAGATCAGGAATGATTCAATATCCCAGGAGAAAATTCAGTGTTAAGTATATCAGCTCTTTAAAGGTATTCTAGTAATCAGGTGCTAGATACACAGTTTAGTGTGTTTATTGAAAACTTAGAAGGAATTGTGGACAAATTCAAAATAATCAATTACATTAAAATATAGAACACATAATATCAAAGAAACAGGAAGGTTTTTTATTTTTTTAATCAAGTGTCAAGGAGGTGGTGATTACAAGCATTTTGTACCGATTATGTTGCAGGCTATGTGCCATGCTTAGTCACTCAGCTGTGTCTGACTCTTTGTGACCCCATGGACTGTAGCCTGCCAGATTCCTCAGTTCATGAGGATTCTCCAGGCAAGAATACTGGAGTCGGCTTCCCAACTCAGGGATCAAACTCAGGTCTCCCGCATTGCAGGCAGATTCTTTACTGACTGAGCCACCAGATAAGCCCATTGCAGACTACAGGAAGAAGTAATTGTCTATTTCTATGAAAGAAAATGGAAAAAAAAAAAGAGGCAGAGATACAATATGCATTACAATTAATTTATTAAGCCTTTAAAAAAATCTTCATAGGGAAGGTTTTAAAACATTTAGAAGTGACTTATTTTGAAAAGTAACAACATCTTGTTGAAGGATACTTGTGAATCATATACGTTTTCTTCTTCCAGGTCTGTATATAATTTTCCCAAAATAGAGGAATAGGCCTGCTGAATCACCATAGATCCTTTCTAACTTTACCATCTGAATCCTCCTGCCATTAATTAATTACCCTCAATTAACTAAATACACTCACTGTTTCTCTTTTACTTATTCTATTGTGTATGTTGTTGAATTCTATATGTTTGGTAAGTTGCTTCAATATTTAAATGAAATAGTGAGCAGTAGTATCAGTGTAGTAACTCATGTAGGATACCCATGAATTGAGTATATTAAAATGGATCATTAGAACCCATACATTTTGAATTTCCATTTTTCATTTTAAAATTCTTTATTTCTGAAGTCTGTTGCTATAGTGTAGTCATTAAGCTGCACCCGACTCTTCGCGACCCCCTGGACTGTAGCACGCTACACGTCTCTGTCCGTGGGATTTCCAGGTAAGAATACTAGTGTGGGTTTCCACTTCCTTCTCCAGGGAAGTTTCCCAATCCAGGAATTGAACTTGTGTCTCCTGCATTGGCAGGAGGATTCTTTACCACAGAACCACCTGGGAAGCCCTTCTAGGTTTGGGGATAATTTATTGGAAATGAATGCTCATTAATAAGTGGCTTTTAAATACTAATCATAAGAATTAAAGGTCCATTTAGATTGTAAAATGAATAATTCTTAGTCTCTGATTCCATAGTTATGTTCAGATAACATGTGTGGAGAGACATCTTAGGAAAGTATGCTGGATAGCATTGTGGGAAAGAAGGAAACACACCCACACAGAGCAATAATGATTTGCATGTTAATTGAGCCCTTTGAGAGCTCTCCTTCAAAGCTGTAAATCAGAGAAAGGTATACAGATCATCTAGACTCTTACTAAATGAAAAGAAGATGTGATATGAAAAGATCAGGGTAGAGATGTGTAAGCAGGTTTCCTATGATTAATCATCCAAAGTAAACTTTATTATTTAAGAGCTATTGGAAAATAAAGAAGCTGATCGTTTCCCCCTAACAATGTGGATTAGATTTGCATGGTGTCATAAATATTGACAGCATTATAGTAGTCAAGCATTCTGATTTGTCTTGCTAACTGAGAATTCTATAAAAATGAAGATTGTATAAACATTTTTAGGGTGAATGCTCACAGAGTTTGAAATAATGGGACCAGTGACTCTATGACTATTAAGTTGTTTTCATGCTGTTAAATCCTTTGTGTAAGGGTGGGAACCGAGGTACACAAGGCTGTTTCACCACATCTTACTACAACTCTTTTTCCCACAATTTATAAAATTAATAGTTTTGACTATTTTGCCGTGTTCTCTAAAGGATAAGGCTAATGCATGAAAATGTTAAATGCATTTTTTTTTTAGAATTCCAGCTAAAAATCTAAGCTGAAGACAATAGGCATGAGTACACACCCTTCCTAAAAATAGTTTTTCAAATAAATCCATGCCAGTATTTATATAACAAGTAGCACAACTGGTCAAAAATCCAATTTCAAAAGAATTATATGATGGAAGTAAAAGAGATTCTTTCAAGTGAATTTTTAAAGTAGAGATGGGGATTTCTTGCAGGAGGGTAAGGCTGACCTCTCCCTGCCTGTCAGGATTTTGACATGGCATTGCAACTCCAAAGTTTTGCAGCAGACAATCCTTACAGCAGACTGATGTGGGCTCAGTAGGGATTGGCACACAGGTGAACATAGAAACTGATGCCTGCTCTCTTTTGCTAGAAGTTTAAGACAGGGGTGTGGCTGAAGAAATCAAGACAAAAGTGCTATAAGGGATATAGAAATTTTCCCATTTGCTGAGGCAAAGACGCATGAGATCTTGTGGGGCTATCAAAGCGAACAACTTATCTTGAGGTTTTTTTTGACTGTACAAGCCAAGTAATCTAGGAAATAAGAAAATTCACTTCAGAGTCAGAAGGAGAGTGGAAGTTTGGAAGCAACAGGGAAGTGCTTCTCCTGTGAGGGAGAGAGTTATTGTAGTATGATCCACTGAGGGTGGATCTCTGCAGTCTGCAATGGCTCCCATAGAAGAGCCAGACTTTGGAGGCAGCATGATGTCAGTCATTATCAGCTAACATGAAACTGGAAACAGTCCTAAATCTATCAATACTTAAATACACTTGGTTCTAATCCATCAGTTAGTTATTTTTAACCATGGTCTATGCTCATTTCTTGGCTTCCCTGGTGACTGAAACAGTAAAGAATCTGTGTGTAATGCAGAACACCTGGCTTCAATCGCTGGGTCTGGAAGATCCCCTGGAGAAGGGAATGGCAACCAACTCCAGTATTCTTGCCTGGAGAATCCCATGAACAGAGGAGCCTGTCGGGCTATACTCCATGGAGTCACAGAGTTGGACAGGATTGAGCAACTAACACTATACTATAAACTATACACTCATTTCCAAATTATATATTTTAAAGAGAACTATAGAAAACCATGCTTCATAACTGACAATAGAAAAAATATGGTGATGGGAAAGAGATCAACAGATAATGGAAGGAGGGATGTGATTAATGTACTCAGATATTTAAAGTATTCTTATATGGAAGACAGATCATTTTCTAAGTTCAAATTAAAATCAATGAGTAAAAGATAAATGGGTGAAGATTTTGGATGACTATAAATAAAATATCTAATAAGAAAAAAAAAATGTCTGTTAAGGAATAACCTGTCACACAAAGTATTTTTTTTTCCCTATCATTGGAATTATTCAAACCAAAATTAAATTGTCATGGATAGAATTGGAAGAATGTAATTGACCACATGATCTTTAAAATATATATGTCAGGTTTCCAAGGATGTTCTAGCTTTCTTTTCATTTTCAAAAGGATTCTTATAATAAAAGAAAAATATGACCACAGTACTCAAAAGATTCTTTCCAAATCTAAAAATCCGTGAATTTATTTTTTGAATAAAGTTATTCGCCCTCTTTGAATTTCATTTTTCACATATAAAGAGAGGATAGTATATACCTAGCTTCCTTTTTAGATTATTTTAAAACCAAAACAGACAGCATATTAAGAAAGAATCTTGAAATATCACGTTTTAGAAACTTATAGTTTTACAATTATTCATTTTGCTGTTTAATCATCTCATAAAAAAGGTTTAAATTAGCAAATTTCATATATTTCCTGCAGCTTAATGACTTGCAAAATATCAATGCATCATGAGTAAGAATTTTGGGACCCTCTTTCTCAATTAAGAACATATATATTTATATTTGTATTATTTACCTGTGGCCAAGAAGTTTAACACGGCAAATCTAGTATTCTATAGTGATCGCTGCTGCTGCTGCTAAGTCGCTTCAGTTGTGTCTGACTCTTCGCTACCCCATGGACTGCAGCCTACCAGGCTCCTCTGTCCATGGGATTTTCCAGGCAAGAGTACTGGAGTGGGTTGCCATTGCCTTCTCCGGATAGTGATTGAGACTATGTCAAACCATATACACTGGGATGATTCTTTTCAAACTACCAATTGAAAAACACTGAGTTTACAGTAACCAAAGATGCAGAGAGCTAGGTTTCATTTCATTGCTTAATATTTATGCAGTTTTCCTTGAGCTTTCTAAGTAACAAGAGAGCTGCAATACTAGATTAACAGAGGAAACTGTTGTGATCTAAGGTTACCATTTTTTTCCATTTTGTGATCATTTTTGGTTTTAAAATATAAATACTATTCAACTCTATCAACTTTAAAATGCAAAGACTATTCAACTCTATCTTAACCACACCACTTTTCTTATCTGATAAAAGTTAAGTACTTCTTTCGTCAATCTGTAGAAACAGTAGTAGGCAGAATAGAGCAGATATTAATATTCCTGAGTGTGAAAAAACTATGTGTCCTATTTTATTGGAGACAGTCTTGTTTTACAGTATTGTTCCAACACTGTATACCTTTTTAACTTAACAAAATTATACTGATTTGGGATTAAGATGTTTAAAGAATATATTTCTCGTTCAATTTATAAGGGGAAAAAAAACCATTTAAACTAGTTGCAAAATTTATCTACAAAAATTAGTTTATTTTTTTTTAATTTGCTTTATGAACACTTTTAAAAGTTTCACCATATAAATCAACTAAACTTTTAGAAACAAATTTATTTCTCTTGTACATAATATATCTTCCCTAAATAGTTTGATATTTCCCTGAGAATAAGATATGGTCTAAACTTCTCAACACATTTACATTTTCTAAATGAATATTAAATCAATGACTGAAGATGAATGAAGAGTGAGTGCAAATTTTATTAGAAATTTAGAGAAATCTGGAAAAAATCAGTCTTAGCTTCATAAGAGTTGTCCGTGGCTTTAAACTATAAAGGGGTTTAAATGGTGGCTCAGATGGTAAAGCGTCTGCCTGCAATGTGGAAGACCCAGATTCGATTCCTGGGTTGGGAAGATCCCCTGGAGAAGGAAATGGTACCCCACTCCAGTACTCTTGCCTGGAAAATTCCATGGACAGAGGAGTGTGGTAGGCTATAGTCCATGGGGTTGCAAAGAGTGGGACATGACTGAGCAACACTTTCTTTAAATTATGTTGTATCATAATTAAATATGAGAGTCATGGCATTATTCTAGTAATAAGCATTCACAAAACCATCGGAAATTATTTGTCTCTAAAGGTAGACTAACTACTGACATAATTCACTTTTCAGCTTAGCCTTTTTTTGCAGAGACATCTTTGTTGTAATAAGAACTGAGATGACTGACCTGACGTTAGAGAATAGATTCTTATGCTGTGTTGGAGAAGACTCTGATGCTGGGAGGGATTGGGGGCAGGAGGAGAAGGGGACGACAGAGGATGAGACGGCTGGATGGCATCACTGACTCGATGGACGTGAGTCTGAGTGAACTCGGGAGTTGGTGATGGACAGGGAGGCCTGGCGTGCTGCGATTCATGGGGTCGCAAAAAGTTGGACACGACTGAGCGACGGAACTGAACTGAACTGATGCTGTGTTTAACAAAGTAAGTTTTAAATGGGAAATGAAAAAATAGGCAGGTGGATTTAAGGCAATGGCTGCTGCTACTGCTGCTAAGTTGCTTCAGTAGTGTCGGACTCTGTGCGACCCCACAGACGGCAGCCCACCAGGCTCTCCCGTCCCTGGGATTCTCCAGGCAAGAACACTGGAGTGGGTTGCCATTTCCTTCTCCAATGCATGAAAGTGAAAATGAAAAGTGTAAGTGAAGTCGTTCAGTCGTGTCCGACTCTTGGCGACCCCATGGACTGCAGCCTACCAAGCTCCTCCGCCCATGGGGTTGTCCAGAAAAGAGTACTGGAGTAGGCTGTAAGGCAATGGCAAAAGGCATTAAAAGGCAGGGTCAGTTTATAGACTGCCCTTCCTCTGAAAATATGAGATTAAAGATAAGTTTGAAAAAGGACATTTCAGGAGAAGCACCGCCACTATTTCAGTGTCTCTTAGCCACTGAAATTATTTAACAGGAGGGAAATACTAATTAAGACTTTACTGCCACCAAACAGTATTTGCTGTAGTTGAAAGGGATAAGTTTTAAAGCTGCTCGATCTCATTTCCTTATTAAGATCTTCATACAGAAATCTCAGATTTAATCAGACTCAGATCCCTTGCTTGCCCCTCCCCTTCGTAGAGAAGAAACACATTGGATACATCACGACCTCAAGAGATTATTAATCTCTAAAAATCTTGCCCTCCCACAACCTCCCAGCCTATGACAACAATTATGATGGCTGCTGCAGAGTTGTATCGCTATTAAAAATGGCTATAAGAATGATGGAATTAAATCTTCTTTCCTATGTATAAATGCAACACTTATTTCCATGCTCTTTGGAGAGGATCCATTCTTTTCTAGCAGACATGACTATGCATCATTCTTAAATATACTGTAAATCTTCTAATAATTAATAACTGCTAGAGCTCAGTTCCTTAAAAATGAATTTACATGAATTATGAATCACCTGTAACTGAATTCATTTCTCCCTTTCCTCAGCTGTAAATCCAAAAGGAAAGGGAGCTGTTGTCAAATATGTGTCTAATTTAAAAATGTTTTTTTCTTTCAAATATTTTGGTTGTTTGGATTGGCTTTATTTCTTATTGGATTAGTTTCTCAGAACCATCATTTGACTCCCATTTTCAAGAGGGTGTATTTTTTTTTTTAATTTTCTGTCTTTCAGGCATAGTTTTTTGTTCCAAATGTGATTTTCCTTTATTATGAAATTGGTGCAGTTTATTTGGTAAAAAATTTAAAATAATCAAAATACATAGATTTTATATATAACTATCATGTAGCTTTTGCAGTATATCCATGTAGAGTATTATTTAGATGAATAAATACATATATACATCTGTTTTTCTACATATAGACAGATATGTTGGTGGGGATTACCACACATTGTATTTTAACTGATTTTTTTTTTAATTGAAACATCCTTCACACTTTTGCAAGTTTAATGATGTAGGCACTGTATTGTCCACTTCATTGTTACTTAAAGACTTCAGACTCTTTTATTGAACAGGCAATTTAGGTAAACAAAGTCATAAAAACCACAGGTTTTCAGTTTTGCTTTTTTAGTCAATGGAAAAGGGACTAGTAATATACCAAATTAATACATTTTGTACAGTTTCCAACTTATATATTCCTACATTTTCATTGATATTTATTCCTTATTTTGTTCCCATATTTCTCTTTGTATTAGTTACAATTTTCAACTTGTGGAGAAAGCTGGGGTTCAGAAAGAGTTAGCAGCTTATCCAAAGTCACCTGGTAATCAACTACAAGATTTAACTGTCTGATTTCAGAGTTAAGAGGTAGGTTCCAGTAGCTTGCATAGTTTATAAATGGACAAAATTATGAGTGAGTAATGAGTGGATGAGCTTTAGAGGATCTCAGATGAAAAAGCAGTGTTGCTAAAGTTACTCTAAATTTACCAAGAACCTGTAACTTGGCTTCTCTCTGGCTCAACTTTATAGTGAAGAAAATTTTCTGTGAGTAGTAACTATAAAGTTTAATTCTCAAGTGAATTTATATACTGAAACATACTATTTAAAAACTGTACAATTAATTTCTTATTATCTACTCAAATTCTCTGTAACTTTACTTTGACAAACTAGAAACTAAGATCAAAAATTTTTACTGATGTTTTTTCCAAGGTTTCCCAGATAATGTGTGTGTAAATATGGAATCACCATCAATATTTGAAATTTATTTTTAAAAAAAGAAAACACAAAAAAAATTAAAGGAAGAAAGCCATTGGTTTACTCTGTCTTCTGTATTTGACTCAGCCACTTGAAGATATATACTGTAGAGTGGCCATATAAACATGAAAAATATTTTCATTTTCAGTTGTATTTTCATTTTTATCACAAAGCTAGAGTGTAGAATACTGGGAAAAAGAGGAAGGGTAAGGCATGTTTGTGTTGACGGCAGGGGTGCTGTTTCAAATAGAGTTAACAAAACATTTAATACATTGAGAGCTTCTTAATATAGAAATGATGGCCCTTTATCTGAAAAATATTTTCACTTTCTGCTTTATTATTCCAAATTCTTGAATGTGTTGAATTTTTTTTCTATGTTAAATGTGTCAGTGGGAAAGCCTATTAAAGATTAAATGTCACTTGACCTTAATTGAAATCTCAAGGTTTTTTTTTTTTTTTTTTTCCCCACCAGCATGTTATAATACAAGGCAGGGGTCAGACAGGAGGAAAATAGGACCCCTGCTGCAGAATTTAGCAGAAAGTTGATCAGAAGCTTCTGGTCAAAGACAAATATCATAGTATGATGGTAGTTTTCAATTTTTAACTTTGCTCTACTATACTTAGATATATTGGAACCTTTGCAAGTACCTTATTGGGCTTCCCTCGTGGCTCAGCAGTAAAGAATCTCTCTGCAATGCAGGAGACTCAGGAGACACGGGCTCATTTCCTGGGTTGGGAAGATGCCCTGGATGAGGGAATGATAATTCACCCCAGTATCCTTGCCTGGAGAATCCCATGGACAGAGAAGCCTGGTGGCCTACAGTGTATAGTGTTGCACTGAGTCGGACATGACTGAAGAGACCTGGCAAGCACATGAGCACCACAGTAACAACAAAACTCTGACGCTGAAAATATTGAAGTATTTGTATTGGGAGCAAGAAAGAGATGTCAATATGAGGATACAGCCTTCTAGGCTTCAACCAGAAACTGAGCATCAGGCCCACAGGCACAGTGGGCAGCAGTAGTTTTACAGAGAAGACACAGGACGTGTACTTCTGGCCGGAAGTGAGGCCGAAAGGTGCACACACGGAGCTGGCCGGGCCTGAAGTGGCCTCTGCCACATTGAAGAAAGGTGTGTATGTTTCCCTAACAGACCACCCTGGAAAAGGAACACAATTTTGCTTGGATGCATACCTTACTTAACACAATAGATGCAGTCCCAGAGGAAGTGAATTTAGCTCAGTTTTGTCAGAGAAAACTTTCAGTGATACATGGAGGGATTCACCACTTTTAAGCAACTACTTCTAAAACAAGGTCAGGCAGAAGGATCACGCTTCATCAGACGAGTAAGAAATACCCAGCAAGGAACTTCCTAGAATAGTGAATATAACTGAAACTAAACCCCAGAAAGTTCAGGTACAGAAGGAGTTCTAACAGAGAGAGAGTACCAAACACTGCTAATGAATAGGTTTATCACAAAATTACTGATTAGTAGTGTTTTCAGACTTGGAAGGAAGCCTGAGTTAGGTGCTTATCTGCAGCAAAATTTATTGCCTTAAAACTGTTCTTTTTTTTTCTGTTTTTATTTTAAATACTTAACACTGAGGTTTACACCTTAAAAAGGACTCATAAGATTTTTGGTATAGATATTAAAAACATTGTAAGATTACCAGTGAAACCAAGCAGGACCCTGTGGGACTCCTAGACATAAAAGCCTTTGTGTGTCCTTTGCCCAGGAGTCCAAAGGACAGGTTGAAACAGCTGCTAATCAGAGAAGGGAAGGGATGCAGATATAAGGGAGAAGCAGAGGAGAAACCCTAGTACAGCCTTGGACGAGATCCTGGTTCTCCCTGAAGGGATACATGTAACAAAAGCTTTGAGCTGTTCTGCAGAACTAAAACTTCATCAAATGGAATATGCTAACTACTAGATGAAACACTCATCATTCCAGAGAAGGTCACAGTTTACCCATCATCACCTGATGCCAGATGATCTCTGGATTGGAAAAAAAGAGTGCCCTGGATACACTCTGATTTTTATCAGCACCTCCATCCACTTGATTATAAAACTCCTCTTGAATGCCCAGCACTGGGACACATGGTTTTGAAGGCAATTAGTACACTGTGGCTCCCTTTACCTGGCAAAGCAATAAAGCTATTCTTTTCTACTTCACCCAAAACTCTGCCTCTAAGATTTAATTTGGAGTTGGAGTAACAGAAGATGGATCTGGCTTCATTACTTTCACTAATTTGGCGTAGAGTTTTGATGCATTCCTAGCTATATAACTGCATAAAATAATTAATTGCATGGTAACCTAATCAGAAATTGGAATAAAGTTAACATACTACATAAAGTCAGGGGCTGGTCAAAATGATCAGTTAATCTGTTGAAGTATGGTCCAGCTCTGAAGTCATAATACCTGAAAAATTGTTCCAATTTACATGCTCTTAATTTAGCATAACTTTGTTTGAGACATAAGCAACCATGTGAAAACAGTGATAAGTGAGGACAGCACAGTATAACTGTCAAACTAATTCCCAGGATCTCAGAAGTGATCTTATTAAGAAATAAGGACCTTACAGATGTAATCAAGTTAAGAAGAAATAGCACGGGCTCTAATTTAATATGACTAATGTTCTTTTAGAAAGAGACTCTGAGGCCCAATCGCATGAGAGGAAAACACCATGTGATAATAGAGGCTGAGGCCCAAGTGTTGCAGTTGCAAGCCAAGGGACACCAAAATTACAAGCAAACCAAACCCACCAAAGAAGGGAGAAAGACAAGAAAGAATCCTCCCCTATGGATTTCAGACATGACTAGAGACACTGGGGCTTATTTTGAACTGCTGGCCTCCAGATCTGTGAGACAGTAGATTTCAGTTGGTTTAAGCCATAGAGCTTGCGGTACTTTGTTATAACAGCCCTAGGAAATGAGTATACCTGCCTTCTAAATATCCATCTCATTAAATAACAGGATAATGGTAAATTTGCAAATAATTCAATAACATTCAACCTCATTAACTATGTATCTTGGGATACAATTTACACACAAATAGAATAGCGATGTTGGAACCATTCATAATCCTGAAATTGATAAATGAAATTAATGCGATATTGACCAGCACTAAACAGACTTCAAGGCTAGTGTCAAGACAATTTAGAATAAAAAAAGATGTGAAATGTGTTTTTACCTTAAAGTATCATGATTTCTTCATTTTGAGTGCTGGTTCTTCATTTGCACCACTAGAGTCCTTCTCCACCCTTAGACATGATGGATATGAGAAAGGGGCCGGATTGCATGTGTGAGTGGGAAATGGGCAACTGTAGCAGGTTCTATTTACAACAAAGTACTTTTAAATTTGTATATGTGTTATGACATTTTTGTGGTCAATAGTAAAATTCCTCAAGAAAAATAGGTCTCTTTTGATTTATGTTAAGATATAATAACAGCTCACCAAAACAGGGCTGTTTTCTCAGTTTTGATTTAGACCTTGTTTGGACCTGGAGAGAAAACACAGATGAAGGGCAACATAAGAAATAAAGAGGGATGGTACGGGGAGGGCTGGGAGGGGGCTTCAGGATAGGGAACACATGTATAACCATGGTGGATTCCTGTTGATGTATGGCAAAACCAATACAATATTGTAAGTAGCCTCCAATTAA
The DNA here is from genome assembly GCF_001704415.2 of Capra hircus. NCBI lineage: Eukaryota > Metazoa > Chordata > Mammalia > Artiodactyla > Bovidae > Capra > Capra hircus. The sequence continues at coordinate 82,287,255 of NC_030819.1, read as the reverse complement.
AATAAAGAAATTTACATTAAAACAAAGATATAAATTGAAAATCCTGTTTAACAAATCTACTCCCTTCCATTAGCCATTGTTCACCTATTTTTCTCTGACTTAGACAAATTCAAAATTTCCAGTTCTTAGCCTTCAGAGATCCTGCAGTGTCTGAAGGAAAAAAAAATAAGAATGGAATTTAGATTGCTCTAATTCTCAGAGTTGCAAGGAAAATAATAAACAAGATAACATCAAATCTGAGCTACAAAATAAGGGAAAATATACTTGTCTAAAAATCTCAAATCCCTAAGATAACATATGGAGAAGGCAATGGCACCCCACTCCAGTACTCTTGCCTGGAAAATCCCATGGACGGAGGAGCCTGGTAGGCTGCAGTCCATGGGGTCATGAAGAGTCGGGCACGACTGAGTGATTTCACTTTCACTTTTCACTTTCACGCACTGGAGAAGGAAATGGCAACCCACCCCAGTGTTCTTGCCTAGAGAATCCTAGGGACAGGGGAGCCTGGTAGGCTGCCGTCTATGGGGTCGCACAGAGTTGGACATGACTGAAGTCACTTAGCAGCAGCAGCAGCAACATATAATTTCAGATTCTGTCTTACCGGGAACTGATAAAATGCATGACTATAAAAATGTTGGTGGATTAAACCTTGCTCATTTTCTTGCCATTTTAACTCTGGATAGTTTTGATCATATTCACTTTGATCAAAGTTTATACAAACTATACCCTTTAGGCCCTAAGAATCTTTGATTTATTTCAATTGGGTAAACAATAAGTGCATCTTGAATCAATTCAGGAAATGTATTTTTAAAAAGTAGATTATAAATAGCACATAAATAATTTATTGGATAAGGGGAGATCATGTTTATGGCTGGATTTTTTTAAAAATTCATTTTTAATTGAAGGATATTGCTTTACAGTATTACATCAGTTTCTACTAAACATCAGCATGAATCAGCCATAGGTTTACCCATGTACCTTCCCACTTGAACATCCATCCTACCTCCCTCCCAACCCCACCCATATAGATTGTTAAATAAGCCTTAAAATAATTTACCAACAAGGTTTAGAAATTAGATATAAAATTAGATAGAATTAGATATAAAAACCATATCTGTCTCTTACCTTCAGCTTTAGTTCTGGAGGCATATAACATAGGTTCAAAAGCAGGGACTTTCAAAACCATCAGGCAGATCAGCTCTATCATTCATTAACTGACCTTCAGCAAATCCAATCTATATTGACCAATCCAATCTATATTAATCCAATCTAAATGAGATAATACACATAAAGTGTATCTCGTAGTAAGCCCTTGATATTATAGTTATTATATTATTATGAAAATGACAGCTATACATACACAGAGTGCAAAAGCTCTCTAACATTGGGAGAATGACGCTGACCCACACTACTGATTCTTCTGTTCCTTTTATAGAAATATCAAAAGTAATAATCATTGTATAGCATAGAGTACTTGATAGCAACCGGCATTTTCTCAACATTTGACATATATTAACTAACTGAATTCTTATAACTGTTCCTAACAGAAGCAGAAGATATTAAGAAGAGGTCAGAAGAATACACGGAAGAACTGTACAAAAAAGATCTTCATGACCCAGATAATCATGATGATGTGATCACTCATCTAGAGCCAGACATCTTGGAATGTGAAGTCAAGTGGGCCTTAGAAAGTATCACTACAAACAAAGCTAGTGGAGGTGATGGAATTCCAGTTGAGCTATTTCAAATCCTGAAAGATGATGCTGTGAAAGTGCTGCACTCAGTACGCCAGCAAATTTGGAAAACTCAGCAGTGGCCACAGGACTGGAAAATGTCAGTTTTCATTCCAATCCCAAAGAAAGGCAATGCCAAGGAATGCTCAAACTACTGCACAATTGCACTCATCTCACATGCTAGTAAAGTAATGCTCAAAATTCTCCAAGCCAGGCTTCACTAATACGTGAACCGTGAACTCCCTGATGTTCAAGCTGGTTTTAGAAAAGGCAGAGGAACCAGAGATCAAATTGCCAACATCTGCTGGATCATGGAAAAAGCAAGAGAGTTCCAGAAAAACATCTATTTCTGCTTTATTGACTATGCCAAAGCCTTTGACTGTGTGGATCACAATAAACTGTAGAAAATCCTGAAAGAGATGGGAATACCAGACCACCTAACCTGCCTCTTGAGAAATCTGTATGCAGGTCAGGAAGCAACAGTTAGAACTGGATATGAAACAACAGACTAGTTCCAAATAGGAAAAGGAGTACCTCAAGGCTGTATATTGTCATCCTGCGTATTTAACTTCTCTGCAGAGTACATCATGAAAAACTCTGGACTGGAAGAAACACAAGCTGGAATCAAGATTGCCAGGAGAAATATCAATAACCTCAGATATGCAAATGACACCACCCTTATGGCAGAAAGTGAAGAGGAATTAAAAAGCCTCTTGATGAAAGTGAAAGAGGAGAGTGAAAAAGTTGGCTTAAAACTCAACATTCAGAAAACAAAGATCATGGCATCTGGCCCCATCACTTCATGCGAAATAGATGGGGAAACAGTAGACACAGTGTCAGACTTCATTTTTGGGGGCTCCAAAATCACTGCAGATAGTGATTGCTGCCATGAAATTAAAAGACGCTTACTCCTTGGAAGAAAAGTTATGACCAACCTAGATAGTATATTCAAAAGCAGAGACATTACTTTGCCGACTAAGGTCCGTTTAGTCAAGGCTATCGTTTTTCCTGTGGTCATGTATGGATATGAGATTTGGACTGTGAAGAAGGCTGAGTGCCAAAGAATTGATGCTTTTGAGCTGTGGTGTTGGAGAAGACTCTTGAGAGTCCCTTGGACTGCGAGGAGATCCAACCAGTCCATTTTGAAGGAGATCAACCCTGGGATTTCTTTGAAAGGAATGATGCTAAAGAAAGCTGAAGCTCCAGTACTTTGGCCAGCTCATGTGAAGAATTGACTCATTGGAAAAGACTCTGATGCTGGGAGGACTTGGGGGCAGGAGGAGAAGGGGATGACAGAGGATGAGATGTCTGGATGGCATCACTGACTTGATGGACGTGAGTCTGAGTGAACTCTGGGAGATGGTGATGGACAGGGAGGCCTGGCATGCTGTGATTCATGGTGTCGTAAAGAGTCGGACATGACTGAGCAACTGAACTGAACTCAACTGAACTGTTCCATGTGGTAGCTGTTATTATTATTTATTTATTATCAATGGAAAACTGAAGCACAGAGAGGCTTAGAAACCTGCATAAGGATACAGAGCAGAGCTGAATGTTGCTGTTGAGTAAGTCTGGTCATAACCAGAATCTGCGGTCATAACCATAAGCCACAGTCCTGTTGTTAAAATGTCCATCACTCTGTGGGTTTCTAAGAGATGCTTTGTTGCTCATTCATTTGATGTGAAGGCTTTTATCAAGTTTAATTCCATGCTTATATTCTTCTCTCCACTAGCTAATGCACTTATGTCTTAATGGTATTTAACCAATGTACATCAGAGAGTTTGACCTTCAGTCAACTCAAAGAAAATATTTGTCCACAAATCTGACTTTTAGCTTCACTCTAAAAGCCTTTGTATTCGCAGGAAATAGCTGAAAGAAGACACAAGGGTATGGCAGGAATGCTTATACAAGCGAGCCCTTAAAGTTTAAATGTCTATGCCTCTAACAAAGAGAAGTCAGTGATTATAATCCACAAAAGGAAGTTGGCTGGCAACTGGGTTTTCATAGTAAAACTCAGGGTCAGACCACAAGCTCACAGAGGGAAAAATTATATAGAAAGGAGGAAGAACATTTTTCACCATATCATTTCCTGCATAGAGAGCTTTCCTACGAGATTTATGCAGAGTCATATCTGTAGCAAGAAGAAAAGGGTGCTCTGTCCTTACATTCAAAACCCAAGGAAGAATGATGAGTAGAATAGCAATAAAAACTGTATCTTCTTATAGTCTTGTATGAAAAGGAAGTGAAAGTGTTTCTGATGCTCCCATTAAATGTAGTAAACTTTTAGGAAAAGAATTACATTGAAAACATTTCTATAGGCTTAAAGAAATAATACAATTCTCAATTTCATTAAAATTTCAGGAGGTTTAAATGCATCCACGTTTTCTAGTTTTATAATTCAAAATTTTCAAACAAGCGTGACATGGGTAGGTCTTTTAACCAGTATTTTATTGTAGTCATCCAAAATATATTCAATTCTCTTAGAAAAAAAACAAAAACAAAAACACAACCCTTGAGCTTGTCCAGAGTATTTACTTGAATGGACGGTTTTTACATAATTGTTTACTCTCAAAATATTATAATATCACTATATTTTCTTTTATAGTGTATGCATATCCATTGTAAAAATTCAAACAGCTTTTAATAATATGAAGAAATAATATTAGCTGAATTCCTATGACTCTATTAAATAACCCTATTCACATATTTACACACTACACAATGCCATTATTCATCATTATAAAGTCACATTCTTCTTATACATATAATCATATATTATAGACTTAAAAATTCTCAACAACAACGATGTTAGCATCGTAATTTTTAAGCAATTACATACCGGTGGAACTTGAAGTTGCCTTTTAGATTTCTCCTATTATAAACAAGGCAGCAAATATTATAAATAAATCTTTTCACATGTTTCCAATTACTCCTTTTGGATACATGCTTATAGATAAATAAAAATAGTATATTAAAGATCATTCATATTTTAAACTTTTTAATACATATTTCAGAATTACATTTCAAAAATGCAACATGTTTTTCCCAATACCATAGGAGAATGTCACTTTTCAAATATCCTCATCAATGTACTGGAAATAGCCAAGAGAAGCTCTTTTACCCAATGTTTATGTTTATTAATAAGAATTTTGCATAAACACTTTGGACTCTTGACCAACTCCCTACTCTGTCCCACAGAGACGTGAGTTCAGTTTGAAGCTAACAGTCATTGGGCCGTCTTTCTTGATGAAGAGAAGATAATGAGGGGGTGAAGGGATCCTTTGATAGTTTGTACTATCAATTAGTTAAACTAAAATTGCATTTCTCAGAATCCTCTTTCCTGTAGATTCCAGGCTATTGTTGTCCAACAGAAAATTTAGGTGAGATTTAAAAACTAAATTCAGAAACTATTTCCTTTTTAAGATCATGCAGTTGGAGGCCATGCCAATGATCACAGAGGTACCTCTTATTGACTTTTACTTCATGACCAGCTCTCTACCAAATTATTGGCCTTTCTGAGTGAGACAGTCATCACACTTTCACAGAATATCAGAATATTTAGTTGCATAACCACAGAAGAAACACTTTCTTTGCTAGCACCCGTTAATAGTCCCACATTATTAGCTAGACATACTTGGTTTCTCAGATCTGTTGGTTGGTAACTTCTCTAATACTCCTCCATTTTGGACATTTATATTCTCAGCATCTTCAAGAGTTGAGTGATGTTTGATTTCTATAATAGATCCCTTGACTGATAACTCATCTGATAACTCTTCGCTGCTAAACCTTGCTTGATTCTTTCTCTCTCCACATAAATCAGTGAGAGACAGTAACTTGGGTAAGTGTTGGTACTCTGAAAAATCCAACTACCCTTCTCAGGAATTGAACATTGAGTCAACAAATCCATTTTGGTTCTCACACTAAGGTGTGTTCACCAGGCAGTTCTTTATCTGTAACAAAGGTGACATTTTTTTTCCATCTGTGGACTTGTCAATCTCAGCTGCTAAAGACTGAGTATGAGATAATAGGTGTGCTATTAATTGCCCTCTTCTTAACCACTTCAAGAGATGCCATGATTAACTGCTTTTTCATTTTACTGATATAATAAGCAAAATACATGATCATGACTTTAGTGTTTACATTTATTTAAAGATTAATGAAATCAGATATTCTTTTCATTTGTTGACTCAGTATTTACAGTCTGATTTATCCTAAATGTTGGTTCAGGCTTTACAGCTAGTGTTTACCTATTAATTTTCTTATGTATTTCACAATAACATTTGCTAAATATTTATCATTTAGATAAATTTCTTGATTGTTTTATGGAAAATAAACAGAAAACAAATAGTAAAATGACAGACATAAGAAATCTCTACACCACATAGGGCACCATTAAAAAAATTAAAATTAATATCACAGCTTGGAAGAGAATATTTGCAAATCATATACCTTATAATAAATCCTTGATAAAGAACATATAGCCAGAAGATTAAACAAAATATTACTTAATAATAAAAAGACAAATATAACAGTTTCACCAGTGAAAATGTTTCAACAGAGGAGATATATGAATGATCAATAAACACATGACTTAATGCTTGACATTATTTTGCATTAGAGAAAGGTAAATTTAAACCAAAGTGAGATACCACTTCATACCTACAATTCTACTGGCGAGAATGTGGATAAATTAGAATCCCATACACTATTGGTAGAAATGCAAAATAATGCAGTCACTTTGAAAGAAATTTGACAGTTTCTTAAAAAGTTAATATACACTTATCATGTAATCCAGCAATGTTACTTCTGGGTTTCTGTCTAAGATAAAGGAAAAACATATGGCCACACAAGACACATATGTGATGTTCATAGTAACATTATTCAGAATAGCCAAAAAAAAAGTATAAGCAACCCAATTTTTAGCATCAGATAAATAGCTAAACAAAATGGGGTATATTGAAACATTGAAATACTATTAATCAGTAAAAGTATAAAATATTAATATGCCCTCAAACATGAATAAGATTTGAAGCAACATGATAAGTTAAAGAAACTCAGTATTATATAATTCCATTGCTATAAAATATCCACAAAAGACAAATCTATAAAATCAGGAAGCAAATTAGTGGTTGCAAGGGGCTAGAAGTGAGAATTGTAATTGAAAATGGACATCGAGGTTATAGAAATGCTCCAAATTGCATTATGTTGGTGAGTACACAACTGAAAATTTACAAAAAAAAAAAAAAAAAAAATTCAATAGTCAATTGAAAATATTCAGTTGAAATATTCAATTCAATATTTGAATATTCAACACTTCAAATGAGTGAACTGTAACATAAAAATTATACTTCAAAAAAATTATACCCCCATAAAGCTAATTGAAAATAGATGGACCAAAAATTCAGTTAGTGTTGTTTTTATGGGTTTGATTGTTATAAACATATTGATTTTTACCCATGAAATAAAGATTTAGGAAATGATTAGATGATTTGCCTAAAAACACTAAAAAGAAAGGTTCAATGAATCAATCTTGCTAATATATTGATAACTTATTTCCAGAGAACATGAAATGAAATTAGTATATCATTATCAAGTACTAAAATATTTAACTGTTTCCCAAATATTTTGAAATAAGTTATAAAGGATTAAATAATTTTAGTAAAAACTCTTGTATTGAAACAAAGATCACTTTATTAAATAAAGTAATTATTTTAAAATAAACTTATTAAAATAAACTTCAATATGTACAAAAATGTATCCACATGAGAAATCATGATTATTTTAGATAAATACCATTCACACTGTAAATAAAGTATCAAATTTAAACTTTTTTTGAAACTTACTTTTCAAATTGCAAGGTTCTACACAGTCTAGGTCTTAAGCTTGGTCAGAAAGTGAAAACATGTGTCTTTGGGGATGTAAGCATCACTTACAGATCTTGCTTCAGCTCGTTTCCTAATAGAGATCCAGGGGAAAACAAGCAAATCTAAAGAAGGAATAGAAGGTGTAGAAGCCAAAGAGAAAAGATAAAAGTACTTTCTTCATTTATATATTTTATTTTATTATTTTTTTCCTTTATTATTATTTATTTATTTTTACTTTACAATAATATATTGGTTTTGCTATACATCAACATGAATCCACCACGGGTGTACACGTGTTCCCAATCCTGAACCCCCCTCCCACCTTCCTCCCCATACCATCCCTCTGGGTCATCCCAGTGCACCAGCCCCAAGCATCCTGTATCCTGCATCAAATCAAGAATTGTCTTGAGAAACAGCAGAGGAACCTGAATAACAGGAGCTATAGGAATACATTGGAAACAATAAAGAATAACTACAGTTATAATAGAAATTCAGAGATTTCAGCATTTGTGCTATCCAGTTTCCTGTTGTCTTCTCAGGTTTTCTTTTTCTTTGTGTAGTTTTGAAATAGAGTTATTTATAGACATGTTCCTCTATTTCTCATTCAAATTATTCTTATCTTTTCTCTATAGTTCAAAAGATAACAAATACAATTTCCGCTATGATTTCCTACAGTACTTTTATGGGCTTCAATGTGGCCTGATCTTCACAACAAGATGCGATGCAAGTTAGCAGCCATACTTATTTTCATTTTCTACATGTGGAAAGAAAGAGAGGTAATTTACCAGTTAATATCATACACCTGATAATTGATAAAGTTAAAACTTGAGACCAGGTCTTAAGAACCCAAGAATTAAAATGCAGTAATTTTGTTTCATTGTTTAAACTTTCTTCACAAAAATAAGGATTTATCTTCATTTAAAAATTTTGTGACCACCTATGTGGTTGATCTACATCAGTTCAGTTCAGTTCAGTTGAGTCGCTCAGTCATGTCTGACTCTTTGTAACCCCATGAATTGCAGCATGCCAGGCCTCTCTGTCCATCACCAACTCCCAGAGTTCACTCAGACTCACGTCCATCGAGTCAGTGATGCCGTCCAGCCATCTCATCCTCTGTCATCCCCTTCTCCTCCTGCCCACAATCTTTCCCAGCATCAGAGTCTTTTCCAATGAGTCAACTCTTTGCATGAGGTGGCCAAAGTACTGGAGTTTCAACTTTAGCATCATTCCTTTCAAAGAACACCCAGGACTGATCTCCTTTAAATGGACTTGTTGGATCTCCTGGCAGTCCAAGAGACTCTCAAGAGTCTTCTCCAACACCACATTTCAAAAGCATCAATTCTTCAGCACTCAGCTTTCTTCACAGCCCAACTTTCACATCCATACATGACCATGGGAAAAACCATAGCCTTGACTAGATGGACATTTGTTGGCAAAGTAACGTCTCTGCTCTTCAACCTGCTATCTAGGTTGGTCATAACTTTTCTTCCAAGGAGTAAGCGTCTTTTAATTTCATGGCTGCAGTCACCATCTGCTGTGATTTTGGAGCCCCCCAAAATAAAGTCTGACACTGTATCCACTGTTTCCCCATCTATTATCCATGAAGTGATGGGACCAGATGCCATGATCTTCGTTTTCTGAATGTTGAGCTTTAAGCCAACTTTTTCACTCTCCTCTTTCACTCTCATCAAGAGGCTTTTTAGTTCCTCTTCACTTTCTGCCATTACAGGGGACTGGAATGCAAAAGTAGGAAGTCAAGAAACACCGGAAGTAACAGGCAAATTTGGTTAATCTGCATAACTGAGCACAAATGGCTCAGAACAAAGTCAAACATGACTACCACTGGAACTAACTGAGGATTATTTTCGAAAATGAAATAGTAGCTTTTATAGAAGGCTTCAATTGTTTCTGATATAAAGCTAAAATGTATCAATACCTACCACTGGATTAAGATTTTGAGGTGTTAGATATTTTATCTAAAATTTTTTCTTATTTTCCATTTATTGAACTCATACAAGAAAAATGTACAGTAAATAATTGTTGAAATTTCCAGTACCCTCAGAATTCTGCAAGTTAGCAGTTAATTTTTACATTTTCCTTAATTTATTTTAAATTTAAAAAGACCCCAAAATTTATTTTCTTTAAAAAAAATCAGTAAGAATTTATTGTACATTAAAATCTATTTTCTTAACCCAATTCCACTGCTATAGCCACACATTCCAACACATTTTCCATGTGTTGAAATTAAACAATATATTTTCCCTCAGTTTCTATGGCTGATTCATTACCTAAACTTTAAACAAAGGAGGATATTGCCACTCTGTGTTGCTTTTACTGAACTCAAACCTGAAGGGTCATACTGAGAAGCATAGCTGATTTGTTTAAATAGAAACTATATTATGCATACAGAAAGAATCATAAGTATCATTAGAAAATTTAAGAGAATACTTTTTTCTTACTGAGAGGAGTTTCACCCATCAGACTGAACATACTGTCAAGGTTAAATCTTTTATTTTCAATGATTCCAATTATTTTGAATACCAAACGTTTAATTATCTAAAGAAGGAAATTAATAAGTTCCATTCAACAAATCAAAAATCCCCATCAGTTTCTGCAGCATGAAAATCTTTCTCTGTGTTATAAATGAACACTTTCCACAGACTACTTTTTTTTAAATCTCTTTTCATTTTTAACCTAAAGTGTCAAGAGGATGGACATTGTACATTAAGTCAATGGATTTTCCAATCTAGTTTTGCTTTTTCATTTGAGCTTCATTTGTCTGAGTTCACAAAGAATGCAGGGAATGAAATCACAGTTTATCTCACTGCACAACTAAAATAGTATTTTATTCTTTTGAAGAGGAATTTTATTTTCCAAATGTCCTTCTTAACCATCGTAGGAACTGATTTCTAGGATCGACTTTGTCACTCACTAGTTCTGAGATGTCTTTCAATCACTTGTAAAAGAGGACTATTCTAATTAAATTCTCTTCTATCTTAAAAGTATTTAATAATATATAATTATTCTAAAGCAAATATATTTTGGATAGAGAGTGATCCTCATGACACACTAAAAGGTCTTGATGAGTCCTGCAAAAAGTTGTCCTAAGAATAAAGTCTTGGGAATTCCTGAAATCTCTTTTAATCATGATTTCCTTACAAGTGGTGTTTGTTGTTGCTGTTCAGTCGCCCAGTCTTGTCCGACTCTTAAAGACCCCCATGGACAAGGAAACATGCCAGGCTTCCCTTTCCCTCACCATCTCCCAGACTCAGTACAAGTTCATGTTCATTGCATAGGTGATACTGTCCAGATATATCCTCCTCTGATGCCCTCTGCTTTTGTCCTCAATCTTTCCCAGCATCAGGGGCTTTTCTAATAAGTAGTCCGTTCATACCACATGACTAAAATACTAGAGCTTCAACTTCAGAATCGGTCCTTAGAGTGAATATTCAGGGTTGATCTCCCTTAAAATTGACTGATTGGATCTCATTTCTATCCAAGGACTTCCAGGAGTCTTTTCCATCACCACAGTTTGAAAGCATCAATTATTTGGCATTCTGCCTTTTTTACAGCCCAGGTCTCATGACTGTACATGACCACTGGGAAGCCCATAGCCTTGAGTATATAGACATTTGTCAGCAAAGTAATGTCTCTGCTTTTCAACACACTGTCTAGGTTTGTCATCATCTTCCTGCCAAGAAACAATCGTCTTCTGATTTCGTGTCTGTAGTAAACATCCTCAGTGATTTTGGAGTCCAAGAAGAGGAAATCTGTCACTACTTCCACCTATTCCCCTTCTATTTATCATGAAGTAGTGGGACCAGACACCATGAACTTAGTTTTTTTTTTTTTTAATATTATTTTTAACCCAGCGCTTTCACTCTCCTCCTTCACCCTCGTCAAAAGGCTCTTTAGTTCCTCTTCTCTTTCTGCCATTAGGATGGTACCATCCTCATATCTGAGGTTGGTGATGTTTGTCTCACCTATCTTGATTTCAGTTTGTAACTCATCTAACCTGGCATTTCTCATGATGTGTTCCGTGTGTAGGTTAAACAAACAGGGTGACAGCAGACAGCCCTGTTGTACTCCTTTTTTGATCTTGAACCAATCAGTTGTTCCATAGAGCATTCTAACTGTTGACTCTTGACCTGCATAAACGTTTCTCAGGAGACAGGTAAGATGGTCTGGTATTCCCATATCTCTAAGAGCTTTCCACATTTTGTCATGATCTACACAGTCAAAGGTTTTAGTGTAGTTGATGAAACAGAGACAGATGTTTTTCTGAAGTTCCCTTGCTTTCTCCATAATGCAGCAAAATGTTGGCAATTTGATCTCTAGTTCCTCTTCCTTTTCTAAACCCAGCTTGGACATCTGGAAGCTCTTGGTTCAAATAATGCAAACCAAGATAAATGGAGTTTATCTTATAATAAAAGTTAAAATGTGTCAAATCATTTTCATTTGAGCTCCATTTATATCAAACTTTTTTTTTTCATTATTTTACTAGAGAAGATGCTTTCAACCTTTAGAGAGTACCTTGTTAGGTAGAAAAAAGAAAAAGTAAAAATAAGATTAGACTACAGATAGGAAAAAGAGCTTCTCTTGTACAATTTTGGCACAAACACATTTCTCAACTAACATTTGTTAGCATTTTTTTTCAAAATACAAGAGAGACATTAGAATACAACAGAATAGATTATGATACATCATGTTTAGAAATTTAACTAAAAATTAATCCTATGAATATTGTTTCTCAATTTCTTCCTGTGTCAGTTAGTTGTGGTTTGCATGTATTGTTTTATTCCCCATGAACCACAAAGAAGAATAGTATATGCTCCAAAGCATAAGGTTCACTTCTCTCTGTCATTATCTATGCTTTGCATACAACAAATGTTATTAAGAGTCATAAAATTATATAGTCATGGTATCAGGCTCAGTGACCTCCCATGAAAGTGAATTCAACAGATTGCCTTTATGGAGCATAGAACAAAATTCTTTTTTTTTTTTTTTTTCCTTCAAATTTGCAAGAGTTAGCCTTCTATTTGAACTAATCTATTGTGGTTAAATTCAAATCTGTATATTGGCACTTAGGCCAGATAATAGAAAAATCAGCAGTCATTCTATATAATTCTGAGAACAGAATTTGATTCAGAGGTAATTAGAAATGATTTGCTGAATGATAGAAAAAATATCTTATTATTTATAAAAAATTAGAAATGATGGATGCAGATATGCTAAATTGAATCTTTTCTTTCTTATGAGGCACCTGTGTTTCTCACAATATGAAAAAAATGAGTATTATTTTTATTTTCATACCACGTTTGTGACCTGAATAAGAAAAGATATTCAATGAGGAAACTCCTAGTAAAACACTCATCTCTTAATAGACTGCCTTCCAGTACTTGAGGCTTTGGTGTACTAGCAGATATTTAGTTGGGAAAGATAGAGAGTAAGTGATGTTTAATAAACTCTATGCAACTGTGCAAATTGAAAAATACCTGAGGGGAATGTTAGTCATCCTCTCTGAATTGCACCTAGATCAGTGGTGCTCACTACTGTGACATGAATGTTTGTGAGCTGTGTCACAGGAACTATACCACAAATAATACACAACTGAAGTGTGAGAATGTTAATTTAAATAAAATGACAGCAAATTCATTCTTGATTATCCCTATGGTATTTTCTTCACTTGCTCTTAGAAACACCAGGTCCTGAGCTAAAGGAAATAGAGAAACTTGGATTCTGTGACTTAAAAAAAAAAAAAAAATCTTCTATATACTATTATGTCATTACTGAATATTTGCAATTAACTTCTTTTTAAACATTTAAAGTCCAGTAGAGTTTGGTTTGCATATGAATTAGAACTATGCCAAATAATCTTCTCATTGCTACAGGAACAAGTGTCCTCACCATACAGATTGCTAAACTGATATGATGGCCAAAACTGTCATATTAATCTCTCACTCTCATTTAGTTTTCCCACAACTATACTCTGAATCTGTGAAGCAAACAGTCATTGGCTATGGGCCCTCTGCTTGCACTTTTATCAAGATTTTTGAAATAGGGTTAAAGATATTAGATGAGATTGGTATATTAATCATTGTAACAGAGAATATGAAAATCCCCCGGCAATTATTTTCCTGGGTGTCCTATCCACGGGAGTTAGAGAAGGAGGTTGCGTATAATTCACAGAGCTCCTGGTTATAACAATAACATTTAACAGTAATAGAATAACAGCTCCCAGTGTCAATCATTTTTTCTGACATTACTCGTGGAGATTGAAAAAGATGAACAAAGAGTACATTCAATTTCTCTTCTGAAGGATCTTTTTGCCAACTTGAAGGCATTAGATCACCATTATGTGGGCTATTTAGAAGAGAGTTGATTAAAATGCAAACATATTGACTAGATAAGAGTAGAAAGCTGACGTATATTGATCTCATTATAACTATTATCTAGATTACTGATAAAAATATTTGTCAAAGATAATCTCAAGCACCTATATCACCTCCCTACAAATTTCCTTATTGGAATATATTTCCAATGCAGCTTAATACGGTTAAACTTACACATAAAAAGAGCATAATTTTGAAATTGAATTTAGAAATCTCTATATCAGGTTTTTCCTATGATTTTATTTCAAATAAAACCTATCAATTAACCGTTAAAAACTCAACTGTGTATTTTGTTTAGCTGGATCCAAATTCTGTATTTGTAAGTAGCATGTACAAATACCAACTTGCTGCTGCTGTTACTGCTGATGCTAAGTTGCTTCAGTCGTGTCCGACTCTGTGCGACCCCATAGATGGCAGCCCACCTGGCTTCCCCATCCCTGGGATTCTCCAGGCAAGAACACTGGAGTGGGTTGCCATTTCATTCTCCAATGGGTGAAAGTGAAAAGTGAAAATGAAGTCGCTCAGTCGAGTCCGACTCGTAGCGACCCCATGGACTGCAGCCTACCAGGCTCCTCCATCCATGGGATTTTCTAGGCAAGAGTACTGGAGTGAATTGCCATTGCCTTCTCCGACTTGTATCTCTCTAAATACGGAATCAATTCTATAACATTCAATGACATCATACTTCATAGGTGTTACCACAAGGAAGTGTTATATCCAGGTAAGGTTGATTAATCATTTTGTATAAAGATCTCCTGACATGGCAGGAGAGAGTATTTCTGTAAAACAGCTTTGTTGGATACTTCATCACGTTTGGATACAACACAAAGTTCATTTCTGAGTCTAGAAGGCATGATAATAAAATTAAATAATAGAAAACAGACATTTTTACAACTGCATTCTGTTTACAGGTTTAAGCTGGGTATATTGTTTAGTTACCAGTTGCTAGATGTGAATATAAAATTTGATGCTGAATTTCTTAGCTCTCAAAAAGAAAAAAGAACAAAGGAAAAAAGCAAAGGAAGAATAACAATTTGTGAGAAAAAGCAATGACTTTCTCTTCTTCTCTCCCAGAAGGATATGTATATAGAAGATTTTGATTGTCAACATAGTCAAAAGCATTTTTTTTAACATCCTTAGATAAACCAAAAGGCTTAATAGTGCAACTCAACTTAGAGAAAGTGATTCTGTGAGGTGCTAAATTGATATGATATGATCATATATATCAGTTGTGACTATTTGGCTTAAACAGTAATAAAACAGCGTGTCTTTTTTTTTTTCAAAACATCAATTTTATTTTATTTATTTTTAATTATTTAACTAATTAATTCTTTTTTGGGGTCAATTACTTTACAATATTGCATTGGTTTTGCCATACAATGACTTGAATCCACCAGGGGTGTACATGTGTTCCCCATCTTGAACCCCCCCTCCCACCTCTCTCCCCAACCCATACCTCTGGGACATCCCAGTGCACCAGCCCCAAGCACCCTGTCTCAAGAATCGAACCTGGACTGGCAATCTGTTTCACATATGATAATATACATGTTTCAACACCATTCTCTCAAAACATCCCACACTCGCCCTCTCCCACAAAGTCCAAAAGACTGTTCTATACATCTGTGTCTCTTTTGCTGTCTCGCATACAGGCTTATCATTACCATCTTTCTAAATTCCGAATATATATATGTGTTAGTATACTGTACTGGTGTTTTTCTTTCTGGCTTACTTCACTCTATATAATAGACTCCAGTTTCATCCACCTCATTAGAACTGATTCAAATGTATTATTTTTAATGGCTAAGTAATACTCCATTATATATATGTGCCACAGCTTTCTTATCCATTAGTCTGCTGATGGACATCTAGGTTACTTTCATGTCCTGGCTATTATAAACAGTGCTGTGATGAACATTGGGGTACACGTGTCTCTTTCAGTTCTGGTTTCCTCAGTGTGTAAGCCCAGCAATGGGATTTCTGGGTGATATAGTAGTTTAATTTCCAGGTTTTTTTTTTTTTTTTTTTTTAAGGAATCTCCACACTGTTCTCCATAGTGGCTGTACTAGTTTGCATTACCACCAACAGTGTAAGAGGATTCCCTTTTGCCCACACCGTCTCCAGCATTTATTGCTTGTAGACTCTTTGATAGCAGCCATTCTGACTGGCATGAAATGATACCTCACTGTGGTTTTGATTTGCATTTCTCTAAAAATGAGTGATGTTGAGCATCTTTTAAGTGTTTGTTAGCCATCTGTATGTCTTCTTTGGAGAAGTATCTATTTAGTTCTTTGGCCCATTATTTGATTGGGTCGTTTATTTTTCTGGAATTGACCTGCAGGGGTTGTTTGTATATTTTTGAGACTAATTCTTTGTCAGCTGCTTCTTTTGTTATTATATTCTTCCATTCTGAAGGCTGTCTTTTCACCTTGCTTATAGTTTCCTTTGTTGTGCAGAAGCTTTTAATTTTAATTAGGTCCCATTTGTTTATTATTGCTTTTATTTCCAATATTCTGGGAGGTGAGTCATAGAGGATCCTGCTGTGGTTTATGTTGGAGAATGTTTTGCCTATGTTTTCCTCTAGGAGTTTTATAGTTTAAATCTTTAATCCATTTTGAGTTTATTTTTGTGTATGGTGTTAGAAAGTGTTCTAGTTTCATTCTTTTACAAGTGGTTGACTAGTTTTCCCAGCACCACTTGTTAAAGAGATTGTCTTTTCTCCATTGTATATTCTTGCTTCCTTTGTCAAAGATGAGGTGTCCATAGGTGTGTGGATTTATCTCTGGGCTTTCTATTTTGTTCCATTGATCTATATTTCTGTCTTTGTGCCAGTACCATACTGTCTTGATGACTGTGGCTTTGTAGTAGAGCCTGAAGTCAGGCAGGTTGATTCCTCCAGTTCCATTCTTCTTTCTCAAGATTGCTTTGACTATTCAAGGTTATTTTTTTGTATTTCCATACAAATTGTGAAATTATTTGTCCTAGCTCTGTGAAAAATACCGTTGGTAGCTTGAAAGGGATTGCATAGAATCTATAGATTGCTTTGGGTAGTATACTGATTTTCACTATATTAATTCTTCTGATCCATGAACACGGTATACTTCATCTATTTGTGTCCTCTTTGATTTCTTTCACCAGTGTTTTATGGCTTTCTCTATATGGGTCTTTTGTTTCTTTAGGTAGATATATTCCTAAGTATTTCATTCTTTTCGTTGCAATGGTGAATGGAATTGTTTCCTTAATTTCTCTTTCTGTTTTCTCATTGTTAGTGTATAGGAATGCAGGTGATTTCTATGTGTTGATTTTATATCCTGCAACTTTACTATATTCATTAATCAGCTCTAGTAATTTTCTGGTAGTCTTTAGGGTTTTCTATGTATAGGATCATGTCATCTGCAAACAGTGAGAGTTTTACTTCTTTTCCAATCTGGATTCCTTTTATTTCTTTTCTGCTCTGATTGCTGTGGCCAAAATTTCCAAAACTATGTTGAATAGTAGTGGTGAAAGTGGGCACCCTTGTCTTGTTCCTGACTTTAGGGGAAATGCTTTCAATTTTTCACCATTGAGGATAATGTTTGCTGTGGGTTTGTCCTATATAGCTTTTATTATGTTGAGGTATGTTCCTTCTATTCCTGCTTTCTGGAGGGTTTTTATCATAAATGGATGTTGAGTTTTGTCAAAGGCTTTCTCTGCATCTATAGAGATAATCATATGGTTTTTATTTTCAATTTGTTCATGTGGTGTATTAGATTGATTGATTTATGGATATTGAAGAATCCTTGCATCCCTGGGATAAAGTCCACTTGGTCATGCTGTATCATCTTTTTAATGAGTTGTTGGATTCTGTTTGCTAGAATTTTGTTAAGAATTTTTGCATCTATGTTCATCAGTGATATTGGCCTGTAGTTTTCTTTCTTTTTTGTGGCATCTTTGTCAGGTTTTGGTATTAGGGTGATGGTAGCCTCATATAATGAGTTTGGAAGTTTACCTTCCTTTGCAATTTTCTGGAAGTTTGAGTAGGATAGGTGTTATCTCTTCTCTAAATGTTTGGTAGAATTCAGCTGTGAAGCAGTCTGGTCCTGGGCTTTTGTTTGCTGGAAGATTTCTGATTACAGTTTCAATTTCTATGCCTATAATGGGTCTATTAAGATTTTCCATTAATTCCTGACTCAGTTTGGGAAAGTTGTACTTTTCTAAGAATTTGTCCATATCTTCCAAATTGTCCATTTTATTGGCATATAGTTGCTCATAGTAGTCTGCCAGGGGCCAGCGTGAGGAATTCCGCCCATGGCAAAGGTCATGAGGAAGGAGGCTTGGCATATGCAAAGGCGTGATCAAGCCTCAGGAAACTCCCTGTTCCCGAGCATCTAACCCCAAAGCCAGAGTCTGTTTTATGCTCTCACCTACACCTCTGACTTTACGGGGGGCTCTCCCCCATAACCGTTTCTCTCGGAGAAGGAGTAAATGTGCAGCTCCAAGGCAATAAAAATTCTTGGGTGTGACAAGAGTGTTTCAGCTTGCAGACTCCTCTGAAGGTTATCTAGCCCACCTGTATAGGTTTGTCCGGCCACATGTGATTGTTTATAGCCTCCCAATCTGAGAGGCACGAGATGTTTTAGACTTACTAAAGGCAAATTATTTTGGGGAGTTAGAAATTATTAGTATAGTGTGTTGGTTAGGAATTATATTGGTGAAGGGTTCTTCATTTGTTGTGTCAATAATTGCTGCTAATTCCCTGCTCTGGGTGGGACAAGGATGTCTCAGATCAAACCTCTCTGCTGACAGACTAGCTTGTGTGACAGGATTATCCATACTGCTGCCACTAGGTACATGATTGTTTACTACCTCTCAACTGTAAACAGCACAGAGAGTTTTGGAGTATTTGGAGAGTCTTAATTAGCATAGGACTTTTTCCTCTTGTTGAGTCAATGATTGCTGCCAGGCCTCCATATCCTTAGGCACTTGGGAATATATTAATCAATGTATTTGGAATATAGCAAAGGAAATATGGTAGTTTTTGATGTTAGCAATACTAGACTTTTTGAGTTAATGGATTTTTTCTTTTGTAATAGACCACTGTACTTTGTTATAAATCACTGTGTCCTCGCTATGTAAGAATGTAACTTTATCATATCTTAAGACTAAACAGATCTTAAGGGGAGCATTGGTGAAAGGATTTTCATTTGTTGGGCTGATGTTTGCTGCTAAATCTCCATGTTCCCTACACTTATAATGAATATAACTAGCATATAGGAAGAAATAAGTATTAACCTTTAAGCATATAGGAGAAATAAGTATTAACCTTTAAGATTAATCATGTTAACCTTGGGTTAAATAAATTCCTTTTCTTGATTGTAACTCACTACACGCTCACCCTATAGGAATATAACTTTATTTGGAGGGTGGTGCCTGGTTTAAGAAAAAACACCCTTGGAAGAAATAAGTTTTTTGGTTATCAGAAAGAAAGGATCATAAAATGTCAGCAGGTCTCACTCATGGCCAGAAGATGATGTAATATTCCTAAGACCTTTTTTTAATACATTTATGTAAAGCACCTGATTTTGATAAAGGTCAGGACTGCTGACCCCCGCACAACTCTGTATTCATCCCTATGTGTAACAAAAGGTATATAAGCAAACCCAAAAATAAAGAAATCAGATCAGTTTCCGGAAAGACTGATTCCCCCATGTCGCTTCTTTCTTGCTCCCGTTTTTCTGGCTGAATTCCCATCTGGAGCATGGATGCTATTCCACGTAATCCAAGTTATTCAGCCTCCTTTTCTCCACTAATCTTCCTACTACACTATCCGTTTCTAATCTCTCTCTATCTGTGATTAAATATGTATTTTTCCAAAGATGCCGACTCCGTCCGCCCACCTTCGAATCACCCTGGATCCACTGGGGCTGGACCCCGGCAGTAGTCTCTTATGATTCTTTGTATTTCTGTGTTGTCTGTTATGATCTCTCCATTTTCATTTCTAATTTTGTTGATTTGATTTTTCTCCCTTTGTTTCTTGATGAGTCTGGCTAATGGTTTGTCAATTTTATTTAACTTCTCAAAGAACTAGCTTTTGGCTTTGTTGATTTTTGCTATGGTCTCTTTTGTTTCTTTTGCATTTATTTCTGCCCTAATTTTTAAGATTTCTTTCCTTCTAGTAACCTTGGGGTTCTTTATTTCTTCTTTTTCTAGTTGCTTTAGGTATAGAGTTAGGTTATTTATTTGACCTTTTTCTTGTTTCTTGAGGTAAGCCTTTATTGCTATTAATCTTACAGTGTCCCATAGGTTTTGGGTTGTTGTGTTTTCATTTTCATTCGTTTCTATGCATATTTTGATTTCTTTTTTTAATTTCTTCTGTGATTTGTTGGTTATTCAGCAGTGTGCTATTCAGCGTCCATATATTAGAATTTTTATTAGTTTTTCTCCTGTAATTGTAATCTCTCTCATCTAATCTTATTGCATTGTGGTCAGAAAAGATGCTTGGAATGATTTCAATTCTTTTGAATTTACCAAAGCTAGTTTTATGGCCCAGAATGTGGTCTATCCTGGAGAAGATTCCATGTGCACTTGAGAAAAAGGTGGAATTCATTGCTTTGGGGTGAAATGTCCTAGAGATTTCAATTAGGTCTAGCTGATCCATTGTATCATTTAAAATTTGTGTTCCCTTGTTAATTTGCTGTTTAGTTAATCTATCCACAGGTGTGAGTGGGATATTAAAGTCTCCCACTAATATTGTGTTATTATTAATTTCCCCTTTCATACTTGTCAGCATTTGTCCTACATATTGTGGTGCTCCTATGTTGGGTGCATATATATTTATAATTGTTATAAATATAAAAATCTTCTTCTTGTATTGATCCTTTGATCATTATGTAGTGTCCTTCTTTGTCTCTTTTCACAGCCTGTTTTTTAAAAATTCTATTTTATCTGATATGAGTATTGCTACTCTTGCTTTCTTTTGGTCTATTTGTGTGGAATATCTTTTTCCAGCCCTTCAATTTCAGTCTGTATGTGTCCCCTGTTTTGAGGTGGATCTCTTGTAGACAACATATATAGGGGTCTTGTTTTTGCATCCATTCAGCCAGTCTTTGTCTTTTGGTTGGGGCATTCATCCCATTTACATTTAAGGTAATTATTGATAACTATGATCCCATTGCCATTTACTTTATTATTTGGGGTTAAAGTTTATACACCCTTTCTGTGTTTCCTGTCTAGAGAAGATCTTTTAGCATTTGTTGGAGAGCTGGTTTCGTGGTGCTGAATTCTCTCAGCTTTTGCTTGTCTGTAATGTTTTTGATTTCTCCTTCATATCTGAATGAGATCTTTGCTGGGTACAATAATCTGTGCTGTAGGTTATTTTCTTTCATCACTTTAAGTATGTCCTGCCATTCCCTTCTGACCTGAAGAGCTTCTATTGAAAGATCAGCTGCTATCATTATGGAAATCCCCTTGTGTGTTATTTGTTGTTTTTCCTCGGCTGCTTTTAACATTTGTTCTTCATGTTTGATCTTTGTTAATTTGATTAATATGTGTCTTGGGGTGTTTCTCCTTGGGTTTATCCTGTTTGGGACTCTCTGGGTTTCTTTGACTTGGGTGACTGTTTCCTTCCCCATTTTAGGGAAGTTTTCAACTATTATCTCCTCAAGTATTTTTTCATGGCCTTTCTTTCTGTCTTCTTCTTCTGGGACTGCTATGATTCAAATGTTGGTGCTTTTAACATTGTCCCAGAGGTCTCTGAGATTGTCCTCATTTCTTTGAATTCTTTTTTCTTTTCCCCTCGCTGATTCATTTATTTCTACCATTTTTGTTCTACCTCACTAATCCTATCGTCTGCCTCCATTATTCTACTGTTGGTTCCCTCCAGAGTGTTTTTTATCTCATTTTTTGCATTATTCATTATATATTGACTCTTTTTTATCTCTTCTAGGTCCTTGTTAAACATTTATTTCATCTTCTTGATCCTTTTCTCTAGACTATTTATTTGTAACTCCATTTTGTTTTCAAGATTTTGGATCATTTTCACTATGATTATTCAGAATTCTTTATCAGGTAGATTCCCTATCTCTTCCTCTTTTGTTGGGTTTGGTGGGCATTTATCCTGTTCCTTTGTACGCTGGGTATTTCTCTGCCTTTTCATCTTGTTTATATTGCTGTGTTTGGGGTGGCCTTTCCATATACTGGAAGTTTGTGGTTCCTTTTTATTGTGGAGGTCCCTTGCTGTCGATGGGTTGGACTTGTGGCTTGTCAAGGTTTCCTGGTTAGGGAAGCTTGTATCAGTATTTTGGTGAGTGAACCTGGATTTCTTCTCTCTGGAGTACACTGAAGTGTCCAGTAATGAGTTTTGAGATGTCAGTGGGTTTGGAGTGCTTTTGGGCAGCCTGTATATTGAAGCTCAGGGCTATGTTCCTGTGTTGCTGGACAATTTGCATATTATGTCTTGCTCTGGAACTTGTCTCTCAGGTGGTGCTTGGTTTCAGTATAGGTATGAAGGCATTTGATAAGCTCTTATTGATTAATGTTCCCTGGAATCAGGAGTTCTCTCGTGTTCTCAGTATTTGGATTAAGCCTCCTGCCTCTGGTTTTCAGTCTTATTCTCAAGACCTCTCCATCTATATAGCATATATGATAAAACATCTAGGTTAATGATGAAAAGTTTCTGCACAGTGAGGGACACCCAGAGAGGTACACAGAGTTACATGGAGAAGAGAAAAGAGAGGAGGGGTATAGAGGTGACTTGGAGGAGAAGAGGGATAATCAAAAGAGGCGGGAGCAAGCTAGCCACTAATCACTTCCCTATTGCTCTCCACAGTCTAGATTCCTCAGAGATGTTCATGGAGTTACACAGAAAAGAGAAGAGGGAGGAAAGATTCAGAGGTGTCCAGGAGGAGAAAAGGGGGAATCAAAAGGAAAGAGACAGATGCAGCCAGTTATCAGTTCCCTAATTGTTCTCCACAGGCCAGAATACACAAAGAGATTAACACAGTTGGGTAGAGAAGAGAAGGGGGAGGGAGGAGATAGAGGTGACCTGGTGGAGAAAAAGGAGAGTCCAAAGTGGGAGAGAAATCCAGTTAGTAATCTTGCTCCCAAGTAAAAATGGGTACTGAAATTTGGGTTCTTAAAGGTATAAAATTGATAAAAAAAAAAAAAAATAGCAAAAAGCAAAGATTAAAAATCTAGAGTAGAGGTTAGATTCTCAAAAATACAATATTAAAGAAAAAAACAAAGTCACATAAATTATATAAATATATATATATATATATATATATAAGTTTGCTTTAAAAATAAGGTCTCTTTGTTTTTTGCAAAGTAATAGTAAGTTATAAAAATGAAAATTAAAGGAGTAATAGAGGACTTAAAACTGAAAAAATTAATTACAAAAAGATAATAGTAAAAATATATCTAAGACTTTCTCTGGTGTTGTTGTGGACAGTGTGGGCTCAGTTCATTTTCAGATAGTTCCTTGATCTGGCTTATGCTTCTCCAGATCTATAGGGCCCTTCCTATGTAGTAAGTGCTAACTACAGTGTTTTAATCTGTTGCACTTGTCATTTCCAAAGTGGCTCCCTCTGTTTTATTTTAGCTTCTTCTGTTTGCTGGTCTCTTGTCTAATTTCTGCCCTGACACAAGGCGGGTGGTGGTGGTCACCTTTTTTAGGCTCACTTGTTCAGTTGTGCTGTGAGGAGAGAGGAACACTGCAAACAAATATCACTGGCGTCTGTGGGGAGTTCTCCCTGTATCTTGGCCACACTGGGTTTGCCCCTGCTCGTGGCGTGTGCGTTTTCCCAGGCTATACTTCTCAGGCTCTGGGTTGCTCTGCAAGGAACTGTCTGAGATGGGCCCTGGGTTCCATGCACTTCCATGGTCTAAGAAGCTCAGGTTCAGGTTCTCAGATACTCCACAAAGGCACAGACTTGGCTGGGCCAGTATTTTCTGCCCTTCCCTGGTTGGAGCAGCTCAGGTGACCACCGGGGCTGTGACTTATTGCCTCACCAGTCCCTGCCACTCCATTTTCTGGGTGTACAACAGTCACGCATTCTCTGGTAGGCTGTGTGTCTCTTCTGGGGAAATGATCTCTGGCTGCAACCCTCCTGGTGGATGCCTACCATCCAGAACCCAAAGGAATCTTGGTTAGCAATGAAGCCTGTTTGCAGTTTGGTAGGTGATGTCTCTCTGGGGCCATGATTGCCCTCTTCTGGGTATGGCTGCCCCCAACTGCCTGTCCCCAGCAGGGGATGGGCCAGTATGTATCTGGCTAGCTCTGCTCAGTCCTTTGTTCTGTGCATGGGCCTGGAGGTGTCTTCAGTTCAGTTCAGTCGCTCAGTCATGTCCGACTCTTTGTGATCTCATGAATCTCAGCACGCTAGGCCTCCCTGTCCATCATCAACTCCCGGAGTTTACTCAGACTCACGTCCATCGAGTCAGTGATGCCATCCAGCCATCTCATCCTCTGTCATCCCCTTCTCCTCCTGCATCCAATCCCTCCCAGCATCAAAGTCTTTTCCAATGAGTCAACTCTTCGCATGAGGTGGCCAAAGTATTGGAGTTTCAGCTTTAGCATCATTCCTTCCAAAGAAATCCTATGGCTGATCTCTTTCAGAAAGGACTGGTTGGATCTCCTTGCAGTCCAAGGGACTCTCAAGAGTCTTCTCCAACACCACAGTTCAAAAGTATCAATTCTTCAACACTCAGCTTTCTTCACAGTCCAACTCTCACATCCATAGATGACCACAGGAAAAACCATAGCCTTGACTAGACAGACCTTTGTTGGCAAAGCAATGTCTCTGCTCTTCAACCTGCTATCTAGGTTGGTCATAAATTTTCTTCCAAGGAGTAAGTGTCTTTTAATTTCATGGCTGCAATCACCATCTGCAGTGATTTTGGAGTGAAAAAAAGAAAGTCTGACACTGTTTGCACTGTTTCCCCATCTATTTCCCATGAAGTGATGGGACCGGATGCCATGGTCTTTGTTTTCTGAATGTTGAGCTTTAAGCCAACTTTTTCCCTCTCCACTTTCACTTTCATCAACAGGCTTTTTAGTTCCTCTTCACTTTCTGCCATAAAGGTGGTGTCATCTGTATATCTGAGATTATTGATATTTCTCCCTGCAATCTTGATTCCAGCTTGTGCTTCTCCCAGTCCAGCATTTCTCATGATGTACTCTGCAGAGAAGTTAAATAAGCAGGGTGACAATATGCAGCCTTGACGTACTCCTTTTCTTATTTGGAACCAGTCTGTTGTTTCATGTCCAATTCTAACTGTTGCTTCCTGACCTGCATACAGATTTCTCAAGAGGCAGGTTAGGTGGTCTGGTATTCCCATCTCTTTCAGAATTTTCCACAGTTAATTGTGATCCACACAGTCAAAGGCTTAGGCATAGTCAATTAAGCAGAAATAGATGTTTTTCTGGAACTCTCTTGTTTTTTCGATGATCCAGTGGATGTTGGCAATTTGATCTCTGCTTCCTCTGCCTTTTCTAAAACCAGCTTGAACATCAGGGAGTTCACGGTTCACATATTGCTGAAGCCTGGCTTGGAGAATTTTGAGCATTACTTTACTAGCATTATAGATGAGTGCAATTTTGTGGTAGTTTGAGCATTCTTTGTCATTACCTTTCTTTGGGATTGGATTGAACACTGACCTTTTCCAGTCCTGTAGCCACTGCTGAGTTTTCCAAATTTGCTGGCATATTGAGTGCAGCACTTTCACAGCATTGTCTTTCAGGATTTGAAATATCTCAACTGGAATTCCATCATCCACACTAGCTTTGTTCATAGTGATGCTTTCTAAGGCCCACTTGACTTCACACTCTAGGATGTCTGGCTCTAGATGATTGATTGCACCATCGTGATTATCTGGATTGTGAAGACCTTTTTTGTACAGTTCTTCTGTGTATTCTTGACACTTCTTCAGTAACGCTGAAGAAGCTGAAGGTGAACTGTTCTATGAAGACCTACAAGACCTTTTAGAACTAACACCCCCCAAAAAAGATGTCCTTTTCATTATAGGGGACTGGAATGCAAAAGTAGGAAGTCAAGAAACACCTAGAATAACAGGCAAATTTGGCCTTGGAATGTGGAATGAAGCAGGGCAAAGACTGATAGAGTTTTGTCAAGAAAATGGACTGGTCATAGCAAACTCTTCCAACAACACAAGAGAAGACTCTACACATGGACATCACCAGATGGTCAACACCAAAATCAGACTAATTATATTCTTTGCAGCCAAAGATGGAGAAGCTCTATACAGTTAACAATAACAAGACTCAGATTATGAACTCCTTATTATCAAATTCAGACTTAAATTGAAGAAAGTAGGGAAAACCACTAGACCATTCAGGTATGACCTAAATCAAATCCCTTATGATTATACAGTGAAAGTGAGAAATAGATTTAAGGGCCTAGATCTAATAGATAGAGTGCCTGATGAACTATGGAATGAGGTCTGTGATGTTGTACAGGAGACAGGGATCAAGATCATCCCCATGGAAAAGAAATACAAAAAAGCAAAATGGCTGTCTGGAGAGGCCTTACAAATAGCTGTGAAAAGAAGAGACGTGAAAGCAAAGGAGAAAAGGAATGATATAAGCATCTGAATGCAGAGTTCCAAAGAATAATAAGAAGAGATAAGAGAGCCTTCTTCAGGGATCAATGCAAAAAAAAAAAAAAAAAAAAAAGAGGAAAAGAATAGAATGGGAAAGACTAAAGATCTCCAAGAAAATTAGAGATACCCAGGGAACACTTCATGCAAAGATGGGCTCGATAAAGGACAGAAATGGTATGGACCTAACAGAAGCAGAAGATATTAAGACGAGGCAGTGTCTTAGATTAGAGCTTTACACAGGATAGCTATCCAACAGTCTGGGTTGCTATCTCTAGTCAGTTCCTTCAGATTGCCCTTGGGGCATTCATGCCTGGTCCTTACTCTAAGCAATGCAGCCCCGCCTCCCCGCCCAGCCCCCACTTGCTAGAGCTGGATATGGGCATCTGGGCTGTTTCTCCGCTGGGCGTTGCCTTTAGGTACACAATCTGTGGGTTTTAATTATTTATTTTTCCTCCTGGTTATGTTGCCCTCTGAGGTTCCAGAACTTGACACAGACCTGCCAGTGAGAGTGTTCCCTGGTGTTTGGAAACTTCTCTCTTTTTTAAGACTCCCTTCCCAGGACAGATCTCTGTCCCTACCTCTTTTGACTCTCTTTTTATCTTTTATATTTTTTCCTACCTCCTTCCGAAGACAATGGGCTGCCTTTCTAGGTGTTTGATGTCCTCTGCCAGCATTCAGAAGTTTTTTGTGGAATTTACTCAGCATTCAAATGTTCTTTTGATGAATTTTCAGGGGGAGAAATTGGTCTCCCCAGCCTATTCCTTCTCCATCTTAGGACCACCCCTCCCCCCATTTAGCTTGTCTTTTAAATTATACATTTAAGATATTATTTTTTTCCCAATTACATTCAAAAGGAACCAATAGTGGATTGAAAATGATTCTTTAACCAGACCAGAAAAGTTTACTCCATCTTTTGTTAAGATCAAATCCATGAGCATTGAGTGTCAGATAAGAAGAGAAAGGTAGAAAAGATTAATAAATTGATTTAGTGGAGGAAGAGGTAAACAGAAGCTAGAGGAAATTGGGGAAAGGAGATGATGTTATTTTGAATATAAGAAATAGAATAACCAGATAAGACGGAAAAAATTTTTTTTTTTAACGCAAAAATCAAAAACAAAAAGACAAATTCTAGAAAGTTAAGGAAAAAATGTGAAATAGTCTTGTTTTAGGTAAGTTACTCTGTACTGAGTGCCATTTATAAAGTTAACGCAAGAAGCTGGAGGGGCAGACTAATTTGGCAGCCAAAATTAATGCTGATTAGTCATTTTGTATGAAAATCTCCTCCTTATGTGGCAGGAGATAAAATCTATACAAAACAACTAAATTGGATATCTCGTCAGACAGCTCTGTTTAGTGATTATCTCATTCTTCTTAGAACTGCCCATGGATATTTCATTAAGTCTCAAAATAGTTGCTTTCTGTTGGGTTCTTATTGTCAGAAGTCATAAATGCTATTTTTGATGCTATTATATTATCTTTCCAATTACCAGGAAGAAATAAAAACAAATGAAAAATGATAATTTGCCACTTGTGGACCATTAAACACAGACTAAACTGCATTCTGCAGTTTAGGACAGCAGCTGAGGCCATTGTGGACTAGTTTTCTTTTTTAAAACTGCTTTTTCTTCCTCACAGGCTTTGTAATACAGGTCATTCTACTTTTCTTGATTTTATTTTTCAGTAAAACCTGCCTATTATTTACTAATATCCCTCATATTTCTCACTGTCATTTATTTTTACTTCCCTCAAAATGTAAAATATTTGAAGTTGAAAATATGTTATATAATTATTTACTTAAAAATTAAGTTTTTTTCAATTTAATGCTATTTATTTATTTTGCCTTTTTCAGTGTGATAGGCCTTTCCAAGACCTACCTTGTGCCAGGAACTGTGGATATAAGAAATGGACATGTCACAATCTCTCCCATTGAGCAATTTATTTAGCAGGAAATGTGAACAAGTGAAATGTGGTTTCTGAGACACAGGACCAGCCCTTGGATTGAACTGTGACACAAACTTTATTTAGGGCTAGAATAGTGCCTGGAGATAATATAGTTCTCTATGTAAATGAGAAACCTAGGGAGTGCAGAAGTTAAGTGATTCGCTGGAAACTATATAAGGTGTTTGTAAGTTTCTAATTGTTAAGAACAGAATAAATAATCCTCCCCATTGCACCAAGATTTTAGTTCCCTGGCCACGGATTGAGCTGGTTTCCCCTGCAGTGGAAGCAAGGAACTCTAACCACTGGATTGCCAGGGAATTCCAAGAGTAAGATAAATTATTTTTTACCACAAAGTCATTATGCTTTCTACAACAACATACAACAATTTGATTAAAACTTTGAAGAATCAATGCAACCTTCTGGGATTTTAGCTCACACTCACTTTCTTCATTTTTTTGTTCTGTTTCTCTTACCTCCATCTCTCTTACTTCCCTCTCTAAATATTTTCCTATTTAATTTGTTAGTTTGTTAGTAATTAAAGAAACTATTAGGAGGGGGAACTTCAAAAATCTGTAAAACACCAAAGAGTTATCTTGAAAAGTCAACTGATCCTTAAGATTACATCATAATGGTTTAAGTTTAAATTAATCAGAACAGTAAAGGTAAAGGGCCAGATTGGCATTCCCTTCTGCAACCGCTTCATTTTATCAGTGCACAGAGCTCCAACTAATTGCAATAAAAACTCCATGTTCAGAAGCAATGAATAGGGAGCAATATGCATATTAATTTTGTACAGGATTTCCCCAAGTTACATGTGTGTGTGTGTGTGTGTGTGTGTGTGTGTGTGTTTTAACTGAAGAGAGAAGTGCTTGGTTAGATAGTTCAAGATGGCCAAAGAACACCAAATGTAGCTAGGATCCCTCATTAATATGTGTTTTACAGAGAGGAACACTTGTAAGTTTGAAAGCATAGGGGAGTTTGATGTTATTTTTAAAATAAAAATTTAATTAAATTATTATTAATTGAGCATACTGAAACTCCAATAAAGGTTGCCTGTAAAGTACTCCTCAGGGTATGGAGTAGATCCACAGAGGTGTGGAGAAATATGCGAATTGAGCTGAGTATCTCATTAATTCTCACAACACCCTGTGAAGAAGATGGAAAGTGTAATGTGTAAGTCCCAACTCACTGCAGTAAAATGACCTTGGAGGAAATATGAAAACCTTTGATGTCTGGGGACTAAAAGATTAACGTGATTTCTTCTCACCAACCTACTTCCTCTCCCCTGTTCTACTGTGTGAATTAGGCAGAATTCTAAGTATGGTGAGTTTCTACAGTCTATGGTAGAAGCAGATTTTTTTTTTCTTGAGGCAGGTAGGAGGTAAGATACACCTTTTTTGTTCTTATCAGAATAAACCATTCAACATAGCATTTATTATTATGTTAAGGCACTAAGTGTACCTTATTGTGGGTATCAAAATTAGTACATCTGAATTTCTTCTATGTCTTGCTGTCAATATGTCACACTTCTTATAATTCCAAAAAAATATATGCAAAGTACTGAACCTTTTTTAGTCCTTTCTTATTTAATGTAGTTTTTATTAAGATGCATGTCATGAATAGGTGAGTTTTCACATAAGATCAATGGCTGCTCAGCACCAAGCTAAATATCTTGGTGAAGATGGATACAAAAGAAATTACATTGCCTATAAGCGCTTCCCTGATGGCTCAAACAGTAAGGAACTTGCCTTCAATGCAAGAGACTTGGGTTTGATCCCTGGGTGGGGAAGATCCCCTGGAGAAGGAGATGGCTACCCACTACAGTATTCTTGCCTGGAGAATTTAATGGACAGAGGAGCCTGGCAGGCTATACATGGGATTGCAAAGAGTCAGGCATGACTAAGCAACTAACACTTACTTATTTAAAGAGCCTCTTGATGAGGGTGAAAGAAGACAGTGAAAAAGTTGGCTTGAAACTCAGTATTAAAAAAAAAACACACACACACACACACACACAACTAAGATCATGGTATCTGGTCCCATCACTTCATGGCAAGTAGAAGGGGAAAAAGTGGAAGCAATGACAGATTTTATTTTCTTGGGCTCAAAAATTACTGTAGACAATGACTACAGCAATGAATTTAAAAGACCTTAGCTCCTTGCAAGGAAAACTGTGACAAACCTAGTAGTGTATTAAAAAGCAGAGATACGACTTTGCTGACAAAGATGCATATGGTCGAAGCTATTGTTTCTGCAGTAGTCATGTACAGATATGGGAGTTGTACAATAAAAAAGATTGAGCAATAAATAATTGATACTTTCAAATTATGGTGCTGAAGAAGATTCTCTTGAGTCAATTGGACTTCAAGAAGACCAAACCATTTTGTCCACCTGATGTGAAGTGCTGACTTATTGATAAAGACCCTGATGCTGGGAAAGGTTGGAGACAAAAGGGGAAGAGAGTAGCAGAGGATGAGATAGATAGCATTACTGACTTAGTGGACATGAATTTGAGCAAACTCCAGGAGATAGTGAAGGACAAGGGAGCCTGGAAAGCTACAGTCCATAGAGCCCCGAAAAGTTGAACATGATTTAGTGATTCAACAATGATAGTTCTCAAATATGCATAAAGTGATAATTTCCCTTTCTTCTGAACTCTATACTTCTTAAGAGTAGATTCAACCTCCCTTGTGTTTTCAGATTGGTCCCAAACCAGGAAAGGAGTATGTCAAGGTTGTTTATTGTCACCCTGTTTATTTAACTTATATGCAGAGTACATCATGAGAAATGCTGGATTGGATGAAGCACAAGCTGGAATGGAGATTGCTGGGAGAAATATCAGTAACCTCAGATACACAGATGACACCACCTTTATGGCAGAAAATGAAGAAGAACTAAAGAACCTCCTCTTGATGAAAGTGAAAGAGGAGAGTGAAAACATTGACTTAAAACTCAACATTCAGAAAACTAAGATCATGACATCTGGTCCCATACTTCATGGCAAATAGATGGGGAAACAATGGAAACTGTGACAGACTTTATCTTTTGGGAGGCTCCAAAATCACTGCAGATGGTGACTGCAGCCATGAAATTAAAAGATGCTTGCTCCTTAGAAGAAAATTTGTGACCAACCTAGACAGACTTTGCCACAAAGGTCGGTCTAGTCAAGGCTATGGTTTTTCCAATAGTCATCTATGGATATGAAAGTTGGACTATAAAGAAATCCGAGTGCCAAAGAATTGATGCTTTTGGACAGTGGTGTTGGAGAAGACTCTTGAAAGTCCCTTGGACAGCATGGAGAGCCACCTAGTTCATCCTAAAGTAAATTAGTCCTGAATATCCATTTGAAGGGTTGATTCTGAAGCTGATACTTAATACTTTGGCCGCCTGATGTGAAGAACTGACTCATTGGAAAAGACCCTGATGAAAGGAAAGATTAAAGGTGGGAGGAGAAGGGGATGATAGAGGATGAGATGGTTGGATGTCGTCACTGACTCAATGGACATGAGTAAACTTTGGGAGTTGGTGATGGACAGGGAGGCCTGGCATGCTGCAGTCCATGGGGTCTCAAAGAGTCAGACACGATTGAGTGACTGACTGAATTGAACTGATTGTTTTCTCTGGGAATCTTCCAAACCTATGATGGTGTTTGTTGAATGGATAACTGAATACATTTTGTGGGTTCTCTCTGTAATGTTAATTACTTGTAACAGTAATATATTTTGTGAACTATTTAAGGCAATATATAAAAGGAAATATAAAATATTTTTATTTCATAAACAAATTACAATGTTTTTTTTGTTTTAATTTATTTTTAATTGTAGGATAATTGTTTTTCTATATTTTGTTGGTTTTTTTCCATACACCAACATGAATCAGCCATAAGTATACATAAATCCCATCCTTCCTGGACCCGACCCTCACCTCTCACCCCATCCCACCCTTCTAGGTTGTCACAAAGCATAAAGAATATCTTTAAAAAGCCTTCAACTAACGTCATACTTGACAGGAAAAGAGGATTCTATCCTCTTAAGGTCAGGAACAAGGGTGATCACTGTATGCCTTTTTATTCAATAATGTACTATTGGTTCTAGTCACAACAATTAGGCAATTCTCCTAAGCTTTTATTTCTCTCTCTCTCTCTTTTTAATATCTCTTCCAGGATTTTAATATAGGACATTTTTACTTTGCACAAGTGAAATATTTGTATTTGTAACTTATTTCCTTTATATTAATTCAAAACAATGGAAGTGGAATATTTGTCTTATATATAACTTACAATTATTTAGTGTGCCTACTTATAATTAATAGAGAGAATTCTGGAGTCATTTGGCCACCTCATGCGAAGAGTTGACTCGTTGGAAAATACCCTGGTGCTGGGAGGGATTGGGAGCAGGAGGAGAAGGGGACGACAGAGGATGACATTGCTGGATGGCATCACCAACTCGATGGACGTGAGTCTGAGTAAACTCTGGGAGTTGGTGATGGACAGGGAGGCCTGGAGCGCTGCAATTCATAGGGTCGCAAAGAGTCGGACACGACTGAGCGACTGAATTGAGCTGACTGATTTTTGGCTTGGCCAAATAAAGTGCTGTATATTTTATCATGAGATAACTGATAAAATTTTTGCTCTCTGGTTATTTCTTTATTTCTAGGCCCAAAGACATTATGCAGACTTAGTTGCTGTAATTAACAATAATGTTTCAAAATTTTGTTGTTACATTCATAGGAATCTCATGCTCTTTTATTTCTCTATATTTATCTTTCATCATTCATTTTACAACACAATTTGGTCTTTCTTGGTTTTATCTGTTTCCAACTCCAATGATAATATGAAAATACCTTACATATGATTCAAAATATCTCTCTTGCACTTCAAGCACACCTTTAATTTTACCTTCTTCTTCAAGATTTGTAAATTAATCACCTTAGTTCCAAATAAAAGCTTTCAGTGAAAAAGTTTCTATGTCTGTCTTGAATATAAAGAAGTTAGCTATTTCACATCAAAACCAGAAAGATTTTGTTAATTATGATATTTTTCATTATTGTTGCTTGGGTTTTATTATTTTTAAAGCCAAAAAATACCTAACAACTCCTTCTATTGGTATAATGCTGTAACATGTATTTCCTACATATTTTGAAAAGTGTGATATGTAAGAAAAGTGCAGAAAAAAGGGGGAGAATAATTGTCTCCAAAGAGCCAGTGTGATATGATGTTGAAGGTTATCTTCACACTGAAGGGTGATTTTTAGAATTTTCTTTGAAAGGAAATGTCATAACCTATAGTCCATTCTTATCTGCTTTAATAAAAAAAAGCAATGAATGTCACACCACTTCAATATGTCTTATAAATTTTAAACATGTCAAAATTGCATACTATTATTCCCATAACATTAAAACCATAAATATCAGTATAGGAAACCATATAGAATAATCTGAAGCCTTTACAATTTTAGGTTATTTGACATTTTGCAAAACGTAATTTTTCTTTTTTCATGGGCATCATCTATGGACTTACCTATTCTTGGTCTTTTTCTTTTTAATTGTCTCATAAATTGTTTGGTATGATGCTATAAAATTTTAAAAAAAAATAGCAATACTGTTATTGTTGTTATAATCAGCATTATTTTATGTTACTAGTTACATATTTCAAGTTCAGAAAACAAACATCTATCCACATCTATTCATAAATTTTCCAACGTATTATCTAGACACTTGGTCAAGAAGCTATTTAGTAAAACATAAGAAAAAAAAGGAAAAATTGGTTATTAGATCTCAAAATGATATCATATTAAAGGTTATTTATGAAATTAGGAAAAAAAATGAGGTTTCCTTGAATAAAAATATCATAATTTGTATGTCATATGAAAGAATATGGACGCTAAGCAAAGTTGAATGGTTCTATGAAGAACTACAAGACATTTTAGAACTAACACCCAAAATAGATGTTCTTTTTATGATAGGGGACTGGAATGCAAAAGTAGGAAGTCAAGAAACACTTGGAGTAACAGGAAAAATTTGGCCTTGGAATAAGTAATGAATAAGGGCAAAGACTAAGAGTTTTCCCAAGAAAATGCACTCAGTTCAGTTCAGTTCAGTCGATTAGTCGTGTCTGGCTCTTTGTGATTGCATGAATCACAGCACGCCAGGCCTCCCTGTCCATCACCATCTCCCAGAGATCACTCAGACTCACGTCCATCAAGTCAGTGATGCCTTCCAGTCATCTAATTCTCGGTCGTCCCCTTCTCCTCCTGCCCCCAATCCCTCCCAGCATCAAAGTCTTTTCCAATGAGTCAACTCTTCTCATGAGGTGGTCAAAGTACTGGAGCCTCAGCTTTAGCATCATTCCCTCCAAAGAAATCCCAGGGTTGATCTCCTTCAGAATGGACTGGTTGGATCTCCTTGCAGTCCAAGGGACTCTCAAGAGTCTTCTCCAACACCACACTTCAAAAGCATCAATTCTTCGGCACTCAGCCTTCTTCACAGTTCAACTCTATATCCATACATGACCACAGGAAAAACCATAGCCTTGACTAGATGGACCTTAGTCGGCAAAGTAATATCTCTGCTTATGAATATACTATCTAGGTTGGTCATAGCTTTTCTTCTAAGGAGTAAACATCTTTTAATTTCATGAATGCAGTCGCCATCTGCAGTGATTTTGGAGCCCAAAAAAATAAAGTCTGACACTGTATCAACTGTTTCCCCATCTATTTCCCATGAAGTGATGGGGCCGGATGCCATGATATTTGTTTTCTGAATTTTGAGCTTTAAGTCAACTTTTTCACTCTCCTCTTTCACTTTCATCAAGAGGCTTTTTAGCTCCTCTTCACTTTCTGCCATAAGGGTGGTGTCATTTGCATATCTGAGGTTATTGATATTTCTCCCGGCAATCTTGATTCCAGCTTGTGTTTCTTCCAGCCCAGAGTTTCTCATGATGTACTCTGCATAGAAGTTAAATAAGCAGGGTGACAATATATACCCTTGACATACTCCTTTTCCTATTTGGAACCAGTCTGTTGTTTCATGTCCAGTTCGAACTGTTGCTTCCTGACCTGCATACAGATTTCTCAAGAGGCAGGTTAGGTGGACTGGTATTCCCATCTCTTTCAAAATTTTCCACAGATTATTGTGATCCACACAGTCAAAGGCTTTGGCATAGTCAATTAAGCAGAAATAGATGTTTTTCTGGAACTCTCTTGCTTTTTCGATGATCCAGTGGATGTTG
The DNA here is from genome assembly GCF_001704415.2 of Capra hircus. Taxonomy (NCBI): domain Eukaryota; kingdom Metazoa; phylum Chordata; class Mammalia; order Artiodactyla; family Bovidae; genus Capra; species Capra hircus. The sequence goes on along the minus strand of NC_030819.1, from coordinate 82,251,503 downwards.
GCAATTTGATCTCTGGTTCTTCTGCCTTTTCTAAAACCAGCTTGAACATGAGGGAGTTCACGGTTCACGTATTGCTGAAGCCTGGCTTAGAGAATTTTGAGCATTACTTTACTAGCATGTGAGATGAGTGCAGTTGTGAGGTAGCTTGAGCATTCTTTGGCATTGCCTTTCTTTGGAATTGGAATGAAAACTGACCTTTTCCAGTCCTGTGTCCTCTGCTGAGTTTTCCAAATTTGCTGGCATATAGAGTGCAGCACTTTCACAGCATCATCTTTCAGGATTTGAAACAGCTCCACTGGAATTCCATCACCTCCACTAGCTTTGTTCGTAGTGATGCTTTCTAAGGCCCACTTGACTTCACATTCCAAGATGTCTGGCTCTAGACTGGTGATCACATCATCATGATTATCTGGGTCATGAAGATCTTTTTTGTACAGTTCTTCCGTGTATTCTTGCCACCTCTTCTTAATATCTTCTGCTTCTGTTAGGTCCATACCATTTCTGTCCTTTATCGGGACCATCTTTGCATGAAATGTTCCCTTGGTATCTCTCATTTTCTTGAAGAGATCTCTAGTCTTTCCCATTCTGTTCTTTTCCTTTATTTATTTGCATTGGTTGCTGAAGAAGGCTTTCTTATCTCTTCTGGCTATTCTTTGGAACTCTGCATTCAGATGATTATATCATTCCTTTTCTCCTTTACTTTTCAACTCTCTCTTTTTCACAGCTATTTGTAAGGCCTCCCCAGACATCCATTTTGCTTTTTTGCATTTCTTTTCCATTTGGATGGTCTTGATCCTTGTCTCCTGTACAATGTCACGAACCTCATTCCATAGTTCATCAGGCACTCTATCTATCAGATCTAGGTCCTTAAATTTATTTCTCACTTCCACTGTATAATCATAAGGGATTTGATTTAGGTCATACCTGAATGGTCTAGTGGTTTTCCCTATTTTCTTCAATTTAAGTCTGAATCTGGTAATAAGGAGTTCATTATATGAGCCACAGTCAGCTCCCGGTCTTGTTTTTGTTGACTGTATAGAGCTTCTCCATGTTTGGCTGCAAATAATATAGAAAATGTGATTTCAGTGTTGACCATCTGGTGATGTCCGTGTGTAGAGTCTTCTCTTGTGTTGTTGGAAGAGGGTGTTTACTATGACCAGTGCATTTTCTTGGCAAAACGCTATTAGTCTTTGCCCTGCTTCATTCTGCATTCCAAGGCCAAATTTGCCTGTTACTCCAGGTGTTTCTTGAATTCCTACTTTTGAATTCCAGTCCCCTATAATGAAAAGGACATCTTTTTTGGGTGTTAGTTCTAAAATGTCTTGTAGGTCTTCATAAAACCGTTCGACTTCAGTTTCTTCAGCATTGCTGGTTGGGGCATAGACTTGGATAACTGTGATATTGAATTGTTGGCCTTGGAGACAAACAGAGATCATTCTGTCGGTTTTGAGACTGCATCCAAGTACTGCATTTCAGACTCTTTTGTGACAATAATGGCTACTCCGTTTCTACTGAGGGATTCCTGCTCGCAGTAGTAGATATAATGGTTGTCTGAGTTAAATTCACCCATTCCAGTCCATTTTAGTTCGCTGATTCCTAGAATGTTGACTTTCACCCTTGAGCTAACACCCTCTTCCAACAACACAAGAGAAGAAAATACACACAGACATCACCAGATGGTCAACACCGAATCAGATTGATTATATTTTGGAGCCAAAGATGGAGAAGCTCTATACAGTCAGCAAAAATAAGACCAGGAGCTGACTGCGGCTCATATAATGAACTCCTTATTACCAAATTCAGACTTAAATTGAAGAAAGTAGGGAAAACCTCCAGACCATCCAGGTATGACATAAATCAAATCCCTTATGATTATACAGTGGAAGTGAGAAATAGATTCAAGGGACTAGATATGATAGATAGAGTGCCGGATGAACTATGAGCTGAGGTTCATGACATTGTACAGGAGACAGGGATCAAGACCATCCCCAAGGAAAAGAAATGCAAAGAAGCAAAATGGATGTCTGAGGAGGCCTTACAAATAGCTGTGAAGAGAAGAAAAGTTAAAATCAGAGGAGAAAAGGAAAGATATAACCATCTGAATACAGAGGTCCAAAGAATAGCAAGGAGAGATAAGAAAGACTTCCTCAGCAATCAATGCAAAGAAATAGAGGAAAAGAACAGAATGGGAAAGACTAGACATCTCTTCAAGAAAATTAGAGATACCAAGGGAACATTTCATGCAAAGATGGGCTCGATCAAGGACAGAAAATATATGGACCTAACAGAAGCAAAAGATACTAAGAAAAGGTGGTAAGAATACACGGAAGAACTGTTCAAAAAAAATCTTCACAAGCCAGATAATCACGATTGTGTGATCACTCACCTAGAGCCAGACATCCTGGAACGTGAAATCAAGTGGGCCTTAGAAAGCATCACTACGAACAAAGCTAGTGGAGGTGATGGATTTCCAGTTGAGCTATTTCAAATCCTGAAAGACAATGCTGTGAAAGTGCTGCACTCAATATGCCAGCAAATTTGGAAAACTCAGCAGTGGTCACAGGACTGGAAGTGGTCAGTTTTCATTCCAATCCCAAAGAAAGGCAATGACAAATAATGTTCAAACTACCACACAGTTGCACTCATCTCAAATGTTAGTAAATAATACTCAAAATTCTCCAAGCCAGGCTTCAGCAATATGTGAACTGTGAACTTCCAGATGTTCAAGCTGGTTTTAGAAAAGGCAGAGGAACCAGAGATCAAATTGTCAACATCCACTGGATCATTGAAAAAGCAAGAGGGTTTCAGTAAAATTATATTTCTGGTTTATTGACTATGCCAGAGTCTTTGACTGTGTGGATCACAAGAAACCGTGGAAAATTCTGAGAGAGATTGGAATACCAGACCACCTGACCTGCCTCTTGAGAAACCTGTATACAGGTCAGGAAGCAACAGTTACAACTGGACATGGAACAAGAGACTGGTTCCAAATAGGAAAAGGAGTATGTCAAGGGTATATAGTGTCACCCTGCTTATTTAACTTATATGCAGAATACATCATGAGAAACGCTGGGATGGAGGAAGCACCAGCTGGAATGAAGATTGCCGGGAGAAATATCAATAACCTCAGATATGCAAATGACACCACCCTTATGGCAGAAAGTGAAGAGGAACTAAAAAGCCTCTTGATGAAAGTGAAAGAGGAGAGTGAAAAAGTTGGCTTAAAGCTCAACATTCAGAAAACAAAGATCATGGCATCTGGTTTCATCACTTCATGGGAAATAGATGGGAAACAGTGGAAACAGTGCCAGACTTTATTTTGGGGGGCTCCAAAATCACTGCAGATGGTGACTGCAGCCATGAAATTAAAAGACGCTTAGTCCTTGGAAGAAAAGTTATGACCAACCTAGTTAGCAGGTTGAAGTGCAGAGACATTATTTTGCCAACAAAGTCCATCTAGTCAAGGCTATGGTTTTTCCAGTGGTCATGTATGGATGTGAGAGTTGGGCTGTGAAGAAGGCTGAAAGCCGAAGAATTGATGCTTTTGAAGTGTGGTGTTGGAGAAGACTCTTGAGAGTCCTTTGGACTGCCAGGATATCCAATCAATCCATTCTAAAGCAGATCAGCCCTGGGATTTCTTTGGAAGGAATGATACTAAAGCTGAAACTCCAGTAATTTGTCCACCTCATGCGAAGAGTTGACTCATTGAAAAAGACTCTGATGCTGGGAGAGATTGGGGGCAAGAGGAGTAGGGGATGATAGAGGATGAGATGACTGGATGACATCACTGACTCGACGGACATGAGTCTGAGTGAACTCCGGGGGTTGGTGATGGACAGGGAGGCCTGGTGTGCTGGGATTCATGAGGTCACAAAGAGTCGGACATGACTGAGTGACTGAACTGAACTGAACTGAAGCAAGATACATAAGATATAATTTAGTTAAAAAAAAGAAAAGTACTGTATTTTGTGGAAGTTTGGGACTGAAATTCAATCTAAACGAATTTTGCATTAAAATTTAAATGGCTGAATGAATATGACATTAAAAAACACTGCTGCTCAGGATCTTTTTTAACTCACATCCTATATTCCTGAAAATAAAAATAAAAATAAATAATTGGGACCTAAGTAAACATAATAAGGGCTTTCCAGGTGACACAGTTGTAAAGAATCTGCCTGCCATTGCAGGAGATGCAGAAAAGGTGGGTTCAATGTCTGAGTCAGGAAGATTCCCTGGAAAAGGAAATGGGAATCCACTCCAGTATTCTTAACTGGGAAAGCCCATGGACAGAGGAGCCTGGCTAACCTCAGTCTATGGAGTTACAAAGTGTCAGACATGACTGAGCACACAACCACAGATTGAGCTCAATATCAAATTAATTAATTAAAAATGGGCATATAACCTAAGTTTAGACATTTCTCTAAGGAAGACATACAGATGCCAAGAGGTACATAAAAAGATGTTCAACATCATTAATTACTGAGAAGTGCAGATCAAAACTGCAATGAATTATCACCTCACACTGGTCAGAGTGGCCAACATCAATAAATCTACAAAAAAATAGATGTTGGATGTGAAGAAAAGGATCCTCCAACTCTGTAATCCTCCTATATTATTGTGGAAGTGTAAACTGATACAGCCACTATTGAGAACAGTATGGAGGCTCCTTAAAAAACTAAAAGCAGAACTACTGTATGACTGTGCAATCCCACTTCTGGGTGTGTACCCAGTGAAAATTATAATTCAAAAAGACATATAATTCAGTGTTCATTGCAGCACTATATACGATAGCCAGGATTTAGAAGCAACCTAAATGTTCATCAGCAGAGGAATAGATATACAAGACATGGCACACATATACAGCGGACTATCACTGTCTTAAAGGGAACAAAATTGTGTCATTTGCAGAGACATGGATGTAGCTAGAGACTATCGTACAGAATGAAGTAAGCCAGAAAGAAATAAACAAATACCATATATTAACATATACATGTGGAATGTAGAAAAATGGTAGAGATGATCTTATTTGCAAAGCAGAAATAGAGACACACACATAGGGAACATACATATGGATACCAAGGGGAAATGGGGGATGGGGTGAATTGGAAGAATGTGATTGACATATATACACTACTGTGCATGAAATAGATTACTAATGAGAATCTAATGCATAGCACAGAAAAGTCCTTTGGTGCTGTGTGGTGATCTAAATGGGAAATAAATCCAGGAAAGAGAGGATATATGTATGTGTATGATTGATTCACTTTGCTATACAGCAGAATTGGCAGTGTAAAGCAACTGTACTCCAATAAAAAAATAAATGAATAAATAAACAAAAGTTGAAAAGAAAAAGTAAAGTCAACACCCAGCATATGTTTAGGGGTTGCCAACAACAGGGATTTCAGCAGGATCCTTTTTGCTTAAACAAATTAAGTTCAGTGAAACTGCTACAAACTCAAAGCTTTACCAGCAGCATTCTACCATGAAGCAAATAACATTTTACAAGACTGATGTTCTTATTCAACTGAGATGTACTTATGGTCTCAAATTCTTGATTGCTTTAATAAAATAACCTATAGAAAAAGTTGAAATAAAATAAATTAAAAAATACTGTTGCTGTAGTTTGTACAGAATTATGATACAAATAATTAATCAATCAAATGGTTATTATATATCAATTAATTCAGTTCAGAATGCTCTCTCTATGCAATAGCTATACTGACAGAAAACCAACTTTAGTAAATTAAATTTTGCCTTTAAATGTATTTGATAAAGTCCTATACTTAAAAAAAAAAAACAACACCAAACAGATTCTTATAAGTCTAAAATTAAAATTTTGTAAGTGGAGGGGCTTGTGAAAATTTCTGGGGTGCGATGGAGTAAGGTTCTGAGAGGGAGGCACAGTGGCAGGACTTGATCTGGGAAGGTCTATCAACATCTCTCTCATCTCATCTCAACCACTAACAGAAAGAAAAACAGAGGGGGATTTGTTGTTCTTGTTGCAGATGATTCCTTGGAGTTATTTTTGCTATCAACAAAGGCATAGAGAGAATTTCTAAGATGGTGGAAGAATAAGATGAGATCACTTCCCTCCCCACAAATACATCAAAAGTTCACCTACATAGGAACAGCTCCTACAGAACACCTTCAGAATGCTGGCAGAAAACATTCAACTTACAAGAAGACAAACCAATCTTCTTAGAATGAGGTAAGGTAAAAGATAAAGGTTTGTTTGTTTGTTTGTTTAAAGAGACAAAGGACTTCAGGATGAGTCTCATGCCCTGGGGAGGGAGTTGTGAAGGAGGAAAAGTTTTTGCACACTCAGAAACTCCCTCATAGGTCAGGACAGGTGGAAACGTTGGGACCTCAGAGGGAGTGTAACAGAGGGTACTCAGAAGGCAAAGCAGAATTCACCACAGAGATTGTTGCTGAATATCTCTTCTCATCTGAAAAGTGACTCACATGCTCTCACCCGGGGCAGAGAGTGAGCATGGGATGCTGGGGCTCAGGTGGAGGTGGGGTGCCAAGGCTTAGGCTTGGGTGTCAGACGCCAGAGAGAAAATGGAAGTTAACTGCCATGAAGATACTTTGAAGGAACTAGTATGACACACCTGAGGAAATCCAGAGAAAAGATTGTGTGTCCCAGAAAGGAAAGATATGTTTATCGCCAGAACACTCTAACTCTGCATGTTCGCAGACAGTGGCTGTGTGCCCCAGCAGCTGCCAAAGCTGGCAAAATTAGTAGAAGCACCAGCAGTAGCATTAGAAGTGACTGCAGTTTACAATCCCAGAGAGGGAAATGTAAGCCACTAGCCAATGCCAAGTCAGGCAGAGTGCCTGAGGCAGCAGAAAAAATGTAGCTGCTGTGGTCCTGACCCCAGAGGTGGGAGCTGCCACCAGCCTGTGAGCAGGCACAGGTTACTGCCCACACCTTACTTGGACCCTAAGCAGCTTGGCTCTTCCTAGAGACTCACAACTGGAGGCCAGATCCTCTAGTAGAGTTCATGACCCAATTCAGACTGTAGCATTATCCATCAAGTCTGTACCACAGCAGGTACTTCCTTGTACACCCCAAATATGGCTGTCATACCCTTCCTTTCCCCAGCCCAAGTGAGTATGTGAGCGCTAATAAGCCTTGGCCTTTGCCTCTCTTGCTTAGGCAGGTAGTGGACACCGGAAGGCGGCCTACAAGCAGAGCTGGGCTCAAATCCAAAGAACAACACCAGGGACTATCTGGCCAAAGAAGAGAAAGGTAATTAGCTCCTGAAGCCACAGGTGAAATGAATTATATCCCCACAGTTTGAGACTGTGGTCTTTCAGGATAACTGTGGCCTTTGAGAGCAAGTATAAGCTGGAGTAAGGCCAGATCTGACACTGAGCTGATCCCTCACTGTCCACAACAGGTCCAGAGACCTTCCTAGAAATATTAGAGAACTTTGGTGTGAATTTCTCTGGGTTTTCTGGGCTGTTGAGTGCTGCTTTCACCAAGTCTTGGAGCTTTGTCTTCTGTGGTTTGTGACCTGTGCAGTCTTGGTGCTATAGCATAGCATCAGGCCTGAACCCCAGAGGTGGAAGACCCAAGTTCAAGTCTTTGAACCATTATAGAACTCCTGATCCCATGGAACATTAATCAGCAAGAGTTCTCCCAAAGGCCTCCATTTCAACACCAAAACCAAGCCCCACCCAAAGGTTAGCAAGCTCCAGTGCCAGATGCCCCATGCCAATTCTTCAGCAAAATAGGTGCACAACTCGGCACAATAGCAGATAGGCTGCCCGAAGTCATATGAAACCCAAAGACACCCCAGAACATGCTACCGGATATTGCACTGCCCTTCAGAGAGACAAGATACAGCTTTATCTGCCAGAACACAGGCACAAGTCTCACCAGCCAGGAAAACTACACAAGGCACTGGTCCAACCAACTCAACACATTTAAGAGAAACTATGACCTTACACCTGCAGAATGGAAACTCTAAACACAGTAAATAAAGCAAAATGAAAAGACAGAAATATGCAGAAGATGAAGGAACATGGTAAAACTCATGAGACAAACACATCAAGAGGAAATAACAGTCTACCTGCAAAGGAATTTAGAGCAATCTTAGTAAAGATGATCAAAAATCTTGAAAATAAAATGGAGGAACAGATAAATAGACTAGAGGCACAGATCAAAAATATACTAGAAATGTTTCACAAGGACCTAGAATAATTGAAGAATAGACAATGAACAATGGATAACACAATAACTGAGATCAAAAACACCCTAAAGGAAGCCAGTAGCAGAATAATTGAGGCAGAAAAATGTATAAGTGAGTTGGAAGATATGATGGTTGAAATAGTTAAAGCAGAGTAGAATAAAGAAAAAGGGATAAAACGAAATGAGGACAGTTTCAGAGACCTCTGGTACAATATTAAGTGTAACAACATTAAAATCAGAGGGGTCCAAGAAGAAGAAGACAAAAAGAAAAGATATGGGAAAATATTAGAGATTATAGTGGAAAAGTTACTGAACATGGGAAAGGAATTAGCCACACAATTTTAGAACGATCAGAGAGTTTCATACAGGATAAACCTAAGGAGAAATATGACAAGACACATATTAATCAAACACTGTGGCTCAGGTCATGACTTTGTTGCCAAATTCAGAATGAAATTGAAGAAAGTGGAGAAAACCACTAGACCAATACCTTATGACTATACAGTGGAAGTCAGAAATAGATTTAAGGGACTATATCTGACAGAGAGAGTGCCTGATGAACTATGGATGGAGGTTCATGACATTGTACAGGAGACAGGAATCAAGACAATTGCCAAGAAAAAGAAATGAAAAAAGCAAAATGGATGTCTGAGGAGGCCTTACAAATAGCTGTAAAAAGAAGGGAAGCAAAAAGCAAAGGAGAAAAGGAAATATATACCCATTTGAATGAAGAGTTCCAAAGTATAGCAAGGAGAGATAACAAGGCCTTCCTCAGTGATCAATGCAAAGAAATAGAGGAAAACAATAGAATGGGAAAGACTAGAGATCTCTTCAAGAAAATTAGAGATACCAAGGGAACATTTCATGCAAAGATGGGCACAATAAAGGATAGAAATGGTCTGGACCTAACAGAAGCAGAAGATGTTAAGAAGAGGTGGCAAGAATACATGGAAGAACTGTACAAAAAAGATCGTCACAGCCCAGATAATCACGATGGTGTGATCACTCACCCAGAGCCAGACATCCTGGAATGCGAAATCAAGTGGGCCTTAGGAAACATGACTACAAACAAAGCTAGTGGAGGTGATGGAATTCCAGTTGAGCTATTTCAAACCCTGAAAGATGATGCTGTGAAAGTGCTGCACTCAATACGCCAGCAAATTTGGAAAACTCAGCAGTGGCCACAGGACTGGAAAAGGTCAGTTTTCATTCCAATCCCAAAGAAAGGCAATGCCAAGGAATACTCAAACTACCACAAAATTGCACTCATCTCACACACTAGTAAAGTAATGCTCAAAATTCTCCAAGCCAGGCTTCAGCAATACATGAACCGTGAACTTCCAGAGGTTCAAGATGGTTTTAGAAAAGGCAGAGGAACAGGAGATCAAATTGCCAGCATCTGCTGGATCATGGATAAAGCAAGAAAGTTCCAGAAAAACATCTATTTCTGCTTTATTGACTATGTCAGAGTCTTTGACTGTGTGGATAACAATAAACTGTGGAAAATTCTGAAAGAGATGGGAATAACAGACGACCTGACCTGCCTCTTGAGAAACCTGCATGCCGGTCAGGAAGCAACAGTTAGAACTGGACATGGAACAACAGACTGGGTCCAAAGGAAAAGGAATACATCAAGGTTGTATATTGTCACCCTGCTTATTTAACTTATATGCAGAGCACATCATGAGAAATGCTGGGCTGGAAGAAGCACAAGCTGGAATGAAGATTGCCAGGAGAAATATCAATAACCTCAGATATGCAGATGACACTACCCTTATGGCAGAAAGTGAAGAACTTAAGAGCCTCTTGATGAAAGTGAAAGAGGAGAGTAGCAAAGTTGGCTTAAAACTCAGCATTCGGGAAATGAAGATCATGGCATCTGGTCCCATCACTTCATGGGAAATAGATGGGGAAACAGTGGAAACAGTGTCAGACTTTATTTTGCTGGGCTCCAAAATCACTGCAGATGGTGACTGCAGCCATGAAATTTAAAGATGCTTAGTCCTTGGAAAAAATGTTATGACCAACCTAGACAGCATGTTGAAAAGCAGAGATATTACTTTGCCAACAAACGTCTGTCTAGTCAAGGCTATGGTTTTTCCTGTGGTCATATACAGATGTGCGAGTTGGACTATAGAGAAGGCTGAACACCGAAAAATTGATGTTTTTGATCTTTGGTTTTGGAGAAGGCTCTTGAGAGTCCCTTTAACTGCAAGGAGATCCATTCAGTCCATCATAAAGGAGACCAGTCCTGGGTGTTCATTGGAAGGACTGATGTTGAAGCTAAAACTCCAGTACTTTGGCCACCTGATGCAAAGAGCTGACTCACTGGAAAAGACCCTGATGCTGTGAAAGATTGAGGGAAGGAGAAGGGGACAACAGAGGATGCAATGGTTGGATGGCATCACCAACTTGATGGACATGGGTTTGGGTGAACTCCGGGAGTTGGTGATGCACAGGGAGTCCTGGTGTGCTGCGGTTCATGTTGTCTCAAAGAGTTGGACATGACTGAACGACTGAACCAAACTGAACTGGACAAAAATTAAACATTAAGGACAGATATTAAAAGCAATAAGAGAAAAGCAGTGAATAACATACATGGGGATCCCCATGAGGCTAACAGCTGATCCTTGAAGAGAAACTCTGCATTTCAGAAGTGACAGGATATACTTAAAGAGATGAAAGGGAAATACAATCAATATTTCTCTATTCAACAAGAATCTCATTCAAATTTGAAGGAGAAAATGACCACATTGACTGTAGCCCACAAGGCTCCTCTGTCCATGGTAGTTTCCAGGCAAGAATACTGGAGTGGGTTGCCATTTCCTTTTTCAGTAGCATCATTCATTTCAATACTTGCCTTAAATGTGAATGGACTAAATTCTATAAACAAAAGACAGATTTACTGAATGGATACAAAAACAAGACCCCTATATATGCTATCTACAAGAGGCACCTCAGACCTACAATTTGAAAGTGAGTCACTGGAAAAATATATTTCATGCAAATGGAAATCAAAAGGAATTGGGAGTAGCTATACTCATGTCAAATAAAATACACTTTTAAATAAAGACCTTTACTAAGAGACACAGAAGAATACTGTATAATGATGAAGGTTTTAATCCGATAAGAAGATATAACAATTATAAGTATGTGTGCACCCAACATGGAGAAGGAAGTGACAACCCACTCCAGTGTTCTTGCCTGGAGAATCCCAGGGATGGGGGAGCCTGGTGGGCTACCGTCTATGGGGTTGCAGAGAGTCAGACACGACTGAAGTGACTTAGCAGCATACACCCAACATAGGAGAATCTTAATACATAAGGCAAATGCTAACAGCCACTAAAGGGGAAATCAACAGTAAAAAATAGTGGGAGACTTTAATACTCTATTCACACTAGCAGACAGATCATCCAAACATAAGATTAATAAGGAAACACAAGCTTTAAATGATACACTGGACCATTGAACCTAATTTTTATCTGCAGCACATTTCATCCAAAAACAGAAGAGTGTGCTTTTTCCTCAAGTGTACATGGAACATTTTCCAGTATAGAACATATCTTGGGTCACAAATCAAGGCTTGGAACTTTTTGTTTTAATTGAAATAAGTTAAAACATCTTTTCTGACCATAATGTTATGAGGTTAGATATCAACTACAGGATTAATCTCTATACAAGCAACTCATGCAGCTCAATACCAGAAAAACAAACAACCCAATCAAAAAGTGGGTAGAAAACCTAAACAGGCATTTCTCCAAAAAAGACATACAGATGGCTAATGATCATATGAAAAGATGCTCAACATTACTCATTATTAGAGAAATGCAAATCAAAATTATAATGAGGTATCACCTCACACCAATCAGATGTCTATCATCAAAAATCTGCAAAAAAATTGATAGCTTACAGTGAATGATTCTTATCTCCAAAGAAGAAGATTTAGCTTCAGGGCCAGGGAGCAGGCTTGATCACTCAAGAGCTTTTGTGTAGCAGAGTTTTATTAAAGTATGAAAAGGCTTCTGAGAAAGTTTCTGACATAGACATCAGAAGGGGATGGAGAATACCCCACTCTCTAGCCTTAGCAAAGCTGTATACATTTTTATCAGACCCACTCCCACAACATACATCTTAAGATAACAGGATTAGACTAACCATAGAAAGATCTTACCAGACCCACTCCCACAGTATACAAGTTTTAAGATGAAAAGATTAGTCAGAAGCTTCTTGTTAAGGAGAAACATATCCTCAAGCAAGATCCATTGTTATTTTGACTAAGACAAAGCAACATAGGAAAAAAGTTTGTCCTTTTCTCCTTGAGAGACTCAGACCCCTTTCTCCTTCTCAAGGGCCCTCCTTTTCTCCTCCTTGGGGACCCCAGACTTCTTAAAAGCTACCTAGGAATTGACTCTCTCAAAATTAATGCAGAAGAGGATATGAAGAAAAGGGAACCAGCTTGCACTGTTGGTGAGAATGTAAATTGATACAGCCACTGCAGAGAACAGAATAATAATTCCTTAAAAAATTAGGAATAAAGCTGCCATATGAACCAGCAATCCCAGTACTGGGCATATACCCTGAGGAAACTATAATTTAAAGACACACATGTACTCTCACTGAAGCACTATTTACAATAGCTAGGGCCTAGAAGCTATGTAGACGTCCACTGAAGGGCAAATGGATACAGAATTGGTGGTGTATATATATATATATATATATATATATATATATATATATATATATACATATATATATATTTCTTTTTTTTTTTTTTTCAGTGAAATATTCAGTTCAGTTCAGTCCCTCAGTCGTGTCCGACTCTTTGCGACCCATGAATTGCAGCACGTCAGGCCTCCCTGTCCATCACCAACTCCCGGAGTTCACTCAGACTCACGTCCATCGAGTCAGTGATGCCATCCAGCCATCTCATCCATCCTCTGTCGTCCCCTTCTCCTCCTGCCCCCAATCCCTCCCAGCATCAGACTCTTTTCCAATGAGTCAACTTTTCACATGAGGTGGCCAAAGTACTGGAGCTTCAGCTTTAGCATCATTCCCTCCAAAGAAATCCCAGGGCTGATCTCCTTCAGAATGGACTGGTGGGATCTCCTTGCAGTCCAAGGGACTCTCAAGAGTCTTCTCCAACACCACAGTTCAAACGCATCAATTCTTCGGAGCTCAGCCTTCTTCACAGTCCAACTCTCACATCCATACATGACCACAGGAAAAACCATAGCCTTCACTAGACGGACCTTAGTCAGCAAAGTAATATCTCTGCTTTTGAGTATGCTATCTAGGTTGGTCTTAACTTTTCTTCCAAGGAGTAAGCATCTTTTAATTTCATGATGCAATCACCATCTGCAGTGATTTTGGAGCCCAAAAAATAAAGTCTTACACTGTTTCCACTGTTTCCCCATCTATTTCCCATGAAGTGATGGGACCGGATGCCATGGTCTTCGTTTTCTGAATGTTGAGCTTTAAACCAACTTTTTCACTCTCCTCTTTCACTTTCATCAAGAGGCTTTTTAGTTCCTCTTCACTTTCTGCCATAAAGGTGATGTCATCTGCATATCTGAGGTTATTGATATTTCTCCTGGCAATCTTGATTCCAGCTTGTGCTTCTTCCAGGCCAGCGTTTCTCATGATGTACTCTGCAGAGAAGTTAAATAAGCAGGGTGACAATATACAGCCTTGAGGCACTCCTTTTCCTATTTGGAACCAGTCTGTTGTTTCATGTCCAGTTTGAACTGTTGCTTTCTGACCTGCATACAGATTTCTCAAGAGGCAGGTCAGGTGGTCTGGTATTCCCATCTCTTTCAGAATTTTCCACAGTTTCTTGTGATCCACACAGTCAAAGGCTTTGGCATAGTCAATAAAGCAGCAATAGATGTTTTTCTGGAACTCTCTTGCTTTTTTGATGATCCAGTGGATGTTGGCAATTTGATCTCTGGTTCCTCTGCCTTTTATAAAATCAGCTTGAACATCAGGAAGTTCACAATTCACATATTGTTGAAGCCTGGCTTGGAGAATTTTGAGCATTACTTTACTAGGGTGTGAGATGAGTGCAATTGTGTGGTAGTTTGAGCATTCTTTGGCATTGCCTTTCTTTGGGATTGGATTGAAAACTGACCACTTCCAGTCCTGTGGCCACTGCTGAGTTTTCCAAATTTGCCGGCATATTGAGTGCAGCACTTTCACAGCATCATCTTTCAGGATTTGAAACAGCTCCGCTGGAATTCCATCACCTCCACTAGCTTTGTTTGTATTGAAGCTTTCTAAGGCCCACTTGACTTCACATTCCAGGATGTCTGGCTGTAGATGAGTGATCGCACCATCGTGGTTATCTGGGTCATGAAGATCTTTTTTGTACAGTTCTTCTGTGTATTCTTGCCACCTCTTCTGAATATCTTCTGCTTCTGTTAGGTCCATGCCACTTCTGTCTTCAGTCATAAAAAGGAGCACATTTGAGTCAGTTTCAATGAGGTGGATGATCCTAAACCTGTTATACAGAGTGAAGTACATCAGAAAGAGAAAAGCAAACATTGTATATTAATGCGTATGTGTGGAATCTGGAAAGATATTACTTGTTAAGCTTTTTGTAGGGCAGCACTGGAGAAATAGACACGTAGATGAGACTTGTAGACATAGTGGAAGAAAAGAGAGAGAGGGGGACTAATTGAAAGAGTAATATAAAAACTTATGCATTACCATACGTAAAATAGTTATCCAGTGGGAATTTGCTGTATGATTCAGAGAGCTCAAATATCTGAACAATGCTGCAGAGGAACCTGGAATGTTAGCCCCATGAATCAAGATAAATTGGAAGCGGTCAAACAGAAGATGGCAAGAGTGAACATTAACATTTTAGGAATCAGAACTAAAAGGGATGGGAATGGGCAAATTTAAATTGGATGGTAATTATATATATTTCTAAGGGCAAGACCCTAGAAGAAATGGAGTAGTCCTTATAGTCAAAAGAAGAGTCTGAAATGCAGTACTTGAGGGCAATCTCAAAAATGACAGAATGATCTTAGTTTGTTTCCAAGGCAAACCATTCAGGAACACAGTAATCCTAGTACATGTTTCAAACAGTAATGCTGAAGAAGTTGAAAAGTTCTGTGAAGACCTGCATGATGTTTTAGAACTAACATCCAAAGAAGATGTTCTGTTCTTTAGAGGGGACTGGAATGCAAAATATGAAGTCAAGAGATACCTTCAGTAACAGGCAAGTTTGGCCTTGGAGTACAGAATGAAGCAGGGCAAAGGCTAGGCGAGTGTTGCCAATAGAACACACTGGTCATAGCAAACACACTTTTCCAAAAACATAAGAGATGACTCTACAGAAGGACAATTTCAGATTGTCAATACTGAAATCACATTGATTATACTCTTAGAAGCTGAAGATGGAGGAGCTCTATACGGTCAGCAAAAACAAGATTGGGAGCTGACTGTGGATCAGATCATAAGCTCCCTGTGCAAAATTCAGACTTATATTGAACAAAATAGGGAAAACCACTAGGCCATACAGGTAGGACCTAAATCAAATGTCTTATGATTAGACAGTGGAAATGACAAACTCTTACAAGATATTAAATCTTAACAGACAGAGTGCCTGAAGAACAATGGATGGAGGTATGTGACATTGTACAGGAGGTGGTGATCAAAACCATCCCCAAGAAAAAGAAATGCAAGAAGGCAAAATGGTTTTCTGAACAGGCCTTACAAATAGCTGAGAAAAGAAGAGAAGTGAAAGGCCAAGGAGGAAAGGAAAAATATTCCCATCTATGTGCAGAATTTCCTAAGAATAGCAAGGAGAAATAAGAAAGCCTTCCTCAGTGATCAATGCAAAGAATCAGAGGAAAACATTAGAATGGGAAAGACTAGGGATCTCTTCAAGAAAATTAGAGGTACCAAGGGAACTTTTCATGCAAAGATAGGTACAATAAAGGAAAGAAACCATATGGACCTAATAGAAGCAGAAACTATTAAGAAGAGGTGGCAAAAATACATGGAAGAACTATACAAAAAAGAGCCAGATAACCACGATGGTGTGATCACTCACCTAGTGCATGATGTCCAGGAGAGTGAATTCAAATGGACCTTAGGAAGCATCACTATGAACAAAGCTAGTGGAGGTGATGGAATTCCAGTTGAGCTGTTTCAAATACTCAGAGATGAAGCTGTTAAAGTGCTACACTCAATATGTCAGCAAATTTGGGAAACTCAGCAGTGGCCGCAGAACTGGGAAAGGTCAGCTTTCATTCCAATCCCAAAGAAAGGCAATTCCAAAGAATGTTCAAACTACCACACAATTGCACTCATTTCACATGTTAGCAAGATCATGCTCAAAATCTTCCAAGCCAGGGATCATTAGTACAGGAATGAAGAACTTCCAGATGTTCATGCTGGATTTAGAAAAGGCAGAGGAACTAGAGATCTAATTATGAACATCCATTGGATTTTAGGAATAGCAAGAGAATTCAGAAAAACACTTACCTCTGCTTCATTGACTATGCTAAAGCCTTGTCTGTGTGGATCACAACAAATTTTGAAAAATTCTTAAAGAGATGGGATTAATAGATCACCTTACCTGCCTTCTGAGAAACCTGTATGCAGGTCAAGAAGCAACAGTTAGAACTGGACATGAACAGCAGGGTGGTTCAAAATTGGGAAAGGAGTGTCTCATGGCTGTGTATTGTCATCTTGTTTATTTAACTTATATGCAGAGTACATCATGATTATGTAATTCTGGCCTGAATGAAACACAAGCTGGAATCAAGATTACTGGGAGAAATATCAACAACCTCAGATATGCAGATGATGCCACCCTTATGGCAGAAAGCAAAGAGGAACTAAAGAGCCTCTTGATACATATGAAAGAGTAGCGTGAAAAAGCTAACTTAAAACTCCATTCAAAAAGCCAAGATCTTGGTATCCAGTCCAGCAACTTCATGCATATATATGCTGAAACAATGGAAACAGTGAAAGCCTTTATTTTCTTGGGCTCTAAAATCACTGAGGACAGTGACTGAAGCCATGAAATTAAAAGACGCTTGCTCCTTGGAAGAAAATCTTTGACAAACATAGCGTATTAAAAAGCAGACATTACTTTGCTGACAAATACATATATAGTCTAAGTTATGCTTCTTCCAGTAGTCATGTTTGGATGTGAGAGTTGGACCATAAAGAAGGCTGAATGCCAAAGAAATGATGCTTTCCAATTGTGGTGACTCTTGAGAGTACCCTGTCCTGCAAGGAGATCAAACCAGTCAATCCTAAAGGAAATCAACCCTGAACAAATTCACTGGAGGAACTGATGCTGCTGCTAAGGCTACAATACTTTGGCTACCTGATATGAAGAATCAACCCGCTGGAAAATATCCTGATGCTTGAAAAGATAGAAGGCAGGAGTAGAAGGGGATGACAGAGGATGAGATGGTTGGATGGCATCACCTATCAGTGGACATGAGTTTGACCAAGCTCCTGGAGTTGGTGAAGGACAGGGAAGCCTGGCGTGCTGTAGTCCATGGATTCTCAAGGCATTGGAGATGACTTAGTGACTGAACAACAACCTGGTCATTAAATGTTTTATTAATGGAAAAAGCTGATATCTGTCAAAACTTTTTCCTGCCAATATTGAAATGAGTGTAATTTTATGCTTTTTCTATTGTATGATATACTGCATTCTTTTGGTTTTCATATGTGAGCCAATCAAAAAATTCTGCATTTGTGAGATAGTCCCACTTAGTCACATTCTATAATCCTTTTCATATATTACTAAATTTAGTGTGTTAGCATTTTGCTGGGAGTTTTTGTATCCATAATCATAAGGGATATTGCTTTATAGTTTTCGTTTGGGGGGATGTCTTTGGTAAGTGTCATGGACACTGCTGTCTTACTGAGGCCCAGGATTCTCTCTTTGAGAGACAACTTTCACTTTAGTCTGTGGATTTGTTTAGATACTAACATTTGAAAATGATTAATTTAGTGGTCTTTTCCATGTTATTATTATTTTAGAGCACAAGTTAATTTACACAGGTCTTTACTTACCATCTCAAAAGTCAGTTGCCTACATTCTGTGCATTATTCTTCCAGTTCTCATTCTCTAGCTATCACTGGACCTGCATAGAACTGTTAAAACCATTTATATCACTCCTATCTTCTGAAAAGCTGCTGCCACTCCACTTCAGGCCTCGGATCTACATCATCTTTCATTAAAAATGTGTATGACATGAAAGTCAGAAACACTCGCGTGTCAGGCTAACAAATAGAAGCCAAAGATTTTCATTGCGTATCAATCTTTTCTTTTTTTTTGTTTTGCATTTCCCTCTGCTAACCTCCATACCTTGAAGGTCAGATTCACATACCCATATCCCTGGGAAGTGTGTTTCTATTTTTCTAGTCTGATAATCTCTCTATCATTGTTTTGTTCAAATATTTGCTATATTTGTTGATATCTATTCCATCCTCCATACATCCATATTCTTCATCTGAAATTAGAATATTTCTAGGAACCGCAAATTCTACAGGCTTGTGTTTTTTTGCACCAATTTTGGAAATTATCAGCCATTATTTCTTCAGCATATACATGCACACACACACACACACACACATATCCTCTCCTTTTGGGGCTCTGATGGCACAAATATTAATCTTTTATTATATTCCAACATCTCTCTGAGTCTCTGCTAATAATTTTTTCATCTATTTTCTCTTTATTAGTTTAGATTGAGTAATTTCTATTGTGCTCTTCAAATTCACTGGTTCCCCGCCCCCACCCCGTCCTCTCTATTTTGCTGTTACACACATCCACTGAGTTATTTTAATTTTATGATCACAATATTTAGTTTTAAAATAGACATTTGGGTCATCTTTACACATTCTATTTCTTTACTGAGATTTTCTATTTTTTTATTTGTTTCAAACATGTTTGCAATATTTATTTATGCATTTGTTATAGGGCTTTAAAATTCTTGTTCTATAATTCTAATATCTGAATCCTCTTGCTGTCTGATGGTTCTTTTTCCATCCAGTTTGAGATATTCCTTGTTCATGTTACAATGAGTTATAATCAATGAAACTTGAACACTTTTCATATTGTATTACTCTGTATCTTATTTAAGTCTTGTTCTTTTTTATGTATTTATTTTTTTGCAGGCTTCTCATATTGCCTTATAGGTAAAAGGTGGGAAGTGCTAACCTTGTTACTGCCAGTTAAGGTGACATTTTGGACTCAGCCTCCTTTGACACCTAGAAATGAGGCACTCTGTTGTGACAGCTGGGCTGTAGTATGAATTCATACCCTACCATTGCCTAGTGGGACACTACCTGCACGCTATCTTTAGCTGTGAGGGAGAGGGTTGGGGAGAGTTTCACCTCGTCACTGGTCCCACTAGACTGCTGACACTGGAGTCGTGAGGCTTTCCATTCAAGCTGGGATGAATAGAAATCTTCTCTAGCATCACACTGGCAGGTGAGTTGAATCATCTTGTTACAGCCTGGCTAAAGTGGAAATCTAGGTTCAACATTTGGCCTTTGCTGGGATGCAGTTGCAACTTGGTCTGTGGTATTCACCCAGAAAAAAAGTGGTTAAAAGTCCCCTGTCTTGTTTAGTTGCCTCTTTCCTGGTTTTTTGGCCACAGACACAGGCTTTTGAAGGGATCATTGTTGATATCTGTTGGCATTTCCAGGCTGCCAGCTTCTTCATGATCCAGTCGTGAAGTTACACAAAAATCTAGGGAATTCATTACCATCATCCTTTGGATCTTGAACTCCTTAGCTGGACTGACTTAATCTCTCCAGCTTTCCGGGTAATCTTAAATTTGTTTTACATATCTTTACTAGGACTTTTAGCTTTTCTTTGTGAGAAGTACAGAGAAAAGTAGGTATAGCCTATGTTTCTAGATGGGGAAGTTATCTCAAGATCTGTCCATCAATATTTCCCTAACGTTTTGCATAATGACTCCCAGGTAATAAATTATTGACAAGTAATTGTTAAATGAATGATTTAATAGCAAAATTTTGGGTCTATTATTTTGGAAATTCCTGGACTCAGTTCAACTCAATTCTGTTTCAGGAACACTTGAGGTTTTCAGAAAACAGAATCTCATTTGAATGGAGGTATTACTGAATTTATTTAGAAAAAAAATTATAATTGCTGTCGCAATATTTTATTCAAATAAAATATTTGATTTGGGGAAAAAAGCAATTTTCTGTTGTTTCTGGCATCATTTGCATTTGAAAATCCCCTAAAACATTTTACTCCTTAAGCTTATCATTCTTTGTTGTGCTGATTTACAGTTTCTAAATAATTTAGAGAATGTACTTTGTAATTAAGAACATTCTCATTCACATATGCAAATTCTAATGACTACTTGTTATGATCTTGCTATTTTTAGTAGCGTACATATTGTTGGGCTGAAATTTCTTAAAGATCAGATCAATTTTAATAGCTCAGTGTTCTTTTTATAATTGTCTGAATCATTAATTTTTGTTTACCATTGCATGAATGTTGGTTATTTTCTTTAATATTATGGTGTGTATAGGATATGACATAAACACCTTTGCACTTAATGGTGGAAATAACAGTTGTCATTTAGAGGCTCTATAGTCCTGAGAATCAAAAATGGAATTTATTTAAAAGAATTCTCCAGTGGAGATGCTTTGACAAGTTAGGGCCCTGATTGTGGCATTATTTCATCCCTCAGCTCCTGTAACCAGTTTTAGACTAATTTAAACCTTTCAAATGCTATTCTTAGTGTTTCCATTGAACAAATCAATTAAACCAAGTTCAGTTAAGGTAACTTCGCTTTCAACAGAAATAATTTGCCAGAAAACAATGTGGTTACAGTGGTTATACTGAAATTAAGGCAACAAAAAACACAATTATATATATTCAGGTGATTTTAAGACCAAATAAACATTGTTATAGGAGGACATTTATGAGGCATCATTAATGATGTAGTAAAGAGCAACATACCAAATGGAACCACAGCCATTTTTCACTCTATAAATAAAGAAAGAGAAGAACAAACACAATTTTTCCAGCAATCTTAAAACCGTGGCATGAAAATTATTTGAAATTTTAAAATATGTAATAGATGTTACAGAGTTAGCATATTTATCCAGAGCTTTCAGTAGCCCTAAAGGTATTCCATCCCAATTTATAATAAGTGAAACTCAGAGAAGCTAAAGCAAATTTCCCCTGTCACATTGATAATAAATGTTTCAATCTAGGCCTGAAGGCTTCAGGTTTCTTGAATTCCAGAGTTTGTGTTTCATTATTCATCATTCTTTGTCACATCTTAAATTTGGAAGTCCTTATAGTTGATAATAATGATCCTTTTTCTCAGATTCTGGGTCATGATTTCTGTAAGTGATCTTAATGCCCTGATCCCTTTCTTTACTAGCCAAAGGATGTGCTATTATATTTCATCAACTCTAAGATGTCATCTACTGTAATAGACAAAGGTTTCAATGTGCCCGCAAGAAAAAATTATGCCCTGGCATTGAATTTATGTACACCATTAATTGTGGGATATAGTCAGATTTCATAAATATCAGCATGTAAAAATATGTCTTGGAGTCAATAAAATATGATTGATGTCTGGCCTTATCACAACACTGTTTATCTATACAATACTGTGCAGAGTAGTAGGGAGAGAGGAAGAGAAGGAGTTGCCAAGAGACCATTTACTTTGTCTGAGTAATTTCTCCAACAGAAGCAGATAGTCAGAATGTTATGTTGACATGACAGTCAAGAAGATCATAATAAAAGAGTTTACTGGAAGAAGTGCCGCCTTATGGTTATAAGAATTGTATCCTTGAGTCCTTACTTGAATGTTAGGTTTCTACTATGCATCTGCCTCTCTTCATTGATTTCATGCCTTTTGGGGTGTCAACACTCTTACTGACAAATTAAAACATATACTCTTACAATAACATTTCCCATTTGAGTAGAATCATATGAATTCCATCATCACACTTCAATTCTCATTTGATAAGAATGAATCACTGGAAATTTTACTCCTTTGAAAATCAAAGTAGTATAATGTGACAAGAAGAGAATTTTAATGACACTTCCTTGGTCTACCTGCAACATACATGGTATATGGTCAGGCCACCCAAGATGGCCTTGAGAGAGCAAGCTGTTCTCTTGTTCTCAGTACACTCCCTGCTCGACCAGGGCCTGCTTCACCTTCACCCTACTTACCTGACTGACCTTTTTACATACTTACCCCCAGCACCAGCTGGCGATTGTTCTTAATAAAGAAACAGTGAGAGGAATACCCTCGGCTAGCTACTCTGGTAACCAAACAGCCAACCTGATGTAATTCCCACAGTAACTTGCAATTTCCTCCTTTCCGCCTGGAGTAAAGATTGCTGCCATGTCCTTCCCATCATTGGCCATACAGAGTGAGGTGTTGCTCCAGGACATTGCTTCAGACATGTAAGACTCCTCATTCATTAAACCACTGATGCCTTCATCGCTAATGCTGGGATCTCTCTTCAGGCTGGCAGATCTGTGGGGTGCAGCCCAACACATGAACAGTACAGAGAAGACCAAACAGAGCTGCTATAGGGAAAACTGCAGTGTTCTTTTGGTTACAAAATCCAGACTGTGAACTGTAAATATTTAGTCAGTATCCAATCATGTTATTGATGGGACTAAATACACTGTTTTCTATATTTTTTTAAGACCAAATTAATCTTAATATGTTCAGTTATCATATAGTTAGTGTGAATAATGCCTTTGAGGATATAGGAAAAGATGAATAAGGCAGGATATGAATCAAGGTCTCCCTGACTCAAGATCTCTCATTCTTAAATGTGAAGCTGTATTTTCCCTTAGGATATTTTGCTGTCAAGATCTCTAACTTTGTCGTGTAGGAATTAACATATTCTAGGACTTAGGGAAGACACGATGGTTGACATAGAATACCATAGGTTGGAACTTAACATTTCGAGGCAGGGGCAAGATACCTCCTTATTCAGATCCAAAAATCCATTTTCAACAGCTGCTGGTGGAGAGCTGTCTTCCAACAGTGATAAGAATAATACATAATATGACTGTTCAGCATAGGCTATGTGTTATTCTCACTAAGATATCAAATGATGGCATGGAGGTACTCGCTAGAATCCTCAGGTGTCCCTGGCTCTGGGCAAAGAAGTGTTGGACAGGAGGGTCTTTCACTGCTGACCCTTCTCACACTCACCCCTACCCCCAGTAGTGGTGCCCCCTTCTTGGCCTTGACCTCCTCTGACAGCAACACCTTCCCCTCTTCTCATTCCAGCCAAAGGCAGAGTAGCTCTGCTTTCCCTGAATGATTTACCAACCTCTTCCTATAATATCACTAATTATAGTTTTCTTTTGATTCCCCAAAGACTATTGTGACAGAGGTCTAAAATCTGGATACTGCTGTCTGTCTCCTGAAATTGTAGCAACCTTAATTCTCCTAGATCCAGTGTGGACACCCTTGTTTATTAAGAAAAGACTCATAAGCAGAGGAGAATGAAAAGTTAAAAAAAGACACAGGGTATTCTTTAATAATTATCTTTCTACTTTCTTACTTCTCAATCCTTGGGTTGAGAAGACTCCCTGGATTAGGAAATGGCACCCCATTTCAGTATCATTGCCTGGAAAATCTCATGGGCAGAGTAGCCTGGTGGACTATAGTCCACGGGGCCACAAAGATTCAGACACAACTGAGCAACTGAGCACCACCTCTCTAGTGAATGCTGAGTTTACCAAATTATCTGCAATCCCATCTAGGTGCTCTATGCCTTAATTCTTTCCAAAATGGGAGACTTAAATAAAACTTCTAACTTGAATCTGATTGGAAATATATAATTCAGTTTCTCCTGAATCATAACAGTGATTAAAGGTCCCATTCTTTGGAGATATTCAAAACATAGGATATGGCTATCTTTGGGCATATCCTCTGCCTCGAGAGGATTCAGACTCATAGGGCCAAGGTGAATATTCTACCTGCTACTCCAAGTTATTATTATAATTCCTTCATCCTGTCTTTGGCTTATTTCCCATTTTTCTCAAGAATAAGTCATTGATTTCAACCAATGATAAAAGAAAATTCCTACCACATTGCTTGACAGGTCTTAGCTAAATACAATGTAGGATATATTTTACTTCAAATGTCCTTCTATACTAGTAGACCTTTCCATCAATTGTTTTTGAAAAAAGACCATAGCAGTTGGGCCATCATTTTCTGCCTTGGTCTATGAGGCCATTTTTGTTGTTGCTGTTGTTGTTGTTTTTATTGTTCATAGAATTGCTAAAATTAAATCCAAGAGCTAATTAAGAAAGGGTGGGACCTTCCCAGGTGGTCCCATGTTAATGAATCCACCTGGCAATGCAGGAGAAGCAGGAGACCAGGGTTTAATCTCGTGTTGGGAAGATCCCCTTGAGGAGGAAATGGCAACCCACTCCAGTATTCTTGCCTGGAAAATCCCATGAACAGAGGATCCTGGCAGGATGCCGTTCATGGGATTGCAAAAGAGTCAGAGCAAGTGACTCTGTGTTGTTCAGCAACACAACTGAGCAACTGAACATAGACTAAATCAAGGACAATTAATTTCCAAAGGATAAAATAAAGAGGAAAAGTCTAACTTAAGACTAATATATACTTTTCTTCTCTCTCCATGGATAAGATGTTTACTTTGTTCACAGTAGAACTGAATGAACTACAATCTTTCCAGGAAAGATCTAGAGAAGAGTTACATTATGTGAAATTAAAACAAAACAGAACATGTGAGGGGCAAGGGAAATGAATGAAGGTGGTCAAAAGGCACAAACTTGTAGTTATAAAATTAAATAATTTCTTGGGATGTAATGTATGGCATGGTGACTGTACTTAATAATACTATTAATATATTGTGTATTTGAAAGTTACTAAGAGAGTACATCTTATAAGTTCTTTTTGAAAGAAAAGGAAATTTGTACTGTGTAGTGTGTTAGTTGCCCAGTTATGTCTGACTATTTGAGACCCCATGAATTGTAGCTGCCAGGATACTCTGTCCATGAAATTAGCCATTCTCTTCTCCAGAGTATCTGCCCTACCCAGGGATCTAACCTGGGTCTCCTGTATTGCAGGCATATTCTTTATTGTCTGAGTCACCCGAGAAGGCCATAACATGTGATGGTGGGTGTTAATTAGACTTATTACAGGGACCATTCACAATACACAGAAATATCAAATTTCTATTTTGTACACCTGAAACTAACATAATGTTTTATATCAATTATACCTCAATTGAAAAAGCAGTATATTACTATTATATGAGATAATTCATTATTAATTCATGACATTGTACCCAAATCTCAGAGTCCAAATGCATCCTTCATGAGAGTTGCATGGAAAAGAAAATTCAAAATATGCAAAATGTGGAAATTACAGATATACCTAATGGCATGTATTAGTACACTACCCTAAATTCTATGTTTCTTGTAATATGTAGTCACTAGTTCTCTATCTTAAACTTGAAGACTAAGAGTTATCAAATATCAGTGGCTTTCAAGATAAAATTTTAAAAGGCTTTCTTAAAAATTAAAAGTATGGAGTTTTATCAATTGAAATGATATCACAAGTATTTTAGAAACTCTGCTCCTTTCTAGGAATGATTAGAAAAAGAAAGCATAATGAAATAACCTATTTAGGTTAGTGTTTTTGGAAAAAAAAATGAACTAACACTTTAATGTATTAATTTCTTAAAAGGGCAACAGTTGACGTTGTCCTTGATGAAGAAAGTTATACCATTCTTCTCAGTTTAAATAAACTTTAAACAGGCTTTTTCCCAGACTTTAGGTCTCTGATTATCCTCTTTTTATATTATTTAATTTAGAAAATTTATAATTGTGAATTTTTCCTCTGTCAGTTTGAGATACTCTAAAATACTTGTTGTTGGTTTTATAACGCTTAAGGACCTGAGGGCCATTCTTTGAAATATAACCAGTAAGGAAGGTGAGGCCTCCTGGTGGCTCAGATGGTAAAGCGTCTGCCTGCAGTGCGGGAGACCCGGGTTCAATCCCTGGGTTGTGAAGATCCCCTGGAGAAGGAAATGGCAACCCACTCCAGTACTCTTGCCTGGAAAATTCCATGGACTAAGGAGCCTGGTAGGCTAGAGTCCATGGGGTCGCAAAGAGTTGGACACGACTGAGCGACTTCACATACATACAAGGAAGGTAGCTTCCCTGTTTCTAATCCTGATTCTGATGGGGAAAGCCTAACTTATATGGATACCTCACTCCAAGTTGTAAAACTAAATTTTGTCATGAAGATTCAAGAAAATTCATCTATCTTCTGGGTATAATCAATTAGCAAACAAAGATAATCTACAACTCCGCTCCCACCTCAGTTCTCAAAAACTATTCTAGTTCTTAAAAAGTATCAGCAGAGTAAAACTCAGATGGATTTTTGACCAATCACAATGGTATTGAACAAAGTCTTCTTTGGATGCTTAATTAAATTTGCCTCATATGATTTTTACTTTGACATCCTTACATAAGTTCTAGTTTTGCCAAAGATCCATGGAATCAATTTGACATATAGGGGTATGTCACAGCATGGTCACAGCCCTAAAAAAAAAAAAAAAAGTTAATTAATTAACTCAAGGTGGTTTGTAGATCTAAATGTGAAATGCAAACTATAAAACTCCTAGAAGAAACTGTAGGAGAAAAACTTTGTAAACTGGATTTTGGTGATAGTTTTGTTTTATGGTGTTGTTATCTTTTTGTTTGGTTTTTAGATAAAACACCAAAAGCTAGATTCATAAAAGAAAACAACTCTACAGTAAATTTTTATGACATCACAGAAGAAATATTTTGGCTGAAATAATTTAAAACATAAAAATACAAGATTTTTAAGTTACATCTTAAAATGAATCAGTTTTATGCACATAAAGATTAGGCAGAAAGGGTAAATTCTCAAAAAAAGTATGAAAAATTATCCCAGGTTTTCATATCTGTTATTTGTTGAAGATTTTTGTCATTTAATTTCTGCTGCTCCCAAAGTAATATATTCAAAAATTTACTAACATTTTGCTATGCAGTACCCCTGTCTGCTAAAATTCAGGGAACTGACCCAAATACTTGCATGGTAGAATTAGATGAATACTATGCTCATATTCCCATAAATGGGTTGTCATTTCCTTCTCCAGAAGACCTTCCTGACACAGGGATCAAATCTGGGTCTCTGAATTGTAGGCAGACACTTTACCATCTGAGCCACCAGGAAAGTCCTCTTTCTTTATTTTATTTTTATGTTCATATTCTTAATGGCATCTCACATTTAAAATGCAACAATTTATATCAACTGTTTCCTTAGACTGCTTTAATAGGTCTATATCCTTGCTCACTGTACCACACTTACTATCATTTTCCTTTCTTGAATATTATGAATTTTTCAGACATTAATTTTTTTCTGGTTATCAGTGGATATCAGCATTATCAAGGATGAAGTTTCTTTGTTTATACCTTAATAGAATCCTTAAACAAACAAAATGAATTTGGAATAAGGTACGAGGCTATCTAATCAAGAAAAGATAGAATTGCATATGGGCCTCAGAAGATTGAGACAAAAGTGAAAAAAGCCTTCATTCTCACTACTTTTGCTACCTTTTCTTTCACTCTTTTTCTATTTTTCATTCTCTTTCTCTCTGGACAGGTTTTTTCTTTCTACCCCAGTCTACAAGTCAGAATCACAACACCATATTTCTGCAACCCCTCCAGACTTGGTAAAGTCCTCTTGTTTTTATAGCACTCATATGACCCACCTCTTCCATAATTATTAACTTATTGCTTGCATTTTCCTGCAATCTCACTGAGGACTTCTGAGTTGTTTAATGTATAATATGGCTCATTTTTATAGTGGTAACCATAAATTTCAAATCAAAGCCTAGGATGCATGATGTGAGATTTTATATGAGAATGAACTGCATATTTGAAATAATGACAGTATTCCAAGGTCTGGTTGATTTGATCTAATACTATTTCACAATATTGAAGTGCTGTTTATTTTTTTCACTAATAACTAATTTTTCTCAGTGTTTCTCTTAAGTCTAACATACTTGTTAGGGCAGTTTAAATAATTTATTCTACACTTCAGTTCAGTTCAGTCGCTCAGTCGTGTCCGACTCTTTGTGACCGCATGAATCACAGCACACCAGGCCTCCCTGTCCATCACCATCTCCCAGAGTTCACTCAGACTCATGCCCATCGAGTCCATGATGCCATCCAGCCATTTCATCCTTGGTCGTCCCCTTCTCCTCCTGCCCCTAATCCCTCCCATCGTCAGAGTTTTTTCCAATGAGTCAACTCTTCGCATGAGGTGGCCAAAGTACTGGAGTTTCACCTTTAGCATCATTCCTTCCAAATAAATCCCAGGGTTGATCTTCAGAATGGACTGGTTGGATCTCCTGGCAGTCCAAGGGACTCTCAAGAGCCTTCTCCAACACCACAGTTCAAAAGCATCATACGGCACTCAGCCTTCTTCATAGTCCAACTCTCACATCCATACATGACCACAGGAAAAACCTTGACTAGACAGACCAGAGTCGGCAAAATAATGTCTCTGCTTTTGAATAGGCTATCTAGGTTGGTCATAACTTTTCTTCCAAGGAGTAAGCATCTTTTAATTTCATGGCCGAAGTCAACATATGCAGTGATTCTGGAGCCCCAAAAAAATAAAGTCTGACACCGTTTCCACTGTTTCCCTATCTATTTCCCATGAATGATGGGACCAGATGCCATGATCTACATTTTCTGAATGTTGAGCTTTTGGCCAACTTTTTCACTCTCCTCTTTCACTTTCATCAACAGGCTTTTTAGCTCCTCTTCACTTTCTGCCATAAGGGTGGTGTCATCTGCATATCTGAGGTTATTGATATTTCTCCTGGCAATCTTCATTCCAGTTGGTGTTTCTTCCAGTCCAGAGTTTCTCATGATGTACTCTGCATAGAAGTTAAATAAGCAGGGTGACAATATACAACCTTGACGCACTCCTTTTCCTATTTGAAACCAGTCTGTTGTTCCATGTTCAGTTGTAACTGTTGCTTCCTGACCTGCATACAGATTTCTCAAGAGGCAGGTCAGGTGGTCTGGTATTCCCATCTCTCTCGGAATTTTCCACAGTTTCTTGTGATCCACACAGTCAAAGGCTTTGGCATAGTCAATAAAGCAGAAATAGATGTTTTTCTGGAACTCTCTTGCTTTTTCCATGATCCAGCAGATGTTGGCAATTTGATCTCTGGTTCCTCTGCCTTTTCTAAAACCAGCTTGAACATCAGGAAGTTCATGGTTCACATATTGCTGAAGCCTGGCTTGGAGAATTTTGAGCATTATTTTTACTAGCATGTGAGATGAGTGCAATTGTGCAGTGGTTTGAGCATTCTTTGGCATTGCCTTTCTTTGGAATTGGAATGAAAACTGACCTTTTCTAGTCCTGTGGTCACTGCTGAGTTTTCCAAATTTGCTGGCATATTGAGTGCAGCACTTTCACAGCATCATCTTTCAGGATTTGAAACAGCTCAATTGAAATTCCATCACCTCCACTAGCTTTGTTCGTGATGCTTTCTAAGGCCCACTTGACTTCACATTCCAAGATGTCTCGTTCTAGATTAGTGATCACATCATCATGACTATCTGGGTTGTGAGGATCTTTTTAGTACAGTTCTTCCATGTATTCTTGCCACCTCTTCTTAATATCTTCTGCTTCTGTTAGGTCCATACCATTTCTGTGCTTTATTGAGCCCATCTTTCCATGAAATGTTCCCTTGGTATCTCTAATTTTCTTGAAGAGATCTCTAGTCTTTCCCATTCTGTTCTTTTCCTCTATTTCTTTGCATTGATCTCTGAAGAAGGCTTTCTTTTCTCTTGTTGCTATTCTTTGGAACTCTGCATTTAGATGCCTATATCTTTCCTTTTCTCCTTTGCTTTTCACCTCTCTTCTCTTCACAGCTATTTGTAAGGCCTCCCCAGACAACCATTTTGCTTTTTTGCATTTCTTTTCCATGGGGATGGTCTTGATCCCTGTCTCCTGCACAATGTCACGAACCTCTGTCCATAGCTCATCAGGTACTCTATCTATTAGTTCTAAGTTCTTAAATCTATTTCTCACTTCCACTGTATAATCATAAGGGATTTGATTTGGGTCATATGTGAATGGTCTAGCGGTTTTCCCTACTTTCTTCAATTTAAGTTTGAGTTTGGTAATAAAGAGTTCATGATCTGAGCCACAGTCAGCTCCTGGTCCTGTTTTTGTTGACTGTATAGAGCTTCTCCATCTTTGGCTGCATGGAATATAATCAATCAGATTTCAGTGTTGACCATCTGGTTATTCTACACTTA
Organism: Capra hircus; assembly: GCF_001704415.2. NCBI lineage: Eukaryota > Metazoa > Chordata > Mammalia > Artiodactyla > Bovidae > Capra > Capra hircus. Next base: position 82,220,949 of record NC_030819.1, on the reverse strand, counting down.
GTTTTTCTAAAATGCCACTGAGTGTTGGACTTGCCCTGTCCTTCTATATCTGTGTTTATGATGTTCCTCTGTCCTGAAGCTGGAATGATCATTTAATTTTTGTTATTTACTACTGTGTTGAGTGTACCATTAACAATCAATAAATTACAATAATAATGATACAGCTCATTACCATAATTGTCTTTATTACTTTGAGCAAATCCAGCAGGGAATGAGAAACTTCAGAGAGTGCTCTGCTTTCTATAATACACTCTGGGTTGTCCTCAGACATTTTATAAAATCCCTCTCAGCTCAATTCAGTTCAGTCGCTGAGTCGTGTCCGACTCTTTGTGACAACATGAATCACAGCACACCAGGCCTCCCTGTCCATCACTGTCTCCCGGAGTTCACTTAGATTCACATCCACTGAGTCAGAGATGCCATCCAGCCATCTCATCCTTGGTCGTCCCCTTCTCCTCCTGCCTCCAATCCCTCCCAGGATCAGAGTCTTTTCCAATAAGTTAACTCTTTCCATGAGGTGGCCAAAGTACTGGAGTTTCAGCTTTAGCATCAGTCCTTCGAAAGAAATCCCAGGACTGATCTCCTTTAGAATGGACTGGTTGGATCTCCTTGCAGTCCAAGGGACTCTGAAGAGTCTTCTCCAACCCCACACTTCAAAAGCATCAATTCTTTGGCACTCAGCCTTCTTCACAGTCCAACTCTCACATCCATACATGACCACAGGAAAAGCCATAGCCTTGACTAGACGGATTTTTGTTGGCAAAGTAATGTCTCTTCTTTTGAATATGCTATCTAGGTTGGTCATAACTTTTCTTCCAAGGAGTAAGCGTCTTTTAATTTAATGGCTGCAGTCACCATCTGCAGTGATTTTGGAGCCCCCAAAAATAAAGTCTGACACTGTTTCCACTGTGTCCCCATCTATTTCCCATGAAGTGATGGGACCGGATGCCATGATCTTCGTTTTCTGAATGTTGAGCTTTAATCCAACTTTTTCACTCTCTTCTTTCACTTTCGTCAAGAGGCTTTTTAGCTCCTCTTCACTTTCTGCCACAAGGGTGGTGTCATCTGCATATCTGACGTTATTGATATTTCTCCTGGCAGTCTTGATTCCAGCTTGTGTTTCTTCCAGTCCAGTGTTTCTCATGACGTACTCTGTATATAAGTTAAATAAGCAGGGTGATAATATACAGCCTTGATGCACTCCTTCTCTATTTGGAACCCACCTCTTGTTCCATGTCCAGTTGTAACTGTTGCTTCCTGACCTGCATACAGATTTCTAAAGAGGCAATTTAGGGGTTCTGGTATTCCCATCTCTTTCAGAATTTTCCACAGTTTATTGTGATTCACACAGTCAAAGATATTGGCATAGTTAATAAAGAGGAGATACATGTTTTTCTTGAACTCTCTTGCTTTATCCATGATCCAGTGGATGTTCGCAATTTGATCTCTTCGTTCTTCTGCCTTTTCTAAAACCAGCTTGAACATCAGGAAGTTCGCGGTTCACGTATTGCTGAAGCCTGGCTTGGAGAATTTTGAGCATTATTTTACTAGCCTGTGAGATGAGTGCAATTGTGCGGTAGTTTGAGCATTCTTTGGCATTGCCTTTCTTTGGGATTGGAATGAAAACTGACTTTTTCTAGTCCTGTGGCCACCACTGGGTTTTCCAAATTTGTTGGCATATTAAGTGCAGCACTTTCACAGCATCATCTTTCAGGATTTGAAACAGCTCCACTGGAATTCCAACACCTCCACTAGCTTTGTTCATAGTGATGCTTTCTAAGACCCACTTGACTTCACATTCCAAGATATCTGGCTCTAGATAAGTGATCATATCATCATGACTATCTGGGTCGTGAAGATGTTTTCTGTACAGTTCTTCCATGTATTCTTGCCACCTCTTCTTAATATCTTCTGCTTCTGTTAGGTCCATATCATTTCTGTCCTTTATCGAGTCCATCTTTGCATGAAATGTTCCCTTGATATTTCTAGTTTTCTTGAAGAGATCTCTAGTCTTTCCCATTCTGTTCTTTTCCTCTATTTCTTTGCATTGATCTCTGAAGAAGGCTTTCTTTTCTCTTCTTGCTATTCTCAGGAACTCTGCATTCAGATGCTTATATCTTTCCTTTTCTCCTCTGCTTTTCACCTCTCTTCTTTTCACAGCTATTTGTAATGCCTCCCAAGACAACCATTTGGCTTTTTTGAATTTCTTTTCCATGGGGATTGTCTTCATCTCTGTCTCCTGTACAATGTCACAAACCTCATTCCATAGTTCATCAGGCACTCTATCTATCAGATCGAGGTCCTTAAATCTATTTCTCACTTCCACTGTATAATCATAATGGATTTGATTTAGGTCATACCTGAATGGTCTAGCTGTTTTCCCTATTTTCTTTCACTTGAGTCTGAATCTGGTAATAAGGAGTTCATGATCTGAGCCACAGTCAGCTCCTAGTCTTGTTTTTGTTGACTGTATATAGCTTCTCCATGTTTGGCTGCAAAGAATATATTCAATCTGATTTCAGTGTTGACCATCTGGTGATGTCCATGTGTAGAGTCTTCTCTTGTGTTGTTGGAAGAGGGTCTTTGCTATGACCAATGTATTTTCTTGACAAAACTCTATTAGTCTTTGCCCTGCTTCATTCCTCATTCCAAGGCCAAATTTGCCTGTTACTCCAAGTGTTTCTTGACTTCCTACTTTTGCATTCCAATCCCCTATAATGAAAAGGACATCTCCTTTTGATGTTAGTTCTAAAAGGTTTTGTAGGTCTTCATAAAACCGTTCAACTTCAGCTTCTTTAGCATTACTGGTTGGGGCATAGACTTGGATAACTGTGATTTTGAATGGTTTGCCTTGGAGATGAACAAAGATCATTCTGTTGTTTTTGAGATTGCACTCAAGTACTACATTTTGGCCTCTTTTGTTGACCATGATGGCTAGTCCATTTCTTCTGAGAGATTCCTGCTCGCAGTAGTAGATATAATGGTCATCTGAGTTAAATTCACCCATTCTGGTCCCTTTTAGTTCGCTGATTCCTAGAATGTTGACGATCACCCTTGCCATCTCTTGTTTGACCACTTCCAATTTCCCTTGATTCATGGACCTGACATTCCAGGTTCCTGTGCAATATTGCTCTTTACAGCATCAGATCTTGCTTCTATCACCAGTCACATCCACAACTGGGTATTATTTTTGCTTTGGTTCCATCCCTTCATTCTTTCTGGAGTTATTTTTCCACTGATATCCAGTAGCATATTGGGCACCTAATGACCTGGGGAATTCCTCTTTTGATATCCTACCATTTTGCCTTTTCATACTGTTCATGGGCTTCTCAAGGCAAGAATACTGAAATGGTTTGGCATTCCTTTCTCCAGTGGACCACATTCTGTCAGACCTCTCCACCATGACCCACCCATTTTGGGTTACCCCACAAGCATGTGTTGGTTTCATTGAGTTAGACAATGCTGTGGTCCTAGTGTGATTAGATTGACTAGTTTTCTGGAAGTATCGTTTCAGTGTTTCTGCCCTCTGATGTCTTCTTGCAGCACCTACCATCTTACTTGGGTTTCTCTTACTTTGGGCGTGGGGTATTTCTTCACAGCTGCTCCAGCAAAGCACAGCCATTGCTCCTTACGACCGCCATTCTTGACCTTCAATGTGGAATAGCTCCTATAGGCCCTCCTGTGCCTGCTCAGCCACGGCTCCTCCAGTTGCTCCTCCTGACCGCTGTCCCTGGCCTTGGGTGTGGGTGGCTCCTCCCAGCTGCCGCCCCTGGCCTCGGGCTCGGGGTGGCTCCTCCGGGTCACCGCCCCTGGCCTCAGGCGTGAGGTGGCTTCTCCTGGCCACCCCTGACCTTGGACGTGGGGTGTCTTCTCCTTGCCACCACTGGCCTCGAACATGGGGTAGCTCCTCCCGGCCACCGCCCTGACCTCAGGCGAGGGGTTTCTCCTCCTGGCCACCCCTGACCTCAGATGTGGGGTGGCTCCTCCCAGCCATTCCTGCACCATCGCAGCCTGGCACTCTGGGCCGCTGTCCCTGACTTTGGACGTTGGGTAGCTCTCGGCCGCACTTAGTGTGCTAGCCCGCCGCCAACTCCTGCACCATCCCTCTAGAATGTATTTAACTTTCCTTTTTATCAAAACAATAAGTGAAAGGTGATTATTAAGACAGCACTCTTAAAAGCTTATAGGAAATGAGATAACATGGTTAAATTTCCCTTTGTAAACTACTGAAACACATTGTCTTTATCATTTACATGACATGTCATATTACTCTCTCATTTTACTTGCAAATAAGTTATTATCCCCTTAAGAGAAAGATAGTTTGATCCCACTTCATAAAGCAATGACTGCCATTAGCAGATTCTAAGTAAACAGTTACTGCAAATTATGGGTAAAGATAATAATAGATTTTGTGTTTATTAATTAACATATAAAAAAACTTTTCCATATATGAGATCTGATAAACAATGAGATTTTAGTATTTTGTTGACTCCTCAATTATATAGACATTTCTTAATCATCTAGACATCCACAGTAAATAACCCATGGGCTTATACAAAATGTACACATTAAACTTTTGAATGAAAAGCTAGCATATAAATATAAATTGAAGTTTAATTGTAATGAAGTTACATTTAGTTTTTGTGCAGTTTGTCTTATCCTCAATGCAAATGACTCCTTTAGGTTAAACAGAGTTTTTCTTTTCAGTATCTGTCTTATTCCTTGAGTTCTGTTCTCATGTTATACCACTCTTTATATCTCAAGCCCTTAGATTACACTGCCAGGCATACTATAATGTCCATAACTGAGACATTATTTTGCTGACAAAGGTCAGTATAGTTAAAGGTATGGTTTTTCCAGTAGTCACATATGGGTATGAGAGTTGGACCATACAGAAAACTGAACACTGAAGAATTGGTGCTTTTGAATTGTGGCATTGGAGAAGACTCTTGAGAGATTCCTTGGACAACAAGGAAATTAGATCAGTCAATCCTAAAGGAAATCAGTCCTGAGTATGCACTGTAAGCACTGATGCTAAAGCTGAAGCTCCAATACTTTGGCCTCTTGATGTGAAGAACTGACTCCTTGGAAAAGATCCTGATGCTGGTATCAGGAGTGTGTGTTATTTCCTAGGTTCTGTCTTGCCATAGAAAAAATTTGGAAGGGTAGACTAGTATTACAGATCCGTTATAGCTCAGAGGTTTATTTGGCAAACAAAGGCTAGCACACCATAGAGTCATGAGGTCGGGCTGATCTCAAAGGAGAGACCTCAGTCTACCTTAGCTTCCTATTTTTATGTTTTGTCTCCTCCCCACTGAGCCTGTCCTGTGAAAATTGGGCTAGCCAGGAAGGGGTCGTGTTTCTTTCACCTGAGTTTCTCACTCTGGTCCGTGGATTTTCTTTTGTTCCATTTTCAAGGGCTTTTCCCTTTCTTTGTCTTTTATCCACTGCCATTTTGGACTCTTTTTTCCTATTCTAACTACCTAACACTGAGAAAAATTGAAGGCAGAAGAAGGGGACAACAGAGGATGAGATTGTTTGATGGCATCACTCTCTATTAATAACTTGTCTAACCTTCCATGCATATTTTGCATCTAGCTTATTAATGTCTTTTCTGCTTCAAGACGTGTGCCAACATTTGGTCCATTTAGTACCTATGTGGAGGACCTCTCTTACATATCAGCTTAGAAAGTGCTTTGATCCTAAGCAAGTATTTACTATAGCACAAACGCTCAGTCACTCAGTTGTGTCTGACTATTTGAGACCCTATGGACTATAACTCACCAGGCTCCTCTGTCTGTGGAATTTTCCAGACAAGAACACTGGAGCAGGTTGGCATTTCCTACTCCAGGGGATGTTCCCAACCCAGGGATTAAACCCACATATCTTGTATCTCCTGCATTGGCAGGTGGATTCTTAACCACTACATCACCTGGGAAGTCCTGCTATAGCACAGGGGACTATATTCAATCTTATAATAACCTATAATGGAAAACAATTCAAAAAAAACATATATGATATGAATAACTTTGTTGTGCACATGTAAATAATGCAATTTTGTAAATCAACTATACTTCAATGAAAAAATAATAATTTGATCCATTCAACTCCAGTAATTTTCATTCTTGTATAATTAGCCCCTGACTTTTCATAGCCATATCCTGAGGGCTAATATCTTTCCACCTCATACATGTAAAATACTAATATCCCTTCCATCTCATGCTCTCAGGTCATTGATACTTGCTTTGTAACCTTCTAAAGCTCTCAAGATTTTTATCTTTCCTTTATCACAAGGTCAAAGACCTTCTGACTTTATTTCTCTATTTTAAGCACCACAGAATAAGGTCTTTGGAACTGCTCAGTTATTTTAAACATTTGTTTTTAATTTGTTTACTCAAAATACCTAAACCTAGAATTATCTTTTTTCATTTAAATTTATCTGGCATATTTAATCTTATAAATTTCTTAACTTTGTAAATATCTTATAAAAGGATGATGTTAAACTTCAAATTAAACTTTAGTGTCATTACTCAATACTCAATTTTTTTCTTGCTTGCTATTAAAAACAATCTCCTTTTTGAAATTTCATAATTTTTCTTACAATCTTTAGCCACCTTCCTACCTTCTACTTGCCTTCTAGTATTTCTTTGCCTCCTTCTATGTTAATAAATATAAAAAATCTATGATATAGCTAGGTAATACTTTGGAAATTTCCCACTTAGGCTCTTATCTATTTCATACCCAGCCTCAATTCTTGCCCTCCAGTATTAAAGGCTAAGACTGCCACACTCTTAATCTTCATCTTATACTTGCTCACTGTCTTAGACCTTGTTTCCTAATTTAGTAGTAGTAGTAGTAGTAGTAGTGTGTGGTCAGTCATATCTGACTGTTTGCAACACTATGGACTGTAGTCCACCAGGCTCTTCTGTCCATGGGATTCTCCAGACAAGAATACTGGAGGGGGTTGCCATTTCCTCCTCCAGGGGATCTTCCGAACCCAGGGATCAAACCTGGGTCTCCTATGTTGCTGGCAGATTCTTTATCATTAGTGCCACTTGGGAAGGCCCTTCATAATTTAGCTCCCCGCCAATTCTTATATACTCAAACTTTCATTCCCTAATGTTGAGAACTTCTTTTCAATTTCTACTCAGAAGTACAAGAAAATAAAATTTCTAAATACAGCATTCCCCTGTGACTTTAGCTCAACTCATTTTCTTCCCTTTCAGTTCTATTTCTGAAAGAACAGTGATGAATCAGTCTATCTCTGTCTATCTGTTAACACACTATTATTGAAACCTTTCTGATGTCAAGCTCTGTACTACAGCTGGGGATGGTATGAAAAACATGGTAGAGTTGATGTGCCTGTTCTCATGGCACTTCAGGCTCTATTTGCTCACCTCCCATTCGATCTTCAACCTATGGTAATTATGATTCTACTTTAGCCATTTCACTGAACCAACTTTGCTTTTTATCTCTTTGTTTCTTGATTTCTATCAAAGCAAGTAAACTTTTTTGGCATTTGTCTTCTTATGTATTTATCCTATAGTTTAAGATATTGATCTTTCTTTTTATTTTTCTCCACTTTGGATATTTTTAACCTAAAACATATCTTGTTCTGTTTCTGACTCTTTCTCTTAGTCTTTCATGGGATCCTCTTTCTCAGTTCACAACTTACAAAATTGTAAGTTGGCAGGCTTCAGGTTTCTGATACTTCCCACATTCTCTTTTATGGCTTCAACTATTATGAATAGCTTACATCAGACTGCTGTATTAAAAACGTTAAAAGTAAAGTTATGCAAAATCTTGGGTATTCCTAGACCATTTCAAATTCCTAATGATTTCAAATAAACACTATATTTTCTCATTGTCTTGATCTAAGTTAGCTGTTATTTATCAAATCTTATTTTTATGTCTAATTATCATTTGTGTGGTGCTTTCTCTCAGCACATAACACAAAGAGCCTGTCCAAAGAGGTATTTGAGTTGTCTACAAAATGGCATTTATATTGTCTCTTCAATACTCTAGACTTGTTAACAGAATATGCTGGTTAAAACTTGTGTTTGATACCTTGTTTAATGCTCTTGTAACATACATGAATAGAGATCGACATCATTAATCAAATACAACTTGTTTTAGGCCATAATGTTTATCATTGTTTCTAAACAAAGTTCCAAGAGCAATCTTAGGGGGAAAAAATACGAGAGATGGTTTAGAGCTTGATACTGAATGAAAGTGACAGCACTAATCCCTCAGCCGGGTCCAACTCTGCTCCCCTGTGGACTGTAGCCCGCTAGGCTCCTCTGCCCATTGAATTCTCCAGGCAAGAATACTGGAGTGGGTTACTATTCACTTCTCCAGGGGATCTTCTCAACCCAGGTATCGAACTCAGATCTCCTGCACTGTAAGCAGAGCCACCAGGAAAGCCCTGATATTGAATAGCAATATATAAATACAATAGACTCTCTTTGGGCATTCCTCTGAAATCAAGTGGAAATCAGATTAGACACACTTATACATTTGAACTTACCCTAAGGAAGCAATGGCCTTTATCCATTGTTTATGGACAAATATCATAATTTCTGAGCAAAATTTAAGAAAATATTTATTACTAGGTTCCATAGTCGGTTCATATACCTTACTTGTTGCTTGAAGTAATTATTATAACCCTACAAAGTTAAGTGAATTTTAAGGTCTTTACTATTCTAATTTTCAGCGATTCTGTGGAACCAAGAATAACTTCTATTACTTTGCTCTGATTGCATGACTTGTGCAGCTTATCTAATAAATTCAAATCAATATTTTTTATTTACTGAAAACATGTATGCCACAAATCTGAAATTACTAATTCAAAAGAGAGTATTACATCATTTAAACTTTAATTTTATTTCAGAAAAAAAGACTCTGAATTGGGGTTGCATTAACAGTTCTCTATAACTAGACCATTTAAACAAGCTATGTAGCCCTATTAGCTCACAAATGGACACATGAAAAATGCTAATAGCCTAGAAAATCCACCGCAAGAATAATATATTGAATTTGAAATTTCTATCTGCAGTAAATTTTTGTGGCCAAGTTACAAAACACTCAATCTAAGGACTTATAATGTAAATGCAAAAAGACCTTTAAATTTAAGAGCAAGGAAAGATACTGCTGTCATATAAAAAGAATTCTTTTCCTACAAAAGGTGGAATACATAAGTCATTGTTATGAAAAATATCTTCCTTCTTAGTTATATTCAATCTGCAAATCATAGACTCATTCTTGCTAGCAAAAAATGACTTGGATTTGATTTTAATGTTGATTTTTTTTTTCATGCTTCTCCTCATTCTGCATCTGTTCTGACTCTTCCTTTCAATCATTTCCTTTGTGATTGCTTAGCTTCCTTAGCTTCATGCTTCCTATATTTTGTTAGACTAAAATGTAATGTACTCACGGTTTATATTGGCAGGTCCATGCAACTAGTCAGCTCAGAAGGTAGCTTTCATTTCAAATGGGCAAGGCAGGGGAGTGTTGTAGAGGGGAAAGGCAGACAGCAGAAAATGGAGGCAGAGGGGAAGAAAAACCCTATTTATATTTCTGAAGTGACTGATGTTCCTTCTTGTACAAGTTATTCCAGAAGAGAATACCTCTCTTCAGATAAGTACTAACAGCTGCGCCATCTGCAGAGCAAGATACCTGTTTTAAAACACGTACTTGGGATTATTTTTAATGGTGTAATACCTGTCTTCTATTTATTTATATTTGGTCAACTATCTTTTGGTCTGCTGGCTTCATTAGTTCCCATTTCCTCTGCTTTTGGCTCACCTTGCATTCTGCTGTGCACTAGTAATGAACTGGTTTTGGAGAAGCATCTGGTCAGAAAATCTCTTCTATTTGAAGATTTTTACAGTGTGCCAAGTTGTTTGGTCATCATATTAACCAATGGAAAAAAAAGAATTAGGTTTTACTCTACAGTTTTTTTTTTTTTAAATATAATAGATCTATAAGAAAAGTATAATAAATGGCTCTCTCTGCCCAGACAGAAAAATTTTATTTTCATTCCTCTCATTAAGAACCTTCTTAGATTTCCAGGGATTGCCTGAGCAACAGAATACTAAATTCTGCCTGTATATGTGAGCAGTAATTATATATTCTGGGTTGCAGAAAGCACTTGACAGGGCTCTGAGGAAGTCTGTTCCTCATTTCATCATTTCATGCAGCCCTGGTCTTGCTGACTGCACAGAGCACTAATAGAACATGTTAATGGAGTTTATTCTGTCACAAATGCTGCCAGTTAAGAAGATGATTGCCATGTATGGAAAACCAGACTTTCTGACTTCTTCCTAAAGATGTATAGAAATATTAAATCTGTTATCTGCCATAGTGGAAATGCATAAATATTGACTTCCTAATATAAGTGCAGGTGGACTTTAGTATTTCAAAGTAGAAATTGCAGAATATTTTGGACATCTATGATTGCAAAACCTATAGTAAATTATAGTTGCTTGTTTTCTTTGTTAATGTATCAGACACCAACATGAGTGTGCTTTCTTTTTTCCAGAAAGTCAAATTATCTCGAACAGAGAGATGAGAAACTCATATTTGATGAGCTGAATTTAAACCAAATTGTGCTGTTTAATAAGTAACTAGCAGCCTTGGATTGATGTTGATAAAGATGTAAAAACCAAATGTTGTTTCCCAAGCTGCAAAATTGTATGTTATTCATGCTAAAATATGAAGCTGATTATAAGATTCAATGGTAATCAGACTGAATTAATAGGAGTCCTTTAATAATCCTTCATTTTCTCAATAGTTCTGACAATTCAAGTAAATAAAAATTGAGAGCATATGACAGTTCAGAAAATGAATTTAGCATCTTACTTAGAGCCTAAAATATTTCTCCAACTGATCTGTAAAACTACCTAATTAAAATATTATTTTAGGGACTTCAAGGTTTTTGAAAAAATATGGGTTTCCACAAGGTTTCTAAAAGAATGGATTTAGAATGGATTCCCACTTACATGAATCTAATTTCCACTTACATGAATCTAATTTACAGTTGAAGCTAATCAAGAATGAAAGTCACATGTGGTTGTTGTCAGCATAGAACAAAATTCTTAATTGTGATGTGTACAATATATCACTATTTTAATTTAATGTTTCCCTAGATAAGGCTAAAGGCTTTGGCTTTATTCCAGGTAAATAAAATCTAGTAGAAGTTAGTTCCTGAAGAAAAAGTCTTGAGTTCCCAAAAATTTTTTAAGTAATGTTTTATAGCATTATTAAAATGCTTTTCTGCTCAAACCTCCATGAGGTTAAAAAAGATTTTTTTGTTCATAAGTTATATAAATGTACTCCATTATGTAAATATTTATACATTATATGTACAATTTTATAGATGGAAATAGATTCATTATAAAATTTGTCACTGAAAATTCAGCTTTAAAACTAGACCTTTTAAGATTTAGAAGCAGTAGTAATCATCCAAGAGCAGAAAGTAATTTCATGACCACAAATTTGGTGTTTTCTCATAACAACCTCAACATTCTAATTTGTGGGTTATCCTTCTGTCTCCAACTCATGATAGATTAAATGTTATATTTGTCAATTTAGAGACCAGCATGTTAATAATTCATCTTTTGAATGAAGCATGCATTAAGGACAATGATAATGGATTTGCATTGGGAGGATATGTTACCTAGTAATACAGTCAAGAGGTCATTTTCTTCTACTTCTGGATATGGGAGCTCATTCATCAAAAAAAAAAAAAAAAAGAAAGAAAGAAAACCATCCTAACAAAAAATGACTGTAAACACTAGATCTATCACAAAGTTATTCTTCAAACAGCATTGTAAAGCATCCAAAATTTCTAGGATCTAAGGATGCAAAGAATTAAAGGTCCCAGAGAGAAAGGGAGCATATTGATTTGAGTTTTATATTATTTATTGCTTTTATCCTGAATGTATTTATTGGTTCCTATGCTAAATATATGAGAGGATAAGAAAGTAAGCAGAAAACAGAGGCTAAGAGAATAAAATGGTGAACACAGCACTCATTATAGTCTTACAGAAGTAGGCTTAAAATTTGCCAAAGGATGGATATGTCTCCAAAAATATTTTATTTATTTTTTTATTTTTTTAAATTTTTATTTTTACTTTATTTTACTTTACAATACTGTATTGGTTTTGCCATACATTGACATGAATGCACCACGGTTGTACATGTGTTCCCAAACATGAACCCCCCTCCCACCTCCCTCCCCATAACATCTCTCTGGGTCATCACCGTGCACCAGCCCTAAGCATACTGTATCCTGCATCGGACATAGACTGGCACTTTGTTTCTTACATGATAGTATACATGTTTCAAAGCCATTCTCCCAAATCATCCCACCCTCTCCCTCTCCCTCTGAGTCCAAAAGTCCGTTATACACATCTGTGTCCTTTTTGCTGTCTTGCATACAGGGTCGTCATTGCCATCTTTCTAAATTCCATATATATGTGTTAGTATACTGTATTGGTGTTTTTCTTTCTGGCTTACTTCACTCTGCATAATCGGCTCCAGCTTCATCTGTCTCATCAGAACTGATTCAAATGTATTCTTTTTAATGGCTGAGTAATACTCCATTGTGTATATGTACCACAGCTTTCTTATCCATTCATCTGCTGATGGACATCTAGGTTGTTTCCATGTCCTGGCTATTATAAACAGTGCTGCGATGAACATTGGGGTACATGTGTTTCTTTCAATTCTGGTTTCCTTGGTGTGTATGCCCAGAAGTGGGATTGCTGGGTCATATGGCAGTTCTATTTGCAATTTTTTAAGGAATCTCCACACTGTTCTCTATAGTGGCTGTACTAGTTTGCATTCCCACCAACAGTGTAGGAGGATTCCCTTTTCTCCAACCCTCTCCAGCATTTTCTTTTTAATCATCCAAATCCACAGTTTATATTACCATTCACTCTTTTTTTTTTTTTAAATTTTAAAATCTTTAATTCTTACATGCATTCCCAAACATGAACCCCCCTCCCACCTCCCTCCCCATTACATCTCTCTGGGTCATCCCCATGCACCAGCCCCAAGCATGCTGTATCCTGCGTCAGACATAGACTGGCGATTCAATTCTTACATGATAGTATACATGTTAGAATGCCATTCTCCCAAATCAAATTATAAATATATATGCACCCAACATAGGAGCACTGCAACATGTAAGACAAATGCTAACAAGTATGAAAGGGGAAATTAACAATAACACAATAATAGTGGAAGACTTCAATACCCCACTCACACCTATGGACAGATCAACTAAACAGAAAATTAACAAAGAAACACAAACTTTAAATGATACATTAGACCAGTTAGACCTAATTGATATCTATAGGACATTTCACCCCAAAACAATGAATTTCACCTTTTTCTCAAGTGCTCATGGAACATTCTCCAGGATAGATCACATCCTGGGCCATAAATCTAAACTTGATAAATTCAAAAAAATCGAAATCCTTCTAACCATCTTTTCTGACCATAATGCATTAAGATTAGATCTCAATTACAGGAGAAAAACTATTCAAAATTCCAACATATGGAGGTTGAACAACACACTTCTGAATAACCAACAAATCACAGAAGAAATCAAAAAAGAAATCAAAATATGCATAGAAACGAATGAAAATGAAAACACAACAACCCAAAACCGGTGGGACACTATAAAAGCAGTGCTAAGAGGAAAGTTCATAGCAATACAGGCATGCCTCAAGAAGCAAGAAAAAAGTCAAATAAATAACCTAACTCTACAACTAAAGCAACTAGAAAAGGAAGAATTGGAGAACCCCAGAGCAGTAGAAGGAAAGAAATCTTAAAAATTAGGGCAGAAATAAATGCAAAAGAAACAAAAGACACCATAGCAAAAATCAACAAAGCCAAAAGATGGTTCTTTGAAAGGATAAATAAAATTGACAAACCATTAGCCAGACTCATCAAGAAGCAAAGAGAGAAAAATCAAATCAATAAAATTAGAAATGAAAATGGAGAGATCACAACAGACAACACAGAAATACCAAGGATCATAAGAGACTACTATCAGCAATTATATGCCAATAAAATGGACAACGTGGAAGAAATGGACAAATTCTTAGAAAAGTACAATTTTCCAAAACTGAACCAGGAAGAAATAGAAAATCTTAACAGACCCATCACAAGCACGGAAATTGAAACTGTAATCAGAAATCTTCCAGCAAACAAAAGCCCAGTTCCAGACGGCTTCACAGCTGAATTCTACCAAAAATTTCGAGAAGAGCTAACACCTATCCTACTCAAACTCTTCCAGAATATTTCAGAGGAAGGTAAACTTCCAAACTCATTCTATGAGGCCACCATCACCCTAATACCAAAACCTGACAAAGATGTCACAAAAAAAGAAAACTACAGGCCAATATCACTGATGAACATAGATGCAAAAATCCTCAACAAAATTCTAGCAATCAGAATCCAACAACACATTAAAAAGATCATACACCATGACCAAGTGGGCTTTATCCCAGGGATGCAAGGATTCTTCAATATCCACAAATCAATCAATGTAATTCACCACATTAACAAATTGAAAAATAAAAACCATATGATTATTTCAATAGATGCAGAGAAGGCCTTTGACAAAATTCAACATCCATTTATGATAAAAACTCTCCAGAAAGCAGGAATAGAAGGAACATACCTCAACATAATAAAAGCTATATATGACAAACCCACAGCAAACACTATCCTCAATGGTGAAAATTTGAAAGCTTTTCCCCTAAAGTCAGGAACAAGACAAGGATGTCCACTTTCACCGCTACTATTCAACATAGTTCTGGAAGTTTTGGCCACAGCAATCAGAACAGAAAAAGAAATAAAAGGAATCCTCTCCAGCATTTATTGCTTTCAGATTTTTGGATCAGACATTCTGACTGGTGTGAAGTGATACCTCATTGTGGTTTTGATTTGCATTTCTCTAATAATGAGTGATGTTGAGCGTCTTTTCAAGTGTTTGTTAGCCATCCGTATGTCTTCTTTGGAGAAATGTCTGTTTAGTTCTTTGGCCCATTTTTTGATTGGGTCGTTTATTTTTCTGGAATTGAGTTGCATAAGTTGCTTGTATATTTTTGAGATTAGTTGTTGTCAGTTGCTTCATTTGCTATTATTTTCTCCCATTCAGAAGGCTGTCTTTTCACCTTGCTTATATTTTCCTTTGTTGTGCAGAAGCTTTCAATTTTAATTAGATCCCATCTGTTTATTTTTGCTTTTATTTCCAGAATTCTGGGAGGTGGATCATAGAGGATCCTGCTGTGCTTTATGTTGGAGAGTGTTTTGCCTATGTTCTCCTCTAGGAGTTTTATAGTTTCTGATCTTACATTTAGATCTTTAATCCATTTTGAGTTTATTTTTGTGTGCGGTGTTAGAAAGTGATCTAGTTTCATTCTTTTACAAGTGGTTGACCAGTTTTCCCAGCACCACTTGTTAAAGAGATTGTCTTTACTCCATTGTATATTCTTGCCTCCTTTGTCAAAGATAAGGTGTCCATATGTGTGTGGATTTATCTCCGGGCTTTCTATTCTGTTCCATTGATCTATATTTCTGTCTTTGTGCCAGTACCATACTGTCTTGATGACTGTGGCTTTGTAGAAGAGCCTGGAGTCAGGCAAGTTGATTCCTCCAGTTCCATTCTTCTTTCTCAAGATTGCTTTGGCTATTCGAGGTTTTTTGTATTTCCATACAAATCTTGAAATTATTTGTTCTAGTTCTGTGAAAAATATCGCTGGTAGCTTGATAGGAATTGCATTGAATTTGTAAATTGCTTTGGGTAGTATACTCATTTTTTCTATACTGATTCTTCTGATCCATGAACATGGTATATATATCCATCTATTAGTGTCCTCTTTGATTTCTTTCATCAGTGTTTTATAGTTTTCTATATATAGGTCTTTAGTTTCTTTAGGTAGATATATTCCTAAGTATTTCATTCTTTTCGTTGCAATGGTGAATGGAATTGTTTCCTTAATTTCTTTTTCTACTTTCTCATTATTAGTGTATAGGAATGCAAGGGATTTCTGTGTGTTGATTTTATATCCTGCAACTTTACTATATTCACTGATTAGCTCTAGTAATTTTCTGATGGAGTCTTAAGGGTTTTCTATGTAGAGGATCATGTTATCTGCAAACAGTGAGAGTTTTACTTCTTCTTTTCCAATTTGGATTCCTTTTATTTCTTTTTCTGCTCTGATTGCTGTGGCCAAAACTTCCAGAATTATGTTGAATAGTAGCGGTGAAAGTGGGCACGCTTGTCTTGTTCCTGACTTTAGGTGACATGTTTTGAATTTTTCACCATTGAGGATAATGTTTGCTGTGGGTTTGTCATATATAGCTTTTATTATGTTGAGGCATGTTCCTTCTATTCCTGCTTTCTGGAGAGTTTTTATCATAAATGGATGTTGAATTTTGTCAAAGGCCTTCTCTGCATCTATTGAGATAATCATATGGTTTTTATTTTTCAATTTGTTAATGTGGTGAATTACATTGATTGATTTGTGGATATTGAAGAATCCTTGCATCCCTGGGATAAAGCCCACTTGGTCATGGTGTATGATCTTTTTAATATGTTGTTGGATTCTGATTGCTAGAATTTTGTTGAGGATTTTTGCATCTATGTTCATTAGCGATATTGGCCTGTAGTTTTCTTCTTTTGTAGTATCTTTGTCAGGTTTTGGTATTAGGGTGATGGTGGCCTCATAGAATGAGTTTGGAAGTTTACCTTCCTCTGAAATATTCTGGAAGAGTTTGAGTAGGATAGGTGTTAGCTCTTCTCGAAATTTTTGGTAGAATTCAGCTGTGAAGCCGTCTGGAACTGGGCTTTTGTTTGCTGGAAGATTTCTGATTACAGTTTCAATTTCCGTGCTTGTGATGGGTCTGTTAAGATTTTCTATTTCTTCCTGGTTCAGTTTTGGAAAATTGTACTTTTCTAAGAATTTGTCCATTTCTTCCACGTTGTCCATTTTATTGGCATATAATTGCTGATAGTAGTCTCTTATGATCCTTGGTATTTCTGTGTTGTCTGTTGTGATCTCTCCATTTTCATTTCTAATTTTATTGATTTGATTTTTCTCTCTTTGCTTCTTGATGAGTCTGGCTAATGGTTTGTCAATTTTATTTATCCTTTCAAAGAACCATCTTTTGGCTTTGTTGATTTTTGCTATGGTGTCTTTTGTTTCTTTTGCATTTATTTCTGCCCTAATTTTTAAGATTTCTTTCCTTCTACTGCTCTGGGGTTCTCCAATTCTTCCTTTTCTAGTTGCTTTAGTTGTAGAGTTAGGTTATTTATTTGACTTTTTTCTTGCTTCTTGAGGCATGCCTGTATTGCTATGAACTTTCCTCTTAGCACTGCTTTTATAGTGTCCCACCGGTTTTGGGTTGTTGTGTTTTCATTTTCATTCGTTTCTATGCATATTTTGATTTCTTTTTTGATTTCTTCTGTGATTTGTTGGTTATTCAGAAGTGTGTTGTTCAACCTCCATATGTTGGAATTTTGAATAGTTTTTCTCCTGTAATTGAGATCTAATCTTAATGCATTATGGTCAGAAAAGATGGTTAGAAGGATTTCGATTTTTTTGAATTTATCAAGTTTAGATTTATGGCCCAGGATGTGATCTATCCTGGAGAATGTTCCATGAGCACTTGAGAAAAAGGTGAAATTCATTGTTTTGGGGTGAAATGTCCTATAGATATCAATTAGGTCTAACTGGTCTAATGTATCATTTAAAGTTTGTGTTTCTTTGTTAATTTTCTGTTTAGTTGATCTGTCCATAGGTGTGAGTGGGGTATTGAAGTCTTCCACTATTATTGTGTTATTGTTAATTTCCCCTTTCATACTTGTTAGCATTTGTCTTACATATTGCAGTGCTCCTATATTGGGTGCATATATATTTATAATTGTTATACCTTCTTCTTGGATTAATCCTTTGATCATTATGTAGTGGCCTTCTTTATCTCTTTTCACAGCCTTTGTTTTAAAGTCTATTTTATCGGATATGAGTATTGCCACTCCTGCTTTCTTTTGGTCTCTATTTATGTGGAATATCTTTTTCCAGTCCTTCACTTTCAGTCTGTATGTGTCCCTTGTTTTGAAGCGGGACTCTTGTAAGCAGCATATAGAGGGGTCTTGTTTTTGTATCCATTCAGCCAGTCTTTGCCTTTTGGTTGGGGCATTCAACCCATTTATGTTTAAGGTAATTATTGATAAGCATGATCCTGTTACCATTTACTTTATTGTTTTGGGTTCAGGTTTATATACCCTTTTTGTGTTTCCTGTCTAGAGAATATCCTTTAGCATTTGTTATAGTGCTGGTTTGGTGGTGCTGAATTCTCTCAGCTTTTGCTTGTCTATAAAGCTTTTGACTTCTCCTTTGTATTTGAATGAGATCCTTGCTGGGTACAGTAATCTGGGCAGTAGGTTATTTTCTTTCATCACTTTAAGTATGTCCTGCCATTTCCTCCTGGCCTGAAGAGTTTCTATTGAAAGATCAGCTGTTATCCTTATGGGAATCCCCTTGTGTGTTATTTGTTGTTTTTCCCTTGCTGCTTTTAATATTTGTTCTTTGTGTTTGATCTTTGTTACTTTGGTTAATATGTGTCTTGGGGTGTTTCGCCTTGGGTTTATCCTATTTGGAACTCTCTGTGTTTCTTGGACTTGGGTGATTATTTCCTTCCTCATTTTAGGGAAGTTTTCTATTATCTCCTCAAGGATTTTCTCATGGTCTTTCTTTATGTCTTCTTCTTCTGGGACTCCTATAATTCGAATGTTGGAGCATTTCATATTGTCCTGGAGGTCTTTGATATTGTCTTCATTTCTTTTAATTCGTTTTTCTTTTTTCCTCTCTGATTCATTTATTTCTACCATTCTATCTTCTATTTCACTAATCCTATCTTCTGCCTCCCTTATTCTACTATTTGTTGCCTCCAGAGTGTTTCTGATCTCATTTATTGCATTATTCATTATATATTGACTCTTTTTTATTTCTTCTAGGTCCTTGTTAAACTTTTCTTGCATCTTCTCAATCCTTGTCTCCAGGCTATTTATCTGTGATTCCATTTCGATTTCAAGATTTTGAATCATTTTCACTATCAATATTCAGAATTCTTTCTCAGGTAGATTCCCTATCTCTTCCTCTTTTGTTTGTTTTGGTGGGCATTTCTCCTGTTCCTTTACCTGCTGAGTATTCCTCTGTCTCTTCATCTTGGTTATATTGCTGCGTTTGGGGTGACCTTTTTATATTCTGGTAATTTGAGGAGTTCTCTTTATTATGGAGCTTCCTCACTGTGGGTGGGGTTGTATCAGTGGCTTGTCAAGGTTTTCTGGTTAGGGAGGCTTGTGTTGGAGTTCTGGTGGGTGGAGCTGGGTTTCTTCTCTCTGGAGTGCAATGGAGTGACCAGTAATGGGTTATGAGACGTCAAAGGTTTTGGAGTAACTTTGAGCTGCCTGTATATTGAAGCTCAGGGGTGTGTTCCTGTGTTGCTGGAGAATTTGTGTGGTATGTCTTGTTCTGGAACTTGTTGGCCCTTGGGTGGAGCTTGGTTTCAGTGTAGGTATGGAGGCATTTGATGAGCTCCTGTTGCTTAATGTTCCCTGAATTCAGGAGTTCTCTGATGTTTTCAGGCTTTGGACTTAAGCCTCCTGCTTCTGGTTTTCAGTTTTATTTTTACAGTAGCCTCTAGACTTCTCCATCTATATAGCACCGATGATAAAATATCTAGGTTAAAGATGAAAAGTTTCTCCACATTGAGGGACACCCAGAGAGGTTCACTGAGTTACAAGGAGAAGAGAAGAGGGAGGGGGTAGTTAGAGGTGACTGGAATGAGATGCGGTGAGATCAAAGGAGGAGAGAGCAAGCTAGCTAGTAGTCACTTCCTTATGTGCGCTCCATAGTCTGGACCTCTCAGAGGTATTTATGGAGTTATACAGGGAAGAGGAGAGGGAGGAAATAGACAGAGGTGGCCAGGAGGATAAGAGAGAGGAATGAAAAGCAGAGAGACAAATCCTGCCAGTAACCAGTTCCTTAGGTGTTCTCCACCGTCTAGAACACACAGAGATTCACAGAGTTGGATAGAGGAGTGATGGGGGAGGAAAGAGACGGAGGCCACCTGGTGGAGAAAAAGGAGAGTCCAAAGGAGGAGAAAGTGGTCAAGCCAGTAATCTCGCTCTCAGGTAAAACTGGGTAGTGAAGTTTGGGTTTTTAAATGTACAAAATTGACAACAAAAACAAAAGAGCAAAGATTAATAATCCAGAGTAGAGGTTGGATTTTCAAAAATACAATGTTAAAGAAAAGAAGCAGAAGGAAAAAGGAAAAAAGAAAAATAAGACCAAAAAAAGCCACAAGAATTATTAAAAAAAAAACACCAACAACCACCACCCAAAGACTATATATGGTGTTTGCCTTAAAAAAAAAAAAAAAAAAAGTCTTTTTTTTTTTGGAAAAGTAATAGTAGGTTATAGAAATAAAAATTAGAGGAGAAATAGAAGACTTAACAATTAGAAAAAAGTTAGAAAAAAAAAAAAGAAAAGAAAAGAAAAAAGGAATGATTGTAAAAATAGTAAAAATATATCTTTCCCTTCTCTGATGTTGTGGGCAGTGTGGGGTCACTTCCAAGGCAGTTCCCTCTGTTTAACTTCTTCTGTTTGCTGGTTTTTTAGGCTCACTAGTTCAGTTGCACTGTGGGGAGGGGAGGGATGCTGCAAACAAATAGCACTGTCGTGTGTACACAGCGTTTCAGCCCCGCTGGACCTATCCCTTCTCGAGGCGCATAAACCGCTCCAGCTCTACGATGCTCAGCCGGGAACCATCTGAGGCCTGCCCTAGGCTGCGTGCACTTCCCCAGTCTAAGCTGCTCAGGTTCGGCGCTCAGGCAGCCCTCAGAGGCACAGATTCAGTTGGGACTGCGTTTTGCGCCCTTCCCAGGTCCGAGTAGCTCAGGAGTTTGGTGAGCGCAGTCGCTGCAACTTGTCGCCTTTCCTGTCTCTGCTGCTCAGCTTTCTGGGTGGACCGCTGGCGCCCCCCGTGAGGCAGATGGTGACTGTCCAGCACCCCCAGAAGTCTTAGCAAAGAAGCTTGCTTGCAGTTTGGTAGGTAGAGTCTCTCCGGGGCTGCAATTGCCCCTTTCCAGCCCTTACGGCTCTGGCTTCCTGTTCCCGGCGGGAGATGGTCTTCAGTCGGCTTTTTCCGTTCCGTCCTTTGTTCTGTGCTCGGCCCTGGCGGTGTCTTATGTTCGAGCTTTTCGTGTGGTAGCTATTCCACAGTCTGGTTTGCTAGCCCAAGTTAGATTGTTCTGGTTGTGCGTGGGGCGTTCCTGCCCGATTCTTACAAAGCACTGCAGCCCGCACCTCCCACACTTCCCTGCCCTGACCCCACTTGCTAGTGGCGGATGCAGGCGTCTGTGCTGCTTTTCCGCTGGGGAAGTTACTGTTGGGCTTGTAATCTGTTGGTTTTAATTATTTATTTATTTTTCCTTCCTGTTATGTTGCCCTCTGTGTTTCCAATGCTCGCCACAGACTCGGCAGGGAGAGTGTTTCCTGGTGTTTGGAAACCTCTCTTCTTAAAATTCCCTTCCCAGGACGTGCTTCCCTTCCCAGGACAGGCTTCCCTTCCCGGGACGGAGCTCCCTCCCCACCTTCTTTGTCTCCTTTTTCGTCTTTTATATTTTTTCCTACCTGTTTTTGAAGACAATGGTCTGCTTTTCTGGTTGCCTGATGTCCTCTGCCAGCCTTCAGAAGTTGTTTTGTGGAGTTTGCTCAGCATTGAAATGTTCTTTTGAGGAATTTGTGAGGGAGAAAGTGGTCTTCCCGTCCTATTCCTCTGCCATCTTAGGACCGTCCCCTCCAAAAATATTTTAATAAATGCCTAGATTTCAATCAAATATTAACAGGGGAGCTGGGAGAAGGAGCAATGATTGAAAATTCAGAGGTAAAAGAGACCATGAAAACTGAAACAGAGATACACATGATAATGAAATTATAGGATATAGATTTAGAAATAACTATGTAAACTCAAGAAAATACATTAAAATGCAAAGGATTTTACTAAGGATATGAATTCCATGAGAAATAATTAAGTGGAAATTCTAAAATTGAAAAAAAAAACACTGTAACTGAACTTAAGAACTAAAATTGACTTTATGTTAAGATAAGCACATGGAACTGCATATGAACTGAAGTGAAAAGATGACATGTTGAGAGATTCTTATTGTTTGTGCAATGGGAGTGGCTAATAGGAAAAAAAGGGGAAAAATTTTCAGGTGATATCAGACAATAGTTTCCTAAGAAAAAGCCATCAATCTACAGATGAAGATGCTTGATAAACCTCAAAATCTTCACATTAAAAAAAAAAAAGGAGAAAATATTAAAAGTAGCCAAAGAAAAAATAAAGCACAATAACTTCAAAGGAATGTAAAAAACAAAAACAACACACACAAAAAATAATAACTGACAACTGCATTTTTCACAGACGTGATATTAAACAAAAGAAAACTGACAAACTTAGATTGCTATAAAAAAATAAATCAATACCCAAAATTATGTATCCAGCTAAAGTATATCTCCAAACATATAGAGACTGAACATAATTTCAAAGAAGCAACTTAAAAAAAAAATGACATCTGTTTACAGTTGCTTTTACTTTCTTGCTGGATGGACTATCTGAAACACAGCTCTAAGATGTAAGGTTCAACTTGGAAAAGCTGACGTGTTTAGAATTTTGAGGGGGTGGGGATGAGTCCTTAGATAATATACTATAAGAAAAAGAGCTTTAAAGGTAGTCATAGAGGTACACTTGAGTTTTGACTGACTGACTGCTGCTAAATCGCTTCAATCATGTCTGACTCTGTGCAACCCCATAGATGGCAGCCCACCAGGTTCCCCCGTCCCTGGGATTCTCCAGGCAAGAACACTGGAGTGGGTTGCCATTTCCTTCTCCAATGCATGAAAGTGAAAAGTGAAAGTGAAATCGCTCAGTCGTTTCTGACTCTCAGCGACACCATGGACTGCAGCCTGCCAGGCTACTCCATCCATGGGATTCTCCAGGCAAGAGTACTGGAGTGGGGTGCCATTGCCTTCTCCGTTTGACTGACTAATAAGTTTCATTTATGTAGACTGATATTCCTTAGGTCAGCCAAAGAATAATTGCCAGATAATAGTAGAACAGTGGATCTATAAACCGCATAATTTCCAGAACCGTCACCAAAGAGATATATAAGTTGCAACAAGCCTCAGAGGGGAACAAAAAAATTCAATAGTGATCTTGAAAAGGCCACAGTTTATAAGGAGAAACAAGCCTTATCTAGATGAGACCACTGGAGGGTCTCAAAAAAGGCTTTAAAAGAAACCTCCAAAGAATCAGTCTAATCCACATGATAAGTAACTGCCATCCAGAGAAAACTCATACCTTTAAAGAAAACATAGAATCAAAACCATAAGTATAGTATCTACCACCCAAACAGCAATTAATAGACATGTAAAGGGGCAAGAAAAACAGACCCGAAATCAAGAGAAAAATCTGTTTACAAAAGTGTACCTAAAAAAAATGTTAGAAATGATGGGATTACACACAAACTTACTGGAAGAGCTATTATAACTGTATTTAAGTAACTTGACTGGTTGTGCAGTGGTTAAGAATCCACCCACCAATGGCGGGGACATGAGTCAGTCCTGGTTCAGGAAGATTTCACACACCATGGAGCCCTGTAACTACTGAGCCCTTGTGCTGCTGAATCTGCTACAACTACTGAAGCCTGAGTGCCCAGAGACTGTGCTCCACCACAAGGGAGGCCACTGCAGTGAGAAGCCTGTGTACCACAATGAAGAGTAGCCCCCACTAGCTGCAACTAGAGAAGGACCATGCAAAACAGTGAAGACCCAGCTCAGTCAAAAATAAAAACAAAAATATTAAATGTATGTAAGAATCTACAAAAATAGACATAAAAGAAAAAAATGGAAATATAAAAAAGAACTGATTTGAATTATCTATAGATAAAAATTAACATATCATATTAATGAACTGCTATACAAAATAGGTACTAAATAGAAAAGATCAATAAATTTAAAACCATAGCAATAGAAACTCTTCCAGCTGAAGCACAAAGAAAAAGAAAACTGAAAATAAGTGACCAAAGGCTTAGTGATCTATAAAACTTTATCCAGTAAGTCAGAGACCAAAGGAAATGGGGTGTGTGTGAGAAAATGTTAAAATGTAATAAATAAAATATTTCAGACTAGATGAAGATTAGTACTACATAAATCAGAGTCTCAACAATATTTAAGGAGAATAAGTACAAAAGAAACTATGACAAATCATTCCACAGAAGTAATCTCTGTAAACCAGAAATAATTTTTAAAATGTAAAAAAAAAAAAAAACCCAAAAAAGGAAAAGAAAAATTGCATACAGATAAACAAAGGAAAAATTATCACAATCTCATCAGAAATAATGTGTGTTAGAAGACAATGAAATAACATTTTAAAATGCTGAAAGAAAAACAACCTAGAATTGTATATCAAGAAAATACCTTCATATAAAAGAAACCATCACTTATATTAAAAACACTGTAAAAAATGAAGGCCAATCAAAGATATCTTGGCAGAATGAGAAATTCCCCCCACACAAAAAAAAAATCACAATAAAATTTTCACAAGAAATGTGAAAGAAAATTCTTCAATGCTATAAACAAGAAATAATTTTTTAAAAAAAAGCACAACATAAACAACAAAAACCCTAAACAGATCTACACAAGGAACAAAATGCCTGAAGTTGGCAAATATGTTTTTTTTAAAGAATAATTGGCTTTTAAAGGAAAAACAATAGAAATGTATTATGAAATCCATACCCTAATAAATCTAAAAATCTGAAATAATAGAAAGGATTAATAGGAAAATTAGTAGTGCATTTTTTGAGGATTTTACACAACAGTGTATAATATCTTTTGAATGTAGACTATGATAAATTAAAAGTGCACAAATTAGAAATCTTAGAGAAACTAATTAAAGAAAATTCATGATAAAAACTGTAGAGGAGATAAAATAAAATATTAATATAATCTAATAAAAGTCAAGAAAGGGGAAATAAAACAAAGAAGCAAGTGGAAATATTTTTAAAAATAGAGGATTGATGAAAAAATAACCTATACTTTTAGCCTTTTCACTGAAAATAAGTGTATAAAGCATATCAATTAAGGGCCAATATTGTCAGAATAGATATCTTATATACGTACATTTGCCAAGGAACTTTTTTTTCAAATTGAAGTATGTGACTCAGACAGTAAAGAATCTGCCTGCAATGTAGGTGAGCTGGATTTGAAACCTGGGTCAGGAAGATACCCTGAGGAAGGGAATGGGTACCCACTCCAGTATTCTTGCCTAGAGAATTCAATAGAAAAGAGAATCCTAGTGGGTTATAGTTCATGAAGTCACAAAGACTCAGACATAACTGAGCAAATAACATAGTTGATATACGGTGCTGTCTATAATTTCATATATGTGTGTGTGTGTGTGTGTGTGTGTGTGTGTATACACTCATATAACTGAATCACTTTTCTGTACATATTCATTTTTTAACATTGTTTTACGTTATGATGTAACCATGGGATACTGAATATAGTTCTCCCTGCGACTCTATGGACTGTAGCCCTCCAAGATCCTCTGTCCATGAGATTCTTCAGGCAAGAATACTGGAGCGGGTTTCCAGGCCCTTCTCCAGGGGATCTTCCTGACCTAGGGACTGAACCTGCATCTCATTATGTCTCTGGCATTGCAAGCGGGTTCTTTACCACTCTGACTTACTTGGTGTGATAATCTCTAGGTTCATCCATGTTGCTGCAATATTTTGTTCTTTTTACAGCTGAGTAACATTTCTTCCATTGTATATATGTATCACAACTTCTATATCCATCCATCCATCAGTTGACATATTGGTTGTTTCCATATCTTGGCTATTGTGATTAGTGCTGTTATGAACACACAGATGTATGTATCTTTTTGAGTTAGAGTTTTTTTGGAGTACATGCCTAAGAGTGGGTTGGTGGGACCTGTGGTAGTTTTATTTTTAGTTTTCTGAGGAATCTCCATATTGTTCTCTATAGTGGCTGTGCTAACTTAACAACTCATCAACACTGTAATAGCATTCTGTTTTCTCCACATCTCTGGAATTTGTTATTTGTAGGATTTTTAATGATGACCATTTATCAGACTAGATTTTTAAAGAGAGAAAAAGAGAGAGAATTATATTCCCTCTTCAAAAGAAAATTACTCTTTTTGTAACTCTATATGGTGACTGACTGGACTTATTTTGGTGGTCATTTTGTAATGAGTACAAGCATCACATTATTACGTTGCAATCATGAAGCCCACAGGGGCTTCCCTGATGGCTCAAATGGTAAAGAATTTGTCCACAATGTCAGAAACCCAGGTTTGATCCCTGGGTCAGGAAGATTCCCTGGAGAAGGGAGTGGCAATCCACTCCAGTATTTTTGCCTGGAAAATTCCATGGACAGAGGAGTCTGGTGGGCTACAGTCCATGGTGTTGCAAAGACAACTGAGCAACTAACACCACCCCACATGAAGCTAATTTAATGGTATGTCAGTTATACATACATTTTAAAAGAGAAGAAAAAATAAAAAGAAATAAACCTTAATGCAAAGACAGAGACACATACAAAGTAGATGGGGAAAAGTATAAAATGACAATAATAGTTATAAGATAACGGGTGTAGTGACATTATATCACGTAGCATGCACTTAATAGAACAAAAGTCATTGAGAAACATTTGATAATTATGAGTCATTTCCTTATAAAGACACACAGTATTCTATGTGTATTAAGTATTATATCTTCATAACACAGGTTCAAAATACTTGAAGCAAAACTGAGAATGAAGATGAGACATTGACATATCCATAATTATAATTAGAGATTTTAAAATTCTCTCTAATAAATTTACTGAAAAATCAGAAAATCAGCGTGGCATATTGTAAAGCAATTATTCTTTAATTAAAAATAAATTTAAATAAATAAAAATTAAAATCTAGTGTCACAAGACACTAAAACAATAGTATCCATCATTTTGACCTAACTGATATCTATGGAATGCTTCTTTTCCAATGTGAAAAATGCCCAGTGTTCTTCAAATGCACTAAAGTATTTACCAAAACAGCTCAAATTTTGGATCATAAGACATAGAAATCTGAAAATATACTTTTAAGTAATTTGTAGGTTTAAGAAGCCACAAAGAAAGCAATAAAACTTAAGTAAATAGTAAAATCATATTCAAAGTTTAAAGGGATTAAAACTGTAATTATGCCAAATCTCTCAATTTGATCTCCACAGAGTCAAACCAATTTCAATAAAATTCCAGGAGACTTCCTTACAGAATGTGACAAACTGCTAGTTGAAATCACATGAAAAATTAAATTACCTAAAATATATATTTATATAAATTTATTAAACTCATAGGATATAATATTTAGTTTCAAGATTTCCTACAAAGTTATAGTAATCAAGGTCATGAGCAATTAGAATAATGGCAAAATCATAATTTAATGAAACATAAAAATAAAAATCCAGAAATAGTCTCTGCCACATATAGAAAAATAACTTATTGCATTTATCATTATATAACTATATATAACTGTTTAGATATATATGCTAATTGATACTCAACAGAAGTGCCAAACAAATTATTTGAAAATTATTGCGAAATAATAGTGGTAGAATAATTGAAAATGTGTATTAAAAAATCCTTGAATCCTACTTTACATACAAATTTAAACAATATTCTTCATAGAACTGAATATAAAAATCAAAATAATAAACTTCCTAGAAAAAAGTAAGGAAAGCCTTTTTTTTTTTTAATTTGGGGCTAATATACACTTCTTATAAAAGAGAAAATTGTAAATATCAATAAGTCACAAGACTCCATTAGAAAAAAGACAAAAGGAAAAGACCAGGAGAATTTATACTAACATTCATATATGTGTACACACACACATTATATATATTTATTTATTTATATATATAATATAGCATATATAATATTACATTATATATATTATATATATAACATTACACATTAGAATATATATATCATATATATAATGTGTGTGTGTATGCATGTATTTCAACTTCATTTTTAAGCTTTTTGAAAGTTCAGTTATTTGACCTACTTGGTCAGCTTCAAAGAAGAGATAGATAGAACTTTACATTTTACATATTTCTGACTATCACAAAAAAGTACGAGATTAGCATGGTTTATATGAACCACTGTGTCATATTATTGTTAGAGATAAACCATAGCACCAGGATCCATTCTTCCTTGTTAGCATTAACCCAAATACATCACTACATATAGCTGTTGTTGACTGAACATTTTTTTTTAATAAGGGGAAAATATCTCCTTGTGTCTTGTATTTAACCTAAGGATAATAAAGTAAAATAGAAGTTCGAATACACAGGTATATTACATATGTATGTACATATATTACATATGTATATACATATTGTATATGTATATATATATTATACTATACATATCTCCCAAAAAAGAAGCTTATGCATTTTATTTCAAAAATATGTCAGTTATGACAAAAGTATTTATAAAGAGAGAGAAAAAATTTTAGTGAAACCTAATGGGTAGTAAATTTATGGTGAATATCCCTGTTGAATAATGACATTGGATATATACTCATTAATATGCAAAGGCTACATCTTTTTTGGTGAAACGTTTCAACATTTTACCAATTTT
This sequence comes from Capra hircus, assembly GCF_001704415.2. NCBI lineage: Eukaryota > Metazoa > Chordata > Mammalia > Artiodactyla > Bovidae > Capra > Capra hircus. The sequence continues at coordinate 82,192,159 of NC_030819.1, read as the reverse complement.
CATTGTTTCATTAATCATTTTAATATTGAGGTCTAGATATATTTATGCATTTTGATTATAAATCTTTTGATACACATTAAAAATTTTGGTAATCCAAGTCTGTGCCCAGCAGCTAATGATGAAGATGATGTTGAACGGTTCTATGAAAACCTGCAAGACCACCTAGAAGTAACAACAAAAAAAGAATGTCCATTTCATTATAGGGGACTGGAATGTAAAAGTAGGAAGTCAAGAGATGCCTGGAGTAATAGGCAAGTTTGGCCTTGGAGTACAAAATGAAGCAGCACACAAGCTAAGAGAATTTTGCGAAGAGAACACACTCATCTTAACAAACACCCTCTCCCAACAACACAAGAGAAGACTCTAAACATGGACAATACCAGAAGGTCAATATCAAAATCAGATTGATTATTTCATTGCAGCAGAATGGAAAAGATTTAAATGGTCACAAAAACAAGACCACGAGCCGACTGTGGCTCAGATCATGAAATCCTTACCACAAAATTCACTTCAATTCAGTTCAGTTCAGTTCAGTCGCTCAGTCGTGTCCGACTCTTTGCGACCCCATGAATCACAGCATGCCAGGCCTCCTTGTTCATCACCACCTCCCGGAGTTCACTCAGACTCACGTCCATCGAATCTATGATACTATCCAGCCATCTCATCCTTGGTCGTCCCCTTCTCCTCCTGCCCCCAATCCGTCCCAGCATCAGAGTCTTTTCCAAAGAGTAAACTCTTCTCATGAGGTGACCAAATTACTGGAGTTTCAGCTTCAGCATCATTCCTTCCAAAGAAATCCCAGGGTTGATCTCCTTCAGAATGGACTGGTTGGATCTGCTTGCAGTCCAAGGAACTCTTAAGAGTCTTTCCAACACCACAGTTCAAAAGCATCAGTTTTTTGGCACTCAGTCTTCTTCACAGTCCAAGTCTCACATCCATACATGATCACTGGAAAAACCATAACCTTGACTAGACGGATCTTATTTGGCAAAGTAATGTCTGCTTTTGAATATACTGTCTAGGTTGGTCATAAACGTCCTTCCAAGGAATAAGCGTCATTTAATATCATGGCTGCAGTCACCATCTGCAGTGATTTTGGAGTCCCAAAAAATAAAGTCTGACACTGTTTCCACTGTTTCCCCGTCTATTTCCCATGAAGCGATGGGACTGGATGCCATGATCTTCGTTTTCTGAAGGTTGAGCTTTAGGCCAACTTTTTCACTCTCCTCTTTCCCTTTCATCAAGAGGCTTTTTAGTTCCTCTTCACTTTCTGCCATAAGGGTCATGTCATCTGCATATCTAAGGTTATTGATATTTCTCCCGGCAATCTTCATTCCAGCTGGTGTTTCTTCCAGTCCAGCGTTTCTCATGATGTACTCTGCAGAGGAGTTACATAATCAGGGTGACAATATACAACCTTGACACATTCCTTTTCCTATTTGGAACCAGTCTGCTCTTTCATGTCCAGTTCGAACTGTTGCTTCCTGATCTGCATACAGATTTCTCAAGAGGCAGGTCAGGTGGTCTGGTATTCCCATCTCTTTCAGAATTTTCCACAGTTAATTGTGATCCATACAGTCAAAGGCTTTGGCATAGTCAATAAAGCAGAAATAGATGTTTTTCTGGAACTCTCTTGCTTTTTCGATGATCCAGTGGATGTTGGCAATTTGATCTCTTCGTTGTTCTGCCTTTTCTAAAACCAGCTTGAAAGTCAGGGAGTTCACGGTTCAAGTATTGCTGAAGCCTGGCTTGGAGAATTTTGAGCATTACTTTACCAGCATGTGAGATGAGTGAAATTGTGTGATAGTTTGAACATTCTTTGGCATTGCCTTTCTTTGGAATTGGAATGAAAACTGACCTTTTCCAGTCCTGTAGCCTCTGCTGAGTTTTCCAAATTCGCTGGCATATTGAGTGCAGCACTTTCACAGCATCATCTTTTAGGATTTGAAATAGCTCAACTGGAATTCCATCACCTCCACTAGCTTTGTTCATAGTGATGCTTTCTAAGGCCCACTTGACTTCACATTCCAGGATGTCTGGCTCTAGATGAGTGATCACATCATCATGATTATCTGGGTCATGAAGATCATTTTTGTACAGTTCTTTCATGTATTCTTGCCACCTCTTCTTAGTATCTTATGCTTCTGCTAGATCCATACCATTTCTGTCCTTCATCAAGCCCATCTTTGCATGAAATGTTCCCTTGGTATCTCTAATTTTCTTGAAGAGATCTCTAGTCTTTCCCATTCTGTTCTTTTTCCTCTATTTCTTTGCATTGATCGCTGAGAAGGCTTTTTTATCCCTTCTTGCTATTCTCTGGAACTCTGCATTCAGATGCTTATATCTTTCCTTTCCTCCTTTGCTTTTCACTTCTCTTCTTTTCACAGCTATTTGTAAGGCCTCCCCAGACAGCCATTTTACTTTTTTGCATTTCTTTTCCATGGGGAAGGTGTTGATCCCTGTCTCCTGCACAATGTCATGAACCTCATTCCATAGTTCATCAGGCACTCTATTTATCAGATCGAGGTCCTTAAATCTATTTCTCACTTTCTCTGTATAATTATAAGGGATTTGATTTAGGTCATGCCTGAATGGTCTAGCAGTTTTCCCTACTTTCTTCAATGTAAGTCTCAATTTGGTAATAAGGAGTTCATGATCTGAGCCACAGTCAGCTCCTGGTCTTGTTTTTGTTGACTGTATATAGCTTCTCCATGTTTGGCTGCAAAGAATATAATCAGTCTGATTTCGGTGTTGACCATCTGGTGATGTCCATGTGTAGAGTCTTCTCTTGTGTTTTTGGAAGAGGGTGTGTGCTATGACCAGTGCATTTTCTAGGCAAAACTCTATTAGTCTTTGCCCTGCTTCATTCCACATTCCAAGGCCAAATTTGCCTGTTACTCCAGGTGTTTCTTGACTTCCTACTTTTGCATTCCAGTCCCCTATAATGAAAAGGACATCTTCTTTGGATGTTAGTTCTAAAAGATTTTTTAGGTCTTCATGAAACTGTTCAACTTCAGCTTCTTCAGCGTTACTGGTTGGGGCATAGACTTGGATAACTGTGATATTGAATGGTTTGCCTTGGAGATGAACAGAGATCATTCTGTTGTTTTTGAGATTGCATCCAAGTACTGCATTTCGGACTCTTTTGTTGACCATGATGGCTACTCCATTTCTTCTGAGGGATTCCTGCCTGCAGTAGTAGGTATAATGGTCATCTGAGTTAAATTCACCCATTCCAGTCCATTTTAGTTTGCTGATTCCTAGAATGTTGACGTTCACCCTTGTCATCTCTTGTTTGACAACTTCCAATTTGCCTTGATTCATGGACCTGACATTCCAGGTTCCTATGCAATATTGCTCTTTACAACATCGGATCTTGCTTCTATCACCAGTCACATCCACAACTGGGTATTATTTTTCCTTTGGCTCCATCCCTTCATTCTTTCTGGAGTTTTTTCTCCACTGATCTCCAGTAGCATATTGGGCACTTAGTGACCTGAGGAGTTCCTCTTTCAGTATCCTATCATTTTGCCTTTTCCTACTTTTCATGGGCTTCTCAAGGCAAGAATACTGAAGTGGTTTGCATTCCCTTCTCCAGTTGACCACATGTGTCAGAGCTCTCCACTGTGACCTGCCTGTCTTGGATGGCCTCACATGGCATGGCTTAGTTTCATTGAATTAGACAAGTCTGTGGTTCATTTTATCAGATTGACTAGTTTTCTGTGATTATGGTTTCAGTGTGTCTGCCCTCTGATGCCCTCTCACAACCCCTACCATCTCACTTGGAATTTTCTTACCTTGGACTTGGGGTATCTCTTCACAGCTACTCCAGCAAAGCACAGCAGCTGTTCCTTACCTTGGATGAGGGGTATTTCCTCACAGCAGCCCCTCCTGACCTTGAACGTGGAGTAGCTCCTCTCAGCCATACTGTGCCTGTGCAGCCTCCATTCCTTGGGGTTGCTCCTCTTGGCACAGATTATTCAACCAGCAGTGATGGGCTGGACTGAGAAGAAGCTAGACAAGCAGGAAAGTGTTCACTTTAAAGTGGCCTCTCTCAAGAAGAAAGAGAAAATAAAGGACTGAGCTATATGTGACCAACTTCCCCTAAACTTGTTAATCACTTTAAACCAGTTCACTTTCTCAGGGAAGAGTTGGTGGAGGGATGAAGAGGAACTACGTGTAATTCATCCATTACACTAATCCATGAATCTCTTTGGAAGAAAACAGGCAGAGAGCAAGAGTGCTGACTCCTATGCTAACAATTCAGAGTATGTCTAGATATAATCTTATACATGGTAGTGCATTATTAACACTTACTGGGTTAAAGTACAAAGAAGAAAGAATAAAGAAACCTTCAGTTACCAGAATGACTCAGACTCTTGTATCTAAAATGTTTTAACTCATTCTTGATTAGTTGAAATGTATGGAACACTCATTAACTTTGGTTGTATCTTAGCATGGTGCAACTTTGGTCATTTTAAGAATGCAGAATCTTAAGAGGAGAAGGGAAAGGATGTTTTATTATTCAGTCCCTCAGTCATGTCCGACTCTTTGTGACCCCATGGACCTCAGCACACCAGGCTTCACTGTCCTTCACCATCTCTTGGAGCTTGCTCAAACTCATGTCCATTGAATTTGTGATGCTGTCCAACCATCTCATCCTCTGTCATCCCCTTCTTCTCCTTCCTTCAATCTTTCCCAGCATCAGGGTCTTTTCTAATGAGTCAGCTTTTTGCAGCAATTGGCTGCAAGTAAAGGATGGTAAAGGATGATATATAGCTATTATTTGGCAATGATAGGTAGGTTGTAGGGGTACAGGTGTTGATGGATGGGAAAATGTACCTAGGAAAAGATTTTCAGCACTCAAAAGCAGAGTGAATTTTAATTTAGGTTTAGTTCTAATATCTGTAAAAATCAGTAAGTTAAAAACGTAGCCTGCTGTTTTTGTGGATTGTTTTTTGTTTGTTTCAGATGAGACTTCTGGTAAAGTGTAGCTCTAAAAACTTCTGTAAATTTGAAACTGTGATTATTTGTAATCTATTATCTTTTTCGTGTAGTTGATAATGTAAACACTTTGGAAAGTCACTAAACACTGCACTATAAGTTAATACAGTATAATAGAATTTAGAGATGAAAGAAATATGCTGATTTTTAAATACTACAATAAGTTTTAACAATATGTTATCATAAGCACAACCTAGGAATACAGGAAAATTCAGGACAGGAAAATTCATAGAACAGTAAACATATCATAGACCATCTAACCTCCCAGAAATTTACCCTATCAACATCTGGTAAACCTAATTTCTGATATTTAATATAAACACACGTTTGCAGAAGAGATTGATGATATTTTAAGACAAATAGACTATGTTATGCATGCTATTTTATAAAAGGTATTAATTTCAATAAAATTCAATGTTTATCACCATTGAAGTTTAAAGGAAGGAGCAGTTGAAATTAAGTTAAATGTTTATTTACACACATACATATACCAAAAAATATGTTATTTAAAAAATGTTCCTCTAAAATTAACTTCTGAAAATGATGCCAATATCATCATGTATTTTAACTTTATGTTTCAAATTAGACTGTAAAATTGTTGACTTCTTGGAAGATCCGCTGGAGAAGGGACAGGCTATCCACTCCAGTATTCTTGGGTTTCCCTATGGCTCAGCTGGTAAAGAATCTGCCTACAATGTGGGAGACCTGGGTAATCCCTGGGTTGGGAAGATCCCCTGGAGAAGGGAAAGGCTACCCATTCCAGTGTTCAGGTCTGGAGGCTTCTATAGTCCATGATGTCGCAAAGAGTTGGGCACAACTGAGTGACTTGTACTTCACTTGCTTAAAAAATAAGGAAATAATAACACGCACATAATTACCCTTTCTCCTTTGTTAATTTGCATTCTATTCTCTTAAACATGATTCCAATCATTTTTGGTTATATTTTATAATTAAATGGTTTCAGTGGGTGATTTAAGAATCATTTAAATATATCTTGTCAATTTCTCAGTTATTTAGACAGTCTTTTGGTGGCTGCACTATGATTATTTCCCATTTCACTTCACCCAAAACCTTCCTTCCCTCAAAATTACACTTTCAGTAACCCCTGTCCTTTTTTTGTTTCCATTCTTTGTGTTTATGAATATTTATAAATTTTCTTTACTATTTCCTTTGTTTATGAGCACAAGTGACCAATACATTTTCACCTCTAATTTGTGGCTGTATATTTTTGTGCCTTCTATTATTGTTTTATGAAATAATTTAATGTCATTCTAAAGTTCTGCCCCACCTACCTGTCTTTTTCTAAGCCCCTGAAATTCTGACTTTGACCAGAATGGTCATAATTATTTTATTACAAGTTTTGCTCGCTTATACCTTCCATTACCATGGTGCTCCTTTGTGCCAGTGATCTCATGTCAATCAACTTCTGCCTGATGCCTTTGTCAATCACATTTGCTCTATTTTTGTGGCATCAAATGTCACTTTCATCCCTGTAGTGTCTTCAGGTCTAGCTTCTAATTTCCCTCTTACATCTTCCAAATTGAGTTTATCTCCTTCCCTTGTCTTATAATCACTTCCTTGAAACTCCATTTCTCTTATCTGAACTGTGAGCTTATTTTGAATGGTCATATTTTCCGTGAAACTTTGAGTCTAACGCATCATGCATGTTTGAAAGATTCCATTAGAATATTTCTTGTTCTTTCCAGTAATGTATTACTGTTCTTCTAGGTCATTTTGCTTAAGATCTTTCTCTCATTTTTCAGTATGCATATACGTCTTATTGATGATATATTTTTAAAGGAGACAGTGACTTGATAAAGAATACACTGGGAATCGAGAGACAGAGAGTGAATGGTCCTGGGTTAGACAATAGCATTGATTTGGTTCTTTTGTCTTAGAGACTTTCTCATCAATGCAATTATTATTATTTTTTTATGGTTTATTTTTTTTAAATTTTTTTAAATTTTAAAATCTTTAATTCTTACATGCGTTCCCAAACATGAACCCCCCTCCCACCTCCCTCCCCACAACATCTCTCTGGGTCATCCCCATGCACCAGCCCCAAGCATGCTGCACCCTACCTCAGACATGGACTGGCGATGCAATTCTTACATGATAGTATACATGTTAGAATTCCCATTCTCCCAAATCATCCCACCCTCTCCCTCTCCCTCTGAGTCCAAAAGTTCGTTATACACATCTGTGTCTTTTTTCCTGTCTTGCATACAGGGTCGTCATTGCCATCTTCCTCAATTCCATATATATGTGTTAGTATACTGTATTGGTGTTTTTCTTTCTGGCTTACTTCACTCTGTATAATTGGCTCCAGTTTCATCCATCTCATCAGAACTGATTCAAATGAATTCTTTTTAATGGCTGAGTAATACTCCATTGTGTATACGTACCACTGCTTTCTTATCCATTCATCTGCTGATGGACATCTAGGTTGTTTCCATGTCCTGGCTATTATAAACAGTGCTGCGATGAACATTGGGGTACATGTGTCTCTTTCAATTCTGGTTTCCTCGGTGTGTATGCCCAGCAGTGGGATTGCTGGGTCATAAGGCAGTTCTATTTGCAATTTTTTAAGCAATCTCCACACTGTTCTCCGTAGTGGCTGTACTAGTTTGCATTCCCACCAACAGTGTAGGAGGGTTCCCTTTTCTCCACACCCTCTCCAGCATTTATTGCTTGTAGATTTTTGGATCGCAGCCATTCTGACTGGTGTGAAGTGGTACCTCATTGTGGTTTTGATTTGCATTTCTCTAATAATGAGTGATGTTGAGCATCTTTTCATGTGTTTGTTAGCCATCCATATGTCTTCTTTGGAGAAATGTCTATTTAGTTCTTTGGCCCATTTTTTGATTGGGTCGTTTATTTTTCTGGAATTGAGCTGCATATTATTATTACTTTTGCCCTTTACTCTAGAGGCATGTGTCCAATAAGGTTTTGTCATAAAGTTACGTGTCTTTCAGCAACTCTCCTTTGAGCCTGTGCCCTAAGTATTGGACTCTGCTGGATTCTTCCAGCTGCAAGGCAAAATTATAGGAAAATACAAAGTCTGAGCACACATTTTCTTTTAGATTCTCTTTTCCAGTTCTACCATGGCAATCTGCTGGGCCATCACAGAGATGGGGTCCAAACCTAATTCTGCTTGACTCATGCTGGATATTTTACATTGTCCTACAAATCCTTTACCAATAAGCTTCAAAATTGTTTAAAAGCAAATCATACAGCAAACCTCCGTTAATTAAAATATTTTGGAGTGTAATATTGTGGTAAATTACCTTTCAGTTGAATTGAAACAACAAGAAACCCTTTGATTTCAAATGTAATATTTAAAACTCTTTTAAAATATCTTAGTCAACTTTCTTGGCCTTCATCATACATCATGCAAATGGTAAATGATTCTTTTTTGGATGATTGAAGGTTAGTTAGAATCTCTGTTAATAATATTGAGGTGGTACTCTAAATATTGTGCCTAGTGGATGAGGGTGATTGTGCTAAAATGTTAGAATATATTCTAAAAGTTTTCAATATAAAAGTGAAAATGTTAGTCACTCAGTCTTGTCTGACTCTTTGCAACCCCATGGCCTGTAGCCTGCCAAGTTCCTCCGTCCATGAAATTCTCCAGGCTAGAATACTGGAGTGGGTGGACATGCTCTTCTTTAGGGGATCTTCCAGACCCAGGTATCAAACACAGGTCTCCTGCATTGCAGGCAGATTCCTTACCATCTGAACTACCAGGTAAGCCCAAAATTTGCAATAACACATTATTAATTTGTAATATCATATTTTTTCAGGAAGAGCTATTTTCTATGGAAATTAGGCAAACTATTCATCTTTATATAAGAAATAAAAACTTTATGTAATGGTATAGATATCATATATAGTTATATATATTGATATATTATTTTAAAGTATATAAGTATGTAGTTCCATATATCATGTTTATATAATGTGCATTTTTATAAGATATATTACATGTAAAATTATATATATTCATTTGATATTATATCTATTTATACTTTGATTTGTCATTTATCAGTTTTAATATAGTATACTTTGTTTTCTCCTCCTCTTGTGTTTTAAATTAACAAAGCAAGGCAGAAAGCTGAATTCATCATGATAAGTATTGGCCAAAGTCTATGAATACTAGATAAATACATATGATCAACTAAAATGAAACAAAGGACACATCTTCCATGCCATGCATTATACTAATGTACTTTGTAAAATAGCTAATTATATTTCACAAAGGATTTTAAAGTTCCTTTTTGACATAAGGACTATCTGGATAAATCGTGAAAATTGAGCCAGTATTACTGTAGATTTTTCTCTGCTAGATATTGAGAAATTTCTGAAAATTTTGCTTCATTTCTTATTTTCCTTCACATGTTTAACAACTTGTAAACACAACTTAAATGCACTCTGATATTTTGACAGCATTTCAACTGAAGTGTTCACGTCCTATTCCTTGGAAAGGAGACTTTATTCCCATATGCATCTTAAGTTATTTGAGAGCTGGCAGGGAATAAAAAAGGACCAATAAAAATATCTGAAAACTCCCTCTTGCTCTTATCTTTCAAAAGAAAAGCATGTGCTGAGTAGATGAATTAAAAGGAGATAGGGAAGCCCAGACTACAGTTTAACAGAAGCCATTGATCTTTACAAATTAGACTGACAACAGAGATTCATTAAAGTCCTCAATATAATGAAAAAAATTCCTTTCCTTTGGCCTTTCTTTTATCTTCCCTCTTCCTAATTCTGATTCACCTCTTCCATGCTCTCCTGTCCTTCACAAGAGACACTAAATGCTGATGAGGTAATGGCCGTTAGTTATAAACCTCTTTCAATCTCATTTGAGAAATGACTCTGATTCCAAACATTAATTTTTGGTACCTATCTGAATAACAATAAGCTTGCTATAGCATTGATTATGCAGTGCAGAAGAAAAGAGGGGCTGCTCATTTTAATACAGCTTTGCCAGTTCAATGAAACCCATTATGAGTTAAACAGGATGCCCACACCATTTTTTACACCACTTAGCACAATACTTATCATTTATCACTTTTTGCTTCTCATTGTTTTTATTTATGTACTTGTATTTTTTAAATAAAGTAAGCTTCCTAAGTTTAGTAACCAGGTTATTCCAGGCCTCCTCAACTCAAACAAGTCCAAGTTACAATGCCACTCGTTTTCTTAGTCATTTGAGACCCAGTTTTTGTATACCTTAAGAAGGCAAGAATGCTTACTTATGTATGCTGTTTGAATAAATGGATTATCTAGAATAAATAAGTAATAAAAAAGGAGCAGTAAATGTAATATAAGCTATAAAATGGAGAAAAAGCATTCATTGCAGAAGTGCAACTTCATTCTGCAATTCCTAAAGACAGAGGAGGAAACCATTCTCTGTCCTCTTCAACTACATACATACATATTTTTATCTATTGTAGCACTTACCTTACTGTGTTATAATCCATCTTGTCTTCAAAATGAAACCACAAGGCTCTGAGAGGTGGAGGTTCTATCTCATTCATGTTCATATTCTCTGAGCTTGTTTTAGGTCTTGATAAGAGCAAATGGTCTATAACATGTTTGTCGTTTTGTGTAGGTGACTTATTCACAAATGTGACGACAGTTAGACGAAAATATTTTGGAAAAGTAATATAGCAAATCGTTCAGGCTGTGTCTCACTGGTCTGACTCTGTCACCGAAGAGGAAATCTAGCTTCAAGAATCAGAAGTGAGTTTCTGGGCTGTGTGGTTGGGATGAAGCTCAGTCCCAGACAGTGTCTCATTCTCCTGAGGTTGTTCATGGAGGCAGTTCACATAAGTGCACTCAGATCACATAAGCACATTTGAGTCAGTGTGCCCTTGCTTTGCCAGTTGCCTCATTCACTTATATTATAATAATTCGAGGAAAACATTTAATCACTCTGATTTGGACTTTATCCATATATTAATAAAATTATAAAGCCTACTCCTCAATTGTGCAAAGGGGATCTTTACCAGAAAATGCACTTTGGACAGTTTGTGTAATATTTGGCATATAATAAACATTCAGTTAATAGAAGCTTCAGCTGCTGCCAGCCAGACCTGGGTGAAAATTGCAATTCAAGGGTGAAGACTGTGGATCTGACCTTGCAATTACAGGAGAGGAGATCTGTAGTAATTATATTAGAGGGTAAGGCAGTATAAGGCAGCACTTCATTCTCTTTTCAGGGCCAAGTTAATACTCTGGGGTTCATGAGTTTCCCCAAGGAATAGAACACTACAGATCTGCCCAGCAGGTGGGAGTTTGGGAAATGAATCTTACGCCACTGCAGCCTTTCAAAATTTGCTCTGAAATAAGTTATGTAATAACAGTTGAAAATCAAACCCTGATTTGTCTTTTTCTGGGAATTTTGGAATAGGATTAGAATATGCTGAGCTTTGAAGTCTTATGTGTAATAGTATAGGACCTGTACTGCATTCACAAACCCCGTGGCCATTGACAGCTCTGTACTTCTTTCTCTGTAAAAGAAAACAGATACATTGCAAGGTACTTCCTTAGTATTTCTCTGTTTTTGGCTGAAATCCAGCGGGTGTTGTTGTGACTCTTCTCTTACTTCTCTACGAGTCTAATTCAGATTTTTCCATCTCCGCTTCTTCCTGGAGACCGCACCATAGGCAATCTGGGAAAGTCTTTTTGCAGCTGTATGACTTTCATATTTCATCAACAACCTTTTCCAACCTCTGAGAAGACTGTTAAAAAGGTAGTTAATAATCAATGCCAAATATTGATCAAAGTTTCATAAGAATTTAGGAAGTTATGTAGAACTGCTTACACATTATTCTCCTCTGATAATGTAAACTACTGAAGTATTTCCTTAAATTTGGCTTTTCTGTCTCTATGCTAGCCCTGAAAGAAAAAAAAAAAAGTCCAATGTTGCTTCTATTCCATATCAAACATCTGAACACAAAGAGAAAATAAGTGCAGATCTTTCTGTAACAACAAATTTCTGATTTCTAATTTGATATTAAGTCTAAAAGCATTTAGAAACAAGCTAAGCTTTTCTTTCAGATTTTAGCACAAATTAAGATGATTGAATTTAGTTGGGATTTGGGATGGCCAATGGGAAGGATCTAACTTGATATTGTTAATGCAAAGGTTAGAGAAATAATTTAATTTGTAGTCAGTACTTATTCTTCATCTCCCAAAAGCCAGATAGTGAAATGATTTTTTAAATACCAATGTCTAATTAGTTTCTAAATACTTTTCCCTAATATTCTCCTGCCAAATCAGAATCTATATCACCCCTTTTTTCATGGAACTTCTGAATGTTTACTGTTGTGTAGGCAGTTTCAAGGAAAAAAAGTATTAGAGTGTTTGGAACAGGTTGTTATATGGTATTCTTTCTACACTCACTTTTGGCTCAGGGTGAAGACAATAGAAGTTAATTCCAAAGGAGTATCTCTGATGAAAATTTAAAAATAGGTGTCTGAAAATTAATTAGATGGTTCTTAAAGCATTCACTCTAATTGAAGTTATAAAAATATTTCCAGAGGGTGGAGACTGTGGAACATTAGGTAGTTGGAGATTTCTTTAGAGAGGTGTACTATAATATTCTGTCTCCCATCCACCCTACACCTCCAATATGTGGCCCTGGTTTTCAGATGGTTGGCAACAGACAGTGGCCTGAGTCAAACCTGACAAATGAGGAGTGTAAAGTGAGCTGTTACAAATGAGCTGAGGAAAGGCGTCTGCTGTGCAAGCAGATGGCACTGTCAGAGTCTGCAAAGTGTGAAGGTATGTTCCCAGGGGCCACTTTCATGTCAAAAGCATCAACAATTGCTCAAGCAGAGAAACGCGACAGGAATCTCTGACAGGCACTGCGGTAAGGCCAAGGACTATGCTATTGGAGTCTGTATCAAAGGGATCAAGAGACTGAAAGCAGGTAGGACCAGTCATGGGGATGACTCTTTTCCCCATGAATCGACTGTAAACCCCTGTGAGGCTGAAGGAACACAAAGTCGTCTGTTGTAGTAGAAGTTGCAACTTTTCTGACTCCCCTGACTTCTGCTTGTTCTCTGCTCCCAAACCAAATGGACCAACAGGTCATGCTAGCACCTGAGGGAGGAGCCGTAGGGACAGACCTCAACTCAGTTCTATGCTAAGCCCTAGGCTTCCTGCATAGAACAGACTCTTGCCAGGGAAGGGGGAGGTACATATACACAATGGAGTATTACTCAGCCGTGAAAAAGAATTCATTTGAATCAGTTCTGATGAGATGGATGAAACTGGAGCCGATAATACAGAGTGAAGTAAGCCAGAAAGAAAAACACCAATACAGTATACTAACACATATATATGGAATTGAGGAAGATGGCAATGACGACCCTGTATGCATGACAGGGAAAGAGACACAGATATGTATAACGGACTTTTTGACTCAGAGGGAGAGGGAGAGGGTGGGATGATTTGGGAGAATGACATTCTAACATGTATACTATCATGTAAGAATTGAATCGCCAGTCTATGTCTGACGCAGGATGCAGCATGCTTGGGGCTGGTGCATGGGGATGACCCAGGGAGATGTTATGGGGAGGGAGGTGGGAGGGGGGTTCATGTTTGGGAACGCATGTAAGAATTAAAGATTTTAAAATAAAAAAAAATTAAAAAAAAATAAACTGGAAAAAAAAAATAAATAAAGTCAATCGAATGAAACCATGCAATGTCCATGGAGGACATCTTGTTTATTGACTTAACATGATCATAAAACTCTTTATTATCTGCAGTATGAATGGAAAAGTTATGGGCGTGTCTGTGTTATCATCCAGAGGCAGGAGGAAACTTGACCTCTGAACAAACACAAGGGAGATAAAATAAACTTGCTTTATGATTACATCTAATGAGCCCTACTTATACAATGTACTGTTTAAACCCTCCATTGTTCTAACCAAAATTATTTATTTTTTTTAAAAAACTATGTATACTGTGTATAATGACTGGTGATCTGTAGGGTCATGCCTGGAGGTGGATAAACACAGACCAATTTCCTTTCCACTACAGTTTCAAAATACTGGGAAGAAAAACATAGGCCAAATTGTTATTAATATACCACTGATGGAAACTGCACTAAACAGTCATTTTATCAGAAAGGCTATGTACTATTTCTGTTTGTTTCATATTCCCTTCACTCTCTGGTCAGAAATTCTGGACGACATTGTTTTCTTAAAACTGCTTAAGACTATGCAGTTTTTTGCACTATTTTAGGCATAAAATATACATAATACCTGTTTTATTGTCATTCTAAATAAATACAATCTCCTTAGAAGGTGAAAGTCAATTTTATTCTAGTGTTCATATGGTGTTTTCCCATTGAGATACTGTTTCAATCTACAGAGGGTGTAAGAATTGGCCAAGTTATTTTTAGGAATGGAGAACACATTTCTCCCGAGGTAATGGGACACCATGAGGCGTGCTCTTGCATATTGCTTCCTTTCCTAATTAAACGGAATGTGAGAGGGAAAGTAAGTTGACATTGTTAAAGTAAATGACCCAATGCTTTAGTAATGAAGACACATCTAGGCTGAAGTTTATTGTTTTAATTTTCATCGTGAGCAATTTCAGCCCTACCGGGTAAGTTGCTCCAAGTGTCCTGCCGTGTACTGTCTCCATTGTGCTAACAGTGAAGCCCACTGATCCCATAAAAACAAAACTCTCTGTGATAAGTTGTATTTTGGAATGAAGTGGTTTATTTTTATGCAAGGTAAATTAATATTGGACATTTATTATATCTAGCTTTTAACAGGGTGTCGTAAGTGGGGTTCTTCAGAGGGCAGAGATATTGGGAGACTAAAAGTTGTGTAAATTATGCTCCATAAAAATATAGATGAGGCTCAGATAGATGCCTTTGGATTAAATATCCATTACTGAATATTTACATAATGCATGTGAAAGTGCTTTTAAAATAAAAACTCTTTTTATATAAATGGAAACTATGGCCAGATTCTCCCATAATATACCCTGTAGAATACTTCAAAGCAGTCTCTTTAGCCTTAGAGCAGAGAATTCTATCATTCCTACAAAGGAAAGAAAAGATTGATTATGCTACACAGTCCAAACCCACCCTAGTCAAATCGTTTTGGCAATCTAAAACAGTTCAAACCTTACTCAACTTTTAGTTAAGGGCCTAAATTTCTGTGATTTATAAATATATAATTCCAAAAAACAAAAGCCCCCCCCCAAAAAAAAATTTTTTTTTGAACTTCCATCCTCCTTTGAAAAGTATTACATGCTCAGCAGGTAAATTACACAGAATCATTTGACTGGAATAAACAGGCATAGAGAGAATTGGATTTATATTTCGACTCTGCTATTTACTAGTTGTATGATCTTGGACTTCCCAATCTTGGGCTTCCAGGGTGGCACTAGTGGTAAAGAACCTGTCTGTCAATGCAGGAGAGGAAAGAGATGCAGCCTCCATCACTAGATCAGGAAGATCTCCTGGAGGAGGGCATGGCAGTCCAGTCCAGTATTCTTGCCTGGAGAATGCCATGGACAGGGGAGCCTGGTGGGCCCATAGGGTCACACAGAGTCTGAAACAACTTAGCACGCACGCATGATCTTGAACAAATCATTTTCAGTCTGTGCTTTATTGTTTTTTATCAGTTTTTATGATAGTCTAACTTCTACCTTGAAGAATTTACTTAAGAATTAAATGAGATCATGCAAGCAACAATTCCAGGATTTGACATGACTGAATTACTTCCTCCTACAAAAATAATTAGTTCTGTATTGGAGGCAGCTAACTCAGTTACTTATGTTAATATATGGAAATCTCTATGTAGAGAAATAAAAATAATGTGAATATAATTTTCACACAGTTTTGTGATCTATTTTGATATTCTATGTTTCTAATATTTCACTATAGAATTTAGACAGGAAAGGGTATCCACATTTAGAATTGGGTGGTTTAACTCCCTCATTTTACAGATAAAAATGTTCAGAGGGAGATAACAAATACAATTAAACATGTAATCCAACTAGTTAGTGGTAGAGTTGGAACTGCAGGTGAAATTTCTCTCTCTCTGTTTTTTTTTTTTTTTTTAATTGCTGTTGGAGTGGGTAGCCATTCTCTTCTTCAAGGGATCTTCCCAACCCAGAGATTGTACCGGGTCTCCTGCATTGCACATGGGCTTTTTATCATCTGAGCCACCAGGAAAGCACTGAATTCATAGTACTTCAAACAAAATGATCAAACTCCTGTTCAAAATGAAGGTTGTGATTTCAAGTAGCTGAAAAAAATGCCCACCTTCACTCACTATGATGCCATTTGTTACTTTCCCTCTGACAATTTCATTCTGTGGGTGTGCATTGCAATCACTTGCACTTATCCAAAGCAGAATACCATTCTGGAATAATTCCAGTCAAAATTTTGATTTAGTTTAATCTAACCTTTACAGTATTTAGGACAGTTGTGGATTAACAAAACACAAACATTACTGGCTGAGACCTGGAGTAGTGATTGGGTAGCTTTAGTAGTGATTGGATAACAGATTGCATTGTTGACTTCAGGTGTTAGAAGGAGAGAAGGGCTGAGGGCCACTTTTGAGGCTGAGCACATAGGAACCATCTGAGCTTAATATATTAGCATATAACTTCCCTAGAGGCAAAGAAGTAATTAAAAGCTTTGTTGTAAAAGTCCTTCTATTGTGACTCACAAGCAGGTGAAACTAGCATGTGATAAGAGTGAGCAGAGATGCTGATAATACCATAAGCAATGATAAATTAAGAAGGGCTACTAATAATTTCTGCAAGAACTGGAACTAAGATTTGCTCTGAACATTCACACGGATAATAAATCAAAATATATCACCAGACTGAATAACTCACTACTTCCTTTTTGAAAGAAAATAAATAATGGTCATGCATACAATATATATTTAACCATGTTTCTTGTATCCCCAGGTTCATCAAAGTATGCGGCACGCAGTGAATTCAAGAAGTGCTTGTTATATGAAAAAACCATTTAATAAGTACACTGGTTGGATCAACTAATGAAAAATTGTGGATTGTTTTGTGGAGCTGAGCAAAAAGAGAGTATAAATGCCATTTCTAGATAATAGACTCTCCATGCACATATAGTTTAGTTATATTGGCAAATTCTCCCCATAGTTGGTTTTCATCTACTTAATTGAAAATTTTTGTTGATTATTTTCATTCTTTTATCTCTCAAATTTATTTCCTGTCTCTACCTCAGTCAAAAGTCTTATTATTTCATATCTTGAATAGATTGTTCAGAAGCTGCCCCCATCCCCCCACAAATTCTCTCAATTCTGTGTCATCATCCCACATAAAAATGCCAGGCTAGTCTTTTCAAGGCAAGGATTTGGGCAATTTACTACCCTGCTTGAACATCATCAATTTCTCAACCCCTGTAGTAAAAGAATAATTTCTAGACTCCTTATCTTTGTATTCAGATTCCCTACAGAAGTGTTTGTACACTTTCTTTCCAACTCATCTATTTCCGTTCTCTTTTGGTTCTCTTAATCGAGTCTAATTATCACCTTGACACACACACTGCACTTTTCCACTTGCACATTCCTACTCACACTGGTCCACTTTTTAAAAGGCCATCTTGCTCCTCATCTCAGCAGGCCCCAGCACCTACATCATGTTCTCTGATGGCACCAGGAAATCATCCTTTCTTCTGGGTAATGAGAGCACTAGTTATCTACCCCACTTCCTAAATTATGGTTTGTGATACAACACTACTTCTCTAAGATAATAAATGTTAGGAACAAATATCTAATAACTTTTGGAAACCTTAATATAAATATGTTAAAATAAATTCTTATCAACAGTTCTCCGAGTCATGTTAGGTGGGATGCAGCACTGATTGTGGAACTCATGTTGTACAAAGCGTCTAAAGGAGCTGGCATTTCACCAAACACTGAGGGAAAACACTTGCTTATGGTAATTTTACAAGGTAGATTTATAGCTTGAGTTATCCTTTTGTTTTTCCACATAGGTATTTTAATTTTGGAGCTAAACATGTTTCCTTCTTTGTGCTGATTTCTAGAATTTTTGTATTTCCATTACTGGTTTAACCTTATTCCTGGTACCATATTACTGTTTTATTTCTATTTCCCTCTGTCATATGTACTATATCCACTTTTTTGTAAATGTAAGTATATTTCTTAAAATGGAGGTCTCCAACATTTTTGGCCCCAGAGACGGGTTTCAAGGAAGACTATTTTTCCAGAGAAGAGGTAGGAGAATGATTCAGGATTCAAGTGCATGACATTTACTGTGCATTTTATTTGTATTATTATCATATCAGCTCGACCTCAGCTCATCAGGCATTTTGTTGTTGTTCAGTCACTGATTTGTGTCTGACTCTGTTGTCCCGTGAAGCAAACCAGGCTTCCCTTTCCTTCACTATCTCCCCCTACTCCATACCCCGATACAATACTCTAAGCTACTGTGTTAATTTCCTATTATTGCTGTTACTAATTGGCACAAAGTCAGTCACTTAAAACAGCACAATTTTATTATCTTAACATTCTGGGGGTCAAAATGGTCTCACTGAAATGTTAGCAGTGCAATGATCCTTTTCGGCAGGACCATTGGAAGAATCCATTCTCTCTCTCTCTCTCTCTCTCTCTCTGTTTTTTTTTTTAGATATGAAAGTCTGCTCCTGCCCACACTCTCTGGCAAATACTTCCCTTCCATCTTCAGAGCCAGCAGTTGTGCGCAAGGTCTCTTACCCTGACTCTGCCTCTCCTGCCTCCCTTGCTCCTATTATAAGGGCTGTTTGATTACATTAGACTCACGGGATAACCCAAACTGATTTCCTCATCTCAAGGTCTTAATTTCGTCTACATCCTTCCTTCTCCTTTCCTTGTAATACAACATATTCGTAGTTTCTGGGTATAAGAATGTGAATATCTCTGTGGAAGGGCAGGGTGTCATTCACTTGCCTACAACAAACTGGTTTTTTTTTTTATTATTTTATTTTTTTATTTTATTTTTTATTAATTTTTTATTTTTTTTAAATTTTAAACTCTTTAATTCTTACATGCGTTCCCAAACATGAACCCCTCTCCCACCTCCCTCCCCACAACATCTCTCTGGGTCATCCCCATGCACCAGCCCCAAGCAAGCTGCACCCTACGTCAGACATGGACTGGCGATTCAATTCTTACATGACAGTATACATGTTAGAATTCCCATTCTCCCAAATCATCCCACCCTCTCCCTCTCCCTCTGAGTCCAAAAGTCCGGTATACACATCTGTGTCTTTTTTTCTGTCTTGCATACAGGGTCGTCATTGCCATCTTCCTAAATTCCATATATATGTGTTAGTATACTGTATTGGTGTTTTTCTTTCTGGCTTACTTCACTCTGTATAATTGGCTCCAGTTTCATCCATCTCATCAGAACTGATTCAAATGAATTCTTTTTAACGGCTGAGTAATACTCCATTGCGTATATGTACCACTGCTTTCTTATCCATTCATTTGCTGATGGACATCTAGGTTGTTTCCATGTCCTGGCTATTATAAACAGTGCTGCGATGAACATTGGGGTACATGTGTCTCTTTCAATTCTGGTTTCCTCGGTGTGTATGCCCAGCAGTGGGATTGCTGGGTCATAAGGTAGTTCTATTTGCAATTTTTTAAGGAATCTCCACACTGTTCTCCATAGTGGCTGTTGAACTAAGTTATAACATACAATGTATAAAATAGTCAAATGTATAAAAAATGAAAGAAATAAAAAATAAATAATAATTGAGATGTCACAAGCAGTGCATTATTTATCTTCTTACATAAATTATAAGTGGTTAGGCAAATTGGTCTTAACTTTTCCTATTTCCCCTCAGTGCCTGAAACAGATTTTTATCTACAACCAATTTTCAGTAAAAAAATTTAAATAAATGCCAGCTTACATGATTCTATCTCCACTATTCCTCAGACCAACATACACACATATTTGCAAACTACAATTTACATATTGTCATCTCCAGCTATTTAAATACTTTGATAAATGCCATATGTTTCTAGGTAAATACTGCTTTTTTCCCTTATCTGTTTAGTATAATTTTTGGTCCATCTGAGGTAAATGCTCTATTCTGTTCTAGCACTTATGAATTAAAGGTTGATTCATGTACAAAAGCTATAATACTAGAATATTTTGAAAGGAAGAAAGCAAGGTTAGTGAAAGTGGAAGTCTCTCAGTCGTATCCAACTCTTTGGGACCCCGTGGACTATACAGCCCATGGAATTCTCCAGGCCAGAATACTGGAGTGGGTAAACTTTCCCTTCTCCAGGGGATCTTCCCAACCCAAGGATTGAATCCAGTTCTCTGGCACTGCGGGCAGATTCTTTACCAGCTGAACCACTAGGGAAGCCCAAGAATACTGGAGTGGGTAGCCTATCCCTGCTCCAGGGGGTCTTCCTGAGCCAGAATGGAACCAGGGTCTCTTGTACTGCAGGCAGATTTTTTACCAACTGAGCTATGAGTGAAGGTCAGTGGTGATACTGCAAATTGTGCTTTTTAAATATCACATAATGTGTCAATATTTGAAAGATCTGCATAACTCAGTAAATCAACATTTTCCAAAAGATCAATAGATTTTAAGAGTATGAAAAGTTTATGGATATGGTTTCAGATGTACCTTGCAACTAACCTTTAGGAAGCTACCACTTGCCCAATTTTCGTGCAGCATCAAGAGAAAAGCCAAAATTATCAGAAAAGGCTATAAAATACTCCTATTTCTTCCAACGAAATATCTCCATGAGACAATATTCTTCATACAGGTCAACCAAAACAATGCATCACATCAAGCTGCATACAGAAGCAGATGTAAGAACAAAGCTGTCGTCTATTAAGACACACACACAAAGAGAAGTTTGTAGCCTTTGTGAGACCAGGGTGGAGGTGGCAACCTCTAGGGCAGAGCTGCCTCGGATGGAGGGAAGCCTTTGGAGGAGCCCCAGGAAGGGTGGCAGGAAGGAGGACCAGGAGGCCTGGATCTTCCCCGCTTCTGCCCAGAGAGGGTTGCACTGCAGGGAGACCAGAACCTTCCCTGCCTGGAGGAGGCAGTGACCATGGACACTGATGTGGCCAAAATGCTTGGGAAGAGAGCTCTGTCTCCCCAGGATTCTCCCTTTTCCCAAGAAAGCAAGAGTAGTTGTTAAATTTTCTTTCTCAAGGATGATAATGTGACCTGGGAAGAATGTATAAAATATAAACTTAGCATTAGTCTATACTACATACTATATATTGCTGTATGCTATATACTGTATCAATTCAGTTCAGTTCAGTTACTATATACTATATAATGTTGTTTATTCACTGAGTTGTGTCTGACTCTTTTGTGAGCACATGGACTCTTGCCTCCCAGGGTCCTTTGTCCATAGGATTTCTCAGGCAAGAATACTGGAGTGTGTTGCCTCCTCCTTCTTCAGAGTATCTTTCCAACCCAGGGATCAAATCCATGTCTCCTGCATTGGCAGGTGAATTCTTTACCACTGAGCCATATACACAAGATTCAGAAAACTAAGATCATGGCAGCTGGTCCCATCACTTCATGGCAAATAGATGGGGAAACAATGGAAACAGTGGCTGACTTATTTTGAGGGGCTCCAAAATCACTGCAGATGGTGACAGCACCATGAAATTGCTCCCTGGAAGAAAAGTTATGACCAACCTGGAGAGTATATTAAAAAGCCGAGACATTACTTTGCTGACAAAGCTCCATCTAATCAAGGCTATGGTTTTTCCAGTAGTCATGTATGGATGTGAGAGTTGGACTAGAAAGTAAGCTTAGAGCTGAAGAATTGATGCTTTTGAATTGTGGTGTTGGAGAAGACTCTTGAGAGTCCCTTGGAATGCAAGGAGAGCCAACCACTCTATCCCAAAGAAAATCAGTCCTGAATATTCTTTGGAAAGACTGATGCTGAAGCTGAAACTCCAATACTTTGGCCACATGATATGAGGAACTGACTCATTGGAAAAGACCTTGATGCTGGTAAAGATTGAAGTAAGGAGAAGAAGGGGACAACAGAGAATGAGATAGTTGGATGGCATCACTGACTTGGTGGACATGAGTTTGAGCAAGCTCCGGGAGTTGGTGATGGACAGGGAGGCCTGCTATGCTGCAGTCCATGGGGTCACAAAGAGTTGGACATGAATGAGCGACTGAAATGAATTGAGACATATACTATATAATATATGTGCTGTTTATAGTTAACTTTTGGAACTTAGCTCAATGATTTAGAATTTTTATCTTAATTAAACAGGAATAGACTTAGTTCTTTATTGTTTTCCAATCTCTTGTAGAAATTTGAGTAAAGAACAACAAATATTTATCATGACCTAGGATTTATATTTGCTGCTGTTATTCAGAAAATGTAAATAAAAAAATGAGAAAAGTTCAGTATCCTCTGTATATATAACTGATTAAGAAACTCTATAGCATATTTCATTGGGAAAATGTGAAATAATCACTTTAGAGAAGTGATTTTCAAAGCTGAAAACCATAAGAATCTCTGAAAATCTCAGTGTCCCTCTTTGCCCTCCAAAAAAGATTAAGTTCGACTACCTATTTCAGAGAATTGACAGACAGTTGCACAGGTAATTGAAAATGGACAATCAGATATTACCTTAACTGAGCACTGGTTCTATGGTATCTTTTATTTAGTGCTTGTGAAAGGGAACAAAATACAATTCTTAACTATTAAGTTAAAAAAAAAAAAAACAAAAACAAAGCTCACTATCCAAAGTTACAGTTTAAACCAATGAAGTCAAAGTCAAATTCTAATGCCTGGACAGAGTGAGTTTCAAAAATTGATGATCTTACCTTGGAGATTGATTTCCAGCAGCAAGTAACAATATGAAATCTTTAGATAAATCTCCACTTACTAATATATTCTCTAAATTTATCTCAACAAGATTGTTCAGTGTTTAAAATTCTAAACTTGCAATCATTCCCATCTGTAAAAGAGATTCACTTCTTCAGTGCTGATTCTTTTTTTTCTTTTTGAATCATTCATCTTTACTTCAGAATCACACAGGAAGATTCAATCTAAATATTCAACAATAGATTTCACATGATCTTATAATTTTATCAAGCTAATTAGAAGTTCTTAGTTTATGTATGAGTGGGTAACTATGGGGATTAATAATTGCAAAATGCAAAAGAAAGAATGAGTGTAGGTTTAGTTACAGATGGTAACATTTAAAATACGGAGATTTGTTAAGAACTCACATTACACATAACAGAGTTTTATGAGATAGGAGCTATTACTATTTTTTTTTCATTTTCTTTATTTTAGTGGATGCATATTCTGAAAAAAATGTAAGACTCTTCATAGTCCACACAGCTTCTAGATCTAAAACTTCTGATTATGAACCAAGTCAGTGTAAATTCAGAACTTGTACCTTCACCCACTGTATCATAGAAAAACTTAAATCATAACATTGTTAATTGGCCATACCCCAATACAAAAATATTTTTGGTGTTAAGAAACAAAATTTAAAAAAAGAAAAAAAAGTTGTAATTGTAAAGAATGTGATATAACCAAGCATTTTTGAGCAGTAGTGGCAACCCTTTCAGGAAGCAGTTTATTTTGTTTCTGTGAAAAACTAAAAAGGCAGCCTTTACTAAACCAACAGAGAAATACAATATTCCTCAAACATTAAGAGGCAGCTGCAGGAAGCATTTTGTAAACATATGGTATTTGTATAATTAATGTTTAAGTAGAAAATTAGCTTACAGTTGCATAATTACAGCTAGAAAACCTGAAATTTCCCAAGCTGAATTCATAGTGCCTCTTTTTTCTTCAAACCTATCTGTTCCTATATTTTTTCCCCAGTGCATACAACTAGAATGTTGGTTGCTCACTTCATCTTTGGAAGATATTCTGCATAAGTTCTTTGTTTTCATCCAGGCTTCCCACATCCCATACTTTCGATATCTCTCCCTGCTTTAATTGCAACTACTTGGTTTAGACTTATATCCACTTACACCTTCAGCATTGTGATGGCTGTCTGTTTGCCCTATTGGTCCAGCACATTTTCCATTGTCCTGGCAGATGGCCTCATCTCAAATGGAAATGCAATCATGTGGGTTTGTTGTTGTTGTTGTTGTTGCTGTTTGCTTAAAATATTTCAATAAATTTTAGGTTAAAATACTAAAATAATCTTTGAGATGAAATCTAATCTCCTTAAGAACAGCACTATTGTTTATAACCTAACTCTGGTTTTTTTAGTCTCATTCCAAATTTTAATTCTAATGCACTTCTTTACTTCTAATAACTAATTTTTATGGTTCCTTTTATGAGGAAATCTTTGAAAACCTCTCATTCTCCTGGATATATCCTTTATATATTTTCTGATACTTCATCTAAGTATTCCTTTTCTCAGGAGTTACTTATTCAAATTTCCAGCAACAATATAACCAACATCCAACATTATATATTTTCCTATGTGACAGCAAATTTTAAAAGTAGGCTGCCAACTAAATGTGATGCAATGGCAGAAAGAAGCAAATGGAGTTTTTCTTTTTGGCTTACTTCTCAAAACATAGAAATTAGTGTAACAACATTGGGGAAAGTATTGTGAAATCTTGAAACTAGGCAGGAAGAATTAATGCTGAAATCTTTGCTATGATACCTGTGACAAGCCTATTAAAGTAAAATTACTCATTGAAAAAAAAAAAAAAAGAAGCAAATGGATATGGAAAAAAAAAAAGTGGAGTATTAACACTTATATCAGACAAAATTTCTACTTTCCCATTCTGTTGTTTTCCTCTATTTCTTTGCATTGATTACTGAGGAAGGTTTTCTTATCACTCCTTGCTATTCTTTGGACCTTTACATTCAAATGACTATATCTTTCCTTTTCTCCTTTGCCTTTAGCTTCTCTTCTTTTCTCAGCTATTTGTAAGACCGCCTAAGACAACCATTTTTTCTTCTTGTATTTTTTTTTTCCCCTTGGGGATGAAGCTGTTAAAAGTGCTGCATTCAATACATGAGCAAATTTGGAAAAACCAGCAGTGGCCATAGGACTGGAGAAGATCAGTTTTCATTCCAATCCCAAAGAAAGGCAATCCCAAAGAATGTTCAAACTACTGCACAGCTACACTCATCTCACACACTAGCAAAGTAATGCTCAAAATTCTCCAAGCCAGGCTTCAACAGTACATGAACCATGAATTTCCACATGTTCAAACTGGATTTAGAAAAGGCAGAAGAAGCAGCGATCAAATTGCCATCTATTGGATCATGGAAAAAACAAGAGAGTTGCAGAAAAACATCTACTTCTGCCTTATTGACTACACCAAAGCCTTTGACTGTGTGGATCACAATCAACTGTGGAAAATTCTTCAAGAGATGGTAATACCAGACCACCTAACCAGATTTCTCTCTTGAGAAATCTGTATGCAGGTCAAGAAGCAACAGTTAGAACTGGACATTAAACAACAGACTGGTTCCTAGTTGAGAAAGGAGTATGTCAAGAGTGTATATTGTCACCCTGTTTGTTTAACTGAAATGCAGATTACATCATGCGAAATTCCCAGCTGGTTGAAACACAGGCTGAAATCAAGATTGTCAGGGGGAGAAATATCAATAACCTCAGATATGCAGATGACATCACCCTTATGGCAGAAAGTGAGGAGGAATTAATGAAGCTTTTGATGAAAGTGAAGGAGGAGAATGAAAAAAAAAATTGAATTAAAACTCAACATTCAGAAAACTAAGATCATGGCAGCCCACCACATCACTTCATTGCAAATATATGGGTAAACAATGAAAACAGTGACAGACTTTCCTTTCTGGAGCTCTAGAATCACTGCAGATGGTGACTGCAGCCATGGAATTAAAAGACGCTTCCTTCTTGGAAGAAAAACTGTGACCAACGTAGACAGCACAGTAGAAAGCAGAGATGTCGCTTTGCCGACAAAAGTCCATCTGGTCAAAGCTGTTATTTTCCCAGTAGTCTTATATGGATGTGAGGGTTGGACTATAAAGAAAGCGGAGGGCTGAAGAATTGATGCTTTTGAACTGTGATGTTGGAGAAGACTCTTGAGAGTCCCTTGGACTGCAAGGAGATCCAACCAGTCCATCCTTAAGGAAATCAGTCCTGAATATTCATTGGAAGGACTGATGCTGAAGCTGAAACTCCAATACTTTGGCCACCAGTTGAGAACTGACTCATTGGAGAAGCCCCTGATGCTGGTAAAGATTGAAGTAAGGAGAAGAAGGGGACAACAGAGGATGAGATGGTTGGATGGCATCACAGACTTGATGGACATGAGTTTGAGCAAGCTCCGGGAGTTGGTGATAGACAGGAAGCCCTGGTGTGCTGCAGTCCATGAGGTCACAGAATTGGACACAACTGAGCAACTCAAAATATATCAGACAAAATATACTTCAAAGTAGAATATGTATGTCTGAGTTCCTTTGCTATTCACTTGAAACCATCACAACATTGTTTTTTAATCAGCTACATACCAAGAGAAAATAATGTTTAAAAAGTTAAAAGACATAAAAATCTGGAAAAAAAAAAAACTGCAACAAGAAATAAAGATGGATATTATATAATAATGAAATAATTAAGTCAAGCAGAGGATAAAACACTTATGGAACATCTGAACACCTAAAGTAAATTTTAACAGGCATAGAAGGAAAAATAGGCAGTAACATAATATAGTAAGTGACTTTAACACCAGTTTACAAAAATGAATAGTTCATGCAAACAGAAAATCAATAAGAAAGCATTAGCCTTAAATAATATGTTTTGCCAAATGAACTTAATGGAGATATACAGAACAATATTTTCAAAAACAGTAGAATGAATATTTTTTTTTCAAATGGACATGGAACATTCTCCAAAAGAGACCACATGCTAGTTCATAAAACAATTCTTAATAAATTTAAGAAGGTCAAAATCAAGCCAAGAATCTTTATTGACCACAGTGTTATGAAACTAGAAGTCAATTACAAGAAGAAAATTAGAAACAAATAAACCAACATGTGGAGGCTAAACCACAGGTGGTTAAACAACCAATGGGTCAATGAAAAAATCAAAGAGGAAACAAACAAATACCTCAGGAGACAAACGAGAATAGAAACAGTGTTACAAAATCTAGAGATGTGGCAGAAACAATTCTAAGGGAGAAGTTTATAGTGACAACGACCTAGCTCTGGAAACAAAAAATATCTCAAATAAGCAACTTAACACGACAAGTACAGGAAGTAGAAACAGAAGAACAAAGCCTAAAGTCACTATGAGAAATAATAAAGATCATAGAGCAAAAAAGACACAATGAAAGAAAAAAGTAATAAAAGATCAGTAAAATTAAGTTAATTATTTGAAGATAATTTAAAAAAAGAAAAGCCTTTAGCCAGACTTCAGAAAATTAGAGATTATCCAAATGTATAAATTTGTGAATAAAAGAGAAGTTACAACCAACAGCACAGAAATACAAAGATAAAAAGAAATCATTATTAACAATTATACATCAAAAATTGAGCAGTTTAGAGAAATGATTAAATTCCAAGAAACATGCCATCTTCTACGGCTGAAACAGAAGAAAATAAAAAAATCTGAATAGGCTGATTACAATTATTGAAATTGAATCAATAATAAAAATCCCCAGAAATGAAAGTCAGGGGCAGATGGCTTCACAGGTGAGTTCTACCAAACATTTAAAGAGATAATATTTATCCTGCTCAAAACATTCTAAAAAAACTGGAGTGTTACTCGTACATTTGTTCTAAAGCAAATACTACCATAATACCAAAACCAGATCAAGACTAAAATGAAAAAAAAAAAAAAAAGACAAGAAAATGACAGGCTGATATTCCTAATGAACATAAACATTTCCATGTCTTTAACAAAGTACTAGCAAGCTAAATTCAACAATATATTAACAGGATCATACACCATAATCAAATGAGACTTATCCCAGAGATGCAAAGATGCTTCAATATTCACAAATTAATCAACATAATACACTATATTGACAAAAATAAAGATTAAAATCATATGATCATCTCAGCAGATGCAGAAATAGCATCTGAAAAGATGTGACACTTTATTTATGGTCAAAACTTTTGAAAAAGTGGGCATAAAAGGAACGTATTTCAACTAATAAAGGTTGTATATTACAAACTCACAGCTATCATTATGCCCTATGGAGAATGATGAAAGTTTTTCCAATGAAGTGAGGAGCAAGACAAGGCTGTCCACTCTTGTCACTTTTATTTACATAGTACTGGAAGTCCTAGTCACAACATTTAGAGAAGAAAAAGGAATGAAACTTATATAAATAGTAAAGGAAGAAGAAAAGCTATTCCTACTTTTAGATGACATAGTAGCATGTGTAGTATACCATAGAAATTCTACCAAAAAATATTAAAACTAATAAAGAAATTTAGTAGTTTCAGAATGCAATATTAAGACACAGAAATCTATTGCATTTCTATATTCTAATTACAAAATATTAGAACAAAAATAAAGAAAATAATCTCATTTACAATCCTTCCCCCCCAAAAGAAAATAATACAATAAGTAGGAATAAGTTTAACCAAGAATGTGAAAAACCTATATTCTGAATACTATAAGATGCTGATGAAAGAAACTGAAGCCAGCAAAAATAAAAGGAGGTATATTCAGTGCTCATAGACTTGAAGAATTAACATTATTAAAATGCACATGCTACACAAAGCAATATACAAATTCAATTCAACCCATATCAAAATGCCAGTGACATTTGTCATAAAACTTGAGGAAGAACTTCTAAAATGTGTATGGACACACAAAAGACCCTGAAGAATCAATACAATGTTAAAAAAAAAAAAAAAGCTATAAGTATTACATTTCTTGATTTTAAACTATACTATAAAACTACAGTAATCGAAAAAATATAGTATTGGAACTAAGACACATAGATCAATGGAACAGAATTAGAGAGCTCAGAAATAAAACTCATGCTTGTATATTAACTAAGGAGCTAATCAATGACAAGGAGTCAAGATTGCAAAGTGGAGAAAAGACAGTCTTTTTAATAAATAGTGATAGGGACTTAAAAAAAATTACTTAATGGAAAAAGTGACTTGTAAATGATCTATTTGAAAAAAAGGTTGATACCCAAAATATATAAAGAACTCAACCAACTCAATATCAAAGAAAAAGAAAAAAGCAAACTCATTAAAAAACCAAAAATTTGAAAGTGCCTGAATAGACATTTTTCCAACGAAGACAGAGATGTCCAAGAGACATTTTAAAATGTACTCAAGCAAGGTGAAAAGACAGCCTTCTGAATGGAAGAATATAATAGCAAATGAAGGAACTGACAAACAACTAATCTCAAAAATATACAAGCAACTCCTGCAGCTCAATTCTAGAAAAATAAATGACCCAATCAAAAAATGGGCCAAAGAACTAAATAGACATTTCGCCAAAGACATACAGATGGCTAACAAACACATGAAAAGATGCTCAATATTACTCATTATCAGAGAAATGCAAATGAAAACCACAGTGAGGTACCATTTCATGCCAGTCAGAATGGCTGCTATCCAAAAGTCTACAAGCAATGAATGCTGGAGAGGGTGTGGAGAAAAGGGAACCCTCTTACACTGTTAGTGGGAATGCAAACTAGTATAGCCGCTATGGAGACCAGTGTGGAGATTCTTTAAAAAACTGGAAATAGAACTGCCATATGACCCAGCAATCCCACTGTTTGGCATACACACCAAGAAAACCAGAGTTGAAAGAGACACATGTACCCCAGTGTTCATTGCAGTGCTGTTTATAATAGCCAGGACATGGAAGCAACTTAGATGTCCATCAACAGATGAATGGATAAGAAAGCTGTGATACATATACACAATGGAGTATTACTCAGCCATTAAAAGGAATAGATTTGAATCAGTTCTAATGAGGCGGATGAAACTGGAGCCTATTATACAGAGTGAAGTAAGCCAGAAAGAAAAACACCAATTCAGTATATTAAATTATATATATGAAATTTAGAAAGATGGTAATGATAACCCTGTATGCGAGACAGCAAAAGAGACATAGATGTATAGAATATTCTTTTGGACTCTGTGGGAGAGGGAGAGGGTGGGATGATTTGGGAGAATGGCATTGAAACATGTATAATATCACATATGAACTGAATCGCCAGTCCAGGTTTGACACATGATACTGGATGCTTGGGGCTGGTGCACTGGGATGACCCAGAGGGATGGTATGGGGAGGGAGGAGGGAAGGGGGTTCAGGTTGGGGAACATGTGTACACCTGTGGCGGATTCATGTTGATGTATGGCAAAACCAATACAGTACTGTAAAGTAATTACCCTCCAATTAAAATGAATAAATTTATATTAAAAAATAAAATGTACTCAATATCATTAATTACCAGGGAAATGCAAATCAAAGTCAGAATGAGATAATACCTCTTACTTGTCAAAATGGCTATCAACAAAGTGACATCAAATGGAAGTGTGGTCAGGTTGTGGAGAAGATGAAGTGCTTGCACACTGTTAGTGGGAATCTGTGCAGTCACTATGGAAAATGGCGTGAGATTCCTCAAACAATTAAGGGTTGGTAAACAGTGTGCAAAAAACAAAATTGATTTATAATATTCAATAAATTTTAAAATTTTTTCTCTTCTCATTTTGTTACAGCTCCAACACAAGGAATCACCATGGGAAAATAAATTTTAATCATTACTGAATACCATAAACAACCAGAACATTGAGTTAGTAGATAGCTGTTTCCCTTGAACAGGATACAGTATATCCTAAGGACTGTGATTTTCTAACTTTATGCTGTGAACATGATTATGCTGGCACCCTCTCCATGCTCCAGATGTGTTCTGCTTCTACAAAATCAAGAGACTTATTGCTCTTCTTCATTCAAGCTTTAATCAGAAATTTATTCAGATTGTTGCTAATATACAAGACCTTCTCAACTGACAGGCAGGGTTTTTTAGAAAGTTATGCTAAGAATTATTGGAGCAGCATTGCAATGATTCTGGCTGACCCTTTTGATTTGGAGCATGACTAATGCCAGTGACTGAATTATAAGGAGGGAGTTTATTCCCCAGGCAAAAATCCCAACAAAAAGCTTGAAAACTGTTTTGAAAGCAAAATAATATTTTAGTTTACTTAGCTTGAATGAACACTAGGGATTACAGAGTAGTTGATATATAAACTTCAGAAAGCTGGGCTGTAATCACATGGCTACATGTATCCATATGTGCCATAAAAGAAATTAAGGCTTATAAATTAGCAGGGCAGCTGGCATATTAAGAGAAAAATAAAAAGAAAAAAATGAAAGCTTGAAAAAGAAGAAAATGGAAAAAAGATGAGAAAGAGGTAGAAATTGAAGGAGAGAAAATCTAGAAAGAGAAATATGTTAAAAGATGTTCAATATAGACAAAGAGGAGAAAGAGGAATATATGGGATACACGAGAATCCAATGACAAACTTCACTCTACTTTATGTGGTTATTACTAAAATGTCAATATTGTTTTGATTTGTGCCAAGGTGAGGGGGAACAGAAAAAAACACAGACTCCTACTCTCACCATGCTAGTATATATAATTTCATGAGACTGATACCTTGGGAAAGCAGGGGGTTAGGGAGAGTAACAATGTCACTTGGAAGAAGCAAAAGGAATTGGCAGGACAATGACAGTGAAAGCAATAAAGTAGTGCTGAAAGACCGTCAGAAAAACTTCATTCACCCGGTTGTACAAAGTAATGGCGAGGGCATGGTCACTTCTGTTAAGGAGTCATTGTCAGAGAGAGACATCAAAGAACTAATGATTAACGTGATCAGCTGCATCGTATGTGTCTACAACGGGAAAGCACGCACAACAAGCGCAAACTGCTCCGGGAATCAGGGAAGCACATGTTCGCCCAGGTTCCGGGTGAAAGACTATCTTCATCATGGCAATATCCTGAGAACAAGGACGCGTGGTGAAATCAAAAGAATAAACACATACTATCTGACAACCACGACTGAGAGAAGCAGTGCTGGAGGAAGAGCTGGGAATTTCTCTAACTCTCAGGGTTCACCAGAGATTAACAGCTTCTCCTTCAAAACATGTGAACCATATTCTTGCAGTCTTGAAATAACTAAAATTCATAAAAGTACATAAATCACAATTATGGCATAATTAAGCAGGTTTCACTTCGGAAATTAAGTGAATCACTGGGCAACTACAATAAGCTAGCAATTTCTGAGACCCGCAGTTTCTCATAAAAGTGGGACTTTAATTTGGTAACAGAACAGAGGCAGAATGAAGACACTGTGTTGCTATCTGAGTAAGTGCTTTTGTTGCTAATGGGAAAGAACTGTGCCCTGTTATCCTGAAGTAGCATTACAATATGTGGTGGTCTCTAACTAAATCAAAGAGGGATAGTTAGAGGATATACAGCTATTTGATATATAGACTTCTGGAACACCATTGTACCTGAGGAAGCCAATAAATAATGTTTTGAAAGGTAAGGATATATATATATATATATATATATATATATATATATATATATATAATTAACTTACTGAAAAGATAAAATAACCAGTTCTTATAATACTGCATCTAAACTTTCAAGCATCCATCCATAAATATGAAGCAGAGTCTAGTTGTTTATGCAGGTGTCAGAGCTTCCTGAAGGATAGGTTGTAATTATTAATAAATCATAGTATAAGGAAAGGAAGAGAAGGATATAATGAAATATCTAGGCTAAGAAGTTGTATAGACACAGGAAGAACTCTCACCTGCCTTGAAAAGTAAATAGCTCTGGGGAGCCATACATGGCCAAAGGAATTCACAATGTTCCTTACTCAGTACATAATTTTAGCATTTAACCTTGTATAGCTTGATCTATTCTGGTTCTGTGTGTCTTTTATTTATATTATACTGTGAGCTTAGCAAGAGTAAGAACTATGTCTTCTCCACTTTGCCATCTATCCCTCACAATACTTAGTGTCTTGCAGGGACACAAGTAATATTATTGATAATTAAGCCATGCTGATATTACTTGACCTCACATGCTTCAGTAAATCATGCCATTCTGCTTTTGCTATGTGTTTATGTCTTTTCTCAGAATTTTGTTCCACTTTCAAGACTATCAGATGGTTTGGTTGACACTACATGTCTATTTCAGTTTATATGCAAGTATTTATATACAAAGGACTGACCACCATGCTTTGACTGGTGAAAAGGTGACCACAGGAGTTTAAAATCACAAAGATTCTGGGATCTAGTTACTTTGATGACTCTCAAAATTTAGTAGATTTGGAAAGATGTGTATGTGAAAGGCAAGGGATACATTCCAGGTAATATTATATCAAGGCACATAAATGAATTAAATAATTGAAACTTTTTCATGAACAGTGGATTTAGCCTCAATATACACTCAGTAGCAAATTTGGAAAGGCAGATAGTTTCACCTTTAAAAGAACTTTGGTGTTTGACAAACCATCAGATTCCAGTTCTGCAGTTTATAAAGTAGGCAATATGGGTTGGATTAAATTTCTATAAATGTGTGAAAGGTATCTCATCAAAAATACCACACTTTGCTGTAAAGATTAAGCAGGATGATGGTTGTAGGGTATGTTTGTGTGCCTAGTACATTGTTGTGTTCCGTCACTGTCATTTCTGTCTCTTTGCAACCCCATAGACTGTAGCATACCAAGGTTTTCTGTCCTTCAATATCTTCTGGAATTTACTTAAGCTCAAGTCCATTGAGTTGGTGATGCCATCCAACCATCTCATACTCTACCACCCCTTTTTCTCCTGCCCTCAATTTGTCCCCTCATTCGGGTCTTTTCCAGTGAGTCAGCTCTTCATATCCAGTGGCCAAAGTATTGGAGCTTCAGCTACAGCATCAGTCCTTCCAATGAATATTCAGGAGTGATTTCCTTTAGGATGGACTAGTTTTATTTCCTTACAGTCCAAGGGTCTCTCAAGTGTCTTCTCCAGCACCACAGTTAGAAAGCATCAATTCTTTGGCATTCAACCTTTTTTATGGTCTAAATTTCACATCCACACATGACTATTGGAAAAATTATAGGTTTGGCTATACAGACTTCTGTGAGCAAATGATGTCTATGCTTCTTAATATGCTCTCTAGGTTTGCCATAGCTTTTCTTCCAAGGAGCAAGTGTCTTTTAATTTCATGGCTGCAGTTACTGTCTGCAGTGACTTTGGAGCCCAAGAGAATAGTCTATCACTATTTCCATTTTTTCCCCCTCCATATTGCCATGAAGTGATAGGGCCAGACACCATGATCTTAGTTTTTTGAATGTTGAATATTAGACCAGCTTTTTCACTCTCCTCTTTCACCCTCATCAAGAGATTCTTTTGTTTATCTTTGTTTTCTGCCATTAGAGTGCTATCAACTGCATATCTGAGGTTGTCATTTCTCCTGGTAATCTTAATTCCTAGTACACGTGACTCACTATAAATGAGCTTCATTAATCACTAAGAAAACAGAAATATTGAATTTTTTTTCTAGCAGAGCTGGTGTATCTTAAGAAACTTTCATTCTCAGTACATATTTCAAAATGAAACTAGTTTGACAGCTATAGAGATACTACAAATAAGGAAACAAAGAGTAGGCAGTATTAGTGAATTTGATAATTAACAGACAGTCTGGGAACAAAATTATCTAAAACTGGCAACAGATTCAAGTTTCTATATAGGAGACAACTGCAGCCTAGTAGTTTGTAAGCCTTGGTCCTCATTCTGAATCTCCCCATCTAGCTGTGTATCTCTTGTATATTTACTCACCTGTGATAATCAAAGAAACAATAAAGCCCCCAGTTCCTTTGAAGTTTTAATATTAAACATCCTTGATAAGACCAGTTAGATAATGCAAGGGTCAGCATCAAAATTTCAAATTTTTGTGAAAGAAAAGTAGCATTAAAAATATGAAATATAGAGAGCAAGAAAAGGAACTGATTTGGAAGGGAGAATCTTGCTTTTTCTCATTTTTATCTGTAGATTGTGATTTTGATTTGATGGCATAAAACTTGAGTGAGGATGTTTAGGAGGCATTTGGGAGTATGGGCTTGACACTTCAGAGAGAAGACATATGACAGGAGTTGATTTGGAAGTCCTCTGCATAAAGGTGACAGTTGTTGCTTTGATAGTGAATGATATCACAGAGCATAGCACTTTTTTGAGAAAAGAAAAAAGCAGTCCAAGGACAGAACTTTTGCCAAGACTCAAGTACAGGTAGTGTCAAAGGAAGAAGAATCAGAAAAGTTGTTAGAGTTTTCAGTGAAGAATTTAATAAATGTATGTCAGGAAGTTAAAAAAGAAAAAGAGGAGTTTCAAGGGGTAAAAAAAGGTAGCTCTTCCTATTTGTATTTGCTAAGCTTTATTGAGGGATCATAACAAACACACAGAGGTAGTATTAATGAGCCAATTACAATTAGGAAGATGAGTGTGTATTAGAGTGTTAGGCATTCATTTCTCCATCCTAGCTTGGAAGTGACAGACTCATGACTCAAACTTACTGTTTCCAGTGTCAGGAATCATGTGCTCTTAGTTATTACTTTAATGAAATCAAGGAAGATATAGACTCAGAAAAGCCTGTTGTATTTGATACGTGAAAGGTGGCGTGTATCTTTCCAAGAAGAGAAATCAAATTTCAAGGACCCAAGTTTGGCAGGTGTAGTAATGAGCTGGAAACAGGAGAGGAAATTTACTTCATCAAGAGAAGTGATAAAGTGATATTTTCTGACTAGTGAAGAAGTAAAATGTAGCAACTTGAAAGAGTAACAAAATGAGAGGAAAACATACTGTTGTTATAGGTTGATCTTACCTAGTGGTGTAGAAAGAGAAAAGAAGTGGAGAGGATACAATTAAAGAAATGTAGAAGAAGGCCATTTATATATTTAGAACTCTACTCTGGATTTGCAGTTTTCTTCAGTTTAGATCTTGGCTATATCATTAATTAGCTTTTAGAGCTTAGAAATTTATTTTTTTTTAACCCAGAGTTTCCTCACTGGTAAAATGTGTATAATAATAATAGCTGAGGTTTAAATGAACAGAAACTACACAATTGCTTTTCCTCTGCTTATAATGCCCTTCCTCTTTTATGTCCTTCAAGTCTCCATGGAAATATCTCTCCCCAAGAGGCTTTGCCTGGACTCCTACCTAAAATTTCATATTCCTTCATACCCTTTACATTACATATTTTCCTTCTGGCCTTAATTGTTTTTGTTTTATTTTTAGTGCATGTAATTAGGCAACCTACTGCTTTTTTACTTATCTTGTTCATTGTCTTTCCACCTTACTGAAACATATGCTTCATGAAAGCACTGATTTATTTATGCTTTCTTCCGCCCACTTGATGTTTTTAATAAATATTTATTAAATGAATGAATGAATGAAGATGGATACCAAAATCAGCAGCTCAATCTCCTAACAGGCTCTTTCTCAAGTTGAAGAATTGATAATCTGAACAAGTCTTTCTCCTCTGAAAACTGTTTTAGAATCTCTCTTGAATATGACACCTGTGTTGTGCCATCAGTCAGCTCATTTCTAGATGATTCCCCTGTAGGTGTTTCAATGTAATTAGGCTTCACTGTCTGTTCTTATAAAACAAGTGTTTCCATCATCCTTAATTCCCAAGTATACCTTTCTCTTTCTCTTCAGCTTATCCTTACATTCATTCTATTTCTTAGAACTTCAAATTATTTAGAGCCAAGAACTCCCTTCATGTCTGTTTTTTTGGGTAGTGTCTCAATCAAGGAGCAAGGAAGGACTGTGCATCTTTTGTGTACATTTTTAAAATAACTCATCTTTTACGAGCCCTATGCATATTTCTATTGTTTATTTTCATGTTTCCATGGATCTGGCATATTTCTAAATCAAAGCAGTTCACATAGGCTTTCTTTTAGAAAGCAAACATAAAAACATCTTTGGATGTAAAGAGAAAAAAATATGAATCGTGACTATAATTTCAGAGATCAATGACTCTATTAACCACAATTTCTAACTTTGGTATAACGTTGATACATCACTGAGCTATCCTTTATTACAACAAACATGGTACAATGCCTTAAATTTATAAAAGAAAATTAAATTTTTCATGGTGACACAAAAATGGGTGTTTTGTTTGCTTTAGTAAGAGTTGGGATGGGTAAGTAACTCTCTTAAAAATTTACTTTCTATTACAAGAGATGAAAAGCACATTCAAATTTAGGGTAAATGAGTATCAGTATTATCAGCTTATTTTTTGAGCTATTGAGAAAGATATCACATATATTTCAGATCATAAGCTTTGTTTACCATTATGAGGTCACTTGCTTCTTTCCCAGCTGGCTGCTGCTGCTGCTAAGTCACTTCAGTCATGTCCGACTCTGTGTGACTCCATAGACAGCAGCCCATCAGGCTCCCCCGTCCCTGAGATTCTCCAGGCAAGAACATTGGAGTGGCTTGCCATTTCCTTTTCCAATGCATGAAAGTGAAAAGTGAAAGTGAAGTTGCTCAGTGGTATCCGACCCTCAGCGACACCATGGACTGCAGCCTTCCAGACTCCCCCGTCCATGGGATTTTCCAGGCAGGAGTACTGGAGTGGGGTGCCATTGCCTTCTCCAGCCCAGCTGCCTAGCTGTACAAAATTTATCTACAGTTCCTTAGAATTGTGTATATAACACTCTTATGAATCCTTTATCTTCCTCAATATCCTTTTCATACTTTTTCTTTTGCTTTTGTTGTTCTATAAAAGCCAGCATCCCTTTAGTGGCATAGTTTCTCTCAAACAGATTCAATTTACTCTTAATTAATCCCTGTTCAAATTTCACCTCTGATATAACAGATAACTTCCATTATTGTTGTCTGCTTTAAGTTAATTTCACTTTCTTTTTGAAAATGTATTTCATTTTGATTCATTTAATATTTCAAATATCTAAGCTCCTTTAATTGTTATTTAAAGATAATTTAATGTATATACTTCCTAATCTCCTTGCATTCAGCAAATATTTATTATTTACTCTACCATATGAATTGAGTTGGCTTCCCTGATGGCTCATATGGAGAAGAATCTGCCTGAAATATAGGAGACAGAGGTTCAGTCCCTGGGTGGAAAAGATCTCCTGGAGTAGGGAGTGGCTACCACGTCCAGTGTTCTTGCCTGGAGAATTTCATGCCAAGGAGCCTGGTAGTCTATGGCCCATGGGTCATAAAGAGCCAGATAGGACTGAGTGACTAACAGTTTCATGTTACATAAATTGAATTATAAGTCCTATACATTCTCTAAAAGTAACTTAAATTGTATTTGTCTTATAAATATTTAACGAAATATCCCAACTTGTGCCCTACCTAAGGAAAAAGAGTATAGCAATTCTGTTCATGCTGTCTTATGCTGCCCTACATTTTTTTTTTTAATATTGCAAAATATTTACTAAGGATATTTGTATAGTCAGTTTCTTGGACCTCTTAAGTCATTGCCCTGTATAGAAAGCATCTCTTGCCTCTATGATTATAGTATATTGTGTAACTTTCTTTTTGTCAAATATTCTAGCTGAAAAACCTGATCTTTGATGGAGCAGTAAAGGGGGAGACTATCGCAACAATGAAGAAAAGAAGAATTGAAAATACTGACATGTTATTTTAGATAACTGGACATAGTGTGGAAACATGTTCGCACCATGAGGTCAATTTTGATGGGAAGTAAACATGGCCATGGTGAGGAGCTGAAAAGCCTAAAACCTACTTCAACATTTCTGAACTGTGTTGTCAGGCTGAAGTGGTTTATATTCATTTTGTTTATCTCACAAGTACAGACCTCAATAAATGGCTTTATCTTTGTTGTTTGATTATAAATACTTTATATCCTTGAGCATATCAGGGTGGCCAGGATTTAGAAGTTGCTGCTTCCAGTGATATGTCATGTATATATATATATATATATATATATATATTTTTATATTCCTAAAATTCACATCAAAGAGTCATCACTAAAACATGTTAGTTTACCTAACTAGTATAATTGATTAAACAGTGAGAATGTATCGAAAGTGTTACTGCATTCAAGACTTGAGTGTCAGATATATTTATGTATTTCATAAATATTTATTGAGCATCTACTTTGTGTCAAATTAAGGACAGAAATACTATGGACCCAACAGAAGCAGAAGATATTAATAAGAGATGGCAAGAATACACAAAAGAACTATACAAAAAAAGATCTTCATGACCCAAATAACCACAATGGTGTGATCACTCACCTATAGCCAGACATCCTGGAATGCGAAATCAAGTGGGCTTTAGGAACCAACACTACGAACAAAGCTAGTGGAGGTGATGGAATTCCAGTTGAGCTATTTCAAATCCTAAAAGATGATGCTATGAAAGTGCTGCACTCATTATGCCAGCAAATTTGGAAAACTCAGCAGTGGCCACAGGACTGGAAAAGGTCAGTTTTCATTCCAACCCCAAAAAAGGCAGTGCCAAAGAATGGTCAAACTACAACACAATTACACTCATCTCACACGCTAGCAAAGAAATTCTCAAAATTCTTCAGGCCAGGCTTCAACAGTATGTGAACCATAAATTTCCAGTGTTCAAGCTGGTTTTAGAAAAGGCAGAGGAACCAGAGGTCAAATTGCCAACATCTGCTGGTTCATCAAAAAAAGCAAGAGAGTTCCAGAAAAACATCTACTTCTTCCTTATTGACTACACCAAAGCCTTTGACTGTATGGATCACAATAAACTGTGGAACATTCTGAAAGAGATGGGAATACCAGACCACCTGACCTGCCTCATACAAAATCTATATGTAGGTCAGAAAGCAACAGTCAGAACTGGACATGGGACAACAGACTGGTTCCAAATAGGAAAAGGAGTACATCAAGGCTGTATAAGGTCACCCTGCTTATTTACCTTATATGCAGAGTACATTATGAGAAATGCTTAGCTGGAAGAAGCACAAGCTGGAATCAAGACTGCTGGGAGAAATATCAATAACCTCAGATATGCAGATGACACCACCCTTATGGCAGAAAGGGAAGAAGAATTAAAGAGCTCTTGATGAAAGTGAAAGAGGAGAGTGAAAGAGTTGGCTTAAAGCTCAACATTCAGGAAACGAAGATCATGGCATCTGGTCCCATCACTTCATGGGAAATAGATGGGGAAGAAGTGGAAACAGTGACAGACTTTATTTTTTTGGGCTCCAAAATCACTGCAGATGGTGACTGCAGCCATGAAATTAAAAGACACTTTCTCCTTGGAAGAAAAGCTATGACCCACCTAGACAGCATATTAAAAAGCAGAGATGTGACTTTGCCAAAAAAGGTCTGTCTAGTCAAAGCTATTATTTTTCCAGTAGTCATTTATGGATATGAGAGTTGGACTATAAAGAAAGCTGAGTGCTGGAGAATTGATGCTTTTGAACTGTGGTGTTGGAGAAGACTCTTGAAACTCTCTTGGACTGTGAGGAGATCAAACCATTCAATCCTAAAGGAAATCAATCCTGAATATTCATTGGAAGGACTGATGCTGAAACTGAAACTCCAATACTTTGGCCACCTGATATGAAGAATTGACTCATTGGAAAAGACCCTGATGCTGGGAAAGATTGAAAGCAGAAGGAGAAGGGGATAACAGGAGATGAGATGGTTGAATGGTGTCACCGACTCAATGAACATGAGTTTGAGTAAGCTCTGGGAGTTGGTGATGGACAGGGAGGCCTCGCGTGCTGCAGTCCTTGGGGTCACAAAGAGTCGGACACCACTGCACGACTGAACTGAACTGAACTCTGTGTCAAAAACTGTTCAAGGCACTGGGGATTCAAAAGAGAAAAACATGACCGGATCCTCGTTCTTGTTACTCTTGTATGCCAGTAAAAGAGACAGAAAATAGAACAAAGAAAAACTGAAAAATTCAGCTAATGATGAATAGTATGCAAATAATTAAAATAGGATGCAATTCTGTCAAGTAGCAGGGTGGCTCTTTTAGATTGGGTAGCCAGAAAATGTTCTGCTAAGGAGGTAACATGTCTGCCAAAATCTGAATAACAAAACCATTTGGCAAAGATCAAAGATTTTCTGGAGTAGATTCCAGGCAGTGGGGCCAGCTTGAACAAATGGCCCCAGGCATGAGCAAATTTGGCATATGTGAGAAACAGAAAGAAAGTCAGTCTAGCTGGGAGGGAAGAGCAGTGTGAGATGAAATACTTGAGAAAAGTGGACGCAATTCGTGCATGACTTTGTAAGTCATGAGAAAAAATGAAATTTGATATTGCAGTTGAAAGTGTAGAAAGTGACACAATATGATTGGATGGCTGCTGTTCAGATAATGTATATGTTCATTTATTCAACAAATATGCATTGAGCATATTCTATCTATACTGTTCTAGACACAAGACCATATCAGTAAAGAAATTGTGCAGTGACATTAGTCCTCTTTGAATTTGCTTTATATTGAGGGAATACAGACAATAAACAATAAGCAGACAAATAAATTATACAGTGTGTCAAGAAAATGTAAGCGAGAAAGAAATCATAGCAGAGAGGAGGAATTGAGAAGTGCTATGACAGAAGAAGGGTCAGTTATAATTTTGAATAGTAATCCAATGTAGACAAAATTGAAAATTTGAAGAAAGACTTGAGAGTAAAGAAAGGGGTTTGAGATTTTTTCATTTTATTGTATAATTTTCATTGTTGTATCAATTGAAGTTAATGCTTTTCATGTTTTCACCTTGGTTTACTGGGTTTATCTCATGCTTGTAGCTTGAAAGTTGCCTTTAACCTCTGTACTTATCATCTCTATGTGCGTGTTAGTCACTCAGTTGTGCCCAGCTCTTCGCAAACTAATGGACTGTATCCTGCCAGTCTCCTTTGTCCATGGAATTCTCCAGCAAAGAATACTGGAGGTGGCAGCCATTCCCTTCTTCAGGGGATCTTGCCAACCCAGGGATCAAACCCAGGTCTCTTGCATTGCAGGCAGATTCTTTGCCATCTGAGCCCCCATGGAAGCACTATCATTTCTATACAATATTCAAGTTTTATTTTGCTAACATAAAAAAAAAAAGTTCTGGATTGAAATAAATTTTAGGCGATGTTCCATAGAAATATATTTTTGCAGTTTTTTTTAGTTTTGCCACCATGTCTCACTTTTATTCTTTAATTTCAAAGAGACATAATTATCAAAATAGCTAGAACAAAGTCATGATGGTTAATTTTATGTGTTACCTTGGCTATACCATGGCACCTAAATGTCTGCTTAAACATTATTTTTAGCTGCTTCACTGAGATATTTTTTTTAGGATTCTTAGGAGACAGGTTAATATAGGCTGAAGATGATCTTGAGTATAGAGAAGTTATAGATTTGGAGGTTCCTGAGAGCAATCGTATATGTTGGAGCAGAGATGAAGCATCATACAGAAACAAGACCAGAATCAAACTAAAAATAAAGGCAAACTACCAAATAACTGTGTCTCCCTGATAGATTTTTAAAAATTACATGAAGGAATTATAATAAGATGATTTATTCATGTTTTATTGATAAGTTCAATTTGGTAAAAAGCTATTATCACCAGCTTCACTGGCTGGTATGAACTTAGAAGTAAAACAGGGTTGCTGAAATTTTGTTTTTCTCTTAGAAAGGCTGTGTTACAATTAATCTAGTGATGTAGTTTCCCAAACTAAGAAATTTAATAGGTGTGCTATTATGACTCACTCTTTATAGAAATTGGTAGAAAAAAATTCCAAAGAGTGGTCTGGAAAAAGACA
Source organism: Capra hircus (assembly GCF_001704415.2). Taxonomy (NCBI): domain Eukaryota; kingdom Metazoa; phylum Chordata; class Mammalia; order Artiodactyla; family Bovidae; genus Capra; species Capra hircus. Next base: position 82,149,386 of record NC_030819.1, on the reverse strand, counting down.
CACACAAATCTGCATGCCCATTTGAACCTCAGAATTGCTGCGGGCAGCTGGCAGTAGGACTGAAAGTGTTGGTATCTTAGGGCAAAATTAGTCAGATATAGGCATATATTTCTGGTTTGGAAGATTAATTGAAAAACTCTTAGGAGGAGTAGAGCATCAGCAACTTAGCAGCAACTGAACAAAGTGTCCAACCCTCTTAGAGGCATTGTGTTTATTAGCTGGCATGCCTCCTGAATCTCCGCTTTAGAAAAATAGATCTTGTTTTTAATAATTGTGTGTCAATGCAAAATCAGGATGTCCTAGGAATCCCAGTGCTCCAGTATTGTAAATAATATCTTCTAGACACTATATCTTGCACCCAGATGGGACATAAACATTCTTTGTGACATCAAAGAAGCTAAATTTTAAAGCTAAACATATGGGCATGGGAACCTAGGACTTAGTGAAGAAAATTTACATCCATTTGCATGCCTGCCCAAGTTCTATTTTGCATCTCTATCTAATTCTTAGTGTCTTGCCCAAGTGAGTATATCTGAAATGTTGTTTTATTTTTAATGTGTAGTCTTAATGGATACAATAGACTAACAAAAATATTAATTATGTACTTTGTGACTTCTAAACTGGATTTGAATAATCCAGAACTGGATAACTTTATATCTTAGCTTGTGGGTTATGTTAAGAAACTCTTTTTCAACCTTTCCTACTCCCTCAGGATGAGACTATTTTCCCTCCCCTCAGAAAATCAACTATTAGTCTTTCTTTTTTTTTTCCTTTCTCTCCTTTCATGTTACTTGTTGCTACTATTCATTTTGCCTAGAATTGTTTTCTTATTATTGTATGTCACTTTCAATTCAGAATAACCCCTTGAAGACTCTGCTTTTTATGCTTCATGTCAGCCACAATGACCTAACATCGCTTTACATCCATATCTATACAACCTAAGTAGAATTAGAATTGACCATCAGATTCTGTGTATTCAGTTTGTGGCAGCCTGTCACAAATGCCCTACAAATAAAGTGGCTTGTATTTCAAGAATTCTGCCAATCACATAAACCACAAACACATCTTCCAGATACAGCTATTTGTAAAGCTGGTCATGAGGAGGCATAGACTAGATCTTGATGATTATACATAGATATGAGCTCTCACTTTGAGAAGGAAAATTGTGCAGTGCTCTATGAATCATTATTATTCATGACAGTAAGAATAGCACTACCATCTACTGATACAAAAGCAATAATGGCTTTGTTTTTTTCTTTGCAACTTAAAGTGACTCATTCAGTTCTCAGAATAGCTAATAAATACTTGTGAGATATGTTAATTTAGCCTACTGAAAAACCTGCTATATAAATGGACAATAATTAAATAACAATACCAATACTATGTTCACAAGTTGATGAATAATGAGCTACTATGAAAAAACTGTGACTTCAATCTTAAATTTTAAAATTAAGATTAGGGTTTTGGGTTTATTTTCTTTAAAAAAATGATGTAAAAAAGGGCAAAACTAAAACTTTGTTTTGTAGTCAAGTGCAAGGCATTAAAAATTGTATTTTCACACTTCAGAATTGGAGACTTAACTGCTACTGAAAATGGTATTAATATGATAATGATATGCTAAAGAGAATCTTTCATTTCTTGTTTCCTCTAGTTTAAGTGTACATGAACTTCTTTACTTTTTCTCTCCATACAGTCTAGACAGTAGCTTCAACATCTTCTAAGGATACAGTAATACAGTGATCACTATGTTGTTCTAAATATACTGGAAACCTAGGCAAGCTCAATCTGATATACATTCTTTGAGTCCTCTGCAGAATCAAACATAAGCAAGACATTGCCAACAAGATTACCATCCCCAGCGGAAGAGAGAGAAAGAGGAGTGTAAAACCACTGGACTACACAGGGTACTAGAATTCTTGCTATCAAAGAGGACCCTATTTACAATTCCATGCTACATTATCATTATCTCTTGCCTTTCTTCTCAAGTCATTTATACCCCAAGGATGCTCTGGAGCCTTCACTTTCCAGATATAGGCTCCTTGTCCTATGTTTTTGTCCCTGTTCTTTCCATTACTTAATTCCTTAAGTTGGTCCAGCTGATTCCTTTCTTAGGAACCCATATAGTCCTTTCAGGAAGTAAAAGTGCAGAGAATATTCTTAAACAAATACAGACTTGCCTTTGTCAAATGGAATGAAGAAAAAAGCAGGAAACTCTTACAAAAATGATATTGCTGTGTCACTCAAGATAACTCAGACATAATGGCCAAGAGTAAGAATTCTAAGGCTTAGAATGTCTGGATCCAAATAACTCTACCAATTTCTGTTTGATTGAACTTAGAAAAATGTCCTAAAATGTTTTCTGGTAAGTAAACCCAGGGATAGAACCCTGGTCTCCTTCATTGCAGGCAGATTCTTTACTGTCTGTGCCTCTAGGAAAGCACATTATGTTTATATGCTGCTGCTGCTGCTAAGTCGCTTCAGTCGTGTCCGACTCTGTGCAACCCCATAGATGGCAGCCCAGCAGGCTCCGCCATCCCTGGGACTCTCCAGGCAACAACACTGGAGTAGGTTGCCATTTCCTTCTCCAATGCATGAAAGGAAAAGTGAAAGTGAAGTCGCTCAGTCGTGTCTGACTCTTAGCGACCCCATGGACTGCAGCCTACCAGGCTCCTCTGTCCATGGGATTTTCCAGGCAAGAGTACTGGAGTGGGGTGCCATTGCCTTCTCCCTTATGTATATATACATATGTCAGATAGTAAAAAATATTGTTGTTGTGCTGTTCAGTCGTTAAATTGTATCTGACTCTTCCACCCTATGAACTGCAGCACACAAGGCTTCCCTGTCCTTCACTATCTCCCAAGTTTGATCTAACCCATCACCATTGAATCACTGATGCCATCCAACCATCTCATCCTCTGTCATCCCCTTCTCCTCCTGCCCTCAATCTTTCCCAGCATCAGTCTTTTCCAAAGAGTCGGCTCTTCACATGAGGTGGCCAAAGTATTGGAGCTTCAGATTCAGCATCAGTCCTTCTAATGAATATCCAGGGATGACTTCCCTTAGGACTGGTTGGCTTGATCTCCTTGTTGTCCAAGGAATTCTCAGGAGTCTTCTATAGCTGCTGCTTCTGCTGCTAAGTCGCTTCGGTCATGTCCAACTCTGTGCGACCCCATAGACGGCAGCCCACCAGGCTCCCCTGTCCCTGGGATTCTCCAGGCAAGAATACTGGAGGGGGCTGCCATTTCCTTCTCCAATGTATGCATGCATGCTAAGTTGCTTCAGTCATGTCTGACCATGTGTGACCCTATGGACAGCAGCCCACCAGGCTTCTCTGTCCGCAGGATTCTCTAGACAAGAATATTGGAGAGAGTTGCCATTTTCTTCTCCATCTTCTATAGCACCACAGTTCAAAAACATCAATACTTTAGATGCTCAGCCTTCTTTATGTTCCAACTTTCACATTTGTAGATGACTGCTGGAAAAACCATAGCTTTGATTATACAGATCTTTGTTGTTAAAGTGATGTCTCTGCTCTTTAATATTCTGTCTAGGTTTATCATAATCTTTCCTCCAAGGAGCAGCTTCTTTTAATTTCATGGCTGCAGTCACCATCTGCAGTGATTTTGGACCTCAAGAAAATAAAGTCTGACACTGTTTCCACTTTTTCCCCATCTATTTGCCATGAAGTGATGGGACTGGATGCCATGATTTTCATTTTTGAAGGTTGAGTATCAAGCCAGCTTCTTTGCTCTCCTCTTTCAAACTCACCAAGAGGCTCTTTAGTTGCTCACTGCTTTCTGCCATTAGAGTAATATCATCTGCTCATCTGATGTTGTGGGTATTTCTCCTGTCTATCTTGATTCTAGCTTGTGATTTATCCAGACTGGCATTTCAAATGATGTACTCTGAATATAAGTTAAACAAACAGGGTGATAATATACAGCCTTGACATACTCTTTTCCCCAATTTTGAACCAGTCCATTGTTCTATGTCTGGTTCTAAGTATTGCTACTTGTTGTATACAGGTTGTTATATATTATCAATGAATATAATAGTTGAATAAATGAATGAATATATGACTCCAAAATATAATAATGAATGTAATGATACATGGAAGCATGTCATTACATGACATATAATGAATGTGATAATAAACCTAATAATAATACCTAACTCATAAGACTATTGTACAATTTAGAAAAATAATTACAGATTAAATCCCTAGTATGCTATTAAATGGGCTACCTAGGTGGCTTAGTGGTAAAAAAAAAAAAAATCCACCTGCTAATGCAGAAGATGCAGGAAACATGGGTTCAATTCCTGGATTGGGAAGAACCCTGGAGGAGGAAATGGCAACCCACTCAGTATTCTTGCCTGGAAAATCCTATGGACAAAGGAGCCTGGCAGGCTACAATCCATGAGGTTGCAAAGAGCTGGACATGACTAAGTGACTGAGCACACACACACACTGTCTATCTCGTGGCAACTGCTCAATAAAAACTTACTATCATTATTATTATTATTGTTAACTTGGCCTGACTTCTGCATTTCTTTTCTAACTGGTTAACAAATGGACTACTAAGTAATTTCTGTTCATGAAAAGCTTAGTAGTTGAATTTGATGGCAACACAGTATAGCATTTATACTAGCCATTTTACTCAAAAACTCATTTTTTCTATTAGCATCTGTTCCCTAAATATATATATATATATATATATATATATACTTACATTTGTACTGAATATCTGTTATATTTATGATGAGATGTTGAAGTATTATTTCTTTAAATTAGAATGTCATGAAACAAGCATATACTATTTTTAATTCTGAATACATATTAGAGTCAAAGAGGATTTTTTTTTTAATACAGATGACCAGGCACTATCATCAAATATTCTAAATCAAGTCTATGCTCAACCTGGACATTTATATATATGTATATATATATAAATATATATATATATTAATATATATATAATATAATATATATAATATATATAATATATATATAATATATGTATATATATATAAATATATATATATATACATATATATATATTTTTTACCCTCTGTAGGTATTGACAGTGCGCAGTAATAGTTAAAACAAATGAGCATAAAATTGGCATAATGAGTATAAAATCTAAATTGTTAAAGTGATTTTATGAATTATCTAACTCAAGTATGTCTGCAGTTAAGAGTTCAGCTCTGCCTACTAATTGAACTCATCTCAAACACTAGCAAGTTCAGTTCAGTTTCTCAGTCGTGTCTGACTCTTTGAGACCTCATGAATCACAGCATGTCAGGCCTCCCTGTCCATCATCAAATACCGGAGTTCACTTAGACTCTCATGCATCGAGTCAGTGATGCCATCCAGCCATCTCATCCTCTGTCATCCCTTTCTCCTCCTGCCCATTTCCCTCCCAGCATCAGAGTCTTTCTCACTGAATCAACTCTTTACATGAGGTGGCCAAAGTACTGGAGTTTTAGCTTTAGCGTCATTCCTTCCAAAGAAATCCCAGGGCTGATCTCCTTAAGAACAACTGGTTGGATCTCCTTGCAGTCCAAGGGACTCTCAAGAGTCTTCTCTAACACCACAGTTCAAAAGCATCAATTCTTCAGAGCTCAGCCTTCTTCACAGTCCAAATCTCACATCCATACATGACCACTGGAAAAACCATAGCCTTGACTAGACGGACCTTAGTCGGCAAAGTAATGTCTCTGCTGTTCAATATACTATCTAGGTTGGTCATAACTTTTCTTCCAAGGAGTAAGTGTCCTTTAATTTCATGGCTGCAGTCACCATCTGCAGTGATTTTGGAGCCCCCAAAATAAAGTCTGACACTGTTTCTACTGTTTCCCCATCTATTTGCCATGAAGTGATGGGACCAGATGTCATAATCTTCATTTTCTGAATGTTGAGCTTTAAGCCAACTGTTTCCCTCTTCCCTTTCACTTTCATCAAGAGGCTTTTTAGTTCCTCTTCACTATCTGCCGTAAGGGTAGTGTCATCTGTATATCTGAGGTTATTGATATTTCTCCTGGCAATCTTGATTCCAGCTTGTGCTTCTTCCAGCTAAGCATTTCTCATGATGTACTCTGCATGTAAGTTAAATAAGCACAGTGACAATATACAGCCTTGACGTACTCCTTTTCCTATTTGGAACCAGTCTGTTGTTCCATGTCCAGTTCTAACTGTTGCTTCCTGACCTGCATATAGGTTTCTCAAGAGACAGGTCAGCTGGTCTGGTATTCCCATCTCTTTCAGAATTTTCCACAGTTTCTTGTCATCCACACAGTCAAAGGCTTCGGCATAGTCAATAAAGCAGAAATAGATGTTTCTTTGGAACTCTCTTGCTTTTTCGATGATCCAGCAGATGTTGGCAATTTGATCTCTGGTTCCTCTGGCTTTTCTAAAACCAGCTTGAACATCTGTAAGTTCATGATTCACATATTGCTGAAGTCTGGCTTGGAGAATTTTCAGCATTGCTTTACTAGCATGTGAGATGAGTGCAATTGTGCAGTAGTTTGAGCATTCTTTGGCATTGCCTTTCTTTGGAATTGGAATGAAAACTGACCTTTTCCAGTCCTGTGGCCACTGCTGAGTTTTCCAAATGTTCTGGCATATTGAGTGCAGCACTTTCACAGCATATATCTTTCAGGATTTCAAATAGCTCACCTGGAATTCCATCACCTCCACTAGCTTTGTTCGTAGTGATGCTTTCTAAGGCCCACTTGACTTCACGTTCCAGGATGTCTGGCTCTAGGTGAGTGACCACACCATCGTGATTATCTTGGTCTTGAAGACTCTTTCTGTACTGTTCTTCTGTGTATTCTTGCCACCTCTTCTTAATATCTTCTGTTTCTGTTAGGTCCATACCATTTCTAGCCTTTATCAAGCCCATCTTTACGTGAAATGTTCCCATGGTATCTCTAATTTTCTCAAAGAGATATCTAGTCTTTCCCATTCTGTTGTTTTCCTGTATTACTTTTTATTGATCGCCGAGGAAGGCTTCCTTATATCTTCTTGCTGTTCTTTGAAACTCTGCATTCAGATGCTTATATCGTTCCTTTTCTCCTTTGCTTTTCGCTTCTCTTCTTTTCGCAGCTATCTGTAATCCCTCCCCAGACAGCCATTTTGCTGTCAACACTAGGAAAGTAATGCTCAAAATTCTCTGAGCGAGGCTTCAATAGTATGTGAACCAAGAACTTCCAGATGTTCACCTGGATTTAGAAAAGGCAAAGGAACCAGAGATCAAATTGCCAACATCCACTGGATCATCAAAAAAGCAAGAGAGTTCCAGAAAAACATCTATTTCTGCTTTATTGACTATGACGAAGCCTTTGACTGTGTGGATCACAATAAACTGTGGAAAATTCTGAGAGAGATGGAAATACCAGAACAGTTAAACTGCCTCCTGAGAAATCTGTATGCAGGTTAAGAAGCAACATATAGAACCAGACATGGAACAATGGAGTGCTTCTTAATTGGGAAAGGAGTACATTAAGGCTGTATATTGTCACCCTGTTTATTTAACTATACGCAGATAATCACGATGGTGTGATCACTCACCTAGAGCCAGACATCCTGGAATGTGAAGTCAAGTGGGCCTTAGAAAGCATCACTACGAACAAAGCTAGTGGAGGTGATGGAATTCCAGGTGAGCTATTTGAAATCCTGAAAGATATATGCTGTGAAAGTGCTGCACTCAATATGCCAGAACATTTGGAAAACTCAGCAGTGGCCACAGGACTGGAAAAGGTCAGTTTTCATTCCAATTCCAAAGAAAGGCAATGCCAAAGAATGCTCAAACTACTGCACAATTGCACTCATCTCACACGCTAGTAAAGCAATGCTCAAAATTCTCCAAGCCAGACTTCAGCAATACGTGAACTATGAACTTACAGATGTTCAAGCTGGTTTTAGAAAAGCCAGAGGAACCAGAGATCAAATTGCCAACATCTGCTGGATCATCGAAAAAGCAAGAGAGTTCCAGAGAAACATCTATTTCTGCTTTATTGACTATGCCGAAGCCTTTGACTGTGTGGACGACGAGAAACTGTGGAAAATTCTGAAAGAGATGGGAATACCAGACCAGCTGACCTGTCTCTTGAGAAACCTATATGCAGGTCAGGAAGCAACAGTTCGAACTGGACATGGAACAACAGACTGGTTCCAAATAGGAAAAGGAGTACGTCAAGGCTGTATATTGTCACTGTGCTTATTTAACTTACATGCAAAGTACATCATGAGAAATGCTTAGCTGGAAGAAGCACAAGCTGGAATAAAGATTGCCAGGAGAAGTGTCAGTAACCTCAGATATACAGATGACACCACCCTTATGGCAGAAAGTGAAGACGAACTAAAAAGCCTCTTGATGAAATTGAAAGGGAAGAGTGAAACAGTCGGCTTAAAGCTCAACATTCAGGAAACGAAGATCATGGCATCTGGTCCCATCACTTCATGGCAAATAGATGGGGAAGCAGTGGAAACAGAGACTTTATTTTGGGGGCTCCAAAATCACTGCAGATGGTGACTGCAGCCATGAAATTAAAGGACACTTACTCCTTGGAAGAAAAGTTATGACCAACCGCGACAGCATATTAAACAGCAAAGACATTACGTTGCTGACAAAGGTCTCTCTAGTCAAAGCTATGGTTTTTCCAGTGGTCATGTATGGATGTGAGTGTTCGACTATAAAGAAAGCTGAGGGCCAAAGATGCTTTTGAAGTGTGGTGTTGGAGAAGACTCTTGAGAGTCCCTTGAACTGCAAGGAGACCAAACCAGTCAATTCTAAAGGAAATTAGTTTGAAGATTGAAGGCAGGGTGAGAAGGGGATGACAGAGGACGAGATGGTCGGATGGCATCACCAACTTGGTGGACAGTAATTTGAGCGTGCTCTCAGAGTTGATGATGGACATGGAAGCCTGGTGTGCTGCAGTCCATAGGTTGCAAAAAGAGACATGACTAAACGACTGAACTGACCTGAACTGAATTGAACTCTGCCTACCAGATTTTTTTTATTTTTTCCCCACAAGACTTAGCATCTCAGACTCTTTCTAGCAACACTTAATCATATAGCCCTTGTCTTTATTTAGTTGGGCACTCAAATTGAACACAGAGCAAGATGTTATCATCTGATATATTCTTTGTCTACTAAATCAGTCTGGAATATGTGAACTTTAAGGTTCCTACAACCTTATTTTATAATTCATATATCTTGGTGTAAGTAGCATAACTACTATATTATTATAATTACCCATCACTGTGTATAAAATTACCCTTAAAACAAACCAGCTTAAAAAAACTATAAGTGGCATTAATATAAAATGACAAATATTATATCACTTAATTTCTGATGGTGAGAAATCTAGTAGGGGAACTAAACTCTATGCTTTGAATGAAATAATTTGTGCATATAATTTTAAAATCTCCACAGTACTGACACTGAATTAGTACAATTTCTCTTTTTGTACATAGCTGAGGCAGTTTGTAATTCTTTATATCTATTTTTACAAGGTTATTGAAACCTTTCTTTATTCATATCCTAATTTATTCCCTTCCCTTCATAACATCGTTTTACTTGAATGTTTGAAACTCACACATTGTATACCTTGTATATATTTACCCAAGGTGTAAAGGAAACTCTTGAGACAGATCCAAGCATGGGATTGTGGCATGGTAATGCAGTAGCCCTTTGAGACAACACTAATTCACAGAGTTCAAGATGCACTATGCTTTACAAGCTTATCTTATATAATCACATTATCTTCATATCAGGATATCATGTGACACCCTGGTGAAGTATTGTTCAGATCTACATATAATGTGCTCACCAGGTTTTCCCTTAGCTCTGATTCAGAAGTGTCATAAAAGGGAGAGGCTTGGCTTACTCTTTTTCCTCAATAAATGAATCATTAATTTTGTCATATAAACATCTGGGCAATCAAATATTGATTTTGAAATATGCCTTCCTCTACGATCAGTTTCAAATTTCTGGCATCTCTCCCATGTTCCAAGACTTTTCAGACACCTTCAAGATAACTTGTGCATTACTTTGCAATTTTGTTTATAAATTTCAACATAGCATCTGAAGGAGAATCAATCCATTTAAAGTCAATGAGTCTATTTTTTAAAGTATTATATATTTCTATGCATTTAGCAATTTCAGCACATTTTTTCTGAAATTTATTTTTCCATTTCTAAGAATTTTTCTTACTTCCTAATCATCATTATGTGATGAATTATCAAGTTGAAGCCAAACTAGCACAGAACTTTAAGCAAGTAAAAATGATGATGCTTAGCTTTCCACCATAATGATCATAATATTGCTTTCTACTGTAAGGGTATATCATCAGAACATCAAATCATCAAATAGGAAGTCTGATAATAGGACTTTTTTATACAGAAAATAATTATAAAAATATAAATAATAATTTATTGTTTAGAATATAATTATAACATCCAGAAATTAAGATTTTCTAGGAGGTGTAAACACAAAATCCAGTCTATTTGAAAATTTGAAAGATTAAACTTTTCTTAGAATTTAGGCTCTAATTTCCCAAAATAAAACCTGAAGTCTAGTTTCCAAAAGAAAGCATCCTACATAAATTTTATAAATATCTACTGAATGCAGTAAATTTACATCCTCTCATCATCCAAACATATCTGACAAAGGATGTCATTCTATAGATTGTTTCAAGGCCCTTTTGGTGACTTTATCTTCTGCAAAATTCAATATCAATGCACACACACACACACACAAAATCAGCCAAACAAAAACCAAGATCACATGAATCCAAATGAAACAACACTAAAAAGGAGAGATTAAAATTTCAGCTGCACTGTCATCTCCAAAAGTACTGCAACATAGTCTAACATAGAAAAATGCTTCATATTGTGTTACCTATTGAGACAGGTCAGAGACAGTACAGATAAGCATTTTTCTCTGACAAATTTTATGTATTAAAATTAAGTTCTACAAATAATGTTTCACTAATTAAAAGTTCAGTGATATACAGTAGCAAATTTGAAAACCACTGTCTCCTTGATCTAAAGACGTGTTTATTATTGTCTCTACTTTCTCCAAATATTGCTTTCTCAATCTGATTGTCTAGAAATCTAACAAATTTGAGTGCAGTGAGTGTTGTTCCTGAATCAGGCACCATGGTTTGGAAAATTCCCAAGCAAGCAAGATTAAATAGAAAAATATTTATTAAAATTGCCCAGGAAATAGTTTTTACACACACACAACAACAACCCATAATGGATGTCATAAAAGACTAATGATAACGTAACACTGACTATACTAAGGGAGACATAATATTTCCTGGGAATAAAATATATTTATTTCCTAAAATATCTTTTGGGAATAATATTCACAATAGCAACCATACATACACACAACCACACAAAATTAAAGAACAGGAAAAATAGGATTTAAACTGTGAGTAAAACTTTCCTGAGAATAAATTAATTGTGAGTTGTTTTTTTATAGGCCATATTGAAGTCCAGAATATGAAAAATAATTTAATTTTCTGCTTTTATGTTTAAAGTTTAAATTTGAATGTAGAGTTATCACTGTAGGAAGGGTTCATTTGCCTAAGAAACTGTTGATACTGGATGAAGTGTTCCTCTCAAGTCCTCTCGATTAACATTCTATGATTATTTATACCTACTCATTATTTTCCTTCTTATTTTCTCTCTCCTCATTGAGGATTCTTGAGCACAGAGAAAGTAGTGCTCAATTTGAAAAAAGATGCTTGTTCCTTGGAAGAAATTTGTGACAAACCTAGACAGCATACCAAAAAGCAGAGACATGACTTTGCCAAAAAATGTCTGCCTTGTCAAAGCTATGGTTTTTCTAAATCATGTATGGATGTGAGAGGTGCACCATAAAGAAAGCTGAGCACTGAAGAACTGATATTTTTGAACTGTGGTGTTGGAGAAGACTCTTGAAAGTCCCTTGGACTACAAAGGAGACCAAACCAGTCAATTCTAAAGGAAATCAGTTTGAATATTCATTGGAAGGACTGATGCCGAAGCTGATGCTCAAATACTTTGGCACCTGTTGGGAAGAATTGACTTACTGGAAAAGACCCTAATGTTGGGAAAGATTGAAGGCAGAAGGAGAAGGTGATAACAGAGGATGAGATGGTTGAATGGCATCACTGCTTCAATGGACATGAATTTGAGCAAGCTCAGGGAGTTGGTAACGGACAGGAAAGCATGGTGTGTTACAGTCCATGGGGTCTCAAAGAGTCAGACACGGCTGAATGACTGAACTGAACTGAACTGAATAAAAGCCATCAATGAAAATATTTGTCAAGTGAGGTGATGAAAATAAACTTTATACACAAAACAACTAATGCAGGCTTATTTTTTACTTAGGTACTTAATGCATGGGTAGATTATTGGATATTTATTTCTAATAGATGAATTTCCATTTTTTTTCAGTAGGTGGCAGAGGTAATTTTCATGATATTAAAAGTGTGGAAAACATGACTCACAGGTAAAACATAAGTTGGTACTTTGAGAAAATGTTGAAAAAAAGGATTAAATAAAATTTAGAAAAAGAGGAAGATATCTTTTTTATAAATAAACTAATGAAACACTTAAATTTTATGTGGACAGTTAATAAAAATTACATGTTATTAGTAGCCAGAGTAATTTGAGCTATGTTATTAGAGCTGAGATGGTAAAGAATCTGCCTGGGTTTGATCCCTGGATTTGATCCCTGGATTAGGAGGATTCCCTGGAGATGGAAATGGCAACCCTCTTATGTATAGAGGAGCCTGGTGGGCTACAGTCCAGGGGGTCACAAAGAGTCAGACACAACTAAGTAACTAACACCTTGTTTTTCTTTTTTCTTTCTATTATCACCTCTGGAGATACCACATATCTAGGTCATGTCCAGAAATCAGGACTACTCCAAGGATAATCCAGGCAAAAACGAAAGTTCTAAGCCAAGAAATGTTTTAGTAAAACCTTAGAGGTTATACTAAATATTAGCATAGGGCCTTTGTCTTTGTGACCTGACAGAGATGTTTTGGGTGAGTTAGGCAGGTCTGTGATCTAATATCAGATTATCATCACAAGGAATATGAAGATGGCATCTCTTCCTAAAATATAGGAAGGGCCCATATTTCTTTTCCTTATATAATCCCACTGAAGGATAAAAACAGATTTCAAAGGTACAATCTAAGATAGAATGTCTCAGTTCAGCTCAGTTCAGTTGCTCAGTCATGTCTGACACTTTGCGACCCCATGGACTGCAGCATGCCAGGCCTCCCTGTCCATTACCAACTCCTAGAGTTTACCCAAACTCACGTCCATGGAGTCAGTGATGCCATCCAACCATCTCATCCTCCGATTTCCCCTTCTCCTCCTGCCTTCAACCTTTCCCAGCATCAGGGTCTTTTCCAATGAGTCGGCTCTTCACATCTGGTGGCCAAAGTATTTGAGTTTCAGCTTCAGCATCAGTCCTTCCAATGAATATTTAGGACTGATTTCCTTTAGGATGGACTGTTTGGATCTCCTTGCAGTCCAAGGGGCTCTCAAGAGTCTTCTCCAACACCACAGTTCAAAAGTATCAATTCTTCGGTGCTCAGCTTTATTGTCCAACCCTCACATCCATACACGACTACTGGAAAAACCATAGCTTTGAGACATAACATGTCTCAATCAGGTATAATTTTTGCCCCACTAGAGGAAAATTTGACAGTTTTGGACAAAATGTTTGATTGTTATAGCTGCCGGGGTGATACAAGTAGAGGCCAAAGATGCTGCTCAATATTTTACGATGCACAAGTCAAACACCTACTCTCAATGGCATAAGTATTTGGTCCAAAATGCCAGAAGTACTAAAGATGAGAAAACTTGTTCAAAGGTAAATGTCTGACATAGCCAACTGTGTAAATTGCATGCATGCTAAGTTGTTTCAGGCATGCTCAATTCTTTGTGACCTGATGGACCATGGTCCAACCTGGCTCCTCCATCCATGGGATTTTTGAGGCAAAAATACTAGATTGAGTTTGTCATGCCCTCCTCCAGGGGATCTTCCTGACCCAGAGATTAAATCTCTGTTTCTTACATCTCCTGCATTGGCAGGCAGGTTCTTTACCACTAGAGCCACCTGGGAAGCCCAATTACATAAGTATATAACATATATTTATATAAACATACAAATAATAATATGGATTATGTTTCCTTATCTGCATATAAATATAGTTACTTACCTTATAAGTGGTTTGAATCAAACTAGCTAAGTCTAGTGCTCTATGAAGACATGCCTTTAAATGTGGTGTCTCTACACCTACAGCTGCACACTTGTTAAATTGTCATACTGCCAATGCCTTCTTTTGAAAAGAAAACAAAAATCTGTTTTTGACTTTTGGTTTCCTGCCAACAATATAATCTTGATTAAACTAACAGCTTCTTTTCTCTTCAAAATAAGACCCAGTGTTTCTATGCAGTTGAGAGTGAATCACCTTAGCATTTAGTCATCAAAAAATACTTATTATAAGCTCTTTAAAGTTAAAGCATAGTGTTAAATATATAGCAGCTTGCTGTCCCACCCACCTTGTTGTTAGTAAAGATAGAAAGACATTTAAAAAGCAGGAGGCAATAAACACCACCTGTTTTTAAAGTACAGGGTTCCCGAAATTTGCATTTCTGTTTGTATTTAAAGTCTGATATTCACATTGAGTTATGTTGGTATTTGAAAACAGAATGACTTTTAATACAGTGTATCAACTTCAAAAATGTAAAGAAAGAAATTGAATATTACTCATATATTTTCACATCTGCAAAATTAAACACCAAAATGTTAAAGCTGGTTATCATGTAATGATAGAATTTTGGATGTTTTAAACATGGCATTTTCAATAATTAATACATGTTTTATTATACTAAATTAGCAGGGGTCTCTTTTTAATAAAGCTTAATTATCCCATAAATTCAGATCATTTGGTTTATAAAATGAAAACTGATAATAGTACACACATTCAATCTGCTTTCTTGAGAAATACAAGGAATATTTCTTCCTTTTCCTCTTTACACCCCATACTGCCTACCACATATATACAAACTCAAGTTTTAAACATTTTATGGCTGCATTCCATTTATAGATACACCAGATTTTGTTTGTCCCCTATTATTGGGCATTTTTGTTGTTTACAATATTTTGCTCCAATATTTTTCAAAGAACATACTGATTATCCATATCTATTTATCTTTGCATGTTTTTTTGATAATTTCCTTAGGATAAATTCCTAAAGTACACAACCCAGTGAAACAAAGGCACTTTTTAAAGTCTTCCAGCATATAGTGACAAATTGCCCTGCTGAAATGTTTACTGTTCAATTTTTGAGAAGGTCCGCTTTTTCTTATCATTAAAATATATATGATTTTCATACTTCAACTTATTAATGAAATGATGCCATTATATATATATAGAGAGATAGATGGATATATAATGCTCATTACGAACTACTCAAGGTTTTTTATTCAAATGAAAAATAATGTGTGTATCTCCCAAGATATTGTAAAATTCAATGAGGATATGATCATGGGTTCAAAAGGCATAACCTTGACCACTATATTATCCTCCAGGTTCCTCTGGTTTTCTCAAGAATCCTTTCCTTACTCACTTTCATCTGCTTTTAGATAAGATCTTAAGTGACACTCAGTATTGTAGAATATTACTTACAGATTTCAATGAATAGATATACTCTATGAAACAAAATATATACAGACATGAATCTACTTTTAAATGAAGGTGACTAACAAATAACTGTGGTGTTGGAGAAGACTCTTGAGAGTCCCTTGTACTTCAAGGAGATCCAACCAGTCCATTCTAAAGGAGATTAGGCCTGGGTGTTCTTTGGAAGGAATGATGCTAAAGCTGAAACTCCAGTACTTTGGCCACCTCATGTGAAAAGTTGACTCATTGGAAAAGACTCTGATGCTGGGAGGGATTGGGGGCAGGAGGAGAAGGGGACGACAGAGGATGAGATGGCTGGATGCCATCACCGACTCAATGGATGTGAGTTTGAATGAACTCCGGGAGTTGGTGATGGACAGGGAGGCCTGGTGTGCTGCAATTCATGGGGTCGCAAAGAGTTGGACGCAACTGAGTGACTGAACTGAACTGAACTGAATAAATAATACAAGCTAAAGACATTATGATCTGATATGAAAAGTATACCTTTCATTTGGGAGGAGATGAATTATAATGCCCATTTATCTAAATCGATAATCAATGAAACATAAAACAAGATTTCCAAAACATAAAGACTAGAAGAAATAAAAATAAATGCATATTTCTAATAATAGATTCAAATATACTTCTATATTAATTGAAGGCAGCATTTGTTTTTTACAAATGAAAATTTTCATTTCTTCACATCTAAATATAGAGAAACAAGAGATAAACAAGTAATATTTATGAATGTTCAAACTTTTTAGCTTAATTCCATAAATTATGCAATATTTGGGTCCTCTATTAGGGTAATTTACCAAATAGACTATAGCACTTTCATTTTTAGGTTATTGTTTAAACATTGTTTCAAACATACAACTTTTTCTAACACAAGTTGCTAAGCTTTTATCATTTTATTCATCTCAGCACTTTTCTGGGGCTTTAAAAAATCTTTATGGTATTAAGTTCTCATTCTTTTCAAAAGGGCTATGGAGTTATATCTGTATCATTTAAACCAGGCATACTTAAACTCATCATCATATTTATAATCTGCCTTATTATTGATAAAGTGATTTCATGGACTTTTTGGAGAGCATCACTGGCTCAAAGGACATGAGTCTGAGCAGACTCCAAGAGATTGTGAAGAAAGGGTAAGCCTGGCATGGTGCAGTCCATGTGGTCGCAAAGAGTTGGACATGACTGAGCCATTGAACACCACCAAAACAGACTTCAATTAGACTTCACCAAATCATCAAAATAGCCCTGAGAGGCAAGTGTTTTTTGCTCTGTTATATTTTCCATCTACCAGAGAAACTGAGATTAAAAGAGGTGCAATCATTTATCTAAGTTCACATGGTCTTTATTGTTGAATTTAGAACCATATATTTCCTGCTTACATCTTATTCCATCCAATTTGCTTCTGTATACATGTAAAATGAACTCAATATTACAAATCTGTGTTACTGTTTCTACTTTACATAACAGATTACATGTATGAGATAAGCCAATTAACACAATTGCTTTTAGTGTTTAAATATGAGAATTAGTCCCATCATCTTTTCTTACCATTATTTTTCCTTCTAACATTTTCTGCAAAACTAGAATAATAAGGGATTACACAAGCAGCTTTGTACACTCAACAGTCTTGTTATAATCATTTGACATGAAATTGATCTAGTGAGTTGATGATCACTCCATTCCCTAGAGTCACTATGAACCCAGAATCTACTGTTTTGTGATTGACATCAATATGATTAATGGCATCAATATTATTCATTTCATCAATAGGATGTAAACAATTAGCAGATTCAGTCAACTGAACAAAAAAGAAACAAAAATGTTAATCTATATTTTTGCCAACTAAACCAAACAACCAGTTGAGTGACAATATTAACTTTTCAAACAATTGCTTTAAAATCAAGTAGGATACAGCTTAATTTGAGCTTATCTTACTTAAAAACCCTATGTACACATCTAATATAGAGACATTTTTTGGTGTAAACATTTTATATATAAAACTTATTTTTAGTCATTTTAATCTTATGCAGTTCATATTTCTAGTGGCATTTCTTTTTCTCAATGACAAGATTCTAGTGCACGAAACAAATGTGTGTGTGTGCAGGGGGAGAGAGAAAGACAGAGAGAGAGACAGAGAGAGAAAGAGTTGAGGCATGTAGATACTATTTTATATTTGAAGTAGAATGTAGATCAGACACATATCACATGCATTTTGAAATATAATTACTTTAAAAGTTAGTATAGTTTGTTAAACATACAAACTTCTTTTCCTAAAAAAATGAGCTAGTAGTTTTGTTATAGTATTAGTTGCTTCTAACACCATGGGCAATCCTCTAGAGCAAGAAACTTGGAGAACACACATATGAAGTGTCAATCATAGAAGAGAAATTTCGATTTTAAAGTCACACTGTAGCTTTTCACAAGAATTCATCTGCAAATGTACATGTAAGTTCTATATTTTTTTTCCCTTATCACCAACTTTCAAAATGCAAGAAAACTCATCTGAGTGAAACTAGGGTAAAAATAGATAAAACAAATGCTACAGAAATAAAAGAATTCTAATTAGGGAAAGGGTAAAGATGGTATTAAAAGCATTTGGATGTGCACAAAAATAGGACTGTTTTAAATTTTTTTTTAAAAATTCATATACACTTTAGCTAACCAGACATTTTACATATCTTGTCATCTATAAATGCACTGTCAATATATCTGACTTATACGCATCAGCCCAATGCATTCATTTCCAACTTCATTGCTTTAAATTAGGAGTATAATCTAGTAATTCTGATTAGCTTTGTGGTAAACTTGCTTTTCTTCAGATAGATCAAATGAAGGTTCACTCAGAGTTACCCACCAACCCATATCACCTCACCTTCTGTGACTCTATATCACATTATCTATTGAATCCATCACAAGGAAGATAGGATTAGGGTAAACTGTATCTTACACACCCCTTAATTGCCTTCCTGAAAAATTCTCTGATCCTAGAAAGACTGCCACAAGAGAGTAAAAAAGGGAGAGAATGAGTATGACTGACAATGCCACTTTCCCACCTTAAATACGTGTTACTTCAAACACTTCTTGTTAGTACCTTTTGATTTCATCTCCATTTATTAAAAAAATAAAAATAAAAAACAAGTTAAATTTTAGATCATTCCAACATTGTCTTAAATATACCCAGCTGTGTCCTCGAAGTTCCACTGTTAATTTCAACACATGCTTCAGAGGATAAAAGAATTGATTACAACTTAAACCAAGATTATTCAACACAACTATTTGTCATTTTTTAGTGCTTCTTTCTGATGGAATATATGATCGACAAATGCCAGCTACTATATAATTCATTTTGCTTCACAGTGTGCACAAACAGATACTAATGGTGAGTAATTCATCTTATAAATTTTTATATTTACTAGTTCACTAGTCATGGTACTAGTGTCAAAGACAAATAGGAAGAGTGTTAAAATTTAAAAACAAATGCAATAGAGAATTCAGAAAAAAGTTTTCATTAAATTGTTATTTTCATTTTGAGATTCAGAGATAACTGATTTGTAAGAAGACTCACAGAAAACTAACAAAGTTCGTGTTATGTTAAAACACTGAACTGTACTATTAACCTTAAGGAATTTCAAGCAAGATGTAACACTGAAATCAAATTGATTATCTTCTTTGCAGCCAATGATGGAGAAGCTCTATACAGTCAGCAAAAACAAGACTGGGGCTGACTGGGGCTTAGATCATGAACTCCTTATTGCTAAATTCAGACTTATATTGAAGAGAGTAGGGAAAACGACTAGACCATTCAGGTATGACCTAAATCAAATCCCTTACAATTATACAGTGGAAGTGAGAAATAGATTTAAGGGACTAGATCTGATAGACAGAGTGCCTGATGAACTATGGATGGAGGTTTGTGACATTGTACAGGAGACAGGGATCAAGACCATCCCCAAGAAAAAGAAATGTAAAAGAGCAAAATGGCTGTCTGAGGAGGCCTTGCAAATAGCTGTGAAAAGAAGAGAAGCCAAAAGTGAAGGAGACAAGGAAAGATATACCCATTTGAATGCAGAGTTCCA
Organism: Capra hircus; assembly: GCF_001704415.2. Lineage (NCBI taxonomy): Eukaryota > Metazoa > Chordata > Mammalia > Artiodactyla > Bovidae > Capra > Capra hircus. The sequence continues at coordinate 82,129,594 of NC_030819.1, read as the reverse complement.
AAGAATAGCAAGGAAAGATAAGAACGGCTTCCTCAGCGATCAGTGCAAAGAAATAGAGGAAAACAACAGAATGGGAAAGACTGGAGATCTCTTCAAGAAAATTAGAGATTCCAAGGGAACATTTCATGCATGCAAAGATGGGCTCAATAAAGGACAGAAATGGTATGGACCTAACAGAAGCAGAAGATATTAAGAACAGTTGGCAAGAATACACAAAAAATTTGTACGAAAAAGATCTTCATGACCCAGATAATCACAATGGTGTGATCACTCACCTAGAGCCAGACGTCCTGGAATGTGAAGTGAAGTGGGCCTTAGGAAGCATCACTACAAAAAAAGCTAGAGGAGGTGATGGAATTCCAGTTGAGCTATTTCAAATTCTAAAAGATGATGCTGTGAAAGTGTTGAACTCAATATGCCAGCAAATGTGGAAAACTCAGCATTAGCCACAGGACTGGGAAAGGTCAGATATCATTCCAGTCCCAAAGAAAGGCAATTCCAAAGAATGCTCAAACTACGACACAGTTGCACTCATCTCACACGCTAGCAAAGTAATGCTCAAAATTCTCCAAGCCAGTGTTCAGCTGATTTTAGAAAAGGGAGAGGAACCAGAGATCAAATTGCCAACATCCACTGGATCATTGAAAAAAACAAGAAAGCTCCAGAAAAAAAAAAAAAAATCTATTTCTGCTTTATTGACTATGACAAAGCCTTTGGCTGTGTGGATCACAGTAAACTGTGGAAAATTCTGAAAGAGATGGGAATACCAGACCACCTGATTTGCCTCTTGAGAAACCTATATGCAGGTCAGGAAGCAACAGTTAGAACTGCACATGGAACAACAGACTGGTTTAAAATAGGAAAAGGAGTACACCAAAGCTGTATATTGTCACCCTGCTTATTTAACTTATATGCAGAGTACATCATGAGAAACACTGGGCTGGAAGAAGCACAAGCTGGAATCAAGATTGCTGGGAGAAATATCAATAACCTCAGATATGCAGATGACATCACCCTTATGGCAGAAAGTGAGGAAGAACTAAAAATCCTCTTGATGAAAGTGAAAGAGGAGAGTGAAAAAGTTGGTTTAAAGTTCAGCATTCAGAAAATAAGGTCATGGCAACTGGCCCCATCTCTTCATGGCAAATAGATGAGGAAATAAAGGAAACAGTGTCAGACTTTATTTTTCTGGGCTCCAAAATCACTGCAGATGGTGACTGAAGCCATGAAATTAAAAGATGCTTGTTTCTTGGAAGGAAAGTTATGACCAACCTAGACAGCATATTCAAAAGCAGAGACATTACTCTGCCAACAAAGGTCTGTCTAGTCCAGGCTATAGCTTTTCCAGTAGTCATAAATGAATTTGAGAGTTTGACTATAAAGAAAGCTGAGCACCCGAGAATTGATGCTTTTGAACTGTGGTGTTGGAGAAAACTCTTTAGAGTCCCTTGGACTTCAAGGAGATCCAACCAGTCCATCCTAAAGAAGATCAGTCCTGAATGGTCATTGGAAGGACTGATGTCGTAGCTAAAACTCCAATACTTTGGCTACTTGATGTGAAGAGCTGACTCATTTGAAAAGATCCTGATTCTGGGAAAGATTGAAGGCAGGAGGAGAAGAGACATCTTTGGATGACATCACTGACTCAATGGAGATGTCTTTGAGTAGACTCCAGCAGTTGGTAATGGATAGGGAGGCCCAGCATGCTGTGGTCCATAGGGTCCTGAAGAGTCAGACACAACTGAGCAACTGAACTGAACTGAACTGAACCAGGTAAGTAATTAGATGCATGTTTCATACCTGAAATTAGAATATGTAGGATGACCTAATCAAATAACATTATGTGAGACAATACAGTTATTCAATATAAATCAATATAGTTTGCTGTTCCTGGAAACTAATTTGCTTGAAGAGTAAATATTGATCTTTGGATAATTCTTGTTGATGCATACTGAAGACTAGAGAATTAAACCTTATATTTTAACACACTGTCATGATAAATCTTGAAGAAAATATATTGATAATTGACAGCAAAAGAGACACAGATGTGTAGAACAGATTTTTGGACTCTGTGGGAGAGGGAAAGGGTGGGACGATTTGAGAGAATGGCATTGAAACATGTATAATATCATGTAAGAAACAAATCATCAGTCTAGGTTCAATACAGGTTACAGGATGCCTGGGGCTGGTGCACTGGGATGACCCAGAGATGGTATGGGGAGGGAGGTGGGAGGGGGAGTTCAGGATTGGGAACTCATATACACCTGTGGTGGATTCATGTTGATGTATGGCAAAACCAATACAGTATTGTAAAGTAAAATGAAGTAAAAAATTTAAAAAAAAGGTAAAAAATAAAAAAAAATAAAAGTTTGTTAATTTGAAAATAAAGATATTTTTAATATATTTCGAAACAGATGAGGTTAAGATACATAGTGATTTGTAAGATTATTTATACATTGAATGCTATAGCTTAGCTTTTTTAAGGAACACACTTTTATTTGGAAAAAGCATATTTCTTCACTTTGTTTCACTGGTCAATAAAGTACAGGTCTCATGGCATGTGCTTAAATGAAACACCATGAAAAATCAGGAAAAAAGTGACATTTTTGTATTTTAAAAAAGAGCAATGTGACGGACGGTTTGGCTTTTCAACACATACAATGAAGTAAATATTTCTCCAATAATTCAAAAAAATTCATTCTTGAGAGTACTCCCTGATTTTATGTCTTTTTCTTTTCTGATTTTGATTTCCTCCAGTGTTGAGATACACTGAAACATTAGTGGTAAAAATATACTATTTTATACTTCTCAAAAGCTATCAACTGTACCACACAGAGTAAATGCTCATGTAAACTGTGATCCTCTGAAGGTCTGAAGATCATAGTTTATAATTAAAAAAAATCATAGACTATTATCTTTAGCTGATAATAATGACTCAGTATTAGGCCATCAGTTGTAACAAGTAAACCACACTTCGGCAAGACATTAATAGTAGGGGAGGTTATACACAGAACAAGAGGAAGTATATGAGAGATCTCATCCTTACTGTTAAATATTTATTTAAATCTAAAACTACTCTAAAAAGTAGAAATTTGTTATTTAAAAAAAATATAGTATTTTGGTTTAAGAAAACATACTTTGAATATTATTTTTACTATACATTACTACATAATATTTTTGCAATGTGTTATTACCATTCATTTTAAAATTTCTTTTGTGCTTTTGGGGCTTCCCAAGTGACGTTAGTGGTAAAGAACCCGCCTGCCAATGCAGGAGACACAGGAGATGCCAATTCGATCTCTGGGCCAGGTAGACTCTATGGAGGAGAGCATGGCAACACACTCCAATATTCTTGTCTGGAGAATCCCATGGACAGATGAGCTTGGTGGGTTATAGTTCATAGGGTCGCAAAGAGTTGGACACGACTGAAGCGACAGCATGCATGCAAACCACCCATTTTTAACTTATTTTTGTGCTTTTTAAATGTCAAGAGTGTGAAAAATTCATTAATTTCATTTGGGTTTCTAAATAACCTATTCATTTTTAAAGGTTATATAATTTTTAAAATAAAAAAATGTTTTATTTGCAAAATTTTTAAAAGCCATATTTTGAAAAAGTAGGAAGATAATCTCAAGAAAAGTTTTGTACTCATTTTTTAAAAAGACATTTCTTTAAAAATAGGCCCAATGCTTGTATATAGTTTTCTACATTGCTATCATATGCAAATACTGTATTAGGTAGAATTGGTGCTGATATTTACAGAATGTTTGAATCTATTTCAATAACCCAGTGAGTGAAATGAGAAGTCAACGCAATCATCATAGAAGATGAAGTCTCTGCACAAGGACAATAAAGGATATTGCTTCAGGTCCTCTCATTTGTGCTATGGTCTCTTCCTTGGATGTCTGGCTCTGTAGCCGAGATTGGCTTGCCTTGGTCCACTACCTCCAGATATCTGAAGTGTTCTTAAAGATCTCACACTGCCTCAGTAGGAATGCAGTAACAGCATTTCTGTTGCTTTTGTTATTACTTTTTTCCATTTCTCCTTCTAATTCTGTTTGGTTTATCTATGAAATGCAGGGGCTATGGAATACTGCAACACTTCCATGTAGCTATACTGAAACCTGTCATCAATACTAAGGATATGCAAACTCTCGACTGATCATCAAAATCACTGAAATAGTTTTGAAGAAATATAAATACATATGTCTTATGCAAGGCCAAATGAGTCAATTATTTTCAGAAGTGGGACCTAAAAGCTCCTATTTTAATAAGTACCTATGTACTACAATAATTAAAAACCATTGCCTGGGAATTTAATCAGCCACAAGATAAGATCATTGTGAATGTGTGTGTCTCTGTGTACTGTATGATTACTACCCTAAAACTCCATCTTGTTAGGCAATGTTCTTTCTTCTATGCTTATTTGTTCTCTTCTAATATGAATTTTTTCAGGGCAACTAATTGTTTTCCTAATCAGTTGATCTAGGCTTTAATTTTTTTTGATATTTGTATTTAGCTTATTATTAATTTTTGTTACTGTTATCTGGCCAAATAAACATACCAGTAAAAGTACAAACAGTCCTTTAGGTCATGTCTTCTAATCTTTATGGAGCCCACAAGACAAGCAGAGAAGTTTGACCTGAGAGGTCCTAGAGGGGTTGTTAGACTCAAGGCAAATCATCCCCTTAAACTCATGCTTAATGTACATCACATTACATTAAATACGTTTACTAAATTTTACATTTAAAATGAGTTTGTATATTGCCAAATATTTTTATTTAATTAACGGCAAGTGTAATGGAAACAAAAAAACTTCAAATATTTATATTTTCAGGAGCTGATGGTCAACATCTCATACAGTCTGAAATGGATTGAATAGTCATTGGGTTGAAGCAACCAAAAACATTTGCTTACTTAGCTTTTAAGAAAAAAAAAATATGTTTTCATTAACATAGATTAAATTAATTCTAAAAATCTATAAACACACTAGATAAATATTTTGTTATTTCTTTTGTTAATACCCTTCTGCGCTCCCCAATAAACACTCATATACTAATGGTGGCTTTCGTGTTTAAGAAGGATATTCAATTATAAGCAGAGACTGAGCATTACATGGGAAAAAGGAAAGAAAAAGCAAGTGCAGCAATCCAGTAAGTAATGGGCCACAAAACCCATAGGTGCCATGCATAATGGCCACGGGGTCAGCCCCTCCAAGCGCTCCATTTGGATGAATAGAAAAAGCCAATCTATCGCTGTTTCCCAAAGCGATCCCTAGCAGTGTACATGGAACAATTGCTGTAAAATGGAGTCCCGATAGACTTATTCAAACATGCGAATTAACAACGTTGAAAAGCAACGTACAGTAATCAGGTCCCATTCAGTCTTGCAACATCATCTGGGACACAATAGCTGTCTGTGTGTCCTGCAGGCAGTTTGTGTTGGTAATAGCCACCACATGAGCAATTAAGCTCTTTAACCAAGTCAACCATTTAAGCTGTCCTACAAGTTAGGAGTGAAAAGCGAAGCTGAAACAAAGAGCAATACAAGGAGCCATTAGCCTTGAAAACACTGCTCTACACAAAAGCATACGTTCCCCGAAATGAGAGCACATTGTTGGTCTCACTTACACTTCAGATGTTTGCTTCATTAGAGCTCTACACACTGGAATAACTTAGATCCCAAATATGTTTTAGTGTGACTAGAGATAGTAATTGATGATGACCTTTTTTTAATTAATTTTGTATTTTTAAATTCTTTTTTATTTTTTTTTATTTTTTTTTAATTTTATTTTATTTATTTATTTTTAATTTTAAAATCTTTAATTAAAGATCTATTTAATAAATAGCTTGCTTCCAAGCTTGGTCCATTTTTCTAACTGCATGATTAATATTTAGATGTATAAGCTGATGTACCCTAGCAATTTTTCCCCACAGATCATGAGGTTAGTGTTTCAGGAGTCTGTGATTCCCAGTGCAATCATACACATGAGCTTTGGATAATCAGATTTAACCTATTTTAACTTCTGGAGTATGTACTGGGATAGAATGATGGAGCATTAATAACATTTTTTTTTTTCAAATTGCCTGATACTAAAAAAGATCACATTTAAAGTATCTGCAGTTGTTCGGTTTTGCTAAGTCATGCCCGACTCTTTGCAACTCTATGAACTGCAGCACATCAGGCTTCCCTATTCTTCACTAACTCCTGGAGTTTGCCCAAATTCATGTCCATTGTGTCGGCATCCAACTGTCTCATCCTCCTTTGCTTCCTTCTCCTCCTGGCCTCAGTCTTTCCCAGCATCAGGGTCTTCTCCAATGAACCGGCTCTTTGCATCAGAAAGTATCTGCAGTACCATGTGCTCCTTTTCAAGAGAGGAGATTCTAGAACCCAATTTTCTAAAACATCCCTGATGTTAAAATGATGTACTCTTGATTGCAATGGAACCAAATGAAGGACAGTTGCTTCACTATTTGAGACCATTATTCTCTTTATCCTTAGCCTTTATTCCTCAAGAATAAATAATTTAAAGTTCTTTAGTCTTTCTATATAAGTCTGTTTTTAAAGTACTTTATCTTTTTTGTGTATGTGAACCTTTTCTAATTTATTCATCTCTTGCAGCTGCATCGGTATTTTAGTATGGCCTTTGCCCCACAGTAATCCTGCCAGGTCACCATGGTCAATGTTCCCTCTAATTTTTTCCAGTCATGTATAGGTTGGGTGACAAGGAAGTTACTGAGAGGGTAGGGTCAGGTTGCAGTGTCAGTGAGGTTACTGAATCACCTGGATTTGATGGCTGGGACAAGAAAGTGGACCAATAGAACTTCCCGAGGCTTCAAACCTGCTATAAATGATGTATGAGCCTTTCTTACAGTCACTTCAGAGTTACCCCCGAGGGAGTGAAACTTTACCAACTGTTGTATGGATGTCCAATTTAATAGTGACCCACAGATGTCAACCATCACAAAAATTCTTTACCTTATCCTTAACCTCACTATTAAACATTCAGCCTCCTGCTAGGTAGCCAGGAGTTTAGCTTTGAAGATTTGACTTGTAATACATAATAGTGGAGGACTTTTCAGGGTCTCCCTAGGGAAACAAGAGAATGCTCATTAATTTTGATTCCTCCAATGCCCTCTGCAGTGGTTTGATGGCTTCGGCTCAAAGTAAAAATTGTCATTTTTATATTATTCACTCAATTGCCTTGAACTTCAAGATCTGCTATCTTCCCTTGTCAATATGTCTAAAACAGTTAAACAAATGTTATCAAAGATTCCAGTTTTTATCTGATTATAGATGACCTAAAGTTATTTATAAATATTAAGGCATGAAAGGAAGCAGGATAGAGGTAAGTTTTTCAAAATCTATGAGTTTTAGAAATATATATATATATATAAGGGTTAGTGGAGAAGAAAGGCAGCAAGATTCCAATGAGAAAGAAGCCAAAACAGCAGGTAAGAGGTAGTCTGTGCCTAATTGAGGCTTGGAAGTTGAGGGAAAGTCCTCATTTAGAAAATACCTTTTTTAGAAAGACGGGGTACAAGACAATATTAGGGTAGATGTGTAGATTAAAGTGTATGAATGGATTGAAAATCAAGTTAAACACTATTGCATGAAACAAGAGATATTGTGCCACTAACCAAAAATAGAAGTAAGCATGTTAGAAGAAAGATGTTAGAACTAGTTAAGAGCATTTTGATACTGTATCCCTAAAATTTCAATGGGATAATAGGAAACTTTGCAAAAAGTAACCCTTCCTATGAAATGAGAAAAATTATCTTTCAAAACTTTTGCTGTGTTTGCCATGGCCAAACAGTTCCTGGACAACCAGTGTAGAACTTCGGTAATAACCCAAATGAAATTGCATACTGTCCCTAACACGTAAACATTAATGTAGCCTGAAGAAGCACATAGATTCCCCCTTTTAATAATATCAGCTAAAATTATGCAATGTATATTTATTTCTTTTATCTAAACCACATATACTCAATAATACTGTCATATTAGCTAAGGCTATGATGAATGTACTGGAAAAAAACAAAGTGAAGTTGTGTATAAGGAGATAAAGTGATTCAATAACAAGGGACTCTATGAGGGTCAGAGGTACTTCCCTTCACTGGGAAATAAAAGTCAAAATAATTGTGTAATAGCAACTCTAAAGGCCTTGCTCAGCACTAGATTAAAACTTGCTATCCCACTTGACTCATTTTATAAGATAATTAAATTAGATTCAAACAATTGATCTAAACATTTTTGCATGAGAAGAACTGCGTGTTCTCTTCTCTTTTGTTTCCAATTATTTTTAATGCATAATTTTATTTTTCTACATTATATCTAATTTCATTATAAACAAAAATTTAATCATACCTGCATCTTTCTACTAATGGGAGGGAAAGGAAAACTTTAAAATGAGATCTTTTAACAAAGCAGTTGCAATCATCTTACCCAACACAGGACATCTTAATTAGAGTTGGTGATAATATTATTTCACACTGAAAGCGGTGCTAAAAGCTATGATCCCTATTACCGGGCAGCATGTTAGTTTCTTTTTTTTTAAATATAAATTTATTTATTTTAATTGGATGTTAATTACTTTACAATATTCTAATAAAACCAAGATGATTTGAGAAAATTAAAACAAAATGTTAATACAATACAGGCTAATGTTTGTTCTATAATAAAAATATTAAAATTCTAATGACTAGTAAATTGAGACATTTTATATAATTCCTTCATATTGGCCACCTATGCTTTGCATGAAATATTTATCATGCTCTTCTTCTCAGGTTCTTTAAATGCACTACAATAGAGCTTTGCTAGATTTAATGGGAGAAAGAATATTTTATTTCATGGAAATTATTAGATTAAGACATGTAGACCTGCGATTTTTTTTTTTCAAAAGTAACTGTATTGATATCAAAGCAAATAGTCTCGAAAATGAAAAAATAGAGTTTTTCTTTGAAAGAATAGAGAGTTAGGTTAAAGTTCTGGTCCAGATGCATTACTATCCTTACTTCACCCAAGAGCAAAGCAAACGATTCAATGGATGATTTCAAGAAAACCGGAGCAAATTAATATAATTTATCTAGGGAAAACACAGTGAGTATGGCTATAAGAATTGTCTGACCACCATGATTTATTTTTTTTCCATTCATTAAATGATCATTTCTTAAAAAAAAAAAATGTTCATATGTCTTAAGGCTCCTTCAGTGCTATTACACATGCTGTTCTTTTTGGTTGAAACACATTTCTTCCTTCCTTATTCACTTAGCAGGTATTTATTCATATTTGCCAAAACTGTCACCTCCTTTTATAATCCTTCCTGGAGCCCTAGCTCTCTTGTGAGGTTATCATACTATCATCTATAGACTACTAGCATACTGATTATAACTATTATTATTATGTCCTCAGCTAAGTGTCATAGTTCTCTGTGAGTCTGTAGGAAATAGCACATAAGTTTATTGAGTAAAAAATAAACAATAAACAGAAAGAGTCAAATGACAAAATAAATTGAAAGCATATTGTTGTGAAATACTGTATATTGTTTCATTGAGGTTAATATATTTATTCTATTTTTTTTTTTTTAATATTCAGAGCTGTCCTTTAAAACATTTTTACTGGTTTGTTGTTAAGAAATAATTTTGGGGATTTGCTCTCCAAAAAGCACTATTGTCTGCTTTTTACCCCATGCTTACAACATACATGAGATTATATATAATGAAGGCTATCTAACATTTCAATTTTTTAATGCAGCTGAAAAATCTCAAGAACAAGAAAGCTAAGACAGAGGTGTTGAGTTCAGCCCTGTTCTTTGGTTGGAAGGCATTAAGAGAATATTCACTTTTAGTTCTAAATATAACACTAGGGCGCCTAGAGATATATAATTAAAATAAATGTTTTCAACAAATAAGTAAGAATTTTCATTATTAACGTACAGAGATATGTTCTCATTTAAATGAATTGTGATCACCACAATGATCTTTTATGCATCCTGGAACAAAAAGCAATCATAGAAATCAAACTGTGACAGATGTGACATTTTCTAGCAAAGCAGTGCAATGCACACTCAAGATGAGACGTAACAAAATATGTCCAATAGATGCAGAAGTGTGATCTTTGATATTTAACAAACATAGCAAACATGAACAGCCATGCAATTTCCCTAGTGAAAACCCTTAGGGCAACTGTTATTCACTCATTTTCCACACACTTGGCCATAAATGTGGATTTACGTTTTCTCCAGGGATTTTTTCATGTGCTAACAGTATTTTATTTTTCTCTTTCTTTATACTAATTAATTCCGTTTTTATATTCCTCCTGCCTTACCATCTACTCTCCTGTGCATTTTCTATAATCTTCAGGATTATCTGATTAAAAAGCAATTGTGACATTTTATATCTTTCTTTTCTACATTCTTATGTGAACTTAGAAAAACAAATATCAGATATTTGTATAAATAAATGAGATGATGTTTTATATATATATATATTTTATCACATGCTTATAATCAATGCATCCATAAAAATACCAGCCAAGTCGCTTCCCTGACATCAGAGTGGTTATGATGCAGGGGGTGTGAGTCTGATCACTGGTTGGGGAGCTACAATCTCCCCTGCCTCAGGGGTAAACACTCCAAAACATAAAGCAGAAGCAATATTGTAACAAATTCAATACAGACTTTAAAAAATGTTCCACATCAAAACACGTAAAAACAAACGCCAGGTATGGTTAGGTGTATTTGGTTGGTTTCAGTTGGTAAACATCCTTTTATCATATTTGCTGACACATTCTACCTTCCTTGGAGTAGCTCTTTCAAACTCTTTTTCTCCACAAGATCCCATCCACATTCATTTACTTTTCACTTGTCTCCCTCAATCTTAATGCTTCCTCCCAGAAATGGAGTTTCAAGAAATAAAATGTGGATAGCTATTTAATTTGTTAGTGTTTAGTTAAAGAATGAATGTCCAACATATGCAAATTTTGCTTGAATTTTGCTCAAGTGGAATAGTGTTAAAATATTAACATTCATATGAATCCCAGTCAGAAGACAAACATCATCATCATACAATGAAATCAGAAACTGAAGAATAAATTTAATGTTATATAAAAAATAAACATGTAACATTGCATTGGTAGATTACTTTAAAAAAAGTGATATAATGGAGAGACAAACATTTCTTAGATTATGTAATGTTAGACTGACTCTGTCTTTCCTATACTGAATGCTTACAATACCAAATAAATGCTTCCCTTCACTGGAGGTCAGTTCTGAAGAATTGTTTTTGGATCACTCAGCAGAGGCAGGACACTGCTCATGGTAATATTATCACCAAAGCAGTAAAATGCTCTTTCTCTTTCATAGGATCTGATTTAAGGAAAAGCTATTTTCTTTAATGTTTGTGATACACAGCAATTCTTACATAGAAAAATAATGTTATCTAATTAATATTCTATCTTCAGAAAGAATCCTGTGTCCTTCCAAAAGTTATTGAGCTAATGTGCTCATTCTTAATATTTATATGTTATCAGCATATATTCATATTTTCAATCACTTTTAAGTTTATTACTAATATTTCCCAAAATAGAATTGCTAGCGTTTGAAGTTGTAGTTAATTATTGCAACATTTTGCTGCTTTAATATGAAATATGCATCTAGACTTCAATTCACCGATAGAATTTCATTATATAATGCACTGTGAAAGTTTTTTACTGTATCAGTAATCTATATGTGAAATAGATATCAAGAAAATTGCAGTAAGTTTGAAGGATAGCTGATTTTGTTTTCATCACCAGCATTGTAACTAGTTAAATGATGAGGAGTACTTATCAAAGCATGTCAGTTTCTCATTGACATCATACAGGCTGAGTCAAGTAGCTGGGCAAAGCCTGAGATCAAAGTAAAAGAATCAGAGTTGCCCATCAATATCTCTACTGTGTTTATCTCCAATGTGTCTATCTTAGTAATGTTTTTGTCCCTGGACAAAAAATAAATAAATAAATAATAATAACAACAAACAAACAAACAAACTTCTAAGGTTGTGCTTTGAAGGAAATGGCAAAAAATCATGCGTTAGAATGGCAACTCTACTATTTTCTTTTCACCCAAAATAAAAATGAAAGTGAAGTCCCTCAGTCGTGTCCGACTCTTTGTGATCCCATGGACTGTAGTCTACCAGGCTTCTCTGTCCGTGGGATTTTCCAGGCAAGAGTACTGGAGTGGGTTGCCATTTCCTTCTCCAGGGGATCTTCCTGACCCAGGGATTAATCCCAGGTCTCCTGCATACTATCTGAGCCACCAGGGAAGCCCTAAGTATTCACCCAGAACACTTCTTTATATTCACTCTTCCTCTGCTTTTTTTTTTTTTTTTTTTGCTTTCATCTGGCCGAGAAGAACCATTCCCTTTTTACCTCCTAAAGAATTCCAAATGGTGTTCTCTCATCTGTATATTTGTGTGTGTAAGTCTTCCTCTTTTTCTTATACCATTATACTTATCCTTTCTGCCAAATAATCCTATTTCATTCTAAATCAAAATAAGCACATATTACCACTTTTAACATAAATGACTTTTTTTAAACCTAATACTTTTTTCAGTCTCCATTCCTTTTTTTCCCTAAAAATAGTTTTAATCTGCTATCTCCAAGTCATCATCATCAATTTACTCCTGAGTATCTTGAAACTGGGGACTTCTTTGATGGCTCAGTGATAAAAATCCGCTTATAATGAAAAAGACATGGATTTGATCCCTGTGTTGGGAAGATCCCCTGGAGGAGCAAATGGCAACTCATTACATTATTCTTGCCTGAAAATTCCCACGGACAGAGGAATCTGGAGGGCTGAAGTCCAAAGGATTGCAAAGAGCTGGACATGACTGAGCAACTGAGCACACACACATCTTGAAATTATCTTCTCTCAAAGTTGGCTAAGTTTGTTTTTAAAAATTATTCATACAGGTACATATTTATAATAGCAAACAAATGCAAGCATATAATTATTATCATACCAATAGTTTTAGTTCAGTCTTTTGAATTTTCCCTTCAGCTTGCTACCCCTAAAATCCGTGTTACCATTCACTCTATATATTAATTCAAGTTGTTTCTCTTTGGTCTTATAATATACTTCCTCCCCATCTCTGTTTCTCTCTCTCTCTTGCATACATACCTATTCACAAGAATACATACACAATTTAAACACATCTACATATATAGTCAATGTTCTATTTAGTGAATGTTATCTTTAAGATGATTATTGTGAAAATTATACATTTCAGTATCTTGCTTTATTCAGAGGAAAAATTCATAGGTAAATTTCTTGTATCTATATCTGTAATTCACTCCTATTAATACCCATGCAGGATGTTATTTATGTACTCCCTGATTCATTTAATCTTTCCTCTACAGATGGTCGTTCACATGATTTCCTTTTTTTAACACTACCAATCACACCTCAATAAACATTATTGTACATATATCCTTAAGATTTGCTATTTTTATTCTAAGAGATATCAAAATATTTAGTCACTCATGTGGTACTAATGGTAAGGAATATTTATGTGAAACACCTTCATTTCTATGAATAGTTTTGCATGAATGGAATTGTTGGATCTCAGGGAAGCCACACTGGTAATTCTGGTAAATGCTTCCAAATTGCTTTCCACAAAGATATTCCTATTGCTTTCAAGAATCAAAGTTAATACATTTTAGCAAACATTTCTTCTCTCAGTTAGAGATATCAGTTTTTACATTCTTTTTAGTCTGATATGCACTGTTGTTACATTGTTACTTTAATTTGTACTCTTTACTAACACTATTAAGTTTGAAATTTTCTGTCTCCACCTTCCCTCCCTCCACCTTCCCTCTCTCTCCTCCCTTCTCTCTGTACCTTTTTTCCCTCTTCTCTTTTTTTGACAACTTGAGTTTACTTTTGTGAGGAAAATGTTTTCATGTTTTCCCCATTATAATATTTGGATATTTGATTTATCCTCTTATCATAGTATCTTAGAAGTTTTGAGTAACACTACTCTTTGTCTCTGCCTTTAAATAGTTTTTTTCCAAATTTATTAAGCATCTAATGTCTCTCTTTGGAGTACTTTGCCATAGAGTTTTAAAAATGTTTTACATTTGATTAGCATTTTAAAAATATATTTTCAGTTCCCTACAATATCAATCTGCTTGAGCCGCTATAACAAAATACCATAATGACGGACATCTATTTTTCTCAGTTCTGGAGCCTGGGAGTCCAATTTGAGAGTGTCGGTAGATTTACTTCTCAGTGAAAGCCCTCTTCCTGGCCTGCAGATAGCCCTCTCTTCTTTGTGTCTTCATGGGGCAGAGAGAAAAAGAGAGAGCTGTAGCTTCCTCTTGCAAGGACAGGGATCTCATCCCAGGGCTCCATGCTCAAGACAGCTAAGCTCAATTACTCCCCAAAGTGCCCACCTCCATATAGCATTATATTTGAGGTTAGGGCTTCAACATATAAGCTTGAGGAATACAAATACATTCGGATCATAGTATTCTGCCCTTTGTCCCCATAATGCTTGTCTTTTTCACATGCAAAATATATTCATACCCCCACAAAGGCCCTCAAATCTTAACACATTCCAACATCAATTTAAAGTCTACAGTCCAAAGTCTTATCTAGATATTATTTAAATCAGATATAGGTGAGACTTGAGGTTTAATTCATCCTGAGGCAAAATCCCTCCTCTCTAGTTGGGAACCTATGAAACCAGGTATGCCATGAGCTTAAAAAATATAGTGGTGGACAGACACAGAACAAACATCTCCATTCCAAAGCACAAACATCAGAAAAAAGAGGTGATAGCACCAAGCAAGCCCCAAAACTAGCAAGGCAAATATCTACAGATTGTGAGACTTGAGATTAATCCTCTTTGATTCAATGTTTTGACTTCCTGACTCACTGAGGTTGTAGTCCCATCTCTGCTAGAACAGTGTTTATGTTTCTGAAAATCTGATGAGTACCTGCCCTCAAGGCTTGGGAGTGACTGCTGCCTGGTCTGTTGAAACAAAGGTGATGCTCCCCATTTCAAACCAAGGAGACAGCTCTGATGACTTCTAAACTGCCTTTCTGAGTCATTCTTCCCATGTCTTGAAGACGGATACCTGTTCACAGCCAAGGAGTTTTATGATCTGGTCCTAGAGTGTGGCTTACACCTGGCAGCCTTCCTTCATTTCATCTAGCCACCATCCTCTTTATTTAAAGCTGGCCATGTTTCCACTGGTATGACTGATTATATCCATGTTTTGCACCAACATGGATCTTTTTATAAAATAATTGTTAAGCTACACTCTTGATGTTCTTTTCCAAACAGTCTCTTTTTTGCCACAAGAATAGGGTGAGAATTTTCCAAGTCTCTAAGTTTCACTTCCTTTTTTTGTGTGTAAATTAATTTATTTATTTTAATTGGAGGCTAATTACTTTACAATATTGTAGTGGCTTTTGCCATACATTCAGATGAATCAGCCATGGGTGTAGTTGTTCACTTCCTTTTTATTTAACAATTACTTCATGAATTTATTTCTCTCTTCTCACAGTTTATTTTAAGCAATCATGAGAAAGCAAGTCACTCCTTCATCTCTTTGCTAAGAAATTGCCTCCGTTAAATATCCAACTTCTCCTATTGCATCTTCTACCTTCTATAAGGCATTAGAACAGGAACAAAATCTAGCCAAGTCCTTCAACTTTTATAGCAAAGATCACATTTTCCACATCTTCTCTGTTGTCCACTAATAAGTTCCTCAGAACGTCTTTGCCATTCATATTTCCATAAATCCTTTTTACATTTATTTAGATGTTCTCTAAGAGGTTTTTCTTCCCAACTCTCTTGCTTCAGCCTGAGTCCTCACCGGAAGAGTCTGTAGCAGTCCTTGCATGGCAATATTGATATTTTTCTTTCATGAATCTCAAAACTTTTCCTGTCTCTACTCGTTTCCAAAGCCACTCTATATTTTTAGGTCCATATTGTTAGGTCCATATTGTTACCCAATGTCTGACTTCTTAGTACAAATTTCTTTCTTACTGTGCTTCAGTTCGATTCAGTCACTCAGTCATGTCCAACTCTTTGTGACCCCATGAATCGCAGCACGCAAGGCCTCCCTGTCCATCACCATCTCCCGGAGTTCACTCAGACTCACGTCCATCGAGTCCTTGATGCCGTCCAGCCATCTCATCCTTCGTTGTTCCCTTCTTCTGCTGCCCCCAACCCCTCCCAGCATCAAAGTCTTCTCCAATGACTCAAGTCTTCGCATGAGGTGGCCAAAGTACTGGAGCTTCACCTTTAGCATCATTCCTTCCAAAGAAATCCCAGGGCTGATCTCCTTCAGAAGGGACTGGTTGGATCTCCTTGCAGTCCAAGGGACTTTCAAGAGTCTTCTCCAACACCACAGTTCAAAAGCATCAATTCTTCGGTGCTCTGCCTTCTTCATAGTCCAACTCTCACATCCATACATGACCACAGGAAAAACCATAGCCTTGACTAGACGGACCTTAGTCGGCAATGTAATGTCTCTGCTTTTGAATATACTATCTAGGTTAGTCATAACTTTTTTTCCAAGGAGTAACTGCTTTTAATTTCATGGCTGCAGTCACCATCTGAAGTGATTTTGGAGCCCCCAAAAATAAAGTCTGACACTGTTTACACTGTTTCCCCATCTATTTGCCATGAAGTGATGGGACCAGATGCCATGATCTTCGTTTTCTGAATGTTGAGCTTTAAGCCAACTTTTTCGCTCTCTACTTTCACTTTCATCAAGAGGCTTTTTAGCTCCTCTTCACTTTCGGCCATAAGGGTGGTGTCATCTGCATATCTGAGGTTATGGATATTTCTCCTGGCAATCTTGATTCCAGCCTGTGCTTCTTCCAGTTCAGCGTTTCTCATGATGTACTCTGCATAGAAGTTAAATAAGCAGGCTGACAATATACAGCCTTGACGTACTCCTTTTCCTATTTGGAACCAGTCTGTTGTTCCATGTCCAGTTCGAACTGTTGCTTCCTGACCTGCATATAGATTTCTCAAGAGGCAGGTTAGGTGGTCTGTGATTCCCATCTCATTCAGAATTTTCCTCAGTTTATTGTGATCCACAGAGTCAAAGGCTTTGTCATAGCCAATAAAGCAGAAATAGATGTTTTTCTGGAACTCTCTTGCTTTTTTGATGATCCAGTGGATGTTGGCAACTTGATCTCTTGTTCCTCTGCCTTTTCTAAAACCAGCTTGAACATCAGGAAGTTTGCGGTTCACATATTGCTGAAGCCTTACCCTTCTAGCATGTGAGATGAGTGCAATTGTGTGGTAGTTTGAGCATTCTTTGTCATTGCCTTTCTTTGGGATTGGAATGAAAACTGACCTTTTCCCATCATGTGACAACTGCTGAGTTTTCCAAATATGCTGGCATATTGAGTGCAGTACTTTCACAGCATCATCTTTCAGGATTTGAAACAGGTCAACTGGAATTCCATCACCTCCACTAGCTTTGTTCGTAGTGATGCTTTCTAAGGCCCACTTGACTTCACATTCCAACATGTCTGGCTCTAGATTAGTGACCACATCATCATGATTATCTGGGTCATGAAGATCTTTTTTGTACAGTTCTTCTGTGTATTCTTGCCACCTCTTCTTAATATCTTCTGCTTCCGTTAGGTCCATACCATTTCTGTCCTTTATCAAGTCCATCTTTGCTTGAAATGTTCCCTTGGTATCTCTAATTTTCTTGAAGTGATCTCTAGTCTTTCCCATTTTGTTGTTTTCCTCTATTTCTTTGCATTGATTGCTGAAGAAGGCTTTCTTATCTCTTCTTGGTATTCTTTGGAACTCTGCATTCAGATGCTTATATCTTTCCTTTCCTCCTTTGCTTTTCACCTCTCTTCTTTTCACAGCTATTTGTAAGGCCTCCTGAGACAGCCATTTTGCTTTTTTGCATTTCTTTTCCATGGGGATGGTCTTGATCCCTGTCTCCTGTGCAATGTCACGAACCTCATTCTATAGTTCATCAGGCACTCTATCTATCAGATCTAGGCCCTTAAATCTATCTATAATAAAATGTGATAAGTAAATTTGTTAAAAAAAGAAAAAAATACATTTATCACAGTTCTGAAGTAAGTGTTCTAAGATCAAGGCATCAAGGTGATTCAGTAACTGGAATGGACTATCTTCTTGGTTTGCAGGTGGCCACCTCCTTCGCATTGTAGAGAGAGTAAGAGCTCTAGTCTCTTCTTCTTATAAAGGCACTTATTCCATCATGGAGTCCCCACCCTTGTAATCTAAAGCTAGTTACTTCCAAAGGCTTTGCCTTCAAGTATCATCACCTTGGAGGGTTAGAGCTTCAGTAGACAGATTTGGGTAGTGGGACACAAACATTAAATATATAAACCTACTTTGATAGAGAAGTTCTCTCCTGACTTTTGATTCCATATAGTCTTCTAAAGTTATTTCTATATATTTATTATGTTTTCAATTTACGGTGTATTTACAAGTGAATTTAGGATTTTATGCAAGACATATGCTGCACTTTCTTTTCCAGAATGGTACTCAGTTGTCATCATTTGTTGAATAAATCATGCTTTCTTTTCCATTCAACTGAAATATTATTTCTATTATTTATTAAATGCTTGCATTTTCTGTGATATATTTGTGAACTCTCTATTTATTTAAGCTACTTTTTTTTTACTGTTTGATAACCAAATAAACTTTATTAGAGTGTCTCTATAGTTTTTATGATGTCCAGTAAAGTATATCCTATTTTGCTTTATCATATATCTATTGAAATTGTTATAAGCTAAAATATTTCTTAGTCATAATTGTTGGTATTAAACCATCACCTCCCAGAATAGGAGTTTCTTTTCATTTGTAAAGATCTTGTTTTCAATACTACATATGATGGTGTGTTATTATATAGACCCTTTATATTTCTTGCTAAATTCATCCTTGTATATTTCACATTTTTCCTAAGAATGGACTAAAGTAAAACACTTATTTTACAATTTTTCCTGTACCCATGTTTACCTCAAAATAATCTATTGTTAAGTGTAACAGTGTTTACTAATGTTTTTTGAGTTTTCTAGGTGTATGATATGACATCCACAATTAAAACAAACAAAAAAAACATCGTACCTCCTTTTTTCCAATTTGTATATTGCCTCTCATTTTTATCTTAATTTTATTTTTATTGAAATTAAATTGAAACGATTTAAATAAAATGAAATTCTAATAATTTCTTAATGATTCCTTTAAAATTTCATCAACACATGATAACAATAATTCCTAAAGAAAGAAAGAAAAAAAGCAAGTGAGTCGCTCAGTCGTGTCTGACTCTTTGTGACCCCATGGCCTGTAGCCTACCAGACTCCTCTGTCCATGGCATTTTCCAGGCAATAGTCCTGGAGTAGATTGCCATTTCCTTCTCCAGGGGATCTTCCCAACCCAGGGATGGAACCCGGGTCTCCCGCATTGTAGACAGACACTTTATTGTCTGAGCCACCAGGGAAGCCACCTACCTCTGTCCATCCCCTTTATTTAATTAATATGATTTTAGTGGTTTTCCAAGTTACAATAGTGTTCACTGTGTTTTTTGTAAACAGGCTTAATAATATTTAAGAAGTTTCTCAACTTCCCTTGAATCCAAAAGGCATATAAGCAACTTTAAGCCTATTCCATCTGTAGCCTACAAAGCTCCTCTGTCCACGGGATTTTCCAGGCAAGAGTACTAGAGTGGGTGCCATTCCCTTCTCCAGGAGATCTTCCCAACCCAGGAGTTGAACCCAGGGCTCCCGCATTGTGGGCAGATTCTTTACCAACTGAGCTACCAAGGAAGCCCCTTACGTCTACCAGTGAGAATCATCTTCGTGACAATAAGATTCAGAAATAGTTCATACAGCAATGACTTCTTATAGGGAGACTGATTTTAAAATGCAGTGAAATTCAATTTGGGCAGTGGTGGCAGGGGTGAACCTGCCACAGAGTCTGGCAATATCTAAGATGCTTAGAGGCAGTGACAATGTAATCAAGGACTTCTAAGTTCCCATACTAGTAATAGTAATTTTGGACTGCTAAAACAAGACAGCACAAGCTGAGGAAGAAAATTTAAAACAACAACAACAGAAATTGACTTCTCTCAGGTTTTGAAGCTGAAAGTCTGACTTTGGGGTTACAGCATGGTCAATGAGGGCCGTCTTCTGAACTGCAGAATGTCTTCACATGATGGAAGAGTCTAGGGACCTCTCTAGGGTCTCCTTATAAGAGCACTAATACCATTCATAATAGCTTCATCCACATGACCTAGTCACTTTCCAAAGGTCCTGCATTTTAATACCATCAATTTGGACATTAGGATCTCAACATGTATATTTGAGGAGGACACACTCAGAATATACCAAGTATAAACAGTATCCTTCAGTCTCCAATCCAAACCAGTTGAAAATTCTCACTTCTTGCAGGGTTTTTTGCATCCTTTTTTGTTATCAATTATTATGTTGCACAGAATTGTGATGTGTGAGGAACAAGACACTTCTGGGCCAGCTTAAATACATGCTAGAGATGTATCTCTAGCTAGTTATTCTGGAGAGTATAGCTACATGGTCAAGAAACATGTCAACCACTAAGAAGACTTTCAACTTGAAAACTACACTGTCACTACCAATTCTGTTATGTGAACTCACCCCTCAAAAACAAATCAGCAAAAGTAATTTTGTGCTATTTACAAACAACAACAGCAACAAATAGACTGGTGTCTTTTGTGTTAGTATTCAGTGCTCACAAATGAGGAATCAACTTGCATTTTGCATTTGAGTTATAAACATTTCTGTCTGTAAATATGACCAAGTACTCACCAAACACCATCTTTTTACTGATATCTATTTAATGATATAACTTCATTCAGCATCTAATAAGTCAGATTTCAAATCTTAATGATATAAAACACAATATCATTAGAGTAATTAGCACTATTGTAAATTGTAATTTAAGTACTCAGTTTTATCTTAGAGATAATATTTAATGGACAGTTTCTACTATTAAAGAGACTTGTAGAATGTAGTGTTAAGAAAAAAAAAAAGAAAACTAAAATAAAAATTAGGCAAGAAGCATCCACATATTCTATGTTGCCTGACTCATATAATGCAGAAGTTGACCAAAATGATCTTGTCTTTCACTATTTTTTGAGGTGAGTTTTTGCACAACAATTTTCCATCACACTACTTTAGCTAACAGTTAAAGGATATTATTGTACAGGCTGTGTTCAAAGATTGGAACAGGGGATGTTAAAATTTGTTGTAAAAACTTGAATTGTGTCCTCTAGAATTTTGTGTGTCTTCCCGGTTGGTGCCAGTGGTAAGAATTCATCTACCGATGCAGGAGACATAAGAGATGAGGGTTTGATCCCTGGGTCAGGAAGATCCCCTGGAGGAAGAGGAAATGGCAACCCACTCCAGTATTCTTGCCTGGAGAACCGCATGGACTGAGGAGCCTGGTGGACTACAGTCCATAGGGTTGCAAAGAGTCGGACACTACTAAAGCAACTTAGCACACACGCACAGTTTTGTGAAGAGGGCACAAAAAAAAGATCAGAGTGTGGTTCTATATATATAGAAAAATCCAGATGAGAAAGATAGACTGATGCCACCTCTGATACCAAATTATAGGAAAGGCTGAAATAAGTGCCATCCAGACTCCAGGTTTTGTGGGATTTTCTACTGGCTGGAGAGGATGTATGAGGAAAAAGCAGTGTTAACTTGGATGCCCAGATATCTGGTCAAATGTTATCTGGGTGTGTATGTGAGAGTGTTTCTGGTGGGAGAAGGGAAACATTTGAAAGAATGAACTGAGTAAAGAAATCCGCCCTAATGTGGGTGGAATCAGCCTGAACAAAAGAATAATGTGGAGTGAGGCAGGATTCTCTCTCTGTCTCTGCTTCTCTTTCTGTTTTCCTGGAGAACTCTGATTAAAGTAAATCATCTTGACAAAACCAGTCCAGGGGTCTTGCTTGCTGGGGTACCCTTCCACAAAGCTGGGTTGGGTGAGAACAGAAAAGAAGCAGCAGAGATAGTAGATGTACACATTTTTGCCCCAAGAAATGATTACAGACAGGGTACTCCTCAGGGTTGGGGGAGGAAGAAATTTCCAAAGAATCTATAAACTGTCACTTAGAATAGGGAAGTGAGCAGTTAATCACTTAGAAGCTAGGAAAGGAATTGGCCTTTTTCTCTGTCTAATCGCCTACTTCCCTTGCCCCAATCATAGAGACTTTGGAAGCTTTTAATAAACAGAACAGGAAAGGGAGTTCACACGGTGATAGGCCTAACTATGTTCCCCTGTGCACTGCCATACTGTGGAATGCTGTGTGAGACTCTGAGAGAATGGGAAATACTTAAATTTGGCTAAGAAAGAGAAGTTTTGAAATTGATTCAGACTAGGCTTTCTCATATCTAAATATAAGTGTTTTATATCAAAAAGTGAGCTGCAAAGGTATGGGGGACATGATATATCAGCCAGAAACATATTTAAAAAGAGTATTACAGAAAGTATAATATTATCAACAGTATTATAACATTACTGGAGAAGGCAATGGCACCCCACTCCAGTACTCTTGCCTGGAAAATCCCATGGACAGAGGAGCCTGTAGGCTGCAGTCCATGGAGTCACGAAGAGTTGGACACAACTGAGCTACTTCACTTTCACTTTTCACTTTCATGCATTGGAGAAGGAAATGGCGACCCACTCCAGTGTTCTTGCCTGGAGAATCCCAGGAATGGGGAAGCCTGGTGGGCTGCTGTCTATGGGGTTGCAGAGTCAGACATGACTGAAGTGACTTAGCAGCATAACATTACTACTTGAATTCTGTTGAATCTAACCCACTTATATATGTTCAGGAGAAGGCAATGGCACCCCACTCCAGTACTCTTGCCTGGAAAATCCCATGGATGGAGGAGCCTGGTAGGCTGCAGTTCATGGGGTCGCTAAGAGTCAGACATGACTGAGCGACTTCCTTTTAACTTTTCACTTTCATGCATTGGAGAAGGAAATGGCAACCCACTCCAGTGTTCTTGCCTGGAGAATCCTGGGGACGGGGGAACCTGGTGGGCTTCCGTCTGTGAGGTCGCACAGAGTTGGACACCACTGAAGTGACTTAGCAGCATATAAGTTCAACAAGTGATTGCTTTTTTTTCTCCATTCCCTTTCAGAATACTTAATACAGGAAATGGTGACACATTCATAAAAGCATATGCTCATGATCTGGGGTTTGAAAACAGGACTCTGGAGACTACGAAGTATAAGAAGTAAAAATGATGCACAGTCAGAATAACATAAAAGTGTGGTTCCTAAGAATATTCAAAGCATAATTGTCCTCAGAGCTAGTTAATTTTGTTCTAGGGTAAGGGTGAATAAATTGGAATCTCCTATCTGTGTTTTTATGTTTTTGCATAAGAAGGTCTTTGAGCACAATTATAGTGTGTTTTCTCCAAATAAGAGGTTAAGTTCAGTTTAGTTCAGTTCAGTTCAGTCGCTCAGTCATGTTCGACTCTTTGCAACTCCATGGATTACATGCCAGACCTCCAAGTCCATCACCAACTCCCAGAGTTTACTCAAACTCATCTCCATTGAGTTGGTGATGCCATCCAACCATCTCATCCTCTGTCATCCTCTTCTCCTCTTGCCTTCAATCTTTCCCAGCATCAGGGTCTTTTCCAATGAGTCAGCTCTTTGCATCAGGTTGTCAAAGGATTGGAGTTTCAGCTTCAACATCAGTCCTTCCGTTGAAAACTCAGGACTGATTTCCTTTAGAATGGACTGGTTGGATCTCCTTGCAGTCCAAGGGACTCTCAAGAGTCTTCTCCAACACTACAGTTCAAAAGCAGAAATTCTTTGACACTCAGCTTTTCTTTATAGTCCAAATCTCACATCCATACATGACTATTGGAAAAACTATAGCCTTGACTAGATGAACCTTTGTTGGAAAAATAATGTCTCTGCTTTTTAATATGCTGTCTAGGATGGTCATAACTTTCCTTTCAAGGAGTAAACATCTTTTAATTTGTGGGTGCAGTCACCATCTGCAGTGATTTTGGAGCCCCCCAAAATCAAGTCTGCCACTGTTTCTATTATTTCCCCATCTATTTGCCATGAAGTTATGGCATCAGATGCCTTGATCTTAAAGATAGTAGAAAAAATGTGTTTCATTTGAAATTAGAGGAAAGCTAAAAATCAATGCCTCTTTTATGTAGAGTCTTAGAAATTTACATGCAAGCAATTCAGGAATTACAAGCAATGGGAAAAATCAATCTCTGATATAATATAAAAAAGTAATATTTTAAGCAATTTAGGAAACATGATGATCTTCATGTAAAAAAGTGATTTCATTAATGAAATTTGAAAAGGAGTTTGATATTCATATGTAAGTTCAAATGCAGATGTAGATATAAATACACACATCTAGGTATGCAGTCCTATCGTGGTGTGTACACATAATTTAAGTGCATAAAAGTTTGGTATTTGTACTATAAAGTAGTTCCTCTAGAGTATTAAAGGCTGTTACTCTGTATTTTTAAAAAATTCTTTTCTATTTTTCTCTAAAAGCTGAAATTTTGCTGAGAATCATTGGAAATTAATTTTTAAAGAAATTAGAGGAAAACTTAACATTACACAAATTTATATTTAGAGAATTTTTAATATAACATCATTAAAGCTCTGGTGTTAGGTTTTTTTTTTAGTACAATGTAATTAATCATTATTTTGCACTTTAACTTTCAGTGGATAACAATGATATTCAGTTACAAATATTCAAGATTCATTTAGTTGCATTATTTGATACATTTTCCTTTTGAGTTTTTCACCTTATTTCTCAATGACTTCTATAAAGAAACCCCATATAATTGAATATCTATATTTTAGAATCAGAAGATAAATATGCAATAAATTCTCAAAGAGTATCTATCTCACTGAGCTGTTCTAAACTCTTTAGTTACATATATAATTAATAATTAAGCAGTGGTTCTCAAACCTAATGTCATATTAAAGTCATCTTGGTACTTCTTTAAAAAAATGCATATGCCCAGTAGCCATCTTATGTAAATAGACTAGGAAAATGAATGTGTGAAACCTCTCCAGGTGTTCTTCACCTGTGGCCATTAAATTAGACTAAAGCCAAAAGATTTGTAGCTATTCTTACTAACAGCCATTAGTCTTTACATCTCACTCATCTACATTAAATATATATATATATATATATATATATATCTTGTGGGATAACTAATTTATCTGTTTTTGTTACAGACTTAAAATTATCCCTCAAAAGTGATTTCCAGAATACTTGGAAAAATAGATTTAACTGATATTGGAATAGAGAAATACAGTGTTACATGAAGCACTCTGATTTAGTTATGATTGCCTACAAAGATGAGTTTTCAGAGTATTGGAAGTTGTATGATAATAAAACTGAACAAAGGGGGAAAAAGATTGAATAATTACCTGAGATATGTCAGTGAAATTGACAGTAGTGAAGAAAGCAAAGAGTGAGAAAAAAAAAAAAAAAAAACGGTGAAGGAGAGAGGAAATTCCTTCTGAACAATGTATTGGGTCCATAAAGTCAAGTCGCTCAGTCGTGTCCACTATTTGTGATCCCATGGACTGTAGGCTACCAGGTTCTTCTGTCCATGAGATTTTCCAGGCAAGAATACTGGAGTGGATTGCCATGAGGTCCATATCATATCTCAAATCCTACTTTGTAAAAAGTCTTGTAGCTTTCTGTTAAGAGTATGTGGGCCCCTAAATTTCCTTTTTGTGAAGGCTGGATCCTTCTTTATTTTGTACATTCTCTGAACAAGAATCTCATTCCAAGATTCAATCAGAATGAATACACATATAAATACCATCTCCATTGTTGTTTCATACTATGTCTTTTACGTATATAATTTTAGCTAACTATGAGCATTTTAATATTTTTTGAAAGTTAAACTGAACATACTATTTAATTCTATTCAATTTGTAAGGAATCAGTAATCATTTGAAAATAAAAATAAATGCATGCATTATCAGAGATATTAAGTATAATAAGAAAAAATAAGAAAACTAGAATATCATGTACAAAATGTCTTTGGTTGTGATTCCTTATAAGCGAAAAATGCCAAGGCCACGAGCGAGTTGACTGCAGTGTGTTTAAGTTGTGATGTGATTATGCCTGATAGTTTTGCTTAAAATATAATTGAACAGGCAGTGGGAAAACAGTAAATTGCCTGGGTTAGGTGTTGGCTGAGGCCATCAGAAGAGACTAAAAGTATGAAAGTTCAACAAATTACTGAATAAAAGATACTATAGCTGGTAAATATCTTTCCTTGAGAGAGCAGAATAGTTGCAACTATCATATAAAAGATAAGATGAAGATTTTAACATAGAATATAGAGGTTCTCAAATCAATGAACTCATATGACTTCAATTAAAAGATTTGTATTTTCTATGACACCAAGACTCCAGAGTTTATTTCTTCATGTCAACAAAGTTTGGTAAATTAATCCTCATTAAATAATAAAAAAAAGGTCTATTCAATAAAACAAAATATATATCCCATGAATAAAGTTCATATAAAAATAATAAAATGAAAAAACAATGAGCTTAAAATGCAGTGATATTTCAGTGTTTTTCACATATAACAAACACAGAAATTGATAGAAATATACAATAGTGGATTCATAAAGAAAATTGTGCAAATGGTACAGAAACATCAAGAGTCTAGTGTGACCAATAAATAATCTAAGAAAGCAAAATGAAATAAATTGTAGCATATAATTTTATTTTTAAAGATTGAAAATATTAATAATTTCTAATGCTGTGAATGAGAGAGAAAATGCTTAGGTCTTAATAATGGAGACATTTGTGTGTGTCTTTAAATACCAGTCTGTATGCTGTTGCTGCTGCTAAGTCCCGTCAGTCGTGTCGGACTCTGTGAAACCCCATAGACGGCAGCCCACCAGGCTCCCCCGTCCCTGGGATTCTCCAGACAAGAACACTGGAGTGGGCTGCCATTTCCTTCTCCAGTGCATGAAAGTGAAAAGTGAAAGTGAAGTCGCTCAGTCGTGTCTGACTCTTTGCGACCCACGGACTGCAGCCCACCAGGCTCCTCCGCCCATGGGGTTCTCCAGGCAAGGGTGCTGGAGTGGGGGCCACTGCCTTCTCTGCCAGTTTGTATATTTGATGTAATTTATGATATTTTTATAAAACTAAAATTTTCACTTTTATTGTCACTTTTTCATGCAATAATTTATATACAAGATTTGCTCATCTCAACATAATTTACTGCCTATGTTTTCTTAAACTACTTTCTTGCCTATATGTTTGCATAAGGATTATACTATCTTAAATCTCCTACCCCATCCAATAAACAAACTGTTTTTAAAACCTGAATTCAGGAATAAAAATCCTCTAATGTGGAAAAAGATTTTCTTTTAATACCTGGAGGAAACAAATGAGCTCCTATCAAGAATAAAGGATTCAATTGATAGGTGTCAATAAATACTGACAACAGCATTTGTCAAGAAGAACAGCTCACTCCTGAACCTCTGCTCTCCTGTATACACACCATATGTAAGTGGGTCTTGACATTCCACAGCTGATGTTGTGAGTGACAGATGTGAGAACATAATTGGTCCTCATTCAAAATCATGAGCATGAGCTTGAAATATACACTTTAGAAGGCTCAGTTAATTTGCTAATGACTAGCTCTGCTTGATTGTTTGAACATAGTGAGCAAGAAAATTTATGGTATGTGGATCACAGAGGAAATCTAAGGTAAATTCTTTTTAATCACACACCTTGAAAAGCTGTTGCATTTATTTAAAAACTTTACATCCTGATGAGTCCAACTTTAACAAATGTGAATGTTATCCAATTCTAATAGCTTCATTACAGTCAATCTTGGTAATATTAGAAAGTAGTTTTTTTTTTTTAATCTTTTGGTAGTCTTCTCTTCACTCTACAGTCTTTTTTATTATTTCTCACAAGTTCTGGACAGTCTTACTCCATAGAATAACAATTTGATAAATTCATCCACGAAAATCAAAGCTATGGTTTTTCCAATAGTCATGTATGGATGTGAGAGTTTGACCATAAAGAATAATGAGCACTAAAGAATTGGCACTTTCAAATTGTGGTGTTGGAGAAGACTCTTGAGAGACCCTCAGAAAGCAAGGAGATCAAACCAGTCAATCCTAATGGAAATAAACCTTGAATATTCGTTGGAAGTACTGATGCTGACGCTAAAACTCAAATACCTTGGACAACTCCTTTGTGAAGAGTCAACTCATTGGAAAGGACCCTGATCCTGGGAAAAATTGAGGGCAAAAGGAAAAGGGGGTGATAGAGGATGAGATGGTTGGATGGCATCACTGACTCAATGGACATGATTTTAAGCAAACTCAAGGAGATAGTGATGGACAGAAAAACCTGGTGTGCTTCAGTTCATGGGGTCATACATGACTTAGCAACTGAAAAAGAACAAACTCATCCACACAGGCTAAGTTATTAAGATCACCTTTTCATACTCTTACCTCTCAGAAGCCATTATGTTAGAAAAAAATGTATAGATGATTTCAACATTTATAATTTTATGATTATGGAATTTAGGAATTTTGGGTTAGATATAAAGGAAATGTTCTAAAACCACCACCAAATCTCTCTTGATGCTTATTTACTTCAACCCTGGTAAATCTCCTGTTTTCTAAATCAGTAAACAGTCATCATCACCCTTCCTGTTGTATAAGCCAGCTGTCTCAAAGTTTCCCTTGACATCTCTCAGCTATGTAAAATCCAATTTCAAGTTGTATTGGTATTTATTTCCCAAATATGACTCACCTAATTTCACTTCCATCTAGCTCCACTCTCTTCAACTTTGCCCAGGGTACATATTTTTCAATAGGTTGTCTGAATATACACTTTCAGATGATTTACAAGAACAAATGGACATCTTAAACACAACTCGGAATTGTGTCTTGAAAGGGGAAAAAAAATGTAGACAGAAGATGATCTGGTTCTTCAAATTCTGGTAATATAAAGATTTGTCAGTCTCTTCAGTGGTTGTATTCAGTGTGAGGCTTCTTTTAATATGTCAAAGGGGAGAAATATTTCAGGCAATAATTTGATAAATCTAGTAAAACTGAGCTTTTTTATTTTGTGTCAGCCTAATTAAAGCATCAACTAATCTTAGTAGAGAAGTTATTTTAAACTAATTAAGTTTGCCTAAAGCCATCTAAGAGAATTTATGATCCACAAAGTATTAGTTTAGGAGCACGCAATTTGGCGGCATTTCTAACTGTTTCCAAAGATCTTTTTACCCAAATGATAAAGAAATGTTTCATTTGGTGAATTGGCCCCATCCCTGTGGCCAGGTGCAATAATCTCCAAAAATTTCATGGGTTACTGCTGTCTTCAGTTAAATAACTCATTTTAGGAATTGAAATTTGAATTGTTGGAGATTAATACTACTGAGTAAAATATTACAGACCAGTATATTTTGGAATTGTGTGTGTGTGTTACTTTCTGTTTTGATCCCCATATATGTGTGTTAGTCGTTCAGTCATTTCTGACTCTTTGTGACACTGTGGACTGTAGCCCCCCAGGCTCCTCTGTCCCTGGGATTCTTCAGGCAAGAAAACTTGTCATTCCCTTCTCCTGGGGATCTTCCCAACCATGGGATTGAATCCAGGTCTCTTGCATTGCAGGCAAATTCTTTACCATCTGAGCCACCAGGGAAGCTTCATATTGATCCCCATAGCAGTTATTTAGGTAGGTAAATTGATAGAAATTACTACAGTTACAAATTTATATGTGAATAAATTAAGTCTTTGGGAGATTTCTTGATTTACTTTAGGTCTTAGAATGTATGAGGAACATACCACTCAGCGGAAAATAAGGAGCTGAGTGAGCACACACGTGCTAACAAAACTTGATAGAGGCAATTCCTGGAGCTTAGTGATTATGTAAAGTCTTTAAATGAATTATCTGAACTAAATAAAATACATCTCAGCATGAACAAAACAAATCAGACTAGCCTCTAATATGCTCTTCAGGACGAATTTTGAAATGCTTTTCTGCATATAATTATTTTTGTTTTTTGTGTGTGAATATGTGTGTTTATGAATGGTAGAAGTTCCAGGTCTTGAGCAAACTTCTATTTGCTCTTCTAACTCTCTTTTAACTTCTATTTTAAATAATTTGAGAATCTGTACTAATTTTATATTATCAAATGTCTACACATGACACATTTTGGGTCAGCAAATACCATAATCAGTTTCTTGAACATATTGAACAACAATTTGAACAACATTTGAACAACAATTCAAAGAACATAAAAGTAGGCAGGACAAGAGTAGGTTAGGGCAGCATATCTTGTGAGAGTAGATGAACTGTGGTGTTGTAGAAGACTCTTGAGAGTCTCTTGGACTGCAAGGAGATCCAACCAGTCCATCCTAAAGGAAATCAGTCCTGAATATTCATTGGAAGGTCTGATGCTGAAGCTGAAACTCCAAAACTTTGACCACCTGATGTGAAGAATTGACTCACTGGAAAAGACCTGATGCTAGGAAAGATTGAAGGAGGGAGAAGGGGACGACAGAGGATGAGATGGTTGGATGGCATCACCGACTCAATGGACATGAGTTTGGGTGGACTCTGGGAGCTGGTGATGGACAGGGAGGCCGGGCATGCTGCAGTCCATGGGATCGCCAAGAGTCAGACATGACTGAGTGACTGAGCAGCTGAACTGAAAGGACAACTATTATCAGTTGTTTTTAAAATGAGTTTAACTTTATTTGATAAAATATATAAACTTTGTCCCAGGTTCTTTGGGGGTAAACAATGAATAAAATATAATTGATTCCTTAAGTAAATACACGTGAAATACTGACATACAGTGAAATGGGCTAAATTTTATATTAGAGTTTAAAGTTTAATGAAATATATGAAATGAAGAGAAGTCAATTCTAATGGAGAAAGCAGTTAGTGGTGGAGTAGCTTCTGAACTTCACTGACAGTTGCATTGAGAAGTTTTGCAAGAAAAATAGATAACAAATGGATTCTAAATTAGGAAGTTGTCAGTCAATAATTATTTGAGCACCTCTAAATAATGTATGAATTAATTAACTAATTAATTAAACCATAATAATATGTTTACGGTTTAATTTTAGTATGTGTAGGGGAGTTTGGTAAAATATAAGACTGAGAACAGCTGTATACAGATGATAAAGCCTTAAATACGATATCAAGGATTTACAATTTTTTCTCATAGTTAGGGTTCTGAATGCATGCCAGCTCTGATTGACTGATAGTGACTGCCCAATTGATAGTACCAATCCCTGGTACTGAGAAGCATTCAGAGCACCAGGGTGAGCTTAGAGATGTGTTGATCAGCAAAGTCATTCATAGGTAAAGGAGGGTGTCAACCAGGAAAAAAAAAAAAAAGGAGAAACGCACAATCTAACTCTTTGTATCCAACTCTTTGCAACCCCATGGACCATAGCCCAACAGGCTCCACTGTCATTGGGATTCTGCAAGCAAGAATACTGGAGTGGTTGCCATGCTCTCCTCCAGGGGATCTTCCTGACCCAGGGATCGAACCCATTCCCTGTGTATCCTGCATCACACGTAGTTTCTTTACCGCTGAGACACTGGGGAAGTCCAAAACTGAGAGTTGTTTTATTTGGCCAACATTCTGAGGACTTCAAGCTGG
The DNA here is from genome assembly GCF_001704415.2 of Capra hircus. NCBI lineage: Eukaryota > Metazoa > Chordata > Mammalia > Artiodactyla > Bovidae > Capra > Capra hircus. The sequence goes on along the minus strand of NC_030819.1, from coordinate 82,097,875 downwards.
GGAGACTGGAGTCTTAGGTTGCTCCAGGGGACTGCTCCAAGAAGGCAAACAGGGGAGTCAGATATACAGGCGCTTTTGCAACGAAGACCAGGTAGCTGAAACATTAAAGATTACAGTTAACTAAAGAAAATCAGATATTTCTTAAGAAATTTAGTACTCTTCTATGTATGAGAAGATGCCAGAGTCTGGGCTCAGTGAAATCATTCCCTTGATGTGTAATTCAACTGTCTGTGGCCAGTATCCAGTGTTTTCTCATCCTGAGTCCCCTCAGGGTGCTGAGTTGGGAATAAATGCAATGGCTGAGGGTTTGGCAGTGCGCAGCTCATTTGTCTCCACCCTGAGCTCCCTTAAGGCTCACCATGTGATGGCTTGATGGCTGCAACGTCCTTTGTTTATTGATATGGCAGGCAGTATTTTTCATCCATAAAGGTTTGCAATGGAATTAGACAGGGGAAAAACAAAAAATAAGTTTGTCTCCCTCCTAACAATTCCTTCAATCATGCTACATCAGATCTCCCTTCCAGATATTTCTAACATCTAGATAAATTTTAGAGCTTTCCAGTAACTCTCTGTGGGGAGAGAGCAAATTGGACAAGACGGCATGTTCAGGCTCTCTTGCCCCGTGTTTTGTAAATAATGACTAAGTAGCAGCTGAGATCTTTGGTTCCTCTTCCTTTTCTAAAACCGGCTTGAACATCTGGAATTTCACAGTTCACATATTGCTGAAGCCTGGCTTGGAGAATTCTGAGCATTACTTTACTAGCATGTGAGATGAGTTGATGCTTTTGAACTGTGGTGTTGGAGAAGACTCTTGAGAGTCCCTTGGACTTCAAGGAGATCCAACCAGTCCATTCTGAAGGAGATCAGCCCTGGGTGTTCTTTGGAAGGAACGATACTAAAGCTGAAACTCCAGTACTTTGGCCACTTCATGTGAAGAGCTGACTCATTGGAAAAGACTCTGATGCTGAGAGGAATGGAGGGCAGGAGGAGAAGGGGACGACAGAGGATGAGATGGCTGGATGGCATCACTGACTCGATGGACATGAGTTTGTGTGAACTCCAGGAGTTGGTGATGGACAGGGAGGCCTGGCGTGCTGTAATTCATGGGGTCACAAAGAGTCGGACACGACTGAGTGACTGAACTGAAACTGAACTGAACAGCTGAGATAATTTGTAGCACTGCACTTGTGTGTCACGAGGTACTGGCTTGGTCACAGGCTACTTTATGTGGTCTGCATATGTGTGCTCCACCTAGAAAGTGGTGAATTACTGCTACCTCGTGGGTATGTCCTCTGGGTCGGCCACAGGGGAGAGAATATAATGTGTCTGCTGCTACAGCTACTGCGTCAGCCAGGAGAGAGGCTGTGTGATGGCTGCTGAGCCAGCCAGGAGAGAAGAAACATGTCAGCATTTCTGATGGCTCCTCAAGTCTTCTTCCAGCCTCTTAGCTCACACTGTGCCCACACTGGGTTCAGCAAACAGTGAGGATATGTGAACAGAGAGACAACTGGAGCTGTGAGCAGGATCAACGATACACTTTCCATTATGAAAACTATAAAATTGTGCATTATTCAGATTTTTAGAACATCAAATCTAACCTGATTCACTTCAATTTCTAGCAAACTCAACATAATTATGTCCTGATGGGCAAGTAGCTATGGATGGGTCCTGCCAAAATTGTTCAAACTAGGTAATTTTTCTGGCCCATAGTTTTTGGACCACAGTAAATTGACATTTTTTTGCATAAATGGACATAATATATAAATGCTACCCAAGAAAAGCCTTAACAACTTCAGTGTTAGTTTACCTAGAGAAATTTTGGCTAAATGTCTTATTTAAGTTTCATCAGCTGAGCATTTATATATATATATAACTCACACTGTTTTTTTCCAACTCCTCTTCATTCACTCCCCATGTTTTGTCTTATGTGATTATCTCCCACACGAAAAGTTTCTTTAAGGACAGCAATTGTCTTTTTTTAATGTTAGATTATCAACCTCCCCACAGACACCCCCAAGTCCCAGTATTAGTAAAATGCTTTCGCTAAAATCTCTCTATAATATGTTACTTTAAGCACAAAAATGAAATCTGAAAATTTGCAATACCATCTGCAGAGGGTTTTGTTTTAGCTTCATTGCTTTTTGTCCTTGAAACATTTGAGGAATATACAGTATAACAAGTAGCTAATCATTATTAAATTGATGGGTATTCATTATAATCATTTTAAAGTAGACATTACATGGTACCCTACATGCATGTCCTTGTAAGTTAACTTCATTTTGTGGCCTTAAAATAATTACCAGAGAAACACTTTGGTAAATACAAATTTCAACTCCATTCCCATCAATTATACCCTTAATTGTAAAGATCCAAAAGGGAGATTATAGTGTCCAAAACAGAACCAATTTCTGGCACTTGTAACCTGCACTTAGCCAGATTGTCTACAATCTTGAAGAATTCCTCAAAAGGTAGCAGACCTCTCCTTTAACTTAATCTATTTAATTGTGTAAATATCACTTGCCAAATATGGATAATTGTACTAAGGGTCTCAAATGCTATGGAATGTTAGAAATGAACTCTTACTTTAGAACATTAACTTTCTTCTGCTATCTAATCATTTTTTTCAAAGAATACTTTTTAACTTACAGAAAATTTTGCATTGCAAATCATCACAATTCAAAAAATTAAAAAAATCATAAGATAATTGGCTAAAAGCAGACAGTAAGCCTCTTAAATTAAAAAAAATGTCTACAATAATAATGAGAACTCATATTATTCTATGCTTATTTTGTGCTGGACATTTTAAGTACATGAGATGTGCTATCTCATTAAATCCTCTCAACAAATTAATAATAAAGATTCTATAATTCTCCCCATTTTACAGGTGTAATAGTTCTTTGCAGCTCAGCACTTTAACAAACATCATTGAGCTGATAAGCAATAGAATTGAACTATCAGTCTAGGTGGTCAAAAATAGACCTCTAAATTGCTATAAACAGACCTTTAATTTGTTATTAAGAAAAATAAGCATGTTGCTGGAAAATTATGCTTGGATTTACATTAGAATTAAAAGAAATTAATCTAACATGTGCTTATTTTTTTTTTTAGCAAATGTTTTTTGTTATGTACAAACATATTATAATTACTCATTGAAATAACATTGACCACAACATTTGTTACTCATTATTGACCTAGGATGGTTCTTACTGTTGAATCAGAGATAATGGCCTTCCATCTGTAGGTCCTACTGGGCTCTTGTATTAATTCCATCAACATGGGAATTTAAGCTTCACAGGGCCAGAGTACCCAGCCTTAAGTATGACTTTTCTCAGTGATATGTTGCTGTGGCTTCTTGCTAGAGAGTTGACTAGCTTGCAATTTGGCCATTACAGATTGTGGAACCTGGGATAGCACCTTTAAATTTCAAAGGGCAGTAAAAGCCTGGGATTGGTATATTAAACATCTTCATGTGTCCTCCACTATATTATCATCCTGGAATTACTGAGTCTTTGTTTCTCTTCTTTATGATTATGCTTGTTCTGTTCTGCCTTCCTTATCACCTACAACTCTAGTTCATTTCTTCTCTCCCCATCATCTATGTCTTCTCTATTTCTCTCCTCCACCATCTACTATACACCAACAGTACTTATTACTTCAATAAATGAAAAGAATGGGACATAATTTATTCCAGCTTTAGAAAAAGAGCTAAGTATATATTTTAATAAATGTATCTTTTCCCCTTGATTGCTAAAATTCCATGAAAATTAGTCTTTGAAGTAGGAATAAAATCTTAAAATTACTCTGTCATGTCTAAATAGTCATAATATTTCCAAAAATACTCGACACAAAATATTTTACACTTATTTGTGTTATATGGTCAAAATTTTAAATGAATTCTAAAAGAATGCATATAAAAGATGATAATATTGGTGTGATACTCTGTGTATGAGATACAGTTGTCTAATGCTGCATGAAAATCACAGCATTTTATTTTAAAAATTTTTAAAATTATATTAAAAAATATTTTTTCATAGTTTCAGCGAGTCAGCAATTTTGACAGGGCAAGTAGGGCCTACTTGTTTCTCCTCCATGATGTTCAACCTCAGCTGGCTGATGTGAAGATTGGGAGCTGTACTCATTTGAAAGTTGGTTCACTCAACATCTGGTAGCCTATACTTACCAACGAGAGATCTCAGGTCTTCCCTACACAAACCTAGGGGGCTCCTCACTGTGATGGGAGCCCTCTCTGAGATTCTTCTCCACATGCATGCTACAAGAAGATCTTGCAGGTCTTCATGGAACTGGGTAGTTTCAGTTTCTTTAGCATTAGTGGTTGGGACATAGAATTTGATTACTGTGATGTTGAATGGTCTTCCCTGGAAATGGTTTGCCCCGGAAATGAACTTCTCCACAGGGAGTGTGAACATCCTAAAGTGTCACCACCTCAGAAGATGCACAGCACTGGCTCCACCATCTCCTGTGGTTGAGGCAGTCACAAGCCCCATCCATGGTCAAAAGGAGGGGAAAGAGAGTCCTTCTCTTGATGGGAAGTGCAAGGTTCTGGAGGGGCAGGTGAGACCAAAAATATATCTATGCCATTAAAAAAAATACAATCTATTTTCTGTTATCCATTTTATATACAAACTATATACAACAAGATGCTAACAGTGGTTTATTCTCTATATGGACATGAGTTTGAGCAAGCCCCGGGAGTTGTTGATAGACAGGGAGGCCTGGCGTGCTGCAGTCCATGGGGTCTCAAAGAGTCAGACATGACTGAGTGACTGAACTGATTCTATTTATGGGAATTATGATTCAATTTCATTTCTTTGTATTTTTTATTATACATGTCAAGTATTTATTTGGAGATAATGAACATGTATTACCTTTGTTAGAGAAAAAAGAGAAAATGAAAATGCCCCTTTGTATTCTTTAAGCTACAGGAAAAGAAAAAACAAGAAAACAAAGCTCAGGATCCCCGATGAACTCCTTACAACTTTCCATTTCACTTTCATTGCCTCCTCTTCTGCCTTTATCTGGTGCTGATGCTTGAGTAAGCCTGGATTCCTTTGTAACCCCTTGCCCATACGTTTCCACAGCATCAAAAGTGCATGTTACACGTGCTCGCCTCTGTGTCCATCTCCAGGGAGGGGCATGAGGGACAGCTCCAGAAGAAAAGAGCAAGGTGTTAAACAGACAAGCCAGCCCTGATAAAGCTTAGCAGGTATTACAAAAAAAAAAAAAAGACATTAATGAGAATAAATACATGAAAAAAATCAAATATATGTTTTAAGCTATCTTTCCTTTATTCTTGCTTAATTTCACTTTCAGACTTGGGATTTGTTTCTTTCAGAAATTGTTATGTCCTTAAAATTAGTAATGCCCATGCATAGAGTTGTGTTGTGTTGTTGGAAAAGGATGCTTTCTGTGACCAGTGCATTCTCTTGGCAGAGCTCTGCTATCCTTTGCCCTGCTCCAGTTTGTATTTCAAGGCCAAACTTTCCTGTTACTCCAGGCATCTCCTGACTTCCTACTTTTGCATTCCAGTCCTCTATGAGAAATAAAGACATATATTTTTTATCTTAGTTCTGGAAGATCTTGTAAGTCTTCATAGAATCGGTCAGTTTCAGTTTCTTCAGTGTTAGTGGTTGGGGCATCATGGACTTGGATTACTGTGATGTTGAATGGTTTGCCTTGGAAATGAACAGAGATCATTCTGTCATCTTTGAGACTGCTCTCAAGTACTGTATTTTGGACTTTTTTGTTGACTATGAAGGATATTCCATTTCTTCTAAGGGATTCTTGCCTTAGGAAAATCAGTGATTATGCTTGTGACAAATAAGTTCTAAAGATGCAATGTATCTCTCAATTTCTTTCCAGCTTAAAATTGATAATCTGATGATAAGAATGACTCCAATTGATAGTGTTTATATAGTGCTTTCTAATTTGAAAAAAAATATATAGATATGCAATTGTGTTAAAAGAACCTTCCGTATTCATAGTGCAGAGTACTATTTTTTGTCTTCAGAAACTCTGTCTTTAGAAACAGGCTTTAAAAGATTTGCCCAGGTTACAAGTAAAAGAACAATGAAGGCAGTCTACTTTCTTGGTGCTAAAGGAGAAGGGATTATTTTAGATCTAAATTGACATTTTTCTCTTTCTTCAAGACATAATGACTAGTGGTAAAGGCATAGAAGGTAGCATGTTTGCATATTATAGACATATAATTCCAGGAATAAACACTTGAGAGTGTTCCTTATGGTGTGTGTCTTCAGCGTGAAAGGGTCTTAGTTTTCCAGTCCTCTGCTTCAGTCAGTACTCAGAGAATGTGGAGTATGGATGCTTATAACTATGCAACTGTTGCTTTCTCATACTCCGCCCTTTGGTACAAGGCAAAACAGCCTTTGCAGGGAAGGTTGACTCAGGTGATTACTGCTGGTGGAAACCCAAGGGCTACAATTGAACTACTGGCAGAGAGGGTGGTACTCTTGGATTGCTGATTAACCATAGTCATTATTGGGGTAGCTATTGCTTTAAAATTATTTCTAAGCTTCCCAGTTATTTTCAGGTTCCCTGTTCCCCTTCCCCTGCCCACTTGATTGGTTTTAAATTGCAACTGTCGACTACAGCTTTCTATAGCACTTACTCATGACTGCTCCAGCTTTCCACTTTCTCTTTCCATTCAAACAGCTAAATTGGAAGTGTATAGTGCTTGATTTATATTTAGATGTATTTTTTAAATGAAGAGTTAAAAGTTGAAAGTCTGCACAGCTGCAGGAAGCATTATTGAAAGTCCTTTAAAACCATTATGTAGACTCACTCAAATGGCTGCTACAAATGCACATTAAAAAATCGGCCTTTTAGCTGTTAGTATTTCATTGGAGTTTGTACTATTTTCCTTTGCTATTGTCAGTATTTAACGGTAATCATTTAGTATCATACAGCTAAGCATGTTTCTTTGTCTAACTATAATAATGGCACATATGAAAAAATAAGTGAGGAAGGAAGGACATTTAAAGACATGGTAGAGGATTGAGATTAAGGATTGCATCAAAATTAGTTTGCAACAATATTGGAACAAACTGACTTAAACTACAAGTATGCTTATCATTCCAAGAAAGTAGAAGTCCACATCAAGTGTGGCATTCAGGATTAGTGGACATAGTGTCTCAGGGATGATCTAGTTTCTTTCAGTCTTTTAACTCTTGTCACCTTCAACATCAGCTTCCTGCAGGTTCTCTCTGTGAAGATGAAAACCTTTTTGGTACCTGCAAAGCTGCTGGGCTGCTTGCTTCCTTTCACATATTCAACAGGAGAGAAGGGAGTAAGATCAAGGATTGGGAATAGGGGAAAGAGGGAGAAGTAGAAAAAGGGAGTTAGAGGAAGAGAGAGGAAAAAGAAAACATGGAAGAAGGGAGGCAAGGAGGGAGGGATGGAGGGAGCACAGACAAGTTGGGATACAGGACAAGAGGGATCCTTTCACAAATCTGATGGGCCGATTTCTCAAGGAGGGCACTAGTAATTGCGTACAGACTGCCTCACTGTAAGACTCTAACCCATAATGGATGAGAATCATACAAACCATGACTGGAATAGAGCATGACATCAAGACCTTTCCTGGAGCTGCACAGTATCAGCATCTTCTGAGTCACTTGGGGGGTGGGGAACTGGAGAAGGTTGGGTCCCCGTAACAAGTTTAAATTCTTTCAAAAAGGAAAAAACAAAAAACAAAAAAAACAGGGCAATCAATATTGCCTGGGTGCCAGCAATATTGCTATGGTGGTAACATATCAGTATCATATAGATATTGCTATGGGATTGGAATCAGGCAATGGACTTAGCCACATGCAAAAGGACTTAACCATTTTTAAAATACCCAGTTCCTGAATCATTTAGGAATATCTCACTAGAAACCATTCAACTAATTATTGTAAAATTAGATATATTAAAGTCACTAGCTTATTTAACATATATGCAGAGTACATTATGAGAAACGCTGGGTTGGATGAAGCACAAACTGGAGTCAAGATTGCCAGGAGAAATACCAATAACCTCAGATATGCAGACGACACCACCCTTATGGCACAAAGTGAAGAAAAACTAAAGAGCATCTTGATGAAAGAGGAGAGTGAAAACATTGGCATAAAGCTCAACATTCAAAACTAAGATCATGGCATCTGGTCCCATCACTTCATGGCAAATAGATGGAGAAATAGTGGAAACAGTGACAGACTTTATTTTGGGGGCTCCAAAATCACAGCAGATGGTGACTGCCGCCATGGAATTAAAAGATGCTTGCTCCTTGGAAGAAAAGTTATGACCAACCTAGACAGCATATTAAAAAGCAGAGACATTACTTTGCAAACAAAGACCCATCTAGTTAAAGCTATGGTTTTTCCAGTAGTCATTTATGGATGTGAGAGTTGAACGATAAAGAAAGCTGAGTGCTGGAGAATTGATGCTTTTGAACTGTGGTGTTGGAGGTGACTCTTGAGAGTCCTGTGGACAGCGAGGAGATCCAACCAGTCCATCCTACAGGAAATCAGAACTGAGTAGTCATTGGGAGGACTGATGCTGAAGCTGAAATTCCAATACTTTGGCCAACCAATGCGAAGAACTGACTCACTTGAAAAGACCCTAATGCTGGGAAAGATTGAAGGCAGGAGGAAAAGGGGATGACAGAGCATGAAATGGTTGGATGGTACCACTGACTCAATGGAGTTTGGGTAAACTCTGGGAGTTGGTGATGGAGGGGGAGGCCTGATGTGCTGCAGTCCATGGGGTTGCAAAGAGTCAGACATGACTGAGCCACTGAACTGAAAGTCACTAACACAAACGCTTTCTTCTTTTTCTTTTATTTGAGAAACTTGAACTGCTATAATTTATTTACTTTTATTGAACAAGAATATAAGAACATTTCCTTTTCTTCTAGGAAGGATTACAGCACTTTTAATTATTTCCTCTTTCCAGTATATGAATATAGTTTCAATATTATCATGATAATTATGACACTAATGTATTATTCAGTTAATTTGCACTTGATAAATAACTACATCAGAGTATAATGTTAGGTATTCAGAAATTATAAAAATAATACAGAAAGGGATTTGGTCCTAAACTGTTTATGGTATAATCAGAGATAAGATGTACATAAATAATTCCAGTGCAAGGTAGAAAATCAGTGCAGGGGAGTGTAGATAAAAGGTAATGAGCTTCTTTCCCTTTAAAAGGACAATAATTTTCTGGGGGGACAGGACAAAGTTGCAAAATCTATAACTCTATATAACTTTATTTGCCTCTTCATTTTCCCTTTAATCATTTCATTTTTAAAGGCAGTAATTCTCGAATACATGTCAGTTGCCATAGATGTGTAAATTATAATGATCTGCTGTCTATGTGTACGCATGTGTGTGTCTAGTGCAAATGTCCATTGCATGTGTATTGCTTCCATTATGTTTCTGTGAGTGTTGTGTATATGTAAGTGTGTGAAGCAGTGTGTGGATAACTTGGAGATAGAAGTCTGCATTGTTCAACTGATGTGCTTGTTATGAGCCTCCTAGACTCTGTTAATGACATGGATCAGTGAAGCAGGCCCTTTTTTTGTTTGCAAATTACTGGTTGTCATACGGTTCCTCTTCCCCTACAAGGATTGCTTTCCCAAAGAAATGCATAGTAGTGAAAAGGAGAATATTCAGCAATAATAAATCATCTTTCTAGAAGAAATTCTGTGGCCTTTGTGTTCTTCATTCCTGAGGAATAGAAATATGATTAGCATTTCCAGCTGAACCAGCATGCAGTGTTAGGAGTGCTTAGATTGTTCGCTTCTGAAAAATTTTGTAGAAAATAGATTGGAAGATACTGCGATACTCTTTTGCAGCGGTATTTGTGGTTTAGTAACAAACTATACAGTTTAAATGTCACTGAAGGAAAAATTATAATGTTATTATAATATTTTACATTTTCTAAATACTCAATTTTCTTTTTTATATTAAAGAGTACTTTCAGAGTAGCTTTAAGCTCACAGCAAAACTGAGATGATGCAGCAATTTCTTAAACATTTTGTCACTCTAAACGCATGTAGCCCACTCCCTCTATCGATGTCCCCCATCAGAGTTGTGCAGTTATTACAAGTATTGAACTTACACTGACACAGTGTGATCAACCAAAATCCGTAGTTCATATTTGGGTTCATGCTTGGAAGTACATTCTATGGGTGTGGAAAAACATATAGTTACAAGAATCCAGCATTATATTTTCACACAGAGTATTTTCACTGCTTTAACAGTCTTCTGGGCTCCACCTATTCATTCTTTAACCTACGCTAACCTCTGGCAACCACTGCACAGCTTATTTTCTCCATAGATTTGCCTTTCCCAGAATGCCATATGGTAGAAGTCATACAGTGTATAACTTTTTCAGATTGACTTATTTGACTTACTGATATGCACTTAAGTCCCTCCCATGTCTTTTCATAGCTTGATAGATCATCTCTTTTTAGTGCTGAATACTATTCCACTGTCAGGATGGACCACAGTTTATTTATCCATTCATTTACTGAAGGGCATCTTGGTTGCTTCTAAGTTTTGGCAATTATGAATAAAGCTGCTATAAACATCCATATGCAGGTTTTTGTGTGGACATAAGTTCTAAGCTATTTTAGGTAAATGCCGAGATGTGTGATTGCTGGATCATATGGTAAGAGTATATTTAGTTTTGTAAGAATTTTCCTTCAAACTGTCTTCACAAGTGACTGTATAATCTCGCATTCCCATCAGCACTGAGTGAGACTGTCTGTGGCACCACATCCTCCTCCTCACTGCTCTCAGGGCTCCAAACTTTGTCCATTTTAATAGATATATAGTGGGATTGCTTTGCTATGTTCATGAGAATTCCTCTAAGGACATATAATGTGAAACATCTTTGTATATGTTTATTTGCCATCTATTTATCCTTGGTGAGGAGTCAATAAAGCACTTTGGCTCATTTTTAGATTTTTCTCTTATTTTTGAGCTCTGTGAGTTCTTTGTCTATTTTCAGTAATAGTTAGCTATTAGATTTTTTTTAAGATATTTCCTCTCAATCTGTGTCTTGTTTCTTATTCTCTTGATGTTTTCTTTTGCAGAGTACAAGTTTCTAATTTAAAGGAACTATGGTTTATCATTGTTTTCCTTCATGGATCGTGACTTTGGTGCTATATCTAAAAAGTCACATCCAAGGTCATGAAAGGCTTTTTCTATGCTATCTCTTGGAGCTTTATAGTTTTGGTTTGCATTTAGCTCTAGCATTCATTCTGAGTTAATTATTGTGAAGGGTATACACTCTGTGTCTAGATTCTTTCTTTCTTTTTTTTTTGTATCTGAGTGTTCAGTTATTTCAGCACCATTTGTTGAAAAGACTATTTTTACTCTATTGTATTGCTTTTGTTCCTTTGTCAAATATCAGTTGACTATATTTGTTATTGCTGTTGTTGTTCAGTCACTCAGTCATGTCTAACTCTTTGTGACCTCATGGACTGCAGCACAGCAAACCTCCCTGTGTCTCTCCTGACTTTTGGCCAAGTTCATGTTCATTGAATTGGTGATACCATCCAGCCATCTCATCCTCTGATGTCATCTTCTCCTACCCTCAATCTTTCCCAGCATCAGGCACTTTTCCAATGAGTCAGCTGTTCACATCAGATGACCACAATACTGGAGCTTCAACTTCAGCGTCAGTCCTTCCAACAAATATTCTTGGTTGATTTCCCTTAAGTTTGACTTGTTTGAACTCCTTGCTGTCCAAGGGACTCTCAGAAATCTTCTCCAGCACCAAAATTTGAAGGTATCAATTTTATTAACATGGCTGTATTTCCAGATTTTGCATTTTATACCATTGATCTATTTCTCTACTCTTTGGCCAATAACACACTCTCTTGCTTACTGTTGGTTTATTAGTTGTTAAATATAGTTTTTCACCTCTTGATCAGTACATAAGTTCCTATCAAGTAATTCCTGAAGACTGGTGAATGTGGAATATTACATAGAGTCACCTAGAGAAGTAGCCAAAATGCTAAACTTCATAATGTAATGAGTCACCACGTTAGCTTCAATATTGTAGTCTGTTTAATTATAAACTGTGAGGTTTCATGCATTTAAATGTACATTTGATGACTTTTATAAATACATACTACATGTTTAGTGACCTAATCATGATATGGAAAGTTCCCTCATGTCCTTTACAGGTAGTCTACACACCCTTACCCTTGACCCAGACAACTATTAACATGATCTCTATCACTATGGATTTGTTTTGAGTGTTGTAGATTTTCAATACATGGAATCATACAGTATTTATCTTTTTGTCTGACTTCTTTCACTCAGCACATTGTTTTAAGTATTCATCTGTGATAAGGTATTTATCAGTAGTTTGCTCTTTTATTTTGGTGACTACTATACTCTTTGAATTAAGATAGTAAAATGTCTTTATCCATAAACTTAATGGACATTATTTTGTTTTCATTTTTTATTCACAAATAAAGCTCCTATGAACATTCTTGGTACTGACATCTATTTTTTTCAGTTTTGTATAAACACCCAGGAATGAAACTGCTAGACTATATTGTAAAGTATACTTAAATTTATAAGAAATGATTAAGTTATTTTCAGAAATGGTTATTTTATTTTATAATGTTAGTTTTACTTTTTAATCCATTCTAGTGGTCTTGACATGGAATCATACTGTTGTTTTCATTGGCAATCCCTGATGGCTAATGATGCTGATTGTCTCCAAGGGTATGTTGGTTATCTGTACATCTTTTTTCGTCTGTGTGAAATATTGGTTCTTGGCTTTCTCATGATTCTTTTGTCTCAAGTTGATTTATGTTTATCCTCAGACCAATGAAAGAACTTCTCAGTGTGTTTGCATAAATACTAATTTCATTATTTAAACAAATATATACACTGATGGCTCAGATGGTAAAGAATCTGCCCACAAAGCGGGATGCTGCAGTTCAGTCCCTGGGTTGGGAAGATCCCCTGGAGAAGGGCATGGCAACCAATCCCAGTCTTCTTGCCTGGAGTATTCCATGGACAGAGGAGCCTGGTGGGCTACAGTCCATGAGGTTGCAAAGAGTCAGACATAACTGAGTGACTAACACTTTCACTTTCACATAACATATATGCATATACTGCATGTATATGTACTCAAGTATTCATCTTCATACATGGTTCATAACCTGAGCAAAACTGAAGAGTCAGTATAATTAAATAAAACTACTTGTTTCTTTGGTTGCAGTCTACAGTTTCCTAAACTGTTAACCTTGAAAAGAAAGGCACCTAGGAGAACATGTTATTAAATTTCCTCATTCAATTGCTGAGGTCACTGAGAATGGGATACAATAAGACTTGCCCCATATCACACAGTATTAGCAGAACCAAAACTGTAAGTAATTTTGAAATGTGAACTGCTAAGTTCTATAATCAATGCATTAGTGCTTTGCTATTAAACATCTTTTGTAGTTTACTTATTAATCATGTATATTAACTTCTGCCCCTATAACCAAAAGTTTCCAGATGGCAGGAATGGGCCTTTCACACGTGTTTTTTTTCCATGTTTCCATGGAACTGAATTAATCCCAGACACAGAAAAAGCACTCAGAGACAGAAAATGAGGATAATGGAATTTATGATCCTTCAAATAATGCATATTTCCCACACCATACTTTCCCCTATTTGTTTCATATTCACACTGAAGGGGGAAAAAGTATATATCACAGTTTTATTACATATACCACCTTTTAATATATGTGAACACAATTTTTAAAAAATAGGAAAAAAGAAAAAGCGCTCAGTAAAAACGTTAGCATTGATTGTTGGATGCACATGAGAGCAAGCTGGCAAAGTCTTTCAGAATGTTCAGTAGAAGCTGCAGTGCCTGCAGCAGAGGAGGACTCTTACAGGAAGTCCCACTGCCAACCTGAGGCTAATTCCTCATTAGAAGTGGTTTCACTGGGGTCAGAATTGTGTCATGTGTTTAATCTCTCCTGCTTTTGTTTAGTGACAACCTTACTTAATTTCTAAGAGTATGATCCCTTCTACCAATATTTAAAATTTGTCCTCAGCTGTTCATCTTCCAAAGTGCACCCAAGTGTTGACTCAGGGATTTCCAGTAGCTGGATGGGGCTTTGTGTTCTTCCGGTTCCATGAAGAAAACCTCCTCTAGAGAAGAGTAAGTGAATGCAAAACCTGTATCTCTTGTAATATCCTCTAATGACCTCTTGAACCATGTACTGCAAGTGGAGATGGGTATACTTTATTTGAAGAGAAAACGTCTTGCATCCCAATTATTTATTTGCCTTTGTATTCGGGGTGAGATCTAATTTTCTCAGTTGCATTTGATATTGTCTTTGACATCTTCATCAACTTCATCATTCGCAGTCCCAATTCTGATGAGTCAGAAATGGTGAAGTGCATGAAGGATGAGCTGGTTTTTATTTTACTCAAACTTTTATTATGTATGTATTTATGGCTTATATTTGTTCTGATTTATTATTTCAGTAGCTGAAAGTCCTCAGGCTTCACCAGCCCATGGGTACAAATAAGGCCAATTTAATAAGATATCACTTTCGCATAAGTCCTTACCTATGGAAAGACAGTATCTTAGATTCGTATTTAAGGTTCTTTTTTGTTTGAAATGTCTGTATGTGTGTCTCTCAGTTTCTTCTGTGTTATTGATTTCTGTCCTGTTGATCACTCTAGGCTCTCTTTTATGCTTATTCTGCCCGGGTGCACTGTCACAGGTGACACTGTGAAATAAAATTTATATTTTATGGCAAGACACAAAAAAATTCAACAAAAAAAATTCTTCTCTACCTTTTGAGCTCCTCTTTTCCTGCACTCTGCATTGTGTATCTGCATTATGCATTGACCAAACCTCTCCCAATACCTGATCAACCATAAAGAGCAACATTCTCCCAGCATCTCGACAACTCCTGAGAATTCCCTGGTGGTCCAGTGGTTAGGATTTGGTGCCCTCACTGCCATGGGCCCGTGTTCAATCCCTAATTGGGGACTTAAGATCCTTCAAGCCGCAATGCATTTCCCTCCCTGTCTCACCAAAACAAAAACAACAACAAAGCAGATAACTCTTAAAAGATGACACTCTTTTTTGGAATATGTAAACAGTCAATAATACATCATTTGATGTACAGCCTTCTGTCTCAAGGAGAAGGAAATGGCAACCCACTACAGTAAACTTGCCTGGAGAATTCCATGGACAGAGGAGCCTGGCAGGCTACAGTCCATGGAGTTGCAAAGAGTCAGGCATGACTGAGCAACTATCACTCACTTCTGTCTCAAAACATTTATATAAACAGTGTCTTGACTTCTAACTGCTAGAACAGTTCTCAGAGCTTTCTGAGATGATCTTCTTGAGTCATCATTTCAAATTTGACTCAAATAAAATTTTCCTCTTTATTCTTACACCACTGATTAATTTTTAATCAATGCTACCCTGCCCAGAGCTCTCCACCAACTTTCACAATGGTTGTCACTGTAGTTATGATTAGTACTATCACAGCAGTGGGTAGAATAGCACCTGAAGCTATTGAAGACCATCATTTGATGCATTCTCCTTCTACAATCTGTGTAGTGGAAGTGTCTCTTCTAATCTATTAGGAAGTTATGGCAAAGATTCTCTCCTTAACCAAACTTTAGTCAGGGTCCTCTGAGCTATCAGCTCAACTGAGCTTCATCCTGGGTGTCCTCTTCTGTCCTTGTAGAGTCTAATTTTAGCAAGAATCCTGCTATGTCAGTGTGAGAGAATCCTCCCAACTTGGCATCTAGTTAAATTCCCGATCCTTCATCATTCCCCTATTGATATATGATAACCCTGACCTGGTAGATCAATTTAGCTAGAATCCCCTTACCACTTATGCCTCCACTCAATGACTTGTTGGCTATAAATTCTCATTTTTCCTTATATTTGGAGTTGAACTCAATATCTCACTCTTATTGTGATAGTCCTGACACCTATCAAAGTCATCCTGAATAAAGTCTTCCTTAACATTTCATTGTGTCAGAATTTTTTATTATTATTTGACAGTTACACTTTCTGGTAAGCTTACTATGATGGTTTGGTGGTAGCTTTTTTAAGCACAGACCTTTCCTAAACAGGTCAACCCAGTTAAATTCTATCATCCAGAAAGAAACCAGAAAATTCACCATGATCATAAACATGCTCTAAATAACTCATGGAGCAATTGTAGTTCTCCTGATATGTGCATCTTAAAAGCTCTATTAAAAGGTTATATTGATCTTATATATCTCAACTGCTGGCACCAAGCATTTACAAATTTCCAGAAATAATATCCTCCAAGTTTAGGTGAGTCTCTAAGATGGAGTTCTAAAATTCTAAGATGGGGAGGATAATTCTATGATGAGGAGCATATGCATGATAACACAAGCATATACATGATTCTGTGAAAACTAAAGTATTATTATTGCATGCACATACATTAGAATAAACATGTCTATATATTCATATACGATTTATATACATTTGTGTGTATATGCAATAGTCCCATAGTCTTTCTAGAATCAATATGGGGAGGATATAGCCAGCAAGTCACTGGGTGAAGGCATAAGTGGTAAGGGGATTCTAGCTAAACTGGTCTACCAGGTCAGGGTGATCATATATCAACAGGGAAATGATGAAGGATGGGGAATTTAATTGATGCCAAGCTCCCAATCTTAGAATATCTAACATGATAATCTCTAAGATGGAGCTTTAAAATTATAAGATGGAGAGCTCTGAAATTCTAAGGTGGGGAGGACAAAATTCTAAGATGGGGAGAAATGTACAGTATTGAACCACACTTCCCTACCAATGAATGCATGCACACAGGCAAATGCATGCATATTCCTGACTCTATGAAAGCTAAAGTACCTTTGCACGCACATACATTGCAATAAACAGGTTTATATATTCATATATGATTTATATGTATTTAGCAGTAGGTGCTAGAGTGGCAGCTACGGTGACTTTGAGGAGATACCCCATGTCGAGGGAAAAGGAGAAGCCCAGAAAGATGGTAGGAGGGGTGAAATTGCATTTAGAATCAAACTCCATACCTGCCAGAGATTCTCAGAGTGCTCAAAAATACCTTGTGCACATCAGGAGATTATTATTATTATGAGGGCAGAGACTGAGACAGAACTGTGTTTGAGTGTCTCCTGAGGACGTACAGGTCAGCAGTGGACTGCCCCAGGGGCAGGGGTTCTGGGTGCAGTAGACCTGGCTATGGCATAAGCCCTCTTGGAGGAGGTCACCATTAACCCCATCATAGAGCTGTCAGAACTTACACAGGACTGGGGAAACAGACTCTTGGAGGCCACACACAGAACTTTGTGTGTGCCAGGACCCAGGAGAAAGGAGCAGTGACCCCACAATAGACTGACCCAGACTTGCCTGTGAGTGTCCAGGAGTCTTTGGCAGAGGTGTGAGTTGGCAGTGGCCTGCTGCAGGGTTAAGGCCACTGAGTGTGGCAGTGCCTGATGGGACCTGTTGAAGGAGGTCACCATTATCTTCATTAACTCAACCATAGTTTGGCCTCAAGTCAAATAATGGGGAGGGAACACAGCCCTGCCCTGGTAATCATCAACAGAAAATTGGATTAAAGATTTACAGAGCTTGGGATTGCCCATCAGAAAAAGACCCAGTTTTCACCTCAGCCTCTTATCTTTCTCCATCAGAGGGTGGACAGGCTGAAAACCACAATCACAGAAAATTAATCAAACTGATCACATGGACCACAGCCTTGTCTAACTCAATGAAACTATAAGCCATGCCATGTAGGGCCACCCAAGACTGATGGGTCATGGTGTACAATTCTGACAAAACGTGGTACACTGGAGAAGGGAATGGCAAGCCCCTTCCGTATTTTTAACTTGAGAATGCCGTGAACAGTATAAAAGAGCAAAGAGCTAGGACACTGAAAGATGAACTCCCCAGGTTAGTACAATCCCAAAGGCTACTGGAAATCAGTGGAGAAATAACTACAGAAATAATGTAAGGATGGAGCCAAGGCAAAAACAACACCCAGCTGTGGATGTGACTGTTGATGGAAGTTAACTCCGATGTTGTAAAGAGCAATATTGCATAGGAACGTGGAATGTTAGGCCTATGAATAAAGGCAAATAGGAAGTGGTCAAACAGGAGATGGCAAGAATGAACATCAACATTTTAGAAATCAGCAAACTAAAATGGAGTGGAATGGGTGAATTTAACTCATATAACCATTATATCTACTACTGTGGGCAAGAATACCTTAGAAGAAATGGAGTAGCCATCATAGTCAACAAAAAATTCTGAAATGCAGTACTTGGAAGCAATCTCAAAAATGACAGAATGATCTCGGTTTGTTTCCAAGGCAAACCATTTAATATCACAGTAATCCAAGTTTATGCTCTGATCAGTAATGCTGAAGAAGCTGAAGTTCTATGAAGACCTACAAGACCTTCTAAAACTAACACTCAAAAAAGATGTCATTTTCATTATAGGGGATCTTGAGAAACACTGGGCTGGAAGAAGCACAAGCTGGAATCAAGTTTGCCAGGAGAAATATCAATAACCTCAGATATGTAGAGGACACCACCCTTATGGCAGAAAGTGAAGAGCAACTAAAAAACCTCTTGATGAAAGTGAAAGAGGGGAATGAAACGTTGGCTTAAAACTCAACATTCAAAAAATTGAGATCACGACATCTGGTCCCATCACTTCATGGGAAATAGATGGGGAAACAGTGGAAATAGTGTCAGATCTTATTTTGGGGGGCTCCAAAATCACTGCAAATGGTGATTGAAGCCATGAAATTAAAAGACCGCTTATTCCTTGGAAGGAAAGTTATGACCAAACTAGACAGCATATTGAAAATAAGAGATATTACTTTGCCAACAAAGGTCCGTCTAG
This sequence comes from Capra hircus, assembly GCF_001704415.2. NCBI lineage: Eukaryota > Metazoa > Chordata > Mammalia > Artiodactyla > Bovidae > Capra > Capra hircus. The sequence continues at coordinate 82,078,930 of NC_030819.1, read as the reverse complement.
TCAAGGCTATGGTTTTTCCAGTAGTCATGTATGGATGTGAGAGCTGGACTGTGAAGAAAGCTGAGCGCCAAAGAATTGATGCTTTTGAACTGTGGTGTTGGAGAAGACTCTTGAGAGTCCCTTGGACTGTAAGGAGATCCAACCAGTCCATCCTAAAGGAGATCAATCCTGGGTGTTCATTGGAAGGACTGATGCTGAAGTTGACGCTCCAATACTTTGTCCGCCTCATGTGAAGAGCTGACTTATTGGAAAAGATCCTGATGCTGGGAGGGATTGGGGACAGGAGGAGAAGGGGACAACTGAGGATGAGATGGCTGGATGGCATCACCAACTGAATGGACGTGAGTCTGAGTGAACTCCGGGAGTTGGTGATGGACAAGGAGGCCTGGTGTGCTGTGATTCATGGGGTCGCAAAAAGTTGGACACGACTGAACTACTGAACTGAACTGAATGCAAAAGTAGGAACTCAAGAAATACCTGGTGTAACAGACAAATGTGGTCTTGGTGTACAGAATGAAGCAGGGCAAAGGCTAATAGAGTTTTGCCAAAGAATGCACTGGTCATGGCAAACACCCTCTTCCAACAACACAAGACAAGACTACACATTGACATCACCAGATGGTCAATACTGAAACCAGATTGATAATATTCTTTGCAGGTGAAGATGAAGAAGCTCTATACAGTCAGCAAAAACAAGATTGGGAGCTGACTATGGCTTAGGTCATGAACTCCTTATTGCCAAATTCAGACTTAAATTGAAGAAAATAGGGAAAACCACTAGACCATTCAAGTATGACCTAAATTAAATCCCTTTTGATTATATAGGAAAGTGACAAATAGATTCAAGGGATTAGATCTGATAGAGTGTCTGAAGAACTATGGAAGGAGGTTTGTGACATTGTATAGGAGTCAGGGATCAAGCCCATCTCCATGGAAGAAACTCAAAAAGGCAAAATGGTTGTCTGAAGAGGCCTTACAAATAGCTGTGAATAGAAGAGAGGCAAAGGTAAAGGAGAAAAGGAAAGATAAAACCGTTTGTATGCAGAGTTCCAAAGAACAGCAAGGAGAGATAAGAAAGCCTTCATCAGTGATCAATGCAAAGAAATATAGGAAAACAACAGAATGGGAAAGACTAGAGATCTCTTCAAGCAAATTCGAGATACCAAGGGAATTTTACATGAAAAGATGGGTAGGGACCTAACAGAAGGACAAAATATTAAGAAGAGGTGGCAAGAATACACAGGAGAGCTCTACAAAAAAGGTCTTCATGACCCACATAATCATGATGTTATGATCACTCACCTTGAACTGGACATCCTGAAATGTGAAGTCGGTGGGCCTTAGGAAGCATCACTATGATTAAAGCTAGTGGAGGTGATGGAATTCCAGTTGAGCTATTTCAAATCCTAAATGATGATGTGCTGCCCTCAACATGCCAGTAAATGTGGAAAACTCAGCAGTGGCCACAGGATTAGAAAAGTTCAGTTTTCATTCCAATCTCAAAGAAAGGTAATGCCAAAGAATGCTCAAACTACCACACAATTGCACTCATCTCACACACTAGCAAAGTATTGCTCATAATTCTCGAAGCCAGACTTCAACAGTATGTGAACCGTGAAATTCTAGATATCCAAGGTGAATTTAGAAAAGGCAGAAGAACCAGAGATCAAATTGTTAACATATATTGGATCATCAAAAAAGTAAGAGAATTCCAGTAAAATATTTGCCTCTGCTTTATTCACTATGCCAAAACTTTGACTGTGTGGATCACAACAGACTGTGGAAAATTCTGAAAGAGATGGGACTACCACACCACCTGAACTGCCTCCTGATTAATCTGTATGCAGGTCAAGAAGCAACAGCTAGAACTGGACATGGAACAGTAGACTGGTTCCAAATTGAGAAAGAAGTATGTCAAGGCTTTATATTGTCAACCTGCTTTTATTTAATTTATATGCAGAGTACATAATGAGAAACTCTGGACTGGATGAAGCAAAAACTGAAATCACGCTTACTGGGACAAATATCAATAACCTCAGATAAGTAGATGACACCACCCTTATGGCAGAAAGTGAAGAACTAAAAAGTCTCTTGATGAAAGTGATAGAAGAGAGTAAAAAATTTGGCTTAAAGCTCAACATTGAGAAAACTAAGATTATGGCATCTGTTCCCATCACTTCATGGCAAATAGAGGTGAAAACAATGGAAACAGTGACTGGATTTAGTCTTTGGGGGTCCAAAATCCCTGCAGATATTGACTGTAGCCATGAAATTAAAAGATGCTTGCTCCTTGGAAGAAAGGTTATGACCAACCTAGACAGCACCTTAAAAAGGAGAGATATTAGTTTGCCAACCAAAGTCAGCCTAATCAAATCTATGGTTTTTCCAGTAGTCATGTATAGAAGTGAGAGTTAGACTATAAAGAAAGATAAGCACTGAAGAATTGATGCTTTTGAACTGTCGTGTTGCAGAAGACTCTTAAGAGTCCCTTGGACTGCAAGGAGATCCAACCAGTCCATCCTAAAGAAGATCAATCCTGAGCATTCATTGGAAGGGCTGATGCTGAAGCTGAAACTCTAATACATTGGCTACCTGATGGGGAGAGCCGACTCATTTGAAAAGACCTCGATGCTGGGAAAGACTGAAGGTGGAAGGAGAAGGGAACAACAGAGGGTGTGATGGTTGGATAGCATCACTGACTCAATGGACATGAGTTTGAGTAAACTCTAGGAGTTGCTTATGGACAGGAAGGCCTGGTGTGCTGCAGTCCCTGGGTCCCAAAGAGCTGGACACAACTGAGTGACTGAACTGAATTGAACTGTGTTTATATGCAATAATCCTGTAGTCTTTTTAGAATCAATTTTGGGTATAGTATATAATATTTACTTGCATTATTGTATTCACTTTCATTTAAGGAAGGAACTTACAAATAAACATTATTCAAAATAGTAAAGCATTTAAAATTACATTAAGGTAGAATCAGGTATTTTTGCAATCTTAATAGAGCAAGGAAGCAGCATGAAATTAACAAAGGGCTTCACAGCAGGAAAATTATGCAGGTAAAGAAACAATTCACACCTGTTATCTACTGTGAATGAAAAGACCCAGCACCATCTAAATACAAAGCTATTTATTTTGGGTTTTCTTTCTTAAAAAAAGAAAAAAGGAAATGCTATTTTAAAGTTTTTATATTCTTTCAATAATACTGCATGAATTAAATGATTCAGCATATAAAATAATATAAAAAGATGTCTAGACAAGAAAAAACGCAGGAAGAAATGCAAAGATGTAGAACAATGAACAAAATATGTCATTATATTCCAAAAAGAATTGAGTAAAAGAAAAGTCATGATCAAATTTTGATTAGAAAATGTGCAGATTCACAATAGTTTACTGATTATATCTCAATATAATGAAATATAGGAGACAGTCTCTTGCATTGTTAGAATTTGCTATTACTGAGTTGATGCTTAGATAAGACATACCAGGTCCTCAGCATCAAGAGAAGCACACATTGCTGAAAATAAGACTCCTGATGCTTACTTCATTAATGAAAAAGTCTTGGAACTCAACAAAGTATATGTTTGTCCTAATGATATTTCATCTGCAGTGTTGAAGTAAAATGCCTTATCAATAAATGCACAGTGAAACTGCAAGAAAAGGAACCCAAAACTTCTGATTCTGTGCATTGCCTGTCTCATGTGCCTCTTTGGTATTTTCACTTGGGTATTTAGTTTTCTTTGAAGCATCACTCATAGTTGTTTAAAACAGAACAGTCATTATTCCCAAAGACCAAAAAGTTCAATGAGCAATGTAGAATGGATCTATGGAGATATAAGAGGAGAGACTGAGCACAGAAACAAATTGTTGAAAGATAAAGTGAGGTGTATGAACTTTTTAAGGGTTTATTTGAACATTTATTGATTTGAATTAGGCAGTGCTAACCTGGAAGTGCTTAGAAGTGCTCCACCAATAGGAGTTTAAGGAGTAGCTGAGAAAAAAAGAAGAAACAAAATAAGAAAGTTATTGATTGACTGTAGCTTTAAGCTGGCTATTTCTGATTAAAAGTTGGATGTTGCTGACTGATGTCCTTGGGTTTTGACTTTCTAGTCTTGAATCACAGGTTTGGATTTTGGTTTGATTTCTTGAGCAACCAAGTTATTAGACCACCTCAGTCAAATGGCTTCTCTGTTTCACCAATTTCACAATATTTAATCAGGCTCATGCATACATGAGCATCTTTACTCATTCAGCAGTGTCTGACTCTCTGTGATCCTTTCAACTGTAGCCACTAGGCTCCTCTGTCCATGGGATTTTCAGGCAAGAATACTGGAGTGGATTGTCATTTCATCTTCCAGGGAAACTTTAACCCCGGGATTGAACCGTCATCTCCTGTGTCTCCTGCATTGAAGGAAGATTCTTTACCTGTTGAGCTATCAGGGAAGCCCATAGCTTTCTTTAAGATACATTGTACTTTTGACCTTATTTTCCCTGTTATTTATGAAACAAAATGTATGATGCAATGTGTTTCATGGTTAAGTAGGCACAATTCTTCACTCAGGAAGTCTCACCCTAAGAAGAACATCCACAGGGGAAGACAGGAGATGAGAAGGTAGCAGAGGTACAAAACAAAGAAGGTTGCTCACAACCCAGTTTTACAAGGACTGAGTCATCAGCCACTGCAGTTGCTAACCAACAGAGCACCCTGAGAGGAATTTAGGATGAAAACAGGATGAGTTTGCACTGTGTTTTGGAAAATCAGGATGTGTATATATATATATATATATATATATGTATATATATATATATATACACACATATATATATGTATATAATTTATATTTATATATATATAAATTAGATGTGTGTGTGTATATATATATATATACACACACATCTATATATAGATGTATATCTCAGGTAGAATATTAACAAACCTAAATGTTTGCATCTTCTCATGTATAAGAAAATCACTAAAATTATTAACTGAGAAATTTGTTTCTTGTGACCAATAGTAACATTTTACTGAGTTGTACACTTGACTGCTCATATTCTTTAGCCAAAATCTTATGAATACTGGCTTATTCCAAACCTCCACAGAGTAGTCCCCTTAGAGCTATAGAGGGGCTGTTTCCTGGGCTACCATCCTCAGCAAGACTCTGAGTTTAAGCAAAACTTTAACTCATAGCTCTTATGTTGTATGGTTTTCTTTAAGTCAACGGTAGCATAGTGAGACGCTGTCTCCTTTTACACCAAGACTATTCAACTCTCAAGGATGAATGGGCCCTTCTCTCCTTCTTCAACACTAGCTGAGGCCTAGGAGAACCAAATAACTCTATCATAGTTTTCTAGATGATTCTTCCCTGTTGAAGTGTTCTCTGTTCACTTGAATAGTTTGCTTTTCCTGAAAGAGCATCATTTTCATCATTTTGTAGACTTACCTTTCTTGAACATGTAAGGTAGTTAGGATAGGAAAAATGAGTCCAGAATGGTGGTGACTAAAAGACAGGAAGGGAAAAATAGAACAAAGGAAGGTCCGAGGACCAGAGTGAGGACCTCAGGTGCAACAAACAGCACTCCTGGATAGCCCAATTTACACAGGGTGGACCCAGGGGGAGGAGAAAAAAACATAAAAATGAGGAGTCAAAATTGGGAAGAGGCCTCTCTTCCCTTCATGCCTTTTGGATCGGTGTGTCCTCATACCTCCAAGATGTATTTTCCTTTGCTTTCTAAATAAAACTGAGCTGCAACACGGAGCTGTAACACTGGTCCATTCGTAGCTTCAAATTTTTGTTGCAATGAGATGGAATGGAGGAAATTACACACTCCCCTGACAAACACATGCGAGAAAATCTGAACCTTTAACTAAGCACTGAAGGACAACATCAGTAGACATCACCACCCTACTTTTTCATTCACCTCTTAAAAGTTCCCTCCCACTGTTCACTTGTCCTTATTTTGTCCACATTTATTCTCTGCCTTCACTTTTTCCCCAGTTCTGCACTGTGACTATGGACATTTCCACTCTGAAATGATTCCTCTCCCAAATGAAAAATATTTTATTTTCTGTAATACTGTCATCAACTATTGCTGTCAACTCCTACATTAAATTATTTTAAATATGTCTCAATGCTGCTGCTGCTGCTGCTGCTGCTGCTAAGTCACGTCAGTTGTGCCCAACTCTGCGCAACCCCATAGACAGAAGCCCACCAAGCTCCTCTGTCCCTGGGATTCTCCAGGCAAGAACACTGGTGTGGGTTGCCATTTCCTTCTCCAATGCATGAAATATTCCTACAGAAATGAAGGAAAACAGACATTGTGAAGATGAGCATCATGACCAATATATGTCTTCAAATCAGTATGAGTATTTTGTTCTAAACTTTAAACTCTTGTGTACTTTGAATATTTTTGTAGAATTTCTTTATTTTTATGCTAGTCTCTAAATTCTCAAACAATATAATAAAGATATAGGACATGTCTATTTACCAGGAAATGAAGAATTTTTAAAGATGAAATACTTACACAGCTAAAACTGGAAAGATCCCAGGCAAAGTGGAAAACCAAGACTAATATGTTACACAAAGTGATATAGTAACAGCAAAATAGAATCACTACACTTTTAGCACCTGGTAAGCACATATTTCAGCATTGTTGAATGGAAACTTCAAGGAACTGAAGGCCATTTCAAGTCCCACTTTGTTATGGCCCTATAATATGACTGTATAGTCCTTTAATTTTTAAGGTTAGGTTATTTGATTAGTGCTTTGGCCTTCACAGATGGAACCAGTGGTACCAAAAAAAAAAAAGCAGGAGATGCAGGTTCAATTCAGGGGCCAGGAAGATCCCATGGAGGAGGAAGTGTCAACTGGCTCAAGTAGTTTGCCTGGAAAATTTTATGAACAGAGAAGCCTGGTGGGGGTACATTTCATGGGGCAGCAAAGAGTCCCACAAAACTGAGTGGGAATACACACACAAACAACTTTGGGAAGATAGTCTTCGGGCACTGATGGAGGAAGTTTAGTAAAATCCTGGTAAACCAGGTATAAGATGAAATAGCTGAGGTAAACATTACTAACATTAACACTAAGTATGTCAAAGGTAAGTTATTGCTTAATCAATAATGCTGTTATGGTACTTATGATAGAACTGTGGTAAAGATTGGCCCACTCTTTTCAGACTGCCTGAATTTAAGTGTCTCTGTCACTCAAAACTTTAGTTGCATCTTTCTTTTTACATTTTTCCAGGTTTTTTGAGGTATAATGGAAAAATTAAAATGTATATATTTAAGACATAGATCAAATTGTCAACATGGAAAAAAGCAAGAGAGTTCCAGAAAAACATCTGTTTCTGTTTTGATGACTATGTCAAAGCCTTTGACTGTGTGCATCACAATAAACTGTGGAAGATTCTGAAAGAGATGGGAATACCAGACCACCTGACCTACCCCTTGAGAAACATATATGCAGGTCACGAGTGACAGTTAGAACTGGACATGGAACAACAGACTGGGTCCAAATAGGGAAAGGAGTACATCAAGGCTGTATATTGTCACTGTGCTTATTTAACTTCTATGCAGAGTACATCATGACAAATGCTTAGCTGGAAGAAGCTCAAGCTGAAATCAAGATTGCAGGAAGAAATATCAATAAGCTCAGATATTCAGATGGCACCACCCTTATGGCAGAAAGCGAAGAGGAACTAAAAAGCCTCTTGATGGAAGTGAAAGAGGAGAGTAAAAAAGTTGGCTTAAAGTTCAACATTCAGAAAACGAAGATCATGGCATCTTGTCCCATCACTTCATGGGAAATAGATGGAGAAATAGTGGAAACAGTGTCAGACTTTATTTTGGGGGGCTCCAAAATCACTGCAGATGGTGACTGCAGCGATGAAATTAAAAGACCCTTATTCCTTGGAAGGAAAGTTATGACTAACCTAGATAGCATATTCAAAAGCAGAGACATTACTTTGCCAACAAATGTCCCTCAAGTCAAGACTATGGTTTTTCCTGTGGTCATGTATGGATGTGAGAGTTGGACTGTGAAGAAAGCTGAGCACTGAAGAATTGGTGCTTTTGAACTGTAGTATTGAAGAAGACTCTTGAGAGACCCTTGGACTGCAAGGAGATCCAACCAGTCCATTCTGAAGGATATCAGCCCTGGGTGTTCTTAGGAAGGAATGATGCTAAAGCGGAAACTCCAGTACTTTGGCCACTTCATGCAAAGTGTTGCTGCTGCTGCTGCTAAGTCACTTCACTCATTTCCAACTCTGTGTGACCTCATAGACAGCAGGCCACCAGGAAGAGTTGACTCATTGGAAAAGACTCTGATGCTGGGAGGGATTGGGGTCAGGAGGAGAAAGGTATGACAGAGGATGAGATGGCTGGATGGCATCACTGACTCAATGGACGTGAGTCTGAGTGAACTCCAGGTGTTGGTGATGGACAGGGAGGCCTGGCTTGCTGTAATTCATGGGGTTGTAAAGAGTCGGACACGACTGAGTGACTGAACTGAACTCAACTTATGTTATAGCTTGATATATCTATACAATGTGAAATAATTATCATAGTGAGGCCAGTTAACACATTTATTATCTCATATATTTAATCTGTCTTTATGTATGTAGTAAGAACAATTAATATCTACCTTTCTCAGCAAATTTCAAGTATACGCTACAGTATGTTAACCATTGTTAGTTAGTTTAGTCGCTCAGTTGTTTCTTACTCTTTGCAACTCCATGGACTCTAGCCCACCAGGCTCTCCTGTCCATAGAATTCTCCAGACAAGGATACTGGAATGGGTAGTCATTCCCTTCTCCACCGGATCTTCCTGACCAAAGAATTGAACCTGGGTCTCCTGCATTGCAGGCAGATTCTTTACCATCTGAGCCACAAGAGAAGCCCCTATATTAACCATAGTCATACTGTATATTGGGCTTCCCCTGTGACGCTAGTGGTAAAGAACTGCCTGCCAAGGGAGGAGACATAAGAGATGCAGGTCTGATGCCTCAGTCAGAAAGATCCCCTGAAGGAAGGCATACAACCCATTCCAGTAATGTTGCCTGGAGAAAACTATAGGCAGAGGAGCCTGGCAGGCTACAGTCCACAGTGTCTCAAGGGTTGGGCACAACTGAAGCAACAGCCTGCACATGCTGTATATTCAGTTTAGTTCAGTCGCTCAGTGTGTCCGACTCTTTGAGACCCCATGAATCACAGCACACCAGGCCTCCCTGTCCATCACCAACTCCTGGAGTTCACTCAGATTCACGTTCATCGAGGCAGTGATGCCATCCAACCATATCATCCTCTGTTGTCCGCTTCTCCTCCTGCCCCCAATCCCTCTCAGCATCAAAGTATTTTCCAATGAGTCAACTCTTCGCATGAGGTGGACAAGTACTGGAGTTTCAGCTTTAGCATCATTCCTTCCAAAGAAATCCCAGGGCTGATCTCCTTCAGAATGGACTGGTTGGATCTCCTTGAAATCAAAGGGACTCTTAAGAGTCTTCTCCAACACCACAATTCAAAAGCATCAATTCTTCAGTGCTCAGCTTTCTTCACAGTCCAACTGTCACATCCATACATGACCACTGGAAAAACCATAGCCTTGACTAGATGGACCTTAGTTGGCAAAGTAATGTCTCTGCTTTTGAATATGCTATCTAGGTTGGTCATAACTTTCCTTCCAAGGAGTAAGCGTCTTTTAATTTCATGGCTGCAGTCACCATCTGCAGTGATTTTGGAGCCCAAAAAATAAAGTCTGACACTGTTTCTACTGTTTCCCCGTCTATTTCCGGTGAACTGATGGGACCAGATGCCATGATCTTCGTTTTCTGGATGTTGAGCTTTAAGCCAACTTTTTCACTCTCCTCTTTCACTTTCATCAAGAGGCTTTTTAGTTTCTCTTCACTTTCTGCCATAAGGGTGGTGTCATCTGCATATCTGAGGTTATTGATATTTCTCCTGGCAATCTTGATTCCAGCTTGTGTTTCTTTCAGTCCAGCGTTTCTCATGATGTACTCTGCATAGAAGTTAAATAAGCAGGGTGACAATAGACAGCCTTGATGTACTCCTTTTCCTATTTGGAGCCAGTCTGTTGTTCCATGTCCAGTTCTAACTGTTGCTTCCAGACCTGCATACAGATTTCTCAAGAGGCAGGTCAGGTGGTCTGGTATTCCCATCTCTCTCAGAATTTTCCACAATTTATTGTGATCCACACAGTATTAACTATTGGCATAGTCAATAAAGCAGAAATAGATGTTTTTCTGGAACTCTCTTGTTTTTTTCCATTATCCGGCAGATGTTGGTATTTTGATCTCTAGTTCCTCTGCCTTTTCTAAAACCAGCTTGAACATCTGGAAGTTCACGGTTCACGTATTGCTGAAGCCTGGCTTGGAGAATTTTGAGCATTGCTTCACTAGCATGTGAGATGAGTCAATTGTGTGGTAGTTTGAGCATTCCTTGGCATTGCCTTTCTTAGGGATTGGAATGAAAACTGACCTTTTCCAGTCCTGTGGCCACTGCTGAGTTTTCCCAATTTGCTGGCATATTGAGTGCAGCACTTTCACAGCATCATGTTTCAGGATTTGAAATAGCTCAACTGGAATTCCATCACTTCCACTAGCTTTGTTCGTAGTGATGCTTTCTAAGGCCCACTTGACTTCACATTCCAGGATGTCTGGCTCTAGATGAGTGATCACACCATCGTGATTATCCGGGTTATGAAGAACTTTCTTGTACTGTTCTTCTGTGTATTCTTGCCACCTCTTCTTATTATCTTCTGCTTCTGTTAGGTCCATACCATTTCTGTCCTTTATCGAGCCCGTCTTTGCATGAAGTGTTCCCTTGGTATCTCTAATTTTCTTGAAGAGATCTCTAGTCTTTCCTATTCTGTTCTTTTCCTCTATTTCTTTGCACTGATCACTGAAGAAGGCTTTCTTATCCCTTTTTGCTATTCTCTGGAACTCTGCATTCAGATGCTTATATCTTTCCTTTTCTCCTTTGCTTTTCACTTCTCTTCTTTTCACAGCTATCTGTAAGCCCTCCACAGACAGCCATTTTGCTTTTTTGCATTTCTTTTCCATGGGGATGATTTTGATCCCTGTCTCCTGTACAATGTCACGAATCTCATTCGATAGTTCATCAGGCACTCTGTCTATCAGATCGAGGTCCTTAAATCTATTTCTCACTTCCACTGTATAATCATAAGGGATTTGATTTAGGTCATACCTGAATGCTCTAGCAGTTTTCCCTACTTTCTTCAATTTAAGTCTGAATTTGGTAATAAGGAGTTCATGATCTGACCCACAGTAAGCTCCTGGTCTTGTTTTTGTTGACTGTATAGAGCTTCTCCATCTTTGGCTGCAAAGAATATAATCAATCTGATTTCATTGTTGACATTCTGGTGATGTCAATGTGTAGAGTCTTCTCTTGTGTTGTTGGAAGAGGGTGTTTACTGTGACCAGTACATTTTCTAGGCAAAACTCTATTAGCCTTTGCCCTGCTTCATTCCGCATTCCAAGGCCAAATTTGCCTGTTACTCCAGGTATTTCTTGACTTCCTACTTTTGCATTCCAGTCCCCTATAATGGAAAGGATATCTTTTTTGTGTGTTAGTTCTAAAAGGTCTTGTAGGTCTTCATAAACCATTCAACTTCAGCTTCTTCAGCATTACTGGTTGGGGCATAGACTTGGATTACTGTGATATTGAATGGTTTGCCTTGGAGATGAACAGAGATCATTCTGTCGTTTCTGAGATTGCATCCAAGTACTGCATTTTGGACTCTTTTGTTGCCCATGATGGCTACTCCATTTCTTCTGAGGGATTCCTGCCCACAGTAGTAGATATAATGGTCATCTGGGTTAAATTCACCCATTCCAGTCCATTTTATTCGCTGATTCCTAGAATGTCGATGTTCACTCTTGCCATCTCTTGTTTGACCACTTCCAATTTGCCTTGATTCATGGACCTGACATTCCAGGTTCCTACGCAATATTGCTCTTTACAGCATCGGACCTCGCTTCTATCACCAGTCACACCCACAGCTGAGTATTGTTTTTGCTTTGGCTCCATCCCTTCATTCTTTCTAGAGTTATTTCTCCACTGATCTCCAGTAGCATATTGGGCACCTACTGACCTGGGGAGTTCCTGTTTCAGTATCCTATCATTTTGCCTTTTCATACTGTTCATGGGGTTCTCAAGGCAAGAATATTGAAGTGCCTTGCCATTCTCTTCTCCAGTGGACCACATTCTGTCAGACCTCTCCACCATGACCTGCCCATCTCTGATTGTCCCGCGGGCATGGCTTAGTTTCATTGACTTAGACAAGGCTGTGGTCCTAGTGTGATTGGATTGACTAGTTTTCTGTGAATATGGTTTTAGTGTGTCTGCCCTCTGATGCCCTCTTGCAACACCTAACATCTTACTTGGGTTTCTCTTACCTTGGTTGAGGGGTATCTCCTCACCGCCGCCCTTCCTGATCTTCAACGTGAGTAGCTCCTCTCTCTAGAAAATAGTCAACTTATAACTGAAAATACATAGCCTCTGATCTATGTCTCTCTACTTTCCTCACCCTCAGCGCCAACAACCATCAATCTGCTCTCTTTCTATATGCTCAACTCTTTTGGATTCCACATGTAAGTGAGATTGTACAGTATTTGTCTTTCCATGACTGGTTAATTTCACAAAAGATAGTGTCCTCCAGATTCATCCATGTTATTACACATGGTAGTTTTTCTTCTCTTTTCTACTGAATATTATTTTGCTATATACATATTTTTTGCCTTTATCCATTTATCTGTTGATAGGCCATTTCCATATACTGGCTAATGGAAATAATGCTACATTTACTTAGGAGTGCAGATATCTCTTTGAGATACTGATTTCATTTCCTTTGGATATAAACACAGAAGTGAGATGGATAGATCATATGGTAGTTGTATTTTAAACTTTTTCAGAAACTTCACATTGTCTATTATAATCACCACAGCAATTTTCATTCCCAACAACTATGTATAATGATTCCCTTTCTCTGCACCCTCATCAGCCCTTGTTATTTCTTCTTCTTCTTCTTCTTTTTTTTTTTTGATAAATCACTCTAACAGTATGAAGTAAAGTCTCATTGTATTTTTATTTACATTTCCCTGAACTTTAGTGATGTTGAGCAGATTTCCATGTACCTGTTCACCATTTGTACCTTTTATTGCCTATTCAGGTCCTGTTGTGGTCCTTTAATGGACCAGAACCTGGTGGTCCAGAGTCAATGATAAGAACGTGAAGGAGAGAAAGAAGCTAATATTCCCTGGTTTATGAAGAGAACCAATAAAACCCTAGAATAGGGCTTGCACTGCTCATGAAGGCACAGGGCACCCTCTCAAGGGAGTCTTGAAAGTCCAAACAGGAGAATGAGCTCAGCAGGTTTCTACACTAAAGAGAATTAGCTGGAGTGAGGGGGAAAGAGAGAGAAAGAAAGAAAGACATGGGGACCTAAGCTCTGATGGAGCAAAGGTGCTTTAATGATCTTTCTGTGAGTATATATAGGTTGTTGTACAGGGAATTTCTTTCGACAAGGATAAAGATCAGAAAACCAAATGCACAGCAACTGTTATCAATGGAACAAGGGATTAACAATGGTCATAAGGTCAGGAGACAATTCATATCTCAAGAAAGGGGATCGAGACTAAGCAGTTTTGTCATAAGGAGAATGTTTACTGAAGGAGATTCATGAATGTCTCACCCTATATCCTCAGTCCTGGGAGCAGCGTGCCATTCCACTCATTTCTCTTGCCAGAAACTGATAATGAACAGAGGATTTATGAGAAACAGCACGTAGGAATCCTCCTGTTAAAATTTCCCTGACAAGGTCCCTTAGCGATTTTTCTTAAATTTATTCATTTGCTATTGGGTTGTATGAGTCTTTATGCACTTTGAATATAAACCCCTCAACATTGTATATTGAAATATGACATGCCCGGAGAAATATCAATAACCTCAGATATGCAGATGACACAACCCTTACGGCAGAAAGTGAAGAGGAACTAAAAAGCCTCTTGATGAAAGTGAAAGAGGAGAGTGAAAAAGTTGGCTTAAAGCTCAACATTCAGAAAACGAAGATCATGGCACCTGGTCCCATCACTTCTTGGGGAATAGATGGGAAAACAGTGGAAACAGTGTCAGACTTTATTTTTTGGGGTTCCAAAATCACTGCAGATGGTGACTGCAGCCATGAAATTAAAAGATGCTTACTCCTTGGAAGAAAAGTTATGACCAACCTAGACAGCATATTCAAAAGCAGAGATATTACTTTGCCGACTAAGGTCCGTCTAGTCAAGACTATGGTTTTTCCTGTGGTCATGTATGGATGTGAGAGTTGGACTGTGAAGAAGGCTGAGCGCCAAGGAATTTATGCATTTTAACTGTGGTGTTGGAGAAGACTCTTGAGGGTTCCTTGGACTGCAAGCAGATCCAACCAGTCCATTCTGAAGCAGATCAGCCCTGGGATTTCTTTGGAAGGAATGATGCTAAAGCTGAAACTCCAGTACTTTGGCCATCTCATGCAAAGAGTTGACTCATTGGAAAAGGCTCTGATGCTGGGAGGGACTGGGGGCAGGAGGAGAAGGGGACAACAGAGGATGAGATGGCTGGATGGCATCACTGACTATATGGACATGAGTCTTAGTGAACTCCAGGAGTTGGTGATGGACAGGGAGGCCTGGAGTGCTGCGATTCATGTGGTCGCAAAGAGTCAGACATGACTGAGCGACTGAACCGAGATGAACTGAATACATAAATAAGGATCTTTGAAGATAGCCTAAGTACCTCCAATAAATTATTGCAACAAGATCTATCTGACTAGATTTAGCAGCTTTATATGTTCATGTGTGTGTATACACATGTTGTACCTTATATAATACAAAGTAAAGTAACAGGAAAGGAATAGAAAAGTTAAACCTAGAAAGACAAATAGAATAGTAAGGCAGACAATAGTAGACAAGAAATTCCAACAAAATTATGACAGGTAAATAGTTGTTATAAAAGAAGTATCCACAGAGAAATGCAAATCAAAACCACCATGAGGTACTATCTCACGCTGATCAGAATGGCTGCTATAAAAATGTCTACAAACAATGAATGCTGGAGAGGGTGTGGAGAAAAGGAAAGCATCTTATGCTGTTGGTGGGAATGCAAACTAGTAGAGCCATTATGGAGAATAGTGTGGAGATTCCTTAAAAAACTAGAAATAGAATTGCCATGTGACCCAGCAATCCTGCTGAGCATATACACCAAGGAAGCCAGAATTGAAAGAAACACATGTACTCCAGTGTTCATCACAGCACTGTTTACAATAGCCAGGACATTGAAGCAACCTAGATGTCTGTTGGCAGGTGAATGGATAAGAAAGCTGTGGTACATTTACACAATAAAATATTACTCAACTATTGAAAATAATGCGTTTGAATCAGTTCTAATGAGGTGGATGAAACTGGAGCCTATTATACAGAGTGAAGTAAGTCAGAAAAAAACACCAATACAGTATATTAACTCATATATATGGAATTTAGAAGGATGATAAGGATGACCTTATATGCGAGACAGCAAAAAAGACACAGATGTAAAGAACAGACTTTTGGACTCTGTGGGAGAAGATGACGGTGGGATGATTTGAGAGAATAGCACTGAAACATGTATATTATCATATGGAAATAGATCACCAGTCCAAGTTTGATGCATGAGACAGGGTGCTCAGGGCTGGTGCACTGGGATGACCCTGAGGGATGGGGTGGGGAGGGAGTTGGGAGGGGGATTCAGAATGGGGAACACATGTACACCCATGACTGACTCATGTCAATGTACAGCAAAAACCACTTAAAATTTTTTTTTTAAAAAGAAGTATGCAAAGTCTATTCTCTATGTCTGTGTCTCTATTCCTGCCCTGCAAGTAGTTTCATCCCAGAGCCATTTTTCTAGATTCAATATATAGCATTAATATACAAAATTTGTTTTTCTCTTTTTAACTTACTTCACTCTGTATAACAGGCTCTTGGTTCATTCACCTCACTAGAACTGACTTAAATGTGTTCCTTTTTATGGCTAAATAATATTTCATTGTGTTTATGTACACAACTTCCCTGTCCATTCATCTGTTGATGAACATCTAGGCTGCTTCCATGTCTTAGCTCTTGTAAATAGTGCTTCTATGAACATAGGGGCACGTGTGCCTTTTTAAATTATGGTTTTATCAGGGTATATGTCCAGCAGTGGGTTTGTTGGGTCAAATGGTATTTTATTCCTAGTTTTAAAAAAATATCACATAGGGGAAAGGAAAAGGTGGGTAAATTAAAAGAATAGCATTGATATATATATACCTCCATGTGTAAAATAGATAACCAGTATAAGCTATTGTATAGGCACGAGCCCAACCTAGTGCTCTGTGACAACCTAAAGGTGTGAAATGGGTTGAGGGGTGGTGAGGAAGTTCAAGAGGGAGGGGAAATATGTATACTTATGACTGTTTCACACTGCTGTATTGCAGAAGTAAAAACAATTTAAAAAATCAATTATCCTCCAGTTAAAAATTTTAAAAAGGTATGAGATAAGTCTTTCATTGTTCCAATCACTCATTCATATCCTAATTTTGCAGCCCAATGGACTGCAGCACTTTAGGCTTTCCTGTCCTTCACCATCCCCCAGAGCTTGCTCAAACTCATGTCCATCAAGTCGGTGATACCAAGCAATCCTCTCATCCTCTGTCGTCCCCTTCTCCTCCTGCCTTCAAACTTTCCCAGCATCAAAGCCTCTTCTAATAAGTCAGTTCCTCACATCAAGGGGCCAAAGTGTTGGAGCTTCATCCTTCCAGTGAATATTCAGGACTGGTCTCCTTTAGGATGGACTGCTTGGATCTCCTTGCAGCCCAAGGGACTCTCAGGAGTCTTCTTCAACACCACAGTTCAAAAGTATCAATTCTTTGGTGCTCAGCTTTCTTTATAGTCCAACTCTCACATCCAGACATAACTACTGGAAAAAACATAGCTTTGACTTTACAGACCTTTGTCAGTAAAGTAATGTGTCTACTTTTTAATATGCTGTCTAGGTTGGTCACAGCTTTTCTTCCAAGGAGCATTTTACGTATTTTAATTTCATGGCTGCAGTCACCATCTGCAGTGATTTTGGAGCCCAAGAAAATAAAACCTGTCACTGTTTCCATCATTTCCGCATCTATTTACCATGAAGTGATGGGACAAAATGCTGTGATCTTCGTTTTGTGAATGTTGAGTTTTAAGCCAACTTTTTCACTCTCCTCTTTCACTTTCATCAAGAGGTTCTTTAGTTCCTCTTCACTTTCTGCCATAATAGTGGTGTCATCTGCATATCTGAGGTTCTTGATATTTCTCCTGGCAATCTTGATTCCAACTTGTGCTTCATCCAGCCTGGAATTCCACATGATGTACTCTGCACATAAACTAAGCAGGGTGACAATATACCGCCTTGTCGTACTCCTTTCCTGATCTGGAACCAGTCTGTTGTTCCATGTCCAGTTCTACCTGTTGCTTCTTGACCTTCATACAGATTTCTCAGGAGGCAGGTAAGGTGGTCTGGTATTCCCATCTCTTGAGAATTTTCCAGAGTTTTTTGTGATCCATACAGTCAAAAGTTTTGACATAGTCAATAAAGCAGAAGTAGATGTTTTTCTGGAACTCTCTTGATTTTTCTGTGATCCAAAGAACGTTTGCAAATTGATCTCTGGTTCCTCTGCCTTTTTAAAATCCAGCTTGAACATCTGGAAGTTTTTCGTTCACATGCTGTTGAAGCCTGGCTTGGAGAATTTTGAGAATTACTTTGTTAGTGTGCCAGATGAGTGCAGTTGTTGGGAAATTTGAACATTCTATGACATTGCCTTTCTTTGGGAATGGAATGAAAAGTGACTCTTTCGAGTTCTGTGGATTCTGTCCATGCGATGCTCTAAATAACAATACTGCAGTGGGTTGTCATGTCTTCCTCCAGGATCCTCCTGACCCAGGGATCAAAACCATACCTCCTACCTCTCCTACATTGCAGGCAGATTTTTTTTTTTTTTTTTACTATGTGGCACCAGCAAAGCCCAAACTGTTGGGGTAGGGGCAGGAAATATTTCCATCTGGAGGCATGTGTCTTTGCAAAGCACTTCAGCTCTGTCTGACTCATTGCGACCTAATGGACTCCTCTGTCCATTCGATTCTCCAGATAAAATACTGGAGTTTGTTGCCATTTCCTCCTCTGTGGGACCTTCCCAACCCAGGGATCAAACCCATGTCTTTTATGCCTCCTGCAATGGCAGGTGGGTTCTTTACCTCTTGCCACCTGGGATTCCTGGCACAGGTAAAAATCAACTACTTGTGGAGGAAGGAAGAAAATGGCCTCTATCCATAGAGAAGAAAAAAAAATCTTATTATCTCAGGATATTGCTGTGAAGAAAAGAAACAAACTTCTCTTATAGGTGAATGGGAGGAGAGTTTGGGAACAATTTTGTTCCCAGAGGGAAGGAACAGATGGCTGATAAAACCATACCTCTGAAGGGCAGACTCCCTGGGTTAACTGACAGTTATAAACCAGAATTGAAAGCCCTCAGCTCTTGACCTAGGAACAAATCATAAGCATTAGCATCAATGGTGCTGAATGTCCTGAAGACAGGGCATGACCAGGAAAGGGATCCCTTCAACTCAGAGGGACTGCTAAACTGATTTTTCCCTTATCCCTGAGCTTTAACACTCAAGAAACACAAACTCAGTTCATTTTTTCCCCTTTTCTTATCACTTTTTGCCCTGCATTATCTGTTATTGAGTAGTAGAAACCATTTTCATTACATTTGGTCTAATTATTCTTTATGGTGAGGAGTGAAATATATCTCAGTAATTCCATCATGGCTAGAAGTGGAAATCACATTAATATTGTTTTTCTGTGTAATTAGTTTTTGAGGAGGGTGAATGTGTGCTAAATTTGGTACTGACCTGCAAGTATGTTGCAGAAAAAAAAAAAAATTCTGGAGCCAGAGGGTATCCTAAAAACAAAACAAAAGTCATTTGGAAGTATATTGCTTCTCATGGAATTAGAAATTGAGGGACTCTTATCTGATCTCAGGGGTAGGATTAAATTCAACTTGGAGTAAATGACTATTATCTATTTATCTATTCATCTGTCTATTAACCATATATTTATGCCTATGTACCTACTATCTTCTATCTTGGCTTCCCAGGTTAAGAACCTTCTTGCCAATGCAGGAGATGTAAGAGATGTGAATTCAATCCCTGAGTCAGGAAGATTCCCTGGAGGAGGGCATGACAACCCATTCTAGTATTCTTGCTTGGAGAATTCCATGGAGATGAAAGCCTGGTGGACTATGGTCCATGGGATTGCAAACAGTTGGACACAACTGAAGCGACTTGGCATGCATGCACGTCTACTATCTATCTATCTATGTATCCATCCAACTATCTATCTTTCTATTTGTATTTATGTAGGGATTTAGCATATTATAAAATGACAAGCATATTGCACATATTAATATTTAATATTACACACTGCAAAAACTAAGGTAGTATTGCACATAAATAAGAGTTCAAATAATTACAAAAATGATATCAAAATAGTTAAAAATTGAACTGTAATATAAAAGCTTAAGTCAATTCATGTAATATATAATAATGGCAATCTAGAATCTAAATATATATAACAATTTAAGTAATCCAATTAATGCTCAGTTTTTCCCATAATGTAAAGTAGAAGTATGAGTTTGAGGCTCAAAATAACTAGATAATTGTCTAAATTTCTATTTCTTTTTCTTTTTGGCATACCGATACCATCAAAGGTTTGAATTATTAGATTGCTGTACAAGAACCTAAACCAGGGAGAAGTAGTTGCTTAAAATGCAATTTATTACATCTGCTATCAAGTAACTGAAGATCATATTTCCAGCATAATTCTTAAGGCAGGGTGATGTGAACAAAATCCAGGGCCAGCTTCATGGGCTTGTGACCTGTACATATTGTCACAAGGATCCCCATGCCAAAGTTTTGCCCAACTGTTACCATTTTAAAATTCTTAATAACTTTTGATAAATGTGTCCCATATTTCCATTTTTTCACTGATTCTCACAAATTATGTACCTCTTCTTTACTAAACATCTTCCCTGGTGGCTCAGAGGTTACAGCGTCTGCCTCCAATGCGGGAGATCCAGGTTCAAGGCTATTGAATTTGCTAAGACAAGCAAACATTGCTGCATACCCTAGAAATGGAAAATGAATATGTGATTTTGTTTCAATAGTTGGAGCCCTGAATCTCATAACTAATTAGATGTCAAAAATGGCAGATTAAACAAACATTCTGACTAAACTGAATAATTCAGTATTTTCCAGGACCAGTCTTGTTAAAATTTGGTGATAAATTTTGTGAAGCCTCACTGGACCACAACAAGGTTTACTTCAAAGAAGATGCTAATCTATATTTTAGCCACAATGTTTCCATTTGCTCAAAGCAACAATGTTAATTGCAATTTATGTGGAAATTTTTATTGTTACTGTCCATTAGATTCATGGATGTTGACAGTACACAAGGATCAGTCTGAGGCTTCTTACATGATGAATACAAACAGAAACTAAAAGTAATTTAATCACATCATGAAGACTGTCCACTGAAGCTAAAGAGAGATGGATTGCCAAGTATAAATATCTGAAATGGTAAACAACTGAGATGAATGGAAAACTCTTTTGTCACTAATAGTAGAAATTAAATTCTATTTTGTGTTCACATATTATTTAAGTAACTTTTTCTTTTCTTCATTCTTTTTATTTCATGATTTTCCATTTTCTCCACTAACATAGATCTCTTTTCTTTTATTTCAAAACTAATTTTCTTTTAAATAGAGTTCCATAAAATTAATTATGTACATTCCATAATTTAGGATGATTTTCTAGGGATCTATGCTCAAATGTACTATTTGCATTTTCTTTGATGGAAAGGAGAGGGAGACATTTGTATGCAATATCCTAACATTTTTGCATATTTAATAATGTTCATAGTCATCCCAAGAACGCAACTTAATAATGTTATATACTTTCTTGATGGAAGATTTTGCAGTCTGTATACCACTCTTTGGTGCACTACTAAAGAGAATGTTCCTATTTAAACACTTGTTTGAAAACATATCTGAAACTTATTTAGCTGATAAGTTCCAGGTAATTCACTTATTTTATTTGCTGATATCAATTGAGTACTCAACATAATCCCTGTGAAGATTTCATATATATGGTTCAGTGTGACAGTATTATCAATGTTTTAGAAATGACACATTAATTTTGGGGAGATGACTTGTGTTTATATACCAGAGAACTTAAGCAATTATTTAACCTTAAAAAATTAGCAGTAGCAGAATAAAGACTTAGACTTGTGTCTGCCGTATTTCAAGCCTATGCCCTTTCTTTACTGTTATAAGAGAAGTGGAGATGGTTGGTCCATAATAAGATAATTGGAACGCTACTGAATTAAAGCCTCAACGTGGTCAGCTTCAACATTTGGAGTCAGTAGAATGAAAACAAAATGAGTTTGCATCATAAAAAAGTTTCTGAAAACAGAGTACTTCTAAATATAATGTATATTGTCATGAAACTGTTCATAACTGAATATGTTTGTTACATGAAATGTCTATTTAAAAAATCTATCCATTTATCATCTAAAATTTTGCTAAATATATACTGTGCAATGAGTGATGTAACACAATGTAGCTACAATCCAGCTCTCTTTGATAGTCACTAATTTGGATATTTCTCACTCAATTCTAGAAATGTTTGGTAAAATCTGAGGGCATACTATAATATAGAGGTTAAAATATCATCCTTTTGGATTGAACCACCTGGGTTCAAACTCTGTTTCATTATTTGCAAGTTTTTTGAGCAAGTAGTGTAATCTTGCTAAGCTTAGGTTTGAGCAAGTAGTGTAATCTTGCTAAGCTTAGGTTTCCTTACCAAAAAAAGAAAAAGAAAAAGAAAAAAAAAAAAAGGCTTTCTAGTGGTAATTTTTGTGACAATAAAAATGATGTAGTAAGAAGCTCTGGTCTAGAACATAAAGTGAACTCAATATATTGGGTTTGTGAAAAGTTCATTTGGGTTTCCTGTAACAACTTAAAGAAAAATTCAAATGAGCTTCTTTGCCAACCCAATATGTTAGCTATTATAATCAAAAGAGGCTTAAAATTCCTAAAATTTCTAATCATATTCTACAAGTTTCAGTTCAGTTCAGTTCAGTCACTCAGTCGTGTCCAATTCTTTGCAACCTCATGGACTGCAGCAGGCCAGGCATCCCTGTCCATCACCAACTTCTTTAGCTTGCTCAAACTCATGTCCATTGAGTCGGGGATGCCATCCAACCATCTGTTGTCCCCTTCTCCTCCTGCCTTCAGTATTTCCAAGCATCAGGGTCTTCTCCAGTGAGTCAGTTCTTCACATCAGGTGGCCAAAGGATTGGAGTTTCCGCTTTAGCATGAGTCCTTCCAATGAATATTCAGGACTGATTTCCTTTAGGATTGACTGGTTTGATTTCCTTGCAGTCCACAGGACTCTCAAAACCAATTGAAATTTGCCTCCAATTAAAATAAATAAATTAAAAAAAAGGTCTTCTCTAACACCAAGTTGCCTGCAAGTTTAGACAACCAAAAAAGAATTTAAGAAAACACCAAGTTTTCTGCAAGTTTAGACAACTGAAAAAGAGGTGGGATAAATTCCAATTGTGAAATTATTCCAAATCACCTGAAATAATCATAATAAATACAATTGAGTCACAAAAGTGTACAGATAAAAATCAAGTACAGCAGTGCAAGGTCAAGGTACTTTTTACAATGAAATCTTGCATATAGAGAAATCATGTAGGTGTCAGAGGGCTAATGTATTCCATATGTCCTCTTCTCTGCCAAGGGCAGTCTCAGAGTCTTATACAATTTACAAGAGCAAAATTTAGTTTGTATTGAAAGACATAATATAAAAATTTTTGATGAAGTAAAACTTCCTTGTATGAATCAACTACACTAAATGAGAATGCAATAGCATGAAATTACATTCTTACAGGCCAAAGTTGGAGTATCCTTGCCTAGAAGATCTCATGGATGGAGGAGCTTGGTAGGCTACAGTTCTAGAGGGCTCAAAGAGTTGGACTGCAGTCAGCATACACATGCATAGGACCAAAGTATGTGTTGGTGTTATGTAAATACTTTGAGAAAATGGTATCTCCTCTTTTTGGTGGTTAAAAATTCTTCATTAAGTGATTGCTCCAGTAAATTCAACTATACCAAACTATGCAAAGTCCTCCAGTCTATTTTATGGTTAGTTAACAAGCTAGGAATATGAACAATTGCAATATTTGTGAGGTTTATAATTAAACAGTTTCTCTCACCTTAGAATTCAAAACAATATCATCTCAACAGTAATCCCAAATTCATATCTTCCATATAATGCAGTTCGACTGTGTCTAAAGATGAATGGCTTTGAATTGTTTTATCTCATTTTTTTCTATATAATAAAAGTACAAATTCAAAGATAATTCTAGTTTAACAGACATCTTAAAATTGTCAACTTTATCACATGTGTGCCAGAGAGCTATTGAATTATTTGTCAAGGACGCTGTTCACAGCTGTATCAAATATGCAGTTTTCTGGAGTTTTTTATTTGTTTGTTTCCAAGAAAAAAAAAAAACTCATTACAGATGTATTAAAAGTACACAGTTAAAAGGAGGCTTGTGTAAATGACTTGGAAAGAATCTAAGTCACATCATGCATGAAAAGCACAGAACACAGAAATAATCTAAAACCATCCATTATCTCTTCATTTAGGCAAATCTATTTCCAGATTTATCTAAATGCCAAACTGGAACTTTTAAGATGATTTTTTTTAAATCTTTGGTTTAGGTTCAGTTCTTTATGCTAGTATACAACAACAAAATATTTCATACACAATGGATATTGGTTTGCAGTAGTAACAATACCACTAAAATTTCTCTTCAAGAGAGGACTTTTGTTGATTATTTGTATTTATTTGAAATAATATACAAGTATACAAGCAGTGTTGAAAAACCGAATGAGTTTCCATGAAGGACTGGTTGGAGATTTCACCCATAGAATTAAGGAATTGGCATAAAGATAATTTAGAAGGTGGTTAAATCTTTATATAAAATTCAAAACTTGCTATTAGAGTTAAATGTTCTCACTGTTGTTCAATCACTCAGTCATGTCTAACTTTTGCAATCCCATGGGCTGCAGTAGGCCAGGCTTCCCTGTACTGTATCATCTCCCCAAGTTTGCTCAAACTCAAGTCCCTTGAGTCAGTAATACCACCCAACCATCTCATTCTCTGCCATCCCCTTCTCCTTCCGCCTTCTATCTATCTCCTCCTGCCTTCTATTAGCATCAGCGTTTTGTACTGCAAGGCCAAACTTGTCTTCTACTCCAGATATCTCTTGACTTCCTACTTTTGTATTTCAGTTCCCCATGATGAAAAGGACAACTTTTTTGGATGTTAATTCTAGAAGATCTTGTAGGTCTTCAGAGAACCACTCAAATTCAGCTGTTTCAGCATTACTGGTTGGGACATAGACTTGGATTACTGTGATATTGAATGGTTTGCCTTAGAAAAGAACCAAGATCTTTCTTTCATTTTTTAGATTGCACACAACTACTGCATTTCAGACTCTTTTGTTGACTATGAGGGCTACTTCATCTCTTCTAAGGGATTTGTGCCCACAGTAATAGATAAAATGGCCATAGATATTCTCATAATTAAACAAATGAAATACTTGTTTCTAAATGTGAGGTGAAATTAAAGTCAGTTACTGAAAAATATGGTGATTACACTGACCAGAACTTAGAAAGAAAAAAAAGAAAACAAATTAAAAAAAATAGATATACAGAGATATTTTTTCAATCCATAAATTAATAATCAGGCTTATACTTCACAAATTTTGTTTTTCTTTGTAATATGCTTGTTTCAATACCTAGAGCTAAATATAATATCACAGAATATTATAATTTGGTAATACTGTAGCAGATGTGTAGATAACTAAACAAGTTAATCGATATTTATTTATATCTATGAACCCAAATTAGGTTAACTTAATTCAGAGTCAGAAGCAGCTTAGCATGTGACACTTTTGGGTCTTTTCAGGTGGCGCCTGTGATAAAGAATGTGCCTGCCAATGCAGGAGATGTAACAGATACGGGTTTGATCCCTGTGTCAGGAAGATCCCCAGAGAAGGGCATGACAACCCGCTCCAGTATTCTTGCCTGGAGAATCCCATGGACAGAGGAGACTGGTGGGCTACAATCCATGTCACACAGAGTCAGACATGTATGAAGCGAGTTAACATGTGAACTTGAATTACCAGGCTACCCAATGGTGAAGATAATTGAGTAAATACAATGTTAGATTGTGTTTAGCTTCTATAAAATGTGATTAAGTGTCACATTAGACACTTAATGCCTGTGAAAGAACTCCCTGGAAGTATGCCTGGTGATTAGAAGGGATCAAGGTTAATGGAGTAGTTGGAAATGATACTTACACAGGATGCAGGTTGCAAATGAAAGGAATATGTAAGAAAAAGATTATGTTAAGAAGTAAATGGAAAGAAAAGCCCTCAGTTAGGCACTGACATTTCAAATTTTCATAAAAATGTAAAAAGCAAAGAAGAGTATTTAATAATGTACCTATAAAATTAAGTGATTTTTCCCTCTGTGTACATTCAGATGTCATTAATGTTTTCCAAACTAAGGATGTGAGATGGAGTATTTGGGAATTAATATAATTTGTTTTAAAAGTCATGTTTCAAAACAAGTTGCGTTTCAACAATTTAATATGCTATACCTTGGATAAATTTGAGTTTGTCTGTACTTATTCATATAATCACTGACTCATCCTTGTCATATACCTTCTTATCTCTTCATGTGTTCTAAAGTAGCAATGGTGCTTATTTGGTGAAAGAGCTAATAATAGTTTGCCTGAGTAGCTATTAAGCTTATAAATATATTTGAATTAAAATAGTTATGAAACTGTTATATATTATTCACAGTAGAACCATTAGCTATAGTGTTGAAAAATTGAGAATATAAGTAAAAATTAAAAGCAAAATTCCATTTGCAATAAGTACTGCTGTAGATATTTTAAAGCTGCTTTTCTCTGTTAACTTCACAACACATGGAAAAAAGTTTGAATAAACTTTGGAACTGCCCTTAATGAATTTTTCATATGAATGACATCAGTGAACCTTGAGGAATATCTAACTCTATTATAATTAAAGTTTAGTAAGAGTCAGAAAACAGACTACCAAAATTGGTAAAATTCTGTATTCCTGTGTTTTCAAGATAATTTTGCATCTTCAACAAAACATGTTCCTCTATGCTAAGGTTTATTCAATATGATTTTACTAGCAACACATTTTAACTGAAAGATATATAATGACATATATTTGAAATAAAAATACACTTCAATCATTTCACTTCTCAAGTTGGCAGTGTCTGACTAACTCAGAGAGGAAAACCTTTAAAATAACATTAAGAAGAATTACATTCTCAGTATTTATGGCAATTTTCTATTATTTTTTATTTTACTTTATTTTACTTTACAATAACTATTATTTTAAAGATAAAACTCTGTATAAATACATGATACATATACATCCTACTTGCCTGGAATAGCCACAAGGGAAAGGTAATTTCACTAAAATTCTATATGGAGATTCTTAGTGGATAGAAAAATATCAAAGAATGAATAATAAATTGAAGTTTCTAAGAACTACAGTTTGATTAATGGAGACCTTTTTTTTTTTTTTTTTTTTTTTTTACAGAGTGAAGTAAGCCAGAAAGAAAAACACCAATACAGTATACTAACACATATATATGGAATTTAGAAAGATGGCAATGATGACCCTGTATGCAAGACAGCAAAAAAGACACAGATGTATATAATGGAGACCATTTTAAAGTCCACTTATCCAAGGTATGCTATTTCTAATCATGAATTGGATAGCTGAGAGATTACTGTTCACTTCAAATATAAAAGTTAATGTTTTAATAAAAGAAAACACTAGCGTTATATAGTCCTAGAATATGGAGAAAATGGTCAAAGTGGTTTTATTTTCTTTTCCCTTATGGATTTAATTGCAATTGAATCGCTGTGTTGTTGCTTTGAGCTTTCTTTTGTTTCTGGAAAGAACAATCAGAGCAGTCGTATACGTGACAATAAAGTTTGCAAAGGAAAGTTGTCCTGCTTTCCCAGATTATCACAGAGCAGCCCCCCCAACCCCTGCTACTAAAAACCTGTCAAAACCATGTTCTTTATCACTAACACCACCTGAGAAGCCCGAAAGTGTCACACCTAGGCACAATTCTTGAAGCAGGTTCCCATGGAAAAGTAAGTCTTCAATATGGAGTGAGACTGAGAATGTGGACCTTAATATTTTGTAACTAGGGGGACTAGGGGAAGGATTTAACTCTTTGGTGTTCCATGAGTATTAAGTTGGAACCTTCTTCAAGCAATATGCTTTCTCCTCCTTCCTGAATGGGTCTTAGGTCTGCTGTTCAACCAAGACAGTCTTGGAAGTCAAGCTGGTCAGTTCCACTGTGTCTGATGGAGAGCTTATCACTATGGAAACATTTTGACCACCAGACATGCATTGCTTGCCTGAATTTCTAGTGTGTCTGATTTTAACCTTAGTTCTTGACCAGGCACTAAACTGCAAACACTTTCAGTAAAGCATGTTCTCATTGCATTATTTCTTCCAAACCCCTTTCTTCAAGGCCAGAGCTAATTTCTAACATAATGATAGTGACCTCAGTTATCCTTCATCCAGACTGTGGACTTACCCATAATGAAGCGAATGACAACCTTATATAAACTTTTGGCCCTTCCTAATAGTGGTGATGATTCTTTGTGAACTTCACAGAAATGAACAGATTATATTCTTCCAGGAAGAGAAGATCAGACTACTTCAACACAGGATCCCATGTATTTGCTGTACACAGGAGAGTTACAAAAAGAAGAAAAACTGGATTTGCTTGTTCAAATCCAGATTTTGAGGCAAGAGTAGTTTTTATGAACTAGAAACATGATGAAATAAGGTTCCTATTTTTCATTCATTTAGTTCTGTATTTAGAAAG
The DNA here is from genome assembly GCF_001704415.2 of Capra hircus. Classification (NCBI taxonomy): domain Eukaryota; kingdom Metazoa; phylum Chordata; class Mammalia; order Artiodactyla; family Bovidae; genus Capra; species Capra hircus. The sequence goes on along the minus strand of NC_030819.1, from coordinate 82,050,776 downwards.
AGAATAGAGAAGTTCCAAAGCTATTCACATTCACTTAATACCTTTAAGAGCTTGCAATTGACACCATTTTTGTTCACAAAGAAGGAAGGATTTTACTGTTGGTTTCTATCTTAGAGTTTTAAATTAACATACTCTAAGTATTTCATTAAGTAGAATAATACTGGGAATTAATAAGCATGAATAGGCAAAAATTTATTTTGAGAGTTCCTGGACTTTCAATGTCCTTGACTTCTGATTTTTCTTCTTTCATCTAGCCTGGACTATCTGCCTGCTATTTTCTCTGAGAAGAATTCTGCCACTTATCACAATAGATCTCTCTAGACTGTTGTTATAGTGAAAAAGTTAAAAAAAAAAAAAGAGGGAGACCTAATATAGATAAGGGGAAATATAGAGAAATAAAGTGTTGGGGCTAGAGTTAGCTGAAACATATTAAGGAAATTTCTTTTCTTTAAGAAGGTGAAGTGAAAGAAAAAGACTGGACAGAAAAGTTTATAAAGTGTCATTCTGAATTCTATACCCTCCACACTGTATGCTGCTTAAATAAAACAAGGAAAATTTGGCATTTCTCAAATTGTTGTGTTATGTTTGGACAAAACAATCACTCTGGAGTTAGATTATGTGAATTTTAATTTTAAAATGTTTAAAAGACTCAGGTAAGCACATTAACATGTGCATTTATTTCTTTGATCTCTCAGGATCCCATTCAATGATACTAAGTACATATTTTAAATGATATTAACCTGTAGGAAAGGAAATAGCAACCTCACTCCAGTACTCATGCCTGGAAAATTCCATGGACAGAGCAGCCTGGTGGGCTACAGTCCATAGAGTTGTGAAGAGTCAAACATGGCTGAGAACACACAGCATAACCTTCAGAAATAAGGTAATGAAGAGAAGAGAAAACAGAGACAACATAGCATGTTGGGGTGGCAGAAATGAAACTGGGAAACTAAGTTATGAGGATTATGGTGAGTTTGCTTTTGTTACATTAGTTGTCAATTATTAATGTTTCATGATACCCAACTGCACACAAAGGGAATTTTCAAGAATTTTCAAAAGTAAGCTAACTTATGTTTTTAAAATTAGGCTAAAAGAAAATAATTGTGTATAGCAGATCAACTCAAAATTGATGTGAATAAATAAAATGAGTATAAAAAACCTGCTATAAACTTTTGTGGACTTGTTATAAAAAATATATATATAATTTTCAGTTCATTTCAGTCGCTCAGTCTTGTCCAACTCTTTGTGACCCCATGACTGCAGGACTCCAGGCTTCCCTGTCCTTCAACTCCCCAGTGATGTCTAAATTCAGATCTGTTGAGTTGGTGATGCCATCCAACCATCTCATCCTCTGTTGTCCCCTTCTCCATCTTCCTTCAGTCTTTACAAGCATCTGAGTCTTCTCCAGTGAGTCAGTTCTTCACATCAGGTGGCCAAAGTATTGGAGGTTCAGCTTCAGATCAGTCCTTCCAATGAATATTCAGTATTGATTTCCTTTAGGACTGACAATTTGCTCTCCTTTCTGTCCAAGAGACTCTCGAGAGTCTTCTCCAACACCACAGTTCAAAAGCGTCAACTTTTTGGTGCTCAGCTTTCTATATAGTCTAACTTTCACATCCAGACATGACTACTGAAAAAACCATAGCTTTGACTATACAGACCTTTGTTGGTAAAATAATATCTCTGGTTTTTAATATGTTGTCTAGGTTTGTCATAGCTTTTCTTCCAAGGAGCAAGTGTATTTTAATTTCATGGCTGCAGTCACCATCTGCAGCAACATTGGAGCCAAAAAAAAGTAAATTATCTGATTGTTCCCATTGTTTCACCATCTATTTGCCATAAAGTGATGGGACCGCATGCCATGACCTTAGTTTTCTGAATGTTGAGTTTTAAGCCAACTTTTTCACTCTAATCTTTCACTTTCATCTAGGGACTCTCTAGGTCTTTATTTCTTTCTGCCATAAGTATGGTGTCATCTGCATATCTGAGGTTATTGATATTTCTCCTGGCAATCTTGATTCCATCTCAGGCTTCATCCAGCCCAGAGTTTGCCATGACGTGCTCTGCATATAAGTTAAATAAACACAGTGACAATATACAGCCTTGATGGACTCCTTTCCCAATTTGGAACCAATCTATTGTTCAATGTACAGTTCTAACTATTGCTTGTTGACCTGCATACAGATTTCTCAAGAGGCAGGTTAAGTGGTCTGGTATTCCCACCTCTTGAAGAGCTTTCCATAGTTTGTTGTGATCCACTCAGTTGAAGGATGTGGTGTAGTCAATAAAGCAGAAGTAGATGTTTTTTTTTCTGGAGTTCTCTTGCATTTTTGATGATCCAGTGGATGTTGGAAAATTGATCTCTGGTACCTCTGCCTTTTCTAAACCCAGCTTGAATATCTGGAAGTTCACGGTTCACATACTATTGAAGCCTGGCTTGGAGAATTTTGTGCATTACTTTGCTAGCATGTGAGATGAGTGCAATTGTGCGGTAGTTTGAACATTCTTTGGTATTGCCTTTCTTTGGAACTGGAATGAGAACTGACCTTTTCTAGTCCTGTGGCCATTGCTGATTTTTCCAAATTTGCTGGCATATTGAGTGCAGCACTTTCACAGCATCATCTTTTAGAATTTGAAATAGCTCAAAGGAAATTCCATAACCCCCATTTTCTTTGTTCATAGTGATGCTTCCTAAGGCCCACTTGACTTCACATTCCAGGATGTCTGGCTCTAGGTGGGTGATCACACCATCGAGGTTATCTCGGTCATTAAGATCTTTTTTGCATGGTTCTTTATATTCTTGCCACCTCTTATTAACATCTCTTGCTTCTGTTAGATTCATACCATTTCTGTCCTTTATTGTGCTCATATTTGCATGAAATGTTCCCTTGGTATCTATAGTTTCTTGAAGAGATCTCTAGTCTTTCCCATTCTATTGTTTTCCTCTATTTCTTTGCATTGATCACTGAGGAAGGCTCTCTTATGCTATTCTTTGGAACTTTGCATTCAAATGGATATGTCTTTCCTTGTCTCCTTTTCCTTAAGCTTCTCTTCTTTTCTCAGCTATTTGTATGGCCTTCTCAGACAACTACTTTGCTTTTTTGCATTTCCTTTCTTGGTGATGGTCTTGACCACCACCTCCTCTACAATGTCATGAACCTCTGTCAATAGTTCTTCAGGCACTCTATCAGATCTAATCCCTTGAATGTATTTGTTACTTCCTCTGTATGATAGTAAAGGATTTGATTTAGGTCATACCTGAATAGTCTAATGGTTTTCCCTACTGTCTTCAATTTAAGTCTGAATTTGGCAATAAGTTCATGATCTGAGCCACAGTGAGCTCCCTGTCTTGTTTTTGCTGACTGAATATAACTTCTCTACCTTTGGCTGCAAATAATATAATCAAGCTGAGTTAGTTATTGACCATCTGGTGATGTCCATGTGTAGAGCCTTCTCTTGTGCTGTTGGAATAGGTTGTTTGTATGACTAATGCGTCCTCTTGGCAAAACTCTGTTAGCCTTTTACCTGCTTTGTTTTGTTCTCTAAGGCCAAAATTGCCTGTTATTCCAGGTGTTTCTTGACTTCCTACTTTTACATTCCAGTCCCCTATAATCAAAAGGGCATCTTTTTTACTTGTTTGTTCTAGAAGATCTTGTAGGTCTTCACAGAACTATTTAACTTCAGCTTCTTCAGCATTACTGATCGGAGCATAAATGTGGATTAATGTGATATTGAATGGTTTGTCTTGGAAATGAACAGAGATCATTCTATTGTTTTTGAGATTGGATCCAAGCACTGAATTTCAGAGTCTTTTGTTGACTATGAAGGCTACTCCATTTCTTCTAAGGGATTCTTGCCCACAGTAGTCGATATAATGGTCATCTGAGTTAAATTCGCCCATTCCAGTCCATTTTAGTTCGCTAATTCCTAGAATGCTGATGTTCACTCTTGCCATCTCTTGCCACTTCCAATTTACCTTGTTTCATGGACCTAACATTCCAGGGTCCTATGCAATATTGTTCTTTACAGCATCAGACTTTACTTCCATCACCAACATACATCAACAACTGGGTGTTGCTTTTGCTTTAGCTCCATCACTTTATTCTTTCTGGAGTTATTTTTCCCTCTTCTCTAATGGCATATTGGGCAGCTAGCGGCCTGAGGAGTTCACCTTTCAGTGTCCTATCTTTTTGCCTTTTTATACTGTTCATGGCATTCTCAAGTTAAAAATACTGAAGTGGCTTGCCATTCCCTTCTCCAGTGCACCACATTTTGTCAGACCTCTCCACCATGACGCGTTCATCTTGGCTGGCCCTACATGGCATGGCTCATACTTTCACTGAGTTAGACAAGGCTGTGGTCTACGTTATCAGATTGGTTAGTTTTCTGTGGTTGTGGTTTTCATTCTGTCTCCCCTCTGATGGATAAGGATAAGAGACTTTTGGAAGCTTCCTGATGGGAGAGACTGACTGAGGGGGAAACTGGTTCTTTTTTTGATGGGCATGGCCATGCTCAGTAAATCTTGAAGCCAATTTTCTATTGTTGGGCCAGGCTGTGTTCCCTCCCTGTTGTTTGACCTCAGACCAAACCATGGTGGAGGTAATGAAGAAAATAGAGACCTCCTTCAAATGTTCCCATGCAGGCACTGTTGCACTCGGTGCCCTCAACCCTGCAGCAGGCCACTGCTGACCTATGCCTCTGCTGGAGACTCCTGGACACTCACAGGCAAGTCTGGGTCAGTCTCTTGTGGGCTCACTGCTCCTTTCTCCTGGGTCCTGGTGTGCACAATGTTTTGTCTGTGCCCTTCAAGAGTCTGTTTCCCCAGTCCTGTGTAAGTTCTGGTGGCTCTATGGTGGGGTAAATGGTGATCTCCTCCAAGAGGGCTTACACCACACCCAGGTCTGTGGCACCCAGAGCCCCTGCCCCTGCTGCAGGTCACTGGTGACCCATACCTCTGCAGGGGAGACTGAAACACTCAAAGGCAGGTCTGGCTCAGTCTCTGATGAGCACAAGGTTTTGTTTGAGCCCTCTGTGTCTCTGGTGGGTATGGGGTGATTCTAAACGTGATTTTGCCCCTTCCTATCATCTTGCTGTGGCTTCTCCTTTTCCCTTTTATGTGAGGTAAATATTTTTGGTGAGACCCAACATTCTCCTGTTGACGGTTGCTCAGCAGTGAGCTGTAATGTTGGAGTTCTCGCCCAAGAAGATGAGCACACATCCTTCTATTCTGCCATCTTGTAGGCAAGATTTTCAGAATCCTAACATTACTAAGGTTAGAAAAAAAAAATTCCAATAAAAAAAAAAATGAAAATGACTTTTAAATAATAGAAAGTGTAAACAAAGAAAAATATTTTCCAGATTTTATAAAATACTGTTTTATAGAACATTTCTTAATTTTTTTATTTTACATATTTAATCTATTCTGTTAATATGTGCTTTATCTTCTAGAGAAATTCATTACTCTTTTACTATGAAAAACATACGTAATGGCTATTTTCATCTATTTATATATTTCTATATGAGCATAGCCACTTTTTCATACTTTTCATCATTTTATATTACCATATAGGAAAAATTACAATGGAAACATTAGTAGATACTAAATTATTAAATGATATTTGAATGATATTTTGAATAGTGCAGATTATAAATATGACTTGATCAAACAATTAATACAAAGGTCTAAGTCTTATTGACGTCTCCTAGCAAATCACCTAGGAGATTTAAACAAAAACTTCAAATGATTTTGGGATTTTATGAGGAAGTGCTGATGGTTCAGATGGTAAAGAATCCACCAGCAATGCAGAAGACCTGGGTTGGATCCCTGGGTTGGGAAGATCCCCATTGAGGAGGGAATGGCAACCCACTCAAGTATTCTTGCCTAGAATCCCCATGGACAGAGGAGCCTGGTGGGCTACAGCCCGTGGGGATCCAAAGAGTTGGATATGACCTACCAACTAAACATTATAAGAAAGTCAGTGCCTACATTTTAAAAGATGATTTACTCCCATAGCAATTGCAGTTTAAAGGATTTATTACTTATTTGTTTAAAGAAAATTAAATTTCCTACACTTTTCAAGTATAAAGAAATCAAGAAAAAAAAAGAATGCTTAAAAATGCAAACTCCAACTGCTTAGAAGAAAGTACTATAGAAAACAACAAAAGGAAAAAAGATTCTAACAAGCTCTGTGAATTTTTAACATGAAATTGAGATATTTAAAAAGATAGTCTAATAAATAATTTTACTTTAAAAAATAAATAAGTAAAATTTTATTTTTCTCCATATGCTATTAATCACTAAACTGCATTCTAAATTTAAGAAATGTTATCTGAAAACAAAACAAAACAAAACATAGAATTTGGTATGTTACATCCTTAAACATTTATAAGAACGCCAGTAGCGTATATATCTGTTTTTTCACTCCAGCATTTGTATTCACTATGTATATTTCATTGTTTTCAGTGTTGTTTTGTGAGTTCCTCTGTTCCTATCAACTAGGTCTCTAAAGTGTTTCATGAATATATATCTATTCTTTAATCATTTCTCCAAAGTATTTTCAGACATGATTACTTTCTCTACTTCATAAACAATTCTGCACTGTACTGACACTTTTATTTTGCATTTATCCTTCTTTCTTAAAGTTAGCTTCTTAGTATCCTTTATTTCTATCTAATCCTTGAAACCATGTATCTCTTTTGTGTGTAGCTTTTTAAAAACAAGACTATGCTTATCATAATTTACTTGAGAATATGAATAATTATTTATGAGATCACCTCATATTTCCTCAATTATTTTTTCCTATATGTTCTAACTGTCTTCTGTGTTCATTTTCTCCTTTTCCCCATGCATCTATATCTACATGGGCTTTCCTGGTGGCTCAGATGATAAAGCGTCTGCCTGCAATGCAGAGACGTGGGTTCAGTCCCTGGGTCAGGAATATACCCTGGAGAAGGAAATGGCTACCACTTCAGTATTCTTGCCTGGGAAATTCCTTGGACTGAGGAGCCTTGTAGGTTGCAATCCACGGGGTCACAAAGAGTCAGACACGAACGAGTGACTTCACTTCCTTTCTTTCCAATACCTGTGTGTGTGTGTGTGTGCGTGTGTGTGTGTGTGTGTGTGTGTGCGACAGAGTACACACACACACGCATGCCCACGTCCAACTCTTTGCCACCACATGAACTGTAGCCCACCAGGCTCCTTTGTCCCTGGAATTCTCTGAGCAAGGATACTTGAACAGGTGGCCATATCTCTTACTCCAGGGGATCTTCTCAACCCAGGGATAGAAACTGTGTCTCTTAAGCTTTCTGCATTGGTGGGCAGATTCTTTACCACTGAAACCCCTGGAAGTCCCTATGCATAGTTCTCATGAATTGCTCTGTTGAGCAGTATTTCACTTTAGGTGGAACAAATAGGATATACATTTTTACAAGTAAGCTGGAGCCATTAGCATTTCTAAGCTGTGTCTGTTGTCTCTCCATGTACCTTAGTGTGCATATATATGAACACACATACTTGTCACCTCAGTTTTTCAAACTATATTCCTCCTTCCATTACTACTGACCTTCCAGTTAGGATATTATAATCACTATATTCTTTTCCCTTTGCCCCACCTTCACCAATCAGTATCTCAGAACAGAGGCTATAGTAAAGAATTAAGGCCATCTACTTGCAATCTGGAGAAGTATTTGCAGCTTTTTAATCATCTCTCTCCCACTTGGTGAAGGTGTCACAGTTTTGGAAAATATGTTTTACAATTTTGACTGCTTCTATTTTTCTTTAATATAAAGTTTTTCTTGTATTTTCATTTTTTTTTTTCTAAAATTATAAAAGTAGATTTTAAAAGCTTATATGATTTCTAGGGCTCCAAGGTCACTGCGGATGGTGACTGAAGCCACGAACTTAAAAGACACTTGCTCCTTAGAAGAAAAGCTGTAACAAACCTAGTCAGCATATTAAAAAGTAAAGACATTGCTTTGCCAGTAAAGGTTCACATAGTCAAAGCCATGGCTTTTCTCAGGTGTCATCTCCAACTGTGAGAGCTGGACCATACAGAAGGCTGACCACCAAATAATTGATGCTTTTGAATTGAATTGATGCTGTGGTGTTGGAGAAGGCTCTTGAGAGTCCCTTGGACAGAAAGGAGATTCAACCTGTCAATCCTAAAAGAAATCAAACTTGAATATTCATTGGAAGGACTGATGCTGAAGCTGAAGCTCCCATACTTTGGCCACCTGATGCAAAGAACCAACTCATTGGAAAAGAACCTGAAGCTAGGAAAGATTTAAAGTAAAAGGAGAAGAGAACAGCAGAGGATGAAATGGTTAGATGGCATCACCAACTCAGTGGACACGATTTTGAGCAAACTTTGGGAGATAGTGAAGGACGGGGAAGCCTGGCATGCTGCAGCCCATGAGATCACAAA